>NW_026706815.1:4987500-9787500 GCF_024137745.1 Phymastichus coffea | reverse complement strand
AATATTTAAGGTTAACTGACTCTTCTCTTTGATCTAGATCGCATACCTTTCCTGTGCATGTTGTTATTTAATTTTCAGCCGCGTTCGAAAAATAAGATCTAGTTAGAGATTTGAGTTTTCGCGACTTCTTAGGTGGATCCGAGATTTCCAACGAAACCGACTCGCTACGTGAATTAAAAAGGTATCAGAAATAATTGTCCGTTTTGCCAAAAATTCCGCTCGCATCCTACTCTGGAATTTAGAGTTGCTTACGACAGTTAGCCAAGCCGACACTGAATTCTCACGAGCAAGGAGTGCGATCGAGTGTTGAAGTAGCAACCGCGCCATTTTGTGAAGAACAACTCGGCCGTTGAACATCGGAAATCTCTAATCTCTGTTGCAATCGATAGGCGTTGTGGTAGAAGCAACGGTGTTTTTCTGACTCCGAATGCCGATGGCCACTGCGGCCCAGGAAGCAGCGGTCTGGCACCAGATTAACAAGTCGGGAAGACGAATCGCCGACGGCCATTAGATAGTGAGACTTCGGCTGGTGGCTTATTTCCCTCGTATTCTTCCGTCACATGTCTAAAAAAAAGTTAAATAATATACTTAAATATAGAGCTTGGAAAATAAGTTTTTAAGTTAACCTAGAAACAGAAATAATATAAAGGTGTATCGATAAGTCCTCAGAAAATCCAAAAAATGGCGCGCAAAGCATCATAACTTATGCTGAAATAGTAAGCGTCACTTCTAAGTAGAGTGCTGCCAAAGTTTGACCCATATCCATCAAGTGGATGTATTTTTATCGATGATCAAAGTGAACAACTTTTATTTATTAATACAAAGAAAAAAAGTAAGTTTCGAACGATGATAATACATTTCTATTTAAAAGGCCTTACACCGAAATAAATCAAAACTGAGGTAGGTGCAAATCATGGTGTATCTGCCTCTGTGTTGCAACAAGTCGGTAAATGAATTTACGGCGCCGTAAATATACTGCAGATAAACATCGTCCTTGCTTTGTTAGACATGAGTAAGCCCAGAAATAATCGATCAAATCCATGATGTGGTGTTAAGTGATCGAAGAATAAGATAATACTAGAGCACTAAATAGTTGAGGCTACAGCGGTTTCAAAAGGTACAGTTATTTCGATTTTGTATGAGAAAAACTTTGGACATGAGAAAAACTTTGAACATGAGAAAAACTTTGGACATGAGAAAAACTTTGGACATGAGAAAAACTTTGGACATGAGAAAAACTTTGGACATGAGAAAAACTTTGGCAACATGGATACTGCGTTTGCTTTCAATCAAGAATAGACGCAGTCGTGTGGTAGCTGCTGAGTCACTCTTTGTGCGCATCCACCGTAATCTGGACGACTTTCTGCGTTGACTCATAACTATAGACGAAAGATGGATACACTAATATACTTCTGAGAACAAGGAAAAGTCAAAACAGTGAATGGGAAAAGGTTAACCAACTCCAAAGAAGGTGAAGACAGTCAAATAAGCCGACAAGGTTATAACCATTGTTTTTTTGGGATGCACGTGGAATCATCTTCGTTGAATACTTAGAAAAAGGACAACCACTCACCGGATATTATTATGCGTCATTATTGGACTGGTTAAGAGAGAAAATACAGGGAAAACGTCCTAATTAAAAAAAATTTAGTTTCATCAAGAAAATGCACAAGTGCATATTTGCGCGGATTTAATGGGAAAAATTGAGGAATTGAACTTCCAATTAGTCGACAGTTCACCGTATTTATCATGTTTGACCCCTAGTAATATTTCTTATTCCCAAGCCTAAAAAAATTGGCTTACCGGACAACGATTCATTTTTAACGAAGAGGTTATAATATAAACAAATGGCTATTTTAAAGAATTTCCAAAATCACTTTGCTTTGATGACTTAAGAAAACATATAAAACATCTGGAAAAATATATTGAACTAAAATTAGATTATGTTAAAAACTAAAAAAATCTATGCAAAAAATATTATTTTTCTATTTGTTTTCTAAGGATTTATTGATTCATCGTCGTACAAAGGAGTAACATCACATTATTTTAGCTTTCTGAAATCAATATCTGGATGTGCTATTGAAAATGAATGATTAACACGTATAAAATAAAGCATGTTGCATTTTATATCAATAATATACTCCCAAGTTTTTCTACAAGTTATCAATTTTACAACAAGCGTGACCTATGATTTCCATCACTATTTATATTATTTATGATTTATTTTAAGTTATAGGATGATATTTCTTTTATACCATTATGTAATAATTGCAATTTTCTATCAATACATTTTTCTCCACACACAGATTCACATACATACAGATGCACATACACATTTTTTAAACAACCATTTTTTTAAACGAACATTTTAAGTTTTTTCCGGAATTTCTCGGGTTCTTCTATATTTCTGTACCTTGATTACTGGTTTTTATTATTTGCTAAATATTTCTAGAGACTTTTCTGACTTTCTCATACGATGATTTTAAATGAGAGTATCGAGGTCGAAAATAATGAATATCTTTTCATTGATAGCGCAAAATACAGAAAATTTTCCACGATTTTCATAGATTTTACGGGGTTTTCATACCTTACTTCTGTAAGGTTTCAAGCCTAAAAAATATTATGTTTACAACAGTCTAAGTTAGTTCAAATTTAACTTTACACTTAGTTTAACTTCCACTTTAATCTACCTATGGACGCAAGATCATTGACAATCTAGGACTGGTAGGGTTCATAACTCTGAAGCTACTCATAGGATTTTTTGGTGCCTATAAAGACTTTTGGTCAGGATTTCTAGAACTTTATTTTGCGAAAGTTTCAGCAGATTCGACAGTAAAACAGTTTCCTGTAAGATTCGTCCGGGATAATTAAACTATTTTTAGATTTCAAATGTTAATAAAACTTCCAGTCATATGCTTTTGCCAACCTTAGAAAAAAATCTGGAAAACACAAAAGTTTTATATTTTGGCAATATATTATTATAGCTTGTAACGGGAGAGATAAATCTGAAAATGGGAAATTTATTTAAGAATAAACTCCCACGATGCAGAGCAAACCGCGGCTCCGTTAAACACGTATGATAATACGTGTATTCGCCTTAACGTCAGATGATTTATCCTAGTTGTCTTTTATCGATCGGAGTTGAACTCACCTTAAGTCACGTGTCTTGTTACACTTGATGAGTTTTAAGTGTGAGCGACTTTACTCCTAATCTTCTTAATCCCCTAGATGTAATTGGATTAAAACCTAAGCCTGTTTCAAATACTTAAGCTACCAGGAAAATCAAATGACGAAAACGGCGAATAAATTTAACAGACTTTAATTAATAAAAAATCACTACAGTCTTTGTTGGGCCGAAAGACTGACGCACGAAAATAGGATTTTACAATTTAATTATGTTCGGTGAGAAAGAGAGAGAGAGAGAGTAGATTTGAATTCTACCGTGAACTAACGCACGACGCGAATACAAAAAATGTAACGCTATCACGAATAGACAAAATACCGAATGTATTTTGTTTCGCTTAATATGACGGAAGGTGCACCTACCATGCGGTGCAATTACGGTGATCAACCGTAATTGTTGTTGCAAAAATTTCAACTGCCGCTGCCCCTCTATTATCAGCTGCGCTGCCTCGATCTGCCTCAAATTAGCTACAAAGCTGCTGCTTCTGCACTGCTACTGGTTATCTCGAAAATACCGTTGCACTCACGCACGAAATTGTCCCAAAAAACTAATTATTCGGCGAAAACAAAGTGCAATACAAATCGGCGGTAAATTCACGTTCACAGCTGAGGCGTAACTGCTTATTCCAAAGAACGCGCGCCCCCTCTCTCTCTTAGCTGTTAGAACTAACGCGCGAGAAGCAGAATCGCGAACGGTTCGATTAATTAAATCGACTACCGTTGCAAGCTTTGAAATTCTTACATGATAGTCTTCTGTAAATCCAAAATTAAAAAAAAAACTATTGCGGACTAAAAAAATTAAAAAATATGTTTTATTAACAATAAAATAATGATAAAATATCAAAATATTCAACCCATATGAAACTCTGTATAGTTTTTGAACCGGTTATCGCATCTGAAAAATGTCGGCGACATGTAAAAGCTTATGCTTTAAGCTTGAAAATCAGTAGTCAAGCAAGTTTATACGTTAATTTTTACCAGACTTACAAGAATATAAGTAAAAAATTGACTGTTTTCTTCAAGTTGAAATATTTAAAAAATTAATAAAGATAAAAAATGTCGTAAATAGAAAAAAGGTGTCTTTTTACATGAAAAATATAAATTTATGTATTATAAAGAATATAATGCTGCTTCAAAGCTTTATAAAACTTGGCGAAACTCACCACATAGATATCTCAAATGTTTTCGGCACTATTCTTATGCTACACAATTTGTCATAAATTGTATTACGTGTTTGTAACGTAATAAAACGTGTAAGAACTCACAACTGTTGTCCTTAAAATTTTTTAATACTCCAAAATTTTGACGATTTTTATTAGAAAAGTAATATCAACTTCATCTAATCATGAACTCGCCAAAACTTAGGAGAAACTTTGTAATTTTCATACAGGTAGTATCCCTACTAAAATAGATTTATTAAAAACAATTAAGAGGTATTCAAAACCGCATTAAACGATATTACTAAATCAACTTTTATACGATTTTTGAATACCATTTCATTGTTTTTCAATTTTTTTAATGAACCTTTTTTTAGCAGGGATAAGCTAAAAGTATCCTGAGTTACTTACCATGCTAGTAGGAGTATCCTTTCCTACTTACAGCTGGCAGTTATTAGTTAACCTGTACCGACATGCGCCTCTTATAGCCTAATACTACTTTATTGATAGGTTATCATTGTGTTACGCTTTATCGACGATTTTCGTTTGAATGTTGCCTGCTTTTCCATCATCACTGTCCTATGTCCCATACCTTCGGTTTTAAAAAAACAATGCTATTAAATAATAAAAGAAAATAAGAATGGCGTTGAAAAAATATTTCGTTTTATTTCTATGATATGAAAAGAACACTAAAGTTTTTTACATCGATCCTTATCATTTATGTTTAAAGTCTCACTACTCTCAAAGAAATGTGTATTTTATATACTATTATTATATCCCATATTGACGGAGTATGATTGCATTAAACTAAAAATATTCTATTTGTTGATTGAAGCGTTAAAGATCAACAATTGATAATAATTTGAATAATTGTGACTCTAAATTTCAGTAATGGAGATTGCTCATTTCACAGTAGAGTGTATCGAAACAATTTTTGCAACTTTTTTGTAACTCGCTTCAATAGCAGAACAAATAAATTTTTTAATTTTTTATAATACTATCACATTTATAAATAATCAAATTCATTTTAAATCAAGCTAGCGAACGACAACTTTGTTTTAGATCAAGCCAGAATGGTAGGATATTTTTAAGTATTAAAAATAAGCGAAATCGTTTTTTTTTGTTTTTTGATTATAATTAATTTGCACTTTTTAAGCGTATTTGAAAGTGCATATGATAGGCGCTGATTCGCTTCATGCGAATTCGCTACATAGAATGTAGGCCTTCTTAGCAGCCGAGTGGCCTCGAGCTCGGGTGGTGTCCAAACTTCACGGACACTCCGGCCCGTCCGCGCTTTTATTGTATGATATTTAGTTATAGTAGGACCGCGCGAGATCGGGATCCAGATTTATAGGTTTTATTACACAGCAACGATAAATAAGAAAAATCAGAATTTTACTGATTTTAAAAAAATAGGCGATCCGAATTAATTATTAATCAATAATTTCAAATGCTTAAATATATGGTTAACACTCAGCTTATAACAATAAAAAAACTTAAAGAGAGAGATAGATATAAATAGTTCGCCATGCTATATCTATTACAAGAAACGTTTAGTTTGTATGTTACACTTGTAACCGTGTTAAGGCCACATTTGCCCTTTTTCTTACAAGGAAACCCCCCCAACCCGACCTCACCGATTTCAATAATCTTTTGATATGTTATAGTTCATCAAAAAATAAGACATACGTTTTTATTTTTATCGGCGGAAAAACACTTTGAGGGGGTGAAAACAACCCTCAAAGTTCACCCCCAAAAATAGATTTTCCAATGTATCTCAGCATCTAATTGATATTTTACGACCAAACAAATTTCATATCACTTCTCATGTGAAAAGCAAACTAGCACATGCAATTCCGACCACAAGGGATGCAACCCTTATTTTTTTTATTTAAAATACTATCTATTTCATGGCTATTTTTATGAAAAAAATTAAAATAACCCGAAAAAAATTGGAAAAAATATTACCATACATAAAATACAAAAATAAAGTTAATCTAGTCAAGCTTTTTTTCAAACTACCCCCTTAAAGTTGAAAAACCACCCCTAAAAAATTGTTTTCAATATATTACAGGTGGTGTTGATAATTTAGTGTAAAATACGTTAAGCATCATTTATACTGTACAAACACAACTATCTCGTGCAGTTTCGACCACAAGGGTTGCAACCCCTAATTTCTGTCATCGAAATTTTTACCTTCTTTGTACCTATTTTTTAAGAAAAGTTCATAATGAGCTTAAAAAAATTAGAAAAAATATTACCGTGGATAGAATAAGAATAAAAAATTTACCTGTTCAAACTTATTTTCAAAACCACCCTCAATCTTGAAAAACCATCCTAAAAAAAGTTTCTGACATATCGTTGCAATCTCTTCTAAATCAAATAAGCTATGATTCCATAGCTATTTTGTTGCTCTCTTTTAAATTTTTTACGCTCTATCGTTTATTAATTCTATCAAAAAATAAATAACTTTTATTATATAAAAAAACAAGTCAAGAATAATATAATATTATAAGTATACCTAGAAGATAAGTATAGTTTCTCGGATGCGCAAAAATTTTGGTATATGAATGATAGTATTATCAGAATTTTATTTACGTCCTACTATCAGCGTCTCTGACGATTGTCTGTTATTTTCATGATTGATAAATATGAGTAAGTAATTCTTCATCAGTAGCCAACACAACTTTCTTGTTGTTGGACGTATTGTATCGACTACTGAACTAACAGCATAATAAATAGTAATAAGAATATAAGATTATAAGTACAAATAATAATAAGATACTATTTCGTTAATTCGTATTTCGTAGTACCTGCTACGTAAGTATAACTATAAAATTATTTTTTATATGCAAATAATTTTACGGCTTTTTAATATTTGTTATTAAAAAAATTGAAATTACACTGATTATGAGGATTTATTAATTAATGATGTTTATAATTATTGTTTACTTATTGATTTGTTTATTATTATTGTTTATTAATTAATATGTTTACTTTTTAATTTATTAATTAATTTTTTTCATGAATGTTTTCTATAAGTTTGTTTATCATTATTGTTTACTTATCAATTTGTTTATTTATTTGTTTTTATCCTAATTTGTTTATTTGTTATTCAGTTTATTTCTTATTCCCCAGCGATATCAGGAGAGACCTATACAGAGGAAAAATAAGGAAAAAAAGGGGATGGATGGATGGACGGACGCATGGAGAATTTCGCGCCTTCTGTTTAATATAATAGAAGATATATAAGATATATATATATATATATTTTTTTTATTTCAGATTAAAAAATGAAAATTAACGCTCTGAACGTTTTAAATTTATTATTAGCTTACTTTCAAACTCTACAAATACCTGAAAGTGAGACAAATTATAAAGAGATTCAATTGTCGGAAAGAATTAAAAGCATTTTAATAGATTCCGTGAATGATTTCAATGAAGTAGATATGATCGTTGAAGATACATTAGATTTTCAAGAAGATTACAAAGATCATGCTGCAAAAATAGTAGAAGATGAAGTTCAACACCATTTTCCTGACGATTTCGAAGCACCCACCGACCATTGTACCAAAGACAATGAAGATGTCAGTTTTGAATATAAGCAAAGAGCCGTAGAATACTGGAGAAGTGGCAAAAAAAAAAATTTAAGTGTTGAAAGTGTACGTCAAAAATTTAAGAAAGTTTCATCTGTGAGTCAGTTGAAACGTTGGGCTCATACAGTCAACAAAGGTGGTACTTATAGAGAAAAAATTGCAAGAATTTGTCAGTACACTTTTGATAATTTTAAAGCAGCAGTAGACGCTGGTTACATCATTCATGATCGTGACATACGTCGATGGGCATTGCAAGCTCAAAAGATTATAGGATCAGAAGATGTAAGATTCAAAGCTTCGGATAACTGGCTTTGTAAATTCAAGAAAGCTCATAGAATAGTATCCCGGAAAATAAATAAGTTTATAACCAAGAAAACGCTAGAAAGTAATTCAGAACTAACGATTAAAGCAAATACTTTTATTGCTGATGTTAAAGCAGGCATAAGAATAATTGGAATTCATAATGTGTTTAATTCTGATCAGAGCGGATTCCAACTGGAAATGCACTCCGGAAGAACGCTAGCGGTTGAAGGAGAAAAGCAGGTACAGTGTTTAGTACAGTCAGTTTCTTCAACAACCCACAGTTATACTATACAGCCACTCATATCAGCCGCAGGAGAATTACTGTCACCACTCTTTTTAGTTTTGAAGGAATCTAGCGGTGAGTTTGGACCCATTGTTGAAACCACTTTATTTAGACCCGAAAATGTTTACGTAGAAGCATCTAAATCTGGAAAGTTGACTACAGGTATACATAATCCCATCTAGTTACAATTAATGTCATTATAAATGATTTTACAAATAAGATTTTTGATTTTAGATCTCTTTAAAATATGGCTGCAAAAAGTATATTTCCCTAATGTAAGTTCCAATACGATGCTGTTGCTTGACTCCTGGAGCGGTCATTGTGACAGTGCCATAGAAACTGTAACTCCACGTGATAAAATTATAAATTTTAAAAAAATACCGACTGGCACAACGGGAAAAATTCAGCCACTTGATGTTTTTGGATTTCGCATATGGAAGAACTTTGTCCGCCAATTTTCAGATACCGTAATTTTGATGAATTATGATTTGGATTTACATAAAAGAAACAACATCATTAAACTTCAGTCGTTAGTCCACAATCAATTATCTTCACCAAGATATACTAATCTTTTTAAATATTCCTGGTTCAAGAGTGGTTACCTCACTAAAAAACCAGAAAATTTTGACAATCCTGTTGCTTACAGTTTTGGAGATTCCTGCAATACACATTGTGACATAGAAGGATGCGAAAATATGGCTATTATACGTTGCGGTTGGTGCAAAAAATCATTATGTTTCGAGCACTTCTATGAAGAATATCATTATTGTAAGAAGTATGAACAATAAATCCGTCCTAATTTTTTTGATTGTTTTTAATTGGTAACTGAATGAATTATAGTAACGCATATAAAAATCAATTAAATATATATTACTTGGCAGTTTACAATTTTAGTCACAAGAAAGGAGAAAAACTCAACCAACAAAAACAATGGCAATGCTATCAACCCTCCTAATCACCGAATGGCGATGGTAATAAACCTCCCCCTAATAACCCTCCTAATATCCCCCAATGGCATTGCTTATAACCCCCCATTAACCTCCTAATAACTCCCCCCCCAATAAGACCCTCCCCCTAATAACCCCCTAATAACCCCAGTAGTTAGCAGGGTTGATAACGTTGCCATTATGTTATTCGGTGGGTTGCAAGCATTGCCATAAGGTTGCAAGGGGGCTCAGCTATGTCTTCGGGCTATTAGTGGGGGGCTAACGGCATTTTCATTGGAGGTTTTTAGGGGGTTATTAGGGGGGGTTGTAAGCATTCTGATAGTGCGGGTTAGTGCGGGAAATTGCCATTGGGATATAAGGGGAGTTTTAGAAATTGCTACTGGGTGATGGATCATTTTTCCGGACAGATTCGGAATCGGCGCAACAAAATACTTTGGAAAAACGTTGTCCCACTTCTGGGTCTTGTTGGGTGATATAATCTTGAATTGGTACATATTTTTCGTATTCTATCCACGATAATAATTTTTCCAATTTTTTAAGCTCATTATGAACTTTTTTTCAAAAATAAGAAGGGAGAAGGTAAAAATTTCGATGACATAAATTAGGGGTTGCAACCCTCGTGGTCGAAACTGCACGAGATAGTTGTGTTTGTACAATATAAGTGATGAGCAACGTATTTTACAGTAAATTATCAACAGGACCTGAAATGTATTGGAAACAATTGTTAGGGGTGGTTTTTCAACTTTAAGGGAGTAGTTTGAAAAAAAGCTTGAATAGATTAACTTTATTTTTGTATTTTATGTAGGGTAATATTTTTTCCAATTTTTTTCGGGTTATTTTAATTTTTTTCATAAAAATAGCCATGAAATAGATAGTATTTTAAATAAAAAAAATAAGGGTTGCATCCCTTGTGGTCGGAATTGCATGTGCTAGTTTGCTTTTCACATGAGAAGTGATATGAAATTTGTTTGGTCGTAAAATATCAATTAGATGCTGAGATACATTGGAAAATCTATTTTTTGGGGTGAACTTTGAGGGTTGTTTTCACCCCCTCAAAGTGTTTTTCCGCCGATAAATAAAAATACGTATGTCTTATTTTTTGATGAACTATAACATATCAAAAGATTATTGAAATCGGTGAGGTCGGGTTGGGGGGGTTTCCTTGTTAGCTCTAAAATGTAGAAGGAATGTGTGCTGAAAACGAAGCAGTTCTATGCGTAGCATGTACGTCAGGAGTAGGAATTTGGCGTATTGTAGAGTAAAACAAAGGTATACTTGAAGAAAACTCCCTACGTACGTTTATTTGCGACAAAGTTGTCAAGGATGGGATTGTATATATTTGAAAATTGAGCTTTATCACCCCGCGTCACATTGAATTTGGTTTGCGCTTCTAACATCAATCTTTGTGCATTTGCGACGACGTTCTACATTTGTTTATCAGATTGTTGCCACACAATTAATATTTGTATCACTTTGAATAAAGCGTTTATTTTTCAACACGAGTTTTATAATTTTCAAACACATCTCCACGTTAGAATTTAGTAGCTTATGCTCAGAAAGGATCGTGCACTTAAGCTTTATGGCTATCAGCTCAGAAATCTATTGTGATATACCATAAGCTAATCGGCATAACTGTAACTGTTCACCTAATGCGCTGTGAGTAGGTTGATTGCACTATGCAGCGTGATTATGCGCGATGACGTAACTTCATTTGCGAAAACACTCGCTTCGCTCGGGTGTAAACGCTACACCAACAGACAAAAATCTACTTCCCCGCACTTGTATCGAAATGTACTATTTTCTATCTCGAATATTATCATAATTTAGTTGAAAGAGAAAAAAAGATTTTTTTTGTTTGCATAAAATTTCTTAATTTATGCAGCGTTACAAAAGAATGTAAACAACTTAAGAAAAAGAGAAAAGCATAAAAAAAGATAAAACCCACCATCCCACCCTCAGTCATTTCAAGATCAACCTTACTTTTTAAATGGAAACCTTCATTTTTCGTCACAGGTTTGAATTCATGACTTTGGAGGTGGGATGGGGGGCCATTCGGACCCCATAAATATCCCATCATCTGAACGTACAATTTCACGTAGAATTCAAACCTGTGACGAAGAATAAGGGGTCCCATTTAAAAAGCAAGGTTGACCTCGAAATGAGTTTGGGGGTGGGGTGGGGGTAATTTTGACCCACACATATTACATGATTTAAACGTAAAATTTCCCGCTCTATCCGAATCGGGATAAAAAATAGGGATTTCAATTAAAAAAACAAAATTGACCTTCAAATAATCTTGAAACTCAAGCTCAAGGTCAAGTTGGAGATCACAATCGGCTGTCCTCCGCCACACTTTTATCCGTACTTTCTTTAATATTAGTAGCCGCTTCTTATCTTTTTGTCTAACTTTTTTCTTTTTTATCTTTCTTCTTCGAATTCGATATTATGAAAAAACTTTATCTGTAATAATTTAGGTACAAATGAAGATGATAAAACTAATTTTTATATAAGTGTCGTAAAAAAATCATATGTCCTTTAACGTATAGACATTTCCTACATACAGAAAGGAGAGAACACATACACATACTACTACGGAAATGTGAAAAAGTCTTTTGAATTGCAATTCTTTGGTAGAAAAATAGAAGACTAGCGTTGATGCATAATTCTTCTATGATGACGAAGTAACGTAATACAATTAATTCCCCGATGACAGACTAACCGCCTCTTTGATCTACTACTTGAATACTCAGATACAACTGTGCATGCGATGTAGATGGCTGAAAATGTGTGCGAAAATACGAACCAAGCAGAGGATTAACTCAATATTTAATTAAAATTCTTACTATGAGGAACAGGTAAAATATTAACAGTAGGTAAAACATCAAATATAAATTAAATTAAAAGAAACAAAGTATTTATTACGTTTCTTTAGCAATACACTAATACGGTAGCTAAAAGATTTTGTTGCAGGATTTGATATAAACAAAACAGATGATTGCGTCTACCGAATACAATAAAGACAGAAAACAAGAATGTGACAAAAACTGAAAGATGAATTATGTCGCTTGCTGATCTTGAATTTGTAACCTTCATCAAAGATACGAATTCTAATTTGTCATAACCTCTACGAAACACATAATTTACTTGATGGCTGGCATTGTTTCTGCAAATGACAATATCTTTATCAATAAGCGCGTCTAAACTGCGAAAAAGACTCCTCTGAGTTTGATGTGCCTTCCCTTCCCCCGGGTGTTTGGTTTTTCTACCTATAGAAAATATCGGACAGCCAAACTCTCCTCCTAATGCACATGATACCAGATAGAGGGAATCCAGAAAACTTCAGCTATTCAAAGCACCTACTCGTCTACACCTATATACCGTAAATTCTCTAGGTACTGTTCTTTTCCAGCCGCGAGACACTCTCGCTATTCCGCGAGCATGTAGAAAACATGCTTACGTGTCAACGATCGAAACTCCTTTTTTCTGACACTGTTCCTGTCAGTCCATGAAATACTAGCTCTTCTTTTCTTATGTCACGGGCTGCTTATCTCTTGTTTCTCATTATCTGAAATCGATAACTGATGAATTCTTCAGCTGGTTTATTTCTTTCTCGCCAGCACTTATTATTTTCTATCGTGATCTCATATTTATATGAATATGTTTGCCTTAATGAATGTCTATTTTTTATAACTAAATAAAAACAATTTTGAAGGTTTTTATCCTAACATTATTTATTTAAAAAAAAAATAAGAATGTGATAAAATGATAGAAAAAAGAACAGTTTTGTAATGTCATCTAACAGTAAATTATGTTTTAGCACTAGAGAATAATTCAATCATTGAAAATGTATATTAAAATTGTGAAGATATATATTAAAATTATTTATGACATTTTTCAGATTAGAGTAATTGTACAATAGTTTGTGCTTCTATATTCTGCTTAGATTAAAATAAAAATCTAAAGTTGACTCAACTGATAATTAACGAACGAATTTCAAAATACATAATTCACAACTATAAAACAATGTATCAGTATCCGTATTCAGAAACTAATTGACCTTACGAGTACTAGATTTTGATGAAATTTTATACAGACTTTCATTGGTTAAAAATATGAGATACATGGCCATCGATTTCTTTGAATAGAATCCGTTTCACTGATTATTACCCACAGTAATAATTTAATCCTAATAATTTAATACTGAATTAAATTATTAGGAAGCAAACGAGCGTAATATTTGTGATCATCAAGCTACTTTTTATGCCAGGTAGTATTATTTCGGAATAAAAAAGGTCTATACGAGTGTTATTCAATAAGTCTGTGACTTTTCGAAAAATAGTGGTGTTATAGTAACGTATTTTGTATTATTTCCTACAGAAAAAATCAATCAAAGAAACTGAAGAAAAGCTGAGGAAATATTATACAGACTCTGATCCATCATATGGCACAGATTAAAAACGATTTAGTGAATTTCGTTGTGGCCGTAAGAGCAAAAGTAATGCTAAGGGTCCTGGCCATAAAAAACATATGACTATTCAAGAGATGATCGATAAAGTTCATAATATTGTACTAGTCGATTGTTCATTGAAAGTTCGTGAAATTAGTGGTATTTTTAACATTTCAATAGAATGTACATGAAACATTTTACATGAACGTTTAGACATGAGAAACTCGTTTACAAGATGGGTGCCGCGCTTGCTCGCAGCTGATAATAAGCGAGCTCGTGTGATTGCGTCTGAGCAATGTTTGAACATGTTTGAACGTAATCCAAAAGAGTTACTATAGCTGTTATTAACAATTATTATAGCTGAAACATGAATTCATTATTATACGCCAGAAATGAAAAATCAATCGAAAATATGGACTGGACTACGTGAATTTGCGCCGAAAAAAGCGAAGACGGTACGATCAACCGGAAAACTTATGGTTACAATTTTTTAGGACTCAAGTGGTATAATATTAATCGATTAGCTATAAAGTGGAAGAAATAATACAGGAGAATATTATGTATCATTATTAGATCGATTTGATAAAAAACTGAAGAAAAAACAGTCCCATCTGACAAAAAAATTTTTTTCCACCACGTCAATGCACCAGCTCACACAAGTTCCATTGCAACGGAGAAATTATTTAATTTACGCTACAAAATACTTCGTTATTTACCTTATTCTCCAGATTTAGCCCGTTTTCGATTATTTTTTGTTTTCTGACATGGAAATTTGGCTTGCGAGTGAAAGATTATTATTAGCCAACAAAGAAGTAATTACTGCAACAAATGAGCATTTTAAGGAGTTTGATAAAAATTACTTTTCAGAGGGCATAGAAAACCTTGAGCACCGCTGTAATAAATATATAGAGTTAGAAGGGGACTATGTTGAAAAATAAATTGGAATTATTTCATTAAATAGTGTTTTTTATTTAAAGTCACAGACTTATTAAATAACCCTGCTATACATTCAAATTAATCGGATGAATATTATATATACTAATATATTAAAAAAATAAATGAATTAATTGATATGGAAATTTTATTACCATACATGAGTTTTGATGCGAACAATTCGAACCTTTTCTCTTTGAAACTACCATTTAAAAATCTCGTTCTCATCAATTCCACAATTGATTTATAATCACTATCAAAGCTTGTATAAACTTAATAATAAAATACTAATAATATACTGTAACGTGGTATTCTAATTTATCCCGTACAAAGTGGTAAAATGAAATTTTTGGGCGCCAGGTATTGATTATTAACAAATCATAAAATTGGATTTTTTTCGAAGCAATGCTTCTCCGAATCCGATCCGATGCAATCACTTACATTGTTGTCCCACGATAGACAGTTTTCTGTCCGATAATTTTCATACTAAAGATGAAGAGGAAACTAGTAGAGAAAAACTCCGGTAATGCAAGAATTAACGTATGGAAATTAACGTAATGAATAATAGCAAAATGAAAAGGATAAAAATATCAAAATTTATTATAACTTTTGGAGGCAATCAAAATAACAAAAAATACAATGTTTATAATGAATTAGAAGCGCAATTACAATTTTTGAATCACTTTTCGCACATGCGGCGAACAAACTGCGGGTAGCTTACGAATGCGAGCGGCAAAATTATCATTTCGCAATGAGTTAAGCAAAATAAGCCACGACGCTAAATTACAGCAAAGAATCGAAAGCTCGGAACATTTTAAAACAGTAAGTCCGACAAATTTCGAGGCAAGCCAGAGAATAATAAATTTGCACGACCAGGAGCAATGCGCAATATCATTTCAAGAAAAGGAGAACCATCGAAAAATTAAATCGCTTACTAACGAACCCTCGTCATCACTTACTTGAGTGCAGTTTTAGCAAATAATCAAATGGCAGCATATTAATATATAAATAACACTATTGTCATGCTAAATCTGACAAATAAAATTGGATAACGGAGAATAATGAAAATTATAATTGTTACTCGCCGCACGGGCAAAGATTTCCGTATTTAACAGCGGTTGGAAACTCTTTCCTCGATTTTCGTCGCATCTTATCAGCTTCTGCCGCTCCTCATCTCCTCTTTCGCAGTTACATAGATTAGAGGGGGCGAAGGCAAGAATGTGTGAGTATACGTGTGGGTAGTTGATATATTGGTGTGCTTCTAATAAAAGGCCATAAAAATTTTTAAATTAGTGATAATTTTTTTTAATTTTGAAAAAAAAAATTGTTTTGCTGTGTAACTTTTTTACCGTTATTTTTAGAAACTAGAAAAAACATGTAAAAGTTGAGGCGAGGCAGATAGCACCTTGAGTGTTTATGGACATCTTAGACATTTTTCATTTTACTGATGACGTACAGTTCTACCCATAGATGTTAGTAACTTCTAAACTTTAACTTGTTTTTCGATAAAAATATATATGTCACAATGAGGATTACTCTATAGCTAATTAAACTGAACCATTACTTATCTTTCTGAAGCCCCGAACTATCTGAAAATCTAGTAAACCAATTGATTATTGACGAATTTTTAATCTTTCTAGCACTGTTATTTTTTTACTGAAAGGTTTCGAATGCTGGTAATTTTTTGTACCATATTAAGGCACATGAATGTTAGAAAAATATAGTTTAGATTGGTGTGCCTCTAATAAAAATCTATAAAAAATTTTTAAATTAGTAATGATAATTTTTTTAATTTTGAAAGAAAAAAATTATTTTGCTCTGTAACTTTTTTACCGTTTGTTTTTAGAAACTAGAAAAAAACATGTAAAATTCTATTTAATATATACTATCGATTAGAATATAAACGTATCATGGGCTTATTATAGAGCACGAGTAATAAATTAAAGAAACGCAGCATCGGGAGTGAAACTCGAGGTAAAATATCACTTTTTCAACTAACACATATACCTATCGATAAGATATAAGAGAAAATGGTTCTTCTTCACTTCTATAATATAGTCTTGAATTGGTAAAAACATCAGTGAAGTTTAAAGCACTATTTAAGATGACTAATATGAGCAATCTAAATTCCAATTAAAATAGCCAAAGTAAGCAAACGCTATTTATTTCTTACGATCGTCGCACTGTCTTTGTATACATTCATATCAGCCATGACATGAATTTAATAGAGTAAACAACTTATTTTTTTACAATTTATTTATAAAAATAAATAATGTTTTCAGTGAATCATCAATATCTTTGATCAATCACTAGCAGACCTTGAAAAATTACTGTGATATGCTTTTTTTTGCGGATACATTTGTATATGTAATATGTAAGTGCATTTTCTCCTAAACTTTAAGCACTCTTTAGGCCTACAAATAAATTATCAATATCTCATGAAGTGATTAGATACCAATAAGATCAAAAGAAAAATTAAATTCTTAATTAATATTTATTTATTTATAAATTTATAATGGAAAATCACTGTTTTTACCGAATTTTCCGCTGACTCTCAATCTTCTGTTCGCCGTCTTTAAATTGAGTGTTATAACGAGTTGAGTCTCATTATGTCTCTCTCTTCCCTTAAGTCAATTATAATTTATTAATAACTCTCTTATGTATTTTTCCTATCTAGCCGCAGCTGCTGACGCTGTACGAAGTAAGTGAGAGAGCGCCGAGCAGGGAGAGAGAACCGCGTGTATGCGTGAGCGTGTGGACATAAATTTACACATATAAATTTAATTTGATAAGTTCGTTTGATCCTGGCATTTAGTTTTACTGTTATATATACATACAAGAATTGATAATTGTAAATTAGATTTTTTTAATCAGATTATTGACAAGATATTTAAGTGGAGAATCGGAAACCTAATTTCTACAATTACTTATCACTCATCACATAGCTCGTTTTCTTCTGAATCACTCGGCCCATCGATTTTTATTTCATCAGATATTAATTGGAGAAGACTGAAAAATCACATTTTGTAATTTTTGATTATAAAAGTCACGGGTACAAAATATTTTGAATTCTCAATATTAACTCAATATTACGAGCGCGTATCGAGAAGCTCTGCTTATTCCTGGTGGGGGTTCCCACTTATTATATTTTTGGAGGCGTCGAGACCTGACTTGGTCTAATTCTTGATGACTACATTAAACGGGTGCCAGGTTACAGGGTAATTAGAAGGGATCGCAATATAAATGGGAGAGGAGCTGCTCTCTTCGTATGCAACAATTTCAAATTAAAGAAGCTGGCATTGTCTGCCATGCAAGGACCTGGGAAACCGTGGACCCAGAGTACCTGTTTTGCAGTGTCGGGACGAGTGGCTTCCCTCCAGTGTTCGTGGGGGTTATTGATTGTTCGCCCAGGGTATCCCTTCAGCAGGCTCTTCCTATGGCGTGCTTGAGGGACAAGCTGTCTTTGAGGCTGGTCCAGCATGGCTCAAATCACCACATGAGGGATTCTCATACGTGAATAGATGTTATCATGACTGAAAACTGTGACGACATCAGGGATCACAAAACTGAATTGATAGCTAGTTTCGGCAAGAACGTTATCATAGATGTCACTATTGACAACTATGCACCGATTCTAGGGAAGAAAACTTTTATCTGCTGAACTTTTCGAGTCATTTGCCTAGAACAATTGGTAGAATGTCTAATAGGCTGCGACTGGGTGTCCCCTGAATCTGCCAAGTCAGATCTAAAATGCTATTCGTGGTTTGAGTGAAAATTTAGCGCAGTCTATCGATAGCTTAGCGCCTTTCAAAACAGTTTGTCCCAAGAAAAAATATGCTTCATGGTTTGGTCTAGAGCTGAAGGAACTCGTTGACAGATGTGATGCCTTGCGCAGATGCTAAAATCGCACTGGACAGGTGAATTTTCTGGAAGAGTTGCTCGAGCTCAGCAATGATGTTAACGTTCGCACGGAACAAGAGCGTATTAATTACTTTCACAACTATCTGTGGGATACTCTTGATGAAGGAAAGAATATTTGGAAGGAAATACGCTACCTCGGCCTGTTGCCAGGGATGAACGATCAGTTCGTTAGCATTTCCGTCTCGATACTCGAAGATATTAACAGCCTGACCATGAATATAATTTACTAGTGACGAAGAACTTACTTTTAAACCCGTTAATGATAACGTTAAACGTTTAAATGAAATAATGTTGTCGTTACAATGGAACTCGTGTGAACTGATGCATTGACGTGGTGGAAAAGAACTCTTTTTGCCAGATGTGTGGAGTTTCCTTCAGTATGAAACCGATCTAATAATGGTACATAATAATCTCCTGTAATATTTCTTTCATTCTATAGGTAATCGATTAATATTATACCACTTGAGTCCTAAAAAATTGTAACCATAAGTTTTCCGGCTGATCGTACAGTCTTCGCTTTTTTCGGCGCAAATTCACCTAGCCCAATCCATATTTTTGATTGATTTTTCATTTCTGGTGTAAAATAATGAACTCATGTTTCAGCTACAGTAATGTAGCATCACAAAAACTCCTTTAGATTACGTTGAAATTTGCTCAAACATTGCTCAGACGCAATCACACGAGCTCGTTTATTATCAGCGGCGAGCAAGCGTGGTACCCATCTTGCACACAACTTTCTCATGCCCAAACGTTCATGTAAAATGTTGTACCAACGTACTTATTTGGAACTATGTATATGCACTTATACTAAATGGAACTCTCTTACAGTGTTAAATATGTTAGGATAATATAATCATCTTCTGAGAAGTCACGGACTTATTGAACAACCCTCGTAGATGTAGAGAGATTGCTTGGAATTGAGATACAAGATAGGATTTTCGTGCCATTCAGTGAAGAGGTCACGAGTCTATGAGTTTTGCTCGATTGCAAATTAACTTGAAAGTCGCGTGTCAACCTAGTTTCAGAAAAGGTTGGGAGAGCTTTGTATGGTCTATGTTTTATCAGATCCTACACTACCGAGCTATTTCGACGTAGCCTGATGTGTTCGCTGGTCCAGTCGTACATTGAACATTGTACGGTGGTGTATCTAAGTGCCTCTGAGGAGCGAAGAGTAAGGATACAGAGACTGAGTAATGCATATGTTACATATATTTTTGGTACTCTTCGTGATGAGTCTGTTTCTCTCTCTATAGAAAAAAGTTGGTTTAATTTCGTACGATTATGCGCAGAGATTAGTTTACACCTCTGCTCATGTACAAATGTGCCGAAGCTTAATTACCTGAATGTGCTCTTTAATAAGCTTAAGTTAAGGTATTCCGGTAGGGTGGATCAGGCAGAACTGAGGGTTGCAGAAGTGAAGGTTGTAGATGGTTAGCAGGTCCTTTAAGATTATAGGCACACGTCTCTGAAACTGTCTTCCTCTATCGTTGAAAATATGGCATCGCTGGAGTGTTTTAAGAGAAGAATGCATGCGTACTTTCTTGAGCTAAACGCGTAGGCCTTATCTGGTTACTGTTGAAGCTATTATTTAGAGTATTTAGATTTTGACAAAAAAGCCATTAAATGCTCTTTTGACTGCATTACTAGTTTTAATTTAATAATTCTTTCAAGTCTTGCGAATGTCTTGCGCGGATGTTTTTCCTTAAAAATTTTCAAATAATCTAGTCTAAATTAATTATAAGCTATTATTTGTGTCGTATAGTATTGTTGACTTTAAACTTTTGAGTGAGGAAGTCTTTATATTTATTTATTTCTGTGATTTAACCTGTGATAACATAACCAAAACTGTAATTGCATACTATAAGTAAATGGTAGAATATTGTTTCACTGTAAAAAAGATAGTAAAGACATAATCAGTCTCTCTCTATATATATATATATATATATATCTATTGTTACGAATGCGGTTTATAATATCGAATTCGTACGTTTGTATCCACGGCAACATCAGAATAAATATTTTTGTTGTTGTTTAGTTAGTTGACGCCTGAGCGTCAAATTGAAAGTTTCACGTTTGTGTTTCAATAAAGTTTTAGTTTGTGTTATTTGCGTATTTTTATTGACTATACGTAAACATAACATTTTGGGGGTTCGTATGGGATATATATACCCCTATATCACCTATAAATGTAAACACATCCAACCTTTCTAACAATCAACCACTTCCAATTGCGAACACCCATATCAATGTAGGATATAACCTACAACCCGACACTTTTGATGGTACTTCATCCTTCCGCGATTTCATTCATCAGTTCGACATTATTGCTCAATTTAATAGATGGGATGATAACAAAAGTTGTATTGCATTAGTTTCTTGTTTACGTGGACAAGCTCGAACCGTATTAGATAGTTTCGAACATGGCTGTGTAAATTTTGCAGATTTACGTTCAAAATTAGACCTTCGTTTTGGCAATAGTTTTCAGGCATTAAATAGGTTTTCGTTATTCCAAAATAGACGTCAGCAAACTAATGAGGATTTCACTGTACTGGCTATGGATTTGGAAAGATTAGCCAGATCAGTATTTGCTCGTTCTCGACCGGAAGAACAAGATAAAATTGCTTGTTCACAATTTATCCTTGCTCTTTAAAAAATGCTGTCGCTCGTGCATTGAGATAAAAGCTATTAAGAACAAAATCGTAGATTGACCCCACAGGTTCCACCACCATTACTTGGTTTTGCTCCTGCTATCCCGACTGCGACTGTCCAAAATTTTGATCAACCACAAAAACCTCTTTCCAGTAACCAACATGCCCCCACTAAGAAGTTCACTGACCCCGAGTGTTGTTGGGAGTGTGGTTCGACTAATCATATCCGCGTTAATTGCTCTAAGTTTAATAAGAAGGGAAACTAGAATGTGTCAAACTTTCTGGGGCGAGTTTGACAAATTGCAATAAAGCCCCATTGCAACCATGTAATCCTAATTCTCTTTATTTCGGAAGAATCTCAAGGAATCCAAAAATTTTTCATTTTTCTGGTAAAGCTAATGGAACTTCATGTACATTTAGAATCGATTCCGGCTCTGATATTTCAATTTTAAATTTTAAATTGTTTGATCTCAGTAAAGAAAGAATTCCTTGTGATTTTAAGACACCTGTTAATATAGAATTAGGAAAACACCGTTTGGATTTAATTATCTATGTCGCTGACATAGGAGATGATTGCATTTTACGGTTAGATTTTCTTGATGCTGCAGGCATTACTACCTATATAGAAACAGGCCTCTTTGGTAATTTCCCAGTTTCCGAACAACGAACTTGTGGTTGTATTTCTTCCTCTTCTTCTTCCTCTGAAATTCCTGAATATTTACAAGACTTGTACGAGAGAAGTTGCATTGAATTAAACATTTCTCAGAAAGAGAAATTCAAAGAATTCCTTATTCAACATAAGTCGTCTTTTACGGATGAATAAGTAAATATTGGTGCATGTAATAAGATCGAACATAAGATAGAGCTTTCTGACCCCCGTCCCATTAAACAACCTCTTCGTAGACCCCCTTGCAGAAATCCAAAAAATGATTTTGGAAATACAAAAACATGGAGCTATTAGAAAATCTAAAAGTTCTTGGTGTTCCCCTGTAGTTATAAAAAAAAAGATGGTACATTACGGTTTTGTGTAGACTTCAGAAAGTTAAATGCTGTTACAATTAAAGATTCTTTTCCTTTGCCAAATATTTCAGAAATTCTCGATGATCTAATAGAGTATTCTTGGTTTTCAACATTAGATTTAAAGTTAGGATATTGGCAAATTAAACTCAGATCTCAGGATAAAGAAAAAATAGCATTTTCTGTAGGTAATGGCCTTTGGGAATTTGAGGTTATGGCTTTCGGTTTGTGTAATGCTCCAGCTACCTTTGAAAGGTTAATGGAGGATATTCATCAAGATTTGATCCACAAAATTTGTCTAGCTTACCTAGACGATATTATGGTTAAAGCTAAGAACTTCGAAGAAATGTTAGATAATTTGGATAAGGTTTTCTCTCGTTTAGATGAGGCGAATATGAAACTTAACCCGAAAAAGTGTGAACTTTTTAAAAGGCAGACAGTACCTAGGTCATATTATATCTCAGGAGGGTATAAATATGGACCCCAAGAAAGTTTCTGCTGTCTTGAAATGGCCAATTCCTAAGACAAAGAAACAGATTAGGAGTTTTATTGGGTTCGCTTCATATTCAAGAAGATTCATCTCAAAGTTTTCTGACATAGTCAAACCTCTTTATAAGTTAACTGAGAAAAACATTCCATTTGTTTGGACTTCTGAATGTCAGAAAGCTTTTGATAAGTTAAAGCAGGCCTTGACATCCCCTCCTATTTTGGCATATCCAAATAAAGATGGCGAATTTATCTTAGATACTAATGCATCAGGACATGGAATTGGTGCTGTTCTTTTACAAATTTAGAATGGTGTAGAACGAACAATTGCGTATTATAGTAGGGTTCTATCCAAAGCTGAGAGCAATTACTGCGTCACTAGAAGAGAACTTTTAGCGGTTATAGATTCTTCTGAATATTTCTCCCATTATCTCATTGGTAAGAAATTTTTGTAATTCGTACAGATCATTCAGCTCTTACATGGCTAATCTCTTTTCGGAACTTAGACGATTAGCTAGGTGATTAGGAAAATTAAGTAAATTTAATTTTGAGGTTACTCATAGGAAAGGATCTTCTCATAGTAATGCAGATGGACTTTCACGTCGTCCCTGTGATGAATCTTTTTGTAGATATTGCTCGAATCTGTCTTCTTGAAAATAATCATATTGATTGGAAAAAAGAACAAGGAAAAGATAAGGACATTAGTGTCCTACTTAAATTTTAAAAGGAGGATAAACGCCCTGACAGACGTATTGTTTCTTCAAAAAATCCTTCGTTTAAATTTTATACTCTTCAATGGGATTCTCTCTTTATCTTCCTTTGGGATAACGAGCTTCCAAGTGTCGTCATCGGTTCCGAAGAGGTCGTCGACGATGGGGTTAGGCTTATAAATATATAACCGGCCGCCTAAAACTTTCCAATAGGGGTTATCCGTGGGACGATCGAGGACCTCCTGCATTCTCCTGCGATACCACGGGTCGTTTATGCTTTCGTCGAGTGTCAACGAAGCGGTAGCCGCGAGCTCGTCTTCGTCGGCCTCAAACATGCGTGAGAGCGCGTCAGGCACGACGTTGTCCTTACCCCTGCGATGTATAATATCGAAATCATACAATTGCAACGCGAGGGACCAACGTCCAAGCTTACCGTTTGGGTGTTTCAGATTAGTGAGCCATTTAAGGCTCTGGTGGTCGGTTACAACTGTAAACTGATACCCTTCCACGTAGGATCGGAACTTTTCGTTCGACCAGACGACAGCGAGGCACTCACGCTCGGTAACCGACAAGCGGCGTTCGCAAGCCGTCAGGACGCGGCTCGCGAAGCACAGAACTCGATCTTCGCCGTCGATACGCTGCAGCAGAACGCTTCCAAGGCCGGTATCGCTCGCGTCACATTCGATGATGAACGGCGCAATGAAATTGGGCCTGGCTAGGACAGGGGCCGTTGCCAAAAGGGCTTTGACTTGCTCGAAAGCTTGCCGTTGCGCCTCCTGCCATTCAAATTTGGCGTCCTTGCGTGTGAGCGCGTTAAGCGGCTCACAAATCGTAGCGTAATCGTTCAGAAATTTTCGATACCACGAGGCCATGCCCAAGAATCTACGCAAAGCACGAAGATTTTTCGAGGCTGGGTACTCGAGTATCGGTGCGACTCGTTCTGGATCGGGGCGTGTACCATCGCGATTTACCAACACGCCGAGATAACGCACCTCGGTCATGCAAATCCTAGACTTCTTGCGATTAATCGTAAGGCTAGCTTCACGTATTCTTTTTAGAATATGCGTGAGCCACCGGACATGCTCTGAGAACGTTTCAGTAGCGATGATCACGTCGTCAAGGTATGCGAAGGCATAAGGCTCCATCTCGGGTGAGATGAGCTTGTCGGCCAACATCTGAAATGTTGCCGGGGCACCAGCCAATCCGAAGGGCATCCGAACAAATTCGAATAGCCCGAGTCCTGGGACGGTGAAAGTAGTTATCGGGATGGCCCTCTCCGAAAGAGGGACCTGCCAAAATCCGCTCGCGAGGTCAATTGCGCTCACGAATTTGGCGTGCTGGAGCTTTCGCAGTATCGCGTCCATAAAGGGCAGCGGATATGCGCTCACGCGAGTAACGCTATTCACCTTCCGGTAGTCCACACAAAATCGGTATTCGCCGTCGGGTTTCCGAATCATCACCACCGGGCTAGACCACTCGCTGCGGGACTTACGAATAATTCCCATCTGCAGCATTTTATGCACTTGCACGTGCATTTCCTCTTCGATCTTATGCGACACCGGATAGTATTTTTGTTTAATTGGGCGCGCGCTGCCAATGTCGATGTCGTGCTCGATCCATCCGGTGCAACCGAGCTGCTCGCAGGAAGGTTCGGGCAGGAGGTCATCCATCATTCGATCGATTTCTTGTCGCTGCTACTTCGAGATCTCTTCGATACCCAAGGTCGCCAGCGACATCGCCTCCTCCGCACGAAGTGAGGAGACAATGGTCGGTACTTCCTGATCGCAACCTTTAATCCTTATCGTGTTGGTCTCGGGATCCAAACACGCGGAAAAGGCTCGAACGAAGTCGCTTCCGAGGGTGCAATCAGCATCAGCCTCGCTCAAAATGAGTACGTCGATCGAATGGGTAACACCACCTATCGTAAAAGGTAATTGTACATTACCGATGATAGGGACATAATGACCATCGACTGCTTTCGCGCCGGGCCCGACATACATGTTGACGCGCTTGTTCATCGCGGCAGCAATCTGAAGGGCAATGGGGCTCAGGACGGTGCGCGAGGCTCCAGTGTCGTACAGAGCCCTGCAAGTAAATGGACCGATGCTAAGCGTCAGCCACCATCTGGGGTACATCTCTACCAACGCGCTCGTCGCAAAACTATCGGAACGCGTAGGCGCTTCTCCCGCGGGGGCATCTGTAGCGAAGGTCCGGGTCGACATTGGAACGGTAGGGACCCCATCTACGCGTTCCTCTCCACGTTTTTTGGCGCCTCGATTTTTGAGCACTCGGGACAGGTGGCTTTGGTGTACCCAGGCCAGCTGCAGTCCCAACAGAGTAATCTCTCAGCATCGGGGCCGAGAGGCTTGCTCTTGTTTTTGTCCGACTTGGGAGTGATGACTTGGGCCCAACCGTTTCTTGCCGGGCGGCCACGGCTGCTTGCCCCGCTCTGTCTTCCCTCGCGTTGACGCGGGTAGGCCGGAGGTTTGCCATCTTTCGGGGAACCGACGGTGGTCGATTCCTGTACTGCGTCCTTAAGGGGGACGGGAAGCCCTTTCTTAGCCGCCGCAAGTTGCTGACACTTTTTATCGAAAAACTTTTGGAAAGATTTTTCGAAGTCGGCCTCAGAGAAAGAAGACTTTTCTACAACAGACGCGATGCTCGCTTTGGCCCTCGCCGGCGCTTTGGCCCTAGGCTGGTATGCTGCGTCGGGCAGCATGCTCTGTTCCGCGGGGGGGGGGGGGGCTTTCCAGTGTTCGTCGGACTCCGCGATCTCTACTTCCATTGCTTTAGCCAACAACTGCGGTAACGACACGAAGTAGTTCTGAGTCTTTTTCAACTCTTTCTTCAGTTTAGGCAACATATTATCGATTGCCAAATTGACCTGGTCTGCGACGCTCCACGGTCTTTCGAAGCGGCTAAAAATAGTATTCAGCGCTGCAAGGTAATCGCGGACCGGTTCATCGGGGCCCTGTGTCCGCAGGTGCGCTTCAACCGATAGGTTTCGGTTGTACTTCCTGGATTTGCTATAGGCGGATAGCGCGGCATCCCTGAACTGTTCATACGACGACCACGTGGGCCGTAGCAAGCGGTACCATCGAAGCGCAGATCCGCGAAACAGGGTGGACAACGAGTCTAAAAGCTCGTCATCCACTATTTGGTCTAGGCAGCAGTTTTCCTCAACACGCTCCAAAAATTCCTCGATGCTGATGGTGCCGTCTCCCGCAAAGGAAATCTTCCATTCCCTGATGGTTTTCCCTAAATTCCTGGTTGAACTCATCGAGCGGGAGGTTGCGAGAAGTGGACTCGATCGCCAATTGGGGACACCGAAGCTCGAAGGGATTTGGGCTTGTGCGGCAGCCGTTTGCTGCGTGCCCGTCGCTTGCGAGAGCGGACGACTTGAAGGTGTGACCCCTCTTCCCCAGCTCGAGCTTGCGGGGTTGTGAGGGATTGCGGTGGAAAACTCCGCTGCCGTTAGTCGCGTGGCCGCTTGCATCCTGTCGGCCGGTCTCACTGGTGCGGCTGAATATATTGTTGGCCCTGTCGCGTATTGTGTTGTCTGCTGCTTCGTTGTCGAGCAGAAGATTCGTGCATGGGGATTTACGTTCGGGCTGGTTATAGTTAGGTCAAAGTCCGGATCGATGAGGCTGTATGTATCGCGAAAGTTGACAGCTTTATCTGCGCGAGTCGCGTTAAACCGTGTGCGCTCGTTTTGAGCTTGTTGTTGAACTGTTACTTCAGCTGCTTGTAGTCTGGCGAGGAGGTTATTGTTCGTGGTCTTCAATCTTCATTTTGTCTTATAAGCTTGTCGTGTTCGTTTGACATAGCTTCTAAACAGTTTTGAAGATCGCGAATTTGTTGAGCCTGTGTACGTTCCGCTATCACTGCTCGTTTTAGCTCCTCGGCTGCTAAACGTGGCATTTGCTTAGGTTCACCGCAAGGCAGATTAACCCATATGAGGTCTTCACGATAATTTATCGTACTTGGGGTGCCTATTGTAGGTATCGATGCCTCGTGCGCGCATGTTGTGTTCGTGTTGGCATGCCGTGGTTCACTTGAGCCTACGTTTGTTACTGATACTGTGCACGGCAGTGTTGACTGCGATGTCGGCACGTGGGCGCTCGTAATTACTGCGAACATCGGTGTGTATGTGCCTACCTCGTCTCGCGTGAGTGTCTCGTATGTATTAGCTGTCGTTGTGAGTGACATGTCGCCGTAATTCGTTTCTTCTATTTCTTGGCTATTTATCATATCTTCTTCTATGTCTTGATTAACGGCGTTAACGAGGTCTTCACGCAATTCTCGCGGTAGCGCGTCTGATTTTATAAAAGTGAGACAAAGATTGTTGCGCCGCGTTATCGTTTCGTGGTCCCACGCGTCTATGGTTTGTATGAAGTCTTTTTCTTCATAGTCACCTTGCAGTCGTCTATATAAGCGGTTCGCGCGTTCGTACATTGTGCCTCTACCACGAGTTCAAGATTTTCCAAAACGTTATCTATTCTATCACTTGGCAAACTTTTAATCCATTCTTTAATGTAGTTGTCGATTTTTTCTTTTATAATTGTTAGGTCAGTTATATCTTTTTCGGCCATTTTTAATTTTTATAAAACTGATAACGAAAAACAATAGTTTTGGAATATCTTGAAATAGTGGATTTTAATTGTAGGTCGCGTAACAATTTTTAAGCGAATACGCCCGATTGTTGCCAGCACGCACAACGGAAAATAAATGTTGTTACGCTTGTACACATACGTTTCTAAATACGAAGAATTACAACTCTCGCTTGCACGCTATGATAAAATTTTAAGGTGCTGAAAACCGAGTGCCTTGTTTTGGTTGTGCGCTACGGCTAGCTTCTAAACGTAAACAATTCTTCTCTCGTCGCGCGCGTCGCATTCCTCGGTGGATTCCACGAACACGCGCTTTCGCTATACAATTATAATTCGAATTTCGGAATTTTCGCAAAGCTATTAAACCCATGTGTTGTTGGGCGCCATAATATAACGGGGTTTTGACCCGATGCGGGTTACTCGTTATATAAATTACGAGGGAATTAGAAACAGCTCGGTGTGGGCCTCGTAATAGGCTGCGCAAAGCCTAACCCAGCAGCAACAGGAACGTCGTGGTGTAGCGTCTGTTACCTTAGCCCGCGGAGAGCGTCGTGTAGTCCTATGGGCGCTTTGGAGCGATCACGAAATTCAGGTGCGAAAGCCGGACGGAACGGGATTGTTTACGATAGGTAAAAAGGAAGCGCAGAGGAAGAAAACAGATATACGAGCAGCATTGAGTTTACTACAGAGAATAGTACAAAGTTAGTACGCAGCGTAAGTGGGAGAGAGAGCGGCGAAAAGCTAGCGAGAGAGACACGTATTCGAGGTGGTACTTACAATGACGTCTAGGAGTTAGCCCTGGAGACGGTGTTGTCGGCCTCACACGTGGTCCGCGAGGACGCGCAGTTCGCAACTCGAATGCGGTCAAGAGACGGGCGGCTTTGACGGCTCGCACGCGTAGTCGCTAGAATTAGCTCGCCAAAAACACTGGGGCACTCTCGGCACCAAACCTCACACCGAGTGGGCACTCGCGTACTCGTCAGAAACACCAAGGAAATAGTCGCAGATCACAAAAGGTCGCAAGCACGTATATCCGCTCGTCACACGTCCACGTGCTTCGAAGTCGCCGGTACAAGAGAGAGTTCTTATCGCGGGGCTTTCTCCTGCCCTCTCTCCTACTCGCGCGCGTCGCGCCGGCTTCCCGAATTCTCTCTCTCTAGCTCGCCCTCTATTAGTGCTCTCTCTGACTTACCTTTGGCTGCCATACAAGTGAGATAATTATATGACAAATATATTTATATAAAAATAATTATAATTATGTGTGGGAAGAGAGAGACATAACGAGGGTCTGGCCGCTCGTTATAAAAGTTATATAAAAATTTATTAATTTTCTATTATAAATATTATAATATCACGTTAATTAACTTTATTAGTTAATAACTTTTGACGACACTATTTGCGATAATTGTATATTGTATAAAATCAACAAATAACAAATTCTGTAAAGTTTACATGTGTTAAAAGCTTAATATTAAGGATTATTTACTTGTAAATTAAGAAAACTCATTTCTGTAAATTCGCGAATATCTCTCGAATATTCGATGACATCTCTCCTTCAAAAATAAGCGAGAAAATCTGTGTATAAATAGGCCCACCTTTGCACAAGCTAGCATTCACTTCTAGCCTTGCAAGGTGAGCGCATGAGTCTGAATAAACTTGGTTAATGCCTAAGTTCTTTCTCTCATTGTGATTAACTGAGCAAGACTTCTCCTTCCTTATAATTCGAGCTCGACTTATAGAACATTTCGCGCTATAAGAAACTTGGGCCGAATTATATCCTATCCAATAAAGACTTTAGCTCTGCTTATGGGACAATTCGCACCATAAGAAACTAGGGCATCGTCTGACTTTCCCTGAAATATTGTACGTATTTATATATATTTGATTTGTTTAGTATTATTAGAGCACATTTGATTTATCTATTTATTTTATTGACAAGTAGAGTAAAATTATTAGAAACAAATTCTTACTCATTAGCTAGATACGAGAGTTCGAATTATTATTTGTAAGTGATATGAACATCACATAATATAATACGCACAATGAAGACTCTAAAAATAAACAGTATATAACCTTTTTAAAAGACGTGATGCTTGAAGACTCAGTCAACTCCCCTACCGGACCCATGACTTTACCCAATGAAAACATTATCTATTGTCGGGACGCACTATTTATGAGGCGAGACAATTACTTGTACTACACTGACACCTTTGGTACCCCCCTGGATGAAGGTGCACTCAGTTTATTTAAACATGATAAACTATCACAAATGAACAAATTACAAGTAGCCGTTCCCACTATAATCAAAATAGGAAGCAAGATGCATTTTCTTATCACAATCCGTCATGAAACTAGAGAGACTACCGAAAACATTAGAAATTATATATACCAGGTACTGAAGCAATTAGTAATAAATTTAACTGAAAATAAAATTAAAACCGTCAGTATAGCCCAAAGTAAAAAAATTAAGCTCGTCGATTACTTTGAAATTTTACGAATGATAAAAAATACACTAGGTCCTTCTGAAGTCAAGATTATAGTATATTAGGGACATATTGTTTTCGCCTCCATCGAACATCGTCAACAAATAATCGAAGAAGCCCACTGTTCAGCGATAGGTGGTCATAACGGTTGCAATAAAACATAGAAACGTATCAAGAATAAATAATACTGAGTGCATTTAAAGGAAGATGTGCAAGAATTCATTCAAAAATACTTACCATGCCAGTTGAGAAAATTGAATAGAAATAATGTCAAACAAAAAATGATCCTAACCGATACTCCGCCGGTTCCCTTTTTTAAAGATTAGCATAGACGTAGTAGGCCCACTCGAATTTACTGAAAGGGCAAACGCTTACTTACTTACCTGCATGTGCACATTTACCAAATACGCCATAGTGGCACCCATGCCCGATCAAACAGCTACTACCGTAACTGATAACCTTATCAAAAAACTAATATGTACCTTTGGAGCACCTAACGTCATAGTAAGTGACAGAGGCACTAACTTCACTTCAAAACTAATGAAACGTATTGCAGCTCGCTTCAAAATTGAGCATATTACTACTACGGCTTATCACCCGCAGGCTAATAATGTTGAATAAATTCATTAATTTATTTTATCATTAATTAAATATCTAAAAATGTTCACTTCCAAAACCGAAAATTGGGACGAGTATGTCGAACTTGCTATATTTAATTTTAATACAAGGTGGCACAGCAGCCACCAGTTCCTGCCATGGGAACTACTGTTCGCTCATAAGTCACGCCTACCAAGCGCAGAGCTCCTGCTAGAGCAAGATTTACTAGCGACCTTTGAAGGCTACGTAGAAAACTTGGTCAAACAATTACATAATATACATGAAATAGCTAGAGAAAAATTAATAACATCTAAAGAAATAACCAAAATACAATACGATAAAAAAACAAATCCTAGCAAATTCAAAGTCGGTCAATGGGTTTTTCTAAAAAGTGGCCCAAAGCCACATAAACTCACAGGCAGACACTTTGCCGGTCCCTACTTGGTCCTGCAAGTGGGAGAAAAAGAAAAAATTAAAACAAGAATAAACGAAAAAGAAACTCAAACAGTCCACGCCAATCGTTAAAAAAAATCATACATCGAAACAAGTAGTAATTGAAAAATTAAGTTTCAGATGAAAGCAGTAATTCTCAGCATCTTTTTCCAACAATACTTCAAAATAGTCACTCCTTTCATAACCTACGATTGTTTTCAATATTTTACTAACTTTACTACCTTCTCTCTTGTAGACATTGCTGAATGCGACATTCTTAATCCTATAATCAATTCTACTATAACTAAAATATTCCTCCTCCAACTTAATGATTTTGCAACCGTTAAAGTTCGTTATTGCAAAGTAGAGGTTAAACGATCAGTCAAAACATGCGGCGCACTCTCTCATGAATGGTCCAACCCTTTTTCCGAAATAGAATACATTAACGAAGTAACACGAGAGGAATGCATTAAAATGCACTCTTATCCAATAATGACGATCAAATTTTATGATAATTTTAAATTAAACCTAAAAAAAATTAAAATTTAAATGATAATTTTAAATTAATTTTAAATTAATGATAAATCAAACAACCGTACACCCGATAGAATTAGAAGGATACATTGCCCTAGACGGCACATGCACTAACGCGGGAAGTTTCTTCGACCCTTACGGCACATTCAGCAATGTACACGTTACTGGCTATGTTAAAGTATCACTCGAGGAAATATTTAATTCCGTAACGCTGGAAATAAATAAAATTAAACTCGAATCCGGAACTTCATGTTAATTTACCGAAGAACGTTGCATTGATAACATATTTGGATACGCATTCTGGGACAGAACCGAGTCTCAGGCATGCCAAGCCAGCAAGTATACTAATCTATATTAAAGTAATAATAATAATATTATGTCGCTAAAGTAACAGAAGTCGGTAATGAACGAAGGCCATTTTATATATTGGATTCTGAGGATATATCTTTTGCTTTCAAAAACCTCGGTAGAATGATACAGTGCGGTTTTAAAATTATTAAAACAGAACACCCAAGATTATTCATATTAGGAAATAGGCTCGGTGAACACTTCATTTCTAACAAAATTAAAAATATGTACGATCTGGATCTTTTCAGTTATGTAAATTCGAAAATATTGCTCGTTGAAAAACATATTAAAAATCACCTGCAAAAATTATACTATGATATACTGTTACAGCAATGCAAATTAAAAAGGAAAGTTATTACAAACGCATTAAAATATTGCCACGTTATCACCAGATCTTTCAGCATATTATTTAATGAGAGAACCCGGATACATGGCCATAATGGCGGGTGAGGTAGTACACATTATCAAATGCGTACCAGCAGAAGTGAAAGCTAGAAAAGCTGAAACGTGCTACCAAGAACTACCTGTCACGCGCGGCGAGACTCCCATGTTTATCACACTTCGAATGCATATAATAAAACAATACGGAACCAAAACAGATTGAGATACTAAAATGTCAGTAATGTATAAATTCGGTGACACATGGGTAAAGGTTATTTCGGACGTCACTAGCCAAGAAGGTCCGCACGTAATCAAACCTCAGGCCAAGCAAAATTGGGAATGTAATAGATAAACACGGCAACAAGCGGAATCTACACATACAATGACATCGAACACCTTCGTATGTTTATTATGTTCCTTACAGAACGATACGCGATCCTTAATTAAATCGCGCTCAGTTTCGCTGGAAAATACAATCTAGCTCCGGGAATATCCGTATCTAAACTACTTGACGAGGATAGTCTGAATCGTATTGCGAATTCCACGTGGGAGTCGCTATGGAGTCGATTCATTACGTTCGGATCAGCGAGCACCGCTGTTTAGGCTATCCTTATGATCTTTAGAGCAATTAAATTTGTCCTTGATACCATTATACATGGTTATGCCCTTCATTCCCTCTATGGCTTTAGCATACACCTGCTTGACGCATTCTGGAAGTCTTTAACTAACTTGCTACTTTATCTAGCTAGGAAACCTGAAAGAGAAACAAACTCAGACAAGCTAAACAAGGAAGCCCCGCCGACAACACAGCCCGAAGAGCAAACTGCTATCTTTAAAATTGAACGTGACGGTCAACTGACCCAGAAGCCAAGCTACATACAGAGACAGATCTATCCAGATATATCCAGTATTATCGGAACCAGAAATTCCACTGTTCAACAAAACATAAAAGTCAACAATATCTACACTCCTCGCAAAAATTAAGGGAACGAAAAAATTTGTCAAATTTTTGGCTGATTTTCAACAGGCGGCATTTCAGTGAGAAATGGTCGTACAGGAAATTAAAAAATAAAGCTGTTAAAGCTTGAAGACTCTAGTTTTTAGTTTTTTTGGTTAAAAATTTTTTGGAGCTTCGTATTTCATGCAATCCTTATACAAAGCGCAAAAAAAATTTTATCTAAATTTTTTACATTTTGTTTCTTACTCTACGGGCATGGAAAAATTTGTTCGAGCTACGCTAATACACAGGTCTTTTAGCCTGTTTATTCAGCTTCACGCTGTTTTTCGCGGAGTTCAATTACGATCATTTGTCAACGAGATATCGAACTTTGAATGCAAAAGGATCCTTTTGCATTCAAAATTCGATATCTCTGGAACTACTGGTCGCACAGCAAGCGGACACCGAATTTCATCATCTGCATAAAATTTCCGATGAAATACAGTCAAACGTTAGTAAAGAGAAAAATTTTTTTCCATCTCTAACATTGAATTGAAAAAAGTGAAAAAAAGTGACATTTTCCCCTTTTTTGGTTACTTGACGGTATCTTCAGTAATATGGGCGGAAAAGGTACGGTTAAAGAGAAATTTTATAGTCTAATGTCCCCCAAAGAACTCTATAAATTTTTGGAGCGATCGGTTCAGCGGTTTTTCCGGACCAATTGATCAAAATTTATAAAAAATTAAAGGAACAAGGTTTTTGTTCCTTAACTTAAAGCAAACTTTTTAAAAATAAAAAAATTCCATTTTTTTTCGTCTGTTTACACAATTTTGTGTCTGTTTACGATTAATTTTGAAAAAAATTGAAAAAAAAACATTTTTTTTCAAAAATCAAAAAAACATTTTTCATAAATAAAAAAAAAATTTTTTCCACTGACTATAAAATATTGTTCTCTAGCGATTGATGACCGATTCACCGCCGGCATTAGCGTTATACAAAGCATACCACGTGGAGGTTGCTCGGTCGGATTTATGCTTCTTTTGTGCTTACGCACGTGTGCGAATGATTTTTGGAAAGAAGAGACCCCGTGGCTCGTCAGCTCCATAGTATTTTACGACTCCAAACTCATGGAAGATGGAAGAACATGGAAGAACTCCAACCAATGAAGATGTTTTGTATATGCGCGAGATTAATTTAACCGAACACATGGGCGAGTATGACTTATCTTATAATACCGAAAATAATTTACAATCAGAAACAAATCTTTTGCTTTTTAGAAAAGCTCGCGCAGATTTCATTATTAGCGCAATGAGCCCAGTATATAATTCTACACACATTAGCCAAGGAGGTGTCCAACGGCTCATTCCTTAAGCACTACAAATGTCATCCTATAGTAGTGCTTAAAATTATAAGACACCCCGGATTTCGCTTTATTTTATTTAGGATTTTTGAGCTTTACAGAGCCTTGGAGGTTTGAATTTTCTAGTAGGCATTCCCAATATTTTTTTAATCAAAATTGGTGTTTTTCGAAACAAAAAAAACGTCAATCCGATGTAGGTTTGATCCACTACAAAATTTTTATACAGATTTAAATTTAAAAAGTAATATTTTTTGAAACAATGAAATATCGTCGATTTCGTTGCACTTCAAACACTCTGTAAATGTTGTATCAATATATGACGGCATTATTCTTTTTTCTTCATATTTTTTCAACTTTCAGCAAAAATATTATAGATATTCCAAAATTTTCTTTATAATTTACAAAGGTTAGTAGAGGTTTGGAAGTCGCGAAACGAGACTTCAAATTCTTTTCAAGCAAACGCCTGTTGACTGTTTGTCTGGATATTTTAATCTTTAATTCTAGATCTAATTAACTTTTAATACTATTTGATGTTATAGTACGATTTTGTTTGGCTTTTTGAATGATAATTCTATCAATTCGAGAACTTCTTGCGTGCGGTCTTCCTGTATTTTTCTGATTTCTTACCGTCTTATTTTTGTGGTAAGCAGAAATAGTATTTTGTACACAACATCTACGTTCAATAATTTAGACATATCAGTCTGGTGCAACGGTAGTCGATTCGATTAATCGATCCGTTCGTGGTTCGGTAAACCCGTGATGCTTGAACGAAATACTAAGAGATAGAGAGGGCTCGCGAGGGTTTGAATATAGATAGATAAGCCTCAACTGTAACGTGTGTAGTACCGCCAGTTATTTTGCACAGTGATTCGCCGTTTGTTATAAAGCTTTTTGGGATTTTCAATACGTACGAGTGTAGCGAGGAAATACTACAACAGCAGCATTTAAAGCAGCAGCAGATTTGTGAGCGAGGTAGCTAATTTGGATCCGAGGAGAACGAACAGTTGATTTTGCTATTTCAACAATTACGGCTGATCACCGTAATTGCACCGCAGGGTAGGTGCACCTCCTTATTATTGCGCGACAAAATACTTTCGAAGGTATTTTGTCTATCGCGAGCGTAATTTTTTGTATTCGCGCCGACCGTTAGATTTCGCGGCAAATTTCGAATTCTCTCTCTCTCTCTCTCTCTCTTTCTTACCGAATTATTATCAATAATTATAAATCCTATTTCGCGTGCGTTAGTCTTTTTGCACGTAAAAGACTGTAGTTTTTTATTAATTAAATATTATTAATTTTATTCGCCGTTTCCGTCATTTCGTTTCCTAATAGCTTAACAGATCTATATAGGATTAAGTTTTAATCCGATTTCACCTAGGGCATTAGTCGGATTAAGCATTAGGTCACTCACACCTAAGGTAGATCGAGTGTCACAAGTCAAGTGACTTAAGGTGAGTTTAACTCGGTTGGAAGGATGATACTGAAACGAAAGTATCAAATGTAAAGGCGAATACACGTATGACTATACGGTTTAACGGAGCGGCGGTTAGCTCTGCTTCGTGGGAGTTTGTGCGATAATAAATTTCTCATTTTGTTAGAAAACCACCCCGTTACACTGGTTTTTATTTGCATTGAACAAACCAATAATTTGCCATTTTTTGTTTCGGGCACTGCTTTCCTCCCCATAATTATTTTTTGAATAAAACCTACAAATTCATTAGTTGCGTTGACAAAAAAAGCCATAGACGAACATAGAATAAAATATGTCACACTTACCTAAATTTTATCGAACGAAATAAACAAGTTATGTAACAATATCAGATATGTTGTTATAAGAATGAAATAGAAATTCTAAATTTCCTCTTAATAATATCCAAGGATTGCCAAAATCTTATAAAAATGTAAAGAAAATTGTAGAATACCTATAATATTTTTGTTTTAAAACTAATTCATTTAAAACTAATACAAAATATATTTTCCTGCAATTTGTGTGCAGTAAATTAAAAAATGACTGGGGTATTTGAAAAAACTTGGCCTTAAGTGCAATAAAATTAGCGATTTTTAAATATAGAAATTAGACGTTATTTTTATGTGGTTTAACAATTTCAGACATAGCCATTTGAAATTTTCATCGGTTGAAGCTGAAAGTTGAAAAAATATAAGGAAAAAAGAATACCGTCATATACTGATACAACATTTGTAGAGTGTTTTAAGTGCAACGAAATCGGTGTTATTTCATTGTTTGAAAAAATATTACTTTTTAAATTCAAATTTGCATGAAAATTTTGTAGTAGATCAAACCTACATCGGATTGACATTTTTTTTTTGTTTAAAAAAACACCAATTTTGATTAAAATAATATTGGGAATAACTACTAGAAAATTCAAACCTTCAAGACTTTGTAAAGCTTAAAAATCCTAAATAAAATAAAGTGAAATCAGGGATGCCTTGTAATTTTGAGCACTTCCATAGAATAACATTTGTAGGGCTTAAGGAGTGAGCCGTCGGGCGGCTCCATTCCGCTCGGCGTCATGACTGCGAGTCATATACGGGGAATCTTGGAGAAGGGTTTCCGTACAGGGTTACTGATAAACTTTTTCATGCCTGCTGTGCATTCGTACCGTTCATTTTGTATTCATGGTAGAGTTATCAAACGTACTTATCTATAAATATATAGGATAAACGTTGTTCATTTAAGTAAGTGGCATGTATTTCGATCTGTCCGAACCCCATCTTGTCGTTAGCTCAACTCACGATTAGTGTACACGGCCGTATACTATTTAGCAGTGACAGCATTTACGCCTCTTGAAACTATCCACATAAATAACTTAAGCGGACGATGGTGGATATAACCTTTTTAGTTTTTCAATCACTATTTCATTACAGACTATTAAGATATTCATCTACGAAAACAATGTAACCTCTCTCAAGCTTAAGAAAAATTACCGACTTTCTGCAATGAGATGATACACATACGCACATACATATGGTCTATAGACAGACACTCACAAATTATATTACAAAATGTAACAATGTTTTGCAACGGTAGTCGATTCAATTAATCGATCCGTTCGCGATTCGGTAACTCGCGCGTTAGTACGAACAATTAAGAGAGAGAGGGAGCGCGCGAGCATTTAAAATAAGCAGTTCCGCCTTAGCTGTTCACGCGACTTTACGGCCGATTCTGTTTTGCACTTTGTTTCGCCAAATAATAAGTTTTCCTGGGACAATATTACGTGCGTGAGTGCAACGACTTTATTGCAGCGGCAAGTAGTAGCAGTGCAGGAGCAACATCATACGTAGCTCATTGGAGGCAAATTGAGGCAGCGCAGCTGATAAATAGGAGGGCAGCGGCAGTTGATTTATTTCATCAACAATTACGGCTGATCACCGTAATTGCACCGCAGGGTAGGTGCACCTCCCGTTATTATTGCGTGACAAAATACATTCGGTATTTTGTCAATCGTGATAGCGATTTTTTGTATTCACGCCGAGCGTTAGTTCGATTTAAATTTCGAATCTTCTCTCTCTCTCTCTCTCTCTCTCTCATCGAATAATATTTCATTGTCAAATCCTGTTCGCGAGCGTTAGTCTTCCGGCCCAATAAATACTGTAGTTATTTTTATTAATTAAAGTTAGTCAAATTTATTCGCCGATTACGTCATTTAATTTTTCCATTCGCTTAAGCGATTTGTAAAAGGCTTAGGTTTTAATCCGATTACATCTATGGGATTAAGCGGATTAGGCGTAAAGTCGCCCATACCTAAGATTCATCGAGTGTCACAAGTCACGTGACTTAAGGTGAGTTCAACTCCGTTCGATAGAAAACACTTAAGCGAAATCATCTGACGTAAAGGCGAATACACGTACAATCATACGTGTTGAACGGAGCGGCAGTTAGCTCTGCATCGTGGGAGTTTGTTCTTAAATAAATTTCTCATTTTTTTAGATCCCCCCCCCCCGTTACAGTTTGTATTAGCTATGCGCACGCGCTCGTGTATAAAATTGTTTGACAGAATAAATTCAAGTATTTTGTCGGCATCTTCAGTAATCGAGATTTTGTATTTAAAAAATTGAAAATTAAACCTTTTATTTAAATGAATAAATAAAATTGTTTCACGAAATTCATCTTTTCAGTTCCGGTTGACTTAATAAAGCTAACTTTCCAGGTTTACAATGATATGTATGCATTTTAAATAGAAAAGCGTTTCAAAAATTAATTTCATAATTTATTGAATAAATATTTATCTGTAAAAAAATATTCATAAAGTCTGGCTACTTAGTCTTTTACTTGTTGCTGTAAATTATATCTTACTTAGAATGGTTAAAATTATGAATTAAAAATACATTACCATTTTAAAAAACTGTATATGCCTACGATCAAATTACAGTAGAAAAAATAATTCAGAATACGATCAAATGAAAGTTAATGTCGTTGTAAAATCAGTTAAACAACGGTTTTTATTGTAACGGTCTAGTCTGATTTGTCCCCCTTTTTCCTCTGCAAAGTAGCAACCCGACGTACACAAGACAATCAAAGAAAAGCGGTAATTGAGCGAAGGCGCTTTTCTCACATATATGCAAATGTGTTAGGGCAACTCTGCGAAAACATTACCATATAAGGAGCGTGACGTCACGACCGTGGGAAATTTATTGTTTACAATAGAAAATCGACAATTATAAAGTTTTTCAAATGAACAAAAGTATTTTTTAGTCAATTTTGATGCGCTGATCCTGAATTTCATGTTGTTATAACTCTCAAGTCGGTATTTATTAGTTTAATTTAATTAACAAGTTAATATTGTTAGTTATTTTGCAGTAAATACTCATATTGTTAATTCGAATATGCGATTACGTCCACGACATATTGAAACAGAGAAGCAAGAATTTGATACTTTGATAACTAATTATTTACTAAGTTATCAATAAATAAAAAATTTATAATTTTTTTAAACAATTAAAATTGCATTGTTAGATAGCGAATCGATCGTACATATCTGTAAAATTAATGATTATGATTGTTACTAATTTGCTGATTTTTAAATCGTTAAAAAAGAAATTTGCAGATTCGTTTTTTAATTATTATTCAAAATTAGACAGCTACATTAATCATTTTTAGCTTGAATAATGTTCCGCTAATTACAAGCGATTTTTTCATGTAAAAATTTCCCGTAAATTTATTGTAAAATTGGCGTAATTTGATTATTGAATTGTCTAACTTATAACTTTAAAAGGCGATTTTTCCTCGAGAAGCGATTTATGTTAAAAAATTCGTTATTTCATATTTAATTCTTTAAATCATAAAATTGCAATTTCGATCGAGCCATTTTGCGACAAAACATGTGCAAAGTTTGTATCAATTTCAAAATAGCGTTGTAGGGGCTACCAAGCGTAGAAAGGAGCCCATTTCGCAAGTATAAATTCGCTCGTCGCTGCGGCAAGAGGATTTACTATCCTACCTTGCTTAGTAGCGCGAGCACTGTTAGAGAAATAAAGCCTCAGCAATTTCCTGAGATAAATTTCTTATTCAGTGGTTAGCCTGCTAACTCCTATCCTATAGATATCTAAGTGCTGAACTCATGAGACTATCTCTCTCATGAGAAAAAAGTAGCCTTAGATATCTTCATACCTCAAATACAATCATTGTTGAGAAATTAAGTTGAGTATTGGTTGCGGCGCTGTCGGGCCTCTCCCCGATAGATGCGACCACGCTCAATTGCATTTCAAGACAATTCATCGAGTTAGAAAACCTTGGGTTTGCTACTCGAAAGATTTTTATATATCATTTAGTATACACGCGTGTCAACTTCTTGCTACTCTCGGAGACGCGATTGCGAATTCAATAGAAAGAGTCTGAATTATTGTTTTGATAACGTGAGATAGATTCGAACGTTCATTATACTAAATATATTATAACTATAAGTAATGTAAGTATAGTAACATCCGCGAGCTACTTGGTTTGGGTTATTGAGAACAGTTGCGAATCGCACTCCGCTACAAATATCAATTAGAACCTCGGATATATTGCTAGGAATATACTTCAAGGGCGGATTTCACGCCCTAAAAGTTTTTTTCCGCAGATAAAAACATCATATGTTACTTATTTTTTTATGAACTATAACATATCAAAATATTATAAAAATCGGTGATTTCGAGTTGGAGGGGTTTCCTTGTCAGACGACTTCTGGAAGTTACAAATGTCAGCAGTAACTCCTAACCTTCTCATGAGTAGTTCGAGATACCGATGAAACGCCTTAGATTCCGTGCAACGTATATTTGTTTACGACATTTTTGAGTTCATCATAGTTCGTTTATTGCTAAAAATGGCAAAACGAACCGAACAACGAATTTGCATAAAATTTTGCTATAATACTTGTATTGGTGAAAGTTGTGCGGAAACAATTGAAATATTGCAAAAGAACATTAATAATAATTAGGTAATTTTCTTTATTTAGACCCTCTTCGAAAATGGAAATGCCGTACATTGCAACTCAAATTTATTTTATAAAATTCTTAAAGTTGAAACGGTTATAAAGAATTTGCACAATGTTTGATTATATTTTACTCGAAAACTATAAACTTTCAGAAACAATTTATAAGAACAAAAAGGTTTGTTTTTTTTAATAACTTTTTTGGAAATATTAATTTTGTGGTTATTTGAAAAAACAAAAATTATCTTATCAAATTATCGTAACAAATTTGAAAAATTATGAGAGTGCAACATTTCTAAGAAAAAGTGGTGCTATTTAAAGTCTATAGCGAAAATGCTAAAATACTAAACTTCAAACATCTACTACTCAGAGAGGGAAAAAATTTTCTTTGGCATTATCGATTTACAAAAAAAAAATTATTCACTATGTAATTTTATCTCAAATATAGGCAAAAACAGCGTTTTTTTCGACTTTTCGATTAGAATATCTCGAAAACCTAGCGTATAGGAAAAAATTTGAGCACGGATTCGGATTCAGTGCATCAAAATCCTTCGGGAACCTACGACCTCGGCTCTGGATTTCAAGTTATGTCAAATTTTGTAGGCCTGTATAATGAAAATAAATATATTCTTACTATATAGGACTTACTTTTAATATTTCTAATTGTAATACCTCTCCAAGATCAAACTACGGAAACATTGTAGACGCATTCATAAAGAGATTTATCTGTATTTTCAGTTCAACGAAAATGGATTTTACAAATAGAGTAGCGAATTTTATAAGTAAAATTCCAAAAACTATTGTTCGTAGATTTTTATTTCCAAAATCTAAATAACAGTATTTTTCTCACATTCCAATGATTCTTTAGAAAGGGCATATCATCCATTCTGCAAAATTCTTAGAAAATTTTCTATAAAGAAAATAGAGTAGAATAATTTTCTAGAATCAGCATAATTTCATTATAATACTAGCGTTTATAGTGATCATAGATTTACTCCGCATGAATTAGTTTTCACTTATTCACCATAATAACCATTTAGAGAACCCGTAAAACTGTCGAAATAGCTTCCTACGTTTAACAATTATTTAACCAATCTAATAGCGAATATGAAAGATCTTACCTTCTTAGCACATGAAAAACTATTCATTTCATAAGGAAGATAAAAAAAGTATAACGATAGATTCATAAATCTTCGCCATTTCAATAAAGGGTATCAAGTATGGCTAGGAAAAAAGTCCAAACCGGCGAAACTTGAGAATAATTAAAATATAAGATCTTTTGAAATCCTAGATGTAACAGAAAACAACAATGACATAATAAATAAAGCTGAAAAGCTAAATACAGTTCATGCAAACAAATTAATATTGCAGAAAAAGAAAATCTATCATTTTTGTTCCGTTTTAGGAGTATTCAACTATGTTAACCATTGGATACCATTGTGCTTCAGCAACATGAAACATAACAACATTTTCTCTACTGAATTCGGGGAGTGCAATTTTCACAATATACCTATTAACTCAACAACAATGAATATAGAACTCATCCAAGCAGCCGAGTTCCGAAAAGTCCAGATACTTCAATGTAAAATACATCGGATAGTGTTTACCTGTGGATGACTGGAACATATTATACTCGAGCCCAATGGAGTACAGGAGTATATATATAAATTAAACTATGAACAATGCTAACTTGTTTTGCTGGCAGCGCGAACAGTAGAACCAGTAATGGCATGTCCTACGTGGATAATTTCGGATCATGGAATAAAGCATTTGTACAAAGAGCAATCAAAATCACACTGGCCTAAAATAACGCTAAACCTAGCTTAAATAATGATAAGCTAAGACTAAGTTCATGTATGGTATATAAATTTTCAGAAGAATATTGCTTAGATATGGAAGAGAGTTATACATTCTAAGATATCTTACTGTAAGGGGAATATTTTAAAAACTCATATGATATTTTGTATAAGGGTCTAGCTACGAAATACTCCAGCGACACGAATCACAAAGTAATATATTCATTGAGTTCTACAGATATAACTTTTGCCTTGATAGTTAAATATAAAATATTAAGATATTAAAATTATTCATTGCCGAGAAAAGCAGTTACTTAAATGCTTATCAATTCGAGGACGACTTCATTAGAAGCAGGGAAATTCGAAGCGTTAAGCATTAAAAGTAATTTCAACTAATTTACTTATTTTAATTCGAAATTCATATATGCCGACAAGCATATCAGAAGATAACTCAATAATTTATATCTAAATTTAATAACAGAAAATTGCGAAGTTGAAAGTAAAATAATCCAAAACTCTTCATCCATCGCTACTCTCTCTCTCTCTCTCTCTCTCTCTCTCTCTCTCTCTCTCTCTCGAGATGAATTTTCATACAACATCATCAATAATCCCGGTTACATAACAAAAATCGCGAATGAAGCAACACATTTAATAAAATGTGTACCAACAACAGTATAAGTTCTACAACTCACAGATTACTGCAATAAGCGATCAGTCTCTTTTCACGAAACAAAACCTGGTTTCTCATACCAAGGATGCACATCCCAAAAAAGACAGTTGTCCAAGGAAACTGTAATTCCATAGTAACCATATACTAAAAAATCGAAAGGAATACATAAAATTCACACTAACACCAACGAAAACAGCTTTACCTCGTACATTAAACCCACACACAAAAATTGGATGGACTTTCGAACTTATAGGATCCCTAGCAATCAGCGGCGTATACTTTGAAGACGAGCTTCACCAACTACAACAATAAATAATGTTTCCGATGGAAAAAGTTTCCCTCTTATATATTATCATTAGAGAAATGTATGAAGAGCGACCATCTGAAAGCATCTTCACTGAAAACTCGCTGAAACTTGTTGAAAGCACGTGGAGCTTGATCATCTATATCTTCATTACGTATGGGTCTATCTTATCTGCACTCGTCTTAGTGCTGATTCTTCTACATATAGGAAAATTAATTATCGATACTATAATCAGAGTTTTTACTCTGTATGTTATTTCTGGTTGGTCTATGCACTTGTTGTGGCAATCTTCAGCAGTCATACACCACCTTGCAACAATACAAAGGCCAAGCAGCTTTTAGCGCAAAAGTCGTTAAAATAGTATAACTATAAAGAAATCGCGGAGAAACAGAATTGCAAAAAGCAAAATAATCTCTGCACTTACTTCATTAACAATAACTAAAATCGATTCTTCCTTGATTTCAAGTAGGCCATTATGCGTTCCAAACAATCATAATGACCCTACAACTCCGAAATCACAGAATATTTCTTTACTAAATACAGACTGAATCACAATAATGAACGCACAATTACTTCTTTTTCCTGAAATATTTAGAACGTCATGATATCTCGAGTGAAGAGGACATAGAAATATTCGCTATTTTCTTTTTTTTATTTACCATAATTTTTTTTATGCTAATTAAATAACTGTTGTGATATTATTCAATCATTAATACGCAGTTTCTCTTCTTTGGAATTCAACGAAATGACAATCAACTAAAGGTACTGTAATTGGTATACTAAGCTAACATCATGAAAAGAAAGATATAAATCAAAATTAGGTATCTTACTAAATTCCATACGTAATAACAATGTTAATTTAACACTAATGTTCAAGAAATATCAGAGTTAATCTTTTACACATCTATGTACTTGATGTTACGCTAGGAAAAATGAATTAGAAAAGTGTGGTGTATTTTACACCTTTGGTAACTGTTTGAGTAATTACCAAGCTTAGTCTGATGCGGCATCAATAAAGGAAAATGTCAAGAATTTTGAAAACTATATCCATCCACCCCGATTTTTCGGAGCTAGTAATAGAAAGTTTTTGGATATCACTCTGAGTTGTACTTGTAATGGCAGGTGTACGTCTGTTGGAAAGCCACACTGCGTCTCGGGCGCGGTTGAATTGAATCTTGCTGGGGCGTGTGGACTGCCCCGCACATTTCCTGCATCCCATCCTCAAGCTCTTCGATTCTACGGCGTATCTTTTGCGCTTCTCGCTCTGCCCGCATCTGCATATTCTGAAGAGTCTGCAGCTTTTCGAGGATACGGTTCACCAGCATTCGGTTGCAGTAGACCCCTTCCTTCAGCAGCTCTATTTCCCGGAAGGCGTTGCTCAACGATAATATCCTTTGCGGCGCCTTCTAAATACAGGACTTCTGTGCTCTTCTTTCCTGGTCGCTCCACCCATTGCTCCCATCCTCTTGGTCATGAGCGTCGAAACCTTTCAAGTAGATGGCATCTTCTTGGCGGCTGGCTTCCATTTCTGAGTCTTCATCGAGTTAGTATTTTTATGGACTGTTCGCTTGATTCTCACACTCTGCTTCTATCATCTCTCAGGGGCTTCCGTCCTCCCGTTCATCCATCTAATGTGGCTTAAAATGGGATAGCAGCTACTTATTAACAACGATTTGGGATCGCTTCGACCTTTAGGTTAGTCACGCTTTCGTCCCTAACGTAAAATACTCTACAATTGAATCAAGATCAGAGCGACTCCCTTTTCCCTTTCGTACGGTGTACAAACCTAGCGCTATCACCCGCTCAAATCTTTCTAAATGCTCACGCAATTGCCTCTCTCTTTCGTGCGTCGATGGTAATCGACGCACAAACCTATACGCCTATTTTAGGTCTTAATATTAGTTGGGTGCCATGTAACAGTGGGAAATAAGCCGAGCAAACGGGGACAATATTTGTACAATATCCCGCGGTGCAGAGCAAACCGCCACTCTGATAAGTATGTATAGGGTGTACGTGATCTCGCCTTTATGTTTGAGACAAGCTCCAATTTCACGTATCTTTCCCAGTTGAACTCACCTTAAGTCACCTGACTTGCGATACTTGTCTTCCGTATTATGTGTAGATGTTAATATTTATCTGCTACAACCCCTTAGACCAAATCGTTCAAATATTTCTGGGAAATGACCTCACTATATGTGAAGGTGAAGAGAGAACGAAATGTGGCAAGGTAAACAATAATTCTTTTTAATAGATTGAGTACTTAATATAATAATGCGGGCCGAAAGTTTTTCGCGCGCGCGTATTGGTTTACAAACTCGGCGGAAAAAGAGAGAGAAAGAAAATACTATAACGAGTGAAATTGTAAACTCGTTATGTCTCTCTCTCCCTTGTAACGATATGTAAATATAACATATTCTTCCGAACTTATCTTACGTATTTATGAATTTAGTAACAACTTACAAGTAACACTACCCAACCGTTACTCACCGATCAGAATGAAACTTTGCACATCCTGTGACGGTAAACGTCAAATTAGCGCCATCGAGGGCCCGGCGAGCGGCGATCCTTCAAGCCTCCCCCAGTCTCCGACCGCCGGCGCCAGAACAACGACCCCGGAAACCAGGTCGGGGATCACGCCGCACCAGGGCTCGCAAGAAGGCGGGGTAACACTGGTGGTTAATGTGGACGGGAGCCAAGGCGGTCAAGCAACGGGGCCCATCCACATTAATGTGGTCCTAGGCCCCGCGGGTGCGGACTCCACGGTCGAAAGACCATTGTGGTCCGCCCCGAACCGTAGGAACGGGTTGCCTCTGACCCCCCGAGAGCGAGGGCTCCCACGAGGCACCCTTTCCCGCGCTCAGTGGGAGGGGTGCAACGTATGCCACTACCCCGGGGTGACCCGCACGGACCGCTGCCCACGCGTGCGACAACACGCCGACCTGGTCCAGGAGAGGCTGGGGTGGGAGGCGCGCGGCCGACCCCCGTTGGACGACCAGGGCCAGGAATTACCGCCGAGGCCAGCTAGGTGATAACGTCCTGCCCCCGTGGGCAGGACCACCGATACATCGCCCTGCCGTCCAATAAATCTTAAGTTTTACATCACATGGACTACAATCCTTTATTATCCTTCCTCATCTTCTCCTCGGAAAAGGCAGCGCTAATGGAATTATCGTCGAGGACCCTATAGGTCCTGACTGGAAGGGGGCTGTGACGGTAAACGTCAAATTAGCGCTGACTGTTGAGCCTAATTGCTGCCTATGAGGGCAGCACCTGCCGGGGGGACAGAATAGGCAACGAAGGAATTCGGCACGCGAGCAGACGGAACGCGCGCGAACGAATTTGAACCAGTGAAGCATCGACCATCATAGTGTCCGTCCGCTTACGCTATCATCCCGTCGATTCACGTGCCCTTGACATCCGTACGCTTTAATAATAACAGCAACTAGTGATCCAGGAGTGCAGCCGCCAAGGAGCCACCGAGTACCAGCTGGAGGCCAGAACGAGAAAGAGGGAGAGTGTGAGAGGTTTCGCCATCGAGGGCGAAACCAGTGCGTGCGCGCATTCGTGACTCGCGAACACCAAAACAACAATAAAACTGTTCCGTGCTGTGCGAAGTATTCGTTGTTTCTCTTCGATCGCCTGCGAGTAAAAGGTAAGCTGGCCAGCTTAATTTCGCGATCGCGATTACGCGAATAATAACTCGATTCTAACATTTAATGCGTGCATGTAATGGCTCTCGTAACGAAGAGCGGCGAGCGTACCGGCAAAGCGTGTTGTCGACGAGCGAGCGTGCATGTAAACAAACGCGCGGGCCGACCTTTTGTGAGTTTTGAGGGATAATAAAAGATCCGATTTACCTTACTAACAAGTGTTTTCATTGATTCTCTCATCTCACATAGCTCCCACTCAATTTAACTTAGGTTATAAACGATTATCGGTTGACTGACGCATATTTTCTCGTGCTCTCCCGGAATAGTAGTGAGCTTTGACGATTTACGTGTGTCCCAGTAATATAACCACGCGATATAATCATTAAACGGTCATACCCCGTTACATGGCGCCCAACGTTAAAGAACCTACGGTGTTTCTGATTGTTCAAAACACCGGTTCTTAATATTAACCTTGCGCTCGGTCAACCAGTAGCTCAGGTGGCAGTCAAGTGTTGTTGTGCGCACTCGACACCGAAAGCCACAATAGTAAACAAAGCCCGTTAGCTAGCTTGCGAAGGCCCGCTGCGGCGAAAAATTGTAAACATTGACTGTGAACGCGTGCGAGTGCGACCGAAAGATTCTCGAGCGTAAACACCAACAAATTTTGAAAGTTGCCGTAAATAATATTATACCCGTTGGCCCGGGGAAAACTAACACCGGCAATTTTCAAACGAAATTAATTTAATTGTATAATTTTATTTGACATTGTCGTAACGTAAAAATTTTTTTTTTAATATTATTAACTGCGGTTATTGGTGTTTACGCACAACGCTCATTACAATATTTTAGATACTAACTCACACAGCCGTGCTAACAAACAGTTAGTACGCCTGATAGGTAGGATCATTATATTGCGTATTGACGAACAAAGAATTTTTCGGCAATTAATCCGTAAAGCGCCCTTGATCAAGCCCAGTGCTGACAAATAAAATTTTTTTTATTTTTCAATTCGGCGCACGAATTTTAATATAACACTCGCACGCGCGTAACATACCTGTAAATTTACATAAAAGTCAACCGCAAGTAACCTAACAACAAATCATGGACCGCACTCAGACTGAAGTAGAAAATTGGGTATGGACGCTCCAGGAGGAGGAAGTAGAAGAATACCTCGACCAGCTGGAGCTCAAAACTAGCGGGAGCAAGCTCTCGAGAGCTGCACGACTGCACAACTGGCTACTCGGCGACTATTCCGCAACAGATTTCGCGGAAGCCGAACACCGAAACAGCAGTCCAGCCAAAAGAGCAGCCCTACGCTCGGAGCTAATTGCATCCCTATGCCAGGAACACACAGCATCCGAGCAGGAAGGAGAACACCCGCTAGCCCAGCTACTACAGAGTGCGGACGTAATATCGCGAGTTCAAAAAACCGCGATAAACATCGCGAATGCCCTGGACAGCGGAGAAAAATCTAATAGTAATAAGGAAATTACTATTACGGCTGATGATGGCAGCCAATTCAGACTCCCGCCGGCATTCGCGGTAATGGTTCAAGACCTCATTTTCCGGTGCAGGGAACATGAGAGGAAATGGGAGGTACAAGACTCACGAAATAGAAATGCGTCTGACCTAACCCAAGTAATGCAAGAAATCGTCCAGACCAACATCAGGGTGCAGGAACACATGGACAACCGAGCATCCAGGATCACGGAACTGGAGAGAGCCGTAAACAAAATTATGCGGCAAGACGAGTCGAACAGTTCCAATGAGGAACCACAACCCGAAAACACGCGTAGGAGTGTCGCATTCCAGGACACATTCACATGCCACTACGACGCAAGGCTACCCCAGAGCACTCCAGCCGGACCCGGACCGAGGCCCACGGGGGCCCCCGACAGGACCCCCCGCCGAACGCCCCCTTTTGGAGAGGGTGGACAGCATCAACTCGGTGGAGTTAATGCTGAAGTGAACAACCACCCGCCGAGCATGTGGTCATCCCAACAGACGTCAAGCCCGTTATCCACAACAAGGGACGTCGGCCGCATCGTCAGGGGATGGAAGCTCAGGTTCTCCGGAGAAGGCAACGCGAGCATCGACACCTTCTTAACGAGATTAGACAACTCGAGGAACAGCGCTGGACTCACGGAAGACGAGATGCTCACGGCTGTCTCCGAGCTACTCGCCGGTCCTGCCCTCGTCTGGTTTGAGGCAATGCGGAATGAATGGTTCTCCTACGCGGATTTCGAGGCAGACGCCAGAGAGTGGTTTGGAACTAGCAGGCAACAGCAGCAACGTCTAACCAAAGAGGTACAAGGCCGATATCAGGGCCCAGACGAACCCGCGAACGTGTACATCGCGAACCTGATGGGCCTAATGAGTCGGCTAAACCCCAGGATGACGCACGAGAGTCAGCTAGACCTGCTTCATACCAACCTCCTACCGGAAATCCAAAGCCAAATACGGAGATCAGAAGTGGACTCCGTACGAACCCTAAACGTCCTGGCCATGACGGCCCAGCACAACTTGCATCAGCGGAGGATGGAGCGGACGATACCAGACCCTCAGTCGACTTTGTATCCTGAGATGGCATATCATCCCCGCACCGACGCGAGCAAGGCTCGTAAAGGGAAAGTGGCTTCCATGTCCGGTGATAAACCGGAAGTCAGCGATAGATTGGAACGCATGGAGAAGGTACTCGAGAAGGTGACGCACCAGGTCGTCTACACACCGACGCTCCCGGGGGCAGCATCTAACCCGAGTCTGGAAGCCGTCGATGGTGAGAAGAAGGTTCCCCCCACCGACGTATTCAACCAAATGCTGTTATCCCTTAAGGAAATATCGGCGGAAATGAAGAGTAACCGCACCGATAAAAGTTCGACTTCCGAGGACCGAAGTAAAAGGCTGGAGACTCCCCGTAAACGAGGAAGAGAATTCTCTGGGCCGATCAAATGTGCCGAGTGCGGCCTACTGGGTTATTATAGGAAGTTCTGTCCCCAGTGTAATAAGGGAAACGACCAAAGGAGTGGATAGGTGGGGTTGATCCCACTCCTTCATCCAATAACCCAAACCCCGTCCAAGAGGTCTCGCGGCCTCCGCCAACACAGCCCACGCCGCTAACAGCGAGCGTGTTGGGCGTCGAGGACGAGAACTTCATTGCTGACGCCAAAGATAAGCGTGGTGGAAGAGTGCGTTCGGAGAAGAAAGGTTACGACACTGGTAAAGCCAAAGACCCTAGACCAGCCGAGGCAGTGACGTACGGATCGCACACGCCCTCGGGGGCACGGGCTAAGGCAAATAAACCGTCGAAGAAGAACCTCATGGAAACTCCGATCGCCCGAACCAAAGGGGTTCGGATGACAAGTAACGCCACTCGACCACGCAAGAGTACAATGGTTAGCGCTATAATGAATAAAGAGCAAAGCTGTGGAGCCGCCGCAACTGTTTCCCGATGTTCCCCGGAACAGGAGACGCGTTGGTGGCTACCGGTGAAAATAGGGGACTTCCAAATACGGGCCCTCTATGATCCGGGAGCTTCCACCACAGCCATGGGTAGTAATGCTCTACAAATAGCGTCTGTGCTAGGCGTCAGATTAGACACCACCAGACATTACCAGACGGTCGTAAGTTAACGATCGTCGGTCACGCTATGCTACCTTTCACCGTGGGAGGATTGACGATGCCGACGAGAGTAGCCATCCTCCCTACCCTCGTCGAAGAATGTATTTTAGGAGTGAACTTCGTCAGGTTGGTCAGAGCGGTACTTGACCAAGACGATAACACATTGTTGTTCAAGGGATCGCGGGCCAAAATGGAGCTAGAAGTAGCTAGTTTGGAGGCTGGTCCGAGGTTAGCCACAATCGGACTAGCCGAGGTTACGGCTACACAACAGACCGTGCTACAGAAGACCATCAACGAGGCTCTATCCCGAGCCCCGACGGGCTGGGGATGTGCGGCAGGCATCGAGCACGAGATTCGGGTCGGTGATACGAAGCCAATTAAGCAGCGTTACTACCCAGTATCGCACAAGGTCGAGCAAGAAATGCATAGACTGGTAAGGGAAATGTTGACCCAAGGGGTAATCGAACCAGCCGACAGTGACTGGTCGAGCCCAGTGGTCATGATACGCAAGAAGGACGGCTCATACAGATTTTGTATTGACTTCCGAAAGGTCAATAAAGTCACCGAGCCGAATGCGTATCCCTTACCGTTTATGCAAGATATATTAAGACGTTTGCGAAATGCGCGCTATATATCCACGCTCGACCTCAGTAGCGCGTATCACCAGATCCCACTCAAGATCGAATCTCGGCCGATTACGGCCTTTACCGTACCTGGACTGGGACATTACCAGTTCGTACGAATGCCGTTTGGTCTCTCGTATGCCGGTGCCACCTTCCAGCGGTTGATCGATAGTGTGATCGGTCCCGAACTAGGCGAATTCGCTTTCGCCTATTTGGACGATATCATAGTGGTATCGTCCAGTTTCGAGGATCACCTACGACACTTAAAAACCGTATTGGACAGGGTGTGCGAAGCTGGCCTCTCGATCAATCGAGAGAAAAGCGTCTTCTGCAAGTCTGAAGCCAAATACCTCGGTCTGCTGATCAACCGCGAGGGGATCAGGCCAGACCCTGAAAAGGTGCGCTCTATCATGGAGTATCCACGGCCAGGAAACGTGCGACAGCTGCGCACCTTCCTGGGGGTTGCTTCATGGTACCGCAGATTCTTGACCGACTTCGCCACGCACGCTCAACCGTTAACGAGGTTAACAGGAAAAAAGAGCGAATGTGTGTGGGGAGAGGAACAGGAACAAGCCTTCGCTAAAATTAAGGCACTCATGATGTCCGCACCATGCCTGGAATTACCGGAACCCGATGGGCAATACGTGCTGGAGACAGATGCTAGCGCTACCGGAATCGGGGCCGTCCTGATACAAAAAGCAGGAGACGGCGACCGAATCATAGAGTACGCTAGCAGAGTCCTTAATCCGGCTGAGCAAAACTACTCAGCTACGGAGCGCGAATGCTTGGCGGTCGTGTGGGCTATCCAAAAGTTTCGCCCATACATAGAAGCGTACTCGTTCACGGTGGTAACTGATTACAATAGCCTGAAATGGCTATACAACCTGAAGAATCCAATTAGACGTCTCGCCCGATGGGCCTTACAACTTCAAGGCCATACTTTCGAGATCGAATATCGAAAGGGGGCAGACAACGTATTGCCCGACGCCTTATCACGCGCTTTCGAGCCCACGAGGACAGAGGTTGGCGCAATGGACCAGCCGAAGCCAAGGGACAGCGCCTGGTACACGGACCAATTCCGACGCGTCGAAAGCCAACCGGAACAATACCCGAACTGGAAAGTTGTCGGCCGGGTGATGTATCACCAAAAGCCGAATCTTGATCATCAAGGAGGAGACAGATATGGCGACGAATGGAAACTCGTCGTGCCCCCGGAAGAACGCAAAGCGGTGCTGTTCGAAAATCACGACCTAGAGACAGCAGGACACTTAGGACGCGAGAAGACTTTCGCCCGTGTCGCCCAGTCCTATTACTGGCCGGGAATGTACACGGATGTGAAGGGATACGTCCAAAAGTGCCAGGTCTGCCAACAGTGTAAGGTCGAGCAGCGACCACCGCGCGGGCTCATGCAGGACCGAACATGGTCTATGCCTTGGCGAGTGGTCGCGGGCGACATCGCCGGACCCTTTCCGAAGAGCCCACGAGGGCACGAATACGTCCTGGTATTCATCGACGTATTCACACGATGGATCGAATGTATACCTATACGTAGTGCTAACGGCAAGACGATCGTGAAGGAACTTAGGGAACGAATAATCCTACGTTTCGGCACACCGAAGATCTTCTTGTCCGACAACGGCACCGAGTTCCGTAATCAGTTGGTGGATGGGTACCTGAGAGATCAGGGGATAAAACGGACCTTCACCCCGACCTATACCCCGCAGGCTAACCCTACGGAAAGGGTTAACCGCACCTTGAAAACGATGATAACGTCGTATCTGCGGGGAAATCATAGGGAATGGGACCGAGCGCTACCCGAACTCATGTTCGCGTTGAACACGGCCGTCCGTAGTTCCACCGGGGTTAGTCCGGCCATGCTCAATTACGGCAGACAACCGGGAGCCCCGAATACTCTCCGGAAACGGATGGACGAGCTCGCTGAGCAAGAAGAGAGTTTGCTTCGAATCGGGCAATGGAACGAGCACATGCAGAATAGCCGCTCCGCCATTCAGCAAGCTCACGAGAGCGCCTCGGATGAGTCCCTGAGGCAGTCTAAGTACTACAATGCTAAACACAGGGACCACAGGTTCAAGGAAGGTGATTGGGTGTGGAAAAAGAATCGCATACTGTCCTGCGCGGCGCAGGGCATCTCCGCGAAACTAGCACCCAAATTCATCGGCCCCTTTATCGTCACGAAGGTACTCGGTCCCAACTCATATCGCCTCGCCAACCAACAGGAGGAGGTCACGGAGCTAATCCATGCGAAGGACCTTAAACCCTATTATGGACGAGATGACGATATACCGGAAAATGGGACCCGAACACGAGACGACGACGAGACCGCTACCGCCGAGGGAACCGAAGCGATAAGCGTCCCGCCCAACGCGAGCGATACATCGATACACGGAAACGGGAGCGCCAACACTTCAGATAATACACTCCGAAACGACAACGCGACAATTCCGAACTCACCTCGCCGTACTCGCCGTAATCCCCCCAACCAAGTTCCGCTACATATCCCTCCTACTAACCCGATGAAGCGCCCACGAGGAAGACCTCGTAAGTCCGCGCAAACAACACACACCACACAACATCTACAAACGACACGAGCCCCTCCTCCCATCATCGTGAAGAGGAAGAGGGGCAGACCACCGAAAGCGACAACCGTGGATGCATGATACACGGCGAACGAAGGACCTGGGAGGCCGACGCCAAGGATCCCACCTTCAATTCCGGCGACGAAGGCCCTGGGCAGCCGAACAGGCGCCCACCTTCGATATCCAAAGTTGTTTTTAGGATACTAACTCGCCGGACATTTACAGGATGCATATTACCCTCGATCAGTTCGAGCAAGCGGCAGCCGCCCTCATCGGCCTGGACTTAGGTCCCGCCGTCGAGGGGGTGGTTCATGCCGCACTCCACCTGCTCGCTGAGAAGAAGGAGGAAGAGGAGCGAGCACGGGTGCGAGCTCACGAGAGCTCGTCATCCGTGCTCATAGAAGAGCTCCCGACCGAGGAAACCTCCACAACGCCGACGACGACGCCCGGCATCACGCGCGACGACGCTGCACCACCGTCCGGACCACCAAAGGGACCCATCCCCATGAGGGTCCCGACAGCATCAGTGGGCACCCAAACGGAAGAGGGTGCCCCCGACGCGACCTGGCCCCCCAGGTTCCCGAGCCAGACACCACCCTCTGGCAAAAGGACCTGGGAGGACATCGAGGGGTTGAGGGAGGTCGAGCGAGGTTGGACGACCCTCAACGCCCTCCAGCGGGCTGTGTACGCCGAATATGATGCGTACACAGCCGCGGGACACCACCCAGCAGACCTTGACCACTGGGAGAGAGTGGTGTCCCGCCGTCGCCAGTTCGCGTCGGCCCTAAGGGAGGTACAGCAGCGCCTCCGCCAGGCCATCGAGGGCCCGGCGAGCGGCGATCCTTCAAGCCTCCCCCAGTCTCCGACCGCCGGCGCCAGAACAACGGCCCCGGAAACCAGGTCGGGGATCACGCCGCACCAGGGCTCGCAAGAAGGCGGGGTAACACTGGTGGTTAATGTGGACGGGAGCCAAGGCGGTCAAGCAACGGGGCCCATCCACATTAATGTGGTCCTAGGCCCCGCGGGTGCGGACTCCACGGTCGAAAGACCATTGTGGTCCGCCCCGAACCGTAGGAACGGGTTGCCTCTGACCCCCCGAGAGCGAGGGCTCCCACGGGGCACCCTTTCCCGCGCTCAGTGGGAGGGGTGCAACGTATGCCACTACCCCGGGGTGACCCGCACGGACCGCTGCCCACGCGTGCGACAACACGCCGACCTGGTCCAGGAGAGGCTGGGGTGGGAGGCGCGCGGCCGACCCCCGTTGGACGACCAGGGCCAGGAATTACCGCCGAGGCCAGCTAGGTGATAACGTCCTGCCCCCGTGGGCAGGACCACCGATACATCGCCCTGCCGTCCAATAAATCTTAAGTTTTACATCACATGGACTACAATCCTTTATTATCCTTCCTCATCTTCTCCTCGGAAAAGGCAGCGCTAATGGAATTATCGTCGAGGACCCTATAGGTCCTGACTGGAAGGGGGCTGTGACGGTAAACGTCAAATTAGCGCTGACTGTTGAGCCTAATTGCTGCCTATGAGGGCAGCACCTGCCGGGGGGACAGAATAGGCAACGAAGGAATTCGGCACGCGAGCAGACGGAACGCGCGCGAACGAATTTGAACCAGTGAAGCATCGACCATCATAGTGTCCGTCCGCTTACGCTATCATCCCGTCGATTCACGTGCCCTTGACATCCATACGCTTTAATAATAACAGCAACTAGTGATCCAGGAGTGCAGCCGCCAAGGAGCCACCGAGTACCAGCTGGAGGCCAGAACGAGAAAGAGGGAGAGTGTGAGAGGTTTCGCCATCGAGGGCGAAACCAGTGCGTGCGCGCATTCGTGAATCGCGAACACCAAAACAACAATAAAACTGTTCCGTGCTGTGCGAAGTATTCGTTGTTTCTCTTCGATCGCCTGCGAGTAAAAGGTAAGCTGGCCAGCTTAATTTCGCGATCGCGATTACGCGAATAATAACTCGATTCTAACATTTAATGCGTGCATGTAATGGCTCTCGTAACGAAGAGCGGCGAGCGTACCGGCAAAGCGTGTTGTCGACGAGCGAGCGTGCATGTAAACAAACGCGCGGGCCGACCTTTTGTGAGTTTTGAGGGATAATAAAAGATCCGATTTACCTTACTAACAAGTGTTTTCATTGATTCTCTCATCTCACATAGCTCCCACTCAATTTAACTTAGGTTATAAACGATTATCGGTTGACTGACGCATATTTTCTCGTGCTCTCCCGGAATAGTAGTGAGCTTTGACGATTTACGTGTGTCCCAGTAATATAACCACGCGATATAATCATTAAACGGTCATACCCCGTTACAATCCATAGAACACTAAAAAATAATGAACCCCTATTTTTTCATTTTCTCGGAATTAGCTTTTAAGGGGTAGAAACCACCCCTAGAAAATGATAAAGGCGGAAACCTCCATGAACAAAATATAAAAAAAAATATATATATATATCATACAAACTCATTCTCCCAAACCTACCCACAGAACCCACTCAAACGAAACATCCGCCTTACCCCAAATCTTACCCCTTTTCCAAATCATCCCATCCCTTTACCCGAACATAGAGCGTCCAACTAAACTAATTAAACATTTTCGTCTTGACTATACCACTCTCACGTAAATCAATCAAACCTTATTATCGCTTCCACATAAACTAACCCCATCAGAACCACCCACCCACCCACCCACCCTAGATAGGCTTTCAAGGGGTAAAATCCAACCCCAGATACTTAAACTCAATTTCCTTGATCCCCGAGCCCTGTAACCTGCGAGGCTATAACCCCAGACCCTTCACCCCAATTTCCTTAACCCCCGAGCCCTATAATCTTCGAGGCTATAACCCCAGACCCTTCACCCCAATTTCCTTAACCCGAGAGCTCTGCATCCTGCGAGGCTATGACCTCAAACTCTTAACCCTAATCTTCATCAACTTTTTTCTCAAAATCTATGGTCTTTAAAAAAAAATTCATAAAAACAAAAATGCCTTAGAATCGCTCGAGGAACATTCTCAAATTTTTTCAGAATTTTTTGAGACAATTTTTGATTTTCCGGGAAACTTGGGATATGGAATTTTCAAAAATGTCTCCAAATATTCTGAAAAAATTTTAGGATGTTTCTCGAGTGATTCTAAGACATTTTTGTTCTTATGAATTTTTTTCTAAAGTCCATAGATTTCGAGAAAAAAATTGATAAAGTGAACATAGCGGCCGAAACGAATTTTTATTTTTTCAACTTTATCAATTTTTTTCTCGAAATCTATGGACTTTAGAAAAAAATTCATAAGAACAAAAATGTCTTAGAATCACTCGAGAAACATCCTAAAATTTTTTCAGAATTTTTGGAGACATTTTTGAAAATTCCATTTCCCAAGTTTCCCGGAAAATCAAAAATTGTCTCAAAAAATTCTGAAAAAATTTGAGAATGTTCCTCGAGCGATTCTAAGGCATTTTTGTTTTTATGAATTTTTTTCTAAAGACCATAGATTTTGAGAAAAAAGTTGATGAAGATTGAAAAAAAAAAAATTCGTTTTTTCCGCCATTTTGTAAAGAAGCGATGGTTCAAGGTAAACAAAAAAATTCCCTGTTAAACTTCAAATCCCATGATCACCTTTGATCACGGTCGCAAGGTGATATCTTCACCGTAACACTTCGAAAAAAAATCCTAAAAAATTTTTTTTTTCGAAAATTTAGGTGTTTTTTATGTTTCAATCGAGCATATCTCTTTTCCTGTGAGTTTTATCATGATTCTGGCAACGGATTCTGAAAGAGCATGCAATTTTACATCAGAATATGTGGTTCAAGAATTTTTTCAACGCCAATTACATAGGAAAAAATCACTTTGAAAACGTGCAAGAAATTTTGACATTTTGGACGTTAATGGGTTAATCAAACCTTATTATCGCTTCCACATAAACTAACCCCATCACGACCACCCACCCACCCACCCTAGATAGGCTTTCAAGGGGTAAAATCCAACCTCAGATACTTAAACCCAATTTCCTTGATCCCCGAGCCCTGTAACCTGCGAGGCTATAAACCCCAGACCCTTAATCCCAATTTCCTTATGAGCCCTGTAACCTGCGAGGAACTTGAACCTTGAAGGTCATTTTAAGGTCAGGAACAACGACGTGGATGTAGTAAATTCTATTACCTTTGGGGTGCTTGTTTCATGTGAGTCCCCTTGCCTCTCTCGATCGGGGTGATTGTTTCACGTGAGTCCCCTTGCCTCTCACGATCGGGATGCTTGTTTCACGTGAGTCCCCTTGCCTCTCACGATCGGGGTGCTTATTTCACGTGAGTCCCCTTGCCTCTCACGATCGGGGTGCTTGTTTCACGTGAGTCCCCTTGCCTCTCTCGATCGGGGTGCTTGTTTCACGTCAGTCCCCTTGCCTCTCACGAAAAAATCATCGCAAAAAAATGCTGTATGCACAAGTTTTCAGAACACCAAGCACATTTGATAATTGCAGATTGGCAACAAAATGCACATTTTGTATCAACATTCTGAAAGCAGTATTGCACAGGGGTTTGACATTTATTCGGTTGATCTGTCACGTAGCCACTTTTCCACCATCCGTATTTAAACATATTTATGAATCTTGGCGCTGAAAACTGATAATGTGTCAATGACTGTAATTTTAAAATGGTATTTCTCAAATGTAAATTTATTAAAAAATTGTTTAACATTATCATATCAGAAAAACATTTGACGAAATTTTTCCACGGTCTAAAGCCATAGACATCTAAAGGTTGGATCATCCCAGTCGTTCCAGCAGGTATAGTACGAATTTGGACGACTTTATTTCCTTTATTTATCTTTTCAAATACTTTTTCAGTTTGCCCTGTCCAAGAATCCAACAATAGTGAAGAGTCCAGACCGGCAAAAGAGAGAAAGACTTTTTCAAACCATTTTGCGGCAATTTGAGATGTCAATTTTCCAGAATTAGAAGGGTAAACAAAAATATTATTTGCTGTATACAAATTCTTTTGTACAATTGGTCCAAACTCGCCATCAGTTTCTTTCAAGACTATTAATAAGGTTGAATGGAGTTTGCCATCAGCTGAAATAATCGGTTGTATAGTGTAACTATGGGTTAATGAGTTTATTGATTGAGCAAGACATTCTACTTGTAGTGATCCCTTGATTGACAACGTACGGCCTACATGAGCTTCCAAATTAAATCCCGATTGATCAGAATTATAAATATTGGCTACACCTTTCGATTGAATATCTTTGCGAATCTCTTCTACGAATTTCGAAGCCGACTGTGATAATTCAGAAGCATTTGACAATTGTGCAGTAGTAACAAATTTATTGATTTTTCTAGAGACTATTCTATGCTTCACTTTAAAGTTATGTATTCATTTTGATGAAGCCTTAAATAATTTCGAAGATAACTTTACATTTTCTCTAGCTTCGAGCGCCCACCTTTTTAAATCTAAATCGTGAATCGGTAAACATTTATCAGAAGCACTATTAAACTTTTCTAAAACATACTTTGAAATTTTAAGTAGTTTTTCTGACTTTGATCCTCCTTTTTCAATTTGATTTTCCCATCTGTACAGCATCATTTGATGTTTTACATTTGCAAATTTACTTTGTACAGATTCAAGACTTCTTCTTTTTCTCTTACCTGAACGCCAGTAAGTGATCGCTCTTATCTTATACTCCAAATCTGCACTACCGTCTAATGGCAGATGTTTATCATCTTCATTTGAATTATCAGATTCTTCTAAATGCAAATCATCAACTTCCAATGCTTCAGCTATTACGCATTCTTCATTGTAAGACAAACTTTCATAACTGTCAATAAATAATGAGCAATCGGATGCTGTTCTTATAAGATCTGCCAGGTTAGAAGCGAAAGATCGTTCTTCATCAGTTATTCTAGATTCGATGTTATATTCAGCACCGTCGAAAGCAGAACGCAGCAAATTTAAAATATTTTTTGGATTCATCAGCATTTTGAATCTATAAATTTTTGGTCAAACAAAAAGCAGTCTTCAATATATTATTTAACTATTGCTATTTGAAAATCGAACTATTATTTTAAATATGGAAAGAAAAAGAATCAAAACGTGACATATGAAGGCTAATTAACAAAGAAAGATTAATAGGTATTTTGAATATCTTTTACTACAAAAATTATTAAGTACATACAAATGTTTATAAAGAGGAGATTTTACTCTAAATGTGTTAAAGCATGAAATTTATCTAGACCGGCAACTTTTTATGAAAATCATTTATTCTTTATAAAGTAATAACTTCGCAGTATATTTTTTGATGTTTTACCGACTTGTGTTATGGAAAAGCCAGAAAATATTAAAAAAATTATAGTTTGTGTATTTAAATTATACTAATTATGAATGAACAGTTTTATACTTATTTTCATTTCGAAGTATTTTTATTCGAATTTTTGAAAATACATTATACTTATTAATTAATCAGATGTTTCTCAAACTGTTTTTAGGATTAATATGTTTTAACAACACATAAATTATCAAAAATTATAAAAAACTGATATCAATTCTTTTTCAAATTAACATCAAGGAATTTAATATAACTATACCACAGGTCGACAAAATTTGGCAAAAATATGTTTCCAGAACACGAGTATACTTTCCCGAAGTTTTGCCAAGTGCTAAATCCAAATTCGAGGTCAGAATTTCTCTGGTGGCTCAGGCTTGCGAGATATCTTAACCTAAATGTACGAAACAAGCGGTTTTGGCCTATTTTTGAGGTTATGTAGCTTCGCAACTTCTTTCCTTAAAAAAAAAGACTTTAAAGTAGACCTACACTGTTCTTCCAAATACCGTTGAGTTTGCTTAAATATTTCTTTCAGCCAAAATACTCATTTTTCAAAATATCAAATTTCATGAATTTTTGAAGATTAAAATATTCGTTCCCATAACTTAAAACGAATATTTAAGGAAGGAAAGATAGGACAAGTCCACAAACCCGGCTCGGGGGTTAAAAAATTGGGGTTAAGGGTCTGGGGTTATAACCTCGAAGATTATAGAGCTCGGGGGTTAAGGAAATTGGGATGAAGGGTCTGGGATTATAGCCTCGCAGGTTACAGGGTTCAGGGGTTAAGGAAATTAGGGTTAAGAGTTTGAGGTCATAGCCTCGCAGGATGTAGAGCTCTCGGGTTAAGGAAATTGGGGTGAAGGGTCTGGGGTTATAGCCTCGCAGGTTACAGGGCTCGGGGATCAAGGAAATTGAGTTTAAGTATCTGGGGTTGGATTTTACCCCTTGAAAGCCTATCTAGGGTGGGTGGGTGGGTGGGTGGTTGTGATGGGGTTAGTTTATGTGGAAGCGATAATAAGGTTTGATTGATTTACGTGAGAGTGGTATAGTCAAGACGAAAATGTTTAATTAGTTTAGTTGGACGCTCTATGTTCGGGTAAAGGGATGGGATGATTTGGAAAAGGGGTAAGATTTGGGGTAAGGCGGATGTTTCGTTTGAGTGGGTTCTGTGGGTAGGTTTGGGAGAATGAGTTTGTATGATATATATATATATTTTTTTTTATATTTTGTTCATGGAGGTTTCCGCCTTTATCATTTTCTAGGGGTGGTTTCTACCCCTTAAAAGCTAATTCCGAGAAAATGAAAAAATAGGGGTTCATTATTTTTTAGTGTTCTATGGATGTGCAAAGTTTCATTCTGATCGGTGAGTAACGGTTGGGTAGTGTTACTTGTTAGTATTGAAAGAATTATCAACTATTTTTGTAGATCCGAGACGTGAAATTAGCGGTGAATTATCAAATAATGGTAATAGCAATGGGGGTAGAATTTGTCCTGAAATATTTTTTTTATTAGAAAACATTCCGGTAAAAGCTCTACTTGATTCGGGTAGTGAAGTTTCTGTTATTTCATAGGAATTTTGCAATCAAAACTTAAGTGATTTTAAAGATAACCCTACTCTTCCGATTAGTGGACACGTTATTAAGGTAGCTACAGGCCAAAAATTAGTTAGATTGAAGAAACAAATTTATTTTAATGTAAAATGGGGTAGTCAATATATTGATATTATTTTTATAATCATTCCTAAATTAATAAAAGATTGTATTATCGGATATGATACAATGAAAAATATAAAGCTCAAACTTGATACATATAATATACAAATTTATTTTGAAATGAATATTACTTTAGAAAACTTGGAATATAGCGATACATTTATGGACGAAAGTACATATCAAAGCTTAACTATTCAGTATGATACTGTCTCGGAATTAGGTGATGACATGCCATCACTCATTGATCTAACTCGTAATGAAATAGACGCAGGCATCACAAATGATGATTTTGTGAATCTAACTCGAGGGGAAATTAATCAGAAAGTAGATGAAAGTTCTAACCTTACCGATGCTCAAAAAAATGAGATAGCTTCGTTTGTGTACGAATTTAGAGATGTATTTCGTAAAAAATTAGGTTTATTAAAAGTATATACTCATAAATTGATTTTAAAAGATAAATAGCCATATTTTTCAAAACAGTATCCTATACCGCTAAATTATCGAGAAAATGTTCGAATTGCAATCAAAGAAATGCTAAGGGATGGCGTTATTCGTCGATCAATTAGTAATTATATTAATCCAATTATTATAAGCATTAAAAAAGACGGATCAGTACGATTTTGTTTAGATGCTGGAAAATTAAATAAAAAATTTGTTAAAGATTATGAAGCCCCACTACATATGGATGATATTTTTCAACATTGTTTCGGAGTAAAATTCATTTCTAGTTTTGATTTGACAAGTAGTTTTTGGCATAATTCCTCTCGAAGAAGAAAGTAAAAAATATACAGCATTTATTATCGAAGGTAATACCTACGAATTTAATGTAGTGCCTTTCGGTACATGTACTAGTACAGCAGAGCGTTAGTAAGAGCTTTAAATTTGTCAATTGGCGATTTAAAACAATTTATTATACCGTTTGTGGATGATATACTATGCATTTCTAAAACATTCAATGAACATATACATCATTTACGAACATTATTTGCATGTTGTCGTAGAGATAATTAACCTTGAAATTTTCAAAGTCTAAATTAATTCAAGAAGAAATTAAATTTTTAGGACATAATTACTCCATACGGTATAAAAGCTCAAAAAAGTAAATAAGAAATAATTCAAAATTATAAAGCTCCAAAAAATTTGAAAAGCTTGCAAAGCTTTCTTGGATATGTTAACTTTTATACAAAATTTGCAAAAAATTATGCTGAAATATATAGACCTTTAATGAATTTATTGCAACAAGGCAGAGGCTATCAATAGTTACTTGAGCATGAAACAGCTTTTAATAATGTGAAAAAAATATTTATTGATACTTAAAAATTTCCTGATCCCAATAAACCTTACATATTAATAACTGATGCCAGTTATCATACTATAGCCGCTGCTTTATCACAATTAAATAATGAAGGTAATGAAGAAGTTATAACATTTATATCTAGAACTCTAAAAGGAGCAGAATTGAATTATTTTACAACTGAAAAAGAACTTTTAGCTGTAGCTTGGTCATGTTTAAAATTAGAAACGTATCTACGAGGTGCGAAAGAAATAATTATTCGTACAGATCATGAAGCGTTGAAATTCTTAACTACTTGTAAATTTACGATTGCGAGATTAGTGAGGTGGTGCTTGTTTCTTCAAGACTACAACATTACATACGAGTATTTACCAGGTAATAAAAATAAAGCCGCTGATTTTTTATCGAGACATATAACGGACTACAGCAACGACTACACCGATGAAATTCAAATTGCTATATTGATGAAAAATCCTTCTCGAGATTTAATTAAATATTTCAACAATATGGAGTTATTACAACAGAAAGATAACTTTATACAAAACCTAAGAAACAAAGAAAATTTTGATAATAGATATATAGTTTATAACAATTTAGTATATAAAGAAGATAAAATTGACAACAAATTATTATTACCGGAAATCATTATTCCAGAATCGATCAAAGAAATACATGAAGTTTATGATCATATTGGAAAAAGAAAAATTACAAAGATGTTACAGAAAAATTTTTATATTTACAAACTTCGTAAAAAAGTAGCTGTAACAATAAATCGTTACAATTTATGTCAGCACACGAAGTATTATACAAAAAAGACATTACCTGTAAATCCATACCAATTTTAGCCACTAGAAGATTTATCTTCTGTCGAAACAAATTTACAATATATGTAAATATTGGAGAAAGTGTGCTAATGATTTTGAGACAAGGAGGGATATAATCAACTTAGACGGATTTATCCGATCTAAGGAACTTTATCCCTTTCCCTCAATATAAATTTTAAAAGAAAACAATAATAAAAAGCTCATACAGAACTGAATCATGAGACTTCTTTCTCATAGATCATTAAGCCTCAAGAGGGGGCTATGTAACGGTCCTATCTATGAGCTAGTTTATTATATCACTGAATCACCGCAACCCATCAAACGCATCTATCTGTTTACTCAAATCAGCACATTAAACGGCGCCACCTCACCGATTATTTGATTGTCTTAGTACAAGAGTCTAATTTCATAACCAAAATAAGGAACGTGACGTCACAAAATAATAGATATAGATATAATGATTTTTGTTATTTAAGAAAAATATGTTAATTAGAGATAATTTTGCTATAACAAAGTATTTCTTATATAGATTTTAGTACGTATATTTAGAATATAGTCATACGAATTGCGTTTAATTATTAAATAATAATGAATTTTAATATGCAACGTCGATTTATTTATTACACTAAAAATATTAATTATTAGAAAAATGTAAATAGTCCAAATGCAAAATGAATAAGAAATGAACATGAGTAAGAATTGGTTTCATTGATAACAGCTTAGTAATAACTGTTATTAATAAATAAACAATTAATAATTAATAATTTATTTAAACAATAAGTTGGATATAGAACAAAAGCGTTAATTTTATACTTAATAATGACAACTTTATAATTTATAAATCTTAGATAATTAATCCAATAATTGCGTTATAAGATTATAGAAAAAACCGTTAAAAATATGAAAATTTATTATAATTTAAATGTTATTAACTAATCTGAATATTTCTCTTTAAAAAATACTTCTAAAATTAATAAACTATAAGGTTATGTAAAAATTTAATAATTTTCCATTGTAAATATGGTAATATTACATTAATTAACTTTATTAGTTAATAACTTTTGACGACACTATTTTCGATAATTATAAATTACATTAAATCAACAAATAACGAATTCTGTAAAGTTCACATGTGTTGAATGCTCATTATTAATGTTTATTTACTTGTAAATTAAGAAAACTCATTTTTTTAAATTCGCGAATGTTTCTCGAATATTCGAAAACTTCTCAAAGAAAACGATCCTGCGAAAATAGGCGGAAAAATTTGTGTATAAATACGCCCACTATTGCACAGGCTAGGATTCACTTCTAGCCTTGCAAAGTGAGCGCATGAGTCTGAATAAACTTGGCTAATACCTAAGTTCTTTCTCTCATTGTGGTTCCGGCTTGTTGGTTCACTCTCTCAGCGTACTCTCTCCCGCCTTCCGACCGCTCATGTCAACTCTTATTGATTAAAATACCGTTTACCGTAAGTTCCTTTTTTTATTTAACCGTGTCCCGTCGCCTTTTTCGAACGTTCCGCTTTTTCACGTCTACGCCCGCTTTTGAACTTTCGACTTTCGCGTTCATCAGCCAACACTACGAATCTGCGCGGATCCGGCTATCCCATCACCGGCATGACGAGCACCGAACCTGAGAAGACGTACAGTCCAGGAGTTTCCAGACTTCGCTCGGACATTCCTCATTTATTATTCATTTACTATTTCTTTATTTTTTTATATTTACGGGGTAAACCGGGTTAAATCCCCGTTATAATACAAAATAAATTACCGCGATCTAACGCTCGGTTCGGTTCTACAATAAATTACTGGGCGTTAACCCTACTCATCACGTAATACTACACTATAATAATGCCGCGAGTAAAGTAGGTGCACCTACCCTTCGTTGCGGTTACGGTGATCAGCCGTAACTGTTCGTTCAACAATGTCATGGGTGTTTCCGGCCTTGATCGACACCTCGATCCGACACGATGGTTATTTCTTCTCCGGGTTACTGTTACTGCTGTCACTCAAATCACCAATACTTTGAAAAGGGGAGGAAGTAGTAAAACAAGCAATAGCGCACTGGTCATAGTTATCTGGCGCGCGTCGATCACTATCGAATCGCAAACGAATCGATATTCCTATCGATTACTGTTGCAAAGTAAACTAATTATACAATGATAGTATTGCATTGTAACTTTTATTCATGCTTATTGGTATAACTAATTTAAACTAATTTAAATTAATTGAACATTTACAATCGCAGAATAATTTCGCTTCCAACAGGAATCGAACCTTGGACGCAAGGGGTAGTTTGATGATACGCTAACTCAACATTTAGATTAGTGAACAATTTTTAATATTTAATATTTAATTTATTTAATATTTAGTATTTAACCTTAATAGAATTTCACAACTTTGGAAAAAAATTATTAAATAAAATTAAATATATTACTAAGTTATTAATTAAATATCTAGTTATTAAATAAAATTATTAATATTCTATATATTAATAATTAATAAGAAATATCAAATTAATACCAAATATTTCAAACAATACAAAAATATTTTACGACACCTTACCAAGATACTTAATGAAATATTACCGGTTTCCAAGAAACATTTTGCTGCAATGTTTCTAAAACTTTTCGGAAATATTTCAATGTTAAGTTTTGTTGAAATGTATGGTAAATATAACAGCCTTGACGCGAGAGAGCGGCTTGAATGAGCGACACGAGAGAGCGATTTGAATGTACTACAAGCAAAGCGCCCGTCGATACTGCGCATGCTCAAACTACATATTTCGTGCGCGCAGATACCCGAACCTTTATTATACTAGATAGATTTGTACGAGATGTCGCCGAGAGCGAACGCACTGCCGACTAAAAGACTTTCCAGAATAAATTGTTATAATTGTGATATAGTAAATTGTGCATAATCATTTCTCATCCGCCACTCTTTTCCAACATCGTAGAAGAGCATGATTGGTCAGTATAAAAAGTACACCTATGTCTATTAATACTTTTTTTACAGTTCTATCTATTAATACAGTTTTTTTAAGCCATCAGAAAAATATGATTTCTGAAAACCCTCCAAATAGGCATTTATTTCGGCGATGACTTCTTCATTCGATGTGAATCGTTGTGCGGCAAGCCATTTTTTGAGGTTAGGAAATGAAAAAAAGGATGGATGGTCAATTAATTCGAACTTTAAATCGTTAATTTTTGCCATCGAAACTGCACACGTATGAACTCGAGCATTGTCTTGAAGAAAGAGGAATTTTTTTTTGCTCAAGTGAGGACGTTTTTCTCTGATTTTTTCTTTCAGCTAACCTAATAATGACGCATAATGACGCATTGTCCAGTGATCGTCTGGCCCTTTTTCAAGTAGTCGATGTAGATGATTCCATACGTATCTCAGAAAACCGTGGCCATAATCTTGCCAGCTGACTTTACTGTTTTTGCCTTCTTTGGGACTGGTTCTCTTGCGGTAATCCATTGTTTGAACTGTTCTTTGGTTTCAAGAGTGTAGTAGTGTATCCTTGTTTCGTCTACAGTTACGAGTCGACGCCAAAAGTCTTTCGGATTACAACGTATGCGTGCCAAAAGAGTCTCAGAGGTGACCACACGGGTTCGTTTGTTTTCAAGAGTGAGCAAACGTGCCACCTATTTTGCTGATATTTTCTTCATTCCCAATTTTTCATGCAAAATTGAAATGATTGTACCCTTTGATACCCCTATGGCCTCAACTAATTCTCGCAATTTTAATCTTCTATCACTCAACACCATATCGTGGATTTTGTTGACCATTTCGGACGTACTCACTTCTACGGGGTGTTCTGAACGAGGTTCATCTTTTGTTGTTGTACGGCCGCGTTTAAATTCATTTACCCAGTTATAAATGGTCTGAAGTACAGGGGCAGACTTGCCATGAATGGTGTTCAACTCAACTGTGATTTCTTTTGGTTAAGGCCTTTCAAATGAAAATGTTTTATCACCGCTCGAAACTCTGTTTTTTCCATTTTTCAAATAAACCAATAACTTTTTGTTCGACCAACGCTCACAAAAAAACGACTTAATGAATCGAGCTGAAACTTTGTACGATATTAAGTTAGTACTATTGCTTGCCAAAATCATCATAATTTAAGCGTGACGACCGCCATCTCTTGGATTTTGTTAAGACTTATTGACCCCCCCCCTCGTATTGTTCATACTCTCGTGGTCTGTCGCGTTAATGAGTAAGAATTTGTTTCGATTTTCAAAATGCTTCTAAATATTAACTTTGAAATAAAATAATAAATAATATATATGATTATATGAGTGAGATTTCAAGGAAACATAGACTTCACCCTAGTTTCTTATGGTGCGAAGTATCCCATAAGCAGAGCTTAAGTCTTTCTTATAAAAGGATGTAATTCAGCCCAAGTTTCTCATAGCGCGAAGTGTTCTATGAGTCGAGCACAAATTATAATAGGAAAGAGAGGAATTTCTAAGTTAATCACTTGAGAAAAAGATGTTCGGTATTAGCCAAGTTTATTCAATTTCATGCGCTCACTTAGCTAAGCTAGGAGTGAATGTGCAAAAATCAGCGTATTTTACTAATTTTCCCGCCTATTTTTGCAGGACAGCTCTCTTCGAGTTGATTACGCAAATGTGCGAAATCATTTTTCCAAATTTACAAGAGAATAAACAGTGTGACAGGGCTCATAGCGATATTCGCTGGCCCTGTGTGCGGCACTCCTCGCACTGATACGACGGCCGAGCGTGGCTATGGAAATATAATATTCACGTGCTCGTGTCGTTGCAGGGCCTGGAGAGGGGAGGCTGCGGTCGGCAAAGAGGACGGGGCGAAGAAGAGCGAGAGCGAGTAGAGCGAAGGAGAGAGTAAGAGAGCAATAAGAGCAAGAGAGCACGGAGAGCGCGGCTCGCGCCGCGATAGGAAGGGCGAGAGAGAGAGAGAGAGAAGAGCGAGCAGGAGCTGACGGGCAGAAGAGTTTCTGCAACGAGCTAGAGAGGTCATCTAGAAAAGCCAAACTACGGTGACCACGCGCACGCCAACTACAAAAGCAAGTTTGCTGAGAAGAACCTGAGACGCCAATTCGCAACTGGTATCCGGTCGTCTCCTGCAGTTAACCAGCAGCCTGACAATTCGTCCATTGGCAAGACAAGGACGTGGGCCGGCGATCATCAGGCCTCCCCCAATCATCCCGAGGGCCCCACTACCAGCGGGACTGCGGTTCCGGCTACGGCGACTCTCCACCAGCGAGCCGCGGGCCGAGGCATCCGGTGGGTCGCTTGATTATCTATAAGTGCTCTTTCTCTCCCGCACCAGCTCTCGCCCGGTACAAAGCTGTCGAATTAGACCACCCGCTTCAGAAAGTGAGCGAGGTCGCTCCTTCGTCGAATCGCGCTATTCTGTCGCCTAATTGGGTTGAGTGAATTCGCTCGCCCTGTTTGTTCGTAGAATTAAGATTTTATTCTGTATTTGCGTTGGCGTGATTCAATGAGATCGCTATTTATAATTATATTGTTTTGATAATAACTGTGGCTGCTCATTTCCTTCGCATTTCCCCATCATCGCGTCGGATTCACGCTCGTAGGAGTTCGCGTTGGCTCCCTTTACCTTAAAAGGACCCACTAAAAAAATCGCGGGGCCCAACATGGCGCAATACGTTGCGAAATTGTATCCCCTTGCAACAGTAGTAATAAAATTTTAAAACATGTAAACTTTAGAGAAGTAAATATAGATTATTTTAGTATAATTTATAATTATCGCAAAATGTATCGCCAAAAGTTATTAACTAATAAAGTTAATTAATGTGATAGCGCATTATTCATAATAAAATAACAATAAAATTTTGCATAGATTAAGAGTTTATCACTAGTAGAAGTAATTTTTAAAAAGAAATATTTAAATTAGATAATAACATTTGAATTATAATCAATTTTCGTATTTGTAATGGTTTTTTGTAAAATCTTATAATGTACACTGCCTGTCAATCACTTTTGCCATGCTTACCTCAAAATTAGGCAAACTTGAAAGTTTTGTATCTCGGTCGGAAATCATCGTATCACAAAAAGCGGCAGGGCATTTTAAAGGTAATTGCAAAAGCTTCCATTTAAGACGTGCAGAGACTTAAAAATGAAAATATGTGTTTTTTACAGTAAAAAAACTAATTAAAAAAATTTCAATTTTTTTAACCTCGACTTAAATCAATGCCAATTTCGAACCAGGCGGTGGAGGGCAAATCGACCTGAGGGGTTCGGAGGATAATATCTTTCCCTTTAAAATGAGCTCCCTCGGGGTTCTATCCGATGTATTTTAACCGAGTTACGGCGTTTTTTGTAAAAAGCAACCTTCTTTTTCCAATCCTCAATTACTTCGACTTGCGTACGTTTTGGAAAAAAATGCCAAAGAGAAAAAAGTTTTATTTTGTGCCCAAGAATACGAAAATAAAGTCAAAATAAAGAAATAGAGAAAAAAATTTTTTTTCGGTTTTTTAGCGCATTAAAAAAATAAAGGAATTTAACTTTTTTTTTACGCTCAGTTTTAGTTTTTTTTGTGATTTACTACGTCCCTAGACATTTTAAAACGAAGCGTAAAAAAAAAGTTAAATTCCTTTATTTTTTTAATGCGCTAAAAAACCGAAAAAAAATTTTTTTCTCTATTTCTTTATTTTGACTTTATTTTCGTATTCTTGGGCACAAAATAAAACTTTTTTCTCTTTGGCATTTTTTTCCAAAACGTACGCAAGTCGAAGTAATTGAGGATTGGAAAAAGAAGGTTGCTTTTTACAAAAAACGCCGTAACTCGGTTAAAAAACATCGGATAGAACCCCGCGGGAGCTCATTTTAAAGGGAAAGACATTACTCTCCGAACTCCTTAGGTGGATTTGCCCTCCACCGCCTGGTTCTAAATTGGCATTGATTTAAGTCGAGGTTAAAAAAATTGAAATTTTTTAAATCAGTTTTTTTACTGTAAAAAACACATATTTTCATTTTTAAGTCTCTGCACGTCTTAAATGGAAGCTTTTGCAATTACCTTTACAATGCCCTGCGGTTTTTTGTGATACGATGATCTCCGACCGAGATACAAAACTTTTAAGTTTACCTAATTTTGAGGTAAGCATGGCAAAAGTGATTGACGGGCAGTGTATAACGAGTTTGATGTCAACTCGGTATGTCTCTCTCTCTCTCTCTCTCTCTCTCTCTACGGTGATAATATTAAGAATATCATATATCTATAATGTTATATTATTTGAATTATGTTTCTCCTTAGCAGCAGCAGACGACGATTGCGGAGAAGGTAAGAGAGTGTGCCCGCAGAGAGAGACCGCTTATAGGCATAACGATATGTGTGAGGAGCCGCGCGCCGCGTGACGAAGGGTCGGCAATTAGCCGATAGCTCAAGAGCCATGCAGAGGCATTCGGTCGTGCGTATCCTTGTTTTAGCTTTTCTTAGTGAATCGCCTTGTGGCAAGAGAGTGACCTTGAACTGTGACGAGTTAGTGAGGTGCAACTGTGCGTGCGACACTTCCTCTCCTTCGCGACAAGTGACTGTATAGATAGGCGAATTCTGCAATCTTGCCGAATTGTAATCGAGAGGCATCGATTAATGTAAGTACCGTCCGTTCCTTGGATCTCCCTCTCGCTTGGCCTATCTCGACGCTCTCTCTGAACCGCGCTGTACGCTGACACGCACATGAACCATGTATATTTATATACTTTTATAACTGCATGGCTTTTCTTTCGGACTACCTTTCCTTCCTATCGCTTCCCTCAACTTTCGCGATTTAAGCTGCGTGACCCACGACGCTCTCCGCGGACCAGTTGGCGATTTGACCTACCGTGCTGGTCTTACGTAGCAGAACGTAATCCCGCGAGGAGCTACAATTGTGCCAGCCACTACTTGATCTCGGTTTAATTAATATATTGTAGCGGTCTAAATCCCCGTTACAAATGCAAATACTAGATTAGTTAATTAAGATCAATAAATTATAAAGTTGTCATTATTATGTACAAAATTAACGCTTTTCATCTAAATACAATTTTATGTTTAAATAAATTATTAATTGTTTATTTATTGATAACAGTAGTAATGAAGCTATTATCGATGAAACCAATTCTTACTCATGTTTTTTAGATATTCATCTCGGATTTAGAGTATTTGTTTTATTACCATAATTAATATTTACAATTTAATGAACAAACTAACTTTGCATATTAAAATTTAATATAATTTAGTAGTTAAACGCAATTAAAATTATTATAATCTAAATCTATGCCCTAAAATCTATATAAAAAATGCTTTGTTTCATTAAAATTACTCTTAATTAACATATTTTAATAAAATAACAAAAACTATATTTATATCTATATGTAGGTAACGTCACGCTCCTTATATGGTCACGAAATTTGACTCTCGTAGTAAGACAATCATATAATATATGAGGTGGCGCCGTTTAATATGCTAATTTATGTAAATAGATTGATGAGTTTAGCGGGTTGCAGTAATTCAGTCAAATAAGAAAATAGCTCATAGACAGGACCGTTACAAAATTTTGAAGTTAAGTAAATGTTCTCGTGGATCACGCTAAACAAGAATCAAGAAAACAAAAATATTGAATTAAATAAAAATCAAAAAATCAAATTTGAAAACTATTTTTGAGAGAACTCAAGAAAGTAATTAATTTACGAAATCAAGTATACGAAAACTCTTGCGTTAAAGAATTTGATATGGCTTAGCAAGCAAAAATCAAGCAAGCAAGCAAAAATGGGCTTCATAAGATATTACGATGCCCATTTTCGATGGAGTAAATTATTCAAGCAGAAGAATCAGAATGATGACATTATTAGAGAACAAAGAATGTAATGAGCCAACAACGAGTGCTATCACAGACAAATATAAGGACTAGGAATCAGATTGGAAAAAAACGAGATCTGAAAGCGAGAATGATGATAATGAGTAGTATATCTGATCAACAGTCGCTGAGTGTAAAACAGCACGAGCAATGACACAAATATTCAAGAGAATGTATTTAACTCAATCAACAGCATTACAGATAACACAGGCACACAAAAAAAACCAAGTCTCTGATATTTGAACGCGACACATATATTCCCATGTAATTTAATCCGCTGATCACGAATCCGCGGTCCAATTGACCCTATGACGTCTGGGTCAAGAGCATTTGAAGGTCAAAATTGAACACACACATTTGAGTTGAAAAAAATGACTAATCTTTATGTTTTTTGGGTCGCTGAATAATAATTCGAGGTCGATTTGACCTCAAGTAGTAAAGGTCAAGGTCATTTGAAGGTCAAAAGTGTTTATTTTGGAAATAATGCATTTTTGACTGCAGATTCTGAAAGAACGGAAAATTTTACGTCCAAAACTGTATTTTTTTAATTTTTTTAATATGATCCAAAGGTCATTTCAAGGTCATTATAAGTGGTGATGTGGAGAATCAATTTAATCACTGCAAAAATACGAAAATATGATTTCCTTTACCTAAACTACTGTGGTAATATATTTTGGTGGTTGCTGGATCAGAATACGAGGTCTTTTTGACCCCATCACACCTGGGTCAAGGGCATTTGAAGGTCGAAATTGGGAAAAATATCGCTTTAGTGGAATAAACTACTTATCATTATGTTTTTTGGTTCGCTGAATTCGAATTTGAGGTCGGTTTGATCTCAAGCTGTGAAGGTCAAGGTCATTTTAAGGTCAAACTTGTTTATTTTGAAAAAAAACTGCATTTTTGACTCCAGATTCTGAAAGAACGGAGTAGTATCTATCAGTAATACCTATCTTGTGTCAGCACCCAGGGCACCTCCACGTGGTGACGGCGGAAACGACTTTGTTTTTCTTGTTTGTTTTCCGGCTAAGCCCTGGGGTGAAGGCATGACGCCGTCATGGCTGGCACAGGAAAGTCTACGATGCAGGGTCTTGGATGCCCAGTATCGGCGGTTGGTCAGGGTGAGCAAGCGGGCCCGCAATCGTCGTCATCAAGTGACCGCAGCTCTTTACTAGTTGATGACTTGGCTAATAAGGAGTATGATGCTACAAGAAGAATTGAAGATGCTGCAAGCCACTTTTGTGGCACTGATAAAAATGTTTTTTGTTACGTTTGCGGGAAATATGAAGTAAGCAAATATCGTAGGTGAATGAATAAAAAATGTACAGATATATATGAGAAATGTTATAAAAAAGAACTTTCTGTTCAAAATTCAACGTTTGCTCCAGAAACTATTTGCTGCTCTTGTTTTAATATGCTTATCCGATGGGATAAAACCAGAAATGATAAAATTTTGAAATATACTTCACCAGTAATATGGTCAATACCTGAATCCGAGAAAGATTGTTATTTTTGCAATACCAATGTTAAAGGATTCAACGTTAAAACAAAGTCACGGATATCATACGCACTAGTATCTTCCGTTGTACCAGCAAAATCTAGGGTAGAGTACGCTGACGAAAAAATGGATACGAGTCCATCAATGAATGAAGCTTCAACGAGTGAAGAAACTGATAGGGAGGAATGGTTTGACAGTGTAGAAGAATCTTTCGATAGCTCCGACCAAGATGATCATGAAGAAGAATATATTCCAAAATTGAGGGAGGAAAAAAATAAACCTGTAAAACTATTCAATCAAGAAAGTTTAAGTAATTTTATCAGGGATATGGGGCTTCCTAAAGATGCTTCTGAATACATGGCCGCTGTGTTGAAAAATCGAGGAATGCCTGAACGGGGAACGAAGTCATCAGTCTACAGAAATAGAGAAAAAGAATTCCGACAATATTTCAAGAAAGACGAAGAAGGCACTCTGGTATATTACACAGATGTTTTAGGTTTGATGAACGAAATGAAAGAAGGTATTTATGTTCCTGAAGAATGGAGATTGTTTATAGATTCCTCAAAACGGAGTCTGAAGGCAGTGCTTCTCAATAATGGAAATGGGTACGCAAGTCTACCTTTAGCGCACTCAACGCAATTGAAAGAAAGTTACGAAAATGTGGAATACGTATTGGATAAAATACGATATAAAGAACATAATTGGCAGATTTGTGGCGATCTAAAAATAATAACGATTCTTCTTGGTCAACAGTCAGGATTTACAAAGTATCCCTGCTTCCTATGTTTATGGGATAGTAGAGATCGCGAAAACCATTATGTAAAAAAAAATTGGCAATCAAGAGCATAACTAGTTCCTGGAAGTTACAATATACTGAAACTGCCTTTAGTTGATCCCTCAAAAGTTATACTTCCGCCTCTTCACATAAAACTTAGGCTGATGAAACAGTTTGTCAAAGCGATGGATAAAGGTGAAAAATGTTTTAAGTACTTAGTGGAGCGATTCCCTCAATTAAGTGAAGCGAAATTGAAGGAAGGGATATTCGATGGACCTCAAATCCGTAAAATGTTTAACGATGAAAAATTCATTGATACCATGAATGACTTAGAGAAAGCTGCATGGCTCAGTTTCCGAGATGTCTGTCAGAACTTTTTGGGAAATAAAAAAAGCGATGACTACAAAACTATTGTAGCAAATATGATAAGAAACTATAAGTGTTTGGGATGTTTGATGAGTCACAAAGTTCATTTCATGGATGCTCATCTTAGCTATTTCCCTGATAACTTGGGAGATTACAGCGAAGAACAAGGGGAACGGTTCCATCAAGATCTGAAAGAGGCTGAAACTAGATGGCAAGGGAAATGGGACGTAAATATGTTGGCGGAATACTGTTGGTTACTGAAAAGAGATCGAGTGTCAGATGATGAAGAAGATGACGAGAGCGCAAAAAGAATTAGAAATCCGCTACACAGATCCTTCGAAAGTAAAAGAAAGCGTTATAGAAGAAAAAACAATAGCTAAGTCTCATATTTATAGTTCTGCAGAGATTTAGTTCTTTTTTTACCTTGATGGGGCGACCCTTATCTTGTCCTTGAGGAGACAGACGAACCTTGTATTCTGGTTCAACGATCACCAAAATATATTACCGCAATAGTTTAGGTGAAGGGAACCATATTTTCGTATTTCTGCATTCATCAAATTAATTCCCCACATCACCACTTATAATGACCTTGAAATGACCTTTGGATCATATTAAAAAAATTAAAAAAATACAGTTTTGGACGTAAAATTTTCCGTTCTTTCAGAATCTGCAGTCAAAAATGCATTATTTCCAAAATAAACACTTTTGACCTTCAAATGACCTTGACCTTTACTACTTGAGGTCAAATCGACCTCGAATTATTATTCAGCGACCCAAAAAACATAAAGATTAGTCATTTTTTTCAACTCAAATGTGTGTGTTCAATTTTGACCTTCAAATGCCCTTGACCCAGACGTCATAGGGTCAATTGGACCGCGGATTCGTGATCCGCGGATCAAATTACATGGAAATATATGTGTCGCGTTCAAATATCAGAGACTTCGTTGTTTTTGTGTGCCTGTGTAATCTGCAGATAAAAAATTCAAGACATCAAGCTAAAAAATTACGATACTATTGAAGAATTTTTTGCTGAATTTGAAAGAATGACAAATGACTTTAAAACAACAGGTGGAAAGCTATCAGAAACTGAAAAAATTAGATATCTGATAAGAGCTTGATATAATTCCAGAAGAACATAGAACAGTCGAATACATAAAATCAAAAATACAAGAAAAAAATATGACTGTGTGCGACACTGATAAAAAAGCAACGTAAGTACCTTTACCATAACAACTAAAGGAAAATGTTTCATTTGCGGAAACGGAGGTCATCTCAAGAAGGACTGTTGGCATAATCTACAAAACAGCCAAAGTCAGCTAGTGACCCGGAGAAGAAATAACTATCGTGTTAACCACTGCAACAACAGATGCAATAATAAAAGGCTGCAACAGCAGTCTGAAGCAGTAACAACAGCAGCAACAGCGGCAACTACAGAGGCCGGAAACACCCATGACATTGTTAAACGAACGGTTACGGCTGATTACAGTAACTACAACGAAGATCAGGTGCACCTACTGTATTTGCGGCATTATTATAGTATAGTATTACGTGATGAGTAGGATTAACGCAGAGTAGTTTGTTATAGAATCGAACCGAGCGTTAGACCGCGCCAATTTATTTTGTGTTTTCTTTCTCTCTCTCTCCCCGCCGAGTTTGTAAACCAATAAGCACACGCGAAAAACTTTCGGCCCGTACTATTGTATTAAGTACTCGATCTATTAAAAAGGATTATCGTTTTAATTTGCCACATTGCGTTCTCTCTTCACTTTCACATATAGTGAGCTCATTTCCCAAAAATATTTGAAAACTTCAGTTTAGAGGATTGAAGCAGATAAATATTAACATCTACACATAATACGAAAGACAAGTATCGCAAGTTAGGTGACATAAGATGAGTTCAACTGGGAAAGATACGTGAGATTGGAGCTTGTGTCAAACATAAAGGCAAGATCACGTACATCCTATACATAGTTGTCAGAGTGGTGGTTAGCTCTGCACCGAGGGATATTGTACAAAATATTTTCCCCGTTTGCTTGGCTTATTCTCCCTTGTTACAACTTTAATAAAATCTAATATTTTATAAAAGATTTGTAATAAATATTACAAAACATTATCAGAAACATCTTGTAAAATTTTTCTGTGTGATGTTTTTGTTATTGGAACATATAATATATATTTATATACAGTACCGATCATGAATTTCCGAAAATTTTGTGGAAGAAAAGTCATTCTTTAAAAAAAATATTTCCAATTCTATTAATCGTACAATAAAAATAAAAAAGGCAAATTAAAGTAGAGGCGAAATACTACATTTTTTCTATATCTTATACCACTTTAAAAAGTTTTAATTTAGTAAATTTCTTCAATCACTTGCAGTCTTTTAAATACTGACGAAAGATAATAAATTCTGATAGAGATCGAAAGTTATAAGTGATTGAATATCACCACTGACAAAAAGTGATATGTAGATTTACCTATTTTAAATGCACACACTATGACTTGAATAAGTCCTTTGGAACGGCAGACATCGGAAATATAGTGTCATATGGTGACCTTGGATTTGTCCTTGAACTGAATCTTCAAGATTATATGACGGTTAACTTGTTTTTTTAATAAAAATCCCTAATTTTGATTACGGAATATTTTACGTTTAGAACGATTCTAATAGTTAAGAGTTGGATTCCAAGGTCAAAAGCCAATTTAAATAAACCCATCTTTATCAGGCCAAATCGGGAAAAAATGGCCTATATATAATAATTATTGGGTTTCGACAACAACAACAAAAACAATAGCAACAATGAATATAATAATTGTCTTATAGTGAAAAAATAGTAACGAGTACAATAAATAAATTATTACGTATAATAATAAAATTGATGATAGATAACATTGAAAGCGTAGTAATACAAATTTATTCCAGAACTTTTAATAACATTTTTTATGTATTTTTTAATAGTAAAACTGTTGACTTTCAAATTAAAATATTATTTTTTAAATTATTTTTTCAAAATAACCTTGAAAATTGAGTTCAAAGACAAATCCAAATTCACCACGTATGACATTTGTCTTTAAATTCTATAACTTTTATAACAACTATTTTTCCGATCTATAGTTATAAAAAAGGAGTTATTCAAGTGAGAATGCATGCATTTAAAATGAGTAAGTCTATATATCACTTTTTGTTAGTAGTGATATTTAATCACTTGTAACTTTTTAAAAAGCATCGTAGTGAAAAAGATCGTAAGTAATAAATTTTGAGGTTTTTCAAGATCTTTCAATCTCTATTCAAATCACCTACTTACTACTGATATTTTCAAAAATACAAGTGATTGAAAGAATTTAAAAAACTTTGTAAAATTGACACTTCTTAAAGCACGGTGGGTCTGAGCGACATTTAAATAAAAGTGAAAGCAGGTTCCAATTTTTCTGCATGTTTCGGTAAAAATACTAATAATTAGAAGATCCCAGAAAGAATTAAAAAAAATTTGTGGAAAGTTAGTTAGAATTTAGTGAGTTACAACATGTTGTAACTCACTAAATTCTCCAATTTCTCGAGAAACTTTCCACAAATTTTTTTCAGTTTAGCCTTCTTTTTCTGACAAACCAAACAAATTTTCGAACGATTCTCAGAGTGCGTTAGTGCACGTCGCTTCATGTTGCTAATTCAATTATTTTGAAGAAACACAGAACGTTAACTACAACAAAATTCTTATTGTATTTCTTATCACGAGAACACTATTACTGTCAGATTTCATTGTTGATCGGTCAATCAAGCTGGGACAACTGTGAAAACTTTTGAGCACGCTATTCTAGCTACTACTTCCTTAGATACAGGTGCGCGCTGTAAACACACATGTTTACAATACTGCTATGTCCTTATCGTATGTATACTATTAATAAACACTGATATTTATATATACATGTGTTTCTCCATTAATATGATTGTGTATGGGAGAATAGAGAGATAAAAATTAGTAAAAACAGTCAATAAATAAAAAAAAATTAATTTTCAAAATGCTGGTGTTGAATTTTTTATTATTAAATGTGCATCTGTGGAAATATCGAAAAAATATTGATTTATTTATTAATACCATCAACCACAACCAAAATTATTTTTTTATTTTTTTTGTTTGATAAAAATTTTTAAAAATCGATTTTTTCAAAAAGGGCTCAGGGATTTTTTTTAATTCTTTCTGGGAGCTTCTAATTATTAGTATTTTTACCGAAATATGCAAAAAATTGGAACCTGCTTTCACTTTTATTTAAATGTCGCTCAGACCCACCGTGACAATGGTATAAAAAATAAGAAAAAATAACTTCAAAAATTTTCGCACCCTATACGAAAGTATTATTTCTCCTCTACTTAAATTTACCATTTTTATACTGGTACTGTATGTATACAGTGCAAGAAAAACTACAGAAACATTGCGAGAAAAGTTGCTGCAATGTTTCTTGTAATTTTTTAGATAGATTTAATTGAAATATGTTAGAAATATTTTTATGTCCATTTCACAGAGCACGAAATATTTCTAAAGTTTTCTGAAATATAGCAATGCCGGTAACAAAAACCGTTTTGATAGGTGTCGGAAAATATTTCAGAAATATTTCTTTAAATATTTCAATAATATTTCAGGGAATATTTCCTGACACCTTTCAGAACGGTTTTTGTCGCCTATATCCCTATATTTCAGATATATTTCCAAGCTTTCGTGAAATATTTTAAAAATATTTCATGCTTTGTAGAATATACAATTTTTGAGCACTCAATAATTTGCCTAATGAATAAATACGTGTACAAGAATTTTCTTAATTGACTTACTGTAAATCAATATTCTCTCCACTACGTAAGCTACAATAATCTTCTCATCACCACGTGTTTAAAATAAGTTTAGTATAACATATCTGAGTCGTATGTGAATGTGCGTAAATATAAAGTCATTCTGTGACTGGAGTGATTTCATTCAATTTATTATTTATTTTCTTATGACAATTTTTCCTTTTCTTTCTATCAAGATTAAAATGGATTCCTTTTTCCGTATAAGCTTTTCCAAATAAGTACTAATTTTGTTATTGTAAGTTAGCCTTATCAAATTATAATCTTTCATTCCATAATATTACTACATCGTACATATTAAATTCAAATTTTACAACACAATATTTAAAGAAAGATCGCCATCATTATGATCATGTACTGCTATCTTTTGAAGGAAGTTATGCAAAATTTCAAAGTTGATTTAACAGCTATTTGTACTAAACATGTTTGATATTCTCGATACAATGAAAAAAGAGTATCATATTTTTTGGACGATAAAACTTGTGAAAAAATAAAATCAATATTTAATGCTGTTTACGAAACTTTTCGTATTTATTATATTGTTCTATCACAACCATGAGTTATTGGTTCAACAAATTTAAACATAGCAGTATACATCTGTTTTCGATAAAGAGCGCTCAGACCGCTTCCCAATTAATATGGTTTCTGAAGAAATCATTGAAAAAGTCCATTATTATCTCGTACAGAATGCAATCTACATTTTTCACGATTAATAAGTTACGAATATTAAGTTACAAATGATAGATTTGTCGGCCTGATGGGTTCAACGATTGCATTTGGTGTAATACGCAGTTAGAACTGTCAAATTCAAAGTAATCTTTAAATCTTTTTAAAGGAAATCTCAATACATTTCTACGTGGGGAAGTAATCGTTGTTGAATCTTGGATCCAGTACTATACATTAGAAAACAAGTGATAATCAAACCAGCGGATTATTCTAGTTTGAATCTGGAGAGTATATATACACACACTATAATTATGTATTCAATTCACCTACTTGATGTAATCATTACGCATTATTATAATTACAATACTTCAGAAATATTTGGAAAAGAAGTATATATAATAAACCAGTATATGTTGATAATGAAGATATTATATTTAATTCATAGTATTGTAACATGAGAGATACAGAGAGAGAGAGAGAGAGAGAGAGAGACAAAGAGATAGACATTCAGATGGAGGCAGAAAGAGAGATGTAGAGATATCAAACAATTTTATGCTACGACGTAAAAAATAAAACAAGTAAATCAACTACGTATTACCTGGATATTTAGAAAATTTACACTAAGATACTTTTTTTTAATTTTCAGATTATTCAAATAGCAAGACCACAATCTGAAGAAAGAGTGCTGCTATTACCTTTAATGTAGAGCGTTCAAGTGATATGTATTTATAATAGTCCAATCAACAGAGACAAAAAAGGCCTGTTTCAGACAAAAATTCCGGGATGGGTTTTCTCGACGAAAATCGCTTCAGTACAATGTAAATAGGAACTCTTGATAAAATGCAACTCCTAATTTATTGTCAGATTTTTTTTATGAGCGCTCAAAGTTGACGAAATATGGTTTTTTCAATCTGCAAGCCACGGTATGCATTTTAGCTGAAAAATTTTTGGTATAAAAGTTGTTGGCAATAGCAAAAGCTACAATTTGAGCTGTTGTGCAATTTTATTCGTTTGTTAGTTATTGAAAAAAGCCCCAAAAACCCTTAAAAATGGCCATTTTTACTATATCGAATATTTATTACAAAAAGAACTTTTTTTAATGTATATGACTCTTGAAAGAAAGCTCTTGTGATTCTAAAAAAAATGAATCGTCGCACGACTATTTATTTTTATTAGTTACTGATATATTCTAATTAGTTAATTAAGAGACGTCCAAAGTATGGGGCTGTAAAATTTTTTTGACCGAAGATATCGAGTTGTAAAACAACTCAATCTCTTTGTCAAAACGTCAATTTTAATAAATGATTGGGAACGAATCAAAAAATTAATTTGCAACCCCTAAATTTTGACTTTAAAAAAGTGCACCTTTTTTCTTTTATAAACAATTAGAATTGCGGCTTCCCTATGCATTATGCGTACAGCATACGTACAGCAAAATACACACAAGCGAGAACATTTGAGGCCATGTTTGCGGCAGCTGCACGCAGCTTTACAGCCTTTTTGACATCTACAAGATATTTTTTCTGATACTTCAGGAGGTATCATTGGCTCTCAAGAATGAGTGGGTTCCAAAGTATTTTCGACTTTATGCCACCCATACTTCAAAGGATTCAAATCATTACCAAGCCACGATTATTTGCAAATAAGCCCGTTTGCAATGTTCGGCAGCTGCTGCTTCAGTTGGCGGCAAACTTTCTAGTTTCATTGCAGATTTGCTGGTTTTTCTATCGAAATGTACAAAACGTAACTCACTTAATGTTAATTCGTGCCCTTGCTTTGTTTCTACAATTTTATCGGCATTACTGGAATACATGCTTTTAATAATATTTATATCACTATTAATGAGTGTTATATCATCAGCAGATGAATTATAAAAAATTGACGCTAAATGTATTAAAGAATTGTGATCGACTTTTTGTAAAATACAATTTTTTTCAAGATTAAAAAATGCAGATGTAGTATCACAGCCCGTAAAAATATATAAGAAGGACATGATTTTTTTCAATTGCGGAAATTTGAAACTATTGCTATGATAAAATTTATCTGGATTTTTTCCTTTGTCTATAAATGCCCACCGTTATGGGCTGGCTTGTATACCTGGATCCTCGAAAGTAAACTATAGCCTTGCGATTTCAGTTAAGTACAAACTTAGAAAATACGGAAAATAAAGATTATATATATATATATATATGGGACGATTCATGTCAACCGAATCACTGCTGTGTCCAAAATTTGATGTGACCAAAAAAATCGTGCAACGACTCATTTTAAAGCTTAGGATATCTACTTTTTGATGCTGTGTGCGCCTTTGCAAAATCCAACATGGCGGCTCCAATATGGCGGCTACAAGAGACAAACTCGTAAACAAAAAATTTTATTTTTTAAATTTTTAGTAATAAATGTTAAAAAAATTAATATTTCATATTTTTTTATGAAAATCGGGCTCATTTCCTACAAAAAAGTAACAGAGACCATTTTCGCTAAAATGAAAAATAAAACAGTAATAATTTTTTGAAAATTTTCAAAAATAAAAAACTTTGCGATTTTTTTACTCAGAAGGAAATGACTTTGGAAAAAAAATTTAAGGAACAAAATTGCTTGAAATTCATCAAAACACAAGTCTAAATTTTTTCGAATTCCTTTGAGCGATTTTTTGCTTTTTGGATTTATCGGATTGTTTGAAAAATTAAAAAACTTCCCAATTTGAATAATATTGCGTCCATTGTTCCTCTTTTCTTCTTGAATCCCATCTGCATATCACTTAGCGTTTCTATAGCTTCTAGTTCTCTTTCCAGCTTTTTCCTCAGTATTTTCGCATATATCTTATATCCCGTGTCAATCTGCATTATTCCTCTATAGTTTTCGACTTCTTTTTTCCTCCCTTTCTTATATATTGGTACTATTATTCCCTTCCTCCATTCTTCCGGTTATCCTTCTTCGTTTCATATTCCATTTCAGTATTTTGTCATATTTTTTAACAAGCCTTCCGTGCCTTCCATCCACGCTTCATTTGCTATACCATCTTCTCCTGTCGCCTTTTCCTTTTTAATTTTTCTTATTACCTCTTTTACTTTTCTTACTTTGATCTCTTCACCTTCTTCTCCTTCGCTGTCTTCGGTTTCTTCCCCTTTGCTTTCTTCCTTTTCTTTCTCTCTCAGTTGTCCCTTGAAGTACTTTAACCATTGTTCTTTTCCTATATTTTCATCTAATCCAATTCTTTTCTTCCTATTGCAATTCACTTTATCCCAGAATTTTCTTCTCATCTTATATTTTCTTATTTCTTCTGTCACTCTTTTCCCCTCAGCTTCTTTCGCTTTTCTTATTTCCTCTCTGTATTCTCTCTTTTGATGAATGGAAGATGAATGGAATGATCTCGCTAAAAGTGCTCGACAATGTCTCGCGAGCAACTTCATGCCGAGGCTCGCTAGTGATTGCTCGGACCGAGGAGCGCGGAGGGCTCTGTTTCCCGCCGCCGAAGTGACAACACCTGAGAGGGCTCCGTACTGTTTGCCTAGCGGATGAAGACGGGTAGTCCTGAGATGGTGTTTACTATTATCATTGGATCAACGAAAACAATTGGACTGTGAGGCCTTTTGCTGCGTGGGAAGAAGATTTTCTCCGCCATCATCATTATGGGGATTTGACGAGTTCAGCCACCAAACTAACCTAATATAGCGTGAGTCGCCTCAAATGTGCAAACCGTTGAAATTCCGAACAATTTGAATTCAAATTATCGATCGAGAAACGAAAGGGCCGTTCGTACGGAAGTAAAATAATCTAAAATATAAACAGAGTGACCGATCTTATTTTATTATGTATGAATAGCGGAACGAGTGATCGAATTTTATATAGTGTAAATCGCGTATTTGACTTAGTTTTATAAAGTGTAACGGAGCGAGTGATATGAATTTAGAATGCATGAATTTGTGAGAATGATTTAATGTTGTAAGTGAGAACGGAAACGAATGTATGGAAAGATGAATAGCGTGACTGATGTAATTTTATGACGTATGCAAGACATAATTGATTGGATTAAGTTGCGAGATCGCGAGATTAAAGATAGTGGATTATATAATAATTGTATAGAATATGAAGTTGCTTAATGTCTCTGTGCTCTCAAGTAAATAAACACCGAATTGTTTATTTGCGGGGCTTTGATATTGGCTTTCTTGTTTTCTTACATTCCTAAGGCTTAAGTTATGCGATCATTTGAATAAATACCATAATATTTAAATTTAATATTTACATTGGCGCCCAACTAAAAGGTAAACTCACTTAACCCATGTTTGTTTACTGATGAGCAATGAGCATAGCGTGTATGTAACAAGGTCAGGTAGACAATCCAAGCAAAGGCATACTAATCTTGGTTCCGCGAATAGGCAAATTAAGACGAAGTGTAATATTGATGTTAATACGATGGTTTTACATCATGATGATGAGGTGATAAACCGACAAGGACAATCTGACGACCTCGAAGCGCTAAGGCTGCTAACAATGGAACAAGCGCAGAGAATGGCTGATTTGGAAGGCGAATTGGAAGGATTACGTTTGGAGTTGGGAAATCAACCAAAAATTAAAGATCTTCAAAGACAACTTCTCGAAAGGGAACAACACATCCAACGCCTACAGGCAGCGCAGCGGTTAGAAAATGCTAACCAAAACAATGAAGGCGATCAGCTTCAGAGGCTGCGGCAACGACTCACAGCGCAAGATACAGAGTTGATTTAGTTGCGGGATGCGTGCGGGGCGGTCGAGAATTGTCTGGATGGTCCGTCTCAGCAGCTTAACCAAGTTCCTGCACAAGTGACGCCACAGCGTGATTACACAGCGGAGATATGTGCCATTATGGGTAACGTAACAGGCATGCAAATTGATATTAAATTGTCTGAGTTTCATGATGAAAATTCAGCTAATTCTTTAGAGTTCTTAGATGATTTTGAGGGGTTCTGTTTGGCAAAAAATATAAATAGAGATAGTAAATTGAAATTATTAAATACAGCATTACAAGGCAGAGCAAAATTATGGTACGGGTTGCAAGGAGATTTGAGGGATTTTGATGATTTCAAAAATAGGTTCCAAAATGAGTTTTATGGTATAACAACACAATTTAATTTCAAAGATAAGTGGTTGAGTAAAAGATTTAATGGTAGAGAGGATAAGAGTTTACAAGGTTATATTATAAGCAATTAAAACAAGCTAGCTACTTAAGGCCAATTTTAAATCAATATGAGAAGAACTTTTCAATAATAAAATAATTTCCAATATCAGTGAGGGATAGATTAGCATTGATCGATTATAATAATTCTAATGACATAATTATGGCAATAGTAAGTTTAGACAATTTATATAATGTGCAAGAGTGGTCAGCCTCCGTGCGCCTTGGGCTGGTTTCTGCTAATTTTTCTGGGTTCTTTCTCGGTAAAGAAAGCCGGCGCTGACTTTCACAGGCCGAAGTTCGCTCTTGTTGGGGGAGGTTGATACAAATAATCGGACACTTTAATTCAATTATAATACATATGGCGATCTCATTTATTGACGCCTTTTCACAAATATCGCTACAAGATTAACTTCGCCGCGGTGAGCACGCTCGCTCAACCTTTCCGCGACCAGAGTTCGCGGGATCACGCGAGCGAGATCGCTCAGCGTGCGCGATAAAATCAAAATATGCTAATGTCCGTAATCGAGCGAGAGCTGGCGCGAGAGAGATAAACTGGCTTTGGACCCACCGGATGCCGACGGTCCGTCGACAGAGAGGCGACGCCGGCGAAAGCGTAGTCCCGCAGGAAACGGCGCCCTGGCGACGATGGAAGCTGCTGCAGGAAGGGCCGTAGCACGGCCTTTGCCTCGTAGACGGCGAATGGTCGCTGCGTGTACTGGCTCGGCTTCGGACTACTGGCTTCCTGGCAAATGTGGCAGTCGCACCGATGGCAGTCGTTCCTTTCCGGCCGAAATATGGTCTCGTCCAGTCTTCTCTCTAGGCGGCCCTAATTACTTGAGAGCTAGCGCCTAACTGCCCTTCCTCTCTCTTAATTTCTCAGCCTCGCGCCGTCGCGCTCCCACCTCTCTCGCCGTCAAAAATCAGTCAAAATCGCTCTCTCTCTCTCTCTCTCTCGCTCTTCTCGCTCTCATTCGCACTCACGGCGACACCTCGCCGATCGTCGCGCTCCTCTCTCCAGATCCTGCAACGACACAAGTATGTAGTCGCTATATAGCATACACTTTGTCGCTGCGTTCACGCGAGGAGAGTGCCGCACACAGGGCTAGCGAACATCGCTATAACCCTGTCACAAATGAAAAAATAAGAAAGTATGAGAAAGGTCAGAATTATTCTGGTTATGACAAACAAGAAAAAGTACAAATTAATCAATTTAAATTGCAAAATAAATATTCAAACTTTAACTACAGAGGTAAAGGAAATTATCGAAAGCCATGGAATAATAGAAAGGGATAAAGCAGATATAATCAAAATTATTTGAATCAAAATTTTCCAAATAACAATTATGCAAACCAAAATTATTCAAATCAGAAATTTTGTCAAGGTTATACTCAACAAATATTAAATGATCAAAATTCTCAGGTATACAGTAATTTAAAGGCAACTAAGGAAACACCTGCCTTAATTCCGGATATACGTTTTCCTCCTCCAGCAATAAATAGTGGTAATCCTATATCGAATGAAAATTCACAAAATCAGATTAATCGTTTAAACGACAAATCGGCGCGTTGAGGTGTGGTCCGTCGGCGCGTCAGTATCACAATGATATAGTTACAGAACTAAATAGAGATATTCATAGTCAGGACCAGGAAAATAAAGCTGATATCATAGAAAGGGTTCCGTTGTCTCCACACCTATTCTGTATGGTATGTGATAAAAAGGTTTGGTCACTTATAGATACAGGTAGCCAAATTAGTGCGATATCAGAGGATTTTTATAATGAATTAAAAGATTCACAAGTTTTATTAGAGTTATCAGTAGCTAATATGATAGTCTCGGTAGCAATTGGTAAAAAGTCAACAAAAATAAAAAAACCGGTATTTTTGCAGATTAGTATTGATGGAGAAATGTTTGAGTTTATTTTCTTTATAGTACCTTTATTGGCGAGTAAAATAATTCTCGGAAATGACCTTAACTTAAAATTAGGTTTAATAATTAATTATTGGAGTAGAACTATACAGATAAAAAATAGAATAGTATCACAATCATCAACGTTGTTTGAGACAAGTGCGCCGGAGGGGTTGATTTTAATGAAAAATAATGATCAAACATGCATGTATATCGTAAAATTAGATGAATAGGAGAAATTTAATAAAAACGTTAAAACTTGATTGAAGTAGCATTACAAAACCCTCAAAAAAAAGGAATAATAAATAATAATATAAAAAAATATCAAATGTGTAGTATAGATATAATTGAACAAATAAATGATCAAATAATAGAGGGTATGGAAAATGATGAGATGAAAGAATATTTAAATGAAACGGATAAATTAATAATGAATGCATGTAAAGTGGAGAATAAAAAGGAATCAACGTTCTCAGATCAACTTGAATCAGTCACGGAAAACCTCGCAATGATTGATGAAAAGCAAAAATACATAACGATTACAATGTTAAAGCAATTTGAAAATTTATTTTTAGATAAACCGGGTTGTGTAAAAAATTATACGCATAAGCTTCGTTTAAAAAAAACAAAATCCAATAATTAATCAAACTTATCCGGTGCCATATGCTGTGAGAGATGAGGTTGAAGCGTGCATAAAGAAAATGCTTGAAGCTAAAATAATTGAACCTGCGATAAGTCCATATTGTAATCCGTTGCGTGTTATACGTAAAGAGAATAAAACAATTAGAATATGTCTTGATGCGAGAAATTTGAATAAATTTATTGAAGACGATCACGAGTCACCACCGATTATCGCGGATATCGTGCAGAATTTCTATAAGTGTAAATTTTTTTTCAAAAGTTGACATGTTGATGGGATATTGGCAAATAATTTTGGACGAAGAATCTCGTCCTTTAACATTTTTAAAGGGAGGATGTATCAATTTATTCGCGTACCGTTTGGAATAAAACCAGCTGAAAGTGGTTTTATTCGAGCTTTTACAATAGCATTATTAAGTGAAACAAGTATAATAGATATTTTTAAAATTTATCCAGAGTTTGAAAATGTAAATGAGGAGAGTGAAAATAAAGCCGCTGAATCATTACCAATAAATGTTCACAAAGAAACAGCAACGTACGTGGATGATTGTACAGTCGCGACTCCGACATTTAAACGACATATTCAAGTTTTATAAATAATTTTTTCAAAGTTGATGGCCAATGGATTCACTATTAACATAAAAAAATGTTAATTTTTGGTAAGGGAAATAATATTTTTAGGCTTTGTCTTGTCATATCAGGGAATTCGGCCGGATCCAAGCCGTATAGAAGTAATTAGGAATTTTGAAGAACCAAAACATAAAACTCAATTACAGAGTATACTCGGAGTTTGTAATTATTATCGTCGTTTCGGAATAAAACATAACAGTTTCGTTACGCCGTTTAGAGATTTGTTAAAGAATGATGCGAAGTGGCTATGGACTGAAAAACATGCGCAGGCATTTAACGCACTTAAACGTAATTTTATAGATGCTGTTTGCTTGAGTCACGTGATACCGGATACTCCGTTTAGAGTTCAAACTGATGGTAGTGTTCAGAGTATCGCGAGAATTTTGTATCAGGTTGATGGGAATGGTGATTATTGTATAATTTCTTTGGCGAGTAGATGTTTAACAGAAGTTGAATCAAGGTATACTACCACGGAAATAGAGTTGTTGGGAATTGTTTATTGTGTTGCGAAGTTTAGGGATTATTTGATTGGCCGGAAGTTTGAAGTTGTTACGGATCATAAAGCTTTTACGTTTTTGAATTCTACCAATTTTCACACTTTTCGGCTCATAAGAATGGCTCTGTACTTGCAGCAGTATTCATTTACAGCGATAAATTGTCGTGGGGTGGATAACTTGGTCGCGGATTTTTTTAGCAGAAATCCCGAGAGTAAATTCAAAGAACAAATACAATCACCAATTAGCATATCATCTTTATAGAAATATTCTCTTTCACAAAATGAAAAACATGAGTTAGTTGCTTTGTTAATCATGGCAATGGGTGAGGAAGATGCAACGTTAAAAATAATAATGAAAAATATTGGTAAAAAACAAAGAAATGATTCAGGTTGTGCAAAGTTTTTTAAACAATTAAAGAATAATAATAACAAACAAAATAATAACTTACAATTATATAACGATGTACTGTTCATAAAGGAATTGAAGAACGAAACATGGCGTATAATAATACCGGTGGAAATAAAATTGGAAATAATAAAGTTAACACATGCGAAGTTGGGACACCCGGGCGTGTTTAAAACACTTTCGTATTTGAAACGATATTATTATTGGAGGACAATGAGTAAGGACGTGAAGGCGTACATAATGAAGTGTGATCTTTGCCAGCGTGTAAAGTACTTGTCGATTGCGATGGAGGGACCATATCAATTGGTTGATTCAGTAAAGCCGTCAGATTTAGTGACGGTAGATTTCTATGGTCCCCTCCCTCGCGGTCGAGGGGGAGTGGAGTATGTGTTTGTGATTTTGGATGCATTTTCTAAGTTGGTTCGTCTTTATCCGATGAGAAGGGCTACTACGGACGCTGCATTAAAAAAAATTATCGATGACTATATTCCTGATTGCGGAATGTTTAAAAGAATATTGAGTGATAATGGTAGTCAGTTTACTTTTCATAAATGGAAGGTTGAATTGGAAAAATTGGGCATAAAAGTAGTGTATAGTTCGGTTAGACATCCACAATCTAATCCTACCGAGCGGGTAATGAGGGAAATTGGTCGATTATTTAGAACCTATTGTGAGAGGAAACATACCGCATGGCCATTGTACTTAGTAAAAATTCAAGAAATGTTAAATATCACGACACATTATAGTACGGGTTGTGTACCTAATGAGCTTCATTTTGGGAAACCTATTAAAGACGAGATAATAAGGATTTTGATATTCCCTGAATCAAAAACAGTGGATAAAAAATTTTTGATAATTTTTGCTAAAAAAAATATTGAAAGAAGTTTTGCAACTCGTATTAGGGGTCAAAAGCCTTCAAAAGTTGTGATTAAGGAGGGAGATTTAGTGTTATTGTGAGTTAAGCATTTACCTAATGCACTAGACAAGGTAACAAAAAAATTCTTCCATTTGTTCGAGGGACCTTTTAGAATCTCCAAGGATTTAGGACAGAATGCTTTTGTATTGGTTGATCCGAATGACGATAATATTGTAATTGGTACTTATAATCGTACAAATTTGCGTAAATATAATGTTTAACAAGGATGAGAACTTGAGTATGATGATAGTAATATTCTAAACAAAATGTATGAGAGGTGTTATGAAGTTGTGTTCAGTGTATGAAATGAAATGATAAAAGTGAATAATATACGTTGAACAATAGCAAAGATGAATGAATGTCTAAAAGAAGTGATTGTGTGAGAGTGAAAGTATGTACGAGGTGTGATCAAAAAGTAAGGTGAATTTTTATTTTTCTCAAAAAATATTTATTTATTCATCAATTTTTATTTTATCTCCTTCAAAGTAATCCCCCTCGGATATAATGCACTTGTGCCAACGCTTTTTCCAATCCTCAAAGCATTTCAAAAAATCATTTTTTGTGATCTTGTTTAGTTCATCCTTCGATGCCGTCTTTATCTCCTCAATCGTGGCAAAACTCCGTCCTTTTATGGGCCTCTTCAGTTTTGGTAACAAGAAGAAGTCACAGGGGGCCAGATCTGGGGAATACGGTGCCTGTGGCATCGTTACTGTGTTGGTTTTAGCCAAAAATTCGCGCACAAGCAACGATGTGTGAGCAGGGGCGTTATCATGGTGCAAAAGCCAATTTTTATTTTTCCACAAATTCGGACGTTTCTGGCGGATTGCTTCGCGCAAATTGCGCATAACTTGCAGGTAATATTCCTTATTTACTGTTCTACCCTGTGGCAAGAACTCATGATGCACCACGCCCCTGCAGTCAAAGAAAACTGTAAGCAAACCCTTTACATTTGATCGAACTTGGCGTGCTTTTTTTGGTCTTGGTGATCCAGAATGCCTCCACTGGGACGATTGAGTCTTAGTCTCGATGTCATAACCGTATACCCATGTTTCGTCACCTGTTATAACCCTGTTGAGTAAATCTGGATCATCGTTGACGTCATTCAGTAGCTCTTGGGCGATGCTCATGCGACGTTTCTTTTGGTCGAAATTGAGCAATTTCAGAACAAACTTCGCTGACACACGTCTCATGTCTAAAACACTCGTCAAAATTGATTGGCACGAACCAAATGAGATGCCAATATCATCAGCAATTTCTCTAATGGTAATTCGACGATTTCCCAACACTATTTTCTTCACTTCTTCAACATTCTCATCAGTTGTTGATGTGCTGGGGCGTCCAGAACGAGGTTCGTCGTTGGTGTCTTCTCGGCCTTCTTGGAAGAGTTTATACCACTTGTAAACATTTTTTTGCTTAAAGTAGACTCACCGTATGCCACTTTCAGCATTTCAAGTGTTTTGGAACATTTGATTCCATTTTTCACACAAAATTTAATGCAAACTCTTTGATCCATGTTTTTAGACAGCAGCAAATCGTGGAGCACGAAAAACACTTCTAACCTTGATGCCTCTCACAAACAAACCAAACATACTACAAAGCTGAAATTTGGAACGTATGTTCTAGACGAGTGTACCGACATAACCAAATAAAAAAGTCGAAGATCGAACGGACGTAGCCCGCTAAATTTCAAAATTCACCTTACTTTTTGATCATACCTCGTATGTCGCGACATAGAGTGAGTTTTAGGATAAGTTTGTATTTATATTAGCGCTAACGAATGATTGACGAGAAGCTTTGCGAATAAAAGAGCATTGTAATTATGTATAAAACTTAAGATAATTTGTAATTCGAAAGTTAATGAATGTACAGAGGTGCACCGAAAGAATCGATTCGAATTAATGAATAGAAAAAGCTTAACCGGTTATGTGTAAGATAATGTAAATAGATGGATTGAAAGGATTTAAGCGGTATTTAAGCGGTATGAAGTATGAGTGGGAGGTACGACGGCGCTTTCGTTTCGGGTTTTGTTCTGAACTCGTGAATAGTTGGAACGGATTGTGTTTTTGGCGATGAATTCTTCTCCACCAAAAAAGGGGGAGTATGTGACGAATCGATAAGATGAATGGAATGATCTCGCTAAAAGTGCGATCGATGGCTCGCTCGACAATGTCTCGCGAGCAACTTCATGCCGAGGCTCGCTAGTGAGTTGCTCGGATCGGACGTGAAATTTTTATTCGAAAACTGTATATTTTACAACAAATTTTCTAACAAAAAATGTCTTAGAATTAATCAAAGAGTATTCTCGAATTATCTTAGAATTTTCTGATACATTTTTGGAATTTTTGAATCCGTATCTTTATAAAAATTTTCTTGGACCATTCTACAAAATTTTAGGGTATTCTTTGATTAATTTTAAGATAATTTTGTTCCTAGAAAATTTCTATAAAAATCTATAGGTTTTGAGGAAACATTTGTAAAATGTCTAAAAAAATTTTCAATTTGGCCGCCATTTTGTTCAAATAATAAATTTTCATGTTCAAATAAACTTACTAATATTAATTTTAGTTATCGAGACCGAGATAGAAAAAATTTCAGGCATATACAAAAATGTTAAAAGATAGAAAAGTGTATTTGAAAAAAATTCAATCGAAAAATCAAGCTTTTTCTATGTATTTTTGATTATTCGAATGGTAAAACGTTATTGCCGAAATTTTTAACCCACATCATTAAAAAGAGTACCCTTAAAAACATAGGGAACAGTGGTTCCTAAATTTTTTCCGTTCAAATTCATTACATCATAATAATGGAAAAAATATGAAGTATCTACTTCAAAACCAATTAGACATGTCAATGTACTTCTATACGTAATTAGGATTATTATATTGATGAAGATAATCATAAAGAAACTATTCATAGTGTGACGGTAAACGTCAAATTAGCGCTGATAACCTAACTTAATTGCTGCCTGGGAGGGCAGCACCTACCGGGGAGACGAAAAACGTGACAAAGGAATTCGGCACGCTAGCAGACGAAACGCGCGCGAATGAATTCGAAGCAGTGAAGCTCTAGCCATCACCACGTTCGCTCGCTTTTGCTTCGCTAACGCCGATTTACGTGCCGCCGATACCGGAAGCCTACAAAAATACGTGCCAGTGATCCAGAGAAGTGCCAGGACAGTAACCGCCGTTGACGTGGTGCCGCACACCTGCAGAAGGAAGGAGCACGAGCCGCCGAAGGAGAGTGTGTGAGCGTGAGTTCGCGACCGGCAAAAATAAATAAGACAGTTCCGCGCAGTGCGACTACTTTTCGTCCTCTCCGTACACCTGCAATAACAAGGTAAGCTGGCTAGCTTAATCTCGCGATCGCGGTCGCATGTTCAATAATTAACTTCCGACATTCGAAGCGTGCATGTAGCGGCTCTAATAACAAAAAGCGGCGAGCGTCCCGACAATACGTGTTGTCGATGAGCGAGCGTCGATGTAAACAAACGTGCGGGCCGACCGTATGTAGTATTTGAGTAATAATAAAGGATTCAGTTCGTGTTACTAACAAGTGTTTTTCGACTCGCTTACTCCTTATAGCTTCCACTCATTTTATTATAGGTTAATTAGAATTACTGGTTGGCTGACGCCTGTCTCCGCATGCTCTTCGGACTACATTTTGAGCATAGATTATTACGTTCGCCCTTTCAACAAAGTCGCGCGAATAAAAATATAATTAAACGGTGATACCCCGTTACAATAGATAGTCTGACGAGGAAGGTTTTGTATTGAAATTTCACTATGTATGGATTAAAAATTTATATATTCTTGTTAGATGTCAAATAACTAAATATTTAAAGAAAATTTATCTCTATGACTGTTGTTTTTATTATTTTAGAGATGAGGAAAAATTATAAAATCCTGATATAGATTGTTCAAAAATAAATACTTAAGGCTTTTCTAGGCATTTTGAATATAATATTGAACTTTATGTAAAATCGATCTGGACTCTTCAAAATAAAAACAGTGAATGAAGTGTAAATATACCAATTATAATTTAGTAATATTTTTTTTGGCCTAAATAATAGTCAAAGATTAAGGTTTATTTTTACATTCATTCATTGTTTACATATACTGTGTACATGTGGCTATAGGCATGACTATATTTATAGTATACTCTATAGTAGGTGTATAGGGACCGAGAAAAGCTCCTGGCGCCTTCTAGTGGCTCAAATAGAGAAACTTTTGGCGTAACAATAACATACGATTAGTACGTAAATTGTATTAGAAAATTATCTAATTAAAAAAGAGCTTTTATACATAGTTGACAATAATGTAATAGGGTTGTGCAACCAAATTCTCAAATTAAAAATAATAAAAAATCGTAAATATCTCTTCCAAAAAATATGATTAGACTAACGTAAATCATAAATATAAGGTTATGTATCTATGTTTACGTCGCGAATACAAGTGCGCCGGCACTTTTAATAAATTAGTTAATAGTTAATCATGTTTTTATGTACTAATGCAAATTTATTTAAGAGTTTATAAGTAGAAAATAATCTTAATAATGAAGGTAATTCCAACAGTTTCTTTACAGATAGATATTTAAAAGCATGACTTCTATAATTATAAAAACAGGTTTTGTAACATTAGATCACAGTATTCAGTTTCAAAAGCAAACACAGCCAAAAGGAGAAGCATTGGCAAAGGCTAATCATGTTCGAGACGTCACCGAGTATAGAAAAAATGGAATTAGTTATTTAATCAAGGCTAATGTTATAAGGCAAGTCAACGTAAGCGCAACACCGTATACAGTTAGTTTAAATGTAATTATTCAAAGTTTTTTTTATACTGAAATAATGTCAAAAAATATATTTCTGAATAATTATTTTGTAGATAAATCCACAACGTATAGTATGCAATGTTTCATGCAATTGTGTTTACAACCAAAGTGGAAAGAGCAAACATGTGGCAACATAATTTATTATATTAATAACGTTGAAAGCTTGAGCAAGACAAGTTTCGAGCAGCAATGGGGAAATCCGACTGCTCAACAATATGTACAGGAAAGATATTCCAAAGGACGCAGTTTTTCTATGATGTTTCCACCTATACCAAAGAAAGCTCATATTAAACCACTGCCTTTGGATGTTTCAGAACTGAAAGGTCCATCAGCGTTGAAACAAATTTTACTTGTAGATGAAGAAAGCCACAAACAAAATTTTAAAAGCATTGCCTTGCAACGTTAAAAAGAAGAAGAAGAGAAAAAACAAAAATGCTCAGAGTATGTACAAATAATGTTGCAACTTCGAGAAGTCCTTAATGTTTATAAGGAAGTTATTAGTATACAAAACAAGATAAAAGACTTCTATGAAAAGTACGTTGTACTTCAGTCACAAAATAAAATAATAGAATTATGTTTAATACACTAAATCAATCATAATCTGATGTATGTTATTCAGCTAGAAGATGCGAATATCTGCAAGTATAAATGTTCATACCATTAAGTCAAGAAAGTGCGGACTATCGATTCTATTGTTGAAGACATGCTGTACCCTAAGAAAGTAAACACTCCGGCTATCGATTATGGAAATAGAAATGAAACTAGGGCTTGTAAACTATATAAGCTTTTATGTAATGTCCAGGTGCAAGAGTTTGGTCTAATTATCACTCAAGATCAGCCATGGTTAGGGATCGTTCACAAACTACGTAGTCATTTAAAGGGGGGGAGGGAGTAGAGAAAAGTCCTACGCTAATCCACAGGAGGGAGTGGGGGGGGGAGGCGGTCTAAGCTGGAGCTACGTAGGCGCAACTAAAAGATGTCGCTACGGTGGTGACGTCGTGTCGCTACGGTATCGCTATGTATTCGTGTCTTCGTGGTCGAGTGAGAACGCACGTGAGAGTGAAAGACTGCAAGAGAGTGGGAAAGAAAATAAGCTTGTCAAAACAAGTGTCGAGCAGGTCAATGCTGGCCGATGCTACGTATTTCTTTTCGCTTCTTGTTCTTTTATACACTAATTTCGTTCGTGTTTATTTTATTTTAAGAGTGAATCAAATTCATTATTGTTCGTTGTCGTGGATTTATAAGGAAAATGTCGTCTTTGTATGAACGGCTTCACCTAGCATTTCAAAAGCGTTATGAGTCGTGCAGTTTATCAAAACAAGTTATTCAGCAAAAGTGCAACGACTTTTGGGCAAAATTGAAAGAAGAACACAAAAAGAGTCCTCTCGATATGCAAAATACGACGGAAGTAAAAATACGACTGTTAAATCAAGAGGCTACTCGTCAGTCATCAAATTTTCTCAATATTTTGTACGGGTATTTGTGATTAAATTTACCGTTTATACGTGTACATGGTAGTCATACTTGTATTATATAAATGCGTTGGCATTAAGAATGTGTGATGAGTGGTATATAATTTTCTTGGTGAAGGCTTCAAAGCACGCTAGTCAAAATACGCTCGGGGATTCTGAAAAATCTGCAGAAGTTGGCTCCGTTGGTGAAGTTTTATCGGAAGTGACAAATACTCACTCATCGAATGTCTTGGGATCTAATGACAAACGAGAAAAAATTGATGATGGTACGAGTTACATATTTTTATTGTTTTTTTGTTTTTTCAATAAACTAATATCGTATTTAGTTGTGAAATTAGATTCATAATTCGAATAAGGACAGTTTTTTGTATGATTTGATATTTTCAGTATTTAAAAAAAATATGATGTACAATTTAGATTCGAAATTTAAATATTACCGTATTTATTTGAACAGATAATTCTAAGAAGCGCCCAAGCTCTTGTATGGATGACACTGCAGATGATGAGGGTAACAACAGGAATAGTATTGTTTATCCAAAACCAAAACAGGAAGCTTTGAATAAAGAAATAACCGTTCTTGAATCTGAATTAAACTGTCTTATTACAAAGCGAGACGCAGGTTTGGGAGATGACAATATAGACAAAGCTATTACTAAAAAAAGAAAGGAATTAGCTGATTTGAATAAAGAACTGAAAGAAAAGATATCTAAAGCTGAGTGGCAAAGAAAAAACAGGGAAATCAAACGACAAAAGTTACAAAACTTGAAAGAGGTACATCCAGAGGCAGCTCATTTACTTAATGTCAGAAATGAAGTAGGCCGACCAAGTTTAGAGACGGACCAAGGTGGTTTGTTGCAAGCCATTGTTGACATAGCTATGCATTCTGGAGCAGCTGCCGATAAACGTCGATCTGAAGCAATTCGTGCTTGTAAAACTCTGAATGCTGTCTGTGAGAAAGTGGCATTAGCTGGATATCATATATCCCGAACAGCACTTTATCATCGATTTTTACCTCGTTGTTCGAAGTCGACAAGCACAGCGTCATGTAACGACAGTTTCAGTGAAGCTTTGTCGTGCTCAATCGGACCTTCACAGAGATCATAAAGATCAACATTTTTGTCAAGCTACTATCCACGGACTTGAAGAACTTGCATCTGTTCTTGGACCTCAGCAAGTGAGTACTCATTATATATATATATATATAAAGCAACAGTAGAGCTCCAAATTATTTACAGAAATGTTATTTAACTCGATATTATATTTTCTTCTTTTTTAGGTCTGTATCATTTCGCAAGATGACAAAGCTAAAGTACCTTTGGGAATCACCGTGGCTAAAACACAAGCACCAATCCTCATGCATTTAGAATATAAAGTTCGCCTTCCAGATCACGATTGGGCTGTTGGTCATCGCCATAAACTCACTTCGTCCGTTTACGCTGGCATAGTTATAAAGAATAACTGCATGGGTAGAAAAGAAGCTGTTACGTATTCAGGGCCTACGTACATCGCAATACGTAGTGGCAAGCACAGTAGTTCAACAGCTTCTACACATGCGTTCGATTTTGACCGATTGGCAGAATTAGATGATTTTCAATCAATCATGAAACAAGATGATGGCAGCTTTAAACCTATACTTATGTTGTCAGTAGACGGAGGACCAGATGAGAACCGTCGCTACAAAAAAGTCATAGGACACGTCATTGAGCATTTTAAAAGCAAAAATTATGATGTTGTTTTTATTTTTACAAATGCTCCAGGAAGATCAGCTTTTAATAGAAGCGAAAGAAGGATGGCTCCTCTCAGCAGAGCTCTTTCAGGCGTTGTTCTTCCACACGAACACTTTGGTAGTTATCTTGACGGGAATGGGAAGACAATTGACGAAGAATTGGAAAAGCTGAATATTGCCTTTGCTGGTAAAGTGTTGGCAGATATTTGGTCAGAGTTATCTATCGACAATTATAATGTTACAGCTGAGTTTGTGCCAATAGACAAAGTCTGTGAGCCCAAAGTTAACTTTGATAATACTAACAATGCTGATAGCTTTTGGTATTACAATCATGTTCGAGAGAGCCAGTACTTTCTTCAGGTAAATTAAAATTTATTCTTATAATTTTTTCACTATTGCAGTATATAATTTTTATTCATTGAATTTTAAATTGTCAAATGTGATGACGAAACATGTTGCTCTCCGGTACGTAGCAATTTACATGAAATTCTTGATCAAAGATTTTATCCAGCACCTTTTCCATTAGCTCAACCTCTTGCAATCCCTTCTCCGTCTATAAATCATACATCTGAAAAGTTTGGATCTTTTCTGTTGAGACAGTCTGTGACTTTACGACCTGAATACCCTCGTACAAAAGAAATTCCTTATGATCTTTATTGTCCATCCATTCAGGCCGAAATTGTCAAAAGAACATGTCCTAATTGTGGCTAAATAAAAATTCAGCATAAGGTGAAGTATCAGACGAGTAAAATAAATAATAAAAAAAATGCTCTGATTACAGTAAAATAATTCACAAAATGGCATACACGTCATCTCGAGTACAGCCGCTGCGAGTGCTTAATAAAAGACCTGGAGAACTACTATGCTTGTTATCTGAAGATAATGTTGAATAGATTGATGTTGAATCAATAGAAGAAGACATTCAAACATTGATAGAGGAGTCGGTATCAGATGTTGCAATGCCTGTGATACAACACGTTGATCAATGGATAAAAGATGGCATTCCATTTACCGAAAACGTTAACTAATATTTCTTAAGTTGATTTGTTAAACAAAAAAAAAATATTGAAATTTTTTTTTTAATAATTTATTTGAAACAATAATTTATCAGAATATTTATTTAGATATTTAAAAGTATTTATTTAGGTACAAAAATTGTAATGTTTAAAAAGTTTAACTCTAGCTTTTTTAAATGATGTACGGATGTTTTAAATAAGCAATAAAGTAACATCTTCTTTGCAGCCAAATGTTTTAATAAAGATTATTTGATGAAAAAAAACTACGTAGATTGGGGAGGGGGGGGGTAATAAAAAATCTACGTTAATCTACGAAGGGGGAGGGGGGACTCAAAAACAGACTGAAACCCGGCTACGTAGTTTGTGAACGATCCCTTATGTGCTAGTCCTGACGGAGCTGTAATAGTAGATGATTTTATTGCTGAGCTTGTTGAAATTAAGTGTCCTTATAAATGTATCAAGAAACTTGTGTATAGTGAAACAAAAGGGGTTAATGTAAGTTACTTACAGGTAGATGGTAATGGTACTGTTAGTTTAAAAGAAAGCTTAGTTTATTATACACGAAGTCAAGTGCAAATGTATGTGAATGGTACTGAAGAATGTGATCTGTTCGTGTATTTTCCAATCAAAGATGGATGTTATTGTGTGACTGTTCGTAGAGATGAATCATTTGTAAAAAAAGCGATACCAAAGTGTGAAAATTATTATTTTAAGCATTATTTGCCAAAGCTTCATTACAAAATGATTACACAGGATCACAAAATGCAAGCTAAAAAAGACAAGGAAATCACTTCCATTGCCTTATGTTTTTGGATGCGCTGAATCCGAATCTGACCTCCGTTTGACTCCAGCACGTCAGGTTCAAGGTCATTTGAAGGTCAAATTTTTATTTTACGATCAATCTAATTTTCGACTTTAGCTTCGGAAAGAGCGGTCAATTTATAGTAAGATAAGCTAGTATACTTTTTTTTTAAATGATACTTGAAGGTTAAATGCTGAGAGTACAGTACAGGCAAAAAAGACGAAACTATCCATGCTCTACCATAATTACATATTTCATATATTTTAATAAACTACTACCGATGCAGATCTCCGTTTGACCTCATCAACTCAGGTTCAAGGTCATCTGAAGGTCATTGCCCTTATTTACGCGGAATGATGAATTTCAATCACGTACTAAAAAAAATAGGACCATTACTTAGTTAAAGGGCTTCAATATATTTCCAAACGTGACCTATCGTCGTTCTTTTACGTAAGCCTTATTTATACCTTCATCCGCCCTTCAGATACAGTATTCACAAATCCGAAAATCTAATTTCATAACTTATAAGTCTCAAATTTCTCCACTTTTAACCATCATATGTCGACCAAGATCTGAACTCTCACGTTTCCATCTCCGTAGGTTTAATTTTAGATTTTTTTAAATCTTAAAAATTTTCATCCCTAAAAAACCCGATGTGATAAAAAAAAGTTCTGAACATTCACTATACTTGAATATATCTAAGACTGATTTTGGTAAATATTTTATAAATCGCAACATTCTCAACTTAACATTTATCAAATGGTTTTCTTTCTTATTTTCCGATCATTTTTTCCAGACGTATTAAGTACTCTGCAGAAATGTCCATTTGTAAAGGAAGGGATACTTTCTGCATTGTTTGCGGAAAATATGTGATTCCCGAACAAAGAAGGAGTTTCACAACTAATGTAGAAGAAAGATATGAAAGATGTTTTAATTTACCATTCGACACTCTTGACTACATATGGGCTTCAAAAATCATATGTTACAAATGTCACATTTATCTTTCTAACTTAGCTAAAGATGCAACTTATGAAAAATGGATTCTTAGTCCAATGCTTTGGAGAGAACCTCTTGATCATAGCACATATTGTTATTTTTGTTTGTGTAAAACAGTGGGCTACAAAAAAAGAAACAAAAACTCTATATAATATCCTGATGTTCGATCCGTCACTTTCCCTATCTTGGCTAACCAGCATATTGACTTACTAGCAAATAGTAGGCAATTTGAAGACACCGATGAATTTGTAAGCAAGGAATCTTTACAGGATGAACAGCTATCAAAAAGTACTTTCAATCAACATGAATTAAGTGATTTGATCCGAGACTTAAAACTTTCGAAAGAAAATGCAGAGTTGTTAGCATCCAGATTGAAAGTAAAAAATTGCTTGTCCCACAAAACGAAAGTGATATTTTATCGCACACGAGATAAACCATTCAGAATATTTTTTTCTGAAGATAACAATTTAGTTTACTACAATAATGTCCAAGCTGTAGTTGAGCAATTTGGAATAATTTATGATGCCAATGAATGGCGACTTTTTCTTGATTCATTATCAAGAAGTTTAAAGGCAGTTTTGTTACGTAATGGTAATGTGTATGCTCCTATTCCGATAGCGCATTCTATTGTTTTAAAAGAAGAATATACAAATCTTCAATTTGTGTTGCTAAAATTACAATATGATAAGCACAATTGGTTATTGTGTGGAGACCTCAAAATTATATCCATTATATTAGAATAACAAAGTGGTAATATCAAGTATCCGTGTTTCGTGTACGAATAGGATAGCCGTGCCTGCACTCAGCACTACACCAGAAAAGAGTGGCCTTCTCGAGTGAATTTAGAACCTGGTTCCAAGAACATAGTACGTAAAAGTTTGATACCTAAAAATAAAGTATTACTTCCCCCACTTCACATCAAATTAGGCTTGGTTAAACAATTTGTGAAGGCTATGAAAAAAACAAGATAGTGAAGCATTCAAGTATTTTTTTTTAATTTCCCATTTTTTGAAGCCTAAATAAATGAAGGAGTGTTCGAGGATCCGCAAATAAGATCCCTGTTGAAGGACGAAACTTTTGAATAGAAAATGACTGAAAAAGAAAAGGCTGCATAGTAAAGTTTCAAAGAAGTAACTGAAAAATTCTGGGGAAATACAAAGGACTCAAATTATAAAAATATTGTCGAAGCAATGGTAGCTGCGTTCAACGATGTTGGCTGTCTGATGAATTTGAAACTCCACTACTTGGATTCTCATGTAGAATATTTTCCTGAAATCCTCGAACACTTTAGCGACGAACAAGGTGAGAGGTTTCATTAAGATTTAATAGCTGTTGAGAATAGATATCAAGGAGTTTGGAATGAGCACGTTATCGGACTATTGCTGGGGCTTGAAGCCCCAACAGTGTATATGTTAACCACATATACACTGCCAGTCACCTACTTTGGTCCCCCCGTCGCAAAATTAGTCAAAATATTAAAGTTCAATGTCTCTGTTTAAAATTAACGTACAGAGTCTGCCGGGGGCGCCTTTGAAAGGTCTTACCAAGAGCTTTTAAATAGTATGATTTATGGATGCCATTGATTGTTTTTTAATTTTTTGCAAGAAATAACTCAACATTAAAAATTTTGAAAATTTCTTGCTAATTTGAAAATTTGCTAAATCTGGAAAAAAAATCTTATAAAAATTTATACCAATATATATATAAGTTAAAACATTTTTTAGCTTTTATCAAGCTCTATCTGAGTCACTGGTCAAAAAATTATTTTCATCAAAACCGACGCGCGCACGGGCATTTTTTCCGGAAAGTGATAGTTTTTTTAAACATTTTTTATCTCCGTAAATTCTTTAAATTCAAAAAAATATAATATAAAAATTCTTTAAATATAAAAATGTAATATAAAAATTCTTTAAATTCAAAAAAATATATAGGAGAAAAAATGTTTGTTTTTGCAAGTGTATAATGTATTATTTTTTCAAAAAAAAAATTTGTTGATTTAAAAAAATTTTTTTTCTCACAGCTAGTACACCAACAAGAAAAATCTACATCAAATTTTTTTTTTCAATCATTAAATATTATTTCATAATAAATATCATAAATTTTGCAAAAAAAGAGAAACATTTTTCTAAGACCAAAAAAAAGAGAAAATTTATATTTTGCAAAATACATGATATTTATTATGAAATAATATTGAATGATTGAAAAAAAAATTTGATGTAGATTTTTATCTTTTTGGTGTACTAGCTGTGAGAAAAAAAATTTTTTTAAATCAACTGCAACGGTAGTCGATTTAATTGATCGACTCGTTCGCAATTCTGCTTCTCGCGCGTTAGTTCGAACTATTGAGAGAGAGAGGGGGCGCGCGATCTTTTGAATAGGCAGTTACGCCTCAGCTGTGAACGCGAGTTACCGCCGATTTGTTTTTCGCACTTTGTTTTCACCGAATAAAGTTTTCTTTGGTCAATTACGTGCGTGTGTGCAACGACAGTATTGCAGCAGTAAGCAGCGTGCATAAGCAGCAGATAAAAACAAATTGATAGAGGGGCAGCGGCAGTTGAATTTTTGGCAACAACAATTACGGCTGATCACCGTAATTGCACCGCATGGTAGCTGCACCTTCCGTCATATTAAGCGATACAAAATACATTCGGTATTTTGTTTAATCGTGTTAACGTTAATTTTTTGTATTCGCGTTGAACGTTGTCAGCTCAGATCGACAATTGGGCATTAGAGCTGACCTCCGCACAGCGCGAAAGCTATTTAGCGGATTTAGAGCTGCGCAAGGATGGAAGTGTCATCCAGCAGGCGGCTAGGCTTGAGAGATGGTTGCTAGGAGAGTACACCGTCACAGATTTTGAAGAGACCACGCACAGTAAAGAGGTGGCGGGGCGCACAGTGGGAGATTTGGAAATTTTTTTGGACAAAATTGAATATCTTTTGATTGGAAAAAGATATCGACATCAATCCAAGGGCATTTTGAAGCTTAATTGGTGCTGAATAAAGGAAAACTATCAGCATTATCATTATATATATCTTTGACCTTTAAAAATAAGGTCAAAGTTGGCATTTTATGAAAAAATTTCATTCTTTCCAATTTTTAGCCTTCAAATGGATTATAATTTAATATAAATATATCGCATTTTTTTAGGATTTTGAACGAGAATTCCGAATCCGTTATCAGAATTTCGATTAAGTATAATAGTCATTGAGAAAAACGCGTCCGAAGCCAAGGAAAGCCCGGTTTTCCTTGTTATTTGTGGTTTATCTCCCTGCAAACTGTGGATGTCGTCTTTTTCATGACAAACATATGTTGTTGTTTTATGTATGATTGAATTTCCCCATGAATGGGTACGGAGAAATTCAATATGAAATTCAATATGAAATGGACATCAACAAGAAGAATAAACATAGAAACACATAATATCATGAATATCATATGAAAAACTACAGCTAACAACATTCATAACGAAAATAACTCACCAGTATTGTTGTAAGTTTAGTAAATCTAAAGGTCTACTTATTGAAGTAAATATATAACTTTTCTAAGCGTCTATCAAAATGGGAATCCCGAAAAGCACTCTGGATGGGATAATAGAATTGAAATCTACTATAAAAAAGTAAAATCTAGAAGAGCACTACAAATGTGAAAGTAGAATAAAGAACTTTGAAAATAATTTCTCTTGATAATGTATTGTTGTAATAAAATAATTATATTTAATTATTATGGCGTACATTATAGTTGTCATTTTAGGTAATAGAATTTTTTATTTAGTATAGTCAATTAGTTAGAGAACAAGAGTCATGGAAAACCGGGGTTTCCTCGACTTTGCAAGTGCTTTTACCAATTAACAATATAGATAAATGAAATTCTGACAATAAATTCGGGTTTCTCGTTCCTAATGAAATATATATTCGTTTTTCTCAATGACTACTATACTTAATCGAAATTCTGATAACGGATTCGGAATCCTCGTTCAAAATCCTGTAAAAATGTATATTCCGTTTATGGAATAAGACGATATCCACCGTTTGCTGGGAGATAAACAAGAAATAACAAGGAAAACTGGGCTTTCCTTGGCTTCGGACGCGTTTTTCTCAATGACTACTATTCTTAATCGAAATTCTGATAACGGATTCGGAATTCTCGTTCAAAATCCTAAAAAAATGCGATATATTTATATTAAATTATCATCCGTTTGAAGGCTAAAAATTGGAAAGAATGAAATTTTTTCATAAAATGCCAACTTTGACCTTATTTTTAAAGGTCAAAGATATATATAATGATAATGCTGATAGTTTTCCTTTAATCAGCACCAATTAAGCTTCAAAATGCCCTTGGATTGATGTCGATATCTTTTTCCAATCAAAAGATATTCAATTTTGTCCAAAAAAATTTCCAAATCTCCCACTGTGGGGCGCAGGAGGCGCACCCGACAAGCGTGGCTCGACACAATCTGTGACGAGTTGGAAACCCACAGCGCAGACGAGAATAGCGACCATTCCCTAAGGATCATCAATAGGAGGAATATCCTTGACAGATATGTCAAGAACATTCGCCTGCCCGGATAAGGACACTGAGGGTGAAGCCAGCCGCCAAGAAGAGGATGAGTTCATCCAGAAGGCCCTACGTACCCAGGAGCAGGAGAAGGGGGAGAGGAGACGGAGCAATCCGGATCTCAGGTCGCAGGAATCCTGCACCCGGAAGGAAACTCAGGAAGAATTATCCTTGATTGAAGCTTTCCGGGAAATAGAGTACCTGAAGGTGGGAGTCGACCGCAACCGCAAGCTGGTTGGTCGAATCCTAGAAACCCTTCGGACTCTGCAGGGAATACAGGTGTGTGCGGAGCGCGAGGCACAGGACATGCGCCTACGAATACGAGAGCTGGAAGACGCAATGCATGAGATGGCCAATGCTAGCCGTTCTTCTCAGCGCGACTCGGTTCAACCGCGCTCCGGACGTAATGTGGACTTTCAGGACACATTCACCTGTCACTACGATTCTGGAATTCCGGGAAGCACACCGGCTCCTCCAAGACCACTACCCAGAAGAAGGGACGTCACCCCACCGGATGCACTCCGTAGAAGAGAAGGTGAAGAGGATCCGGAAGAATATGGGAGATCCGCACCTGTTCGACAGAGGAGTCGAAGCGGATCATCTGGCGCCGGTCCTCAACTATCCTCAGGGCTCTCCACGATCCAAGATATTGGAAAAATTGTCCGCGGATGGAAATTGAGGTTTGCGGGCAGTAGGGTACAGAGCGTAGATACGTTTCTGTCAAGGTTGGAAGATCTGCGCGTGGGCGCAGGGCTAACTGATGACGAAGTGCTTTGTTCCGTATCAGAGATCCTCAAAGGTAACGCGAGAACGTGGTACGATAACAACAAGTACCAGTGGCTCAGTTACGCAGAGTTCGTCGCTGACGCCCGGGATTGGTTCGGCACTAGTACGCAACAGCAATAAAGGCTGTTGCAGGAAGCTCAGAACCGGTTCCAGGACAAACTAGTGCGAGACTACGTGTCTAACCTGGTGGCTCTTGTCAATAGACTAGAACTACCAATGCCCTTGGAGATGTTATTAGACCTACTCCATGCAAACCTCCTCCTAAACATCCAAATTCAGCTGCGTTGGAACGAGATGAAGTCGATACGCGAATTCAACAGGAGGGCGACCGAGGTACAGAATACCTTATCTTATGGTCGTCGTCCACGTGTGTTTGCCAACCCCAACTCGACGATCTTCCCTCAGCACGCCTACCAGCCGAGCAAAAGAACGGCTGGTAATAAATCCCAAACCGCTGCAATAGCTAGCGAAGGGAAGGCGCGTGCGAAGAAGGAGGGAGATCCGCAGCGCGGGCAGGGCGTGGAGAACCTTGCTAGGAGGCCTACCGAACAAACATCGGTATCGGCTACGCAAGCTTTCAGTTCTGATCAGAAGATGGAAGAGCGTCTGGAGGGCATCGAGCGGATGTTGCGCAAGTTGGTCAATGAAAAGCACGGCAGCCCTCCAGAACAGCGTAAGAGCCGATGGCGTGGGGGAAGGAAAAATTTTCCTTCTCCCAGGCCTCCTGGCGAGCGGCGAGAAGGACAGAGGTGTAAGGTCGACTTCATCAAGCCTCTCCAATGTTCCGCTTGTGGCAAACTGGGATTTAGTCATAAATTCTGCCCAGATTGCAACAAGGGAAACGGCAAGGAGAGCGAAGAGAAGAGTTCATCTTCGCGCCTCCAGTAGATTCGACCTCTCGCTGCGGGTCGCCGATGGGAAACAGCAAGTTGTCGGCGGCCCAGGGATCCAAACAGGTCCTGAAAGGACATCAAGAGAGCCCGGGGCCTAGCGGGATGTTGGAGTAGAAGGAGATCGAACCTGATGCCAGCCCTCGGCAGAATAGAAGAGTGGTCATTCTGGAGGGACCAGATGGCCACATACAAATTGTGGAGGAGGGGGAAGACTCCAGGGAGAGACTCTCCACACAAAAAACTCCTCTGCCGATAGGATCCACGAGTAGGGAAGCGGAAGGGAAAAAGCCGCTGAAAAGCACGACGAAGGGAGGTAAAGATGCGACTCGTGGATATGACCCTGAGGATGAGATCAGGTGGTGATTGCGGGTAGACATAGGTGACTTTAAAATTAGAGCACTCTATGATACCGGCGCCTCATCCACGGCCATGGGTTAATTAGGTCTGAGATTGGCATCAGAGATGGGACTCGGATTGAATGTGACCAGAGCGGGCGATGCAAGACTCGCTGATGGGCACCCATGCCCTATAATTGGTCACGTAATGTTCCCCTTTAAAGTAGGAGGAATCACGAAGGAAATCAGAGTCACCATTACGCCACTGCTCACGGACGACTGCTACGTAGGCGCGAACTTTATAAGAGAGTTCCGCGCAGTTTTGGATCCCGATGAGAATGAATTATGGCTTAAGGACGCCCAGGTGAAAGTACCAATGGAAGTGGCTGGAATTGATGGTACGTCATTTCTCGCACCGGTAGGACTGTGTGAGGCCACGGAAACACAGCTGGAGGAAATAGAAGACCTCGTTAATGGATTGATTCCTGACGGAGGTTAGGCTTTAGGCTGTGCCGTGGGTGTTGAGCACGAAATACATGTTGGAAATGCTCGACCCATCAAACAGAAATACTACCCAGTCTCTGATAGAGTGCGAGAGAAAATGTACGCGCTGGTCAAAGATATGCTGGAAAAAGATGTAATCGAACCAGCGACCAGCGGATGGTCAAGTCCAATAGTAATGGTAAAGAAGGCTGATGGAAAATATAGGTTTTACGTGAATTACCAAAAGGTAAATGCGATTACCAAGCCTGATGCCTACCCTTTACCATATATGAACGACATCCTAAGACGGATAAAGGATGCAAAGTTCATATCTACTCTCGATTTGAGCAGTGCGTACCATCAAATTCCTATAAAGTAACAATCGCGTTCGATATCAGCGTTTACAGTACTTGGATTAGGGCACTTTCAATTCAAGAGAATGCCCTTCGGACTGTCATACGCAGGAGCGACATTCCAGAGGTTGATGGACAAGGTGATAAGCCCGGATATGGATCCATTCACTTTTGCTTACCTTGACGATGTAATTGTGGTTTCGTCGTCTTTTGAGGAGCATAAGCGGCACCTAGAAATGGTACTGAAGAGAATTCTAGGTGCGGGCTTAACCATCAACAAAGCCAAAAGTCACTTCTGCAAGACGGAAGTCAGGTACTCGGGAGTTCTTGTAAATCAGGACGGAGTAAGACCAGATCCAGAGAAGATACGACCGATATTGGAATATCCAACACCCCAGACTGTCAAACAGGTGAAGCGATTCATGGGAATGACCTCGTGGTATAGACGTTTTATACCCGACTTTGCCATGTTCGCTGAACCTATAAACCGCCTGACAAAGAAGAATGTACGTTTCTCTTGGGAGGAGGAGCAAGAGCGAGCTTTCACGAGGTTGCAGGAGGCGATGACTTCCGCCCCAATACTGCAATCTCCCGATCCCAACGGTCAGTTTATACTACAAACTGATGCTAGTGACAGTGGGATTCAGGCAGTCCTCACACAAGATATCGATAGAGAAGAGCGTGTGATAGAATACTCTAGCCGATCACTCAACAGTGCTGAGAGAAATTATACGGTCTCCGAAAAAGAGTGCTTGGCAGTGGTATGGGCTATTGGAAAGTTCCGGCCGTACATTGAAGGGCATCACTTCAGAGTCATCACTGATCATAGTTGCCTGAAATGGCTCCAACATATGAGAAATCCCACGGGAAGACTAGCGCGATGGGCGCTAGCATTGCAAGGCAATGTCTTCGATATTGAATATCGAAAAGGGGATCTCAATGTGGTGCCTGACGCATTGTCTAGGGCCTATGAGGAGGAGGGGATTGAATTGAGTGATATAAATAGTCGGCCGGAGACCACTGATGCCTGGTATTTGCAACAATACCAGGAAGTATGCCAAGACCCACACTTTCACCTTACTTGGAAGGTAGTGGAAGGGAGGCTGTATCATTATCAGCCTAATGAGGACGGTGTAGGGTCCATTGACAACGATGAAACGTGGAAGCTTGCGGTGCCTAGGGAGAAAAGGCACAAGGTGCTCCAGGTGGTCCATGATGCTCCTACAGCAGGGCATCAGGGACGAGAGCGTACGTTCTCCACGGCTAGGCGCTTGTACTACTGGCCTAAGATGTATGATCAGGTCAGGGAGTACGTAAAGAGGTGGAACAAAGAGCACCTTGCGGGCTGATGGGTCGTAGACAAGTGTCACGACCTTGGCAGGTGGTGGCCGGTGATATCACTGGTCCATTTCCCAAAAGCTCTCGAGGTTTTGAGTACATCTTAGTCTTTGTAGACTTGTTTACTCGCTGGATAGATTGTGTTGCAATACGCAAAGCCAATGGTAAGACAATCGCAAGGGAATTACACGAGAGAATTATCACTAGGTTTGGGGCGCCCGAGGTATTCTTGTCGGATAATGGAACCGAATTCAAGATGGTCGTGCGACCGCCTCGGTGGGACGCGTCACTATTACCGCCTCCCAGGGAGTCAGCGCCCAGCAGTCCCCTCTGACTGCTGAGCAGCCTACACAAGACCGGGAGGCTGCTTAATCTCGATCGTAGCTGAGGGGCTGTTACATCTGTGGGGAGCCTGGGGTGACCAACTCCCAGCGGTGCTCGAAGAAGGCTACACACTGGCGCTACCCGAAACATCGAGCGCCAGGTGTAGCCAAACGATGATGTAGGCCCTGGAGTGCAATAAAATTAGCCGAAATAAAGAAGGGAGTTGATTATTTAGTTCCTTTCCTTCTTTACTTTTCAGGTTCCTGATGGCGGCGAATCGCGGGTATTCGTCATGCCGGGTAGTCAGGACTTGGAGGGGGCTGCAACGGTAGTCGATTTAATTAATCGACTCGTTCGCGATTCTGCTTCTCGCGCGTTAGTTCGAACTATTGAGAGAGAGAGAGGGGGCGCACGATCTTTTGAATAGGCAGTTACGCCTCAGCTGTGAACGCGAGTTACCGCCGATTTGTTTTTCGCACTTTGTTTTCGCCGAATAAAGTTTTCTTTGGTCAATTACGTGCGTGTGTGCAACGACAGTATTGCAGCAGCAAGCAGCGGTGCAGAAGCAGCAGATAAAAACGAATTGATAAAGGGGCAGCGGCAGTTCAATTTTTGGCAACAACAATTACGGCTGTTCACCGTAATTGCACCGCATGGTAGGTGCACCTTCCGTCATATTAAGCGATACAAAATACATTCGGTATTTTGTTTAATCGTGTTAACGTTCATTTTTTGTATTCGCGTTGAGCGTTAGTTCGCGGTAGAATTCGAATCTATTCTCTCTCTCTTTCTTTTTCACGGAAAATAGTTAATTGTAAAATCCTATTCGCGAGCGTTAGTCTTTCGGCCCTACAAAGACTGTAGTGCTTTTTTATTAATTAAAGTCTGTTAAATTTACTCACCGTTTTCGTCATTTAATTTTCCTAGTAGCTTAAGTAATTGAAAAAGGCTTAGGTTTTAATCCAATTACATCTAGGGGATTAAGAAGATTAGGAGTAAAGTCGCTCACACTTAAAACTCATCGAGTGTCACAAGACACGTGACTTAAGGTGAGTTCAACTCCGTTCGATAGAAGACAACTAGGATAAATCATCTGTCGTTAAGGCGAATACACGTATTATCATACGTGTTTAACGGAGCGGCGGTTCGCTCTGCATCGTGGGAGTTTGTTCTTAAATAAATTTCCCATTTTCAGATTTATCTCCCCTTACACAACAAATTTTTTTTTGGAAAAAATTAAAAAAATAATACAGCATTTCACTTACAAAAACAAACATTTTCTATCCTCTATATTTTTTTGAATTTAAAGAATTTACGGAAATAAATAATGTTTAAAAAAACTGTCACTTTCCGTAAAAAATGACCGTGCCCGCGTCGGTTTTGACGAAAATAATTTTATTTTGACCAGTGATTCAGATAGAGCGTGCTAAATCTAAAAAATGCTCTAACTCAAATTTTTTGTAAGATTGTTTTTCCATATTTAGCAAATTTTCAATGTTAGCAAAAAATTTTCCAAATTTTCAATGTGAATTATTGCTTGCAAAAAATTAAAAAATAATCGATGTTATCCATGAGTCATACTATTTGTAAGCTCGTGAATAGATCTTTCAAAAGCACTTCCGATAGACCCTGTACATTAATTTTAACCAGAGACATTGAACTTTAAGTTTTTGACTAATTTTGCGGCGGTGGCCCAAAGTAGGTGACCGGCAGTGTATGTATAACCTCTTCTCCTAACATACCATTGAAAAAGGGAAAATTGTTATGCGAGTAGGTTTATAGTGAAATGTTGAGGCGGGTTTTATCCTCCGTTTATCGTGTACTACTGTTAGGCTTGAGTTTTCCCGGACTTTGTTACGGGTGCGAGACTATCGACCTGAAAGTCGCGATAGTCGTCGAAGAAACACTCGATGACACAACAACAGAAAATGTTGAAAATATTGAACGATGTCGCTAATCGGTTGTTGCTGACCGTTGCTGATGTTCTTTCTCGTACAGAATTACCAATGGTGTCCGGTGATAACTCGAATCGGTTATCTTTTTTCCTAGGCGAGGATTGAGTAAAATGCGTGAAATCGAGGATAAATCGGCAGATAAATTACTCTATACCACCTGTAACTTAGCTTATTGTGACAGTTTACAATGAAAACTGGACATGGTATGCGGAAGAGTAAAGAAAAACTTACCTGCAATAAACTCGTTTATTAAGACTAGGCCCCAGACCTTAGAAGATCCTCACTGTTGCGAATAGAAAATATATAAATATAGAAAATAGAAAATCCGAAACTGGCAAGGGAAAGTGTCTAACACCCAGTGACTGCCCTTTCGATAACATGGCGACGGATTCACACGTCCCGGCATCAACCGCTCGCTACATGCCGATAGTCCCGAGGTTCAGGTCTCCGGCAATTAGCTCACTCCTATCGTCGGCACGGCTCGTTTGAATGTTTGCGGCGATGATACGCTGGGCCACTTAGATTGTAGTGGTCCCTACACGGCAGCGGACCCAGGAGTCCCGGCCTTAACCTAACTCACGTACTATCAACCCGTACGCACTCTCTCATGTTATATCTCTCAAATCCAGCGAACTCTACTTGCAGTGACTGACATCTTGCTCATGTTGCCTCCCTTTTCACGAAAAATTCATCAAAAAAACGGATGATTTACTACTAGCTGCCTTCGGGTACTTCCTTGACGGTTTTAGGCAAAATAATGGAAGAGAAACGGCTTTGCCATATGCGTCGATTCATTTTCTTTCCTCTTCTTTAAAGGGAAGGATGGCTCCTATTGATCAGCGCCTCTGTTGGCGTTTTATCCTTCTATGTTGTTAGGTGGCCTCAGCGCCTTCGTCGACTTCTATCTTTCGTGCACGTAATTATTATTGTCGCTGAACCGCTCAGCAGTCAATAAATTCCGCTTTGCCAAAAAATTAGCAGATTAGATCATGGCGACAATTATTAAAAAACAACCATAGAATCGTCAACGAAACAAATAAAATCGAGTGATAAAGATTTAGCTTTAAATACAACTCAGCTACGCAACGGGGGCAGACATCCGTATTTCATTGCAGCTGGCGACTCTCTCGAATGATAAATTTTGTAATAATGGAAGACTCTCTCTCGATTTTTCCACTACGATCACCTAACTCAAGCCTCCCCTTATGTCCTCTTTTGAATTTGTATAGATTAGAGCGGGGCAAGGCAAGCATGTATGCGTGCGTGTGTGTGTATATGTTTATGAATGTGATAGTGGCTGAACCAGATAGGTAGCAACCCTGATTGTTTGTGTTGACGAGTAATTTAGTGGCAAGCTCTGGTCTATTTATGATCTTCACTGTCACCAACATTACCGAAAAATAAACAAAATTAGCATACGTCTTAAGTTCTGACGCAAGTCCTGGTATGCAATCTTGAGCAGAGCTCATCGCTGTAAGAGAAATCAGCGGTGGTCAACGATGAACTTTTGAGCGGCGGAACCACCTGTTACATCCCTTCCCCTTCCCCGCCAAATAGAGACCTGTGGAGAAAAGTGAACAGTCAGCACTCGTTTAAACGAAAAATAACCGACAATAAAACTACCGGAAATATAAAGTAGTCTAAATACAATAGCGTTGTTGTGCTTGAGGGCATGCAGTTGCGTAACCGGTAGTTTGCGGCAATGATGAGAAAAATAAAATGCTAATAAGAAAATTACAATAAATATACTAGTCATGATTTGCGCGAGTATTTACGCAATCCTTATATTGCTGTTTAAAATCTGTAGAGTTCGCTAATACAGGATGCTATAGTTGGGGAGGGAAGAGATGGAAAAATTGCGTTAGCTCTTCAGAGGGACTTGTAAGTAATATGAACAACATATCACTACCCTTTTTTCATTAATCAAATTAAATTAATCAAATAAATCTTTTCCTTCATTAATGAAATTAAATCAATCAAATAAATTAATTATGAAATTGCTAGGATTTTTGTGACAATTCTGTTTCTTTTCGAAATTTATTATAACAAATTTTAGATTTTCTAATTACTGTCCAAATATTCTTAAGCGATAGGGGTTATTCTGGAGACTTATAAAGTTCCCATATTCGAAAATTCATTGAAACATGGTATATTTTTTCAACTGAAATCAATCCTAAGCACACAGTCGTAGACCAGGCAAAGGAGTAGACGAGCTTGTAAAGGACGGCAAATCTTGTCGAAGGTGAGATCTAAAGTGACCTTGCCTCCGGTAGTCGTCGTCGAACTGTCCGCTAGTTGCATCAAAGAGGCTATTGTGTTACATTTTTGAACCGGTAGATCGTCAAAAGTTCATTGAATAACATAGGTATACATCGAACCCGAGTCTATCAAGGCAAATTATTTGTGGGAATTGATTTGCAGCGATAAATAAAAACGCGAATCCCATGCACAACCTCTGATCGCAGTGCAAAAGAAACATGTGTACACGATCTCATAGGATTGGGTCGTCGGAGTAGGAGACGATGTCGATCCTGATCGTCGTTCCCTCCTGTCATTTTCCCACTGCGCGTTATGCTTCACACAGGATGGGTTACTGCACGTGTTTATGGTCACATCTTTGACTTTACACCAGAAGCAATTACGCTCAAGCGTCGCAGAGGTAGGTGGTGTGATTGATGCTGCAGGCGGCAGAGGATTTGTTGTAACCACTGTTTCAAAGAGAACAGGAACGGTTTCAGGAGGGAAAGCGTTCTTCGTTTTCTTCCGGGGATTACGGTCAATTGTCGAAGATCATGGTACTGTGGTAGGTACCACTTTAACCTCGGCGGTAGCGGTAATGAAAGATTTCATAACTCCGCCCTCGAAAGCATGTTCCGGGAATAATAATTCGCTCTTGAAGGAAGGCCCTATATGGAGGGCCTATATGGACAGCTAATGGATGCGCTGCTGAAGCCAGCAGAGAAATACTTTTGGGGTCCGCCTGCCTCACGGCAGACTGTTGAGCAAAAAGTGAAAACGACGCCACAATGTTACGCTGATGAAGCGATGTCTCGTAGCATAATACCAAATATTTCGGTAGTGGTAGTAGCGACGAGATGAGTTTTCAAAGAGTTACTGGCTTAAAATCAACTTCGAATCAGTATAGATCGTAGAAGCCATGTCTGAATCTGAAGAATATGAGGTGTTAAAGTCAGTTTGTGCAATTTAACATTTCAAAATAGCGCCCGAAGTGAATAATGTTTGCCGAAATATTGAATTTTATTTTTCGGAAACGAAGCAATTTCTTAAAAAAACAATTGCTTAAAATCGGCCAAAGAATACACCTTAAGTTACGATAAAATTTTTTGATTTTGTAAATTGTCAATTTTTGATAAATTGCAAAAATCTCTCGAATCTTTTAAAAAGAATTTAGATATATTCCTTGGCCAATTACTCGTCGGTGAAAGTACGGGGAAAACTCAAAAATCATCTCGAAAACATCGCGCGTGGCGGTCCCTCCCGAAACTCAGTAAATACTGGAAAATCAGTGAGAGAATACGCGCGCAACTCGCGATCTCTTTCTCTTCCCTCACCTTCCCTCTCTCTGTCTTTTTCTTTTTTCTTCTGTCTTTCTCTCTCTCTCTCTCTCTCTCTCTCTCTCTCTCTCTCCTCGTTCTATCTTCTCCTGCCGCCTGCGCCCTTCTTCACCGCTCGTCCTTGCGTTGCACCTCAATAAAGAAAAACCAAGCATGTATATGTTCTAAACGCACCCATTCACAGCTCGATACAGCGCGCAGATCTTGGTGAAATCCCGACAACAGAACTATGGCTATGCTACGATTCTTCGTCACAAAATTGCAAAAATTCCTCATATCGTTCAAAAAAATTAGATATATTCCTTGACTAATTTTTTTCGTACTTAGTTATTTTTCAGTAAAATGCTTTGTTTCTTTGAAATAAATTCCAAAATATTAAAAAGTAATCATTAAGAATTTTTTCGTCGTTGACAAAGAACATAATGAAAAAATTACTAACAAGGCAGGGTTTCTAACTCGCCGCTTCTAATTTTTCTGCAATTGAGGTATGTTATAGTTCTTCAAAAAATACAAGACTCGTATTTTTTTATGGGCAACAAAAGCTATTTACGATACGCACCCCCAAAAGTAAGCCCTAAAAGCAGTATTATAGCAATATCTTTCATGGTAATGAATATTTTTGAATGAAACTAAAAGGACCAAACTTCTTATAAGAAAAGTAACAGAGCCACATAAATTTTGTCCCTGGGGGTTGCATTCTCCATATTGTATAGAGAAAAAGCGATATTTTTAAGTGTATTTTTAACCTACAAAATAAAAAGTTATGTTAAAAAAATTTAAAAACTACTTCTCTAGTAGAAAATGATAAAACAAAATTTATATAATCCGCCGTTTTTCTATTATCTATTATTTCAAGGGTGAACGACCCCTAAATGTTATTATTACAATATAGACAATTATCAACCGTAAATTATGCTGGTTATGTCATTTCTATGACGCTCTAGCAAGCGAAAGACATGTATACTTTTGTTTTGCAGAAAGAGCTATTTAGAGGGTGAAAGCTCTACCCGAAATTTATCTTCAACACAATTTTATAGCGAAATCTTCGTAATTTATGCATAGATGTCGATGAAAAACATTCTAAAAAATTCTTTAAAAAATGTAAGCTATACGAAGGAATTCGGCGCGCGAGCAGACGGAACGCTCGCGATTGAAAATGAACCAGTGAGGGTTCATCCATCGTGACGCTCGTCCGCTTTAGGCTGTCAACTACCGATGCGCGAGCCGCAAAAACCGAAAACCAACAACAGAACGTCCGTACCAGTCCTAGCTTGGAGTGATCGCTGTTGCCGAGGTGCCGTGCAGCTACTAAAGGGGCAGACCTGAGCCGACGGAAAAGCGTCGTCCTGTACGAGATCGACAGTGTGTGTGTGAGGTTTCGCCATCGAGGGCGAAGAGTCTTTCGGCAGACATAACATTAAACGCTCTTGACAAGCCTAGTATCGGCTAATAAAATTTTCACTTGCGTACCATTTTTTTTTTTGAAAAACAGCACTCGCACTCGCAGATATAGAAAAATGGGTGTTGACGCTCCAGGAGGAGGAAATCGATGAGTACCTCGAACACCTACTGCTCGAAACAAGCGGGACCAAGCTCTCGAGAGCTGGCTGCCTGCATAACTGGTTGCTTGGCGACTACTCCGCAGCAGATTTCGCGGAAGTCGACAACCAGCACAGCAATCCAGCAAAAAGAGCTGCCCTACGCTCGGAACTGATTGTATCCCTAAGTGCGGAACACACAGCATCCGAGCAAGAGGGAGAACACCCGCTAGCCCAATTAATGCAGAGTGCGGAGATAATATCGCGAGTGCAGAAAACCGCGATAAACATCGCGAATGTCCTGGACAGCGGAGAGAACACAAATAGTAATAATGGTATTACTATAACGGCTGATGATGGCAGCCAGTTCAAACTCCCGCCGGCATTCGCGGTGATGATCCAAGACCTCATTTTCCGGTCCAGAGAGAATGAGAAGAAACTGGAGCTTCTAGACTCACTGAGTTCGAATATGTCGAGTCTAACAAAAATATTAGACATAATCCTCAGCAACAGCATCAATGTGAAGGACCAACTGGACGACCTGTCTGCCAGGATGGACGCATTGGAAAACGCCGAAAACAGAAATATACGGCAAGACGATGCGAACAGTTCCAACGAAGCGCGGCAACAGGAGAACACGCGTAGGAGCGTAGCATTCCAGAACACCTTCACATGCCATTACGACACCAGGCTACCCTAGAGCACTCCAGCTGGACCCGGACAGAGGCCCACAGGGGCCACCGGCAGGATCCCCGCCGGACGCTCCCTTTCGAAGAGGGTGGACAGCATCAACTCAGTGGAGTTAATGCTGAAGTGGATAACCATCCGCCGAGCACGTGGTCATCCCAACAGACGTCAAACCCGTGGTCAACAACAAGACGTCGGCCGCATTGTCCGAGGATGGAAACTCAGGTTCTCCAGAGAGGGCAATGCGAGCATTGACACCTTCTTGTCAAGGCTGGATAACTCGAGGAGCAGCGCCGGACTCACGGAAGACGAGATGCTCCTAGCTGTATCCGAGCTACTCGTCGGTCCTGCCCTCGTCTGGTACGAGGCGATGAGGAATGAATGGTTCTCCTATGCGGATTTCGAGGCGGACGCGAGAGCATGATTTTGGACCAGCGTGCAGCAACAGCAGCGTTTAATGAAGGAGGTTCAAAGCCGATATCAGGGTCCAGACGAACCAGTAAACGTCTACGTCGCTAATATGATGGGCCAAATGAATCGACTGAACAAAAAGATGACGCACGAGAATCAACTGGACCTGCTGCATGCCAACCTCCTCCCGGACATCCAGGGCCAAATACGGAGGTCAGAAGTAGACTCCATACGGACCCTAAACGCCCTGGCCACGGCGGTCCAGAATAGCTTGCATCAGCGAAGGATGGAGCGGACGGTACCAGACCCTCAGTCGACTCTGTACCCTGAGTTAGCGTACCACCCCCGCACCAACGCGAGCAAGGGTCGTAAGGGCAAGGTGGCAGCCATGTCCGGCGACAAACCGGAGGGTAGCGACAGGTTGGACCGCATGGAGAAGGTACTCGAGAAGGTGACGCACCAGGTCGTATATACGCCGACGCCCTCAGGGGCGACACCTAACCTGAGCCTGGAGTCAGTCGATGGCGAGAAGAAAGTTCGACCCACCGATATATTGAACCAAATGCTGCTGTCGCTCAGGGAGATATCGGCCGAGATAAAGAATAACCACGCCGACAAGAACCTGACCTCCGAGGACCGAGCCAAGAAGCCGGAGACCCCTCGCAAACGAGAAAGGGATTTCTCCAGGCCGATCAAATGCGCTGAGTGTGGCCTATTGGGGTACAGCAAGAAGTACTGTCCCCAATGTAATAAGGGAAACGGGGAAAGGAGTGGATAGGTGGGGTTGACCCCATTCCTTCGCCCCCCAACCCAAACCCCGTTGACGAGATTTCGCGGCCTTCGTCAACACGGCCCGCGCTATTAGTGGCGAGCGTGTTGAGCGATGAGAGCAAGGTTCCCTCTAGCGACGCCAATGACGAACGTGGCGGTAGAGTGTACGCGGAGAAGAAGGGTAATGACGCTAGTAAAGCCCGAGACCCTGGACCAGCCGAGGTGGTGGCGTATGGATCGCACACGCCCTCGGGGGCGCGGGTAAAGGCAGATAAACCGTCGAAACGTAATCTAATGAAAACTCCCATCGTCCGTACCAAGGTGGCTCGGACGACAAGTGACATCACTCTATCACATGAGAGTACAGTGGCTAGCGTTATGGTCTGCCAGGAGCAGAGCCGTGGAGTCGCCGAAACTGCTTCCCAATACTCCCCGGAACAGGAAACGCGCTGGTGGCTACCGGTGAGAATAGGAGATTTCCGCTTACGGGCTCTCAATGATCCGGGAGCTTCCACCACGGCGATGGGTAGCAATGCTCTGCAGATAGCGTCTGTGCTAGGCGTCAGATTGGACACTACCCACGCGGGTACGGCAGGACCACCCGATGGCCGTAAGTTAACGATCGTCGGCCACGCCTGGTTACCGTTCACCGTAAGGGAGATGACGATGCCGACGAGGGTGGCTATCCTCCCAACCCTCGTCGAGGGATGTATTTTAGGAGTGAACTTCATCAGGTTATTCAGAGCGATACTTGACCCCGACGACAATTCGTTGCTGTTCAAGGAGTCGCAAGCCAAAATGAAGCTAGAGGTAGCTAGCCTGGAGGCCGGTCCGAGATTAGCTACGATCGGACTAGCCGAGGTGACGGCCAATCAACAAGCGTCCTTGCAGAGGACCATCGACGAGGCCTTATCGCAAGCCCCTGTGGGCTTGGGATGTGCGGCAGGCATTGAACACGAGATTCGGGACGGCGATACGAAGCCAATCAAACAGCGTTACTATCCGGTATCGCACAAGGTCAAACAAGAAATGCATAAACTGGTAAGGAAGATGTTAGCCCAAGGGGTGATCGAACCAGCGGACAGCGGCTGGTCAAGCCCAGTGGTGATGATACGTAAAAAGGACGTCTCGTATCGATTTTGCATTGACTTCAGAAAGGTCAACAAGGTCACCGAGCCAAATGCGTATCCCCTGCCGTTTATGCAAGATATACTGAGGCGTTTGCGAAACGCGCGATATATCTCAACGCTCGACCTCAGTAGCGCGTATCACCAAATTCCACTCAAGACCGAGTCTTGACCAATCACGGCCTTTACCGTACCTGGACTGGGGCATTTCCAATTCGTACGAATGCCGTTCGGCCTCTCATACGCCGGCGCCACCTTCCAACGGTTGATCGATAACGTGATCGGCCCTGAGCTAGGCGAATTCGCCTTCGCCTATTTGGACGATATCATAGTATTATCGTCCAAATTCGAGGATCACCTACGACACCTAAAAACCGTATTGGATAGGCTGTGCGGAGCTGGCCTTTCGATCAATCGAGAGAATAGCGTCTTCTGCAAGCCTGAGGCCAAGTACCTGGGCTTGTTGATCAACCGCGAGGGTATCAGACCAGACCCTGAAAAGGTGCGCTCTATCGTGGAGTACCCACGGCCAGGAAACGTGCGACAGCTACGCACATTCCTGGGGGTCGCTTCATGGTACCGCCGATTCTTGAGTGACTTCGCCACACACGCTCAACCGTTAACGAGGTTGACAGGGAAAAAGAGCGAATACATGTGGGGAATGGACCAAGAACAAGCCTTCGCTAAGCTTAAGGCACTCATGATATCCGCTCCATGCCTCGGGTTGCCGGAACCCGACGGGCAGTACGTGCTGGAGACAGATGCTAGCGGTACGGGAATCGGTGCCGTCCTGATACAAAGATTAGGAGACGGAGAACGGATCATCGAGTACGCTAGCCGAGTCCTTAACCCGGCTGAGCAAAACTACTCAGCCACTGACCGGGAGTGCTTGGCGGTCGTGTGGGCCATTCAAAAATTCCGCCCATACATAGAAGCGTACCGGTTCAGGGTGGTGACGGACCATAATAGTCTAAAATGGCTATATAACCTGAAGAACCCAATTGGACGTCTCGCCCGATGGGCCTTACAACTCCAAGGCCATACTTTCGAGATCGAATATCGAAAGGGGGCAGACAATGTGTTGCCCGACGCCTTATCACGCGCTTTTGAGCCCACGAAGGCAGAGGTTGGCGCAATGGACCAACCGAAGTCAAGGGATAGCGCCTGGTACACGGAGCAATTCCGAATCGTCGAGAGCTACCCAGAAGAGTACCCGGATTGGAAGGTTGTTGGCCGGGTGATGTATCACCTAACCCAAACTACGACCACCAAGAAGAAGATGGATACGGGGACGTATGGAAACTCGTCGTGCCTCCGGAGGAACGCAAGGCGGTATTGTTCAAGAGCCACGACTTAGAAACTGCAGGACACTTGGGACGCGAGAAGACCTTCGCCCGCATCGCCCAGTCCTATTACTGGCCGGGAATGTACGCGGACGTTAAGGGATACGTCCAAAAGTGCCAGGTCTGCCAACAATACAAGGTTGAGCAGCGACTGCCGTGCGGGCTCATGCAGGACCGAACGTTGTCCACGCCTTGGCAAGTGGTCGCGGGCGACATCGCCGGGCCCTTTCCGAAGAGCCCTCGAGGGCATGAATACGTCCTGGTATTCATTGATGTATTCACACGATGGGTCAAATGCATACCCATACGTAGTGCCAATGGCAAGACGATCGTGAAGGAACTCCGGGAGCGGGTAATCCTACGTTTCGGTACGCCAAAGATCTTCTTGTCCGACAATGGCACCGAGTTCCGCAACCAGCTGGTAGACGGGTACCTAAGAGACCAAGGGATGAAACGGACCTTCACCCCAACCTACACACCGCAGGCTAACCCTACGGAAAGTGTTAACCATACCTTAAAAACGATGATAACCTCGTACCTGCGAGGGAATCACAGGGAATGGGACCGAGCGCTGCCCGAACTCATGTTCGCGTCGAACACGGCCGTCCATAGTTCCACGGGAACCAGCCCTGCCATGCTCAACTACGGCAGGCAACCGGAAGCCCCGAATACCCTTCGAAGGCGAATGGACGAGCTTGTCGCGCGAGAGGAGAGTTTGCTTCGAATCGGGCAATGGAACGAGCATATGCAGAATAACCGTTCCGCCATTCAGCTAGCTCACGAGAGCGCCTCGGATGAGTCCCTGAGACAGGCAAGGTACTACAACGCCAAGCGCAGGGCCCACAGGTTTAAAGAAGGGGACTAGGTATGGAAGAAGAATCGCGTGCTGTCCTGCGCGGCGCAGGGCATTTCCGCGAAATTAGCACCCAAGTTCATAGGTCCCTTTATCGTCACGAGGGTACTCGGTGCCAACTCGTATCGCCTTGCCAATCAACAGGAAGAGATCACGGAGTTAATACACGCCAAAGACCTCAAACCCTACTATGGGCAAGATGACGACTTACCGGAAGATGGGACCCGACGACGAGATGACGACGAGACCTCTACCACTGAGGGAACCGAGGCGATAAGCGTCCCGCCCAATGCGAGCGATACGACGATTCGCGGTAACGGGCGCACCGACATTGCGGACAACACACTCCGGAATAACGCCGCGACAACTCCGAGTTCACCTCGTCACACCCGTCTTAATCTCCTCAACCAAGTCCCACTAAACACCTCTTCTACTAATGCGGTGAAGCGCTCACGAGGGAGACCTCGCAAGTACGCGCTAACCACACACACTACACAGCATCGACAGACTACTCTAGCCCCTCCTCCCATCGTCGGGAAAAGGAAGAAGGGCAGACCACTGAAAACACCGACCGTGGATGCATGAGGCCCGACGATCGAAGGACCTGGGAGACCGACGCCAAGAACCCCACCTTCGACCTCGGCGACGAAGGCCCTGGGCAGCCGTACAGGCGCCCACCTTCGATATCCGAGAAAAATATTCGGGATACTAACGTGCAGGATTATTACAGGATGCAGATCACGCTCGAGCAATTCGAGCAGGCGGCGGCCGCCCTCATCGGGTTGGATTTGGGCCCCGTCGTCGAAGGCGTCATACACGCCGCCCTGCACCTACTGGGACAGAAGAGGCACGAAGAGGAGCAAGCACGGGCGCGAGCTCACGAGAGCTCGCGCCCGTGCTAATCGAAGAGCTCCCCTATGAAGAAGCCACCCGTCGACGACGCCCGGTATCACGCGCGCCGAGACACCTCACTTACCGGGAGCCACACAGCTACGATCCCGATGCGAGCCCCCCCAATCTCCATCGGGACGCAGACTGAGGAGACGGCCTTCAGCGATGCGACCTGGCGCCCCAGATTCACCAGCCAGGCGTCCACGCCTGGCGAAAGGACCTGGGAAGAAATCGTGGAGGGTTCGAGGGAAGTCGAGCAAGTCTGGGCCACCCTCAACAACCTCCAGCGAACCGTATACGCGGAATACGACGCGTATACGGCCGCGGGACATCGCCCTAGTAACTTAGGATACTGGAGTCAGGTGGTGTCCCGCCGGCGCCAGTTCGCGCTCGCGCTGAAGGAAGTCCAGCGCCGTCACCGCCAGGCCCTCGAGGGCCCGGTGAGTGTCACAGCCATGGGCCTCTCCCAGCTTCCGATCGTTGGAGCTAGATCAGCGGCTCCGGAGGTCAGGTCGGAGGCCACGCCACGCCAGGGCTCGCAAACGTGCGGGGTAAACCTGGTGGTGAACGTGGACAGCAGACAGGGGGGTCATGCAACAGGGCCCATCCACATCAATGTGGTAGTAGGGCCCGCGGGTGAGGATCCCACGGTCGAAAGACCGCTGTGGTCCGCCCCGAACCGTAGGGACGAGTTGCCACTGACCCCCAGGGAACGAGGCCTCCCACGGGGCACCCTATCTCGCGCTCAGTGGGAGGAGTGCAACGTGTGCCATTACCCCGGAGTGACCCGCACGGATCGTTGCCCCCGGTGCTACGGCACGCCGACCTGGTCCAAGAGAGGCTGGGATGGGAGGCGCGTGGTCGTCCTCTATTAGATGACGAAGACCAGGAGGAATCGCCGAGACCAGCCAGGTGATCTTTCCCTGCCCCCGTGAGCAGGGCCACATCTACACTATTTCGCCGAATAAAAATTGATCCAAATATCACATGAACTATGACCCTTTATTGTCCTTTCTCCTCTCCACCTCGGAAGGGACAGCGCTAATAGGATTATCGTCGAGGATCCCGTAGGTCCAGACTGGAAGGGGGCTGTGACGGTAAACGTCGAATTAGCGCTAATAATATAACCTAATTGCTGCCTGCGGGGGCAGCACCGACCGGGGAGACGAAAAATGAAACGAAGGAATTCGGCGCGCGAGCAGACGGAACGCTCGCGATTGAAAATGAACCAGTGAGGGTTCATCCATCGTGACGCTCGTCCGCTTTAGGCTGTCAACCACTGATACGCGAGCCGCAAAAACCGAAAACAAACAACAGAACGTCCGTATTAGTGCTAGCTTGGAGTGATCGCTGTTGCCGAGGTGCCGTGCAGCTAGCAAAGGGGCAGACCTGAGCCGACGGAAAAGCGTCGTCCTCTACGAGATCGATAGTGTGTGTGTGAGGTTTCGCCATCGAGGGCGAAACCACGTGTGCGCGAATTCGCGATCCGTGACACGAAATAATAAACAGTTTTCTCGCAGCACGAATTGATGTCGCCGTCTCCGTACGTCTACAGAATAAAGATAAGCTGGCCAGCAGCGAGCGTCCCGACACTGCATGTTGTTGTCGAGCGAGCGCCGATATAAACGTAAACACGCGGGCTGATCTAATGTAGCATTTGATAAATAATAAAAGGTTCTGTTCGTGATATTAACAAGTGCACTTAGCGTGTTTATTCCGTAATGACTCCTCTCCTTGTAGATTCGTAGATTTATTGGTTGACTGACACCTGTTTCCTCTTGCTCTCCGACTTTCTTATTTGACATAGGTGATAGTGAGCGCGTTTACGTGATCACCGTAATTAAAATAATTAAACGGTAAGCAACCCCGTTACAATACATGTATATATATGATGAAATCCACGAAACTTTTAATTTTCGGGAAACCGCTATATTTGAGCATGACCTGGATGTGTTTCACAATATTAAAAAATATTTTCTAGAAGGAAATAATGATAAAATAAGATTACTCTATCCATGTTACGATCAAATGTTAATAACTTATGGGAAAAAATGGAATATTCTAATTTTTGGTTAATTTTAAAAAGAACTGCCATATAATTTTTTTTTCTTAAGGCCATTGTAAAAATAAGTCCTTTTCAAAAAATCTGATAAAATTATCTTACTACAGTATGCTTGTTTATTGCAAAGAAATAGTTTTCTTAAGTGTGCTTACTCACAGAGTGAAAAAATCAGTTTAAATGTAAAGGAAACTGCATTTTTCAATATTTTTAAAAAAGTCGGTTTTAGTCGAATTAAAAAAATTACTTTCTCGATGTGTTTTTGAATATCAATATTGTGTTAAATAGCAATTAACATTCACAACGTCATGCAAAGTTTATTGAAAATATTCCATATAAGTGCAATTATAGAAACCATATTTTTATTGAACGACGCAGAGAAGCAGCTACACACATAAGCAGCTACAGCAGCTTATGTTGAAGATATCTTAAAAAAAAGCATTGAAACGAATTCAGACATTGAATATGAAACAAGTGACAACTTATGATCCCTGGATGATGATTTTAATATTAATCCAAAAGTAATTGACGATGAATCTGAAGAAATACATAGTGTATAATACCTAGATACCTACTTATTAGTTAGTTATCTACATGTACGGTGATAAATATGGTAGTCGATGTTGGATACAAAAGAGAAGCTGTTAAATACTGGAAAAATGGTAAAAAGAAGAAACTGTTCTTTAATTCCGTTCAAAGTAAATATAAACTAGTTGGATCAGAACATCAGTAGAGAACATGGAAACAGCAAATTTCGACAGGCGGAACAAGAAGAAATAATTTATTATAAGTGTCAGAATATACTCTACAATAACTCAAAGATGCTTTAAATCGGAACTTAACAGTGCATGATTTGGATCTCCAAAGATGGACTTTACAAAAAAATTAAAAATTTAATATGCCTTGATTTAAGGCTTCACCCAAGTGAATATTAGTATTTAAAAGAAAGCTTATAATATAGCAGAAAATAAGTTAGTATGTGACGAAAGTATCCGCTGAAAATGAGCCCAATTTACCAATTAGGTTGAATTATCGACCAAAAGCGCAAGTAATGTATATAATTCCAAATCAATTTAGAAACGCATACTGACAGAACATTGAATGAAAAAGGTATAAAGACAGTCGAATTAGTAGTACAATCAATATCGTCGACTACGTATAGTAATTATATTGCGATTCAATATCTGCAGAAGATACGTTGCTCTAATTATTTCTTGAAAGAAACAAAGGGGGAGCTTAGACCCACCGTTACTAAAAAACCATTCAAAGCACCTAATATATATTTACGAGCAAGTGCATCAAGAAAGTTGTTGAGTGAATGGGATGGTTGGAACATATATTTTTTCCCAACTGTGGGAAAACAGCAGTTTTATTACTAGACTCGTGGAGTGGACAGAATGAACGACCAGTAAGAGATGTGACACCATTAGATACAAATTTTCGATTGATAATAATTCCTAAGGGTTCCGCAGGCAAAACTCAACCATTAGGTATATCCAGTTTCCGATTTTGGAATAACATTGGAAGAAAAGTATGTCATGCCGTTATTTTATTCGGATCAGACCTCAATTTACATGAAAGGAATATTTAAAATTACAGTCTATCATACATAATCAATCATCTTCACCTAGATTCAAAAACGTATTTAAATATGCTTGGTGTAAAAGTGGATACTTGAATGAAAAACCTAATTCGTTCCACAATCCTGTTTAATATTGCTTCGAAATTTCAGAACATCCTATCTACTATATTTGTAAGAAAATAGTAAATATAAAATGTACATGATGCAAAAAATTAATATGTTAACAGCATTTATTTATAGAATATCAATTTTGTTCAAGTTATGTGCATTAATAATTTATACATTACCTTACCAATTATTTTGTGTATATGTTCTTTTCTTTAAAGGTACTACAGATATTTCAAAATTGAAATTATGAATAACAGGGAACAAGGCTTCAGAGCTCAGGTACTTGGAATTTAGGGTTTTGGACTTATAGAGTGGCTGGATAACGTGATTGGAGTTTAGGGTTTTAGGGTGGTAGGGCATCAAGATATCAAAAAAAAGTTCAATTCACTCTACAACGTAAGGGTTGCAACTTCTAGCGACTAAAGCTTGTAACGGAGAATCTCGGCTAGGCCGATCTCGTCCGTTTGGCTCTCGCAAATGTCCGTGCACCGCGCCAGGCTAAGAGTGTGTGCGTTTGGTACACACACTCATGCTTGGACCTTTCGTTTACGAGGTGCTGAAAACGGGCTAAGCTGACGACTGGAGCGATGCAGATGGCGCAGAAGAAGAGAGAGAGAGAGCGCGCTCAAATTGGAGATCGCCGTGGAAAGGTTCGGGGGGAGTCGCTGCTAAGCTATGGGCAGAGGAAGTCGCGCGCGCGGATAAAACCGAGGACACGGTTTTCCAAGTTGGCCCCGCGACCTCGTTGACGATCGTTCATTTCGGAGACACGCCCGGTGCGCGGACGAGTATTGGAGCGTGAGGCTGGATCGCATCCAGCCGTGTCCCGAAGTATACCTGGCACCGGTGCGTGTGGCTAACTGGCGAGGTGCGCGGGTGCGCGCGCGGGCAGTCCGGACGTGCTGAAGTACCGAGCAACAAAGAGGCGGCAGAGACAACAGCAACAACAATCAACGAACGAGAGGACGAGAAGGAGGAAGATAGCGACGATAAAAAAGGAAAATGCCAGCGAGACGGTCAGCGAGGAGCACACCAGTGACGTCACGGTGCAGAGCGCTGTAGCCGTTGGAGAGGCTGAAGGTCGAGGTCGGTGCCGTGTTTTTCTCTTGTCTCTCTCTCTTGCATGTTTGGGCGCCAGTTTATGGCTGGTAGCACGGCAGACCTGCTGGCTACCCGTTGGTAGTCTATCGGCGAAAAGTGTTTGTCGGGTATTTGTTATAATATTTAGTTTTCACAAGGGAATCGGCCGGCTGACCAGCCACCGATTCACCTTCGCGTTCACGTTGTTATTGTACCGCTCGTAGTGTATAAGTCCGAGGTCGCCGTATTGTAATCGTTTGTTGACAATTAAAAGACTAGTGTATTAATCCGCTGTTGTGTTTATTCGCCGCTGTATCACTTCTCATCCCGACTTCGAATCTGTGCGTTTAACGTGTTTATGCTTGACGCGTTATTCAGTCGTGGGAACGTCTTTTGCTTCCCAAATCTCCGAATAAATAATTTGTGCGGACGGTCGCGAGCAACCCAAACGGGTATGGCCGGAATTCTCCGTTACAAGCTGTACACGGTGCTCTAGAATTGACGATCGATATAACAAAAATGTCAAATAAAACTGTTTACGTAGTAGTTTTGTGTCAGTTATAGGTCATAAATTCGTTTCAAATGAAATCTTAGTGGTTCTCTTAATTGAAATAACTTTATTAAACTATTAGTACAATTTTATTGGTTTTTTCACTTTCAAATTTTCAACTAATGAGCTTATAAACGTCAGTATCGATATTAATTTGTACAGAATCACAACTATAATATATATCTGAGTCGATACAATACTTAATGTGTATAGTTTTGCCATTACATAAGTAATTTGATTTATTAATGAAATTGATGAATGCGTAACTCTCGTATTTCATGCATTTTGCAAGCGAAATATTTTTCGTTAAAAACTATGCGTATATTACGAAAGTTTCGCTATAAAATGGTGTTGAGGATAAATTTCGGGCATAGCTTTCATCTTTGAAATAGTTCTTTCCCGCAAAACAAAAATATACGTGTCTTTCGCTTGCTAGAGCGTCATAGCATATGACATAATCAGCATAATTTACGGTTGATAATTGTCAATATTGTAATAATAACATTTAGGGGTCGTTCAGTCTCGAAATAATAGATAATACAAAAACGTCGGATTATATAAATTTTGTTTTATCATTTTCTACTAGAGAAGTAGTTTTCAAATTTTTTTAACATAACTTTTTCATTTTGTAGATTAAAAATATCGCTTTTTCTCTATACAATATGGGGAATGCAACCCCCAGGGACAAAATTTATGTGGTTCTGTTACTTTTCTTACAAGGAGCTTGGTCCTTTTAAAAATATTCATTACAATTAAAGATATTGCTATAATACTGCTTTTAGGGCTTACTTTTGGGGGTACGTATCGTAAATAGCTTTTGCTGCCGAGAAAAAAATACGGGTCTTGTATTTTTTGAAGAACTATAACATATCTTAATTGTAGAAAAATCAGAAGCGGCGAGTTAGAAACCTTGCCTTTTTAGTCATTTTTTCGTTATGTTCTTTGTTAACAACGAAAAAATTCTTAATGATTACTTTTTAATATTTTGGAATTTATTTCATAGAAACGAAGCATTTTACGAAAAAAATTAGTCAAGGAATACGAGGTCTGTCCGGAAAGTATCGGGCCTACCTATATATTTTCGTGCTAGCGTTATTTTTTATCATCTTGTGGGTGGCATCCTTCTAAGTAATCCCCACTTGATTGAATAACACGGTTCCATCGATTTTTTTACTTTTCAAAACAATCCTGGAACTCACTTTTAGGGATAGCCTTAAGTACACTCGTCGCATTGTTTTCAACCGTTGTTTTGTCACCGAATCGGTGTCCTTTGAGTGGTTTTTTAGTTTTGGAAACAGCCAAAAGTCACAACGGGCTATATCGGGACTGTTTGGAGGTTATCGAAGCAATCCAATATTGTGTTTGCTCAAAAACTGCTGCACAAGATTGGATGAATGCGCTGGCGCATTATCGTGATGGAGAAGCCAGTCACCACTTTGCCAAAAGTGCGGCCGTTTTCTTCTTACTGCATCACGCAAACGTTTTAAAATTTAAACGTAGTATTCTTTATTGATTGTCTGACCTGTTGGTGCATATTCGTGATGTACAACACCTTCACAATCGAAAAAAACAATCAACATTGACTTAACATTGCTCCGACTTTGACGTGCTTTTTTTGGTCTTGGCGATTCATAATGCTTCCACTGTGAAGATTGTTGTTTTGTTTCAGGAACATAACCATAAACCCATGATTTATCACCTGTAATAACTTTTCTAAGCACATTATCATCATTATTGACCATTTCTAGATTGTCCAGAGCGATTTCTAAGCGAATGTTCTTCTGCTCTGCTGTGAGCAATTTTGCGATGAATTTCGCACACACGCGTTTCATTCCTAAATTTTCGGTTAAAATTTTTGAAATGATAGTTTTTGGTATCCCAAGGTCTTCTTCTAGTTCTCGCACAGTCATATGACAATCTTGTTTGATTACAAGTCGCACCCGCTCAATATTTCCTGCGGTTTTTGTCGTCGAAGGTCGGCCGGAACGAGAATCACTATCGACAGAAGTGCGACCATCCTTGAACCGTTACACCACTCTTTTATTCGTGTTTTGCTCATACACTCGCTTCCAAAGGCCTTTTGCATCATTTCAATAGTTTCCGAACTCGTTTTTCCGAGTTAAGAGCAAAATTTGATGCAAATTCGTTGATCTTGTTTTTCAGCCATTTTTGACAATATCAAAATCCAACGAACGCGAAAAAGGCACTGTAAACAAAGACGCGCTGCGCATGAACTATACGTTCGGCAGGTGTCAGTAAGTAACCAATAGATTCGTGAGGCTTTACTGTTGACGTTTCTGTCCGGTAGAGGTTGCTCGAACACTATGGCGCGAAGATATAAACGTAGGCCCGATACTTTCCGGACAGACCTCGTATATCTAATTTTTTTGAACGATTTGAGGAATTTTTGCAATTTTGTGACGAAGAAACGCGGCATAGCCATAGTTCTGTTGTCGGGATCTCATCGAGATCCGCGCGCTGTGCCAAGCTGTGAATGGGTGCGTTTAGAACATACTCATGCTTGGTTTTTCTTTATTGAGGTGCAGCGCAAGAAGGAGAGGCGAAGGAGGGCGCAGACGGCAGGAGAAGGAAAAACGAGGAGAGAGAGAGTGACAGAGAGAGGGAAGGTGAGAGAAGTGTGACGAGAGCAGGCCGTTTGCCCGTCTCTCGTCCGCGTTTCTCCCTCCCCCACTCGGCTAAGCGTGGTGGCCAACGTTGGGCGCATTTAAGTATGCGCCTAACACTTGGTCTTTTGTTTCAGCGCCGAGGACGAGCCAGCGCAGTTGAGCGCAAGAAAAGTTGAAGAGCGCGGAGAGAGAGTGAGAGAAAGAGAGAGAGAGAAAGAGAGTATTAGGCCTATGCAGGGATTGGCAGGCGCGCAACGCGTGACCGATAAGCGACGCGTCGCGTGCCGCCTAACTAATAGGTCAAGGTAGGGAGAGGAGCGAGCGCCGCAGAGCGACTGCAAGAGGCGCGCAAGAATTAGTGCGTGAGAGAGTCGCAGCCAAGCCTTACGAGAGTGAGGGAGTCTAAGCCTAGTCTTGCTAGAGTGCGGAAGTCCGAGCCCAGCAGAGAGAGCAGTTTGGGATAGCCGAAAGGAAGGACGATTAACCCTACCGGCAACGGCTTTGCCAGCAACAACAGCCAGCCCACCTGCCAAGAGAGTCAACGCCACCGACGGAGACCTGGTCAGCGACAGCGGGTAGCGGCGATCTGACCAGCGACGACGGCCGGTACGTCCTGCGGCAGCACATCGCCCAGGATTCTCGACGTTGCAAGGAACAAGAAAAAAAGGTCAAGTCTTCCTTTTCTTCTTTCTCTCTACACTCTCTCTCTCTGTTGATGCGACGACCGGTGCGCGGTGAAAGAGATAGCCTGGCACTCACGTGCCGGCTATCTGAAGGTTCGCGCTAAGGTTAATTTGTAGTGATATAAGTTGCGACCGGTGAATTGTCCAGGCGCCCACGTGCCCGGCAATTTCCCGGTATTAGTCCGCGTAGTTTTAAGTAAGTTTGTAATAGGTTAAGTGTGCGATTTGGTATTAGTGAAATGCGAAATATTCAGTTGCGATTATCTTAAGCAGTTTATTGTTCGATTTTTAGTTTGTTAGTCGGTAATTTAGATTATGTTATGCGCGCGTTTGTTCAGTGTGAATGATTATTAATAATAATAGGTTGTAAGTGAGATTTGGTTCTTGTCTGTGTATAATTTATTTATCAGCCTCCCCTCATTCTTCCCTCTCAATTGTCATGAGCGAAAGCGCCTCACTTACCCCGCAAAAGAATTGGTAACAAAGGATTAAGTTTTGTTACATGGCATCCCTTGTGAGTCTGACAATTGAGAGATAAATGAGAGAATTGGTTTGATAATAAATTTTAAAATAACGGTTAAATGATTTTCTTTGTGAACTAAGGGCAAAAGAGTGCGCGTAAAAGAATTTCGAGTTTTCGGTATTTTGAATTGTTGTTAGTGCTTGCCAGTGATCTTTTTTAATAGCGGTGTCGGATGACAACGGTGTGTCATTGAGTCGCTTTGACGTTAGACGACTGCGTTCTTTCCTCGCTTTAGTTTTTCTTTGTTTTAAGAATTTTACTAGACTGCCTATTCAAAATTACGGTAAGTAAATTTTGATAAATTATAATTTCTTTCTATAGGCGTAAGCAAGGCGATTTCTTGCCGGCTTATAGCTTGGAAAGAAATTAGTCAGTAAGGTATCAGGTTACACGGACCTGTCGAGACTTGCTTAGCCCCATAGGCTCGCGTCGTAGTCAAGTTACGGATTTTCACTTTAAAAATAACAATGTCGCTAGCGTGTAGAGATAAAATAGTCTTGCGCAGAATATTACGCGACGCGCATGCAAAAAAATTAAAACGCAAAATTGATTCCACAGAACCGGCTGTTCTGTTAGAATTAATGCGCTATCGCGAACTTAGTCTACACGGTGATCTTGAGGAATTACAAACTCGGTATTTTCGATATATGCTGTTAAGAGAGCGGCCAGATTTGCAGCCACCGTTGCGCTCGAGTGATTTTGCTTCAGGCCGAATCCCGGAAAAGCTGTATGACGAACAGCAAGAAACAACGGTAAGCAGTGCGCGGAACGCGAACCTGGGCGATGAATTCGCGGCAGCTGCAGCACCTTTGGCGGCCGAATTATCATGTGAGCAAGAGCAGGCGACACAGGCAAGAGCAAGTGTTGCCGCTCCTCGCGAACAAGTTCGACCGCCGGGCAAAAATGCAGTCGCGCTCGGTGACAACGACATGTTACCGATGGCGGCTCGCTCGCCGTCGGACAACAGGATCGTACGCGCACGCGAACAAGTCGCGGAAAACCAAGGCGAGCGTAGCACTAGCGCGATAAACCAAATCTGGGGAGCTTTAACTGCAGTACCGCGTTGGATTTATAGGCGTGAGGTTAGACAGGGCATCACGGATGGTGCGAATGCAGTTTTTAGAGTTGAAAGAGAGGCGATGCACGGTAGAGCGGCTCAGGCCGAACAGCAGGCTTCATTGCCGCCTCAGGCTAGGCCGCTCGGCGACCGCGAGACGCTAAATGCGCCAGCGGTTGCGACTGAGCCATCGGCCCACGCGAACGCACCAAACAATAGAGCAGATAGTACATTCCTCTATGCCGATTCAAATAGATCGGCGAGCACGAAATATCACGCGCCTAGAGTAAGTTCATGGGTTGAAGACTGGGAGCGCGAGGTACGGGTAGCTACTAGAGAGGAAATGGAAATACCAGCTCCGTTAGGTGAACGTTCGATTATTAGCGAGAAGAGCGTAATGAGCATAAGGCGACCTAAATAAAAACAGGTGAGACAGGTAGAAAATATCAGTGGAAGCGACACTAGCTCGAGTCTATCGGATACTGATAGCTGCAACACCTATAAAGTTAAATCGCCGCGGAAAACTGAGCAAGTTAGAGCGGAAAGACCAGGCAAAAAGAGTGCTCCTCCAAGAATCAAGTATATAAACGGTATACCTGCGGATGGAGTAAGCGCGCTCAATGCCTGGTCTCTTCGTTTTTCCGGTAAGGATAGTACAAACGCGCTAAGTTTTCTATCAGGTTTGAGTGATTGCCAGCGCTATTATGGCATCTCGGACGAAGAAATGCTGATAGCAATAGGCACCGCATTCCGCGATAAGGCGCGTCCGTGGTACGAAGTTAATCGCGGTATGTGGAGGACGCTGAAAGACTTTAAAAAGAGTTTTTCTAGCGAATTCTGTCGACGATTGAATAGAGAACAACTTTACGGCGAATTGCGTCAAAGAACACAGGGCGAGAATGAGAACATTACGGACTATGTCGCGGCTTTTCAGACGATATTACGCCGTTTTGATCCGCCCGTTTCGGTGAGACGCCAGTTAGCTATGATCATAGAGGGTCTACATCCAAGATACAAGCGATATCTTGAAACTAAGACCTTCTCCGATCTAAATAGTTTTAAAGAAGCGGGTATGGCGCTCGAAGATCGCATGGCCGGTTGGAAAAGGTGGCAAAAACCGCCCACGGCTGACGTAACCCTAATTCCGGAATCCGCGTACACAGAGACGAAGAAGTCGCCCGGTAAGCAAAAATCGGTCGAAACCATTGACGGTTTAAACGACGCGATTGACGAGGTCTTAATAGTCGAATCTCCTAGAAAGAAAGCGCAGCAGCGGAACAAAAAACTAGGTAAAAAGGGCAAGAAGCAGAACGGTGAAATTGCCGTGGCTATTGCCGATAGGCAACAGCCACAGGCAAGAAACCAGCCTGCGAACGAAGCCGCGCCTGCTCCCCAGAGCGCGCAGGCTTCGTTGGCCCCGGCTGCAGGTGTAGCCCCTAGTCTGGTCCCGCAGCAGCGCAATCAGGGAGGTAGCAACTTAAATAGGCCATTCACGGGGGCTTGCTTCAATTGTAACGCGGTGGGACATAGGATGGCGCAATGCCCGATAGCTCAGGTCAATCCGCAGGTAGTTTGTTATAAATGCCGACAACCGGGGCATTACGCTAATAACTGTCGAACGCGAACTTCAGAGTCGACATTATATTGTCAGGTTTTTGGGACAATAGGTTACGTGTTTAGAGAATGCCCTACTTGTAATCAGGTAAAGCAGGGAAACCTCAGCGCGGGAGCCGTCGACCGCTCGACGACTCCTGCCTAAGATGGATTGAGCGGGCTATTGAGGTAGAGAAAGTGCTTCGCGCAAGGAGCGAAAGCACCGTAGAAGAAGGGAATAGAGTTGAGGTAAAAAGGGAAGGCCAGAACAAGGCAGAAACCGCCAGTTCTGCGCCTCCTTTTATGAACTTAGTAAAAAGGGAAGGCGAGAACAAGGCGGGAATTGCCAGTTCTGCGCCACCTCTCTTAGACGAGGTAATAGGAGAGTATTTGAAAGTCAAGGCTAAGGTCAAGCGTGCAGTATTTGTAGAGTATGAGGATCCGGAAAAAGGAAGTAAGGAAATCGTTGAGTTTAAAAACGTGTTTAAAGGCGAGTTTAGTCGTTCGACATTGAAAGAAGTTCAGGCGCAGAGTGACGAGGGCGTAAATTTCCCTAGTAGGATCAGCAATGAACCCGAAGAGGCAAATAAACGCGACTCGTTACAACAGGACGCGGAAAGTCTTCAAAAAGATCGACACACTATCGCGCGAAAAACTTTGCCCGATAAGGATATGCGTGATCCGATAGGGTTTAATAAATTTTGCGCGATAGCCAGCTCGCCTGAGAAGTGCCCAGCGAGGCAAAATGAGTTGCCATCGTCGCGCACGAACACGAATGAGGCAGGTTCGAGTATATCGCCCACGGTTGGGCAGGCTTCGGAAAAGGCCGTTGCTTTAGGAAATCAGGGTGAACCTGTGAAGGAATTTGTTGGTAAGGAAACGAGCTCAGGCGCTGCGCTCCCGTCGGAGCGGGCTGCGACAAAGGTCATGGTCACGCGCGATAGCAGTGGGCTTGTTGATACTAGGGTTTTGTTGTTTGGACGTTCGGTCGTCGGTGCCGACGCACCTTCCGTTTTAGTGAGGGGGGGGGTCTGAGTGGAACTCAGAAATCCCGAAGAAAACGGCAGATGAATCAGATGCAGCGTTAGTCGCAGTAGTAGAGAATAGGTTCTTTATTAAGGTCGACATAGGCGGGTAAGTCTATACAGCGCTACTAGATTCAGGTGCTCAGGTATCGGTAGTAGGGCCGAATCTTGGTTTACGGTTTAAGGATCGGTTAAAGCCGCCTACGATTTTTGTACAGGGCATCTCAGGCGAGAAGCCGCAAACGTGGGGCGACGTGAGGTTAAGTATTGAAATTGGCGGTAGGACGAATTGGCTAATTGCGACGGTAGTATCTACGCTTAAGCACGACTTGATTTTAGGAGCCGACTTTTGGATAGCGTGGAATATAAATATTAGCTACGGTAATCGCGCTTGGCGGGCAGGTGACCAAGGCGATTGGTATCCGTTAGCAGAGCAGAATAGTAACGAGATAGTTGTTTTTGCGGAATGCGCAGGTTTAAGCAACTACGAGGAGGCTCAACGAGAGATAATCTTGGCGCTTGTTCACCGGATTGTCCCGGAGCCTGGTGAATCTCCGGCGGTTACAAAAGTTATCGAGCACATTATCGATGTAGGCGATGCGCGCCCGATAAAGACGCCGATGCGCCGAATGTCGCCTCCTATATTAGCATTCACGCAGGAAGAAACCATGCGGTTATGGAAGGCGAAAATAATTAGGCCATCGAACAGTCAGTGGAGTAGTGCGCCGGTAATCGTACGTAAACAGGACGGCGGCTATAGGTTCTGTCTCGATTTTAGACCAGTAAATAAGGTGACGAAAGTAGACGCGTATCCGATGCCTAGCATTGACGCTATTTTAGATAGGTTGCGCGGAGCAGTCTATCTGTCGAAAATAGATCTGCGAGCGGCGTTTTGGCAAATTCCGCTTTCAGAAAATAGCAAACAATATACGGCGTTCGCGGTCCCAGGTCTTGGTTTATGGGAGTTTGAGCGAATGCCGTTTGGTTTGGTAAATGCGCCGGCTACTTTCACGCGCCTCATGGACGCACTTTTCGGTCCAGAATATGAGCCGCACGTTTTCTGGTATTTGGACGATCTGCTAGTAGTTAGTGCAGATTTTAATAGCCACGTGATCTGGCTAGAGAAAGTTTTGAAGCGTTTAGTAAGCGTTGGCTTAGAAATCAACTTAGAAAAGTCCGATTTCTTCTGTACCGAGGTAACTTACTTGGGGTACAGGTTAGATAGTGAGGGTCTACGTCCGGACGACGACAAGGTGAAGCCGATAGTAGATTATCCTGCGCCGAATAACGTAGCTCAATTACGCCGATTCCTAGGTATGGTTGGATGGTATGCGCGTTTTATCGAACACGAGAGTGAGATAAAGGTCCCGTTGACCAAGCTCATCCGAAAGGACCAGCCATGGGAATGGAAGGAGGAACAGCAAGTTGCATTTGAGAGGTTAAAGCGCGCATTAACGGAGGCGCCGGTACTCGCGCGCCCTGATTTTACGCGCCCCTTTTACTTGCACTGCGATGGCTCCTCCTTCGCGGTTGGCGCGTGTTTGGTCCAGGTATTCGACGACGGCGAGCATCCCATATGCTACGCCAGTCGGATGCTGAACGCGCACGAGCGAAATTACACGGTGAGCGAAATCGAGTTTTTGGCAGTACTTTTTGCGGTAAAAAAGTTTAGGCCTTATATAGAAGGCTCACACTTTGTCATCGTTACGGATCATAGTACGCTTACTAGGATTCTTAATAAACGCGAACTTACGGGTCGATTGGAAAGATGGGTATTAGAATTTCAGCAGTTGGATTGCGAGATAATACATAGAAAGGGAGCGCTGCACCATGTGCCGGACGCACTTTCGCGAGAATTTGAGGACGAGCTCGAGATTTGCGCGTTTGATAAGATACAGGATGCTTGGTATCTACAACGCGTGAAAGATGTTCTTCAAAGACCGAAGAAATTCGAGAATTGGAGAGTAGAGAATAACGTGTTGTATCGATTCATGCGCGATCACCTGCTCGATCCGATAATTAATCGCGAGGAATGTTGGCGCATGGTGGTGCCGCTGGAGTACCGAGAAAGGGTGTTGAGAGACGCTCATTGCGAGCCATTCGCTGGACATTTCGGCCGTGAAAAGACTTACGATCGGATTGTTCGTGAGTATTACTGGCCAGGAGTATGGTATGATGTGAGGACGTTCGTAAGTGGGTGCTCTCAATGTCAGAAGTACAAGGTAGTCCAGCAGGCACCCCAAGGTCTAATGGGTAAGCGCGTGGTAGAAAGACCATGGGCCGTAGTAGCGACTGACGTCGTAGAGCTGCCCCGTAGCAAAAATAGGTTTAAATACCTGGTAGTTTTTCAAGACTTATTTACTAAGTGGGTCGAGCTGAAACCATTGCGATCGGCGGACGACCCTGCTCTTGTTGCCGCGCTTGAGGAGTTAATCCTGTTTAGGTGGGAAACTCCGGAATATATCATTAGTGATAATGCGAAGGCATATAGGAGCAAAGTATTTCAAGACAGGTTGCGAGAATATGGTATCGAACATATATTTTGTCCTGCGTATCATCAGCAAAGTGACCCGGTTGAGCGCGTAAATCGTACGCTAAAGACGATGATAGCGATGTTTGTAGATACCGATCACAGGAGCTGGGATAGGCATTTGCACGAATTTCGTCATGCTATCAATACGGCGACTCAGGCGTCTACAAAAGTATCGCCGGCGTTTCTGAACTTTGGTAGGGATCCGCGTCCGGTAAAGAGTTTAAGGCGCGAGATCGAGGTAAAGGCCCCTATTGTTAAGATAGATACGAAGGCGTGGGAGGATAGGCTATCACGTTTAAATGCATTACGCGACTTGGTAGCTAGGCACATAGATGAAGCTCAGGAAAAGCAAAAGAAACACTACGATAAGGGTAGGCGTCAGGTACTTTTTCAGGTAGGTGACTTGGTTTTGCGCAAAGTGCATACGCTTTCGAGCGCAGCGGATGGTAAAAATGCGAAACTGGATCCGAAATTTGACGGACCGTTTGAAATTATTTCAGTGATTTTGCCCGAGATCTACGAGCTAACGACGAACAGTAAGCATCGTACAGCTAGGGTACACGTCTCGGAAATTAAGCGATATATACCACCGCGTAAGGTAAAGAAATAGTTTGCGAAATAGGATAGGTGTAATAACTGAATTGTTTTGTTTTAAAGGTACAGGAGGTTCATCGACGTCAGGTGATGATGGCTGAAACCGAGGAGTCGGGCCGCATCGCTCAAGTCGCCGAGGCTCAAGCACCTACGGGCGACGTGGCCGCATCGGTGAACTCGGCGGGAATTGTTGAGGCGATGGAGGTAGACCGAGCGTCGGAGTCTGCCGCCCGGTTTTCAGGCCTTGGGCAGGCAGCCTCCTTTGACATCGAGGTTGCCTCCTGTGTTTCACGGTTGGCACAGGCGTCGGTTGGCGGGGACAGTGACGGGCAGGCGAAAGGGTTCCCTTTGCCGCCGCCTTTGCCTTCGTCCCCGACGCCGTTCGTGAGCGACCGACGAGGGGTCCGTTTGCTAACGGGAAATCGCCGTGCGGGTTCGATAATTCGTCTGGCTGCGCCCACGCGTACTTGGGACGAGGCAGTGCGTCGCAGCGCAGCGTTTCGGCTCACGACGCTTTGCATACGCGAAGCATCCGAGAACTCGAGAGTTATCGCCGCAAAAGAGGGAATTGTCTTCTCGCGGGCGGGCACGAGTAGCCAAGGCGAGAAATCGCCGGGCTCTCGAGCTACCGCGGGAGGACATCTCGCGGATAGGGCGGCAAATCGGAGCCGTACCGCGAGGGCTTGTATTGAAAGGGGAAACTGGAGTCCCATAAAGCGAGGCGCCACCAACGGGATACTGGAGGTGGTGCTAAGCTCGAGCGACTCCGAGGATGAGGTGATGCCGGTGCAGGAGCTGCCTCGAGTAGCTCCACAACCACACGTCCATCCTAACCTCCCTTTCAAACCGCTCGCGTTACAGAGGTTAGACCCCGCGTACCAGTTCGTCCGCAGGGGTGGGCCCGCGCAATTCTACCCAGCGGGATATGTGGAGGACGAGAGAAGGAAGGAGGCTGAGGCTCGCCAGAACTCGGGTAGGAGGAAGCGCACGATGCGTTTCAACCTATCCGCGTGTAATTTTGAGAGGCCAACCTCCGGTTCGACGCCAACTCTACCTGAGATGGCGGAGGGAGCCGTTGCTGAGGCAACAGGCGCCCTCCAGCCATCGGTGCTGTCGGCAAAGGGAGAGCCTCGGGAGTTAGTGCGAGCACGGTTACCGAGAAGACGGGAGAGGCAGGCACAAGGATGGAAGTGTTGGTGCCGCCGACCCCACGAAGAGTGGAGCCGGTTGTGCCGGAGCGACCAACACTTAGGCCGGTACGACCTGTCCCGACTCCTCAGGTGGCGAGCCCGGCCTCGTCCTCTGCGTCGCCGTGTTGGGTCGATGAAACAGGGTTTCGGTTGGTAAGAGGTAGCTTCCTGCAAAACCTGACTCCGGTCCTCTGGGATGAGGAATTGGACGTACCCTCGTTCCGCTGCTTCAATTGCAGAACGGGGTCACATCCCAGGTCGGCCTGCAGGAACCCGCCTCTCTCGCGTCCGGTTTGTAAGAACTGTGGGCTACTCGATGTCCGCGTGCAAGACTGTCCGCGTTGCCGCGATGCCTTTATGGCAGACCAGGCGCGCGCACGGTCGATGGAGGAGGCAAGGGTTCGGGCTCGCCCGGGCGAACCAGTAGAGCTCCTGGCGACGCAGCCAAAGACTGTGGAGCCGGAGCTCGAAACTTCTAGGTCAATGCCCGAGGTAGCCAGCCCTGAATCCTCCGTCGGGGAGCCCAAGGCGAAAAAGCCCAGGCACCGATGCGGCAAGCGTTTTCGCGCTAAGCTCGCGCGTAGGTCACAGGCGCTTGCTGCAGAGGGAGCCGGGACTGAAGCCGGTTCGGTCGAAGATACGGGGATGGAAGTCGCGTCGCGGACGGAGCAGGCGTCGGTCCCCGCGGGTGAGCCGAGCGATCGGAGCGCCGGGGTGATTGAGTCCGAGGCGACTGAGGATGCCGGCCAAAGACTCTCCGGGGCAAGTGCCTCGTTTCCTTCGGCGGAGGAACTACGAACGCTCAGGCTCCGGTATTTGGAGTCGTTGGAGCGGCAGTGAATGGTATGATCCTTGGTTTAATTGAGTACTGAGATAGTCGCGATCTTGGCGCAGTGGATTAGTCGGCTTGCTATGACGAAAGGTTAGGCATACCACTCGGATTAAACTATTCGGTTTGTTAGATTTTGCTCTTAGTTGATTTGGTTGTTACCAACTTAGAATTAATTATAATTTAAGCCAGCGCAGTTGAGCGCAAGAAAAGTTGAAGAGCGCGGAGAGAGAGTGAGAGAAAGAGAGAGAGAGAAAGAGAGTATTAGGCCTATGCAGGGATTGGCAGGCGCGCAACGCGTGACCGATAAGCGACGCGTCGCGTGCCGCCTAACTAATAGGTCAAGGTAGGGAGAGGAGCGAGCGCCGCAGAGCGACTGTAAGAGGCGCGCAAGAATTAGTGCGTGAGAGAGTCGCAGCCAAGCCTTACGAGAGTGAGGGAGTCTAAGCCTAGTCTTGCTAGAGTGCGGAAGTCCGAGCCCAGCAGAGAGAGCAGTTTGGGATAGCCGAAAGGAAGGACGATTAACCCTACCGGCAATGGCTTTGCCAGCAACAACAGCCAGCCCACCTGCCAAGAGAGTCAACGCCACCGACGGAGACCTGGTCAGCGACAGCGGGTAGCGGCGATCTGACCAGCGACGACGGCCGGTACGTCCTGCGGCAGCACATCGCCCAGGATTCTCGACGTTGCAAGGAACAAGAAAAAAAGGTCAAGTCTTCCTTTTCTTCTTTCTCTCTACACTCTCTCTCTCTGTTGATGCGACGACCGGTGCGCGGTGAAAGAGATAGCCTGGCACTCACGTGCCGGCTATCTGAAGGTTCGCGCTAAGGTTAATTTGTAGTGATATAAGTTGCGACCGGTGAATTGTCCAGGCGCCCACGTGCCGGGCAATTTCCCGGTATTAGTCCGCGTAGTTTTAAGTAAGTTTGTAATAGGTTAAGTGTGCGATTTGGTATTAGTGAAATGCGAAATGTTCAGTTGCGATTATCTTAAGCAGTTTATTGTTCGATTTTTAGTTAGTTAGTCGGTAATTTAGATTATGTTATGCGCGCGTTTGTTCAGTGTGAATGATTATTAATAATAATAGGTTGTAAGTAAGATTTGGTTCTTGTCTGTGTATAATTTATTTATCAGCCTCCCCTCATTCTTCCCTCTCAATTGTCATGAGCGAAAGCGCCTCACTTACCCCGCAAAAGAATTGATAACAAAGGATTAAGTTTTGTTACAGAAGAGAGAGAGAGATTGCGAGTTATTCGCGTATTATCGTGCCGATTTTTCAGTATTTGTGTATTTTCAGCAGGAGCCGTCACGCGCGCCGTTTTTGAGATCGGTTTTGAGAATTTTCTTTGCCCCCTCACCGACGAGTAATTGATGGAGACTCGCCCGGTGCGTAGACTGTTTCGAGTTATCGGCTGAGTCGCGCCCAGCCACTGAATTGTATTGGTTTCTCAGCCCTGGTGGACGTGTGATTCCGGCAAGGCAACGTGGCTACGAGCGTCATTGAATTCTAAAAGAGCATTATTCTATCATTCGTGTTCAACAAAAATCTTCAGCAAATAACATTATTCATAAAAAATAACACAGGCCGACAATTTTCAGACCCAGAGACCAGACATACTGTACTCAAAGGAATTTGATGCGCTGAATCCGAATTTGGCCTCGGAATTGCTCCATCACCCTAGGTTCCCGAGATATCCTAACCTAAAAGTGCAAAAAATGCAAAAAACACTTTTTTGCGGTTTTTGAGGTTACATAGCATCTTGAATAAATTTTTTTTCCAAAAACGGGTGACAGCATAATAAAGGAGTACTCTTGCCCTCTGAAATCCATTTTTTTAATTTAAGATTGCTTTTTTTGTCATCGAGATATCATTGATTGAAGTTAAGTATTTTCGTAGTTTCGTAACAACGTTAAAACAGCCTATATTGCATATGTGAGCCTATAAGCCCAATTTAAAAGTAATCGTTTTCGATTGAAAAAATATATAAATGGGTTTTTGAGGTTGCTGATTAAGAATATGAGGTCAGATTTTTAAAATTTAAAATGGCGTACCCAATATGGCGAATCTAAAAATTTATAAGTGATCGCACTCGACCAAAAAAATATGTACATAGGTTTTCGGAGTTGCTAATTACGAATATACGGTCAGATTGTGAAAATTGAAAATGGCGAATCCAATAAGGTGGACCTAAAATATAGCCTCACATATACAATATAGGCTGTTTTAACGTTGTTACGAAACTACGAAAACACTTAACTTCAATCAATGATATCTCGATGAGAAAAAAAGCTATCTCAAATTTGAAAAATGGATTTCAGAGGGCAAGAGTGTTTCTTTATGATGCTGTCATCCGTTTTTGGAAAAATGTATTTAAGATGCTATGTAACCTTAAAAATCGCAAGTAACAGTGTTTTTTGCACCTTTAAGTTAGGATATCTCGGGAACCTAGGGCGATGAAGCAATTCTGAGGCCAGATTTGAATTCAACGCATCAAATTACTTCGGGTACAGTATGTCTGGTCTCTGGGTCTGAAAATTTTCGGCCTGTGTTATTTTTTATGAATAATGTTTTTTGCTGAAGATTTTTGTTGAGCACGAATAATAGAATAATGCTCTTTTAGAATTCAATGACGTTATTTTATGACAAAAAGACGTTATTTTAAAAATTTATTTATTTAGCATGGAAATATAAAAATATTATTTTGGAATTGTAAAAATATTATTTTTAAAAGAATTTTTTTAACGCGGATAATGAATATCGATAGCTTAGAATAGGTATAGCCATAAGATTCATCTAAAAAGGATGTCTTTTTCATTAAGAATAATATTATTTAATTCTATAATAAGGTGTTTCATAAAAGTAACGTTTTTCTCTCATAACGAGCCAGGTTTAAAAAAAAATAACGTTATTTTTTTTTCTAAATCCTAATACGTTATTAATAGGGTATAAAAAACTTTAAACTTTGAATACACAATATCCTCTACTTAAAATATTATATGAATAAATAAAGGGAAATTTTTTTAATAATGTGTATTAACTGGATCTTTCATAGCTTGATTATATCCTTATGTTCTTTCACTACTCAATATCACATAGTTATTTTAATAACAGGGGCATGGGAAAAAGCAGAACGGAAGCATGAGCTAGTCATGCCGGTAAAACATTCAAATGAAAACAGTCGATAAAGCGTAATGTCTACCGATAAAATAGTATAGAGCCGTGGGGGTCATACCAGAACACCAGTTAGTAATTTTACTGTCTATTGTTAAAAAAGAGAATGCCTGACCGCATGGTATGTGGCTGTGGAATCCATAGCTTTCATTGGTTTAGTAAACGCGTTTTTATGTACTCCTCAGGTGGAAAAATTGCTGGAGCCTACTGTTTGGTTGGATGCTGCCACGCAAGTATTCTATAGTTTTGGACTGGCTTTCGGATCTTTAATAGCATTTGGTAGTTATAATGCGCCCCAAAATCATTGCGTGCAAGACGTGTTACTTGTTAGCGCATGCAACGCCTTCACCGCTATTTACGCCAGTGTAGTCATCTTCGCAATTTTGGGATTCAAGGCCATGTCAAACGTAGACAAGTGCCTTGAAAAGTATGAACATCCACCACTTGTACTATTAAAGTCGATGTTGGACTAATGCACTTAATTAATTAATTAATTATGCAATTTCAGTAATAGGATCCTATTGATTAACCATGGTCTTCTTTGGGAAAATGCCTCTGAAATACAGTATAATCAGGTGATTCTCGACTTGAACGCTTCTATATCAAAAGTTAACTTAACACTAGAACGTTGCAGCTTAAGTGAACAACTTGATAATGTGAGTATTGATCTGTTTATACCACGGAAACGTTATTAATCACTTCTGTATTTTATGTACAAATAGGCTGCCGAAGGAACTGGCTTAGCATTCATAGTATTCACGCAAGCAATTGTGGAGCTTCCAGCCGCACCATTTTGGTCTTGTATATTTTTTCTAATGCTTTTGGCACTTGGATTGGGTTCGCAAATTGGTCTTCTTGAAGGGATGCTCTGTGTAATATTTGAAATTGATATATTCAAGCGTGTGAAAAAGCAGTATATTACAGGTAAAATTAACACTGATGCTTTTAGAGCGAAATACAATTGAAGATTATCACACTTGTACACACACTTGCATACAAAATGCTATACAATAGTACAGTAGTAGTAGAAATATCTTACTTAAATTTTACGTTATGACTATTTTCTTCGAACTACTTATCGAAAGAGTTACCTGTAGATATGCGACCATCTTTGAATATTTAAAAAAATGTAGCAATTCCTGAGACGTACACAGAAGTTTATAAAATATTAGGTGGAAAAGTATATATTCTCTATTTATTTATTAGATAACCAGACTTTTTTAATACCGTTCTAATTATTACCTGAATTTTTTATATAACATATTGTAACGGTCTAGTCTATTCTATTTTTTCTTACTATACAATGGTATACCCGAAAATGAGGAAACATTTTATCAAAATTAAATGAAAATTCTGAGTTTTACTGATTAATATTCGAATAAAATTAACTATTGGGTTCAAAGGTTCTCGAAATCGAATAAGACTACTATAGCGATTACTTAGAAAGAGAGAGCAGCATATAACTTACCAAGCTAGAGACGCTACCCCCTCTCCGAGGACCCACACTTAGCCAGCATAAGCTTACTAAGCGCCCTACTGTCGACGGAGAGCGAGAGAGAGGGTCAGAGAGAGAAAGAAAGAAACCATCATATAGCTTACCAAACGCCCTATCAACTTCTATAGCGTCCTAACTTAACAACCTCTATAGAGGGGGAGGGGGGGCGTGTATTCTGTAGAAGGGCCCACTAGCAGACAAACAGGTGGCAAATTATCGCGAAAACGCAACACCATCATCGGGCAGCTTTTTTATGTCCCAGGACATACACATATCCCTTAAGCATTGGCGACGTATCTTCAATGCAAAAGGTACATTGATTACCTTTTAGACGCTCAGCAGAAGGCCTCGAAATTTAGACACTCAGCAGGAGGTGTCAAAGGTACATCAATTGCGTTTTAAACGCTCAGCATAGGGTCTCACCTTATCGCGATAACACAGAGAGGTGTCGCGGTAGCGCGATACCACGACACCTTCATCGAGCAGCCGCTTTGTGTCCCAAAACATACATATATCCCTTATACATTGGCGGCATGCTTTGTCGGCTACTTTGTGTCTCAGGACATACATTGCTTATCTACTCTAAATAACAAATTTATAATTTATTAAAACATTTTAAATTACATAGCGAGAAGCAATTTATATTTTTAAATTCAGCCTTTTGAATTTCATTATTCACATCATGAACTTGTCACTTCGCGTGCGTGATTTAATCGTGGTAAAATTTGTTCAAAGTATGTACAAATTTGCGGAAACAGCATTGTAGGGATAACTCAGCATAAAAAGGAGCCATTTCCGCAAATACAAATTCGCTCATCGTTTAGGTAAGAGGGATTCTGATTCTACCTTGCCTAGCAATGTGAATACTGTAACAGGTGAAATACGAGGTTTGTCCAGAAAGTATCGGGCCTACCTATATATTTTCGTGCTAGTGTTATTCTTTATCATCTGGTGGGTGCCATCCTTCAAAGTAATCCCCACTTGATTGAATAAACGGTTCCATCGATGTTTCCACTTTTCAAAACAGTCCTGGAACTCACTTTTAGGGATAGCCTTAAGTACACTCGTCGCATTGTTTTCAACCGTTGTTTTGTCACCGAATCGGTGTCCTTTGAGTGGTTTTTTTAGTTTTGGAAACAGCCAAAAGTCACAACGGGCTATGTCGGGACTGTATGGAGGTTGTCGAAGCAATTCAATATTGTGTTTGCTCAAGAACTGCTGCACAAGATTGGATGAATGCGTTGGGGCATTATCGTGATGGAGGAGCCAGTCACCACTTTGCCAAAAGTGCGGCCGTTTTCTTCTTACTGCATCATGCAAACGTTTCAAAATTTGAACGTAGTATTCTTTATTGATTGTCTGACCTGTTGGTGCATATTCGTGATGTACAACACCTCCACAATCGAAAAAAACAATCAACATTGACTTAACATTGCTCCGACTTTGACGTGCTTTTTTTGGTCTTGGCGATTCACAATGCTTCCACTGTGAAGATTGTTGTTTTGTTTCAGGATCATAACCATAAACCCATGATTCATCACCTGTAATAACTTTTCTAAGCACATTATCATCATTATTGACCATTTCTAGATTGTCCAGAGCGATTTCTAAGCGAATGTTCTTCTGCTCTGCTGTAAGCAATTTTGCGATGAATATCGCACACACGCGTTTCATTCCTAAATTTTCGGTTAAAATTTTTGAAATGATAGTTTTTGGTATCCCAAGGTCTTCTTCTAGTTCTCGCACAGTCATATGACGATCTTGTTTGATTACAAGTCGCACCCGCTCAATATTTCCTGCGGTTTTTGTCGTCGAAGGTCGGCCGGAACGAGAATCACTATCGACAGAAGTGCGACCATCCTTGAACCGTTACACCACTCTTTTATTCCTGTTTTGCTCATACACTCGCTTCCAAAGGCCTTTTGCATCATTTCAATAGTTTCCGAACTCGTTTTTCCGAGTTGAGAGCAAAATTTAATGCAAATTCGTTGATCTTGTTTTTCAGTCATTTTTGACAATATCAAAATCCGACGAACGCGAAAAAGGCACTGTAAACAAAGACGCGCTGCGCATGAACTATACGTTCGGCAGGTGTCAGTAAGTAACTAATAGATTCGTGAGGCTTTACTGTTGACGTTTCTGTCCGGTAGAGGTCGCTCGAACACTATGGCGCGAAGATATAAACATAGGTCCGATACTTTCCGGACAGACCTCGTAAAGGTTCAGCCATTTCCTGAGATCCATTTCATTATTTAGCCTTACTACTCTTCTTTTCTGCATGATAGTTTGAGTGCTCAACTCATAAGACTTTCTCTCTTTCGCTTATAAGAAAAAAGCAGTTTTAGGCAATCTTCTCTCCCCGATATATTATCGTAGTCTAGCAAATCGACTAAATTTTGGTTGCAGCGTTTTTTGGCCTTTCCCAAATAGATACGACAATACTTTGTAGAATTTCGAACGGTGCATCGATAGGACGAACCGTGTCGACTTAGATCTGTTCTCTGCTCGATAAACGACGCTACTAATTGTTATTGAGATTTTATCACTTTATGTCACGCAGTTATCGCAGCTTTAATTTAAGTAGCTGTGACGAGAGCAGGTTGTTCTCTGTTTCTCATCGGTCCCTATGCCTATCCCCTTGGTCTTCGGCCAGGCTCAGTGGTCAGTATTGGGTGTACCTTTTTTATGGGCCTAATACTGTACCTCTTTCTTCAGACGCCATAAATCCCTAGGCTCTGCCGAGATAGCTTAAGGAAAACGAGAGGGGACGCTGTAGCTGAAGAAGGAGAGAGAGAGAGAGAAAGAGAGAGCGCGCGCGTGAAAATGCACTATGCGGGTATAGGGGGGCGGGCAACGCGCGACCAATTAGCGTTTCGTTGCATGCTACCTAAAAACTGGGCTAAGTAGGGATAGTTCGCGAGAGCGCGGTCTATATTGCGATATTGCGCAGGAGTATTGCGTTGCGTCACTCAGCATCAGCCAGTAGTCGAGGTCAATTCACCAAGAAAATTACCTCGCGCTTCCGGTCTCTCTTTTTTTCGGTGGTTTTTCTGCGATAAGAGGTTTGGCTGTCTTATATCCTGCGTGGTCCCACGCCCTGACCGTCCATTATCGTGGGCACCACCTACGCAGGCAGTAGTATCAACAGTGAGAAGCCTAACGATCGGCCTGTTTTGCCGTTGTCACCTTCGCCTCATGGATATCATCGAGGAGGAAATAAAAGGTCAGATCATCTCTCTCTCGGTTTTTATCTCTCTCGCAGAGGTGTGCAGTTGCGTGAACTTATAGGTGGCCTGGCGATCATTCGCCGGCTACCTTTGTTCGACCTTTTAACGATCTTTGTATTTGAGTGATTTACTATAAGATTAAGTAGCCAGGCGTCAACTCCCGGCTATTTTGTGCGGATTTTTATATTAGAATAAGTCGCATTTGTTATTTAATTAGCGTACATAATATAATAGGTGTTCAATTGATAAGTTTAGTTTTGATTAGTTTAAGCGCACACTTGATTGTAGTGTAATAAAAAAGTTTTGTCATTTTCAAACTAATAATTGTGGTTTATTTACTCGCTTTCTCTTCCGATTACGTTTAAAGCGAAAGCAGCTCTCTTGCCTTCCCCTTTAAAAATAGGTAGCAGCCCGTCAAATCTTTTACATAACGAATTTTCAAGAGTTCCATTAACGATTGTCAACGTTCGCATAAGAACACGTCAATTTATCAGTAAACCATTTAGCAACTACTAATGTTACTATTTTCAATCATATATTTCATGGTTAAATTCTTGCTTACTCTTGAGGATTTAATTTGCATGTCTATTTTAGGATTCGAATTTAATTTTTATAACGTAACCCATGGCAGTATAAAAAATAATCTTTTTAGATATTCTCCAAAAAATTCGCTCTAACACATGCTCATATAATCTTGCCCAAATCTATGCAAATTTTCTTACAGAGATTAATATATTATATTTTATCTTATTTTTATAATATTATCTCCTATTTTTCTTATATAAATTTCATCTGACCTCTTACTCTCACTATAAAATTATTTCACATCGAAAATGTTTTGGAATTTCTTTAAAATTCACTATAATAGACTAAATATTTGTTTGGCTCATTATAATTGGCAATAGTTTTAATTTTCTCCGACAACAAAAACTGTTGATGCCTCAAATTTAAAACTGCCTTGAGTTTAGCAATATTCTTTTTATGGTTTATTTATAAATACTTTGTTATTTATTGATGATATCATCTGCAAATTTATCATAAGTTTATTAATATTATAAGATTATTACTGGCAATATTGGCCAAGCCTGGTCTTGTATTTTTTTTCACCGAGAACAACAAAATAGGTGTTTCGCTGTGATGTCATTAGAAGAAGCATTTTATTGTACCATCAACAGAGTATGCCTTCTCCTGGGTGATTTTCACCCCTACCTATAGCTAGAATTGTAGGAAGGAAGAACGCTCACGATGAAACTGCTTAATAATACAAGTCGGTGCATCGCCCGATAAAGTTAATTTTTCGTAATACTCCAACCGAGGAGAATTCAACTCTCTTTCGACTAGAAAACAAAGTCTTGGGTCTTTTGAAGATTTAGTTATTGGATAATTAACAGTTATTATAAGATTCTCTTTCTCTCTCTCTCTCTTTTCTCTCTCTCTCTTTTTTCTCTCTCTCTCTTTTCTCTCTCTCTCTTTTTTCTCTCTCTCTCTTTTCTCTCTCTCTCTTTTCTCTCTCTCTTTCTCTCTCTCTTTCTCTCTCTTTTCTCTCTCTCTCTCTCTCTCTCTCTCATCCTCTCTTTTTCATTAGATCATTGTTGGATATTGGACTACGGATGTCGTTAAATACGTCAGACCACGACGAGATAAATCAAGTACTGTTACGTCCAAAATTTACAAAATATTTACTGCTCCCTTTCTAATCTTGAGTATTACCGCAATTTACAAGGAAAAAAGATCTAGAGTGGGCAAAGCTAGGCAGAATGATCAAAAGGAAAAATCTGTAGTTGCAAGTTACCCTTCGCCACCTCTGACTTGTAGGGATTTCTGCAATTTGTCGAACTTCAGTCCGGTGTCGCCCAGAATGTCGAATGTACCTAAAGCATCGCTCATAGCCAATCACACTTCATAAGTCGAGAGGGATTGGTGGAATGTTTCAGTTCAAGTTGTAACTTCACTGATTTCGGTAGTATCGATTTCTTTATTACTACTACACTGTTAATCTTATTGAAGAGTTCAACGTTTCATATAGCTCATTACGGTTTCGCTCGCGATGACGCAGTGTAGGGGTAATCTGCCCAATTATTGACCAAAATATTGAGTTCACTATTTTACATCGTGAAAAAAAAAATTCTACATGTGTAATTGATATAATTATTTTTTTATTTCCTAATGAAATATCAATAGTTTAATATATTTAATTATTTGTGATCAAATTCTATCGCAATAACGCATAAAAGGATAAATTTATACAAAGTATGAATTGTCCGATGAATGACAATGGGTGCTCAGTGAATGATCATCTTCAGACCAATGAATGACCAACCTTGTTTTTGTACTAGCTGAATTCAATTTATTAATTAATTAATCAATAATTCTTTGTAGAACACTTTTTATTGATGATATCTCAATACAGAATAATAATTTACCATTTTTAAGGTGTTACATTAATAGTGACGTAAAATTATACTCAGTACGAGTGAATAAATAATGTGTTATTTATCTAACAACCGTTTTACCATAATAATTACAGGTACGTTTCGCATCACAAATAAAATTATGATAACTAAATGAACTCAAGTAAAAAAACGTCAAACTCTAACAATATTACTTATTAGTATTAATTACATTAGATCACATTCATACGCTACGTAATTCAAATAAAATAAGTTATTAAAACAATTAAAATGTAATATTACTCATGTCATCTAAAACTTTTTACTTTTTAGGAACTAAAACACTAGTCTCAAATTTATGTAATTCTAATGACTCAACTTTTTTTTAACATCATTTGTAGTTTAACTTCAGTCTCTTTCTGAATAAACTTTTCTTGTAATATCTTTTGTAGTTGCAATTTTATTTTTTCTTGTTTTTTTTCTCAATTTGCTCTTGTTTGATTTTTGTTTCGCTTCCCTTTCAAATTTTTTTAGTTCTTTTATTTTTTCTAATTCAATTTTTTAATTCAATTCGTCGCGCGCCGCGTGCCACGTGACGAAGGGCCGGCAATTAGCTGATAGCTCGCAAGTGGTGTAGAGACGTTCGGTCGTGCCTATACTTTGTTAGTTTTTCTTTGTGAATCGCCTAGTGGCGAGGGAGTGATCCTTGACTGTGATGTGCAACTGTACATGCGGCACCTGCTCTCTTTCGTGACAAGCGGCAATATAAATACGCGAATATATATATATATATATTGTAACGGGGTAAAACCGTTTAATTATTTTATTCGCGCAATTACTCTAAAAAGACGCGCGTAGTTAATTATGCTCAGTACGTAAATCGGGGAGCATGTGGAAACGTGCGTCAGTCAACCAGTAAGTCCTCTTATCTAAGGAAAGTGATTGGAAGCTATGAGGTATAAGTGAATCGAAAAGCACTTGTTAGTAATACGAATTAGATCTTTTATTATCCCTCATAATCTACAGAAGGTCGGCCCGCGCGTTTGTTTACGTTGACGCTCGCTCATCTACAACACGCTTTGCCGGTACGCTCGCTGCTCTTTGTTATTAGAGCCGTTACATGCACGCATCGAATATTAGAAATTGATTATTAATCACGCAATCGCGATCGCGGAATTAAGCTGGCCAGCTTACCTTGTATTTGCAGGTGATCGGAGAACACAGCGACAAATCGCACAGCACGGAACAGTTTTTAATGTTTAGTTCGCGGGTCGCGAATGCGCGCACACAATGGTTTCGCCCTCGATGGCGAAACCTCACACACTCTCTCTCGTCCTGGTCTCGAGCTGGTGGATACCTGGCACCTCGGTGGCAGCTGTCACGGCTATCTGGCACTAGTCGAATATCGCTGATCTGGCGTGTAGTCGTCAAGGGCACGTGAATCGGCGGTGGCGATAGCGAAAAGCGGGCGGACACAACAATGGTCAATGCTTCACTAGTTCGGTTTCAATCGCGCGCGTTCCGTCTGCTCGCGTGCCGAATTCCTTCGTTACATATTTCGTCCCCCCGGTAGGTGCTGCCCTCAGATGCAGCAATTAAGTTAGATTATCAGCGCTAATTTGACGTTTACCGTCACAATATATATATATATATTATATATATATATACTGCTAGAACTGCATGGCTTTTCTTTTGGATTACCTTTCCTTCCTATCGCTTCCCTCAACTTTCGCGATTTAACCCATTTCTTCCCAAGGCGCCATTTTATAGTCGATTTGTTTTTGACCGAGGAAAACCTCAAAATAATCGAAAATGTATACTAGAAGTCACTTTTCTATTGTAAAATTTCCCGCTCTTTACGAATCTGCAGTCAGAATTAGGATATTTTTCACGGAAAATTACAAAATGGCGTCTTGAATGTCGATGAAAATTTAGTATTACATTAGAATTTTTCTTTCAGAAATTAGTTGCTGAAATTTATAGAATCAGGATGAAAATGTAGATTTACATTGAAAATGTTAGTTCTTTGATAAACCTAGGCATTACGAATTTTCCTGGAACATTTTTTCAAGATGGCGGCCAGCAACATGTTGACAAGCAGGGAAATCTAAAATTTTCGAAATAAAAGCCGATTTAGAGAATGAATATATACTACCTATACTTTCGATGTCGCTGAATACAATGCTAGTGTCAATTTCAATTTTACAAAATGGCGGATCCAATATGGCGTCGTTAATACCAAAATGATGAGCACCAGTGAGTGGGTACTCAATTCCTATGTTTTCGATATCGCTGAATACAATGCTAATGTCCGTTTGCAATTTTACAAAATAGCGGATCTAATATGGCGTCGATAGTACCAAAATCAGGTAATGTTGATAAAATTGCGAATCTAATTACTATATTTTTTTCTGGATTCTTTGTCCCTACAGTTGGATAAATCCTTTGTCTTCTCGAGTATTGTAAAGTGTGTATTTCTCTAACGGTGTTTTTCAAGATAGTTGGAGCATATTCACTCTTTTCTTCGGCTGTCTCTCCAATAGTCCTTTTCAGGATAATTGGCGAGCTTTACTATTCACCGAGTATTTTTTCAAGATAAATATTTATCAGATTCGGACTCTAAAAGAAGTTTCATAAAACTGGCAAAATCATGCCGAAACGTAAGTCGATGAGGAATGCCAGTGTTGATAGCAGTGTTGTAGAAAACAATGATCATAGTGATGAAGATGAAAATGATCATGAAGTTATGTGGGTACCCGATGATGATAATAGTGACGTAGAAGGTCTCGATAATGACGGAGAAGCTGATGGAACTTCTAGATTCACTGATGCAGTAGCCTTATCTTATGAAGAAGTGTATCAAAATTTTTCCGCGAACGACAAAAAGTTAGAAGCCTCACATAAATACGAATGGATAGATCAAGAAAGACCATACAATGTTCAACTTGAATCAGAAATATATAATTTTGAAGCAATAAAACAAAATGTACTAGGAAAGGAACCTCGAGAATTATTTGAAATGTTTTTTTGTGATAGAATGAGAGATTACCTTATTGAAGCGATAACTGAAAATGGATTTGAATTAGATCCAGATCATTTCAACAAATTTTTAGGTATTATCATTTTTTCCACTTCCAATATTCGTAAAAGCTATAGAGATTACTGGTCGACTGATGAAATGTGGCATTCCGATGTTGTTTTAGAAACGATGAATAGAAATTTGTTTGAAAAAATTAAGTCCAATTTGAAAACTTCGAAAAATTCAGATAAGACTGATAATGACAAAGTTTGGAAAGTTCGTGTAATTTTAAACATTTTCAGAGAAAATGTAATACAGTTTGGATTTTTTTGCTCTTCTTTATCAATAGATGAAATGATGATTAAATTTTTCGGTCGCACGCTTCTAAAACAATTCATCAAAGACAAACCAATACGTTTTGGAATAAAATTATGGGCCCTTTGTACTTCTAATGGATTTGTTTTAGAAATAGATATCTATTGTGGAAAAAATGATTGTCAAAGTGACACGAAGTTCTCTATATGTAGTTTAGGATCTCGGGCAGTGATGAATATGCTTCATGTTTTTCTAACATCGGTCGATAAGAATGATGTAGCTAAATATCATCTATATTTTGATAGATTTTTCACATCCCCTAATTTACTGGTACACTTGAAAAAACAAAACCTGCGTGCAACAGGTACGGTTAGAGATGATCGTGTTTTTACAAAGGAGATGTTTCCAAAAGTGTTGGATAAATCAAGTAAAAGCTCGAAAACATTGATCAAAAATCCCGAACAGAAGACATTGATAGATAAACATAAACTAGATAAAAAGAAAGCTATTAGAGGATCTTATGTCGTAAGTCATGATAAAACCAGTGGTATTAATTACATTACGGTAATGGACTCGAAACCAGTGTCCATATTATCTACAGCCGTTGGCGTTACACCTACTATTCCAATGGAACGATTCGATAAAACAGCTAAACGTAAAGTACCAATTGAATTTCCTGGAGCATTCAAGACATACAACAAATTTATGGGAGGAGTTGATCTTCATGATCAATACTGCAGTGATCTAAAAACGAATATTGGTTCAAAGAAATGGATATAGGTTATTTTATGTAGATTGATCGAGTCTTCACTGACAAATGCTTTTATTTTGTACAATATGGTGAACAAAAAGAGAATGTCTAGTAAAGATTTTGCAAAAAGTTTTGCAACGTCTTATTTAGAGCAACCGATTGAAAAGTTATCAAAGCATTTGAAACTCACAATATCTGATCGTAGACGAATGTGTATAAAGTGTACCATAAGAACAACATTTTATTGCTATGAGTGCAAAACTCATTTCTGTGATACTTGTTTCAGAGAGTATCATCATATCCACAATAAATCCACAAAATCTTCACAAAGAATATGCAAAGCTAGCAATGACTGCAAGAAACGTACGAATATTTATTGCGAACAATTTCAAGAGTGTCTATGTGCAAATTGTTTTGACTCTTACCATCTTGAAAAAACAGGTACGCTTGATGAATAATTTCTGCCACTATTGCATCAATTATTTTGGAAAATACTAGAAAAAGTGCTAAAAATTCAAAACAAAATGTAGCACTTAGATTTGCGATTTTATCAACACAAACTGATTTTGGTATTACCGATGCCATATTGGATCCGCCATTTTGTAAAATTGAAATTGACACTAGCATTGTATTCAGCGACATCGAAAGTATAGGTAGTATATATTTATTCTCTAAATCGGCTTTTATTTAGAAAATTTTAGATTTCCTCGCTTGGAAAAATGTTCCAGGAAAATTCGTAATGCCTAGGTTTATCAAAGAACTAACATTTTCAATGTAAATCTACATTTTCATCCTGATTCTATAAATTTCAGCAACTAATTTCTGAAAGAAAAATTCTAATGTAATACTAAATTTTCATCGACATTCAAGACGCCATTTTGTAATTTTCCGTGAAAAATATCCTAATTCTGACTGCAGATTCGTAAAGAGCGGGAAATTTTACAATAGAAAAGTGACTTCTAGTATACATTTTCGATTATTTTGAGGTTTTCCTCGGTCAAAAACAAATCGACTATAAAATGGCGCCTTGGGAAGAAATGGGTTAAGCTGGGTGATCCACGACGCTCTCCGCGGGCTAGTTGGTGATTTGACTTACCGGTCCGATCTTACGTAGCAGAACGTAATCCCGCAAAGAGCTACAATTGTGCCAGCCATTGCTTGATCTCAGTTAAATTAATATTGTAGCAGCCTAAATCCCCGTTACATTTGGGCGCCCAAACGTTGTGGTGTTGGCGTGCGCAACGAAAATCTTATCGCGATTAAAGTTTTGGAAAGTCGAATTCTAAGAAGGACAAGGAATGTGCGTTCACTCACAGTGTATTGTTTGTAAACACAAGCCGCACGGCAAGCCACAATTGCGACGTTCGCTAGCAAATACCAAACTATAAACGACTATAATTTCGTCGCTAGAGAAACGTATATTCTCGAAGCTATTGCTTGTATCAAGAATCGAGCATATTTTCAATATTATCAATATACTCGAAAATCATAAATATAAATAAAATTACTTGTGAAATAAATGGTTAGTATGCAAAGGAGTAAAATATTCTTATAAACACAGCCAAATGGGCCACTGCTGTGCCCCCTGCGAGTTATTAAAGGGTCCTATTTCGGTGAAGGAAGCCGGCGCTGACTTCCACAAGCGCGAATCTACCGCGATGACGGGGAATGTGAAGGGAAAAAGTCGAAAGAATTACAAAAGACGATCCCTTTATTTACGCTATCGAAATGATACTCATACGGATTCTTACAAATTAAGATGGTGAGTGCGCTCGCTCAAACCATGAAAACGCGACAGTAGGCAGTGGTTCGGAGTGTATTCGCTCAACTATTATACGCGACGAGTCGATAATATTTATAAGGGGATTCGCTCAACTATCAAACTCGACAAATCAGTTCGCAGCGTTGCGCCGGGCGACAGCTGGTGCGTGAGAGAGTCCGTGAAACAAATATCAGAATCGGACCCCAGCGGCTCGCTGGTGGAGAGTCGGCGTCTGCGGAACCGCAGTTCTGCAGGCAGTGAAGCTCGCTGGATCACCGGTGGCGGCTTGTTGGCTGCTGGCGGCCGGGATCCGCTTCTCGAACGTCGAATGACGATCGCTGTGGAGGCTGCTCAAAGCAGCCGGAGATTCGCCACACAGGAGAATCCCTCACTCGTCCTTGGCTTGCTCTCGATCGGTGCACCGTCAAACTCACTTCTAGCCCGTGACCTGATTAGCGAGTGGTCACTCCTCAACTACCTCTCAATACTTGTTCGTTCCGCTCTCCTTCTTCTCGCGGCGTGAGACGCGCTTTCCGCGTTCTCGCTTATTCTTCTTCCTCTCTCACTCTCTCTCACGCTCTTCTCGCTCTCGCTCTCTCTTGCGCCGTCTTCTTCGCCGGCCGCGCTCTTTCCTCTCCAGGCCGTGCAACGACAAGAGCGCGTGAATGCTATATCAATCATAGCCACGCTCGGCCGCTACATCCGTGCGAGGAGAGTGCCGCGCACAGGACTAGCGAACATCGCTATCAGCCCTGTTACAAGTACATAACTATTTGAATAACAATTGTATACATAACTTAATAACTTTTATTAATATAATTAATTAATAAATTAACAATTATTTAAAATATTTTATATTGAACTGATAATCGTACTTTTCACTTTCATTAAACAAGCCGCTCGATTGTCTCGTAAGTAAATTGTCGATCTGAGTACGTACAAAATGGCGACAAATTAGTCACTAAGTGACTTATCAATTTTTAAAGAAGATATTGATAAGAAACTGTCAAACTGGGTCAGAGACTTACTTAGCTTACAAGTAGATAGCGTATTGACTCAGTTACAACTACGAACCGACGAAACGCTATATGAACGAGCAAACCGATTATTTCGTAGGTTAAATGGCGACTACTTAGCTCAGGACTTTGTAACAACAGATGATTTAGATGAAGAAGCATCAAAATAATCACTTCACAGTGATGACCGATCACCACAGCTTTGTGTGGCTCCAAAATCTTCGGAGCCCAAATGGTAAGTTAGGCCGATGGCCGCTACGCCCCCAGGCATACGATTTCGATATCGTATATCGCAAGGGCAAAGATAATGTTGTGCCCAATGCGCTTTCTCGTATGTACGAGACAAACGAAGACGTAGTAGCTTCGCTAGCGTCTTTCACTGTTGATAAAGATATCAAGGACCCGTGGTACCGGCAGGTAAGTTTCTGCAGGTCGAAGGGGTGTAACAGGGTTATAGCGATGTTCGCTAGCCCTGTGTGCGGCACTCTCCTCGCGTGAACGCAGCGACCAAGTGTACGCTATATAGCGACTACATACCTGTGTCGTTGCAGGATCTGGATAGAGGAGCGCGACGATCGGCGAGGTGTCGCCGTGAGTGCGAGTGAGAGCGAGAAGAGCGAGAGAGAGAGAGAGAGCGATTTTGACTGATTTTTGACGGCGAGAGAAGTGGGAGCGCGGCGGCGTGAGGCTTAGAAATTAAGAGAGAGGAAGGGCAGTTAGGCGCGAGCTCTCAAGTAATTAGGGCCGCCTAGAGAGAGACTGGACGGAGCGAGATTTGGCCGGAAAGGAACGACTGCCATCGGTGCGACTGCCACATTTGCCAGGAAGCCAATAGTCCGAAGCCGAGCCAGTACACGCAGCGACCATTCGCCGTCTACGAGGCAAAGGCCGTGATGCGGCCCTTCCTGCAGCAGCTTCCATCGTCGCCAGGGTGCCGTTTCCTGCGGGACTACGCTTTCACCGGCGTCGCCTCTCTGTCGACGGACCGTCGGCATCCGGTGGGTCCAAAGCCAGTTTATCTCTCTCGCGCCAGCTCTCGCTCGATTACGGACATTAGCGTATTTTGATTTTATCGCGCACGCTGAGCGATCTCGCTCGCGTGATCCCGCGAACTCTAGTCGCGGAAAGGTTGACCGAGCGCGCTCGCCGCGGCGAAGTTAATTTTGTAGCGATATTTGTGAAAAGGCGTCAATAAATGAGATCGCCATATGTAATATATTTGAATTAAAGTGTCCGATTCTTTGTATCAACCTCCCCCAACCAGAGCGAACTTCGTCCTGTGAAAGTCAGCGCCGGCTTTCTTTACCGAGAAAGAACCTAGAAAAATTAGCAGAGACCAGCCCAAGGCGCCCGGAGGCTGACCACTCTTGCAGGGGATCCAAAAGCACACCCTTACAGGAAGATTGTTGGTTGTCGTTTGTATTTGTACCGACCCGACCCTGAGATTGACGATCTGATGGGAGACAACGATGCTTGGAAGCTCGTTGTTCCAAGAGAACAGCGCGAGCAGGTTCTCATTGAATGCCATGAGGAACCCATAGCCGGCCATTTAGGCCGATACAAAACTCACCAGAGAGTGGTGCTACGTTATTACTGGCCGAGTGTCTACAAAGATACCGCTCACTTTGTACGTAACTGTCAAGTGTGCCAGCAAATTAAAGTCGAACAACGATCACCTGCTGGACTGATGGGAAAACACGTTGTTTCCCGTCCATGGGAAATTGTCTGTGGCGATACGATGGGCCCCTTTCCGAGATCGCCTCAAGGTAACGAACACTTACTCATCTTAATGGATATTTTCATGGATAGAGCGTATTCCGATCCGCAAGGCCAATGCCAAAACGTTCAAGAAAGAGATCAATTATCGCATCTTTTTACGTTTTGGAATCCCTGATAAATTTCTATCAGACAATGGCACGCCCTTTAAAAACTCGTTAGTTGACTCTTTCTTAGATGCACATGGCGTCTTTCACGGCACATGCGCTCCTTATTCCCCCAAATCGAACCCGACCGAGTAAGTAAACCGCATCATCAAAACTATAATTGCGCCATTTATTGCAAGTGGGACGAACATATTGGCGAGTTTGCCTTTGCCTACAACACTGCTATCCATGATACCACTCACTCCAGTCCAGCCTTCTTAAATTACGGATGGAATCCAGAACCACCATATAACGTTCGACGTAAGGAATAGCGCACTGCTTTACAGCAGCTGGAAACTAGGGCCCATGAAGAATGGTACTCTCGCATGCAAAAGCTTGACGAATTATGAGCCAATACCCGCGAAAGGAGTGAAGCTGCTCATTTGCGACAAGAAAAGTACTATAATCAGAAACATCGCGATATCAACTACGACATCGGCGATAAAGTTTGGGTAAAGAACTGAGTTCTCTCCTCTGCTGCCAAGGCCATAGCAGCTAAACTCTGCCCTAAATATATATACGCTGGCCCATTTGTTGTAATATCTCGCTTTGGTATGAATTCTTATCAGCTTCGGAACGAGAATGGAGTCGATATAGGAAAGCTCGCCGCCTGTGACATGAAGCCCTGTTTCGATGCCGAGCAATTCCCTTCGGAGGCGATATAGGATGAGGGTGACGTCTTGTACGGGGAAGGCTTAAAGCTTTCCATTGATGAAAGCGCCCGAGCAGATGCTCTACCAGTGATGGATGAATCAATAGTAGCAGCTTCTTCTGCGCCTATGAATGATGTCGCGAAGACTCAGTTGAGTCCAAGCCAAGCTCCACTGGTACCAAGGGTCATTGCCCATCGAAAAAGAGGACGACCACGTGGCTCCAAGAAAGCCATACCGCTATTGGTAACGACCTCGCCCCGGCGGCTGCGCCCTAGAGGCAAGCTTAACGCTTAATATCCCTCTAGCACGACGTGCTTATACTACACGACACCATAACAACACTAAGCCTACGCTATACTCTTCAAGACCTTTCACAGTCGCTTCTGCCCTTGGTTCGCTTACTGCTCTACTTCCGCTTACGCTTCACCGCTTTCAATTTCTTTTCTTTGTTTGCTCTTATTAATTTAGATGGATCCTTTACAGAGAATGATCCCCGTCAGGAATGCCTGCGAAGAGCCAAATGTGGTCCAGGTGACTATTTCCCGAAGCCTGCTGGCCCAATTCGGGTAGTTCGCCTCCGAGATGGCTAGAGCGCAGGCTCCGTTTCCGCCAGAAATAAAGCCGGAATTACCCTCGATCGAGGAGCTGGCTCGGCGCTGGACAGAATGATATTCGGTCAAGCGCAGGGAAGAGAAGGAGAAACACCTGCGTATCCAACGAGCTCTCCCCGCTCCAGGCAACCAGGGCGAACGACAACGGCCACGCTCTGAGCCACGTCAATCCTCAGTGCACCTAACCCACGTCACTGATGAAGAGTCGATGCCGGCCCAAACCCACGAAGAAAGGTGGGCCGACATGGAGGCAACGTCATGATCGTGTCGTTCTGCGCGTATCAAGGCGCAAGAAAAAGAACGTCGGGCCTATGCAGCCGTTATGGCCTTCACGGACCATCCCGACGCTCGTGTCCGAGCTGACGCATTCCTTGGCTTTGTCTAAAAGGTCCAGGAGGAAAGAGCCCTAGACCTTTCTTACCCAAGCCGCAGAGTGCTGGAATGAGGCCAAGGCCATCCAGAAGGAGCGCGAGCGCCTTCTGGTACAGCAGGAGCCGAAGCGGCAGGAAATTTTGGAGCTCCAACGCTAACTGGCTGAACTGAATGTCCAGTACACGTGGGCTTCTACCACGACAGCAAGTGCTGAGTGCTGCTGTCTCAGGTCCGTTCCCAAGCCATATGCCAGGTCCAACTCATCCGAACCCTCGCCTGCTCACCCATGAAGAGCGTTGCGAAATTGCAAGGCAGAAATGAGGGCTTAACCTCTCAATACTCTGCGCTTCTGCATCAAGATGCCACAAGGCCATATGGCAAGTATGACGGTCCAGCCCCGGAGAAGAGGGGCATTCGGTTCTGCTATATCTGCAATTTGACGCAATCAGTAGAACCGAAAATAGCCCCATCTTCTTCCAACATTGGAAGTTTGAACAGGGGCTAGCCAGCCATTACTTGATCTCGGTTAAATTAATATTGTAGCGTCCTAAATCCCCGTTACAAGCGTAGATTTATGGTTTTTCTATTTTAACTTTCTTTTTAGTAGATCTTACAATTGTTCAAAAATGCAGCTCCTGCTTCCATAAATCTTTGATATTGTTTGACAAGGAATCATCTTTTTTAAGATCCAACTCACAATCAGTACTGTAACTTCCATAAGTCGTAGAAAAACAAGCAGTAATAATAAAGTTTCATCGCAACTGGCAACTTGACCTTCATATTTTTTATGCGAATCATCTTTTTACGTTGATATCTCGGATTGACACTCTTCATGTTGCATGGATAAATCCACTGGCGAATGTTGGTCTGTGAGTGGTAACACATTTTTTAATGAAATATTACTATCTATAGTTAGTGATAAATTGTGAATTGCTACAAAGTTTTGAGAGCTTTCTTGGTATACATTCATAGTTTCTTGTAAACAAGTAGATAATTTACTCGATGTTAAATCGAAATTGGTTGAAACACTATTATCAAGTACTGAGACTTGTTCGATCAAAGCAGATGAATGTTCTTTGGTCTTTGAATGTTCTTTGGCATTCGAATGTTCTTTGGCATTTGAAACTTCTTTTAAATCTTTTTCAGCATCCACATGTGAAACTACGATATTATGACAAAGTACACCTGAACAAACATCAGTGATGTTAACCAAAGCAACCAAAGTTTCGTTATTCATATGCTCTGAGTCTTCTAAATTTTAAGTATTCATCGATAAACTCTCAATTTCTTCGATTATTTCTATACTTTTCAAATCAGACTATCCACTGCTGTTATCTATTATAGGAATATTATTTATATCTAATATTATCTCCTCACCATGTTTGTTTCCTTCATTTTCTGCAATTAAATGTTATACATTAATCAAACAGTTGATATTAAAAAAGAATTCAATATGTTTATGTATATTAAATTTACCTGGATAATGATTCATATCACTAAATAAGTCATTGGAATTCATATTATCATTAAAATTTTCTAAAAGTCCTTTGGCATTTTTCCACACATTAAATAAAACAATTTCATGTGAAGGAATCTCATACTATTATTAGCTGAGTTAAACCTTTCTAAAATATGTTTTGGTATATTTTGTTCAATTAACTGTAACGCTGTTGGCGATGGTATTGCCATTGCTATCACCTACACTGCTGCTGTTCTCATTGGCAGCATTTGAAGGAACAGAGTTAAAATCAAGTTTGTGTCATTGAATGAAGGCACTTTTGTAAGGGCTTATTTAATTGTAACTGAGACCGGTACTGTTAATCTTTGTTCGGCAGTAATCTGGCTGGGCATTATATCCTGTCTTGTATAATTTACTAATGTTGTTTTAATATCAGTGAAGGGATCCGAGATTTTTAGTCTTGTCTGTTCGGCTAATGGAGTACTAGAAGGAACCTGGAGAGGGAGAGTCTTTCGATTTTGAATTTACCTTTGTTGAAGAGTAGTTTTTAATCATTTAATTTCTATATCTACAATTTTCTACAATTTTCTTAGCTTCTGTTTTAATCTGTTGTTCTTTGGCTAGAAGAGCCACTTCTCGTTCTTTAAGTTTACGTTGTTTTTTAGACAGTCGAAATTGCAGGTCATCCCGTTGTTGTTTATTTATATCACTACCTTTAATTCTTTCAAGGAAGCTTCTAATTATTTCTTTGCTATCTTGTTCTGAGAGTGACGATCTTTCACTACCATTTTCTAACATTGCTATTTTCTTAAAACAGTTTCTGTGGAGATAAAAATCACTCTGTTGCAAAGTTATGTTTTTGTTTGCTAGTAATCGGATAAAAAAATTTCTTAAAATCAAAAGCTAAAAGATAAAGACAAAGCGTTAAAGTAAAATGGAAGAGAAATAAAGCCAATGATACAAAAGACAGATTTTCAATTTCCTCCTAGCAAGAGGTTAAATTTCATCGGGTGTATAAAATGTCACACTCTAATAAACATTAGTTTCACAGCCAGTCACACTCCACAAGTCGAGAGGAATTGGCGGAATATTTTGGTTCGAGTTGCAACTTGACTGATTTTGATGGCATCGATTTCTTTATTACTACTACACTGTTAATCTTACAAAAGAGTTAAATAGTCTTCTCAACAATCGAAAAAAGGCCAGCAATAGCCTGCCTACTGGCGTGATAATTAATGTCACCGGCCAATGGACAATTACTCATTCAGCTTCGCGAATCGTTCATTACCCCATTTAGCAACTCTCGAAAGAGCATGAGAGAGGAGGACTGTCTCTCTCCTACTCTTGCGATGTGCTTTTGTCAAAAGCGCATATTAGGCGAAAGACTATACGTGTCTTTTACTCTCCGCAGAAAACGGCATCGACTTACATGCACCTTTCAATTTATACCGAATCTGCCGAGAACAAGGAACTACGTAGTTAGCTGTTTGCGTAAGAAAAACTGATAGTCGCACACAAATTGCGGTTTCGGCACCATCTCAGCGTCCGATATCCGAAAAAATTATCCGATACAGCAACCAATTTTTCTGAAACTTGATATAAATATTGTGTATATAGTAATGAACTTCAGTATAGATTTTTAGATCATTATAATGAGTAGGTCAAAAGTTATAAACAATAAAAAAATTGAATAATAATTTTTTTTAAATTCATATCGCCGCAATCGTTCAAGTTATTGATATCAAATTTGTTAAATACTCGTAAAGAACTATCAAACTACCGATGTGAAAATGTGTTTCCTACAATATTCAAAAAGTTCCTAACTTTTCTTATAAACAAATGACTATATCTGTAAAACGTATTTGTTATTTAAAAAATTTTTTTTACTAGATTTCTCAAGTTATTTTCATTCAAAATAAACAATAAAATTATTTGTATGGTAATTATATCGAATGCAGTAAGGAACTATAGCAGGGGTTTCACCTGTAGCTCCCGCTGTCTATTAACTAACCTTTTTTACTTGCCTTGTTTGACATACATAAATTCTAACTCGATGTTCTAGTATTGAAAAACTCATTCAGTATTAAAAACAGCGTAAAGCTTACTAATCTTTATCTGCATTTCCTCTTTGTATTCAGTCAGCCGACTGAATATTGATATCTGCCTTGTCAGATAGACAGTATCAAATATTTACTTAACATTTATTCTAATAAGATAAATTACAGTAACAAAATTACACAAGATCATAAAATGAAAAATTCTACCTATTGTTAAATAATTTTATGTATTTCAGCCCGCTGAAACCGAATGTGACTTCCTTCAGTTTCTATCACTTCATATTCAAGGGAATTTGAATGTCAAATTTTTAATTTTCTGTCCTAATATAATTCATATGATTTTGAGGTCTTTGCGTAACAACTACTTGTGCCTATCATATTGTTATTTTATTGAGACAAATTGAAAATTTGAATATTATTCTATAAAAATAGTAGAAAGTGCTATTGGGATGGGAGCGTATACATTACCATTGTGTAGTAACACCATTTTTAACTTGTTCAAATTTAAAAAGTCGACAAAGAGTTGGCACTCCTTAACATCATAATTGATTCTAAACTGCTCAATTAAAGCATGAACATTGTTGCAATATACCATATTGTTATTATGAGAAAAGAATTTTCTGAAAGACTTATCTCGCATGTGATAAAATGACACATTTATTTTAGATGACAACTAATTGTTTCTTTCAATCTTGATGTCAATAACTCTGCACTTTTCTTTAAAAGTCCTCAATGTCAGATTAAATTACTCTATTCGAATTTATTGAAAGTATTTGTAACTTTCTCATCCAGTACAGATCTTTTTCATGTCCCTTCAAATCCTCTTTTTCAAGTTCATTGTATTTTTCAGTCTGGTTATTATTTTCTGACGATTTCATACAATAGAGAGTTAAAGAGGGAAAAGTTACAAATAGAATATTAGGATATTTTATAAAACTTCTATTATTTTTGTTGTAGCCCACTGTTTTACATAAATAAAATGGTAATCGGTTTTATTCTCAGAAGTTTCTCTTCAAAGTATTGGAGTAAGTATTTGTTTGGTATATGATTCTGTATTGCCTGAAGAAAAAAGGTGAGTGTGGCATTTGCTACATTTGATTTTTGAAGTCCATGTATTACTAAGAGCGTAAATGGAATATAATATAATTTTTCGAATTTTTCGTGTTCACTGCCTTCTGTATTGTGACAGCACATATTTTCCTCAGACCACATAAAATCTATCATTTCCATTACAGACTGATATATTCATAGAATAATATAAGATTTCTGAAAAAAATTGACTTAAAAAACATAAAATAAATTCATTTGATAAATAAAAGAAGGCTGAAAGTTATTCATATAAGAATTCTTATAGGTAACATATTTACCAAAATCAGTCTCGCTTCTATCCAATATTCGTCCATGTTATATATTGTTCCATAACATTAAGTTTCGAAGGTTTGGAGGATTTTAAAAAAAGACAATTCTGAATTCAGTTTTAAGAAAACTTGAAAATTGTAAATTAAACACTCTAGTCTGCAACTTTCAGAATATCGAAACTTAGAATCCATATTTAATCATTTGATTATTATTTTTTCACATACTTTGGAAAGTATAAGAAGGAGACTGATGAGTATATATGACGAAACAAGCTCGGATGATTTGTCTAGTTTTGGAATAAGTATGATTAATGCCACCTTCTATGCAGCAGGAAAATATGATATTCGAGATATTGCATTAATTGTTATTAAGATAAATCTTTCTACTTATATAGAGAGTTCTTTAAGTAGTTTCCCATTAATGCTGTCGTGTCCTAGGTTCTTTTTTAGATTCACAATAATGTTTATTATTTAATTTATTTTTACGTTGTTGAACAAGTAATTTTTACTGTGTTTAGTCTTCTATTTAACATTGTGAATTCTTCTTCTTTTATTATGATACGTTGTGTCGAGGTAAATACGCTTCCGAGGTATTTAGCAAATGTATTAGCATTATTCATGTTCATTCTTGTACATGTCTTATGATTTTTTTGGATAGAGGGTGAAAATTTTTAAGGTTGCATCATTTTTTTGGTTGCATTTCAAAGTGAATAATCGAATGTCTCTGTAGCAGTTAGATTTTTTAGGTAGTTATTTAATACTGTATTAATTTTATAACAGGGCTGCACATTTGACGCGCGCTGCAGTCGCCGTCATTAAAAAATAATTAGAAGCATTATAGGTTGACAAATTAAGAAGCAGTGTCCAGGTAGCACAGTTATGCCGTCGTAGGAGCGGTTCAGCTCCTAGACCCACGGAGAGCGTCGTGCAGCTCACTTACGCTGAAAACGAAATAGAACACAATGTGGAATCGCAACGGGTGACGAGGAAGCGGGAAAAAATAGGGTTCAAAAGAAGCAAGCGATTAACGTAAAACAGATCATATAATGATATGAAAGGCAAAAAATGAATAATAGCACACAAGCGTATATAACAGAAGTGAAGGGGCGCTTCGCAGAAGCGCAAACGGTAGCGTTGCAGTGCGAGAATGAGATAGAGAAAGCAGCAAGCCGGGAGAGAAAGAGAGAGATCGCAGTCGCCGGCCGTAGTTTCCTAACCCTCGCTTATACGTTACAAATGAACCGATACACTCGTGATACACCAGCACCAACACGCGCACGTGTGTTATCACTATCCCAGCCGCGTTGCAGTTCGGGAGGAAACGAATAGCTACGCTGAGGCTACAGATACCTCTTCTTTTGTGAATGCAGTTCGGAAAACGGATACGCAGCGAAACAAGGACAATGCGTGAAAGATTGAACGACTTGCGCAAGATGCGTGTGCGTGATTGCGTGGTCAAATCTGTTCTCCGCTGCTGCTGCCGTGAAGTCTATGCGAGCTACGGAAGGCCAGCGGCGCCTAGCCCTTACGCGTGTTGCGACTTTTTAGATATTTCTCTCTCTTTTCCTCTCATGCGACTTACCGTGATCGGCTGCCTCTCCTATCACACTATTGTCGGCTGCGCTAGTAGCTAAATATATTGTACAATAATATATGTATATAGCTTATTGTGGGGAGACAGTGACATAATGAGGGCTAATCGCGTTCGTTATAATTTTTATAAGTTAAATTCTTTTATTGCACGATTATACTTTGTTTATTCAGTGTGTTCACTACTTTGCTGCCGTGTCTTCCTTAGTTTTTTTTTTAATTTACAATTGATCTAAGACTGTTTTAGAAATAAATATATTAGATTTTTTATTTATTCAGTGTTTGGGGATCATAATATTGATAGCTGTCCGAATATTATTATTTAGATTTTCTGTAGCAGTATCTGTCTTGTCGAATTTAGACGGTATTTTACGTCTTAATTCATTATTTAGTACTGCATGTAGGTATCCCAGTTTGTTTTTCTAAAAAAAGAAGAGAACTTCTTTGTGGGCCAATCGTGGACGTTTCTCTAGCAACTCGGTTTTCAAACGATCCAATAACGATGAATAATATTCGCCTGTAATGGTTTTACCCTTTTCCAGATAGTCGATGAAGATTATTCCTTGCGAATCCCAAAAGACAGTCGCCATAACCTTCCCGGCCGAAGGAATTGTCTTCGCCTTTTTCGGAGCAGATTCCCCCTTGGTAACCCATTGTTTAGACTGTTCTTTGGTCTCAGGAGTATAGTGATGTATCAATGTTTCATCTACAGTGATGAAAGGACGCATAAACACTTTACACGATCTCGTTTTTGGTCAATCGTGAGCAATCGCGGCACCCATCTAGTGGATAGCTTTTTCATGTCCAAATGTTGGTGCAAAATATTATGTACCCATTCGCACGAGATGCCTACAGTACTAGCAATCTCACGCACCTTCACTCTTCTGTCAGCCATCACCATATCATGGATTTTATCAATGATTTCTGAAGTGGTAACCTCAACAGGGCGTCCAGAACGTTCAGCGTCTTTTGTGCTCATATGACCACTCCGAAAATTTTGAAACCACTTATAAACCATTCTAATCGATGATGCACAATCACCATAATGTTTATCAAGCTTCTGTTTAATCTCCTGAGGCGTTTTGCCTTTGAAAAAGTAATGTTTAATCAACATACGAAATTCTTTTTCGTCCATTTTTTTACAACCACTCGATTTCTTTGATTGAAACGAATGTAAAACGCAAAGTAATTGACCGATCTGGCTAAAGCTTGGTGTGAGCTCTTCTAAGATATGCCACTAACTGAAAATAACCTTGATACGCACTAGTAGCGCCATCTCTCTGACTTAGCACGGACTTTTCAAACGACCCTCGTATAGTTATACGTGTATTCGCCTTTACGTCTGATGATTTCGTTTCAGTGTCTTCTTTCTAACCGAGTTGAACTCACCTTAAGTCACTTAACTTGTGACACTCGATCTATCGTAGGTGTGACTGACTTTATGCCTAATCCGCCTAATCCCCTAGATGAAATTGGATTTAAACTTAAGCCTTTATAAATCGGTTAAGCTAATAGGAAACGAAGTGACATAAACGGCGAATAAAATTAACTGAGTTTAATCAATAAAAAGTACAGTCTTTTATGGTCCGAAAAACTAATAATAATAATAATAATAATAATAATAATAATAATAATAATAATAATAATAATAATAATAATAATAATAATAATAATAATAATAATAATAATAATAACTAATAAAAAAATAACTTGTAATAGGATTTACAATTAATTATTGATATTCGGTGAGAGAGAGAGATTGAGAGAGAGAGAGAATTCGAAAATTGCCGCGAAAACTAACGCTCGGCGCGACTACAAAAATATTCAAGATCGCGATTGACAAAATACGTTCGAAAGTATTTTGTCACGCAACAATAAAGGGAGGTGCAACTGCGGTGCATTTACGGTGATCAACGGTAATTGTTGTAGAATCAACGGTGCTTCTCAAATAGATTAGCTGCGTTGCTTCTCTTCAACTCTGCTGCTGCTTTTATTGCTGCTGCTGCAACGCTGTTTCCTACCGTCGCTACAATGATGATGCACTCACGCACGTAAAAAATAGTCCCAGAAAACTTGGATTGACACGGCGAAACACAATGCAAAACAATTTAGCGGTATTCTCGCGAAAACAGCTGAGGCTTAACTGCCTACTTTCAAACTCTCGCGCGCCCTCTCTCTCTCTCTCTCTCTCTCTCTTAATCGTTCAAACTAACATGCGAGTAAAAGAATCGCGAACGGATCGATTAATTGAATCGACTATCGTTGCAACATATGTGTGTGTGGATGTTTTTTTTTTTTTTTTTATTTATCTGAAGAGGTCGAGAATGCTTTTTACGCACCATGACAGGAGCCTTGTGGGGCTCCCCATGTGTGGGGCTCGCCAAATTATTTGCATCACTTGCCTGATCAGATGGTACGACCAGATTCTACTTCTTCCGAAGTAAAAGCCCTACTCACCAAACTCCAGCCTCATTATCTTCTGTAGTCCTTTTATCCCCCGCGGAACTGCCGCTAGGTATTACTTCACGGGGAGGCACTAGCATTTCGCTTTTCCTTCTATCTTGCCCTCTCTACGTCTCCCAATCACCACGAGGTGGTTGGAGGTTCGGGCTAAGGTTGTCGTCTTCTTCTTACTGCATCATTGAATCGTCTTCTTCTTTCTGCATCGTCCGGTCGTCTTCTTCATACAGCATCGTCCGGTCATCCTCTGGACAGACTCAACCTCAACACCTACGTTCCTCTGCATCGGGTGAGGGAGTCTGAGCTCAACCTATATGTGTGTGTGTGTGTGTGTGTGTGTGTGTGTGTGTGTGTGTGTGTGTGTGTGTGTGTGTGTGTGTGTGTGTATATAAATAATGGCAGGTTATCAAAGAAATGTTATTTCCAACTTTTATTCTCGTTGATCCCTATTAATCCCAATGGAAGTAGTAACAATAAATTTTAAGAACATTAGTAAAATCTCATTTTATTTGATAAATAGAATTCACTCCGTGAGCGGTAATTGAATTAATACAAAGGAATTGTCGCGTGTCGCGAATCAACTGCCGAAAGAAATCGGTACGCTCTTTTATATGTTGAATATTGACTCATTAGCTTACATTGATTTGTCGAGTAATCAACAAGTTAATATGTCAGTGTTTCGATTTCTGAGTTGGAATTCTGCTGAGTTCAGTTAGTTTGACAATTTTGTGTTTCGTAAAGGTGTAACACATTTTAGTGCTTACTTTGCTACTTTGCTTCATTGCCGCTGACCTCAAAATAAGTAGAGTTTACGTATCAGGACATAAACACCTCCGTGGCTAGATAGTTGCATATCGGTTCGATATCAACGTAGAAAAAAGAAAAGAGGATATAGTTATATTTATTTTAATTTTGAGATATTCGACAATTATGCTCAAGTCTATGCAAATTTTGTCTTAAGAATTATAACATTATAGTGTAGTAGAGTTTCATTTTAGATCTTTATTTATATTATCTTTGTAGTTATGATTAATGGAAGTCTAATATGAAGATTGGATTATCTTGTTCATTTATTTTGGAAATTTTGTTTGGAATTAGTGTTGAAGGTATGGGTTTGGATATGGTTTGGAAGTACGAGGTGTGTTCAAAAAATACCCGGAATTTTTAAATTTCGCGGGTCTGGAGAGTCCGATTGTCAAAATTTTTTTTTATTGTGTTGGTATACATGCCCCTGAAGTATGATAAAATTTTCAGCTATATTCACTGTTTACTTTGTCTGCGGTAGTCGCTAAGCTTTGACATGTTTTTATGAGCTCGGCGATTTTCGTTTTTTAAAAGAAATGGATCAAAGAATTTGTATTAAATTTTGTGTAAAAAATGAAATAAAGTGTAACAAAGTGTGTGAAATGTTACAAAAAGCCTATGGTGAGTATTCTATGAAAAAAACAAGTGTTTACAAGTGGTATAAGCGTTTCCAAGATGGCCGCAAAGACGTTGAAGATGACGAACGCTCCGGTCGACCCAGCACGTCAACAATCGATGAAAATGTGAAAAAAGTGGAAAAAATGGTTCTGAATGATCGCCGAATCACAATTAGAGAAGTTGCTAATGAAGTTGGCATATCAATTGGCTGATGTCATAACATTTTTTCAAATGTTTTGGGCATGAAACGGCTGGCAGCAAAATTCATTCCAAAACTGCTGAACTTTGACCAAAAAAACAATCGCATGAACATCGCTCAGGAGCTGTTAAACGACGTCAACGACGATCCAAGTTTGCTTGAAAGGGTCATAACTGGTGATGAAACATGGGTGTATGGTTATGATGTCGAAACCAAAGCACAATCGTCCACCTGAAAGCATTCAACGTCACCAAGAGCGAAAAAAGCACGTCAAGTTCGATCAAATGTGAAGGTTTTACTTACAGTTTTCTTTGACTGCCGGGTCGTGGTGCATCATGAGTTCTTATCACAAGGTCGTACGGTTAATAAGGAGTATTACCTTGAAGTTATGCGACGTTTGCGTGAAGCAATCCGAAAAAAACGCCCCGATTTATGGAAAAACAATTCATGGCTTTTGTATCACGATAACGCACCTGCTCACTCGTCGTTGCTTGTTCGTAATTTTTTGGCTAAAAACAATACCATAGTCGTGCTCCAACCTCCATATTCACCAGATATGGCTCCGTGTGACTTTTTCCTGTTCCCAAAGTTGAAGAAACCCATGAAACGACGGCGTTTTTCCTCGATTGAAGAAATAAAGGCCGAATCGCTGAGAGTGCTCAAGGACATACCAAAAAGTGAATATCAAGAGTGCTTCGAAGATTGGAAAAAACGCTGGCATATCTGGGGGGGATTACTTTGAAGGGGACCACATTGATATAAACGAATAAATAAATATTTTTTTGGAAAAACGATAATTCCGGGTACTTTTTGAACACACCTCGTATAGGGATGGTTTTGGTATGGTGACTTCGGGGTGGTTAACTATTATTTGATTCAATTCGTATTCGTTGTTTTCTGCTGCGTTTTTGCATTCTTGCATGGCGAGTGGCTTGTTCAGTGCTACGAGTATGTGTGTGATTAAGCTAAACACTGCTGCTAACAAATCTGTTGAGAATCCATATATTGAGTGCAATGTATAGCCTCTAATTATCACATTAAATAGGCTTTTTAGGCATTGAAATATGATAACACTCATTATAATAGCTAAACTTATAGAGCCGAATTAAGTGAGTTTGTTAACGACATTATTCCAGGTACTTTCTGCTAGGTCGGTCAGAGTTTTCTCTGTAAATATCAAATTTGATATTGGTCCTCTTTGTATGCTTTCATCGCTTCGCATATCTCTTGCAATTACGTTGAGGAGTGCTGTTTTCTCTATGGGAAAGAGTATATGGTTTTTTAATCGTTGCAGATCTTCTTGGGAATAAATGCCATTAGTTGTTAATGATTCTAATTCTGTCGGTTTCCATGTTGTTGTAGTGTTTGGTTTCAATGTCAGGACTGCGTTGGTTGCTTTCCTTGGTGCTGTTGTGAGACTTATCCATTGGTTTACAATTTTGTAGTATTGGGAAATGATTATGTTACAATTTATCTCTGTTCCCAGATCTTCAATATCAATATCTTTAATAAGATGTGTGTTTTTGGTGTGAGGTAGTATGCTTAATTTTTTGATTTTACTAGAAGTTGTGCAAAGCACCTATCTATGTGGAGTAGGTGACAGTTTTTGTGCGAGTGTATAAAAGTAAAGGCAACGTGAAAATATTGGTAGTCATGTTCGTTAACTCTGACTCTTTAGGGTAATTTTTCACTGTTAGAAGCGCACTATTTCCCACCAACTGAACTATCACAGTATAAACATTAAAAGTTGAGCTTAGTCTTAATAAATTTTACATCGCAATTCAAGTTATCAACATACCTGTCGGGACCTACGAGATCGAAGACATTGATAAATTTCTTCATAAAGCTGTGCAGTGTCTCGACACTGATAATAGTAATATAACATTAAATTTGAAACCAAACAACAACACCTTGCATTGTACAATCAAATGTTCTGAATCTGTCAATTTCCGTCCTCAAAATTCTATTAGACGATTGTTGGGTTTTTCACAACGTATATTAGAAAGGTTTCTCACAACTCTGATCTGCCCGCCAGTATTCTCAAAGTGAACGCTGTGAGAGTTCAGTGTAACATAACCGCCGGCGCTTGCTTGAACGGAAACACTGTTTACGATATTCATGAATTTTTCCAGCAGTACCGCCTGGATATAAAATTATTGAAATTCCCTCTCACGTGATTTATCTTTCGATTATTCAATCAAGACGGAAATTTAATTAATTTTCGTGGTAAAGTCATAACCATCAGATTACACTTTAAAAATGTATGATGGGAATTGTTTACGATTCAAAGAGTGGTAGGGGCTATATAAGCCCTGAAAAATCCACCATAAGTCGTCGACTGAAATGGAAAAGGTCAACACGGCGAACTCCAGTCATCAATCGTCATCGGAAAGCGAAAGCTTTAACACGTCAAAATATAAAATTCCTAAAAAGTCTTGGGTTAAGAGTAGTTCCTAGTGGAAAATAAATTGCCTAATTTTTTCTGTTGCTTTCAACGAAACAATGGAGAACATTCTAGAAATACAGTCACCTGTCGTCTTCGATGAATCTTTGGCTCAATACGAGATCCACGCTCATTAGCCTTACACCAATTCATCGTTCAAAAATAGTGACGAGATTCGTATATCAATTCAATATCAAGATTTGTGTCTTCTGCCATCTCGCAGCTCGGTACACATTTGTGGACGATTATGTAGCAACAATAACACTTTGTTAACAAATACTAATTTTGTTAATAAAGCCATTTGTCACATGTTTGAAAAAATTAGGTATGGGCTGAATACTATAGAAATAAATAAATATAAGAACGTTGGTCTCACAACAATTATGAAGAACTGGTTATCTCTCACTCCATGTCAAACTTTGATTGCCGAAAATGCCGGATTTATAAATATAGAACGAGAGAACCATAAAATAACTCATGCGAATGGTGACTTTGATATTGTGATTCCTATGAGCTTCATACTTGGATTCTCTGAGGACAATCGTAAAGTGCTAGTGAATATAAAACATGAATTAATTCTCATAAGATCGAGTACCGATGTAAATACAGTTTATCGAATGAAGAAGACCGTTAGCGACGTTAAAGCTTACGATTAACTTAAGATTGATGTAACACATTTCGAATGGCTTATTCCCTATGTGACTGCATCGAATGCAAAGAAAATACGTTTACTCGACTTTCTAAGAAGTGAACGAAGTATTTCAACGAGTTTTCGTAGTTGGAAACTGTATGAATATCTAGCATTGCCTGCAAACACAAATCACTTCTGGATAGATAAAACAACAAATCAGTTGGAGAAACTACGCTACGTCATCTTAGCCTTCCAAACTAATCGAAAAAATAAACCAAACTCTAACGCTAGTATATTTAATCATTGTAACATCAGAATTGTAAAACTGTACCTCAACTCTCAGTACTATCCATATGGCAATCTCAATATTGATTTCAGCAAAAACTAGTACACAATATTGTACGATACGTATGCCAATTTTACAAACGTATACTACGGTAAAGATGCCGAACCGATGCTCAAAAAACTCGAATATAAAATTTACATGCCACTCCTAGTGATTGACTGTTCGAAACAAATCGAGTCATTACAGACTGCTTCAGTAGATGTACACTTCGAGTTCCAAACTAGAGTAAATATTCCCGAAGGAACTACAGCGTATTGTCTGATTCTACACGATCGCATTGTTCAGAATAATCTAATAAATGGAGATGTCAAGAAACTTATTTAGGAGGGGAGAGGGGTATTAGAGAATTTACTTTTGCCTTAAGCAGCTCAGTAGTAGCTTTCTATCGCAATGTTGTACGTAGTGGATATGAGAAAATCTACAGAAATAGACCAATTTGAAAATAAAAAAAAAAAAATTTTTTTTTTGGAGCACCGTTCTGAAAATTTGTATCGAGGTACAGTTTCAGCTTCCAAATGAGAACGTACAACCATAACTCATTTTTTATATGGGCACGGGGGTTAATTTCATGGAATTAAAAAAAAGACAATATTTTAAATCAGTAGTTTTGTAAAAATAATACAATAATAACAATTTTGTAATAACAATTCTTTATCATTTGAGTTACTAGTATCAATAAATATCACATCGGTATTGCAGTTAGTTGTAACTGACGAGCTCAAATTGTCTACTTTGTTTTTCTTTGATGGAAAATAATACATTTGCCAGTTCAACGTACGTTTGTTTACATCTCTATTCGATACATTTTCTGCTCGAGTACGTCTAATGTCATGAGACGTTAGTTCATTTGATGTCAGTGTTTCCACAACTTGAAATCTCTATTGATAACTGATGCGGGTTAGCATTTACACTAAAAATAAAAATATTAATATTATTTTGAATGAATCCAAAGTATACCATATATAGTTTTAATAGTTACGTGTTTCCTGCAAAAGATTTCGAAGCCTTATTATTTAATCTCCATTCTGCAGTAGATATTTTTTTTCTTTCTCGCTCCTGTTTTTCTCTTTCCCTTTTTTCTTTCATATGCATTCGCTTTTTTTCAAGCTTTGAATTTCTGTCGTTAACTGGCTCACTCATTTTCATCACTATTCACGCTTTTATTCGCAATAGAGCTCTATTCCGACGATGTTGCTTGGTCAACTAACGTGGCAAGACTGATTTGTTTATTTACATTCGACGTAAGACCTATTACAATCGCGTATTATATGATACAATCAATCTATGGCCAAATACTCGTCATTTTGAACATCCAATAATTTTATTTTATCAAAGTATATCAGATAATACAATAATTCATGATTATAGAATGTTATGGAAATTTACATGAAAAAATCATTTTGAAAAACTATTTTATTTTACTATTTTATTTGACGCAAACAAGTGTACCAATGTTTTTATATCGTAATTCCATGTTAGTATAAGATTACACTGTTTCTTGAATAAATTTTCAAAATTCGAAGTGTGCCATCGTTAAAACATCTTTTTTTTTATGAGTTACGCAGCAACACAATTTGTTAGAGTGGCTCGCATTTCGACCAATTGAAGAGCACATATTTCGAATGAAGCCCATTCTCTTCATTTTTTGCCGTAGAATACGATCCATTTATTTTCAAACTGAGAAACTGAAGGCACGAGGCTTAAAAAATCAAAAAACTAAAAAATAAAAATTTTCGTCAACATTGGCGACACAAGTTTAAGTCCCTATCACACCTTCAATATTGATTGCACCTATTAGGGATAGCGAAAATCGGTTTCAGCGTAGCAAAATGACTTAAAAATAATCTTGCACATATAATTTTTCTATGGGCACGATACTTTAAAACATTTCAAAAGAACAAAAAAATCGTTGGCAACATACTGTTTTTTCTAAAAATCAAAGGTTTTCACGTGTATTTTCACAAATTACTCAGGCATTATTAACTTCTAATGCCTGAAATTCATAGTACACTCTCGATTTGATATGTATGTTCAACCATTAATGGTTATAATAACTAGAACATATTTGCATTCAAGAAAAATACTGGCGACACACGATGGCCCATTTCTGTAGATATGCTCATATGCAAAGCTTTATGAGGCCTGCCGAAACTTATTCTGTGAAAGAGTTAATGATACTTCCACTCAACTACAACGAAGAACTACTTATACGCTTGTTCAAACCTCCCTTTCCATGACAAAGGCTACCGGAGAAATATAAGCGAGAAAATCTCTGGTTAAAACTCTACTATCACGGATTAACATGGAACTCTGGCGATTTTAAATTCGAAGAGCATAAATTCATTATTACAGATACACTCAAAGATGCCACAAAAATTTTGGTTTCTGGAGACCTGAAAAAGAGTGGTTAGAACGATATGACCTCAAAGTTTTCGATTTGAATGATCGGGGCTATTTACCTTTCGAAAAATTAAAATTAGTTACCGCGTGCTCTAATCATAACAGCAAATACGTAACCACATGTGCACATAAAAATGTTAAATTAATGAAAAAGTTTAACATCGATAGTTGTTGTATGGATTGGGAAGAGAGCAATGAAGTTGTTGAAGAATTTCTATAGTGATTTTGATTTTTTAAGTAGATAATTTGTAGAATAACATGAATTTTGAAGAATACGTAGAATAAAATATATTTTTATTAATAAAAAATTTTTTTCAATTGATACAAAAAAAATATTCTTATATTTTTTATTAAACCATCCAAAAAAATGCGGAATTCTTGGCTGACTCTGACGACGACAGTAGCAACAGCAGCAGCAGTTCATCTTTTTATAATAAATTTTATATTTTTATCAATAAAAAAAATTTATGCAACATAGAATTTTGATGAAAAAAAAATGTTTATTTATTGTAGTTGAGGTGGTGTATAATGATGACATGCGTATATATGACTATTAGTCCTTCTTTTCGTTATTGAACTGCTGATAGCCTTTTTGTTCAAGAAAATTATTAGTATTGCTCGAAAATTTGGAAATAGTTTGTTTCCATGTCGATGATTGTTTGTTCTTCTCGCGGAAGACGAAAATACTTTACTTTACTTAGCGATATATTTTATTGAAATACTGGTTGGTGAATGATTCGATGATTTTTACACTGTGTTATTTATAGTAGCTTACAACCACAAAGGCTACAAATAAAAGAAAGTAAGCAGGATTTTGTGATCATCAGACTAAAAATTAATATTAGTAAAATAGTAACTGTATATCATTGTAAATGAACAGATTACATTAAATGGATTAAGTATGCTTAAGAACCCGAAATGACAAGCCAAATACTATACTCTGCTATATTTGTTGAGTTTTTTGAGATCAATTAAATTATTCTTCAAACATATAAGACATGTTTTCGATGTACTTTTTTTACACAGAAGACAATGTTTTGATTAGATTTATCATAGAGATCATCAGTAAAACGCTATGTGCGGATAACACTAGTTTAAAAAGATAAAAAATGGCACTTTATGTTTGTCAGGCTACATTTCGTGAACCGAACAAGATGGTATATTACGGTTCGGCCAAAAGGTAACTTGTATAACCCTAAGGAATATATAAAAAATTCGCATAAATCGAAGATGTACTTTTTGAGAAAATCGATTTTGAACAAAATATCTTTTTTCAGATTTTTCCATTTTACGTAGTTGTTTTTTAAGATATTGTAAGATTTATCAATCTTAACCCAGTTAAAAAATGTAGTAGTAAAATTTGATAACTAATTGTACTATTTCTACTCTATTTGATATTATATAAAACTGATTAATTACTCTACACAAAATCATGAAATTCAATTAATTACGGCAAACAGTCAAAATTGTTCAAAACTAAATGATATATGACTAAATGAAACGTTTTATTTTAATTCTTCTAAAACTAGGAAGGCAAACTTCCGAGTATCATAGGAAAAATAAAATAAATGTTTAAAATAAATCTAAGTTTCCCCGCTCCGGTTGAATTCATGTATGTAGAATGGACCCTACTTTGTTGCCATATTTTTCTCAATTTCTTTCTATTAATTTTATTAAAATCGGTTTTGAGATAAATACATGACGTATTGAGTTGGTCGAATATTTAGAGGATGCACTATTGATCGCTTTATAAATAATCTTAATTAAATTTTCTGTTACAGTATCTACGTATATATGGGTAATTCTTGGCTATTTCGATTGACTTGTAACCCTTAGGTTACGGATTTTTTTTTAATTTGGCACAATTGTTGTACACATAAAAGTGAGATTTTTTCCAAATTTTGAAGACGATACATTAATTATATCAAAAGTTATTAACAATTAAAGAAAAATGAAAAAAAATTTTCAAACGGCTGTATTTCAACAACTAATAAAGATATCGAAGTCGGATTTTTTTGAAAATACTTATAATGCCTTGAAATTTCGGCAATAATTACAATAATAAAAAATAAAAAATTTATTTTTATTTTTATTTTGGATATAATGCACTTGTGCCAACGCTTTTTCCAATCCTCAAAGCATTTCAAAAAATCATTTTTTGTGATCTTGTTTAGTTCATCCGTCGATGCCGTCTTTATCTCCTCAATCGTGGCAAAACGCCGTCCTTTCATGGGCCTCTTCAGTTTTAGGAACAAGAAGAAGTCACAGGGGGCCAAATCTGGGGAATACGGTACCTGTGGCATCGTTACTGTGTTGGTTTTAGCCAAAAATTCGCGCACAAGCAACGATGTGTGAGCAGGGGCGTTATCATGGTGCAAAAGCCAATTTTTATTTTTCCACAAATTCGGACGTTTCTGGCGGATTGCTTCGCACAAATTGCGCATAACTTGCAGGTAATATTCCTTATTTACTGTTCTACCCTGTGGCAAGAACTCATGATGCACCACGCCCCTGCAGTCAAAGAAAACTGTAAGCAAAACCTTTACATTTGATCGAACTTGGCGTGCTTTTTTTGGTCTTGGTGATCCAGAATGCCTCCACTGGGACGATTGAGTCTTAGTCTCGACGTCATAACCATATACCCATGTTTCGTCACCTGTTATAACCCTATTGAGTAAATCTGGATCATCGTTGACGTCATTCAGTAGCTCTTGGGCGATGCTCATGCGACGTTTCTTTTGGTCGAAATTGAGCAATTTCGGAACAAACTTCGCTGACACACGTCTCATGTCTAAAACACTCGTCAAAATTGATTGGCACGAACCAAATGAGATGCCAATATCATCAGCAATTTCTCTGATGGTAATTCGACGATTTCCCAACACTATTTTCTTCACTTCTTCAACATTCTCATCAGTTGTTGATGTGCTGGGGCATCCAGAACGAGGTTCGTCGTCGGTGTCTTCTCGGCCTTCTTGGAAGAGTTTATACCACTTGTAAACATTTTTTTGGCTTAAAGTAGACTCACCATATGCCACTTTCAGCATTTCAAGTGTTTTGGAATATTTGATTCCATTTTTCACACAAAATTTAATGCAAACTCTTTGATCCATGTTTTTAGACAGCAGCAAATCGTGGAGCACGCAAAACACTTTTAACCTTGATGCCTCTCACAAACAAACCAAACATACTACAAAGCTGAAATTTGGAACGTATGTTCTAGACGAGTGTACCGACATAACCAAATAAAAATGTCGAAGATCGAACGGACATAGCCCGCTAAATTTCAAAATTCAGCTTACTTTTTGATCACACCTCGTACGTCGCAACGGCAGCGGGACGTCTTCGGGGTCTTACGCTGAGGCGTCTTCTTTTGATTCAGTTTACGTTTTCCGATATATCAGACCCTTGAATTTTAGGATTGATTTCGATAGCAAAAATCCTCAGGAACATGCAGGAGCAATAATTTAAAAAATATATATATACTTTTTGAGATATTAGCAATTGTTTAAACAAAAAGTTAATAACTTTCGAAAAAAAATTTTTATTGTTTATTGTTGTAATTTTTTCGAAATTTTAAGGCATTATAAGTATTCTCAAAAAATCCGACTTCGATATCTTTACTAGTTTTTAAAATACAGTCGTTTGAAAATTTTTTATAATTTTTCTTTAATTGTTAATAACTTTTGATATAATTAATGTATCGTCTTCAAAATTTGGAAAAAATCTCACTTTTATGTGTACAACAATTGTGTCAAATTAAAAAAAAAATCTGCAACCTAAGGGTTACAAGTCAATCGAAATAGCCAAGAATTACCCATATTGAGATTAGTTTCATGCGCGGTCTTTTATACGTTAAATTTTTGTTAAGTATTTTTTTGGTGTATATCTCAGTTTATTTTTCCATAATAGGAAAAACTACTTTTATATTAGTTATCTGAAAAATAGTGTATAATTATTCATGAATAACACAGGTATACAAATAATAGGTTCTTTTTTGTATCATAAGCAAGCTATAGTATTTCCGACGAATTTTTGTGCGCTAAATTCAAATTTGGCCTCAGAATTGTACCATCACTTCAGATTTTTGAGATATCCTAACATAAATTTTCAAAAAACACTGTTTTTTGACTAGTTGATGCTATATACCATCGTGAATAAATTTTTGCACAAAAAAACAATTCAAAACATCTTAAAGTACAAATCTTTCTCTTTCAAATTCCATTTAGTTTGCCTAAATATCATTTTTTTCACCAAGATATCGCATTTTAAAATATTTATATTGCAACGGTAGTCGATTTAATTCAGCGATCCGTTCGCGATTCTGCATCTCGCGCGTTAGTTCTAACAATTAAGAGAGAGAGGGGGCGCGCGATCTTTTAAATAAGCAGTTACGCCTCAGCTGTGAACGCGAGTTTACCGCCGATTTGTTTTTCGCACTTAGTTTCGCCAAAATAAAGTTTTCTTGGGATAATTACGTGCGTGTGTGCAACGACAGTATTGCAGCAGCAAGCAGCGGTGCAGAAGCAGCAGATAAAGGCAAATCAAGGTGGCGCAGCTGATTAATCGAGGGGCAGCGGCAGTTGATAATTTTGCATCAACAATTACGGCTGATCACCGTAATTGCACCGCATGGTAGGTGCAACTTCCGTCATTATATACGATACAAAATACATTCGGTATTTTGTCTAATCGTGTTTTTTTTTCGTGTTAGCGTTATTTTTTGTATTCGCGTCGAGCGTTAGTTCGCGGTAAAATTCGAATCTTCTCTCTCTCGCTTTCTCACCGAACATAATTAATTGTAAAATCCTATTCGCGTGCGTTAGTCTTTCGGCCCTACAAAGACTGTAGTGATTTTTATTAATTAAAGTCTGTTAAATTTATTCGCCGTTTTCGTCATTTAATTTTCCTAGTAGCTTAAGTAATTGAAAAAGGCTTAGGTTTTAATCTGATTACATCTAGGGGATTAAGAAGATTAGGAGTAAAGTCGCTCACACTTAAAACTCATCGAGTGTCACAAGACACGTGATTTAAGGTGAATTCAACTCCGTTTGATAGAAGACAACTAGGATAAATGATCTGACATTAAGGTGAATACACGTACTATCATACGTGTTTAACAGAGCGTCGGTTTGCTCTGCATCGTGGGAGTTTGTTCTTAAATAAATTTTTCATTTTTCAGATAACCTCCTCCGTTACAATATTTATAAATTTTTCTCAAAATTAAAAAATCTATTAACCCTTTAAAGTATGCATTTTTATATTTGCTTTTTTTGCTCATGATTATGAAAAATTCAAATTCAAATGCCATATTCGTATTTAGTGACATTGAAAAACCAGCCGTTACTACTTCTAGAACACAATTTATGATTTGAACAATTTTTCACTCGGTCATTTTTAATTCGCCATCTTGCTCTACTCAAAAATTCTTGAGTAAAATTCTTCATGCAATAGAAAAAGTAACAGGAAAATGTGTGCTTCAAAAGGTTAATGGATTTTCGTATTTTGAGAAATTCGTAAATATATATTGTGACGGCAAACGTCTTATTAGCGCTAACAGCCCAACCATGAGGCTGCCTGCGAGGGCAGCACCTACCGGTTGAGGCAAAGGTGACGAGGGAATTAGGCATGCGACGAGACGGAACGCGCGGGTATGAAAATGAACTAGTCGAGGATTAGCTATCGATATCGCCTGACAGAGTCGAGGATTAGCTATCGATATCGCCTGACAGAGTCGAGGATTAGCTGTCGATATCTCCAGCCAGGAGTTGAAACTCAGAACCTGAGCGCGCCGCTACAGCTAGTGAAAAAGAGAGTTTTTCCCGAGTTTTCCTGAGTGTCGAGACGAGATAAATAGGAGAGAGAGAAGCTGTGCCTTCGCCTGACGGAGCTGAGTGCGTGTGAGCGTGCGTGAGTGAGGGGTTTCGCCGTCGAGGGCGAAACCGAATACGTGAACTACCTCGACGTAAAAAGACAGACTTTCCCGCAACTAGAGTGCGAACTTTTACTCTCGTGCTACCGTACAACTGCTAATAAGGTAAGCTGGCCAGCTTAATTTCGCGATTGTAATAGAATTGATAATAACTAATCTCTCGTACTCAATAAGAATCGTGCATGTAATAACTCGGCGAACAAAGAGCGGCGAGCGATCCGACACTGCATGTTATTGTCGTGCGCGCGTCTTGTAAACATAAACACGCGGGTCAAATATTGTAGACGTTAGAGAAAATAAACGATCTCGCATGTGATATTAACCGTAATTCTGATATTATTCTTTTGTGTTAGTAGAAAGTTGGTTGACTGACACCCGTTCCCTCCTGCTCTCCGATTTTCGAATTGGAATGTATAGGCAATCCCGCGCGCTCTCCGATGCGATCGCGCGCATAAATTAAATAAACAGATAGCTACCTCGTTACAATATATATATATTTGAAAATACGATATATAGGCGAAAAAAAATGATATTTGAGCAAATTCAACGGCATTTCAAAGGAAGAGATTAGTACTTCAAGATGTTTTGAATAGTTTTTCGTGAAAAAAATTATTTACGATGCTACATAACCATAATATGTCAAAAAACATTGGTTCCTGTACTTTCAGATGAGGATATCTCAAGAACCTGACGTTCTGAAACCAGATTTATATTCAGCGCACCAAAATCCTTCGGGAATACTATGGCTCACTTATGATACAAAATCTTGTATAACTGTAAGATATAAAGTTGACTCTAGATATGATTTGGCTATTAGTGTTTTAGAGCACAATTTTCTGATGACTGCAAAGTCAATAAAGTCAGGTAATTCGTTTGAATTAGAGCGCTAGAATGTTGGTACACTTGTAAATATTGAAATTACATTTTTTGCTTGTATTACTGAGTATATATTAAGTTTTTTTGTATTTGAAAATATTGATTATTGATCTTAATCATAGATATTTTGCGCTATAGTCACCTCCTGCAAGAAATCGAAACCTCAAGCAATTAAAATGTTTTTTGTGTCATTCGGTAGCGCTAGAGTGTCTGGGTGGTTGGTATGTGGCATACAGCATAAATAGACCTTTTTTATGTTTAACTGTAATATTGTTATATGTCGGACCGTCGAACGTTAAGAAAAGAAGATCAGAAGGTTGCCAAGCAGTTCTTGTTGTCGTAAAGTTAGTTAGTTGTCGGGTAGCCTTAAATCGTGTCGCTAGGGTTATGTAGTAAATAAAGTTACATCCTTTTTTTATAATTATTTCGTGTTATTTCTTATACGGGAGTTGGTGATCGTTACATTTTGGGGGCTCGTCCGGGATATTTGGTTTGAAATGGACTTTGAAATGGATCACGTACACCAACACGTGTAACGTTTCAAACGAAGACGAGAGTACGCGTTGCTGCTGAAATCGAGGCCGAAACTACTGCCGCTATTGTTGATGTTGAAACTTCGGCTACTGGTGTTGTTGATGTTTCAAAAAAAGGATCGGGAAAGAAATAGATGACATTTGGACGTTCTTCGGCTATGATGCGTTACGCTGGCGGACCGGAGCTGACAGTATTGCTTTAGTAGCCGCATTTTTTTTAGGCGTGGACGAAAACCAGCTAAGTCAATTTTTATATTTTAGGTAGATTGTTAGGGTTACTTGTTAGATTATTTGTGATTTCCGTAATTTAATGAGAAAGATCAGGTTAAGTTTGTAAAGCGTAGTCGATGGTAGTCAAATTTTATAATTTTGGTTTCTTAAAAAACTTAAAATTACGATAACGATTTCATTTAACGAATAATGATAATTATTTAACTAAACAATATTTTCCAAATCGACAAAAAAACTTTCAATTAGAATTAAATGAACTAATAATATTTTAAAAATTTAATTACATAAGAAGCTCAAATGATCCTCCATTGTTCGCCAAGCAAATTTCCAGTCTGCGTCGATAATTATTCATAACATTTTCAAGTATTTCGGGAGTGACTGCTGCACAAGCTCTTCTGATCCTCGCGATCATATCTAATCTAGTCGTAGGCGCGTCTTCGTAAACAACATTTTTACAATATCCCTAGAAATAACTATCTAATGGATTAAGGTCCGGTGATCTTGATGGCCAAGGAACTGGCCCAGCACGACCTATCCAACGATTTGGGAATCGATTATTTATAAATGCTCTTACGTTTCTTTCAAAATGAGCTGGAGCACCGTTTTGTAGCCACCACATTTGCTGTCGAACATTCAGCGGAATGTTTTCCAAATATCCAGGTAGATCATTTTCCAGAAAGTTGATATATCTATTAGCGTTGACAGTGCCATTAAAAAAATGCGGGCCAACGATCTGCCCATTACAGATTCCAACCCAAACATTAACGTTCCAGCGATGTTGATTAATTACTTCTCGATGCCAATGAGGATTAACAGTAGACCAGTAGTGAGAATTATGTCTATTAAGGGTACCATCACTTTTAAAGGTAGCCTGATCACCAAAACAAACATTCCAAAAAAAATCTGGATCCTTATTTAGGTGATTTGAGCGCCTATCTACAGAAATCCATTCTGAGTAAATAGTCATTTTCATTCAACTCCTGATGCAGTGTAATATGATATGGGTGGTAACGCACTGGTCTTAATATACGATGAGCTGTAGAATGAGGAATTCCGATTTGACGTTCAATTGTTCTTGTACTTATATGAGTGTTTAAATGAACCATAGCTAATACGGTAATAAGTCTTCCATAATTACTATTAAAATTTCTTTGTCTACGTCTCTGTCGATGAAGCTCATTTGTACGACAGCGTCTTTCAATATTTCTTATTTACACATCGCTCGGATGACGCTGGTTGGGAAAACGTTTGATATACAGCCGAGCAGCAGCAGTATAATAACGACGGCATTCTCCAAGAATCAGTAGTATTTCAACGCATTCATTTGCTGAATAATTTGCCATATTTTTTCATAATATCGCAAATTCAAAAACTTGCGGAAGTCATATTATTTTAATAATGAGGAACAAAATAGTATCGTAGAAACTAAGACACGCCGAAAGAATCATGCTTCATAAGAAAGATTGCATGAAGCGCACATAACAATACTAGTCATAGCAAATTTTCTAATAAGGGATGCCAACTCAATTCTTGACAGTTGATTGAGTAAAAATTATTATTAACGAAAAGCACTGACAGTGAAAATAAACATGTACCGTCGTAAACACATTGAACTACACTCGAGTCAAATTTATAATTTTAAAATATTAGTTTAGTAATATTAATTAATAGCCATAGATCATTATTTTTTGACAATTATTTCATGTTCAATTTTACGTTATTGTGTTACAATTTAAAAATAATAATTTAGTTATTTAGAGCCTAAAAATCATTATTGTTTCCAATCGTTGTAATCCGGTGTCAGAGATAGGCGTTGCCATAAAAAATATTACTTTGATCTTAAAATAATCTTGAAAACTGCATTCAAGAGAAAAATACTCAAGGTCATTAGTTCACGAGTTTATCTTAATATTTACTCATTCATAAACTTTAAAAGCTTAAAGTAGACGATATTTTGCGAATTTTCAGTATTTACCCTTGATTTGATCTTCTAAAGGTTATTGTAAAAAGTTTAAAATGTGAGTTTACATTTGAAACTTTTCGCTTTTTTCAAATTCAATGTCAAAAATAGGGGTCCCCATTAAAAAAACACTTTGACCTTGAAATGACCTTGTAGATAAAGTTCAAGGTCAAAGTTGTTGATACCCTCAGGGGCCCGACTCTATTATGTACAAATTTTGTAGAGATCATTTTCCGATATCTTAAATATTAAAAAAAATCACCCGTAGCCAGTTTATCAAGTAATTGAGCTTAAATCGACCTTCTCAAGGTCATGAAAAAAATTTTTAAAATACCGTTTTGGACGTAAAATTTCCCGCTCTTTCCGAATCTGGTGTGAAAATAGGGGTTGCCATTTAAAAAAATGAATTTAACCTTGAAATGATTAAGTGACCTTTAAGGTCACGAAAAGGTCACCATAATGTGGCCCCCTCAAAGTTGAGAAACATTCATCTGAAACATTTTTTCCGATACCCATGAAATCTCCAAGTAATCTTCATCCGAAAGTTAAAGTGTGACACCCTGTGTATATATATATATATACACACATATATATATAAATCTATTATATAATTAATTATATATAACAATTGCAACGGTAGTCCATTCGATTAATCGATCCGTTCGCGATTCGGTACACTTCGGAGGCTAGAGCGAACGACCAAGAGAGAGAGAGAGGGCGCGCGAGAGTTTAAAAAGTTCAGTTAAACCTCAGCTGTTACTTAGTAAAGTACCACCAAATTAGTTTTGCACTGTGTTTCACCGTTTTTACCAATAAAAAGTTTTCTGGGATTTTGGAAGTGCACGAGTGATTAGAAGCAGCAGCATCACAACAGTAGCAACTACAGGAGCAGTATTGCAGCAATAGTAAATTTGGAAGCGAGCGAGGCAGCGCAGCTGATCTAAGGAGCACCTTTAATTTGCCACAACAATTAGGGCTGATCACCGTAATTGCATCGCAGGTTAGGTGCACCTCCCTATTATTGCACGACAAAATACTAGCAAGAGTATTTTGTCTATCGCGATCGTTATTTTTTGTATTCGCGCGAGCGTTAGTTTTCGCGGCAACAGTTTGAGTCCTCTCTCTCTCTCTCTCTCTCTCTCTCTCTCTCTCTCACCGTATTATTATTAATCATTGTAAATCCTATTCGCGTTCGTTAGTCTTTCGGCCTACCAAAGACTGTAATTTTTCAAGTCATAAACGTTATTAATTTTATTCGCCGCATTACGTCATTTTTTTTTCAATAAGTTTAACAAATCTATTACGGATTAAAATTTAATCCGATTTCATCTAGGTGATTAGGTGGAATAAGCATTAGGTCACTCACAACTAAGATAGATCGAGTGTCGCAAGTCAGATGACTTAAGTAGAGTTCAATTCTGTTGGAAAGAAGACACTGAAACGAAAGTATCAAACGTAAAGGCGAATACGCGTATACTCATACGTGTTACCGGAGCAGCGGTTATCTCTGCATCATGGGAGTTTGTGCTTCAATAAATTCTTATTGTACTAGCTAATCCACCCCGTTACACAATATATACAGGGTGTCGAAAAAGTTCCGGGACACCCCAGTAATCCTGAGATATAACTATTTCCGAGGAGATTAAGGTCATATCTGTAGTAACTTTGAACGAGAAATCCAGTGGTGACCTTGGTTTTGACCTTGAGCTTGACCATCAAGGTCATTTCAAGGTCAACTTTTTTTTCAAATGGGAACCCCTATTTTTAATAACGGTAATCGAAAGAGCGGGAAATTTTACGTCCAAAACGGTATTTTTAAATTTTTTTTCATGACCTTGAGAAGGTCGATTTAAGGTCAAATGCTTGAAAAACTGCCTAAAAGCGTTTTTTTAATTTTTAAGATATCGAAAAATGACCTTTACAAAATTTATTCAGAACAGAGTGGGCCACCCAAAGCACCAAAAACCTTTGACCTTTAACCTCATTTTGAAGGTTATTTCAAGGTCGAAGTGTTTTTTAATGGAAATTCCTATTTTTGACCCCGGATTCGCACATAGCGCGAAATCAGAAAAGAAACATTCAAAACGCAGTGAGTGGAAAAAACTTATCCGGCAAAAAAATTGTCTCTGCTTGTTCCTCATTTAAAACAACTTGACTTTCGGTTTGGATAACCCGTTACTTTATTATTCAAACAATCAAAGGTGACCTTGAAATGACCTTAAAATGATCTTGAAGGTCAAAGATAAAATAAATTTAGCCTGAAACATTTTGTAAATGTTTCGCGAATAATATAGGATCTAAATTTCACATGACCTTAGCGATGAACGTCGTGGATCAATCGAAACTCAACATAATACCTTATCCAAACGTCGGATTTCGCGCTATGTGCGAATCCGGGGTCAAAAAGAGGGGTTTCTATTACAAAAAACACTTCGACCTTGACATGACCTTCAAAATGAGGTTAAAAGTCAAAGGTTTTTGGTGCATTGGGTGGCCCACTCTGTTCTGAACAAATTTTGTAGAGGTCATTTTTCGATATCTTAAAAATTAAAAAAACGCTTTTAGGCAGTTTTTCAAGCATTTGACCTTAAATCGACCTTCTCAAGGCCATGAAAAAAAATTTAAAATACCGTTTTGGACGTAAAATTTCCCGCTCTTTCGATTACCGATGTCAAAAATAGAGGTTCCCATTTGAAAAAAAAAAGTTGACCTTGAAATGACCTTGAAGGTCAAGCTCAAGGTCAAAACCAAGGTCACCACTGGATTCCTCGTTCAAAGTTACTACAGGAATGACCTTAATCTCCTCGGAAATAGTTATATCTCAGGACTTACTGGGGTGTCCCGTAACTTTTTGGACACCTTGTATATAATATACATATACAGGGTGGCCCATTTTAAGTGATCCACTCAGATATCTAGATTGGAGTGAGTTTTATCGAAAAAAGTTTCAGACAAAAGTTACTCAACTTTGAGGGGGCCATGTTTCTATGACCTTGGATTTGACCTTGGAGGTCATGTTCAAGGTCATTTCAAGGTCAACTTTGTTGTTTTAAATAGGAACCCCCATTTTTGACCCCGGATTCGGAAAGAGCGGGAAATTTTACGTCCAAAACGGTATTTTTAAATTTTTTTTCATGGCCTAGAGAAGGTCGATTTAAGGTCAAATGCTTGAAAAACTGCCTAAAAGCGTTTTTTTAATTTTTAAGATATCGAAAAATGACCTCTACAAAATTTGTTCAGAATAGAGTGGGCCACCCAATGCACCAAAAACCTTTGACCTTTAACCTCATTTTGAAGGTCATTTCAAGGTCGAAGTGTTTTTTGTAATGGAAACCCCTCTTTTTGACCCCGGATTCGCACATAGCGCGAAACTCAACACAATATCTTATCCAAACGTCGGATTTCGCGCTATGTGCGTATCCTGGGTTAAAAAGAGGGGTTTCCATTACAAAAAACACTTCGACCTTGACATGACCTTCAAAATGAGGTTAAAAGTCAAAGGTTTTTGGTGCATTGGCTGGCCCACTCTGTTCTGAACAAATTTTGTAGAGGTCATTTTTCGATATCTTAAAAATTAAAAAAACGCTTTTAGGCAGTTTTTCAAGCATTTGACCTTAAATCGACCTTCTCAAGGCCATGAAAAAAAATTTAAAATACCGTTTTGGACGTAAAATTTCCCGCTCTTTCCGAATCCGGGGTCAAAAATGGGGGTTCCTATTTAAAAAAACAAAGTTGACCTTGAAATGACCTTGAACATGACCTCCGAGGTAAAATCCAAGGTCATAGAAACATGGCCCCCTCAAAGTTGAGTAACTTTTGTCTGAAACTTTTTTCGATAAAACTCACTCCAATCTAGATATCTGAGTGGATCACTTAAAATGGGCCACCCTGTATATGGAGAGAGGGAAGGTCGGCGGAAGAGTGTGGATGTGTCTTCGCTGTGAGTGCGAGTTTTGGTGAGAAAGTTAAAGAGGAAAAGTGTTTGAAAAGAGAAATAGAGGTGAAAAGAGCGTGGTGGCGGATGAGGAGTGGAGTAGAGAGAGAGGCTAGGAGCAGAGCAGGAAAAAGCAGAGAAAGAAGAATAAAGAAAAAAAAGAAAAGTTGAGGTTAAGAGAGAAAATCAGGAAGCGGGAAAGGTAGATAGAGAGGAGGGGCGATAAGAAGTAAAGGCGGAGACAGAAAAGGTAAGACAGGGAATAAAGGTGGGATCACGATTAGAAGTAGAGAGACGAATTAAGGCGAACGAGATAGGATGGAAAGATTTGTGACAACAGAAAAATTAAGAGATAAAAGTGGAAGGATGGATAAGAAAGGCCCAGAGGAGAAAAAGAAGAAAAGAGTAAAGGTGGTAAGGGGGAGCGAGAACGGAGAGGGGCTGAGGGAGAATAATAGAGGGGAAATGAGAGAGGCAAAGAGATGCAAGAGTGAAAGCGAGCGGAGCGAGACGGAAGGGGAGGGAGAGAAGGATTGGACAACACGATAAGAGAAGTGGAAAAAAGTAGTGGTGCAGAAGATATAATGGAAAAGATACGGGAAGACATAAGGGATTTAAGAGAGGTATGGGAGGATGAAAGGAAAGAATGGATAGAAATGTTTAAAGAAATAATGGGAAAAATAGAAAGAATGGAGGCAGAGGGGAAAAGAAGAGAAGAAAGGTGGGAGAAGGAAATAGGAAAAGTTAGGAAAGAACAAGAGAGAGAGAGAGAGAGAAGAAAGAAAGAAAGAGACGAAAGAAGAAAGGGAAAAAGCATAACGTAGAGAAAAGAAACTGCAGGAAAAATGGGGAGAGAGGATGAACTAGTTGGAAGAGGAGTGCGTGAAACTAAAAGAAAGTATAGAAGGAGGAAACAAGAAGCAAAGAGAAAAGGAAGTAGGCAAAAAGGAAGAATTAGGGTATATGAGAGAAAAAATGGATAGAGAAAGTAGGATAAACAATATAATAGTGACAGACTTAGAGGGTGAGTTAAGATGGGAAAAGAAGAGACAGGTAGAGGACTGGCTAAGGGAGGAACTAGAAATGAAAGGAGAGATAGTGAATCTGAGAAGAAAAGGAGGGACAGCGGGGAAGGGTGATCGGAGAGAAAGAGGAAAAAATAGGTGGCAAATTAGCTGCGCTTCATGGGAACAAACAGAAGGAATTATGAAGAAGAAAAAGAAGCTGGGACAGAAAAAGATATGCATAGATCAGGCCTGGACGTGGAAGCAGAGGAAGATAAGAGAGGAAGTAAGAAGGAAAGCGAGAGAAATAAAAAGTAAAGGTAAAGAGGTAAAGATGTGGTATAACGGGGTGAAGTCAGAGGAAGAAGAATGGTGATGGAGCGAGAAAGAAGGAAAAATGGTAGGAAAAAGGGCGGAAGGGTTTCGAAAATAATAGGGATAAAAGAGAGAGAGAGAGGAGGGAAGGGAGAGTGAGGGAAGAAAGGCAATAAAGATACTATTCTGGAACGTGGCGGGGATGAGGAGCATGGAGGAAGACGACTGGGAATATGTTAGGGAATTCGAAATAATAGGGCTTATTCTCCCTCAAAGAATGATAGACGACTGGAGCGAAGAAGGTATAAGGGAGTATCAGAGATGGATAGACGCAATAGAGGGAAGAGACAAATGGATAAAAAATAGAGTGAATAACGCATTTGTGAAAAAGAAGATAAAAAAAAAAAAGGATCGAAACAAAGCTGGTGGAGAAAAGAATGTAAGATAAAAAGGGCTAGGGTGATGGCAGAGTTAAATAAGGTAAGAAAGGGGGAAGGAGACAGAATCAAATATTTAGAAGCAAAGAGAGAATACAGAGAGGAAATAAGAAAAGCAAAAGAAGAGGAAGGGAAAAGATTGGCAGAAGAAATAAGAAGAGATAAGACGAGAAGAAAATTCTGGGGTAAAGTGAATGGCAATAGGATGAAAAGAATCGAATTAGATGAAAATATAGGAAAAGAAGAATGGTTAAAGCACTTCAAGGAACAACTGGAAGAGAAAGAAAAGGAAGAAAGCAAAGGGGAAGAAACCGAAGACAGCGAAGGAGAGGAAGGTGAAGAAATCAAATAAAGAGAAGTAAAAGAGGTAATAAGAAAAATGAAAAAGAAAAAGGCGACAGGAGAAGATGGTATAGTAAATGAAGCGTGGATGGAAGGCACGGAAGGCTTGATAAAAGATATGACAAAATGCTTAAACGGAATATGGAACGGAGAAGGATACCCGGAAGAATGAGAAAGGGAATAATAGTGCCAATATATAAGAAAGGGAGGAAAGAAGAAGTAGAAAACTATAGAGGAATAACGCTGATGGACACGGGATATAAAATATATGCGGAAATACTGAGGAAAAAGGTAGAAAGAGAACTTGAAGCTAAAGAAACGCTAAGCGATACGCAGATGGGATTTGGGAAGAAAAGAGGAACAATGGACGCAATATATATATTAAAAACAATAATAGGGAAGGAAATAAGGGAAAAACGAGGAAAACTGTTTGTATTCTTTGCCGACATGAAGGCCGCTTTTGACAAGATAAAGAGGAAGAAAATATGGGAAACAATGAAAGAGAAAGGGATAAATAGAAAAATTAGGAGAAGAATAGAAGAAATATACAAGAAAACAGGGAGCAAGGTAAAAGTTGGAGGAGAAATAATTGGGGAATTTGAGACTTACAAAGGCGTAAGGCAAGGGTGCCCTTTGAGCACCACGCTATTTAATCTTGCCTTCGCCGACCTGGAAATGAAGATCAAACAGGTGCAGGAAGAAGGGGTAGTGATAGGAAGAAAGAAAATGTGGACATTAGGATATGCAGATGATATAGTGATGATGGCAAAGAGGGAAAGTGGAATGAAAGCAATGCTGAAAAAATTAAAAAGATACCTGGAAGAAAGGGGATTAGAGTTAAATGTAGGAAAATCAAAGATGATGAAATGCAGAAGAGGAGGAGGAAGGGGGAAGGAAGAAGAATTCGAATGGGAAGGTGAGAGGATAGAGATGGTTAAAGAGTACAACTACTTGGGATATGTGATAAGCAGAAATAACGGAAATAAAAAGCAGATAAAGAAGGTAGAAGGGAAAATAAATATGGGACTCGGAAGACTATGGAGGCTAGGAGAAAAGCTATTTAGAGAAAAGTGGGAGCTAAGGATGAACCTGTTCGATGCACTGGCGAAAAGCGTGATTATGTATGGAGGAGAAATCTGGGGATGGAAGAGATATGAAGAAATAGAGAGACTAAAACTAAAATACATAAAGTGGGTATTAGGATTAGATAGAAACACGCCAAGTTACTTAATACGATGGGAAACAGGAAGACAAGAAATGAAAGAAACAGCATTAGAAAGAACAATGAGGTATGAAAACAAAATAAGAGAAGAAAGAGATGGCTCAATAAAAAAAGAAGCATGGAGAGAACTAAAGAAAAGGGAAAGAAATGAAAAAGATAAGAAGGGTAAGAAGGAGGAGAGAGAGGAAAGGCTAGAAAAAAGTAAAATATACAGAGAGACAACAGAGGGAGATAAAATGAGGGAAGAGTTTTGTGAAGAAAAAGAGAAGAGTTAAAGAAAAAAGAAGAAAAAGAACTAGAAAAAAAGCTAGAAAAATCAAGATACATAAACGAGCGGAAAGAGCTGAAAGAAGAAATGAAAAGGTATAGGTTAAAGGAAATTCAAGGAGAGGGAAGAATAAAAGGCCTGCAAATAAGGGAAAGGTTTAGGCTAGGTAATGAAACGAGAGGAAGCAAGTATTGGGAAAAAGAAGAAAATAAGAGATGCAGAATGTGTATGAAAGAGGAAGAAAATTGGAAGGACATAGTAGAAAAATTTGAAAAAAGCAGAAAGGAAGGGAAGAATGGGAAAAAATAATAATAGGAAGCAAAGAAAAGATAGCATGGATGATGGAGATAAAATGGAAAAGAAGAAGAAACGAAGAGAAGAAAGAAACAGAAAAACAAGAGGACGAAACTGCAAGACCCTAAGGAGAGACGGAAACAGAAGACAAAGAAGCAAGACTCGCTGACACATCTACATACACACACATACACACACACACACACAAAACACGCAGATACGCGCAAACATAAACATACACATGCACACACACACACACACACAAAACATAAGTACTAGCAACTATACAAGCGAGAGGAAGTAGGTATTGGAGGATGGAGCAAAATGGAAAAGAAGAAGAATCGAAGAAGAGAAAGAAAAAGGTAAATTAGAAGACAAATTATAAGATACAATTATAAATTATAAAATAAGTGAGGTTGAGGAAAGGAAAGCCAGAGGGAGCAATAGGAATTAAGAAAAAGGTGTCAAAGTCCTAATAAGGAGAAAGATAGATGAAATGATTAGCAAGAATGAGAGCAAAAGCAAAGGAAAGGCAAAGGTGAAAAGGCAAAAGAAAGTAACAAAGGAAAAAGTTGAAAAGAAAATATGCAAGAAAGAGAAAAACAGAAGAGCGGAAAAGGTAGATCTTGGAGAGAGAGAGAGGAAGAGAAGATTAATCAACAGAAAAATGGGAAGAAGAGCTGAGCAGACAGCAGCAGAAGACGGGAACGCAAGAGTTGCAGACACACCTACATACGTACACATATACATAAAACACACACACAAAGCACATACATTATCAATTACACAAACTGGATACGAGACACAATTGTAATATAAGAAATGAAAACCAAATGTAACATATAAGTTGTAAATAAATAAACCAACTAACTATATATATATATATATAATGCGATATTTTCAAAAAATATTTATGCTCGAAGTAAGTTTTAGATATTAATATTATTTTAATAGAATTATTTATTAAAAACTATTTGAGTTCAATACTTTTTTGAGCTAATCCATTTGTGTTCTAAACAACTATTTCAATTTTTATGTTCATTTGATCTTATTTATGAGGGTGTCCGTTTCGCAATGCCTCCCATCAGCGAGAGTAAAAATGTGTCCGCGAGTCTTTGTTAGAGATTGCGGCGCGTCATCAAGAGGGAGAGGCGGAGCTTTGCAAAGGAAGAACCACTCCATTGGCGTCTATGAGTTCCAACTCCCTGATGCGGGACACATCATCAATAACATCGACAACGATCGTGGCGGATGTCTCTTTCACCAGTAAACCCACAGCAGCTGTGTTAGCAGCAACTCTTCTAGTAGATAAAGGCTTCGCTTTAGGCGAAAAGGCTCTAGGAAATGTAAGGGCACAGACTGAGTCTATTGATTTTTCCACGGTTTCCATACGAATGGTTTGCACCAATGTAGGTTGGTGACAGCATGCGCCAACCTCACAGTCTAGCGCACATTTTGCCACCTTTACACTTCAAGAAGGTGAAAGGTGAAAGGCATCATCTACTAGGTGTATGAGGTGGATGGAAGTATCTTCTCACCTGGACGGTGCTAGACGATCTCACCAAAAGAAACGCCAGGCTGGAACGGCTGAAGACATCGGCACAGTGGGAGCTAATCACCAGATTCTCGCATCATAATAGCCAGCTGGCTCACTACTTACTCGATCTACGCAGTCTACCGTCAGGGGTGGCTAGCACCTGTGCCAGGAGAGCAGTCTGCGGGATCCTGGTTCGCCTCAGAGATCAGGCCTCAAATAAGGCCATGCCTATTAATAAGTAATTATCCCCAGTGTGTAATTGTGACGAGGGATATGGACAGAGTTGCTCGTCACTCAAAGGTTTTGTTTAATTTTATTTTTATTATTTTTACGATCTTTTGTTTTTTATTGTGTGTGTTCGGCAAAGCGATAGCATCTATTTTTGAAGTAGAGATCAAGCTCTAATTTTAGATCAAGGAGATCGAAAGCTTGCGGAGAAGTGTGATAAGGAAAACCGTTTTACTAACGATTTTTCCATCGCTTGTTACCTCTCGCAATTTGCGCGCACTATCGTCAAGCCGGGCGCACGTGTGTGTACACGCGCGTACCACTCACTTTCACTTTATCCATTTTGAGGTGCTGACTAACGAAATTGGAAGGGAGGAGCGGTAAAAAGTTTGGCGAGCTATAGAGATGAAGATGCGCGAGATAGGAGAGATAGAGAAGTAAGAGAGAGAGACAGCGAGGAATTTTGGGCGAACGTTAGCATAGGAATACTCTCGTGCGTGCAGCGGTTGAAGAAGCAGCAACAGTAGCAGAAATAGCAGGAAAGGTAGCAGCATCAGTAATAGTAAAGACAGCAGTATTAGCAATAGCAACGGCAACAGTGGTAGCAGCAGCGAGAGTAGCATCAACCGCAGCAGCAAATTCAGGAATGGCAGCGAAAAGCGGCAGAAAAAAGCGCTAGCAACAGCCAGTCTGCAACACCAATAGCAGAAGTAGATGACTGGTGGCTACAGCGTGCACTTTCTTTTCTCTCTTTTTCCCCTGTTACCTCGTCCGTGTGCGACTTCCAAAGGTGTTGTCGCTTTTGAGGCGATTTGACGCTCAACGGTAAGCAATAGTGCGATCATTAAGCAGTTTATGGTCTATGAAAGCGGTCGGAGAAGTTAATCGTTATACAAGCGAGCATTTATGCCGAACCGCAACGGTTAAATGCTTTTCCAAGAATGCCGCCATGCCCGGTTATCACCCCGAGCATGATTTTTGTCAGGTTTTCTTTTGTTTTTTATGTATTTTTTTTCTTTCGTTGGATCGACAATTAAAGTTTGTTTTTTAATAATTGTTTGGGGTGTGTTTTTATATATTTTATATTATTTTAGTATCCTCCTCTTCTTCTAATCGCGTTATAGACTGCGCATTATTTCTGCCGACGAGTTCCCTCAGTTCTTGAACAAATATGTAGTATATTTTTTCTTCGGACAAACTATTTTTAAAGGCGTTAGGCTATCGATAGCTCGCACTAAATTTTCTTTCAAACCAAGAATAGCACCCTCAAGGTCTGACTTAATAGATTCAACCGATACTCAGTTGCAGCCTATTAGAAATTCTGCCAATCTTTCAGGGCAAATATCTAAAAAATTCCGGCTAGTAAAAGTTTCCTTCACAGGAATCGGTGCATAGATATCAATGGTGACATCAATGATAATGTATTTACCGAAACTGGGTATCAACTTAGTCTTCTGGTCCCTGATGTCTCAATCGTCAGTCACTAACATCTATCCACGTGTAAAAATCCCCCACGTGATGAGTCGAACCATGTTGGACCAGCTTCAGAGGTAGTTCTTCCCTCAGGTGCACTATAGTAAAAGCAACATCTGATCGGGAGGCCATGTCAGCGTTGAGATTACCTATGATAATCTTATGGCTAAAATCATCACAGAAATCCCTCACCATCTCGAACAAATTGAAGCTTTGGTCTAATCGACGAGCACCGGAGGAGAGCTATCCCTCTTTCTACTGCAAAACAGATACTCTGGTATTCCTAAATTCCCAGGTTCTTGCGTGGTAGGCATTGTAACGGTCCAGTCTGATTTGTCTCCTATTTTCCTCTGCAAAACGGCAACCCGTCACACACGAGACTATTAAAGAAAAGCGGTAATTGAGCGTAGGCGCTTTTCACACGCATATGCAAATGTGTTAGGGCAACTCTGCGAAAACATTACCATATAAGGAGCGTGACGTCACGACCGTGGGAAAATTTATTGTTTACAACAGAAAATCGTCAATTATAAAGTTTTTTAAACGAAAAAAAGCATTTCTTAGTTAAATTTGTTGCGCTGATCCTGAATTTCATGTTGATATAACTCTCAAATCGATATTTGTTAGTCAAATCTAATCTACAAGTTAACATTGTTAATTATTTTGCAATAAACAACCATATTGTTATTTCGAGTATACGATTACAATCTCGACGTATTGAAACAGAAAAGCAAGAATTTGACACTTTGATAACTAATTATTCCCTAAGTTATCAATAAATAAACAATTTATAATTTTTTTAAACAATTAAAATAACACTGTTAGATAGCAAATCGATCACATGTATCTGCAAAATTGATGATTATGATTGCCACTAATTTGCTGATTTTTAAGCCGCTAAAAAAGAAATTTGCAAATCTGTTTTTTAATTATTATTCAAAATTAGAGAGCAACATTAATCATCTTTTATATGGATAACAATCTTCTAACCACAAGCGATTTTTCCATGTAAAAATTTTCCATAATTTTATTGTAAAAATGGCGTAATTTGATTATTAAATTGTATAGCTTATAACTTTAAGAGGCGATTTTTCCTCGAGATGCAATTTATGTTAAAAAATTCATTTTTTCCAGTTTAATTTTTTAAATCGCATAATTGTAATTTCGATCGAGCCATTTTGCGATAAAACGTGTACAAAATTTGCGTCAATGACAAAAATAGCGTTGTAGGGGCTACCAAGCGTAGAAAGGAGCCCATTTCGCATGTATAAATTCGCTCGTCGCTGCGGCAAGAGGACTCACTTTCCTACCTTGCTTAGCAGCGCGAGCACTGTGTAGAAATAAAGCCTCAGCTATTTCCTGAGACGAATTTCTTTTTGAGTGGTTAGCCTGTTGAACTCCTTTCCTACTGATCTCTAAGAGCTCAACTCATGAGACTATCTCTCTCATGAGAAAAAAGCAGCCTTAGAGATCTTCCCTCCTGAAACATATTTATTGTTGAGAAGTCAAATTGAGCAGTGATCGCGGCGCTGTCGGGCCTCTCCCCGATAGATGCGAATGCTCTCAATTGCACTTCGAAGCAGCTCATCGAGTTGGTAAGCCTCGTGGTTTGCCACTCGAAAGATTTTCTTTTGTTATTTAGATTGCGCTCGTGTCAACTTCTTGCTTTTCTCGGAGACGTAATTGCGAATTTAATGTAAAGAGTCCGAACTATTATTTTCATAACGCGAGATACATTCAAACGTACAGCATTGACAGCTTTATTATTTTGAAATTGTTGCGTATAAAAATCAACGCCTCCCCCCATCCATTTACCCTGCGATTCCCTTGCATGACAAATTAAATATTGTATATCGTCAAGCTAATCGTAACGTGAGCATTTGTAAACAGCATACCTTTGCAAACAGCATGCTTTTGCACGCTCTCCTATTTCTCAGAATCAATAAATCGAGATACTCCGAAAGATAATCAGTCGTCATCACGAGATCGAGCGGAACGGAGCCAGTCGACGCAGCTACCTTGCAAACAAAATACTATAAATGTTATCCGAATACCAAAATGGGTGCGGTAGTATGCCTAGTGTACGGAAATTGTACCATACCAATGAAATTGTTTCTAAATTCAATCAAGGCCATCCTTTAAAAATTTTAAACAGTTCGTTTGTGATCCACCATGAACATCAGGACTTTGCCTTAACCTCCAATCTACCATATGGAGAGCTCTCAGTAACGATGCAAGGAAATTCATCGCCTAACTAAAACTTTTAAGTAGAGAAGAAATTAAACAAGAAATAACTAAATGAAATAATTCATGAAAAACATCTTGAAATGGACATAAAATGGAAATAACTATTTATGAAGAGCATGATGAGATTTATGCACGAAAAATAGAAAATAATATTGTAACAGAGATTTAGACCGCTACAATATTAATATATCTGATAGAATATTTGCTGGTACAATTACAGCTTTTTGCGGGTTTGCGTATGTCACGTAAAGCTAGCCTAGTAGATAATGTTGCCAACAGGCCCGCGGAGAGCGTCGTAGATCGCGCAGCTAAAATCGCGAAAGTCGAGGAAAGCGATAGGAAGTAAAGGATGCTCAAAAGAAAATCCATACTAATGTAGCAGTAGATGTATATACGGTTTATGTACGTGTGAAAGGCGTGTACATAGCGGCACGGAGAGAGAGTGGCGAGTTAGGCAGAGCGAGAGAGAGATGTAAAGGATGGTTAATACTTACATTCGGCGATGCCTCTTTGTTATAAATCGGCTGAACGACAAGGTCGTAGAATGTGCGAATACGGTTCGTTACTCGTTACAAGAAGAAGAAGGTGCAAAACGCACAGTTGCACCTCACTATCACTTCCCTGTCGAGGAGGACTCACTAGCCACGAGGTAAATCACAAACAAAAATCAGAAGGCACACCGATAGGCGCAAGCACGGTCGAATGACTCTGCACAGCTCACGAGCTATCAGCTATTTGTCAGCCCTTCGGCGCGAGGCTCATCACACATAGCTATACATGCACACGCACTCGGTCTCTCTCTTCCGGCACTCTCTCTTACCTTGTTCTCCGCAGTTGTCGTCTGCTGCAGCTGAGGGGAAATATAAGTCGAAAGACATGGCATATTATAATTATTCAATATTATTGCCCTAGAGAGAGAGAGAGAGAGACATAACGAGCTGACGTCAGACTCGTTATAATCTGCTTAAAGAACTGCTCAGAGAAACCAAAAAAAAATGTACTGTTGAACGAATTACTAACAAAAGAGGGACAAAATAAACCAACAAATACTTGCAAAAAACTTTTGCTGAAGTAATAATCACACCCAAACCGAAAAGTAAAAGAATGCCCAGACTGGTTGTTGAAAAGACCAATACTAATGATACTACTAATTTAGAAAATGTTATTTTAGAAAATGCTCATTACCTAATAAAAGATAAAACTATTCAAACAAAAAAAATCCATTCCAAAAATAATGAATTAATTATAATAAACTGCACGAATGAAAAAAGTATTAACTCTCTTAAAAAAACGCTTACCAAAAATTTACCATCAACAATATAAATTAAAAAGTAACAAATTAAAAAACTTATTTGTTATTCTTAAAAGTAAAAGTAATGGATATTATCAAAACTTTCGCAACAAATGAGAAAGACGTTGAATCAGACTTTAACCAAAGAAACTTTAGTCACTATAATAAAAAATGTAAAGTATTACATCTTTATAATAATGATAAGGCTCAATCAGTAACTGCAATAATTTAAGTAACTCCAAATTTATACAAGAACATCAAAGAAAACAATAATAGACTATTTGTCAGCTGTCATAATTATAGAGTTTTTGATATTATAAATAAAACTCCTTGCTACAAGTGCTCAAGATTTGGCCACAATGGCAGTAGATACAGAAATGAAGCCATGTGCATGAAATGCGCTGGCAATCACACAGCTGACAGGTGCAACAAAGACACACGTACGTGTCCAAAGTATTTCGTGGATGGTCTGGTTATACTGTGAAAACTCGGACAATAGCCGTTTTCTAGAAATAGTTTATAACGAGTGAGATTGCCAACCCGTTATATCTCTCTCTCCCTAGTAATGACATGTAAATATAACATATTTCTCCGAACCTATCCTATATATTTATGAATTTATTATGCTTATATTCATTTATTATTAATATTTATATATGTAATTACCCTTCGGCTCGAATATAGGGTAAGAGAGTGAGAGAGACACGAGTACGCAGGGATACTTCCGCGCGCGACCGCGAGGCGCGGAGAGAGAGAGAGAGAGAGACATAGTCGCGCTTTAGCGAATGACCGGGGGCACTAATCGACGAGAGGCAGAGCAGAACGAAATCGAGAGCCGAGCAAGTATCACGCTAAAGAGTTGCCATCGTGCGGATTGGTCAGCGGGCGAGTAGATTCTTTTGTCTCGACGACTTTCCCTGCTGAGATCTTGGTTGTGACCTGGTGTTTCCCTCTTCTGCAATCTCGGAGTTGTGGCCTTTATCCGGAGAGGAGTTGCGACGTCGCCCGGCCCTGCAGAAGATCTACGCTTGCGTGCTGTAGCTGTTAAAGCGAGAGTTCGTCAGGAGGAAACGGGCCGCGGAGTGCACGTGGTGCCCGATAACTTGTGCGTGTGCGTTTACGCAAACTGTGCGACTCGTTTGCGTACCTAGAGGACGAGTACCGTCATTGTAAGTACCTGCTAGTTGGTTTACTCTCTCTCTATCCGTTCTCTCAGCGTACTCTCTCCCTCCTTCCGACCGCTTTTGTTAACTTCTACTGATTAAAAATACTGTTTACCGTGAGTCTCTTTCATTAAATCGTACCCCGACGCCTTATTCAAACGCTTCGCCCTTTCACGCCTACACCCGCTTTCGAATCATCGGCTTTTGCGTCCTTCAGTCAACACTACGAATCTCCGCGGATCCGGCCGTCCTGTCACCGGCGTAACGAACACCGGACCTGAGAAGACGGACAGTCCAGGAGGCTTCAGACTTCGCTCGGACATTCCTCATCTAACCTTAGTTACTCCCTTTTTTTATATTTACGGGGCTAACCGGGCTAAATCCCCGTTATATAATTTGGCGCCCAACAAAGGAATGTGTGGCTGAAAATGCGATAAGAATTTCGTCCGCGCGCCGAAAACTCAACAGCTCGCGCGAGGCCGCTTTGTTGACATTCCAAAGTCGAGCAAGCGCATACCATAACAAGACGCTCGCTCGCATGGTGTCAAGTTCACAGTTACTCGCCGGTTTGTTGACACTCTATCTATCGAAGGCGTGCGTACCGAGATATTATATACGAATACAAAGCGAAGAAATACTGTTTATATTTTACATATATAGATTTTGAAATTAAGCGACGTAGACTCTAAGCAAAGGCGCTGACGCAATAACAAGAGAAATCAGACGCAATAAAATTTTTTTTTTCTCTAATAGCTACACAATTTCAATAATATTATTACGCATTTCTTTTATATATAAGCGTTATATATGTATACATAATATTACTTATAGATTAATTCACTATTGGTATAATTCTCAAACTCACAATTTTATAAAAGTTTGCTAACTAAATAACGCTTAGCTACCATATATCAATTAATATAATGTCAAATACATGGGACAGCAAACTAGAGATTTTCAAGGCAGATGTCGATAGACGTATGTACGACTGGATACGCAGCCTACCGAGCGATAAGCTAGATGCTGTATTAGACCAACTCGAATTACATACAGAAGGATCCTTATTTGCGCGTGCGACACGACTATATAATAGGCTAATCGGAAACTATACGGCAGAAGATTTTATAGAAACAAGAGAACCAGATAATATAGCCCATAGTAGAAGAGCTGACCTGTGTTTAACATTCATTAACGGAGACGCAATACCTGTTAACCTTAAAAACGATTTTATCAATTCAATCATGGATACAGCTGGACAGGAAAATAACGACGATAATATGCCAGTCACGGAAGAATTACTGGCCAGCTCTACGCGTAATACAGCACAATCTGATATGTCACTTACAACAATAGCAGACACAAACGCGGCACTAACCAACAATACGCACTCAACTAGTGCCACAGACAACTTAAATATGAACGAATTTGATATAGGTCAAACAGATGCGCCAACGCAAGTAACAACGAAAAACGTAGTAACAACTACAACAATGACCGACGCGTACACGCAACCAACAACGATAGCCTCTACGACGTCGGACTTCTTCTCTGCAATGTATACGGGAACACTACCTAAATGGTCAAGCTATGTAGCTCCGAGAGCGTCCACACAACGACAGGACCCCCTTATTAAAATGCGTCTGCCGAACGGTATCATCCAATCAATTCCCAAACCTGCTGCAGATGAATTACGACGTGCTTTAAAAGCAGAAATAAATTTAATATTATCCTGCGATAAATTAACAGATGAAGTTAAACGGTTAGGAATGGAGGTAGCAAACAAAAATTTAGAAATAAACGCGCTAAGGACCACAAATCGGGACTTGCTTAAGCAAATGCAAATAATTGTGACAAACGCGCAAACGTTACCGTCAGAAGCACAATACCGTACGAACGCAAACAGAGACTCAAGAACAGTGCAGTTTCAAGATACTTACGATTTAATTGAAAACGAAGTAAACCAAATAGAAGACCTGTCACTATTACAACCGGACTCAAAGTTAAACCCGCACGCGCAATTTTTTCACTCGACGACGAAACCGCCCGTATCACGAGCCCTACAGCCATCGCCCCCGGCACAACACCCGTCGTCTTCGTCTATGGCCTATGCAGCCTCCTCGCTGGCTGACGCCCCCGCATGCTCGAGCTGGGGGAGGGGGGTCCCGGCTCCAAGGCCACAGTCCTCGCTCTCGCAAGCGCGCGGTACGCGGGCGGGCGCGACAGATGAAACAACGAGCCCCACAACAAACATGCATAGCTATTCGGACACAGTGCGGACAGGCTTCGGAGGTAGACACCTAGGCAAAACGATACGAGAATGGAAACTTAAGTTCTCAGGTGAATCCGGCGTAAGTATTGAGGAGTTTTTGGAACAGGTCGAAGAGAACCGACGTGTAGACCACGTGTCAGATGAGGAGTTGTTGGACTTACTGACTCCACTGTTTGCTAAACCAGCTTTATTTTGGTACTGGATGCTCAGGCCGACCTGGTGTACGTACCAAGACTTCAGGAAAGCGGCAATAGAAACGTATAGCAAGTCGCGCAGAAACAAAAGTAACCTGGTTGTGGAGGCGCACCGACGCACTCAAGGACTCGGGGAGCCCGTGCGAGATTACATCTCCTCCCTTTATACCATTTTGAACCGGTTTGAACCTCCCTGGCCAATGACAGACCAAATAGAACTCATCATCGAAAACTTGCTCCCGAAGCTGCGCTGGAGGGTACGCAGATACCGCGGGGGAATCTCTGATCTCCAGCAGTTGGTGCTTAAGGCCCAGGAGGCTGAGGACGAAGAGTCCGAAGAAAATTACACGCCGCCTCCACCTGCGGAGAAATGCTTGCTACCGGAGGCCGCCTGGCAGCCCAAAGCGAAGACGCAGAAGGGTAAGCCAGCCTTGGCATCTCTCGCCGAAGAGCCAAACAAGGGCCCCGAAGCAGTGTGGGAGAAGCTGTTTCAGCAGTTTCTCGAGAAGAAGATGAAGGAAATGGACCCTAATCCTGGCAAAGGTCCTCCGCCAAGAAAGAAGGAGCCCCCGACAGGCCGCGCGTCGCAACGAGATTCCGGAAGAAGGGCAGTAGCGTCATCACAGGGAACTTTGGCGGAGACACCCAAGGGTGGCCGAAGCGACGGATGGCAGCGGGGCCTACCTAATAAGGCACGCATACCCAAGAGTAGCAAAAATAAGGATCAAGTACCTGGTCCTGCAGAGAAGCTCTTATGTTGGGGATGCAGTTGGCCAGGCTACACTAAGCGCGACTGTCCGGAATGCTCGAAGATAAAAAACGAGGAAGGGGGCAAGTAGATGAGGTCCCTACTGCCCCACTACACACCCGGACCTTGGAAGCTGATGGCGTCACAGGAGTAGCGCAAGCTCTGCGTATCGAAGTAGCTGACTCAACGCTAGCCACGAGCAGTTCAAAGGATGCACAGACGCAGGTCGATGGAGGTACTGTGGCAAGCGCCTCGGTTGAAAGGTATCCCAGGTGGTGGCTGACGGTACACATCGGATCTTTCACTTTCCGAGCCTTGTATGACACTGGCGCTTCACGCACGGTCCTTAACTCTTTAGGTCTGCAAATAGCAGCAGCGCTGAACTGCCGAGTGAACTATAGTGCGGGCCAGGTCGCGCGGGCCGTCGACGGTCATAGGGTACCCATACTAGGCCACGTAGAATTACCCTTTACAGTCGCGGAGATGACACACCTCATCGACACTCTTATCTTAAAGGAGGCCGATGCGGAGTGTACTCTAGGGGGCGACTTTATTCGAGCTTTCACAGCAGTATTGGACCCCGAGACGAATACATTTCGAATGGGGAGGGAAGGCAAGGAGATCCCTGCCATCCTTTCTTCGTTACGTACGGAGAAGTCCCTGTCGTTGGCCTCTCTAGGAATAGAAGATGTTTCGGAAGACCAGCGCGAAGAGATACGGAAGGTGATTGAAGAACTGCTGCCAGAGTCTTTGTGCGAGCGAGTAGGTTGTACTAGTTGGATTCAGCACGACATTGACGTCGGGGAAGCAATCCCTATAAAGCAACGTTACTACCCTGTTTCTCCCAAGATAGAGAAAGAGATGCACGTACAGGTGAGCAAGATGCTGGAGGACGGCATAATTCGTAAATCAACCAGTGAATGGTCCAGCCCGGTAGTCATGGTACGTAAGCCCGATGGTTCGTACAGGTTCTGTATTGACTACCGGAAGGTGAACGCAGTGTCACGCGTTAGCGCATACCCTTTGCCCTACATGGACGTGATTTTGCACAAGCTGCAGCACGCGAGATACATCACGGCCCTGGACTGCTCCGGTGCATTTTTGCAAATCCCCTTGACCCAACGGTCGATCCCGATCACAGCGTTTACTGTTCCGGGTATGGGGTTATTCGAGTTTGTCAGGATGCCGTATGGACTCGCAGGTGGACCAGCGACCTTCCAATCGTTGGCAGATAAAGTGATTACTCCAGAGATGGAACCCTATGCGTTTGCATACTTAGACGATCTGATTATCGCGACTGAAACGTTCAAGGACCACGTCAAATGGCTTAAGATGATCCTGCATCGGATTAAAGAAGCCGGTCTAATGATAAATCGCAAGAAATCGCGGATATGTATGACTGAGGTACGTTACCTCGGAGTACTGGTCAATCGCGAAGGTTGTCGCCCCGATCCTGAGAGGACTCGCCCCATCCTTGAGTACCCCGCGCCAAGGAATCTCAAGCAGCTACGTAGGTTCCTTGGGATGGCCGCGTAGTATAGGAAGTTTTTAGGCGATTACGCAACGATCTGTGAACCCCTCACGGCGTTAACGCGTAAAGACGCCAAGTTTGAATGGGGAGACGAGCAAGAAGCGGCTTTCGAAAGGGTTAAAGCGTTAGTTGCTACTGCGCCTGTATTAGCCCGTCCGGACTATCGAGCCCCGTTCGTCATCGAGTGTGATGCGAGCGATACTCGTTTAGGCAGTGTTTTGCTGCAGCACATCGATGGGGAGGATAAGGTCCTATGCTTCGCGAGCCGCACCCTTTCTGCCTCAGAACGAAAGCTGTCAGTCACGGAGCGGGAATGCCTAAGCGTGATATGGTCAATAGAAAAATATAGGCCGTACATCGAAGGCTACCACTTTACCGTCGTGACTGACCATCATAGCTTGGTCTGGCTGCGCAACTTGAAGAACCCGAACGGTAAGCTAGGTCGCGCCTACAATCGTACGATTTCGATATCGTACACCGGAAAGGGAAGGATAACGTTGTGCCAGACGCCCTGTCTCGCATGTATGAGACTGAAGAGGATGTGACAGCCGCCGCGGCTTCGTTAAAAGTTGATGAGAATATCAAGGACCCATGGTACAGGAAAATGGTACTAAAAGTCCTTGAAAGTCCGAGTGAGCACCCGCACTGGAAGGTCACCGGCGGTAGACTGTTCGCTTATAGGCCGGACCCCGCCGTCGATGACGTGTTGGGTCAAGATTACGACGCGTGGAAACTCGTGATCCCTCGAGAGCTGCGTGAACGCATCCTCGCGGAATGCCACGATGAACCGACGGCCGGACACTTAGGGCGTTTTAAAACTCATCAGCGGGCGGTCACACAGTATTTTTGGCCCAAGATTTATAAGGATGTGGCCCATTACGTCAGGAATTGCACCACCTGTCAGCAGGTGAAGGTCGAGCAAAGGGCTCCTGCGGGACTTATGGGTCGGCATATAGTTCACCGCCCCTGGGAGATAGTCTCAGGAGATACGATGGGGCCGTTTCCTAGATCGCCACAGGGCCACGAATACCTACTCGTATTTGTAGATCTCTTCACTCGTTGGATCGAGTGTGTCCCGATTAGGAAAGCCAATGCGAAGACCATTAAAAGGGAGCTCAACGAGCGCATATTTCTCCGGTATGGTGTCCCCGATAAATTCCTGTCGGATAATGGGACACCGTTTAAGAATAAGCTTGTGGATAGCTTCCTGGAGTCTAAGGGAGTGGTTCATGCGACATGCGCACCTTACTCCCCGAAGTCTAATCCCACGGAAAGAGCTAACCGGACTATTAAGACCATGATTTCGGCCTTCATTGAGGAGCGTCACAGTACCTGGGATAAGCACGTGGCAGAGTTCGCCTTCGCATATAACACGGCCGTGCAGGAAGCTACTCGCTCTAGCCCCGCATTCCTGAATTATGGAAGGAACCCTGAGTTACCTAACTCCACGAAGAGGGACGAGGAAAGGAAAGCGGAGAACGAGCTTCAAGGAGAAGCCCTAGAAGACTGGCGCTCTCGCATGGAAAGGCTCGAGGAGTACAGAGCAAAGGCGTCACAGAACTCGAGAGCCGCCCAAGATCGCCAAGAGACCTATTATAACAGGAGACATCGCGATGTGACTTTCGACGTAGGCGACAAAGTGTGGGCGAAGAATCACTTACTGTCGTCGTCAGCCAAGGCCGTCGCAGCCAAGTTAGGTCCGAAATACTGCGGACCCTTTATAATAACACGTCGGAATGGACCCAGTTCCTACCAGCTCAGGGATGAGAATGGTATGGACTTCGGTAAGGTCGCCTTGGAAGGCCTGAAGCCCTGCTTCGACCAAGCGCAGCTCCCCGACGACGAGGAGAGTGATGATGTCGAATTCAACGACGAACCCGACGAAGCTCAGCCTCAGTTAAGCCGGTCGGTAGCGATTACGCGGGACGATACGGCGGAAGTAAGTCGAGAGGAAATCACCAAAAAGGAACCTACGCCGACCGTAATGTCTAAGAGGAGAGGACGCCCTCGAGGATCGAAAAAACCTCCGTTAATCCCGGTGGCCGCATCCCCTCGACGCCTGCGCCCTAGGAATCACTGACAGGAACAGGCTTCTTTCTTCACCCCTACTCCCTTCCTTCCTGTTAGCCCCTGGAATCTTGTCTGATTGTACCTGACTTAATTACAGATAATGTCGGCGGACAGACAGCTGTGGGTGTCCCAGGAGCTGATTGAAGGGATTGCGCGACTGACGCACGAACTGTTGGCAGCAGGAGCCTCACCCACCCTGGTGGGCCTGGTCACCCCAGCCACGGCCGACTTGGCACGGCTGCCAAGTACCTCTAGCCGACCGGCTATTGGCGCGCCATCGGAGGCGTCACCGCACACCCTCGAGGCAATCGCTTCGGCCGCGCCGCCGGAAGGACCAGCTCACCAAATAGCGTCCACGCACGATGGAGCCCTCCCAGGGGCCGTTGAACTCGCCTCTGAGGGCAAGCGGGCACCGATCCCGCTATCTGGTCCAAAGGACCCACCTGCGTCAACGCATACCCAGGCCTCTCCAACGGCCACCGGGGCAGTCTTTGAAGACGAGGTAGCCCCGAGTCCATTACCCGGATCAACAGTGGCCAAAGACCTGTTCGCCGAATGGGGCGAGATCCTGACTCGAGCCAAGGCAGCCAGGAAGGCTCGCATCGAAGCCACTAAGCTGGAGCAAGAGGCCTACCAGGCGGTCCTCGACTTCGCCGGCCGTCCATGCCCTCAGGCAGCAGAGCTGGCAAAAGAGTGGCTCCCCAAGGTGCAGGAGGCCATTGATCTAGCTGCCTACCTCGAGGAGACACGCTCGGCCTGGCTCACCGAGAGGAAGAGGAGACTGGAGGCAGAGCAGGAAAGAGAGCGCATTATAGCAGAGCAGGCCAAGAAGCTCCAAGAACTGCACACTCTGCGGGCCCAGCTGGCGGCCTTGGAAGAGGAGAACGCCAGCCGTCCTCTCCTGGTTCCCAACCCGCACATGTCCAACAGGGCGAGGAACGAGCCAGGTCACCATGCGAGGCAGGGAGCAGCCGCTACTCGCCCGTGCGGCAAGTGGGATGGCCCCCGTCTAGACCTTCGGTTGATCCGGAGCTGCCCGCACTGTGGCCTGACAGGAGTGTCAAGGGGAAGGGACTGCCCCAACTACACTCAGCATTGGAAATGGGCCCAGGGACTCTTGGCCCCATATTCCTACGATGAGTAGGAGGGTCTATGATGCCCACCTGCGTCGACGCATCCTCATCGCGAGCAGATGGTTAGCTGAACCTCGACTTGTACGGAGGAAGAGAGGCGCCCACTTAATGTTTCTTGGTTTAAACCTTTTTTTTTGTGTATCACGATGTTTCCCTTTCTTTGACGATTGACGATAATAAATTCTCATAATAAATTTCGGCTTTTCCTTATTACAGAGAGAGAGAGTTATCCTTTCGAGCTGGTACCCCGTACTCAGCGTCTGGGCCGGGGGGATATAACGAGTGAGATTGCCAACCCGTTATATCTCTCTCTCCCTAGTAATGACATGTAAATATAACATATTTCTCCGAACCTATCCTATATATTTATGAATTTATTATGCTTATATTCATTTATTATTAATATTTATATATGTAATTACCCTTCGGCTCGAATATAGGGTAAGAGAGTGAGAGAGACACGAGTACGCAGGGATACTTCCGCGCGCGACCGCGAGGCGCGGAGAGAGAGAGAGAGAGAGAGACATAGTCGCGCTTTAGCGAGTGACCGGGGGCACTAATCGACGAGAGGCAGAGCAGAACGAAATCGAGAGCCGAGCAAGTATCACGCTAAAGAGTTGCCATCGTGCGGATTGGTCAGCGGGCGAGTAGATTCTTTTGTCTCGACGACTTTCCCTGCTGAGATCTTGGTTGTGACCTGGTGTTTCCCTCTTCTGCAATCTCGGAGTTGTGGCCTTTATCCGGAGAGGAGTTGCGACGTCGCCCGGCCCTGCAAAAGATCTACGCTTGCGTGCTGTAGCTGTTAAAGCGAGAGTTCGTCAGGAGGAAACGGGCCGCGGAGTGCACGTGGTGCCCGATAACTTGTGCGTGTGCGTTTACGCAAACTGTGCGACTCGTTTGCGTACCTAGAGGACGAGTACCGTCATTGTAAGTACCTGCTAGTTGGTTTACTCTCTCTCTATCCGTTCTCTCAGCGTACTCTCTCCCTCCTTCCGACCGCTTTTGTTAACTTCTACTGATTAAAAATACTGTTTACCGTGAGTCTCTTTCATTTAATCGTACCCCGACGCCTTATTCAAACGCTTCGCCCTTTCACGCCTACACCCGCTTTCGAATCATCGGCTTTTGCGTCCTTCAGTCAACACTACGAATCTGCGCGGATCCGGCCGTCCTGTCACCGGCGTAACGAACACCGGACCTGAGAAGACGGACAGTCCAGGAGGCTTCAGACTTCGCTCGGACATTCCTCATCTAACCTTAGTTACTCCCTTTTTTTATATTTACGGGGCTAACCGGGCTAAATCCCCGTTATAAGTTGTAGAAATTCTTGGTCCATTATTTCTTGGCTAAGTATGTCACAATTAAAGTCACCAACTATTATACTATTATTCTTATTTTTGTTAAATTTTAAAAGGTTTTTAATGATAATTAAGAATTCCATTTTATGATTATCGTGAGATCTGTCAACAGCGAATAAATTTAATTCTTTATTGTTTAGTAATGTTATTTTCGAGTTAATTATTTTCAAGTTATTAATTTGTATTATATCTGTGTTTTCTTTGATATCATTATTTATGTAGATTACTGCACCATCTGATCTATTTAGTTTACTATTATTGTAACACACGTTACATTTATCTATATTTAGAATTTTTTCATGTTACAAATTCCAAGTTTCTGTACATATTATAATGGTAGGTCTTATTAGGAACCTGTTTATGAAAACTAATAATTTATTGTAACATGAACAAATTCTAAATAGAGATGGATGTAACGTGTGTTACAATAACAGTAAACTAAATAGATCAGATGGTGTAGTAATCTATATAAATAATGATATCAAAGAAAACACAGATATTCGCGTATTCACCGTAATCTGAACGACTTTCTGCGTCGATTCATAACTGTAGACGAAACATGAATACACTACTACACTCCTGAGACAAAGGAATAGTCAAAACAGTAGGTTGTGAAAGATCAACCAGCTCCAAAGAAGGCGAAGACAGTGAAATCGGCCGGCAAGGTTATGGCCACTGTTTTTTGAGATGTACATGGAACTATCTTCATCAACTATTTAGAAAAAGGACAATCACTGGAGAGTATTATGCGTTGTTGTTAGACCGGTTAAGCGAGAAAATAAAAGAAGAACGTCCTTCATTTGAACAAAAAAAATTTTTTTCATCAACACAATGCACGAGTGCATACTTGCTTAGTTTCAATGCCTAAAATTAAGGAATTGAAGTTCGAATTAGTAGACCATCTACCGTATTCACCAGATTTGGCCTCTAGCGACTTTTTTTTATTCCCAAACCTAAAAAAGTGGCTTGCCGGACAACGATTCATCTCGAACAAGGAAGTCATAACATAACAAATGGTTATTTTGAGGAACTTCCAAAATTATTTTTTTCTGATGACTTGAAAAAACTTTAAGGACCCCTGAAAAAGTGTATCGAGCTAAATGGAGATTACGGCGAAAAATAAAAACAGTCTACCAAAAAAACATTGTTTTTCTATCTTTTTCTAAGGACTTATTGACCCACCCTCGTATTATTTTACAGTAATATTACCATGTATCTTGAAAATGTCGAATCGATGTTTCGATTATACTTTTGCTTATTATAAGCATTAGTTTAGAGTTGAAAATTAACAAACTATTTATTTCGGAAATACCATCACTTGAAAAATTATTAATGTATATTAGACATGATAATAGATATTTTATTCATTTGAAACTTATAGCTATAATCAGTTTAAATTGATTTACAATCAATTGTGCAACGGTAGTCGATTCGATTAATTGATCCGTTCGAGATTCGGTACACTCGCAATGCTAGAGCGAACGACTAAAAGAGAGAGATAGGCCCGCGAGGGTTTGAAAATAGACAGTTAAACCTCCACTGTTACTGGAATAGTACCACCAATTAGTTTGCTCAATTATTTGCCGATTTTTTAATACAAAGTTTTCCTGGGATTTTGATACGTGCGTGAGTGTATCGAGGAAGCAACAGCAGCAGCATTACAGCAGCAGCAAGCAGCATCAGATTCGTAAGCGAGGCAGCGCAGCACAAGATACGAGGAGCACAAGCGGCACCTAGAAATAGTATTAAACAGAATTCTAGGTGCGGGCCTAACCATCAACAAAGCCAAAAGCCACTTCTGTAAGACGGAAGTCAGGTACTTGGGAGTTCTCGTTAACCAGGACGGCGTAAGACCAGATCCCGAGAAGATACGACCGATACTGAAGTATCTAACACCCCGGACTGTCAAACAGATGAAGCGATTCATGGGAATGACGTCGTGGTATAGACGTTTTCTACCCGACTTTGCCATGATCGCTGAACCTATAAACCGCCTGACTAAGAAGAATGTACGTTTCTCTTGGGAGGAGGAGCAAGAGCGAGCTTTCACGAGGTTGCAGGAGGAAATGACTTCCGTCCCTATATTGCAACCGCCCGATTCTAGCGGTCAGTTTGTACTACAAACTGACGCCAGTGACAGTGGGATCGGGGCAGTCCTGACGCAGGTTGTCGATGGAGAGGAGCGTGTGATAGAATACGCCAGCAGATCACTTAACAGCGCTGAGAGGAATTATACAGTCTCCGAGAAAGAGTGCTTAGCAGTGGTATAGGCTATTGGAAAGTTCTGGCCGCACATTGAAGGGCATCACTTCAGGGTCATTACTGATCATAGTTGCCTGAAATGGCTTCACAGTATGAGAAATCTCACGAAAAGATTAGCGCGGTGGGCGCTAGCATTGCAAAGCAATGTCTTCGATATTGGATATATCAATGTGGTGCCTGACGCATTGTCTAGGCCTATGAAGAGGAGGGAATTGAAGTAAGTGCCAAAAATAGTCGGCCGGAGACCACTGACGCCTAATATTTGCAACAATACCAGGAAGTATGCCAAGACCTACACTCACACTCCACTTGGAAGGTAGTGGGGGGGAGGATGTATCACTATCAGCCTGATGAGGACGGTGAAGGGTCCATCGACAACGATGGAGCGTGGAAGCTTGCGGTGCCTAGTGAGAAAAAACACCAGGTGCTCCAGGAGGTCCATGATGCTCCTACGGCAGGGCATCAAGGACGAGAGTGTACGTTCTCCACGGCTAGGCGCTTGTACTATTGGCCTAAGATGTACGATTAGGTTAGGGAGTACGTAAAGAGTTGCCCGGTATGCCAGCAGTGCAAGGTGGAACAAAGGGCACCTTGCGGGCTGATGAGTCGTAGAGAAGCGTCACGACCCTGGCAGGTGGTGGCCGGTGATATCATTGGTCCATTTCCCAAAAGCCCTCGAGGTTTTGAGTACGTCCTAGTCTTTGTAGACCTATTTACTTGCTGGGTAGAATGCGTTGCGATACGTAAAGCCAATGGGAGGACAATCGCAAAGAAATTACACGAGAGGATTGTCATTAGGTTTAGCGCGCCAGAGGTATTCTTGTCGGATAACGGAACTGAGTTCAAGAATTAGGAAGTCGATTCATACCTCCAAATGAACGGCATCCAGCATGCCTTGGCACCCATGTATCATCCCCAAGCGAATCCCACAGAGCGAGTAAATAGGACACTCAAAACCATGGTCACGTCGTATGTGAACCGTGATCATAAGAACTGGGACGAGCACCTGTCAGATTTCAATTTCGCGTTGAACTCGACAATTTATAGCGCCACTGGATATAGTCCTGCGATGTTCATCTTTGGGCGTCAGCCGGTACCTCTTTTGACGTTCAGAAGATCCCAAGATCCTTGAGTGTTCGGAGGGTCAAGCTGTGGTAGATTGGGTTTGACATATGGAGAAGCTCCCTAATTTATTGGAGCGGGACAATTCCAAGTCAAAGGAGGAAGCTGCGCGTCAGGCGGCTTATTACGACCGGAAGATACGGCAACCGGAGTTTAAGGTCGGAAATTGGGTATGGAAGAGGAACAAGATTCTCTCCTCGGATGCTCAAGGTATATCCGCCAAATTAGCGCCGAAATACACTGGTCCGTACATGATTGAAGAGGTTTGCGTTTCCTACACATACAGACTAGGTAATCAGTTAGAGATCCTGCCCCAGCTCTTCCATGCCGAAGACCTTAAGCCATATTATGGTCAAGGAGATGAAGAGGAAAGCGAGGAAGCGAATGTCATCGATCCTCGCGAGCCGCACGAAGAACTGCCATTGGAAGTGACCAATTCCGCGAATGCGTGCGAAGATCCGAGGGGGAATTTGTCGAGCCAGCGGATCGAGTTAGCAGTTCATATGGCCGTAGGTAATGATCTCACTGAGACGTCGGATTTGCCGGTATCGGCCCTAACCAAGAGAGGTCGAGGTCGCCCTCAAAAGGTCCCAGAGACGGTCACCGGTCAAGCAAGAGGCGACAACTCTCCCTTAAAGGAATCTAGAGGGAGAGGTAGGCCTTGAAAGACCGTGCCCGTCGTGCAAAGAACGGTTGGGCCGATAAGCCCGAACGGTAACCGACGAGAGCCAGGACGTTAACGCGGGAATTAGCGAGAGAGCGCGTAACCCGGTGGGATGCGGCGTTAGTAGGATTTTTTCTTTACGCAGGGAGTTCCATCCAAAATTTTGTTTTGTTTTGTATGTTACAGATGGACCGGAGAATCGTCGTGGAGGAAGAAATCTTCGGGGTGGTCACACAGATGCTACTAGATCTGCAGCTGGGCCCTGATGCAATGTAGCTTATAGAAGATCTGTGGAGCTTTGCCAGGGTCCAGTTGGAGGGGGCCACCCGAAGGGAGCGCCACAACGGATCGGTGGCGGACGTTCTCCGGGACGCAACGTGGGTCGCCCCGAAGGCTTCCAGGGACGCTTCGACCCAGATAGAAGTACCAGGATAATGTTGAGCGTCCCAAATCCACCGTGGACCAGGGGGTGCAGACCCTCAAGTCCGGCCTACCCCAGACGTCGGACAGTGCGAGCCAGTGCCCAGAACTCAGGGAAACCTGTGGGCCATGCACTGGGTCTGCAATCACCCACGTATCCCGGAACAGCCAAATTTCCTCCTCGACTGCAGACACGTGCGTCTGGGGACCAATGAAGTGGAGAGTGCCTGGCGGTTCGCAGCAGACCTCCAGTCTCAGGTGCAGGAGCATCTGAGACGCTTCCTGAATCGCTAGGGCGCTGAAAAACTGCTCGGGGAATGGGCAGAGGTGGCTCAACGCCAGAGTGCCTACGGAGAGGCCCTGCTGCGGGTGGAACAGGGATAGGAGATCCCCGCAGCGCTCCTGGCGCCGGCTCAGGAGAAGAGAGTCCCGGGAGCTACTGGTGCTGGGCCGATGCTCACGGTCCACGAGGACGGGCGTGTGACTCCCGATACCACAATCGTGGTCAGGTCGCAGGATAGTCGTACAACCACCACGGTGGAAGACGTTACAGTCATCGCCTCCTAGGGAGTCAGCGCCCAGCAGTCCCTTCGGTCTCGCAGTTGAAGGGCTGCTAAATCTGTAGGAAGCCTGGGGTAACCAACTCCCAGCGGTGCCCGAGGAAGGCTACACACTGGCGCTACCCGAAACATCGAGCGCCAGGTTTAGCCAAAAAGTGACGTAGGCCCTGGAGGGCGGAAAATAAAGTGGCCCTTAGTAAATGAGAAAAGCTTGATTATTTTGGTTCCTTTCCTTCCTTTCTTTTTCAGGTTCCTGATGGCGGCGAATCGCGGGTATTCGTCCTGTCCGGGTAGGCAGGACTTGGGGGGGGAGGGTTGCAACGGTAGTCGATTCGATTTATTGATCCGTTCGCAATTCGATACACTCGCGATGTTAATTCGAACGACTAAGAGAGAGAAAGGGCGCGCGAGGGTTTGAAAATAGACAGTTAAGCCTGAGCTGTTACTGAAATAGTAGCGCCAATTAGTTTGCACAGTTATTCGCCGTTTTTTTAATACAAAGTTTTCCTGGGATTTTGATACGTACGTGAGTGTAGCGAGGAAGCAACAGCAGCAGCATTACAGCAGCAGCAAGCAGCAGCAGATTTGTGAGCAAGGCAGCGCAGCTGATATTTGAGAAGCATCGACCGTTGATTTTCTTCAATAATTATGGCTGATCACCGTAATTGCACCACAGGGTAGGTGCACCTCCCTTTATTATTGTGTGACAAAATACTTTCGAAAGTATTTTGTCCATCGCGAGCGTAATTTTTTATATTCGCGCCGATCGTTAGATTTCGCGGCAAATTTCGAAGTCTCTCTCTCTCTCTCTCACCAAATTATTAAAAATAATTGTAAATCCTATTTCGCGTGCGTTAGTCTTTCGGCCCATAAAAGACTATAGTTTTTTATTCATTAAACTTTATTAATTTTATTCGCAGTTTACGTTATTTCGTTTCCTCATAGTTACTAGATCTATAAAGGCTTAAGTTTTAATCCAATTTCATCTAGGGGATTAGGCGGATTAAGCATTAGGTGACTCACGCCTAAGATAGATCGAGTGTCACAAGTCAATTATCTTAAGGTGAGTTCAACTCGGTTGAAAGGATGATACTGAAACGAAAGTATCAAATGTAAAGGCGAATACACGTATAACCATACATATTTAACGGAGCGGCGGTTAACTCTGCATCGTGGGAGTTTGTGCGATAATAAATTTCTCAGTTTGTAGGATATCCACCCTGTTATGATCGATTTATAATAATTTATAAATGATTGAATAAATTGATTTAAAATTATCAAAATACATGGTAATATAGAAGTAAAATAGGAAACGTAACAACAGTTATTGACAAAGTAAATTAATAAAATATAAATCTGATAATATAAAATCGGGGTGAAGCTTTGTTTAAATCAGTATTTTTCTACATATAATTTATTCTCTACAAATTTGTTGGCTTTATTTTACATATTATAAACATATGATTTATTTTTTATTTTTTAAAAATTTTATTTCATCCATGTGCAACTGACAGAATACGTACGGTTTCAGTTTTTTTGGAGACAAAAAAAGAAAACGTACTGAAACTATATACATGTTTTCGGACAAAAACTATATGGTGACCGTTGGAAAAAGTATCAATATTGTATAGTTTACGTATAGTTATTCTTGTGACAATCTGAACTGTTTCCGCGCTATTTACGTATAATATTCATGCGCATATTTCTGGTAAGGATGTATTGTTCTGATTTTTATGTGATTCGATGTATCCAAAGATATCCAAATTTCCGTATCCTGAAGTACTCCAAGAGATGAGTTTAGCAATCATCGAATGAAAAAATTCGAGGAAAATTTGGAAATATCCACCAGAAAAATTTACAGCAAAACTTCTTACGATCAGCAAGGATAGAAAGTGAATAACTTCGTACAATTCAGTTTTCGTTAATAAAAATATTTAAAAGCAAAATTGTTCCGTTTTGTTTTTGTGTTATGATTTGCGTGTCCAAGAGAATAGCGAATTATTTAAGGAATATTACCTTCAATAGTGTGGAAGCAATAAAGTTAACAAGAATGTTGTTAATAAAATTTTTATTTATAATAAACATTATTATTAAAAATTATTATTAAACATTATTATTTTAAAATTATTACTTTTAATAAACAAAAACGTAACCTCAGGTAATGAGAGCTGAAATCTCTCATACTTATCTAAGTGTTAGATAAATTCCGTAAGTTGAATTTATTATTTTTGTTCAGCTTTTTTATTAATAATGTTGTGGATTCATTCACAGCTATTCCCACTCAGCAAAAATTCATCGAGGGTATAAACGGCAATTGTAATATGAATATACGTGGAACTGCCGTTTGCACTTGTGTGGTTAGAGATGTTTATTTATTAAAAAAGAAAAAAAAGGAACGGCAAAAAGATAAACTAGAAACTAAACGATATCTTATATACTACTTATCGAAAAAGAGTTGTACAATTTAGACGCGATACCTGAGCTAGACTAACTATCGTTGACAAAAATTATATCGCGGGAGCACGAATTTCCCCGTCTTGGTTCATCGGGAGTTGGGGAAATTTTATATTTGGCGCCTGCAGATATTATGCTCCGCTCTTACCGACGTTCGAACAGGCGGAGTTGTTTTACGTTTAGTCCGCGCTCGCGACTCAATGTGTTTTTGTTTCATTAACTAATTTCGCCTCCCCCTGCTATTTAACTCAATGAGAAGATTTTTTTGAGAGCTCTTCACAGAAACCGCAATAAAGACATACGAATTGATGGTGTCCAGAGCTCAAAAAAATCATCATCTAGTAGGCTAGAGATGACTAGACAACTGCAAGTAGGTGGACGCTTCAGCCCTAGATACGATAAAGGGCATAACCGTGTGCGAGGTGTGTTCCAAAAGTAACCGACCTACCTCGATTTCTCGGCGCTTGATTCAAAGGCTATAGCGGGATAAGGATGTTAAAATTGCCCCTGCCTGTATTTTTATTTGCAGTCGGTCCTTCGAAAGGACATACTTGAAAACTTCTTCAGCCAAATTTTTAGCCCCCTAGGTGGTAATAGGATCCTACAATGATAAAAAACGTGTTTATTCGAAAATTATTTTATTTGTTCCACTGTTTGCTCGAAAAAATCTGAAAAAATTCATGACGGGGTATATTATTGTACAAAAAAAGCCTGATTCTTTAGATCAAAAATGAAGTCAGAAAAAATTTTGAATTTTTCGATGAATTTTTTAATTATGAACAATATACTTGGTTAACTTCTAAATATTACTTTTTTAAGTATCTTTTTCCGTTCTTTTCAATGTCGATATCAGAATTACCATTTTTCGACCGGAACTTGCTCAAAATTTGAAAAAACCGATTTTTTGGCATTTTTACCATGTTTTTGGCCCATAACCTCAATTTTATATAGTTCAAAAAGTAATAGAATACTCAAGAATACTCTAAAATTTTTTTTACAATCGCAGAATATTTCTAAAACAATCAATTATATCGCAAAAGCTACAAAGGGCCTGATTTCACAACTCACGTTAATATTTTCATATTATAAAATAATATGAACATATTACGTGTGTTTTACTAACATAAACGTGCTCACACACACTTACACATCGAAACGACTCTCCGGTAGAATGAAATCTTTAACATTGGCGACGTTTTCAAAATATATTTAACAATAAGTTCTCTTGAACAACTCTAGGCGATGTTCTGAAGCGTTATTGTTAGTTTACTTATACATAAGAATATATGTGTGTGTGTGTGTGTGTGTGTGTGTGTGTGTGTGTGTGTGTGTGTGTGTATTGTGACGGTAAACGTCTTGTTTGCGCTGCCGTATCGATCACACGGCTGCCTACGAGGCCGAGGAAAGTGGAAAACTGGAACTCGGTCCGATATGGGACAGAACACGCACGAAGGCAGAAGAACTAGTCGAGGAATAGCCATCATAGGATCAACGAGTATCGCGAGTTAAATCAGCAGCCTGCATAGAAGAGAGTATAGGAGTTAGTCCGCCGATAAGTATGGCTATTGTTGTTGTCCCGAATGATCGGTCAAATCGTCATCGTCGGCTAACCACGAGGAATCCATCCAACGGGATCAGCAGGGCGACAAGGAAAATCTCGTTTCCAATTAGGAGAGACGGCAACCTGAGCTACGCATTGAGAGGCGATACTGATCGGCCCCCCCTGATAGCGCGATTGTTCACGCAAGGTAAGCTGGCCAGCTTCGCGTCGCGACTTTTGTTGAACAACCGCACTAATTATTCTCCCCTCACACCGACGATTACGAGAAAATCGGTAGCGAGCATGCAAACGAATTTCGCGAACGAGAGACTGTGAATATTGACGCATCGAATAAACGTAAACGCGCGAGCGAGTATTTCGATTGAGCGACCATAAATGAACTGCCGGCGCGCAAGATTGTCGCGCGCATCGAATAAGCGTAATTGCGCGGGCCAAACATATTGTAGATTACATAGAAAATAAACTAGTCCACGTACGATTGAAACGTTAATTTATTGTTGTCTTTGCTAGTAATAAGTTGGTTGACTGACACCCGTCCTCTCCTGCTCTTCGGTTAACTAGAAAAACTTGATTATTTCGATCTCGCCGCGCGCATTCTGGTACGACTGCGCATCGGGCGAGACAATAAAAATAAAACGGAATTCATACTCCGTTACAATATATATATATATATATATATATATATCTTTATCTGAAAAGGTTATCTAAACAAATGGGAAATTTATTTAAGAACAAACTCCCACGATGCAGAGCTAACCGTCGTTCCGTTAAACACGTATAATTGTACGTGTATTCGCCTTTACGTCAGATGATTTCGCTTAAGTGTCTTCTATCCAATGGAATTGAACTCACCTTAAGTCACGTGCCTTGTGACACTCGAGGTATCTTACGTGTGGGCGACCTTATGCCTAATCTGCTTAATCCCCTAGATGTAATCGGATTAAAACCTAAGCCTTTTACAAATCACTTAAGCTAATCGGAAATTAAATGACGTAATGGCGAATGAAATTGACTTACTTTAATTAGCAAAAATAACTACAGTCTTTTATGGGCCAAAAGACTAACGCGCGCGAATAGGATTTTACAATGAATTATTATTCGGTGAGAGAGAGAGAGAGAGAGAGAGAGAAGATTCAAAATTATCGCGAAACTAACGCTCGGCGCGAATACAAAAAATCGCCATCACGATTGATAAAATACCGAATGTATTTTGTCACACAATAATAACGGGAGGTGCACCTACTCTGCGGTGCAATTACGGTGATCAGCGGTAATTGTTGATGTAGTAAATCAACTGCCACTGCTCCTCCACTCAATCTGCTGCGCTACCTCCCTCTCCTATCGATTGCAATTTGCTGCTGCTAATCTGTGTCGCTGCTTCCTTTTGCTGCGATCATTCCGTTGCACTTTTGCACGTAAAATTGCCCCAAAAAACTTTAATATCGGCGAAACACAGTGCAAAAATAGATTCGGCGGTAATGTCGCGTAAATAGTTGAGGCGTAACTGCTTATTCAAATGCTCGCACGCCTCCTCTCTTTCTTAATTATTCGTACTAACGTGCGAGTTACAGAATCGCGAACGGATAGATGAATTGAATCGACTACCGTTGCAATATATGTATATATATATTTGTACATATATAATTAATATATTTATTTATATATTTTTAGTGAGAGAGTTCTCTATGTGCAGAAAGCACTATATCTAAGCAATGTTTTTATGTGTTCATTCAATCTGATTTTTAATGCGCGCTTGCTTTTGCTGATGTACACTACTAAACATTGTTTACAGCTGAAACTGTAGACAATACCAGTTTTATCCATCAAATCGCTTTCGTCTTTACCCAAACAAATAATCTATTGTAATGGCTTCTATAATAAAAGGATTGAAGTAATATTATGTTTTTTTTTAACATGGAAGAACACTTTTTGAAGATGTAGTAATTATTCGGAATAGCAACTATTGATAGTTTTCGGTTTATTAATTTTTTAGAATTATTATTACTTTTTTTGAATCAAACTTACACAATTTTAGACAAAAAAACTTGACTTAGCACACACAAAAAAAAGAAATTCCAGGATTTAATGTCAAAGAATTGTAACAAGCAACAACAAAAATTCTCGAGATGCAATAGTTGGATAAAAATTGTAACAGATATTAATCTCCCTTGAGAGGTTTCTCAAATAATTTCACTTGGTCAAAAATTCTGCTATTCTACAGATATTTCTAAACCACAAATTATAACTACTATAAAAATGTAAAAGGATTACTAGACACAGACTATATAAAAATATTTCAAAAGAAATAAAATATCCGTACTGAAATAACCAAACTATGAGAAACTGCTAATAAGAAGATAACATATCTCTATTTAACAAAAGGATTTAACAAAAAACTTAAATCAACAAAACATTTTTAAAGATGAATCCGGACATAATGTGTACAAACGCAGACAAAGGAAACATCACAGTCGTCATGTCGAAAAAAAAATACTTAGAAAAAATGAATACGTTACTAGATGATAATATCACTAACATCAAAGTTAAATCAAATCCTTTTAAAAAATTACAAGGAGACATAAAAATGAGTTTATAAGAATGGAATGATAATTGTTTTCTCAAAAAACATTGACACGACATTAACTCAAAACTGACACATCTATTGCAAAATGTTATGGATTACCAAAAATACATAAACAAGATGTTTCACTCCGATAAATAATTTCTTTAATACGAGAGTGGTCCGATAAGTACTTAGCCTACAAAAGAAAAACGAAAATTTTGGAAAAGTGGCGTTTTATTTTTCAACATAGTCTCCTTTTAGTTCGATACGCTTGGCCCAGCGATGTTCCAACTTCTTTAACCCGTCTGAAAAATACGTTTCCTCGAGGTCTGAAAAGTAGGCTTCTGTGGCAGCGACCTCCTCATTCGACTCAAATTTCTGCCCGGGGAGTGACTTTTTCAAGTTTGGAAACAAAAAGAAGTCGCACGGGGCTAAATCTGGAGAATACGGTGGATGGGGCAGCAGTTCGTAGCCTAATTCGACCAATTTGGCCATGGCGACGGCGGAGGTGTGAGCGGGTGCGTTGTCATGGTGGAAGAGCACTTTTTTCTTCGCCAAATGGGGCCGTTTTTTCTGCAATTCGACGTCGAATAGGCCCAATAATTCGGCATAGTACAGCCCTGTGACTGTTTTGCCCCTCTCCAGGTAATCGATGTAGATCACACCTTGTGAATCCCAGAAAACGGTGGCCATCACCTTTCCGGCCGATGGAGCAGTCTTCGCCTTCTTCGGAGCACTTTCGCCGGGTAAAGTCCATTGTTTCGACTGTTCCTTGGTCTCTGGTGTATACCAGTGGATACATGTTTCGTCGACTGTCACGAAACGACGCAGAAACTCCTTCGGATTGCACTTAAACAGCGTCAGACATTGCTCTGAAGTTGTCTCACGGTTGCGCTTGTTGTGCGGAGTGAGCAAACGTGGCACCCACCGTGCCGACAGCTTTCTCATGCCCAAAATTTCATGCAGGACATGACCCACGCGGACTTTTGAGATGCCTACGATCTTAGCTATCTCGCGCACCTTCAATCGTCGATCTGCCAATACGAGATCGTGAATTTTTGTCACGTTATCCTCCGTGGTAGCCGTTTTCGGAGTACCTGGACGTGGCTCTTCAAAAATCGACGTGCGACCACGTTGAAACTCGTTAAACCAATTTTTGACGGTCGCTATCGAAGGAGAAGAGTCACCGTACACAGCATCCAAGCGCTTTTTGATTTCGCTGCGCGATTTCCCTTCCAAAAACAAGAATCAAATCACCGACCGATACTGCTCTTTTTCCATTTTTGAAAAATTAACGGACACACTCGCTTTCACAAAAATAAACTACAATTCCGATCCGGCTAAAATCTTGATAATAACCATCGAGAAGGTTGTACTACGTGATAGAATATTTCTTTTGCGAGAGTGGCGCCATCGGGCAGTGAGGCTAAGTACTTATCGGACCACCCTCGTACTCTTCATCTATTCTCCCTTCCTCATCGATCGTAATAAAGGCTTATAGGTGTGACTAAGATATTGTATATCTTCTTTTCTATTTAACGTATTTTTATGTAAGCCAATGTGTAACATTTCGGATATTCTTCATTTCTTACAATTCTTTTCATAATCCAATATCTTAACTTTTTTCCAGTCAAATTCGTGTGAGAACGTTCTTCTATGTGTAGCTACTACTGTATCTGAATCAATGTTTTTTTTGTGTTCGTTTAATCTAATTTTTAATGAACGTTTACTTTCACCTATATAGACCGCTGAACATTGTTTGCACTTAAAACTGTAGACAATACCAGTGTTGTCTAATAAATCAGATTTGTCTTTTCCTAAACGGATAAACTCTTTTAATGGTTTTTGGAATAACGGGATAGGCATAATGTTATGTTTTTTTAACACAGATGAACATTTCTTGAAGATATTGCAATTATTAGGAATAGCGACTGTAGGTAATTTTTGATTTTCTAATTTTTTAGAATTATTATTCTCTTTTTTGTATTTATTGTCGAATTTAGTTGACCGAGTGTATTTGCTTGCTGATAAAAAATTTCGTACAAACAAATTAAAAATAGTTACTAATATCCTGAAAAAGAATAATTACCCATCTGAATTTATCAAAAAACACATACACAAACGGATTAGCAAATATAAAAAAGGTAATGATAATTTAATTTAAATTTATCTTCATTAAAATTAATTCAAAATTATCTCAACTAAATTAACAACAATATTAAATTTAACACTTAAAAAAGAGTACAAACAGTACATTAATATACTTGACAAAGTTATTAAAGATGTCAAAATAAGACATGAAAAAGAACTAATCAAACGAAACAGTGATAACCCAAAAAATCTATGGAATGTAATATACACAAAATTAGAAAAAGTAAAAAATAATAGAAACGAAATCCAAATGATAAATGAAAATAACAGAAAAATAACAAAGGAAATAGAAATCACAAGTCGTATGAATAAGTATTTTTATCAAATTGAACCAGATCTGAGTTCAAAAATAATAAAACCTAAAAATGAGAATCTAAAACCACCAAATGGAAATACATCGACTAACCTTTTAATGGAGACTAATTCAGAGGAAATTCAAAAATTGTTAAGGGTATTAAAAAGAAATCTGGTGGAGTAGATGGCATAAACGTAAACATAATAAGAAGCATTATATATCACATAAAAAAACCTTTGGAACACATTCAATATATGCACAGAAAAAGCAACTTGGCCAAATATACTAAAAACGTTGGAAGTTGTTCCAATATATAAAGCAGAGAGGAGATCGGATGTATCGAACTACAGACCGATCTGAATAATATCACATATTGCAAAAATATTTAAAAAATCATATACATAAAACTTTCTTCCTTCATAACCAAACACAAAATTATATCAAATAAACAATTTGTATTCGTAAAAAACAGAGGCACTACAGATGCATTAAATTATATCACCGATATTATTTACAAAAACATGGACAAAATCAGACCTACTATAGTAGCATTTCTAGATCTATTAGAACTTTTGATACAGTAGATCATGCAATCCTTATCAGTAAATTGGAAAGGTACGGAATAAGGGGACATGCATTAGAACTAATAAAGAGCTATCTGACCGATAGAAAACAACTAGTTATAATTAACAATAGTAAGTCAGATTTGAGACAAATCACAACTGATGTTTCTCAAGGAACTGTATTGGGATCACTTTTCTGCATATTATACGTCATATTGAACGTCAACAAAACTGTTTATATTACTTTTAGAAATTACTGTGATAGTGTACCACAATATATAAACATAAGAATAAATAATATCCAGGTAACCAGAGTAACAGAACATATGTATTTAGGCATAATCATAATATTCATATTCACGAAATTGAAAAATATAATGGACACCAATACTCTCATGATTATATATTATGCATTTTTTATAGCATTATTAAATATGGAATAATAGTGTATTAAAAGCCAAAATGAATGAACACAAAAAAGCATTACCTCAGATACAGTGGTCTCTGCACTTAGAAGAACTCTCTCATATAAATTTGACTGGGACAAAGCTAAGATATTAGATTATGAAAATAATTTCAAGAAACGCAGAATATCCTGTAACGGTCCTATATATGAGCTAGTCTATTATTTCACTGAATCACTGCAACCCGTTAAACTCATCAATCTGTTTACATCAGTTAGCATATTAAACGGCGCCACCTCACTTATTATTTGATTGCTTTAGTACAAGAGTCTAATTTCATGGCCATATAAGGAGCGTGACGTCACAGACTTATAGATATAGATGTAATAGTTTTTGTTATGTAACAGGCTGCCTTTTAATCTAAAATCACGCAAACGTACCTTTAAATGTGACTAAACGACGCCTTGTTATCTATGTGCTTAAAGCACAATAACCTACCTTGCCCCGAAGTGCGCCTGCGCAGAGTCGTCTACTTCTCCGAGTTGGGTTCCCCCAACTCGCCGCTTGGCGGCGCTGTCGCTCTTACTAGTAGCGCTCGTGCGGCCGCCACTGGAACCTAGGTTATTGACTCGCGTCTAGTGATACTCGCACGATTCGTGCTTCGCAACCGGCGAATTCGAATCTCCTGAAAATAAACACTGGCGCGACCTCCGGACAAAGGAATGACAAAATAACGACTATTTAACTCGAATATAACGATTAAGATGCTCTTTATTTAGCTAATTAAATTACACGGGGAATCAGCCGAGAGTCTAACGCACGCACACGTGAATGACAACACACGTTAATCGAGAGAGAGAGAAAAAACCGCGATTGCCGCGAACTACCTGCTCACACGCAAAACAAATTCTTCGCGCTCGCTGCGCGGATTCGCACGCCAAAATTAACACAATGATTAATTACGGGAAAGAAGGTGCACCTACCGCAACGACGGCGTGGATACGGTGGCCAACCGTATCCGAATAACTCGCTGTTACTAAGCTGCTCCGCTGTGCTGCCTCTTATGCTGTTGCTGCTGTTGTTGTTGCCGCTACCAATGCTGCTGTTATTGCTGTTTCTGTTGCTGCTACTGCAGTTGTTGCTGCTGCTACTGCTGCTGCTGCTGCTGCTAGCACTCACCCACGCAAAATGCAATGTCAACGGCAAACAAACACCAAAGAAAACTCGAACGGCTCGGAAAAAACGGAGGTTAGGCGTACGAACTGACTGAGTGGCACAGTCATACTACCGGTCGGACCCTCCCCTCCCGGCCATTGCCCCTACGCTCTCTCTCTCTCTCTCGCGAACCGAGCGCGGCTACTCTCGTTGAGCCGCTCGCTAACCTCGCGCGAGTCTACGATTTTCGGTAATCGTTGCAGCCCCCTCCTAGCTTCGAACTACCGGATCGAACTACCCTATTGACTCGCGACCCCAAGGATAGGATTGGGAAAGGAGAGAAACCAACACAATCCATCCTCTTTGAAATTCGGCTTTATTTGCCCATCCCGGGCCTCCACTCCCCCACGTCACCTGCCAGAGCCCCCTGGCGCCTTGTGTCGGGGGTAGCGCCAGTGCTCCGACTTGTTGGGGCACTTGGAGGTCGTCGTGATGCCGGGATGGCCGCAAATATAGCAGCCCCTGCCCGGTCTTCTGGTGAGGCTGGGCTCCGCCCCATGGCCCTGGCTTCCAGCTGGTGGTTGGGGCGGCGTGGCTGCTGCTGCCGGGGCGGCGATAAATGTTACGCCGCCCACCGTGGCGGATGTGCGTCCCCCCATGGTTCGCACCACCACGGTAGGGTCGGAAACCGACCCGTCCACGCGGACCATGAATTCCTGTCCGGCGCCGGGGGCCCCCGAGACTCTCTTGGGTTGAGTCTTGGTCGGGGGCTTGGCCGGAGTCCTGGCCGCATCCCTGCTCGTCGGGGCCGCCGGTGGCAACACTGCCGGCGGGCCCGCGGCCTCTGGGGACTCCAGCCCCCGGTCAACGCGCAGGAGGGCCTCACCGTAGGCCCTCTGCCGCCGGACTACCGGAGCCCACTCCCCCAGCATTTCCTGGGCGCCTCGGAAGTCGAGGAACTCCCCCAGGTTGGCATGTACCTGGCGCTGGAGTTCCCCGACAAACTCCCAGGCATTCTCTAACTCCTGGAGGCCCAACCTCACGTGCCTCCAGGAGTTTACCAGCCCATCTTGCTGGGGGACCCGTGGGTGGGTGCAGACCCAGTGCTGTTGGCCGCAGGCCTCCCTTGGCCCGGGGCACTGGGTCGAGCTCTCCGTCGTGGACGCGCTCGACCCTCGGGTCTGCGTACCCTGGTCCCGCGTGGACTGAGACCGGCGACCCTCTTCGGATGGGCCGTCGGTCTGGGTGGATACTTCCCGGGTCGAGGGCTTAGATGTTTGGGCCCTCATACCTTCCCGGAGGAAGTCATCCACCCGCTGGCGAGAGCGGCCCTCGCGAGCGGCCGTCTCGACCTGGGCCCGGACGAATCTTCGTAAATCGCCGATCGGCCGATCGGCGCCCGGACCCAATCCCAGGTCGAGCAGCAGCTGGGTGGCCGTCTCGAGGGCCTCCTCACTGATGACCAGCTTCCTCTCCATCTGTAAAAGAGAAGAAGTGGGGTCAAGGGATTTCTCAGGCTCAGCCCTTAACCTACCCGTCGCCGTGTAACGCTCGACGCTATTGTTTACGAGGACGTCCCGGTCCCCGGCGCTTTCCTCGCGAACATGGTCCATCTGCGGGGACAGCTGGCAGTACCACCTTCCGCACGTGCTGAGCGGTTCTACGTGGTCTGCCCCTTCCCCTTACCGCATTGCCATCCAGGTCGTCTCCACCTGGTTCCCGAGGTTCGCACGCGGGGTTCTTGCGCGGCCTACCTCGGCCTCGCTTAGCCGGCGCCTCGGTCGGTACCTCTGGAGCCGCCGCGGGTTTCTCACACTCGTTCGCGGGGGCTGCAATCGCGACGCGCTCGCATATCGGATCCTCGCTGGATTCCTTGATCTTCGCTGGCGGGTCGCCTACGCCCTCCTCTTCGTCCAACGGTGCTGAGTCCCCGCCTCCTGGTTCCTCGTTGTCCTCATCAGGGAATGGGCCGAAATAGGGCTTGAGGTCCTTGGCGTGGATCAGCTCGGGCAACTCTTCCTGCTGGTTACCTAGGCGGTAGGTATTCGTCCCGCATACCTCCAGAATCACGTAGGGACCAGCATACTTCGGTGCCAACTTCGCCGAAACGCCCTGAGCTGCGGAAGACAAGATGCGGTTCCGCTTCCACACCCAGTCCCCAACCCTAAAGTCGGCCTGCCGTCTCCTTCTGTTGTAGTAGACCGCCTGACGAGCCGCCTCCTCCCTGGACTTAGATCCAGCGCGTTCCCACAAATTTGGTAACTGGCGCATGTGCTCGCCCCATTCGGTCAGTTCTTGGCCCTCGGAAGCTTCCCGAGCCAACTGATCCTGGGCCCTCCTAAAGGTCGAGGGGGGAGTGGGCTGTCTACCGAAGACCAGCATGGCCGGGCTGTAACCTGTCGCGCTGTGAGTTGCCGAGTTCAACGCAAAGTTGAACTCAGGCAGGTGCTCGTCCCAGCTCTTATGGTCCCGCTCCACATACGATATGAGCATGGCCTTGAGGGTTCGGTTCACTCGCTCCGTGGGGTTTGCCTGTGGGTGGTAAACTGGGGTAAGGGCGCGCTGGATGCCGTTCCTCGACAGGTAGGCATCGACCTCTTGATTTTTAAATTCGGTCCCGATGTCCGAAAGAAAAATCTCTGGCGCCCCAAACCTGGTGACCACCCTCTCGTGCAATTCCCGTACGATGGTCCTTCCGTTGGCCTTACGTACAGGCACGCACTCCACCCACCGAGTGAACAGGTCTAAAAAGACCAAAATATACTCGAACCCTCTCGAGCTCTTTGGGAAGGGGCCAGTGATGTCACTGGCCACCACCTGCCAGGGTCGCGAGACCTCTCGACGACCCATCAGCCCGCAAGGCGGCCTTTGCTCCGCCTTGCATTGCTGACATACCGGGCAACTCCTCACGTACTCTCTGACCTGCTCGTACATCTTTGGCCAGAAATACAGGTGCCTAGCCCGGGAGAACGTTCGTTCTCTCCCCTGGTGTCCCGCTGCTGGCGCATCGTGCACCTCCTCAAGTACTTGATGCCTCTTCTCGGCAGGAACCACTAGCTTCCAGGCTTCCTCATTGTCGATGGACCCTTCGCTCTCCTCAGTCGGATTGTAGTGATACAGTCTCCCTCCGACTACCTTCCAGGTAGGTTGAGAATGTGGATCCTGGCATACCTCTCTATATTTCTGAAGGTACCAGGCATCGGCAGTTTCCGGCTGATGAGTCATGGCACCCACTTCTACCACCCCCTCCTCATAGGCCCTAGATAAAGCGTCTGGCACCACGTTGAGGTCTCCCTTTCGATACTCTATATCGAAAACATGGCCTTGTAGGGCTAACGCCCAACGCGCTAGCCTTCCTGTAGGATTCCTCATACTGTGGAGCCACTTAAGGCAACTATGATCGGTGATGACTTTGAAGTGGTGCCCCTCAACATAAGGCCGGAACTTCCCGATGGCCCATACAACTGCCAGGCATTCTCGTTCGGAGACTGTATAATTCCTCTCCGCACTGTTTAAGGAGCGACTGGCGTACTCAATTACGCGCTCCTGTCCATCGACTTCTTGCGTCAATACCGCGCCTATCCCGCTATCGCTAGCGTCCGTTTGTAACACGAACTGCGCGTTGGGATCTGACGACTGCAAGATCGGTGCCGAGACCATTGCGTCTCGCAACCGTTCGAAAGCCTGTTCCTGTTCCTGCTGCCAAGCAAACGGGATGCTCTTCTTCGTCAGGCGGTTTATCGGCTCAGCGATTGTTGCGAAGTCGGGTATGAAGCGACGATACCACGACATCATCCCCATGAATCGCTTCACCTGTCTGACCGTCCGTGGTACTGGGTACTCCATGATGGGCTTGATCTTCTCTGGATCTGGCCTTACCCCTTCACGGTTCACTAGGACCCCCAGGTACTTGACTTCCGACTTACAGAAGTGGCTTTTGGTCTTATTCACAGTGAGGCCCGCACCCAGGATTCGTTGTAAAACCAATCCCAGGTGTCGCTTATGCTCCTCAAAAGACGGCGAGATAATAATCACGTCGTCAAGGTACGCAAAAGCGAAAGGATCTAAATCCGGGCCAATCACTCTGTCCATCAACCTCTGGAAAGTCGCGCCGGCGTAGGACAGTCCGAAGGGCATTCTCTTGAACTGAAAATGCCCCAGGCCAGGGACTGTGAACGCCGTAATGGGGCGCGACTCCTTTTTAAGAGGTATCTGGTGGTACGCGCTACTCAAGTCCAGTGTCGAGATGAACTTAGCATCCCTGATCCTTCGCAGGATGTCGCTCATGAAGGGTAATGGGTAGGCGTCCGGCTTGGTTACTGCGTTTACCTTCTGGTAATTTACGCAGAACCGATATTTGCCGTCTGCCTTCTTAACCATCACCACTGGACTTGACCACCCGCTGGTTGCTGGTTCAATGACGTCGTTGTCCAGCATGGCCTTGACCAGCGCGTGCATTTCGTCTCGCACCCTGTCGGAGACCGGGTAGTATTTCTGTTTACAGGGTCGAGCGTCTCCGATGTCTATCTCATGCTCGACCCCCACAGCACAGCCTAAACACTCGCCTCCGTCTGGAATTAATCCATCGACGAGGCTAGCCACTTCTTGACGCTGTGCTTCCGTGGCTTCTACCAGGCCTACGGGTGCGAGGTACGACGTACCAGTGACGCTTGCCACTTCCAACGGTACCGCCACTTTGGCTTTCGCCAAGTACAGCTGGTCCGTGTCTGGGTTCAGGTTGGCGCTGAATTCCCTCACGAAATTCGCGCCGACGTAGCAGTCATCAGATAGCAGTGGCGTTATGGCGACCCTTACGTCTTTTGTGATTCCCCCTACCGTGAAGGGGAAAATCACATGACCCAAGATGGGACATGGGCGACCGTCAGCGAGCTTCGCTTCTCCCGCTCGCGTGACGTCCAGGCCCAGCCCCATGTCTGATGCCAACCTAAGCCCGAGTTGACCCATTACCGTTGATGAGGCCCCGGTGTCGTAGAGTGCCCTTAACTTGTAGGCACCTATCCCCACCTGAAGCCACCATTTGGTCTCATCCTCGGGTCTGTACCTGCGGGGAGCTTTCGCCGTCTCTCTCCCCTCTGTGGACGGGAGGCTTTCACGGCTCTTCTTGCCCTGGACAGCCGCTACTCGCATCGACGTGCTCTCACCCGCAGGTGTCTGGGTCGCCGGTGTATCCTCCGGAGTGTCAGGTGGTCTCCTGGAGCTTTTGGGTCTGATGGTCTCCTCTCCGACCCATTCAAACCCCTGCTCCACCACCTGAATCCGGCCTCCGTACCCTTCGAGGATACAAAATGCCCGGTTACCCAGATCAGGCATCTGTTCGGTCGCTGTCGCTTCTAACGCCGCAGCACTGCTGGGTCTCGTGGGGTCCGATATCCCTGACGAGACCTTCCTGAACCCTGGGGTCGCTGACAGGCCTTTGCCACGATCCAGCGACCCGCGACGAGAGGTCACCTTTACTGGGGACGCGGAGGGAACCTCCGTCCTCCGCTTCCCTGCCCGTTTCCCTTGTTGCAATCCGGGCAGTACCTTCTGGTAAAGCCCAGTTTGCCACAAGACGAGCACTTGATCGGTTGGGAGTAATCTATTTTCCTCCGCTGACCCTCTCGTCGCTGGCCAGGAGACCCTGGGGGGGTTTTAGTCCTCCCCTTTTCTTGCGGCCGACCCCTCGGCCGCCTGGGAGAGATAGCCTTCCTCTTCTTAAAGTACCGGTCCATATCGCGTCGCAGGGTCGCGATCTGCGACGACAGATCCTCAATGGGGTCTGTGGCCTGCGTTGCAGCGATTGTGGGCCGGTCCTCGGGTCTCTTGGCCGGGGTTTTAACCGGCGACTCGGGTTGCCGCTGATCTCTACCCCGAGGCTTGTTGGACATGGCCGCCGTACGGGGTCCTGCCCGGGGCGGTGGTGCCTTAACTGACACCCCCATGTGCTCGGGGTACAACGTGGACGTTGGCTCCAACCTGGTCCTCGGGCGCTCGTCGTCCCGCAAGGCGGTCTCGATTTCGGTCGCCCGGGCGTGGAATTCGTCCACGTTGGAGAACGCATTCCTCCGCAGCTGCATCCGGATGGCGGGTAGGAGATTTGCATACAGCAAATCTAACTGCCTCTGCTCTGGTAACGGCGGACGTAGCTGGGCCAACATGAAGAGGAGGTGGCAGGCGTATTCTCGTACCAGCTCTCCCTTCTCCTGGTACCGGGCTTGGGCCTCTTGCAGCAATCTTTGTTGCTGAAGCTCACTCGACCCAAACCAACGTCGAGCGCCTGCCACGAAGTCGGCGTAATTCCTCCACTTAAGCTTGTTAAGCTCGTACCAGGTCCTCGCAACGCCTTCGAGGAGCTCTGATACCGAGCACAAGATTTCGCCGTCTGTTAGCCCAGAACCCGCGCGTAGATCTTCTAGTCTCGACAAGAAGGTGTCTACGCACTCTGAAGCCGTGCCAGAGTATCGCAGCTTCCACCCTCTCACAATCCTACCCGCGTCCCGAGTCGCGTAGTACCCCGACGCCGCATTGGCGTCGTACCAGGCGGATCCTTCAGGGGTCGCCGCCCCTTCATCCATATCGGCGTCTCTTGGTCCTCTTCTCGGTGGCTGTTCCGTCCTTGAAGGCACCTGCCTTTGGGGAGCCTCTCGAGGTTCGCCAGGGGTCGGTCGCTGGGGTTCCGGGGTACTACCTGGTACCCTTGGGTCGTAGTGGCACGTATACGTGGATTGGAAATCTACGGTCCTCCGGGGCCGCTCTGGTACGACCGTTCGTCGATTGGTGGGGTCCCTGTTTCTCAACTGCTGGACCTCCACCTGCAGAGCGGTCACCTGGTCGCTCCACCGCGCGCATACCTGGTCGTGCCTTTCCAGCATCTCAAGTATGCGGTTGATCCCGACACGGTTGCGCTCGATCTCTTCTTTTAATCGTTCTGTCACGCACCGTTCCTCTTCTTCTTCTTGAGGTTGTAGCTCCTCATTTTCGAAGCGTCGAGCTCTTCGCCTATCCGGCGATCCGGTGGAGCCCTTGTGCTCACTACCGACCCCCTCCGTGGGCCCCTTGACCTCGCCGGTCCCCCCTTCCTCTGCGGGCTCTCGCTCCCCCGTCTCACTCTGACTCTCCTCTTCAAAGTTGTCATAGACTGCGAGAGTCCGCGTCAGGTTGGCCTCCACCACCTCATCCCTGTATAACAGCATGAGTGGGTGGGCGACAAGATCCTCCGCATCAGCTGCTTCTAGCTCTTGTCGCCTTGACTCCAGCCACCTCTCTCGACTCCGTCGCCTGCGTTGTGTGGCCTCCCTATCCAACGCCGCTCCTTGGAAGTCTAGGTCGATATACTCGCCTAGCAACCAATATGCTAATCGAACTGCCTGCATCAGCTTAGGACCATCTGTTCGCAACTCCAGTTGCGTCAGGTACCTGTCCAGCTGTGTCGAAGGCAGTTCCGAAGCCCACCGGGTTATCGCGTCGGCGGTATCCTCCATGACGCTTATGCTGGGGCGTAGGTGACGATTGAGGTTAATTTCCCTATTCGACCACTACCGCCTCCTATCGCCCAAGGCGCGAGCGGGGTGTTGCGATTTTTATCGCCAACTACCCAATTACGCCTTTATTCACAAGGCAACAATACGCGTGGCTTGTGGGTGTGTGCAGGTATCGCGTACTCTAAAGAAGTACGAACTTCCGCTTCGCAACTACCTGCCTATAGGTGGAGGCTAACTGTGTGTTAGCTCCACCGGGTTAGTTAATCTAACCCTACACACACCCTAATTGCGCGCTCTGCTGGTACTGTCGCTTGGTGACTGACCCCCACTTAATTACTTTAATGTGTAATAAAACACTTAAAAAGCAAAAAGTTAACCCAAATACAATTAGTCACCTTTTATATTCGCGTTAGCGCGACTACGGACGTCTCTTCGACCCCTGGGGTTAGTGTGCTCTCGGCTCACAAAAGCAGGTGTTATTGGGTCGTAGAGGCGTCTTTCCCCTACCGCAGAGCACGTACCGAACGAGCCACGCGTTACTTTACCCACTCGCACCTTATTACGCACGCGCGCAAACGTCTCTCTCTCGCGCGCGTTGCTCTCTTTTTTTCAGGCAATTTCCCTCGTGTATGAGTCCTAATTTAGTTGGGCGCCATGTAACAGGCTGCCTTTTAGTCTAAAATCACGCAAACGTACCTTTAAATGTGACTAAACGACGCCTTGTTATCTATGTGCTTAAAGCACAATAACCTACCTTGCCCCGAAACGCGCCTGCGCAGAGTCTTCTACTTCTCCGAGTTGGGTTCCCCCAACTCGCCGCTTGGCGGCGCTGTCGCTCTTACTAGTAGCGCTCGTGCGGCCGCCACTGGAACCTAGGTTATTGACTCGCGTCTAGTGATACTCGCACGATTCGTGCTTCGCAACCGGCGAATTCGAATCTCCTGAAAATAAACACTGGCGCGACCTCCGGACAAAGGAATGACAAAATAACGACTATTTAACTCGAATATAACGATTAAGATGCTCTTTATTTAGCTAATTAAATTACACGGGGAATCAGCCGAGAGTCTAACGCACGCACACGTGAATGACAACACACGTTAATCGAGAGAGAGAGAAAAAACCGCGATTGCCGCGAACTACCTGCTCACACGCAAAACAAATTCTTCGCGCTCGCTGCGCGGATTCGCACGCCGAAATTAACACAATGATTAATTACGGGAAAGAAGGTGCACCTACCGCAACGACGGCGTGGATACGGTGGCCAACCGTATCCGAATAACTCGCTGTTACTAAGCTGCTCCGCTGTGCTGCCTCTTATGCTGTTGCTGCTGTTGTTGTTGCCGCTACCAATGCTGCTGTTATTGCTGTTTCTGTTGCTGCTACTGCAGTTGTTGCTGCTGCTACTGCTGCTGCTGCTGCTGCTAGCACTCACCCACGCAAAATGCAATGTCAACGGCAAACAAACACCAAAGAAAACTCGAACGGCTCGGAAAAAACGGAGGTTAGGCGTACGAACTGACTGAGTGGCACAGTCATACTACCGGTCGGACCCTCCCCTCCCGGCCATTGCCCCTACGCTCTCTCTCTCTCTCGCGAACCGAGCGCGGCTACTCTCGTTGAGCCGCTCGCTAACCTCGCGCGAGTCTACGATTTTCGGTAATCGTTGCAGTTATTATAATATATGTTAATTAAAAGTAATTTTGATGAAACAAAGCATTTTTTATATAGATTTTAGTACATACATTTAGATTATAATAATTTTAATTGCGTTTAATTATTAAATAATATTGAATTTAAATATGCAAAGTTAATTTGTTTATTACAATGTAAATATTAATTATTAGAAAAATGCGAATACTCCAAATTCATAATGAATATCTTAAACACATAAGTAAGAATTGGTTTCATTGATAACAGTTTAATTATAACTGTTATTAATAAATAAATAATTAATAATTTATTTATACATTAAGTTGTATATAGAACGAAAGCGTTCATTTTGTACATAATAATGACAGCTTTATAATTTATAAATGTTAATTAATTAATATAGTAATTACATTATAAGATTATAGAAAAAACCGTTACAAATATAAAAATTTATTATAATTTAAATGTTATTAACTAATTTGAGTATTTCTTTTTAAAAATTACTTCCAAGGTTGATAAACTATAAATTTATGTAAAATTTTAGTATTGTTTTATTGTAAATATTGTAATATTACATTAATTATCTTTATTAGTTAATAACTTTTGACAATACTATTTGTGATAATTATAAATCATATTAAATCGATCAATCACTAATTTTGTAAAGATTACATGTTTTCAAACTTTAGTATTAATATTTATTTACTTGTAAATTTCGAAAATTCATTTCTCAAAAATTGCGAATAATTCTCGAAGATTCGAAGAGAACTCTCCTGCGAAAATAGGCTGGAAAATCTGTGTATAAATACGCTGATTTTTGCACAGGTTGGCATTCACTCCAAGCCTTGCAAAGTGAGCGCATAAGATTGAATAGACTTGGCTAATACCTAAGTTCTTTCTTTCATTGTGATTAACTGAGCGAATCCTTTCCTTTCCTATTATAATTCATGCTCGACTTATAGAACACTTCGCGCTATAAGAAACTTGGGCTGAATTATATCCTTTATAAGAAATACTTTAGCTCTGCTTATGAGACAATTTGCACCATAAGAAACTAGGGCAAAGTCTGACTTTCCTTGAAATTTTACTTACATACATATATACTGTAACGGGGTAGCTTACCGTTTAATTATTTTTATTCGCGCAACTTTATTGAAGGGCGAATGTAATCATCTATGCTCAATACATAATCCGGGGAGCATGGGGAAACAGGTGTCAGTCAACCAATAGATCTACTAATCTACGAAAATGTGAGTGAAAGAAATATGGAATAAGCGAGTCGAAAGCACTTGTTAATAACACGAACAGAACCTTTTATTGTCTACCAAATGTTACATTGGATCGGCCCGCGTGTTTATGTTGATATCGGCGCTCGCTCATCGACAACACACAGTGTCGGGACGCTCGCTGCTCTTTGTTAACAGAGCTATTGCATGCACACTTCGAACACGAGAAATTAATTGTTACGCTTGCGATCGCGATCGCGAGATTGAGCTGGCCAGCTTACCTTTATTTAGCAGACGTTCGAAGACAAGAATCCACGATTTGCACTGCGGAAAAGTTTGTCTGTTCTTTCGTCGCGGCTCGCGAATTCGCGCGCACGTGGTTCCGCCCTCGATGGCGAACCTCACACACACTCTCGCTGTCGCGGGGAATGACGTTCTCCTCTGGCTCAGCTCCGCACTCGTTCAGGCACTTCAATCCTGGATCGCGATCTTCGCGGTTTCTGTATCGGCAGCTGACGACGTGACTACCGGCGAATACCTTGATGGTCAGTGCTCCACTGGTTCAATTTCAATCGCGCGCGTTCCGTCTGCTCGCGTGCCGAATTCCTTTGCTACATTTTTCGTCTCCCCGGTAGGTGCTGCTCCCGCAGGCAGCAATTAGGTTATATTATTAGCGCTAATTTGACGTTTATCGTCACAATACATAATTTTTGATTGATTTCATATTAATAATTAGAGTAAATTTGAAAAGAAACGAATTCTTACTCATTAACGCGACAAGACCACAAAAGTACGAACTATTAAATATATTATAAGTCATACGAACATCACAATCCAAAATGTTACATATTAGCTTACATGAAAACAGTTTAATTAGGAAAGAGTATATACAATATGTTAGTCATATCTATAAACCTTTATTAAGATTGATAAAGAGGAGATGACGAATGAATATTGTGTTATGTATGTATTGTAGTGATACTTGATTTCTCACTTTTGTTTTGAATTTTGACTGGTTACTAGCTATTTAGTTTACATGTACATATAATTAATTGCATGCAAAACTAATTTTGTAAATGTTATGTTTGATAAGGTTCGTTTTCTCCTTTTTAATAAAGCCTGAAGAGGTTGGCAAATTTGCTAACGAAACGTTGCTGAATAAAATTAAAAATCAAGTAAATTTCCATCTTGCACTATTTTCCCTTCCTTCCATTATTATAAATTTTATTATTTAAGAAATTATAAGGGAATCAAGAAATGATGCTGCGTATCATGATACATGGTGAAAATTAAAAACTAAGTTATATTACCATAATGGATTTAAATCACTATCAATGCTACCGATGAAATATGACGATGAACTGAAAATTGAAGTGTAGAGATTGCATGAATCATTTATAGTCGATTCTATTTCCTCAAGCATTTTCTATATACAATCAAAATACGGGTAGGGTCAATCTGCATCAATATTGTTATGGACTGATGCCTTCAATTAGAAGTTGTGACGAGAGCAGGCCGTGTACCGGTCTCTCGTCTGCGTTCTCCCTCCTCCACTCGGCAAGGCGTGTTGGCCAACGTTAGGCGCATTAAAGTATGCGCCTAACACTTAGTCTTTTTGTTTCAGCGCCAAGGACGGGCCAGCGCAGTTGAGCGCAAGAAAAAGTTGAGGAGCGCGGAGAGAGAGTGAGAAAGTGAGAGAGAGAGAGAGAGAGAGAGTACTAGGCCCATGGAGGGATAGGCAGGCGCGCAACGCGTGACCGATAAGCAGCGCGTCGCGTGCCGCCTAACTAATAGGTCAAGGTAGGGAGAGGAGCGAGCGCCGCTGAGCGGCTGCAAGATGAGCGCAAGAATAAGTGCGGGTATGAGTCGAAGCCTAGTCCTACTAGAGTGCAGGAGTTCAAGCCCAGTCCTGCTAGAGTGTAGAGAGTGCAGTTTGGGATAGCTGAAAGGAAGGTCAACCCTACCGGCAACAGCTTTGTCTGCGACCGCAGCCAGCCCCACCTGCAAGGAGAGTCAACGTCGCCTGCGGATACCTGGTCAGCGATAGCAGCCAGCAGCTAGCAATGATCTGACCAGCGACGACGACCGGTACTTCCTGCGGCAGCACATCGCTCAGGATTCACGACGTTGCGAGGAGTGGTGAATTAAGGTCAAGCCTTCTTTTCTTCTTTCTCTCTACACTTTCTCTCTCTCTCTGGTGATACGACGACCGGTGCGCGTTGAATAGGATAGCCAGGCATCCACGTGCCGGCCATCTAAAGGTTCGCGTTTAAGTTTAATTTGTAGTAGTGTAAGTTACGACCGGCGAATTGTCCAGGCGCCCACGTGCCGGGCAGTTCATCCGGTATAGGTTTGCGTAATTTAAGTAAGTTTGTAATAGGTTCAGTGCGCGATTAGGTATTAAGACGAAATGCGAAATATTCATTTGTGAATACTATGAGTAGTTTACTATTCTATTATGTAGTTGGTTAATTAGTAATTAGAATATGTTATGCGCGCGTATGTTTAGTTTGAACAATGATTAATAATAATAGGTTGTAAGTGAGATTTGATTTCTGTCTTTATATAATTTATTTATCAACCTCTCCTCGTTCTTCTCCCTCAATTGTCATGAGCGAAAGTGCCTCACTTACCCCGCAAAGAATTGGTAACAAAGGAGAGAGTTTTGTTACAAAGTAAAAAATGGCTTTGATGTTGATTTTTACAATTTCTTCAGGCAGCATTGACTACTGCTAGTGTAATTTATAATAAGCTCCACCCAGAATTGCCAAAAGATTATAAACAAATTGTGGAAAAGATTTGTGTATATTATTTTAAGAAATTTACCAGTAAACATTCTGGCAAATAAAAAAAGTCGAGTGATTAATCATTGAATGAATTAAAAATAATACAAGGTATGTATAAAACATGTTCAATATCGTCATGTGTAATATGAGTTGTAATTTTTACCAAATATGTTTTATACCACTATATGAAAAATACTAACATGAACATATAAAAGAAACTGAATAAAGATTATTGAATAAAAAATAGTGTTGAAAATTCAATACAGACGTTTTTCCTTAACGAATTAAACATCCCTTGTCTATCGCGGTAATCTGTTTTAAAAAATATTAACTTGTCGGATAATTTGTGTAAATAAACAATGTTTATGAACAATTACAAATGGCTGAAGAAAAAAAACACAGATACTTTTTTTTCATCTGCTATGAAGTGCATAGTCAATTTGCTGCTATACTATATTATCTAATTTTGACATGTGTCTTAACCCATTAACGCCCAAACGACGGTTGGGTTTTCGTCTCTAAAAGCATAAGACAACTTAAATATTATTAGGGAAAAACATTTTCTTAAGTGAAAAGACCTGCTCTTTTTGCTGCTCACCGACTGTCCGATTTTAACAATTTACATAATGTTTTATTCGAAAAAATAAGAATTGGAAACTAGGCATATTGCATCCTTAGAATGTAGAATAGATGGAAAAGATGTGAAAATGTTAATACTAAACATTTTTCAAATGGTGGATCCAATATATTGTAAAATGAAAGTCATTTATGAAATTTGGATACTCCAAAACATGAAATAATTACTTTTTGTAATGAATTTGCAAAAAAATAAAAAAAATATTGTGATTAAAAAAAAATTATGAGTAATGGCGGCCATATTGAATCTGCCATCTTGTAAAATGAAAATCTATTATGATATTTGGATTCAGTACCCTTCAAAACATATAAAACGATAACTCGCTTGCTATGAATTGGCGAAAAAAAAATTGCTTGAAATGGCGGCCATATTGAATCCGCCATTTTAAAAATTTTTATTCACTTTTTCAAATCTTTTCAATCTATTCTACATTCTAAGAATGCAATATAGCTAGCTTCCAAACCTTATTTTTCGAATAAAACAATACGTGAATTGTTAAAATCAGACAAACGATACTTTGAGTTCAGCCATTTTCAGGCGGCTGTATTGAATTTGTAGCGGAAAATTTTTCAAATCTGACCTCAGATTCAAAGAGAGCAGGTCTTTTTACTTAAGAAAATATTTTTCCCTAATAATATTTAGGTTGTGTTATATTTTTAGAGACGAAAAACCAACCGTCTGTCAAATGTTCACTTGAGCGTTAATGGGTTAATGGGTTCAAACCCTATGTAGATTCAATTTCTACTAATCTAGGAGAGCTCAACTTTAGACATTTTTTTATTATCGAAAACAAAATTTTATGGAGTTATTCATGAGTTTTGTTACTAACATTTTTTTCGACCATGGCTATCACAATGAGCTGCGCGGTGATGACGTTCCGATGGCGCTACCAAATATTTCATGTTCATGAAGTCGTCTTGCATCTGTATCATTTTTACAACTTTAGTTTTTCATTGTGTGAACAAAATCATGGAAAATAATAAGTTTTGTGCGTTTATTAAACATTATTTGCTACGGGGAAAATAAATCAAAGAAACTGAAGAAAAACTCAGAAAGTATTATGGAGACTCTGCTACATCATATGGCATGGTTTAAAAGTGGTTTGAATTTCGTTATGGCCGTAAGAGCACAAGTGATGCTGAGCGTGTTGACCGTCCAAAAGAGGTGACTACTTAAAACATGATAGATAACATTCATGATATTGTACTCATCGATCGTCGATTGAAACTGCGTGAGATTAGTGAGGCTTTAAATATTTTAGTAGGATGCACATGAAACATTTTACATGAATATTTCGGCATGAGAAAGTTATTTGTAAGATGGGTGCCGTGCTTGCTCGCAGCTGATAACAAGCGAGCTGGTATAGTTGCGTCTGAGTACTGTTTTGAGCATGTTTCAATGTAATTCGAAGGAGTTTTCGCCATACTACATTACTGTTGATGAAACATGAATTCATTACTATACGCCAGAAACGAAAAATGAGTCAAAAATGTGGACTAGGCCAAGTAAATCTGCACCGAAAAAAGCTAAGATGGTACGATCAGCCGGAAAAGTCAAGGCTACAATTTTTTAGGACTCAAGTAATATATTGATCGATTACCTACAGAGTGAAAGATCTATTACAGGAGAATATTATGTCTCATTATTTGACCTATTTAATGTCATACAGAAGGAAAAGTGGCTCCATCTGACGAAAAAAGTTATTTCCTATCACGAAAATGCACCAGCTCACATTGTTTCATTGTAACGGCCAAATTATTTTATTTATGCTACGAAATAGTTTCTCATCCACCTCGTTTTCCAGATTTGGTCCTTTCCGATAATTTTTTGTTTTCTGACGTGAAAATTTGATATTTATCCAACAAAGAGATAATTACTGCAAAAAATAAGCATTTTCAGGAATTTGATAAAAATTATTTCTCAAAAGGTATAAAAAAGCTTGAGCACCGCTATAATAAATGTATAAAATTAAAAGTAATATAAATTAGAATTATTTGAATAAATACCGTTTTTTTATTTAAAGTTACGTACTTATTGAACGACCCTCGTAGATGCGATACGACTTCATGAAAACAAAGTTTTTTGTAGCGTCGTTTGATTCTCATCACTGGAGCTGCGAATCAAACTTATCCATCAGGTATCGCCCTCTGGTAGTGATACGCAGTCAACTGCGACCTGGTAATGTCACGAGGATCATAGCAAACACTTAAATCCCTCTTAGTATTATACTGCCCGAATTTAAAAAGTAAAGCGATATTTAGTTGGTGCGTCAATAGTGGCTTAGCAATAATAACCCGCTTCGAAAAAATAAGTACAAAATCATAAGCAAGTAAAGTATAGTGCATTCTTCAATAAACAAAAGAAAAAAAGAGCGAGAACTTGGAATCTAATAAATTTCAAAACTTTGAAAGTTAATAACATTCTAATATCTAAGTCAAAACACAAAGAATTAAGGAATTTCAGAAATTGCAATAATTGGGAATAAGTAAATAATACCGCAACATCAAGAGATAAATAATGAAAGAATCGTTGAATAATGGAAATTCTCGAAATGTAGTGGACCGGTAATTCACGAAAAAGACCACGAGACCTACAATGATGCTATTCACAAGGAAATTTTACGTAGTTTATCATAAAATTTACACTTTCAAAACGATGATGATGATTCACTTGATTCACTTGACCGATGATGGCCGAAACGAATTTCGCAGAGTATACGAAGTAACCTAATGAACGATAGGCAGGAGCTCAGAACGCAGTGGAGCATCTTAACAACTGCTGGACAAGACAGTAACCCGCATTTTTGCAAGAGTTGCCGAGAAGTATCGCAAGATATGGGTATCATTCGGAATTTCGAACCCCGTTCCCGAGCGCATGCATGCGTTACACATAGTAGACTGATAATACACGAAGGCACAACATACAAACATAAGAATTTATTTTATAATTGTGTTACGACATAGAATTATACTTTACAATTATACACTAAATCATCGCGTCTCGCGATGTTAATTCACGAGATATTACTTTATTTCAGGATTTGTTAATAATGTACTTTATTTCTTTATTTCATATATACTGGTTCTTATTAAATTCTCAAATTAAGTATTTTATGATTGAGTAATAAATAACTTCATTTGAGTGAGAGATTTCGTATTTTGATCTAAGTTCCATATTTGTTATTAAAATAAATAAAAAGTTATTAGTAATAAGAATCAAATTGCTGAAATATAATTTTATAAAATTTGAGTACTCAAAAATTCGAAAAGTATGTATTTGAAAAGGTATTTTGAAAAGTTTGAAACATTTTGCTCCTTTTCCATATGATAAAAAACTCCTTTCTGAAAAATTCTTTTAACTAGAGATTTGTTTATTTTTTTGATCAAATTTAATATTTTCTTCGTAATAGTATAGTATTGTATTCTGTATCATTAAATAGATTTCTTGGTAATAGGTTTTTCTGTCACTTATTAATATTTATTGATTGATCAAATTAACATTGATCCAATTTTTATTTTAGGTGTGTTGTGCTTGACATCTTTCATTGTGGGTCTGATATTTTGTACTGGAGCAGGCGAATACTGGCTCAAAATGTTTGATAGCTTCGCTGGTACAATAGGCCTGGTACTAGTGGCTTTAATGGAAATTATAGCCGTCGTTTTTGTTTACGGGCATAAAAAGTAATATATTCCGTATACCTAATAAGAAATATATACGGCTGAAATTTTCAGTCATTTTGAAAAGAATTAAACTTATAATCTATTTTTACCATTATGAGCAGGTTCACACAAGATATTGCAGATATGACGGGTTATCGACCAGGATTATATTGGCAGGTGACATGGAGGTTTCTCGCTCCAATAATTATGGTTGCTATTTTGATTACCAGCGTTATATCGATGTTTATAAAAAAACCATCTTATAGTGCATGGGATGCTTCATTGGTAATTAACATGAATAATTATTTTTTCCGAATTATTGCATAAATAACATCTTGTTTAACAAAATATGTACCTCATATAATTTATGTAGGGTTTAACGATACTAATGGATTATCCAGATTGGGTGCTTGCTATAGCAGCAGTTATTATTTTAGTCGGCATAGCGCCAATCCCCGTGGTATTTTTATTAAGAAGATTTCAATGGATCAAATTTGATGTAAATATCCATCAAGGCAGTATACGCCGCATTGAAACTACTGTTTCTACGAAGGAAATGATGGGTGATGTTGATGTAAGTTTACATATTTTGTGGGTACCATGAAAACAATATATATGTATGTGAATAGACAAATAAGTGTTTTAATTTAATATTTATTTATTAGCCATATTCATGTTAAGGGTGAAATACAATCGTAAATATGTACTATTTTTGCTTATCTTAATAGAATCAATCAAATAATGACTGTAACGTCTTTTTAGTAGGGAAACATTAAGAATTGCTTTTAGTATTGTAACCGGGAATTTTCAGGGATAAATCCGCCGGCAAAATCATTTCACCAACTACCCATTAGCAATTTAACTTCCTATTTTATTTAACAGGCACCAGACTATTTTCCTTAGATTGCAACAGTCGTGGGGAATTTAAGTCGGAAATGCCAAAACCCAGTTTGTACAAGAACAATCGACTGCGACAAGTGTTGGAGTTTGAGTTTTCAACGGGCAGAGTTTTCGATCAAAAAATAGTGGACTTCTTACCAACGGTTCGCTCTTAGTCCTTGAACATGTGATTCCAGAAGTAGATCGGCCTAGCGTTTGTACACTATACTTCTTTCAGAGCAGGGTGCGAGCGAAATTAATATGCGAATCGGCAAATCTAATTAACTATTACCTTTGAAGATTACGATTTTAACGAGTAGGTATGTTAAAGATTCTAAATCCACCCAGGAGATCGGGAAAAAAACGTTAACTTGAGTGAACACTGAAGTCACCGTCCAAGAATGTTTTTCCCGTTCGCGACTGCAAAGAAATGGTAACATGCATGGTGTTTGGAACAAGCGCGCACCCAGCGCCCTGCCGCTACCGGCGTGCGGCAGGGCCGATCGCTGACGCCTTAGAGAGAGGCCGACAGGGAGCGCTCGACAGTGACCTCTCCCGACAGGAGCCTGTTTTCCAAGCTTTTCTTTTGTCCTGAACGCCTTCGACGGACTGACGATCAAGTGCTCTCCAGAACGTGTCATATTTGTTCAGAGTGTAATCCGATTTCAGTTAAGCAGAATAAATCGAATCGAAACACCCCCGCCTTTTCTTTCACCTTCTGCGCATCACATGGGAAAAATAAACATCTTGGATCACTAAATACTTCAAATTCTTTGGATACGATCTTTTTTCCTCGACTTTCTAACTTAATACGCTGGCCGGTCAACTCTAAAAATAAAAATTGTCAGTACAGTGAATTTACATTTGCTCGGTGAACGACAATTCGCGACAACAAATCCGCACGTCTACGTAAATTCAAAGTGAATGATAAAAAATACATATTGTAACGACAGCCAGTTACGTACTACATGTACAGGCTACATTTCACAGCAGTATTTTATTCCACACTTTTTTGTTAAATCGACACAATGATGAAAATTAGTTTGGGCGTGGTCGATAAATATGGCTGGCTAACGATGGTGAAAAGTGAGGTGCACACTTGAACGAACACAGGCATAATGGACAAGAATGGGTTCGATTTCTTCAAAAATCTTTTTTTTTTCTTCTCATCGCCAAAAAATTATGTTATTATCTTAATAATATTTTGGATGTCGGATGCACTCTCTATATCTTCTAAATTTAACAATATTTTATTTCTCATTTTCCCCCGTCCCCTTCTCACTTGGTCTACGAATACATTCCATCTCTTTTTTAATATCTACCTCTACTTCCGAACGCATCGTTGATGAGGACGAAAATCGGTTCCTTGAAGATACCCTATTTTTGGCTTACATATTAATGACGTCAATAGCGCGAGTTGTATTTTGTTTCAAAATTTGTTCAAGTTCACGAAATTACGGACGGTATTTATAGTTCCGCTATTTTTCTAACTGTAACTAATTGTATGGTCTAATATAATTCATCCTATTTATATCGAATTTTGATATAAATTATTGATCAGCGAATTGCATTTCGCTAGTACTGCGGTTTACATGCATATTTTATTTGAATTATTTTCGTACGGATACAATTTGATTTAGTTTCATTTTTACTTATTTCTACATTTTAATTTTATATATTTCAATAAACCTTCATATACAGGTTGTCCCATTTTAAAGGAACCACCCCGAAATTTTCAACAGTTGGCGTTGTACAAAAAAATTGTTCAGACAACAGTTGTTTGGAATAATGGGGGCAACCTTTCTGGGAAATCCGATTTGACCTTGAGATTTATTTTCAAGGTCATTTGAAGGTCAAAGTCATTTTTTGAATAGGAACCCATATTTTTTATCCCGGATTCGGAAAGAGCGGACAATTCTACGTTCAGATAACGTATTATGTGTGGGGTGCGGTTACCCCCCCTCCCGCCTAAGGTCATGTAGGGGTCTAATTTATGATTTTTTTCATCTATGCACAGGGATGATCGGGCAAGGGTAAGGTTAATAACCCAATAACCAAGAGATATTTTGAATAAGGACCCCCATTTTTTATCCCGGATTCGAAAAGAGCGGGAAATTCTACGTTTAGATAAAGTATTATGTTGGGGGAGCGGTTCACCCCCCTATCCCACCGGGGCAAGGGTGAGGTTAATAAGGTATTGATACCTAGCCAGTGAAGGCAAGGTATTGATTACCCAGCCAATGAAGGTAAGATATCGATTACCTAGCCAATGAAGGCAAGGTATTGATTACCTAGCCGGGTGCTGCGGGTAATACCTTGCCGCAGCACGATATCGGCCTTGACATGCCCCGAGAGACAACAAAATATCAACAATTTAGTTTCTCGAATAATCCGGCATATTCCCTCCTTTTAAGTCGACTAAGAAAATTACACTTGAACTATCCTGAGAAGGACTGTTCGCGAATCACTATTGTCATAAACAATACTAAAAAAGTGTTATTAAACAATTTAGTTGAAACTTTGTAGGCTTGTCCGGAATCGTACCAGAAAAAAGAATGGAAATAACATGTTATCCTACAAATGGAAAATGACACTTCTCATGAAGGCTTTGAATACATGAAGTCGACTTTGAAAATCAACCTGAAGTTTAAGCTCAAGATCACTGTTGTTTGACCCTATAATTTTTTTGGGATATTGGGGTTATTGAATTATTGGGGTTATCGGGTTTCATGGGTTATTTGGGTTATCGAGTTATTGGGTTATTACAATTAACCTTACTCTTGCCCGATCATCCCTGTGCATAGATGAAGAAAATCATAAATTTGACTCCTACATGACCTTAGGCGGGAGGGGGGGGGGGGGGGTTAACCGCACCCGACACATAATACGTTATCTGAACGTAGAATTTTCCGCTCTTTCCGAATCTGGGATCGAAAATACGGGTTCCTATTCAAAAAATGACTTTGACCTTCAAATGACCGTGAAAATGAATTTCAAGGTCAAATCGGATTTCACAGAAAGGTTGCCCGCATTGTCCCAAACAACTATTGTCTGAACAATTTTTTTGTACAACGCCAACCGTCGAAAATTTCGGGGTGGTTCCTTTAAAATAGGACACCCTATACATATATATATATATATATATATATATGGGCAAATCCTAGAAACTTTTGGCTTTTGTGGTACTAGTTTCTATAACTGTGTAGACATGAGTTTGGTCAAGTTGGAATGGCTTAAATTTAAAGATTGACAACGTATATATATTAGGAAAAAAATTATTATCAATTCAAGACTATTCTTTGCATACAATTTTGAATGTCAGAAAGATAAAAAGTCAGAATATTGATGAATTTTGCATGTTACTTTGCAAAAAGAAAAATTTCGATTTGCTGTAAAATATGAAGCATTGTTTGAATTCTTATAAAACTTTCAGGAGTTGTTTTATTTATAATGTTCTTGAAGAAATATCTTCATTTTTTTATGTGCCCACAATAAAAAACAAACGGGAGTCGCTACAAGTTTTGTTACTAGTTTTTTGGTGAATTTGATAATTATCGATTTTCTCGAACAGCGGTCGGAGCATTCAATGAATCATAATATAACCATTTTTTATGTTTAATTGACGCTTAAACAAACGCTAAACAAGTGTGTGCTCGCTGAAACTAACTTTTAAATCGATGTCAAAGATCGAAATATCTCGAGAAACTGTTTTCACTGCCGACATATTTTAGTAGCACAAAAATAATATGTCAAACCGTCAATAATTACTGTGTTCTATTCAATATCACCAGTAAAAGTTCATAACAAAATGGTAACTTAATTAAACTTATTAGAAGGATAGGGCTATTACAAATTTTGTTAAACTGGTTGTTTTGTTGAAATAGTGAATATTTATTATAGATTGTTATCGTCCGATGTTAATCGCAACTTCTCTTGATGTACGAAAAGTCATAAATATATTGTTGATGGCTCATGTTTTATCGTGTTTTTTTTTCATTTAAAAATCATTTCCAACATTATTGTAAATGATGAGTGTTTTGTGTGTGTGTGTGTGAGCGTTGTGAGTTGTGTGTGTATGTGTACATTGTTATCCACCTACTTTGGGCTCCCCGCTGAAAAATTAGTCTAAAATGTAAAGTTCAAGTCTCTCGTAAAAGTTAACTTACAGAGTCGTCCGGGAGCGCGTTTGAAAGGTCAAGAGCTTTCAAACGGTATGACTCATGGGTGCTATCAATTGTTTTTAATTTTTTGCAAGCAATAATTTAACATTGAAAATTATGCTGATTCCACCTTAAATCATGCAGGGCACCGGGTGACCGGTAACGAAACAACATCAAAATACTTGGATAATGTTCTAGGCCCAAAATAAGACGACCCCTATTTTTTCTTTTCCCCCAAGATGCATAGGTGCATCAACAACGTACTTGAAAGATGCACTTTCAGAAAACAGACTAACAAAAAAAAAATATCGTATTCAATTTCAATCGATTTGCGCATGCTTATTTATCATCGGAATCGAATAAATCTTTTTTTATACGATAGAGAAATACAGAGCCTTCAAATCTATGCATTAAAATAAATGCACTAATGCATTTCCGAGAAGATTATGCACTTTTTCCAAAAAAATGCATCTCATAAAAAACTCGATTTATTTAAAAAACCCCACTTTTTTTTGCGCTCATAATTTTTATGGAGATTCTCTGATACGCTACCTTCAATCTAGTATAGGTCCCATTTTCGGTTTCTACTTCGTTACTGAGAAAAAAAAAATTTTTCAACTAGAAAAATTTTTGTGTTGACAATCATACACTCATACTCGCAAGCTTATGAATAAAGAAGTACAACAGCTTTTTATTGATTATATCACATTTTTTTATTGTTTGTCTTGTTTCTTTTTACATTCTTTTTCTTATTAGTCTTCTTGACATTCTTAGGTTTCTTAGACATTTTTCCAGCTTTAACCGAAACTTTCTTTGTTTTACGTTTCCTTTGATTTTTTTCTTTTTATTTTCTTCTATTTTTACCCAAGAGTGAACAGCAGTGCGAGCTATGAACGATGTCGATTTACCTTCAGATATCACTGACTTCCACATATGACATCGTTGAATGCCTTCGAATTTGTTTGACACCATTCGTTCTGCCATTTTCTGATTACGAAAGTTTTGAACCTCAAATGCTTCCATATAAATCAATTTAATCGACATAGTGTACTTTTGAACATGTTCAACGAAGCACTTCGCATCTTGAATGGCTTCAAGTTCAGAACTACGTAAATTATGCACTGTGGCATAGTGCTTCACCAAACCTCCTATACCATCAACAGCACCTTTACCATGTCCAGTCGCAGAAAATAACCATTTCTTAAATATTTTTGAATTTTTGAATTCGTGCATTTGAAAGCGGTTTTTAAAATGACTCGCAGCTCCATCAGATACTATACTAATAGAATTGATTGAACCACCATTAATTTCCTCCATTTCGCTAATAATTTCGATAATTTTTTGCATCGCTAGTAAAGCGTGGGAATAATCGTGCTTTAAGTCATCGCTTACTACCACAAAACTTTTTGTGACATTGCCCACATAGCAGACAGCAGTGAAGAGAGAGACTTGTTTATTTACCTAGTGATTGCCTTGAACTGGATTTTTTGAAATCACTGACCAGTTCTCAGCAAAATCTATATGTATTAGCAAATGTTGGGAATATAATTTTACTCTTTCTTTTTCATTTTTAATTGCTAACCGCTGTACTTCTTTGATTCGTAAATGTGATGTTACTGTAATTACATGATTAGTAAATTCTTCTTTGAACGTAGCGACGGATGCTGTTCTAGCTTCTAAGTTTCCTTTATTCCACAGCGCAAACGTTATATTATTATCATTCTCTGTTTCATCTATATGCAAAACGTCAAATGTGACACCCGCAGCACCTGGACACAACTCGCATTCTTCATAGTAACACGTTTCTTGAGGTGCTGGACATACTACAGAAGATAAAACTGTCGAACGTAAACGGCAAACGTCAACACTACTTTTACCAATAAAGTTTTTCAATGCAATTAAATACAGCTCAAAGTTGGCACAATAAATACATAAGCATACGTCATTCATTGGTTCGATTAGAACATGCTTTGGACGCATGGAATAGAACTTAGATTTGCTAATTTTTATACCCGGATTCTCTTCTTTCAAAGTGTGATATACTTCCTTTAAACTTCGGGTTAAAAAACGCTTGACTTTTTTAACTTTCGTGCCATTTTCTCTTACTGTTATAACATCTGCTTTATTAGGACTTTGTCTCGAACAATTAAAGTCATCATTCAAATAATATTGCATGACAATATCGCCTGTTTTTTTATCCAGTGGATGACCATTGTACTGCTCTGGTTTAGTATAAATACCTGGATTAGAGATAATATAACAATAGCTATAAAAATAAAACACGCAAAAAAATTGTGCAGTGATTGTTATTACATAACAAAAAATTTATATTTTTACCTTGATTTGAAACAATTTTTGTTGCCTTATCAATCATGTAAATAGTAACTTCAGGAAATAACGTCAAAATTTCGAACTTTGTTAACAAAGGAACGATAATTGTTAAGAGTTTGATCACCTTTGAAAAACATGAGCAATTACTGAAGGCCTTAGAGAAATTTTCTCTCAATTCTTGAGGAAAATAATCATTTAACTTTTTTACAGGCTCCTCAATAGGTACATCATAAATCTTTTGTAATTTACAATTTGTAGCTTCAGAGAATGATGATACAAGCTCTCTTTTTTTTTTTCATAACATATTTTTCAACACTTGTATTTTTTATGTTTCCTTTCTTACGCAAAGGAGATATTGGATTTTCTAAATTAGCAATTATTTTATCTATAAACTTGTCTTCTTCGTCATTCCCTTCCATTGAAATATTGTCATCTGACATTGTTTCTTCTTCTTTTTCTGCTTGTATTGCATCGCAAGCTTTAACGATACGTTTATAGCAGTTACTACACACACTGTCACTAGCTTTTATATCAGGATTTGTAAATTTTCTTTGTAAAAATACAGCATAGTCACCAATTTTTTTAAAATTCACTTTGTTGCTATTATACACCACTTTAGTATGTACTTTGAAATAATTGGGGCATTTTAATCTTTGCGTAGAATACGTTAACATAGCTGACATGTTGTCAAGCAGAAATTCAAACACGCACTGTCGCTACTTACTGAATAAATGATAAGACTATTTATATGTATCATGGAATTTGTATACACAAACAGGACTACACACATAAAGGTCTATGACAACAGCTGACATCATAACAAGTCAATACTCACCGATTATCATGTTATTTAAATGCTCGTGAGTGTGAATGCAAGATAGTCAACATAAAAAATTTTCTAGTTGAAAAATTTTTTTTTCTCAGTAACGAAGTAGAAACCGAAAATGAGACCTATACTGGATTGAAGGTAGCGTATCAGAGAATCTCCATAAAAATTATGAGCGCAAAAAAAAGTGGGGTTTTTTAAATAAATCGAGTTTTTTATGAGATGCATTTTTTTGGAAAAAGTGCATAATCTTCTCGGAAATGCATTAGTGCATTTATTTTAATGCATAGATTTGAAGGCTCTGTATTTCTCTATCGTATAAAAAAAGATTTATTCGATTCCGATGATAAATAAGCATGCGCAAATCGATTGAAATTGAATACGATATTTTTTTTTTGTTAGTCTGTTTTCTGAAAGTGCATCTTTCAAGTACGTTGTTGATGCACCTATGCATCTTGGGGGGAAAAGAAAAAATAGGGGTCGTCTTATTTTGGGCCTAGAACATTATCCAAGTATTTTGATGTTGTTTCGTTACCGGTCACCCGGTGCCCTGCATGATTTGAGGTGGAATCAGCCTTGTTGCTAACTTTGAAAATTGGCCAAATCTGGAAAAAAAATCTTACAAACATTTATGTTAGAGCATTTTTTAGCCGTTATCTAGCTCTATCTCAATCACTGGTCAAAAAATCATTTTCGTCAAAACCAACGCGCGCACGGACATTTTTTCCGGAAAGTGACAGTTTTTTTTAACATTTTTTATATCTGTAAATTCTAAAAATTCAAAAAAATATAAAGAAAAAAATATTTGTTTACAAGTAAAATACTGTACTATTTTTCTTAACTTTTTCGAAAAAAAATTTTTCTCGACTTAAAAAATTTTTTTTTACAGCTGGTACGCCAAAAAAATGGAAAAATACATCAATTTTTTTTTCACTCATTCAATATTATTCCATAATAAATATCATGAATTTAAGAGAAAAATTTTTCAAAGAACAAACAAAAGAGAAAATTCATTTTTTCGTAAAATTCATGACATTTATTATGGAATAATATCGAATAAATGAAAAAAAAATTTGATGTAGTTTTTTATCTTTTTGACGTACCAGTTGTTGAAAGAAAAATGTTTTTTCGAAAAAATTAAAATAAGAATAGTTCAGTATTCTACTTGTAACGGTGTTTTATCCCGTTGACATAGATAAATAAAAGATAGTAGAAAGAAATGAGATAAATCAGGGCTTGGTCAGACAGGAAGGCTCGGCTTGTCTCCTACCTGGGACTTCAGTCCATCAGGTATTGTCGGGGCGTCGTGGCTTCAATGTCAGGTCGAGGTGCAAGACTCGCACGCCTAAACGCGAAACTCGAGGGGTCGACGGGATAGGCGGATGAATGAGTAATAAATATGTCGCGCGAGAACAGTAGACGGCGTATTTATTCGCAATAGCACGATTGTTACAACAAACAAGCAAAGAAATATAGTTAGTTTAGTTTATTTATTTACAACTTATATGTTACATTACTTTACATCTCTTATATTACTATTTGTGTCTCGTATCCAGTTTGTGTAGTTGATTATGTATGTGTGTGTGTGTGCGTGCGCGTGTGTGTGTATATGTTGTGTAAATATGTGCCTTTGTAGGTGTGTCTGCAACTCTTGTGGCCTCGTCTTCTACGCCTGCCTGTTCCTCTTTTCTTCTCATTTTTCTTCTGATTACTCTTCTCTTCCTCTTTCTCTCTCCAAGATCTGCCTTTTCCTCTCTTCTGTTTTTCTCTTTCTTGCATATTTTCTTTTGCCTTTTCACCTTTGCCTTTCCTTTGCTTTTGCTCTCATTCTTGCTAATCATTTCCTCTATCTTTCTCGTTATTAAGGCATTGACACCTTTTTCTTGTTTCCTATTGCTCCCTCTGCCTTTCCTTTCCTCAACCTCACTTATTTTTCCTTAGTATCTTATAATTTGCCTTTTTCTTTCTCTTCTTCGAATCTTCTTCTTTCCCATTTTGCTTCGTCCTCCAATACTGCTTTCTCTCGCTTATGTAGTTGCTGTTACTTGTGTCTTGTGTGTGTGTGTGTACATGAGTATGTTTATGATTGCGCGTATGTTTGTGTTTTGTGTGTGTGTGTGTCGATGTGTCTGCGAGTCTTGCTTCTCTGTCTTCTGTTTCCGTCTCTCCCTAGGGTCTTATAGCTTCGTCTTCTTACTTTTCTTTTTCTTTCTTCTCTTCATTTCTTCTTCTTTTCCATTTCAACTCCATCACCCACGCTATCTTTTCTTTGCTTCCTATTATTATTTTTTTCCCATTCTTCCCCTTCCATTCTGCTTTTTTCACATTTTTCTACTATGTGCTTCCAATTTTCTTCCTCTTTCATACACATTCTGCATCTCTTATTTTCTTCTTTTTCCCAATACTTGCTTCCTCTCGTTTCATTACCTAGCCTAAGCCTTTCCCTTATTTGCAGGCCTTTTATTCTTTCCTCTCCCTGAATTTCCTTTAACCTATACCTTTTCATTTCTTCTTTCAGCTCTTTCCACTCGTTTATGTATCTTGATTTTTCTAGCTTTTCTTCTAGTTCTTTTTCATCTTTTTTCTTCAGCTCATCTCTTATTTCTTCCCAAAACTCTTCCCTCATTTCATCTCGCTCTTCTCTCTCTCTGTAAATTTTACTTTTTTCCTTTCCTCTCTCTCCTCCTTCTTACCCTTTTTATCTTTTTCATTTCTTTCCCTTGTCTTTAGTTCTCTCCATGCTTCTTTTCTTATTGAGCCATCTATTTCTTCTCTTATTTTGTTTTCATACTTCATTGCTCTTTCTAATGCTGTTTCTTTCATTTCTTGTCTTCCTGTTTCCCATCGTATTAGGTAACTTGGCGTGTTTCTATCTAATCCTAAAACCCACTTTATGTATTTTAGTTGTAGTCTTTCTATTTCATCATATCTCTTCCATCCCCAGATTTCTGCTCCATACATAATCACGCTTTTCGCCAGAGCATCGAACAGGTTCATCCTTAGCTCCCAGTTTTCTCTAAATAGCTTTTCTCCTAGCCCCCATAACTTTCCGAGTCCCATATTTATTTTCCCTTCTACCTTCTTTATCTACTTTTTGTTTCCGTTATTTCTGCTTATCACATATCATAAGTAGTTGTACTCTTTCACCATCTCTATCTTCTCATCTTCCCATTCGAATTCTTTTTCCTTCCCCCTTCCTCCTCCTCTCCTGCATTTCATCATCTTTGATTTTCCTACATTTAACTCTAATCCCCTTTCTTCCAGGTATCTTTTTAATTTTTTCAGCATTACTTTCATTCCACTTTCACTCTTTGCCATCATCACTATATCATCTGCGTATCCTAATGTCCATATTTTCTTCCTTCCTATCACTACCCCTCCTTCCTGCACCTGCTTGATCTTTTCTTCCAGGTCGGCGAAGGCAATATTAAATAGCGTGGTGCTCAAAGGGCACCCTTTATTTCCCCCAATTATTTCTCCTCCAACTTTTACGTTACTCCCTGTTTTCTTGTATATTTCTTCTATTCTTTTCCTAATTTTTCTATTTATCCCTTTCTCTTTCATTGTTTCCCATATTTTCTTCCTCTTTATTTTATCAAAAGCGGCCTTCATGTCTGCAAAGAATACGAACAGTTTTCCTCCTTTTTCCCTTATTTCCTTCCCTATTATTGTTTTTCATATAAATATCGCGTCCATTGTTCCTCTTTTCTTCCTAAATCCCATCTGCGTATCACTTAGCGTTTCTTTAGCTTCTAGTTCTCTCTAGTTTTTTTCTCAGTATTTCCGCATATATTTTATATCCCGTGTCCATCAACGTTATTCCTCTATAGTTTCCTACTTCTTCTTTCCTCCCTTTCTTATATATTGGTACTATTATTCCCTTTCTCCATTCTTCCGAATATCCTTCTCCGTTCCATATTCCATTTAAGCATTTTGTCATATCTTTTATCAAGCCTTCCGTGCCTTCCACCCAAGCTTCATTTGCTATACCATCTTCTCCTGTCGCCTTTTTCTTTTTCATTTTTCTTATTACCTCTTTTACTTCTCTTTCTTTGATTTCTTCACCTTCCTCTCCTTCGCTGTCTTCGGTTTCTTCCCCTTTACTTTCTTCCTGTTCTTTCTCTCCCAGTTGTTCCTTGAAGTGCTTTATCCATTCTTCTTTTCCTATATTTTCATCTAATCCAATTCTTTTTTTCCTATTGCTATTCACTTTATCCCAGAATTTTCTTCTCGTCTTATCTGTTCTTATTTCTTCTGCCTATCTTTTCCCTTCCTCTTCTTTTGCTTTTCTTATTTCCTCTCTGTATTCTCTCTTTGTTTCTAAATATTTGCTTCTGTCTCCTTCCCCCTTTCTTACCTTATTTAACTCTGCCATCACCCTATCCCTTTTTGCCTTACATTCTTTTCTCCACCAGCTTTTTTTTGATCCTTTTTTTTCCTTATCTTCTTTTTTACAACTGCGTTCTTCACTCTATTTTTTATATCTTTCCATTTATCTGTTCCCTCTATTGCATCTATCCATCTCTGATACTCCCTTATACCTTCTTCACTCCAGTCGTCTATCATTCTTTCTTCCTCTTCTTTTCTTTCTTCCGCTATTTTGTCTCCCAATTCCACCTCTATTGGTAAGTGGTCCGACTTTACCCTCCTTTATTTGAACCTTTTTTATCGCCTCATCACCTTCCTCGTTACCTACTACATATTCTATCGTTGACATTCTTCTTGCTCCTATATATGTTATTTCTCCCTCTTCATCTCCTTCTTTTCTCCCATTCGTTATCACTAAGCCCATTTCTCCTAGCCATTTTATCATTTCTTCTCCCTCTGCGTTTAACACTTTATCCTTGGCCTTAATTTCTTCTAGTTTTTCTTCTGTCTCCCATTCCCTTCCTTCGGTTCCTGTTCTTGCGTTGAAGTCTCCTCCTATAATTATTGTTTTTCCTCTGTTCTCTTCTATCTCTTCACTTAGGTATTCATAGTTTTCCTTCTTCTCATGTTGCATGTACACCGATGCTATCATGTATTCCTTCCTTCCGATCTTTATTTCTCCTACTATTACCTCACTTGTCCTTTCTTTCTTCCATTCAACCTTATTCATCCCTTTCCTCTCTCTTACCGCCATTATTCCTCCCCCTATTTCTCTCCCTCTTCTTCCTTCTCTTCTTGAATCTCTCCACTCTATACTGTACCCTTTCAGTTGTTTCTCCACACCAGTTCTTGCCCCTTGCCTCTTCACCCAGGTTTCCGTTAGCCCTATTATGTCAAATTCCCTAACATATTCCCAGTCATCTTCCTCCATGCTCCTCACCCCCGCCCCGTTCCAGAATAGTATTTTTACTGCCTTCCTCCCCCCTCTTTCCCTTCTCTTCTCTCTCTCTCTCCTTTATCCCTATTACTTTCGAAACCCTTCCACCCCTTTTCCTACCATTTTTCCCTCTCTCTCGCTCCACCACCATTCTTCTTCCTCTGATTTCACCCCGTTATGCCACATCTTTACCTCTTTACCTTTACTTCTTATTTCTTTCGCTTTCCTTCTTACTTCCTCTTTTATCCTTCTCTGCTTCCACGTCCAGTCCTGATCTATGTATATCTTTTTCTGTGCCAAATTCTTTTTCTTCTTCATAATTCCTTCTTTTTGTTCCCATGACGCGCATCTAATTTGCCACATGTTTTTTCTTCTTTCTCTCCGCTCATCTCTCTCCGTTGTTCCTCCTATTCTTCTCAGATTCACTATCTCTCCTTTCATTTCTAGTACCTCCCTTAACCAGACCTCTGCCTCCCCCTTCTTTTCCCATATTAACTCCCCCTCTAGGTCTGTCACTATTATATTGTTTATCCTACTTTCTGTATCCATTTTTTCTCTCATATGCTCTAATTCTTCCTTATTGCCTACTTCTGTACCTCTTTGCTTCTTGTTTCCTCCTTCTATGCTTTCTTTTAGTTTCAAGCATTCCTCTTCCAACTGGTCCATCTTCTCTCCCCATTTTTCCTGCAGTTTCTTTTCTCTACGTTCTGCTTTTTCTCTTTCTTCTTTCATCTCTTTCTTTCTTTCTTCTCTCTCTCTCTCTCTTGTTCTTTCCTAACTTTTCCTATTTCCTTCTCCCACCTTTCTTCTCTTCTTTTCCCCTCTGCCTCCATTCTTTCCATTTTTCCCATTATTTCTTTAAACATTTCTGTCCATTCTTTCCTTTCCTCCTCCCATACCTCTCTTAATTCCCTTATGTCTGTCCGTATCTTTTCCATTATTTCTTCTGCACCACTACTTTTTCCCCCTTCTCTTATCGTGTTGTCCAGTCCTTCTCCCCCCTCCCCGTCCATCTCGCTTCCCTCGCTCTCACTCTTGCATCTCTTTGCCTCCCTCATTTCTCCTCTAATATTCTCCCTCAGCCCCTCCCCGCTTTCTATCCGCCTCGCCACCTTTACTCTTTTCTTCTTTTCCTCCTCTGGGCCTTTTTTATCCAACCTTCCACCTTTATCTCTTATTTTTTCTGTTGTCACAAATCTTTCCATCCTATCTCGTACGCCTTAATTCGATTCTTTATAACTACCCGTGATCCCACCTTTATTCCCTGTCTTACCTTTTCTGTCTCTGCCTTTACTTCTTACCGCCCCTCCTCTCTGCTTGTCTTTCCCGCTTTCTGGTTTTCTCTCTTAACTTCAACTTTATTTTTTTTTTTATTCCTCTCTCTCTGCTTTTTCCTGCTCCTCTCCTGGCCTCTCTCTCTCCTCTCCACTTTTCCTCCACCTCCACGCTCTTTTCACCTCTATTTCTCTCCTCGAACACTTTTCCTCTTTGACTTTCTCGCCAAAACTCGCGCTCACATCCAAGACACGTCCACACTTCCCTCAAGTGAAATCTAACCTTCCGCAAAGAAATATATATATACATGTATGGCAAAGCTGAGAGAGAGAGAGAGAAAGCAAAAAGCCAATTTAAGAGGGAGATATAAGGTGCGCGACGGTACTTACAAATCGCTGACCCGAAGAAGATGGTTTGCAGCAGGTGCTCAACGACAAGAAGGGCCTCCAAAGAGGTAGGCTCTGATAGCAGAAGACCGTCGCACGCATACAAACAATCTCACTCTCTTGCTTTATCCTTCGACTCTCCGAGCTCTACTGTCCTGGATATCGCCGCCAATCTCGTTGCCGAAAGTAAGAAAAACCAAGGGAAATCGGATCACAAGCCGACGCACGTTAGTTCGCGTCCAATCATAAGGTCAACCATTTTGAATGTTTAGTTAACTTTTGACAGCTACTTTGCTTGGATGTGTTTTGGCTCGTCTTCGATTTTTTCTATTTTAAAAAATGGATCAAAGAATCTGTGAAATTTTGTGTGAAAAACAAAATAAACTGCGCGGACGCATTACGAATGTTGACTGTTATATATGGTGAAGCTACTTTGGACCAAAGCAACGTTTATCGGTGGTACAAAATGTTTTTAGTGGGCCGAGATGTAAACGACGAACAACGTGCCGGACGCTCGAGCACGTCAACAACAAAGGATCTAAACATATTGATTGGCTCATGCCATTCGCCATTTGATTTTAACCAATGATTTGGGCATGAGTCGGATCGCCGCGAAATTCTTGCCAAAACTGCTTAATTTCGACCAAAAACAGCATTGCGTTAACATTGCTCAGGAGATGTTAAACTCGGTCCGTGACGACCTAAATGTGCTCCAGAGGATCATAACTGTCGATGAATCATGGATTTATGGGTATGATGTGGAAACCAAAGCTCAATCATTCCAATGGAAGCTGCCGCATGAGCCAAGATCGAAAAAAGCATGCCAAGTTCGATCGCACGTGAAGTTTTGCTCACAGTTTTCTTCGATTACAAGGGCATCGTGTATCATGAGTTCTTGCCACAGGGTAGTACGGTCAATAAGGAATATTACCTGAAAGTTGTGCATAATTTGCGCGAAGCAATCTGCCAGAAACGTTCGGATTTATGGAAGAACAAAAACTGGTTTTTGCACCATGATAACGCCCCTGCTCACACATCGTTATTTGTGCGCAAATATTTGGCCAAAAACAACATAGTAATGGTGCCGCAGCCACCGTATTCCCCAGACCTGGTCCTTTGTGACTTATTCTTGTTCTCAAAACTGAAAAGGCCCATGAAAAGACGACGCTATGCCACCATTGAGGAGATATAGATGGCATCAAAGGAGGAGCTGAACAAGATCACAAAAAATGACTTTTTTCAGTGCTTCGAGGATTGGAAAAATCGTTGGCACAAGTGCATTATATCCGAGAGGGATTACTTTAAAGAAGATAAAATAGATATTCATGAATAAATAAATAATATATTCGACAATTGGCCAATACTATTTTCTTCACTATATCAATGTTTTTGTCTGTTGTTGACGTGCTCGGGCGTCGGGCACGTTGTTCGTCGTTCACATTTTTGAAAACATACAAAATTCGCGATAGTTTTCTGAACCGACCTCGTACCTCACTTCAGTCCCCTAAAACTTAGTATTAATAAATATTTAATTTATAAGGGTATATTAATATATAGGGGAGAGAGACATAACGAACGGCGATCGCGCTCATTATACACTTGCAAAAATAAACATTTTTTTGAATTTTAAGAATTTAAGGAGATAAAAAATGTTTAAAATACTGTCACTTTCCAGAAAAAATGCCTGTGCGCGAATTGGTTTTGAAGAAAATGCTTTTTTGACCAGTGATTGAGAAAGAGCTAGATAACGGCTAAAAAATGCTCTAACATAAATGTTTGTAAGATTTTTTCCAGATTTGATAAATTTTCAAAGTTAGCAAAAAATTTTCCGAATTTTTAATGTTAAATTATAGCTTGCAAAAAATTGAAAAACAATCGATGACATCCACGAGTCATACCATTTGAAGCTCTTGAAAAGACCTTTCAAACGCGCTTCCGGGCGACTCTGTATGTTAACTTTTACGAGAGACATTTAAGTTTAAATTCTAGTTTTGACTAATTTTGCAGCGGGGAGCCCAAAGTAGGTGGACGACAGTATACGTAAGTGTGTGTTTGGATATATAGGTATGTATTACATATGGAGAAAGACAGAGAGATATATAACTTTTTCGGTACTATTATACTGTTATGAAAAAAGGGTTGTAACTGGTGGAGCATTGTATAAAAAATTAAGATCGGCTATTCTATCAATTCTTACACTAATTTTTATGGTTCTGAATAAATTTCAAAAGTGTGCTCCAAAAATTGGCATATTCTATTTTTACGAAAAATCAAAAGTCTTTAGGATTTGTTCATATATGTACACAGACGAAGGATTATATATATTATACGTATACACTGCCGCTCACATAAATTTGGCCACCCCATCAATAATCTGTTAAAATTTGAAGTTTTATACCTCTATAAGGAATCAACCGATCTAAAAAATTCAGAGTACGTTTTGAAGCTTATACCAAGCCCTTCAATATATGATAAAAATATTTAAAAAAATAATGTTTAATTAATTTTTTATAAACAAATGAAAAAAAAAATTTTCAATTTTTTTGGTCCATTTTCAAATTGGCATAACTATTAAAAATAATCGGATTAAAATAAACAAAATGGAGGTTAAAGCTGTGGTACTCCTCTTTGAAATGCGCTATGCAGAATTTCGGTTCATTAATTTTTTAGGGAATTTTTTAATTTTATGTAAAAAAATCACTTTTTTTTCAACAGCTCATAACTCAAAAACTATGAGTCAAACTATAAAAATCATAAGAGCAAAAATTATGCGTTTTAACTCAACGAATACGAATTCAACGTAAAATATTCAAATTTAAAAAAAATTTTTTTTTTTACCAGGAAAAAGATTTTTATTTACAATTATTTATTAAACTTTTAGTGAAATATTATATAATGAGTTATACGACTTGTTTACATAGTATTGATTAAAATAAATAATGGATATTTTTTACAATCGGTATACAATCTACTTTATAATGGTATCGTACCTATGATAATAGTAGTTCGTATACAATGAATGCACGCATATATACGAGTATACCTTGATATAAAAGTAAAGACTATAAGTTTTGCGGGATTTCTGCGCCACAATACACTACTATGTATATGCGAAACAGTGTCTTGTGTTTACAAAAATTTTTCGTAACCATGTTTCAAGGAGAGTTACAAGTTTAATCGATGATTTACTTAGTTGTTTACGGATCTCGATCGATCGATAGCCATGGCCAAGCACTTGACAGAGCAAGTTCGTTTGCAAATAATTATTTTGTATAAAACTGGCTACAGTAGACGAAAAATAGCAAATGAACTGCAAATCGTTAAAGGCACTGTAGATTACAACATAAAGAAGTTTTTGACTGAACAAAACATCGCTACAAAACCAAAGAAAAAGAAAAGAAAAACTACAGCAAAAGAAGATGACTACATAGCGCTTTTGAGTATTCGAAACAGACATCTCACAGCTTCAGAAATCACGGCTCAAGTTAATGAACATCTTGACACACCAATAAGTGTATCTACTGTTAAAAGAAGACTTGTTGAAAAAGGTTTACACGGCCGAATTGCAAAGAAAAAACCATTATTAAAAAAAGTAAACAAAAAGAAAAGATTGGAATGGGCTAAAAAATATCGGCTTTGGAATTTAAGTGACTGGAAACGTGTGTTATGGAGTAACGAATCTAAATTCGAAGTTTTTGGTTCTAAACGTCGGACGTATATTCGAAGGCAAAACAACGAAAAATATTTGGAAAGTTGTCTAATTCCATCGGTGAAGCACGGCGGTGGGTTAGTTATGGTATGGGGATGCTTCGGAAATTCAAAAGTCGGTGATTTCAAAAAAGTAGATGGAATTTTGGTAAAGGAGAAGTTCAAAAAATTTTACAATATAATGTGGTTCCGTCTGGTACACGACTCATCGGTCCATCCTTTATTTTTCAACAAGATAATGATCCGAAGCATACAGCGAAAATATGTAAAAATTACTTAGCAAATCTTGAGAAAAAAAATACAAGTTATGGAATGGCCACCACAGTCACCGGATCTGAATCCTATAGAATTGTTATTGGAAGAACTTGATCGAAAAGTATGTAAATCATGTCCAACTTCAGCTGCTCATTTGTGGGAAATTCTACAAGATGAATGGGAGAAAATAGCAACAGAAACACTAGACAAATTGTTAGAGAGAATGCCACGGTTGTGCGAAGCTGTAATCAAAAGCAAAGATGGATTCTTTGACGAAAAAAAAGTTTAAATTTGTTTACTTTGTGATATGTTTATTTAGTTGAATAAAGAAGACCAAAGAAGTTATTTTTTGTGTGACAAATAATTGATAGTTTTGATTGTTGTAATTGATCATAATTTATAAAATGAAGTTAATGACTTAAAAATGATTTATTATGTCAATAAATGAATTTTTGTAATATGTTTATTGTTATTGTTAATGTGTTTAATGCTAACGTACTTATGTTTTTTGGTTGTTTGAAGTTATTTATAATATGAAATTGATGGCTTGAAGTTTGTTATTATTTTAATAAATCTTCGACGTATTTCACTTTATTTGAATAGTTGTATTTATTTTTTAGTTAATACTTATGTTTATTTGCAACTGTATGTATTACCATAGCTTTAACCTCCATTTTGTTTTTTTTTAATCCAATTATTTTTAACAAAGTTATGCCAATTTGAAAATGGACGAAAAAAATTGAAAATTTTTTTTTTTCATTTGTTTATAAAAAATTAATTAAACATTATTTTTTTAAATATTGTGATCATATAGTATATCGAAGGGCTTGGTACAAGCTTCAAAACGTACTTTGAATTTTTTTGATCGGTTGATTCCTTATAGAGGTACAAAACTTCAAAGTTTGACAGATTTTTGATGGGGTGGCCAAATTTATGTGAGCGGCAGTGTATATATGTGTGTATGTGTGTGTGTGTCTAACATCGGTTTAGAACTTGTGAAAAACAAATATTTAGCTTTATTATATCGATATAGCTATTGACTTGATGTAACGAAGAAGTCTTCAACATAAAATATATTACTGTATTTTATCAGATATCCACTTCCAACGAATTTCCAAAATAGAGGTTTTATTATTATTCAAACGAAAGAGATTGGCGCTTTTGCATAACACTTCAAATTTTTTGCCTAGATTTAAGATATAAAAAAGACCTTTCAATATAAAATATAAAATTATATTGCTATATTTTATAAGATATCCACTTCCGATAAATTACAAAATTACGATTCCAAACTGAAACCCATTAATTTTGTCACATTGTTATGTGAACATTGTGTGTTTCGAAGTTTGATCGTGAACTGCCTTCGTTATGCCACTCCATTTTATTTCAGATAACTGGTTTATATTTGATATATCGATGAAGTCTTCAACACAAAATATGTTGCTATATTTCATCAAATACACACTTTCGAAGAATTCTAAAATTGAGGCCTTATCCCAAAAGTCGTAGTTTTAACAAGCTATTACATAAAGTTTAATATTACTTTATTATCAGTTATCATACAAACGTAAGAGATTGACGCTTTTGCATTAGACTTCAGATATTTTGCAGACACTTAACGTATTAAAAAGTGCTTTCGACATGAAATATTTAGCTGCATTTTATCAAATACCCACTTCCGATGAATCCCAAATTTGCGGTTCCAAACAGAAGGCCATCAATTTTATTACATTATTATGTGAACGTTATGTATTTCAAAGTTTCATCATTAACTGACTGCGTGACAGGTTGACGCTATTCCATTTTATTTCAGATAACGACTTCATATTTGATGTATCAAAGAAGTCATTTAACATAATATATATTACTATATTTTATCAGATACCCATTTCCGACGAATTTCCAAAATAGAGGCCTTATTCCAAACGTCATAGTTTTTACACGTTGATAAATGAAGTGTAATATTTCATTGTTTATCAGTTATCATACAAACGTAAGAGATTGATTCTTTTTCAATCGACTTCAGATATTTTGTAGACACTTAATGTATTTAAACGTCCTTTCAACACAAAATATATTCATTTATTTTATGATATTCCCATATCCGATGAGTTTCTAGAATTGAGACCTTATCATAAAAATCGTAATTTTAAAGTTATTAATTGAAGTTGAGAATTTCTTTGTTTATAGTTAATATTCAATATTGAGAGAAGCGGAACGTCAGCTGCAATTGATAGAGTTCGCCGTAGTCAGAAATACAAAATGAAAGAGTGCCTGTGGGTAATAGTTCATGGGTTAGTTGAATGCCGGGATACGTACATCAGTTGTCGCGCAGAATCCACCGGATGAGTTGTGCTAACCATCGGAATGAACTGACCGGGGTAACGTAGACCTCAGGAAGAACTTTGTTGCGTTGGCTGTTAAAGCAGGGACGTGTGAATCCGTTGCCGTATCGTCGGCCGGGCAGACATCGAGGGTTGAGCATTTTCGTTACCACTTTCGGATTTTCTATAGAATAGCAGCAGCTAGAACCTTTTGACTGGGGCTTGAGCTCATTTAATTAATAAACGAGTTGATCGCATTCAAATTCTTCTTCTTTATTATCCTGGATACCCTACCGTCTCCCTTTTTATACCGTTCTCTTATCTATGTATTTAAATTTTTTCGAGAATTTTACAAGATAGCCAACATTCAATAGATTTTTGCGACATCTACTCAATCGCTGCCTGAGAAGAGAGGCCACCAATTGAGTTGTAACCGAAAATGTGAGTAGAAGACTTCGAGAGAGAGAGAGAGAGAGAGAGAGAGAGAGAGAGAAAGTCATCGTCATCAGTTAACATCAGTCAACAATGACAACGCCAGTAAAGCCAGTAACGATCTTATGCATGGTGCAGAAACAACGTTAATTTTTAGCGATTTAAGCCTTACCGATATTACTTGCCGAATTTCAACCCTTGCATTTTTTGTTATTGGCAAGTTCTTTTTTGCCACCGTTTGGCCGATGACTGCCGCGACCTTCAGATAGACAGTCTGATGCCCGTAACAAAGTCGGGATAACTTAAATTCACTCATATCACGCAGTAAACGGAAGGTAAAACTTCCTTAACATCTCGCTACAAGTGACACTCATCTTTCGGATATCTCGAAATCGATCACTAAACAAATCTCAAAATAATTTTTTTATGTTGTATTTCATATTTAAATATAAATAGTTTGTAAATAATATACTAGTACTATTTCTGATCATCTGAATAAACTCAGATTAATTTCGATACTCTAACATATTTCTTTACGAATTCAGTCCGTATCCAGTGAAGATAGCTCTTACAATAATTTCACGCCATTCCGAACACCAGCATCACACTATTCATTCTAAGACCAAGAAGGATCCGAAGAACTCGCCAACCTGTGTGAGAGTGGATCGGACATTTTGTCCGAAGCAAAATCGATACATCTAAAAGAAACGGCGAAACACTAAGAACAAGATAACCTGGTATATAACCAGAGAAAAACTAACAACGCTCTTGAAACGAAGAGAAAGTAAATCCAAGATACCCTTTACGTTATCAAGATGAATTAACACAGAGATTAGAAGGAAAATTACCAGTCCTTATGGCCGAGAACGAGCCGTTCATTTACCACTGATTCGAGCGCCCCGTCGTAGACTGTTACGTCCCAAGCAAGCTAGACATTAGACACTGATATGTTGCCGAAGTAGTAGTTTGCGAGTGACCTTTAGTCTTTCTCGCGCAAACGGCTAACTGCGCGGTTCCTCGTGTGATGTTCGTATCACTTATAAATAATTCGTACTCTTGTATCTAGTTGCGCTAATGAGTAAGAATTCGTTTCTAATAAATCTACTTTACTTGTCAATAAAATAAATAGATAAATCAAATATAAGCTAATAATAATAAATTGAAAAATCAAATATATGCGAATATGAATGTGATTTCCAGGAAAATCAGATTATTCCCTAGTTTCTTATGGTGCGAATTGTCCCATAAGCAGAGCTAAAGTCTTCCTTGGATAGGATATAATTCGACCCTAATTCGTTTCTAATAGCGCGAGATATTCTATAAGTTGAGCTCGAATTATAGGAAACGATAAGTATTGCTCGGTTAATCACAATGAGAGAAAGAACTTAGGTATCAGCCAAGTTTATTCAAACTCATGCGCTTACTTTGCAAGGCTAGAAGTGAATGCCAGCCTGTGCAATAGTGGGCGTATTTATACACAAATTTTCCCGCCTATTTTCGCAGGAGCGTTTTCTTCGAGAAGTTTTCGAATATTCGAGAAACATTCGCGAATTTTGAGAAATGAGTTTTCTTAATTTACAAGTAAATAAACATTAATAATGAGCTTTCAACACATGTGAACTTTACAGAATTCGTTATTTGTTGATTTACAATTATCGCAAATAGTGTCGTCAAAAGTTATTAACTAATAAAGTTAATTAATGTAATATTACAATATTTGCAATAGAAAATTATTAAATTTTTACATAGCTTTATCGTTTATTAATTTTAGAAGTAATTTCCAAAAAGAAATATCCAAATTAGTTAATAACATTTAAATTATAGCCCATTTTCATATTTGTAATAGTTTTTTCTATAATCTTATAACGCAATTATTAGATTAATTATCTAAGATTCATAAATTATAAAGCTGTCATTATTAAGTATAAAAATTCACGCTTTCGTTCTATATACAAGTTATTGTTTAAATAAATTATTAATTGTTTATTTATTAATAACAGTTATTATTAAGCTGTTATTAATGAAACCAATTCTTACTCATGTTCTTTTCTTATTCATTTGGCATATGGACTATTTACATTTTTCTAATAATTCATATTTTTAGTGTAATAAATACATTAACTTTGCATGTTAAAATTCATTATTATTTAATAATTAAACGCTATTCGTATGACTATATTCTAAATCTGCGTACTAAAATCTATATAAGAAATGCTTTGTTATATCAAAATTACATCTAATTAACATATTTTTCTCAAATAAGAAAAATCATTATATCTATATCTATTACTTGGTGACGTCACATTCCTTATTTTGGTTATGAAATTAGACTCTTGTACTAACACAATCGAATAATCGGTGAGGTAGCGCCGTTTAATGTGCTGATTTGAGTAAACAGATACATGCGTTTGACGGGTTGCAGTGATTTAGTAATATAATCAACTAGCTTATAGGTAGGACCGTTACACTCGCGATCAGCAACTTCGGTACGAATTGACCTCCAAACGGAATGTGCATGTAAGCCGATGCTGTTTCCCGCGGAGAATGGAAGTCGCAAAGGCGGGAGAGACAGTTCTCTTCTTTCACACTTTCGCGAGAATTGCTGAATAGAATATGCAACGACTCACGAAGCTGATTAAGCAATTAGCCCATTGGCCGGTAACATTGGTTAACACGTCAATGGGCGGGTCATCGCGAGGCTTTTTCCTCGATTGCAGAAGGACTCGCGACATTCGGTAACTAGCAGTGAAACAGTAAGAAGGTGCACGAAACGTCTAAGTAAAAAGGGTGTCGAATTTCTTAATTTAGAAAAGTACATTTTAAACCGAAACAATTCTCTTCTTGTAAACGTCGAAGTATAAGTAAAAATCCAATATAGGTGTCGATATTTCTAAAAATTCGTAAGCTCAACTTAAACCGAAACTTCCGATATTCCCTCTCGTCTTGTGAAGTGTGACTGGCTGTGAGCGGTGCTTTAGGCACAATAATTTCAAGCAGCAAGACATCAGCTCCCAGCATTTCCAAACCTCAAAATCATTCGGATTCGAATCGCAGTCGAGTCGATCAGATTATGAATCTGATTAAGTTCGGTGAGTTACCTAACAATAAAATACAGAGATTTCGAAATTTTGTCGAAAAAACGGAAAAAGCTTTTCATTTACCTACTGAAAACCTAACGTCCACCAACGTGCCAAGATACAGAATAATAACGACAGATGACGTCCCTGTACATATACGCCAATATCCAATTCCACAAAAGATGCAAGAAATAGTTGAAAATGAAGTTGTTAAACTCTTAGCAGCAGGAATTATAGAACCATCGGAAAGCGATTATAACGCCCCTCTTATTGTTGTACCCAAACAAGAAAACGAATGGAGAGTTGTAGTCGACTTCCGAGAGTTAAACAAAAAAACTAAATCCGATCCTTACCGGATCCCGAATTTAATCAACAATCTAACGCAATTAAATAGTTCTAACATATTCTCGATTCTTGACATGCAAAGTGGATTTCATCAAATTTAATTAGACCCCCGTGACCACCATAAAACTTCATTTTCCACTCCCTTTGGCCGATCTTAATTTGTCAGAATGCCCTTTGGATTGAAAAATGCGCCCAGTACATTCCAATGCATGATAGATAATGTACTAAGAGGTATTCAAGGAAAAATTGTATTCGCATATATCGATGATCATAACATCTTTGCAAGAAACATCGATGAGCATGATCAGAAATTTCTTTTGACAGCAGAAATATTTATAAAGGCAAACTTAAAATTCAATCCCAAAAAGTGCAGGTCCTATCCCGAGGAAGCAAACTATCTTGGGCATGTGCTGATTCCCGAAAGAATAAAACCGGATCCTAAAAAAACATAAGCAATAAAGAAGTTTCCATTACCAGAAAATCCAACTGCTGTAAAATCATTTCACGGATTAGCCGGATACTACCGACGATTTATTCCAAACTTTTCTAAAATAGTAAAACCTTTTACAGATCTACTTAAGAAAGACGTCCCATTCACCTGAGGAGAGCTCCAACAAAATTCCTTCGATTACCTAAAACATTGTTTGACGTCTGTACCAATCTTAATCCATCCAAATTTTAAAGAACGATTTTTTGTAACCACTGACGCCTCAAAATTCGCTATAGGAGGATTTCTGAACCAGAGACGGGAACATTTACAGTTACCAGTTTGCTTTGCCTCTAGAATACTCACCAAAGCTGAAGTAAATTACAGTACAATAGAAAGGAAGTTACTCGCAATAGTATATCGTACTGAGCAATTCAGATACTACATATTCGCTCGAGAATTCACTGTAATCACGGACCACCAGCCACTAGTTTGGCTACGAAATCTCAAAAATCCAAACTCTCGCTTAAAAAGGTGGAAGTATAAGTTATCAGAATACGACTTTACTATTATCTATAGCCCTGGTAAGGACAATCGCGTCGTTGATCCATTATCTAGATATCCACCGTTATTTCAAGATGTACTTGCGATCAGGAAATGAGAAGAAATTGAATCGAAAACGGCGAGCGCAGAGTTACCAGTAAAGCGTCCAAAATATGATAAACAAAAACACGAATTGATATACGAAAAAGGCGAATTCATTGTAAGGACGGTTGATGATTCGTTTTACTTATGCAAGGCCATGCAGGATATATATAAACACTCACACCGAATCAAGATCCGATGGCTGACTCAGGATAAAAACGACAAGACGCTCTTCAATACGGACTATGATGACAAGATCGATTTTAACTGCATTTTGACAGACTTGTATCTTCAAAAGGTTCCAGGAACGACATACCGTCTTTCAAATCAAGAAAGAAAGATAATAGAACAAATCCTGAAGGACTCTATTAACATGGAATTACACAAGAAAACTGACGATATCAATTCTCCACGAAACCCGACAAATACTCAATCGGCAGAAGTACCCACAAGAAACAGAAGAGCATCAGATATGTCTCTCTCTCACCGATCTAGAAGCAAATAGAGACGACATACATATGAATGACTTAATGAATTCCCCAGTAAACAGAGAAACATTAGTTAGCCCTGACGATTTAGCAAATGTAGAAAATGACCCTATGATGGGAAATGAGCTTCAGAATCAAGATGAACCTTCAACGAGTAATACAAGCTCCAAAAAAGAAAGCAGTAAAAGGCAAGATAAATTAGAAAATGTCTCTGAAGACGAGTCGGATGATGAAAATCTATCCGAAGTAGAATATGAATTTGGCTATAGTGAAGTAACCAGACCGAAGCCAGCGCTTAATATCATAGAAATCAGAGATAATTTCTTACCTACTAATAATAATTTCTTACCTCATCTACTTTATAACACTCAAAAACCAACCAATAGATTCTAGAGCCATTGCCCTTCAAAATGCAGATGAACTTCCGTCTCACCATGAATTAACACTTGGTAAGGCAAAAGTTCATCAGAATAAAAACAAATATCTAATAGCACTGCCGATAAAGGAAAACATGAGAATCATATTAGACCCAGAAATTTTGAGAACTCTCTCTTAGATGTATGCCTCTCACTTAGTTTGACTTCCGTTAGAATATCAAAAACGAGCAGGATTTACGATACCGAGTGGAACGAGATCGTCGATCTTCTCAAAATTTATATCAGGGGAAGTCAAACTAAAATCTTGATTTGTAAAAATTTAATACAGCTACCAGACAGTGCTATTAGAGAAAAAATAATCACTGACATTCATGAGTCCCCGATAAATGGATACAAGGGTGTCACAAAAACTTATAAGCGTATTCGGCAGGATTATTACTGGCCGAATATGAAAAAACAAATACAGGAGCTCATTGGTCTCTGTAAAACTTGTGAGATCAATAAGCTCCGCAGACAAAAAATAAAACAACCAATGATTTTAACGGATACGCCCGATACTTGCTTCGAAAAAGTAGAATTGGATATGGTCGGACCGTTAGATAAAACTAGAAAAAACAACAGATATATCTTAACGATTCAATGCTTATTAACAAAACACATTACGTTAGCACCGCTTTCGAAAACAAACTGAAAAGCAATGAATAAAAATTCATTTTTATTCACGGTTTTCCGAAAATAATCCTTATAGATCAGGGAATAAATTTTACTAGCTCGTTAATAAGGAACATGGCTAAGCTTTATCGCATTAAAACCTGTAACATAACAGCATACCGATCGCAAACCAACGGTAGTATCGAACGCATGCACCATTCAATGACTGAATGGTTAATGAACTACACTAACAATATAAAGGAATGGGATACGTGGTGCGAATACGCTGCTTTTTCTTATAACACAAGCGTTGATGAGGGCACGAAACTAACACCATATGAATGCGTATACGGTAAACTAGCCCGCGTGCTCGGTCCGAAAACTTCGCTCGAAGAAAACATTGTCGATACGTACTGTGATTACGTAGCTAGACTTAACAAGCGATTGACCGATGTACAAGAACTGGCTCGGAAAAATTTAATAAATACTAAAATACGCTTAAAAAAATTTTATAATAGAAGATGTAACCCCTGCATTTTTAAAGTAGGAGATTATGTTATGTTACTATTAGAACCAAGATCTGGAAAACATGTGCCCCAATATCGAGGCCCTTTTAGAGTTTTAGAAATAGAAAATGAAACGGATAATGTCAAAATCGCGTATAAAAATAGCGCCCATTTGGTTCACCCAAATAAATTTTAAGATGTAGCGAGAGCAGCACTGCAGTACCAAGTAGTTCTTGTACATTGCCCAGCCATGAGGAAAACTCAAACATACTGTCCACCGAAAATTATAATAGCAAGAATAATACAAATAATAGCACTACAATGAGCGGAGAAACAGAGAGCGACTTGTAAACATGAGCATTATTAGTAACCACTAGAAATAAATTATAAAGTTAGCATTTCAAATCACTATTACAATAATACGAAGCAAAAGCGAGATGAATCGAAAAAAAAACTTTAAGTGAGAACTTGATACGCTACATAATATAAGATGTATATATTTTTCTAATATTTTTCTTTTTCTTTACCGTTTTTTTTTCTCTAACTAGAGTTAAAACAGAATACGAAAAACAATACGAAATGGAAATCCTTCCAGCATTCATCTTCCTCACAGTTATCAGCACCACTGCTACACTCACCGCCTATAGGTGTGGGGACGAAAAACCTAACATAACGACCGTATCTCTCGTCGATGTCGGGTCGTGTGATCTCGAAGACATCAAGCTAATGCAAACATCAGTATACATCCAATTATTACAACTAGTTGAATATGAAAAGATCTTTGTAAGACAGTGCAAAATTCAAGTTAAACGTACAGCACGTCATTGTGGCATATTTTCACACAATTCTGACGTTGAACACGGCGTTGAAAACTATATAAAAAGGGTCTCATCCGATTAATGCTTTTATATAGCACGATACGGTGAGTTCAAACTTGGAAAAGCCATCATCAGAAACATCAAAGTAAACGCAACGACTTGTGAAGAGAATGGAAGTCGCGCATAGCTTTCCGTTTAATATGCGCTTTTAAGAAAAGCACGTCGCGAAGGCGGGAGAGACAGTTCTCTTCTTTCACGCTTTCGCGAGAATTGCTGAATAGAATATGCAACCACTCGCGAAGCTGATTAAGCAATTAGCCCATTGGCCGGTGACATTGGTTAACACGTCAATGGGCGGGTCATCGCGAGGCTTTTTCCTCGATTGCAGAAGGACTCGCGACATTCGGTAACTAGCAGTGAAACAGTAAGAAGGTGCACGAAACGTCTAAGTAAAAAGGGTGTCGAATTTCTTAATTTAGAAAAGTACATTTTAAACCGAAACAATTCTCTTCTTGTAAACGTCGAAGTATAAGTAAAAATCCAATATAGGTGTCGATATTTCTAAAAATTCGTAAGCTCAACTTAAACCGAAACTTCCGATATTCCCTCTCGTCTTGTGAAGTGTGACTGGCTGTGAGCGGTGCTTTAGGCACAATAATTTCCTTGGCAAACGACGGACTGCAGATCAACAAATCACAAGGAAACAACAATTCGAAAGGTAGCGAAAGGTACCAGCTACGACAGTTTCTCCTTTTATTTCTTTTTTTCTTTCGATAATTTCGCTTACTCTAGACTGATTTTCCAAGTAAATTTAATTAAATATTTGTGAATTCCAGACGTAACAAGACTAACGGTCGAACTATACAAACATTTTCTATAGAGGCTTGCAGAGGTAGAGAATTGTCTAACCAGGGAAGAGGATTCCCTAGCTATTCCATCGTCTAGCTAGGGAATAGGCCTATGATCTAGCATGGCACAGTCGATAGGCGAGGTAAGCCGACTGATACTTGCTTGTATGCTGAAAGGAAATTTTGTATGTTGAACTCGAGGCGGACGTCGGACTGTCGCGACTTTCTACCTATTAACTTCATGCGACCTACGACCAATCTGTATACGGGATTTAGGCTGATTAATTACAGTTAAGCAAATACCGGAAAGATACTTCCAAATACTTAATCCTAAGCTCCTTTACTTTTTAATGAATATATGTCACTTTTGAGCTATAGATACCCAGTGCGTTGATAATCAACGTGACTAAAGCACGCACTGCAACCTACTTTTTTGCCGTTCCAAGTTCGAATTTCACTTGTCGCAATTTCTTTTTATTTTACCATTGTCCACGTTATTTTTTTAATCCCTTATGTACCATTATGGACCAATGCAGTGTACCTCAATAAATACGGTATTGAAATATATTGAAAGTAATTAATTGTACACATTAGAATCTATTAAAAAAAATACGATCAAATGACAGCTACAGTATTGAATATGATTAAAAATGATTCATTATGCATTATGTAATATAAAAATTAAAGTATATTCAACTAAATACTTTGAACTGTCATTTAGGCTATTGAATATTATTCATAAAATTTTGTATACTAAAATATTTTTAATATGTGCATTTTAATACAAAGAACTAAGATTAAAATTGATCGAATGCTAATCTATAATACAAATTGAATTTAATTGAACATGATAAATTAAACGCAAAGATATATTACTAACGGTTATTGAATATTATTAAATTTAAATCAATTCCAATCATAACCAATTGTATCAATATATGCTGCAATACACCGGTAAACGAGATGGTTAAAACACGCACAGTTACTGTTTTTGCGTTCGCGAATTCTATTCTCGCTTAACTTAAAATTTTTTTCTTTTTTTTTTTAATTATTATTTCTGTAGTTTATATATGAATGTTTTTACGGCTAATATTTCTTGACACTCATCTTTATAGATGGAATCTTTTTTCATAATATACACGTCATTTAGAATACTATAAAATCTAATTTTATCATAAAATAATCAACCAAATAGCAAATAGCAAATAGCAAATGACAAATACCCTGATTCTAAGCTCAAATATTTATTCTGAACCTCTATTTTTCTTAATGAACATATGTTACTTACGAGGGTCGTTTGAAAAGTCCATGCAAAGTCAGAGAGATCACGCTACTAGTGCATATCAAGGTTATTTTCAGTTAGTGGCATATCTTGGAAGAGCACACACCAAGTTTCAGCCAAATCGGCCAATTACTTTGCGTTTTACATTCGTTTCAATCAAAGAAAGCGAGTGGTTGTAAAAAAATGGATGAAAAAGAATTTCGTGTATTGATTAAACAATACTTTTTCAAAGGCAAAACGCCTCAGGAAATTAAACAGAAGCTTGATACACACTATGGTGATTGTACACCTTCGATTAGAATGGTTTATAAGTGGTTTCAAAATTTTCGGAGTGGCCATATGAGTACAAAAGACGCTGAACGTTCTGGACGCCCTGTTGAGGTTACCACTTCAGAAATCATTGATAAGATCCATGATATGGTGATGGCTCATTTTAAAGGACCCACCCCGAAATTTTCGACGGTTGGCGTTGTACCAAAAAATGGATCAGACAACAGTTGTTTGGGACAATTCTGTGAAATCCGATTTGACCTTGAGATTCATTTTCAAGGTCATTTGAAGGTCCAAGTCATTTTTTGAATAGGAACCTATATTTTTGATCCCGGATTCGGAAAGGGCGGAAAATTCTACGTTCAGATAACGTATTATGTGTGGGGTGCGGTTAACCCCCCCCCCCCCTCGCCGAAGGTGATGTAAGGGTCAAATTTATGATCTTCTGTATCAACGATTTATTCTCTAACAGTCCTTTTCAGGATAGGTGCCGCGTCAATTTGTCGATGGTTCTTCTGGTATCATTGAGTAATTTTCCAACAAACGTTTCAACGACTGAAATTTGTCCGTCTCATCAGAGTTACCTTTTTCTGGAAAATTATGTTTTGTTTTATTCTCCACGATAATTAGATAAGATATTTGAATATACGATGGTGCAGAATCATCCTTCGAATTGTTCAATAAATAAGAAATACCTTTAATTTTTTTCTCAACAAACGTTTCACTGACTAAAATTTGTCAGCCTCATCAGGGTTACCTTTTTATTACAAAATTGAAAGAATATACAAATATATAAATATAAAAATCAAATCACAAAATATGAAAAATCAACAAATCAGGAACCAAACAGCAATACTCACAAAGATAGTTATGCAAGTTATACATTCTTAAGCAAAAATTTTTTTGACATTTCATAAAACAGTATAAATATCTAATAGTGGATAAAAGTTTAAAAATGAACAGAATCATTTTTATAAAATTAAAACAAAAACAAAACTTTAGAAGATCAGGGAAAACCAAACTTGGCGATTTCCTTTCACTGATTATTTTAATGTAACTGGTATTAACTCGGTATGCCTTGCACGAGTGACTATATTGTATCTGTAAGCTGACTACAGAGCGCACACGAAGGAAGATGACATGATGCGAACAATCAAAACAAGCTGTACATAGATATAACGCTGAGACTCAAACAGTATAGTTATACTGTACTGTTTGAGTACTGTACTGTAACTGTACTGTTTGAGTACTGTACTGTAACTGTACTATTTGAGTACTGTACTGTAACTGTACTGTTTGAGTACTGTACTGTAACTGTACTGTTTGAGTAGTGTAACTGTGAGACGTTACAGATGTTTTTTAATAAGACTATTTAACTTCTTGTAATGATTATTTAAAAATTGTGTATCTGTTTTTACATGAATTGGATTCTCAATCACATGAATATGTAATATCTCTAATATACGTCTTTTATGAAAATTTTTTCCCTTTTTAAATATGAATATCATCAAAATTAAATGAATGTCCTGGGTTATCATATATATGTTTTAGAACTGGAAGAATTTTCTGTTGGTCGACGATTGTTTTTCTTACATCTATCATAGATTTATATTCATACGAGTAGATTCTATCTTTCAATGACCGTTTTGATTCACCCACGTAACAATTATTACATTTATTACATTTAAATTTATACATAATGCCAGTTTTATCCTCTATTTTTGTTTTATCTTTTCCAGTCTAATTAAATTATTCATTTTTCTGTTTAGAAAAGCAATTGTTCGAATTTTATACTTTTTGCAATTATTGGATATTAAATTAAAATATGATTCGCAATATTTAATGCTCACAATGGCAAATAGAGCCTTTTTTGTATGTGATTATTACTGTTCATAGTATTTGTGTTAAATTTATGTCTACGAATACGTGCGTTGATAGATGTGTTATATATTACTATTGAGTAAAATATTTTTAACAATTGTTAAGTTATTCCTATGAAAGCATGGGTGTAACAATGATATCGCTCTATTTAAACTACTAAATTAAAAATTATATTAATTTTCTATTTTTATCTATGGTGGTAATTGATATTCAACAAACGATTTGAGCAGGTAGGTTTTTGTCATCAGCTAGTTATTAGTTTATTATTATTTTTTATGAGTGATAAATCTAAGAAATTAATGCTATTATCTATTTCGGTCTCAAAGGAGGTAAATTTAAGATATTTGTTATAACCATTAAATGTTTGACTTACTATTTGTATGTGTTTCTTCTTTATGCATAGAATCGTATCATCAACAAAGCGATAATAAAATAATGGAGTACAATTAAAGAACTGCTGTAAAATTTTTAAACATCCAGATTCCAAATCACCCATGACTATATCAGCAAATAATGGTGAAATAGGATGATGAAAATTAGAGACAGAAGAAAAAATTTTATTTTTTAAGTCATCGGAAGTGGATATGTGATAAAATATTGTTAAATATTTTATGTTAAAATGATGTTTTAATACATGAAATCTGGATTTAATACATCAAATAATATGAAGTGGAACGCAAAAGCGTTATTCTCTGTCGTTTCAATGTTAAATGATAAACCGAGGTACTTTCGATTTGATGACTTGTTAAAATTACGACTTTTAGGATAACACCTTAATTTTAGAATTCGTTGGAAGTGGGTATTTGATAAAATATCGTTAAGTCGATACATCAAGTATGAACAAGTTATCTGACATAAAAAAGAATAGCTTCAATCTCTGATGCAGTGATTAAATGATGAAGATTTAAAATACATAACGTTTATACTCGTATATATATTTATTTACAACTTATGTTACATTTGGTTTACAATTCTTACTTTACTATTTGTATCTCGTGTCTAGTTTGTGTAGTTGTTAATGTATGTGTTTTGTGTGTGTATGTGCGTGTGTGTGTGTGTGTTTTGTGTATACGTGTACGTATGTAGGTATATCTGCAACTCTTGGGTCTCTAAGTTCTGCGCTTGTCTGTTGAGCTTTTCTTCTCATTTTTCTGTTGCTTAATTTTCTCTTCCTCCTTCTCTCCGAGATTTGCCTTTTCCGCTCTTCTGTTTTTCTCTTTCTTACTTATTTTCTTTTTCGACTTCTTCCTCTACCTTTCTTTTGCTTTAGCTCTCCTTGCTAATCATTTCTTATTAGGGCTTTAACACCTTTTTCTCATTTCCTATTGCTCCCTCTACCTTTCATTTACTCAACCTCACTTATTTTCCTTAGTGTCTTATAATTTTATCTTCTTGTTTTCCTTTTTCTTTCTCTTCTTCGTTTCTTCTTCTTTTCCATTCTTGCTCCGTCATCGAATACTTGCTTCCTCTCGCTTGTGTAGTTGCTAGTACTTGTTTTGTGTGTGTGTGTGTGTGTGTGTGTGTGTGTGTGTGTGTGTATATATGTGTATGTTTGCGTATGTGTGCGTATTTGTGTGTATGTAGATGTGTTTGCGAGTCTTGTGTCTCTGTCTTCTGTTTCCGTCTGTCCTTATGGTCTTGTAATTTCGTCTTCTTGTTTTTACTTTTCTGTCTCCTCTTCGTTTCTTCTTCTTTTCCATTTTAGCTCCATCATCCACGCTATCTTTTCTTTGCTTCCTATTATTATTTTTTCCCATTCTTCCCCTTCCTTTTTGCTTTTTTCACATTTTTCTACTATGCGCTTCCAGTTTTCTTCCTCTTTCATGCACATTCTGCATCTCTTATTTTCTCCTTTTTCCTAATACCTGCTTCCTCTCGTTTCATTACCTAACCTAAACCTTTCCCTTATTTGTAGGCTTTTTATTCTTCCCTCTCCTTGAATTTCCTTTAATCTGTACTTTTTCATTTCTTCTTTCAATTCTTTCCACTCGTTTATATATCTTGACTTTTCTAGCTTTTCTTCTAGTTCTTTTACTTCTTTTTTTATAAGCTCTTCTCTTATTTCTTTCCAAGACTCTTCTCTCATATCGACTCCCTCTTCCCTCTCTCTGTATATTTTACTTTTTTCTAGCCTTTCCTCTCTCTCTTCCGTCTTACCCTTTTTATCTTTTTCATTTCTTTCCCTTTTCATTAGTTCTCTCCATGCTTCTTTTTTTATTGAGCCATCTCTTTCTTCTCTTATCTTGTTTTCATACCTCGTTGCTCTTTCTAATGCTGTTTCTTTCATTTCTCGTCTTCCTGTTTCCCGTCAAGTAACTCGGCGTGTTTCTATCTAATCCCAGTATCCACTTTATGTATTTTAGTTGTAATCTCTCTATTTCTTCATATCTCTTCCATCCCCATATTTCTGCTCCATACATATTCACGCTTTTCACCAGTGCGTCGAACAGGTTTATCCTTAACTCCCAATTTTCTCGAAATAGCTTTTCTCCTAACCCCCATAGTCTTCCGAGTCCCATATTTATTTTCCCTTCTACCTTCTTTATCTGCTTTTTATTTCCGTTGTTTCTGCTTATCACATATCCCAAATAGTTGAAATCTTTAATCATCTCTATCTTCTAACCTTCTCATTCGAATTCTTCTTCCTTCCCCCTTCCTCCTCCTCTCCTGCATTTCATCATCTTAGATTTTCCTACCCATCCTAGATTTAGCTCCAATCTCCTTTCTTCCAGGTATCTTTTTAATTTTTTCAGCATCGCTTTCATTCCACTTTCACTCTTTGAAACGAAACCCTTATGCCCTTTTTCCTACCATTTTTCCCTCTTTCTCGCTCCACCACCATTCGTCTTCCTCTAACTTCAACCCGTAATGCCACATCTTAACCTCTTTACCTTTACATTGTATTTCTCTCGCTTTCCTTCTTACTTCCTCTCTTATCTTCCTCTGCTTCCACGTCCAGTCCTGATCTATGAAGATCTTTTTCTGTCCCAGCTTCATTTTACTCTTCATAATTCCTTCTTTTTGTTCCCATGAAGCGCATCTAATTTGCCACATCTTTTTTCCTCTTTCTCTCCGATCATCCCTCCCCGCTGTCCCTCCTATTCTTCTCAGATTCATTATCTCCCCTTTCATTTCTAGTTCTTCTCTTAACCGGTCCTCTGCCTCACTCTTCTTTTCCCATCTTAACCCACCCTCTAAGTCTGTCACTATAATATTGTTTAACTTACTTTCTAATGTACTTTTTTTAATGAAATTACAATAATCAATATTTTTGAGATGTCCGACGCATTTATTTTTATTCCTGAAATTCACACAAGCTTGTGTAAGTTTGTAGAAAATAGTAGCAAAAAAATTGACTTAACATGACCCTTAACGTTATATCCAAGATGACAATTGGATTCCTTGTGAAAAGTTACTAAAGAATCTTCTCCAAAATGATAAAAACCTTACACAACGTCAGACCGTCGTGAAGTTTAAATGACCTTGAAATGAACTTGAAGGTCATCTTTGACTTACGACCTGAGTACATGTTTGGACGGAAAATTTCGCGCTCTTGCGATTGCCGTAGTCAAAAATAGGGGTTCCCATTTGAGAAAAAAGTTGACCTTGAAATGACCTTGAAGGTCAAGCTCAAGGTCAAAACCAAGGTTACCACTGGATTCCTCGTTCAAAGTTAGTACAGGAATGACCTTAATCTCCTCGGAAATAGTTATATCTCAGGACTTACTAGGGTGTCCCGGAACTTTTTGGACACCCTATATATAAAAAAACACTTAAGACCTACAAAGGCCTCCTTTGTAAATAACGATGCGAACGGTTCTTAATGTTCACATGAGTTCACCCAGACCGTCCGATTTAATCCTTCAAGAACCTACTAATAACTTGACGCCCTGCAAACTAACAGTACACGAATTAGATCAACATCCTGAAAGGGAAAGCCGCTTCAAGCTTAGTGATGGGTAAAAAACTTGGCACAGTCGTACCCAGGATATCATACTCATAGGATAACACATAGCAATGTGTTTTGTTCTGAAAAACAAGCAAATCTTTAATGAATAAATGTTACAAAAAATGATTCCACGACTACTCTTGGCAATCTCCAATCATCAAGACCACCAGGATAACCATTACCGGGATAACAAACCACGTAAGAGCGATAATAATCGGGGAAAGGGTTGTCGAATAATTAAGGAAACTAGCCTTGGTCACATTATCAGCGAACCAAGAATAGGGGGCAATCATACAGACCAAACCCGAAGCAGAACGGCACTGGCACCTGTGAACCAAGGGTGTGAGCGCCTCATCCGCTAGATCTTAATATTTAAGATCCTGATTCCAGAAGCGGAAAAAAGCCCAGCCGAATGCAAACGCATGGAAGTACTACAAATCATTGAGAACGAAAAAACACGAACGGTACAGAATCTGATAAAAGAACGCCCTAGCCAAACGACACCTAACCGCTGATTGATCAGGACTCCTTTTTAAAAATATCCCAACTGCCAGCTCGAGAGAATTCCACCTTAGTCAAGGGTGTCATTATTTCTCGGGTGGGTATCTATTGAAAATTGGTCACTCTCCTTGCCATTTTTAGTCTTGATATAGAATAGCAGCAACGAGAACCTTTTCATTTTCATTTTCATTTTTTCATTTTCATTTTATTTTACAGGAGAATAACTCCCTTTCCACACATTACAAAATTAAAAAATCGCAAAAGCGAAACGTTTTACTTTTCGCATAGGGCCCTCGTTCTGACATTCCTTTTATCATTATATTTTTTATTGATGAAACATGTATTTGTTCAATGTTATTTCATTTTCTCAGGATTTATTTTTTTACTTGTTGGAATGCATGTTGAATTTCGATAAATTATAATTTATTATGTATACAATGTTAAGGTAAAATTTGCATATATACAATCAATTTTGTATAATAACGTTTTTTTCATTCATTGTACATGTAAAAATCTCAAAGAGAAATGTTAAAATAATAATATTGAAGTAAAATTTAGGGTATCGATATATTTTTAATTATATTATAACTAATTTTCATATCAAGAAACATTATAGGCTATAGAATAATAAAAAAATGATATGTCAATTAATCATTAAATGTAGTTTGTCGAGTATTGGTGTGTTCCCATGCACTGTTGTTGATTTTGTACTATTCATGAATTAAATTAATATCATCAAACTATCAATTGCACCGTTTGATAGAAATAAATCTGATTCACGATAGTACTTATTTTATCTGAAAATTTTTTATAAATAATATATTAAATCATTGTAGATTATGTTTTTTTTGTAATTAGTACTTTGAATTGATTATTGAAATCGTTGATCATTCCATAACTTATACTATAATATTAAGAATAGTCATTGTTAATTATTTATGAAAGTTCAATTTCATTTTATGTTTCATTATCGTATTACGAGTAAATGTGGAATATGTTACTGCTGATAATACACCATTCAATTCAAATAAAATAGACTAAACTACTCCTGACATTGTTACATTACTGTTTATATGTTTACATTGGACTGATTCATTATTTTCATGTTTTGACATAATAAATTTGAATATTTTTCATTGTTTGTTCTGCCATTCTTGGAAAAAATATTTTTTATACAATAATTAAAAAATAAATATAAGCTTGCATATATTTTGACGATCAGATTTGATTTTTTATTATATTTTTGACTGTTTTTTTTTCCTTATATTGTAATGGTGTGAAAATGGTATGTAATACATCTAAATATTATACGGTAACAAATCTAAACAATTCATAACTCAATAGTTACTATAGTCTAACTTACTATAATAAAGATAATATGTAAATTTTTATTTTACAGTATTTATCTTTAACTATTATATCCTATACTTTTATGTTTTGTTTTTTTCCAATCCCACAAATAGAAAGAGCTTCCCTTTTTTTTCGGTGATCGACATTTATTGAGGTATATTTGCCATTTGATTATAAACATTAAATTAGAAATTAAGGAGGTTTTAGTTAAATATTGTTATCATTTATAATGACTGTACAAAATATTAATATAAATAATAATAATGGTAGCAGCTTAGAAATTATTTTTCAAATTTACTTGAAAAAAAATAGTAGTATAAATAATAATAACGATAGTAGCTCTCAAATTATTTCTTAAATTTACTTGAAAAATTCCCTTACATTTTAATTTAATGGATCAACTATCCTCACATTCTATATGATGAAACAATATACTTTCTTTACCACTGAATTGATATGAATTAATAAAATTATAAGTACATTCTGATTACTTTTTGTAATTAGAACCTTGAGAATATGGAAAATTTCTCAAATTAATATGCAGTCAAAGATTTTAATATGAAAATAATTTTAAACATGAGTTATTATGATTTGCCATTTGATTATAAACATTAAAACATTAATTAAGAAATTAAGTGAGTTTTAGTTAAATATTGTTATCATTTATAATGACCGTACAAAATAGTAGTATAAATAATAAAAAATGGTAGCAACTTACAAATTATTTTTCAAATTTACTTGAAAAAAAATAGTAGTATAATTAATAATAACGATAGCAGCTCACAATTGATTTTTTAAATTTACTTGAAAAATTCCCTTTTATTTAATGGATCAACTATCCTCACATTCTATATGATGAAACAATATACTTTCTTTACCATTGAATTGATATGAACTAATAAAATTATAAGTACAATCAGATTACTTTTTGTTATTAGTACCTTGAGAATATGGACAATTTCTCATACTAATATGCAGTCAATGATTTAATATGAAAAAAAAATGAGTTATTTGCCATGTTTGCGATGAACATTATTTATTTGATACTATTAATATTTTTCAAACTACTTGTTTTTTGTATTAATTAGAATCATAGTAATATACAATTTTTCAAAGTAATATGAAGTGATATGAATTGATGGAATATCCGTAGTTTGAATTTTTTATTTCCAATCATATGGACTCTTTTTGTGAAATAATATTAAGAATTAATGTGCTAATTCAATAATATGATTTTATATATACAATAAAATTCTGAATTTATGTATATATAAAATGGAATACAGTTGAAAGCTTAAAATGTAAGAAATATATAAAGTTATGATAATCTAGATATATAAAACCAAGATATTGTCCAGTAGAGTAGCAAATTTAGTGAAATTGGGGTAGTCTGTACGGACGGAACATATTTCCAGGATGGCTGGATACGTATACCCTGTGGGAAAAGTCTTGGTTTAACAAGTCAAACTGAATTCCTAATTATACGGAACCACTTTTCTGAGATCAAATTCAATAGGCCCTCTCTATATGACTGGGCAGTGAACGAGGGCCCAAAAAGATTACAAAAAATATAAAAACAAACGTATATATTATAACATATTAAAAAAAAACAATATCTAAATATAAAAAATACAAAACTTAATCAATCTATCAATCGTGACACAAAAATTGGAAAAAAACAGAGTAATAATACTAAAGAGGTTTAGAACTAAATATATAATGGCAAAGTATACTAATACTAATATCGCAACCAACAACAAAACTTATACACCTAAGAACTATAATTAAAAAATAAATTAAATAATTAGAAATAGCTAACAATAACGCAGGAGTTTAGTGCTAATCGCATTTTTAAATTGTCTCACGGAGCAGGACATTATAGCTGGTGGATTTTGAAGATCGTTTACAATCCTGCACGCCCGATCAATCACCGAAATGTGTCCCAAACTGCCTCTCCTCATGCCGACAGTGAAGGTCACATGACGCTCACGCAATTCTCTCGAACGCTCAACATATCTGATCCTGCCCAAGAGATAATCCACGCCTACCAAGCCATGGCAGATCTTATAAAGGAATAATGCAGTTTGATATTCAATAACTGAACGATATTGAGCCAATACTAAACGTCCTGGCCGCAGCAGAGTAGTCATGTGACAGGGGATGCATTCCTGCGCCAAAACGATTTGAGAGGAAACGGATAAATCTATGTTGGACAGACTCAAGCTTAGCTCTATTATACCGCTGTTGCGGCGCCCATACAACTGCCGCATATGTCAGAATGGAACGCACGTGAGCATTATAGAGGACAACGAGTGTGTTCGAGTTACGAAAGTCACGCGTGCCCCTGAGGACAGATGACAGTGCTCTAGATGCCGACAAGCAGATGCGACTTACGTGGAAACTGAAAGTCAGCCTCTCATCAAATGTCACACCAAGATCCTTAACTACCGAGACACGCTCCAAAGCCACACCACAGATCGAGTAGTCGTATCGTGTCAGTTGCTTAGTGCGCCCATAGGACATGACCGCACATTTGGAGGCATTTATGCTCATGCCATTATTCACACACCACGAATGGAACGAATTTATATCATCTTGCAGTGCACGATAGCCAATCGCCTCCGAGGTATTCCTAAAAATCTTCGCATCATCGGCGTAAAAAAGTATGGTCGAGTTCCTTATCGAAGCAAAACAATCATTCATAAACAGAATGAAGAACAGTGGACCCAAATGAGAACCCTGAATCACACCTGATGAAGCGAGATATGGGGAAGAGCCATACCCCATCCATCTGCACGCAGTACACGCGCCCAGCCAGATATGATGTGCACCAACGCAATAAGATTCCAGCACAGCCAAAACATTCCAATTTACTTATCAAAAGCAAATGGCTAACTCGGTCAAATGTACTGGTCAGATCAGTGTAAACAACGTCCATCTGCTTCCCAGCATCCAGAACATCAACTACATTTTCCAGAAACACTGAGAGGTTAGACACTGTGGAGCGCTTGGGACAAAATCCATGCTGAGCGGGACTAATACCACGCAGCAGAAAAGACGAAATTCCTTCCGTCACAAGAGCATCGAAGAGCTTAGAGAAAACACACATCTTGGCAATCGGACGATAGTTTTTGATGTCAGCCTTATCACCCCTACCTTTGAACACTGGGATTGCATAAGATTTCCTCCAAGCCTCGGGAAACACACCCTGAGTAAGAGACTGATTTAATAATAAATAGAGCGGCTCAGTAAGCGCCAACCCGATCCGAGAGATGAAACCTGCCGGTAAGCCGTCCGGTCCCGGCTTCATGGAGTCACCAATGCCAGTCAAGCCACGTTCAATATCCTGTATGCTGAGAGTTAATGCAGACAGAGAGCTGTCATCAACCCTAAAACTCGCAGGATTAAAAGGCGAATCCGTCGACTGAAAAACCGATGAGAAGTGCCGTGCAAACAAGTCCACGATATGCTGAGTATCATCTGCCCTTTCATCAACAAGAAACATCGACGGTGGATAAGAGGTGCCACCAGAATTTCTATTAATAAAGCGCCAAAATCTGCCAGGATCCGCGCAAAGGGAGTCCTCGGATGCACGCACATACTTACAAAAATCAGCTCGTTGCTTACTCTTACACAACGAGCGTAATCGACGAAATTCAGACAGTGAACATACATCACCATACGCCTTATAGCAGGCATGAGCAGCCTTCTTCTTACTGATTAACTCCCTTAAGCCACGGGACATCCATGCCGGATATGTGGATACAACCCTCCTCACTCTAGGAATATGGCAACCAATCGCTTCAAACAATTTAATGTAGAACACGCTCACATTGTAGTCCAATGGAGCTTGGTCATCCATCACTTCGCCCCACTCAACCGCACACAATGCATCCATAATAGCCACATGATCTGCCAACCTAAAGTTAAAGGATGGAGGTTGTGATTTCACAACTCCATCCCTTGCCTCACAGCGCTGGCCCACCTCGCGAACATACAGCAGATGAGAAGCATGGTGACCATCCGATGGAGATAATGGATCCAGCGGAGAAAGCACCTCGAAAATCCTATTCGTGAAGGCCAAATCTAGTGAATACTCATTCAATCCTTTCGTTGTTATCCATTGGGAGCACTGAAGAGACACCATGCAGCACTGCAAACACTCCGCCGCCGCTCTAATCGATGAATTTACACGACGATCGTCCACAAAACCCAGTCCAGAGCCCCGTGACCATGTGCACAGCGGCAAATTGAAATCGCCCAGGATCGCAACAGGCATATCAGGAGACGATAAGCAGATGCCCTCCAGTGTCTGGCAGTATAACTCCATGGATGAAACAAATGCGTGCCCAGATAATGAAGTGATTGGTGGCAAATACGCAACAGATAATAGCAGCTCGTGAGGGCAAATCAGTCGCAGGATCAAATACTCTAAATTAAATGAAGCAGAAGTTATTATTTTGAACGAGTATTGATCATTTAACCAGATAAGCAAACCGCCTCCTCGTGTTTTACCACTCCCAATGCTGTCTCGATCAAGACGAACCAAATTATATCCAGGTATCCTGAGAGCGGAATCGTGCACAGACGGGTCCATCCATGACTCTATGATGTCAATCAAATCCGTCTTGGGAGAGCACATGAGAGCACCATGTATAAATGATTCCAATTTAGACTTAAGGCCACCGACGTTTTGATAGTAAATGCTGATTGCCGGCGATGAAATTGAAGTGGTTGCGTTCATTAGTTTCCCTGAGTCACAATCTTTGCGATGCCATTTACCGTTCTAATCTTCAAATTACGCTCACCCGCCTGCTCGCGCAAATTCAGCTCAGCGATACACTTTTTCAGCTGCTCACGTTGCTTGGGAGTACGATCAGGACCGCATTTGACACCTTTCTTATCTTTCAAGACCGCTGACAAGTTCCGAATAAGCCAAACCGCATCACTGGATGACATGAATACAATCTTCATTGGTCTGACTGTGGACTCTGATTGTTTACCAAGTCGCACCACCTGCAGGCCAGCACGATCGAAAGGCGCGTCACAAAGTAATGCTTGCAAAGAGGCAAGATCCGCAGCTGCCGATCCCGTCTCAGCAAAGCCATATAATATGCAGTTTTTTCCCGCCTTCTAATTTCCGTGCATTCAGCAATTATGGCATCCTCCATATCGCTTGGCATGCTTGAGGCGTTTGACTCCAGCTGTGATATTCTCTGCTCATGCTGGTCAATCAATCCAGCATTATCCTGAATCGCGGAATGCAAATCATCAATCTGCTTCGTCAGCGCTACACAAGTATTGTTTATTTCTTGCTGCAACCCCGTTATCTGTTCATTAATAGACGAGAACTTTTCGTTGAGGGAGCTTGTTATTTGCTCAACAATCTGGGACTTTATATCTACTATAAAGCCCTTCATCTCATCCCACGACGATATTGGTGCCCGCTGTGGAGAAGCAAGAGTCTGCATGGACTGGCATACCGGCATATTATCCTTCGATTGGCTAAGGGAACAATTTGCTAAGCCGATATGTGATAATCGCCCTTCACCACCAGTAATGTTAGGCGGATTAGGGGACTTATAGGGATTAGGCAACACATCATCGCCATCCACGGAAATCTCCAACTTTTGATCGAGAATCGAGCCCATTTATTTATAAACGAGTTGATCGCATTGAGATTTTTCTTCTTCATTATTCCAGATACCCTACCGTCTCCCATTGCATGCCGTCCTCTTATCGACGTATTTAAATTCTTCCGTATTTAATTCTAACGGATAGCCGTAGTTTAATAGATTTCTGGAATATCCATTCAATCTTTGCCTGAGAGAAAAGGCCATCAATTCAAATATAAACGTAAGTAGATGAAGTAAAAAAAACTAGAGAGAAAAACAGAATTGTCGTCATCAGTCAAAATCAGTTAACAACGGGAATGTCAATAACACCAGTAACAACCTTGGCGAAACGAGCAACGATAGCGCTAATCTTTAGCGATTTATCCTTAGCGATATCTCATGCCACAACAATACTTGAGCCTTGCGTAATTGACCAGTACTCTTTTACGACAATTTCCATAATGACTGCCGTGATCTTGAGACCGACAGTTTGGCACCCGTACCAAAGTCGGGGACTCTTAAGTAGACTCGAAGTACGCGGTGAACGAAGGCTAAAACATCTCTCGACATGTCACCAAGGTTCCAAAGTAAAAGTGGTCACTTTTATTACAGTATTATATAAACGTTATGTGAGAGTGGGTTTCGACTAGTAGAAGGGAACTTAGAGAAAAGAACCTGCAGGAAAAATGGGGAGAGAGGATGAACCAGTTGGAAAAAGAGTGCGTGAAACTAAAAAAAAGTATAGAAGGAGGAAACGAGAAGCAAAGAGGAACAGAAGTAGGCAATAAGGAAGAAATAGAGTATATGAGAGAAAAAATGGATAGAGAAAGTAAGTTAAACAATATTATAGTGACAGACTTAGAGGGTGGGTTAAGATGGGAAAAGAAGAGTGAGGCAGAGGACCGGTTAAGAGAAGAACTAGAAATGAAAGGGGAGATAATGAATCTGAGAAGAATAGGAGGGACAGCGGGGAGGGATGATCGGAGAGAAAGAGGAAAAAAGATGTGGCAAATTAGATGCGCTTCATGGGAACAAAAAGAAGGAATTATGAAGAGTAAAATGAAGCTGGGACAGAAAAAGATCTTCATAGATCAGGACTGGACGTGGAAGCAGAGGAAGATAAGAGAGGAAGTAAGAAGGAAAGCGAGAGAAATACAATGTAAAGGTAAAGAGGTTAAGATGTGGCATTACGGGTTGAAGTTAGAGGAAGACGAATGGTGGTGGAGCGAGAAAGAGGGAAAAATGGTAGGAAAAAGGGCATAAGGGTTTCGTTTCAAAGAGTGAAAGTGGAATGAAAGCGATGCTGAAAAAATTAAAAAGATACCTGGAAGAAAGGAGATTGGAGCTAAATCTAGGATGGGTAGGAAAATCTAAGATGATGAAATGCAGGAGAGGAGGAGGAAGGGGGAAGGAAGAAGAATTCGAATGAGAAGGTTAGAAGATAGAGATGATTAAAGATTTCAACTATTTGGGATATGTGATAAGCAGAAACAACGGAAATAAAAAGCAGATAAAGAAGGTAGAAGGGAAAATAAATATGGGACTCGGAAGACTATGGGGGTTAGGAGAAAAGCTATTTCGAGAAAATTGGGAGTTAAGGATAAACCTGTTCGACGCACTGGTGAAAAGCGTGAATATGTATGGAGCAGAAATATGGGGATGGAAGAGATATGAAGAAATAGAGAGATTACAACTAAAATACATAAAGTGGATACTGGGATTAGATAGAAACACGCCGAGTTACTTGACGGGAAACAGGAAGACGAGAAATGAAAGAAACAGCATTAGAAAGAGCAACGAGGTATGAAAACAAGATAAGAGAAGAAAGAGATGGCTCAATAAAAAAAGAAGCATGGAGAGAACTAATGAAAAGGGAAAGAAATGAAAAAGATAAAAAGGGTAAGACGGAAGAGAGAGAGGAAAGGCTAGAAAAAAGTAAAATATACAGAGAGAGGGAAGAGGGAGTCGATATGAGAGAAGAGTCTTGGAAAGAAATAAGAGAAGAGCTTATAAAAAAAGAAGTAAAAGAACTAGAAGAAAAGCTAGAAAAGTCAAGATATATAAACGAGTGGAAAGAATTGAAAGAAGAAATGAAAAAGTACAGATTAAAGGAAATTCAAGGAGAGGGAAGAATAAAAAGCCTACAAATAAGGGAAAGGTTTAGGTTAGGTAATGAAACGAGAGGAAGCAGGTATTAGGAAAAAGGAGAAAATAAGAGATGCAGAATGTGCATGAAAGAGGAAGAAAACTGGAAGCGCATAGTAGAAAAATGTGAAAAAAGCAAAAAGGAAGGGGAAGAATGGGAAAAAATAATAATAGGAAGCAAAGAAAAGATAGCGTGGATGATGGAGCTAAAATGGAAAAGAAGAAGAAACGAAGAGGAGACAGAAAAGTAAAAACAAGAAGACGAAATTACAAGACCATAAGGACAGACGGAAACAGAAGACAGAGACACAAGACTCGCAAACACATCTACATACACACAAATACGCACACATACGCAAACATACACATATATACACACACACACACACACACACACACACACACACACACACAAAACAAGTACTAGCAACTACACAAGCGAGAGGAAGCAAGTATTCGATGACGGAGCAAGAATGGAAAAGAAGAAGAAACGAAGAAGAGAAAGAAAAAGGAAAACAAGAAGATAAAATTATAAGACACTAAGGAAAATAAGTGAGGTTGAGTAAATGAAAGGTAGAGGGAGCAATAGGAAATGAGAAAAAGGTGTTAAAGCCCTAATAAGAAATGATTAGCAAGGAGAGCTAAAGCAAAAGAAAGGTAGAGGAAGAAGTCGAAAAAGAAAATAAGTAAGAAAGAGAAAAACAGAAGAGCGGAAAAGGCAAATCTCGGAGAGAAGGAGGAAGAGAAAATTAAGCAACAGAAAAATGAGAAGAAAAGCTCAACAGACAAGCGCAGAACTTAGAGACCCAAGAGTTGCAGATATACCTACATACGTACACGTATACACAAAACACACACACACACACGCACATACACACACAAAACACATACATTAACAACTACACAAACTAGACACGAGATACAAATAGTAAAGTAAGAATTGTAAACCAAATGTAACATAAGTTGTAAATAAATATATATACGAGTATAAACGTTATGTATTTTAAATCTTCATCATTTAATCACTGCATCAGAGATTGAAGCTATTCTTTTTTATGTCAGATAACTTGTTCATACTTGATGTATCGACTTAACGATATTTTATCAAATACCCACTTCCAACGAATTCTAAAATTAAGGTGTTATCCTAAAAGTCGTAATTTTAACAAGTCATCAAATCGAAAGTACCTCGGTTTATCATTTAACATTGAAACGACAGAGAATAACGCTTTTGCGTTCCACTTCATATTATTTGATGTATTAAATCCAGATTTCATGTATTAAAACATCATTTTAACATAAAATATTTAACAATATTTTATCACATATCCACTTCCGATGACTTAAAAAATAAAATTTTTTCTTCTGTCTCTAATTTTCATCATCCTATTTCACCATTATTTGCTGATATAGTCATGGGTGATTTGGAATCTGGATGTTTAAAAATTTTACAGCAGTTCTTTAATTGTACTCCATTATTTTATTATCGCTTTGTTGATGATACGATTCTATGCATAAAGAAGAAACACATACAAATAGTAAGTCAAACATTTAATGGTTATAACAAATATCTTAAATTTACCTCCTTTGAGACCGAAATAGATAATAGCATTAATTTCTTAGATTTATCACTCATAAAAAATAATAATAAACTAATAACTAGCTGATGACAAAAACCTACCTGCTCAAATCGTTTGTTGAATATCAATTACCACCATAGATAAAAATAGAAAATTAATATAATTTTTAATTTAGTAGTTTAAATAGAGCGATATCATTGTTACACCCATGATTTCATAGGAATAACTTAACAATTGTTAAAAATATTTTACTCAATAGTAATATATAACACATCTATCAACGCACGTATTCGTAGACATAAATTTAACACAAATACTATGAACAGTAATAATCACATACAAAAAAGGCTCTATTTGCCATTGTGAGCATTAAATATTGCGAATCATATTTTAATTTAATATCCAATAATTGCAAAAAGTATAAAATTCGAACAATTGCTTTTCTAAACAGAAAAATGAATAATTTAATTAGACTGGAAAAGATAAAACAAAAATAGAGGATAAAACTGGCATTATGTATAAATTTAAATGTAATAAATGTAATAATTGTTACGTGGGTGAATCAAAACGGTCATTGAAAGATAGAATCTACTCGTATGAATATAAATCTATGATAGATGTAAGAAAAACAATCGTCGACCAACAGAAAATTCTTCCAGTTCTAAAACATATATATGATAACCCAGGACATTCATTTAATTTTGATGATATTCATATTTAAAAAGGGAAAAAATTTTCATAAAAGACGTATATTAGAGATATTACATATTCATGTGATTGAGAATCCAATTCATGTAAAAACAGATACACAATTTTTAAATAATCATTACAAGAAGTTAAATAGTCTTATTAAAAAACATCTGTAACGTCTCACAGTTACACTACTCAAACAGTACAGTTACAGTACAGTACTCAAACAGTACAGTTACAGTACAGTACTCAAATAGTACAGTTACAGTACAGTACTCAAACAGTACAGTTACAGTACAGTACTCAAACAGTACAGTATAACTATACTGTTTGAGTCTCAGCGTTATATCTATGTACAGCTTGTTTTGATTGTTCGCATCATGTCATCTTCCTTCGTGTGCGCTCTGTAGTCAGCTTACAGATACAATATAGTCACTCGTGCAAGGCATACCGAGTTAATACCAGTTACATTAAAATAATCAGTGAAAGGAAATCGCCAAGTTTGGTTTTCCCTGATCTTCTAAAGTTTTGTTTTTGTTTTAATTTTATAAAAATGATTCTGTTCATTTTTAAACTTTTATCCACTATTAGATATTTATACTGTTTTATGAAATGTCAAAAAAATTTTTGCTTAAGAATGTATAACTTGCATAACTATCTTTGTGAGTATTGCTGTTTGGTTCGTGATTTGTTGATTTTTCATATTTTGTGATTTGATTTTTATATTTATATATTTGTATATTCTTTCAATTTTGTAATAAAAAGGTAACCCTGATGAGGCTGACAAATTTTAGTCAGTGAAACGTTTGTTGAGAAAAAAATTAAAGGTATTTCTTATTTATTGAACAATTCGAAGGATGATTCTGCACCATCGTATATTCAAATATCTTATCTAATTATCGTGGAGAATAAAACAAAACATAATTTTCCAGAAAAAGGTAACTCTGATGAGACGGACAAATTTCAGTCGTTGAAACGTTTGTTGGAAAATTACTCAATGATACCAGAAGAACCATCGACAAATTGACGCGGCACCTATCCTGAAAAGGACTGTTAGAGAATAAATCGTTGATACAGAAGATCATAAATTTGACCCTTACATCACCTTCGGCGAGGGGGGGGGGGGGGGTTAACCGCACCCCACACATAATACGTTATCTGAACGTAGAATTTTCCGCCCTTTCCGAATCCGGGATCAAAAATATAGGTTCCTATTCAAAAAATGACTTGGACCTTCAAATGACCTTGAAAATGAATCTCAAGGTCAAATCGGATTTCACAGAATTGTCCCAAACAACTGTTGTCTGATCCATTTTTTGGTACAACGCCAACCGTCGAAAATTTCGGGGTGGGTCCTTTAAAATGGGACACCCTGTATATAAATATTTGTTTGAAAATCGTAAAACATTATTTATGATTTGAACTGGTATAGCTTCCATATTATTATTAAAAAGTATGACCAGTCAAGAACGTTTCGGTTACCGTTATACTTGATAAATACAAAATCTATTTTTTGAAGGGTAACGTGGGTTTAATATGATAAATATAGTTTTTTTTATTGTTTCATCTTGAAATAAAACTCAACGAAAATATTTTCTGAAAGTTTGGAGTCGATCAGAAATATATATTAGAAGGGAGAACGATTTTCACACTTTGATCTACCCCATCTATGTAAATTATATTTTTCGTTTCACGCAAATTATGAAGTGAAATTCAATGTAACTCAGGCGTAAGCAAAAAGAGGCTCTAGAGATATCTGATGGAAAAGAAAAATCGCTTTATGGGCTTGATATCGATGATTCTATGTAAGTTCAAAAAAATCTTTTCTTTCTTACTTTAAACTTTAACTTTTCTCAAAACAGTATTTTTCAAGGCGATTGACACGATAATTCAAAAACTAATGCACCAATCTTATCCAAATTTTGCACACATCTTTTAAATAATATCGTCTTGAACTTAAACTGGCTTTGGTGTTATAACGTTTGAGGTCATCGGGTAATAGCGTACATGGATTTTTTAAACATAACCCCATTTACCATGGTTTCAAGCTATGGTAGCCGAGGTTATGGAATTACAGCGTTATAGGGTTGATGATGTTTATGTAATGACCTATCGTTTATGTAATGCCTGATTTATCAAAAATACGAATAAAAAAACAAATTTCATGTCTAATTATCTTTTACCTTTAGATATCCGTTATTGCAAAACTTGCAATTTTTTTATTCAACTAGTGATACATTTAATTACAATAATTCAAATTTTACATGTAATTAATAAAATGGAAAGCTGAAAAGTGGCCCGTTCCAATGGTTTGATCAGATTTAAAAAATAATAAAAATAATAAAAATTCGCGAAGTTTTTGTTATTTAAAGAATGTAAAAAACTATGTTTTTCGTAAATTCAGATTAGGATTACTCAAAAACCTAACACGATAGAGTAATCCTGAGTCCAATATCGATTTCTATGTCGAAAATTACTTCAAAAATGACCCCAGCTATTCCATAATAAAACCATGCAGATATATATTATTGATTTAAATAGACCAACATTTTTCCAGTTCATACCTTTTTGTAAAAGTATAGATTCAATGCTTTGTTTTCTTTATCATTTAAAAAGTCTCCACAAAAATAATGTTTATACTGTAACAGAGTGGGAGATTTGTTGGCGTGCACGATTGGCAAATAACGAAATATTTGCCTCTGAGGGCGTGTAACGTCTGTTGTACGTTAATCTCGCATGCGCACTGCTACTGGCTCCTCTAAGATCTCCATTAAGATGCCAGAGCGCGCAAGATATCTTGCGTTGTTACTCGGGCACCTCCTTAGGGTACGTGCAGGTAACGATTCAACGGGAAGCAAGGTTGTGCAGGGTCAAATATAACAAAAGTACGCGTGGTCCCTGGAAGTCTACGCTTTATTCACTAGAGTAGGAAATAGCCAGCTATAAAGAAGCAAATACAATATATAAGTCGGGATAAGAACTAAAATCGTAGATAACATGAAATGTTTTCGTGGCGGAAGATCGAATACGCACTCTTCCAATTGCTTGCTAACCAGTTTACTTGGTTCTACGTCGATGATGACTTCGCTCTCTCTAGATGTTTTTTTATTTAGCCACTTGTCTCTTCTTATCTCGCGTTTAGTCTGTGGACCTCTCTTTGTTTCTTTTGTGTTCGGTAGCTTTTCGCCTTAGTTCTTGCAGCAGATAATACTCAGTTACCGGTCATTAAACGATTGATTTCTTTTCCACTCCTTCTCTTTGCGTGCACGCGTAACCCGATCGGTCAGCCGCGAGCCTATATGTTTCGCCCTCGCGCTCGTGATAGCGGCTCGAGCAATCGAATACCTTTAATGAAGAGAGCTCACTATAATACCTTTCTCAAATAAGATTAGCATGTAAATTTTCAGTTAACAAGAATTTTAGAACAGATATAACATTATACCCCTAAATTCTAATATCCTTAACCCTCAGTCCTGTAACATTTGTATATATAAGTTCAGACCTTTACTTTAAATTTCCTTAACCTTTGAGCACGTAACCTTTCTACGCTGTAGCCTTGATCCACTCAACCCCGATTTCCTTAACCCTCGAGAACATAACCCAACCCTGTCAGCTAGTAACTCCAACACTTCACGTTCCGATTTCCGTAACATTTGACCCCTCTAATCCTGTAATCTCGTCAACGATGACAAAATTAATCGCATAAGAGCAATTCCAAAATTTGTACAATTGAAATTAATCGCAACTTACTTTTGGTCGCTGGTTTGCGAGTTTACAAAAGCAAGATTTTAAGAATTCATAGGCATTTTGTCCAAGACTATTGGATTAAACTTCTCAGTAAGGATCCAACAGTCCCTCTTTAAGGCCTGGCTATTCGATGTTTAGTAGGTAGGCTAATAAGAGGAATCTAATTTTTTTTTGAGAAAAAAATAAGCCCTATACTGGTAATATTTTCACTCGTATTAGAAGCTTCGTAACTTTCTCAATGTTTTTGAATTACAATTCAATTCAAGATCATTGAATTTGCAAATGTCGTTTACAGATGAATTTGAGAAAAACAGAAAAATATCTAGTAATAAATATACCACTCTCTAATGTAAACGCACTTTTTTCTTCGGTTTTTTTTGGTGTTTGACTCTGGTATCTCTTTTCAGATTCCAGTAGTAACCCAACATCATATTGACATCCCAAATCCTTGGTAATACCTTTCCATCTTTTTAATATGTCGGTGAAATCTTTCCCCTTGCTCTTCACTATAATCTCCACGATTTTCTAGAAATTTGTCCAAATGAGAATCTAAAAAGTGGAGATTTAGACATCCAAAACCTTTGTAGTTGACGACCAAGTCCCTAATTACTTGTTTATAATTTGGATCTCTGTTGTTACCTAAATGTTCTGTGCAAAAATCGACTAAGCTTGTTGTTCATTCACCAGTATTTTCTTCGGAAATTCTAGATCTTTAATCAATTCTCTTTTTTGAGGTCCATAGAAATTCTTTCCTTGATTTTTGCTTCTGATAATTTTGGGAATTTTAAAAGAAAATACTGAAAGGCTGTACTATTTCTATTCTTCAAAGCCTTCACTAGCTGTTTGATTAAGCCTAATTTTATATGAAGATAAGTCAATATTATATTAGTCGGATCAACCAACTTATATTTTATATTTTTTTGCCCTATAACAAAGTTATTTCTTGCGGGTCAATCCTTTTTCTCGTAATGATTATCACGAGCTCAGCTATTCCATTCACATAGAATAAATGGAAGTTTTGTAAAACCACTCTGTTGGCCCAAAACGATTGTGACAACTTTCAAATCCGTACAGATTTTACATTTATATGTCTCGTAATTAATGTAATTAAATAAATATTCCATATTCACATAATTTGCATCCATTATCGTTGAGTAAGCTAATGGAACAGAGATTAATGTATTCCCATTGTTCAGTAACACAGCTTTGAGACTCCTTTTAGAAGAATCGATGAATAACCAACACTCTTTAGGATCATGTTCAACGCTGAATACGCTAAACAACCCATCTTTATCATTGCAATATATTAAAGAATAATCATAGGCGAAGAGAAAACCATTCCTTGTGTTCCTATTTCCAAAGTCGTAAACGCGTATCACAAACTCATGATTGATTTAAAACAATATCAGTGATGTCAAAGCACTCTACATACATCTCTAAAATTTTTCCAGAGAAAGAAACTAAGTTTTTGTTGATATTATATTTACCGTACATAACACAAAAACTTTTTGAACAGTTATCCATTTTTAAATAGATGATAAATTAAGTTTTATTTAGAAAAAAACCACTGGTGCGATGGATACCCAACTATCTTGTAAAGGACTGTTAGATAGAACCGATGCAGCAAGCGATACCCAATTACTCTGAAGAGAACTGTTGGAGACAATCACTACAGTACCGGATACCTAACTATCTTGAAAAAGACTGTTGGAGAACCGCTACAGTACCGGATATTCAACTATCCAGAAAAAGACTGTTGGAGACAACCGTTAACAGTACTGAATACCCAACTATCCTGAAAAGAACTGTTGGAGAAAAGCGCTACCTTGTTCATCTTGGGCGATAGCTACCCATTAAACTTAACATTTAAGACGTACCAACATGTAATCTAGTGGACAAGATTCACTTATTATTTTCCATGTAGAAATATGAGCAAAGAGAGAACAGAGAGATGAATGAATGAGTGTTATGGTACCTGGACTCTTATCGTAGAGACGTCTTGTAGATCAGGTTTAAAGGAAGATGCAGAAATAAGCTGGTTTCAATATCTTCTGACCAATTTGAGATTATTTAAAGGTTTTAACAAAATGTATTAGGCAACTATCAAATACATCAATTTTACGTATTGGTATGAAAACGGAGGTCTAAGATTTAGTCTTTGACTTGGACTTTTATGAACTGATTGCTGCGGGGCTTCACGGGCATATAATATATTTTATAGTTACCGAATTTTGTTAAATTATTGTTATTTGCAATTTTAAGTAGGTTTTGTTTGTTTCATTGTAATTGCAAAGTAAGACTTTTTAGTTTGCCACCTGTTTAAGAGTTTATGAGAGTACAATGACTTTTGCTGACGTATATAGATATTGAGTTTGTTTAAGAGCTTGAATTTCAGAATTTTATAAAGGAATTTGGGAGGCGTCATAAGACGTAACACTGCAGGGCCCAAGATGTTACGGTTAATATGTGGGTTATTCTTGGCTATTTCGATATACTTATAACCCTTAGGTTACGGATTTTTTTTTAATTTGGTATAATTATTGTACACATGAAAGTGAAATTTTTCTCAAATTTTGATGTCGATTCATTAATTATATCAAAAGTTATTAACAATTAAAGAAAAATGATAAAAAATTTTCAAACGGCTATATTTAAAAAACTAATAAATATATCGAAGTCGGATTTTTTTCAAAATACTTATAATACCTTAAAATTTCGAAATAATTACAACAATAAATAATAAAAAATTTTTTTCGAATGTTATTAACTTTTTGTTTAAACAATTGCTAATATCTAAAAGAGTATATTTTTTTTTTGAAAAATTCTTGCTCCTACGTATTCCTGAGGACTTTTGCTATCGAAATCAATCATAAAATTCAAGGGCCCGATATATTGGAAGACGTAGCCCTAATCAAAAAAAGATGCCTCGGTGTACGCTGCAACGGCAGCGAGACGTCTTCGTGGTCTTACGCTGAGGCATTTTCTTCTAATTAGAGCTACACCTTCCCATATGTCGGGCCCTTGAATTTTATGATTGATTTCGATAGCAAAAATCCTCTGGAACACGCAGGAGCAAGAATTTAAAAAATATATATACTTTTTGAGATATTAGCAATTTTTTAAACAAAAAGTTAATAACTTTCGAAAAAAATTTTTTATTGTTTACTGTTGTAATTATTTCGAAATTTTAAGGCATTATAAGTATTTTGAAAAAAAATCCGACTTCGATATCTTTATTAGTTTTTAAAATATAGTCGTTTGAAAATTTTTTATCATTTTTCTTCAATTGTTAATAACTTTTGATATAATTAATGTATCGACATCAAAATTTGGAAAAAAATCTCACTTTCATGTGTACAATAATTTTGCCAAATAAAAAAAAAATCTGTAAGCTAAGGGTTATAAGTCGAAATAGCCAAGAATAACCCATGTATTAATAGCAATCTTTGGTTAAATAATAAAAAACGTAAAAAAGTGATAGTAGTTCCGAATGTTCATGCTCTTAAATTTTTACAATTCGCGAGTATCGAGTTTGTTTTTGTTGGGTTGTATTTCGCTTCGTTGACATATTTTTTGTATATAAGTCGTATTTAGTTCCTTTTACATAGTTTGGTTTTATCCTTCGCGAGTGATATAAATTGTATGCAAAATTTTATGGTTAAGGAGGAAATATACATTTGTTAATGTAAGTATTATGTGTGTTTTAAATGTATTATGTGTGTACGTATTATAATTCGAGGAAGGGCAGCATGCTCGAGCCGTAAAACAGGCTAGGACGAGTTGCTTGCTTACTCCGTTTGAATTCAAGGCGGGAATGAGGAGATATCGGCGGATATGTGTTGTGTTGTTTGGATTGTTTATTTAATTCTTTTGTTTTTTGTTAGTTTCAGAACTGGATTATTCTGAGGACCTTAAAGCAATGTGATCACCTTCATCGGGAGGCCTTCTATATGGGGGAGTACGGTCTTGATGAGGATACGTGGAATTTGAGAAGTCTGTTCTTTTACGAGTTACAGGTTTACTGGAACGAATTCCGGCAGATATATATGGAAGTGTTCGATGGTTATTATAATTTATTTATTAGACCTAGCATAGTGCATCGATATGAGTGCAATTGTATCTAAGTTTCATGTGCGTGTTAAATTACATTTGTGGTAACATCCTTCGGCGGCGGAGTGTGTCGCACAGAAGTAAATATAGTGTAATTGTGTAATAAATTATAATATGTACGAGGGTCATTTGAAAAGTCCGTGCAAAAATAAAAACTGCTTGATTTTTTTTAATAAATCTTTTTTATTTTTCAACATAGTCTTCTTTTAGGCTTTTACACTTCATCCAACGCTGCTCTAGTTTGTTAATCCCTTCCAAATAATAGGATTTGTCCAAGTCTGTAAAATAGGCATTCGTTTCTGCAATCACCTCCTCGTTTGAATAAAATCTTTTCCCCACCAGCCATTTTTTCATATTAGGGAACAAATAGTAGTCCGACGGAGCCAAGTCTGGAGTAGGGGGATGTGAAACGAGTTGGAACCTTATCTCCATCAGTTTTGCGGCCACAACTGCTGAGGCGTGAGCTGACGCATTGTCGTGGTGGAAGAGGACTTTTTTGTGGGCCAATCGTAGACGTTTCTCTAGCAACTCGATTTTCAAACGATCCAATAACGATGAATAATATTCGCCTGTAATGATTTTACCCTTTTCCAGATAGTCGATGAAGATTATTCCTTGCGAATCCCAAAAGACAGTCGCCATAACCTTCTCGGCCGAAGGAATTGTCTTCGCCTTTTTCGGAGCAGATTCCCCCTTGGTAACCCATTGTTTAGACTGTTCTTTGATCTCAGGAGTGTAGGGATGTATCCATGTTTCATCTACAGTGATGAAACGACGCTTAAAGTCTTGCGGATTTTGCTGGAACAGCTGCAAACCATTCTTGCAACACTTCACGCGACCTCGTTTTTGGTCAATCGTAAGCAATCGCGGCACCCATCTAGCGGATAGCTTTTTCATGTTCAAATGTTGGTGCAAAATATTATGTACCCGTTCGCTCGAGATGCCTACAGTACTAGCAATCTCACGCACCTTCACTCTTCTGTCAGCCATCACCATATCATGGATTTTATCAATGATTTCTGAAGTGGTAACCTCAACAGGGCGTTCAGAACGTTCAGCGTCTTTTGTGCTCATATGGCCACTCCGAAAATTATGAAACCACTTATAAACCATTCTAATCGAAGGTGCACAAACACTATAATGTTTATGAAGCTTCTGTTTAATCTCCTAAGGCGTTTTGCCTTTGAAAAAGTAACGTTTAATCAATACACGAAATTCTTTTTCATCCATTTTTTTACAACCACTCGATTTCTTTGATTGAAACGAATGTAAAACGCAAAGTAATTGGCCGATCTGGCTGAAACTTGGTGTATGCTCTTCCAAGATATGCTACTAACTGAAAATATCCTTGATACGCACTAGTAGCGCCATTTCTCTGACTTTGCACGGACTTTTCAAACGACCCTCGTATAAAAACAAAATTGTGTTGTTTTTGCTGTATAATGTGTCCTTCTCCTGTCTTTTTTTCAAAAGTGTATTTTATTTCAGGTGACAAGATGAGAATTGTAATGGTTAAGTGTCTAGAGAAAACAATCCATATGATGGCCTTGTGACTATGGTATTAATTATTGCATTTTGTATGTTTTCCAATGTTTGTTCTCCAGCCATTTTCTTGGCTATAACGTTGGCGCGAATTTTATCCATTCGATCTTGTATATAACGCTTCAAATTATATTACTTTCAAACGCGTACAAATTTTTTGTTATATTTGTTCTTAACCTGCATTTAAAGAGAATTTGAACTCAGTCATGTATCATCGACTTATTGTTACTCAAAATAAAAAAATTAATCGTTAGATAAAGACGCGAATGTGATGATAATGATTGTGTGAATAGTGAAAAGCAACTAGCAGTTACTCTAAAATAATATTTCGGAGCAATAACTAGTTACAATGGGCCGTATGATCAATTATTTCTACCCTCACCGTAAAAAAATAGACCACACAGCATCGGAGCATTAATAAAAGGTCACTCAAACGTTCAAATTCTCTTTAATTGCAATTTAGGTAAATTAGCATTAAGTATGTTATTCGTTTGGTAAATTAAAATTCGTTTGCGTAAGATATAATGTCTCCTTAGTTTGTATATTAATTTAGAGTTTGACGGAACCTTGAGCGGTTTTTCACCTATTGTGTTTATCTAATTTAACTTTTCGTGCGTGACGTCATAGTGAGATTCGTTGTTTTCTAAGTGCGAAACGTCCGATAGATCATTGCTTCTACTCTAATACAATGCGTCCGTTACATATAGTACGTGTGTATTATTGAATTGCAATTAACTTGTGTACCTTGTTTTTTTTCAAAATGTAAGTTCTGGGTGTCAGAAACCAGGTTTCATTTCCCGAGAGGACAGGTAGTTTACTGTAGCATTCTTTGAGATGTAATATCTTGATTATTGTAAGTATGCATTTTATTATGTGTACTACTTCCCCTGAAATTGTTGCCGTGTATCTGGATTTTTTCATAATGTTATGTGCAAATTGATCTGGGAAAAGAATTGCAATGGATAGGGAATTTTGGATTGTTTTGTTTTTGATTTCGCATTTACTTGTTTTAAGGTCTATATATAGGTTGTAAAGTTGTCTCCTGAAATGTTTTTGTACGTATGTAAATTTCGAATTGATGTATGTAAAAAGATCTAAGTTTACGCTATCTCGGTTGCTAACGATGTCGTTTTCTAACTTGTAAGTATTGAAATAGTTGTTTTTTGAGGCGATAGATAGTTTTTAATGTTCTGTTCTAATGAATTCTCTGTCGTATCTTGATATTTTATCTTTAGCTACTAGTACAAATGTGATTTCACTGGTGTTCAACATATAGACTACTTCATGGATTTTATCACTAATATATCTTGTTGCTAGCCCTTTGTATAAGATATCATATTTATTTTTGAAACATTCGCCTTCTGATAGTATATTCCAGGATTTGTATCCTCCTTCCATGTCCAAGCAAGATTTTTCTTAAAATTTGCATACTACTTCGGAATAGAATATTATTTTATCATTATTTAAGCTAACTTTTGCTTTTGATTGAAAAAGTGTAAATTTAACTGTTCCTTGGACGAATGCTTTATTCCAGAAGCCGAAATTATTTACATATGATATACCATTGCAGGTTGTGCCTTCTACGCTTCCTGCGAAGTCGACTCCTTTTGATGTTGAGGTTTTTATTTATAGTTTTGCTATAATGTGAAAATTGTCGTACTTGAAAATGCGGTGTCATATATGAATTGTCATTGCTCGTAATTTAATTCGTAAATATATTCTTATACGCCATTGGGCTCGGGTAAAAGGTATCTATCCCTTCCGCATGGGTATACTGTTCAGTCAATTTCTATTTTAAATTGAGTTACGTACGTGCACTAATTGAAATTTGGCTATTTGAATTAGTTCAATGTCTATTATTGTTGACTTAGCGTGTGTGTTGTGGGAGTTACATTCTCCAGAGTCTAGAAGGGCGAATCTGGTCATGCTTGGTGTTGTTAGTCCACAGTGATATCCGATGAGTGCGTAGTTTACTTTAAAGATTGTAGTTAATAGCAATAATTTCATCATCATGATGAAAATTATCTTTAATTATAGCGATATTGTTATTATCAGTTTTATCAATGATTTCGAACGGTCCGAAATTTTGATTTTATTCTAGTTTTCCAGGTTTAGGTTCTTTTATAAACTAGACATAGTCGTCTTTTTTGAAATCGGTTGGATGAATGAAGTGATCATAATATTTTTTTGATTTTTCTTTTAATAAATCAGATTTTGTGCAGCTTCAGCTACATCTTTCAAATTTTTTATTAATTACGAAATATAATTATTAAATGGAAGTTGTTCATATGCTTTAAGTGGCTCGTTTGATGGTAGTCGTGGACGGTAGGCGAAAACTAGCTCGTGTGGGGTAAATTTGTGTGCGTTGTGTGTACTTGTATTGTAATTAAATGGTGCTAATTTGAGTAAATTATCCAATTATCCAATCTCCTTGAAGCGAAGTTTTTTAGATATTTGCACAGTGAGTGATGGGCTCTTTCTAGTGACTCGTTTGATTGGGGTGAGAATGCTTTGTTTCGATTTTTGAAAAGTTGAATCTTTTAGCAATTGCTTTTAATAATTTACTTGTAAAATTTGTGATCTGTTAAAACTATTTTCAGAGAGCTGAAAGTACATATAAATTTTTTTATGATTGCGACTACTACTGACTTGGTGGTTTGATCAGATAGCAGGCTTACGACGAGAAATTTTGAAAGTTGATCTTGCATTATTAAAATGTATTTATTAATGTTTTTTGTTATATTTAATGGACCTACTATGTCCTGTAACAGGGTTAGATTTCCGTACGCTTGTACCAATGCCCCTATAGAGATATTATGCGCGTACCAGCTGATTGAAATGCATAGCTGGGGCGTATCAGAACTGAAGCGCGCGTGCAGCGCGCGAGTAATCGCGCCGCCGGCTGTATCGCGGCACTATTCCCGAATCCACAGTCGTGCTTCGTCAACGATCACTCGCCGCGCGCAACAATAGAGGATTTCTTTATGATGTCTCCGTTGATCGTCGTCGTTACTGTGATCGATTGATCTGTATCTCGCCTGGTACGTAGTCTTACTGGAATGCGCACGAAGAATATGAAGACGAGCGATTTTAACTAATCGAGAAGCGGGAAAGGATGGGTAACAGTCAACCAACGAAATAACAAGAAAGAATGAAAGTAAATTTCCATTTTTATAGCGTAGACGTGTTTATTTTCGCTGCTCTTACAACGCATTTGGCTCGCGCATAGACATTTACTCAAAATATGCGACAGCGTTGCGCGCCGTCATTTTGTTCGCCGTTGCGCATTTGAATCTTTCGCTCGCTCGCTCGCCTACTACCGGCTTCGTAACGCTCGCGCACAACTTTGTGAGAGGAAAGTTATAACATTACGCTCGGCTGTTCCACATAATTATGAAGCGAAGATGGCCAGCTTACCTTGGTTAATTCGTCGCATTATCAGGTGGATCAATCTGTCGTCGTCTTCCACTGTACCGCTCAGGTCACCGCTTTCGCTGCAAATGAGGCCTCCTCGATCGCCCTGCCGCTTTCACCGGGTCTATTCGGTAATCTAGTAACCGGCCTCGATAGCCTATCGGCTATCCGGAATCGTTATTAGCAACTAATCAATTACAATTGACTAATTTCTAAACTTTTTTTTTGTTTTCGAGGTTATCATGCTCACACACTATCTGTTGCCGATGCCAGAGATTAACACCCCGCATTCTCTCTTCGCGCGCGTTCTTCCCGATGCCGGACCGAGTTCCCTTTTTCTTTCCCCCTAAGATCGCGGGCAGCGTCACGATCAAGACGATCGCGCGAACCGGACGCTTACCGTCACAGTCCATTGCTATTTTGTGAAATATTTTGAATGGTGTATCTGTGATAATCATAGGTTGTCTGGTTTTTATTTTTTTAAGTTTATTTCTTTGGCAAAATTCACAGTTTTTAATACACTTTTCTATATTTATTTTCATATTTTCCCAGAAGTATTTATATTTAATGCAGTTTATTGTTCTATTTATTCCTGAATGTCCGGCAAGCCTAAATGTATGATGCAAGTTGAATATATTATCTCGATTAGTAATATTTACGTATTCTATATAGTTTAGACATATAATAATGTTAATGTTAGTAGTTTTGAAAGTATTATGAAGGATTGTTTTTAATGTATTGTTTTCAAGCTTTCGTATTATTAAGTTTTTGAAATACTATATCGTTTAATTTTTTTCTTGATCATAAATTCTTTAAGAGTTGTGATTATTTATGTAATATCATTTATTATTGAAAGTGTTGGTTTTTTTGTATTGATGCATAACGTAAAAAGTAATTTTTTTGAGTCTAATTGCGTGAATTCTATCTCATTTGGTCTTAAATTACACAGGCACACAAAAAAAAAAGTTATCTGAGTTTCAGACAAGACCCATATACTTACAGGTTTTTGGGTGCGCTGAATCCAAATCCAAGGTCTGATTTTATCCATCACCCACCGGTTTTCCCCTAGCTAGGGATACCAACCCCCAAGCAAGCTAACCTACCTAACCCTGGACAGAGCGACTTCTATCAACTAGGTATCTTAACAAAAATGCATTCCTCCTTAACAGACAGGCTAACCCACATTAACCCTGCATTTCTCATCCCCACAGACCCTTACAGCCCTTAGAAACCACCCCTACCAACCCCCAAGCAGGCTAACCTACCTATCCCTGGGCAGAACTTTTCTTTTTTTACATAAAAAAAAAAGTTATCTGAGTTTGAGACAAGACCCATGATGTTGCCTAACTCAAGGGCTTATGCTGAGTTCACGTAAAATGAGATATACTCATCATAAATAACACTAGGAACAGAACCTCAAAACGAGGAAAATCTTTCATGACAATGGATCCTGTCAATATCATTCCAACTATTTTGCATCTTTTTCTCTTCCTCTCCACCACTGTTCAATATCCAAAATTATGACTTTCTTATCAATATGGACCTGAAATCAGAAATTTGTATTAATAAAACTTGGAACTATCTGTTCTCGGAAAACAGATTACGGTATGGTTTTTCGATGATACCTTGTTCTCTTGTCTTCAAACGACCTGTGAAGGGGGTTCCGTCTCTTTCTTTTTCTCCCTTGATCCTCTCTCAGCAAGGTCCAGCAGTAGTCAGCTAACATATTGATATCCCAACGGCCTTGATATCTCCTCTCCATCTCTTTTATATCCTGATGGAACCTCTCTTCTTGCTCCTCGCTGAAATCTCCACAATTCTCTGGAAATTCATCTAAATAAGAATCGAGAAAATGAAGTTTGTAATTCATATTACACCCCAACTTACCGTAGTTTGTAACAAGTTTTGTAACTATCTTTTTGTATTATGACTCTTATTATTACCTAGAAAATTTTCGACAACTTGTTGGAAACTTTGTCAAGCAGATTTTTCAAGACCTGTCATTGTTTTAACGAATTGAGGATCCCTCAACATTTTCCGTATCTGAGGTCCATCAAAAATTCCTTCTTTCAACTTGGCATCTGAAATTTGAGGGAACTTTTGAGACAAATATTGGAAGCAATCTCCATTTTTATCAATTGCCTTGACGAATTGTTTCATCAGTCCAAGCTTGATGTAAAGTGGGGGAATCAAAATTTTTGAAGGTTCCACGAGTGGCTTAGCGATGATGTTGTGTACTCCTGTTTGAAATGTCAGCCTTGGATCCCATTTTGATTTTTTAAAGTGGTTTTCACGATCCCTACTATCCCATAAACAGAGATAGCAGGGTATCTTAATGAATCCCGATTGTTGTCCCAAAATCATGGATAAGATTTTAAGATCATCACATACAAGCCAGTTGTGCTCTGAATAATGGATTTTTTCCAAAAGTAATTTCAAATTCGTGTATTCCTCTTTCAACTAGGTTGAGTGAGCGATCGGCACCGGTGCGAATACATTCTTATTATTGAGCAGCACTGCTTTCAAGCTCCGGGTTGATGAGTCGATAAAGAGCCTCCAATCCTCAGACTTGTATATATCAGACTTCAGTGTATTAATGAGTCCTTTAACGTTGTTACAGTAGACTAGCTTACCTTTTTCAGTCTGTTCTTCATCGAAGTATTTACGGAAATCCTTTTCTCTATCTCTGTAGATAGTTGATGTAACACCATGTTCTAGCATACCTCTCCTCTTCAGATCTGAAGCTAAATATTCTGCCGCGTCTTTAGGGAGTCCTATATTTCTAATCAAGTCATTCAATGCTTTTTGTGTATACAATATAATAGGCTTCTTTTTAGTATTGTATGGTTTAAAGTCTCCATCTTCGTCCTCAGATTCCTCTTCGTCCTCGGGTTCATCTTCGTCGTCAGATCTATCTGATTCGTTGCATCTATCATCTTGTTCACTCAAATCATCACCCCTGTCATCAGTTTTTGATTGACTCACTGGGGAGGGTAAATTTTCATTCTGTTTCTTATTAATTGGATCGGATTCAATCGCTCTTGTAACTGATGAAACATCCGCGTACACTATTTTACTTTTATTTTTTACGTTGAACCCAGATACTTTTGTATTACAAAAATAACATTGCCTTTCATTTTGGGGCTTTCTCCAACGAGTCGGTTGTTTGATTTTGAGTTGAATCTCTTCTCTCTGCTCTTTTGCAGCCTTCTAGCGCGTGAACATGTTATTACAAGCCTTACATATCGACGATGGAACCAACTATGATTCAAGGCTCTAACATTACTTCCAAAACAATCTTTATAGATTTTTCTTATCTCTTCAGAGATGGGAAACCGATTTTTATGGACATCGAATTTTCCACAGACATAGCAGAAGACATTAGAGTCACTAGAGCAATTGTGGAGTGGTTGATTTGTAGTTTTTGGAGGTTGGTTTTTGTGAGTTGAAGTAGCCATAAATTCGTAAAGAGCCCCGCACGTTTGGGATCCTAGCCCGATCACAGGTGACTCCGCCGTCCTGGAGGTGATAACCCTCATACCTCTCCAGGGCTAAGTATGAGGGCTTTCCGACTTTGACGAGGACAATGTCAACTCGTCGTCGGACACACTACGGCATCATCATCGCACCCGAACGTCCCCCTGCAGGGCAGCGTGCCTTCGCTGGCTTCGTTACCATAACATTTTAGGGAGCGAATCATTCTACACATCTCCATTGGAGCAGTTGTCATCGTCCCCATAAAATGCCATGGTAGCAGGAATTTTCAGATTTTCATCTTCTTTGATGAGAAGTATACCTATTCTAAACTGTAAAAGCTTCGAATGGAGGTACTCCACAGCCTCATATAATATAAGACCACTGCAATAGAATCTTCTTATTGTCTGGGATCTGGTTTAGAGATGAGGCAACCTCAGAGCCACGGGAGTAACTTATTCATGCTATTGGCGAGGTTCTTCTTTATCTAGTGGTACAACTGAGGGCGATGGACTGAATCTAACCTCAGATTCCGATTCAGCGCACTCAAAAACTTGAAGACTAGATTTGCGTCCGAAATTGAAGAACTAATAAATCAAAAACCTATAAGTATGTGGGTGTTGTCTCAAACTCAGATAACTCTTTTTTTGTGTAAAAAAAAGAAAAGTTCTGCCCAGAGATAGGTAGGTTAGCCTGCTTGGGGGTTGGTAGGGGTGGTTTCTAAGGGTTGTAAGGGACTCTGGAGATGAGAAATGCAGGGTTAATGTAGGTTATCCTGTCTGTTGTTGAGGAATGCATTTTTGTTAAGATACTTAGTTGATAGAAGTCGCTCTGCCCAGGGTTAGGTAGGTTAGCTTGCTTGGGGGTTGGTAGGGGTGGTTTTTAAGGGTTGTAAGGGACTCTGGAGATGAGAAATGCAGGATTAATGTGGGTTAGCCTGTCTGTTAAGGAGGAATGCATTTTTGTTAAGATACCTAGTTGATAGAAGTCGCTCTGCCCAGGGTTAGGTAGGTTAGCTTGCTTGGGGGTTGGTAGGGGTGGTTTTTAAGGGTTGTAAGGGACTCTGGAGATGAGAAATGCAGGATTAATGTGGGTTAGCCTGTCTGTTAAGGAGGAATGCATTTTTGTTAAGATACCTAGTTGATAGAAGTCGCTCTGCCCAGGGTTAGGTAGGTTAGCTTGCTTGGGGGTTGGTAGGGGTGGTTTTTAAGGGTTGTAACGGTCTGTGGGGATGAGAAATGTAGGGTTAATGTGGGTTAGCCTGTCTGTTAAGGAGGAATGCATTTTTGTTAAGATACCTAGTTGATAGAAGTCGCTCTGCCCAGGGTTATGTAGGTTAGCCTGCTTGGGGGTTGGTATCCCTAGCTAGGGGAAAACCGGAGGATGATGGACAAAATCTGACCTTGGATTTGGATTCAGCGTACCCAAAAACCTGTAAGTATATGGGTCTTGTCTCAAACTCAGATAACTTTTTTTTTGTGTGCCTGTGTTATTATTAACAGTTATTGTTTTATTAGATACTAAGTAATTAGTTTTTTCGTCAAGTGGTTTGTGTAGACTGTGGATAAAAATGACGATATTGTCTTTTCTGTATTCGACAGGTATTTTCGTAAAATTAATGTTATTGTGTTTTCCTGTAGTACATTTGTCATTATTGTTTCCTTCTGTTTTATTTGCTTTAATAATTTTTTTAACTTTTGTATTGTCGTTTAGTTTTTCTGTATTTGTTTGTTCTTTGATTTGTTTCGCTTTCTCAACTCTAGTTAGTATGTTTACTTTGCCATTTGGTATTGAGTTTTTTGATAAAGCGTCTGTATTAGTATTTCCGTCTGTATTTCCTGGTTTGTATATTATGTCATAATTATAATCTAGCAATTTTTATTAAAATTTTGTAGTCGCCACTTTTGCATTCTTGTGTTGTTATCGGCTGATCTAAATGATAGTAGTGATTTATAGTCGCTAATATTTGTAAATTTATTTCCATAAATATAATTTCTAAAAGTTTTTACTGCGAATACAGTTCCTAATGCTTCTCTCTCATATGTATGATATCGTTTTTCTTATAGATTCAGCACTCTTGAAGCAAACGCAATTGATTTGTCTTCTCCTATTTTGCCTTGCGAAAATATGCATCCTAATGCAAAATATCATGCGTCTGTGGTTATTATAAACTTTTTTTTTATATCTGGAAATTGTAAAACTGGGGCTGTACATAAGGCTTTTTTCAAGTTATCAAATACTATTTGTCTTTCATTATTTCAGAATAATTTGGTATCTTTTTGAAGCAATTCTATTAAAGGTTTAGCTTTTTATGAGAAATTAATTATAAAACGTCTATAGTAGATCAATAGTCCTAAAAATTCTTTGATATTTTTTATGTTCCGAGGTATTGGGAATTTTTCAATCGCTTCTACTTTCTTAGGATCTGTTTCAATGCTTTCTTCACTTATAGAACCTACCCTAAGAATTCTACTTCTCTTTCGAAGAATTTACATTTACTTGTTCTTAATTTAAGTATTTTTTAATTAGTTAAAAAATATACTATATTAAAATAGTTGGTTTAATTCAGTGTACAAACTAATACTAGAAATGATAATTTTTTCCTAAATCATAAAGTAATATATAGTTACGAGTAGTACGCACTATCTTTAGAAAGAGCGACAATGGCTCAAACGGTAGAGCACTGTCGTATAGATGCAAAGGAGGCTAGGTTCGATTCTCCTGTATGTCTATGCTTTTTTTTAGTTTTTTTTTTGTTCTTAAATGAATTTTAACGATAAGTCATATATTTTTTACTAAAAGATTATTAGGAGAAAAAACGATAAATATTGTTACTAATTTTTTTTCTTACAGAGTATTAGATGTAGACAGTTAATTATTTATATGTACATATGTCAACAATTAAATTCAACAGCAAGAACAGGTATGTTCTTCTCAATTAAAATAGTTGAAATATCATTCTTAAAAACAACAACAATAAAAAAATGTGTCTAAAATCAGTGCGTTGATGAGATTAATATGATGTTGATGAGTTTTAAAAGACGTCACTCATATAGACCGTTGAGTGGATTCCCCACGAGTTGTATGCTTTACATACACGTGCGCACGTGTATGTATAGCTCATGAAACTTCTTCTTTCAACGTCTTGTACAAAATTTTTTAATACTTGAGCTTGATTCGCCGCTTTAACTTGAATAGGTTTCATACCAATAGTTCTGTGTTTGCGATTATTGTAAGTAGTTATGAGCTCTGGTAGTACGTTCAACCGATTGTAGCTCCCACGGAGACTAAACTTTTTCCACATAGCGTTCTTCAACGTGCGATTAAATCGTTCGTATATCGAAGCTTTGAGTGAACTATACGTAGATAACTATAAAGTAGATAACTATAGATTGATATAATATTTTTTCACGAGAGCTTTAAAATCTGCGTTGTAGAATTCCTTGCCTCTATCCGGATGGAGATTCTTTGGCAGTCTACCTTCCGCTAAAATAGATTTCATGGCTGCTGTCACATCGTTACCGGTTTTCCTTTTCACTGGTACAGTCCACGCGTACTAGGGAAAATTATCAATTATAGCCAATTGTAGCCGCGATTTTGCCTAGAGTAGGTCTGCACTTCGATGAGATCGGCTTGCCACGTCTCATCTATATCTCGAACGTCGTACTTTCGTCTTGGATAATTACGTCTCGTTGATTTGTGCAACTTCTCCACCACCACCGCTTCCATCTAATCGACTGTTTTCTAAATTTTAAACACTTGACTTTATTCGTGATAATTCTTCTTTGATAATTACATCCAAATCCTCAAGATCACTCCTCACTCGTGCGATCATGTCTCTGGTAGATTTGATTTCCATCTGAATGATCTTTACTACAGTTTCCCAATTTACAGCGTCTCTAACCTGTAATGGTACTCACTCGTCAGCTTGAACCCAATACCGGGTGGACCGCGAAGACCGTTGACTCCTTGATCTTTAAATTTACGTCCGAATATGTCGACGTTCATTTTCTTAATGCTCAAAAGATAGGTGTGCTCTCAGTATACATATATCCACTCTCGCGTAATTCTTTGACTATTGAATTAATTTCGATCATATGATTATTGTTACCAGCTGAATGTTCAGTTACTAACAATCGAAGACGATCAACGAGCTCGTTCGGATCATCCCAGTATATGTAATCTATATAAGTATTATTTCGTGCAACCTTATATATAGACAAAGACGTGCCAGTTTGTATCCCCTCGCCTCCTTTTATCTTATAAGTCAAACTAAACAACGGACCAATTATGTTATTCAATTTGTTACTATTGTGCACTCATATAGCATCGTTTAGATTATTTTTTTCCTATGAATACTAGATATCTCAAAAATTTCTTTGCAGCTTTTAAGATCATTCGAACTAAGAAAACTTTGATTAGGTTGCTTTGATACCAGTAACTCCATTAAACCCTGTATTTTTGGATACTTGAAACCATCGACATCTACGTTATTATTGTCAAAAATCACCGTAGATTTACCAAGTATGTATGATCCATTTCGCTCTTTACATACTCCATAAATCAAGTCCACAAAATTCGAATCACTTTTATCTAAGGCATTCGTGTACTTGTCACCAGCTAAATGCTCATCCTCTCTCGGTTTGGATAAACTGTTATAAATCTGTGTTGTTAGGAGAAGACAAGAAAATGATGCTCAGGGGTTGGCTGAAATCTACTAATTTATTTTAATTGAAGTCTACAGTTGTTGGTACGAAAACTATTGGAGTGAACAATGACAGTGTGCGATCAGGATCAGTCGAGAAAAACTGAATGGCGAAAAAAAAGAGAGAGCTAGCTGAGAGGCGGCGCGCGCAGCAGGAGAAGAAGGATAAGCTGCCCCTACTCCGAGTCACATTCGATAATTCGCCCTCAGCGGTCATTTCACCAAACATGTGTAGTATTGTGCGTGACAGTAGCATTGCTATCTTCACCAATAGACTGAGCGATGTCATACTTATCGACGTTGTTAGCAGAATAATTGATTTCGTATTTTAACTTTTTTGTTTAGAAATTTCGGCTATTTAACTGTAATAAAAACTTCGGGAAGATTTTTCTTCTCACTTATTAAATTTTTGATTGGGACCACTTCGTTTGTTATGGTTTTAAAAGAATCGACTATTGGTTTGAATGTCTGATTTATGACTGCGTCGGTATAATCTTGGCTATGTTTTAATAAACTATATTTTTGTCTTATTGCGTCTCGCCCTTTTACGAATTGACATAGCACATGTTTTTCCCGTTGATAATCAGCCATGACGATGTTTTAACGATTGTCGAGAGACTATGTACTGCATTACTATCGTGATATATTTATAACAAAACAATCAATACCCTTTTGATATATTCCACAGTTTATAACTCTATCTTTGTCGATCACTAAAAACCCATATTTATCATCCAACCAGCATTTTGCATAAAGTTCTTTAAATTGATTGTAAGTCATATAAGAATTCACATGATTGTCAATATATGTTTCATATTTGCTTCGTCTTGTCGAAATATTGCCAATAAATTGACGTTATCTCTCACGAGATGTTTAGGAATACGTGCGTACGTTTGCGAGAGAGTCGACGCTATGTCTGCCCATACAAAAGAAAGCACACACGTTATTCTGTTTCTCACAGGCGATGTCGAATATCATACATTGAATTAGGCAGTGCATGTTCGGAATTGATCACCGATTCGTGCTCCTTGAACGTAAAATATTTTACTCCATCTATAACATCTCATTAACATCTCTTCCAATAATTTATACTTTGGCTGATTGAGAGATTTCGAGTACACGTAAACATTTTTGAATCTAGCACCATTGAGATAAGCGATAAGCGTCAAAAGACTGTTGTTCTTACCTCAGTTGGACGGACCACAAAAAATAGCTCTGATGCTATTTGGCAGTAAATCTCCGTGACGCTTAGGTTGCTTATCCTCTCGCACGATGACGTCAAAATTTTCTACGGGAAGTTTTACATTTCTTTGAAATTCATACTCACGAGACAAAGTTCGAATGATAACTGGCCACATGGCTATATATATATACCTGCTTTTATAATTTCAAACGTTAGTCGTGTGTTGGACTTGATTGAGTGATAATCATATGCAAACGTCAAAGAGCAAAGAAAGGACGAGAATTGATCAATGATATCATCAATAAACTTCCATTTGAGCTTCATATTCCAGGCTATCAATATTGCGGACCAGGAACTAAGTTATAGACACGTTTAGCTCGCAGCGATCCAGGTATCAATCCTCTCGATGCAGCTTGCATGCAACACGATATTGCGTCCTCGAAAAATCAAGAAAATATACAGGCTAGAAATATCGCAGACAAAATTTTAGCTGAAAAAGCGTGCAATATAGTCTTTGCTATGGATTCTAGTTTTGGTGAGAAAGCAGCTGCTTACACTGTATCTAACGCCATGAAATTAAAATCAAAGTTTGGTATGGGTCTCAAGAGGAAAAAAAGGACCAAGCCGAAAGGACGCAAGAAAACTGAAAAGTTATTTAATTTGAAAAGCGTGATCAAAACGGCCACATTCAAATGGTCCAAGGGTAAATGTGCGCACAAAGTCATCGGTTCTGCTTTGAAAAAAGGTCGTACAACCGTTAAAAAAGCTGGTGGAAAAGCAAACATCAACGTTCCACGAATTCTGCCAATATCAACTAAGATGGGTGAAGCTTTGCCCTTCCTCGTACCACTTTTTGGAAACTTGAGTGCAACTAGCTGGTGGCGTCGCGGAAATCGCAAAAGCCGTGAACAATGCAAAGTCTGCAAAACAACAATAGGAAAGAGAACAAGAGACACAACAAAATGATGGAGGCCATTACTCTGTGAATAGGCTTTTATCTCAAACTTTATAAAAAAGGCTATGGACTTCATCTCAAACATTATCTAGAATCAGGTTTGAAAAAAAAAAGTTCGAAATAAATCTACCGGATAAAGTCCTCATAAACACTGATTTGATGAAGTATGCAAAAATTTTGAATATACCAAATTTTCGTGGAGAAATGGCTTACCGAGTTCTGGACCATATTATCATGAATCAGCTATAGTCAATCTTGATGACGTCCAAGAAACAGGGACGTACTGGGTGGCTTATCGGAAAATCAGACAAAACGTCACATATTTTGATAGCTTTGGAGATCTTAGACCATCTATTGATTTAATGATATATCTTGGTGATATCGAGATCAAATGTAATACGAAAAGATATCAAGATTTCATTTCTCACAGTCATCTGTGTTTACAGTTTTCGTGCCAGGGTATAAAAGTAAAGGCAACGTGAAAATATTGGTAGTCATGTTCGAACAGTTATGGAGGATCCATTAACTCTGACTCTCTCGGGTAATTCTTCACTGCTGGAATCGCACTATTTTCCATCAATTGAACTATCACAGAATAAACATTACAAGTTGGGCTTAGTCGAGTTCCGAATGTTCAATTCAATACCTAATATTGACGTACATAATAGTAAATTTTACGTCGCAAATCAAATTATCGATATACCTTTCGGGACTTACCATATCAACGACATTGATAAATTTTTTCGCAGAGCTGTGTAGCGTCTCCGCACTGATAATAATAATAATATAATATTAAGTTTGAAACCAAACAACAACATCTTGCATTGTACAATCAAATTTTCTGAACCTATTGAATTTCGTCCGCAGAATTCTATTGTACAATTGTTGGGTTTTTCACCACGTACATTAGACGGAAACAACTCTGATCTTCCCGTCAGTATTCTCAAGGTGAATGCTGTAAGAGTCCAGTATAACATATCCGCTGGCGCTTATTTGCACAGAAACACTGTTCACGATATTCATACATTTTTTCCAGCAGTACCGCCTGGATATAACATTATTGAAATTCTCTCTCACGTGATTTATCTTCCAGTTACGAAAAAGTCTGTAGATTATTCACGAGTACAATTACGTAACGTTGATCAAGACGGAAATTTAATTAATTTTCGTGGTGAAGTCATAACCATTAGATTAAACCTCAGAATCGTATGATGGAAATTGTTTACGATTCAAAAAGTGGTAGGAGCTATATAAGCACTGAAAAATGCAAACCCACCATCAGTCGTCAACTGAAATTGAAAACGTCAACACGGCGAACTCCAGTCATCAATTGTCATCGGAAAGCGAAAGCTTTAACTCGTCAAAGCATAAAGTTCCTAAAATGTCTTGGATTAAGAGTAGTTCCTGGTGGAAGATAAATTGCATAATTTTTTTGCTGCTTTGAATGAAACAATGGAGAATATTCTAGAAATACAGTCATCTTACGTATTCAATGAATATTTTGCTCATTAAGAGATCCTCGCTCGTCAATCTTATAGCAATTCATCGTTCAAAAATAGTGACGAGATTCGTATATCATTTCGACATCAACACTTGTGTCTTTTACCATGTTGCAGCTCGTTACACATTTGTGGACGATTATTTAGCAACAATAACACTTTGTTAATGAATACTAATTTTGTTAATAATGCCGTTTGTCACATGTTTGATAAAATTAAGTATGAGCTGAACGCTATAGAAATAGATAAATGTAAGAACGTTGGTCTGATAACAGTTATGAAGAACTGGTTATTTCTCAGTCTAAGTCAAACTTTTATTGCCGAAAATGCCAGATGGATAAATTTAGAACAAAAAGACCATAAGATAACAAATGCGAATGGCGACTTTGATATTTTGATACTTCTGAGCTTCATACTTAGATTCACTGAGGACTATCACAAGGTGCTAGTGAATATGAAACATGAATTAATTCTCATAAGATCGAGTACAGATGTAAATATAGTTTATCAAACGAAGAAAACCGTCAACGACGTTGAAGCTTACGAAGAATTCAAGTTTGATGTAACACGTCTTGAATGGAATTTTGAAATTTAGCGGGCTACGTCCGTTCGATCTTCGACTTTTTTATTTGGTTATGTCGGTACACTCGTCTAGAACATACGTTCCAAATTTCAGCTTTGTAGTATGTTTGGTTTGTTTGTGAGAGGCATCAAGGTTAGAAGTGTTTTGCGTGCTCCACGATTTGCTGCTGTCTAAAAACATGGATCAAAGAGTTTGCATTAAATTTTGTGTGAAAAATGGAATCAAATGTTCCAAAACATTTGAAATGCTGAAAGTGGCATACGGTGAGTCTACTTTAAGCAAAAAAATGTTTACAAGTGGTATAAACTCTTCCAAAAAGGCCGAGAAGACACCGACGACGAACCTCGTTCTGGACGCCCCAGCACATCAACAACTGATGAGAATGTTGAAGAAGTGAAGAAAATAGTGTTGGGAAATCGTCGAATTACCATTAGAGAAATTGCTGATGATATTGGCATCTCATTTGGTTCGTGCCAATCAATTTTGACGAGTGTTTTAGACATGAGACGTGTGTCAGCGAAGTTTGTTCCGAAATTCCTCAATTTCGACCAAAAGAAACGTCGCATGAGCATCGCCCAAGAGCTACTGAATGACGTCAACGATGATCCAGATTTACTCAACAGGGTTATAACAGGTGACGAAACATGGGTATACGGTTATGACGTCGAGACTAAGACTCAATCGTCCCAGTGGAGGCATTCTGGATCACCAAAACCAAAAAAAGCACGCCAAGTTCGATCAAATGTAAAGGTTTTGCTTACAGTTTTCTTTGACTGCAGGGGCGTGGTGCATCATGAGTTCTTGCCACAGGGTAGAACAGTAAATAAGGAATATTACCTGCAAGTTATGCGCAATTTGCGCGAAGCAATCCGCCAGAAACGTCCGAATTTGTGGAAAAATAAAAATTGGCTTTTGCACCATGATAACGCCCCTGCTCACACATCGTTGCTTGTGCGCGAATTTTTGGCTAAAACCAACACAGTAACGATGCCACAGGCACCGTATTCCCCAGATCTGGCCCCCTGTGACTTCTTCTTGTTCCCAAAACTGAAGAGGCCCATGAAAGGACGGCGTTTTACCACGATTGAGGAGATAAAGACGGCATCGAAGGATGAACTAAACAAGTTCACAAAAAACGATTTTTTGAAATGCTTTGAGGATTGGAAAAAGCGTTGGTACAAGTGCATTATATCCGAGGGGGATTACTTTGAAGGAAATAAAATAAAAATTGATGAATAAATAAATATTTTTTGAGAAAAATAAAAATTCACCTTACTTTTTGATCACACCTCGTAATTCAATTTTGAATTTTCGTCATGCAAGTCGATAGTTTTTCCACTCTCAGCTTTTTAGGCATTTCAATCTTCTTCTTGTCTCGACTAGATCTCACAGTGCCCGTAGCTGACAATTCTAGTATTTGTAGATGAACCATGAGATCAGGATTGGTAAAAAAATTCTCAAAGTAGACATGGTATTTCCTTAGATCATGTTTTTTAGTCACTTATAAAAAATATGAAAATAATTTGATAACTACCTTAGATTCGAAACAAACGGCAACTAAGGAATTCCGTTCATCAACTCCTGATTTCCCTGTATAATTGTCAAGATCATAAATGTATCCGTCTGATGAACAAAGTGTCCATATCTTTATTCCAAATCTAATTGGTTTATTTCTAATACATTACTTTATACCAAACCTTCCATAATACTTTACCATTATCTCATCTATAGATAAATTATAATCAAAAAATCCGAACTACATGGTATTTTGTCGAAAATAATCATATAATTGACTAACCCAACCCGAACCCAACCCGAACCCGAACCCAACCCAACCCTCCAAACTTTATCATTTTTATTTTCATCAGCAAGTTTATAAGGTCTAATTTTCTTCTTCATTTCAACAAATCTGTTTCTTGGCATAAGCTCCAATATAACAGGACACTGTAAAATTCTTTTGATCGACCAATAGTCTCGAAGGTTTTTTATACTATTGAAAATAGTTATAAATATTATTGTAATGAATTTTGCTAACTCAATCATACTCAAATCAAAATTATTTTGTGATGTAGCTTCGACGATATAATTTTTCATGGAATTAGAAAAATATAGTTCAAATAAATCTAAAGAATTTTTATAGAACAAAGAAGAAATCGGTTCAATGTTGAAATGACAGTCATCATTTACAGTGGTGTCATGAGTCAGAGCTTTTTCTTGCCAATCGAAAACATGATTAGGTTCTAGTAATTTTTGAGTACTAGTATACATATGTTCATAAGAACCAGTAGGAATAAGTTGAGATGATACATCTTCATCCAGATCGCCATCAGAATCCTCATCGGAGCTTTCGTGGTCTCTGGGAATAAATGCTATGTTGACAGATCGAGAATTAGCTAGAGAATCGAACTCGACATCATCAACCTCGACTAAATCTGTTATATCAGCAATTCTGCACCTTGGTATTTTTCGCCTGGAGATTTTTCAAGAATAAAAAATGGTGAAAATTATGAAAGAACATAAAATGCACTTCGTATGTTAGATAGACGCTTGGAAGTGAAAGTAAATGATATCTATAAATTTTGATCCAACCGTTAGCCCGCCACTCAAACGTGATTTCTAATACGGTTTTCACACCTTTATAATAAAATAAAATTTTTTTCATATCATCCAACCAACCATTAGGTTATAGCATGTTCATAACCACCGGTATCAAACTTTCGGATGGATAGACTTTATAGTCATTTCCTAGCATCAAATTTAAGTCTGACCAGAAAATGTTATATACATTTTTATCGTATTTCTTCCCATAGAATCGATTGCCGCAATCAGTTTTTAAAAATATTAACTTTTTTGGTAATTTGGTTAAATAATTTTTTATAAACGATTGCAAATGGCAAAAGAAAAAACACGGGTACTTTTTTTTTCACTTATGCTATAAATAGCATAGTTAATTTAGCGCTGTCTCATGCTGTTTTGCATAGGCCATAAAGGGTTTTAACATGGAACTTTGGCGATTTTAAATACGAAGAGCATAAATTCATTACAGATACACTCAAAGATGCCACAAAAATTTTCGTTTACAGAGATCTGAAAAAAGAGTGGTTAGAACGATATGGCCTCAAAGTTTTCGATCTGAATGAATGGAGCTATTCACCTTTCGAAAAATTAAAATTAGTTACCATGTACCCTAATCATAACGGCAAATATGTAACGACATGTGCACATCAAAACGTTAAATTAATGAAAAAGTTTTACATCGATGCCTACTGTATGGATTGTAAAGAGAGCGATGAAGTCGTTGGAGGATTTCTAACATTATTTTGTTTTCTTAAGTAGATAATTTATAGAAAAACATGTATTTTTTCAAGAACATGTAGAATGTGATATATTTTTATCAATAAAAAAATTTTCTTCAATTAATACAAAAAAATATTCTTTTATTTTTTATTAAACCTTCCAAATAAAAGCGAAATTCTTCGTTGACTCTGACGGCCATAGCAGCAGCAGCAACAACAGCAGCAATAACAGTTCATCTTTTTTATAATAAAGTTTTTATTTTTATCAATAAAAAAATGTATACAGCATAGAATTTAGATGAAAAAAATGTTTATTTCTTGTATTGAGTTGGTGAATAATGATGATATGTGTACATACGAGGTGTGTTCAAAAAGTAAGGTGACTTTTCAAATTTCACGGGCAACGTACTTTCGATTATCGATTTTTTTATTTTGTTATGTTGGTACACTCTTCCCGAACATCTTTACCAAGTTTCAAATGTATAGCATTTTTTGTTTGGTTGTGAGAGGCGTAAAGGTTATAAGTGTTTTGCGTGTTTGGCGATTTCTTGCTATCGAAAAATATGGATCAAAGGATTTGCATCAAATTTTGTGTAAAAAATAAAATAAAGTGCTCCGAAACACTTGAAATGTTGACGGTGGCATACGGTGAAACTGTTCTGAGTAAAAAAAATGTTTACAAGTGGTACAAACTCTTCCAAGATGGCCGGAAAGATGCCAATGACGAGCCTCGCTCTGGACGCCCAAGCACGTCAACAACTGATGAAAACGTTCAAGCAGTGAAGAAAACTGTTCTGGAAAATCGTCGAATCACTATCAGAGAAGTTGCTGTGGATGTTGGTATATCGCTTGGCTCGTGCTATGAAATTTTTTCTAACGTCGCATGAGCATCGCTTAAGAACTGTTGAATGACGTCAACAACGACCCAGATTTACTCAAAAGGGTCATAACTGGTGACGAATCATGGGTATATGGTTATGATATCGAAACCAAAGTCCAATCGTCCCAATGGAAGAGTCCAGATGAGCCAAGACCGAGAAAAGCACGCCAAGTTCGATCAAATGTCAAAGTTTTGCTCACTGTTTTCTTCGATTACCATGGCGTGGTGCATCAGGAGTTCTTACCATATGGACGTACGGTCAATAAACAGTATTATCATGAAGTTATGCGCCGTTTGCGAGAAGCAATACGAAGAAAACGCCCAGAATTGTGGAAAAACAATTCATGGCTTTTGCATCACGATAATGCCCCTGCTTACTCATCTTTGCTTCTGATAGATTTTTTGGCCAAAAACAACACCACAATCATGCCTCAGCCACCATATTCATCGGATTTGGCCCCATGTGACTTTTTCTTATTCCCAAAACTAAAGAGACCTATGAAAGGACGGAGATTTGCAATGATTGAAGAGATAAAGACTGCATCGCTGGAAGAGCTCAAGGCTATACCGAAAAGTGCTTATGAGAAGTGCTTTGAGGATTGGAAAAACCGTTGGCATAAGTGTATTATATCTGAGGGGGATTACTCTGAAGGGGACAACATAAATATTGATAAATAAATAAATATTTTTTCTTAAAAATACAAAGTCACCTTACTTTTTGAACACACCTCGTATGATTATTAGTCCTTCTTTTCGCTATTGAACTGCTGATACCCTTTTTGTCCAGGAAAATTATTAGCATTGTTCGGAAATTTGGAAATAGTTTGTTTCCATGTCGATGATTGTTTGTTCTTTTTTTCGTCCAGATCTTCCTGTGGAAGACGAGAGTACATTACTTTAGGGTAGCGATTCATTTTATTGGAATACTGGTTAACGAATGATTCAATAATTCTTACGCTATGCTATTTATAGTAGCTTACAACCACAAAGGTTGTAAATAAAAGAAAGTAAGCAGGATTTTGTTCTGCATTTTTTTTCATCTTGGTCTTTACAGGTATTTGCACTTTTTTTTATTCAATCATCTTCGGTAGATGAAACACACACCACACACACGCACGCACACACACGTTAAACTGCAAAAATTTCATTTTATACTAATTATATAATAATAAATATATATATAATAGCATTATTAGTTTTATATATTAGCGCTTTTGGGCCCTAGACCAATCGTCTAGCTAATATACACTATAAAAATGATGTTCGGGGTACTAGTGGTAGTGGATCTAGCGGTAGAGTATCAGCCTGCGGATCCAGAGGACGCGCATCGAATTTTTTTTCTATAAAAATTTACCTCATTACGTCTAAAATATTTAACACACACACACACACACACATACACCCACACACCCACACTAATATACACACACACGCGCGCGCGCGATAAACGGCAAGAAGAACCGAACGATGGCAGTACTGCCACCCGATCCACCTTCCCTACTCCTCTTACACATCCAACACAATTTAAAGACGCCTGTACAAATTAATAACAATCACTGACGGCGAGGTAGCTGGCAGATCTGTCATGCTATCCGCATAGCAATGGCGCCCGAAACATGCGTGAGAAAGAGAAGCGCAGCACCGATCTCGACCACTGGATTCTCTGCTCCCCACTGCCGTCGTCCCTAAAGCTGCTGTTGTTATTGTTGATGCTGTTATTGTTGGTGTTGTTGTTGTTGTTGCTATCGCCCTCCTCGCTGCTGCCGTATTTCCCCTCGTCTTGGTCCGGCAAAACTAAGGCTGCTCGGAAAAACGCTCCGATCGCAGCAACGGTCGCTCACGCGCGCACCCGGGTCACCTCCCCTATATCTTACGCGCACCAGTGTCAGCTTCTTTTCAATTTTTGGCTGAGCATGATTTAGCCAATATCACTAAAAGATAATACAGAGCGCGTATTCGGAAAATCCAAGAAGAACTCGTCGGCGAGGGCGCGGGAAAACTTCCTTTTCAACGAAAAAATCGGCGGAGAAAAATGGCTCTCATGACGGCCTATGCTATAACTCAGTACTACTGCTAGTACTGACAGTATATACTGCCGAAAGATCAGCACGAGGGTGCACGTGCATTACCCTTTAAAAACATAAATAGGAGCGATGAATTAACTAGAGAATATAACGAGAACTTGAGTTCTAACTTAACCTGTTAACCGAGCGGGACGTATAAATACGTCAAAAGTAAACAATATCGGGTACGGGTAGGACATATGAATACGTCCTCGATATTTATATTGCGCCCTGGAACGGGCGGGACGTATATTTTACTACTACTATGGTAATACGTCATTCATACACGTCTTAGTGGAAAAGGACGCGCCCGTTATATGTTGCGTAATTAGAAAGGGATTTCTCCGGTTAACAGATTAAAAGAAATGAGAATGAAATACTAGAGAAAGAAATTACCTTCAATCCCGGACAAATTACTACAGAGAAAAATAGATTTAATAAGAGAAACCTAGAAACTGCAAAATAAATAGAGTCATATTAGAGTGTAATCTAAGAAAGGTAGCGAGATTAAAAGAGGTTATAAATCAATGTCAAAAGAAAGGGCAAATTTAATAGACAATAGTTTTACTTTCTTAACTCGGTACAGTCAAACCGAAGTGTTAGGTGAAGATAAAAAACAGTTCTGTTTAATGGCTACTGTAAATTCAGACTCTACTAATTTTAGAAAAGCCATTGAAACAGAAAATAAATTGAACTAGTACCAAGCAATAACTGATGAATTAGACTCTATGAAAGAAAATAAAGTTTGGAGTATTGTAAATAAGCCGACAGTGACATCAAACGGTAATATAATAATATATAATATAATATAATAATAATAGGGCTAATATAATAGACAGTATATAGGTATTAAAGAGAAAAATTGATTGTGGTGGGAAAATCACATTTAAAACTAGGCTAGTGGTTAGAGGATTTAAAGATACTAATGAATATGAACTTAGAGAGACTTATGCCCCGGTGTTCACGATCAAAACTGTCTGGTATGACGTTGTTTTATCAGATTTAATCTTGGTGGAAATAAGAGAAAAAACAAAACAGATCTTGAATGGTTGAGAAGTCGCAGACTTAAAAACAGGAGTAGGAATACTGTTACTGATCACTTAATTATTTCACTGGAAAAGTATTTGGAAAATCCACTTGGTAAAATCTCAGGAAAAGCTACTGGAAATTATCTCGCCTTGACAGCAGGTTCTGGTAGTCACAAGCGATTTTCCCGGAAAATCCTCAAGAAAAGCCTCTGGAAAGTCCTCTGGAAAGGCCACTGGAAATGCCTCTAAAAACTCTCTTAGTTTGGCAGCAGGCTGGTAGTTGTACTTCTATCCCTGATAGAAGGCTGGAAGGTTTCAGTGAGATTCAAAGCTGGTTGATCCGCTTGGAATAATGGCTTGAATGAGCTGGTGCACTGATCTTTATACCCTTGTTCAGAGCGCTCAGTGCGCTCTCTCCCATTATGTCATTTATTGGAAGAAGAGATAAAAATGGCCCAGAAGGAGTCGCCCTCTAGTTAATCATGAAATAAGTTCTAGGTGAATTTGTGACGTCAGAGAAGATTTGATTCCAGCTGCTACTTGTAATCCAAAATATAAAACAAGTATCATCAACAATCGTGTTGTGAGTTAACAAGAAGCAAGATTCGACCTGTCTTAATTATACATAGGCGAAATAGGAGACGACGCCAAACATTTACTTTTAATGTTTATGAAGCCATGACGTAACAACTGTTTACCATGATTTCTTTGATTTGAGCGAAAAAGTAGTCAGCCACACAAAAACGAGACTTGCGATCATTAGAGCAGCGATTGTAATAATTAATAAATTAGACCTCGAGGTGTCTCAGTTAGGTGTTAAAACGGCATTTTTAAACGGAAAATTAGAGGAAAAAATATATATTTATATTGAGATATTAGAGGGAGTACACGTAGATGAATACATCAGACAAAATAAAGTCTGAATATTATGTAGAGCTATATATGGTTTAAAAATTAGTGTTAAGAAATGGAATCAGAGATTTTCCTTGGAGGTTGAAAAACTAGGCCTTCAAAAAGATATAAATGAACCCTACTTATTTACTTACAGAAAAAATGGTATAGTAATCATACTTATTTTATATGTAGATGATATGTTATTAGTCGGAAATAATTTAGAGAAAATTAATGAAGTAAAACATCGCTTGAATTCTGTATTTAAGATACAAGATTAAGTGAACTTAAAAAATATTTGAGCATAGAAATAACTAAAGACAAAAATAAGAAAGAAATCAAATTGAGTAATTGCAAATATACAGAGAAAATATTAGAGAGGTTCAACATGAATGAATGTAAACCACAAAATATACCTATGATCACGAAACAAATTAAAGCTAGAAATACTAATAACTTAGAAAAATTAGAGAAATCCTATAAAATAGAATTTTCTTATAGAGAAGCAATTGGTTGCTTGATGTATCTTGAAAATGTGACAAGACCTGATATTTCATTTGAAATAAATTGTTTAGCTAGAAATCAGTCCTATCCTATTATGGAAGATTTGATAGATGTGAAAAGAGTTTTCAGATATCTTAAATGAACTTCTGACTTAGATCTAACATATAAAGGCAACACAGAAAACTTAGAGATATACAAAGATGCTCTAAAGACAATTTAGATTCATCCTCCAAAAGCGGAATGATTGCTCGCTTATTTGGAGATACTGTTATGTGGAGAAGCGACAAACAAAGTATACTAAACCTATCTACTTGACATGATAACACAGGCCAACAAAATTTGACAAAGGTTCAGAACCAGAGATCAGACATAATATATTCGAAGGATTTTGATGCGTTGAATCCAAATCCGAGCTCAGAATTGCGCCAGCACGTCAGGATTTTGAGATATCCTAACCTAAAAGTGCGAAAATCACGTATTTTGGCTATATTCGGTACTTTATAACATTGCGAATAAATTTTTTCATGCAAAACTGACAACGGCATCTGAAAGAGCAACTCTTGGCCTACCAAATGCACTACCGATTTTTGTTTTTATGTCCTTTGGTAATGTAGATATCGTCGTTTGAAATTTAACACCTATGAATTTGTTTATACTGCGACATACCAGAACGAGTGACCAGACATAGTACACCCGAAGGATTTTGGTGCGCTGAATCAAAATCCAAGCTCAGAATTACGCCAGTACGTCAGGATTTTGAGATATCCTAACCTAAAAGTGCGAAAATCAAGTTTTTTTGGATATACGAGGTATGATCAAAAAGTAAGGTGAATTTTGAAATTTAGCGGGCTACGTCCGTTCGATCTTCGACTTTTTTATTTGGTTATGTCGGTACACTCGTCTAGAACATACGTTCCAAATTTCAGCTTTGTAGTATGTTTGGTTTGTTTGTGAGAGGCATCAAGGTTAGAAGTGTTTTGCGTGCTCCACGATTTGCTGCTGTCTAAAAACATGGATCAAAGAGTTTGCATTAAATTTTGTGTGAAAAATGGAATCAAATGTTCCAAAACACTTGAAATGCTGAAAGTGGCATACGGTGAGTCTACTTTAAGCAAAAAAATGTTTACAAGTGGTATAAACTCTTCCAAGAAGGCCGAGAAGACACCGACGACGAACCTCGTTCTGGACGCCCCAGCACATCAACAACTGATGAGAATGTTGAAGAAGTGAAGAAAATAGTGTTGGGAAATCGTCGAATTACCATTAGAGAAATTGCTGATGATATTGGCATCTCATTTGGTTCGTGCCAATCAATTTTGACGAGTGTTTTAGACATGAGACGCGTGTCAGCGAAGTTTATTCCGAAATTGCTCAATTTCGACCAAAAGAAACGTCGCATGAGCATCGCCCAAGAGCTACTGAATGACGTCAACGATGATCCAGATTTACTCAACAGGGTTATAACAGGTGACGAAACATGGGTATACGGTTATGACGTCGAGACTAAGACTCAATCGTCCCAGTGGAGGCATTCTGGATCACCAAGACCAAAAAAAGCACGCCAAGTTCGATCAAATGTAAAGGTTTTGCTTACAGTTTTCTTTGAGTGCAGGGGCGTGGTGCATCATGAGTTCTTGCCATAGGGTAGAACAGTAAATAAGGAATATTACCTGCAAGTTATGCACAATTTGCGCGAAGCAATCCACCAGAAACGTCCGAATTTGTGGAAAAATAAAAATTGGCTTTTGCACCATGATAACGCCCCTGCTCACACATCGTTGCTTGTGAGCGAATTTTTGGCTAAAACCAACACAGTAACGATGCCACAGGCACCGTATTCCCCAGATCTGGCCCCCTGTGACTTCTTCTTGTTCCCAAAACTGAAGAGGCCCATGAAAGGACGGCGTTTTGCCACGATTGAGGAGATAAAGACGGCATCGAATGATGAACTAAACAAGATCACATAAAACGATTTTTTGAAATGCTTTGAGGATTGGAAAAAGCGTTGGCATAAGTGCATTATATCCGAGGGGGATTACTTTGATGGAGATAAAATAAAAATTGATGAATAAATAAATATTTTTTGAGAAAAATAAAAATTCACCTTACTTTTTGATCATACCTCGTATACGGTACCTTATAACATTGCGAATAATTTTTTTCGTGCAAAATTGACAACGGCATCTAAAAAGCAATTCTTATCGTACAAAAGCACTAACAATCTTTCGTTTATGCCTTCTTTTATCGTCAATTGAAATATACTACTTACCAATTGGTTTATACGACAACGCAATGAATTTCGACTATTATAACTCAAATCCCTGATCTTGGAGCATTGTAACCTGCGGGGTAATAAACCTTGCCTACTTAAACCTAAATCCCTTAACCCCCGAGCCCTATGACCTTCGATGCAATAATCCCCGTCCCCTTAACCGCAAATATTTTAACCCAAGAAAGTTATAACAAGCGCGGCAATAAAACCTGCCAACTTAACCCCGAATTTCTTCACCTCGAATCCTGTAACCTGCGATACAATAGCCCTAGATTCCTTGTGGCGCAAATTACTGGGCTCAGGCATCAAGGGATTTGCGTAACGGCATCGAGGGTTATAACATCACAGGTTTCAGGGCTACAGGATTCACCGATTTAAGGTTAAGGGGGCAGTTAAAGGTCAAGGGGTCGGGAGTTTTTGGGTTAACGGATTTAGGGTTATGGCCACGCAGATTATAGCCTTCTAGAATATCTCGAAATACTGACGTGCTGGCGCAATTCTAAATTGGGATTTGGATTTAGCGCATCGAAATTCTTCGGGTGCGTTATGTATAGTTTTTGGTTCTGAAGTTTGTCGGCCTGTGACAGACAGACAAATATTAGAATTAAAAATTTAAATAATTTGTTTAAATAAATTTAAATGTACAAATCTGACATCAAATCGTGACTAGTAACCTCCAAAACCATGGAAATGTGGTGCAGCTTGCAAAAATATTCTATTATACAGGAATTTGTTTAAAGAAATTTTTTAAATAAAATACATTTTGCAAATCTGATATCAGATTCATAACCAGAGACCTCAAAAATCAGCAAAAGTACGTGCAACTTGCAAAAACATTGAGACTTGCAACATTTGTTTAAATAAATTGTTTAAATAAATCTAAATTCACAAATCTGACATCAAACTCGTAATCAGTGACCCCTAAAACCATGGAAATGAGGTGCAACTTGCAAAAATATTCAATTTTCAGAAATTTGTTTAAACAAGTGGCTTAAATAAAACACATTTTGTAAATCTGATAACAGATTCATAACCAGATACCTCAAAAATCAGCAAAAGTACGTGCAACTTGCAAAAACATTGAGTCTTGCAACATTTGTTCAAATAAATTGTTTAAATAAATCTAAATTCACAAATCTGACATCCAACTCGTAATCAGTGACCCCTAACATCATGGAAATGAGGTACAACTTGCAAAAATATTCAATTATGTAAAAATTTGTTTACACAAATTGCTTGAATAAAATAAGTTTTGAAAATCTGATATCCGATACGATCAGCGGAATCAAAAACCGTAAAATCTTTCATTCGTTTTTGAAATTCTGTAGATAGATGATGTAGAATATTACGTAACTTGAAATGTATTATTGTATGCTGAAGCTGAGATTGGTGAAAGCTGAGATAACTGATTTTGTGACATGCTAATCCTTCCGTGTTAGAGATCACGTTTGAGAGGCGGGCTAACGGTTGAATTTCCTGTAAATGCTATTATCTTATTTTCTTCTACTTTATTTATTATAAGAATACTTATCATAAGAACATTTTTTATCCTCTTTGTTATTTATTATAAGAAAATTGAGTTTCAGAAGCCCTTGTGCAAGAAAAATTGATACATTTTGTTATGTTTGTGGGAAGTTTGAAACAACTTCTTATCGACGATCGATTAATGATTCAATCAAAACTCTATATATGAAATGTTATAAGGTTCCGATAGACAATTTAGATAAGACATGGGTACCATCTTCAATTTGTAATTCTTGCAGAATTGCTATGTTGTAGTGGGATGATAATAGCAGCAATATGACTGTTATTGAACCGACCATCTGGCGTGAGCCCAAGGACCATGAAACTGATTGTTACTTCTGCTTATGTAATACAACGGGTTTCAATAAACAAAATTCAAATAAAATCATCTACCCTGCGGTAGCGAGTGTAACACCAGCCAAAGTAGGAAAAGTAAGTAAACCCGGAAAAGAAGTTGGTTCGGCAAAAGTTGAACCGATGGATATTGATACAATTAAAGATGTCTCTTTTGAAGATAGTTCTGATGACGAGAGTCCTAAGCTTTTTGACCAAAATTCGTTAGATGATTTTATTCGAGACCTCAATCTTCCAAAGGATAAAGCTGAACTCTGTGCTTCAAGACTCCAAGAAAGGGAGCTATTATTACCTGGAACAAAAGTGTTAATTTACAGAAGCCGAGAAAAGGCATTCATAAAGTACTTTACAATGGAGGATGTGATGGTGTACTGTAATAACATCGAAGAATTGGTTAACTTGTATATCCAAGATTTGTACAAGCCAGAAAACTGGCGTCTCTTCATTGATTCTTCCACACAAAGTCTCAAAGCTGTGTTACTACACAATGGAAATAAGTATGCGGCACTTCCTGTAGGTCACTCAACTGCACTAAAAGAATCATACAATAGTTTTCTACTGGAAAAAATAAATTACAAGACTCATAATTGGCTTGTTTGTGGTGACTTTAAGATGATAAATCTTATAGTTGGCTTGCAGTCGGGAAATACCAAATTTCCGTGTTTCCTCTGCCTTTGGGACAGCCATGCAAGAGATAAGCATTGGGTAACAAACAAACAGAGAGAGAGAGAGAGAGAGATTGAGAATTAGGCATATGCAGGGTTAAGCAGGCGCGCGACGCGTGACCGATAAGCGGCGCGTCGCGTGCCGCCTGACTAATAGGTCAGGAAGGGATGGGAGCGAGCGCCGCTGAGCGGCCGCGAGACAGTCAGCGCGAGAAAAAAATTGCGTGCGTGAGTGAGTGCAGTTTTGGGATAGCTGGAAGGAAGGCCAACTCTACCGGCAACATCTTTGTCTGCGACTACAGCCAGCCCCACCTGCAAGGAGAACCAACGTCGCCTGCAGATACTTGGCCAGCATCGCTAGCAACAATTTTACCAGCAGCAACGACCGGTACTTCCTGCAGCAGCACATCGCTTGAAATTCACGACGTTGCGAGGAGCATTGGATAAAAGGTCAAGCCTTCTGTCTTTTTCTGTCACTCTCTCTCTCTCTCTGGTAATGGTTATAAATGTGCGATTGAACAAAGGTAGCTAGGCGCTCACGCGCCAGCTACCTAAGGTTTGCGTCTAATCGTAATTGCGTTATTGAGGTTGTAAGCGAGTGTCGGTATTATCAAGGCATTTATTTGCCAAATAATACCTGGGATTTCTTTTGTATTAGTAATTAAGTATGTACATCCGTGTGTAAATAGTTAGAGGTAGATTTCCTTTATCTAGCGAGTTTATTAAAGGAATGAGTCAACAGCGTAGGTCCATAAGTTTAGGATATTTCTTTATTTGATGTTAAGTGTTTATTGATTAGAATAATGTTCTTAGTTGCGCGTATTATTTAGATAATATTGTATTTTTAGTTATTATTAATAACAAGATCACGAGTTCGCTTAGATAAAGGTGTCGTGTACTAATAAATTTATGACCTGTCCTTTCTTTTCTCCCTCAATTGCCGTGAGCGAAAGTGTCTCACTGACCCTGCAAAAAGAATTGGTGACAGCGAGAGAATTTTGTCACATGGCATCCCTTGTAGGTCTGGCAATTGAGAGACAAAGGAGAGAAACGGTTTAGTCATAAATTTTAGAAATAACGGTTAATTGGTTTTCTTTGTGAACTAAGGGCAAAGTGTGTGCGTAAAGAATTTCGAATTTTTGGTATTTTAAATTCTTTGTTAGTGGTTGCCAGTGACCTTTCTTAGTAGCGGAGTTGGGTGACCGCGGTGCGTGATTGAGTCGCTTTGACGCCAGACGAATGCGTTCTTTTCTCGCTTTAGTTTTTTCTTTGTTTTAAGAATTTTACCAAACTGCCTATTCAAATATTACGATAAGTAAATTTTGATACATTATAATTTCTTTCTATAGGCGTAAGCAAGGCGATTTCTTGCTGGCTTATAGCTTAAAATGAAATTGGTCAGTAAGGTGTCAGGTTACACGGATCGGTCGAGACTTGTTTAGCTCCTATAAGCTCGAGTCGTAGTTAATTTACGGACTTCCGTTTTCAGAAATAATAATGTCGCTAGCCTGTAGAGATAAAATAGTTTTGCGCAAATTATTACGCGATGCGCATGCGAAGAAATTAAAACGTAAAATTGATTCCACAGAACCGGTTGTTCTGTTGGAATTAATGCGCTATCGCGAACTTAGCTTGCACGGTGATCTTGGGGAGTTACGAACCCGGTATTTGCGATATATGCTGTTAAGAGAGTGGCCAGATTTGCAGCCACCGTTGCGCTCGCGTGATTTTGCGTCAGGCCGAATCCCTGAAAGACTGTACGACGAACAGCAAGAAACAGCGTGAGCAGCGTGCTGAACGCGAACCTAGGCGATGAGTTCGCGGTAGCTGCAGCGCCCTTAGCGGCTGAATTATCATGTCAACAAGAGCAGGCGACACAGGCAAGAGCAGATCTTGCCACTCCTTGTGAACAAATTCGGCCGCCGGGCGAAAATGCAGTTGCGCTCGGTAATAACGACGTGTTGCCGATGGCGGCTCGTTCACCGTCGGACAGCAGAACCGAACGCGCACGCGAACAAGACGCGCAAAACCAAGGCGAGCGTAGCACTAGCGCGATAAGCCAGATTTGGGGGGGGGCCTCACAGTAATTCCGCGTTGGATACATAGACGAGAAGTACGGCAAGGTGTTACAGACGGCGCGAAAACGGTTTTGAGAGTTGAAAGAGAGCCTAATAAATTATAATAATACAAAAGAAAATATCCAAGTAGAGCGGCTCAGGCTGAGCAGCAGGCTTCATTGCCCCCTCAGGCCAAGCCGCTCGGCGACCGCGAGGCGCTAAACGTGCCAGCGGTTGCGACTGAGCCATCAGCCCATGCGAATGCACCAAACAATAGAGCAGGTAGTACGTTCCTCTATGCCGATTCAAGTAGATCGGCGAGCACGACATATCACGCGTCTAGAGTAATTTCGTGGGTTGAAGACTGGGAGCGCAAGGTACGGGCAGCTACTAAAGAAGAAACGTGAATACCAGCTCCATTAGGTCAAGATTCGGTTATAAGCGAGAAAAGTGTAATTAGTATAAGGCGACCTAAACAAAAGTAGGCAAGACAGGTAGAAAATATTAGTGAAAGCGACACAAGCTCGAGTTTATCGGACACTGATAGTTGCAACACTAATAAAGTTAAATCACCGCGGAAAACTAGACAAGTTAAAGCGGAAAGATCGAGCAAAGAGAGTGCTCCTCCAAGAATCAAGTATATAAAGGGTAATATAAAGTAAGCGCACTCAATGCCTGGTCTCTCTGTTTTTCCGGTAAGGATAGTACAAACGCACTAAGTTTTCTATCAGGTTTGAGCGATTGCCAGCGCTATTATGGCATCTCGGATGAAGAGATGCTGATAGCAATAGGCACTGCATTCTGTGATAAAGCGCGTCCGTGGTACGAGGTTAATCGCGGTATGTGGAAGACGCTGAAAGACTTTATAAAGAGTTTTTCTAGCGAATTCTGTCGGCGATCGAATAGAGAACAAATTTACGGTGAATTGCGTCAAAGGACACAGGGCGAAAACGAGAAAATTACGGACTATGTTGCGGCTTTTTGGAACGATTTTGCGCTATTTTGATCCGCCGGTTTCAGTGGAACGCCAGTTAGCTATGATTATAGAGGGCCTACATCCAAGATATAAGCGATATTTTGAAACTCTGATCTAAATAGTTTTAAAGAAGTGGGTATGGCACTTGAAGATCACATGGCCGGTTGGGAAAAATGGTAAAAGCAGTCGGCGGCTGATGTAACGCTAATTCCGGAATCCGCGTACGTAGAGACGAAGAAGTCACCCGGTAAGCAAAAATCGGTCGAAGCTATTGACGGTTTAAACGACACAATTGACGAGGTCTTAACAGTCGTAACTCCTAAAAAGAAAGCGCAGCAGCAAAGTAAGAAACTAGGTATAAAGGGCAAGAAGCAGAACGGTGAAGTTGCCGTGGCTACTGTCGATAGGCAACAGCCACAGGCAATAAACCAGCCTGCAAACGAAGCCGCGCCTACTCGTCAGAGCGCGCAGGCTTCGTTGGCCCCGGCTGCAAATGTAGCTCCTAGTCTGGTTCTGCAGCAGCGCAATCAGGGATGTAGCAACTCAAATAGGCCATTTACGGGGACTGGTTTCAATTGCAACGCGGTGGGCTATAGGAGGGCGCAATGCCCGATAGCTCAGATTAATCCGCGGGTAGTTTGTTAGAAGTGCCGACAACCTGGGCATTATGCTAATAACTACCCAACGCGAAATTCGGAGCCGACATTATATTGTCAGGTTTGTGGGACAATCGGTTATGTGTTTAGAGATTGCCCTACCTGTAACCAGGTGAAGTAGGGAAACCTCAACGCGGGAGCCGTCAACCGCTCGACGACTCCTGCCTGAAATAGATTGAGCTGGCCATTGAGGTAGAGAAAGTGCTTTGCTCAAAAAGCAAAGGCACTTTAGGTAGAGGAAATAAAGTTGAGGTAAAAGAGGAAGGCGAAAACAAGGCAAAAACTGCCGATTTTGCTCCTCCTCTTTTAGATGAGGTAATAGGGGAATATCTGAAAGCAAAGACTAAAGTCAAGTGTGCAGTATTTGTAGAATATGATGATCCGGAAAAAGGCAGCAAGAAAACAGTAGAATTTAGAAATACGTTTGAGGGCGAGTTTGGTAGCTCGATACTGAAAGATTTTCGGGTGAAGAGTGACGAGAGCACGAGTTTCCCTAGTAAGATCAGTAAAGGATCTGAACAGGTAAATAAATGCGTCTCGTTACACCAAGGCACGGAAACTTTTCAGAAAAGTCGAGAAGTTAATTCACGCAAAATTCTATCAGATAGGGATGTGTGAGATGCGAATAAGCTTGATAGATTTTGTGCAATTTGTAGCTCGCCCGAAAAATGCTTAACAAGGCAAAAAGAATTACCATCGTTACGCATAAACGAGAAGGAGTTAGACCCGGTTATTTCGCCTACAGAGGGGCAGGCTTCGGATAAAGCCGTCACCTTAGAAAATTGTAAGGATTTGGTTGTCGGTTATGATAGTAAAGCGAGCTCAGGCGCTGCGCTCCAGTTGGAGCGGGCTACAACAAAGGTCACGGTCGCGCGAAATAAAGGTGAACTCGCTGATCATGTGTTGAGTTGTCGTTCGGTCGTCGGTTCCGACGCTCCTTCCGTTTTGGTGAGGGGAGAGTCTGAATGTAACTCAGAAGAACCTAATGAAGCGAGAAATGAATCAAATGCAGCGTTAGTCGCGGTAGTAGAGAATAGGTTCTTTATTAAGGTCGATATAGGCAGGGAGGTCTATACATCGCTGCTAGATTCAGGTGCTCAGGTATCAGTTGTGGGGCCGAATCTTGGCTTACTTTTCAAAGACCGGTAAAGCCGCCTACGATTTTTGTACAGGGTATCTCAGGCGAGAAGCCGCAAACGTGGGGATTGGCGGTAGGACGGATTGGTTAATGGCGACGGTAGTGTCTACACTTAAGCATGACTTGATTTTAGGAGTCGACTTTTGGATTACGTGGGATATAAACATTAGCTACGGTAATTGCGCTAGGCGGGCAGGCGACCAAGGCGATTTGTATCAGTTGGCAGAAAAAGGTAATAAATCGGTAGACGTTTTTACGGAATGCGCAGGTTTAAGTAGCTACGAGGAGGCTCAATGAGAGACAATCTTGGCGCTCGTTCGTCGGATTGTCCCGGAGCCTGGTGAATCTCTGGCGGTTACAAAAGTTATCGAGCACATCATAGATGTAGATGATGCGCGCCCGATAAAAACGCCGTTGCACTGAATGTCGCCTCCTATATTAGCATTCACGCAGGAAGCAACCATGCGGCTATGGAAGGCAAAAATAATTAAGCCATCGAATAGTCATTGGAGTAGCGCGTCGGTAATAGTACGTAAACAAGACGGCGGCTATAGGTTCTGCCTTGATTTTAGGCCGGTAAATAAGGTTACGAAAGTGGACGCGTATCCAATGCCTAGCATTGATGCTATTTTGGACAGGTTACGCAGAGCAGTTTACCTATCAAAAATAGATCAGCGAGCGGCGTTTGGGCAAATTTCGCTTTCAGAGAATAGCAAACAATATACGGCGTTCGCGGTCCCAGGTCTTGGTTTATGGGAGTTTGAGCGAATGCCGTTCGGTTTGATAAATGCGCCAGCTACTTTTACGCGCCTCATGGATGCACTCTTCGGTCCAGCGTATGAACCGCACGTTTTCTGGTATCTTGACGATTTGCTAGTAGTTAGCGCAAATTTTGATAGACACGTGATTTGGCTAGAGAAAGTTTTGAAGCGTTTAGTAAGCGTTGGCTTAGAAATCAACTTAGAGAAGTCCGATTTCTTCTGTACCGAGGTAACTTACTTAGGGTACAGATTAAATAGTGAGGGTCTGCGTCCGGACGATGACAAGGTGAAGCCCATAGTAGATTATCCTGTGCCGAATAACGTAGCTCAATTACGCTGATTCGTAGGTATGGTAGGATGGTATGCGCGTTTTATCGAACACGAGAGTGAGATAAAGGTTCCGTTGACCAAACTCATCCGAAAGGACCAGCCATGAGAATGGAAAGAATAACAGCAAGTTGCATTTGAGAGGTTAAAGCGCGCATTAACAGAGTCGCCGGTACTTGCGAGCCCTGACTTTGCGCGTCCCTTTTACTTGCACTGCGACGGCTCTTCTTTCGCGGTCGGCGCGTGTTTGATACAGATATTCTATGATGGCGAACATCCTATATGTTACGCCAGTTCAATGCTAAACGCGCACGAGCGAAATTATACGGTTAGTGAAATCGAGTTTCTGGTGGTATTATTCGCGGTTAAAAAGTTTAGGCCGTATATAGAAGGTTCACACTTTGGCATCGTTACTGATCATAGTGCACTCACTAGGATTCTTAATAAACGCAAGCTCACAGGTCGTTTGGAGAGATGGATATTAGAATTTCAGTAGTTAGATTGCGAAATAGGACATAGAATGGGAGCGCTGCACCACGTGCCGGATGCACTTTCGCGAGAATTTGAGGACGAACTCGAGGTTTGCGCATTTGATAAGATACAGGATGCTTGGTATCTACATCGCGTGAAAGATGTTCTCTAAAGACCGAAGAAATTCGAAAATTGGAGGGTAGAAAATAACATCCTGCATCGGTTCATGCGCGATCACCTGCTCGACCCGGTAACTAATCGCGAGGAATGCTGGCGCATGGTGGTGCCGCTAGAGTACCGGAAAGGATGTTGAGAGACGCTCATTGTGAACCGTTCTCCGGACACTTCGGCCGTGAAAAGACTTACGAATTGCTCGTGAGTATTACTACTGGCCAGGAGTATGGTATGATGTGAGGACGTTCGTAGATGACTGCTCTCAATGTCAGAAGTACAAGGTAGTCCAGCAGGCACCTCAAAGTCTAATGGGTAAACGTGTAGTAGAAAGACCATGGACCGTGGTAGCGACTGACGTGGTAGAGCTGCTCCGTAGCAAAAATAGGTTTAAATACCTGGTGGTTTTTCAAGACTTATTTACCAAGTGGGTCGAGTTAAAACCACTACGTTCGGCGGACGGTCCTGCTCTGGTTGCCGCGCTTAAGGAGTTAATCCTGTTTAGGTGGGAAACTCCGGAATATATCGTTAGTGATAATGCAAAGGCATATAGGAGCAAAGTGTTTCAAGACAGGTTGCCAGAATACAGTATCGAACACGTATTTTGCTCTGCGTATCATCAGCAAAGCGACCCGGTCGAGCGTGTAAATCGAACGCTAAAAACGATGATAGCGATATTTGTTGATGCCGATCATAGGAGCTGGGATAGGTACTTGCATGAACTTCGTCATGCTTTCAATACGGCGGCTCAGGCGTCTACAAAGGTATCGCCGGCGTTTCTAAACTTTGGTAGGGATCCGCGTTCTGTAAAGAGTTTAAGGCGCGAGATCGAGGTAAAAGCCCCTATTGTTAAGAGAGATACGAAGGCGTGGGAAGACAGGCTATCACGTTTAAATGCGTTACGCAACTTCGTAGCTAGGCATATTGATGAAGCTCAGGAAATGCAAAAGAAACACTACAATAAGGGTAGGCGTCAGGTGCTTCTTCAGGTAGGTGATTTGGTTTTGCGCAAAGTGCATACGCTTTCGAGCACAGCGGATGGTAAAAACGCGAAACTCAAGCCGAAATTTGACGGGCCGTTTGAAATTATTTCAGTAATTTCGCCCGAGATCAAGGAGTTAGCGACAAATAGTAAGCATCGTACGGCTAGGGTACACGTCTCGGAAATTAAGCGATATATACCGCCACGTAAGGTACATAAATAGTTTATGAAATAGAACAGGTGTAATAACTGAATTGTTTTGTTTTTTTTAAGGTACAAGAAGTTCATCGACGTCAAGTGAAGATGGCTGAAACCGAGGAGTCGGGCTGCATCACTCAAGTCGCCGAGGCCCAAACACCTAGAGGCGTCGTGACTGTACCGGTGGACTTAACGGGAGCTGCTGAGGCTATGGAGGTAGACCGAGCGTCGAAGTCTGCCGCCCTGCTTTCGAGTTTAGGGCAGGCGGCCTCCTTTGACGTCGAGGTTGCCTCTTGTGTTTCATAGTTGGCACAGGCGTCGGTTGGCGGAGGCAAGGACAGACAGGCAAAGGGGTTTCCTTTGCCGCCGCCTTTGCTTTCACCCTCGACACCAATCATGAGCGACCAGCGTGGGGTCCGTCTGCTAACGGGAAATCGACGAGCGGGTTCGATAATTCGTCTGGCTGCGCCCACGCATAAATGGGATGAGGCGGTACCTCGTAGCACAGCGTTTCGGCTCACGACGCTTTGCATACGCCAAGCTTCGGAGAAGTCGAGAGTTATCGCCGCGATGGGGGGAATTGTCTTACCGCAGGCAGACACGAGCAGCCAAGGCGAGAGATCGCCGAGCTCTCGACCTGCCGCGGGAGGATATTTCGCGGGCAGGGCGGCAAATCGGAACCGTACCGTGAGAGTTTCTATTAGAAGGGGGAGCTGGAGTCCCACGATGCGAGGCGCCACCAACGGTATACTGGAGGTGGTGCTGAGCTCGAGCGACTCCGAGGATGAGGCGATGCCAGTTTAGGAGCTGCCTCGAGTGGCTCCACAGACACACGTCCACCCTCCTCTCCCTTTCAAGTCACTCGCGCAACAAAGACTAGACCCCGCGTACCAATTCGTCCGCAGGGGTGGGCCCGCGCAATTTCTTGCAGTGGTGTATTTGGAGGACGAGAGGAGGAAGGAGACTGAGGCTCGTCAAAACGCGGGTAGGAGGAAACGCTCAATGCGTTTCAACCTATCCGCATGTAATTTTGAGAGGCCATCCGTTAGTCAGGCACCAACGCTACCCAGGATGGCGGAGGAAGCTGTTGTCGAGGTAACAGGCGTCCTCCAGACACCGGTTTCATTGGCTGCCGACAAGGGGAGAGCCTCGGGAATTAGTACGGGCGCAGTTGCCGAAAAAACGGGAGAGGCAGGCAAGAGGATGGAAGTTGTGATACTGCCGATCCCACGAAGGGTGGAACTGGTTGTACCGGAGCGACCAACTCTTAGGCCAGTACGACCTACCCCGACTCCTCAGGCAGCGAGCTCAGCCTCGTCCTCCGTGTCACCGTGTTAGGTTGACGAACCGGGTTTCGGCTGGTAAGAGGTAGCTTCCTGCAAGGCCTGGCTCCGGTCCCTTGGAATGAGGAACTGGACGTGCCCTCGTTTCGCTGTTTCAATTGCAGAACGGGGTTACATCCCAGGTCGGCCTGCAGGAATCCGCTTCTCTCGCGTCCGATATGTTGGAACTGTGAGTGACTCGACGTCCGTGTGACGTGAAGACTGCCCGCGTTGCCGCGATGCCTTCATGGCAGACCAAGCGCGCGGAAGGTCGGTGGAAGAGGTAAGGGTTCAGGTTCGCCCTGGTGAGCCAGTAGAGCTCTTGGCAACAAAAGGTCCAAGGTTTCTAAGCCGATGCCCGAGGTAGCCAGCCCGGAATCCTCCGTCGGGGAGCCCAAGGCGAAAAAGCCCAGGTGGCAAGCGCATTCGCGCGAAGCTCGCGCGTAGATCAAAGGCGCTTGCTGCAGAGGAAGTCGGGGCTGAAGCTGATCCGATTGAGACTACGGGCGTAGAAGTCGCACCGCGGACGGAGCAGGCGCCGATTTCCGCGAGTGAGCTGAGCAGTCGGAGCGCCGAGGTAATTTGGTCGAGGCGACTGAGGATGCCGGCCAAAGACTCTCCGGGGCAAGTGCCTCGTTTCCTTCGGCGGAGTAGCTACTAGCGCTCAGGCTCTGCTACTATACTAGCGGTATTTGGAGTCATTGGAGCGGCAGTAAATGGTAAGATTCCTTGGTTTGATTGGATACTGAGTTAGTCGCTATCTTGACGCAGCGAATTAGTCGGTTTGCTACGACGAAAGGTTAGGTATATCAATCTGATTAAACTACTGGGTTGGTTAGACTTTGCCCTTAGTTGATCTGGTTGTTACCAACTTAGATTAATTATAATTTAAGCTATTTTTAAGGAAATTATTTTATAATTTAGCGTCTATCATTGGTTGCCATTGCCGGTCGACAGAGGGAGAGTGTGAGAGAGTCAGGCCGTTCGCGAGTGCGAACTTTGGCCTTGGGAGGGGGTGTGACGAGAGCAGGTTGCATGCTTGCTCCTCGTCTATGTTTCTCCCTCCTCCCCTCTTGAGACAAGGCATGGTGGCCAACGTTGGGCACATTTAAGAACGCGCCTAACGTTTGGCCTTTTGTTTCAGCACCAAGGATAGACCAGCGGAGCTGAGAGCGCTCGAGTTGAGGAACACGGCAAGAGAGTGAGAAACGGAGAGAGAAAGAGAGAGAGTGAGCATTAGGCCTATGCAGGGTTAAGCAGGCGCGCGACGCGTGACCGGTAAGTGGCATGTCGCGTGCCGCCTGACTAATAGGTCAGGAAGGGATGGGAGCGAGCGCCGCTAAGCGGCCGCGAGACGGTCAGCGCGAGAAAAAAAGTGCGCGAGTGAGTGAGTGCAGTTTTAGGATAACTGGAAGGAAGGCCAACTCTACCGGCAACATCTTTGTCTGCGACTACAGCCAGCCCCACCTGCAAGAAAAACCAACGTCACCTGCAGATACTTGGCCAGCGACAACAGCCAGCATCGCTAGCAACAATTTTACCAGCAGCAACGACCGGTACTTCCTGCAGCAGCACATCGCTTGAAATTCACGACGTTGCGAGGAGCATTGGATAAAAGGTCAAGCCTTCTGTCTTTTTCTGTCACTCTCTCTCTCTGGTAATGGTTATGAGTGTGCGATTGAACAAAGGTAGCTAGGCGCTCACGCGCCAGCTACCTAAGGTTTGCGTCTAATCGTAATTGCGTTATTGAGGTTGTAAGCGAGTGACGGTATTATCAAGGCATTTATTTGCCAAATAATACCTGGGATTTCTTTTGTATTAGTAATTAAGTATGTACATCCGTGTGTAAATAGTTAGAGGTAGATTTCCTTTATCTAGCGAGTTTATTAAGGGAATGAGTCAACGGCGTAGGTCCATAAGTTTAGGATATTTCTTTATTTGATGTTAAGTGTTTATTGATTAGAGTAATGTTCTTAGTTGCGCGTATTATTTAGATAATAATGTATCTTTAGTTATTATTAATAACAAGATCACGAGTTCGCTTAGATAAAGGTGTCGTGTACTAATAAATTTATGACCTGTCCTCTCTTTTCTCCCTCAATTACCGTGAGCGAAAGTGCCTCACTGACTTCGCAAAAAAAATTGGTGACAGCGAGAGAATTTTGTCACACATTAGTTAAGTACTTTTACCTGGAAATCAATTTTCATTGATTCGGTACAGGGTAGACGAAAAGATATGTAATGCACATGTGAAGCTATCTAAGAAGCTTACTTTCCTTGTAATGTGTAAAAAAATCAATTGTTTTTTACAATAAACAAAACAGAAGCGTTCATTTGCAAAAGTCAAGGGCGACTTCATTTGCACGAGGAATAGGTGCAAGGCGGCCGCGCACTCCTGGGTTGAGTCCGGACTGTTGGCGATCTGCAGCTTCTCCCCCTTCTGCAGCGAATTAAGCACGTGGTCGCGCAGCATCCCGCGACCCGAGCGCCGAAACAGCCCTTTTTCCCTGGAATCTGAATATCGCTCGTTGCTCAGTAGTGCCCGGATCGACAACGTTGCGCCAACGCTCACTCACATTGCCGAATCATCTACATGACGTCCTTGGCGACGTCCAGCGTCCTCTGGGATATGAACTCGTCATTCTTCTTACGTAATATTTTGAAACGAGAGATAGGCAGCGCGGTCGCACCTATATACGAAAGCCGACATCAAACAAGCAAGCAAATGGCAGATTTCCGCGGCTTCAGTGGAGTTTATAAAAAAGCGTATTGTCGCCTCTGCCGGTCAATCGCGCGATCATGGCAACGGCACGCAGAGTCTCATCGCTGTTTCTCGTTGCGCTCGGCCTCTGCTGCCGCCGATACTATTCCGCAAGGATACTATTGCAGGCATAGAAGAGCCCACGGGTGTCCGACTTGCCTGCACGACTGCCCGGAGAAACTCGTGAAACCAATGGGAGTCTCACGAGTGCATACTGCAGATGCGGCAGGAGTCTTCACGCTGGCGACGACTATACCGCGTACGGTAAGAACGACCGACGATCTTTGGACGCGGACAAGCCCGACGAGTCTCCCCCGAAGGCGCTGCCGTTTACCGATGAGTCTGGTCTACCGACGAACTTCTACAGGAACTACAAGCCGTACTTGAGGGATGCTGATAGATACGAGGATGACTCGGAGGAGGTACGCCGACTGTCGCTTTCTCTCGACTTGGTCTATCTACAGCTCGCTCGATGCTTACGTTTATGTTACATTTGCAGGAAGCACGCCGCGCCAGTCCCGGCAGGGACCGTTTGTTCGTGGTCTACCGAGCGGATGCCTTCGATGACTCGTCGTCGGATAACGAACTCAAGTCTACGGTGCGCCAGGCGATGGAGACTTTCGCTCGCGACGCCCGCAAACCCCATCGCTACCACTATATGTCCCAGGACAAATAACACGACGTTGGCCAACCGGTCCACTTCGAACCTCTCACGGTAAAGGCCGAGCCCCGACGCAGAGGTCGGGCCTACCTCCTGGATCGCCGATGAACGTCGACGAGACTCACGTGACCGAGGAAGGTGACAACGCACTTAACCCATGTCTTGATCAAAGCAAGTGGACCACCGTGCCGTCACACACCGACGTGGAATTGAGGTCAGCCCGGTCAGAGGTAGCCGGGGAGGAGATCGAGACAGTCGTTTCCGTCATGTCGGAATCGCCAAGGGCCAAGCTCGCCACATTGCCGATCACCATTCGGAAAGCTATCGATACGACGGATGCTCGGGGCAAATTAAAGCCGGAGTCGATCGAGCTTGCCAGCACCGCGGACGTCGAGAAGAAGAACGAAAAGATGGCAGAGGTGATCGAAGATACGCTAACTTCGAGGAGCGTCACCTAATCGACTAGCTTTGAAAAGCTATCATGAATTGTGGTTACGCCCGCCCGACGTGACGAGACTTATAGTTCAATTTCAAAATTGGCCGTTATATTTTACATTTTGTATGGAATTTTGCGCCCTCTTTATCGCTGTAATATCAATAAAAGTCTGCATTTTGAACTAATTATTATACAACCAGTCTTGCATCTTACATCGTCCATGTGCTATGAAAAATTAACAATTGTCGTTGGATTCATTTGGGTGAACTACTAACTAACCATTGCAAAATTATGTCGAAGTTCAGATGAGCATAATGTTCTCGAGTTACAACTGTGCGCGCAAGGAATTTATCATTTCAGCAGTTTTTTACGAATCAGGTTTACTCGTGCTAACGAAACGATAACGGGGATATATTTTAAAATAATTTTTTTTTATCTTTTATCAGATTTTTTTTCTACAAACTGTTTAGAACATTTATTTCCATTTCGAATGATAAAAATGTGGATTTTAGAAAATGTTTATAACTGTTTATAACTGTCATATATGTCCCAAATCAGACGTTTCTAAACTGTTTGAAACTACGTATAACTGATATTAACAGATGTCTGCAAAAATAGGAACAGAATGTCATTATAAAAAGTGTATAGAAATAGGGTGATACACTGAATAGAGTCATGTTAAAGGCGGTTCCGTGCAGATGAAGCAACGTGTGCTTTCTAGTTCCGAATACAAATGAATGAAAAATGATAACATAAAGATCGAAAAATACAAACATAAGATGCATGTGTTCTGTGTTATTAAAAAAAAAAAGATCATAAGTGCAATTTTCGTCTGGAGTAAAAGAATTAATTTTAGTTAAAGTTAGAGTTAAATGAAAAATGATAAATTAAAATTATATTTTCTATATAGAATATATCTGATTTAATATAATTCTAGTTTTTAGTAATAAGTTTTGTAAAAAAAAGTGAAAATATATGGTATTAACACCACAGATATACGCTTGTAAGATTGTAACAAAACTCGTTCCTTTGTTACCAATTCTTTGCGGGGTAAGTGAGGCACTTTCGCTCAAGACAATTGAGGGAGAAAAACGAGGAGAGGCTGATAAATGAATTATAGAAAGACAGAAATCAAATCTCACTTACAAACTATTATTATTAATCATTATTTAAACTAAACATACGCGCTCATAACAAAGTCTAATTACTAACTAACCAACTACATAAGAATAATAAACTACTCATAGTATTCACAAATGAATACTTCGCATCTCGTCTTAAGATCCAATCGCGCACTTAACCTATTACAAACTTACTTAAATTACGCGAACCTATACCGGATGAACTGCCCGGCACGTGGGCGCCTGGACAATTCGCCGGTCGCAACTTACATTACTACAAATTAAACTTAAACGCGGACCTTTAGATAGCCGGCACGTGGATGCCTGGCTATTCTATCAGCGCGCACCGGCCGTCGCATCACCAGAGAGAGAGTGTAGAGAGAAAGAAGAAAAGAAGGCTTGACCTTTGTTCACCGCTCCTAGTAACGTCGTGGATCCCGGGCGATGTGCTGCCGCAGGAAGTACCGGTCATCGTCGCTGGTAAGATCGTTGCTAGCTGCTGGCTGCTATCGCCGACCAGGTATCCACAGACGACGTTGACTCTCCATGCAGGGGTGGGCTGGCTGCGGTCGCAGACAAAGCTGTTGCCGGTAGGGTTGACCTTCCTTCCGGCTATCCCAAACTGCACTCTCTAGCAGGACTACTGCACTCTAGTAGGACTGTGCTTCGACTCTTCTCTCTAATAGGACTAGGCTTCGACTCTTCTCTCTAATAGGACTGGGCTTCGACTCTTCTCTCTAATAGGACTGGTCTTCGACTCTCTCACGCACTAATTCTTGCGCTCGTCTTGCAGCCGTTCAGCGGCGCTCGCTCCTCTCCCTACCTTGACCTATTAGCTAGGCGGCACGCGACGCGCCGCTTATCGGTCACGCGTTGCGCGCCTGCCAATCCCTGCATGGGCCAAATACTCTCTCTCTCTCTCACTTTCTCACTCACTCTCCGCGCTCCTCAACTTTTTCTTGCGCTCAACTGCGCTGGCTCGTCCTTGGCGCTGAAACAAAAAGACCAAGTGTTAGGCGCATACTTTAATGCGTCTAACGTTGGCCAACACGCCTTGCCGAGTGGAGGAGGGAGAACGCAGACGAGAGACCGGCACATGGCCTGCTTTCGTTACACCCCCTTCCAAGGCCAAAGTTCGCACCCGCGAACGGCCTGACTCTGTTTTTCCCTCTCTCTCTCCCTGTCGACCGGCAATGGCAACCAACGATAGACGCTAAATTATATAATAATATCTTAGACTTAGCTTAAATCATAATTAATTCTAAGTTGGTAACAACCAGATCAACTAAGAGCAAAATATAACAAACCCAATAGTCTAATCCGAGTGATATGCCTAACCTTTCGTCATAGCAAGCCGACTAATCCACTGCGCCAAGATCGCGACTATCTCAGTACTCAATTAAACCAAGAATCTTACCATTTACTGCCGCTCCAACGACTCCAAATACCGGAGCCTGAGCGTTCGAAGCTCCTCCGCCGAAGGAAACGAGGCACTTGCCCCGGATAGTCTTTGGCCGGCATCCTCAGTCGCCTCGGACCCAATCACCTCGGCGCTCCGATCGCTCGGCTCACCCGCGGGGACCGACGCCTGCTCCGTCCGCGGCGCGATTTCCATCCCCGTAATTTCAGCCGAACCGACTTCAATCCCGGCTCTCTCTACCGCAAGCGCCTGTGACCTACGCGCGAGCTTAGCGCGAAAACGCTTGCCACATTGGTGCCTGGGCTTTTTCGCCTTGGGCTCCCCGACGGAGGATTCAGGGCTGGCTACCTCGGGCATTGACCTAGAAACTTCGAGCTCCGGCTCTACAGTCTTTGCCTGCGTCGCCGGGAGCTCTACTGGTTCGCCCGGGCGAGCCCGAACACTTACCTCCTCCACCGATCGAGCGCGCGCCTGGTCTGCCATGAAGGCGTCACGGCAACGCGGACAGTCTTGCTCACGGACATCGAGTCGCCCACAGTTTCTACAGACCGGACGCGAGAGAGGTGGATTCCTGCAGATTGACCTGGGATGTAACCCCGTTCTGCAATTAAAAACAGCGGAACGAGGGCACGTCCAATTCGTCATTCCAAGGGACCGGAGCCAGGTTTTGCAGGAAGCTACCTCTTAACAACCGAAACCCTGTTTCGTCGACCTAACACGGCGACGCAGAGGACGAGGCCGGGCTCGCTGCTTGAGGAGTCGGGATAGGTCGTAACGGCCCAAGGGTTGGTCGCTCTGGCACAACCGGCTCCACTCTTCGCGGGGTCGGCGGCACCACTACTTCCATCCTTGTGCTTGCCTCTCCCGTCTTCTCGGCAACTGTGCTCGCACTAACTTCCGAGGCTCTCCCTTTGTCGACAGTCAGCGAAACCGGTGGCTGGAGGGCGCCTGTTGCCTCAACAACGGCTCCCTCCGCCATCTTGGGTAAAGTTGGTGTCGAACTGGAGGATGGTCTCTCAAAATTACACGCGGATAGGTTGAAACGCATTGTGCGCTTCTTCCTACTCGAATTCTGGCGAGCCGCAGCCTCCTTCCTTCTCTCGTCCTCCATATACCCCGCTGGGTAGAATTGCGCGGGCCCACCCCTACGAACGAATTGGTACGCGGGGTCTAGCCTCTGTAACGCGAGCGGTTTGAAAGGGAGGTTAGGATGGATGTGTGGCTGTGGAGCCACTCGAGGCAGCTCCTGCACCGGCATCGCCTCATCCTCGGAGTCGCTCGAGCCTAGCACCACCTCCAGTATACCGTTGGTGGCGCCTCGCTTTGTGGGACTCCAGCTTCCGCTTCCAATAGAAGCCCTCTAGGTACGGCTTCGATTTGCCGCCCTACCCGCGAGATATCCTCCCGCGGCAGCTCGAGAACCCGGCGATTTCTCGCCTTGGCTACTCGTGCCCGCCTGCGAGAAGACAATTCCCTCTTTTGCGGCGATAACTCTCGACTTCTCGGACGCTTCGCGTATGCAATGTGTCGTGAGCCGAAACGCTGCGCTACGACGCACTGCCTCATCCCAGGTACGCGTGGGCGCAGCCAGACGAATTATCGAACCCGCACGGCGGTTTCCCGTTAATAGACGAACCCCTCGCCGGTCGCTCACGAACGGCGTCGGGGGCGAAGGCAAGGGCGGCGGCAAAGAGAATCCCTTCGCCTGCCCGTCACTGTCCCCGCCAACCGACGCCTGTGCCAACTGTGAAACACAGGAGGCAACCTCGACGTCAAAGGAGGCCGCCTGCCCAAGGCCCGAGAACCGGGCGGCAGACTCCGACGCTCGGTCTACCTCCATCGCCCCAGTAATTCCCGACGAGTTCACCGATGCGGTCACGTCGCCTATAGGTGTTTGAGCCTCGGCGACTTGAGTGATGCAGCCCGACTCCTCGGTTTCAGCCATCTTCACTTGACGTCGATGAACTTCTTGTACCTTAAAAAAAACAAAACAATTCAGTTATTACACCTGTTCTATTTCATAAACTATTTATGTACCTTACGTGGCGGTATATATCGCTTAATTTCCGAGACGTGTACCCTAGCCGTACGATGCTTACTATTTGTCGCTAACTCCTTGATCTCGGGCGAAATTACTGAAATAATTTCAAACGGCCCGTCGAATTTCGGCTTGAGTTTCGCGTTTTTACCATCCGCTGCGCTCGAAAGCGTATGCACTTTGCGCAAAACCAAGTCACCTACCTGAAAAAGTACCTGACGCCTATCCTTATCGTAGTGTTTCTTTTGCTTTTCCTGAGCTTCATCAATGTGCATAACTACCAAGTCGCGTAATGCATTTAAACGTGATAGCCTATCTTCCCACGCCTTCGTATCTATCTTAACAATAGGGGCCTTTACCTCGATCTCGCGCCTTAAACTCTTTACCGGACGCGGATCCCTACCAAAGTTCAGAAACGCCGGCGATACTTTTGTAGACGTCTGAGTCGCCGTATTGATAGCATGACGAAGGTCATGCAAATACCTATCCCAGCTCCTGTGATCGGCATCTATAAACGTCGCTAACATCGTCTTTATCGTACGATTTACGCGCTCAACCGGGTCACTTTGCTGATGATACGCAAGACAAAATATATGTTCGATACCATATTCTCGCAACCTGTCTGGAAACACTTTGCTCCTATATGCCTTTGCATTATCACTAACGATATATTCCGGAATTTCCCACCTAAACAGGATTAACTCCTCAAGCGCGGCAACCAGAGCAGGACCGTCCGCCGAACGTAGCGGTTTTAACTCGACCCACTTGGTAAATAAGTCTTGAAAAACCACCAGGTATTTAAACCTATTTTTGCTACGGGGCAGCTCTACGACGTCAGTCGCTACTACGGCCCATGATCTTTCTACCACGCGTTTACCCATTAGACCTTGGGGTGCCTGCTGGACTACCTTGTACTTCTGACATTGAGAGCACTCACTTACGAACGTCCTCACATCATACCGTACTCCTGGCCAGTAATACTCACGAGCAATTCGATCGTAAGTCTTTTCACGGCCGATATGTCCAGAGAATGGCTCGCAATAAGAGTCTCTCAACACCCTTTCTCGGTACTCCAGCGGCACCACCATGCGCCAACATTCCTCGCGATTAGTTATCGGATCGTGCAGGTGATCGCGCATGAACCGATACAGGACGTTATTCTCTACTCTCCAATTCTCGAATTTCTTCGGACTTTGAAGAACGTCTTTCACGCGTTGTAGATACCAAGCATCCTGTATCTTATCAAATGCGCAAATCTCGAGTTCGTCCTCAAATTCTCGCGAAAGTGCGTCCGGCACATGGTGCAGCGCTCCCTTTCTATGTACTATTTCACAATCTAACTGCTGAAATTCTAGTACCCATCTTTCCAATCGACCCGTAAGTTCGCGTTTATTAAGAATCCTAATGAGCGCACTATGATCCGTAACGATGACAAAGTGTGAGCCTTCTATATAAGGCCTAAACTTTTTAACCGCGAATAATACCGCCAGAAACTCGATTTCGCTAACCGTATAATTCCGCTCGTGCGCGTTTAGCATTCAACTGGCGTAACATATAGGATGTTCGCCATCGTCGAATATCCGTATCAAACACGCGCCGACCGCGAAAGAAGAGCCATCGCAGTGCAAGTAAAAGGGGCGCGTAAAATCAGGGCGCGCGAGTACCGGCGCCTCCGTTGATGCGCGCTGTAGCCTCTCAAATGCAACTTACTGTTCTTCCTTCCATTCCCGTGGCTGGTCCTTTCGGATGAGTTTGGTCAACGGGACCTTTATCTCACTCTCGTGTTCGATAAAACGCGCATACCACCCTACCATACCTAGGAATCGGCGTAATTGAGCTACGTTATTCGGCGTAGAATAATCTACTATCGGCTTCACCTTGTCGTCGTCCGGACGCAGACCATCACTATCTAACCTGTACCCTAAGTAAGTTACCTCAGTACAGAAGAAATCGGACTTCTCTAAGTTGATTTCTAAGCCAACGCTTACTAAACGCTTCAAAACTTTCTCTAGCCAGATCACGTGGCTGTTAAAATCTGCGCTAACTACTAGCAAATCGTCAAGATACCAGAAAACGTGCGGCTCATTCTCTGGACCGAAAAGTGTGTCCATGAGGCGCGTGAAAGTAGCCGGCGCATTTACCAAACCAAACGGTATTCGCTCAAACTCCCATAAACCAAGACCTGGGTCCGCGAACGCCGTATATTGTTTGCTATTCTCTGAAAGCGGAATTTGCCAAAATGCCGCTCGCAGATCTATTTTCGACAGGTAGACTGCTCCGCGCAACCTATCTAAAATAGCGTCAATGCTAGGCATCGGATACGCGTCTACTTTCGTCACCTTATTTACTGGTCTAAAATCGAGACAGAACTTATAGCCGCCGTCCTGTTTACGTACGATTACCGGCGCACTACTCCACTGACTGTTCGATGGCTTAATTATTTTCGGCTTCCATAGCCGCATGGTTTCTTCCTGCGTGAATGCTAATATAGGAGGCGACATTCGGCGCATCGGCGTCTTTATCGGGCGCGCATCGCCTACATCTATGACGTGCTCGATAACTTTTGTAACCGCCGGAGATTCACCAGGCTCCGGGACAATCCGGCGAACGAGCGTCAAGATTGTCTCTCGTTGAGCCTCCTCGTAACTGCTTAAGCCTGCGCATTCCGCAAAATCAACTATCTCGTTATTATTCTGCTCTACTAACGGATACCAATCGCCTTGGTCACCTGCCCGCCAAGCGCGATTACCGTAGCTAATATTTATATTCCACGCTATCCAAAAGTCGGCTCTTAAAATCAAGTCGTGCTTAAGCGTAGATACTACCGTCGCAATTAACCAATTCGTCCTACCGCCAATTTCAATACTTAACCTCAAGTCGCCCCAGGTTTGCGGCTTCTCGCCTGAGATGCCCTGTACAAAAATCGTAGGCGGCTTTAACCGGTCCTTGAAACGTAAACCAAGATTCGGTCCTACTACCGATACCTGAGCACCTGAATCTAGTAGCGCTGTATAGACTTGCCCGCCTATGTCGACCTTAATAAAGAACCTATTCTCTACTACTGCGACTAACGCTGCATCTGATTCATCTGCCGTTTTCTTCGGGATTTCTGAGTTCCACTCAGACCCTCCCATCACTAAAACGGAAGGTGCATCGGCACCGACGACCGAACGTCCAAACAACAAAACCCTGCTATCAACAAGCCCACTTCTATCGCGCGTGACCATGACCTTTGTCGCAGCCCGCTCCGACGGGAGCGCAGCGCCTGAGCTCGTTTCCTTACCAACAAATTCTTTCACAGGTTCACCCTGATTTCCCAAAGCAATGGCCTTTTCCGAAGCCTGCCCAACCGTGGGCGAAATACTCGAACCTGCCTCATTCGTGTTCGTGCGCAACGATGGCAACTCATTTTGCCTCACTGGGCACTTCTCAGGCGAGCTAACTATCGCGCAAAATTTATTAAACCCTATCGGATCATACATATCCTTATCGGGCAAAGTTTTTCGCGCGACAGTGTGTCGACTTTTTTGAAGACTTTCCGCGTCCTGCTGTAACGAGTCACGTTTATTTGCCTCTTTGGGTTCATTGCTAATCCTACTAGGGAAACATACGCCCTCGTCACTCTGCGCCTGAACTTCTTTCAATGTCGAACGACTAAACTCGCCTTTAAACACATTTTTGAACTCAACGATTTCCTTACTCGCTTTTTCCGGATCCTCATATTCTACAAATACTGCACGCTTAACCTTAGCCTTGACTTTCAAATATTCTCCTATTACCTCGTCTAAGAGAGGTGGCGCAGAACTGGCAGTTCCTGCCTTGTTCTCGCCTTCCTCTTTTACCAAATTCACGAAAGGAGGCGCAAAACTGGCAGTTTCTGCCTTGTTCTCGCCTTAGCATTTTGCCTCAAATCTATTCCTTTCTTCTACGATGTCTTCGCTCTTTGCGCGAAGTACTTTCTCTACCTCAATGGCCCGCTCAATCCATCTTAGGCAGGAGTCGTCGAGCGGTCGACGGCTCCCGCGCTGAGGTTTCCCTGCTTCTCTTGATTACAAGTGGGGCAATCTCTATAAACGTAGCCGATTGGCCCACAAACCTGACAATATAATGTCGACTCTGAAGTTCGCGTTGGACAGTTATTAGCGTAATGCCCAGGTTCTTGGCATTTATAACAAACTACCCGCGGATTGACCTGAGCTATCGGGCATTGCGCCCTCCTATGTCCCACCGCGTTACAATTGAAGCAAGCCCCCCGTGAATGGCCTATTTAAGTTGCTACCTCCCTGATTGCGCTGCTGCGGGACCAGACTAGAGGCTACACCTGCAGCCGAGGCCAACGAAGCCTGCGCGCTCTGACGAGCAGGCGCGGCTTCGTTCGCAGGCTGGTTTCTTACCTGTGGCTGTTGCCTATCGGCAATAGCCACGGCAATTTCATCGTTCTGCTTCTTGCCCTTTTTACCTAGTTTTTTGTTCTGCTGCTGTGCTTTCTTTTTAGGAGATTCGACTATTAAGACCTCGTCAATCGCGTTGTTTAAACCGTCAATAGTTTCGACCGATTTTTGCTTACCGGGTGACTTCTTCGTCTGTGTGTACGCGGATTCCGGAATTAGCGTTACGTCAGCCGTGGGCGGCTTTTGCCACCTTTTCCAACCGGCCATGCGATCTTCGAGCGCCATACCCGCTTCTTTAAAACTATTTAGATCCGAGAAGGTATTAGTTTCAAGATATCGCTTATATCTTGTATGTAGACCCTCTATAATCATAGCTAACTGGCGTCTCACCGAAACGGGCCGATCAAAACGGCGTAAAATCGTCTGAAAAACCGCGATATAGTCCGTAATGTTCTCGTTCTCGCCCTGTATCCTTTGACGCAATTCACCGTAAAGTTGTTCTCTGTTCAATCGTCGACAGAATTCGCTAGAAAAACTCTTTTTAAAGTCTTTCAGCGTCCTCCACATACCGCGATTAACCTCGTACCACGGACGCGCCTTATCGCGGAATGCAGTGCCTATTGCTATCAGCATCTCTTCATCCGAGATGCCATAATAGCGCTGGCAATCACTCAAACCTGATAGAAAACTTAGTGCGTTTGTACTATCCTTACCGGAAAAACGGAGAGACCAGGCATTGAGCGCGCTTACTCCATCCGCAGGTTTACCATTTATATACTTGATTCTTGGAGGAGCACTCTTTTTGCTTGGTCTTTCCGCTCTTACTTGCTCAGTTTTCCGCGGCGATTTAACTTTATAGGTGTTGCAGCTATCAGTATCCGATAGACTCGAGCTAGTGTCGCTTCCACTGATATTTTCTACCTGTCTCACCTGCTTTTGTTTAGGTCGCCTTATGCTCATTACGCTTTTCTCACTAATAATCGAACCTTCACCTAATGGAGCTGGTATTTCCACTTCCTCTCTAGTAGCTACCCGTAACTCGCGCTCCCAGTCTTCAACCCATGAACTTACTCTAGGCACGTGATATTTCGTGCTCGCCGATCTACTTGAATTGGCATAGAGAAATGTACTACCTGCTCTATTGTTTGGTGCGTTCGCGTGGGCAGATGGCTCAGTCGCAACCGCTGGCGCATTTAGCGTCTCGCGGTCGCCGAGCGGCTTGGCCTGAGGCGGCAATGAAGCCCGCTGTTCGGCCTGAGCCGCTCTACTGTGCATCGCCTCTCTTTCAACTCTAAATACTGTATTCGCGCCGTCTGTAACACCTTGCCGCACTTCTCGTCTATATATCCAACGCGGTACTGCTGTGAGGGCTCCCCAAATCTGGCTTTTCGCGCTAGTGCTACGCTCGCCTTGGTTTTGCGCGACTTGTTCGCGTGCGCGTTCGGTCCTGTTGTCCGACGGCGAGCGAGCCGCCATCGGTAACACGTCGTTATTACCGAGCGCGACTGCATTTTCGTCCGGCGGTCGAATTTGTTTGCAAGGAGTGGTACAACTTGCTCTTGCCTATGTCGCCTGCTCTTGCTCACGTGATGCCCAGGTTCGCGTTCCGCGCACTGCTTACCGTCGTTTCTTGCTGTTCGCCGTATAGCTTTTCCGGGATTCGGCCTGACGCAAAATCGCTCGAGCGCAACGGTGGCTGCAAATCTGGCCGCTCTCTTAACAGCATATATCGAAAATACCGGGTTTGTAACTCTTCGAGATCACCGTGTAAGCTAAGTTCGCGATAGCGCATTAATTCCAACAAAACAGTCGGTTCTGTGGAATCAATTTTGCGTTTTAATTTTTTCGCATACGCATCGCGTAATATTCTGCGCAAGATTATTTTATCTCTACATGCTAGCGACATTGTTGTTACTAAAAATGAAAATCCGTAACTTGACTACGACGCGAGCTTATGGGGCTAAGCAAGTCTCGACCGGTCCGTGTAACCTGATACCTTACTAACTAATTTCTTTCCAAGCTATAAGCCGGCAAGAAATCGTCTTGCTTACGCCTAAGGAAAGAAATTATAATTTATCAAAATATACTTACCGTAATTTTTGAATAGGCAGTTTAGTAAAATTCTTAAAACAAAGAAAAACTAAAGCGAGGAAAGAACGCAGTCGTCTAGCGTCAAAGCGACTCAATGACGCACCGTTGTCATCCGACACCGCTACTAAGAAAGGTCACTGGCAAGCACTAACAAGGAATTCAAAATACCGAAAACTCGAAATTCTTTTACGCGCACTCTTTTTCCCTTAGTTCACAAAGAAAATCAGTTAACCGTTATTTCTAAATTCATTATCAAACCATTTCTCTCATTTATCTCTCAAGTACCAAACTCACAAGGGATGCCATGTAACAAAACTCGTTTCTTTGTTACTAATTCTTTGCGGGGTAAGTGAGGCACTTTCGCTCAAGACAATTGAGGGAGAAAAACGAGGAGAGGCTGATAAATGAATTATAGAAAGACAGAAAAAAAATCTCACTTACAACCTATTATTATTAATCATTATTCAAACTAAACATACGCGCGCATAACAAAGTCTAATTACTAACTAACCAACTACATAAGAATAATATACTACTCATAGTATTCACAAATGAATACTTCGCATCTCGTCTTAATATCCAATCGCGCACTTAACCTATTACAAACTTACTTAAATTACGCGAACCTATACCGGATGAACTGCCCGGCACGTGGGCGCCTGGACAATACGCCGGTCGCAACTTACATTACTACAAATTAAACTTAAACGCGGACCTTTAGATAGCCGGCACGTGGATGCCTGGCTATCCTATCAGCGCGCACCGGCCGTCGCATCACCAGAGAGAGAGTGTAGAGAGAAAGAAGAAAAGAAGGCTTGACCTTTGTTCACCGCTCCTAGCAACGTCGTGGATCCCGGGCGATGTGCTGCCGCAGGAAGTACCGGTCATCGTCGCTGGTAAGATCGTTGCTAGCTGCTGGCTGCTATCGCCGACCAGGTATCCACAGGCAACGTTGACTCTCCTTGCAGGGGTGGGCTGGCTGCGGTCGCAGACAAAGCTGTTGCTGGTAGGGTTGACCTTCCTTCCGGTTATCCCAAACTGCACTCTCTAGCGGGACTACTGCACTCTAGTGGGACTGTGCTTCGACTCTTCTCTCTAATAGGACTGGGCTTCGACTCTCTCACGCACTAATTCTTGCGCTCGTCTTGCAGCCGTTCAGCGGCGCTCGCTCCTCTCCCTATCTTGACCTATTAGCTAGGCGGCACGCGACGCGCCGCTTATCGGTCACGCGTTGCGCGCCTGCCAATCCCTGCATGGGCCTATTACTCTCTCTCTCTCTCTCTCACTTTCTCACTCTCTCTCTCCGCGCTCCTCAACTTTTTCTTGCGCTCAACTGCGCTGGCTCGTCCTTGGCGCTGAAATAAAAAGACCAAGTGTTAGGCGCATACTTTAATGCGCCTAACGTTGGCCAACACGCCTTGCCGAGTGGAGGAGGGAGAACGCAGACGAGAGAACGGCACAGGCCTGCTCTCGTCACAAGATAATTTTGTTGCCTAAGTTATAGACATGAGAAAATTACATATAATGAGGTATTTCAGCCATACTAGTGTGTGATTATCAGTGAAACCCTGCACCATGCATAAAGAAAATATAAATTTATACAGTAAATAACATATATTTACCAACATATACTATGTTATTTTTCAATTTTTGGTTTGGGTAATACAATGCATTCTTATGTGTCTATATGTGTATATATGTATGTATACATATATATATTATACATAAGATAAATACGCACAAGTACACACACACACACACATATGCACTTATGCGTCACATGTTACATACTCGTACTCGGATACGATATCTCCTCCGGATTGAGCCAGCATATGACTGAAATAATAGAATTAAAAATAAATTTAACAAACAAGTGCTAATATAATATCTGTAACGTAGAAAATGATATTTTCAATATCTGATGTACAATCATAATAATGTATGTAATGTTACGAACGAACGAAGTTTTGACAAGAATTTTCTGATTTTATAATTGATATTTGCTTAATTCTCTTACATAATTGAGAAATAATGTTTTGTTGACGAGATAGCCCGTATAATCGAAAAATAATTTTTTGTATGTAAAACTAAGGCGTTATAATTAAGATAATTATATTTACCAAATCTTATCTGAATTGTTTATCAGTTTTTATTTTCCCTTCTACGAAGGCGACACTCTTTTCATCCTGATCATCGGCTCGATCGTTGGTCATAGGAAAGTGCTTCATCATCTTATCAATCATCTCTTGTGAAACGACTGTTTGAAATTCATCTGCACACATTTGGATGCGTTCAATCTTTTTGCTCATGTTATCGAGTTTCATTTCTACTACAGTGTTTTTAGTCATAATTTTTTTTTGCAATTCTGTAAAATTATTTATACAAATATGGACGATTATAAAAATATTTATTCAAAAAGAGGATACAGCACATGAAGTTCACAGAAACTTCAAGAGCTTGAGAAAAATGGTGAAAGATCTGGTAGAGTTCATTATCGAAATGAACCTTGACGCAGAACTAAAGATCATAAGCCTGAAGGGCAGACTGTACGATTGAAGACTATTACTTACCAAAAACAGTCTTGAACATAGTCTCTACCTTCGGTAGTATACTGGAGTCTTCTGTTCTTATTTCAGGTGACTCATAGTCATCTATATTTGATAAAGAAAGAGGGTCTTGCTCAGTTTCACAGCCTTCATTATCTGCGCTCTGAACATTGATCCCTCTGTCATCGTCATCACCTCTTTCTTCATTATCATCATCGCTATCAACGATCGTTTTGTTTTTCTGACCTGATGCTTCATGAGTATTTAAAGTTGAACTTCGAACAATTTTTACTTGCGGGAAAGGCGATTTGAATTTAATCGAAGGTGAATTAACTTTTTTATTTCTGGCGCATCTGGTAGCCTTAAGTTTTTCCTCGTCGCTCGCATCAGTTAAGTCGTCTATATAGGGAAATTTCGACACTTTTGTCGCGTCGACATAATCATCTAAAAAATAGTTATTGTTACATTTCAGTTATTTGAATCAATTCCGTTAAGGGCACCAGTCGTGTGAAACAAGAAAACGTTAATGTCTTCTATATTTGTCTATTCTATTTTCCTAATCAAAATATCGTTATGAACCTTTTTTCATGGAACATTATTTTTTTTTAAATGTTCAGCTCCGGGTAAGATTCTGTACCTAGATTAATGAGCGACAATCTATCCGGAAAGGCTTATTTCATCCGTTACTATCCAGCCTTCTCAAATTTGAGCGAAGCATTTTGTTAAAAAAGTCGATTTTTCAATATTTTTTATCCGATTAAACAAAAAACAATTTTTTTTTCAAATTTGTTTCCATTGTTCTTGACAAAATAAATAGAAACCTAGATTTAAAAAATATATATACCTATTTCTGGACTTATAAAACTGAAAATGATACTTATTCAAAGGTCGCGGCAGCGATCTGAAGCATGAATGCCGAAGGCGCAGCTTACGCGACTACTACACATGATGACTTTCGAAACAGCTGATACAATTATATTTAAATGAATATATTTGACTCGTATGAACAATATAATATATCTGTATTTGATATAAAGTAACCGTTTGATTAATTTTATTTTATTAGAACACTTTAGAATAAAAAAAAGGTCGACGATATTTTAATTAGAGCATATGAAGTAAAGACTTCAACATTTCCTTATTTATCACTGACTTATTTATAGCCTTATGTAATCTCGACATACACACTAGATGTACCAAAATATATGCAATAAATAGGTTTCCCGCATTTAAATTCACTATTTGAGAATATGAAGTTCTGGGATCAGCTACAGTGTCTTTGATAAGAAAAATTAATTGAATCTAAAAATATTAATCCCCAAGCGGTAGAAAATTTGGATATATTATATGTTGTGACGGTAAACGTCAAATTAGCGTTGATAATATAACCTAATTGCTGCCTGCGGGGGCAGCACCTACCGGGGAGACGAAAAATGTAACGAAGGAATTCGGCGCGCGAGCAGACGGAACGCGCGCGATTGAAATTGAACTAGTGAAGCACTGGTCATCGTCACGCTCACCCGCAACTACGACGCCGATTACTAATACGTGAGCTAGAGATCGAGTCATAGAGTGAAGCATTGACCGCCATCACGATCGCCCGCCTTTTCTCGCTAATACCGATCATTGTGCCGCTAACGTCTTGACGATCAAAGAGGAACGCCCAGATCAACGCCGATAGTGATTGCTGCTGCCAAGGTTCCGGACAACTGCCAAGGAGAGAGACCTGAGCCGACGGAGAAGCGTCGCCTTTCACGAGACCGGCTGAGTGTGTGTGAGGTTTCGCCATCGAGGGCGAAACCGCGTGTACGCGAGTTCGTGATCCGCGACATAAACACAAAACAGTTCCCGCGCAGTGCGACTTGTTTAGCGTCATCTTCGTACGCCTACGATATTAAGGTAAGCTGGCCAGCTTAATCTCGCGGACGCGATACACTTGCATGAGTAACTATTAGTTTTCCGACGTCTCAAGCGTGCATGTAATAGCTCTTCCAACAAAGAGCAGCGACCGTTCCGACACTGCATGTTGTCGTCGAGCGAACATCGATGTAAACAAACACGCGGGCCGACCTGATGTAGCATATAATAGACAATAAAAGGTTCTGTTCGAGTCATTAAGAAGTGTTCCCGACTCCCTTATTTCATATTGCTTCTACTCACTTTCTCATAGGTTAATAGATTTACTGGTTGACTGACACCTGTCTCCCCATGCTCTCCAGATTGCGTTTTGAGCATACATGATTATATTATAAAAACAATTAAACGGTATCCACCCCGTTACAATGTCAAAGTTTGAAGATTTTGCGGCTTTTAAAATGGGCTCTTATGGAGACAAGACAAAAAATATTGGAATTTAACTTATTGTGGAAAACTAACATTAACCCATTAAGTGGCAAACGTCCATTGCTGCAAAGCTTCGATTTGACATTATGCCATTCGTACAATTCTCAATAGATTTGGATGAAATTAGGTTTCCTTATGTTTTAGTGTATGCTCTTTTGAAAAATCACCAAGTGTTTTTGAAAATCTTGACAGAAAAAAAAATATGGCCGATTTTTTCGAAAAAATTCCAGATTTTTTCAATTTTTCTCCAATATTCGCTCTGCTGAAAAGAAATGGACCCTAAAATAGGCTCCCTAAATAATATTTTTCGCAACATGGGACAATTATCTTTCAAGCGCATTCGACTTTATTAAAAAATGTTGATTAGAAAAAAAAATATGGCGGTTTTTGTATCGTAGTGTAATTTAGAAATTCATGATTTTTTTACTCGAAAAATATCAACTTTTGAAAAAAATATTATAGAACAAAAAGTGCTTAGAAGTGGTCAAGAAACATGTGAGAATTTTTGAAATTTGAAAATTTTTTTAAAAATAAAAAATTGAAAATGTTTGAAAAATTTTATAATAATTAAGTTTCTCTCTAAACATGTTTTTTTGACAATTCTTAGTGATTTTATGGCTGGTATGTATTTGAATTCAACCGAAAATGTAACGGAAATACAATCCAAGTTTTGCGAATTTACGCAGCTAAATAAAATTTTTTAAATTAAAAAATCTCCACTTTAATAGTTTTTTGTTTGTATTTTTGTATTTTGTTATTTTTGTTTTTTTGTATTTTTTTGTATTTTGTTATTTTTGTTTTTTTCTATTTTTTTGTATTCAATTTTTATGTTTTTAGAAATATTGCTTTTTGACAATCATTTGTTACCAATTATTTACTTGTGTAAATTAGCAAAGCATTGACTACAATAATACTTTTTACACTCTTTGCACATGTAAAACGTACGAGTAGCACATCCTTGTCCATTGCAAGCTCTTCTTCTGATAGTTAGGCTCAAATTGTGGTTTTTCAAATCACCTAATTTAGCATTTTTGACATAACTATCTACAATACTCAAAGCGAATTTTTTTGTGCTTACTTTTTTTTTGCCTGAACAAGCAATATAGAGTATTACTGCATTTGCAATAGAAGACTGGATAATTCTCATCAATATTGGCCAAGTCCATCTCTTACTTCTAATAATAGGTAATAAAGCACTACAGTACTGATCGTGTAGGTCAACACCTCCCATAAATAAGTTGTAAAGTGAAAACACAAGTGGCATAGAAATGTCAGTTCTTATTTTTTTTCTTTGGAGTAGCGTTTCACTTCTTTTGTTGGTGTAACACCAGCTGCAGTTGAAATAATCGAAACTTGTTTAGAATCTACCACGGTTACGAAGTTCATTCCGCTATTTTTTTCATATTGAACTTTAAAAGTTCCACGAGGAGCTTTTTTATCAATTTCATTTTTTACTGGTATACGATCTTTCCTAATTACACCAGTAGCTCGTAAGCCAAGCTTTTTTAAATGAACAAGTAAGTCTGGATTTGTGTAGTAATTATCAAACCAAAGATGGTATTCTTCAATTTTCTTTCTAGAAATTGATGAAAGTAAAGCTTCGCTCATAGATAAAACAGCTTGGCTTCCTAGAGCAATACTTGACAATTCATCATTATGAGTGCCTTTGCCACAGTATATGTCACAGTCAAAGAGGTATCCATCAGCACCACAAATTCCAAACTCTTTTATTCCCCATCAAGTTGGTTTATTTTTTATAAATTGTTTGATCAACAGTCTACCAAATAATTTAATCATCATTTCGTCTATGGATAATCCTGTCTGAAAAGAACCAAACTGTTTTATATTTTTCCTAAAAATTTCTAATATAGCTCTAACTCTCCAAGCACGATCTTTTTCATTTTTATCTGTAGGTTTGGAGAATTTGATTTTTGATTTGATTTTCAAAAACTTTTTCAACGACATCAATGATCTAACTACTAGGGACTCGAGTAACTCATTTTTGGACCAATAATCTTTTTCAGATGTTCCTTTGTTGAACGCAGAAAGAATAATAATGGCAACAAATTTATTTAGTTCTTCTATTGTTATATCCAAACCGTTAAATTTTGAAGCTTCAATGATATATTCTTTTATATTTTTACAAAAGAACATTTCAAATAATTCAACAGGGGTACTATTAGCAATCATTTTACGATCTTTATCTTTTAACAAATATTTATTAGATGGAATTTCATCATACTTTTTCTCTCCATCTGTCCAATCGTATACATGATCTTCTTGCAAACGTTTCTGAGTGTTAGAGTAACTTTTTTTAACTTCATGGTACGATAACAATTTTTCAACAATTTCTTGAACATCGTTTTCATCATCAGCGTCGTCATTTTCATCAGCATTATCTTCATCACTAACATCTTCAGAATTGTTAGATTCGTTTTCAGATTCTGAATCTGAACTCTCAGGATGTGGTAACATAACAACATCTACCGTGTCATCATTTTTAGACACTTCACAAGATTCACTTGAAAATGCAATTTGTTTTTTATTTTTATTACACCTTCTTTGAGGTAAAATGCGTTTTTTTCCAGACATAATACCAGCAATTATTTGAGAAAACCAAAATTAAAAAGAAAAAACTTAATTACAAGTAATTGCCTTTTAAGGTTTACAAAATATTTGAATAAAATGGTTGGATATCACACCACCTCAAACTAAAAATGTTAAGTTGATAAACTACACGGCATACGACAATAATAAAATCCTAAATTTTTTGAAAATATACTTTCACACAAAAAGAAATTTTGTTTGAAATAAATCCCTTCGAAAAGGCTTTCAAAATATCGCTGTAGTAAAATTGCAGGGGTAACTCGAATTACATTTTTCAAAATAGCAAATGCTACAAAAAAATATCGACAATAGATATAAGATTATGATATTTTTGTAATTGATTTTTATAAATTAAAACTGAAGTTTATTATTATTATTTTATAAAACTTGCTTAGTAATGTGTTACAGCCAAGGCCTTTATTTATAACATATGTAAAATTAGTAATTTGAAGTAAACAAATATTTCTAAAAATGAACTATTATAGAACTCTTCTGCTAAAAATAATGAAAAATACTTATTAAAAAATGTTATAACATATACATTTACTTAAAATTGGCAAAAATAAGCACTTCCAAAAAAAAGTATAAATATTTTTGGATTTTCGGGAAATTCAAATTTTCAATTTTCCAAAAATTTTCCAAATTATTTAGTAAAAATTCCTACGTGTTCCTCGACCAATTCTAAGCACTTTTTATTCTACAACAATTTTTCCAAAAGTTGACGTTTTTTGAGTAAAAAAATCATGAATTTCTAAATTACACTACGATACAAAAACCGCCATATTTTTTTTTCTAATCAACATTTTTTAATAAAGTTGAATGCGCTTGAAAGATAATTGTCCCATGTTGCGAAAAATATTATTTAGGGAGCCTATTTTAGGGTCCATTTCTTTTCAGCAGAGCGAATATTGGAGAAAAATTGAAAAAAAATTTGGAATTTTTTCGAAAAAATCGGCCATATTTTTTTTTCTGTCAAGTTATTGATAAAGCTTGGTAATTTTTAGAAAGAACATACACAAAAACATAAGGAAACCAAATTTCATCCAAATCTATTGAGAATTGTACGAATGGCATAATGTTAAATCGAAGTATTGCAGCCATAGACGTTTGCCACTTAATGGGTTAAGGAGGTTCCAGCGCGAAAAGTTTATCCATTTGGTATAGTTATTTGAATATATAGTATATAAAACCAATTTCACGATCTTCTACATATATTCTGGTGTATTGTATCTAGATTTCGAGGACCCTTTAATAAAATATAAAACAAACCGTTAGTTTTTATCAAGGTGATCGGATACAATTTCTAATTAGACTTCGGAGGCTGCTGATCTATAATTGCATTTTTTATTATCAGACTGTCGGAATTAATTAGCTAGTACATTCGTTTTTTGTTCGGATTTAACCAAGCGCTAGGGATCACCCGAATCTTTTCTTCTTCGTCTCTAATAATAGCGTATTTCTTCATTTTTTGTAATGTAACAGGCTGCCGCCTAGCCGCAAATCCCGGGTAATTATAGTCCTCAATACGGCCAGACGGTGCACTGTTAGCTGTATGCTTCTAGCACACTTACTCACCTCGATCCGGTGGACGCATGCGCCGTGTCCACTCAGCGATCTAACTTGGGTGCGCGATCTCTCCGCAAAGTGGCGCTGGTGCGCTAGCTTACTAGCGCTCCGTCGGACACGGCAAATACCTCGGTCGACGAACAGCTCCTACTATGCTCGCGCGATCCGTGCTAGATTACCGGCGCATTCGAATCGAATGTAAACAATAATACTGATATCGGACTAAGGGAAGACTAAATAATAAGACCGTTTCTCGTTGTTCTCTAACCACTTTATTTGGTGAAAACTAAAGCTGTATAAGGGCGAGATTTGCCGAGAGACTTACGCTCGCTATTTCGACACAATGATTCGAACGGGGAGAGAGAGAGTAAATCTCGCGGACGTCGCGGACTATTCGCACGCACGCTGCATATAAATTCCCCGCGCACGCTGCGCGGGATCGCACGCTAAACACAATTAAAAAGTGCTGTGCACCTACCGCTAAATCGACGGGGATACGGTGGTCAACCGTATCCGACTATATTACAGGACGACGAACTGCCTCTGCGACTGCTTCTCCGTTGGGGCTGTCGCGGTACTGTTGAAGCTGCTGAGGTTGATGTCGCTGCTGCCGAGGCCGCACACGTTGAACAGTGCGCGCACTCGGCACTCCACTCACAATTATCAGTACCACTGGTGGTGCACACGTTCCGCAGTGTGCACATTCGTCTCGCCACTCGCTAATTATCTACGCCAACTCCCTGGATCTCACTCGGAAAGAAAGGTCACGTCGTTGCTCTAAACACAATTAGCTGCGATGCAGGCGTACCGAAGGACACGGTCATACTGGCTCGCTAGTTCTCCCCTCCCGGTCATTGCCCCTAACGCGCCCTCTCTCTCTCTCTAACCCAAGCCGATCGCGGCTGTTACGCTCAGCCACGCTTAGTAGTTCACGCGAGTCCAAACGATTTTCGGCAACCGTTGCAGTAAACACCTAGAGAAAAATTATAATTATATGAGAGTGATGTGACTGTCGTTCATTTGGTTTCTTAAGGAGATTCAAACTCGTTGCTCAATCATTTATTTTGGCTCCTAAGAACCAGAGATGAGTGGGCTGGAAAACGATGTTTCTTTTCATCAATTAAAAAAAATTGAGATTTCAAAATCACTTTTCTCTAAAATAACTAAAAATACCCTTCAAAAATTTTAGGTGGACTTTCTAATTACCATGTACTACCCAAATGAAAAACAAGAAGTACGAAAAATTAAATAGGTTTTTTTTTAATTCACTTTAAAAATTGCAATTTTCGAAAAAAGCCAAATTTCAATCCACACATCTTTGGTCAAAATTAAGCTAGAGAGACGGACGAAGACGTAAATTGAAGCTCTTTTCATGATTAACAAAAAACATTCTTGGGGTTTTTCAGAAAAATCAAAATTGACTGAGGTATGAGTTAGCAAATATGGGCGAAAGACCCGCTTAGAGAGTACTTGTATGAATTAAGGGAGAACAGATTTTTTTGTTCAAAAGTACATGAAAAGACGAATCGAATGTGAGATCGCGCGTCTAGATATCTCAAAAGTCGTAGTACTAAGATTTTTTAAAGACTGATTAAAAAGGGGCCTTTTTTGAACCTTAAAAAAATATATATATATTGTCACGTGTGTGGACTCTGCTCAACGAGTGCCTGAGCCACACTCTGCGATGTGACGAATGGAAATACTCCGGTTACTATATGTAGACAATAATGTCCGTGGCTTAGTGGTCAACGCATCAGGCTTGCAAGTCGGATAGCCGAGATTAGAGTCCCGGTCCCGTCACTTTTTAATTCAGTCGAATAAAGAGATGTTAGCGAGCTATCGACTCGTGACAATATATATATTTAGATTTGAGATAGATAAAAGGCCTCTTTTTACATGTAGAACACTAGAATATAGGATGGTTTAAAAATTAAACTATCTTGTTTTTTTTCATCTTCAGCAAGATCTTTCTTGCTATACGAGTATTCGCTTATTCTGTTGGCGTCGAAAATAAATGTTAATTTAGTATATATACTTATATTGAACAATGAATTATAGAATGTTGACATGGTAATAAAAATATATCACGATTGTTTAACATCAATTATATTTTGAATTTAATGATACATAAATTTATAGATACACATATTAGAGTCTGACTTCTGAACATCAGACGTCTCATGAAGAAAATATAATTAAATGAATTTTTTGGTTTAATATATGCGAGATGTGCTCTTTGTGAAGACCACGTTGTATTGCTCTAGTATTTATCCCATTTCAGACCCAAATACAAGAAATATTTCACCCATCACGGATAGTATGAGTTATTGGAGAAGTAACGAATCCGTTTGTATATGATACCTTAAAAATTTTGCAATAAATTTCGTCGCACAACTAACACTCAATATCTTCATTTTCTTTTACAAAATTACTATTTAACGTACCACTTGCAAAATTCGACCAGACAAATAAATCTCGGTTAACTACGTTCTGCTTACCGATAGCATATAATCCTTTCTCATTTTTTATTAAATTATAAACTGTAATTACAGTACCATCTCTCAACATAACGGTATTATTTTGATCATCAGAGATATTAATACGATATGAATCATTAACAATTAATGATTTGTATTGTGTACCTCTAAAACAGCCATTAGTGAGCAATCCATTGTAATGTATCTTATCTAACTTCAATTTATCTTTTTTTAAACTAATACAACGTTTGATTTTTGTGAGAGATTCATACTCCGCTAACCGTCTAGCAATTTGTTGCAATGGTCGCTCTCCTTTTCTAATTAATTTTTTGATAGAACAAATGTAACTTTCGAATTGAAATGCACTATAAGATTCTAATGCACTGTACTTCTTAACATCTTCTACTAAATGTAATAGGTTATGAACGTTGAACGAAACATTTTCTTTGCCATAAATATCTTGAAAACCAGTAATAAACTAAATTATCAACGATTGTGCAAATTGAATGTTACCAGGTACTGTAATACAAGAATTACTTGAAAGTATTATCATACTAACATGAAGTAATAAAAAATTATGATATACTTTGGGTTCTAAAATATCTTTCAAAACAAAGGCACCATAATACAACAAAAAATGTCGAAATTCAGTGGCTTTCCACTGTTTCCAATACTAAAATGATCTACACAGCCTATTAAACTCTGCCGGTAACATGTATTGAAGATTTTCGAGTCTACTCGAGATAACTTTAATCTGCTCATGTGATAATTTACCAGCATTGCCTCATGACTCCAAGATGCACAGCATGCATAGGATCGATTGGAACATTGAAAACCAATCCTACATAGGGTAATTTATTTAAAATTGTTTCTTGATGTATTTTTATTTGGTAACTATCCAAATAAGAAAGTGTTTTGAATTTTTCATCCGTTCTTAAATGGGTACTAGCATGGCTTTTCAAAATTTGTTCGTTACGTGTCGGGAAAGCCATAGAATTAAAATATTCGCCTTCTATCAGACATTTAGTACAGCTTGAATACCCACTGTGACCTTTTACACCTAGAATAAAAGATTTTGCGGGAGCATCGCATATAAATCCTTTGATTCGCACGCTATAAATTTTATCATCATACGGGATGCCATCAACAATTAGCCCAGTTATTTCTTCAACGAATTTGGATAAAAAAGCATTTGGGTCCGCTGGTTTTTTACACCCATAATATATGCCTATTAGACATATTGATTCGAAATCAAAATCTTTGCAAATTATAGTCCAATCTTCTTTTCCAGATGAAGATCCAGTAATTGGAGCACCATCAATATTAATCATAAGATTAACAGTATTAAATATACAACGGGCAGCAAGCCGATCTGAAATAATTTTTGTAACAGCCTTTTTAACACCTAGATGGCAATAGTGGCCGCTATCCATCACATCAACTTCAATTGTTCTTGGAGTTTTCAAAATGGTTCTTGGATCTTTCGGGAATTGCGTCTTAGTATATTTATTTAGTATTGCTAAAAGTGCTTTTAAAGCATTGTGCGGCATTTTATACACTTTCCCCCACTCAACAAAATCTTCAATAAACTTCTTATCGTTCCATTTATCGCTATTTTTAAATTGGTCGAACTCTAAATTATCACTACAATCACTATTGCTATCCGGTATACTTTCAACATCGCTGTCACTATAATTTTAATCTAAAAAAAAATTTCTGCATCGTTTGTATCATCTGAATCACAACCATCCATCATTATGTCATCATTAACGCCAATATTTACGCTGAGGTTTGGTGTACTAGTTACTGTATTATCTAATTCTATGGAGCTATGCGCAACACGATTGCTATCATGTTCCATTAAAGTTTCGTGCGATGAAGATAGCGCAAAAGCAGCTGTTGTAGTTTGATCATTACTTTCATTATGATGTTCGTTATCGGATTCGTGAATATTGGAAGTTCTTTTGGTGATGATATCTTGCACCTCCGATTCAGTTTGCTTCGCAGCTAATCGATGTATTTGCTTTATCGACGTAGGATTTCGTCGGCGCTTTCTCGTCATTTTTCTATAGAGAAATTTGCAGCTATAGACATCTACAAATTTTTCTACTTTACATTGGAAGACGTTACGATGTATTTATTTTAAAGAAGTCCGAAGATAAGACAAAAAGCAATATACGTATCTATTTCCCAAATAAATTTGAATACCATTCTAATACTATATTACTAAATGGAACAAAAACTAAATTTCTCAATGGGGTAGCAGACTACATGTGAACGAAATCAAAAGCATAGAGTCCGTGAAATAATGACAAAAAAATAAAATATACCGTAAATATACATAACCGCCGAAGCGTAATAAATAATAATCATTCACAAAAATAATTATGAAGGGATAAAGGTAAAAAACTACAGCTTTCACCAGTTACACAAAACAGGGATGAAAAATAGATATATTTCCTTCAATTACTATATGATAGAAAGGCAGATGATATGATAACATATATACATATATATATGAACAGTCGTAAGGGGGGGACTTGATTTTTAAAGTGGTAGTAAAGTACCTAGAAATAACCTATTTTTGGAAAGTGACCCTCCCCCCTGCTAAAAATAAATTGTTGAAAATTATAAAAATGGATTTACCTTAAATCATTTTCAATGATTTTCAATGAAATGATTGATTTCCAATCCTGTCAAGAATTAAAATTGAATCATGTTTAATACAATTAAATTCGAATCACAAATAATGCGAAAATTAAGAATTAATTTTAATCTCTTTGAATCATTTTTAATAGTGCTTTCAGTGAAAACTAATTTAATAACATATGATTTAATTTTTTTCAATATCTTTCAATATTTTCCAATCAAATATACTATTTAATCACATTTATTCTAATACTTTTTAATGCCTTTCAATATTTTCCAATTAAATACAATATTTGATCACACTTAATCGAACAATTATTAATATATTCCAATAAATATTGGTACTTCAGTTTCAATAACATTTATAAATAGAATAGTTTGTTATTTCTTTTAACCTTTCCCAATGAAACACCATATTGTTTTGTTCTTGGCCAAACGTGGATCATTTGTGAATTAATTTTAAATGAATTAATTTAAAAGTAGTTATTTTTATTGGTCTTTTTCTATTCAAGCATCATAACTGTACTCGGCTATACTTTTTTATTTTCTGTCTTTGATCTTTTTTTTTCATATACTTTTCCAAGCTTCCAATTCTTCAAATGAAAAATAGAGCTTTTGTTTTCAGTCTTTGCATTCCTTATTTCAATTCATTCATGCTGAAATTGTATAAAATGAGATTTGAAAATTCAACATATCTTCCAATAAGTAATGAAACTTGGAAGTGTATATGGTAAAAAAGGAGATCAAAGACAGAAAATAAAAAAGTATAGCCGAGTACAGTTTCATGCTTGAATGGAAAAAGACCAATAAAAAATAACTACTTAAAAGATTACGTAGTTAGTAAAAGAAAGAAAATGTACCCAAGTCTTTAGGAATTCTTGTGATAAATATAATACAACTACTAATAGTTATATATTTTTGAAAATCATTTCTTATAATTTCGGTATGAAACTTGTACTGATTATTTTTTTGTGTTTGCATTTCTTTTTTTCAGTTCATTCATCCTGAAGTATAAAATGAGATTTAGAAATGCAACATATTTTCCAATAAAAAATAGAACTTTTATTTTCAGTCTGTGCATTAATTTATTTCAATTCATTCATTTTGAAATTGCATGAAATATGATTCAAAAATTCAATTTATTCTTGTAAAATAATTTTCTATAAAATAAAAAACTATAGCCGAGAGAACGTTCGCGTTGAAATATTGTAAAAAGACTAACAGAGATCAAAAGAAAGACTCACAAACAAATAGCAAACAAATTACACGAATTAAAAAACCAGTTACAAATATAATTCATTTTTGAAGAATAGAATTGATTATCAATTTATTTTACCTTTTAATGATGACCTACTCCAATATGCAATTCAAATTGACTCACAAGTAACAAATGGAATGGCTATAATATTATCAATTGTATTGGCTAACTAAAATTCCAGCTGTAATATTATGAAATATGATAACAACCAAAATGCTAGCTGTAATATTATTATGTGTGGCTCACCTGTAGAGCAAATGAACGTTTACGTTGCTACGCAACCTCTCTCTCGTCGGTGTTATGATTTTTTCAGTTAGTTGTGTTAATAATTCGGTTCTGATAATATCTGTTATTAACCTATTTTTGAGTTTCGAAAATAAAACTCGTTATCATTCTTTAATAATAAAGTTGTTATTATCTCTTGTGGGTGTGTGAACCTAACATTTTGGGGACTCGTCCGAAGATTTTTTTGAAGACTACTATGTCCGGAAAAACACCACGAACACCGTCTCGAGTACCATTCCAAATAAAAACAAGATCTCGAACTGCTACTGACGCTACTCCTGCTAATGTCGAGGAAGCTACTGCTGTCACTGCTACCAATGCCACAGATACCGATTTTGCCGCTGCTAATAACCAACAACATCAAACAGGTACTCTTGACCGTGCACATACTCATCCAGTGCTTATCGATTTAGACAATCCACATGACGTGCTGCACTCGGCACCTGATGGCTCGTGCTCCGATGATTTGCGCGATGGTGCGCGCTCGACGGGTGGCGCAGCCCCGCCGACAGTTGGTGTCTCGCTGACAACCGCTGACGACACGTCGGTAGTGCCCAACATCTTATCGACGGCGACCAATGCTTCTCCGCTCGTGCGTGATGTCTCACCACCGCTGCCTGTACCCCAACCACCTCTCCTTCGCGAAGCACTCTTAGAGCTCAACGAAGCTAGGACACAACTGGATGCATACCGACGACAGCTTGAAACGCTGGAGTTTATTCGGGAGACCGAACGTCAACATCGTCAGCAACTTGAAGCGACATTACAACAACGTATTGAGAAAGAACAGAGTCTTGCAGCAGAGCTACGCGTACGTGACGATGAGGTTATCGAGGGTCGACGCGTTATCGAAGGACTACAGTCGGAACAACTATCCCTCAAACAACAGTTTATCCAGCTTCAACAACGATTGAACCAGATGAGTCAAAACATGATTCCTTTGTCACACACAGAACCAAATACTACAATGACACCAAACAATACCAACAACACTACGATACAAATGAACGATACAAGAGATGGTTATGACCCGAACACACAATTACACACACCAAATCCAGTTACGACTGTCGATTTAGGGTTAGGTTACAGTCTGAAGCCCGACACTTATGATGGCTCAACCCCTTTGTCTGAATATCTCAATCAATTCAACTTGGTTGCTAGAGCTAATAATTGGAGTGATGAAAAACAGGTAGTCGCTTTAGCTGCTTCTCTGCGAAAACCGGCAACGAGCGTGCTGAATAACTTTAAGAATACAGAGACCTTAAATTTAAAATTACTTCTTGAAAAATTAGAGGCACGTTTTGGTGAAAATTTGGGAGCGAATAGCTATTCATTATTTCAAAATAGACGTCAAAAACCCGGTGAAGATTTACTTACTTTGGCATCCGATATAGAAAAATTAGCTGCATTAGCTTACCCAGAATGTTCAATAGAAGTTCAAGATAAAATTGCTTGTTTTCAATTCATCAATGGAATTTATCACATGGGGGTCAGAGAAACTCTACAATTAGAACGTATTACTTCTCTTAAAGTAGCTCTTGCACGAGCCTTGGAAGTGAAAATTATTAAAGAACAAAATAAGAATTTGGCTTCTCAACGTTTGTAAGGTTTTTCAAATAATAATCAAAATTTTTCACAAAAGAGGTTTGACGATAACACAAAAAGTTCTGATAAACAGGCCCAATCTTTCGATTATCAAGAATGGTTGAAAAATCTTGAATGTTGGGGTTGTCATAAAAAAGGACACACGCGCTCTCGTTGTCCTGAACAGGGAAACTAGCTCGTATCAAATTTTCAGGGGCAAGTTTGACACCCGATAAAGAGGCTCCTACTGATTTTACTGGTGAATCGAATTGTAAGAGTTTGCGTGTTTGTAGGGTTCTTCAGAATTTAAAAACTTTTGAATTTGAAGGTAGCATAAATAAAAAATCGTGTGTTTTGAAAATTGATTCAGGTTCAGACGTTACTATTCTGAATTCTAAATTTATTACTCCGAATTGCCATCAAATCTCTCTCAATAAAAAAAATTTGAAGTATCCTACTGGTGAGAATGTTCCTCTTAAGTTTAAAACACTTGCTAGAATTGATTTAGGTCAATATTCAGTTCAGATGATTGTCTTTGTTGCAGATATTACTGACGATTGCATACTTGGGTGTGATTTTCTGAATAAGACTGGAATTACAGAGTCGATGTATAAAATTTTTAAAGGTATTCCAAGTAGAATCGACAGTGATACGGATGAGCAAAAGTGTTGCAGAGTTATGGAATGGGCTGGGGAATTACCAGATCTTTTGAAAGATATTTTTGAAGATAATTCCCGAAATTTGGATTCTTCACAGAAAGAAAAATTCTCTCAGCTTTTAATAGATTTTCAAGATATTTTTCAAGATGATGATGTTGCCGGAAAATGTAATTTTATTGAGCATAAAATAGAATTAAATGATTCCAATCCTGTGAAACAACCGGTCCGTCCTCTTCCTTTTCATGTACGAGTAGAAATTGATAAAATGATTAATGATATGCACAAACAAGGGGTTATCGAGGAATCATCAAGTTCTTGGTGTTCTCCAGTAGTGTTAAAACGAAAAAAAGATGACACTTGGAGATTTTGTGTTGATTTCAGAAAGTTGAACGATAAAACAATCAAATATTCATATCCTTTACCTAGAATCGATCAAACTTTAGATAAGTTAGCTGGTAACTCTTGGTTTTCGACTTTGGATCTTAAGAGCGGATATTGGCAGGTTAAGATCCGTCCAGAGGACAGAGAAAAGACAGCTTTTTCAATAGGTAATGGTTTATGGCAGTTTATCGTTATGGCTTTTGGACTATGCAATGCTCCAGCTACATTCGAACGTTTAATGGAAAAATTACTCCGTGATCTTTTAAATAAAATTTGCTTGATCTACTTAGATGATGTCATGGTAATGGCAAAATCGTTTGATGATATGCTTGTTAACTTACGTACAATCTTTACAAGGATTCGAGATGCTAATTTGAAGCTGAATAGAAAAAAATGTGTTTTCTTTCAGCGTGAAATCGAGTATTTAGGGCATATTGTTTCAGAAAAGGGAAAGAAAACCGATCCTAAAAAGATAGAGGCTATGGTTTCTTGGCCAGAACCCGTCTGTAAAAAACAAGTAAAAGCTTTTACAGGTTTATGTTCTTATTATAGACGTTTCATTAAGGGATTTTCATCGATTGCGAAACCCCTTTACCGGTTAACCGAGAAGAAGACTAAATTTGAATGGACAGATGATTGTAAGAAATCATTCTCAAATTTAAAGAAAGTTTTATCAACTCCACCCATTCTAACATTTCCTTGTACTGATTTACCTTTCATTTTGGATACAGATGCTTCTGATCATGGTATAGGCGCGGTTTTATCACAAATTCAGGATGGGGTAGAAAGGGTGATCGGTTTTTATAGTCGTGTTTTATCTAAAGCTGAAAGAAATTATTGTGTTACTCGTCGTGAACTACTAGCTGTAGTAGACTCAGTCAAAAACTTTCACTACTATCTATGTGGTAGACCTTTTTTTGTCAGAACAGATCACTCTGCATTGACATGGCTTTTGTCTTTCAAAAATTTAGATGGCCAATTAGCACGCTGGATAGGAAGATTAGATCAGTATGATTTCAAAATTATACATCGCAAAGGCGTTTCTCACGGTAATGCAGATGGACTCTCTAGACGACCTTGTCCTAATACATCTTGCAAATATTGCTTCAATATAGAGTCAAAGTATAAGAAGGATAATTCTGTAAGACGTATTATTGTTGAGGAAATACCTCAAACTATTTGGAGAGATCGTCAATATCAGGACGATGTTATTCGGGCTATTTTAGAAAGTAAAAAGAATGGGATAAAATTATCATGGCAAGATGTTTCTTCTAAAGATGAATATATAAAAATTTATATATCTCAATGGGATTCTTTAGTAATTAAAGATGATGTTTTATATAGAGAATGGATTTCTTCTGATTTAAAAACCAAAATTCTTCAATTAATTGTACCCAAAAACTACATTGACGTGATTTTGGAAGAAGCTCACGATTCTCCTTCTGGAGGTCATTTTGGAGTTAATAAAACACTAAAAAAAAATTCGTAAAAGATTCTATTGGGCTTCTTATAAAAATGATGTTGAAAAGTGGTGTAGATCTTGTTCCATCTGTATCGCAAAAAAAGGTCCTTCTAACAAAGGCCACAGTCAAATGAAAATTTACGATGTAGGTTTACCTTTTGAAAGAATTCAAATGGATATTTTAGGACGTTTCCCAATTTCTTCTTCAGGAAATAAATATCTTTTAGTTTTGATAGATTGTTTTACTAAATGGGTAGAAGTTTTCCCTCTTTCCAATACGAGAACGAAAACTATTGCGGATGTATTTGTTCGAGAATTCGTAAGTAGATATGGAGTTCCTCTTGAAATTCATACAGATCAAGGTCGTAATTTCGACTCTAAATTAATCAAAGAATTATCTCACTTACTTGGTATCCGAAAAACAAGAACAACATCGTTACATCCACAATCGAATGGTCAAGTTAAAAGACAAAACAAAACAATACTTGAATACTTGTCTAAATACATCGCAAATAATCAGAAAGATTAGGATCGTTGGGTTTCATTATACCTTTTAGCTTACAGATTTTCGATACATACAACAAGAGGAGTTACTCCAGCCGAGATGGTTACTGGATTTGACTTACGACTTCCATTAGACCTGATGCGTGGATCTCCACCCACTACTGATCTATTCACCCCTGGAACCTACATACACAAACTCAAGACTACACTCAACAAAATCCACCATTTTGCAAGACTCAACATTGGAATTTCTTCTCAAAGAACAAAGAAAGCCTACGACAGAACAGCTCGAAAAGTCGATTTTCAAGATGGTCAAAAAGTTTGGTTTTACAATCCTCGTCGCATCAAAGGTAAAACACCAAAACTCCAAAGTAACTGGGAAGGACCATTCAAGATTATAAAGAAAATCAACGACGTGATGTTTTGCATCCAAAAGACTCCAAAACACAAGACAAAGATAGTTCACATTGACCGACTGGCAATTTATCACGATAGGTAACTTATCTGCTCTGCTTACGGTTATTTTGAGCTGTGGTTTTTTCCGTGAGCCGCAGGGCAAATGCCAGAGCAGGAACAGAGTTGTGGTACCACAGCACATCAACATTCCCACTCTCGTTCGTAACTTATCAAAGACAGGTCCTTTGACCGGATGAGTTGAGGATCAACCCGCTTGACAAGTGGATGATTCCTGATGATTCTATCAAAACTTTCAAGATGGATCAATTCAAGAGACGGACCCTTTGGCCATGAGCGAAGGAAAAGCCCGCTTGAAGAGGATGCCATTTTTGAAAAGTAGAAGATTTTGAGAAGACTGTGCTGTTTTTTTAAGAGACGGGCCTTGGTTGAGCAAATCAAGACTCAGCCCGCTTGATATCTTCGGTCTTTTCTTCCCTTTCTTTTTGAGATTGTCGGGACGACAATCTGAAAGACGGGGGGATAATGTTATGTGTGGCTCACCTGTAGAGCAAATGAACGTTTACGTTGCTACGCAACCTCTCTCTCGTCGGTGTTATGATTGTTTCAGTTAGTTGTGTTAATAATTCGGTTCTGATAATATCTATTATTAACCTATTTTTGAGTTTCGAAAATAAAACTCGTTATCATTCTTTAATAATAAAGTTGTTATTATCTCTTGTGGGTGTGTGAACCTAACAATATAAAGTTTTCATAAGTTTCTTAAAGCATAACATTAAATTATTTTAGAATAAATGAAAAAACTTACCTGCTTATTAGCGAAAATTGATAGACCTTCAAATGTAATATTTTCCAAAGTTTCAAACATAAATCCGAATGGAGCTACAAAAAAACGGTTTCCAAAGAACAATGGCAATGGCGGGAAATCGCAACCCACACATTCCTTCACTAAAATGGTCACGCCATCTTACTGTTTTTTTTCCAATCGGTCCTAAATACCATTCAAATGCGAATTATAATATGATTTTGTTATTAAAATAAAAATTGTCATAACAACTTATCTATCATTTATTTCAACAACTGAGGTTTACTGTAGTGAACGATAATTATTTAATATTAAATAAAAAATAATATTGCTAATTTAATTAGATATCTTAATTCCATGAAATTGACTATATCAATTAAAAAAAAATATCTTATTCACAAGTTTAAATTTGTCGCGCGCTCTTTATCTCCACTTGTCTTTGCTTCTTTCTTTTTTAGTTATATTAATTTTACTCATTAAATATGCATTAAAACATAAATATGTATAGAGGTAAAGTCGTAGAGTGGTCAATTTTCTATTATAGGGTTCTATAGTTTAAATTTTTCATATATTATTTTCCGCGGCCACAGGAGTCGCTAAAGTAAAAAAAAAGTAGTAAAAAATCGGCAACTTTTCGCATGCCTAACAGAAATTGACATTATTATAGGAACTTTCTTCAACGTAAGTTTTTTAAAAAGTACCATTCTTTCTGAACTTATATCAATTAACCCGATGTCGACACCTTTTGTAGATGTTGAGATATCGAACTGTTTATTAAAAATCTCTGAAAAACATTTTTTTTTTTTAAATCACCGTGGAAAATGAATAAATTTTTCACATTAACCGTAATTTTTCTACACAATCTATAAACTTGAACGAACAAAATATCATGATCTTTTTTACAATTTTAATTTTTTTAACCACCTTCAATGATTTTTTAAAAGAAATTTTAACCGTAATAACAAATGACATTTTTTCGCCATTTTTTACCGTAATAGAAATCTGAAAAATTCTATGACAAGTACTGGAAAAAAGGAATCATTTGGCGATTTCGAAATCTAATTTTGATTGTTCAATTCAATGTTGTTCAATCACAAAGTCAAGTAAGTATACGAGGCAGTCGACGAACAATATTGAGAAAAAGAAAAAGACTGTCATGTAAGTTATCTCAAGTACATTTTAGGCACATACATACGAGTACAAAAGAGCTACAAATTATCGCGTAAGCATTATTAAACGATAAAGTTTAGTCGGCGCACGGAAAAACGTCTCTCCCGCGGCAAAGTCGGAGTGGAGGGGATGTCTTCTATCAAAACCAAAAAATGATTCGGTGACTATAAATTCATTGCGCGCTCTTTACCTGTACTTACCTTCGCTTCTAGTCAGCTAAATTTGACGTTTTTTTTTTAATTTGATGTAGCAAATATCAATGAACGCGATTATGTCATTACTTTTACAATAATCACAAAAGAAAAAATAATATTTTTTTAAACAAATATCATTTTATATAAATGTATACTGTAACGAGCGGGCTCGTTAAGAAGTGGATGAGCGATTTCGAAATAGCGCGCCATGCGCAAAAGACCCGCGCAGCGAGAGAAAGAGAGAGATATAGCGAGAACACGCGGGCAGCGAGAGTACACGTGAGACCGGCAAGGAGAACGTACGCGAAAAAGAGCCTTTGTTTTGTTTTTGTGATATCCGAGCGTGGAATCAATCCCGGACAGGAAAAGTCGAGCAACCGTGAGGAGTGAGTGCTGTGGATATGAAAAAGATTCAGCGACGACCAAGAAGTAAGGGCGGCCGATTGAAAGCTGTCGCACGAGCCGAGGGGTCCGACACGTCGCCTATCACCCATCAGAACCGGCCGGCAGGGCACCCATCCTTGACGACTCTGGGCGACGACAGTCGAATAACCGAGCTCGAGAACCAAGGCGAAGCTGTCTGCAGCAGTGTTCGCCCGCGTAAGTCTCCTCTTGTGTTTTCGAGATTGCGAGCGAGAATTCCGGGAAGCGAGCACATGTGAACAGCGCCGGCTGCGTGTCGTTCAAAATTGTATTTTCCGTCTCTCTCTCACGTGTACATACGATTAGGTTGCGTGTCGTGAATCTCTCGGCCAACGTGAATAGTCGCGCCTATGTAGTTATAAGGAGTGAATAAACCCGGCGGAAACATATTAATAAACCGGCATATTTATTCGACCATCCCGAACATTCTCTACGTTCCTTTTTCCTTCGCACCGTTTTCTAGGAATCTTCGACCATCGCTTTTCCTTGTTGCTTCGCGCTTTCGCGCTCGTTTTCAAGTTGTGCGGCAAGCACGGAGCTAGCCAGAAGAGAAGAACAGCGGTAACACATCGATTTTTCTGACGGACGACAGATTAATATACTTGATAAATAACAATCGTTACAATACATTAAGATAAATACGTGTATAAAATACATACTCACCTTCTCGGGGGCTGATACGCGGCCCTCTCAAAGGCTCGTGTTAAAGATGCACAACTTCTGTCTTTTATGTTTCTTTTTTCGACAACCCTTAATTTATCTGAGATAATGGGAAATTCCGGAAAATCTGACTTTTCGAAAAGAACACAAGAAACAAAATTTGTGCATATTTTTATTTCAATTAACTTTTTTTGCATTTTTTTTCGATTTCATACTTGAAAGATGTTGAACGTTTTCTTGGACAGTTAAATGGTAGTGTCTGAGCATGTTTTCTGCGAACCATGATTCAGTTTAGATTTCAATCGCAGTTAATTAGCTTTACCTTTTACAGTAATTAATAAATATTTATCTTTTCCTAACCGCGGTTGTAATTTCTTTGCTCCTCTCTCTGTTAGAAATGAGAAAAACATATATATGCGCACTTTGTCTGAAATATTTTTGAAATGGTTAACAAATTTTTTTTGAAGGAACAATGTTGTACGTACTAAAAATACATTTCTAGGATCTGTGAAAAATATTTTTTTTAACCGGTAATGATTTTAGTATGTTGAGGAGAAAAATGCTTGCATGATAGCATGTTATAATTATAAAAGATTTTTTAAAAGCTTTTACGACATCTTTCCAAAACATTTCTGAAATATTATGTGAAATATTTCCTGAAGGCAAAATGCAACATTGTAATGACATATTTTAGAAATCTTTAGAAAATATTTGAGTGAAACATTTCTAAAAAAGTTTTACGGGATAATTCATATAATATTAGTGCCAAGTTTCAAAAAAATAATTTTGAAATATTTCAAAATCATTCCGCTGCCGGACGCCGTACAGTGTAGACGTGTTTACCTGTGAGCTGTGATTGTGTTTTCTATTTACATGTGTGACGCGGCCGCGAGGCCTATTACTCCGCTCGAGCATAGGCAAGATTACAAATTAGTGAGAAAAAAAAACGAAGCTGACGGCTCTGTCAAGAGTATTAACAGCAACAATGGAGGCCGAATCATCCAACTCCACTAACTCACAGTCAAACACATTCTCTAGTATTGTTCAGCAAGAAAGAGTAATCCGACGAAAACAAGCCATCGTCATCGACTCAATCGAAGGAAAAACAATACAGCAATACGCGGTAGCTCTTAGCAAAGTAGTCCCACCAAAAGACATGATTTACGTGTCCAGAGTAAGCCAAAATCGAGTATGCTTATATCTAAGTGACAGTGTAATTGTAGATAAACTAATCGAGAAAAAAACAGCAATTGAAATTGATGAATCGTCACTACTTATCAGACCACTCGAGTCAAAAGCTAGAAGAGTTTTGATTTCAAACGTTCAGCCCTGCATTCCTAACTCACTCATAATTCAAGAACTTACCAAGATTAGCATCATTCCAATATCTCAAATTACAACAGTGAAAGCCGGTATACATTTGGCGGAGCTAAGCCATTTGCTTAGTTTTCGCAAACAAATGTACCTCAAAGAAGAAGACATCAACAAAATTCCAACAAGCCTAAAATTTACCCATGACGATGTTAATTACTGGATTTACTTCTCTTCGGACAAAATGATCTGCTTTCAATGCAAAAAAGAAGGCCATCTCGCAAAAAACTATAAAAACTCTTCTATCATAGAAACTACCTAAGATGATTCTACATCAGAAGAAACTCTTCAACTCACACAAGACAAAAATGGTATATCTCAGCACAAAACCTCTAAAACTGTCAACGGCAACAAAATCACGCCAAAGCGCCCGCTCTCCTCCTCTTCACCCAGTGAAAATTCTAAAGACTTTAAACCTCTAGAGATGGCATCGCAGCAAGCAAAAGTGAAAAAGTCTCCCAAGAAAAAAGCTAAAGTAAGTAAAAAAATAGACTTCCAAACTCATCTAGAACCAGCTCACACAACTATCGAAAAGACGGACAACAACTTCCCCCTCAACTACAATCAGCTGCTCGAGTTCCTCGAAAATACCTATGGCAACGACAATATCACCGAAACGGTCGCCTCTTACACAAACAACACAGAAGATCTGTGTCGAATGCTCACACATGTATACGCAAATATTGTAGACCGATATGCTCGAAGCAGAATCACTCGTGTACGCAACCTCCTTTCACCGCTCGCCAGATATAATACACATGCGACCGATAATCCAAGTGTACATGACACTGACGATACTTTCGAAATCAGCGAGGATTTCAAAATGGACTAACGATCTTTCCCCTTTTCTTTCTCTTTTATTATTTTGTAAAATCTCAAAATGGATAAAAACCTGCAAGAATATAAATTAAAAATCATGTTTTGGAATACTCGTAGCGTCGTACAGAAACAAGCAGAGCTACATAAAATTCTTCACGGAATCGATATCTTTATATGTGTGGAATCGTGGCTCAAACCCGAGAATCGATTTCAATTTTGGGGATACAATACTTCCAGAAAAGATCGCATAAACACTAAAGGTGGCGGCATCGTTTTCTTAGTTAAAAAAATATATCATTCAAAGAGATTGAAAATTGTACAATACAAAACGAAAAAGTGGAATTTACGGGCATTCGTATTCTTTATGTTACACCTACAATTGACATCATGACTTGCTATAGAATTCCAGGGTGTTCCCTTTCTCAAACTGAATGGGACGATATTGTCCACCGAATTGATCCAACCCAACCTCATTCTCTGTATCTCGGCGACTTTAACGCTCATAATATTAAATGGAACTGTGAAAAAACAGACAAAAATGGAGAAAGACTCGAGCAAAGCATTGATTCTTCTAATTTGTACATACACAACTATAACACTTTCACCCATTACGATAAAAGCACTCGTAAAAAATCTAATATAGATTTGGTTCTCTCTTCAATTCCTATTTTTGACAAAGTAAATGTTACGGTAAATGATGAAACTCTCGGGTCTGATCATTGCCCGATCACGATTGATGTCGACACCCAGAAATATTGTTACGAAACAAAAATTTTCAAACTAAAGTCCGTTAGAACTAATTGGGGTCAATTCAACGAAGAATTATCCTCTGAATTTTTTGACAAATTTTTCTCTTCAGAATATGCCTATCTCACACCCTCCGATAAGTACGATTTTTTTATTAAGACTATCACATAAAAATTGAAAAGAGTAACCCCACGCCACAATAAAAAAATTAATCGCCCCCTATTCAATCCGGCTCCCTGGTGGAATACTGATTGCGATAAAATAAAACGGCTAAGAAGAGCTTCATTCAAAAAGTGGAATTTCACCCATAATCTCACTGATCTTATTGAATACAACAAATACTGCGCTCTAGCTAAGAAAACCTTCAAACAAACAAAAAAAGACTCTACTTCAAAACCTTTGCGGAATCCATCAATTTTACCACTAATAGAAACTATGTCTGGAATAAGTGTAAAATTCTAAAAAATTCGTGGTGTAAAACCAACATAAGCTCCGAAAATGACATGGAAAAAGCCAAATTAAAAAGTATATGTTGTCTTGAAAAGCTAAGTTCGCCGTGGACCAAAACTAACCCAGATTTCTTACCTCGATGCAGTGAAAATAACATTTTAGATGAACCCTTTTCGTTTGTGGAACTAAATAGAATTCTAGACTCTCGAGGTAATTCAGCCTCTCCTGGTCTCGATGGTATTGACTATGAGGTGTTAAAAAAATTACTAATCAAACTTAAACTCGAATTACTAGATATATTTAGTGTAATGTATAAAGAAAGCGATTTCCCTGAAGAATAGAAACACTTCTTTATTCACATGGTTGATAAACATGATCGAAGCGGCGTCAGACCAATAGCTCTCACGTCATGCACTTGCAAAGTATTCGAGGCTCTTATAAAATACAGGCTAGAATGGTGGCTGGAAAGTAACATCCTTCTCCCCTCTTCTCAATCAGGTTTCCGTAAAGGCAGAACATGTCATGATAATTTAGCCCAATTAACTTACATAATCGACAAAGCACTGAGTCAAAAAAATGAAGCCTTAGCCACTTTCCTTGAATTCTCGGATGCGTATAATAATGTTCTACCTGACTTATTGCTAAATAAGCTTGCGAAGCTTAAATGCTCTGAAAAAGTCATCAAATTTACCAAATTCCTCACGTATGAAAGATTTTTACATACTAACATCCAATGATATGAACAAGTATCGGTTAGTAAAGGGAGGCGTCCTGAGTCCGCTTTTCTACATAATATATATGTGACGAGAGCAGGCCGTGTGCCGGTCTCTCGTCTGCGTTCTCCCTCCTCCACTCGGCAAGGCGTGTTGGCCAACGTTAGGCGCATTAAAGTATGCGCCTAACACTTGGTCTTTTTGTTTCAGCGCCAAGGACGGGCCAGCGCAGTTGAGCGCAAGAAAAGTTGAGGAGCGCGGAGAGAGAGTGAGAAAGAGAGAGAGAGAGAGGTATTAGACCCATGCAGGGATTGGCAGGCGCGCAACGCGTGACCGATAAGCGGCGCGTCGCGTGCCGTCTAACTAATAGGTCAAGGTAGGGAGAGGAGCGAGCGCCGCTGAGCGGCTGCAAGACGAGCGCAAGAATTAGTGCGTGAGAGAGTCGAAGCCCAGTCCTATTAGAGAGAGAGTCGAAGCCTAGTCCTACTAGAGTGCAGAAGTCCAAGCCCAGCCCTGCTAGAGTACAGAGAGTGCAGTTTGGGATAGCTGGAAGATCAACCCTACCGGCAACGGCTTTGTCCGCGACTGCAGCCAACCCACCTGCTAGGAGAGTCAACATCGCCTGCGGATACCTGGTCAGCGATAGCAGCCAGCAGCTACCAGCGATCTGACCAGCGACGACGCCCGGTACTTCCTGCAGCAGCGCATCGCTCAAGATTCTCGACGTTGCGAGGAACAGGAGATAAAAGGTCAAGCTTTCCTTTTCTTCTTTCTCTCTACACTCTCTCTCTCTCTCTGTTGATACGACGACCGGTGCGCGTTGAAATAGATAGCCTGGCACTCACGTGCCGGGCAATTTACCCGGTATTAGTTCGCGTAGTTTTTAAGTAAGTTTGTAATAGGTTAAGTACGCGATTAGGTATTAGGATGAAAAGCGAAATGTTCATTTGTGATTATCTTAAGTAGTTTATTGTTCTATTTGTAGTTTGTTGGTCGGTAATTTAGATTATGTTATGCGCGCGTATGTTTAGTGTGAATAATTATTAATAATAATAGGTTGTAAGTGAGATTTGATTTCTGTCTTTCTATAATTCATTTATCAACCTCTCCTCGTTCTTCTCCCTCAATTGCCTTGAGCGAAAGTGCCTCACTTACCCCGCAAAGAATTAGTAACAAAGGACCGAGTTTTGTTACATGGCATCCCTTGTGAGTTTGGCAATTGAGAGACAAATGAGAAAAATGGTTTGATAATGAAATTTAGAAATAACGGTTAACTGATTTTCTTTGTGAACTAAGGGCAAAAGAGTGCGCGTTAAAGAATTTCGAGTTTTCGGTATTTTGAATTCCTTGTTAGTGCTTGCCAGTGACCTTTCTTAGTAGCGGTATCGGATGACAACGGTGCGTCATTGAGTCGCTTTGACGCTAGACGACTGCGTTCTTTCCTCGCTTTAGTTTTTCTTTGTTTTAAGAATTTTACTAAACTGCCTATTCAAAAATTACGGAAAGTAAATTTTGATAAATTATAATTTCTTTCCTTAGGCGTAAGCAAGGCGATTTCTTGCCGGCTTATAGCTTGGAAAGAAATTAGTTAGTAAGGTATCAGGTTACACGGACCGGTCGAGACTTGCATAGCCCCATAAGCCCGCGTCGTAGTCAAGTTACGGATTTTCATTTTTAGAAACAACAATGTCGCTAGCATGTAGAGATAAAATAGTCTTGCGCAGAATATTACGCGATGCGTATGCGAAAAAATTAAAACGCAAAATTGATTCCACAGAACCGACTGTTCTGTTGGAATTAATGCGCTATCGCGAACTTAGCTTACACGGCGATCTTCATGAGTTACAAACCCGGTATTTTCGATATATGCTGTTAAGAGGGCGACCAGATTTGCAGCCACCGTTGCGCTCGAGCGATTTTGCGTCAGGCCGAATCCCGGAAAAGCTGTACGACGAACAGCAAGAAACGACGGTAAGCAGTGCGCGGAACGCGAACCTGGGCGATGAGTTCGCGGTAGCTGCAGCACCTTTGGCGGCCGAATTATCATGTGAACAAGAGCAGGCGACACAGGCTAAAGCAAGTGTTACCACTTCTTGTGAACAAATTCGACCGCCGGGCGAAAATACAGTCGCGCTCGGTAATAACGACGTGTTACCGATGGCGGCTCGCTCGCCGTCGGACAACAGGACCGAACGCGCACGCGAACAAGTCGGGCAAAACCAAGGCGAGCGTAGCACTAGCGCGATAAGCCAGATTTGGGGAGCCCTCACAGCAGTACCGCGTTGGATATATAGACGAGAAGTGCGGCAAGGTGTTACAGACGGCGCGAATACAGTATTTAGAGTTGAAAGAGAGGCGATGCACAGTAGAGCGGCTCAGGCCGAACAGCAGGCTTCATTGCCGCCTCAGGCCAAGCCGCTCGGCGACCGCGAGACGCTAAATGCGCCAGCGGTTGCGACTGAGCCATCGGCCCACGCGAACGCACCAAACAATAGAGCAGGTAGTACATTTCTCTATGCCAATTCAAGTAGATCGGCGAGCACGAAATATCACGCGCCTAGAGTAAGTTCATGGGTTGAAGACTGGGAGCGCGAGGTACGGGTAGCTACTAGAGAGGAAGTGGAAATACCAGCTCCATTAGGTGAAGGTTCGATTATTAGTGAGAAAAGCGTAATGAGCATAAGGCGACCTAAACAAAAGCAGGTGAGACAGGTAGAAAATATCAGTGGAAGCGACACTAGCTCGAGTCTATCGGATACTGATAGCTGCAACACCTATAAAGTTAAATCGCCGCGGAAAACTGAGCAAGTAAGAGCGGATAGTCCAAGCAAAAAGAGTGCTCCTCCAAGAATCAAGTATATAAATGGTATACCTGCGAATGGAGTAAGCGCGCTCAATGCCTGGTCTCTCCGTTTTTCCGGTAAGGATAGTACAAACGCACTAAGTTTTCTATCAGGTTTGAGTGATTGCCAGTGCTATTATGGCATCTCGGATGAAGAGATGCTGATAGCAATAGGCACTGCATTCCGCGATAAGGCGCGTCCGTGGTACGAGGTTAATCGCGGTATGTGGAGGACGCTGAAAGACTTTAAAAAGAGTTTTTCTAGCGAATTCTGTCGACGATTGAACAGAGAACAACTTTACGGTGAATTGCGTCAAAGAACACAGGGCGAGAACGAGAACATTACGGACTATATCGCGGTTTTTCAGACGATTTTACGCCGTTTTGATCGGCCCGTTTCGGTGAGACGCCAGTTAGCTATGATTATAGAGGGTCTACATACAAGATATAAGCGATATCTTGAAACTAATACCTTCTCGGATCTAAATAGTTTTAAAGAAGCGGGTATGGCGCTCGAAGATCGCATGGCCGGTTGGAAAAGGTGGCAAAAGCCGCCCACGGCTGACGTAACGCTAATTCCGGAATCCGCGTACACAGAGACGAAGAAGTCACCCGGTAAGCAAAAATAGGTCGAAACTATTGACGGTTTAAACGACGCGATTGACGAGGTCTTAATAGTCGAATCTCCTAAAAAGAAAGCGCAGCAGCAGAACAAAAAACTAGGTAAAAAGGGCAAGAAGCAGAACGGTGAAATTGCCGTGGCTATTGCCGATAGGCAACAGCCACAGGCAAGAAACCAGCCTGTGAACGAAGCCGCGCCTGCTCGTCAGAGCGCGCAGGCTTCGTTGGCCCCGGCTGCAGGTGTAGCCCCTAGTCTGGTTCCGCAGCAGCGCAATCAGGGAGGTAGCAACTTAAATAGGCCATTCACGGGGGCTTGCTTCAATTATAACGCGGTAGGACATAGGAGGGCGCAATGCCCGATAGCTCAGGTCAATCCGCGGGTAGTTTGTTATAAATGCCGACAACCTGGGCATTACGCTAATAACTGTCCAACGCGAACTTCAGAGCCGACATTATATTGTCAGGTTTGTGGGACAATCGGCTACGTTTATAGAGATTGCCCCACTTGTAATCAAGAGAAGCAGGGAAACCTCAGCGCAGGAGCCGTCGACCGCTCGACGACTCCTGACTAAGATGGATTGAGCGGGCATTTGAGGTAGAGAAAGTGCTTCGCGCAAAGAGCGAAGACATCGTAGAAGAAAGGAATAGAGTTGAGGCAAAATGGGAAGGCGAGAACAAGGCAGAAACTGCCAGTTTTGCGCCTCCTTTCGTGAATTTGGTAAAAGAGGAAGGTGAGAACAAGGCAGGAACTGCCAGTTCTGCGCCACCTCTCTTAGACGAGGTAATAGGAGAATATTTGAAAGTCAAGGCTAAGGTTAAGCGTGCAGTATTTGTAGAATATGAGGATCCGGAAAAAGGGAGTAAGGAAATTGTTGAGTTCAAAAATGTGTTTAAAGGCGAGTTTAGTCGTTGGACATTGAAAGAAGTTCAGGCGCAGAGTGACGAGGGCGTAAGTTTCCCTAGTACGATCAGCAATGAACCCGAAGAGGCAAATAAACGTGACTCGTTACAGCAGGACGCGGAAAGTCTTCAAAAAAGTCGACACACTGTCGCGCGAAAAACTTTGCCCGATAAGGATATGCATGATCCGATAGGGTTTAATAAATTTTGCGCGATAGTTAGCTCGCCTGAGAAGTGCCCAGTGAGGCAAAATGAGTTGCCATCGTTGCGCACGAACACGAATGAGGCAGGTTCGAGTATTTCGCCCACGGTTGGGCAGGCTTCGGAAAAGGCCGTTGCTTTGGGAAATCAGGGTAAACCTGTGAAAGAATCTGTTGGTAAGGAAACGAGCTCAGGCGCTGTGCTCTCGTCGGAGCGGGCTGCGACAAAGGTCATGGTCACGCGCGATAGAAGTGGGCTGGTTAATAGCAGGGTTTTGTTGTTTGGACGTTCGGTCGTCGGTGCCGACGCACCTTCCGTTTTAGTGAGGGGAGGGTCTGAGTGGAACTCAGAAATCCCGAAGAAAACGGCAGATGAATCAGATGCAGCGTTAGTCGCAGTAGTAGAGAATAGGTTCTTTATTAAGGTCGACATAGGCGGGCAAGTCTATACAGCGCTACTAGATTCAGGTGCTCAGGTATCGGTAGTAGGACCGAATCTTGGTTTACGTTTCAAGGACCGGTTAAAGCCGCCTACGATTTTTGTACAGGGCATCTCAGGCGAGAAGCCGCAAACGTGGGGCGACTTGAGGTTAAGTATTGAAATTGGCGGTAGGACGAATTGGTTAATTGCGACGGTAGTATCTACGCTTAAGCACGACTTGATTTTAGGAGCCGACTTTTGGATAGCGTGGAATATAAATATTAGCTACGGTAATCGCGCTTGGCGGGCAGGTGACCAAGGCGATTGGTATCCGTTAGCAGAGCAGAATAGTAACGAGATAGTTGTTTTTGCGGAATGCGCAGGTTTAAGCAGCTACGAGGAGGCTCAACGAGAGACAATCTTGACGCTCGTTCGCCGGATTGTCCCGGAGCCTGGTGAATCTCCGGCGGTTACAAAAGTTATCGAGCACGTCATAGATGTAGGCGATGCGCGCCCGATAAAGACACCGATGCGCCGAATATCGTCTCCTATATTAGCATTCTCGCAGGAAGAAACCATGCGGCTATGGAAGCCGAAAATAATTAGGCCATCGAACAGTCAGTGGAGTAGTGCGCCGGTAATCGGACGTAAACAGGACGGCGGCTATACGTTCTGTCTCGATTTTAGACCAGTAAATAAGGTGACGAAAGTAGACGCGTATCCGATGCCTAGCATTGACGCTATTTTAGATAGGTTGCGCGGAACAGTCTACCTGTCGAAAATAGATCTGCGAGCGGCGTTTTGGCAAATTCCGCTTTCAGAGAATAGCAAACAATATACGGCGTTCGCGGTCCCAGGTCTTGGTTTATGGGAGTTTGAGCGAATGCCGTTTGGTTTGGTAAATGCGCCGGCTACTTTCACGCGCCTCATGGACGCACTTTTCGGTCCAGAGTATGAGCCGCACTTTTTCTGGTATCTTGACGATTTGCTAGTAGTTAGCGCAGATTTTAACAGCCACGTGATCTGGCTAGAGAAAGTTTTCAAGCGTTTAATAAGCGTTGGCTTAGAAATTAACTTAGAAAAGTCTGATTTTTTCTGTACCGAGGTAACTTACTTAGGGTACAGGTTAGATAGTGAGGGTCTGCGTCCGGACGACGACAAGGTGAAGCCGATAGTAGATTATCCTGCGCCGAATAACGTAGCTCAATTACGCCGATTCCTAGGTATGGTAGGGTGGTATACGCGTTTTATCGAACACGAGAGTGAGATAAAGGTGCCGTTGACCAAACTCATCCGAAAGGACCAGCCATGGGAATGGAAGGAAGAACAGCAAGTTGCATTTGAGAGGCTAAAGCGCGCATTAACGGAGGCGCCGGTACTCGCGCTCCCTGATTTTACGCGCCCTTTTCACTTGCACTGCGATGGCTCTTCCTTCGCGGTTGGCGCGTGTTTGGTCCAGGTATTCGACGACGGCGAGCATCCCATATGCTACGCCAGTCGGATGCTGAATGCGCACGAGCGAAAATACACGGTGAGCGAAATCGAGTTTTTGGCAGTACTTTTTGCGGTAAAAAAGTTTAGGCCTTATATAGAAGGCTCACACTTTGTCATCGTTACGGATCATAGTGCGCTTACTAGGATTCTTAATAAACGAGAACTTACGGGTCGATTGGAAAGATGGGTACTAGAATTTCAGTAGTTAGATTGTGAAATAGTACATAGAAAGGGAGCGCTGCACCATGTGCCGGACGCACTTTCGCGAGAATTTGAGGACGAACTCGAGATTTGCGCATTTGATAAGATACAGGATGCTTGGTATCTATAACGCGTGAAAGACGTTCTTCAAAGACCGAAGAAATTCGAGAATTGGAGAGTAGAGAATAACGTCCTGTATCGGTTCATGCGCGATCACCTGCTCGATATGATAACTAATCGCGAGGAATGTTGGCGCATGGTGGTGCCGCTGGAGTACCGACAAAGGGTGTTGAGAGACGCTCATTGCGAGCCATTCTCTGAACATTTCGGCCGTGCAAAGACTTACGATCGAATTGCTCGTGAGTATTACTGACCAGGAGTATGGTATGATGTGAGGACGTTCGTAAGTGAGTGCTCTCAATGTCAGAAGTACAAGGTAGTCCAGCAGGCACCCCAAGGTCTAATGGTTAAACGCGTGGTAGAAAGACCATGGGCCGTAGTAGCGACTGACGTCGTAGAGCTGCCCCGTAGCAAAAATAGGTTTAAATACGTGGTGGTTTTTCAAGACTTATTTACTAAGTGGGTCGAGCTAAAACCACTACGATCGGCGGACGGCACTGCTCTTGTTCCCGCGCTTGAGGAGTTAATCCTGTTCAGGTGGGAAACTCCGGAATATATCATTAGTGATAATGCGAAGGCATATAGGAGCAAAGTATTTCAAGACAGGTTGCGAGAATATGGTATCGAACATATATTTTGTCCGGCGTATCATCAGCAAAGTGACCCGGTTGAGCGCGTAAATCGTACGCTAAAGACGATGATGTAGATGCCGATGTTTGTAGATGCCGATCACAGGAGCTGGGATAGGTATTTGCATGAACTTCGTCATGCTATCAATACGGCGACTCAGGCGTCTACAAAAGTATTGCCGGCGTTTCTGAACTTTGGTAGGGATCCGCGTCCGGTAAAGAGTTTAAGGCGCGAGATCGAGGCAAAGGCCCCTATTATTAAGATAGATACGAAGGCGTGGGAAGATAGGCTATCACGTTTAAATGCATTACGCGACTTGGTAGCTAGGCACATTGATGAAGCTCAGGAAAAGCAAAAGAAACACTACGATAAGGATAGACGTCAGGTACTTTTTCAGATAGGTGACTTGGTTTTGCGCAAAGTGCATACGCTTTCGAGCGCAGCGGATGGTAAAAACGCGAAACTTGATCCGAAATTTGACGGACCGTTTAAAATTATTTCAGTAATTTCGCCCGAGATCTACGAGCTAACGATGAACCATAAGCATCGTACAGCTAGGGTACACGTCTCGGAAATTAAGCGATATATACCACTGCGTAAGGTAAATAAATAGTGTGCGAAATAGGACAGGTGTAATAACTGAATTGTTCTGTTTTAAGGTACAAGAGGTTCATCAACGTCGGGTGATGATGGCTAAAACCGAGGAGTCGGGCCGCATCGCTCAAGTCGCCGAGGCTCAAACACCTACAGGCGACGTGACCGCATCGGTGAACTCGGCGGGAATTGCTGAGGCTATGGAGGTAGACCGAGCGTCGGAGTCTGCCGCCCGGTTTTCAGGCCTTGGGCAGGCGGCCTCCTTTGACGTCGAGGTTGCCTCCTGTGTTTTAGTTGGCACGGGTGTCAGTTGGCGGAGGCGGTGATGGGCAGGCGAAGGGGTTCCCTTTGCCGCCGCCTTTGCCTTCGCCCCCCGACGCCGTTCGTTGGCGACCGACGAGGGATCCGTTTGCTAACGGGAAATCGCCGTGCGGGTTCGATAATTCGTCTGGCTGCGCCTACGCGTACCTGGGACGAGGCAGTGCGTCGTAGCGCAGCGTTTCGGCTCACGACGCTTTGCATACGCGAGGCGTCGGAGAAGTCGAGAGTTATCGCCGCAAAAGAGGGAATTGTCTTCTCGCAGGCGGGCACGAGTAGCCAAGGCGAGAAATCGTCGGGTACTCGAGCTGCCGCGGGAGGATATCTCGCGGGTAGGGCGGCAAAGCGAAGCCGTACCGCGAGGGCTTCTTGAAGGGGAAGCTGGAGTCCCACAAAGCGAGGCGCCACCAACGGTATACTGGAGGTGGTGCTAAGCTCGAGCGACTCCGAGGATGAGGCGAAGCCGGTGCAGGAGCTGCCTCGAGTGGCTCCACAGCCACACATCCATCCTAACCTCCCTTTCAATCCGCTCGCGTTACAGAGGCTAGACCCCACGTACCAATTCGTTCGTAGGGATGGCCCGCGCAATTCTACCCAGCGGGGTATATGGAGGACGAGAGAAGGAAGGAGGCTGAGGCTCGCCAGAATTCGAGTAGGAAGAAGCGCACAATGCGTTTCAACCTATCCGCGTGTAATTTTGAGAGGCCATCCTCCAGTTCGACGCTAACTCTACCCAAGATGGCGGAGGGAGCCGTTGTCGAGGCAACAGGCGCCCTCCAGCCACCAGTTTCACTGGCTGTCGACAAAGGGAGAGCCTCGGGAGTTAGTGCGAGCACAGTTGCCGAGAAGACGGGAGTGCCAGAGCGACCAACCCTTGGGCCGTTACGACCTATCCCGACTCCTCAAGCAGCGAGCCCGGCCTCGTCCTCTGCGTTGCCGTGTTGGGTCGACGAAACAGGGTTTCGGTTGTTAAGGATAGCGTCCGGTTTGTAGAAACTGTGGGCGCCTCGATGTCCACGTGCAAGACTGTCCGCGTTGTCGCGACGCCTTCATGGCAGACCAGGCGCGCGCTCGATCGGTGGAGGAGGTAAGGGTTCGGGCTCGCACGGGCGAACCAGTAGAGCTCCCGGCATCGCAGGAAAAAACTGTAGAGCCGGAGCTCGAAGTTTCTAGGTCGATGCCCGAGGTAGCCAGCCCCGAATCCTCCGTCGGGGAGCCCAAGGCGAAAAAGCCCAGGCACCGATGTGGCAAGCGTTTTCGCGCTAAGCTCGCGCGTAGGACACAGGCGCTTGCGGCAGAGGGAGCCGGGACTGAAGTCGGTTCGGCTGAAATTACGGGGATGGAAGTCGCGCCGCGGACGGAGCAGGCGTCGGTTCCCGCGGGTGAGCCGAGCGATCGGAGCGCCGAGGTGATTGGGTCCGAGGCGACTGATGATGCTGGCCAAAGACTATCCGGGGCAAGTGCCTCGTTTCCTTCGGCGGAGGAGCTTCGAACGCTCAGGCTCCGGTATTTGGAGTCGTTGGAGCGGCAGTAAATGGTAAGATTCTTGGTTTAATTGAATACTGAGTTAGTCGCGATCTTGGCGCAACGGATTAGTCGGTTCGCTATGACAAAAGGTTAGGCATATCACTCGGATTAGACTATTGGGTTTGTTAGATTTTGCTCTTAGTTGATCTGGTTGTTACCAACTTAGAATTAATTATGATTTAAGCTAAGTCTAAGATATTATTATATAATTTAGCGTCTATCGTTGGTTGCCATTGCCGGTCGACAGGGAGAGAGAGAGAGAGAAACGGAGTCAGGCCGTTCGCGGGTGCGAACTTTGGCCTTAGAAAGGGGTGTGACGAGAGCAGGCCGTGTGCCGGTCTCTCGTCTGCGTTCTCCCTCCTCCACTCGGCAAGGCGTGTTGGCCAACGTTAGGCGCATTAAAGTATGCGCCTAACACTTGGCCTTTTTGTTTCAGCGCCAAGGACGAGCCAGCGCAGTTGAGCGCAAAGAAAAGTTGAAGAGCGCGGAGAGAGAGTGAGAAAGAGAGAGAGAGAGAGAGAGTATTAGACCCATGCAGGGATTGGCAGGCGCGCAACGCGTGACCGATAAGCGGCGCGTCGCGTGCCGCCTAACTAATAGGTCAAGGTAGGGAGAGGAGCGAGCGCCGCTGAGCGGCTGCAAGAATTAGTGCGTGAGAGAGTCGAAGCCCAGTCCTATGAGAGAGAGAGTCGAAGCCTAGTCCTACTAGAGTGCAGAAGTCCAAGCCCAGCCCTGCTAGAGTACAGAGAGTGCAGTTTGGGATAGCTGGAAGATCAACCCTACCGGCAACGGCTTTGTCCGCGACTGCAGCCAACCCACCTGCTAGGAGAGTCAACTTCGCCTGCGGATACTTGGTCAGCGATAGCAGCCAGCAGCTACCAGCGATCTGACCAGCGACGACGCCCGGTACTTCCTGCGGCAGCGCATCGCTCAAGATTCTCGACGTTGCGAGGAACAGGAGATAAAAGGTCAAGCCTTCCTTTTCTTCTTTCTCTCTACACACTCTCTCTCTCTCTGTTGATGCGACGACCTGTGCGCGTTGAAAGAGATAGCCTGGCACTCACGTGCCGGCTATGTGAAGGTTCGCGCTAAGTTTTATTTATAGTGATGTAAGCTGCGACCGGTGAATTGTCCAGGCGCCCACGTGTCGGGCAATTTACCCGGTATTAGTTCGCGTAGTTTTTAAGTAAGTTTGTAATAGGTTAAGTACGCGATTAGGTATTAGGATGAAATGCGAAATGTTCATTTGTGATTATCTTAAGTAGTTTATTGTTCTATTTGTAGTTTGTTGGTCGGTAATTTAGATTATGTTATGCGCGCGTATGTTTAGTGTGAATAATTATTAATAATAATAGGTTGTAAGTGAGATTTGATTTCTGTCTTTCTATAATTCATTTATCAACCTCTCCTCGTTCTTCTCCCTCAATTGCCTTGAGCGAAAGTGCCTCACTTACCCCGCAAAGAATTAGTAACAAAGGACCGATTTTGTTACATACCCGCGTAATAATTTGACCTATGGGCAATATATTGCCAATATTTTTCCCACACTTATGGGCAATATGTTGCCAACATTTTGGATCAGGTATTGGCAACATATTAGCAATATGGTGCTTCAGACCACTTAGCAACATTTCGGCAACATGTTACAAAAGTATTGCAAACCTTGCGCCAACATATTGCTAATATATTGATATTTGATTTGAAAAATATTGCCAACAGTTCAGTTTTTATTTTGATTCTAAATATTTCTAAGTTATTATAATACATCGGGAGACGAGAAATACAAGGTACAAGTGATTAAAGGAACCGTAATGCTTCGTTTTGTAATATTAGTTAATTTTTTTAATGTTTTTTGCATGACAACCTTATAAATGAATTTTTATTTTACAACCTTTTATTAACATTTATTCGTATTTGAATGTGCTTACAGGGTCAATCACATAAGAGACATTTCTATCTTTTATAAATACGTGAAAACATACATATTTTAAGTTTCTTACATCTACGATTACGGTATTGGAAGTACGTGTGCACGCATGGATGAAAAATAATTCTGCGTTCTGTAAGTTTACAGAAAATGGATGCGTAAATTCAAGATTTTCTATTAGAGCAAAACACCTTGCATTGCATTCACAAAAATTTTTACATTTACAAGTAGTCACACGTACTAGAATTTTTATTATACCTAGCCTAAGTTCATCGTTACATAAATACTTTACGTAGTAAGATTGCGTTTTTTTCTCATTGTGATATACTTCTGAACTGTATAATATTCTTTCTTTGTATAATCTTTTAAAAACAAACATATTACTGTCAACAAAATAGTTTGTAATAAGATTTTTATAAGGAGTATTTTCTTTCAATTTTGAAACAGGACCAACGATACTATATATACTATTTACATTATGCAGTATTAGTTTTTTCATTGGTGATAAAAGCGATTTACAAAAGGCAGACGCTCTGCTATTTTTGTTTAGCCAATCATTTTTCATAACATACATTTTTATGTACAAACTTAAATTAAATACTATTTGTAAATGTGGCGATTTACTCCCATGTATTAATGCTTTTAATTTTCCATTTAAATCTTCGAGAGGGAAGCAAGATGTAACCTTACAAGGACCAGTCTTTCGAACTCCGGCAGGTAAGTGACGAAGACTGTGTAAATTGCACGACATGTGTGTAAGCTCATATAAATATTCGAATTGCAAAGAAAATTTGTTTATGGCTGTCTCAGCCAAACGTAACGCGTGGCTTGTAATTTTCTCTTGACATAAAACGTATGAAACGAATACTAATAATTTAAAATGATCGTAATATTGAGTGAGTAAAATGCCATTTAAAGTAGGTAGAGCGTAATAAAGTAGCCAATCTTTCAAATTTGATGATTTCCAATAACTAAGGTGTGTTTTTATAGGCCTAGGTCGTCGTTGTACATGCGAGGGTGGCTTTATAGAACATAATCTGTAATCAACTACATCTACAAATACGTAAATCGAAAAATTTTCATTTTTGTATTTAGGATCGAACCACAATTCTAACATTTTTTTCGTTTGACCTTGAAAAAGACAGTGCATAATATCGACGATTGTGGAAGTAATAAAGTTATAGCAAATTTTACTTATTACAGTTGGTCCTTTCACACCAAAAACTGCTACTTTTCTATCTAACGCTTCTTGTGCATGTTCAAAAGTATCAGCTTCTGTCCTAATTTTAAAATTGTCCGTATGCTTATAAACGCGTCTACGATCAACTGTTTCGCCTTCATCAGTGCACACTTGACAGCCAAATTTACCATTATATTGATTCATTTGTAGAAATAGAGATTTAGCTGGTAAATCTGCTGTACCGCAAATAATGATTCCTCGAAATATTATTATATCATTCAAATCTTTCACGTACATATTTACGCCTTTAAACAAATTTTTGAACGGTTTTTTTAACGGGTTTAAAAATAAATTAGGATCAGGCTTTTTATCTCCGAACCACAAAGCAGCTAAAATCATATTTTGAATTCTGTAACGTTCTTCGAAAGGAAGATTTAAAATAATTAAATAAAAAGCCCAAATGCTGTATTTCGATGATTTAAAAATCTGAATACCATCTGTATACCACATAAAAGCAAGACTATTTTCATAAGATAAAATTCCATTTTCTTGCGATAGTTCTTTATATATACTTCCATCGTCAATATCTTTGTACGTAATTTCATCGACATTTTCTTGTAAATCTACGCCTGTTGACTCTGTTACTCGAGTACGATTAATTTTACCGTAATTACCAGAACATTTAAAAAAATACTCTAGTTGAGAAATTAACGGAATTTCTATAAAATAACTGTCTTTGTCAAAATCAGTACAACCGCAATTATAAATATTGTCTAAAATAGCCTCATTATCGATAGATTCATCATTATGTAAATCAGTTTCGGAATTATTAATCAATGTAATACATTTTGGACAGTAATAATGTTTTTTTATCGGTACGTCTGTACTATAAAAAAACTGTTTAAATTTGTATAAGCTAGTAGGACATTTATGCGGTGTTATGCAAATTATATCTACTAACGCAAGAAAATCTTTGATAATTTCATCCGATGCCTTATGTCGTAGTTTTATCGCAGAAACGCATAAAAGAAATTCGGCGACTGTAATAGGTGCTCCAGGGTAAAGCTCGGAGTTTAAATATTCTCTTTTTTCAGTTTCATCGAAAGTACTGCGCGCATCGCTCCATTCATCGTCTTCATTCCCGTCTTCATCACTACAGTCAACACTATCTTCATCACTCTCACAATCTCTGTATAAATCTATCATAAAAATAATAATAGCGAGGTTAAATTATAATATAATCATAATTGATAAGGACGCAGCGGAGTTTACATGTGTGCATAGAATTTCTCGATGGGTACATACATACGCGCGATCAAGCGCGCGATTATGGTTGCATGAGCGCATTTAAATTTTGTTTGGTTATTTTCATTATAAATAAAATAAAATTTATAGGTGTAAGTTGTAAATAAAGTTGTTTTAAAATAATTGCGTTATGAGTATAAGGCAGTATTTAATGCATCTAATAAAATAACGAATCGCGAGCAGTAGCGAATACGTGCACGTGAGTAAAATAATGAGTACACACCGTAATTAAAACGATTCATATGTGGAATTATTTCATTATTTTCCCCATTACAAAGGTTATCGAGATTATCAGCGACATTTTGCTCGATGTTTTCTTCTACTAGTAGATTTTCTTGATGTGAGTGATTCTATAGAAATATTTTTCAAATATAAGTATAATTTCATAAGTATATAGTCAGTCATTATTTGTTGTTAAATCTCAAAACGACTTACATCTACATCTAGTAAAGTGCACTCGCTTTCTAGGGGTTGTTCGAAAATCGGTTCATGCAGAGTATTGAAAAATAGCTTTTTGGAACGTTTTTGGATTTCAAGCGAAAAATTACTAAAACTTAAAGCACGCTTTGGCATTTTTTATAACGAGTAAGTATGTGTACTTTTTACAACATTTTTTATTTTATGTGTGAATGCCTGTCAATAAACAAACTTTATCGAACACATCATAGCTGCCAACGTCACGTTGTTGTTATGTATCTTGCTACGCTTACAGGTTAACATTTTGCTCGCTTGTCAATAGATTTTGCATTGAGAAAAAGTTTTATATTTTGCATTGAGGTAAAGACAAACAAAATGTTTGCTCTGATTTTTTGGAAGGGCATACAAAAAATTAGTATAGTGCCCATCGAAAGTTTGTGTCCTGAGAAAGCTGAAGGAGAAGAAACCAGCGTGCGATACACAAATAAAAAGTTGTATCAAGGGAAAATTTTGCGAAAGAGTTGTAAGTAAAATATCTTTTTCATTATCATGATAAATTTCATCGCATAGCGAATTGATCAATGAAAATACGGTAGAATTACAAGCTTTCATAGTAGTACATACGCAAATTGGAAATTCGCACAATGAGCCGTTCGTTCGTTATTACCTGTGCTAATCTAAATCACGTTTCCTCGAAACGACAAACTCTGGCTTGTAACGTTCTATTAGCGAACGGCGCAAATATTTTGTTTATCTCGCATGAGGATGCATTTTCTTTTTTCTTTCTTACGACTTTTCTAATGTGATAATATTATTACAAATGAAAATAATTTTATGTTTGACAGCTGATAAAGATTACTTAGAGTGCCTACCTGTAACTATCAATGGAGAAATAATGGAGAAAGGGAAAAACACAACAGATTCAAAAGCAGAAGCATTAAGTATGCAGATAAAGAATAAAGAAAAACAAGCTGCAAAAAATAAAGCCGAAAAAGAAAAGCTAACAAAAGCTACTTTGATGAAGGAAAGGTCAATTTTCGAGGATGACAGCGGTGACGATAATTCGGAGGCTGAACCTGACGCTTTAAACAAAACGATCGAGTGGAATTCAGAAGATTCGGAGCCTGAATTAAATGAATTGACATCAACTGCGAGAAATGGAACGCCAGAGGAAAAAATAAAAAGATTACAGAGAGAAATAGAGGAATTGAGAAAATCGAAAGATCGTGCAAGGATTAAGGAATCAATCGCGTCAACTTCTACTGCCAATAAGGTAATCGATTGTTTATATTTTATATGAGATTAAATTTATACTACATTAATCACGTGTTTATCTGTTTTTATTGTTTAAATTTATTTTTCTACAAAAATGCGACAACAACATTTATTTTTTTATTTTGAGTAAGTAATAGCGGTTCTGCGATCTCAAAAGCTATAGCGGTTCAGTGATCACAAAACAGTCTGGATTACTTAGCCCTGAAAAGGGCCCGCATAGCACCCAATCGATTGAGCTCCGTTTTGGGTGCCAGAGAAAATTTTGTAAAGAAAAAGTGTTTTACCCGCGCAAAAAGTTTGATCGGTCTTTGACTTTCCTAACACCTTGACACCTGCAGACACGAAAGTTGCTTTGAGTTTGGACTTTCGCCTACTTTTCCCATCAGTTTGACACGACCAGTCTGGAGTCTGGATTACTTGCGCGCCAGAGTGATGGGAAAAGGAGGAGCCAGAAGTAAAAACCGCTATAGATTTTTACATCGCAGAACCGCTATAGTTTACCTACTATTTTGCAGGAGAGCAATCTTCAATTTCACGTAATTACCAGTCCACCACAAATAGAGAATTTGCAAAAACGACATCTTGCCACTGCATTATCAAGGGCAGATGAAGTAAATAAAAAACGTCCACGAGATCGTTCTCCCTCTCTGCTATCAGAAGAAGATTATGAAGAAACTGTGGAACTGGTGGGTACTAACATTTTCAAACGAGGCTTTTTCGTGAAACGGAAATCCGTAGCGATTTTTCTATTTTTCGAGGATTCTAACTCATTTCAAAATTTCGCCACTTAAAGTGCATTTAATAGTACCTTTACCTTTTAAATTCTAGTGCGAACGTTTTTGCACAAGCGAAGCGAGTGCAAAATGTTTGCACGGAGGTTTAATCAATTTTCACACTTATGTTAAACAGTATTTTTTAGTACGACGTGCGGTTAATTCAAAATTATGGTATGTTTTAAGGTTAGAGCAGTGCGCAAAATGAGCATTTTGCGAACTAATACTAAAAATTATTTTCTATTCTATTCTATTCCACAGAATCCGACTAGTACTCCTAAGGAAAATCCTTTGAAAATGTGTCGTAGACCAGGAGATGGACGAGTTCTTGTTTGCAAAAATTATAACATATGGGTTGACAAAGGCGAACTGGACTTTATCCAAAGATACATGGAGGATCCTAAACAAATGACAAGAAGCTTATTAACAATTCTTGTTGGAAAAGAAAACTTGAAAAACATGTGTGCACGAGGAAAGTCTAGAGGACGCAGAGGAGTTCCCGAGGACATAATGAAATGCGTTGAGTGTAAGTTTTATAGCTTTCTATTTTACATGCGTATTAATTATAATTGTTTTAAATTTTTCAAATTTAAAAAAAATTTTAGATTATGTCAATAAGAAGTGTAGCAGGAGATTGAAACCACAAGAATTCACAAACGTGGTCAATTACATGTGTGGCACACTACGCCACCCCAAAGAAAGATAAATGTTTTCATTTCTATTATTTTTCGTTACTTTTTTTTAAACGCCTTTCAAGAATCAATGTGAGTCTTATTTCGATTACTTTTCGTTATAGTTAATTAATTAGTGTTAATTACTATTTCAAGTTTCACGGATTTTTTATGAAAAGTAATCGTTCAAATAAAAACTAAATTAAGGTTTAAAAATTAAATAATATATTGTATTCAAAAAATTATAAAAATAAAGCATTACAGTTCTTTTAATCACTTGTGCCTTGTATTTCTCGTCTCCCGATGTATTATAATAACTTAGAAATATTTAGAATCAAAATAAAAACTGAACTGTTGGCAATATTTTTCAAATCAAATATCAATATATTAGCAATATGTTGGCGCAAGGTTTGCAATACTTTTGTAACATGTTGCCGAAATGTTGCTAAGTGGTCTGAAGCACCATATTGCTAATATGTTGCCAATACCTGATCCAAAATGTTGGCAACATATTGCCCATAGGTGTGGGAAAAATATTGGCAATATATTGCCCATAGGTCAAATTATTACGCGGGTATACGTCGGAGATAGCCAAAGATCTAGAAAAAGATGGAATAACGGTGCTAGAATTTGCTGATGATATTGCAGTCGTTGCTACCTCATCTTCAGCAGTAAATTGCCTTAAATTGCTAGAGAGAACCAATGACACCATTATATCTAACTTACTCAAAATTGGTGTCGAACTTTCTCCTAAAAAAACTGTCTTCGTTCACTTCAACAAAAAAAAAGATTCTTCCGGGATATACTACTATAAAAATCGGTGATCACCCAATTAAATCTAGCGAAACAGCTCGATTTCCGGGCATAACTTTCGACTATAAAATGACATTTACAACGCATATGAATAATATATTAGCTAAATGTACCACACTGCTGAATATAATTTAATTTGTATGCGGAACTTGGTGGGGTGCAGACCTTGCAACCTTAATCACTTGATATAAGAGCTATGTTCGGTCATCAATTGAATACGGGAGCTTCATATACTTATCGGAAAAGAAAAAGTTTATTAACAAATTTGAACAAATGCAATATCAAGCCATTAGAGCGGCATTGGGTTTCAGAAGAAGCACCCCTACTAATATTCTTTTAACCGAAGCAAAGTTCCCATTTATTCAAGAAAGGGCTAAACTCTTAGGTAACAGATATGTATTAAAAACGCTAGCAAACAAAAACAATCGCATGTACAAAAATATAATGTATCATCCACCTGGCAAAGACAAGCCCAAACGAATATTGAATGACTGTATATTAGGCATGACCGCCTTTTCTAACTCCGTAAATATACACGAATCTTTACTTTTCAACTCCGAATATAATACATACATCTTTAGAATACCCGTTAATTTCGATCGAGGAAATAAAATTAAAACAGCAAAAAATCCAGATGAATGTTTTAAGAAATTCTTAGAAGAACACCACAACGTTGTAACTATATTTTCAGATGGTAGTAAATTCTCAGACAGAAGATTCGTAGGTGCAGCATGCATAGCTCCCAGGCTAGGAATTGCAACAAACAAAAGTATTGCCAATGTGTGCTCTATCTTCACTGCCGAAGCTATCGCTATCAACTTACCCATGGACATAGCCCTGGAAATTAACGAACCCAACGTCTTCATTTTCTCGGACTCCAAAAGCGTTCTCCAAACCTTAGTAAGCGTAAAAATCGACAATAAAACGAATCCTTACGTTATTAAAATAAAACAGAAGGTAGCAAATTTTAAAAGTCTGAATCCCCAACACAAATTAAAATTCTTTTGGATTCCCGCTCATTTGGGAATTCATTTCCACAAATGAATAAAATTTCACACTCAGATCTCTAGCCCCAGATCAATGAAATAGCTAGCGATAACACGTCAAAAATTATTAAAGATCTGGGTAACATTAAAGGCAGCAAGTACTTTTAATGCTATTATCGGGACAAAAAAAGTCCATGGTTTTTTCAGAAAAAGTTACCCAGATACTTAATAGTCTCAATAAATCGAGCTAGATCCAACCACTATCACCTTGCGGAGTCATTAGCAAAAATTAAAGTGACCGACAGCCCTCTTTGCAAATGCGGCCTTGAACCCGAAAACATTAATCACGTTATCTGGCAATGCGATGCGTACGAAAGCGAAAGATCACTGCTACTAAAAAAACTTTTCGAACTCAAACTGCAACTTCCAATGTGCATCGAAATGTTTATATCAGAACCGAACATCAACGTTTGTAAGATTATTTTCAAATTTATGAAAAAATGTAACCTTAAGATTTAATTTATATACAAAATGTTCATATACACATAAATATATACACATAATTACATCTAGTTTATAAGCGAAATAAACTTGTAAAAAGCTTCAATAAAAAAAAAAAAATATTTTAAAATAATGTTTCATGAAACATTTAGCTAAGCTTTCAGAAAGATTTTATGGAATATTTTAACAACCAAAAAGAGAAATATTTCTAGAAATATTTCCAATATCATTCTGAAATATTTAGGTAAATTATCTCATAAAAATAATTAGAAATATTACATTGCAACGGTAGTCGATTCAATTAATCGATCAGTTTGCGTTTCTGCTTCTCGCGCGTTAGTACAAACAATTAAGAGAGAGAGAGGGGGCGCGCGATCATTTGAATAAACAGTTACGCCTCGGCTGTTTACGCGAGTTTACCACCGATATTGTTTTGCATCGTGTTTCGCCGTTATTAAAGATTTTCTGGGACAATTACGTGCGTGAGTGCAACGACTGTATTGCAGCAGCAAATAGCAGCAGTGTAGGAACAGTATTGAAGCAGATTAAAGACAGACTGAGGCAGCGCAGGTGATAAATAGGAGAGCAGCGGCAGTTGATATATTTCATCAACAATTATGGCTGATCACCGTAATTGCACCACAGGGTAGATGCACCTCCCGTCATTATTGCGTGAAAAAATACATTCGGTATTTTATCAATCGTGATAGCGATTTTTTTGTATTCGCGCCGAGCGTTAGTTCACGGTAAATTTCGAATGTTCTCTCTTTCTCTCTCACCGGATAGTATTCATTGTAAAATCCTGTTCGCGAGCGTTAATCTTTCGGCCCAATAAAGACTGTAGTTATTTTTATTAATTAAAGTTAGTCAAATTTATTCACCGATTACGTCATTTAAATTTCCCAGTAGCTTAAACGATTTGTAAAAGACTTGGGTTTTAATCCGAATTTTAAGGCGTAAAGTCGCCCATACCTAAGATTCATCGAGTGTCACAAGGCAAGTGACTTAAGGTGAGTTCAACTCCGTTCGATAGAAGACAATTAAGCGAAATCATCTGACGTAAAGGCGAATACACGTACAATCATACGTGTTTAATGGAGCGGCGATTAGCTCTGCACCGTGGGAGTTTGTTCTTAAATAAATTTTCCATTTTTTTTATATAACCTCCCCTGTTACAACATATATATTTTTAAAAATATTTCAGACAAATATTTCATGAAAGATTCAACTTAAGAATTTCGTGCTGTTTGAGAGAAAAATTTTGGAATAACATTGAAATATTTGATAAAATTTTAGAAGCGTGAGCTCATTTATTCATACATTCTGCAACGGTAGTCGATTCAATTAATCGAACCGTTCGCGATTCTGAATTTCGCGCGTTAGTTCTAAGTATTGAGAGAGAGAGGGGGCGCGCGATCTTTCAAATTAGCAGTTACGTCTCAGCTGTTGTGACAAGTAGATATCGCCGAATTTATTTGCACTGTTTTTCTCGCCGACTAATAGTTATTGGTCCATATTAATTACGCGCGTGAGTGCATCGACGAGACCTACAGATTGCAGCGTTTTGGTAGCAGCAGATTTGCAGCTGATAGGTGGTACGAGGCAGCACAGCTAATAACTAAGGACCGGAGGCAGTTGATATCTTGCTGACATCAACAATTACGGCTGATCACCGTAATTGCACCGCAGGGTAGGTGCACCTCCCTTTATTATCGCGTGTCAAAATATATTTATTATTTTGCTCAGCCGCGTTAGCGTTGTTAATTTTGTATTCGCGCCGAACGTTAGATCGCGCCAATTTTCGTATCTTCTCTCTCTCTCTCTCTCTCTCTCTTTCTAACGGAAAATTATTTAATTGTAAATCCTATTCGCGTGCGTCAGTCTTTCGGCCCGACAAAGACTGTATAGATTTTTTATGAATAAACTTTGTTAAACTTATTCGCCGATTACGTCATACGATTTTCCTAATAGTTTAAGAAATTGAAATAGGCTTAGGTGTTAATCCTATTACGTCTAGGGGATTAAGCTGAGAAGGAGTAAAGTCGCTCACACTTCAAACTCATCGTGTGTCACAAGGCACGTGACTTAAGGTGAGTTCAACTCTGCTTGATCGAAGACAACCAAGTTAAGTCAGCTGACGTTAAGGCGAATACACGTACTAACATACGTGTTAACGGAGCGGCGGTTTGCTCTGCATCGGTGGAGTTAGCTCTTATATAAACTTCCCATTTTTGCAGGATAATCCCCCCGTTACATGGCGCCCAACTGGTATTAAGACCCGTGTCGTGCGAATAGGATTGTGCGTCGAAGGTAATCGACGCACGAGAGAGAGAGACGATTGCGCGAGCGCTTAGGAAGGTTTGAGCGGGTGGTAGAGCGAGATCGTGAGCGGTACGCCCTCTGCTGGGGAAAAAACGAAACCACTTCGAACCTTTGGTTAAAAATTGTTAAGATTATTGTAAAAAGGGCCGAAAGCGATAATTATTGATAGGTCGAAGTGATTTCAGATCGTACGGGAGAATCAGGTGTTAACCCATTTCAACCATAGTTTGGTGTATAAAGGGGGGTTGGTAACACCTGATCAACGATAAAGCAGAGAGCGCGACCCAAGCGTGCAGTCCAAACATTAGCCAGGCGGGGCAAGCAAACAGCAGGCTCCGACCTTAGGTAGGATAATTTTATAATATTTATAGAAAGTTTGCGGAGACTGCACGCGCTCATAATCTCCTTTTAAAAGGCCTTATAAAAGGAGGCATTAAAAGTAGTGACACTAAATAGTGTACACCCCGCTCATACCTTGGGTGATAGGAAGCGGTAGTGGTCGATTAGGCCGAAATTTTAAACCTCAACCGCATCCTACACCCGTACGGAGGCGAGATGGCTCTGTTGTCAGCTCAAATCGACAATTGGGCATTAGAGCTGACCTCCGCACAGCGCGAACATTATTTAGCGGATTTGGAGCTGCGCAAGGATGGAAGTGTCATCCAACAGGCGGCTAGGCTTGGGAGATGGTTGCTGGGTGAGTATACCGCCACAGATTTCCAAGAGACCACGCACAGCAAAGAGGTAGCGGGGCGCAGGAGGCGATCCCGACAAGCGTGGCTCGACACAGTCTGTGACGAGTTGGAAAACTCCACCACGGATGATAACAGCGACCATCCCCTCAGGATCATCAATAGGGGGGGAATATCATTGACTGACATGTCAAGGACATTCACCTGCCCGGATGAGGACTCTGAGGGTGAAGCCAGCCGCCAAGAAGAGGATGAACTCATCCAGAAGGCCCTTAGTACGCAAGAGCAGGAGAAGGAGGAGAGGAGACGGAGCAATCCGGACCCCAGGGCGCAGGAACCCTGCACTCGGAAGGAACCTCAGGAAGAATTATCCTTGAGTGAAGCCTTCCGAGAGATAGAGTATCTGAAGGAGGGAATAGACCATAACCAAAAGTTGGTAGGTCGAATCCTAGAAACCCTTCAGACTCTGCAGGGATTACAGGTGTGTGCGGAGCGCGAGGCGCAGGACATGCGCATACGAATTCGAGAGCTGGAAGACGCAATGCATGATATGGCCAGTGCTAACCGTTCTTCTCAGCGTGACTCGGTTCAACCGCGCTCCGGACGTAATGTGGACTTTCAGGACACATACACCTGTCACTACGACTCGGGGATTCCGGGGAGTACACCGGCTCCTCCAAGACCAACACCTAGGAGAAGGGACGTCACCACACCGGAAGTCCTCCAACGAAGAGGAGGTGAAGAGGATTCTGAAGTCTATGGGAGATCCGCACCCGTTCGACAGAGGAGTCGAAGCGGATCATCTGGCACCGGACATCAGATATTCTCAGGGCTCTCCACAACCCGAGATGTTGGGAAAATTGTCCGCGGATGGAAATTGAGGTTTGCGGGCAGTAGGGCACAGAGCATAGATACGTTTCTGTCGAGGTTGGAGGATCTGCGCGTAGGTGCAGGACTAACTGACGACGAAGTGCTTTGTTCCGTATCAGAGATCCTCGAAGGTAACGCGAGGACCTGGTACGATAACAACAAGTACCAGTGGCTCAGTTATGACGAGTTCGTCGCGGACGCCCGGGATTGGTTTGGCACAAGTACGCAACAGCAACAAAGACTGTTAAAGGAAGCCCAGAACCGGTTCCAGGGTGAGGACGAACTAGTACGAGACTACGTGTCCAACCTGGTGGCTCTTGTCAATCGACTAGAACCATCCATGCCCTTGGAGAGGTTATTAGACCTACTCCATGCAAACCTCCTTCCAACCATCAAAATCCAGCTGCGTCGGAGCGAGATGACGTCAATACGCGAATTCAACAGGAGGGCGACCGAGGTATAGAACACCTTATCTTATGGTCGCCGTCCACGTGTATTCGCTGAATCCAACTCGACGATCTTCCCTCAGCACGCCTACCAGCCGAGCAAAAGAACGGCTGGTAGTAAATCCCAAACCGCTGCAATGGCCAGCGAAGGGAAGGGGCGTGCGAAGAAGGAGGCAGATCCGCAGCGCGGACTGGGCGTGGAGAACCCCGTCAGGAGGCCTACCGAACAAGCATCGGTATCGGCTACGCAAGCTCCTACTTCTGATAAGAAGATGGAAGAACGCCTGGAGGGCATCGAGCGGATATTGCGCAAGTTGGCCGCTGACAAGCAAGCCAGCCCTCCAGAACAGCGTAAGAGCCGATGGCGTGGAGGAAGGAAAAGTTCTCCTTCTTCCAGGTCTCCTGGCGAGCGGCGAGAAGGTCAGAGGCGGAAGATAGACTTTACTAAGCCTCTCCAGTGTTCCGCTTGTGGCAAACTGGGTTTTAGTCGCAAGTTCTGCCCAGATTGCAACAAGGGAAACGACAAGGAGAGCGAAGAGAAGAGGTCATCTTCGCGCCTCCAGTAAATTCGACCTCTCGCTGCGGGTCGCCGATGGGAAACAGCAAGTTGTCGGCGACCCAGGGATCCAAACAAGTCCTGGGAGGGCATCAAGAGAGCCCAGGACATAGCAGTATATTAGAGCGGAAGGCAATTGAACTCGATGTCAGCCCTCGGCAGAATAGGGGAGTAGTTATCCTGAAAGGACCAGATGGCCACATACAGGTTGTGGAGGAGGGGGAAGACTCCAGGGAGAGCCCCTCCACACAAGAAGCTCTTCTGCCGAAGGGATCCACGAGTATAAGCCAGCCCACCATCGTCGCGGCCGCGGAAGGAAAAAAGCCGCTGAAAAGCACGATGAAAGGAGGCGAAGATGGGACTCGTGGATATGACCCAGAGGATGAGACCAGGTGGTGGTTGCGGGTAGACATAGGTGACTTTAAAATCAGAGCACTCTATGATACCGGCGCCTCATCCACGGTCATGGGTCAATTAGGGCTAAGATTGGCATCGGAGATGGGACTCGGGTTGAATGTGACCAGGGCGGGCGATGCAAGGCTTGCTGATGGACGCCCGTGCCCTATAATTGGTCACGTGATGTTCCCTTTTCAAGTAGGGGGAATCACGAAGACAATCAGAGTCGCCATTACGCCGCTGCTCACAGATGACTGCTATGTAGGCGCGAACTTTATAAGAGAGTTCCGCGCAATTTTGGATCCCGATGAGGATGAATTATGGCTTAAGGACGCCCAAGTGAAAGTACCAATGGAAGTGGCTGGAATTGATGGTACGGCATTTCTCGCACCGGTAGGACTATGGGAAGCCACGGAGTCACAGCTTGAAGAAATTGAAGACCTCGTCGGAAGATTGATTCCTGACGGAGGTCAGACTTTAGGTTGTGCCGTGGGGGTTGAGCATGAAATAGATGTTGGAAATGCTCGACCCATCAAACAGAAGTACTACCCAGTCTCAGATAGAGTGCGAGAGGAAATGCACACGCTGGTCAAAGATATGCTGGAAAAAGATGTTATCGAACCAGCGACCAGCGGATGGTCAAGTCCGATAGTAATGGTAAGGAAGGCTGATGGAAAATATAGGTTTTGCGTGAATTATCAAAAGGTAAATGCAATTACCAAACCTGATGCCTATCCTTTACCATATATGAACGACATCCTAAGACGGATAAGGGATGCAAAGTTCATATCTACTTTGGACTTGAGCAGTGCGTACCATCAAATTCCCTTAAAGGAAGAATCGCGTCCAATATCAGCGTTCACAGTTCCTGGATTAGGGCACTTTCAATTTAAGAGAATGCCCTTCGGACTGTCATACGCAGGAGCGACCTTCCAGAGGTTGATGGACAAGGTGATAGGCCCGGATATGGATCCATTCGCTTTTGCTTACCTTGACGACGTAATTGTGGTTTCGTCGTCCTTTGAGGAGCATAAGCGGCACCTAGAAATGGTATTGAAAAGAATTCTAGGTGCGGGCCTAACCATCAACAAAGCCAAAAGTCACTTCTGTAAGACGGAAGTCAGGTACTTGGGAGTTCTTGTGAACCAGGACGGAGTAAGACCAGATCCCGAGAAAATACGCCCGATATTAGAGTATCCAACACCCCGGACTGTCAAACAGGTGAAGCGATTCATGGGAATGACTTCGTGGTATAGACGTTTTATACCCGACTTTGCCATGATCGCTGAACCTATAAACCGCCTGACAAAGAAGAATGTACGTTTCTCTTGGGAGGAGGAGCAAGAGCGAGCTTTCACGAGATTGCAGGAGGCGATGACTTCCGCCCCAATACTGCAATCACCCGATCCGAACGGTCAGTTTGTACTGCAAACTGATGCTAGTGACAGTGGGATCGGGGCAGTTCTCGCACAGGATGTCGAGGGAGAGGAGCGTGTAATAGAATACGCCAGCCGATCACTCAACAGTGCTGAGAGAAATTATACGGTCTCCGAGAAAGAGTGCTTGGCAGTGGTATGGGCCATTGGAAAGTTCCGGCCGTATATTGAAGGGCATCACTTCAAGGTCATCACTGATCATAGTTGCCTGAAATGGCTCCACAATATGAGAAATCCCACAGGAAGATTAGCGCGATGGGCGCTAGCATTACAAGGCAATGTCTTCGATATCGAATATCGAAGAGGGGATCTCAATGTGGTGCCAGACGCTTTATCTAGGGCCTATGAGGAGGAGGGGATTGAAGTGAGTGCTATAAATAGTCGGCCGGAGACCACTGACGCCTGGTATTTGCAACAATACCAGGAAGTAGGCCAGGACCCACACTCTCATCCCACTTGGAAGGTGGTGGGAGGGAGACTGTATCATTATCAGCCTGATGAGGATGGTGAAGGGTCCATCGACAACGATGAAGCGTGGAAGCTTGCGGTGCCTAGGGAGAAAAGGTACCAGGTGCTCCAGGAAGTCCATGATGCTCCTACTGCAGGACATCAAGGACGAGAGCGTACGTTCTCCAGGGCTAGGCGCTTGTACTACTGGCCTAAAATGTATGATCAGGTCAGGGAGTACGTAAAGAGTTGCCCGGTATGTCAGCAATGCAAGGTGGAACAAAGAGCACCTTGCGGGCTGATGGGTCGTAGACAAGTATCACGACCCTGGCAGGTGGTGGCCGGTGATATCACTGGTCCATTTCCTAAAAGCTCTCGAGGTTTTGAGTATATCTTAGTCTTTATAGACTTGTTTACTCGCTGGGTAGAGTGTGTTGCGATACGCAAGGCCAATGGGAAGACAATCGCAAGGGAATTACACGAGAGGATCGTCACTAGGTTTGGTGCGCCAGAGGTATTCTTGTCGGATAATGGAACCGAATTTAAGAATCAGGAGGTCGATTCATACCTGCTGATGAACGGCATCCAGCGCGCTTTGACTCCCGTGTATCATCCCCAAGCGAATCCCACAGAGCGAGTAAACAGGACACTCAGGACCATGATCACGTCTTACGTAAGCCGTGATCATAAGAGCTGGGATGAACACCTGTCAGAGTTCAACTTCGCGTTGAACTCGGCAACTCATAGCGCCACCGGATATAGTCCTGCGATGCTCATGTTTGGGCGTCAGCCGGTACCTCCTTTGACGTTCAGAAGAACCCAAGATCAGCAGGCCCTTGAATGTTCGGAGGGTCAGGCTGTGGAAGATTGGGCTGAACATATGGAGAAGCTTCCTAATTTGTGGGAGAGAGCTAACTCCAAGTCAAAGGAGGAAGCTGCGCGTCAGGCGGCTTATTATGACCGGAAGAGACGGCAACCCGAGTTTAAGGTCGGAGATTGGGTTTGGAAGAGGAACAGGATTCTATCTTCAGCTGCTCAAGGTATTTCGGCTAAATTAGCGCCGAAATATGCTGGTCCGTACGTGATTGAAGAGGTTTGTGGTTCCAACACGTACAGGCTAGGCAATCAGCTGGAGATCCTGTCTGAGCTCTTCCATGCCAAAGACCTTAAACCATATTACGGTCCGGGTGAGGATGAGGAAAGCGAGGAGGTCATCGAACCTCGCGAGCCGCCAGAAGAACTGCCGTCGGAGGATGCGAACGATTCCGCGAATACGCGCGAAAATCCGGGAGGGGATTTATCAGATAGCGAGCGGGTCCAGTTAGCAGCCCCCACGGTCGTAGATAAAGTTCCCACCGAGACGTCGGAGTTACCGGTATCTGCCCCAACTAAGAGAGGTCGAGGTCGACCTCGAAAGGTTCCAGAGGCATTCACCGTTCCAGCGAGGGGCAACAACTCTCCCGTGAAGGTGAATAGAGGGAGAGGTAGGCCTCGAAGGACCGTGCCCGTCGTACAAAGGACGGTTGGGCCGATAAAACCGAGCGGTAACCGACGAGGGCCAGGACGTTCCCACAAAGAATCGCGAGGGAGCGTATAACTCGGTGGGATGCGGCTATTATTAGGATTGTTTCTTCGCGCAGGGAGATTCATCCGAAATTTGTTGTTTTTTGGATGTTTCAGATGGACCGGAGAATCGTCGTCGAAGAGGAGACCTTCGAGGTGGTCACGCAGATGTTGTTAGATCTGCAACTGGGCTCTGATGCGACGCAGCTTATTGAAGATCTGCGGAGCTTCGCCAGGGTCCAGTTGGAAGGGACCACCCGAAGGGATCGGCGCAATGCCTCGGTGGCAGAGGTTCTCCGGGATTCGTCGTGGGTCGCCCCGAAGAAGGCTTCTCGGGACGCTTCGACACAGACCGAGGACCAAGACAGTGTCGAACGTCCCAAGTCTACAGTGGACCAGGGGGTGCAGACCCTCAAGTCCGGCGTAACCCTTACGTCGGACAGTGCGAGCCAATGCCCAGGACCCAGGGAAACCTGCGGGGCCTCGCACTGGGTCTGCAATCATCCCCGGATCCCTGAGCAGCCTACTCTCCTCCTCGACTTCAGACACGTGCGTCTGGGGATCAACGAGGTGGGGAGTGCCTGGCGGTTCGCTCAAGAACTCCAGTCTCAGGTGCAGGAGCACCTGAGACGCTTTTTGAGCCGCCAGGGCGCAGAAGAGTTGCTCGGGGAGTGGGCAGGGATGGCTCAGCGTCAGAGGGCCTATGGAGAGGCCCTGCTGCGGGTGGATAACGGACAAGAGTCCTCCGCAGCGTTCCCGGCGCCGGCTCAAGAGAAGAGAGCCCCGGGAGCTACTGACGCTGGACCGACGCTCACGGTCCATGTGGACGGGCGCATGGCTCCTGATACCACCATCGTGGTCAGGTCGAAGGATGGACGTGCGACCGCCACGGTGGGAGGCGTGACCATCACCGCCTCACAGGGAGTCAGTGCCCAGCAGTCCCCTCTGGCTGCTGAGCAGCCATCACAAGGACGGGAGGCTGCTCAATCTCGGTCGCAGCTGAGGGGCTGCTACATCTGTGGAGAGCCTGGGGTGACCAACTCCCAGCGGTGCCCGAAGAAGGCTACACACTGGCGCTACCCGAAACATCGCGCGCCAGGTGTAGCCAAACAATGATGTAGGCCCTGGAGGGCAAATAAATTAGCCGAAATAAAGAAGGGAGTGTTTATTTTGTTTCCTTTCCTTCTTTATTACTTTCAGGTTCCTGATGGCAGCGAATCGCGGGTATTCGTCCTGCCCGGGTAGTCAGGACTTGGAGGGGGCTGCAACGGTAGTCGATTCAATTAATCGAACCATTCGCGATTTTGAATTTCGCGCGTTAGTTCTAAGTATTGAGAGAGAGGGGGGGCGCGCGATCTTTCAAATTAGCAGTTACGTCTCAGCTGTTGTGACAAGTAGATATCGCCGAATTTATTTGAACTGTTTTTCTCGCCGACTAATAGTTATTGGTCCATATTAATTACGCGCGTGAGTGCATCGACGAGACCTACAGATTGCAGCGTTTTGGTAGCAGCAGATTTGCAGCTGATAGGTGGTACGAGGCAGCACAGCTAATAACCAAGGACCGGAGGCAGTTGATATCTTGCTGACATCAACAATTACGGCTGATCACCGTAATTGCACCGCAGGGTAGGTGCACCTCCCTTTATTATCGCGTGTCAAAATATATTTATTATTTTGCTCAGCCGCGTTAGCGTTGTTAATTTTGTATTCGCCCCGAACGTTAGATCGCACCAATTTTCGTATCTTCTCTCTCTCTCTCTCTCTCTCTTTTTCTCACGGAAAATTATTTAATTGTAAATCCTATTCGCGTGCGTCAGTCTTTCGGCCCGACAAAGACTGTATAGATTTTTTATGAATAAACTTTGTTAAACTTATTCGCCGATTTCGTCATACGATTTTCCTAATAGTTTAAGAAATTGAAATAGGCTTAGGTGTTAATCCTATTACGTCTAGGGGATTAAGCTGAGAAGGAGTAAAGTCGCTCACACTTCAAACTCATCGTGTGTCACAAGGCACGTGACTTAAGGTGAGTTCAACTCTGCTTGATCGAAGACAACCAAGTTAAGTCAGCTGACGTTAAGGCGAATACACGTACTAACATACATGTTAACGGAGCGGCGGTTTGCTCTGCATCGTGGGAGTTAGCTCTTATATAAACTTCCCATTTTTGCAGGATAATCCCCCCGTTACAATTCATATATATAATTTATAGACATTGAATTTCTGTGAAAAATAGTCTAATCTATTTCCGTGAAAAATAGTCTTCCGATATTTTCCCTACTCAACAAATGCACCACAAAAATGTCATATCTTACAAAACCAAAATCAACCTTAAAAGTTTTGAAATTTTGAAGATAATCAAGGCAATTAAAAAGTAATCGCTCTGTTATTTATAGCTTAAATTTTTCTAATTCGCTTAAGAGAATGGAAATATCCAAGTAGGAACCGAATAAGGAATACAAGCGAAATTATCAATTTCTTTAACAAGCGTTTCTATTTGAATGAATTGAAAACAGCTGAAGCATGTTAGTTAGAAATTTCTTTTATTTAATCGCATTGAATTTATGAGGATAATCAGTTTAAACGCAAACTTTGTAAATTAAAATAGATTTGACATAACATGTTCAACTTATACGTATACAGATGCGTGCATAAGTTAGTTCTCACCCTATGATACATTGACTTAAAATTCAAAGTTTTTTAGCTCCGTCTATAATGAATGTAGGGACTCATTTTAAAAAATAAAGCAATACCTTTCATATTTCGTTGATTTTCTTTTTAAATTGAAAATCGCGTTTTTTACATTAAAAAAACTGAACCATTTTTGTTTTATTTTTTACCCCTCGTAAAAATCACCTTCTAACTATTGAACGAGTAAGACAACTTTTTCTAAATTAGGTGGAATAGATACGCATTTGTCGAGTGGGTTTCGACTCGTAGAAGGGAGTGGACGTGTCTTTTGAGTGCGAGTTTTGGTGAAAAAGTTAAAGAGAAAAAGTGTTTGGGAGGAAAGACTACAATCTCAAAAATAAAATAAAATGCTTTATATTTTTCTGATGCATGCTGGAGCAAAGATTTCTAGAAATATTTGTATTATACAAAGTAATTTTTTTAAAATTACTGTCCATCTAACATGTATCTGTTTAATTACATCTTTTCTAATAATTTGACTACGAATTACAGTTTTAAGCTGTAAAATTAGCGTATTTTTAGATTGAAAATACCTTGCTCAAAATAGGCGAGAGCTAAATTTTTTGGCATGCCAATTTTTTCATAAAATATGTATAATATAGAGAAATGTATTGACCAACTGTAATGAAATATGGATAATAAAAAATTTGACAATAGAGTCAGTTTTCTTTTCGTTTGCTTTTGCTCTATTTATTATTGTATATGAAAAACAATTCGTATTTTCCTAAGCTTTCAGCCGAATCTTTCACATAAAAATTCTTCATTTTTAAGAATCTACGAGAAAATTAACGATATAATTGATTGAAATCTGGTAGATGACGTCTAATTCAAACATTTCATCGATGGCGATACCGTTACTTTTTGCAAGCTCTGAGAAAAAGCAAGTAAGTGGTCGCATCGCACTAAGCATTGAGGATGTACTGCGAGTGAAGAAACCGCGAAAAACTCGATCGAGCATGCATCCCAAAACAAAAAAAAACAACAAAATGGCGCTTTTCGCGCAGTGATCACCCAGTGATGAAATCCGGTTGCTTGGTTTGGCCTTTATTCCTCCTTTAAATACCCTGCAGCGGCACGTCGGAAGCATCAGTGCTTTGCAGAGCATAATGTTAACGAGGACAAAAGCAACCTCACCGCAATGCGTCTGTTGGTAATTGTGGCTTGCGTGGCTATGGCTGCGGTCAACCCCCTAAAGAAGTCAATCAACGCCAAGACGATCGAACCAGTCGACCAACACCTGGACTCGTTGCGAGCTGCCGAAGCAGGATCTAGCCAGAAGGTCGATAGAGCGAAGAAGAACGTGACGTTCTACGTAGAAGTGCGCCAGGACAATAAGCCAGCAATGGTTGACTGCATCGACAAGCAACCGATACTGCAGCTTAACACAACAAGGTTGTGTAAACACTCTACAAGGAGCGCCTTTTGGCTACTGCAAAATCTACAGTAGCTGTCTATCCGGGCTGGGAAACGAGACTTCGAGGGGGCAGGCCAGTCCGCTACTTCCCTGAGCCAACAGCATGAACTAAGGGGCTTGGAGAGCGAGTTAAAATGGCAGGAAGAAGATGAGAAGACATAGAGCTGGGGCAGCAGACGTGACAGATCGATAACGGACGTGGAGCCAACGGAGCTGGCAGCAACCGAAACGTCTTAAATGGCCCCACAAATGAGTTCTGAAGAATTAGATACGCCCATCGACCGACTTCTGTGGATAGAAGATGAACCTCTAAACAAGATACTGTGAAAGCTCGATACGCCTGAGACATTCATGCTAGAAACTCCTGTTCATTCTGACCGACATACAGCTGGAGAACGCTTCGTATCCACCTTTGAGTGAAAGGAAGCTGAATAATCTGACCACTGTTGACCAGACCGTGGACCTATGGGATCCGATATACGACAATGAGGGACGAGATATCAACAACCAATCAGCAAGAAAGTGAGTAATAGGCGGTTGGAAAAACTCCTGAAAATCAGACCAGATAGTTGTAGGCCCTGTAACGGTCCTATTTATGAGCTATTTAGTAGATCACTGAATTACCGCAACCAGTCTAACGCATCTATCTGTTTATGCAAATTAATACATTAAGCGGCACTACCTCACTGTTTACTCGATTGTGTATTCATATAAGAGTCGAATCAAAATAAATAGCGTGACGTCACAAAGTAATAGATATAGATATAATGATTTTTGTGAATAAGAAAAATATGTTAATTAGAGATAATTTTAATATAACAAAGCATTTATTATATACTAATCTCATATACAACAATGGTTAAGGAAAATCCCTCATGTAATTAAGACAACAATCTTGAAATTTCAGCGTTTCGCCATAAATTCATAGCCTCTTCAGGAAAACTTTATTAAAAATTATAAACAATTAAAAACTTTTTTAAACAATCGACATGATCATAACACTACAGTACACATCAACAATAATAACAAAATCATTCGTACTTACAATTATAGAAAACTTAAGTCATAGTAATATCAATTTATAAAATATTTACTATTCAGAACAACCTGAAAATTCAGAGATATAAAATGAACTGTGAATTTCAAAATGTTACTCATCATGGTACAACTGTCTATACTAGACTGTCAATTTAGTAAGCAATTAAACATCCAATTAGAGTCAAGCACGAAACGGAGATGCCCGAACAATTGGAACCACACAAACAAAAATTAAATGACAAGAGCGCATCCCTTTTACAATATTTACAATCTGACAGTATTGTTTATTGAGAAGTTTCACATCTTCTTTTCTGTTAATCGTGTTATCACTAATATTAATATTAATCATCTCAGATGTAATTCTTTTTTTGTAATTTGATTCTCTATCCAAAATAACTGTGTTTTTCCAATCAAATTCATGATTAGGAAAATTCTCTATGTAAGAAGATACTGGTAACTTATTTTTTCCTATTGAATCTTTGTGTTCTTTAATTCTCTTTTTTAAACTACGTTTCGTTTCACCCACATAATTCGCTGGGCATGATTTGCAATTGAATTTGTAGACGACTCCAGGTTCATCCCACTTTGACAATTTGTCTTTGCCTAGTTTAATTATATTATTGAGTTTTTTTCTTAAAATAGGAACACATGTGATTTTCAATTTCTTAAAGATAGAATTACAATTATAATAAAAATTCTCACATAACGGCAATGGTAGTATAGTGTCTTGATTATATTGTTTATTATTCTGAACTGATTCAATAATACCTTTGATTTGTTTGTATCTATGTTGTCTTAGTCTACGATTGATATTTGTATTTATGATATTGATCGGATAATTATTTTGTAATAATATTTTTTTTATTTGTTCAATATTAGCATCATGAAAGGTCGGGTCAGATAAACGTACTGCTCTATCAACTAAATTGGAAATAATATTTTTTTTTTGTTGAATAGTGTGATTAGAATTGAAATTCAATAGTCTGCCTGCCGAAAGTGGTTTCTGATACTAATTAGTATAAATAGAATTGTAATTTCAGTAGATAGTAACATAAAGAAAATTTATACTGTTATTTTGTTCTATTTCATATGTGAATTTCAAATTTCTGTTATAGCTGTTAAAAGTGTCTAATACTGATTTTACATGTTCTTTTTTTATACACAAAATCGTGTCGTCAACATAACGGTAATAAAAAATTGGAACACAGTCAAAATCCTTTTCAAGTTGATCCAAATAATAAATTTCCAAGTCATCCATGACTAAATCTGCAAATAATGGCGATATTGGGGATCCCATTGGAGAACCAAACATCTGTTTATATATTTTATTATTAAAACAAAAATAAGTATTATCAAATATGAATTTGGTAATGTCAATTATTGTATTGAATGGAATTTTTGAGTGTGATTTAATTCTATTGTAACGTTTGTCTAAACTCTTGATAACCAAATCACAGGGAATGTTCGTAAAAAGAGAACTTACATCGAGCGAAAGTAAAATATAATCATCCGGAATATATAATTTTTTAATCTTGTCTATCAATGAAAAACTATTTTTAATATATGATTTGGGTGGCTCAATACATTTTTTCAAATTTTTATTTCTTTTGAAAGAAAATAAGTGGGGCTATTTATCAGTGAAATAACTGGTCTAAGTGGACAACCACTTTTATGTATTTTAGGTAACCCGTACACTCTCGCTAAAGATGTGTTAGCCTGTGTGAGACTGAGTCTATTATATCTCTGATCCAAGAATTCTTCCTCATTTAATTGTGATAATATCTGATAAACGTTTGATTGAAGAATTTTTAACGGATTTTTTGCAACTATTTTATATGTATCTTTATCGGCCAACAATAATTCCACATTTCTCATGTAGTCATCCTTATTCAAACATACCGAAACATTACCCTTATCTGATCGTGTGAAAAATAAATTATTATTATTTTTTTTAAATTCTTGAGTTATTTTGTAATCTTTAGTAATTTTTTTCTCGTATGTACTAATATGATTTGTTCGTCTACAAGCAAATTCAATATTCTTAATTAGAATGTTTCTCATTTTTGAAATGTTATTTGGTTCTATGTCTACGTTTTCATCTATTATCAAATCAGAATTATTATTTCTTTTACTGAATTTACTAACTGCATATTCGAAATTTTTTATACTATTTATAATGTCTTTTTCCGATATTCTATTTTTCAAATTTTGTCTCTCACCTAAAAAAACGATATTTGTAACTTCTTGTGGAAAGCTAACTTTTGACAAATTAATTACCCATTTTTCATTGTTTTGGGGATATACAACTAAATTTTGTTTATTAATTAATTTATTTAATTTATTATCTAAATTCTTTTTTGTATTATTAAAAATTTTTGTACTTTTGTTTTCTATGTATTTTCGAAATTTAATTATCATGTACGAATAACTGTTAAATTCTTTGAAAAGAGAAGCCAATGCATTGAGACGTTTTCTAAGAAAATTCATATGTATAAACAAGTCTGTGATTTCTAGCTTAAGTACACTATTCCAGTGTGAACGAATGAAATTTTCATGATGCTTAAAACTAGAATTACTGTGATATGAATGCATCCTTCCAAACATGTTACTTATGTATGAAGGCGTTACGTCATTCTGGCGGCAACTAATAAGAAACTGTAATCTTGCGTCAGAATTGCCCAAATCATATCGAAACTTCGTCCACCTTTTTATAATATTAGCCTGTTGATAACCATATCTAATGACCTTGAGATTTATTTCCAAGGTCATTTGAAGGTCAAAGTCATTTTTTGAATAGGAACCAATATTTTTGATCCCGGATTCGGAAAGAGCGAAAAATTCTACGTTCAGATAACGTATTATGTGTGGGGTTCGGTTAACCCCCCCTCTCCCACGCGTAAGGTCATGTAGGGGTCAAATTTATGATTTTCTTCATTTATGCACAGGGCTGATCGGGCAAGGGTAAAGTTAATTGTAATAATCCAATAACTCCAATACCCAATAACTCGATAATCCCAATAACCCCAATAACCCAATGACCAAGAGATATTTTGAATAAGGACCCCCATTTTTTATCCCGGATTCGAAAAGAGCGGGAAATTCTACGTTTAGATAAAGTATTACGTTGGGGGAGCGGCTCACCCCCCCCCCCCATCACTCCGGGGCAAGGATGAGGTTAATATGGTATTGATTACCTAGCCAGTGAAGGCAAGGTATTGATTACCCAGCCAATGAAGGTAAGGTATCGATTACCCAGCCAATGAAGGCAAGGTATTGATTACCTAGCCGGGTGCTGCGGGTAATACCTTGCCGCAGCACGATATCGGCCTTGACATGCCCCGAGAGACAATAGAATACCAACAATTTCGTTTCTCGAATAATCCGGCATATTCCCTCCTTTTAAGTCGACTAAGAAAATTACACTAGAACTATCCTGAGAAGGACTGTTCGCGAATCACTATTGTCATAAACAATACTAAAAAAGTGTTATTAAACAATTTAGTTGAAACTTTGTATGCTTGTCCGGAATCACACCAGAAAAAAGAATGAAAATAACATGTTATCCCACAAAATGGAAAATGACACTTCTCATGAAGGCTTTGAAAACATGAAGTCGATTTTGAAAATCAACCTGAAGTTTAAGCTCAAGGTCACTGTTGTTAGACCCTACAATTTTTTTGGGATATTGGGGTTATTAAATTATTGGGGTTATCGAGTTATTGGGTATTGGAGTTATTGGGTTATTACAATTAACCTTACCCTTGCTCGATCATCCCTGTGCATAGATGAAGAAAATCATAAATTTGACCCCTACATAACCTTAGGCGTGGGGTGGGGGGGGTAACCGAACCCCACAAATAATACGTTATTTAAACGTAGAATTTTCCGCTCTTTCCGAATCCGGAATCAAAAATATAGGTTCCTATTCAAAAAATGACTTTGACCTTCAAATGACCTTGGAAATAAATCTCAAGGTCAAATTGGATTTCACAGAAAGGTTGCCCCCATTATCCCAAACAACTGTTGTCTGAACAATTTTTTTGTACAACGCCAACCGTCGAAAATTTCGGGGTGGTTCCTTTAAAATGGGACACCGTGTATATTTGATTTATTTATTATTATTAGAGTACATTTGATTTATCTATTTATTTTATCGACAAGTAGAGTAAAATTATTAGAAACAAATTCTTACTCATTAGCTAGATACAAGAGTTCGAATTATTATTATTTATAAGTGATACGAACATCACATCCCTAGGGGGAAGCATGAAGCAATGATCTCCGCTGACTCTGAAGATAGCAAAAATAACTCAGCGTCACAAGTGAAACATCAAGAGGGGGAGGACAACCAGCTATACGGGCCGGCCAACTGCTCAGGAAAAACTACGTTGTTCGAGGCCCAACAGACCGATAGACCAGATGAGGCTAGGACTGATCAGTATGGGACTACGGATAACCCAGGGATCCTCCAGGTTAAAGGCGCATATTGTGACAACCATCACTTCATTCCCATCGTGATTGGCAATATAGTTACGACGCTCTAAGGAACTCAGTCGCTTCAGTATTTATAATAAGACCTACTATCACTAGCCAGTATAAAGACTGACTGATACTCCGTTATAGCGAAGTATAGAGGGTGGCCAGAGTAATAGATAGAACGGAAATTGAAGCCTGCAATGGATCTGTCGGTAGGGCGACGGACTCGCACCTGGTAGGCCCGGGTTCGATTCCCAATCTCTGCTGATTGATACAAGCACCACTGAAAAAAGTTTCATGTGCTTTGTTCTCAAACGCATTGCAAGCCTCCGTCGCGGATTTTCACTGATGGAGCATAAATAAAGCGACGTTAAATAAAAAAAAAAAAAAAAAGATAGAACGGAAGGTGAACTACCCCTTCAAATAAGCTGCGATGGACATACGGCTAAATTTAATTTCAAAGCTATGGCTAATTTGACCGGACAGCCGATTATCTTAGGCCTAGATTTCTTGACTGAGTGGGACATGATAGTGCTGTTCGAGGACAAGAAGTAGAGGGTACATGGAGGAAGATGGCATTATTTAAATCCAAGAGACAATACAGTATTCTATGCGGATTACGCGGGAATAGTTGAAATGACAACTGCCTAAATCGAAAGATTAAACGAAGTAATTAAGAAACTGTTTCCGCTGTAACGAGGGCAGCGCCTTATTCGGCACTGATGTCACCAATTTATTAAGGGGAGAGTAAGAGAGGCACTTTCGCTCTTTAACAATCGGGGAACGAGAGGATAAGTCGAACGAATAAATAATAGTTTTTTAATTAGAACATACAACTTAAATCTATTCAGACAAACAAATACAAAATCGGTTATAATAAAGTTTACATCACGCGCACATGTACAGAACAACTTAAACTAACGCGGGAGGATGAATGGCCCGGCGACTAAATCGCCTTGACCATTTGCCTCCTTACAAAGGAAAGAATACGTCGAAACCTCTCTACCGCATTACGATAAGCGTAGCCGGCAAGTGATCGCCGGGATACCTATCGTTCCTACGCGGCCGCGCATCACCATGAGAGAGAGAGAAATACCGGGAGAGAGAGATAACCTGACCTTTGTCCTTGGCGATGAGCCGGCAACGGGGAGTTGACCTGGCCGCTGGCTGGACGTCTTCCTCGGCGTAGCCCGTAGTGAACCCACTGGAAGTCGTGCCGTGCACGGTGGCGAGGGCGACACTGAATGCCCTGCTGCAGGTGTTGTCACCACACGTTGCCTCGTCTCGCCCTGGTCTGGTCACTGTTGCACGTGTACTTCTTTTTCTCTCTTTGCGCTGCTTCTTTTCTTCGCTACTTCCAACTTCTCTCCTTAACTTTCTTCCGGGAACTGGCTCACTTGACGCATGGTCAGCGTTCGCACTATCGCCGGGCTCTCCCACTAAGCCCACTCATGAGGCGGCGGGCGACAAAAGCGCTAATTGGTCGCGCGTCACACGCCGGCCCAAATCTGCATAGTGCGTGCATAGGCGCGCACTCTAGCATGCTCGCTAACTCTCTCTCTCTCTCTCTCTCTCTCTCTCTCTCTCTCTCTCTCTCTCTCTCTCTCTCTCTCTCTCTCTCTCTCTCTCTGTCTCTCTCTGCCTCATAGTCGCTGCGCTCTTGCTTCTTCGGGCGCTCTTAATCTTGCTCGGCAATCTTCGGCGGCTGGAAAAACATAAAGGCCAGTGGTTAGGCGCAATACATATATGCGCCCAACGCTGATCACGTCGCCATGCCGAGCGATAAGAGGGAGAGAGAGAAGGAGGGCAGACGAGGAGCAAGCGTACTGCTTGCTCTCGTCATACCCCCTCCCAAGGCCAAACCTCACTGCGGCCTGACTCTTCCCCCTTTTCCTCTCTCGACCGGCAACTTGCAGCCAGCGCTAAACGCTAAACAAAATAATAACCTTAATTAATTTCTTAATCATAACTTATTCCATAACTTAAATTTATTCTAATAACGCCCAGATAGAACCAAGGGCAAACTCTTCATCCCCAAAATCTAAACTTAAAACCCTTACAACAAAGTAAACAAACTTCTCTCACCGAAGAATCGACCAACCCCGCACGCCATCGTAGCAATTCCAACTCTAAAATAATAAATAAATCAACAAACCAAAGAAACACTTTACCATTACTGCTGTCGCTCCAATGACAACAACACACATACGTTATTACACCTATATTAGTTAAAAGATTACGCGTTTACTTTCTGTGGCGGTATGTAACGCTTAATCTCCGAAACATGTACTCTAGTGGTGCGATGTTTGCTATTCGTGGCCAATTCATAAATCTCGGGCGAGATTACTAGAACGATTTTAAACGGACCGTCATATTTCGGATCAAGTTTCGCGTTCTTGCCCGCCGCTGCATTCGAAAGCGTATGCACTTTGCGCCAAACCAAATCGCCTACTTGGAAAAGAGCTCGTCGCCTACCTTTATCGTAGTACTTCTTTTGCTTTTCCTGTGCTTCGTCAATATGCTTGGCTACTAAGTCGCGCAACGCATTCAAACGTAATAGCCTATCTTCCCATGCCTTTGTATCCAACTTAACTATCGGCCCTTTAACTTCAGTTTCACGCCTTAAACTCTTTACCGGATGCGGATCCCTACCATAATTCAAAAATGCCGGCGATACTTTTGTAGACGCCTGGGTCGCAGTATTTATAGCATGACGGAATTCATGCAAATGCTTATCCCAGCTCCTGTGGTCGGCATCTACAAACATCGCAATCATTGTCTTCAACGTCCTGTTAACGCGTTCAATCGGATCACTCTGCTGGTGATAAGCGGGGCAAGGCAAGTGCTCAATGCCGTATTCCCGCAGTCTTTCCTGAAATACCTTGCCTTTATACGCCTTCGCGTTATCACTAACAATATATTCTGACGTCTCCCATCGAAACAGAATTAACTCTTCTAGCGCAGCAGCGAGAACAGGACCGTCTGCCAACCGTAGCGGTTTCAATTCGACCCATTTTGTAAATAAGTCCTGAAATACTACCATATATTTATATCGGTTCTTGCTACGGGGCGGCTCTACCACATCAGTCGCTACTACTGCCCACGGCCTTTCCACATCGCGTTTTCCCATGAAACCTAAAGGCGCTTGCTGCACTACCTTATATCGTTGACATTGAGCGCACTCATCTACAAACGTCTTCACATCATACCAAATTTCCGGCCAGTAATACTCACGAGCTACTCGATCGTAAGTTTTTTCCCGGCCTAGGTGTCCGGAAAACGCTTCACAATGCGCGTCCCTCAATACCCTTTCTCTAAACTCGAGCGGCACTACCATGCGCCAACATTCCTCGCGATTAGTCACTGGGTCAAGCAAGTGATCGCGCATGAAACGATACAGGACGTTATTTTCTACTCTCCAATTTTCGAATTTTTTTGGTCTCTGGAGAACGTCTTTAACACGTTGCAAATATCAAACATCCTGTACTCCATCAAATGCGCAAATCTCCAGCCCGTCCTCAAACTCTCGCGAAAGTGCGTCCGGCACATGATGCAGCGCTCCCTTTCGATGCACGATTTCACACTCTAACTGCTGAAATTCGAGTACCTACCTCTCTAAGCGCCCTGTCAATTCTCGATTGTTCAATATCCTCGTGAGTGCGCTTTGATCCGTGACGATGACAAAATGCGAACCTTCAATATAAGGTCTAAAATTTTTTACCGCAAAAAGTACTGCCAAAAATTCGATTTCGCTTACCGAGTAATTTCGCTCATGCACGTTTAGCATCCGACTGGCGTAGCAGATTGGATGTTCGCCATCGTCGAATACCTGAACCAAACACGCGCCTAACGCGAAGGAAGACCCGTTGTAGTGTAGATAGAAAGGGCGCGCAAGTACTGGCGCCTCTGTTAATGCGCGCTTCAACCTTTCAAATGCAATCTGCTGTTCGTCTTTCCATTCCCACGGTTGATCCTTACGAATGAGTTTAGTCAACGGGACTTTTACCTCACTCTCGTGTTCGATAAAACGCGCGTACCATCCTACCATGCCTAGGAAACGGCGCAATTGAGCTACATTACTAGGCGCAGGATAATTTACTATCGGCTTTACCTTATCATCATCCGGACGCAAGCCCTCACAGTCTAACCTGTACCCTAAGTAGGTTACCTCAGTGCAAAAGAAATCAGACTTTTCTAAATTGATTTCTAGTCCTACACTTACCAATCGCTTCAAAACCTTTTCTAACCATAACATATGGCTCTCAAAATCTGCACTAACCACCAACAGATCATCAAGATACCAGAAAACATATGGCTCATACTCTGGACCGAAAAGTGCATCCATAAGGCGCGTAAAAGTAGCCGGCGCGTTAACCAATCCAAACGGCATTCGCTCGAATTCCCATAATCCTGAATCTAGAACCGCAAACGCTGTATTTTGTTTGCTATTTTCAGATAACGGAATTTGCTAAAACGCCGCTCGCAAATTTATTTTCGACAGGTAAACCGCTCCGCGCAACCTATCTAAAATAGCGTCAATGCTAGGCATCGGATACGCATCTACTTTCGTCACCTTATTTACAGGTCTAAAATCGAGGCAAAACCTATAATCACCATCTTGTTTACGCACGATCACCGACGCGTTACACCATTGACTATTCGACGGCCTAATTATTCTCGCTTTACATAGCCGCATGGTTTCTTTCTGCGTAAATGCTAATATTGGAGGCGACATTCGGCGCATCGGCGTCTTTATCGGGCGCGTATCGCCTACGTCGATAATGTGCTCGATAACCCAGGTGACCGCTGATGATTCGCCAGGTTCCGGGACAATCCGGCGAACAAGCGCCATGATTGTCTCTTTCTGAGCCTTCTCGTATTTACTCAAACCCGCGCATTCGGCGTAAACGTCTACTTCTCTACTATCCTGCTCTGCTAACTGAAACCAATCGCCTTGGTCACCTGCCCGCCAAGCACGATTACCGTAGTTGATATTATTATCCCATTTATTCCAAAACTCTGTACCTAAAATCAAGTCATGCCTAAGTGTAGATACTACCGTCGCAATCAACCAATCAGTCCTGCCACCAATTTCCATACTTAGCTTTAAGTCCCCCCACGTTCGCGGTTTCTCACCTGAGATACCCTGTACGAATATCGTAGGAGGCCTTAACCGGTCCTTAAACCGTAAGCCAAGATTCGGCCCTACCACTGATACCTGTGCACCTGAATCCAGCAGCGCTGTATAGACTTGCCCGCCTATGGCGACCTTAATAAAGATCCTATTCTCTACTACCGCGACTGTTGCTGCATCTGATTCATTTACTGTTTGGCTAGAAAGCCCTGAGTTACACTCAGACCCTCCCCTCGCCGAAACGTACGGTGCGTCGGTACCAACGACCGTACGTCCATTAAACAAAACCAAATCATCAGCAAGCTCACCTGGACCGCGCGTAGCCGCGACCTTTGTCGAAGCTCGCTGCGACGGGAGCGCAGCGCTTGAGCTCGCTTTCTCGAAAAACAATTCTAACCCTAGTTCCTCATTATTTCTTAAGGCAACGGTCTTTTCCGAAGCCTGCCCAACCGTGGGTGAAATACTCGAACCTGTTTCTCTCGCGTTCATGCGCAGCAACGGCAACTCACTTTGTCTCGCTAGGCACTTCTCAAGCGAACTATCCGCCAAAGAATTTCTACCATGATCGATCGCATCTCGCGCATTTGCGTCTGGTAAAACTTTCTGTATTTTAGCATGTTGACTATTGCAGAAACCTTCTGCGCCGTCCTGTACCGAGTCGCGAGAATTTACCTGTTCGGGACCATTGCTGGTCTTACTGGGGAAATCTACGGCTACGCTACTCTGCGCCCGGTTCCTGTCTAAAGTCAGACTCGGCAGCTCACTCTCAAACGCAACTTACCCTACTCTATTTCGCAAACCTCTCGAATCTACAATCTCATTTCTATCCTCTGCTAAACTCTTACCTTCTACTCTAAATGCACACTTAACTTTCACATCCTCATTTTCACGTTTATCGAATATGCTATCCGAGAAAAGATGCGAAGAACTGGCAATTTTTGCCTTTTTCTCGCCTTCCTTTCTCGCTTCAACCACGGTACCCTTGCCTCTTGCGCAAAGCACTCTCTCTACCTGAAGGACCCGCTCGATCCATCTTAGGCAGGAGTCGTCGAGCGGTCGACGGCTCCCGCCAAGATGTTTCCCTGCCTGGCCTGATTACAAGTAGGGCAATCTCTAAAAACGAAACCAACCGTACCACAAACCTGACACGTCGGCGCGCGCTCAGTAGATCGAGTCGGGCAACTATTGGCATAATGTCCCTGTTGCCGACATTTGTAACAGACAACCAGTGGATTGACTCGAGCCACCGGGCAGTGCGCCCTTCTGTGTCCTATCGCGTTGCAATTAAAACATACCCCTGTGAATGGTCTATTAGAAATATTCCTAGACGCGCCACTATTCTGATCGCGTTGTTGTGGAATCAAGCTAGGAGCTGCATTCTTAGTCGAGGCTAACAAAGCCTGCGCGCTCAATTGAGCCGCCGCGGCTTCTTTTGCAGGTTGGCTTGCCGCCGGCGGCTGCTGCCTATCGGCCGCGGCCGCGGCAACTTCGTCTTCCTGTTTTGCGCCCTTTTTACCTAGCTTTTTCTTTTGCTGCGATTTCTTTTTCGACGGTTCTATTGATAAAACTTCTTTAACCGCGTCGCTAAGACTTTCAATAATTTCAACCGATTTCTGCTTATTCTGAGACTTCTTACTCTCAGTGTACGCGGATTCCGGTATCAAGGTCGCGTCGGCCGTTGGCGGCCGCTGCCACCTTTTCCAACCTGCCATGCGATCTTCTAACGCTATTCCTGCCTCTTTAAAATCGTTGAAATCTCTAAACGTTTTCGTCTCGAAGAATCGTTTATATTTCGGGTATAAACCTTCCACTAGAATAGCTAGTTGACGCTTAACTGAAACCGATGGATCGAAACGACGTAAGATAGTCTGGCACGCTGCGACGTAATCTACAATTTTCTCGTGTTCACCCTGTGTTCTCTGCCTAAATTCACCATAGAGCTGTTCTCTATTTAATCGGCGGTAGAATTCACTTGAAAAACTCTTTTTGAAGTCTTTCAGCGTCTTCCATGAACCGCGATTAACTTTGTACCACGAACGCGCTTTGTCACGGAACGCGGTGCCTATTGCTATCAACATTTCTTTATCTGAGATGCCATAATAGCGTTGGCAATCGCTCAAACCCGTTAAAAAACTTAACGCGTTCATGCCGTCTTTACTCGAAAAACGAAGAGACCAGGCATTAAGGGCGCTTACTCCGTCGGCAGGTATACCGTTGATATACTTAACTCACGGAGGGCTCCTTGTTTTGCCTGTTTTCCTTGCTCTAACTGTTTTTTTTTTTTTTTTTCGTCGACCTAGTTAATCTCGTATCATCACTATCCGTATCCGAAAAATTCGAGCATGTATCACTCGTACTAACGCTCTCTATCTTTTTTACTTGCTTTAGCCTAAGTCGCCTTACACTAATTACACTTTCTCTTTCTATTACCGAGCCTTTATTCGACAGAGCTGGTATTCGCGCTTCATCTTTCATAGCAGTTTGTACTTCGCGTTCCCAATTTTCCACCCACGAATTTATCCTAGGCGCTTGGTACCTTGTGCTCACTGATTTGCTTAAATCAGTGCTGATAAGCGCACTACCTGCTCTATTAATTGATGCGCTCGCATGTGCCGATTGCTCAGTTCCAGCCGTGGGCACGTTTAGCGCCGCACGGTTGCCGGACGGCCTGGTCTGAGACGGCAATGAAGCCTGCTGCTCGGCCTGGGCCGACCTACTGTGCATCGCTTCTCTTTCGACCCTAAAAACTGCATTCGCACCATCCGTGATGCCCTGTCTAAACTCGCGCCTATAAATCCAACGCGGAACAGCAGTTAAAGCTCCCCAGATTTGGCTTAGCGCTCCAGTGCTACATTCGCCCCGATCTCTGGCTTCTTGCTCGCGAGCGCGTCCGGTCGCGCTAACCGACGGCATGCATGTCGCCGGTTGCAACGCGTTTTCGTTAACCGGCGCGGCTGCGCTCTCGCCCGGCGACTGAACCCGCTCGCGAGGAGCGGCAACACCAGCAGTTACCTGCGTCGCCTGCTTTCTTGCGCGCGATAATTCAGTCGCTAAGGGCGTCACAGCCGTCGCGAGCTCATCGCCAAGATCTGCACTCTGCGCCCTGTCCGCCGCTGCTTCTTGGTGCTCGTCGCATAGCAAGTCCGGGATTTGGCCCGACGCGAAATCATTAGAATGCAACGGCGGCCGTAAATCTGGTCGTTCTTAACATAAATCGAAAATACCGGTAACTCTTTTAAATCACCGCGCAAAGTCAATCTGCGATAGCGCATCAACTCTAACAGAACGGCCGGCTCTGTTGAGTCAATTTTACGTTTTAATCTTTTCGCGTGCGCATCGCGTAATATTCTGCGTGAGATGATTCTGTCTCTACACGCTAATGACATTTTGCGTCTGGAAAAAAAATTATTTTTTTTTTAAGAGACTGAAATGCGAGCTACAAGAACGAACGTGTCTCAACCACGATCTATGTAATTCGACACTACTGCCAAATAATAAGGCCGATTCTTTCTAGGCTCTAAACCGGCGAGGAATCGCCTTGCATAAGCCGAAGAAAGAAACCGTAAATATATACATGTGTCTACTTACTAGAAAATATCACAAAACAAAACAAAACAGCAAGGCAAAGTTTTACTTTCTAAGAAATAGGAAACTTAAAATGTGTCGAACTCTAGCGCTCGAACGGCTCAATGACGCACGCGCGGCTACCCGACTCCCCGATAAGAAAAGGTCGCCGGTAGGCCCAAAACAAAACAATCCGAGAGAACAACGACAAAATTCCTTCTAAAAAAAAAGAAAGTTCATAGCACGCGCGTTTTGCCTTTAGCTAACAAATTACTTTTCCTTTCTTAAAAAAAACTATTACCGCTCGACCATTTCTCTCTGTTATTACCCGACTGTTAATATTCCCACAAGGGATGCCATGTAACGAGGGCAGCGCCTTATTCGGCACTGACGTTACCAATTTATTAAGAAGAGAGTAAGAGAGGCACTTTCGCTCTTTAACAATCGGGGAACGAGAGGATAGGTCGAACGAATAAATAATAGTTTTTTAATTAGAACATACAACTTAAATCTGTTCAGACAAACAAATACAAAATCGGTTATAAAAAAGTTTACATCACGCGCACGTGTACAGAACAACTTAAACTAACGCGGAAGGATGAATGGCCCGGCGACTAAATCGCCTTGACCATTTGCCTCCTTACAAAGGAAAGAATACGTCAAAAACCTGTCTACCGCATTACGATGAGCGTAGCCGGCAAGTGATCGCCTGGCTACCTATCGTTCCTACGCGGCCGCGCATCACCATGAGAGAGAGAAATACCAGGAGAGAGAGATAACCTGACCTTTGTCCTTGGCGATGAGCCGGCAACGGGGAGTTGACCTGGCCGCTGGCTGGAAGTCTTCCTCGGCGTAACCCGTGGTGAACCCACTGGAAGTCGTGCCGTGCACGGTGGCGAGGGCGACATTGAATGCCCTGCTGCAGGTGTTATCGCCACACATTGCCTCGTCTTGCCCTGGTCTGGTCACTGTTGCACGTGTACTTCTTTTTCTCTCTTTGCGCTGTTTCTTTTCTTCGCTACTTCCAACTTCTCTCCTTAACTTTCTTCTGGGAACTAGCTTACGCGACTTGACGCATGGTCAGCGTTCGCACTCTCGCCGGACTCTCCCACCAAGCCCACTCATTAGGCGGCGTGCGACAAAAGCGCTAATTGGTCGCGCATCACACGCCGGCCCAAACCTGCAAAGTGCGTGCATAGGCGCGCACTCTAGCATGCTCGCTAACTCTCTCTCTCTCTCTCTCTCTCTCTGCCTCATAGTCGCTGCGCTCTTGCTTCTTCGGGCGCTCTCAATCTTGCTCGGTAATCTTCGGCGGCTGGAAAAACATAAAGGCCAGTGGTTAGGTGCAATACATATATGCGCCCAACGCTGACCACGTCGCCATGCCGAGCGATAAGAGGGAGAGAGAGAAGGAGGGCAGACGAGGAGCAAGCGTACTGCTTGCTCTCGTCACACCGCGTGCAACGGACCAACTGGGACGTACATCTATAGTCAAATATATGGATTTATGGATATGGAATCGATATTGGACTAACTTAGACATGCCAAGTATATAAGCAAGATAGACCTGCGACAAGCATACTTCTAGATAGCGCTAGAAGAAAACAGTTGCCAATATACAGCTTTTGTAAGCCCAGGTGAAAGCCTAAGGAAATTTATGGTAATTTCATTTAGATTGGTAAATGCCCCGGGCACATTCCAATGACTGACAGATTTATTATTCGGATCAGTCTGGGAACAATACATATTTCTTTACCTGGACGTTATCATCATACCTACTGAGAGCTTCGACAATCACTTACATTTTCTGGAGCTGATGCTCATGCTGTTTAACAACGCTGGACTACAAATCAACGCCGATAAATGCAACTTCGAATATTCCCGCTTGAATTACTTAGAATGTTTATTGGACCGTGAGAGAGACGGACTCCGATTTGACCCGGAACGCATGACGTCCGTACTGGAATTCCTCCTACCCCGCACAGTTTTGCAATTGAAGAGCTTTCTAGACATGGTAGAACAGTATTCAAAATTCATTAAAAACTCCTAAGAGATGAAAATTCAGCAATAGAAATTGACTAACAGGGGAACCACCCCAACCCGACCTTACCAATTGAAATGATTTTGGGATATGTTGTAGTACTTGAAAAAAAATTAGATACGTGTTTTTTTTATCGGCCCATAAGGGCTTTTAAGGCGTGAAATCCACCCTGAAAATCAACCCCTAAAATCAGTATTTTTAATATTTCTCAGCATCAAATGAATATTTTTCAGTAAACTCAACGTTAAACAATTTCTTATAAAAAGGCGCTTTTAAGGACATAACATTTATACCGAAGGGTTGCAACCCCCTTTTTAATAGGGGTAAAAACACTATTTTTTGTACTGTTTTACGACATGTAATATAGTAAATCAGCTCGAGTGATATAAAAATCGCACTGATATAGAGAAAATACCAATATTAAATTGAAGTGTTTCCGGATTTTAACAAAAAATATGTTTATGGGGTGTTTCACCCCCTAGAACCACCCCCGTTCAACTATCAGCAGGTTAATCCACCTAACCCTGGGATAAACAAGTTTAGTCGTTTGTTATTTCTTGAAATACTTTAATCCTATGCATGAGCGAGCTACCTCAACTAACCAACCTGCCTCTAACCCACCAAACCTCCATAAACCACCCATACCGAACCACATGCAGGCTAACCCACCTAATTCTAGGAAAAGCAACTTTAGTCGTTTGTTATTTCTTGAAATAATTGAATTTTACACCATAAGCGAGTTATCCCAGCTGAATCACATACCTCTTATCCAACTTCCCCTAACCTATCTAACCCCCACCCTTATAAACCACCCTTACCGAACCACTTGCGGGCTAATCTTATATAATGTAACGAGCCGGCTCGTTAAGGGAAAAATCAACTTAATAGAGGGCCAGCGCGTGTCGTGCGCGGGCCAGCTGCGCAGAAAACCGTGCGCGAGCGGAGAGAACAGAGAGAGGACCGTGAGGGGTGGGGGTAGGCGCGAGCGACATTCACGTGTGAACCGGCTTATCGTGAGGATCAGGATAGAGAAAGGAAAGTGAGAATTAGAAAAAAAAGAGAGTTCTAGGAGGAGAGCTAAACAGTGCAAAGGTACGAGGATTTGAAGCTGGATCCGTCAGGTGTGTCGAGCTAAGTGCACCAAGAGTGAGTGCCGTCGCCCAAGTCATAAAAGCTTCAGCGAGTGCCGAAGGAATTCGAGGAGAGAGAACGAAGCACCTCCTGGGCGACGAAAGTCAGCGCACGGGGCCGGCAACCGAAGAGTTGACAGAGGTTTTGTGCGGGACTACAACGAGAAGAAGTGAGTAATCTCACCGGCGTACGATTATCTGCGAAAAGATTACGTTTTATTAAGCGTGCGAGGATCGGTCCGTTTATATCTCTCTCTCTCTCTCTCTTTTTCTCGCGGCGAAACCTAGCGTATCGTCGTTGCGCGACGCAGCGACGCGTCACCCGGCAAAGCTCTCGGCCTCTTTCTCTACGGGATGTAATCAAACCGCTAAACGAATAAAGGGTGTCTGCAACTAATCGGCCGCCTTGTTTACTGACGTGGACAGAAGCACACGTACCTCCTCTGCCCAGCTATCCGAACCCACCGACTCCCCCGCGCAAGCAGTGCGTCGAGCATGCATCCGACGAAGCAGTCGGTACCACAGCCGGGAGGTAAGTCTCCCTTCAACGAAGCGGCGGTTAGCTTCGCAACGTGGGAGTGACGGTGACCTATTTTGATAACGAGCACCGATTTATTATTTAGATAAATCACGACCGTTACAATAAATAGCGAAAAATAAATGTATTTCTTGAATAACATTCATGTTGCATAACAATATGTCCCAAGTATTACAAATTTTATGTATTAATTATTATTTTCTTTTCATTATAAATACAAAAAAGATAAAAATAATTAATAACGGCTAATAAATATAAGATTTGAGACTAAAATAAATTATAAATAATTATTAACTATTTTGTTTTTTCGAAATTAATAATAACAGTTATAGTATCAGTTTTTTTTAAATATTATTAGCATTGTATTACATATAGCTGTGTATAAAAGAGTAATAATAATAGTTATTATTTTTTAAACGTAAAGTTAATTCGTAATAAAGAAAAATAACAAGTAATAACAGTAAAAAATTATTAATTTCAAAAGTGGAAGTTTAATATAGTTATTATTTCTTTTTTAATCATTTACAATTTGTCAATGAGAAAAGAAATTATATCAAATAATTGATTGTATTAATAGTTATAAATAGTTATTATAGTCTCAATTCCTATACTTATAAACTGGTTACTTTTTTCAATTTTCACTTGTGGTTTAGTTTACTTTTTGTTGGTACTTTACTTTGCTGTACACTTTATCTTATTTACAATTTTGTCTTATCAATGGCTCGAAGAAGAGAAGTTATATCAAATCTACGCCCCTTACGATAATAAGACATCCGATACATATTTCATTATTCATAGTAGTTGAAGAAAAGTCAAGTATTTAAAAAGTTAAAGTTTTTCTATAGTGTTGGATTTATAAATAAACTTATTTCTATATTTACATAAAAATTTCCCGAACACGAAAATATAGTACATAAAAAGAAGAAAAGTTTTTGTCTACTACGTAAGTATTTATGTCACTTATCATATATAATTTTATTCAAATATTTTGATTTATAAACATGTGAAATATAACTGTTAAAAACGTATGATCGAATTCTATCTATAGACTAGGTTTTCTTTTGTCTTTTGTAAAATTATTCAACTGCAAAAAAGAGTATTTATGTCTTGATTTTGTTTTAGATTAAAACATGAAGATCAATCCTTTGAACGTAGTCAATTTATTATTAGCATATTTTCAAAGTTTACAAATACCAGATAGCGAGATTAATTTCAAAGAAATTAAATTGTCAGAAAAGTTGAAAGTAATATTAATAGAAGCCGTGTATGAGTTTAATGATATTGATATGATTGTTGAAGAGACGTTAGATTTTCATGAAGATTATAAAGATACTGATGCTAAAATAATCGAAGATGAAGTTCAACATCACTTTCCTGATCCTGATTTTGCACCAACAAATCAGTGTACAAATGATGAAGAAATTACATTTGATTATAAACAAAGAGCCGTAGAATTTTGGACTAGCGGGAAAAACAAAAACTTAAAACTGGATACTAAACAACATAGATTCAAGAAAGTTTCATCGATAAGTCAACTTAAACGTTGGGCGAAAACAATTAATAAAAATGAAACTTACCGAGAAAAAATTTCGCGCTTTGCCAATACACGTTTGATTAAATTATCAAATAAATATTAAATTATTAAATTATTTGATTAAAGTCGTCGAAATTTGTAAATTGCCACACAAAAAATCTGAGATTTGTAATTCCGAAATTGGACTGGAAAAGGCTAGCGAAGTTAAAATTAGTGAACCTGAAATCTGTACATCCGAAATTAGAAATTCGAATGTTGAAAATTGTAAAAAATCAGAAATTAGAAAAAATCAAAGTACATACTCATAGTCAGTTTGTAATTTAGCATTAGCCAACAAAGAATACGGGAGTGCACGCCCAAGTTCCGCGAAAGCTCATTCGTTATTTATTCAGAACAATATAACAAGTAGGGCTGAGCAAAGCCATAATGGAATCACTCTCCATAAAAATTTTGTAGATGATAAAATTCACCCCACGAAATTCTCAATGACAGAAAATAAATTGATTATACAGCTATATTATAAGTCGAAAATTGGAGAAGGTAGTAGCAACGATCGCAAAAATGTAGATTGTTACGATAATGCTGATGAAACTACCCTATTGGAAAGGGTTAATAAAGGTATTAACGTATAAAATAGTACGAATTCATACACAAGTAATAAACCATATTCCGTGAGCAACTTTTTATCAGTAATTAATTCTGCAACCACCCTCCTCGAAACATTGGACGAAATCAACGATAAAGAATACATTAAAAAATATTATTAGAGGGAGTAGCATAAATAGCAAAAAAATATAGAATTATAAGCCACCTTCAAAGGTCCAATAAACAACGAATGGTTTTACAACTTTTTATCGCCGTAAAGTTTTTATTGAAGGGGAAGACACGAATACCTCCTACTATCAACGAACACGTGCGGATAACCAAAATAAGTATGAATCTGAATACGGAAGATAGGGCATCAAGAATAATTGGCATGTCACAACTAGATCATTTGAATTTAAATGATAAGGAACATATAGTTGATATAATAAATAAATTCGATATAATAAATAATTGATATAATAAATAATTTCACTCGAGGGGAGTGTGGACGTCTCTTGGATGTGAGCGCGAGTTTTGGTGAGAAAGTTAAAGAGGAAAAGTGTTTGAGGAGAGAAATAGAGGTGAAAAGAGCGTGGAGGCGGAGGAGTGGAGAAGAGAGAGAGAGGCCTGGAGAAGAGCAGGAAAAAGCAGAGAGAGAGGAATAAAGAAAAAAAATAAAAGTTGAGGTTAAGAGAGAAAATCAGTAAGCGGGAAAGGTAGGCAGAGAGGAGGGGCGGTAAGAAGTAAAGGCAGAGACAGAAAAGGTAAGACAGGGAATAAAGGTGGGATCACGGGTAGATATAGAGAGTCGAATTAAGGCGTACGGGATAGGATGGAAAGATTTGTGACAACAAAAAAATTAAGAGATAAAGGTGGAAGGTTGGATAAGAAAGGCCCAGAGGAGGAAAAGAAGAAAGGAGTAAAGGTGGTGAGGGGGACAGAGAGCGGGGAGGGGCTGAGAGAGAATATTAGAGGAGAAATGAGAGAGGCAAAGAGATGCAAGAGTGAGAGCGAGGGAAGCGAGATGGATGGGGAGGGGGGGAGAAGGATTGGACAACACGATAAGAGAAGTGGGAAAAAGTAGTGGTGCAGAAGATATAATGGAAAAGATACGGACAGATATAAGGGAGTTAAGAGAGATATGGGAGGAGGAAAGGAAAGAATGGACAGAAATGTTTAAAGAAATAATGGGAAAAATGGAAAGAATGGAGGCAGAGGGGAAAAGAAGAGAAGAAAGATGGGAGAAGGAAATAGGAAAAGTTAGGAAAGAACGAGAGATAGATAGATAGATAGATAGATAAGAATTTATTCACCGTGATGGCAAAACATAAAATACAATAATATATAAATATATACAGTAATTGTCACAGCTTTTAGTCAGTTTACATTATACCGTACAGGCATCACATTTCATCACAGTTCGATTACAATTGTAGTTCCTCAGTCAATAAATAAAATTATGATTGTAGTCATTACGTTGAAATAAATAGACTAGGATTTGACTAGTTCACAGTTCGATATTCCAGAGGAAACAATAATTCTTATCACTACAGTCTAGCCTGCTTATCTTAAAACTAGTAATGCAGTCAAAAGTTTAGACTAGTTTTCGTCATACAGACACAAAACAGCACAATAAATAAATAAATAAATATAATTCACTACAAACACGTAAATAAATAACTGTACAAACATTTATACAGTAAACTAATAGAAATAAAAATACTCCAGTGGTACCACCCTACGCATTCAATGACGCAAAGTATCCTCGCGCCCCCCTCTTAAAGCTGCTAAGCGACGGCGCATGCCGCAGGTCAGATGGAAGAGTGTTCCAGAGATGGGCACCCATCACCTGGAAAGACCTCCGAGCCGTCTCCGTTCTAACCTTAGCAACTCTAAGCTCAGCCTGCCCCGCCCTACCCGGATACCTTGACTTGTGCCCTATGAAGAGCTCAGCCAGGTAGCCAGGCTCACGCATGGTCAAGCACCTGTACATTAGCAGGGACATAAAATATTCCCTGCGCACGTCCACGCGAAGCCAACCCAACCGCGACCTATATGGAGAGACCGAGACATCACGCGGGATACCATAGATGTATCTTACGCACGCGTTGCTCAGTCTCTGCAGCCGCTCCCTCTGCTCCGCCGAGGCCCCCAAACACACCACGGTGCAGTAGTCCAGGTGAGGCTGGACCATTGACTCCACCAGTCTGCGCCGGAGCAGCTCCGTAGTACACGGCCTAACAAAACGCAGACCGTACAGAGCTCTCCAAACCTTCGCCGCGACCCGGTCAATGTGCGATCTCCACGACAGCTTGCTATCGAGAACGACCCCGAGACTGGTCATTTCATCACTAAAGGGAACAAATACTCCCTCTTGCACCTTAACACCAGGCAAGACCTCAGCGTAAATGTCATTGACATGTTTGTTAGTTCCAAATATGATAGCTTTGGTCTTGCCCGCGTTCAGGCGCAGATCCGAATCCCGGGCCCAGTTCGCCACCAATCTCGCAGCCTCCGTCAGCATTCGGATGCCCTTCGTCAATTCATTTTTATGTATATGCAGATAAATCTGCAAGTCATCCGCATAGAAGAGGTATGAAACCTCATGTCCACGGAGTATATCTTTCAGATCGCCGACATACTGACAAAACAAGAGCGGTCCCAGCACCGAGCCCTGTGGAACCCCCAGATTCGTCTCCCGCCACTCCGAGTCCCCACCCCCAGCAGTAACCCTTTGCGAACGACCACCGAGGTAGGACCTCAGCCATTGGAGAGCAGAACCAGAAAAACCAAGAGCACAGAGCTTGCGCAAAAGTCTCAAAGGTGATATAGTGTCGAACGCCTTGCTGAAATCGAATAACAGCAAGAGCATCGCCATCCTTTTGTCAACGCCCATTCGGATGTCATCCGTCAACTTTAATAACGCTGTCTGAGTACTGTGGCCCCGCCTAAAGCCGGCCTGGAGGGGATCAAAAAGATTTTCTCTATTCAGATACTCCGTAATCTGGTCATGGGCAAGCTTCTCGAGAACCTTTGAAAGAAAGCAAAGCAAAGCTATCGGACGAAAGTCCGAGGCCGAGGAAGGGGTGTTGTTCTTCCTCAAGGCAATCAGCTGTGCCCGCTTCCAGGCTCCCGGGAACTCCCCCTTAGCAAGTGAGGAATTAAATATTGACCTCAGGTGCTCACCTATGACTGGAATAGCCTTCACCACCACCCCACGGGGAATCCCGTCCACGCCGCTCGCTTGTGATGTAAAATGGGAGACATCTAGGATGACGTCATTAATGCCAACAGGTTTGAAGGTAAAACCTCGCTCATCCGCGACATCAACTCCAATCATCCCACTATCTATATCCTCAAGCGGCGAGGCCGAAACCCCAGCGAAGTGGTCATTCAGCTCGTCCAAGGTAAACCCATGAAGGCCATCCCCACCCGCCCCTGGCAAGAGGCCGAGGATCCGCATTTCCTTCCAAATATTTTTACCTTCATTAAGAGCGCTAGACAGATGATTTTGAAGGAAATTAACGCGCTCCTGTTCCAAACGAACCTCAACCTCCCTACTAATTGTAAGCCTAAGAGACTCCTCTAAGACATCCGCCCGCCCAGTACGCTTATAGCGTCTTCGCGAGGCATCACGTCTGTCGACAAGCCTCCTCAGCTCTGGACCAAACCAAGGAGCATACTTTTTCCTAAGGCATATTGTCTTCTCAGGTGCAAATTTATTTATGGCCTCAGTTAAATTGTAGTTGAGGCATTCCAGCGCTCCCTCCAAATCCGACTCAGCAGCGCCAACAGATGCCCAGTCGCAGCGTGTCAAGAAGTCTAAAAGCATATCCGGGCGAATACCACGAAAGCTGCGATAGGTAAAGCTACCCGCCGAAGGAGAAGGCACACGGATGTCAATCATGACCTCTATAACCGCGGGCTTACCGAATTCGGGGAGCAATTCGTTCTTCTGGTCCGTGATCGTGTCGCATGCGTCAACACTGCGAACACTTGCTGTGCCGTGGCTTCTGGCACACCGTGCAATTTTTCAGCCTCCGGTTAGACGTTTCCCCGCAGACAACACACTTGAATTCGCTCATGTTGCTCGAGCGATTCAAATTTTGGCGGGTATCAGCGAGGTGGAGCTGTTATGGTCGATCGGCGCAGGCGCGAAGATGCGAAATTTTTGCGCCAAAAATTCGCCAAGAATCGCACGGCCTTCCCTAACCTCTCTCCGGTAGCACTTTAAATATCGGGATCCCTGGCTCCTCCAATGGAACCCAGCAGATCACGCTCCCGGCACGTGGAGCCTGCGGGAGACCGGAATGTCCGCAAAACACACACACCCACACGAGTGAAGCGAGTAGCCGATTCCAGCTGCCAGTTGACGGAGCAAAGGCGCACACCTCCGCACACAGAGAGAGAGAGAGAGAGAGAGAGAGAGAGAGAGAGAGAGAGAGAGAGAAGAAAGAAAGAAAGAGACGAAAGAAGAAAGGGAAAAAGCAGAACGTAGAGAAAAGAAACTGCAGGAAAAATGGGGAGAGAGGATGGACTAGTTGGAAGAGGAGTGCATGAAACTAAAAGAAAGCATAGAAGGAGGAAACAAGAAGCAAAGAGGAACAGAAGCAGGCATTAAGGAAGAATTAGAGCATATGAAAGAAAAAATGGATAGAGAAAGTAGGATAAACAATATAATAGTGACAGACTTAGAGGGTGAGTTAAGATGGAAAAAAAGGGAGAGGCAGAGGTCTGGTTAAGGGAGGTACTAGAAATGAAAGGAGAGATAGTGAATCTGAGAAGAATAGGAGGAACAGTGGAGAGGGATGATGGGAGAGAAAGAAGGAAAAACATGTGGCAAATTAGATGCGCTTCATGGGAACAAAAAGAAGGAATTATGAAGAAGAAAAAGAATCTGGCACAGAAAAAGATATACATAGATCAGGACTGGACGTGGAAGCAGAGAAGGATAAGAGAGGAAGTAAGAAGGAAAGCGAAAGAAATAAAAAGTAAAGGTAAAGAGGTAAAGATGTGGCATAACAGGGTGAAGTCAGAGGAAGAAGAATGGTGTTGGAGCGAGAGAGAGGGAAAAATGGTAGGAAAGGGGGTGGAAGGGTTTCGAAAACAATAGGGATAAAAGAGAGAGAGAGGAGAGAAGGGAGAGAGAGGGAAGAAAGGCAGTAAAAATACCTTTCTGGAACGTGGCGGGGGTGAGGAGCATGGAGGAAGACGACTGGGAATATGTTAGAGAATTCGACATAATAGGGCTAACGGAAACCTGGGTGAAGAGGCAAGGGGCAAGAACTGGTGTGGAGAAACAACTGAAAGGGTACAGCATAGAGTGGAGGGACTCAAGAAAGGAAGGAAGAAGGGGGAGAGAAATAGGGGGAGGAATAATGGCGGTAAGAGAGGAAAGGGATGAGTACGGTTGAATGGAAGAAAGAAAGGACAAGTGAGGTTATAGTAGGAGAAATAAAGATCGGAGGGAGGGAATACATGATAGCATCGGTGTATATGCAACATGAGAAGAAGGAAAACTATGAATACCTAAGTGAAGAGATAGAGGAGAACAGAGGAAAAACAATAATTATAGGAGGAGACTTCAACGCAAGAACAGGAAACGAAGGAAGGGAATGGGAGACAGAAGAAAACCTAGAAGAAATTAAGGCCAAGGATAAAGTGTTAAATGCAGATGGAGAAGAAATGATAAAATGGCTAGGAGAAATGGGCTTAGTGATAACGAATGGGAGAAAAGAAGGAGATGAAGAGGGAGAAATAACATATATAGGAGCAAGAAGAATGTCAACGATAGAATATGTAGTAGGTAACGAGGAAGGTGATGAGGCAATAAAAAGGGTTCAAATAAAGGAAAGGGTAAAGTCAGACCACTTACCAATAGAGGTGGAATTGGGAGACAAAATAGCGGAAGAAAGAAAAGAAGAGGAAGAAAGAATGATAGACGACTGAAGCGAAGAAGGTATAAGGGAGTATCAGAGATGGATAGACGCAATAGAGGGAACAAAAAAATGGAAATATATAAAAAATAGAGTGAAGAACGCAGTTGTAAAAAAGAAGATAAGGAAAAAAAAGGATCAAAAAAAAGCTGGCGGAGAAAAGAATGTAAGGCAAAAAGGGATAGAGTGATGGCAGAGTTAAGTAAGGTAAGAAAAGGAGAAGGGAACAGAGGCAAATACTTAGAAGTAAAGAGAGAATACAGAGAGGAAATAAGAAAAGCAAAAGAAGATGAAGGGAAAAGAGTGGCAGAAGAAATAAGAAAATATAAGACGAGAAGAAAATTTTGGGATTAAGTGAATGTCAATAGGAAGAAAAGAATTGAATTAGATGGAAATATAGGAAAAGAAGAATGGATAAAGCACTTCAAGGAACAATTGGGAGAGAAAGAAAAGGAAGAAAGCAAAAGGGAAGAAACCGAAGACAGCGAAGGAGAGGAAGGTGAAGAAATCAAAGAAAGAGAAGTAAAAGAGGTAATAAGAAAAATGAAAAAGAACAAGGTGACAGGAGAAGATGATATAGCAAATGAAGCGTGGGTGGAAGGCACGGAAGGCTTGATAAAAGATATGACAAAATGCTTAAACGGAATATGGAACGGAGAAGGATATCCGGAAGAATGGAGGATGGGAATAATAGTACCAATATATAAGAAAGGGAGGAAAGAAGAAGTAGGAAACTATAGAAGAATGACGCTGATGGATACGGGATATAAAATATATGCCGAAATACTGAGGAAAAAGCTGGAAAGAGAACTAGAAGCTAAACAAATGCTAAGTGATACGCAGATGGGATTTAGGAAGAAAAGAGGAACAATGGACGCGATATTTATATTAAAAACAATAATAGGGAAGGAAATAAGGGAAAAAGGAGGAAAACTGTTCGTATTCTTTGCAGACTTGAAGGCCGCTTTTGATAAAATAAAGAGGAAGAAAATATGGGAAACAATGAAAGAGAAAGGGATAAATAGAAAAATTAGAAAAAGAATAGAAGAAATATACAAGAAAACAGGGAGTAAGGTAAAAGTTGGAGGAGAAATAATTGGGGAGTTTGAGACTTACAAAGGCGTAAGGCAAGGGTGCCCTTTGAGCACCACGCTATTTAATCTTGCCTTCGCCGACCTGGAAGTGAAGATCAAGCAGGTGCAGGAAGGAGGGGTAGTGATAGGAAGGACGAAAATATGGACATTAGGATACGCAGATGATATAGTGATGATGGCAAAGAGTGAAAGTGGAATGAAAGCAATGCTGAAAAAATTAAAAAGATACCTGGAAGAAAGGGGATTAGAGTTAAATGTAGGTAAATCAAAGATGATGAAATGCAGGATAGGAGGAGGAAGAGGGAAGGAAGAAGAATTCGAATGGGAAGGAAGAAGAATTCGAATGGGAAGGTGAGAAGATATAGATAGTGAAAGAGTACAACTACTTGGGATATGTGATAAGCAGAAATAACGGAAATAAAAAGCAGATAAAGAAGGTAGAAGGGAAAATAAATATGGGACTCGGAAAGCTATGGGGGCTAGGTGAAAAGCTATTTAGAGAAAACTGGGAGCTAGGAATGAACCTGTTCGATGCTCTGGTGAAAAGCGTGATTATGTATGGAGCAGAAATCTGGGGATGGAAGAGATATGAGGAAATAGAGAGACTACAACTAAAATACATAAAGAGGGTATTAGGATTAAATAGAAAGACGCCAAGTTACCTAATACGATGGGAAACAGGAAGACAAGAAATGAAAGAAACAGCATTAGAAAGAGCAATGAAGTATAAAAACAAAATAAGAGAAGAAAGAGATGGCTCAATAAAAAAAGAAGCATGGAGAGAATTAAAGAAAAGTGAAAGAAATAAAAAAGATAAAAAGGGTAAGAAGGAGGAGAGAGAGGAAAGGCTGGAAAAAAGTAAAATATACAGAGAGAGGGAAGAGGGAGATGAAATGAGGGAAGAGTTTTGGGAAGAAATAAGAGATGAGCTAATGAAAAAAGATGAAAAAGAACTAGAAGAAAAACTAGAAAAATCAAGATATATAAATGAGTGGAAAGAGCTGAAGGAAGAAATGAAAAGGTATAGGTTAAAGGAAATTCAAGGAGAGGGAAGAATAAAAGACCTGCAAATAAGGGAAAGGTTTAGGTTAGGTAATGAAACGAGAGGAAGCAGGTATTAGGAAAAAGGAGAAAATAAGAGATGCAGAATGTGCATGAAAGAGGAAGAAAACTGGAAGCGCATAGTAGAAAAATGTGAAAAAAGCAAAAAGGAAGGGGAAGAATGGGAAAAAATAATAATAGGAAGCAAAGAAAAGATAGCGTGGATGATGGAGATAAAATGGAAAAGAAGAAGAAATGAAGAGAAGAAAGAAAAAGAAAAGCAAGAAGACGAAGCTACAAGACCCTAAGGAGAGACGGAAACAGAAGACAGAGAAGCTAGACTCGCAGACACATCTACACACACACATACACACACATACACACAAAACACGAACATACGCGCAAACATAAACATACACATGCACACACACACACACACAAGACACAAGTAACAGCAACTACACAAGCGAGAGGAAGCAGGTATTGGAGGATGGAGCAAAATGGAAAAGAAGAAGAATCGAAGAAGAGAAAGAAAAAGATAAACTATAAGACAAATCATAAGATACTAAGGAAAAATAAGTGAGGTTGAGGAAAGGAAAGGCAGAGGGAGCAATAGGAAACAAGAAAAAGGTGTCAAAGCCTTAATAAGGAGAAAGATAGATGAAACGATTAGCAAGAAGGAGAGCAAAAGCAAAGGAAAGGCAAAGGTGAAAAGGCAAAATAAAGTAATAAAGGAAAAGCTGAAATGAAAATATGCAAGAAAGAGAAAAAAAAACAGAAGAGCGGAAAAGGCAAATCTTGGAGAGAGAAAGAGGAAGAGAAGATTAATCAGAAGAAAAATGAGAAGAAAAGAGGAACAGGCAGGCGCAGAAGACAGGGGCACAAGAGTTGCAGACACACCTACAAATGCACATATTTACACAACACACACACACACACGCGCGCGCACTCACACACACACAAAACACATACATAATCAACTACACAAACTGGATACGAGACACAAATAGTAATATAAGAAATGTAAACCAAATGTAACATATAAGTTGTAAATAAATAAACTAACTAATAAATAAATTCAACGACAGATATCATTTACCTGGAGACAAATTAGGATATACTAATCTACTCCAACACGAAATTCCATTAACGTCGAAGGTACCTATTCGCATAAAACCTTTTAGACAACCCCCCGGAGTTTAGAAAAGAAATTAAAGCTCAAGTTTTAAATATGCTCGACCAAGGTATATGTCAACATGAAGGTGGCGTGAGCTGCGCTACTTCCAACCGAGCGCAAGCCCCCCTTTCTCTGCTCCTTATCTTGAAGCTCGCTCGCCGCCGTCTCCTCCGGCAGCGCCACTTCACAAAGTGTCGGCCTACTGAGCGCACACGTTCTTTTGCACCAGTGACCGTTTAACGACAGATAGTTTTCTTTGTTTCAATAAAGCCTTTTATTCTTTCACATATATAAACGTCTAGCTTTATTGGCCTTACCACCATACCTCTGACAGGTTATAGGCCCCGAACGCTTCCGCTGCGCGAGTGAAAAGTGAAATCAAAAGTGGTTATTCAAGGACGAGGGCACGAGAGAGAACGAGAGTGCGAGAGGGCGAAAGCGAAGGAAAGATAGGCAGCCATGGCAGAGGGACGAGAGGAGTTGTCAACGTCATCGATACGTAAGTAGCAAACCATTGTTTAACCACGGACGCGAGTGTCGTGTTAGGGAGTGCCTTGACCAAATAGACGCGCGAACGAATTTATATAAGGCACGATCGCCGCTCTCGATCTATATATAAGGCACGTGGCGAATCGACTCAAGGAAAGAAAGGCGAAAACGCGCGGCAATTTGTGCGTGTCGTTTGTGTGGGATGATGCGACGTGACAATGTGGCCGTTTATACATGGCAATTTCCGGGAATTTTGGCGCCAACGTTAATTGGCAAGATGGCCGCCACACGTGCAGCAACCTGTAACCGATAATATAAAAAAAAAAAAAAAAAAAAACAAAAAAAACATGGCGACCGTTCTGGCACGCGCGTCGCGCGCACACATACCACCCCCTTCTTTGTGTGAACTAACAAAGAAGACGTGCGCGCGAAGGTTGTCGAGTCGAAAGAGAGCGAGCGTTCGTCACGAAGTAAAGCAAAGTCGAACACAGCGAGCGGAAACATAAGAGAGAGAGAGAGAGAGATAGAAGCATACACGCTTGTGGAATAAAAGTATACATGCAAATATGTATATATGTATGTGTATGTATGAATACACATGTAAAATGTAAAACGATTGAAACGAGTGCGCGCAAGAGAGATCGCGCGTAATATTCGAAGATACCTTAACAAAATTATTTTATAGAAATGCTGGACTCCGTAAAAGTAAAACTCGCCGATGCTATCAAGTTATGGGAACAACATCCGTATGAGGGAGCTTATATCATGAAAAACCCCATGAATGCCACAGGACTGATTGTGGCATATACTAACCGAGAGATCACGAAAATAGGTAAGTTTTTTTTATATACGAGTGCAACGAAGGGTCAATTTATAATGTAAATTGATGATTTTTCTATTATATTGAAAAACACGAGAGTGACCGGTCTCAGAGTAAGCGTCTCTGCAACGAAGAGAGCTTACCCGTGTGGAGGGTTCTGGGTGCTCTGGCTCACAGCTGTGCGTGGGTATAAAGACACCCAGTCCTAGGGTGATCGAGAACACGACTAAGCCGTGCTAGTCGTGCGATCAATCGCCTGTTACAGACGGTGCAAGTTGTACTGCACTAGTCTAGTAACACTGATTCCTCTACTTACGAGTGTCGACTTCTTTAAGGTGATGATGTCCTCTCTGCCATGGAACACGGATGGCTGCTAGGATGCCTGGAGAACATGAAGGAGCCTCAACGCCTGGAAATCAGAAAGAAGACGACGGCGACGACAACGACGGACGAAGGGATGACAGCTGCCGTCTCTGAACAGCTCAGGCTGTTGTACGACCAGGGCCAGGAAAACAACAAGGCCATTAAAGAAAACACGATGGCTGTCAACAGCCTCTGCAGCAAGCTGGAAACACTGCTCGCTGCTATAGTTGGATCAACAGCCACACCTAACCAACCAACGGAAATTACACAGGCTGAGACGACTGAAGCCACCGTCTTGAAGACTGTCACCGCAGCTCACAAACAGCAGGAGCCTCCACGAGAGATTCCGATGTTCGGACAGAGAGGTTTCGGTACTAGTCCAGGTACCCACAGCAACAGGCCCCGCATAATTGACGATAGGAGAGTCAGGGCGGGAGAAACTCAAGGGAACAGGAGGAGCTACGAAGCTCTAGCACCTCTGGCCAACAGCACAGAAAGAGAGACAGCAGAAGGTGACGACAGCCAGGTAACAGAGTCTAATCTCAATAATAACGACCAAGACGAGAGAAACACGAGAGGTATAGTAGAATTCAAAAATATAAATGACTTGACTAAAGCTATTACAGAAAAAATTAGCAATGACTTATTAGAGAAAATGAATTTGACTAATAGACAAAACAACGCGACAGATTTTAGCAGAGTTAGCGTAGAATTCTCAAATACAGATAGTAGCACAAATCGGAAATACTCCTTAACCAAAGATTTAAGATACGACGTTTTTGAAAAACTGCTTTTCACTGAATTAAAAACGCGCAAAATGTTCTACATAATTGATAAAAACGACAAGACGCGAAACAACATCGATCCGGTTAAATTCAAAAACGACGAAACTCGCGTGTTAGACACCATCATGAACCACCTGAGCAAAGACTATCTTGACATATCAACAAAACACAACGACCCTAGACTACTTCTCGACGAAATTAAACAGATTAAAATTTCAGAATCAGGAATGACAGAGCATGACACTTACCGTAAACTGATCAATATTAAATTTAACCCGATGAAAGAGAATATTATACAATTCTGCTCGCGTTTCGAAGACTACGTAAAACAATACGAAAATCAATCAGGCGCGGACGAATTTTCTGACAAAAACAAAAAGAATCTGTTGTACCATGCAGTAAAGAAATTTATTCCATCGGTAGCAACAGCCGATTGCGTTAACGAACTGGCTAAAGGAGAGAAATTGAAATACAATGAACTAAAAAGAGTCTTATTACAGATAGGACCAACTGATCGAATGCAAAGCTCACCTAAAGTCAACTTGGTGCAACCACAACGAACAACAACGACTGAACGAGAGAGATGTTTTGGATGTGGAGACGAAGGCCACCATCAAGATAAATGCCCAAACCCTGGAAAATACAAATGCTACAATTGCGTTAAAATCTGCAACCATAAAGCTGACGAGTGTCGAGCCAAGGGACTGGGAGCACCAGCTGGCAATGACAGGAAGAGGCGATTCGAGGCAGATCGCAATAACATAGAAAATAAACGGAAAAGAGTAGACCAGCGAGGAAATTACGAGAGAACGAGAGACAGAGAAACGTCGTCTACAAATCAAAGGAACGACAGAAGCAGACAGCGTTATCTCGGTAAGAAAAAGAAATATAACAAACCATGTGCTAAAGCGAATATAGCAAACAAAGTATCGAGCGATAGCGAGAGTAACGAGTCAAACGAGAGCGAACCCGATAGTAGCGAAATTGAAGAAAGTAGTGCGAACGTTGATAATTTTATAGCAAACACGGGCGCGTCAGATCATATATCTAATAGCTAACTCATTTTCTCTACCCTTGATAAAACGAAAAACGGTTACATACAATGTGCGAATAAATCACCGACAGCTAAACTAAAATACGAAGGCAAAGGTACAATCAAAGGACAAAATTCCGAAGGTAAAACCATCTACTTAAACAACGTGATCCACGCAAAAGATTTAACTCAAAACTTGATTTCGTTACGTAAATTTGTAGACCGCGGATTAAGTGTATATCTAGACAATAAAATCATCGATGTATTCGATCCCAAAACCGAACAAATTTTTCTATCCGGAAAATACGAACGACCGTTTTGGATAATCTCGATTAAAACGAACGACTGCAATCACAAAGTAAGTACGAATAAAATCCGCGCAAATGTAAAATCAAAACGCGCGTATGTAGCAACTAGAAGCTACTTTAAAAACGATGCGAACCAGCTCGAAATTCAATCAATTAAAGAAAAATCAACAAAACAAACTAAAGCGATAGGTATAAACAAAGTCGAGGACTTGCTGAGTACAATTCGTGATAGACAAATCGAAAATCTAGATAAGGACAGAGATCCAACAAATGTATATACAGAACTTGACGAATTCGTAAAACTCGATAAAATCAGTACCGCCAAAATCTGGCACATACGAATGGGCCACGCGTCAGTTGATTACATTCGAAAGCTAAGCATAGAATACTCCGAAATTAAAAACCTAAAACTGAGCGAAATTGACGAGAGTATTAAAGAATGCGAGATCTGTATTCAATCTAAATTAAAGAAACTCCCATTTAGCAAAGCCAGACATCGTGAAAATAAACCATTACTGCGATTACACGCGGATTTAATGGGACCCATTACACCGGCATCACATCCAAAAGGCTACAAGTATATTGCGTCATTTATCGATAGTAATTCGCGATATGCAGGAACCTACCCAATAAAACACAAAAACGAAGTACCGAAATGCTTAAAAGACTTCATAATCTCCGCGAGAAATCTCCGAAGGGAGGACTCAAAATTCTGTTACCTAGAATGCGATCAAGGAACAGAATATACGGGTAAACAAACTACAGACGTACTAAAAGAATTCGGAGCCGAATTATTGGTTGTATGTCCGGGCACTCCGCAACACAATGGAGTTGCTGAGAGATTCAATCAAACAATTAAAAGAAAAATATGCTCAGCATTACTAGACTCCGGATTACCGACTGTTATGTGGGATGTAGCGTTGGGTGCAATGACGTACGTGTACAACTTAACCCCACATACAACTTTAAATTTCAAACCTCCTCTAAAATTATTTGCTCCAGAATATAACGTAGATAATAATCAGATCAAAAGATTTGGGTGTGTAGCCTATATAGCGAAAGATCCCTCGAGAAAATTTGACAATATAACAATTAAAACCATACACGTGGGTTATATGCGCACAGGCTATATCCTGTATGACCCTGTAAATAAGAAAATGTACGAAAGCCGAAATATTAGATTCGCCGAGAGACTTACTTACGGTAAACTCTATAAAGGAAAAGACGAAGTATACGAAGAATTAAGATTCAATCAAGCAGAGAGCTTAGAAACGGAGGGAGAAAAACACAAATCTGATGACGAACGAGAGTTGTGTAGACCGGAGGGAGTAGAATCGGAAAAGACAGAAAAACGAAAACGAGGCAGACCCAAAAAGAACAAAACCGTGTTATTCACGATGACTGAAACGATTGACGATGACGAGTGCGACGAAGAATATCACGCGTTACTTGCAGAAATTAACAAGGACCCGAAAACGTATAGAGAAGCGATGAGTAGACCTGATAAGCTTGAATGGAAACGAGCGATAGATGACGAACTTGAATCCTTCAATAACCAAAAGGTATATGAAGTCGTAACTAGACCAAAAACTAATCAAAACGGGCAAAAACCGAACATCCTAGACGCTAGGTGGGTACTTAAAACCAAATCCGATAACTCCAAAAGAGCCCGACTCGTAATACGTGGTTTCAAAGACACTAATACATATAATCTTAGAGAAACTTACGCGCCGATTTCAAGATTACCTTTAATAAGAGCTATTTTAGCCTTCTCCATAAAACATAATCTTACGATGATCCAATTAGACGTAAAAACGGCCTTTCTAAATAGTAAAATGCACGACGAAATTTACATGGAAATACCGGACGGGATGCCTTATTCTAACGAAGATAAACGCGAATATGTCCTTAAACTAGATAAAGTTATGTACGGTCTCAAAACTGGCCCAAAACGATGGTACGAAACATTCACTGATTACTTACTAAAACTCAATTTTAAAATTGATAAAACAGATCCTTGCTTGTTTACCTACGAGCTAAATAATATACTTGTAATAATTATCTTATACGTTGACGACATAATAATGACCGGAAATAACGAGAGAAAAATGAACGAATTTAAGGCATTACTTGAAAAGGAATTTAAAATAAAAGATATGGGAGAGCCCAAAGAATATCTAGGAATAACGATCGAGCGAAACAAATTTAAAAACGAGCTGAAACTGCACCAAACGAAGTTTATCAACAATATGCTACAGAAGTTTGGATACGCAGAAGCGCATCCTCAGCGAACACCGATGGTATCGAACCAAGTGTTAAATAGAGAAAGGCGCGATCGAGAAGAAGAATCACGAACAGATAAAGCAGTTAACCCTAGAAAATATCGTGAAATGATAGGATCGCTTTTGTACTTAGCTAACGCAACGCGACCCGATATATCATACGCGGTTAATATTCTGAGTCGTCATCAACTAAATCCTACGGAACACGAATGGAAATTAGTAGAACGCGTATTTAGATATTTAATCAAAACCAAAGATTATGCCTTAACATATACAAATAAAACGAACGAAATGGACGCCTTTTCGGACGCTAGTCTAGCTGACGGGAGAGGATCAAAAACAACCTGCGGGTATCTCATAAGGTTATACGGAAATACTATAGCGTGGCGGACACGAAAACAAACTTATGTCTCACTCTCCACCTGCCAAGCTGAATATATATCGCTAAGTGAAACGTGTATCGAACTTATAGCTCTCGCTAAATCCTTAGAAACAATCACAAACTTGATTAAATACCCGATTTCTTTGTATTGCGATAACAATGCAGCGATAGCTAGCGCGCAAATTGAAGGAGGAGTTAGATTGAGACATCTTACTGAGATAAGAGAGCACTATGTGAAAGAGTGCGTAGAACGAGAGATAATTGAATTAAGGTGGATAGCGTCTAAATTTCAACTGGCTGATATTTTCACAAAACCATTAGCCTTCATAACACACGAGAGACTGACGAAAGAAATTCTAAATCTATAAACAACTTGTACGACTGTGTTTAGGAGCTGGATACGAATACGGCTGCGAGAGGCACCTAACACGAGGAACGCTTGCCCGAAGGACGAACCAGTTTGGACACGGAGAATTCCACGAAAACCCTTACCCGACGAGCGAATTCTTAGAATATTTTAGACCTCACAGGAGTCTAGCTCCACACTGGTCAGAGCTGAGGGTCACGGAGACTGTGACCGAGGAGGTGCTGACAACTAACACCGACGAACAGCGGAAGGAAGAATCCTGGGACTGAAGGAGGCACACGCCAGGAGGGAGTGTCAACATGAAGGTGGCGTGAGCTGCGCTACTTCCAACTGAGCGCAAGCCCCCCTTTCTCTGCTCCTTATCTTGAAGCTCGCTCGCCGCCGTCTCCTCCGGCAGCGCCACTTCACAAAGTGTCGGCCTACTGAGCGCACACGTTCTTTTGCACCAGCGACCGTTTAACGACAGATAGTTTTCTTTGTTTCAATAAAGCCTTTTATTCTTTCACATATATAAACGTCTAGCTTTATTGGCCTTACCACCATACCTCTGACAGTATAATTGAAAGGTCTTTTAGTCCTTACTTGTCTCCAATATTTTGCGTAGACAAGAAAAGGAATGCTGAAGGCGTAATCAAGAAAAAACCAGTAATAGACTTCCGCGCAGTGAATACACTGATTCCGGATTACAATTTTCCCGAATGTAGACGATCAGTTAGATACGTTAGGTGGATCTACAATATACTCGATCTTTGACCTTTATTCAGGATATCATCAATACCTAGTTAAAAAGGAGGAGAGGCAGGTGACAGCATTTCAATACGACCAAGGCCTTTTCCCGTTTACAAGGTCACCTTTCGGATTGAAAACAAGCGCGCCGGTCTTTCTATCATTAATTCACCTTTTAACGACAGGAATGAGAAGAGTAGTATCCTTCTTCGATGATATTTGCGTACATAATAAGACTATCAAGTAACATTGTGAGAGTATTATTGAATTAATGGAACGTCTAAGAAAAGCGAATTTAGTATTAAATCCGGAAAAATGCGAATATTTTAAATCAGAGGTAGTATACTTAGGTTATGTAATCTCGAAAGACGGTTTACTACTCCACAACGATAAAATTTTAGCCGTCCAAAAATTTTCCACGCCGAGAAACCCAAGGAATATTAAACAATTTATCCGCCTGTGTAGTTACTAGAGACGATTCATTAACAAATTTTCCGACATCGCGCAATCCTTTGAAAACACTTGGAAGAAATATAAGTTGAATAAATCCCACGAAAATTATGCTGCAAATTTACTCAAAGCGGTGCAAGAATATAATAGTCAACATATATAGTTCGTTATTCTTTGTTTGTTATAGTTTGTTATTGGATATTTAATGTATATATTTCAAATATACACACATATGTATATATGTATAGATTTGATATAGATGTGCACATACAGTCCGCAGATGTTAATTATTCAGTTTGTGACGGAGAATTTCGGTTTGCCGGCTTCTCCTTTGTCTCTCTCTCGTCCGTTCGTTGCGCCCGGGCTGAGAGTGTGTTTGTATACACTCTCATGCCTGCATTTTCTTTGTTTGAGGTGCGGTGAACGGGCATTGGCGGAGCTGGAGGCGGCCGACGAGGCGATGATCCGTTGCCAGGATCGTCATGCGAGAGGGCGAGCGGGATGGAGAGAGCGCGGGCTGCGCACGCATCCGACGTGTGCGCGGCCGGGGGGGAAAATCGGCAGTATCGTTTGGGCTGGCCGATCGCGTGCGCGCGTTGTTTTCGTTCGTCGCCGATTTTGTTGGTTTTCCGTTGGTTTTGGAAGCGGTGCGGTACTTCGTCGTCGTTTTGTTTGTGGATGCGCACCCGGTGTGTGGACGCGCATCGGTGGTTTTGTTTCTCGTGCGTGGAGTGAGTGGCTGGGTCGCGCCCAGCTAAGCCTTGCCGCTCAGCACCGGTGTGCGCGGGTAACGGCGAAGCCCGTACCGCCGGCGCGCGCGCGTTCGGCGAGCGGCTGGGGAACAGCCGACGGCAGCGGCAGCAGCGAGCAGCAGCGGCCGGTTGGCAACAACGGTCGATAGCAGCAACAACCAGGGGTAGCAGCAGCCGGTTGCCAACAACAGCAACAACAGCGAGTAGCAGCGGTAGTAGCAGTAGCGAGCAGTAGCCGGTGGCCGGGCGCGGCCATTTTTGTTACAGTCTCCGTCGCCGAGGTCGGTGCCGGTTTTTTCTCTCTCTCCCTCTCCTTCTCTCGCTCTCTTGCATGTCCGGGGTGTTCGCGGGTGCAACGGTGCAGGTCGGGCAGTGATGACCCGGCCCCCGTTGCCGGGTTTTGAGGTCGCGGGTGCGTTCGCAAGCGAATAGGCTTAGTCGGATTATCGGGCAGTGATTGCCGATAATCCGATTGAGCGGATTAAGCGGATTAGCGAATTTTGTGTTAGGCCGATTTGTGAGACGGAGCGTGCGTGCTCCGTCTATTTATTAATTTGTGTTTTTTTTCCTTTTATTTTCTTTTATTGTGTTGTATTAATAAATTTTGTTATATATACATGTGTCATATGTTACTGCGTCAACCCGTTCGTTTTCCGACTTTCCTTTAATTCGTGGGCGATTGGCACACACGCTCGGTGTGCCATTCAGTCGTGGGAGCATTCGTGCCTCCCGAGCCCTCCTTTTGATAAATACTGTGCGGACGGCCGCGAGCAAAATATTCCCTTGAATAGTCGGCTTAAATAATTCCGTTACAAGTTAATAAAATGTTATACGATTTTTTCTACATCATCGAATTTTTTCACCGACCACGCTCCGTCAAATTTTTGTGTACGTCTCAATATTTGATTTTCTAAGCTTAAAACTAAAAAAAAATAAAAACGGCCCTGGGGATTATTTTAATTTTTGCAGAGAGTTACTCAGTAAGTACCGTAGAATCTATTTATGCAATAAAATTGGATGTGCTCTTCACCTTCGATTCAAAGGCACTTCCAGCGCACCGTGTACCGGAAACCGAAGGGATAATCACACGATCGCGCACTGGACGAAAGCCTAGCGCTAAATACGAAGAAGCTATAAGTGCACTGAAACCTAGTAAACAGAAAAAGAGACGAGACAAAAGTGCCACTGAGGTAAAAACACAACAAAAAGGGGAAGACAAGAGGTGAGAAACCCCTGAAAACACCAATAGCAACACACCATGTACGCAACAAGTCGAGAACCAAGCAACAGATGTACAAAGCAAGGGGACAGGTGTACCATTAAAAACTAGTTTAGAAACCATCAAAGAAGAAGACGAATACGAATCAAACGAAACTAAGATAGACGCAACAGAAGAGATCGTAAATAACGAGAACAAAATAGAAAATAAATTACCTCAAAGTAACATTATTTATTGTCGCGAAAAATTGTTTATGAGAAAAGATAATTATTTGTATTTTGTCAATGATAAAGGAGAACCTCTCGATGAAGGAGTTCGTCTTTTAAAAGAATTACCAAGATAAGAAAATTTAAAAGTAGGATACCCTAAACTAATTAAAGTTGGAAAAAGATATCATTTAATAATGCCGCTAAGGTGCGAACAACGAGAAAGCACCGAAGATATAATTATTATGCTAAAAGCATTACTCATGAATTTAAGAAACATCATTGATGAAAATAAGATAGTCACCTTTAGCTTAGCCAAAAGTGAAAGCATAGAAAACGTGTTATTCAGTAAAATTATTAACTGTATACGAGATAAGCTTGGAAAACTAGATGTCAAGGTCATAGTATGCACCGGACAGGTAAAACATCCCCTACCTAACGAGAGAGCGGAAATTATACAAGAAATACATTGTTCAGCAGTCGGAGGACACGCGAGAGTTAATAAAACATTTAATCGTATTGGACACAAATCGAACTGGGAACATCTTAAAGAAGACGTACTTAATTTCATACAACAATGTGTTCATTGCCAAACAAAAAAATTAGTACATGAAAAAATTAAACAGAAGATGGTCGTCACAGATTCTCCGACAGTACCATTTTTCAAAACTGCAATATGATGAGGTATTCCAATACCTCATCAAACGGCTATTACTATAGCAGATGCTTTTATTAAACGTGTAGTCTGTGTATTCGGAGCACCAAACGGCTTGCTTACCGATTGCGGGCAAAATTTTTTGTCAAAATTAATGAAAAGAGTTGCAAAAAGATTTCGTATTAAACAATTTCGTACAAGCGCTTTTCATCTTGAATCAAATGGAGTAAAAGAAAAACGACACTCCTCTTAAACGAATACTTAAAAGTCTTTACAAATAAGCTTAAAGATTGGGATGAATTTGTATAAATGGCAATGTTCAATTATAACACTAGCAGACATGAGGCTACGCATTATACTCCATAAGAACTCATGTTTGTTAGAGTTGCAAGAGTACCATCGGCAACTCCGCCAGAACCGGAAGATCTCGTGTCTACTTATGCCGATTATATGTCACAACTAATTGAACCGTTTGAAAAAATTACACTTGCAAAAATTAAGTCAAAACATTATTACGACAAAAAATCATCCCGAAAGAAATTAAGGTAAACGATTATGTTTGGCTTTTAAGTGGCCCCGAACCAAAAAAATTCGATGACCAATACTTTGGTCCATATCTGGTATGGGAAGTATGGCCCAACGGAAATGTACGAATTGAGATCGGCAAAAACCGCAGCAAAATTATACATACGAACCGTTTACGCATATCGCATATAAGGCAAACCGAATAATCGTTTCGCAAAATTTAATAGATAATCGCACAGATTGCATGTTCTGATTAAGATCTATTAAGGAATAACTTAAATTTATTGTTTACAGATGATGAATCTTCTAAATTGCCAACTGCTCTTGGAACTTGTCACCAAGGTGACGGCCTTCATTGATTATGATTGTGCGCAGAAGTTCGCAAATATTACATCTTTTTCTTTAGTAGATATTGCAGACTGCGAATGGCCACCACCAATCGTCAATTCTACGCGGATCGAAGTATCACTATTGCAACTCAATTAATATTCGTCGGTCCGAGTGCGCTATTGCAAAATAGAAATAGATAGGGACGCTAAGAGATGCGACTATAATAATATGGAAGTTGGATTAGAAAGAATAAAATACCTATGCGAAACATCAAGAAACGAATGCGAAAGAATGCACGTACACAGATCAATATCTATAGGAGATCGCCTCTTTCAATCCTTACTAGTGAATAATTCAGTAGTACACGCTACAACTTTCGCAGGATTAGCTGGTAGCACGGGTGGATGCAGTAATGCAGGCTACTATAATGACCCATATGGAGAGTTTCAAGACGTTTTTGTAACAGGATATGATAAAATTTCGTTGCAAGAACACTGGGAAACAGTATCACTAGATAATAATAAAATCACATTATCAACGGGTACGATTTGTAAATTCAGTGACGATAAATGCATAGATACGTTCTCGGTTACGCTTTCTGGGACCCAATTCCCATGCACAAGTGCCAAGAAAATAAGTTCACAGAACTTTACATCGGATACGTAGATAAAGTCATGGAACAGGATAGCGAAAGGCTACCACTGTACGTGTTAGATACACAAGGAGTGTCCTTCGCATTTAAAGATCTAGGAGCATTACCCAAATGCGGGTTTGTCTTAACCAGAACAGAACATCCGAGAATTTTTATCCTAGATGATGATAATAAACATACCTTCCCGGCAATAAAAGATAAAAACATTAAAAACATTGATTTATTTGCATATTTTAATGCAAAGATACTTTTCTTTGAAAAACACGTAAGAAAAAGCTTACAAAAGTTATATTATGAGGTTATATTAAAAGTTATATTATTTCAACAGTGCCAGTTAGAAAAGAAAGTCATAATGAATGCACGAAATATCGCAACAATTAGTCCGGATTTATTAGCCTATTATTTGATAAAGGAACCAGGCTACATGAGCCTACTCGCAAGCGAGGTCATTCACATAATTAAGTGCTTACCAGTAGACGTACGGACAAGAAACACTTCAGAGTGCTATCAAGAACTACCTGTAGAGTGTAACGGTATACCTATATTTATGATACCTCGCACGCAGATATTGATATTTTTCGGTACAGAAACAGCCTGCGATGAGACAATACGAGTAATTTTTAAGGTGGGAAGAGGATGGTTTAAGATGTTACCACGGCCGACTTATTTTAGCGACGGACCAGGAGTTTTAAGGCCTCAGATAAAATAAACATGGAAATATCTAGCACCCATCGATATAACTAACAGCGGAATTTATAGTTTGTCAGATTTTAAAAAATTAAAAAGCTATATCATGTTTCCAAACGAACAAGCCGTGATTTCGAATAAAGTAGCAAAAAGTGTATCTTTGAACGGACGTCCCGGAGCAAAATTATCATTTTATCATATGCGCGATGAAAAAGCGCTAGAGAAATTAGCCGAATCCACATGATCGAAATTATGGGGAAGATTTATGAGTTTTTGTTCGGTAAGCGCAGGCGTTATTTCCGTAATTATGCTTTTTTGCATCATTAAATTTATACTCGATACAATCACTCATGGATACGCACTCTATTCGCTTTTCGCATGGTCTATCAAAATAATAGGTGCAGTGTGGAATTCACTTACAAATTTACTTGTCCATTTAGCTAGAACTCCTACTAAAGAACGGGAACAAGATAAGAATCAAAATAAAATCGAACGGGGATCAGTGGCCAACAAGAGCTATATAAACGCCCCTCCAAGTTCCTCGGACGCACCAGCATTGAAAGCGAAAGTAATCGAGTGTACCTTTAAATCCAACACACAACAGGTAGAAAACATATTAATAGATACTAGACCTTATCCCGTATTACAAGAGCCTTGCATTAGATCAATTCCTCCAAGGAATAAATGAGCTCGTTCAGATAGGGACGAATAAATAAAAAAAAATTGGTATTAAAATTATATTTGTCATTATGAATGATTCAGAAAAAATCGAAGTACTAGAAAATCTAATTTCTATAAAGACAAAATTAATATGTATGGCTCAAAAAAATAACGAATCAACTCATAAATTTGGAAAAAGAGCCATAAACTTATTAAAATCATAGAAGATTGCAGGCCATTTAGCTCAATTACAGTTAGATGAAGTAACAGATACTATGGAAGAAAGAGAACAATTAGCAACGATGTGTTTTATTGAATACCTAAACAAAGGCATAAAAAGATATATGTGTCAATACAATTTTTATAGTTCATTACAGCAGGCAATTGCATATGCTGAACAAATTAGCAACAATCTAAATGAATTAGAAAATATTGCAAACGCAACAGATTTAGCAACTAATCAATATCAAAACATTCAAAGATCTTTTTTTTAATTACATAATGTATTTGATTAATTAGATAAAATTTGTAAAAGAGTATTATTTAAGAAAAAATGTAATAACGATAATCCATGACCTCACCGAAGCATGGATTAACAATAGTGTATTTGACGTTAATGGTCCTATAAGCTTGTATAAAAAAAAATATAATTTATCGAATAATAATTGTAATCTATATCGAATTGCAATTTGCAGAACACACAAAAAAAACAAATAAGGTGAAAAAAGCAGCAATCTACCTGTATTTTCTTCTCGGATTTATGGCAGTTAGGGGACGAGAAAACCCCGTCGTACATCTAATTGAAGACAATCCAGGGATTGCATTTAATAAAATTGAACGTATAGCCTTTACGCGTGAAAATTGGAGTTTACTAACAACCATTTACATGCAACACACTTTCATTTGGAACGAGGTACTTACTAATCAAGTAACTACTTTAAATAACATCTTCATACAAGATAATGTATCCAATATAGAAGCAAGTTCGATTATACAGCATGTTATGGATCATTTGAGGGATATTAATCGTGTCGACGATTCCCTGAATTGTCATGTTAATACTTTGCATGTTGACAAAATTAAGAGGGGAGGAAAAGCTTTATCTTTTCAAAACAGTTACGCATTGAGTAACACAAAAAAAGTTATAGAAAGAGCAACTAACATGCGTATAAACGATCTATCTTATATTGTGGGCGATGAACCGAACACTTATTACTTTGACAATGGCCTGCATGAACAAATTAAATCAGTAAACTCGAAAACTGACTATATTAAAAGATGCATGCAACTGTTAAAACAGAACCCGAACATAACAGACAAAAATCAAGCCGCTAATTTCCACACAACAATTTCACTCATTAAAGAACTACAACGTGAAAGTAAAGAAATTATGTTATTAATGATTGAAATGTTTAAATATAACAAATATTTATTAGCTATGCACACTATACAAACAGTAATACATGAAAATGAAAAGACATCACTTTTAAAATCCATTGTTAAACCTAATAGTATTAATATAGCAAATATTGCTGACATAGCACAGTTACATTTTATGATGTATAAAAAAATACTAATTGTCGAAATAGTACTACCGTTCATATATACCAAACAGTTTGTCGTGTACAAAATGATGTCTTTTCCAGTTTTTCAACAATCTGAAACAAACAAGTCAATCGCTGCATACATTGAACCGCGGAATGATTACATTGTTATATCAGAAACTAATAATTCATATTTCTTAATGAGTGAAACGGCCTTTGAATTATGTAACATCGTAAAATATTATAGAATATGTGGTATCGAATTAATAGAAAATACCAAAGCATCTTGTGAGTTCAACATGCTAATAAAGCCAAAAATCAAAACTTTATATGAATGTAATGTTAAATTAAATCAAGATGAAGATTATTTCCTAATCAAAACTGCTAGCAGTCATCTCTGGTTATTCTCAACTAGAGAATATAATTCATTAAAAATTAAATGGACTAACAAATTGATATCTATTCCGAAGCTTTCTTCTGGCATAATTGAACTCCCAAGGTCTTGTGACATATGGGCCAACGGAAAAATATATAGAGGTGCGACCGGCAATAAAGTAATAAAAAATCTAATTATTCCGTCTTTTTGACTAACCTTTTTAAATATAGATCAGCGGTTAAACAGTACAACTAAAAGTGAGATAAAACCGATCAATACCCTAACAACAAAAGTAGAATAAAAAACAATGAACTTGTCAACTTAGAATCTTATTTGTATCAGCATTGCAATTTTATGTTTAATTATAAGCTCTCTAATTATGTTAATAGTATATCGCTATGTCAACAAAAAACAAAGTAGAAGAGGCATTACAGTAAGCGAAACATATACTACTGTGGGCAAAAAGTAAGGTGAATTTTCAATTTAAACTTCGCGGGCTTAACATCTGGGACAAATTTCATGTCAATGTCATCATCAGTAATATATTTACGCTTGTGTTTACCAAACGACCAAGAGTGCATGTTTCGATTTTTACAATGTCTGATTTAATTGAGCAAAGAAGTGCCATCAAATTTTGTTTGCGGAATGAAATTTCGGCTGCGGAAACGTTGAGGATGTTGCGGAAGGCCTTTGGTGATTCTACCATGTCGCAGAAAAATGTTTATAAGTGGTACAAAGACTTCAAAGAGGGTCGAGAACGTGTTAATGACTTGGAGCGCTCCGGACGACCATCGACGTCAACAGATGACCAACACGTCAATAAAGTGAAGGAATTAGTGCTCGAAAATCGTCGGTTGACTGTTAGAGACCTTACTGATATGATCGGAATATCAGAAGGATCTGTGAAAACAATTTTGAAAGACCATTTGGGCCTACGAAAAGTCAAATCTCGTTTGGTACCGAAAACGCTCAATTTCTTGCAAAAAAGTCGCCGCGTTAATGTGTGTGAAACAATGCTTTCTGACTATCAGGACAAGCTCAAATGCATGATTACGGGAGATGAGACTTGGATTTATGCTTACGACCCTGAAACAACCGACCAATCAAGCGAATATCGTGCTAAAGGCGAGGCCAGACCGAAAAGAGCACGTCAAAGTCGTTCAAAAATCAAGGTCATGATGACAGTTTTCTTCGATTTTCGTGGTGTGGTGCACTATGAATTCCTTCCACCCGGCCAAACTGTTAATAAGGTATATTATTTGAGCATTATGCGTCGTTTGCGTGAAGCAATTCGTCTAAAAAGACCAGAATTATGGGCCAACAACTCTTGGTTTTTGCATCACGATAATGCACCATCTCACACTGCACTCGTTCTTCGTGACCATTTCGCCAAAAATTCGACGCATATCGTTCCGCAACCACCGTATTCGCCTGATTTGGCTCCGTGTGACTTCTGGCTATTCCCAAAACTCAAGAGACCACTCCGGGGAACGCGTTTCGAGTCGATTGAGGAGATAAGAGCTGAATCGAAGAAGGCGCTGATGGCTATACCGGAAAGGGACTATTTGGCATGTTTCGAGGATTGGAAAAAACGTTGGCATAAGTGTATTTTATCGGGAGGGGATTACTTCGAAGGGGATGACATTGATGTAGAAGAATAAATAAAGATTTTTCATTTTACAAACAAATTCACCTTACTTTTTGCCCACAGTAGTATACCAATGTCGAAATTAGATACCGGATTTAGATACGATTTTACGGGGCCACCGTTTTACGAGATACCCCACATACCTCCTAAAAAGGTTCATGACTATGAAAATATGTTACCAACTCTATTAGAATCAACCCAGGATGAAGAACTAAAGGAAGATTCGTCCGAACAAATAGGAATCGAAAGCTCAGAATCAATAAATATCAAAGAATAAATAAGTATACCTGTTATTGAGGGAGTCAGCCGGCTAGTTGCAGTCATTTTTAGCATTCATATGAAATATTTAGCTTTGCGGGGGAACGTTATCCGTAGTATTAGGCTAGGTATGGGTAATAAAACTTTCCTAGTGTGACTAGTGTAGGTCATGGATTGTAAAATGGTAATCATCCAGGAACATAACAGTAGAAAGAAAGAAGTAGGGAATTAGAAAAAATCACTATTAAAACGAATGGAGTAAGAGGAAATTAGTTAGTCTATAGAAAACAACAGAGCAAGCAATTAATATAATCCAGTGAAAAATGTACGCTCAGTGTGTTTCCATTAAACTCATAAGTGAAAGAGGATTTTGCCACGGTTTTCTCTTTAACGAGGAAGGTGTTGTACAACGAGACCCTCTAGGACTGTTCGAAACGAGTGAAAACTACTGTTGGACACCCGAACCGTTCCATATTTATCGCTGGGGAGCTTGCCGCTGGTTGAACAAAACAGCAAGTGAATACGAATACAATGTGCGGACTTTCCAGCCAACCAACACGTATGAATTAATCGGGGAAATAATATATAATAACTCATCAGAATTTCAAGAAATATGCAAGGAAAGTGTAACGAAGATGGGATATTCACTGCTAGGTTCAGTAATACCAGGACTCACAGTGGCACAACAACAAGTCAGAGGCAAACGTTTTACATTAAGAAACAATAATGAAAAATTTCAATATCCTAAATATCTTACAGTACCAAAAGATAATTTATTCAGGAGCCAAAATTTGCTATTTCAAACCGTGAGTGAAAGTACTGATATCTTCATTCAGCATCTGTTTAAGATAGATTATGGTAGTCTTAATACAGATAACCACCTTACGTTTGGATATTGTGCAGTGTGTCAAGTACCATTATTAGCAGTACGTAATTGTCGTTACTGCACGGCGTTACATTTAAATAAACAGTGTAAGGACGTGTTGATGCAAATTTTGGAGTGCCCCTTTGCAGAACATCGGAAGTCATTAGAAAATGATGACGAAAGGTGCCGGTTCCATCAAGGAGGTAGTGAATTAATTCAGGCGTGGAGTAGGCAAGTAGACCAGTTATTTTCAGAAAACAGTAACTATTGGTTAAATCTTAGTGAATAAATTTTTTTTTGGGGGCTATTTTTATATAAAAATAGAAATAAATAAATAAATTATTATTAGAGTGAATTTATACTGCAATCTCCTGGTAAGGCTCGTCCAAAAACAGTGTACATAGAATACACTAAATTCGACACCTGGTTTTCGAATAAATTAAGTAGTATCTAGCAGTAGGAAAGAAATAAAAATTAGACTTTTATAGCTAGACTCGTGATTAAGCTCCCGGTTTGGAAGGTAGAATAAAATAAAGGGGACTTAGTTGTCAGTAAGACAGCATCGTGTCAATTAGTTTTGTGTCCCTGTCTCTATAAGTAATTGTATAACATGTTCGTGAGTAAGGTCTTGCAAAATTTAGAAGAAGTTTATGGAGAAAACCACGGATTTGTGATCACAAAAGAAAGAGTGATAAGTGATCCCTTAAACTTGTTCAACAGTCCGGAACCATACGACAACGTGGTTTTACCGGAAATGTATCGACGAGAAATCATCTTGTGGTTAAACAGTGAAAATGGGGCGACCATCCAGAGCGGGTAACCCTACAAATCAGGCCCAAGTCTTAGGGCAGATTTGCTATGAGAGCTGCATCGGAAGATTGCGCTCATATGATGGGATACGACCTAATCCTACCGATAGTACCCGGACCAGATATAACGAATAAGCAGCTTCGAATCATCATGAAAAGGTGTTAGTTAAGATACGAAAATGATCAGTTACAATATGTAGTGTATGTTCCTCGACCACTGGATGAATGTACGAGAGAAGATATGCAAGTATGGATAGACTACCTTATAGAATATTTTCATGGAGAAAGAATAGAACGCGGAAGAACATACGCCGAATTTATACATGTGCCTTATGGAGGTACAGGTTTTGCGGACCTATTAACCTTTGATAACTGTGTGCAGTGCTCCCGGCCTTTACCTGTGTGGCGTTTTTGTAAGCTGTGCATTTTGAAATACTTAAGCCACGGACAAAAATATTTTTCTCATCTGTTGGGAGTGCTGATCAACTGCCCATCAGAATGCCCTTCAACCTGAATAAAAGTGCCGTATATGTAAACCTGGCACCATAGGAGAAGAAATATTTGTAAGAAGATTAAATGTAGTGTAGAGTGGTGGTTTCTTGCTTTTTGAAAATTAGAGACTTTATGTTAAGTAGTGCTTCAAAGTGTTTCTCTTTCAAACATACAGTGCCGGTCAGCCACTTTTACCCCCCCCCCCCCCCCACGGGCAAAATCAGTCTAACTTCAAAGTTTTATATCTCTGGTAGAAATTAACGTACAGAAACGCGCGTGAGTGCGTTTGAAAGGTCTTTCGGAGAGCTTTCAAATGATATGACTCACGGTTGCCATCGATTGTTTTTTTAAATTTTGCAACAATTATGCAAAATTGAAAATTCTGAAATTTTTTTATTATTTTTAACAATTAGCCAATTTTGGAAAAAAAATCGTACAAAAATTTGAAGTACACCATTTTTTAGCTATTACCAAGCCCTATCTGAATCACTCATCAAAAATTTATTTTCGTCAAATATGACGCGCGCACGGGCATTTTTTCCTGGAAGTGACAGTTTTTTTCAACATTTTTTATCTCCGTCAAATTGTAACAATCGAAAAAAATTTTATAGGAGAAAAAATGTTTGTTTTTTCACGTAGAATACTGCAATAATTTTTTTTTTCGGTTTTTCGAAAAATTTTTTTTTTCGGTTTTTTTCAATTTTTTTTTCTCACAGTCGGTACGCTAAAAAGATGAGAAACCAAAAAAAAAAAATTTTTTTCCACCCATTCAATAATACTACATAACAAGTATCGTAAATTACATAAAAAAAAAAATCTTTTTTTTTCGACCTTGAAAAATAATTTAAACCGAAAAAAAAAATTTTTTGTAAAACCGAAAAAAAAATTATTGCAGTACTCTACGTGGAAAAACAAACATTTTTTGTCCTATAAATTTTTTTCGATTGTTACAATTTGACGGAGATAAAAAATGTTGAAAAAAACTGTCACTTCCAGGAAAAAATGCCCGTGCGCGCGTCATATTTGACGAAAATAAATTTTTGATGAGTGATTCAGATAGGGCTTGGTAATAGCTAAAAAATGGTGTACTTCAAATTTTCGTACGATTTTTTTTCCAAAATTGGCTAATTGTCAAAAATAATAAAAAAATTTCAGAATTTTCAATTGTGCATAATTGTTGCAAAATTTAAAAAAACAATCGATGGCAACCGTGAGTCATATCATTTGAAAGCTCTCTGAAAGACCTTTCAAACGCACCCACGCGCGTCTCTGTACGTTAATTTCTACCAGAGATATAAAACTTTGAAGTTAGACTGATTTTGCCCGTGGGGGGGGGGGGTAAAAGTGGCTGACCGGCACTGTATATATGTGTAAAATTACCTTGTGTTTAGTACGTAGTATTTATTATAACTTCGTTATGTGCAAAGGATAAGTATAAGTATATTATCTTGATGTACGAAATTTCAAATAGGCAGGTGCAACTTGCGAGCGCCCTGCGTCGCTAGTCTTCAGGGGCGGGCGTGTTACGTCGAGAACGAGTCAGACTATTTTATAGCGGTAAAATTTGAATTTTTTATGGAAGGGGAGTTCCCGTAATTAAAAGCAATAGTTATTTAATAGCTGACTTTAATCTCGGTGATGCACTTACCCTTTCTGGGATTAACTCTTTATTAATTAGTTTTTATGTATTTTGTGCTATAAAAGACGACGTAAAACAATTGTAAGACACACTCTGTATTCTACTCGGTGATACTACGCACCTTCTGTAATTTAATCAATAAATATTATAAATCTATAATAACTTATTTGAGAGTTATACCTAATCTACGTTACTCCTCTGGGTTCTGAGGTACGAGTTTCTGGACTAGTTAAACTACAGGTAAATTATTTAATTATTACTTTTTCACTCAGTACCTTAGATACGTTGCCGCCCTGCTTTCGTTTGAGTCTCGCACCCGTGGTAAAGCGCTTACGCGTAAGCCGAAAAGAAACAGTCACGTTTGAGTAATTCTTGTCAATTCGCGACCGTGACGTGAGACGTAACCATACTATGAAGGAAATAGCCACGATTGCATCGTATTAAGTATTTTGTATAAATATCTGCAATTTGTATTTATGAAATGATAACTAAAAATGAATTTAGTTTTAATAAACTATAGCAATTCATAATTACGTAAGGTCATATGTTTACGAATTTCTACCCTTACTGATAGGAATACTGGCCTCAATACCATCAGAGCATTCTAATATTCTAAATAGATAGTATAAATAAGTATTAGATAGAATAATAATAATATTAATAGTAGAGCTGCGGTTGCTCAGTGGATAGAACGGAGGACTCTAACGCGGGAGGCCTAGGTTCGATTCGCGGTGCGGGCACCTCTGACTTTTTTCGAAAGAAAAATTTGTGTATGTGCCAAAAGCAACAACACCGCGGTTCTCGCAGTGGTTCGGATTCCACTGGCTTAAGTAATGTAAATTACGGAGCATTAAACTGTAGGTCCAGTAAAGCGAGGCAGGCTGACAACCTCGCTTTACTATAGGTTTCGTCGCAACGCAAGGCGTGAGCTACTCTGGTAACAAAATCGCACGAAAGTGCACCAAAAAATTACAAAAAACACCAGAGAGTTCATGCTGAGCACCCACCGTAGAAGCGAATAAATGACTATCTTTGGAAACCGCGGTAGGTCGATGCTTCTCGGGAACACCTCACGGCACACAATATGGAAGTGGTGGATGAGGTGCCCTGAAAACCGATTGTACGGTGCAGGGTACAGGAAACTAAAACTAAACTAAACTAATATTAATAGTAGATAGAATTAATAATGGTGATAGATTATGCTATCATCATTAGATATTTTTATTATTTTTATACACATAAAAAAATTGCTGTGTAAAATACATTGTAATAAGAAGTATAGTAAAATAGGGTTTCAGTTTCTTATAATTCAAATGATTTAAAATTTATTAAAATGAATTTTGATTTCAGATGGATGAAGGTCATGACCGACGTGAAGGTTTTTCTGAAGAAGATGAAGATGTCCTAAGTGATGATGATAATAATGGCTCATCTACACTATCAAAAATAGCTTCGAAAAATATGAAAGGAACAGGTTTTAGAATGGAAGTTATCAGTTTTTAAAGGATGTATTTGATAATATAACGATTGAAATTTTGTTTTATTTTTGACTATTTAAAAAAATGATATCCCGTGATGTACCAATGTATTCCCCTATATTTGTACTTTAAAAATAATAATTAAGATCCACTACATACGTATATAGCGCACTAAGAGATACAGTAAATGAACAAATTTACCTCCCTTTTGTTTTAAATATTGATTAATAACGATCAAATAAGAATAAAATTTAATCGACTAGTTTGATATAACTGTATTGAATATATTAATATCTTTATTTTCTTTACGACGTAATCTCTTCTTATTCCATCTATAATACGCAGGCTAAGGGTAAATCCCCGAGTCATCTAAGCCGCTTCCATTCCGCGTACATGTTAGTATATAGCGGAATCGGAGATGTTTGTGATATGATGCAGTGTACAAATGATAACGATGCTGAAAGTAGTATACGTATTGAACTAGCATTTGATTGGCATTTGCTTTTTGAAGATTCTGAGGCATGTGATACGAGAGTCACTGATGATAACATGCTAATCGAATTTGCAATTTTTATGCAGACAGACTACGTAGTTAACACAAATATACTATATTATGCACTAGAAATTTAGCTTCGAAGTTAGTTTTATACGGTTGTGGTTTTATACTGTTAGTGGTAAATCTACTGATTAACTCGATTATAGCTAACAATGGTATATAACAAGCTATGATTTAACTTGCTTGTACTAAAAAAGTTGACAAAAAATCTTATTCATAGAGTCGTCTAATCCGGTTACATTCCGCGTATGTCTTTTAATAGAGAGTAACAGATGTCGAAAATTATTAATCTCCGAATCGTCTAAGCCGCTTACATTCTGCATATATATTAAAATATAACGAAATTAGACTCGTTTGCGAAATGAAGAAATTAATAAACGAAAATGATGCTAAAAGCAGTATATGTATCTCGTTAGCGTTTGATTTGTTTTCGAAGAATCTGAGGTATCTGATTTGAGGAATTGGTGATAAAATGCTGATCGAGTTTCTGAACTTTATGGAGACACAGAATGCAGTTGTGCAAATATACTACATGAATACATAGAAAATCGGCTACGAAATTAGTTTTACAGAATTTCTTTGAGAGGTAAATCTACGGATCTACTCGACTATACATGATTCGTAAATAGTTAATATAATATTCAGTCGACTCACGAGATAACAAGAAATCTAGACTGACACAGGTTTATAACAAGGTATGATTCAACGTTCTTTTACTAAGAAAGTTGATGAAAATACTTATTTAATACAGGAGTTTTGGAAGGTCAATCTCACCTGAGATGAATCGTCACCTCAAAACGTTTATACGAAATGGAAAGCGTTAGCCGAACAACTTCCGTTGCTGTAAGAAACTGCAATGTCTAGATATTTGTATTGAGACAACACGATCTCGACCGAAATTTACGGTTTTTGCGATGCGTCAATGAATGGGTACAGCGCCTGTCTTTTCGTTCGTTCTACCGATTCGTTAGGACTGTCAGGCTAGTTTGTAGCATATTCAACGTCGCTTCATTGAGTCATTATATAATCCCTCGACTAGAGCTAGCTGGTGCTACGCTATTAATGATTATCTACGTCAAATCCAAAGATCAGCTGGGTTTCCCTGTCGAGCGAGTGAGCTTCTGGTAGGACTCCATGACAGATTTATGCTGGCTAAAAAAAGCCCCTTATGTGTTAGAAACATATGAGTTCAATAGAATAATGAACATCAAGAAATTAGGTAAAGAGGTCGAATGGAGATATATCCGATCAAAGGAGAACCCAGCTAACTCGCTATCTCAAGGACAGTTACCTAATGATCTTCTAAACAACGATTTCTGGATTTTAGGTTCTCGATAGTTGACTTTATCTGAGAAAAACTGGCTTCAACCGCCAATCACCTTTCTTCCGAGCAACCTTCAAGGTTTCAAGAAAGGAATAATCTTGGTTACCACTTTTTTGGAAGTGACATCCATTCTAGGTTTTTTGTTTACGGTTGCTTAATTGCTTGTTTAGGTCATTCCGAAAATCGGTAAATCGTGGAAGGCTGTCCGATATCTTTCTCTAGTCAAAATAGCTTATGCTGAACGTCTCATTCTCTTTGTAATCTTTAAGCTACTCCAATCTGCTAAAACTAAAACGTCCGGAATACTTCACGGTACCCCGTTTTAAATAGTGATAGTTTATTAGAGTAGGAAGATGGTTAAAGAATTCTAATCTTCCTTTCAACCAAAAGCATCCACTCTTGCAACCACTGAATCATCTCATGTCAGATCTTAATATTCGTGATGCTCATCATCTAAATCTTTAACATGGAATTCAATCTAGTCTTTACTCGATTCGTGAGCATTTCTAGATTTTAAATTGAAAGAATCAAATTAGACACGTCTTACACCAATGCGTTCCGTGCATTAAGCAGAAACCAAGGTTCCCTCATTCCAAAATGACTGACTTACTAGCATATAGAGTAGTTTACAGCGTCGGATGTGCCAATATCGTACTGTAGATTTCTTCGGCCCAATCTTAATTAAAGAGAAGAAAGACCGGTAATCGTAGTTTTATTAAAGCATACGGCTGTGTCTTCGTGTGTATAGCTTCCAAGACTGTTCACGTTGAGGTAGCTTCCGATTTCTCTACTCAGGGCTTTCTAGCATGTTTTCGTCGATTCATCAACGTTCGTCGTGAGCCACGGGTTATGAAATCCAATAACGGAACGAATTTCATAGGAGCGAACAACGAACTCCAAAAAATCTACAATCTGCATGCGACACCGAAATTTAGAGATGCAATTCAGAACTACGCCGCTAACAAGTGTATTGAGTAGTTCAACCCAACCCAATCCACCTCTCTCCACAATTCGGTGGATTATGGGAGGTCGCGGTCAAAAGTTTTAAGCATCATCTAAACCATGTGATGAAAGATCAAACGCTCACCTACAAGTAAGTTGACGCTTTACTAAAGGCAATCACTGCCTTATTAAATTCCCGTTCATTGTACGCGAACTCCGTGGATCCCAACGACGCGCTAGCTATAACACGTGCGCATTTTCTAATTGGGCGTCCATACAATCTTTTACCCGAATCTGATTTTGTTTCAGTTCCTAACAAATGCTTATCCATCTACCAGATCATCTCCAAGACAGGATTTCTGGAAAAGATGACAAAGAATATTTGCACAAACTGCAAGTTCGCCAAAAATAACTAACTTTTACCGTCACTTTGACACTCGACTCCGTAGTCATGTCAATGGGGGAAAATCCTGCCTGCGCAAGATGGCCCCTGGGCGTGATCGTCGAGATTGGGAGTGATGGCATCGCTAGGGTAGCAACTATCAGAATAGCATCTGGACTTTTCAAATGGAACATTACTCGATTCTGCGTCTTACTCTTAGATTAGGACAGCACGCTCCCGTTAGGGTCTCCGCAATCCTTCTAAACACGTGATTGCCCCAGATGTGTACTCGGTGGATTGCCATAAAAGAGTCGAATCATCGGGTATTCTAGAAAAGCATTACGAAGCCAGGTCCGAGAATGGTAAAGTTCAGATAACTCTACAACCAGAAGATCAGGGGAGTATCCTCTGATGCGCGATACCTGGGCACACCAGGTCCTTAATCGTTACGGAGACTCTAGCCTATAGCTAGGTTTATAATTGACCTGTGAAAGTGCAAATAGAATCTATATTCTACTTTATACCAGTAAATACGTTGAATTTTAATTCTAATTAACGAGGCAATCTCTCCAGCGCAAATTGACTTTTCCAAGTCTTCTATTGATCCAACCGTCCTGCCAAAGCTGAAAAATAGATTTAATGATTTATTCATTATAATTCATTCTGTTAAGTCTAACACTGCTCTATTATTGTGATTCAAACTAGTTTCATAGCCAATACCGGCAGTATGTTAGGTCATAACACCCCCTATAAATTAATTTACCTATGCGCCTGCGCGCGTATTGAGTATGTATGTATGTATAAGTAAACAGAGCCAGAGCCCAAAAAAATCTAGCGTGGTGGCAGCACAGCCCGGTGCTGCCGCTGCTATCAATTCGGTTCATGACTCATCGCTGATTTTGCCGGCAGTCGTCGACGAATTTCGTCACACGTGTAGAGCTTCCTCGTGATCTCTGCAGTTTCTAACTAGCGGGTAAGCATGATCTTCACTTATCAATCGTATTCATCGAATATAGTTTATCTCAATTAAACTTAATTATTTATCAGTCAAACTGTATGCGTGTAGTGGATTCGCATTTATATAACATCCCGCGAAATCTTATCGTTTACTCTGAGCACAGACAGCTTTTCAGAATCGAATAAAATTTCCATCACCAAGGCTTTCGTATCACAACTCCTGCGTCTCTTATATCTTTAATATACCTTATTACTATCTTAATACTTGATTGAAAGGAAGGTTTTAAAGATACCGTGTTATAGTTTTTGCTAGGTTTGGTGCTTACTAAACCACGAGTAGCTTCGCCTTTATGTAAGATCCCACAAAATCAAATTATCTTATCGTTTACTCTCAGCTCAGAGAGATTTCCAGTATCGAATTAAATTTCCGTTATCGTTTTTTCCGGAATGCCAAATGCTGCCTCTTTTATCATTCTAAGATAAGATAATCCGTAAGTCTTAGTACAGTTATAGTCGTCTGAGCAAGCCACCATTCAATTACGTATATTTTAAACTATTGACGGTTGTGGGGGACTGACATTTTTTAAACTAGTGAAGCGGTTGTAGCGTAACTTTCATCTCGAAATAACATTGTTTAATGGACATACTTTCAGACATACATCAATTAAATTCTCGAAATAAAAAAAAAATTCAATGGATCAGCGTCAGTATTCTAGTATAATATATACTTCAAGATATAATAAGCCTGTAGCCTATGTAGACGATTATAACAATATATGTCTTTCATTAGTTGATTTGATCGAAGGTCTTGAAAGTACCCTATTATAAGTTTTGGCAATTGCGGTGTTCATTCAAACTAGAGAAGATTCGCATTTATTTGAGATCCCGCGAAATCGAATTATCTTATCGGCTATATTGAGCACGGAGAGCTTTTTAGTACAGAATGAACTTTTCCGTCGCCGTGGCTTTCAGAATACCAAATCCAGCGTAACTTTTCATTCTGAGAGAAGATAATTCGTAAGTAATAAACGAGGAAATACGCTAGTAGCCAGAACCGCCGGAACATAATCTCAACTGGAAACTATGAATTCTGATCATGTGTCCAAGATTGTTTCAATATAATTTTTTGATCTATCATGAAATTTATGAACTAAGTATAAAGTAGCTTTCGTGTTTTATTATTTGCATGTTTCACATTTATGCAGTACAGATACATAATAATGAGGTCAGAACGAAATAGAAGACTTGATAATATATATAATCTAGTATCGCTTACACTTTAATATATACCAATCGGACAGCCTATTTATACAACTTTTGCTAATACTTTGTAGTAGGAGAGTATATTGTAAAGTACGTCTGATTTTAAATAAATTATTTTATATTTTCAGCCAATCATGCTTAGTCTTGTTTCAATTTGAAAATGTCTATGGACTGGTAAAAGATACTTTTATTATGAAAATTCTAAACCTATTATATTTTTCATTTCCCAAAAGATGGCCGTCTTAGTACAGTTATAGACGTTTAAACCAATCAGTCATCGGGAAACTTTTTTTGCAGTAAACAGCTGGAAATTGTTATAGATTACTTTTTTATATTATTCTATAGTATAGATATCTATAAGGTTTATATTGTAATTTATAAAAAGTCGTCTGAGTCGATTCCACGCCAAAGTACATATGCATATACGAGGTGTGATCAAAAAGTAAGGTGAATTTTTGTTTTTCTCAAAAAATATTTATTTATTCATCAATTTTTATTTTATTTCCTTCAAAGTAATCCTCCTCGGATATAATGCACTTGTGCCAACGCTTTTTCCAATCCTCAAAGCATTTCAAAAAATAATTTTTTGTGATCTTGTTTAGTTCATCCTTCGATGCCGTCTTTATCTCCTCAATTGTGGCAAAACGCCGTCCTTTCATGGGCCTCTTCAGTTTTGGGAACAAGAAGAAGTCACAGGGGGCCAGATCTGGGGAATACGGTGCCTGTGGCATCGTTACTGTGTTGGTTTTAGCCAAAAATTCGCGCACAAGCAACGATGTGTGAGCAGGGGCGTTATCATGGTGCAAAAGCCAATTTTTATTTTTCCACAAATTCGGACGTTTCTGGCGGATTGCTTCGCGCAAATGCACATCAGTTGTTGATGTGCTGGGGCGTCCAGAACGAGGTTCATCGTCGGTGTCTTCTCGGCCTTCTTGGAAGAGTTTATACCACTTGTAAACATTTTTTTGGCATAAAGTAGACTCACCGTATGCCACTTTCAGCATTTCAAGTGTTTTGGAACATTTGATTCCATTTTTCACACAAAATTTAATGCAAACTCTTTGATCCATGTTTTTAGACAGCAGCAAATCGTGGAGCACGCAAAACACTTCTAACCTTGATGCCTCTCACAAACAAACCAAACATACTACAAAGCTGAAATTTGGAACGTATGTTCTAGACGAATGTACCGACATAACCAAATAAAAAAGTCGAAGATCGAACGGACGTAGCCCGCTAAATTTCAAAATTCACCTTACTTTTTGATCACACCTCGTACACATATACAGGGTGTTTCATTTTAATCCGACCACGCGTATAACCTACTAAAAACAAAAGTTATCAAAAAATGACCTCTACAAATATTGCAGGGGACAGAGGGGTCCATCAAATGCTACCATCAACTTTGACCCTTAATACGTTTTTCAAGGTCATCTCAAGGTCAAAGTGCTTTTTTTAATGAGAACCCCTACATTTGACCTTGGAATCGTGTAGAGCGGGAAAAATTACATCCAAAATGATATTTCAAGTTTGTATTTGTGATCTGAGAAGGTCAATTAAAGGTCAAATGCTCAAAAAACTGTATTTTTGTCATACCAATGTCTCTGTACAATTTATTGATTACATTAATAAATTCTCTGATTCTCCATTATGAATTTGTCCCTCATTTATTATTGAAGTAGATAATTTTTTCAGTTAAAAATAATTTTTCATATTGACTTTGACCCCTACTTATTGTTACATACAGCTTATATTTAATATACCACTACTTATTGAATAGTTAAACTAATTAATTTTCTTTTGTTTAACATTGTTTTCTTCTTAAATTTAATAGTTGCAGAAAAATTATCTCGTTTTCTTTTACTTTGTTATAATAAAAATTTTCACTATGGCTGATTACCCAGCGGCTGAAAGGGTTGATATTCTATTAGTTCTTGGTGAATGTAGGCGTAATTACCGACAAGCTGCTGTTCTTTATCGAAATCGATATCTCGAGAGGAGACATCCGAGTTATACGAGGTGTGTTCAAAAAGTACCCGGAATTATCGTTTTTCTAAAAAAATATTTATTTATTCGTTTACATCAATGTGTTCCCCTTCAAAATAATCCCCCCCAGATATAATACACTTATGCCAGCGTTTTTTCCAATCTTCGAAGCACTCTTGATATTCACTTTTTGGTATGTCCTTGAGCACTCTCAGCGATTCGGCCTTTATTTCTTTAATCGAGGAAAATCTCCGTCCTTTCATAGGTCTCTTTAGTTTTGGGAACAAGAAAAAGTCACATGGGGCCAAATCCGGTGAATATGGTGGCTGAGGCATGATTGTGGTGTTGTTTTTGGCCAATAAATTACGAACAAGCAACGACGAGTGAGCAGGTGCGTTATTGTAATGCAAAAGCCATGAATTGTTTTTCCATAAATCGGGGCGTTTTTTTCGGATTGCTTCACACAAACGTCGCATAACTTCAAGGTAATACTCCTTATTAACCGTACGACATTGTGATAAGAACTCATGATACACCACGCCCCTGCACTCAAAGAAAACTGTAAGCAAAACCTTCACATTTGATCGAACTTGGCGTGCTTTTTTCGCTCTTGGTGACGTTGAATGCTTCCAGGTGGACGATTGTGCTTTGGTTTCGACATCATAACCGTACACCCATGTTTCATCACCAGTTATGACCCTTTCAAGCAAACTTGGATCGTCGTTGACGTCGTTTAACAGCTCCTGAGCGATGTTCATGCGATTGTTTTTTTGGTCAAAGTTCAGCAGTTTTGGAATGAATTTTGCTGCCACCTGTTTCATGCCCGAAACATTTGAAAAAATGTTATGACATGAGCCAATTGATATGTCAACTTCATCAGCAACTTCTCTAATTGTGATTCGGCCATCATTCAGAACCACTTTTTCCACTTTTTTCACATTTTCATCGATTGTTGACGTGCTGGGTCGACCGGAGCGTTCGTCATCTTCAAGGTCTTCGCAGCCATCTTGGAAACGCTTATACCACTCGTAAACACTTGTTTTTTTCATAGCAGACTCACCATAGGCTTTTTGTAACATTTCACACACTTTGTTACACTTTATTTCATTTTTTACGCAAAATTTAATACAAATTCTTTGATCCATTTCTTTTAAAAAACGAAAATCGCCGAGCTCATAAAAACACGTCAAACCTTAGCGACTACCGCAAACAAAGTAAAAGTGAATATAGCTGAAAATTTTATTATACTTCAGAGGCATGTATACCAACATAATAAAAAAAATTTTGACAATCTGACTCTCTAACACGGGTTAGAGAACGTCGTAATTACAATGAAGAAGATATTCGTGTTATAGTAGTTCTGGCAATGGTTTATTTAAATCGTAACATCAGTACCCGTGACATTTAAAGGTAAACTGGTATATACCAATGGCTACTGTTTGGAGAATACTAAGAAATCATCGTTATTATCCATATCATATCATTTTGACTCAAGCCATTACACTTGCTGATATGAAATTACGTCTAGAATTTTGCCAATGGGCACGACAAATGATTGCCAATGATCTAAATTTTTTTCGATGCGTAATGTTTTCAAACGAAGCAAACTTTCAAAGCAATGGCCAGCTTAATCGACATAATTGTCATTATTGGTCGGATGTTAATCTGCATTAGTACAGGCAGATAGATAATCAAAATCGATGGAGCCTTAACGTATGGTGTGGAATTGTTAATGGATACCTTATAGGCCCGTACTTCTTCCATGGAAATACAAATATGCATAATTTTTGACAGTTTCTGAGAGACCGTCTTCCAGTACTTCTCGAAGAAGTAGATTTGGACACAAGATTAAGAATGTAGATTCAATTAAATGGATCTCCTGCATACTACGCTCGAATAATTAGACAATATCTCAATCAATATTATCGTGACAGGTGGATTGGACGCACCGAGCGTGGAGATTTTGTGTTCGATGGCCACCAAGATCTCTAGATTTAACATCACCTGATTTTTAATTGTGGGGATATTTAAAAGATATTGTTTATGAACACGAACCAACAACAAGAGAAGATATGATGCAAAGAATTCGAACGGCCTGTGAAAACATCCCAAGGGCTGTATTACTCAGAACAGTAGAACAATTCCAGCAGCGAATACAATTATGTATTCAAGAAAATGGTGGTATCTTTGAAAACCTACGTTGAATTCTGAAGAAAAGTGAGAGTTAAGTCACTCTAATCAAGCACCCCAAAGAGAGCACAATCCTATTACGTCCACGTCTTTGTTCTTGGGTAATGCTAATGGTAGGATAAAAATTTGACCTTCAAATAACCTTGAATATTGATAATAGGGTCCAGGACATTGTCATATTCATATTGTATATTTTTCCATTTTCGGATCCTTGATAAAAAAAATTTTCTGTTACAACAAGCACTGTGACTTTGAAATGATTTTGCAAAATGGCTTCAAAGACAGCACGGCAATTTACACAATTACTTTCAAAAGGTATCTCTACAATATTTAATCTTCCAAAAAATTTAAAAAACCAGTCATTAGAAGGTTTTTTGAGCATTTGACCTTCAATTGACCTTCTCAGGTCAATACAAAGATAAATACAAACTTAAAATATCATTTTGGATGTAATTTTTCCCACTCTACACAATTCCGGGGTCAAAAATAGGGGTTCTAATGAAAAAAGTACTTTGACCTTCAGATGACCTTGAAAATCGAATTAAGGGTCAAAGTTGATTATAACATTTGGTAGCCCACTCAGTCCCCTACAACTTTTGTAGAGTTCATTTTTTGATAACGTTTGTTTTTACTAGGTTATGCGCGTGGTCGGATTAAAATGAAATACCCTGTATACATACATACATCTGTGTGTGTGTGTGTGTGTGTGTGTGTGTGTGTGTGTGTAGTCTTTCGCCTAATATGCGTTTTTAACAAAAGCACATCGCGAGAGTAGGAGAGAGACAGTTCTCCTCTTTCATGCTCTTGTGAAAGATGCTGAATAGAATAAGGAACGACTCGCGGAGCTAAATTAGCAGTTAGCCCATTGACCGGTGACATTAGTTATCACGTCAGTGAGTAGGCCATTGCTGGTTCTTTTTTCGATTGCGGAAAGGACTGAACACACACTCCGAGACCACGAGTGAAATTGTAACGAGCTACGCGAAAATAAAAACATTTAACTCTCTTGCAATTTTGAAAGTGTAGTAGTAATAAAGAAATCGAAAACCATCAAATTTAGTAAAGTTCCAACTCGAACTAAAACATTCCGCTAATCTCTCTCGACTTGTGAATTGTGACTGGCTGTGAGCGGTGCTTCAGGTAGATTCGACATTCTCGCTGATGCCGGACTGCAGTTCGATAAATCGTAGGAGAATCTACAAGTTAAAGGTGGCGAAAGGTAACCTGCCAAGACAGTTTTGTTCTTTCGATCACTCTTTCTAGCTTTTCTCGCTCTAAATCGATTTTTCTAGTAAATTTCGGTAATACTCGAGATTAGAAAGGGAACAGTAAATATTTTGTAAATTTCGGACGTAACATTTGGTGACACACGCGGTGGGATACCTTTCTTACAAAGGTAGTCAATGCTCATAACTACAGTTGTACAAAATTAATCGCTTAATCAATTAATAATTAATTATCTTACGAAACTAATCGAAACTAATGGTTATTAGAGTGTTCGATGAAAGTTTACTTCTTGCAAGGAAGTAAGTAAAAATCTGTCTTGTATAACATTGGCTTTATTTCTCTTCCATTTTACTTCAACGCTTTGTTATTTACTTTTCAGCTCTAGATTTTATCAATTTTTTTTACAGATTACAAGAAAACAAAAATATAACTCTGCAACAGTGATCTTTATCCCCACAGAAACAGTTTTAGGAAAATAACAATGTCAAAAAACAACTCGGAACAAGATAATGAAGAATAAAACAGAAGCTTATTTGAAAGGTTTAAAGGTAGTGATATAAATAATCAACAACTGGAGGAACTGCAACTTCGACTGTCTAAAAAATAACGTAAATTTGAAGAACGAGAAGAGGTTCTTCTAGCCGAAGAACAACAAATTATGACAGAAGCTACGAAAATTGCAGAACAAATATCCACTGCCCTCGCAGAAGAAAATAAAAGAAAATTAGTAAATTATACAAGACAGGATATAACGCCCAGCCAGATTACTACTTACAGAAGTGCCTTCTTTTACTGGCACAAATTTGCCACAATTCTTGCGCACATATCGCTATGCTTCGAGACTGGTACCGTCGTAGATTTAAACAGAATTAATCAAGCTTCAAACGAACAAGTTAGATTACAGGGCCTATGTGACTATTGAGGGCCTTCGGTTCACTAACTTCAAAGATTTTTCGACATAGTTAAGACAAGTCTTTTTATCAAGCACCAGCGCGAACACTTACTCGTATCACGGCAAGCTCGCAGGAATAGTAAAAGAACGCGGCGAGGCTATACTTACATCAATAGAATAACTAACATCAGAGATTGCATAGAGAATACAATTAGAAACGAAACAAAATCAGAATTGTCCTTGATAGAAAAGGCAAAATTAGACAATGAAACCATAGAAGGGTTTCGTGAAGGTCTCCATTTAAATTTTCGTTGCCGACTAGAAAACCAGAAAGAGATGACGGTGTAGTAAGTCTTCAATACAACGCAATAAAAGAACTTAAGTAGATTCAGTAGGACAGGCAAAAACATGGCGCAAACGAGTCTCGAAAACTGTTACCGACAAGCGGTAGGCCACCTCAAGCGGACAACCAACTGCAGCCTATCAACCAACGGAACAGCCAGCCCAATAAACATAAATCTAATCAACGTTTACACCGACTCAGTCCGCAAAGGAGACCTAGAAATCAAAACTTGCTATTGCCACCTAAATTCGTTAAAAAAACCATACGGTGCAAAAGCCAAATACACGCACTGCAAAAGACCCGGACACTATGTAAATGACTGCCTAAGTCTTAAGTACAAAACATGGTGCGAAGAACAAGAAAAGAAACTAGCGAGAAACGTATAGGCAGCCCCGAAAATCTAGAGCGCACCTGGGCTTGCCATGAACCAGCGCCTGATGAATGCAATTCTTACGGCAATATAAAAAATAATCTACCATATAAATCTAGGATACTCAGAGGTAATACCAGTTGAACTTACATCGAACGATTTTTATACAAAACAAGTCGACACTATGTTAGACTAAGGAGCAGAGTCAAATATAATAAAAATAAAGATGCTTTATTCTACGACCACTATATAAACTTACAAAACGCACCTATGATTCGTGGAGGAATGGGCGGAGAAATTTGCGCTTTAGGTACTATACTAGTTTACCTGGTAGATTCTCAAACTGACTTTGTCGTTGTAACCAATGATTTTTCCATAGCTATAAACACTTTGTTAGGAGCCCATTTTTTAAAAGTAATAAAATATGCGTTGCTTTCGCGTTAGAAACAAGATTCACTCCCGCAAAATAGTATTCCTTCCTAAACAAATTGGTATGCGAAATTCTAGCATATATAATTTACGTCCTCAAACTATCCTATATAAATCCGATTTCTTTTTACAGAGACTACATTCTTGAGTTTGTAACGGTCCTATCTATGATATTATTATACAAGTTTATTATTATTATTATTATTATCTACCTTCTCTTATATTCAGTGGATTATTGCAATCCGCTAAACTAATCTACTTACATCAATTAGTATATTAAACGGCGCCACCTCATATATTATATGATTATATTAGTACTAGACTCAAATTTCATGACCATATAAGGAGCATGACGTCACTCTACTTATAGATATAGATATAATAGTTTTTGTTGTTCAATTAAACACGTTAATTAAAAGTAATTCCAATGTAACAAAGTATTTTTTATATAGATTTTAGGGCACAGATTAAGATTATAATAGTTTTAATTACTTTTAACTACTAAATCATATTAAATTTTAATGTGAAAATGGCATTTGTTTATTTTGTTGGAAATGTTAATTATTATAATAAATCGGATACTCTGAACTGAAGATGACTATCTGAGAAACATGAGTAAGTATTCGTTTCATTGATAACATCTTAGTTATTACTGTTATCAATAAATAAATAATTAATAATTTATTTAAACAAATAATTGTATATGAATCGTTAATTTTGTACATAATAACGACATCTTTATAATTTATTAATTTTCATTAACTGTGTAACATTTATTAACAAATCAATAAATATTATATGAATTTTTCGAACTTAACACGAAATTAATTCTGCTATTGCCAGATTTAAAGTAAGTTATTAGAATGACAAAATATATATACATAAAATTCAAATAGATAAAATAAATTTAAATGATGTTATGTTTTCGGATAAGGACGAAATTAAAAATTCTCATTTATCTCTTGAAATGATTAGTTTCGTGAGTTGGATCGTTTGAATTACATAGGATAACTTAAATTTTCATTTATATCTAAAGATGATTAGTCTCAAGAGTTGGATCACTTAAGGTGTTATAGGAATAAGCTATGATTGATACAGTACTCAGATAGACTAGATTAATCAATAAAATAATTTATTAAATAACCTTATTTGAGCACTATCTGATCCCAAGAGCTCAAAGTTCCTGTCACCACGTGGCCATCAGTAGTGCTCTTAATACATAAAGCTTAATTAATTTGATACAAGATATAGTGCGTTATTTATCTTCAAGTCATATAATTATGTCTTATCTTAACACTATAATTTAATTTATACGAAGTGTGTTCAAAAAATAACGAGAATTTTCGTTTTATGAAAAAAATATTTATTTATTCATCTACATTAATGTTGTCACCTTCAAAGTAGTCCCCTTCGGATACAATACACTTATGCCAACGCTTTTTCCAATCCTCGAAACACTTTTGAAACTCGATCTTTGTAATAGCTTTTAGCTCTTTCAGCGATTCGCTTTTAATGTCATCATTCGCTTTTAATTTTGTTGTAAAACGACGGCCTTTTAATGTTCTCTTTATTTTTGGAAATAGAAAAAAGTCACATGGAGCCATATCTGGCGAATATGGAGGCTGAGGCATCGTTACAGTTTCGTTTTTGGCCAAAAATTCACGAACAAGCAATGAAGTGTGAGCAGACGCATTATCGTGGTGCAAAAGCCATGAATTGTTTTGCCACAAATCCGGGCGTTTTTTTCGGATTGCTTCACGCAAACGACGTTGAACTTGTAGGTAGTACTGCTTATTGATTGTTTGACCTTGTGGCAAGAATTCATAATGCACTATGCCATTAAAATCGAAGAACACAGTGAGCATAACCTTCACATTCGACCGTACTTGTCGAGCCTTTTTCGGTCTTGGCGATCCAGAATGCCTCCACTGGGACGATTGAGCCTTAGTTTCGACATCATATCCGTAAACCCATGTTTCGTCACCTGTTATAACACGTTTTAGTAGTTCTGCATCGTTATTGACTTCATTTAGCGACTCCTGAGCAACTTCCATTCGCCGCTGTTTTTGTTTGAAATTCAACAATTTTGGAACGAATTTTGCTGCCACACGTTTCATACCCAAAACATTCGAAAAAATTTGATGGCATGAGCCAACTGATATGCCAACATCATCAGCGACTTCTCTGATTGTGATTCGGCGATCGTTCATAACCATTTCTTTCACTTTTTTCACGTTTTCATCGGTTGTTGATGTGCTTGGGCGTCCGGGTCGTTCGTCATCTTCAACGTTTTCGTGGCCATCTTGGAAACGCTTATACCACTCATAAATCCTTGCTTTACTCATAGCAGACTCACTATATGCCTTTGTTAACATTTGACAAACTTTACTACACTTTATTTCATTTTTTACGCAAAATTTAATACAAATTCTTTGATCCATTTTTTTTCACAAACGAAAATCGCCGAGCTCGAAAAACACGTCTAACGTTAGCGGCTGCCACTTAAAAAGTAAGCAATGAATATTGCTGAAAATTTTATCGTACTTCAGGGGCATTAGTACCAACATAATAAAAAAAAATTTTATACAAGCGGACTCTCCAAACCCGCGAAATTTAAAAATTCTCGTTACTTTTTGAACACACCTCGTATATCAATTTTTTGGTATTTCTAATTCCTTTTTATGTTTATATTAACAATTTATTTATTTATTTACATTTATTTATTTATTTACATTTATTTATTTATTTACATTTATTTATTTATTTACATTTATTTATTTATTTACATTTATTTATTTATTTACATTTATTTATTTATTTACATTTATTTATTTATTTACATTTATTTATTTATTTACATTTATTTATTTATTTACATTTATTTATTTATTTACATTTATTTATTTATTTACATTTATTTATTTATTTACATTTATTTATTTATTTACATTTATTTATTTATTTACATTCATTTATTTATTTACATTTAATTTCTTATTATTTGTATAGATCTACAACCCGGAATACTCGTGTTTGTCACAACTGATTTAATATTCACATTATAAGATTTTGCAAAAATACGAAAATTGATTATAATTAAAATATCATTAACTAATTTAAGTAGTACTTTTTTGGAATTATTTCTACAAGCAATAAACTATTGCTCTATGTCAAATTTTATCATTATTTTATTGTAAATATTGTATTATTATATTAACTAACTTTATTAGTTAATAACTTTTAACTATACTCTTTGCGATAAGTGTAAATTATACTTACATAATCTATATCTAAGTCTGTAAATTTTACATGCTTTATAATTTCGTTATTGCTGTCTATTCTATTGTAAAAAAGAGAAAATGATTTTGTACACTTGCGTAAACAACTCGAAGAGAGCTGTCCTGCAAAAATAGGCGGGAAAATATGTGTATAAATACACTGATTTTTGCACGGGCTAGATTTCTCTCCTAGCATTGCAAAGTGAACGCTCTAGATTGAATAAACTTAGCTTATATCTAAGTTCTTTCTCTCAAGTGATTAACTAAGCATTTCCTTTCTTTCCTATTGTAATTTACGCTCGACTCATAGAACATTTCGCGCTATGAGAAACTTGGACTGAATTACGTAATTTTTACAAAAAAGACTTAATCTCTGCTTATGGGACACTTCGCACCATAAGAAACTAGGATAAAATCTATCTTTCCTTAAGCCCAATTCGAATTATCATAGATATTTCATTAATAATTTTATGTTAAACACAATATTCATAAATATTTTCAAAGTTAAAACGAATCCTTACTCATTAACGCGACAGACTACGAGAGTACAAACAAAATAATAAATAATAGATGATATTAACATCACAAGTTAGAGTTCAGTGACACAAATATAAAAGCAGAAAATGTACTAGTCAGCAACTTAGATGGTTTAATGGATCTACTAGTCCTAATAATAATTCGTTTCCATTCAAATTACGATTTCCAAAACTCAATCTTTATCCAGAAGCAATGTATGTCTAAACATAATACCAGACCTCTTGAAAAATCCAGAAGGTCACGAATCAGATTTTGATCACGAACACAAATCGGTTTCCTCTTTTTTTGACACACATATTCACGGATAATATAAGCGACCCGGAAGACATAAGCGAAAACAAGAACAACTCGATAAAAACCTGTCATGAAATTAACGATATTACGAGATTTTAAATGTAGTTATTGATCTTGTACTAAAACTTAACAAAAATAATAACGTAGAGAGATACAGATTACCAATAAAGAAGGTACTACAAGCCGAAAAGGCACAGAACTAACCTCATTTTTATTATTTTTTTTACGAGGAGTTGCGGAATCCTTTTTGCGGATTAGCACAAACGTGACGGATGAGATGGACGCACAAATGCCCCCCACCCACATTTGCCGCTGAGGAGCTCATCAGAGCAACGAATGCGATGAAGACGGGTAAGGCACCGGGACCGGACGCAGTACCGTCCGAGATCCTCCAACTTGTGGCTCGTCTACAGCCGGAGATACTCCTCGACCTATACAACACATGCTTGACGACAGGAACGTTCAGCGATTGGTAGAAGGTGGCAAGGCTCGTTCTTATGCCAAAAGGTAGGAGCGATCCTGGGAAGCCTTCAGCTTACCGACCGTTGAGTTTACTTGACAAGACTGGTAAGCTCTTTGAACAATTACTAAGACAGAGATTGATGAACGCGATACAGACTGGAGGGGGTTTCTTAGATGTATAGTTTGGTTTCAGGAGGGGTCGATCGACGATCAGAGCAATTCAAAAGGTGGTCGACTCTTTTCTGGAACTAGACACACAGTGCCACGCAGTGCGACCTGTAGTATTGCTGGCGACGCACCACATTAGGAATGCTTTCAACTCGGCCAGGTGGGAGGATATCTTGGAAGCGCTGAAAAGCAAGTTCGGGATCCCGCCATACCTGCTTCGGGTTGTGGAGGATTATCTAAAAAACAGACGGATAACGTACGAGACGAGCGAAGGACAAGTAACGAGACAGGTCACCGCTGGGGTGGCACAGGGGTCGATACTGGGACCTGATTTCTGGAATGGCTTATACGATAGCTTGTTTTGGTTTGGGATTCCGCTCGGAGTGATCCTCGTCGCCTACGCTGATGACATGGCGGCTGTGATTACGGAGAGATCCCCCGAGCTGGCGCAGCTGGCGTTGAACCAGACCATGAGACGAGTCGGACCATGGATGACAGACCACGGACTACAACTCGCAACAGAAAAAACGGAACTGATGTTTCTCACGAGAAGACGCATACAGACGATACTGCACATGAGGGTGGGGACATGCGAGATGGAGACCAAGAAGGAAGTCAAGTACCTTGGGGTAACCCTCGATACGAAGATGACCTTCTGGCCTCATATACAGAAAATAACCCGGAAAGCGGCAGAGAGGATAGCATCCTTGAGTCACTTGATGGTAAATACGACGGGAACGTGATTGGGAAATCGACGACTGTTAATGGCGACAGCTCACTCGATCCTTCTATACGGCGCGGAAATATGGGCAGACTCTCTGAAGACAAAGAAATACTGTAAATCGATGATGATGGTAAAGAGACAGGGCGCACTGCGAATTGCTTGCTCCTACCGAACAGTTTCTGTGCAGGCTGTTTTGGTGGTGGCTGGCGTAATACCCGTGGATTTTCTGGCCTTTGAACGCAAAAGGATCTACGGGAGCAGCGCGGACATGGGACGAAAGAACGCGACAATCACCGAGCGTGACAGGACAATTGACATATGGAAAGGCCGATGGATAGAAGAACGAGGTGGTAACTGGACGAGACGACTGATACGGGACTTGAGGCTGTGGCTCGGAAGGAAATTTGGTGATGTAAATTTCTACGTTACCCAGCTTTTGATGGGCCACGGGTACTTCCGACGGAACCTTTACAATATGAACAGAGTACGCACACCCGACTGTAAGTACTGTGGACACGAACTAGACGACGCGGAACACACATTTTTCGCGTGTGACCGCTGAACAAGACTCAGACAGGAACTGGAAGAAACGGTCGGCAGCATCACCCCCGATAACATCGTGTCTCTCATGCTGCATGAACCCGAATAGTGGCGCTTAGTCGCTACCTATACGGAAACTATACTGAGACGTAAGAACGCGGACGGCTGCATGACAGATGACTGAGCAGACAAAGTAACGTGACGTAATGAGAAACGGAGGAACGACATGAACGGACGAACACAGACAGAACCTCCAGTCAGAAGTAATATCAACATAGTCCCTGGCTAGGAAAAGACATTAAAAAGATGGCGATTTAGTGGGTAGAACTGTTTTATTTTTGGGAGTTCCACATAACCCCTTAGTCAGCAAGACTTAGTCATTATTATTATTATTGTTATTATTATTATTATCATTATTTTTTTTTACAAGTAGTTGCGGAATCCTTTTTGCGGATTCCCCTTAGTCTTTCTGACTGAGGAGTTATGTGAGATTCCCCGAAATAAAATAGGTCTACCCACTAAACCGCCATCTCCGTGGTGTCCTTCCCCCAGCAAGGCACTATGTTAATATTACTTCTGACTGGAGGTTCTGATTGTGTTCGTTCATATGTGACGTTTCTCCGTATCTCGTTACGTCGTGTCACTCCGTCTACTCAGTCATCTTTCAGGCAGTCGTCCACGTTCTTACGTTTCAGTCATGCAGCATCACCGCCACAATGTTCCTTTCGAGCCACAACCTCAAGTCCCGTATCAGTCATTTCATCCAGTTGTCACCTCGTTCTTCTATCCAACGGCCTTGCCAAATGTCTTGCCACCACCAAAACAGCCTGCGCAGAAACTGTTCGGTAGGAGCAAGCAATTCGCAGTGCGCCCTGTCTCTTTAACATCATCATCGATTTATAGTATTTCTTTATCTTCAGAGAGTCTGCCCATATTTCCGCGCCGTATAGAAGGATCGAGTGAGCTGTCGCCATTAACAGTCGTCGTTTTCCCAATCACGTTCCCGTCGTATTTACCATCAAGTGACTCAAGGATGCTATCCTCTCTGCTGCTTTCCGGATTATCTTCTGTATATGAGGCTAGAAGGTCAGCTTCGTATCGAGGGTCACTCCAAGGTACTTGACTTTTCTCTTGGTCTCCATCTTGTGAGTGCTCACCTTCATGTGTAGTATCGTTTGTATGCGTCTTCTCGTGAGAAACGTCAGTTCCGTCTTTTCTGTTGCAAGTTGTAGTCCATTGTCTATCATCCATCGCCTAACTCGTTTCATGGTCTGGTTCAACGTCAGCTACACCAGCTCGTGGGATCTCTCCGTAATCACCGACGTTACCTCAACCCACGGTGACCTGTTTCGTTATTTATCCTTCTGTTTTTCAGGTAATCCTCCACAACTCGAAACAGGTATGTTGGGATCACGAAGTTGCTTTTCAGCGCCTTCTAGATATCCCCCCCACCTGGCCCAGTTGAAAACATTTCTAACGTCAAGCGTCGCCAGTAACACTATAGATCGCGCCGCTTGGCAGTGTCTGTCTAGTTCCAGAAAAAAGTTGACCACTTTTTGGATCGCTCCAATCGTCGATCGTCCCCTCCTAAAACTGAACTGTAATTCTGAGAAATCCCCATCCAGTCTGTATCGCGTCAATCAGTCTCGGTCTTAGTAATTGTTCAGAGAGTTTTAGGAGTTCGCCAATAAAATTTTAAAATTTAAGTTTTTGGAATCAATAAGCTCGACTGTAATGATCTGTAATCGATCATTTTTTATTTTAAGACTACATCTCACCTCGATTCATTTAGCGTAATTAGCATTTTCATCTTTATTATCATTTTCATAATCATTCATTTTAATTTTAAGTTGTAACGTACATTTAAGTCGGGTTACGTCATCTTGTGAATTTTCCGCGCCAAATTTTCCCTGAATCTCTATTTCGCATTCCTCATTATTGCGAGCATCATATTCGCGCGCATTTTGATTTTCCCACCACACCCTCTATAATAATTCGCTTTTTCTCGGTAGAGGTCACTTTACCGAGTTTATCATAGCTGGTTAGTTGTGTGCGTCACTTAACACGGAGCGGCATGCGAAGGAAGCGCAACTCAATTCTGAGCGCTTTGAAAAGCTTTGCAGACTCTGAACTAAAACGCAGGAGGAATTTCGCGAGCGTGACGTCCACTTTGCAATAGTCGATGAGCCTAAAATCTTGGTCCATGGGTTGCCTGCTGAATTTCAAGGTTTCATCTTCCTGACGGAAATCGTCCACCTTCCTGCTGGATTCACCATCCTCTCGTGATAGAATCATCAAGTTTTCGTCCAGACTGAAGGGACATACTGCGCAGACGATCTTTGGCTGCGGAGGCGGCTTACGAGCCCTACTGCGCCCAATCTACCCCAAGCCTGTTTTTGAGCTTTTATCCAAGGCCAGAAGAGTGAGTGATGATCTCGGATATGCGTAGCCTGTGGTGCGATGCTTGCGGATCTTCTGCCGCACTACGCCGCAGTCGGAGCTCATTCCCATCGTCTCTGAGGCTGACCTGCGTGGTCTGCCGAGGCTGGCACCTCGCCAACCTGTCGCACGCTCGACGGGAGCTCCTGACCCCCTGCACCCTTCGGCCGCACCATTCGTTCCTCTTGGCGGTGCGCACCATGATCTCCGACTTCCTCGCTCTGATCTTTATATCCGACCACTTGCAAATACACCGAGCTTCACTTTATCTGCATCTGTCTCTTCTTCACAGTCGCCAACCCTTAACTCAGCTCAAACCTCATGACATTCAACGGTCCCTGTGAATAATCCTGCTACCGCCTCCATCCCCTCTTAATCTTCCCTCACCGTTGCGTACATCAACACGCATTCTTTTGCCATATCTGAAACCAAACTTTGTAACATCATCTCTGATGACCACCTCACTCTAGCCGATTATAATTTTTTCCGACTGGATCGCGAAGGCAAGGAGGGTGGTGGAGTTGGCTTTTATTGTCGTAATAATTTGACAGTAAAATTACTCACTATCTCTGATCTCACATATAACAATTCACCAGAATTCATGATAGCCGAAATCCAAAATAAAAGCCACTTAAAACTATTATTTGCAGTCGTTTACCGCCGTCCATCCGCCAAAATCCCATCATTTTTCTTGAATACCATCTCTTCCTTTCTTCCTCTCTTTAATGATGTTATTATCACTGGCGATTTCAACTCTGACCTTACCTTAGATCTTCCCCACGTCCTGGCATTGCGTGACCTGATCGATTCACACGCACTTAGGATTGTTTCCACTGAGCCTACACACCATCCTATCACTGAAAGTGGTGTCATCACACATACAACGCTGGATCTTGTCATCACAAATCCCACAACTCATATTCTTAGATGCACCAAAACTCTCTCCCCATTTGTACTTTATGACGACCTAATTAAGCTTTCCATACTCTTTTCCTCGCCTCAAGAACAACCAAAAACCTTTGCCTACCGCTCTCTCCATCTTGTTGATAAAGCGATCCTGAACTCTCTCATCATCAGCAAGTTCTCGGTCTCCCCGGATCACCGGGGTGATTTTTTTCGTCGAGACACTCTCTTAGTTGATCAACTCGAGCATACTTTCACCCTGGCGGTTTGTGGTGCTTTTAACGAGCTGGCTCCTTCTCGTCTGGTTACTATCTCCGCGAAAAAGAAACCGTGGGTGACTGATAAGCTACTTGCCCAAATGCGGATCCATGACGCAGCCTACAAACGCTTTCGAGCCTCCAACTCATCCTTGGCCCTTCAACAATATCGTTCCCTAAGAACTGCCATTTCAAACGAGCTTGATACAAAGAAAAATACCCACATCCGTTATAACATTGAACATGCCAATAGTTCAAAATCCAAGTGGAGGACTCTCCATGATATCGGCTTAACCAATCGGCTTTTGCCTTCACCACTGCGCTTTTTCTCAGCTGAAGAACTCAATAAACACTTTGCCACAGTTGTTAATAGATCTCCAGCCCTATCCCTTACTACATTTGATAATATCTGCAGTTCTCCCTTGCATATCACCTTTACTTTTTCTCCTTTTGTCTTCTCGAAAATTAAACAATCTGATTTTGAGAGCGAGATCAGGGCGTTGCGTTCTAGGGGCAAAGGTTGTGATGAACTTACGGGTGGGATGCTTCTCCTTGGACTTGACACCGTAGCCGGCAACTTTTCCAGCCACGTGGAAGCGCACCCTAATTCGTCCTCTCTCCAATCACCCCAGTCAGTCACCCCAGTCTCCTTCTGATATTAGGCCCATTGCGTAGTTGTCTGAACCCTCAAAAATCTTCGAACGAATATTGCACCGACAATTCTCTGATCATTTAGAAACTAATGATCTTCTGGATCCCAGACAGGCTGGTTTCCGTAGGGGATACTCTACTGAGACCACCTTGGTGGGTGTCCTTGACGACATGAGGTTTGTCATTGATAGGAGGCAAATTACCATCCTTGTCCTTTTTGATTTTTCAAAGGCCTTCGACGGAATTCCTCATGACTTGCTTATTGATAAGATTAGAGCTTGTCACGTCGGTGACTCCGTCCTACGCTGGTTCTTCAGCTACCTAGTTGACAGGGTTCAGGCTGTCATTGACCATTAGGATACTGTTTCGCGATGGGAGCGTGCCCAGACGGGTGTCCCGCAAGGAAGCGTCCTTGGTCCGCTACTGTTTGCCATCTTCATTAATGATCTCCCACGGGTGCTTTTTTTCTGCAAGCACCTAATTTATGCCGATGATACCCAGATTTACCATCACTGCGTCCCTTCCCAGATTGTTGAGGGGCTTGCGAAGGTCCAATTGGATGCACAGGCGGTGGCGGATTGGGCGCAAGCGAACGGTCTCTAACTCAACGTCGCCAAAATAAAGGTCATGATCGTTGGTAGAGAACTTCACGTCCTCGCTATTGACCTAAACTCATTGTCCAGGCTCAAGGTTGATGATGTTGAGATACCATTCTCATCATCGGTCAAAAGCCTTGGACTTACTATCACCTCAACTCTTCAATGGAAACCTCACATCTCCGACATTGTTAAGAGAGTTCACCTTGGCCTAAATTGCCTGAAATTTTATAGAAGGTCACTCACCATTGAGACTAGGAAATACCTGGTACAAACATTAATCTTTCCCCATTTTTCTTATTCCTCCATAGCCTTCATGCAAATTGATAAATCCAGACCCCTAGCCCTTCAAACAGCTTTCAACGCTTGTGTCCAATTTATCACAGGCTTTATACATTCATTCCCACACCAAGCATTGACTCCCATGTCTCCTTCCATAGATTGCGTCTGGGCTAACTATTTCTTGAGAGTCAGCGCAACATCTCTCTCATCCTTCGTACATACAAAACCGTATGCTATCAATACCCAAGCTACCTTACAACATATATCAAAACCCCAAATCCTCCCAACCTTAAGCACTCCTCCCATAATCCCCCGATGGCCTTCTCCTATCCCGCTCCAAGAACTGAAGCTTGGAGGTTCTCGGCGGCGGCCTATGGCATGTATCTCCTCAACCAGCTGGTATCACCGCGGGTGAAATGGAGACATCGCACAGTTAAGACGGGTCTATCTGAGGGCTCTAAAGCTATACCAGAAAGCTTGAAAGAGGCCACGATAAGAAGAATTAACCACGGTCTATGAAAGAAAGTGGAAAAAACTGAAAGCCGCCATCAAAAAGGTCAAAAGGAAGTGTTGGCAGAGCTTCTGCGAAGAAGTGGACCGTGATCCATAGGACAACCTGTATAAGGCGGTCATGCACCGGATCGCATCCATAGGACAGGTTCTGCCTTCCTATCCACTTCTACTGGATGGGATCGTGCGACACTTGTTCCCAAAACATGGGCAACGGGAGGCTGATACCGGACTGGGGGTGGTGGCGGCAGACGATGCAACCGAGCTACCGGAAGTAAGTGTATCTGAGCTGAAAAGGGTTGCTTCAAGGATATCTATTCAAAAAAAATATGGAAACTTCTTTATTGCTTCTGTTTTCTTGAGATCTGGTTTTTTCCTTCGGGGGTCAGCACATGCCCAACATAGTTTGCTTTCTCGCGATAAGGCTTGCAACTTTTGGATTGAATTTTAAGTTTGCCTTTATAAATATTTTAGCTGTTAAAAGAAATTTCTGATCATGCTCATCAATTTTTCTGGCAAAGATGTTGAAATCATCGATATATGCAAATACAATTTTGTCTTGGATACCTCTTAGTACACTATATATCATACGTTGGAATGTACTGTGCGCATTTTTCAGTCCGAAGGGTATCCTGACGAATTAGGAGCGGTAAACGGGAGTGGAAAATGCAGTTTTATGATGGTCACAGGAATCTAATTCTATTTGATAAAATCTATTTTGCACGTCAAGAATCGAGAATATGTTAGAAAAATTAACTGTGTTAGGTTGTTGATTAAGTTTAGGATCGGGTAACGATCAGATTTCGTTTTTTTGTTTACCTCTCAGAAGTCGACTATAACTCTCTCCATTCGTTTTCTTGTTTGGAAACGACAATTAGAGAGGTGTTATAATCAATATCCGATGGTTCTATAATTCCTATCACTAAGATATATGTACAAGGACGTCATCTGTCGTCACTTTTTTAAGATATAAGTCATGGCGCGCTGGTAGACGTTAAATTTTCAGTAGGTAAATGAAAAGCTTAGTCCGTTTTCGTTGAGTAACTCACCGAAGTTAATCAAATATATAATTTAATCGACTCGATTGCGATCCGAACCTAACCCGAATTATTTTGGGGTTTTGAAGGATGAGGGCTGATAAAATACTTTCTGTAACTAGATAGTTTGACCTTTCGTAAAATATATTGTATGCGTTGCTTTCTGAGTCAAATGTAAATGTATCAAGCACATGGATCTGATTAATTTCTGCTTCGTTGTTTCTATTTAATATTTCTTTCGTAGTTTCAATATATTCTTGAAATAAAATGTCTAAATTCTGAATCACATTATCTGCTGTGATAGAGGTGTTTTCTTTGACGTAACTCTGAACCAATAATAATAATAATAATAATAATAATAATAATAATAATAATAATAATAATAATAATAATAATAATAATAATAATAATAATAATAATAATAATAATAATAATAATAATAATAATAATAATAATAATAATAATAATAATAATAATAATAATAATAATAATAATAATAATAATAATAATGCCGGGCTGGTCCAGTGAGTGGTAACACCTCACTGGGCAAATGCTAGCTTCCAACGTCCACGACGTGCCCGGTGGAAACGTTGTCCGTCGCGTCAATGCTCTGAGCAGCAACGCCATAACGGACACGGCCAAGAGGAAAATATGGCTCACAAATGACGCAAAAGATAATGGTATTCTGCCGATGTGTCCAACCATTAATCACTTATACACATACACACACACACTACGCAAACACTCACACACACACGCCTTCTGGCAAACCGGGGAAGTGAATGCTCGGCGACCCTATAAACGGGTCTTACCGAAAAGCGAATGGTCGGGGACTCCTATAAACGGAGCCGCCCGAAAGCGAGTGAATGGGATCTCTCTAAATGGGCTCTCCCCGTGAACGAAGCCCGGTTTTGCCTATGGGCACTTACATACACGCACACACCACAGGGGGGAACACTGAACACACAGGGTAAACATACAGGGGGGGGGACCTCAGGGGCCATGCGTTGTCCCAGCGCCGTTCGTGGAGTCGCGACCACGAGGTACCTTCAGCACAACGGGACAAAACAATAAATATGAATATGCACAATGAAAACACTAATGTACCTCAAGTGGTAACTCCTTCTCAGGAGGAATCCACCCCGGGTTCCGATTGGGTGAAAACCCCGGTGGCCACGGGCAGTGTCACGGATTTTGAGGGCCGCACTTTGTGCACGGGACTGGGAAGAAAGACACGAAAAAACGACACGAACCTACTGAACTTACCGAGACGATAGAGGACGGACAGTGTGTCAAGCGGCGGCAGCGGGGTGAGCTACGCCTCTGCCGCTGACAGCCAAGAACGAACGACAGGATGAACACTGACAATAACAAACGATACACAAGACGTGACGGAACTGCTGCGGCTCATACAAGAGACGGCGACGAAAATGGCCAAGGCAGCAAACATACAAAAGAACATGAACATGACAGTGAAGATGGGAATTAAGACAATTCTCGAGACTGTGGACATCGCGCTGCACAAGCGATCGGAACACAGTTTTGGAAAGAGGTTTCCAAGACAACAACAATACAGACAGGACAGCGGCGAATCACGAAGAAATGCCACGGACAAAACGAAAACGTTCGCCGGTTGGAACCACGCCGGAGCCCTCACAAAAGAGGCCACCGACAATCGAACCGACCAAGGACTGGCAGACGGTAACACGAAAACGATCAGACAAGACAAAAAAGAAAATGGACGTAAAGAATCGGCCTGACAGAGGGGGACCGGCCCACCGGAAAAGGGGTCTGGCTGTCCTGATCAGGCAGGGCACGGACACGACGTACTCTGATATACGGAAAATACGGACGACGATCGACCCGAAGGAGAGCCACGTGCAGGTGACAACCCTGAGGAAGACGAAGAACGGCTTATGTCTTCTGAAGCTACAGGTAGACGCAGACAAGCCGGACGGACGTGAGATGTTTGGACGACAGATCCAAGACACTGTTATATCGTGACTACGTAGCCGTGCCGTGTGATTTTATAATATGTATGATCATTCATTTGTTAATAATTATTATTGTGACAGGAATTTACCTGGGTTTATTATTTCGAGTTAAATTGGCTGCTTAGCTCTATCTCGATGAAATATATGTGAGGTCGGTCGGTAATGATGCACGAACACTCGATTCAAGTAATTATTTATTTATTCAAAAGACAGAAATGATTTCTCAAAAATAACAATAGATAAATTGTACGTTATTCGGTCGTCGCGCATCGCGAATCAGCTCGTAAGAACTTTAACAATATTTTTTAGTGCTATTTAGTAGTCGCGCGTCGCGAATCAACTGCCGAAAAGTCGAGTCTCTGTTTGGACATTGACTTTTCGGCCTGTATTAATGTGTTGAGTAATCAAAAAATCAAAATGTCGGGCGCCCCAAATTTTCGAACTACTCATCTTTTAATTTCGCTGAGTTTGTATTTCGTAAAAATGCCGTTCGTCGTTTATACATTATTTCGTTTTCAATCGATTGCTGATGAAATCAAAATGAAGAAATATTTACGTCTCAGAACGTAACACCTCCGTGGCTAGATCGTTGTATATCGGTGTGATATCAACGCAAAACAAACAGAGAGAGAAAAAACAAATTAAATAAATAAATAAATGTACATTACTCTTGGTTATTCGGCGATCAATTGAATACGCTTTAATTTTGCCTTAATAGTACTTTTAATGCTACGTGAACAATAATACTCCGTGTCATGGTATAGTAGAGCTTCATTTCAGGATTCGATATATATATATATATAACAGGTTTGTGTTTTTAACTAATGTGATTCCAATGTGAAAATTGGGATATGTTGCTTCTTTCTAGTGGAAATTTCTTTAGGAGTAGGAACGGGGGGGTATGGTGTTTGAGATCTGATTCGTGAATGGGGTTATTGATTGTGGGTTCTCATTTTTTTGTTTGTCTATTATTATTTCATCCAATGCATATTCTTCATCTTTCGATGGAGTTTGGTTTCTCTGTTTAATCAGTGGTTTGTTCAGTGCCACCAGTAATTGTGTTATTGAACTAAATATGGCTCCTAGCAAATATATAGAAATTCCATATATAGAGTGTAGAGTGTAGCCTCTGATTATTACGTTGATTAAACTTTTACCGCATTGAAATATAATGGCGGTCATTATGATGGCAGAACTTATAGAACCAAATTTAGTTAGTTTGGTGATGAACTTATTCCATGTGTTTTCAGCGATGTTGGTTAGTATTTGTTCTGTCAGTATTAGGTTTGATACTAATCCTCCCTGTACACTTTCGTCACCTCGCATACTTCTCGCGATTACGTTAAGGAGTGATGCTTTCTCCATGGGAAAGAGGATGTGATTTTGTAATTTTTGTAGGTCTTCTTGGGAGTAGATCCCACTGGTCGCCAATGATTCTAGTTCCGTCGGTTTCCATGTTATTTTGGTGGTTGGTTTCGAGGTCAGAACTGCGTTGGTTGTTTTTCTCGGTGTTGGCGTCAAGTTTATCCATTCGTTTCCTATTTTGTAGTATTGGGGAATGATTGTGTTACAGTTTATTTCTGTTCATGTTTTCATTAAGATGTGTGTTTTTGGTGTGAGGTAAAATGTTTCGTTTCTTGTAATGACTGGAAGTTGCGAGAAACATTTGTCTGTATGAAGTAGTTGAACTTCTGTAGGGGTACATTGTATAATATGTACGGCTTCCCCTGCCAGACGAGCTATGTACCCGGGCTTCTCCATGATGTTGTACGCAAATTCATCTGGTGAGAGGGATGCCAGGGATAAGGACTTATATAAGACTTTCCTTTCCAATTCACATTTTTATTGCAATATATCTATATAGAGGCTTTTTATTTCGACCCTAAAATGTTTCTCTACATACACAAATTTGCTATTGAAATACGTGAATAGATTATAGCTAAGTATCCCTTGCTTCGTTTGAATATCATTGTCGTACAAAATATTGAATTGGGTTCGTTCATATATAAAAAGTTTGGGATGTTCAGTTGTGATTAAGATTCTGTTGCAAAAACTCATGTTCCCTCTAGTTAACAATGCAAAGGATACTTCGTTCGTACTTATGCTAAAAATGGTTTCATGATCGGGTGAGCTTATTTTAGTGACCGTTCCTCTATACAGTGTATCGTATTGATTCTCGAAACAGTTCTCGTGCGGTAGTAATGACCAAAAGGTGTAACCCCCTTCCATATCGATACAATGTTGGTCCGAAAATTTACATACTGTACCCGAATTTAATCTTAATCTATCGTTGTTTAATTCGACTGATGCATAGCTTTCTAACAAAGTTATTTTTATAAGTCCCTGTACGAGAATATCGCTCCACGTACAAAATCGGTCGGCATAGGCTGCCCCTGAACAAGTTTTTTCCTTAACGTTTCCTGCTAGATCTAAACCTATACTTTTTGTCGAGTTAATCCTTAGGTCGGCTATTGTGTGTGCGTTATCATATTTAAAAATACCCGTATCATGTATAGCTTTACAGTTGTCGTGTGATATTTCGTAAATGTATTCTTGGATTGCATTTTCGGTTGAGCCTAAATGACTAAACATACCGCAATGAAAAATTGTTCGCCTTATTTCTATTTTACATTGTATGATTTTCATTGATTTGAATTCCGTTTTTTATAATAGTTCGATAGTGGCTTGTGTGCTATTTACTTGAGTTTCTTGAAAGTTGCATTCCCCTGCATCCAAGAGTGAATATGATGTAATGGTAGGGTTCGTTGAGCCGCAATTGAAGCCAACAAGTCCTTTGCTTGTTGAAAAGAAGGTGATTATGATTAAGATACTCATTGATTTTTGCGCCATTGTGTTTCCTGGAAATAGAACAAAATTACTATGCTTGTTTTGCTACGCTTAATTTATTGGCATGGATTGTTTTTGGTTTTCCATTGTAATCGATTACGACACTGCCTTTTTCAGTTATTTTTAATACTTCAAAAGGTCCTAAATATTTATTTTTCTCTAATTTTCCCGGTTTTGGTTCTTTCATGAACCATACTTTATCTCTAATTTTAAAATTTACTGGATTTGTAAATCGGTCATAATAATTTTTTGATTTTTGTTTTGAGGTTATTAGATTTTCTCTAGCCATGTGTGATATTATATTCATGTTTTTTATTAAATTCTCTAGATATCCATTAAAAGTTGGTAATTGTTCGGATTTTTTTAATGGTACACTAGATGGTAATTTAGCTGGAAAAGCAAAAACTAATTCATGTGGTGTAAAATTGTGACTAGTGTGTACGATGGTGTTGTAGTTGAATTGGGCCAACTCTAGGAGTTCGTCCCAATCATATTTTTTTGATGTAAATTGTTTGATGTATTCGCAAAGCGGATGGTTAGCTCTTTCGACAGATCCATTAGATTGAGGTGAAAACGACGTTGTTTCAATTTTTTCGAAATGAAATCTTTTGGCAATTTGCTTTAACATTTTGCTTCTGAAGTTTTGTGCTCTGTCCGTTAGTACTATTTTTGGAGTTCCGAAAGTACAAATAAACCTTTTTATAAAAGCTTCGCTTACAGTTTCCGCTGTTTGGTCTTTTAATGCTACTAATGTGATAAATTTTGAAAGTAGGTCTTGAATTGAAAGTCTGTACCGATTATTACTTTTTATAATATCAAATAGCCCCATTATATCCATGGCAACTTTATCAAAAGTTTTGAAAGGTGTATCTGTTATAATCATTGGTTGTCGTGTAGGTTTACGTTTTAATTTGTTTCTTTGACATTCTATACACATGGAAATTCTTTTTTGTATGTCGTTCTTTAGGTTTTCCCAACAGTATTTATCTTTAATTCTATTGTAAGTTCGATTCACTCCCGAATGACCTCCTAATCTCGAAGAATGATATATTTCAAAAATTTTATTTCTCTGGTCTAACTCACATATATATTCAACATGATTCATACAAACAATAGTCTTGATGTTAGTTCCTATGAAAGTATCATTTATGATTTCTTCTATTTCTGACAATTGTATGTTTCTTATGTCAATGTTTTTTGAAATACTCAGCATAGAGATCTTATTTTGTAATAGAAGTGTTTTCAAATTTTTGAACAATTCGGCTAAATTTTGTTTTACTGTTTCCGTCGCTGTGGCAGTGTTTAGGCACAAAATAAATATTTTTCGCTTACCGTAGTTTAATGTTTCCAGATTATTACTGGATAAATTTTTGTTTATTTTCAAATTTTTCTCTGCAAGTATGTTACTCGTATTTTTGTCCAGCCCCTCATGTTTATCAGAGATTAAATGGATAATGTTATCATTACGAAGTTGTATAGAACTTTTGCTATAAATGACATGACCTCTATTATAATCATTATTAATGTTACTATTTTTGATACATTTTTTATCTATATTGTTGGGTTTGTATGTATGTTTCCGTTTGCTCTTTTCCTGAATGCATGCGTGATTTGTAATTTGTTCCTTTTTGTCAATATTTAATGATTTTGTCTGTACTACCTCGTCTAAGTTCTCGGTTCTTTTTCTTTGTGCTCGTGTCATAACACAAATTTTTGGTTCTACCGCAATCCGTGATAAACAGTCAGCTAGACCGTTTTCTTTGCCTGGGCGATAAATTATGTCAAAATCGTAATCAACTAGTTTTAGTGGCCATTTTTGTACTCTACTATTATTATCAGCCGACTTTAATGAATGTAGAGGTTTGTGGTCTGTTACTACCGTAAATTTATTTCCGAATAAGTACGTTCTAAATAGTGAAAATTATTGCAAGAGCCTCTCTTTCATAAGTCATATAATTCTGTTCTGTTTTGTTCAAAACCCTTGAAGCGTATGCGATAGGTCTATCGTACCCTAATTTTCCCTGGGAAAGGACCGCGCCCAAACTATGATTCGATGCGTCTGTTCTAACGATGTAAGGTTTGTTAAATTGTGGATATTGTAGGATAGGTGCTTCGCATAGTAGTTTTTTAAATTTATTTAAAACTTCCTGTCGTTCATTGTTCCAGAAAAATTTTGTGTTTTTATGTAAGAGTATAGTTAATGGTTTTGTTACTTCTGCAAAATTTGGAATAAAACGTCTATAATAATTGCATAGCCCTAAGAACTCTAACGTTTTTCGTATTTGTCGGTGTTGGAAAAGCTTCAACAGCTTGTACTTTTTTTATCTGGTTTAATCCCATATTCACTGATAATATGTCCCAAAAAGGATACTTCTGTTTTGAGCCAATCGCATTTTTCAGGTTCAAGTTTTAGGTTAGCTTCTCTTAGTTTTTGAGCTATTTCAGAAAAACGTTTATTGACCTCATCCACTGTTTCTCCAAAGATGATTATATCGTCGATAAAAACAAAGCATGTATTGGCGATTAAGTCCCCCAAAATTGTATTAAGAATTCTTTGAAATGTTCTAGGCGAGTTTACTAATCCGAATGGTAAAACGAGAAATTCAAATCTTCCTAATAGATGTATGCTGAACGCTGTTTTGAAAATATCTTTCGGGTGCATTGCTACCTGATGGAAGCCGGATTTTAGATCGATAACATGATAAAATTTTGCTTTCCCGAGTTGATTAAATATTTCTGTTATGTTTGGAATTAGATATCGGTCAGGAACAGTTTTTTCATTCAATTTCCTGTAGTCAATTACTAATCGCCATCTAGCTTTCCCGTCTGCTAAGCTCTTTTTCTTCACTACCCATGTTGGTGCATTGAAAGCACTTTTCGATTTCCTTATTAAATTATTAGATATCAATGATTTTACTTCTTCAATAGCAATCTCTCGTAATTTGTGTGGCAAGGGAAATTGTTTGACGTAAACCGGTTTGTTGTCTGTTAAATTAATTTCATGTTGTTCTATATTACATGTACCTAATCTGTCGCCATCGGCCCAAAATACATCTTTGTTTTCCTCAGTAAGTTCTTTCATTATCTTATAGTTGTTTCCGACTAAATCTCTCAAATTTATTTTTTCTAATACTCTTTCCTTGTGGCTTAATTGGTTTCCTTCAATTTTTTTTTGTTCCTTTCCTAAAAAATTTATGCTACCCGCGTATACAATTTCATTTTCATTGACATTGAAATCTATATTTTCCGTTAGTTCAATACTGTTTGGAAAGTTTCCTAAGTCGAAAGATAAATATTGGTATGTTTGGATTTCTTCTGAAACAGTATTTTCCGAAGGGAATTCTATTCCTATATTTTCTTTTGTAACCGATATAAATTGTTTATAATCATAATTGTCTGCATAATCATCCTTTGTGTTAGTCATTTCATCAGTACTCATTGCTACATTTATATCAGTAATCATGTGTTCTATTTTCGAAGGGTCTTTCTCTAATTCAGCTTTCAAGTTCGTTATTCCCTTGGAAGAAAAAGGTATTAGTAATGAGTTTTTACAACTTTCGATCTCGCGTTCTACTTTTAAATCCTTTACAGTCATTGTTTCGTTATTTATTTTATCCGTTGTTGTTGTGCAAGGAAATATAACAGATTCGGGTTCCTCTAGTATATTTTCTCTTTCTAGTGGATGAAATTTGTTATTTTCCTCAAAGATTTTCAATTCTTCGTAATGTTTTTCTTTTTCGTTTTTTGTTTTATTTTCCTTATTAATGCCATGTAAAATTTTACTTAAAAATCCCTTTTGTTCTTCTGTTATCCTTGATTCCTCTTTCTTTTTGTTTTCGGTAAAAACGATTGAGTTCATTTGAGTCAACGGTATTGATACAAGTTTTATTTTCTTACTATTTATTTCCAAATAACCTTCATCTAATCTTAACTTATTTTCTTTTAGAACAGGTATGCCAAGAATACCGTCATAAGGGATTGAAAATTCTCTTGGTACAATATGAAAATCAATTAACAACCCATTAATTGTTATTTTTATCAAACCTAATGTTTGAATTATTTTATCAGTAATACCGGATAATGAAATTTTTTCTGAGTTCAAAATAGCGTTTGATGGTATACAATCGCTTTTTATGATATTGATTTGAGCTTCGCTATCTATAAGTAAATTAAAATTAACACCCGAAAACGGATTCGGTACCTGTACGTATTGTAACAAATTTTTTTACTTTAGGAAATACATTGGCATTTTAGTTTCAATAATACTTGTAAGTTCTATATTGCCATTACATTCATTATAAAGTTTCCTTTGTTTCTCATTTCGGAGGCATACTTTATTATTTTTTTCCGTTTTGGTTTGCGACTCATATTGTCCTATTAAATTTAATGCGTGAGTTTCATTTTGTTCATCAATGTCCATGTTTCGTGTTGTCGTTATTTCGTCTCCTAATTCTGCAGCGAGTGACTTTTTATTTATTTCCTTCGTACACTCATGTTCGGAAGAATCTATTCGTTTCCCTGATTATTACGTCTGAAACAAGTCGACTCTGTATGATCGGTACGTTTACAAATTGTACAAAATTTTTCTTGGTTATTTTCTAGTGATTTTATAATTGGACATGATTCGACTTTATGACCTGATTCCTTGCAATAAGTACAAATACTAGTAGTTTTTGCGTTTCTTTCTAAAGCTCTCAATTTCAAACAATTTTCAATTACATGATTATTCATGTGGCAATAATCGCACTTAGTGTTATTATTTCTTTTCCCAAAATTATTGAATCGTGAAGGTCCGTTATCGTGACTAAAATTTCCATTTCTACGTTTATCGTCACTAAAATTTGTATTTGAACTGATTTTATTATCGTTACTTCTATTGTTCTTACTATAGCTAACCAGGATTCTTGCCAATTCACAATTATTGGCTTCATGACCTTTTTCCTTACAGATTGCACACATTGCAAATCTACATTCTTTCGTTTCGTCCGCGTTTGAGCAATATTTTACTGAGTGACCGATTTCATTGCAACGCCTGCATGTCACATTCGGGCAATTGCGTATCGTATGGTCGCTGCTGTCGCAAGCAGCGCAAAAGTTCGCTGATTTGAAAGATTTGGAATAGTTGTGCGGGGCGTGTCCGCTTTCCTTACATTTCCAACATACTTCAAATTCTATAATAAATGGGCATTGTGTAACCATATGACCCATCACCTAACAAAATTGACAATGATTTCCTTTGACTCTGTTAAATTTGCAACCGTCTATAGAATGCCCCTGAGCATTACAGAATTTACATATCAATTCGATCTTTTTATTTACAATTTTATAATTGTTTGACAGGTGATCTTTGTTTTTACAATATTCACAAGCTCCTTTGTAACAAAATAAAGCTTCATGGTTATAGTCCTGACAAATTTGACAATTATATATGTGAGTAACATTTACTGAAGCAGAGTCTACATTACTATGAAAAGGACTAGCGATATCACCCCTCAATAATCTTTGTTTTTTTAAGTTTGTTTCAATTTCAATAGCGTCTTGTAAAAAGTACCCAAATTAATGTGATTTCCTAATTCTAAACGAATGTCTTGTTGTAAACCTTGTTTAAAAATTTTTAACGCGTCAGCATTTAATATTGTTTCATACGTTTTGAAATCTTCGTGAATTACGTCTACTTCTAACTTTTTCATTTCTTTAATTTGCAAAACTATTTCCTGTAAACGGTTTGCATATGCTAAAACGGGTTCATTTGGTTTTTGGATGATTTCCGTAAATTTCCCATATAAACTATGAATATTGTCAAAGGAGGGAAATAGCTGCCTTATCACTTTGATATAATCATTTATCTTATCTATTTTGATGTTTACTAATGCTTTGTAAACTTCTCCGCCCAATTTAATTTTCAGAATTGATATTAGACTTGGTTCATCTAACTCAGAAACAATTGTTTTTATGTGTTTCAATTTTTCAATATATTCATTAGTTGTCATATTTTTTCCATCGAACTTTGGAACTAAATCTGCAACGTATTTAAGCGGTAAACGTAACGGTTGCGTCATTTTGTTGCCTGTTTCTACACCGTCATTATCGACTTGTTCAAATTTATTTGTGTGGATGATTGGATTATAGAGTATTACTTGTCTGTCCGTTCCGTTCGTATCTATTGTACGTTTCGCGTCTTTGCAAATACTTTCTTCGTTACAAATACCACTAATATCTGTGTATTCGTTATTATTAAATGAAAATTCGTAATTCTGATCAAGAGTAAAGTCCAAATCTAATAATGAATTTGAGTGTTAAAAATTTTGTGTTAATCGTTTAAGTGGATTTTCTACAGAGTTGTTTACGTCCAACGTATTAAATACCTGCACTTCTTGTACCGTACTTTCGTTAGGTGTCACTATATTATTTAATGCTTTTCCCGTATTTTCCCTACTAATTCCTTTAGGAGGAGAGCGTACCAATTTCCTTGATCGTTTGAAAGGATCTATAACGGGTGTGCTCGGTTGCACTATATTACTTTCCAACTCTGGTTTATTTTTTACCTGAAGCCGCGTAAGTCGTTTTGCTTCAATAGGGCTAGAGAGGTTTTTGTTACTCATTAAAATGTGGTTTCATCTAGGATGATATTTTATATAAAACAAATATCCATTTAGTACCGGAACCAATTGTTATATCGCGACTACGTAGCCATGACATGTGATTTTAGAATATGTATGATCATTCATTTGTTAATAATTATTATTATGACAGGAACTTACCTGGGTTTATTATTTCGAGTTAAATTGGCTGCTTAGCTCTATCTCGATGAAATATATGTGAGGTCGGTCGGTAATGATGCACGAACACTCGATTCAAGTAATTATTTATTTATTGAAAAGACAGAAATGATTTCTTAAAAATAACAATAGATAAATTGTACGTTATTCGGCCGTCGCGCATCGCGAATCAGCTCGTAAGAACTTTAACAATATTTTTTAATGCTATTGAGTAGTCGCGCGTCGCGAATCAACTGCCGAAAAGTCGAGTCTCTATTTGGACATTGACTTTTCGGCCCGTATTAATGTGTTAAGTAATCAGAAAAGCGAAATGTCGGGCGCCCCATATTTTCGGACTTTTCATCTTTTAATTTCGCTGAGTTTGTATTTCGTAAAAATGCCGTTCGTCGTTTATACATTATTTCGTTTTCAATAGATTGCTGATGAAATCAAAATGAAGAAATATTTACGTCTCAGGACGTAACAACATGATCGGGGAAGCGGGCAGTGTCAGGACCATGACCTCCAAGGTCCAATTGGAGATCATGGATCTGGACTGCGTTGCAACTCCGAAAGACGTGACGGACGCGCTCAGACGAGAGACGGGACGAGACACGGACTTTCGAGTCCACATTTTCGGTCCAAACCGCGCTGAGCAGTATATGGCGGTCTACGAATTAGAATTTCGGGAAGCCGATGCATTGCTTCGGGGTGGTCGGATCGGAATTGGCTGGGTGCATTGCCGCGTTCGGAAACGACTGACGGTGACAAAATGTTACAGATGCCTGGGCTTCGACCATGTAAAAGCTGAATGCACAGGCAAGGACAGGACGAAATGTTGCCGCAAGTGTGACACATCCGGACACTACGCGACGGAATGCCAAAACAAGCCGATCTGCCCACTGTACTCCGAGGCCAGGCACAGGAACGTGGCCCACCTCGCCGGAGGCGGCAGGTGTGCCGTGTTCCGGGCCGCGCTGGAGGAGTGCACGGGGCGGATCAGAGGACGGACAAAATAATTCAGGGAAACCTGAATCGAAGTAGGACTAAAGACGTGCTCCTACCTTAGATGGCCGACGAATATGACGCGGACATCCTGATTCTGAGTGAACCATACAGGAGAAGGACGACCCAGACATACATTACAAACGAGACAGAGACCACTGCTATCTGGGTACGGGGCGGCACTCAATCTAGAGTATCCAATCGCGGTGTCGGGGACGACTACGTCTGGGTCACAGTTGGCGCTGTCACTTATCTCAGCGTCTACCTGACAACCAACTGCACCGCGATGGAATTCGAAAGAAAGGTGGCACTCCTAGAAGACGGGATCAGGGACCTGCTCGAGGATGTCATCGTTGCGGGGGATTTTAACGCGAGGGCGACCGAGTGGGGAATGAACGAAACGAATCGACGCGGACGACTACTGCTGAAAATGGCCGCAAGGCTCAATCTAGCAGTGGTAAATACGGGACATACGCCGACGTATAGACGGCCAGGTGTTGGTGACTCTATTCCCGACGTCACGATGACATCGGACAGAATTCTGCCACGGCTGAGAGGATGGCGGGTGATCGAAGACTACACAGCCACTGATCACCAATACATCGTCTTTGAAGTGGTAGGTCGGACGGGAACGAGAAGAACGAGAACCCATCAACCCCTGCGATTGAACCTACGTAAACTCGACGGACGAAAATTTTCGAAAGAGCTAATGGCTGCACCGGCTCCAGGGAAGAGAATTCCCCCAGAACTGACGGGCCGGCAAAGAGCGAAAAGACTGACAGGCGAGACAGCCAAATTAATAGACAGATTGTGCAGAGGCACAATGCCTAAACGTCGATAGATACAACAAAGACAACCACAATATTGGTGGACGAACGAAATAGCCGAGTTACGCAGGATATGCCTGACAAATCGGCGACGAATGATAAGGGCAGGGGGCGGACCCGAAAGGGAATACCTCCAAGCCATATACAAAACAGTACGGAAGACGCTGACGAAAGCAATACGGGACAGCAAGACGCGATGCTGAAGGAAGCTCTGCGAGGAGGTGAACGAGGATTCCTGGGGAACCGGCTACAAGATTGTGACCGGGAAACTAGGGGCCCGAGTCTCACCGGAACTTAAAGATGCCGAAACAGCAGGACGGATTGTTGACGGATTGTTTTCGACGCACCCGAGTAGGACAAACGTGATGGATGATGTGGATGCACAAATGCCCCCCGCCTTTACCGCTGAGGAGCTCATCAGAGCAACGAATGCGATGAAGACAGGTAAGGCACCGGGACCGGACGGAGTACCATCCGAGATCCTCCGGCTTGTGGCTCGTCTACGGCCGGAGATACTCCTCGACCTGTACAACACGTGTTTGACGACAGGAACGTTCAGCAACCGGTGGAAGGTGGCAAGGCTCGTTCCTATCCCAAGGCTTATCCCAAAAGGTAGGGGCGATCCTGGCACGCCGTCAGCTTACCGACCGTTGAGTTTACTTGACACGACTGACACGACTGTTAAACTCTTTGAACAACTACTGAGACCGAGACTGATGGATGCGATACAGACCGGAGGAGGTTTATCAGATTTGCAATTCGGTTTCAGGAGGGGTCGATAGACAATTGGAGCGATCCAAAAGGTGGTCGATTCTTTCCTGGAACTAGACAGACACTCCCACGCTGCGCGACCTATAGTGTTGCTGGCGACGATCGACATTAGGAATGCTTTCAATTCGGCCAGGTGGAAGGATATCTTGGAGGCGCTCAAAAGCAACTTCGGGATCCAACCATACCTGCTTTGGATCGTGGAGGATTACCTAACAAACAGACGGATAACGTACGAGACGATCGAAGGACAAGTAACGAGACAGGTCACCGCTGGGGTGGCACAGGGGTCGATACTGGGACCTGATTTCTGGAATGGCTTATACGATAGCTTGTTTTGGTTTGGGATGCCGCTCGGAGTGATCCTCGTCGCCTACGCTGATGACATGGTGGCTGTGATTACGGAGAGATCCCCCGAGCTGGCGCAGCTGGCGTTGAACCAGACCATGAGACGAGTCGGACCATAGATGACAGACCACGGACTACAACTCGCAACAGAAAAAACGGAACTGATGTTTCTCACGAGAAGACGCATACAGACGATACTGCACATGAGGGTGGGGACATGCGAGATAGAGACCAAGAGGGAAGTCAAGTACCTTGGGGTGACCCTCGATACGAAGATGACCTTCTGGCCCCATATACAGAACACAACACGGAAAGCAGCAGAGAGGATAGCATCCTTGAGTCGCCTGATGGCAAATACGACGGGACCGAGATCGGGAAAACGATGACTGTTAATGGCGATAGCTCATTCGATCCTTCTATACGGCGCGGAAATATGGGCAGACTCCATGAAGACAAAAAAATACTGTAAGACGATGACGATGGTACAGAGACAGGGCGCACTGCGAATCGCTTGCTCCTACTGAACAGTCTCTGCACAGGCTGTTTTGGTGGTGGCTGGCGTAATACCCGTGGATCTTTAGGCCTTTGAGCGCAAAAGGATCTACGGGAGCAGCGCGGACATAGGGCGAAATAATGCGGCAATCGCTGAACGCCGTGTTTAAGCAGCTTATGAAGACTTGGATTCATTCGAGCCCAATGGTAAACTTCATTATGCCTTTTATATGTATATTCACAAAGTTCTTCTACTTTATTAAGATCTAAACTTTTCTTACATTTGAACAAGTAAAGTATTAGCGCAAAATTTTTTACTAATTGTACATCAATTTCTAATACTTCCGCAAATTTTTGAGACTCCTAAAAACATCTTCTAGCTAAGTTTCCAGTATTGGTAGTATCGTGTTCTTGAAGAACTTGATCTGACCTTATACCAAAAGCTTCAAAGACACGTTTTTGGACATATAATTTTCAAATTTCAGCTCTTTCTAGAATAAAACTAAAATAAAAAATTAACAACAAAACGATCTCTTTTATTCGTATTCAATTTATATTGATATATTGTGTAGTATTACTTAAAAAGCAATTTTTACACAAGAAACAAAGTTGATTGCAAAATATTTTGGGTATTAATGTTGCTCTAAAGTTTCTAAGTCATTCTGAAAATTTGACTTTCTTATGTATGTTATGTTATCTTATACATGTACTTTACTTCATCTTTTACATTTATTAACATAAAAAGTTAATTAACAAAGAAAACTACCTTTGAGGCTTTCTCGTACATCCCAAACTCCTAGAGGTAATCTCTTCGAAATATGAATTAAATGTTCGAAGGCTTTTATTTCCACATGAAGAAGTCCTACTCCCAGTAATAAAGCATCTTCATTTGGTTGAAACTCTAATTGCTTGCTGAAGCTGTGACTAGTTACAGTGCATATCAGGCATCTAACGGTGGCTTTGTTACCAACAATAGCATTGACAGCTTTCCCATCAAGCATCGTTATGTAACAAGCATAACTGACTTTGGCTTTTTTCCCATTTTTCATAGTAAATTCGTCTGGAATAAGCTTAGCAATTTTTTTTTAATCGTAGATTTTCTTGTACTAATGCATCATCGGTTTCTTTCTCGAAAGCAATCCTTACTGGACGACAGACACGGTAGCTTTGTGGCGTTGGATTTGTCCACTTACATTCTTCTTAAAGTAAAATACCTTTTGTTATAATTAAGTTGGTTAGCTTTATTTTAAACCTGCAGAATTTAGATACAAAGGTGAACCAAACTTAACATACCTTGCGAAGTAGATGCTAATTTTATGATAACCATATTTGTTACAAATAATGATTGCTGAGTATCTGAGTTTTGTTTTCTGGATTTTCACATCTTTGGTGAGTATTTTAATGTCCAGAGGAACTATCAAATCCTAATGTAATGGTCAGTTCAAGATTATGCAAGTCAGTATGATCCCAATCAAAGCCAACTGTTTCACATAATCTTTCTGCTGTTTTATTCAATAAACTTTGTAATGGTACTGAAACTTCCATTTCAGACATAATTGAATACTGATCGGGTCGACAATTAGCCATTTCGCGTTGTATAAAGGTATAACACGGGTAAATTGGGCAATTATTTTGTCTTGTGTCCGTCACCAATCCCTGGCACTTTAACATACAACAGTGAAATCATGTTCCAAGTAAAATGCAAGTGCTGATTTTGGCGCACTTTTAATGCTGCTGTCAAGTGAATTTTCCTCTTCGATTTCACTTGTGTTCGGATTGTCGATTTCAGCCTCGTTTTCACAAAAACCTTCCTCTTCGCTTTCATTCTCTATATCACTTATAATCTGCTCGGCACTATCATTTTCACTCTCAATCAAATTACGTCTAGCAATCTCATCATTTTCGAGTTTCTGATATTTTTGGATGGCAAAACGGATAGCCATTTTTAATACTTTTACGTTATGTTCAGCATAATTTGCAGTATCGTGAGCCGTTCTTAAATGTGTAGAATATGAAGCATTACACTTAATTTCAATTTTTTTTCGACCACCACTTGTACCTCGTGTTATCTTTGCAGGCCTATCTCCTTTATTTTTATACATTCCCTCACAACTTACTCTTTTTAAATGATTTTTACTTGCTATGTTTTAACCTTCAAAAAAGTAAAACAATAGAATAAATTATTGTTATTACCAATTTTGAAGCATCTGATACAAGTTTTATTTCCATATAGTTACAAAATTTTATTTGTTGGAGTTTTTTTCTACAGATTCCGAGATAATAAGACTTGAAAAAAAAACTTTTTCAGAAGAAATTTTATAACTTTTTAACAGCCCGATGAATAAAAAATCTGTTCCGCTCATTTCAATAAGAACACAAATACGCATCTTTTTCATATGAGTTTTTTGAAGTCCGCCTAGCGGTTGAAAAATTATAAACGATTTTTCGTGTTCAAAAAAATTTTTAAAAAATGTGATCTGTTTTTTTAACATACGAGACAACATTTTCAATATTTCTGGACTAAACCAACAAAATTGTAAAGATATTGGTTTATTCTTTATAATAGCGCTGACTTTTTTAAAAAAATATTTATTTTTGACTGAGGTAGACAACTTCAAAGTTTGACTTATTTTTTTTTTTTTGATTAGAATCTTATGTTTGCTACTGTAATTAAAATTGATTGGATATTTCTACAAAATAAAGTGAGTTAATTATACTTTAAGTTCAATTTTGTTACAGGGTAGCAGTTTCATTTAACTTTTTTTAATCCTTCAAATAAATTATTTTTAGCTCATAATTTTTTTAGTAACAATCTTATTCAAGAAGTAGATTTTTTTCAGTTAATGAAATCTCGTTTTATAAATTAATAAAATAATATACATACCTTTATTGCACATTAACTTGATTATATAAGATATGAAAATTGATTAAAACAGTAGGCTTAAGCATAAGCTCTAAATATATTAAGTATTTAAGGATAGAAATTAAAAAGTTATAAGATTATAGTTGTGATCAGCCCAACAATATTACTTCAAGCTTAACCGCAATCTAACTAAGTATACAATTATGTATTCTTATTTGATTACGCATAAAAAATCAATTTAACTTTGAGTTATAAAGTTGAAAAAGACGTTGATTGATGAGCAGCTGTGAGACGTAATACTATTAATATCACTTACCTTTTTTTAAAGTTGTAAAACACAAACTTACTTCATACACACTAGAAAATTCTCAGGTTATTATAGTTTTTCAGTCTCTTATAAGATGATGTATTTTGCGAAAGTTTCAAAAGCCGCAAAGTTTAAAAAATATCACTTCAACTGACAATTACTTATCAAGCAAGTTCTTTTGCAAAGCTACTTTTTTGCAACTTAAATTTTGCGTTTGCATGCATTGCTTTTATCAGTTTATTTATATCGACGATTACAAATTTACTATCGTCAAAGCTAAACATGAGTTACAAAAATTAATATAGCTAATTTTTTACATTAAATATCAGTTTTATCTGTAGTTAATGAAATAGTAAATATAGGTTTTCAAAAGTCATCAATAAAGTAAATCCCTATGAGTATGAAAATTCTAAAAAAGATAAAAATCATATTTTTTGAATATTGGGTATTTTTAAATAGAAAATAATGCATTCTCCATGAAATTTGATAATAACTTTTTTATTCAAAATAGTCAAAGAAATCTGATAATATTTTCTTCAAAGCCAAAAATTTACCTTCACACAATTTTTGTTGAAAACATTGTTTAAACAAATGATTTATCACTTGGAATCTTGGCATCATATATTTTTATAGAATTTTTTAGTACTTTAAATACCCAGAAGTATAATTAAAAGTTGAATACTGAGATTTCCTTTGTGTGGCTTATTAAATACTTTTCAACTATCGGCCAAACAGAATTTTCATATTTAAATACAATTTTATCACCAAGAATTTGTTATTACCTGACATTTGATGAATTTCAACTTCTATTTATTCAGTAAATTATCTTTAAACTTATATTTTCTTATTAAAAACAATTATTTTTAATTTTTACTCTAAAGATCTACAGCCTCAAAAAATTTTGCATTTCCACGAACTTTTTGAAGGATAGGAAATCTATTTCGACACTCGTTGTAGGTTTTTCTGTATTCTATAAGTAATTAGCTTTACATTGAAATCGATTTTATCAAAATCCGTCAATTCTAAGTTATGTGTAACAGGCTGCCGCTTAGTCTATAATCCTGCAGACGTACCTTTAATTGCGACTAAACGACCCCTTGTTATCTCTGTGCACAAGGCACAGTAACCTACCTTGCCTCGAAGTGCGCCTGCGCAGAGTCTCTTCACCGTTCCGAGTTGGGTTCCCCAAACTCACCGCTTGGCGGCGCTGTCGCCCCTTGTTAGTAGCGCTCGAGCGGCCGCCACTGGAACCTAAGTTGAAGATCCGCGTCTACCTGCACTCGCACGGTTCGTGCAACGCAACCGGCGAATTCGAAACGAATGTAAATAAACAAGGGCGCGACCTCCGGACAAAGGAAAGACACAAAAACGACTCTTTGATTCGGTAGAAACGGTAAAAATGCACTTTATTACTGCAATTAACCTACACGGGGGAATTGGCCGAGAGACTTACGCACGCACGCGTGAATGACAACACACGCTGATCGAGAGAGAGAGAAAAAACCGCGATTACCGCGAACTACCTGCTCGCACGCAATAAATAAATTCTCCTCGCGCACGCTGCGCGGGATCGCTCGCAATTTTACAACAATTAACAGGGGAAAGAAGGTGCACCTACCGCGATATCGATGAGGATACGGTGGCCAACCGTATCCGAACAACAAGTTGCTAGACGCCGCTTCGATGCTCGCTGTGCTGCCTCGTAACTGTTGCCGCTGTTGTTGTTGCTGCTACCGATGCTGCTGCTATTGCTGTTGTTACTGTTGCTGCTACTGCAGTTGTTGCTGCTGCCACTGCTGCTGCTGCTGCTGCTGCTAGCACCCACCCACGCACTCCAGTTCGCAATGTCAATTGGCAAAAACACGCGAAAACTTTGAACAGCGGAGGTTAGATCGGCACGCACGGACTGAGTGGCACAGTCATACTGCCGATCGGAGCCTCCCCTCCCGGTCATCGCCCCTTACGCGCTCTCTCTCTCCCGCGGACCGAACGCGGCTCCTCTCGCTTAGCCGCTCGTTAACCTCGCGCGAGTCTGCGATTTTCGGTAATCGTTGCAGTTGAGATATTTCATTTTGAATATAATTTTTTGATGTTTTAATATAATACCACAGTGTGGGCCGTACGTTGTTCTAGCGCGGTTCGTGGAGTCACGACCACGAGGGACCTTCAGCACAACGGGACGAAACCAAAATATGAAAATGCACAAAAGAAACACAAAATTACCTAAAGTGGTAACCACTTCTTAGGGGGAATCCACCCCGGGTTCCGATTGGGTAAAAACCCCGATGGCCACGGGCAGCGGTACGGATTTTGAGGGCCATACTTTGTTCACGGGGAATAGGAGGACGACACGAAAGAACGATGTGAACTAGAACCTACTAAACCTACCTAGACGACAGAGGACGGACAGCGTATCAAGCGGCGGCAGCGGGGTGAGCTACGCCTCTGCCGCTGACAGCCAAGAACAGACGACAGAACGAACACCCACAATGACAAACAACACACGAGACGTAACTGAACTGCTATAGCTCATACAGAAGACGGCGACGAAAATGGCTAAGGCAGCAAACATACAAAAGAACATGAACATGACAGTGAAGATGGGAATTAAGACAATTCTCGAGACTGTGGACATCGCGCTGCACAAGCGATCGGACATAGTTTCGGGAGGACGTCCCCAAGACAACAGCAATACAGGTACGACAGCGAAAAATAACGAAGAAATGCCACGGACGAAACAGAAACGTTCGACGGCCGGAACCACGCCGGAGCCCTCACAAAAGAGGTCACCAACGACGGAACCGACCAAAGACTGGCAGACGGTCACACGAAAAAGAACAGACAAGATAAAAAAGAAAACGGACGCAAAGACTCGGTCTGACAGAGGCGGACCGGCCCACGGGAAAAGGGAACTGGCTGTCCTGGTCAAGCCGGGCATGGACACGACATACTCCGATATAGTACGCAAAATACGGACGACTATCGATCCGAAGGTGAACCACGTGAAGGTGACAACCCTGAGGAAGATGAAGAACGGCTTATGTCTTCTGAAGCTACAGGGATAGAAGCTACAAAACAGCACGGAAGACGCTGACGAACGCAATACGGAACAGCAAGTCGCGATGCTGGAGGAAACTCTGTGAGGAGGTGAACTAGGTTCCCTAGGGAATCGGGTGCAAGATCGTGACCGGTAAACTAGGGGCCCGATTCCCACCGGAACTTAAAGATGCCGAAACAGCAGGACGGATGGTTGACGGATTGTTTCCGACGCACCTAATTAGGACGAACGTGACGGACGATGTGGACGCACTGCTACCCCCCGCCTTTACCGTTGAGGAGCTCATCAGAGCAATGAATGCGATAAAGACGGATAAGGTACTGGGATCAGACAGAGTACCGGCAGAGATTCTCCGGTTCGTGGCTCGTCTACGGCCAGAAATACTCTTCGACCTGTACAATACGTTCTTGACGACAGGAACGTTCAGCGACCGGTGGAAGGTGGCAAGGATCGTTCTTATCCCAAAAGGTAGGAGCAATCCTGGTACGCCTTCGGCCTACCAACCGTTGAGTTTACTTAACACGACTGGTAAACTTGACCGTAATAAATACCGTATGACCGTAATAAATATCGTGACCTTTAATAAATAAAACTCTAAAAGATTGTAAAAACAATTTTTTTTATTTATTTTGAGTTAATTTTTGAGTTTATATTACTCGATAAAATACGATTGTACTCCCTCAAAAATAAGGGAGATAAACTCTTGAGTCAATTTTACTATTGGGTTTTTGGTTATTGGGTTAATAAAAATAATTTTATTTGGTTCAAAAATATTAATTAGAGGTGAAAATATCTGTAAAAGTATTTTAGGGGTAAATTAAAGGTCGTTTTCACCCCTACTAAAATACGAGGTGTGTTCAAAAAGTAAGGTGACTTTTCAAATTTCACGGGCAACGTACTTTCAACTATCGATTTTTTTGTTTTGTTATGTTGGTACACTCTTTCCGAACATCTGTACCAATTTTCAAGTGTATAGCAATTTTTGTTTGGTTGTGAGAGGCGTAAAGGTTATAAGTGTTTTGCGTGCTCGGCGATTTCTTGCTATCGAAAAATATGGTTCAAAGGATTTGCATCAAATTTTGTGTAAAAAATAAAATAAAGTGCTCCGAAATACTTGAAATGTTGACGGTGGCATACGGTGAAACTGTTCTGAGTAAAAAAAATGTTTACAAGTGGTACAAACTTTTCCAAGATGGCCGGAAAGATGTCAATGACAAGCCTCACTCTGGACGCCCAAGCACGTCAACAACTGATGAAAACGTTCAAGCAGTGAAGAAAATTGTTCTGGAAAATCGTCGAATCACTATCAGAGAAGTTGCTGAGGATGTTGGTATATCGCTTCGCTCGTGCCATGAAATTTTTTCTAACGTTTTGGGCATGAGACGTGTGTCAGCGAAGTTTGTTCCGAAATTGCTAAATTTTGACCAAAAGAACCGTCGCATGAGCATCGCTCAAGAACTGTTGAATTACGTCAACGACGACCCAGATTTACTCAAAAGGGTCATAACTGGTGACGAATCATGGCTATATGGTTATGATATCGAAACCAAAGTCCAATCGTCCCAATGGAAGAGCCCAGATGAGCGAAGACCGAAAAAAGCACGCCAAGTTCGATTAAATGTCAAAGTTTTGCTCACTGTTTTCAGTATTATCTTGAAGTTATGCGCCGTTTGCGAGAAGGAAGACGAAGAAAACGCCCAGAATTGTGGAAAAACAATTCATGGCTTTTGCATCACGATAATGCCCCTGCTCACTCATCTTTGCTTGTGAGAGATTTTTTGGCCAAAAATAACACCACAATCATACCTCAGCCACCATATTCACCGGATTTGGCCCCATGTGACTTTTTCTTGTTCCCAAAACTAAAGAGACCTATGAAAGGACGGAGATTTGCAACGATTGAAGAGATAAAGACTGCATCGCTGGAAGAGCTCAAGGCTATACCGCAAAGTGCTTATTAGAAGTGCTTTGAGGATTGGAAAAACCGTTGGCATAAGTCTATTATATCTGAGGGGGATTACTTTGAAGGAGACAACAAATATTGATAAATAAATAAATATTTTTTCTTAAAAATACAGTCACCTTACTTTTTGAAAACACCTCGTATTAGATTATTAAAATTAATTTTATTTAGTTTAGAAATATTGATTGGAAGTGAAAATGCCTGTAAAATTGTTTTAATGGCGATATTAAGGGGTAAACGTTAGGGATGGTTTTTACCACCTTAATGATCGTATCATCAGCTGAAAAAAAAAACACTTATTTATTATTTTTCGATAATCTACTAATATGCAAAGTTTCTAGAAAATAGACGAAGGACAGCTCCGTGCCTTCCCTTGTTAATGGCAAAAACAGCTACAGCTAGATACAGCATTATTGGTTATGGATTTTGCTGAAAGTTATTCATTTATTGTGCACAACTCAGTTCAAGAATTCTATTATAATAATGTACAGGCTGCGTTAGTTACTGCAATTTTGTACTATATAAATGTTTTCAACAATAATATTCCATGCCAAGGCATTTGCGTTATCTCTAATAGTAAAATTTCTCAAGCTTATTCAGTTTACAGGGAAGTCGCACATAAATATAGATTGAAAAATTATTTATTTTGTTTCTACATTGAAGTACATTCTACATTATAATATATTACTACAAAGAATGTTGCATTTAATAAAAAAAAGAGTTAAACTAAAACTTAAAAAGTCCAGAAAAGAATACTAATTTCTCATAATGGTGTGATGGCGGACATTTTTTTTTTAATTATTTGTAGGTGACAAAAAAATTAAATGAGAACCGTTTCGGTAAAGAGCAAGGTTGAGCGTCTTTTACTTTGAATCAGTTTAGTGGAATTTTCGTTACGAACCGATCCAGACCAAACCTTAATGTAGTAAAGTCGCGAATCATATATGATATGTAACGGTTCAGTCTGATTTATCTTTTTTACCACTTTTCACTGCGCAATAGTAATCCGTGACACATACGAAAACTGAGGAACGGCGTTATCAAAACTACAGCGCTACCTATCATACACACTTGTACGTGTTAGGGCAATAAGTCAAAATCAAGACCATATAAGGAGGGTAATGTCAAAAGCGTGGGAAATTTATGTTTACCATGTAAATTCAATAATTGCAAGTTTTTCAAACGAACAAAAATATATTTTCAATCAATTTCCATGCGTTAATCTAATAATGACATTCAATATTTCAATTTATTATAATCATTTAATATGTATTTGTTAACTTAAGAGGGTGGTCCGATAAGTACTTAGCCTCACCGCCCGATGGTGCTACTCTCGAAAAAGAAATATTCTATCACGTATTACAACCTTCTCGATGGTTACTGTCAAGATTTCAGCCCGATCGGAGTTGTAGTTTATTTTTGAGAGCGTGTGAAAGCAAGTGTGTCCGTTGATTTTTGAAAAATGGAAAAAGAGTAGTATCGGTCGGTGATTCGATTTTTGTTTTTGGAAGGGAAATCGCGCAACGAAATCAAAAAGCGCTTGAATGCTGTGTACGGTGACTCTTCTCCTTCGATGGCGACCGTCAAAAATTGGTTTAACGAGTTTCAACGTGGTCGCACGTCGATTTTTGAAGAGCCACGTCCAGGTGCTCCGAAAACGGCTACCACGGAGGATAACGTGGCAAAAATTCACGATCTCGTATTGGCACATCGACGATTGAAGGTGCGCGAGATAGCTAAGATCGTAGGTATCTCAAAAGACCGCGTGGGTCATGTCCTGCATGAAATTTTGGGCATGAGAAACCTGTCGGCGCGATGGGTGCCGCGTTTGCTCATTCCGGACAACAAGCGCAACCGTGAGACAACTTCAGAGCAATGTCTGACGCTGTTTAAGCGCAATCCGAAGGAGTTTCTGAGTCGTTTCGTGACAGTCGACGAAACATGGATCCATTGGTATACACCAGAGACTAAGGAACTCCGAAACAGTGGACTTTACCCGGCGAAAGTGCTCCGAAGAAGGCGAAGACTGTCCCATGGGCCGGAAAGGTGTTAGCCACCGTTTTCTGGGATTCACAAGGTGTGATCTACATCGACTACCTGGAGAGGGGCAAAACGGTCACAGGGCTGTACTATGCCGAATTATTGGGCCGATTTGACGTCGAATTGCAGAAAAAACGGCCCCATTTGGCGAAGAAAAAAGTGCTCTTCCACCATGACAACGCACCGGCTCACACCTCCGCCGTCGCCATGGCCAAATTGGTCGAATTAGGCTACAAACTGCTGCCCCATTCACCGTATTCTCCAGATTTAGCCCCGTGCGACTTCTTTTTGTTTCTAAACTTGAAAAAGTCACTCGCCGGGCAGAAATTTGAGTCGAATGAGGAGGTAATCGCTGCCACGGAAGTCTACTTTTGAGACCTCGAGAAAATGTATTTTTTAGACGAGTTAAAGAAGTTGGAGCATCGCTGGGCCAAGTGTATCGAACTAAAAGGAGACTATGTTGAAATATAAAATGCCACTTTTCTACAATTTTTGTTTTTCTTTTTTGTAGGCTAAGTACTTATCGGACCACCCTCATATATCACATTCTTCAAAATATAAGTTTATTGCGCTTGAAATTCAAATAAGTAAAACTAATGCAACAACAGACTGTGCTGTTGGTCCATTTAATCGATACAAAAAATCACTTTATTTTCTATATTTTTCAAAAGCTACTGAAAATTATTTTCAATTATGTGACGTTTATTTGAGATCTACTTTTTTGTTATGCGATATGATGATATTATTTATATGTATATGTTTATTATTTATGATGTATATGTATAGATAAACGAATGTTGCAGTGGTGTTGTATAAGAAAAATATATTTAAAACAATGAAAATATTATATAAACATGTGTGTGTGTGTGTAAAAAGGAACATCTGAAAGCTTGTATAAGCGAAAAACTTTCGCCTATTTGAGATGGTAAAAATTATAATCCAAAATAATGTCGAATGAAAGGGTTGAAAAAGGTATTAATGCTAAATTGTCAAATATTCTTTATTATTTTCTACAACTTGCAACGGTAGTCGATTTAATTAATCGATCCGTTCGCGATTTTGCTTCTCGCTCGTTAGTACGAATAATTAAGAGAGAGAGGGGGCGCGCCATCATTTGAATAAACAGTTACGCCTCAGCTGTTTACGCGAGTTTACCGTCGATATTGTTTTGCACCGTGTTTTGCCGTTACTAAAGATTTTCTAGGACAATTACGTGCGTGAGTGCAACGACGGTATTGCAGCAGCAAGTAGCAGCAGTGCAGAAGCAGTATTGCAGCAGATTAAAGGCAGAGTGAGGCAATGCAGCTGATAAATAGGAGGGCAGCGGCAGTTGATATATTTCATCAACAATTACGGCTGATCACCGTAATTGCACCGCAGGGTAGGTGCATCTCCCATCATTATTGCGTGACAAAATACATTCGGTATTTTGTCAATCGTGATAGCGATTTTTTGTATTCGCGCCGAGCGTTAGTTCGCGGTAGATTTCGAATCTACTCTTTCTCTCTCTCTCTCACCGGATAGTATTCATTGTCAAATCCTGTTCGCGAGCGTTAGTCTTTCGGCCGAATAAAGAGTGTAGTTATTTATATTAATTAAAGTTAGTCAAATTTATTCGCCGATTATGTCATTTAATTTTCCCAGTAGCTTAAGCGATTTGTAAAAGACTTAGGTTTTAATCCGATTACATCTAGGGGATTAAGTGGATTAGGCGTAAAGTCGTCCACACCTAAGATTCATCGAGTGTCACAAGGCACGTGACTTAAGGTGAGTTCAACTCCGTTCGATAGAAGACAATTAAGCGAAATCATCTGACGTAAAGGCGAATACACGTACAATCATACGTGTTTAACGGAGCGGCGGTTAGCTATGCACCGTGGGAGTTTGTTCTTAAATAAATTTCCCATTTTTTTTAGATAACCTGCCCCGTTACAAACTACGAGTATATACACCTCAAATAACAATCGAAAAAACGTCCGAAGACGCAGTGAAATTTATTTTTAGCTATTGTAGGCTTAAAAAATTATACTATATCATATTATTGTCATTCATTTCATATCATTGAATTACCATTACATTATTGTATTTATACAATTTTATTTTGTTTGATAGGTATACGACAAACAATCAAGTCAGAATTCTATATTAAATATACATGTAAAAGAAATACATTTCAATATTGCATGTATTCCTTTCACGAACTGTACTTCGATTCCCTCGAAAACTCTTATCACCGACTGTATTACGCGTGTCCGAAAAGGCAAGACAACAGACGAAGCTAAAGTAGAGAAAAGCCATGTGCTAATGAAATACTGATGTAAAACATTTTGGATTAATAGCTTTTAATGTCGTTTCTTGTTTTTACAGGTAAGCTTATGCATTAGGTTAAGTTGTTTGTAAATATTTGTAAATAAATAAATAAACTTGTTTTTACAGTGAAACCTCATAAAGTTATTAATTCCTAGAAGAGTGAAATGGGGTAAACTAACAGACACATTACAAAACGACATTTTTCCAGCTGTTCAAAAGAAGATATAAAACAGGATACAATAAAGATGGATAAATTATGTTTTACGTTCGTTGTAAAAACGAAACCCGAAGATCAAAAAACAAATATATATACCATAACCTCAATTTCTACACCATCCGGCGACACTTACATTATACCAGATGCATTAAAACCGTTAAGTCTAGACAAGGAGATTTAAAATGTGAAATTCTCAGCAAAGTTAAAAATTCTCTTAAAAAAAGGCATGAAAAAAGAGAAGTTTGGATTACCTTAACAGATGAATTAATAAAAACTTATTTAGATGATGGTAACATTCAATTTGAAGGAGAAATACTAGAGAAAGTTGAAAATAGAAAAGAAAATATAACTACAGAAGAAAATTTGATTAAAATCGTATTGGAATCTCTAGAAAAAAAGACAATGAGCGAAATCATACAAATAAATCAAAATTAATAGAGAAATTTGCACTAGAAAAATTTTCTGGAAAAATTACGAATATTGACCAATAGTTAAATAATTTTGAAAGTGAGTGTACCAGATTTGAGGTTACATCAGATACAGATAAAATTGAAATGTTACGATTGACAATGGAAGAATCCGCTATGAATTGGTATAATTCTATGATCATCAAAAACTCAATTGATTCCGAATGGAAAACCTGGAAAGACAGTTTATGTGAAACATTTTCAAATAAAGGTTGGTCGCCAGTAAGATACGCATTCAGTTACAGAAATAAACAAGGACCAATGCTAGAATATGCTTTAAAAAAAGAAAGATTACTATTGGAAATACATAAGGGTATAGATACACAAACGCTCATTAATCTTATTGCCACAGGATTACCAAACTACATAACAGACAAGATAGACAGACAAAAAATAAAAACAACAAATGATCTTTTCAATGACATTAGAGGCCTTGAACATTTGATAAAAAAAACAAATTCAAAAGATAAATATGAGAACAAAACGTCTGTCAAAAATAATAAAAGAGATAATAAATTACCATGCACAATATGTAAAAAAGAAAATAAAGGTATTAGATTTCATCCTGAATCTACATGTTGGTTTAAAAACAAACAAGAAGAGAAACAAAGATTTACTCAAGAAACAATGCATAATAATTTAATTGAAACAGAATTTTTAGAAGTAGATCCAAAAAACTAGTTTTGCCACCATTAATCAAGATACCAATAACAATTAACAATTCATTAAAAGTACAAGGAATATACAAGGTGTCAAATAAGTAACGGAACAAGGCTGTAGCTTTTTAGGTACAGATTATTAGACCAAGGTCAAGGTCATTCCTTTAGTAACTTTCAACGCGGAATCCGATGGTGACCCTGGATTTGACCTTGAGATTGACCTTCAAGGTTATTTCAAGGTCAACTTTGTTTTTTTAAATGGGAACCCCTATTTTTGACAACGGCAATCAAAAGAGCGGAAAATTTTACGTCCAAAACGGTATTTTTAAATTTTTTTTCATGGCCTTGAGAAGGTCGATTTAAGGTCAAATGCTTGAAAAACTGACTAAAATCGTTTTTTTAATTTTTAAGATATCGAAAAATGACCTCTACAAAATTTGTTCAGAACCGAGTGGGCCACCCAATGCACCAAAAACCTTTGACCTTTAACCTAAACTAACAGACACATTACATACATATACAATAGTATTATATCTTTGCGATTTTACGACTTATCTACAATTCAGTCGAAATTATATAAAGTCATATTCTGAGAAATTTGTAGAAAGATATGTATCTCACTGTTAACGCATTTTTCCGTGAATTTTCGATCGGCAACGCGAGTTCGTACACCGCTGTTTTTTGTCTACGAATAACTGACTGTTAGTTTGTAGTTGATTTGTTGGTGCGTACACGTGTATACATGCTTATTGAAAATTTTTTGGTTGGAATATGTTGTGTAGATATGTAATTTGATCAATTATGTCTCGAAGGGTAAAGTGTTGTGTGAACGGCTGTTCATTGGTGAGAAACATTGCAGCTAAACTAGAAGAAAGAATATCATTTTTTAGAGCTACCAAAGTAAGTAGGAACGTGTTGTGATCTTCGTAACAGAAAATTTTGACGGTCCTCACTATTCCGAGTGATCGTATTATTAATGTCATAAGTAACTTTACTTGAATGTATTTAGAAATTTTACATAAATAAATATTCAGGAGATCGGTAAAAAGCATCCTATGTTTCTTTATTAACAGAACGAAACACTTGAGAAATGGCGGGAGGTCATCCCCGATTTAATGAAGCATTACAATATTTGCGAATTGTATTTTAAAGAAAACGAAGTAGAAAAGACCTTCAATCAAAAGTTAAAAGATTATTCAATATTCACGATGATCAAAGAAAACCCTCATTTGAAAGAAGGCTCCCTTCCTATCATATTTCCTAATGTGGTCGAGTTCGACGAAGGCTTACCTAAATCAAAGGCCACAAGCAGTATACAAGAATGTATGATATATTTTATGTTTAATTTAATAATTGAAATAACAATATATACAATTTTTGGTTGAGATTTCCAAAGTAAATTGCAAATGATTTTTCTGCGCCGCGAGTGTATCGTCGCCACGCCACGCTTTATATCATCAAGCAGAGTTTAATTGTGTTTTTTCCGAAAATTTGGTTGGAATTGAAACCAAACTTTATTTATCCACTTTGTAACATCTTTTTCCTTTTGTAATGAAAATGGTAGAATTTTTATTACTTTTAAGAATGATTAATGATTAGTAGATCTTATAATATAAATATTTATTGGCTTATTTTTACATTGTCACAGTTAATAATCAATGTTTTCGAAAATTACAGAGGGAAATATAAAAATTCATCGCTTTTATGTTAATTTGCGCATATTTGAAATGCATTACAATGTCTTTATTTTTCATGAAGCGCTGAACAACATAGGCTTAGAGTTAAAAAAAAAGTTATTTGCAGTTTATTGATGAATGTTATAATTCAAATCTTTACGAGGATACCACATAAACTAGATTTGTTTAAAATTATTAGAAAATTTGGATTTGAAAAATTAGTTAGTTTATTTATTTACAACTTATATGTTACATTTGGTTTTCGCTTCTTATATTACAATTGTGTCTCGTGTCCAGTTTGTGTAATTGATAATATCTGTGTTTTGTGTGTGTATGTGTGTGCATGTGTGTGTATGTATGTGTGTGTTTTGTGTATATGTGTACGTATGTAGGTGCCTGCAACTTTTGCGTCCCTGTCTTCTGCTTCTGTCTGTTCAGCTTTTCTTCCTATTTTTCTGTTGATTAATCTTCTCTTTCTGCATCGTCCGGTCGTCTTCTTCATACAGCATCGTCCGGTCATCCTCTGGACAGACTCGACCTCGACACCTACGTTTCTCTGCATCGGGTGAGGGAGTCTGAGCTCAACCCAATGGCCTCCGCTGACCTGCTATGGCAGGGGAGCATTTAAGGAGGCAGGTGCCTTGTTATCCTATAGATAGTCTCTACTCCAGAGCCTACGTTCCTCTGCATCGGTTGGAGGAGACTGAGCTCAACCCAGTCACCTACGTTCCTCTGCATCAGCGAGGGGAGCTAACTGTTCTACAGTCTGGCGCCCCGCACTCCTACTTCTTTCGTCTCTCCTCTTTTTCTCTTCATTCCGAAGCTCTGTGATCACTTTTCTAGCAAAATCTGTTATGGCGTTCGATGTCTCCTGGGATGCAAGCATCTTTTGCACCAGGTTGCCTGGCATGATCGCCGCGTCGATTGTGCTTTCAAGCTGTCGTCGTTGGTGGTCAAATCTTGGGCACGTGAAGAACACATGCCGCGCGTCCTCCTTTATTCCGTAGCATTTTGGAAATTCTGGTGAGTCCTCATGCTTGTACTTGTACAAGAATTGCCGGAAACATCCGTGTCCAGTAAGCATCTGTGCCAGGTAGTAGTTGAGATCCCCATGTTTGCGATTCACCCATTCCGCTATTTTTGGGATGAGTTCATGGGTCCATCTGTCCTTTTCCGAGCTGTCCCACTGTGTCTGCCAGCATTGGAGGCTCTTCTGCCTTTCTCTCTTTCTGCAGTCATCTTTGTCTGCTTCTCTACTGTTCCGGTGATGGTAAATCCTTTTTTGTTCTTCGGTCAAGATCTCGATTGGTAGCAGACCGGATATCACGTGCGCAGCGTCCCTGGAGACGGTCCTGAATCCACTTGCGATTCTTAGCGCCATTTGGCGACATACTGGGTATATTCGTCTTTGGCACTCTTGGAGCTCTAGCGCACTACCCCAGATGGCAATTCCATACGTCAGTATTCACATAACCACTGAGGCTAAGGGGCTCGTCGTTTCGGTTTCGGCCCACCAACATTTGGCATGAGTCGGCTTAACGCTCCTCCAACTGCTGATACCTTACTATTAGTGTGCTCGACTTGGTCCTTAAAGTTAAGACGCGCGTCTATCATTACTCCTAGGTACCGGATGGATGGTTGCGACTCAATTTCGCAATCACCAACTTGCAGCTTAAACGTTTCACGCTTTTTTCTGCTAGTTATGAGCACAGCCTCTGTTTTGTGCTTTGCCACTTCCAGCCCGGAATCGTCCATCCAGGGAGCATATAAGCTGAATGTCTTCTTGAACAGGTTCTTAATATCCTCTTGTACTAGCCTACGATCACGAGAGCAATGTCGTCTGCGAATGCAACGGCTATTACCATCCTTGGTATCTTTAGGTTGAGAAGGCCGTTGTACATGACGATTCACAGGAGTGGTCCCAGTATTGAGCCTTGCGGCACTCCTCCACTGACCTTGTATACCTTCGGTCCGTCGTTTGTATCATACTGTAGGATTCTGTCAGTAAAATAGCTAGCTATTAGTTTCCGCAAGTACTTTGGGACGTTCATGAGCTCAAGGGCTTTCATGATCTTGTCCCACTTTGTAGAATTGAAGGTATTCTTCATGTGGAGCGTCACTACAGCACAGTAGTTTTTTCACCTTTTTCCCATCGATCTCCTGAAATCGCATCCCTGGCGTTTTAACTACTAGATTAATAGCATCAACGGTTGACCTTCCTTTCCGAAATCCAAACTGCCTGTCGGAGAGGTGTCTTTCAGCTATCACTTCGATTCTCGTGTATATGATCCTTTCTAGGATCTTACCCATCGAATCGAGCATGCAGAGAGGACGGTAAGATGATGGTTCGTCCGGTGGCTTTTTCCCTTTTAAAAGGAGGACAGCCTCTGCTGCTTCAATTGAGCAGGAAAGTAGCCCTCTTGGATGCCCCTGTTGTACATGTGGAGGAACATTTCCGGCGCTATCTTTATTGCCTTTTTTAGTGCGATGTTCCGTATACCGTCTGGTCCGGGAGCTCTCTTGTTCCCTAGTCTGGCACTCGCAGCTTTTAGTCCCTCTAAAGTTATCGGTGGTACCAGCTCTTCTAACATAGGGACATTAAGCTGTTGCAACGGTTGCTCTGGAAAAAGATTTGTCACAATCTTCTCTAGTAGGACCGGGCACGTGGGTGAGGATAGTGGTTGTGACTTAACCCTTTTCATCACCACCTTGTAGGGTCTTTCCCACGGATCGCTTTTTACTTCTTCGTGGAGTTCTATCCAGGAGTGTGCCTTGCTACTTTTAATTGCCTTAGCCAGTAAGTCCCGCGCTACGTTGTAAGAGTCTTTGAGATCTCTATAATTTGGCTCCTTCCTGGCTCGCGTGGCTTTTCTTCTTGCTCGAATGCTGTCCTGTCTTCTTTTGTCAATTTTGGCGTTCCACCAGTACATGGGCGGGTGATCGTTGTTAGGTCGCTTTTGTGACATCGTAGCGTTGCATGCAGAGACAACTCTACGAATTACTTCTTCTGTCTCTTCATGTGCACTATTGGCTGCGACAGGTCTAATATCTAGTGCTACTTCGAATAGCTCGGCGTCAAACTTGTTGGCGTTCCATCCTCTGAGATACGTCCTTTTGGTTGTCCTATTGCTCGTCCTTCTGCTTGAATGTCTCTTTTTGGCTTCACTAGCTATAACGGTCCAGCTGATGAGCCGATGGTCACTCATGTTCATAATGTCATGGACCTTCCATTCGTTTCCTCCTCTAGCTAGGGTGGAGCTAACCCAGGTGAGGTCTACGATTGAACTCCTATTTGCCGTCTGAAACGTCGGGAGAGTTCCGGTGTTCAGGAAGACCATGTCCAAGCAGGACATTGCCAACAATAGTTCGTTACCTCGTACATCCGTTTTCTTGCTACCCCATTCAACTGCCCAAGCGTTGAAGTCACCTGCTATGACATTGGGAGAGTGCTCCTTTGCGTCTTCTACCAGTCTGTCAAGCAAATTCGTAAATTTACTGATGTTAAGACTGGAAGAGGCATATATGCTGTAGAAGTTCACGTTCCCGAGCTTAGCCCTCACGAATTCCCTTTGTGTATTGTCTACCCGATCTTCGAATGTCTGGTTTCTACAGGACCAGATGGCAGCCTTGTCTGTGGCATCTGTCACCCATGCCTGCGTGCTGGGTCTCCTATTCGGGTCAGCAATGATGACCAGATCTGTTTTCATCTCTCTGACCGTTTGGGTCAGCAGGTCGTGCGCCGCCTCACTGTGTCACTTTCATCTTTTTCTGACTGTTTGGCTCTTTTTCTTCGCGTGGAAGGCAGCACATTTGTAGCTTCCTACCACGTGATGGTGGTCTTTGCCCCTTTCAGCACATAAAGGGCAGTGCGGGTCTTTCTGGCAGTCGGCGATTTTATGTCCTGCCTGGCCACACTTGAGTCAGAGGTCAGATCTGTCGATCTGACTCGGGCATTTACTGGCAGTGTGGCCCGTGTTCCAACACTTGTAACATTTCTGCAGTCTTATAACTTCCCTGATAGAACAGTTTACCAGGCCAATCCGGATTACGCCCCGCTCTCCTACTACTTTACGCGCCACTTCGTCTGGTAGCTTGACCGATGCTATTAGGGTTCCCTTGTAGGCCGGTCGAAGTGCTCTAATGGCGTCGTCGGTGACTACAAATTCGTTACCCGCTACTCTCTGAAGAGCTGCTTTGACTTCCGGTTTCGTAGTTGTCTCCTCGATGTCCCTTATTGATAGTTCCACTTCGTGTCTTGCCGGATACGATTGCCTGGCCAGCTAGTACATCAGTTATCTTTTTTTGGAGAGATTCCAGCTTATCTCCGCTGTCCCTGTTAAGCACTATCAGTAAAGGGTCATTGTTGGTTCTTCTGACCTTGTCAACATTTCCATCCAATCCTTCATCTGCTAGCTCTTTCTTGACTTCTCTTAGAATATCAGCGTATGTGGTACTACCCTGGGCGCTAATGAGGAGTGCATTTGGTAGCACCTTCTTCTTACGCTGATTGGGAGCTTTCTTCGTTTTTCCTTCTCCTTTGGCTCGCTTCTTCTTTTTTCCTCTTCGTGTTCTGTTGCCACTCCATTTCTTCGCTTTTTTCCGAAACTGCCTGTGCGGGTTTCTCTTCCTGTTTTTTTTCAGTCTGAGGGTCGCTACCGTTGCCAGTGGTGCCTTTTGCCCTAGAGACGTCTTCTTTGTAACCTGGGTCACGTTTGGGGAGGGCGGAGAGCGATCTTTCCTCTTTAGGGTCCCTTGTGAGAGGCTGTGCCAGTTAGTCTTTTCTGGCGTCTGGATCAACTCCTTGCGGACACCGCCGAGTTACTGGACTCTCTGGTTAGCCAGTATTTCGGTCATTTTCTCCTGTGCCGCTGTTGTGGGGTTGATACTCTTCGGTGCAGCCTTCATCAGTTTCCGTATTTGGTTAAAGGACTTCTCGATTCCGTTTACCATCCTACGGATTTCCGAGGTATCGTTCTTCGGATTTTCCCATCCGGCATTTTCTCTTTCAGATGCTCGACAAGTTCAGCTATCAGCTGTTCATGTTCCTCCCATGCACTATGCTTTTTTGGCTTTGGCGCGAGTTTGGAAAGAGCATTCCGAGATCCTCCATTTCTTGAATCTTCTTGGGATGTTTTATGTGGGCTCCCGTTCCCTAGCTCTCCTGTAGAGTTTTCCATTGCGGCATTCGCCGGGTTGCCTACGAATGCGCTGGTTCGTTGTTCTGGTGGTGCTTGGAGGCCCGTACTATTTCTTCCAGCATACATGGGTGATTGGTCTTCCACATATCCAATTTAAAGACCTGCAGTGGCCATCAGGTCTAGATCTTGATTGTTACCCCGATCGGAACCACTAGGAGGACCTCCGCTGAGCGGATTACATCCATGGGTATTTAAATCCGTGGCTTGATCTCCTATATTCAAGTTTTTTATCGGGGTTGACTTCCCCTATCTGGTTTTGGTTCCCCTAGATATTTGATTTCTCTAGTACCCTCCATATCTGGAGAGCTTTCCCCTATCCAACGCCTGGGGAGGCGCCCAGTAGGGGTCCAGCAACCCCCTTGGGCGTGTGTGTGTGTGTGTGTGTATGTGTATGTTTGCACGTGTGTGTGTGTATGTTTGCGTATGTAGATGTGTCTGCGAGTCTTGCGTCTCTGTCTTCTGTTTCCTTCTGTCCTTAGAGTCTTGAAATTTCGTTTTCTTGTTTTTCTTTTCCTTTCTCCTCTTCGTTTCTTTTTCTTTTCCATTTTAGCTCCATCATCCACACTATCTTTTCTTTGCTTCCTATTATAACTTTTCCCATTCTTCCCCATCCTTTTTGCTTTTTTCACATTTTTCTACTATGTGCTTCCAGTTTTCTTCCTCTTTCATGCACATTCTGCATCTCTTATTTTCTTCTTTTTCCCAATACCTGCTTCCTCTCGTTTCATTACCTAACCTAAACCTTTCCCTTATTTGTAGGCCTTTTATTCTTCCCTCTCCTTGAATTTCCTTTAATCTGTACTTTTTCATTTCTTCTTTCTGTTCTTTCCACTCGTTTATATATCTTGACTTTTCTAGATTTTTTTCTAGTTCATTTTTTTCTTTTTTCTTTAGCTCTTCTCTTATTTTTTTCCAAAACTCTTCTCTCATTTCGTCTCCTTCCTCCCTCTCTCTATATATTTTACTTTTTTCTAGCCTTTTCTCTCTCTCCTCCTTCTTACCCTTTTTATCCTTTTCATTTCTTTCCCTTTTTTTTAATTCTCTCCATGCTTCTTTTTTTATTGAGCCATCTTTTTCTTCTCTTATTTTGTTTTCATACCTCATTACTCTTTCTAATGCAGTTTCTTTCATTTCTTGTCTTCCTGTTTCCCATCGTATTAAGTAACTTGGCGTGTTTCTATCTAATCCCAATACCCACTTTATGTATTTTATTTGTAATCTCTCTATTTCTTCATATCTCTTCCATCCCCAGATTTTTGCTCCATACATAATCACGCTTTTCGCCAGTGCATCGAACAGGTTCATCCTTAGCTCCCAATTTTCTTTAAATAGTTTTTCTCCTAGCCCCCATAGTCTTCCGAGTCCCATATTTATTTTCCCTTCTATCTTCTTTATCTTTTCTGCTTTATGCTTTTTATTTCCGTTATTTCTGCATATCACATATCCCAAGTAATTGTACTCTTAAACCTTCTCTATTTTCTCACCTTCCCATTCGAATTCTTCTTCCTTTCCCCTTCCTCCTCTTCTCCTGAATTTCATAATCTTTGATTTTCCTACATTTAGCTCTAATCCCATTTCTCCCAGGTACCTTTTTAATTTTTTCAGCATTGCTTTCATTCCACTTTCACTCTTTTCCATCATTACGATTTCATCTGCACATCCTAATGTCCATATTTTCTTCCTTTCTATCACTACCCCTCCTTCTTGCACCTGTTTGATCTTGACCTCCAGGTCGGCGAAGGCAAGATTAAATAGCGTGGTTCTCAAAAGACACCCGTGCCCTACGCCTTTGTAAGTCTCGAACTCCCCATATATTTCTTCTCCAACTTTTACCTTACTCTCTGTTTTCTTATATATTTCTTCTATTCTTTTCCTAATTTTTCTATTTATCCCTTTCTCTTTCATTGTTTCCCATATTTTCATCCTCTTCATCTTGTCAAAAGCGGCCTTTATGTCGGCAAAGAATACAAACAGTTTTCCTCCTTTTTCCCTTATTTCCTTCCCTATTATTATTTTTAATACATATATTGCGTTCATTGTTCCTCTTTCCTTCCTGAATCCCATCTGCGTATCGCTTAGCGTTTCTTTAGCTTCTAGTTCTTTTTCCAGCTTTTTCCTCAGTATTTCCGCATATATTTTATATCCCGTGTCTATCTGCGTTATTCCTCTATAGTTTTCTACTTCTTCTTTCCTCCCTTTCTTAGATATTGGTACTATTATTCCCTTTCTCCATTCTTCCAGATATTCTTCTCCGTTCCATATTCCGTTTAGGCATTTTGTCATATCTTTTAACAAGCCTTCCGTGCCTTCCATCCACGCTTCATTCGCTATACCATCTTCTCCTGTCGCCTTTTTCTTTTTCATTTTTCTTATTACCTCTTTTACTTCTCTTACTTTGATCTCTTCACCTTCCACTCCTTCGCTCTCTTCGGTTTCTTCCCCTTTGCTTTCTTCCTTTTCTTTCTCTGCCAGTTATCTCTTGAAGTGCTTTAACCACTCTTCTTTTCCTATATTTTCATCTATTCCAATTCTTTTCTTCTTATTGCTATTCACTTTATCCCAGAATTGTCTTCTCGTCTTATCTTTTCTTATTTCTTCTGCCACTCTATCCCCCTCAGCATTTTTCGCTTTTCTTATTTCCTCTCTGTATTATCTCTTTGCTTCTAGGTATCTGCCTCTTTCTCCTTCCCCTTTTCTTACCTTATTTAACTCTGCCATCACCCTAGCCCTTTTTTATCCTACATTCTTCTCTCCACCAGCTTTTTTCGATCCTTTTTTTTCCCTTATCTTCTTTTTTACGACTGCGTTCCTCACTCTATTTTTTATCTCTTTCCATTTTTCTGTTCCCTCTATTGCGTCTATTCATATCTGATACTCTCTTATACCTCCTTCGCTCCAGTCGTTTATCATTCTTTCTTCCTCTTCTTTTCTTTCTTCTGCTATTTTGTCTACCAATTCCACTTCTACAGGTATGTGGTCCAACTTTACCCTCTCTTTTATTTAAACCCTTTTTATTACCTCATCACCTTCCTCGTTACCTACTACATAATCTATCGTTGAAATTCCTCTTGCTCCTATATATGTTATTTCTTCCTCTTCATCTCTTTTTTTTCTCCCATTCGTTATCACTAAGCCCATTGCCCCTAGCCATTTTATCATTTCTTCTCCCTCTGCGTTTAACACTTTATCTTTGGCCTTTATTTCTTCTAGGTTTCCTTCTGTCTCCCATTCTCTCCCTTCATTTCCTGTTCTTGCATTGAAGTCTCCTCCTATAATTATTGTTTTTCCTCTGTTCTCCTCTGTCTCTTCGCTTAGGTATTCATAATTTTCCTTTTTCTCGTGTTGCATATACACCGTTGCTATCATGTATTTTCTCCCTCCGATCTTTATTGCTCCTGCTATTACCTCACTTGTCCTTTCTTTCTTCCATTCGACTTTACTCATCCTTTTCTCTTACCGCCATTATTCCTCGCCCTATATCTCTCCCTTTTCTTCCTTCTCTTCTTGAGTCTCTTCACTCTATGTTATACCCTTTCAGTTGCTTCTCCACCCCAGCTTTTGCCCCTTGCCTCTTCACTCAGGTTTCGGTTAGCCCTATTATATGAAATTCTCTAACATATTCCCAGTCGTCTTCCTCCATGCTCCTAATTCCCGCCACGTTCCAGAATAGTATCTTTACTGCCTCTCTTTCCACTCTCTCCCTTCCCTCCTCTCTCTCTTTTTTTCCCTATTGTTTTCGAAACCCTTCCGTCCTTTTTCCTACCATTTTTCTCTCTTTCTCGCTCCACCACCGTTCTTCTTCCTCTGACTTCACTCCGTTATGCCACATCTTTACCTCTTTACCTTAACCTTTTATTTCTCTTGCTTTCCTTCTTACTTCCTCTCTTACCTTTCTCTGCTTCCACGTCCAGTTCTGATCTATAAAGATCTTTTCTACCCCAGCTTCTTTTTCCTCTTCATGATTCCTTCTTTTTTTTTCCCACGAAGCGCATCTAATTTGTCACATCTTTTTTCCACTTTCTCTCCGATCATCCCTCCCCGCTGTTCCTCCTATTTTTATTAGATTCATTATCTCCCCTTTCATTTCTAGTTCTTCTCTTAACCAGTCTTCTGCCTCACTCTTCCTTTCGCATCTTAATCCACCCTCTAAGTCTGTCACTATTATATTGTCTAACTTACTTTCTCTATCCATTTTTTCTCTCATATATTCTATTTCTTCCTTATTACCTACTTCTGTTCCTCTTTGCTTCTCGTTTCCTCTTTCTATACTTTCTTTTAATTTCACGCACGCTTCTCCCAACTGGTTCATCCTCTCTCCCCACTTTTCCTGCAGTTTCTTTACTCTAATTTCTGCTTTTTCCCTTTCTTCTTTCGTCTCTCTCCTTCTTTCTTCTCTCTCTCTCTCTCTCTCTCTCTCTCTTGTTCTCTCCTAACTTTTCCTATTTCCTTCTCCCATCTTTCTTCTCTTCTTTTCCCCTCTATCTCCGTTCTTTCCCTTTTTCCATCATTTCTTTAAACATTTCTGTCCATTCTCTCCTTTCATCCTCCCATACCTCTCTTAATCCCTTATATCTGCCCGTAACTTTTCCATTATATCCTCTGCACCACTACTTTTTCCCAGTTCTCTTATCGTGTCGTCCAATCCTTCTCCCCCCTCCCCTTCCATCTCGCTCCCCTCACTTTCACTCTTGAATCTTTTTGCCTCTCTCGTTTCTCCTCTAATATTCTCCCTCAGCCCCTCTCCGCTCTCTCTCCCCCTCATCACTTTTTCTCTTTTCCTCTTTTCCTCCTCTGTACCTTTCTTATCCATCCTTCCACCTTTATCTCTTAATTTTTCTATTGTCACAAATCTTTCCATCACTATCCTGTACGCCTTAATTCGTCTCTCTATATCTACCCGTGATCCCACCTTTATTCCCTGTCTTAACTTTTCTGTCTCTGCCTTGACTTCTTACCGCCCCTCCTCTCTGCCTGCCTTTCCCGCTTCCTGATTTTCTCTCTTAACCTCAACTTTTCTTTTTCCTTTACTCTTCTTTCTCTGTTTTTTCCTGCTCTTATGCCTCTCTCTCTCTCTACTCCACTTCTCTTCCGCCTCCACCCTCTTTCCACCTCTATCTTTCCCCTCAAACACTTTTTCTCTTTAACTTTCTCACCAAAACTCGCACTCAAAAGACACGTCCACTCCCTTCCACGAGTCGAAACCCACTCGGATTTGAAAAATTATATTTCAATTAATAATATATGGCAATTTGTGTTTACATGCTTCTACATATACTATCTTCGGTTTCACGGATGTTTCGACTAATGCTAGTGTAAAAGTTTTAGAAGCATCGAATGCAAGCAGCTCAATAGAGTCGAATGTATCAAATACACATGAGCGTATTGTGAGCGCAGATATTTTAAACAATCATGTTGATTCTGTACAGTGTTCTGTAAATAACATTGAAACAATGGACATGCTTGTTGTTCATAAAAATGTCGACTCAACTACACATGTACATTCAGCAAATATTACAGACGATAAGGCTATTACAAGCAAGACTATTTCCAATGTTACAGTTGTAAATGTGATAGGAAATGTTAATGGCTCTATTATTAACTCAGATTACGAAAATGAAAAAAGCTTGAGCTTGCATTTCAATAATTTAAATAATTCTCTGCTCTTTCCTGCTCTTGTCCAAGCCTCTCTCTCTCTGCTCCACTTCTCTTCCACCTCCACGTTCTGTTCTGCTCGAAAAACTCCATATCATGAAACATGTTTAAAAAATTACATCTATCAATCAATAACTCTATCAAAGCAAATTGAATCTGATACAAGAGAACAAGTTGATATTATTAATAACAGTTTTAAGCGCGTACTGTGTGAAAATAAGTATGAATTATCGAATTCAGCGTGTGAATTAAGTTTTATAACAGACCGCGTTAATTTTTACGCCAACAATGCAAATCAACCAGTGAATAATAATAAGGTTAAAGAGCTGCTAATTAAAGAGTATGGTGAAAATATTTTATTTTCTCATTCCGTTAACAAATCAAAATCGTCATTGGTTTTTCTTAGCGATATATCTTTAAATAAGATAGTTGAACGTATGCGGAACTTTAATGATCCTAAAACAATTATTCAGCAATGCGTAGATATTTTAAAACCAGAATTACTATCGACTAACGCGGACATGGTTAGTTATGTTTGCGATGATAATGTAACTGATTTCTGTTTTAACAAATTCAAGTTACCACCGCACTGGTCTATATTTTTTAACAAGTTGTTTACAAATAAGAAACCATTAAGTGATATTAAATTACGTCGCGCAAAATCTATCTTCATGGATTTTCAATATGCTATAAATGGAACACATACTCCAAAGCAAATTGCATTAGCTGAAATGATTCATCATACAACACGCTCAAAACTACTTATAAATATTTTATCAAAACTAAGTCATAGTATCAGCTATACCGATTTATTAAATTTAGATTCTAATTTAATTAAAAAAATTGTCTATGAACAAAATCATTATCTTATTAGAAATCCAAGTAATATTATCAAGAACTCATCATTATTTTTACATGGCGCTATAGATAATAATGATTTTATGGAGGAAACATTAAACGGGAAAAAAACGACACATGTCACAGCTATGGTATTGTATCAACCGCGCTTATCCGACTCTCTACGTGTTATAAATTTTATTTCAAATGATAACATAAAAGATATTAGTTCAGATTTTTTACTCAGCCAACCCTTAGAAAACTTTGTTGTCGCCAATCGCAAACCACACGTTTCTAATTCTTATGCAGATCTAGATACGTTTAAAATAACGAAAAATCATCACTCAGAATTAATATGGATACTTTGCAAGTTGAAAATGAATGATAACGGCATGATTGAACGTCAACAGAAACAAGTTATTCCGAGTTGGGCTCCGTTTCATCAAGTGATTAGTACTGAAAGTTTTGTAGTATCCAATGTTGGATTTTGTAACTTAATTCCTCATTCTCCTACGTCTCCCGCAGTTATATTTACAGCTATGAAAAATTTTGTTGCCTTATCAGAATCAAATGGGAAGGAATACAGTGTTTTAAGTGCAGATATGGCAATTTATTTAATAGAAAAGTTGATTCAAATGCAGTCAACAAATTATTTTCCCAAGCTGATACTACGAATTGGTTCGTTTCATTTGCAAAAAAATTGGCTAGGTATTTTAGGTCAATATTTGGAGGGTTGCGGGACTGAAACTATTTTGGTTAATGCGAATGTTTACGGTGAAAACACCGTAACGGCAATTTTCAAGGGATTGCATTACAATCGAGGCGTTCGAGCAGCAAAGCTGATATATGAAAGTATTAGAGTTTGTCAAATATTACAATATGCTAAAAGTTATAATGGTACGATTCTGAAACAACTACTTTTATTGTCAGAATTTCAATCATTTCGAAATTCGATTATTGATCGTAATTTTGAAGAAATTATTAAATTCTTCCAACGTATTCATGAAAAAACAACCATTTTTTTTAATAAATTTAATGAATTTGTAGAAAAAAGAAGTCAAGAAAATCAGCTTTTCTTGTATTTCAATAATTATTGTAAAATGGTTGAAATTCTCTTTGACTCGATAAAAGCTGATAGAGAAGGAAATTTTGATCTTCACTTGGCATCAACAAGACAAATGCTACCTTATTTTTTTGCAATGAATCATCCATTGTACGCTCGAGGAGTATTGTTATATCTTCAAGATATGGCACATCTTCCAACACCTGTCAAAAATGATTTAAATGAAGGAATGACTTCTGTTAAGCGAAGTGAAGGTATTTTAAATGGAGTTGGCTGTGATTTAGCTTTAGAGCAATCACAAAATCGAGCTTCAGCTGTACCTGGTGGATTAATCGGCAGGACACAGAGTGAAAAATTGATGCAAGAATGGCTTATGTTGTATCCTATAAAAAATTCATTTCGGGAAATATTAATTTCGTTCTGTGGTTTAAATGATTCGTCAGATGATGTATTGTCATTTAAACACAATGAATGGAATACAAATCAAATTTCCGCTGATGAAGTTGATGTTAATAATATTATAATGGAATTAAATTCATTAAATATTTTTGACCACAGTAATGATTCCAAAGGTTTGTATAACATAAGCAACGGTAAATTTGCTAGTGAACAAGTAACTTCTTTCCTGCTTGCTCTAAAAGATAATGGTGATATTTTATTGCAACAGTTTATTACTGGACGATTCTTAAATAAAGAAAAGAGTGTCTTTGATAGACTTGACAGAGTAGTTGTAAAAAATTTTAGTTATGTCGAACAGAAAAATTGTAAAACTAAGACAGATAAAGAACTGGAAAAAACTAAAGAAATGATAGATGTACAAAAATTAATAATGATATTAATGCAAAGAGGATATTCCACACTCGACATCGTATCTTACGAATTACTTGATTATCCTAAAGCTTTAGCAAATGCAGAGGGGTTTTACAAAAAATCTACTAAAGCAGATTTGATGCATGATATCGAAAAACGTACCAACTGTATTCAAGATTATTCAGCTATTTCAACTTCCAATATGAAGATTCATTTATTTGGCGGAATGGCAGTAGTGCATTTGTTACAGCTATCGAAATTTACAACTTTTGGTGATTTTTCTCAAGCTTTTTTTAATTTTATCACGGGGCATTTCAAACCTTATGTACGTCGTATAGATGTAATATTTGATAGATATGATGATCTAGGAGTTAAACATTTAGAAAGTTTATTGAGAAAAAAAAATTATAAATCATCAAAATTTATAATAAAAAATTCTGAAAGTAAAATTCCTAGTAATGTTTCTGAATTCATGGCCAATCCTAAAAATAAACTACAATTGGTTCAATTTCTGTGCAAAAACGCCGGAAAATTCGTTAACTTGAACAATAACCAGCAGTTAATTATTGCAGGAAGTTTTGATGATTTCGAAAAATGTTACGAAATTAAAAATGATAGCATTGTAGAAATCACGGAATTATGCAGTAATCATTCAGAAGCCGATACTAAAATTTTTTCTCATGCAATGTATAATTTTAATCCTAAAACAGAAATAATTATTAACACTGTAGATACAGACATTTTTATTATAGGAATTTATTTTTGGCCTATATTTCAAGCCCTGGATTGTTCGGGTTTGTGGATCATAGTAACCAATCAACAACAAAAACTATTAGCTTGTCATATAGCAGCTCATTCATTGAACAATTGTATATCTGCACTTTTGCCTACCTTACATGCCTTTACAGGTTGTGATAGCACCAGTAAGATTGGTACAAAAAAAAAGGCAATGGATTTATTAATCCCTGATAAAAAATTTCAAAGAGCTCTCGTTCCTCTAGGCTGTGGATCTCCGTTAACCACTTCGGACTACAAAGCATTAGAGCAATTTTACCTAAAACTTATTAATAAAAAAGGCGAATCCGCAGATGAAGCTCGAGCAATTATTATTTCGCAAAACTGTGGAATAAACATCGATCTCTCAAATATTCCTTGTACATCAAATGCTTTATATTTACATATTTTACGAGCTGATTTACAAACTTATATTTGGAAAAATGCAATTTGGCCTCAATACACAGTATTAAATTTTATTGATTATGGATACAAAGAAGAAGATGGTATGTACTTACCATTATTTATAACAAAAGCTGCGTTACCAGAAAATTTAGTTAAACCTTGCAAATGTCTGAAAACGTGTGGCACTAAGTCTTGTAGTTGTAGAAAAAATAATGTACAATGTATACCTTTATGTAAATGAAACATAGACGAGTGTAAAAATATATAATTTTCATTGTTTATGTAAGAATTTAATATAATTTTTTTAATAAAATCGAATTGTAGTGAATGGAATCCACTTATTCGTTAACATATCAATTAATTAATTAAACTACCTTCTATTGCGACGCGACAGTGCAGAGAAGCGGTCGGTTGAGCACCCATGCTGCATTGCCTTAAATTACGCGCTCAGACGCGAAGTGTTTCTTGCTAAAAATGGGGTTTGCCGTTGACTTTTCGATTTTTTTTTTTTTAACATTGTAGATGAAGATTGTAAGTTTATATATCGTTCATTTGCCATTCTAAATTCGTAGTTTTTCACGCTGATTAAAGGCTTCGAAAATCACAAAATTGGCATTTTTTCGAGTTTCAATAATTTTTTACACGAAAACTATCAACTTTAGGCGGAAACGAATAAGAACTTTTTTTGTTCCAAATTGTTCAATTAATTGAAAAATATTTTTTTCAGAGCCTAAAAACAAGTATTAATCATTTGTTTAAAAAAAGTTAGTTTAAACAATTACTGACCAGGTTAGCCGCCGGCAAACTGAGGTTTATTATTCACAAGAGTCTAAAGAATGCGAATATGCAAAAAAATTCCAGTCTAAATGATCTTCGACGAATGCGCCAATTTCGCCCGGACTAAATTGCAAGGACATTGAACAACTTATAAAGTTTGTTAATCATTCGGTGACATCATGTCTCAAAATGGACGGCATAAAAAAGTACCATATTCTTCGTTATATTAAAATACAATTATTTTAATTTTTAGAATTTAGAATGTTTTATGTAAATGTTATTTCGAAATCAGATCGCAAAAATGTTATGGATTCATTCTCAAGAAGGTTAGTTCACCAGGTCCGCCAGTAATGCAATGCAAGGAATGCTCCGCTGCTCGGTTGAGGTTGAGAAAAAAAGTAAATGCGAAAGAAGTAAAGCTTAAGGAGAAAACAAAAGGAAACAATTAGTTATGTCTTTGAAAAATGTGAGGCGCAAATATGGGAGATAACAGGAACAAGTAATATGAAAAGATAATGTATATTATATATCGTATCTATAGAAAAGTAAATCTTGTTTCTCGTCTTGTTCTTATTGTTTATTGACCGTGAAATGCGGTAACATATATGATATACGGTAGTGTTTGGACATAACTGAAATCTTTAAGATTATCAATTATATGATTATCTTCATCATGCTAATTATTTAATCGCAAGTTTAATTCAACATTATAAATATCATGTTAAATTGTTAGGTTGAAAAAGAAAATTATGCAAATTAAAAATGAATGTGCCAAGACGTCAGAGGAGGCGGCTATAAAAATTAGCGAGAGGTTTCCGGAAAATAGACGATTAAATATACAAGTATGCGTGGCTGTATCGAAGGTCAAAGGTAGTAAAGGCATAAGATATTCAATACAGTTGATCTATGAGTGTTTGATGCTTCGAATAAAAAGCAAGAAAACTTACCATCCCTTGCGATCACGTCATATATTTGCCCTACCATCATTAACAACACTTAGTCGTTACATGAAGCGAATAAAAGGAACATACAGTTTGGAACAAAGCACCTTTTACATTTTAAAAACGAAAACTGAAAGCATGAATTCCAATGATGTCCGAGGTTAGCAATTATAAATTCATTATTCTCATAAGCAAGTAACTCTATGTAAATAGTACGAAAATGTCTTTTGGTATGTCGTTTATCGATAGCTAAATTAATCCAGCATTTAGATGATATTTTCCTTCTTTTCACGACGAAATCGTCAATTAGCACTAGTGCAATCAACTACTAACGTTTCTTTCCAATGTAGTATTTAACGTGAAAAATATTGTAACAATTTTACAAATTCTTTTTATTAATCAACTAATTGAAGCAATATATTAAACAAAAGAATCTTTTATTTGAATCATCAATAAATTACTATCCAAATTTGAAATACACACCTTTTTTATTCTTTGAGACAGAATAACCGAAGTTAGTGTTCGTTTGTTATTAATAACGTGAATGTAAGACCGTCAAACATTTTCGAATACAAATTGCTTTTTATCAATAATTGCGTATGACTAATTCGACTCTCTACATTTATTTTGTAATATAACCTGACGTCGTATATAAAATCAAGTAGCGTAACAGAGTTTTGGGGCAACGGGTTTACCGTGTCTGTCTTGTGAAACATGTTTAGGTAATTTCTTTAATAAGGCAATGGTTTGCTATTTTTACAACTATTGTTTGTATAAACGAATAAATTTTACGACATTGATACTGGAATATTTTATACTTGTAATACGGTAGATGATAATTTATTTATTAACTATATTTCGTTTGCAGGAGTTATTCTTGTAGATGATATGAAGCTTGCAAAATCGCTATCGTTTAATAGGCAAAATTTACAATTCGAAGGCTTCGCTAATCTTGGCAAGTATACTCCCAAACACCAACAAGGAGTTAAAGGTGATCACGCGTTGGTGATTATGTTTCAACCTTTCAAAGGGAAATGGGTACAAACATTAGGATGCTTCTTAAGCAAAGGTAGCGCAACTGGAACAGTTTTGCATCAGATATTGTAGAAGGTATAATATTGGCTGAAAAAGCTGGATTAAAAGTTGATGCGGTCACAAGCGACGGTGCATCGTGGAATCGAAATATATGGGAATAATTTGGTGTAAATGAGGAGAATATAAGTATTCCTCACGTAGCTGAGACTGATCCTGATTCCATGCGGCGTTTATGGTTTTTATCGGATTTTCCACATTTGATAAAATGTTTGCGCAACTTTTTTTCAAAGCAGGTACGCTACGTTAACATTTGGGTAAGACATTTTGTGTATTAATATACGCTTTACTTTTGCTACATTTAAGGCTTATTTCAAAATCTCGTTTGAAAGCTTCGACTGCAGTAGAAGCTTGACAGATCGCCATTTAATTACATGTGACTAATTGAGCTTTTGAGTTAAGAATACGAGGTGTGATCAAAAAGTAACGAGAATTATTTTTTTTCTGAAAAACTATTTATTTATTCATAAATATCGAATTTGTCCCCTTCAAAGTAATCCCCCCCAGATATAATACATTTTTTCCAACGCTTTATCCGGTCTTCAAAGCACTTTTCAAGCTCACTTTTTGATACAGCTCTTAGCTCCTTCAGCGATTTCTCTTTTATCTCATCAATGGTGTCAAAACGTTGTCCTTTCAATGTTTTTTTTAATCTTGGGAATAAAAAGAATTCACAGGGAGCCATATCCGGTGAATATGGTGCCTGAGGTAACACAACAGTATTTTTTTGTCAACTAACGCGTTATGAGCGGGAAGCGTTATCGTGATGCAGTTTCCACGAATTGTTTTGCCACAAAATCGGTCGTTTTTGTCGAATCGCTTCACGTAAACGGCGCATAACCTCTAAATAGTATTCCTTATTGACAGTGTGACCTTCTGGTAGGAATTCATGATGTACTATACCGTTCGAATCAAAGAAGACCGTGAGAAGAACCTTCACTTTTGATTGCACTTGGCGAATTTTTTTTGGTCTTGGCTCACCAGGCAGCTTCCATTGCGATGATTGCGCCTTGGTTTCAACGTCATACCCATAAACCCATGTTTCGTCACCAGTTATAATGCAATTCATAAATTCTGGATCGTTATGGCTGCATTCAGACATTCTTTGGAGATTTCTATGCGAGTTTGTTTTTGATCAAAATTTAACAGTTTTGGGACGAATTTGGCTGCTACACGTGTCATGCCTAAAACTTCACTGAAAATTGCTTGACACAATCCAAATGAAATACCAGTATCATCACTGACTTCTCTGATAGTGATTCTTCTAGAATCATTTGTTTAACCTTTTTGACGTTATCCTCGTTAATTGAAGTGTTAGGGCGGCCAGAACGATCATCATCTTCGTGGTTTTTAAGGGTTGTAAGGATTTGTGGGAATGATGTAATTTAGGTTAAAGGTAGATTAGCCTGTCTATGGTATATATCTTAATTTTCTTGCAGAACAGTAGTTGATTGAAGTCGTTTGACATAAAATTCGACGTCGAAACTTTCAAAGCTGTACGAGTATGTTCTGAGAGGTACAATATTTATGAAATCGAAAAACTTTAAAATACAATATCTCAAAGAAAAAATAAGCTATTTGAGCAAACTCAACGGCATTTGAAAGGACTAGGCTGCTACTTTGAGATGTCTTTTATAGTTTTTTGTGTATAGAGAATGTCGTAGTGCTACATAACCTCAAATATAGGCAAAAATCGCTATTTTCGCACTTTTAGGTTAGGATATCTCAAAATCCTGACGTGTTGGAGAAATTCTGAGGCCGGATTCGGTTTCGGCACCAAAAATTCTTCGGGGAACCATGTATGGCTTGCTTGTGCAAAAATCTTGTCGGACTGTGTTATCGACATACCTATATTAAAAATCATTAATTACTAGCGAATACCTATAATAAAAATCATTAATTACTAGCGAAGATAACCTCGCTCTCTAACGCTCGTTTTTTAATTGTGCTAAAATATAATTAATAGTTTTATATTTCGTAAACTTGTATCATTATTTAAAATTTGTTAACATAGTCACATTTAAAATCTTTGAGATCGACCAATTACTATCGTATAAGTCAAAAATGGTATTATTATTATATTAATCTCATAAAAATATTTTATGCACAGCGATTTTTCGGTATGATGCGTAATTATTGCGGTTTAAATCACCTTCCCGATTCGGCGCTGTTCATACAAACTTACAGGCTCGTTTCAACTTACTCATTAGTCAAACCACCGAAAGGGTCAAATGTTACGAGCAGTGATCTTATGAAAAGCTTAACTTCAATAACAAATGCTACAGATATTAATGACGTAGAAAAAAAACAACAATGGGATACACTAATTGACACATTACTAGACAGAGAAGTGGGTATGGATCAACTTGAGAAGGTTGCTGTCAAGTTCGAAGAGCATGATTATATGAAATGTACTACCTCTCAATACGTAATTGCATACGTAGCTGGATATGTGGCAAGTAAATCAGCTCGATTTGTTACTATAATGGGAGTAAACACTAACGGTAAAAAGCATCGTCTAGTTTGTTCAGTTTGTACCACAACACTATATCTCGACAACAAAGAGCTCGTGCCAAATTCATACAAGCTCATACACATCAGAAATAGAGGTGCTTTAATATAGCCTTCTATACAGCTTCTTAATTTAATTAATATTTTAGAAAGAGCTATTTCGACAGTTATTAATTATCAGCAGATTATTTATGTGGAATTATTATACAACGTTACCACAAAATTGGCAGAATTACCACCACTTCCATTACTTGGCTGTAAAGAACACAATACTCCATTCACTCATAACATTGTTGCTTTCTTCTTGACGACACGAATGTTTTTTGTCGCGAAGCAATCTAACAAGAATGACAATATTGAGAAAGAAATGACAAGAGAAAGAAGAAAGCTCTCGAATATTCCTGCGACAGAAACGAATAGTGTTGGCATCGTAAAACAACCTGATAAAATTAAAACCAACAACGCTACGAAAAACACAAGAAAAAGAAAATACGCCTGTTCTAGTATCGAAGTTGAAGTAAAACCTGCCGCGAAGAAACAATGTAAGGGAAAAGAAAAAAAATTTACGAATAAGTTAATAGTGAATCGCCGATAATTAAATAATATTGTTTTTTTCAATGATAAAATATGTAATAATGGAAAGAAGGAAAATAATGAGAGATGAGAATTCACTTAATTTTAATTATATTCAGCAACATTTCGTCAGCACATTTGCTGACCTCTTCAGGCTGATTTCTCTCGTAGTCAAATTATTATAGGCTAAAACGAACAACTCGTAGCCAGTCACGTTACTATATATATAAATAATATTGTTTGTGAAGGTATGACACCGACGTGTAAATAAATCATTATAAAAAAATTATACTCGTGTAAATACTCTTGAAGTCAATACCAATTCTCGTTTAAACGACAGTTCAAATTATTTTAATATAATTAACATCAATATATAATGATCATGCATCGATATATACTGAATAAATCGATTAAAAAAAAATCTGTTAACATCTCAAATAAACGTCGCATTATTAACGCGCTAAAAATAAATTTCACTGCATCTTCGGACGTTTTTTCGATTGTTATTTGAGGTATATATAGTGGTTGAAAATGATAAAGAATATTTGATAAATTAGTATTAATATCTTTTTCAACCATTCGACATTATTTTAGATGATAATTTTTACCATTTCAAATAAACGAAACTTTTTCGCTCATACAAGCTTTCAGATGTTCCACTTTACACACACACACACATGTTCATATAACATTTCCATTGTTTTAAATATATTTTTCTTATACAACATCACTGCACATCACTGCAACATTCGTTTATCTATACATATACTAAAAATATCATTATATCGTATAAAAAAAAAGTAGATCTCAAATAAACGTCACATTATTGAAAATAATTTTCAGTAGCTCTTGAAAAATATAGAAAATAAAATGATTTTTTGTATCGATTAAACGGACTAACAGCACAGTCTGTTGATGCGTTAGTTTTACTTATTTGAATTTCAAGCGCAATAAACTTATATTTTGAAGAATGTGATATATGTTTCTAACCGGCGATATTTTTAATTTCTTCGTATAATACCATAGCGTTATTATTTTTTTCAGCATTCATGTTAAAAGGGCTAAAGCTTAGTTTTTGTGGCACGCATTCCAGTTAAGGATAAATATATCAAATTGTTGATAAAAATGCCCCAGTAAACTCTTCAAATGTTCAAGGACGTTTTCTATCATTTTATATTTTGAATAGGTACAGAAAAAAATGGTGAAAGTCTGTGCTAATTTTTCTTAAATATCATCTTCAGAAAATTTCATTTGTATGTGCTTCATCATTTAAACACAGAATCAATACTTATATGTTATTTGCATTTTCAATTTAGTTTTACGTATTTATATGCTTCCAATATTCTCCATAATGACGAAAAAAAAATTCATCTCTAGGGTTTCGAACCGGCTATCCTAACAATTCAAAGCAGAAACTTTGGCCTCTCGGCTAACGTGCTTATATCACTGTATAAATGTCAAAAGTTATATTTAAGTTGCCGAGAGGGACTTGTGATTAAGTTTATGGTTATAGTATTTGGGGTTTGAGTCTCTTGATAGCTAGCTCATCATACATGTCAACTCAAATCATATCGTAATCATAATTAAGCACAGTTTTGAAGCATAATTTTATATACGTTATTGCACGTTAGTTGACAGAGAACGGTAGATAACATCAACCTGCTACGCAGTACGAATGACGCTCGCTAGAGGGGTCTGACGCTAGCTAGTGTCAGCTATTTCGATGAGCGAGTCTGGCGATCTTCACCGGTGGAAACGTCCCAGATTTCTGTTGGCCGGCCGTATCAGTTGGGTCTCCTTCTCTCTTACTCCCTGGTAATAACGTACTTCCAAACATTCTTTCGAAAAAATGGACTTGGGTCGTTCTTATTAGACTCATATAGTCATCTAATTGCCTCGGAAATACGTCTGAATTTTTTCAAAATTTTCCGAGGCGATTTTTGAATTTTCGGAGAATACGGAAAATCCATTTTTCGAAAATCATCTCTAAAAATTCTGAAAAAATGCAGGCGTATTTTTCGTTTAATTCTAAGACTTTTTTGTTCAATGAACTTTTTATATAATCTTAATGGTTTCCGAGATAAAAAATGAGAAATGTTTTTTATGGATTTTTTTTTATTTTACTACCATTTTGTTGGAAGAAGTGGTTCAAAAAATCCACCAAAATTCCTAAAGATACTTTGATAGTCGTGATCACCTCTGATCATATTTGTTTGATGATTTTTAGCGGTAACATTGCTAAAAAAAATCGCAAACTTGATTTTTCGTAAAATTTTTCAAGTTTTTATTGTTTAATTGGCTATAACTTTTTTATAACGCAATCAATCGTAATTTTGAGAAAAGATTCTGAAAGAGCATTAAATTTCCTATCCAAATACGTGTTTGCAAAAATTTCTTAGGCCTATGACTACCGAAAAAAACGCGTTGAAAATCGACAAAAAAATTGAGCATTTTGGTCGTTAATGGGTTAATGTTGAATATGTCAAATAATATTTTTATGGGAAAAACTGCATGAATATTCGATTTGTTTTAAGATATACACGAAAACTCCGGATTACACCAAATTTTATGTCATTTTGGCCATTTTTTAAAGATTCCGGTGATTTGAGGTATGATAAAAAAAATGTTCTTGTCAACTTTAACGACTATGATCATGATTGATCAGATTTAGAATTTAATCTCAATAACCTTTCATTTTGGAAAAAAATTTTTTAAAAATTTACGTTTTTTCGCATTTTTTTTCTTTGAATCCGCCATATTTTTTTTTTCAAGGCTTCTGAAATGCAAATTTGACTGGAAATCGAAAGAACATGCTATAAAATCGTTGGATATGCTATTCTGATAAAAATTTACTCAATTTTTCTTATTAAGTTTAGAGCACAAAGATCTATGTAAAAATCAGCATTCTTCGGTGTTAATGGGTTCATAAATTTATGAAACGGCCTGATTTAAGTAGAGTAATATGACGAAGATGTCAAACTTGTGCTTTTGATTTGAATTCTATTCAAGTCAATTTAAGTAAATCTATAAGAGTTGGCGGAAGTATTAATAGCCATTAAAGGCTATTCAGAATGAAATTTCACGAGATGGAGTTGTTTAGAGACCAATTCATTTAGTATTTGAAAATAGAATTAGTACAGCATATATAGTTAATCAACATCACTTATGTTAGACATAAAAACGTTTCTAGTTGCTACAAATCAACTCTTATAAATTAAAATACTACAATCTCTTGCTATGTATACTACTTTAAAGACAAATACAGAAATAGCAGCACAATTTATCGTAAAGAAATACTAAGAAGATATTCAAATAAAGTATTTCAATACAGAAAATGTTTGCATTTATAGAACTACTAATCTTGATAGATGGTTTCAAAATAGCGTTAAAGACATTATACGAAAGCAAATAGAAGAATTTCAAGAAAGAGACTCAGACTGGTCGTCAAAAACTATTGTTAGGCTCACTATTAATATAAATATGTTTAATCCTCTTAAGCTATACTCATATATTCCATTACCATCAAGCTCAAATAATGAAAAAGCATGTGTTAATGTTAAAAATGAAGACAATGAATGTTTTTTTTTTAAAATGGGCTATACTTTCATGCCTTCATCCAGTTAAACAATACAAGCCCTATGAGAAAGAATTGAATTTTGACGGTATAAGCTTCCCTGTAAAAAAGAAAAGTATTCTTAAATTTAAAAAGTTTAATAATATAACTATAAATTTATACATACTTAAAAAATATGGATCAAAATATGAAGTCTCACCATGCTATATAACAAATTCAAAACAAACTAAAAATGTCAACTTACTCTGAATGTAGAATGAATATATTGATGAAAATGACACTAATAGATCTTGTATACCAATAGACGATAATAATTTCAAATTAAAAACTCACTACGTATGGATTAAAAATGTATCTGCTTTTCTTCGCAGTCAAATTGTGCGACATACTAAAAATTGTCTTCACAATTTTACTAACGAGAAAAATTTGAAATCGCATGAAGTCGACTGTTCCAAAATAATTGTTAGATTAATTTACCTGACGATTCCACTCTACAATTTAAAAATTATAAACATAAAGAGGAGATTCCATCTGTTATATACGCTAATTTCGAATGTTTCTTAAACCTGTAGAAGATGTGAATAGAAACCTCGATGTTAAGAGATACGGTTTCCAAGAACATAAAGCCTTTAGTGTTGGATTATATGTAAAATGCCGTTATGATGATAATAATTCTATGTATAAGTCATATAGGAAAAAGTTAAATGAAGATGATTTACCACCATTGTGATTTATAAAATAATTGTAGTCTTTAGTGATTGAATTACAAAATAGTACATTACGATACAAGTGCGGGAAAGTAGATTCTAGTCTCGTGCAACGTTTACGCCCGAGCAAAGCGAGGGTGGAATAATACACGAGACGAGAAACTCTTTCCCGAACATGTGCCGTACCGTGTTTTTAGATACGATGTGTGGAAAGTGCGATTTTCAACGTACGTTTTTTGCCGAGCGTGCGGGAAAAACGCACTTTCCTCACGGAGTGTCGAAAAATTTATAACAATACTATAGAAATGGATTCATCATTTATTAATGAACAGGCATTCATAACAGCAAGAAGATGTCATATCTGCAATCGATATTTTCAAGAGAAAGAAAAATGAGATTGAGATCATTATCATTTAACAGGAAAATTTAGAGGTGCAGCTCACAACCATTGCAATTTGAATTATAAAAATGCCGCTTTTATACCAGTCATATTATATAACTTAACAGACTATGACTCTCATTTTATTATAATAGAAATTGCTACTAGCTCAGAATTTGAAGGAAAAATCTCTGTTCTCGCTGAAAACAAGGAACGATACATATATTTCACAAAAAAATTGTAAACAGTCGAATTAACTTTCGTTTCATCGATTTATTTCGATCTCTAGATAAATTAGCATCTTTAATTACTTCGGCTATTAGATATTGTACAGCGAAAATTTTAGAAAGATAATTATAGTATAGAACAAATCAATTTACTTAAAAGAAAAGGAGTTTTACCATATAAATATATTCAAAATTTAAATAGTCTAACTGGGTCAGAGTTATCTCCCATTAAAAAATATCAGCCAATTGATAGATAGTGATATTCCTGCTAAAGAATTTGAGCATGCTCCAAACGTATGGAATATTTTCGGCAGCATTTGGAAAAAAATAGATTTAGAAATGTATTCTGATCTCTATCTAAAGTCGGATGTACTTCTACTAGCTAATATTTTCGAAAATTTTCGATCAACCTGTAAGAATGCGAATGATCTCGATCCTGCTCATTATTACACCAGCCCTGGATTAACATGGAATACAATGTTAAAATGTAAAATATTAAGCTTGAACTATTAATAGATATAGATATGGTATTATTCATTATAAAAGGTATTCGCGGAGGAATTAGTAAATGTTTCAATAGATTTTCAAAGTTAAACAATAAATATATGGGAGAAGAATTCAATGAAGATGAGACAAACAAAATTTTTTTGTATTATTACGTGAATAACCTTTACAGTTGGGCTATGAGTCAATCACTACCATATGAAGGATTTAAATGGGTTTCAAATGTAGACAAGCCAAATTTTTTCAATGTTGCCGATAACAATGATGTGGGCTATATTTTAGAAGTAGATCTTGAGTATCTGCAAGAGCTACATAATGATCATGAAGACCTTCCTTTTTGCTCAAAACGTGCTAAACCGCCGGATCGAAAAAAAAACTTTTGACAACGTTTCATGATTAAAAACGTTACGTCATTGATTACAGAGCATTGAAACAAGCTTTTAAATTTGGACTAAAACTTAAAATATACCTAGAGCGCTGGAATTCACATAAAAGCTATGGCTCAAACCTTATGTTGATTTAAATACAAAAAAAGCAAGCTAAAAATAAGCCAAGTAAGGAGCCTCTGAAAAAGGCAAAAGGAATGAAAAAACATACAGTTAAAAATACTATCACGCATTCAGATTAACGAAGTTGTTTAAATGAAATTATTTAACGTACCCAACGTAATATTCGAACTACATTACATTAAGTAATAACAGAGAGAGAGGAAAAGGCAGCACTAAGCCCTCTTGATGACAAACACTGCATTTTGATAATAATGTGAACACATTTCCATGGGGGCATTATAAGACTCTCAAAATTGCTAAGATAAAAGAAAGAGTTGTACAACTATGAAGTAAGAGGCAGAGAGAAGAAAACGAAGTGATAGAAGAGAACAGCAATGTGAAAAGATTGAGAATTGAAGAAAATATTTCTAAAGGGCAACATTAGCGAGAGGATTCTACTCCTTTAACAGTTAGTAGATTTCACTTACGATCAACAATAAAGAGGGAGAAATAACGGATACTAGAGTCTACAGAGTGGGGGAATGGCTTTAGATGAAGAATCGTCAGAGAGGGAAACGAAAAACGGCGGTTCGAGCTTTAAAAGTAGGGATGCCGCTAATAAAACCGAGAGCTCACTCTTGTTCATTACAGTTGCCTGCTTAAACAACAGTTTTACCCTCAGCCTCTAGTAGATCTACTACCAACCATTAAAAGAAGTAAGTCATTTAAATAATTTTAGTTCATTAATACCCTAGCGATAAATATATAATTAACTAATTCTTTAATTTTTATTTTACAGAATGGATTTCTCATCAATAAACAAGGTTTCAAAGACGACTTTCCTTCCTTAGAAGATGATGTCCCAACTTGTAGAGGATACTATATACCAAGTTACTGAAGTTAGATGGTTAACAACAAAATACGGATTTAACGTTATCACAATTGATGACGAATTCAAGATATTTCTGCCAAAAAGAATAATTACAATTTTTGAAAATGATGAACAAATGCTGAAAAACCTACATCAAAGCGAGAGGGAAGAGCTCTTCATTTTTCATATTGTTCAAACTTTGAATTTAAAAATAATTGTAACATTACGAATAAGTAAAGTATTGTAACACTATTATAAATAGCTGCTTTGTAATAAAAAAAAATTAATATCTAATCGAATATTGTTTTTTTCTTTATTTAACTATTCTCTCATTTCCTTTCTAGAGAGATAAACGAAGTCAATAATGTAGCCCTATCCAATGAATTTTGACTCATTGTAAAGTTCTCATGAGTGACGATTCGAAATGAAGTACCTCACAGGTTAGAGCGAAGGTTGGGGTTCTCGCTATTCCTTAAAAAAAAAGCGGAAGGCGGTTGCGGCAGCTTCAAAAGAAAGTCTAGTAGAGAGGGAGGGAGGGGGGGGGGGGGTAGTTATATTTCAAGAGACCGACTGTCGCTCAGACACATTTCATTCTTTTACAAGAATCAACTGCAACCAGTAGTATCCTCTTCCTAAACTAAATACTAGTCCAAGTCTTTATAAGTTATTCAACTTCATCATGCCACCTATGAGAGAAAATGGAATAAATTACTCCTCAAAGCATGGATGGTATGCTAAAAAAGTTGAAATTCGTCATCTTCCTGTTGAAGATACCGACTTTAGAAAGTGAATATAGGAACAGCTTGGACAAGATTCTGAACGCTTTCAAAGACGCATTATGGAGTTGAATAGTATAATATCATGCGCATTATTCAAGAAGTTTTTAATAATGATGAATCATATACTCGGATCTATACTACAAAATCACTGTAATACCTTTGCTTTCAACAAAATTAAAATTTAGCGTTCGAAAAAGCGCAGGAGAAAGAAAATTCGTAAGATGAGAGGGAGGCGGTTGTGGCGGCTCGAAAAAAAATCTAGTAGTGGGGTACGGGACTCAAGAGAGCGAAACACTGGGAAAAACGTCGTTCTGTTTGAAGAATCACCACTAGTAGTATCCACTTCCTTCTCCACTATTCTCAAGTCTCCGATAGCAAGATGGACTTTGAAATGTTGAATAAAATTGCTATGAAGCCCGTTGATCTACTTCCAGAGAGAAATCGTTATGATGTTGAACAACATCGTCATTATTTAGTAACAGAATTTAAGGAAGAAGATAAAAATCGAATCATTCTTGATATCGAAACTGAATTCCAATTTATTTTACCAGAACGAATTTCAAGAGCCATTATGAAACATTATGAACTTTATATATTGCTGACTGAACATTTACAAAGATATAATTTATATATTGAATATCATAGTGCTCCCATGTAAAAAAAATGTCTGATCCAAGTTTGGACCCAATATGGACCATCAGACATGGTCCATACTTGAGATTGGACATACATGGTCCTGGTATGATCGAGACAAAATATAGGGGGCTCAATTACATTAGCATATTCCAGGTATAGTTTATATCAGGTAACAACAAAAAATAATATATGACCAAAGGGTGATGGAGCTAAAATACTGGACTCTCTTTCTTTCTCTCTCGCTCTCTATCTTTCTCTCTTGATTGTGCTCAAGTATAAACAAGATATAGTTTAGGTTAGGTGATTATTTTTCTTCATGCGAAAAGTTTCTCTTTTACAGAAAAAATATTTAATTCATTATCATTTTCAAAAAAACATTTCTATTCTACTAATCATAATATTAACACATTAACGAAATGTTTAAACATTATAAAAAAAGATTTTAAGACTGCGTCTGTATTTCATTGAGCTTTCCACCCATGCTTTTTCTGATACTGGCCCGATCTCGAACAGGTCAACCCGAACTTTTGGCATGTTTTTTCACGTTCACTGGAAGATGGAACGAGAAATACGCGTAAATGTTTTTTTGCTATCTCTTCGTATCTGTAAAAAACAGAATTAACCTACAGAGAATTACTTCTGGGTGGTTGACCAGTTAATGTGCACTTCATCAAAGCTTCGGGAGTAAAAATTCCCTTCATCAAACCCCTTGCCAAATCATTTTCGTTTGTACATTTATTTTTCGCTGCCTCTTTGTCCATGATGTTAGCATATATGCCCAACCCTGGTATCAATTCAGACAACTATAAAAATCGTTTGTTTCAAGATAGTATAGTGAAACTCATGTTATCAATATATATATAATACCATTTTCGAAGCCTCATGATATCTCAAAGTCCACATAGAAGTAGCAACTTTTGGATCATCGTCAAACTCATCAAATCTTTCGTGGACTCTGGCAACCCAACGATTTATTTTGTTAATTTGTAATGTTAATTAAGAATAGTTTAAAATAATAATAATAAATATAATAATCAATTCAAATTACCACTTTCGGATTTGACCCTTAATGAATTTTTAGTTACGTTTTCGCGCTTTATTGTTTTCGAAGACGACTTGAATCGATTTTCCTTATCATCTCTACCTACTTTATTTTTGTCTAAAAAACTGAAGGCTTGTGAACAACTTTCGGAATGATCTATACAATTGACCGGTTGATAGATTGAAATAATTATCAATAAAGATCGGTAAAAACTCGGCTCAGCTCGGCTCGGAATTTGAGGTTAAATAGTACTCGAGCTGCATGTGAGCCGAAAGCTCGAGCTCTTCGAGCTTTCATAAATCTATTAGTTACTTACTGACACCTGCTGGAGTCAGTAAGTAACATTTATTCGCCAGTTCATGCGCAGCGTGTCTTTGTTTACAGTGCCTTTTTCGCGTTCGTCGGATTTTGATATTGTCAAAAATGACTGAAAAACTAGGTCAACGAATTTGCATAAAATTTTGCTTTCAACTCGGAAAAACGAGTTCGGAAACTATTGAAATGATGCAAAAGGCCTTCGGAAGCGAGTGTATGAGCAAAACACGAATAAAAGAGTGGTATAAACGGTTCAAGGATGGTCGCACTTCTGTCGATAGTGATTCTCGTTCTGGCCGACCTTCGACGACAAAAACCGCAGATAATATTGAGCGGGTGCGACTTGCAATCGAACAAGATCGTCGTATGACTATGTAGAACTAGAAGAAGACTTTGGGATACCAAAAACTATCATTTCAGAAATTTTAACCGAAAATGTAGGAATGAAACGCGTGTGTACGAAATTCATCACAAAATTGCTCACAGCAGAGCAGAAGAACATTCGCTTAGAAATCGCTCTGGACAATCTGGAAATGGTCAATAATGATGATAATGTGCTTAGAAAAGTTATTACAGGTGATGAATCATGGGTTTATGGTTATGATCCTGAAACAAAACAACAATCTTCACAGTGGAAGCATTCTGAATCGCCAAGACCAAAAAAAGCACGTCAAAGTCGGAGCAATGTTAAGTCAATGTTGATTGTTTTTTTCGATTGTGAAGGTGTTGTACATCACGAATATACATCAACAGGTCAGACAATCAATAAAGAATACTACGTTCAAATTTTAAAACGTTTGCGTGATGCAGTAAGAAGAAAACGGCCGCACTTTTGGGAAAGTGGTGACTGGCTTCTCCATCACGATAATGCGCCAGCGCATTCATCCAATCTTGTGCAGCAGTTTTTGATCAAACACAAATCGTATTGCTTCGATAACCTCCATACAGACCCGACATAGCCCCTTGTGACTTTTGGCTGTTTCCAAAACTAAAAAAACCACTCAAAGGACACCGATTCGATGATAGAACGACGGTTAAAAACAATGCGACGAGTGTACTTAAGGTGAGTAAAAGTGAGTTCCAGGACTGTTTTGAAAAGTGGAAACATCGATGGAACCGTGTTATTTAATCAAGTGGGGATTACTTTGAAGGATGCCACCCACCAGATGATAAAGAATAACGCTAGCACGAAAATATAAAGGTAGGCCCGATACTTTCCGGACAGACATCGTATAATATATTTAAGAGATATATATCTAAGAGGAAAATCTGTCGATGATATGTTATCGGGCGATATGAAATACAAACCGTCAAGACTTTTTCTTTGAAGGAGTCCAGCTCTTGTGTAATTTCACTTTTTAGGCCTTCAGTTGCATCGCGTAACCATTCAGGTATTTTCTCAGATGTACAGCCTTGCAATTGAGGGAGCTTGTCGCAGCTATCAACTTGATGCAAAATCTCTTTCTGAAGCAAAGTCGCTGCTTTTTTCCTCTTCTTTTCCTGTAAAAAAGATAGAAGGTTGACTGCTTACCTGTAAAAAACTAATCTCGTAAGGTGAATTACTCTTATCTGCGTATATACTGCATCTTTTGTAGAGTAGCTTGTCGCCGGTTGTTTCGCTCCACAATGTCTAGCTCCTCCTTTCCATTTTTTCATTTTTAACTCTTTAATTGCCAGAAGTACATTTTCATCTTCTAGAAATTGAAAATATCATCAAATTACGTGACTTCGCAAGTTTTGTTGCAACAACGTGTTTTAAATTGACTTCTTCCAAAGCTCCGCAAGCTCAACCGAATCTAATCAAGTTTTCACAGAAGCTTAATTTTAGATAGCTTGAGCATACAATCTATGGTATATCGTTTCCCACGAGAAAAACGATCAACACAAGTATACGAAAATCAAGTGCTTACGGCCGCGACACATTAGTATACGCATATGATCACATTCCCAAAGACACTCATACAACGGCCAAGGTCGGCTTAATGAAGATTCATTGTACTTACCATTCTTTGCTACGATTTTTCCTAAAAATTCCTTTTTCTTCTCTCCGTTTTCCGGCCACAAGAACTTGACTGTATCCCCTATCGCAAGCGGCGCGTCAGCTCTGTCCACGATGATCGATTTTTTATATAAAATACTTATCGAGTTATTGACGCCTTCGATCATGAACTGCATTTGGACACGCGTTTATTGTTTAATCACTCACTAGCACTATCGAATAATAGCAGACTTTGGATTCGGATAACCTCTGCTTTCCGATTTAGTTGTCGATTTATCGATTCAACATAAAGCTTGGATTGTTTTGAAGAAGCGAAATAACGATTGGAGCCGCGTATCAACGAACTTCATTGAAATAACAATCGATTAGAAAAAAAAATGAAATAATGAATTTAGCCGTACGCCAATGACTTTATTCAAAATGTTTTTCGATTGAAAGAAAATTGATATCGAACTGATAACCTTTTTGTGTGTCAAACTGACTAGATAAATGCGACCTGCTAATTACAAAAATTATTTTGGAGTTGGGATAAGTAATTTTATAGAAATTTTATAGAAATCTTTCTTATCTTGATTTACAATTTACTATTTTTGTCTGTCAATCATTATAAAATTCCTCGAACAACTAGGAATAGGTGGAGAAAGGTACAAAATAGAAATAATGATACATAAGGAGAAAGACGAGCTGAAAGGAACGAAGAAATTGAAATAATGGACTGTGAAGAAAATCACGTGAGTTTATAAATTCATTCTACGTTTTATTTAGCATTCTAATGGATACCGTTGATAACAACGACGATACATAGGTAGAGCCAGACTTGGAAGAAAATAGTCTGGAATGGATTAATCGAAAATTGTTCGACAACGGAACATCAACTCTTGGCGATGCAGTGTATTACATCATGGAGCTATTCAAACATATTGCTCTAACCAAAAAAAGTTTGGATAAATTGCTGCATTTATTGAATATGTCGATACCGAAGCCAAACAATTTGCCGAAAAATCTATATCAATTAATGTATTCTCAAACAATTATTGTATTCTCTCTTACCTCCTGGCACTGGTATTGTGCGTAAACATCAAATTTTTGAAGATTGTTTTCATTATTTAGGTGATATCACTGATAAAAAGAGAAAATTTATTTGCGATCAATGTCAGCAAACAAATACTAGTGGCGTTTTTTTAGAATACAGCATGAAACAAGTTTTAAAAAATGTATTTGAAACGAAGAATTTGAAACACTTATTAAAAAAAACACCGAAGTGACGATGATGGCGACGAAAACATTATAACTGATATAACTACTTTATAATCTATTTTATTTTCCTTCGAAATATTACTAATCTCATATATAAACAATGGTTAAGGAAAATCCCTCATGTAATTAAAACAACACTCTTGAAAATTTCAACGTTTCGCCATAAATTCATGGCCTCTTCAGGAAAACTTTATTAAAAAAAAAATTATGAACAATTAAAAACTTTTTTATAAACAAATCGACATGATCATAACACTACAGTACACATCTAAATAAAATAAAATAATAATAAAATCATTCGTACTCACAACTATAGAAAACCTAAGTCATAGTAATGTTAATTAATAAAATATTTTTACTATTCAGAAACAAACCGAAAAGTCAGAGATATAAAATGAACTGTGAATTTCAAAGTGGTAAAACTGTCTATATACTAGAAATGTCAATATAGTAAGCAATTAAACAACCAATCAGAGTCAAGCACGAAACGGAGATGCCCGAACAATTAAATGTAAAAGAGATGCGCTCTTGTCATTGAATTTTATTTGTGTGATTCGAATTGTTCGGGCATCAACAGGCTAATATTGTAAAAAGGTGGACGAAGTTTCGATATGATCTGGCCAATTCTAACGCAAGATTACAGTTTCTTATTAGTTGCCGTCAGAATGACGTAACGCCTTCACACATAAGTAACATGTTTAGAAGGATGCATTCATATCACAGTAATTCCGGTTTTAAACATCATGAAAATTTCATTCGTTCACACTCGAATAGTGTACTTAGGCTAGAAATCACAGACTTGTTCATACATATTAATTTTCTTAGAAAACGTCTCAATGCATTGGCTTCTCTTTTCAAAGAATTTCACAGGTATTCATACATGCTAATTAAATTTCGAAAATACATAGAAAGCAAAAGTACAAAAATATTTAATAATACAAAAAAGAGGTTAGATAATAAATTAAATAAATTAATTAATAAACAAAATTTAGTTGTATATCCTCAAAACAATGAAAAATGGGTAATCAATTTGTCAAAAGTTAGCCTTCCACAAGAAGTCACAAATATTGTTTCTTTAGGTGAGAAACATAATTTGAAAAATAGATTATCGGAAAAAGACATTATAAACAGTATAAAAAATTTCGAATATGCAGTTAGTAAATTCAGTAAAAGAAATAATAATTCTGATTTGACAATAGATGAAAACGTAGACATAGAACCAAAAAACATTCCAAAAATGAGAAACATTTTAATTAAAAACATTGAATTCGCTTGTAGACAAACAAATCATATTAGTACATACGAGAAAAAAATTACTAAAGATTACAAAAAAACTCAAGAATTTTTAAAAAATAATAAGAATTTATTTTTCACACGATCAGATAAGGGTAATGTTTCGTATGTTTGAATAAGGATGATTACATGAGAAATATGGAATTATTGTTGGCTGATAAAGATACATATAAAATAGTTGAAAAAAATCCGTTAAAAAATCTTCAATCAAAGGTTTATCAGATATTATCACAATTAAATGAGGAAGAATTCTTGGATCAGAGATATAATAGAATCAATCTCACACAAACTAATACATCTTTAGCGAGAGCGTATGGATTACCTAAAATACATAAAAGTGGTTGCCCACTTAGACCAGTTATTTTACTAATAAATGGCCCTACTTATTTTCTTTCAAAAGTATTAGATAAAAACCTGAGAAAATGTATTGAACCACCCAAATCATATATTAAAAATAGTTTTTCATTGATAGATAAGTTTAAAAAAATATATATTCCGGATGATTATAATTTACTTTCGCTCGATGTAAGTTCTCTTTTTACGAACATTCCCTGTGATTTGGTTATCAAAAGTTTAGACAAACGTTACAATAGAATAAAATCACACTCAAAAATTCCATTCAATACAATAATTGATATTACCAAATTCATATTTAATAATACTTATTTTTGTTTTAATAATAAAATATATAAACAGATGTTTGGTTCTCCAATGGGATCCCCAATATCGCCATTATTTGCAGATTTAGTCATGGATGACTTAGAAAATTATTGTTTGGATCTACTTAAAAAGGATTTTGACTGTGTTCCAATTTTTTATTACCGTTATGTTGACGATACAATTTTGTGTATAAAAAAAGAACATGTACAATCAGTATTAGACATTTTTAACAGCTATAACAGACATTTGAAATTCACATATGAAATAGAACAAAACAACAGTATAAATTTTCTTGATGTGACTATCTACCGAAATCACAATTCTATTTATACTAATTGGTATCAGAAACCACTTTCGGCAGGCAGACTATTGAATTACAATTCTAATCACACTATTCAACAGAAGAAAAATATTATTTCTAATTTAGTTGATAGAGCAGTACGTTTATCAGATCCGACCTTTCATGATGCTAATATTGAACAAATAAAAAAAACATTATTACAAAATAATTATCCGATTAAATTCATAAACTCAAATATCAATCATAGACTAAGACAACATAGATACAAACAAATCAAAGGTATTATTGAATCAGTTCACAATAATAAACAATATAATCAAGACACTATACTACCACTGCCGTTATGTGAGAATTTTTATTATAATTGTAATTCTATCTTTAAGAAATTTAAAATCACATGTGTTCCTATTTTAAGCAAAAAACTGAATAACATAATTAAACTAGGCAAGGACAAATTGTCAAAGTGGGATGAAACTGGAGTCGTTTACAAATTCAATTGTAAATCATGCCCTGCGAATTATGTAGGGGAAACAAAACGTAGTTTAAAAAAGAGAATTAAAGAACACAAAGATTCAATAGGAAAAAATAAGTTACCAGTATCTTCTCACATAGAGAATTTTCCTAACCATGAATTTGATTGGGAAAACACAGTTATTTTGGATAGAGAATCAAATTACAAAAAAAGAATTACATCTGAGATGATTAATATTAATATTAGTGATAACACGATTAACAGAAAAGAAGATGTGAAGCTTCTCAATAAACAATACTGTCGGATTGTAAATGTTGTAAAAGAGATGCGCTCTTGTCATTGAATTTTATTTGTGTGATTCGAATTGTTCGGGCATCTCCGTTTCGTGCTTGACTCTGATTGGTTGTTTAATTGCTTACTATATTGACATTTCTAGTATATAGACAGTTTTACCACTTTGAAATTCACAGTTCATTTTATATCTCTGACTTTTCGGTTTGTTTCTGAATAGTAAAAATATTTTATTAATTAACATTACTATGACTTAGGTTTTCTATAGTTGTGAGTACGAATGATTTTATTATTATTGTTAGATGTGTACTGTAGTGTTATGATCATGTCGATTTGTTTATAAAAAAGTTTTTAATTGTTCATAATTTTTTTTTTTTAATAAAGTTTTCCTGAAGAGGCCATGAATTTATGGCGAAACGTTGAAATTTTCAAGAGTGTTGTTTTAATTACATGAGGGATTTTCCTTAACCATTGTTTATATATGAGATTAGTGATATAACTACTGCTAGTGAGTACAAAAACTTGAAAAAAGAAATAATTCCAGGTGATTACGGTGATAACTTATGTTTGTCTTGGAATACTGACGGCGTTTCAGTATTCAATAGCTCGAACGGACAAATTTGGCCCCTACAAGTTCAAATTATTAAAATTCCGCCAACAGATCGCAGGAATGATTTGTTTTTGACTGGCCTTTATTACAGTAGAATAAAAATACCAAACATGAATTCTTTTCTCAAGCCATTTTCAATTATATTAACGGATTTGTTTGATAATGGTTTAGAATAGTTAGATAAATCTACGAACTTCACACATCATAGCAGAGTTATTGCACCACTAGCACCATTGGCGAGAGCTGCAGTGCAAAACTTGATGCAGTACAACGGACATTTTGGTTGTTCTAGTTGTAAGCAAGAACGATGTTCGTGTACAGCCGGTCACAATTAGGTTTTTCCACCTATAAATAATCCGGCACCTATGAGAACTCATGAAATAATGCTCGAGCAAGGACGACGTGCTATTGAGAACAATGTAGAATACATGCAAGGAGTGAAAGGGCCATCTATAGCTGCAGTAATGCCCTGCTGTGACATTGCAAGGTCTTTCCCGCCTGAATATATGCATGTTATCATTGAAGTAATATGTATGCTCATGGAACTATGGTTCAATGAAAAATACCACAATAGGCCGTTTTATATCTCGAAGCAATCGAAAAAAGAAATCAATGATATGATTTTAAAGATTTCTCTACCCGACTACATAGCGAGAAAACCCCGCATCCTCAAGTACCGTAAGTCTTATAAAGCTGCAGAGAAAACAGACTTTTTATTGTTTTACTTTCCTGTTCTCTTAAAAAATCATTTATCAAGAAGATATTACAACAACTTCTTACTATTATCTCATGCTATAAGGATTTATCTGCAATCGCGAATTCACATTAATGAAATTAATACAGCGGAGATTATGATTGATATTTTCGCTGATGAAGTATTAGATTTATATGGTCTAAAAAATGTTCTTTCAATGTACACGTAATGCGACACTATGCAGGTTTTGTTAAACAGTGGGGACCTTTGTACGGTTGGTCTGCTTTCTCATTCGAAGGCTCGAATGGTTATTTCAAAAAAATCAATCATGGACCAAATAAAGTAGACCCTGAAATTATTAATACCCTCAAAATGCTACATGCATTCAACATTTAAAAAAATATCTTGGTGCTTGGAAGATTCATTGGAGAAAATGACGAAGAAGATATTCTTGGAAAAGTCAGGATTGTTAAATTGAACGATAATGAAATCGAAGCGATTCAAAACTCAGATGCTAGAAATTTGATATTTGAAGGGCGAAAACTAATTGTCACGAGCAGAGCACAACATAAGAATGAAATTTACACGTCACAATTGTATACTAGACAAAAAACACCAAATAACTCCATTGTATACTAGAATCAACGACGAAATTTTGGTGAGACGAGTTTTTTTATGGAAGTCAATGATAGCAGCTACGTACTTGTACATGAGTTTGTTAGAAATTACAGTATATCGCAGTTGATTCATCCTCGAATTCGAATAGATATTTGCGACGTAATTATACTCATTCGTCAAACGTATGTCTATTCACTTATACCTTTGAATAAAATAGAAGAAAAAATGATATACTTCAATGAATACATTTGCCTGCCGCCGAATCCTCATGAAAAAAAATTGTAATTTTTTTTAATGTACATTTTATCAATTGAAATTTATCTGATTCTGTTGTATTAAAATCATTTAATAATATATATTTAATCATTTTTTTAATGGCGGAAATTTTGAGCTAGATCAAACCTAGGTCAAGTATTTATTTGTCCGACCTCTGGGATTTCTTACTTTAAAATAAATAACATGACCTAAATTATATCTGGATTATACTTGAGTAATCATACGAGAGTCCAGATATTTTAGCTCCATCATCCTTTGGTCATATATTATATTTTTTTGTTACCTGATATAAACTATACCTGGAATATGGTAAGGTAATTGAATCCCCTATATTTTGTCTCGATCATACCAGGACCATATATGTCTATTCTCAAGTATGGACTATGTCTGGTGGTCCATATGTGGTCTAAACTTGAATCAGACATTTCTTTTTTACATGGGCTCGTAGATTTCAATCATTTGATTAAACAAAATTTATCGATTTCAATAAAAAAAAATTTCTTTTTAATTATTATAAGATTTATTCAAATAAAATTTATTTTTACATGAATTATATTTAATTGTATAAAGTCTTATCTACCCACGAATTGTGGGAGTTGTCGAATGCCAACTATTTTACGCATACTTGTTTACCACGTTTTATTCGAACTTTTTCAACAAGATAAATATCGGGATACATGGCTTGCTGTAGTTCATACTCGTAAAACCCTTCAATAATTGGATTATTATCTTTGTAATGTCTTAAATGTATGTCACAGGCTTTGTTTTTGCAATTCGTTGAACAGTAAAAATTTCTGTAGATTAGTTAGGAGTATATCCTTTTTCGAAAACGTGTTTAGTTTTGCTCACTTGTACTTTATCGTCTACTCCGAATTTCGGTTTCTTGAAAAGACGTTGGTCGTAAGAGAATCGTCTCAGCACTTGTATTTCGTTCTCTGTAGTCACATCTTCAGGTTTCATATTTATTGTACGATGTTTTCGATTATTGTAATATTTCAATAAATAAGCGAGAATGTCAAGCTATTTGTAACTTCCTTGTAGAGTGAATTTTTTCCACATGATATTTTTTAACGTTCGATTGAAACGTTCACAAATTGATTCCTTAAAATTGTTATAGGTAGAATATAGATTCATTTTATATTTTGTCATTAAATTTTGAAAACTTGAATTGTAGAACTCTTTGCTTCAGTCCTCGTGGAGATTTCTAGGAGTGCGTCCTTTTTTTAATGCAGACTCCATTACACTAGCGACATCTGCACCAGTTTCTTGTTTCACAGGAATGGTTCAAGCGTATTTTGAAAACATATCAATGACAGTTAATAGATATCGAGAGCCTTTGTTCTCTCTGAAGTAGCTTTGCATCTCTACGGGACCAGCTTGCCACGTATCATCTATGCCGCTATCAACTTTTCGACGCGGATAGTTACGACGTGCTGGTTTGTGTACCTTATCAACCACTCTTTGATGTTTCATGTTTTATTTATTATTAATTATTCTATTGTTTATTCATATATTACTTTATTTTTTTGTGAAGTTCATTACATTGTATCAACAAATGATCTAATACACGGTTTACTATTGCAACCTCATTCTCAAATTTCTGTTGACCTTGATTAACTTTTTTGTTAATATTTCTAACCTCCACTTTAATTAATCGAGATACGAAGTCTAAATTTACTGCGTCTTGAGCTTGCAGAGGTTGAGCAATATTACCGATCCTTTTTCCGTCTACATCTAAGTGACCATCTACAGTGATTTTATATCTTATACCGGCAGGACCGTGAGCGCCCTTTTCTTTGTTCAATGTAAGTTCAAACTTGTCAACACTCATGTTAATATGATAGATAGTTTAAGCTCTCTTAATATATATATTTTGCTTCACGTAGTTCTTCAATTATTGGGTAAATTTCATTAATATGACTAGAATTACCAGCTGCTTGTGCGGCTATAAGTAATCTTAGTCGACCAACAAGCTCATTCGGGTTATCCCAGTAAACATTGTCAAATGACGTTGCTTTTCTTGCAACTTTGTAGCGAGGTAAAAGGCCACTTCCATTAATAGACTTTTGTTTCTTAACACTACCGCGACCGTTATCGAGAGCAGTTAAGTTAGGACTACTGTAGATTTAAAATTTTTTTACATGTTGATTTCGATATTCTTCATTTGATTTAAATCGCTTCCGGTGTTGTCAAGAATTTTTATATAATTTTCTTCATTCAATGAACTAATTAATTTAGAATTAGATTCTCTATGAAAAAGAAGTTCCATTAAACCTTGAGTCATGGTATATCTTTCATCATTCACTAATACTTTATCACTTTCGAAATAAATAGCCAAACTCATTGGTTTTACTATTAAAGTATATTGATCTCTTAGAGCTATCTACTTTTGCTGCTTTTGACTTAAATATTTTTTCAAAGTTGATTCTATTCTTTTTAGGTAGCGTTTCAATAGTATCAATTTTCTCAGTAGCTGTCTCTACAAGTTTCTTCAATATATTAACAACTGATTTGAATGTTTTATTCGGAGTCTTTTCTAAATCTTCTTTTCCATGTTTTAATAACAGATATTTACGTCTAATTGCATCACGAGCCTCAGTTAGTCGTTGAAGTACTATCTTTTCTCGCTCAAAATCAACCATATTTTTGTTGTCAGTTGTATTAATGAAAGACAATTAATGCTCGTTTACTTAGTCTACGATATTTATAGCAAAAGAATTTAATCCTTTTGTATATCTTCCATGATTTGTTGGTCTATCATTGTCGATAACTAAAAATCCATGATTATCATTTCTCCAACATATTAAACAAATCTCCTTAAACCGTTCCAAAGGCATATCTGAGTTGACGTGATCGTTGTAAATATGTTTGATGTTACCGTCATCTTATCGAAATAAAACTAGTAGATTTATATTAACTCTGATGAGATGGCTTGAAATGCGTGCATGCGATTGACATAGATAAAAGCTATCTACTTTTTTATGTCTTCTCATACAGAAAAATGCTCTTATGTTATTTTGCTTCGCAGTAGCTATATCGTCAAAAATCATGATAGAATTCGGTCGTGTTTTATCAAGTGAAAAAACTGTCTCATGCTCGCTGAAAGCATTAATAGGCTCTAATAAATCTTTCAAAAATTTATACTTGGGTTGATTAAGGGATTGTGAGTAGACATATAAGTTTTCTAATCTAAGACCGTTCAGATAAGTGATTAATGTTAATAAACAATTAGTTTTTCCGTAGTTACTAGGTCCGCAGAAAACCATACGTATACTGTTAGGCAATAGTTCATCATGTCTTTTTTCTCATTATTCCGTCTCTACCACCCCATTCAAATTTACGACATGGAACTTAAAAGACTGTTATTTGAAATCCATGTTCTTTACTCGTCATGTATACATCAATAAATGAATTTGCTATGTATAAAAAGACTGTTTATATATCTTTTATTCCATTAACGTGTTGTCTTTCGAAGAAGTATGATCGTGTACTGTAAAAGAAAGACTGATGGTGGTCTAGTGAACAAGATTATCAATAACATACCCAGTGAAGCTTATTTACCTGGATATCAGTATTGTGGTCCTGATACTAAATTAAACAAACGATTGGCATGTGAAGATCCTGGTGAAAATCCACTAGACGCTGCTTGTAAAGATCACGATATCGTTTATTTGCAAAATTAAAAGGATATTGTAACAAGAAATAAAGCTGACGAAATTCTAGCTATAAAAGTTTGGGAAAAAGTGCTAGTTAAAGATAGCAGTTTTGGCGAGAAAGCAGCTGCCTTGGCCATAGCCAACATTAGGAAAGTTAAAAGTATTTTTGGTATGGATTTTGATATGGTGAAAAGTAAAAAGAAACGAGGAAAAAGATTTAAAAAACGCCAACCACGAAAGAAATATAGAAAAAACACAAAACCATCAGTTACATTGAATAAGTTTAAGGCGGCCTCCAAAAGTAGTATGCCTAGCAATCGATCTCTTGTAGTCATTCGTTCGACTATAAAAGGAGCCAAAGAAGCTGTGAAAAAGACCGGCGGTGGAAGTAAAATAAATATACCTCGTATTTTACCTATTCCCGGTAAATTTGGGTTATTTTAATTCCATTATTTTAATTCCTTTTTTAATTCCATTATTTGCTGCTTTAAGCGTCACTGGACCTCTAACCGGAGGAGCTCCTTCAATAGCGAAAGCTGTGAACAGCGCTAAAGCTGCTCAAAATGAGCTGAAAGAGGCTCAAAGACATAAAAAAACTATGGAAGCTATTGCTATAGGTAAAAGTTTTTATCTGAAGCTTCATAGTAAAGGTTATGATCTCCACCTCAAACCACACGTGAGCGGAAAAGGTTTAAAACAAAAAACTTTCAAAAAGTTTTGGATAAACACACTCTGACTGATTTAAATATCAGTTAAGATATACAAGAATATGCTCAATTGCTGAAAATTAAAAATTTCCGTGCTGCGTAGGTAAACTAGAGAGGCCTTAGCTCAGAGGGGTATCAGCTCACTGAGCTGAGATGTCCTCCCTGAGCTGATGCCCATGCATCTTCGGCTCAGCACTGTCAACTCACCTCACCCCCGCCCCCTTACTAAGCCGATACCCGTGCATTTCACTGTCGACTCACCTCCCCCTTTACTGAGCTGATGTGCTTTGATGCCCGTGCGTTCTATGCACTTCCCCCTTCCCTACTGAGTTGATGTGCTCTTGATGCCCGTGCGTTCTGTGTTACACGCTTTGATTTATTGTGTGTCTGCATGTGTGTGTGTTAAATTTTTAGACGTAAAACAAGGTAAATGTTATCGAAAAAAAGCGGACGGATAGATCGGAGGATCGATTACTCATCGATGCTCTACCGCTAGAGCGACTGCCAATAGTACCCCGGGCAGTTCTTATCGTGTATATATTATTAATTTATTTTAGTGATACTAATATCCTTTCCCTAAATAATTTAATTTTAATATGTGCGTGCACGCGTGTGTGTGTGTCTCATCTACCGAAGATGGTTTAATAGAAAAAAAGTACAAGTACCTATGAAGACAGATGAAAAAAATGCAACACAAAATCCTGCTTACTTTCTTTTATTTCTAGACTTCGTGGTTGTAAGCTACTATAAATAGAAAAGTGTAAGAATTATCAAATCATTCATCAACCAGTATTCCAATAAAATGGATCGCTACTCTAAAGTAAAGTACTTTCGTCTTCCACAGGAAGACCCGGACGAAAAGAAGAACAAAGAATCATCGACATCGAAACGAAGTATTTCCGAATTTTTGAGCAATAATAAAAATTTTCCTGGACAAAAGGGCTATCAACTGTTCAATAACGAAAAGAAGGACTAATAATCATATGTACACATGTCATCATTGTACACCACCTCAACTACAATAAATAAACATTTTTTTTCATCTAAATTCTATGTTGTATAAATTCTTTTTTGTTGATCAAAAATACAAAATTTATTATAAAATGATGAACTGATGCTGCTGCTGATGCTATCATCGTCAGAGTCAGCGAAGAATTTCGCTTTTTTTTGGATGGTTTAATAAAAAAATAAACAAATATTTTTTTTGTATCATGTTATGTCGCGACTCCGTAGCCGTGACATGTATTGATTTAAATCAATAAATATTAATTTAAGATGGTATGGTCGAGATATGTAAATAATGGCAGGACTTACCTGGGTTGTTGGCTATCAAGAATTATTATTTCTATTTCTTACTTTGTTGCTGGATAGTCTGGATCATTCTCTATTAGAAGAATCTTATTTCCGATTCTTATCCTCGTTGTTGGATGTCTTTCTATTAATTCTAATGGAAGTGGTAGCAATGAATTCCAAATACAATATTAAGAACACTAGTAAAAATTTCACTTTATTTAATAAATAGATTTCACTTATATTTGATAAATAAAATTCACTCCGTGAGTGGTAATTGAACTAATACAATGGAATTGTCGCACGTCGCGAATATTCTGCCGAAAGAAATCGGCACGCTCTTTTATATATTGAATATTGACTAATTAGCCTACACTTGATATGTCGAGTAATCAACAAGTCAGTGTTACAAATTCTGGGTTGGAATTCTGCTGAGTTCTGTAAGTTTGGCAATTTTGTGTTTCGTAAAGGTGTAATACATTTTTGTGCTTATTTTGCTACTTTGAGCTTACTTTATTGCCGCTGATCTCAAAATAAGTAGAATTTACGTATCAGGACGTAACACCTCCATGGCTAGATAGTTGCATATCAGTACGATATCAACGTAGAGGAAAAAAAATATATTTTTATTAATTTTGAGATACTCGGCAATTATGCTTAATTTTGTACAAATTTTTGTCTTAAGACTAATAATAACATTATAGTGTAGTAGAGATTCATTTTAGATCTTTATTAATATAATTTTTGTAGTTATGGTTAATGCAAATCTAATGTGAAGATTAGATTATCTTGTTCATTTATTTTGGAAATTTTGTTTGGGGTTGGTGTTGAAGATATGGGTTTGAATATGGTTTAAAATTATTGGGATGGTTTTGGTATGTTGTCTTCTGGATGATCAACTATTATTTGACTTAACCCATTAACGACTAAAGAGGTTAGTTTTTGGACATATTTTTGATCGCAAAATTCATTTGTAAAACGAAACAATAAATTGATCCAGGGTACCATACCTTATGTTTTTGGGTGTGCTGAATCTACATCCGGGCTCAAAATTCAAAAATTTTGCTTACAGAATTAAATATGGCCGATTTTTTATAAAAAAATAGGAAAATTTTGAAAAAAAAAATTTGTTGGAATTTTTTTCTACCATAACACATGTCAATATCGAAATCTTTCTTCAACCATGAGTGCACAAAATTGTTGAATTTTAACAGAAAATTTTTATATTCAAAGTTTTTTTTCTAAAATGGCGGAAAAAATGCCAAAATCTGGAGAAAAAAATACGTTTTAGGTTACTATTTTTTTTCTTAAAAACTATGAGGTTCGGGAAAAAACTTTATATTACACAAATGACTTATAATTTGTCAAGAAAAACTGAAACTTTTTGAAATTTTTTTTAATTTTTCAAAAAATTACAGAATTGAAAATTTCACAAAAATTTCGAAAAATTCTATAAAAATTAAAGAGTATTCTTTGACTCATTCTAAGACATATTTGATCTTATAAATTTTTCCCGAAAACCTATAGTTTTCGAGAAAAAAATTCTGAAACAATTGTTGAAATTCTATTCAACCGTTTCAACTTTTGGAATTTCATAAGATAAGTTGGGGTGCAAATGTACGGGATTTCCATTCTCCATGAGGTTGGAGGAAAAAATCGTATTACCTGAGTATTACCTGAGTGCTCATAACATTTATATTTAGATTTTACTCTCAGCGTAGCCCATCTCTTCTCTTAGAAAAGTTTTACCAAAACCTATTTGGGCAGATCGAATGAAGTCGATAAACATAACGTAGTTTTTCAACTCAAAAGTTATTCAAATTTATCCTTTGAAATTAGGAGATTTTCTTAACACTTTCGTGTTTATACTAGCAATGCCTCGAAAAAGATCGAGAAGTGCTGTTTCTTCTGAATCTGGAAGTGAATCTGAATTATGCACCACAAACGATGATAAAAATTGCATGATACCAAATGCAGAATATTCTGGTTCGTCAGATTCTGAAAATGATTCAGATAGTGATTCAGATAATTACCGTGATGAAAAAATACCGAAAGCTACTTACAAGAGAGTTTCAAAAAGTTATCAAGCTGATCAAGCTAAGCTTGAAAAAGATCATAAATTTGATTGGGTAGATGGTGAAAAGATATATTCTGATATAATTGAAGATAAAATATTATTTCCTAGATCTACAAAAGAAAAAATTAGAAAATGTGATCCAAAAGAACTGTTTGAACATTTTTTTTCTATTGAAATGAAAAATTATATTATCGATGCATGTAAGGAAAATCATTTTGACTTATCATTAGTCGATCTAAATACATTCATTGGAATCATTATAACAAGTTCATTCAATAAACGAAAATCTCAAAGAGATTATTGGTCAACTGACCCTTTTTTATCTTGTGAAAAAATTTCTTCAGCAATGTCACGATCTCATTTTGAAATGATAAAGTCTATATTGAAATACTCAAAGGCCAAAGATAAAAATCCACAAGTTAAGGCTTGACGAGTTCGTGCTTTGTTGAAACTGTTTCAAAAGAATATTCTGAAGTTTAGCTTTTGGAAATCAGCTTTATCAGTGGATGAAATGATAGCTAAATCGTATGCTAGAACGTGTTTGAAACAGTTTATACGAGGAAAACCTACACGATTCGGTCTTAAATTTTGGGGTTTGTGCGCTGCTAATGGATACTTATTCAATATAGATTTATACTGTGGAAAGAACTCTGTAATAGGAGATAAGTTATCTAAATGCGCTTTAGGATCTCGCGTGGTTTAACATTTATTGAAGCCTTTTTTTGAATTGACTTCTGATGCAAAAATTCCTCTTTATCATCTTTATTTTGACAATTACTTTACAAATTTAGATCTTGTTGTGCATTTAAACCGATTAAAATTGAAATGTACTGGAACTGTTAGAGACAATCGTGTCCCAGTAATAAATGTCATTTTTAAAAAGGCTCCACGTGGAACATATGCAGTAAAGCATGAAAAAAACTCTGGAATAAATTACATCACGGTTATGGATTCAAAGCCAGTATCAATACTATCTACAGCTGCAGGGGTCACTCCATTATCATCAGCAAAGAGATATAGTTCGATCGAAAAATAAAAAGTCGATATACCAATTCCGCAAGCTTTTCACCTTTATAATCAGTCCATGGGTGGAGTTGATGTACACGACGGTCACTGTAACAATTTGTTGCCAAGTATTCGTTTAAAGAAGTGGACGTGGGTGGTTTTCATTAGACTTATCCAAGCAGCAATTACAAATGCAGTTGTAATGCTGCTGATGATAGTAATAAAAAAGTTGGAACTAAAGAATTTGCAATGTCAATAGCGAAAAGTTACATTCATGATGCTGAAAAAAATAAGGAAAAGCATACAACAATTCGAAAAAAAAAACAGAACAAGTGTTCCATTTGTCCAATAAGAACATATGTGTACTGTGAGAAGTGCAATTTTTTTTTTTGCAGTGCATGCATGAAAGCAAAGCATGTCTGATTACAGTGAGAGGTCAGGGAATTCACTATAAAAAAGCACCCCGAGGAGTGAGAGGCAAGGGGACTCACTATAAACAAGCACCTCGAAGGAGACATGATTTTACTACGTCCACGCTGTTATCTCTGGGTTACGCTAAGAGTAAAATATAAATATAAACTGAAAGGAAAGTAGTCACACTTTAGCGGTACTTACGCAATACTTTATTTAGAACCTCTTGATAAATTAAACTTCGGTACGTCTATACCCCAACTTATCTTATGAAATTCCAAAAGTTGAAACGGTTGAATAGAATTTCCACAATTGTTTGAGAATTTTTTTCTCGGAAACTATAGGCTTTCGGGGGAAAATTCATAAGATCAAAAATGTCTTAGAATTAGTCAAAGAATACTCTGTAATTTTTCCAGAATTTTTTGAAATTTTCAATTCTGTAATTTTTTGAAAAATTAAAAAAAATTTTAGAGTGTTTCTTAACAAATTATAAGACATTTTTGTTATATAAAACTTTTTCCTTAACCTCATAGTTTTTGAGAAAAAAATAGTAACCTAAAACGCATTTTTTTTTCCAGATTTTGACATTTTTTCCGCCATTTTGGAAAAAAAACTTTGAATATAAAAATTTTCTGTTAAAATTCAACAATTTTGTGCACTCATGGTTGAAGAAAGATTTCGATATTGACATGTGTTATGGTAGAAAAAAAATTCCAACAAATTTTTTTTTTCAAAATTTCCCTATTTTTTTTATAAATTATTATTTTATATTTAATTATGTAAGCAAAATTTTTGAATTTTGAGCCCGGATGTAGATTCAGCACACCCAAAAACATATGGTATGGTACCCTGGATCAATTTATTGTTTCGTTTTACAAATGAATTGTGCGATCAAAAATATGTCCAAAAACTGACCTCTTTGGTCGTTAATGGGTTAATTCGTATTCATTGTTTTCTGTTACGTTTTTGCATTCTTTCTTGGCGAATGGCTTGTTCAGTGCTACAAGTAGGTGTGTGATTGAGCCAAACACTGATGATAACAAATATGTCGAGAATCCATATATTCAGTACAATGTATAGCCTCTAATTATCATATTAAATAGGCTTTTTTAAGCGGTTTAAGCGTACGCACGCAAACCAAATAGAGCGCCTGAGATTACGTCCGCCTCAGACGTACCTGAGATAGTGACCCGGACGTCACATAAAATTTTTGGAGGCCCCGGAGGGATAAGTTGGAGAAAAAGAGCTTTATAGGGTACTAACAACCTCATACTTTCCTGTCTTCTTTTTCTTGTATAGAAAATTACGGATTTGAAAAAGTAACGGATTTAATACAAATAAACGAAATTGAAAAAAAAAAAAAAAAATTCAAAATAAAGTAACGAATTTGAAAAATATAACAAATTTGAAATAAAATAACGAATTTGATAAAAATATAAAAAAAATTTGAAATAAATTAACGAATTTGAAAAATTTTAAAAAATTTTTGAAATAAAATAACGAATTTGATAAAAATATAAAAAAATTCGAAATAAAGTAACGAATTTGAAAAATATAACAAATTTGAAATAAAATAACGAGGTAGCAAAAATTGAGAAGTTGCAAAGATTTAATTAATAAAATAAATCAAAAGCGAAAAATTAGAGAAAATTATTACGTATTAAATAAAAAAAAAAAAAATTTTTTTAGTGAAATCTAACCTTTTTTTTCTCTTCTGCCTCCTGTTATGCCTCCCTTTGTAGAATTTAGCGGTGTTTCGTACGATTTAATAGAAACGGTAGACCAAGTTGTAGAAGATATTTCAACAATTAGAGAAAGTCAGGACGCGGTAATAAGTCGGGTAAATAGTCATAGTAACGATATCGCGAAAATAAATCAGAACGGTCGTAGTTTAAGTGCACGTGTTACGGAATTAGAGCTAGAAAATAAGAATAGAATTTACCAGATAGCTAGTTTAGGATATCTCTGCGTCAACCTTATTGAATCTAACACAGCCTTAAAAAAGGAAATAAAAAAACTTAGGAAGCGATCAGGAATTAAAGATAAATTAATCTCCAAAACCGCAATTTCGAATAAAGTTTTAACCGCAAAAATCGCGAAATTAACCTTAAAATTAGAAAATTTAAAATTATAAAATAATATTATTAATTAATTAATTTAAAATATTTTTAACATAGTAATCTTATTAGTTAAACCTGGACAAAAATAAGGAAACTTAAGATAGTGTTAGTTTTTCGTTTGTATTTTGACTAAGCGTGATAATTAATAATTTTTTTTTCCTTTCTTTTGCCTGTTCAATTTTAGTGAACGCAGAAAATCGGCCCATTAGAAAGAAGTTGACTAAGTGTCAACGCAGAAGGTTAGCGAGGGAGATCCAAAAACATCCCGACGCTCTACCAAAACACATTTATGAGGCCGAAAGGAAAAAACAGTTTCAAATAAATAGGGAAAGAAGAGACTTAGACCTGCGGATAAAGACCTTGTTAGCCGACAACAAACCATTCAGCTGCAAACACGGGAACGACCCGTATTACTGCAGGCTTTGCGTGCAGACATTCGAAAAATTAGGGCCTATCCCTAAGAAAGTAATAACCCCACCGAGTCTGCAAGAGCCTGCAAAAGAGCCGGAACAAATTAATAAACAAAATTGTGGAAAAAGGGACCCAAACAGGCTGTATAAAAAACTATTTGCTCCAGATAAAAAAATATTGAAGAAAATAAATCAACACAAAGAAGAAAGGAAGAAAACAGAAGAAAACAGAAAAAGGGAAGAAGATAGAGCGAAGGAAATAGAAGAGCTAGAAAAGAAAATAAAATTAAAAGAAAAAGAAATAAAAGCAATTTTAAAAAATTTATAACTTATTTTGTCTTTTTTTTAAAAATATATTTTAGTTAAAATAATAAATTGGTGTTATCTTTTTTTTCTCTCTCTATTCCCCTATAAAATTATAAAATATTTTTTCCTCTCTTAATGAATAATAAAGAACCGGGTGATAAACGATTGACGCGTAGCCAAGCCCGAAATCCGTCTACATCTTGGACGGTAGGTATTGGTTCTGGGCGGCTTAGGCATTCCGACGAATTTCAACAGGAGAAATCTGACGAGAAAGGAACAATAAACCCAAAATCTAACATAGGCGATAACTTATACCCTGACCTAGATAAGTTAAAAAAATTTAACGAAGAATTAGATAGTCTAAAAATAAATAACGAATTGGAAGGGCTAATAGGAAGGTCAGCTCCAAATAGTCAATTAGGATCTAGTGAAGATTTAGACAACGTCACTATAGAGATCAGCGACGAGGTTTTAAATAAGTCCATACGCGAAAATCACGGCATAAAATCAAACTCGGCTAAAATGGTTCAAGAAATTCAAAGGACCATGAAGCAAACCATCCAATTGAAAGATGCCTTAAACGTTGTACCCAACTTCAATGGAAACCCTAACCAATGGGTACCATTTACAGAAGGTTGTAGGGAAGCTTTAAATATGCTGCCTTCAAAATGCGAAGAAGATCTAGTAAAATTAATAAAAGGTAAACTAGAAGGAGAGGCCAGATCAACAATGGTTGGCATCAATTTTAAAACCATTAACGAACTTATATCTCATTTAGCTGATATCTTTGCGCCACCTCAAACCATGAATCAATTATTAGGAGAATTAGGAAATGAATATCAGAAAGATAATGAAAAAGTCTTAACGTACGCTAATAGAATTCGCCTATTAACCACTAGGATAATAGATGCAAAAAAGAGACAAGACAATACCGATTCTATAAACATCGATGAGAAAAATGCTTTAGAAGAAAATGCATTTATATGCTTTAAACGAGGATTAAAGCCAGAAATAAAAATAAATCTCCCACCAGGAATTACTGCCACTAATGCCTTAAAGGAAGCCATCAAAGTAGAAAAAGAATTAAAATTACAAAGAAATCTAAGAGGAAAAATTAACTACACTTCAGATTATCTACAACCCAAGAAAAATGTAAGAATATGCCAAATTTGTGAAGAACACGGACAAGAAACTTACACAGGCAGAATTCGATAAACTATTACAGGAATTAATCCCTATGGAAGTACCTAGTTTCGCAGTACGTCATGTGTTTAATATATCTCAGAGTGAAATCTTTCAAGACCTTAACATTGAGGAATTTGACGATGTCGATTTTAACATAGCCGAGTTATACATCGAAGAAGAAACAAACGATGTTGAGAAAAAAATAGAAGATCATCTAGAATTGGGTCATTTAGATAACACAGAAAAAGAATATGTAATAGACTTGGTCAATAAAGTCGCCGATGTTTTTTACTTGCCTGGAAACAAACTACCAGGTACTGAATTAGTAATGCATGAAATACATACTGTTGATGACATACCCGTGAATTGTAAACAATACCAGTTCCCACATGCAATGAAAGATAAGCTTAATTATCATATTGACAAATTATTGAAAGCTGGTATCATTAAAGAATCTAATTCACCGTATAATATACCTGTATGGATAGTTCCAAAAGCTACAGATCCGAACGGCAGAATGGTGCTCGTAGCAGATTCTTATCCTATTCCAAATATCACACAGATATTTGACCAAGTAGGAGGAGCTAAGTTTTATTCCGTGCTTGATCTCGCAATGGGATTCTATCAAATTAAGATGCACCCAAAAGACGCTCATAAAACAGCGTTTAGTACCCCTTTTGGTCATTACGAATTTGTCCGCATGCCATTTGGTTTAAAGAATGCACCTACAACCTTCCAACAGCTTATGGATACTTTATTACGCGGACTACAAGGCCTCGATTTGTTTGTTTACCTAGATGACATAGTCATTTATGCTAACAATATTGAAGAACACGATCGGAAATTTAAGTTACTAGTCGAACGGTTAAGAGAAGCAAAACTGAAATTACAAATTAATAAATGTAAATTCCTCATGCGAAAAGTCAGCTACTTAGGGCACCTTATAAGTGAGGATGGTCTAGAAGTAGATCCCAAAAAGGTTGAAGCCGTACAAAAATTCCCAAGACCAAAAACCGTTAAAAACGTCCGCCAATTCTTAGGACTAGCTGGGTACTATAGGCGCTTCATCAAAGACTTTGCCAAGATAGCTAAACCATTAACTAAATTATTATAAAAGGATATAAAGTTCGAATGGAATGAGAAAGCCGAAAAGGCATTTATTGAATTGAAAGAGATGTTATGTAATGCACCTCTTTTACAATTCCCTGATTTGTCCAAAGGGTATAACATACGTACCGATGCCTCTGGCACTGCTATCGCTGGAATATTATCCCAAGGCCCGATCGGATCCGACCGTCCTATTGCATATTTTTCTAGAGTTCTGCGTGGATCAGAGCTAAACTATGAAGTATATGAAAAGGAAGCCTTAGCGATCATACAGAGTGTCAAAGCTTTCAAATCCTATGTATATGACCGGCCTATCCAAATTATTACCGATCATCAGCCATTAGTTTGGTTTGAAACAGCAGATTTAAACACGCGAGTACAAAAATGGCGATTTTGGTTATCACAATTTAAGTATAAAATAATTTACACCAAAGGAAAATCTAATGCCGCAGCAGATGCACTCTCAAGAAATCCAGCAGATGTAAATGTTATTGAAAAAGCGCCCACTCTTCAAGAGTTTTTACCCGAAATTGAATTAGGAAATCTAGTAGTGAACATCACCAATAGTTTGATCGATAAAGAATTCGAATTTCTTATCGATACAATCTCCAGTGTAAATATAATCAAAATCAGTTCTATACCCAATGGATTATTAATTAAGCTGAATAAAGAAATATTACTACAAGGACTTTTTTCAGATAATATCGTAGTAACACACTATACAGAACTGGCTATATTAGGACGCACTTTTGAATTTTATGCAGTAGAAGATAAATATGATTTGCCGTATCATGGAATCCTTGGTTCCAAATTTTTATATGAAATACGAAGTAGAATAGATTTTGATAAATTACAGTTAACACACTCAGGAATAGTCACACCGCTTAAGTCAGTATATAGCAAAAACAATGAAACAGAATTTAGGGCAATGCGAAATATTGATTTACATATTGTCAAAGATGATTTGTTGTTAGTGGATTCATACATTCGTAATCTCGAATGTCGGATACAACTCTCAATTAATACAATATGTGAACAAAGTATAATTAAGAAACAATATGTAACTGAAACAGAGAAGATAGATGAAAGCGACCGAATTATCTTACGAGACATTAGTGGGAAAACCTATCAAACACTTGGTACCATACAAATAGAAATCTTTTCCATAATAAATAAATTTTGCATAGTACCTAATGACTTTCCTATAAATTCCGAAGGATTACTGGGAATTGATTATCTCATTAGGAGTAAAGCGGTACTAAATTTCAACACCAGAACAATGCGCCTTGGAAATATGATTATCCCATTTCGTATACGGAATATTAGAATTGACAATCAAAACTCTTGTAAAAACTTACTCCCACAAACAAGCCGTGAAATAGCGGAAATAAATATAATGACACGAGGACAAAAACAAAGATTAGAAAATTTACCATCTGCTATACCTACCCCACCGACTGTTAACGAAAAGATAAGTCCTGAGAAACGACCCCGAGGAAGGCCTCGCAAAAATCCACTCCAAATTCCCGGAAACACAGAACCAGCGCCAATCGAATCATCTCAACCACCGGAAAGCCATTCAAAAAAACCTCGAGGCAGACCAAAGAAGATACTATTATCTTCGACAAGTGAAGAAGAACCAGATCATGCCGATGCTTCTAACCAATCTGACGATGAATCGATTCTTAGTGACTTTGATGAATCTTCAACTGGGCACACTAAACTGGTTAAGATCAAGGATTCAATCCATATGCGTACTGACAGCGTAGTTTATTTTATTGATAGTAATGGCGCACCATGCGACGAAGGCGCCAAAATGATGATCGAAAACAATCAGATAGAAAGTAAACAGATTATTAATGTAGGAGAAGTTGTGAAAGAAAGAAAAGGAAAAAAATACTATCGTTTTGGACTCTGTATATGCGGAGAACACCCGGAGTCGTTGAGTCATTTAAGAGACAATATGCTTACAACTTTGAATGTATTAAGAGATATGTTGGTTAGCCTAAAGCTAACGGAAATTTGTATCGCCAAAAGTAAAGAGATAAGAAATCTAGAATGGGGAGAAGTAGTAAATTTATTGGATACTGTCTTCAGAAATACAGGAATAACGATTTTAATATGTATGAATAGCCTTGAGTATGTGCCTTTAGAGAAACGTGATATAGTATTTTACGAATGTCATCAATCTCCGGTCGGAGGACATCGTGGTGTTTCTAAAACATTTTATCGAATACGACAGAATTTTTATTGGGAGAATTTGAAGGAAGATATTCAAAGACGAATACAACAATGCCTTGAGTGTCAGTTAAAGAAATTAACTCGCCTACAAACCAAACAACCTATGGTAATCACCAATACCTGTGCCGCTACTTTTGACAAAATAGCAATGGATATTGTAGGACCCTTGAAAAAAACCCCGAAGAACAATGAATACATTTTAACTATGCAAGACCAACTAAGTAAGTTTTGCCTAGCCGTACCTCTAGTCGACACTTCATCCACAACGATCGCAGATGCATTCATAAAGAAATTCATTTGTATATTTGGTTGTCCAAAATCCGTTTTAACTGATCAAGGAAGAAATTTCTTGAGTAATTTGATGAGCCGTATAGCTAAACGTTTCAAGATTAAGAAGTTAAAGACCACAGCTTTTCATCCACAATCTAATGGTTCGCTTGAACGCTCCCATCATGTTTTAGCAGAATTTCTGAAACAATATACCAATAGCGATAACAATTGGGACGAATGGTTAGACTTAGCCATATTGAATTATAATACTTGTGTTCAAGAGAGTACCAAACACACTCCATATGAAGTCGTTTTTGGCAGATTAGCTAGACTGCCCTCAAGTTATCCATTACAAGAAGGAGATTTATTGCCCACTTATAAAGGGTACATTACAGAGTTAGTCACCCGAATAACAGGAATTCAAAAGTTGGCATACGACAATTTAATAGCATCAAAAGAAAAATCAAAGAAATATTATGACAGACACCTTAATCCGAAAAATTTTAAGCTTGGAGATTTTGTATTTGTGAAAAGTGGTCCAAAACCCGGTAAATTAGAAGATCATTATTCAGGCCCTTTTAAAATAATAAGAATTTTACCGAAAAACAATGTCAAAATACAAATGAAAAAAGGAACCAAAGTAGTTCAAGCGAATAGGCTTAGAATATCGTATATTAATAATAATAATAATAATTCATAAAAAGGAGGAGAGGCATAAAACTAGAAAAAAAAAAAAAAAAAAAAAAAAAAATTTTTTTTTATAAATAAACCATAGATAAAATGAACAATATCATTTCCAGTAAAATAATAATAGTAAAATAATAGTAATAAAATAATAGTAATAATAAGTATAAATAAATATACCGAATTAATCATTGGTTTTCCGTTCCAGCAATTAATAGTTAACATAAGAATTAACATTATTTATTTTTCAGAAAATGGATATGAATAAATTTGGATTTTACATATTAATCTTATCTACCATTGCATATCAAGGCCAAGCCATCATAGGATACGATTGCGGAGCGAGATCATTAAACATTACCACTGTTTCTTTGCTTGGCGTAGAAGAATGCAATATACCTCCCGGAAAAATTAATAGCACTCAGATCCATATACAGTTATTACAGTTAAACCAATTCGAGGAAGTACACGTGATACAATGCAAGATACAACTACAACGTCACATTTATCATTGTGGAATGCACTCCCATAGTTCGGCTGTCAAAGATGGAATACACGAATATATGGTCGAGATCAGCCAAAAACGCTGTTCAGACTTGTATAATATCGGCACATTATATTTCGATGAGATACGTGTACTACGCGATATTAAAGTTAACCAAACCATAATCCGACCCTTAACACTAGCTGGTAGTTTAAAAATCGATGGTAGTTGCAACGGTGGTGTGTATTCTGATGCATATGGTACCTGGGAGAATGTTGTAGTTCAAGGTTTAGTAAAAATAACCGTGCAAGATTATACTGCACCAGTTGACTTAAATAACGATCAAGTAAGACTACGCTCAGGTATCAAATGCACATTAACTGAAGAAACTTGTATAGACCCGGAAGGAGGTAATACTTTCTGGAAAACGATACTACGGGATATATGTAAATTCAATCATTACGGGATATTATATGAAGGCATAGCTAACAAAATAATAGACGAGCACCAGAACCGTATATATTCCTTGATAACAGAAGATATTACCTTCGCCTTAATGGCCAAAGGAAAAAGACAAATCTGTGGGTATGAAATAGTTCAAACAGAACATCCAAAATTATTCATTTTTGAAACCACTAGAGGAGTCTCAACCTTTGCCGTAGCAAAGAAATTATCATTAAGCAATTTAGACATATTTGCGTACGTTAATTCTAAATTTGTATTCGTCGAGCGTTATATCAAAAATCAAATAAATAGTTTGTATAGAGATGTAGTTGTACAGTGTTGTAGACAAGAACGCGAAATTTTAAAAAATGCTTTAGCAATAGCCACGTATTCACCTGATCAATTCGCGTACAATTTAATGAAAGGACCTGGATATATGGCGGTAACGGCTGGCGAAGTAGTTCACGTCGTCAAATGTATCCCGGTAGACGTAAAGATTTCGCCGGGGACCGACTGTTATGAAGAATTAAAAGTAGTCCATAACAATATCACCAAATTTATGACACCCAAAACACATATTCTCAAGACTCAAGGAACAATAGTGGATTGTAACGCTTTACTGTCCACTCACTTTTATGTCAACGAAAATTGGTATAAGTTCATGCCACGTCCTGTAGACGCCAGAACACCAGAGATTTTGAAGCCTTTTGCCTAAATGACATGGAAATATCAAGATATTCCAACTCTCGCTACAAGTGGTATTTATACTGAACAAGATCTGCAGGATCTTCTAAATCGAATCATGTATCCTCTCGAACAATCAGCTGTCATCAATGATGTTGCTCGAGAAATCAAAGGTCATGCGATGAAAGATCAAGAAGGAGTAATTAATAAATTGCTCAATGAGAACACTTTAGAACGCTTAGTTCATACCACTTGGAACCGAATGTGGGGTAAATTCATGACGTTTGGAACATTCAGTGCAGGAGTGATAGCTATCCTTTTTATAATTCAAATAATTAAAAAGGTGATAGAAATCTTTATCAACGGCATGGCTCTGCATAGTATTTATGGGTGGTCCTACCAACTTTTTGGAGCCATATGGAACAGTCTCACAACTTTCCTTATCCACTTAGGCCATTCAACGCAGAAGGAAAATGAAAAATCCCAGGAAGAACCAAGTAGAGTTCCTATGCCAATACAGATACCCCATTACATACCAGTTCAGGCTCAAGAAACAGATGCCAACGTACCAAAAGAACATCCAGTGTCCTCAATCCAAACTAACAATAGTTTCTTTTCTCGACAGTAAATGTTAATAAATCTTGGTTACCATGCTCTACAATTACATCTTAATTAGCGATTACTTTGCCTCGCTGCGCTCCTTAAGTAACCGTTTAAGTGGGGGGGTGTAACGTCGGGCCGTTTATTAGCCAATTATTTTTTTTTTCCTCATGTACTTTTGTGTAGCTTAAATTTTAACTCGGTAAACTAGCAAAGGAGAGCCTTCAGCTCAAGCAGCTGGAGGACACGTGAAAATAGTCGTCCCTTTATCGCGCGCTTTCCGATGTTTACCTCGAACGATCGTAAAGTTTTTTTTGAGTAGGTTTAGATAAAGAGTAAAGGAGCCGCGGAATTCCACCTGCATCCTGTTATTCGATTTCACCCAAAAGATTTCCACTTTTAGAAGTCAAAACTTTTGCTATATAAAAAAAACCTTAATAACTAATTTTACATAAATGAATCGGGAAAATAACAGCATGATAGGAAAATTTCGCAGCTTCTTGAAACCTCCCACACACTTTTTGATTAGAAACATAGTTGCCGCGCAATCATTGAAAATAACTCAAAGTTTTAAAATTACAAATTAGAAAAATGAGGTAAATAGTCGAAAACAGTTACTTGAACGAATTTTAGCAAATCAGTTATATAGTCCACAATTAAATAATACCCTTTTTTCGTTCCAATTTATTTAAACAACGAAGTGAGTTAATTAATTAAGTTACTAATTGTAAACATGTAGGATCAAAAGATTTTCGCGTAAAATATGTTAAATAATAAGGAACTTGCGTTATTTTTAAGAATTAATTGTAATAATTTTATATAGTAAATAAATTAATAATTATAAGAGAAACTGTAATAAAAATGGTACTTGGAGAGTCATCTAGCGAGATAAGGCCCAAACTCTTGAATGCGCGCCCCCAATTCTCACCACGCCCCCGAACCAATTAGGGCCCGAAATCCGAAAGAGAAAAGGAGGGAAAATCTCGGTTGGCCAATTAGAATTCACTGGCATTTCCACTCTTCCCAAATTTTGAGGGACTGAAAGAGGGATTTTCCTCCTAACCACCCCCAGGGTTTAAAAGGGCGTGCGCAAGCGAAAATCTCTCTCTCTCACGCTCCTCGCAAGGCTCTAAGTGCATCTCATTGACCAAGTGCCAGGTCCAGATTGACTTCTCCCAGTACCAGTGAATTAAATAAAAGAAAAGTAAGTTGAAACAAAATTTTATTCACTATCTCTCCTTTTCCTCTTCTTGTTAGAGTAGCCGATCGAAACTCGTGAGAAATAGGTCTTCGAAAAAGTATTTCAGCAGGAATTGGGATACTTTTTCAATAAGACAGTCGCGCCGTTAAATAAAAATTAAAATACTTTTTATGTGATAATTCCGGCAAGGTTTGGGATTTTCACATCCAAGTCCCGATTCCATTGGACCCTGGTGTTTGATGGAAGCTTGTAGTCCAGTTTATTTTTCACTATTTTTACGCGAAACGCGAAGTAGAAAAGCTCTAATTCTCCAATCGCTCGTCCCGGTTCAAGCGTACGCACGCAAACCAAATAGAGCGCCTGAGATTACGTCCGCCTCAGACGTACCTGAGATAGTGACCCGGACGTCACAAGTGTTTGGTTTTAATGTCATAACTGTATTGGTTGATTTTCTCGGTGCTGGTGTGAGGTTTATCCATTGATTTCCAATTTTGTAGTATTGGAAAATGATTGTGTTACAATTTATCTTCGTTCCTATCTTCAATAAAATTTGTATTTTTGGTGTGAGGTAATATGTTTCGTTTTTTGATTTTACTGGAAGTTGTGCAAAGCACATAGGTCACTCCCGAAAAAGACTTTCCCTCAACATTTCCTGCTAAATCTAATTCTGAAGTTTTTGTAGAGTTAATTTTTAATCTTGCTATAATATGTACTATTTGAAAATACCTGTATTGGGTATGTTATTACAATCATAGTGTGATATATTGTAGATGTATTCTTGGAGTGCGTTTTCTGTTGGACCTAAATGGCTAAACATGTTGCAATGGAAAACTGTACGTTGTATTACTATTTTACATTGAATAATTTTCATTGACCTAAATTTAGTTTTTTGTAGTAGTTCTATTGTAGATCGTATTGCATTTAATTTTGTTTCGCGGAAATCACATTCTCCAGCGTCCACAAGGGGGTATGTTGTGATGGCTGGATTTGTTGAGCCGCAGTTGAACCCGATTAGACATTTGCTTGTTTGAAAGAGAGTGATTACTATTAGTATAACTAATGAATGTCGTTCCATCATGTTTTCTGGAATAATAAAAAAAAATAAAAACTATTAATCTATTTGTTTAACTAAACATAATTTATTCGCATGAACTGTTTTTCGTTTTCCGTTGTCGTTAATTACAACGCTGCCCTTTTCTGTTATTTTTAATATTTCAAAAGGTCCTAAATATTTATTTTTTTCTAATTTTCCTGGGCTTGGTTCTTTCATGAACCAGACTTTGTCTCCGATTTTGAATTCTATAAGATTTATAAATCGGTCATAGAATTGTTTTGATTTTTGTTTTGAAATTATTAAAGTTTCTCTAGCTATGTGTGCTAATTCGTTCATATTTCTTATTAAGTTCTTTAAGTATCCATTATAAGTTGGTAATTGTTCGGATTTTTTGAGAGGTACACTGGATGGTAATTTGGCTGGAAAGGCAAAAACAAGTTCATGTGGTGTTAAGTTGTGATCAGTATCAATGTTTGTGTTATAATTAAATTGTGCTAATTCTAAGAGTTCGTCCCATTCACATTTTTTCGATGTGAATCGATTGATATATTCACAGAGAGGATGATTTGCCCTCTCGATAGAGCCGTTGGATTGTGGGGAGAATGATGTTGTTTCAATCTTTTCGAATTGAAATCTTTGTGCTATTTGCTTTAGTAATCTACTTTTTAAGTTTTGAGCCTTATCTGTTAATATTACATTTGGTGTTCCGAAAATGCAGATGAATTTTTTATAAAAGCTTCGCTTACTATTATTGCGGTTTGATCTTTTAATGCTGTTAGAGTGGTAAATTTTGAGAGTTGGTATTGAATTTTAAGTATGTATCGATTACTATTTTTTGTAATCTCGAACGGTCCAATTATATCCATGGCGACTTTATCAAATGGTTTGAAAGGCGTGTCAGTCAGAGTCATTGGTTATCTCGTTCGTTTACGTTTTAATTTGTTTCTTTGACATTCCTGGCACATTGAAATTATTTTTTGTGTATCTTTCTTTAGGTTTTCCCAGCAATATTTCTCTTTAATTTTATTGTAAGTTCGGTTAATTCCTGAATAACCTCCGAGTTTAGAAGTATGATATATTTTAAAAAGTTCGTTTCTCTGATCTAAATCACCGACATATTCGAGATAATTCATGCAAACGATGATTTTAATATTACTTCCTTTGAAAGTTGTTTTGATTATGTTTTCTATTTCTGACCACCATATGTTTATTATGTTGATATTTTTTGAAATACTTACTGTTGAAATGTTATTTTGTATTAAAAGGTCTTTCAAATTTTTAAACAGCTCAATTAAACTTTGCTTTTTTATTTCTGCTGATGTAGCAGTGTTTAAACATAAAATAAATAAATAGGTAAACCAGAGGGGCCTTAACTCAGAGGGGTATCAGCTCACTGAGTTGAAGCGTGTGAGTTGAGGTGTGTGCATGTTCACCTCACCTCCCCCCCCCCCTTACTGATCGGCCCGTGCGTTATCGACTCACCTCCCCCCTCCTCCTACTGAGTTATACCGGTGTGTTCTACACACTCCCTCCTCCCCTACTGAGTTGATCTAATGTGGCGTTCGTTCTCCCCCCTGCTCTGCTGTGCAGTGCGTGCGTTCTACGCACTCCCCCTCCCTCTTCTATAATTTGCTGATGTGCTCTGACGCGCGTTCTCTGCACTTCCCCCTCTCCTAGCCTACTGATTTAATTCCTATGCACTGTGTGCTGATGTTTTCTGACGCAACGTGTGTTCTCTGCACTTCCCCCTCCCTCCTCTTTCTCTCTCCTCGTGATCTGATGTATTCTCGATGCGCGCGCGGGTTCTGTGATACGTGTTATGATTTTTTATTGTGTGTGTGTGTGTGTCTGTGTGCGCGTGAGTGTTAAATTTTTAGATTTATCGGAAAAAAACGGATGGATCGGGGGATCGAACGCGCGTCCTCCGGATCCGCAGGCCGATGCTCTACCGCTAGAGCTACAGCCACTGTTACTACGGGCAATACCGTATTGTGTATACTAGCTACACGATTGATATGTGGGGGGGCGGCGGCAGCGTCGGCGGCGACGGCGGCTGCTGCTGCTGGGGTGGGCCCAAGCGCTAATACATACAAATGATAATAAATTTTAATAAATATACTAATTATAATAAATATTATACATAAATATTTATTATAATTGGTATATAACGAATTGGTATATAAACGAAAAATTTATAAAAAAACTGACGCTTAGTTATCGTCATCATCATCATCGTCATCATCATCGTCAGCGTCGGCGTCGTCGTCATCGTCGTTGTCGTCGTCGTCGTCGTGATCAGCGGGGAAAAATTTGGCAACTTTATAGCGCGGGGCACCATCGACCGTTTCGTCCATGACGCACAGGCGCTTTTTTTCCCCGTGATGTGGAGATTCTGCATGATCGCCGTTGTGGGTGATTCCGCGGGCCTACTCAAGGGAGCTGGCAACGGCGATCGAGAAGGCTGGCGCACAGCGGGGGAACTTTCGGGACTGCACGACCTCGATGTAAATAATCTGTGCACCACGTGTCTGACAGCCCATTCCGATCGACGTGCCGCCTGCTGCCGCGCTGCGGTAGTGATTCCACCCACTGCGGCTGCCAACTGCAGTGACCAGCGGCGCAGTGTACGCACTCCCAGCCCTCGCATACTAGCATGATGTTGTTGTTGTTGTTGTTCTTGTTATTGTTGTTGTCGTCGTCGCGATCGTTGACCTGCAACAAAAAATGAAAAAAACTTAAAACATACTACCGCCGATTAGAAAAAAAGAAAAGAGAAAAAAAAATCATACCTGTTCTCGTCGGCGGCAGGGCGTCTCTTGTATTTCTGGTGAAACTAAGTTCACCAAGAGCAGCTGTTGTGGCGTTGTGATGTCGATCACGGGTGCTGCTCGAGGCGTCATCAGGTCGACGTGTCACGTGTCGTGATGATGGTGGTGGTGGTGGTCGACGCCACACAATTACCTGACAGACCATCTCCACGTCGTCGTCACCGTCATCGGACCTGCAAAAAAAAAAGATTTTTTATTTGAAAAAAAATCAATTCATGTATCTATCTATATATATAACAATATTCAACGTACACATTCACCGTTGGAAACAATCGCGAGCATGGAGACGGTGGCAGTAATTCAAGTAGCGACCGATGCCTGCTGTAATAGGAAACACATGTATTTGTATTGAAATTCTCTGTATAATAAAACTGTGAGAGTAACAGTGTACTATGCCGATAACGACTACGACGACGAAAACCAGACATCGTAAAAAAAAGAATGCGATCCAAAAACAAAACAAGAAATTTTATCTACGTGAGAGAAAGGGACATTAAATTTTAAATTGGAGTATACGAGGTGTGTTCAAAAAGTAAGGTGACTTTTCAAATTTCACGGGCAACGTACTTTCGATTATTGATTTTTTTGTTTTGTTATGTTGATACACTCTTCCCGAACATCTATACCAAGTTTCAAGTGTATAGCATTTTTTGTTTGGTTGTGAGAGGCGTAAAGGTTATACGTGGTTTTGCGTGGTCGGCGATTTCTTGCTATCGAAAAATATGGATCAAAGGATTTGCATCAAATTTTGTGTAAAAAATAAAATAAAGTGCTCCGAAACACTTGAAATGTTGACGGTGAAACTGTTCTGAGTAAAAAAAATGTTTACAAGTGGTACAAACTCTTCCAAAATGGCCGGGAAGATGCCAATGACGAGCCTCGCTCTGGACGCCCAAGCACGTCAACAACTGATGAAAACGTTCAAGCAGCGAAGAAAATTGTTCTGGACAATCGTCGAATCACTATCAGAGAAGTTGCTGAGGATGTTGGTATATCGCTTGGCTCGTGCCATGAAATTTTTTCAAACGTTTTGGGCATGAGATGTGTGTCAGCGAAGTTTGTTCCGAAATTGCTAAATTTTGACCAAAAGAACCGTCGCATGAACATCGCTCAAGAACTGTTGAATGACGTCAACGACGACCCAGATTTACTCAAAAGAGTCATAACTGGTGACGAATCATAGGTATATGGTTATGATATCGAAACCAAAGTCCAATCGTCCCAATGGAAGAGCCCAGATGAGCCAAGACCGAAAAAAGCACGCCAAGTTCGATCAAATGTCAAAGTTTTGCTCACTGTTTTCTTCGATTACCATGGCGTGGTGCATCAGGAGTTTTTACCATATGGACGTACGGTCAATAAACAGTATTATCTTGAAGTTATGCGCCGTTTGCGAGAAGCAATACGAAGAAAACACCCAGAATTGTGGAAAAACAATTCATGGCTTTTGCATCACGATAATGCCCCTGCTCACTCATCTTTGCTTGTGAGAGATTTTTTGGCCAAAAACAACACCACAATCATGCCTCAGCCACCATATTCACCGGATTTGGCCCCATGTGACTTTTTCTTGTTCCCAGAACTAAAGAGACCTATGAAAGGACGAAGATTTGCAACGATTGAAGAGATAAAGACTGCATCGCTGGAAGAGCTCAAGGCTATACCGAAAAGTGCTTATGAGAAGTGCTATTAGGATGGGAAAAACCGTTGGCATAAGTGTATTGTATCTGAGGGGGATTACTTTGAAGGAGACAACATAAATATTGATAAATAAATAAATATTTTTTCTTAAAAATACAAAGTCACCTTACATTTTGAACACACCTCGTATACTCTCTCTCATATACACACGTATATACATATTATATAATGAATAATACTTTTACATTAATAAGTTGATAAATTATCTATGTAAAATTTTATCAATTTATCAATTTATTAATACAATATTATTAGATATATAAATTTTTAATTGCTTAATCATACTCTCACATTCCTTATTCAATGAAAAAAAGAACATAACCTCTTTTATAATGTAAAAAACATATATGCTCTTATTATTATTATAAAAAATTTATGTATAACTAATACCATTATATTGATAAATTAATATAATTTAAATATAATTGTGTTATTAGTATAATGGTATTAATTATATTGTGACGGTAATCGTCGTATTAGCGCTAATAGCCTAACCTAGTGGCTGCCTGTGGGGGCAGCACCTACCGGTAGACGAAAAATGTAATGAGGGAATTCGGCACGCGACGAGACGGAACGCGCGCGATTGAAAACGAACCAGTGCAGGACTAACTATCGATACGGAGAGCCGCGAGTGAAGGATTAGCCATCGACACGCTTAGCCGAAAGTCAAGGATTGGGACCCGATCGCAGAGCTGCGCTACCAAGATTATTGACGCTTCCCAAGCTTTTCCAGGAGTGCCGATACGAGCCGAGTCGGAAGTACGACAGCGGCCCTCCCGCCTGCCTAAAAAGCGTGTGTGTGAGAGTGCGCGTGCGAGGAGTTTCGCCGTTGAGGGCGAAACCGTACGCACCAGTTACCATGTGAAAAAGACAGATTTTCTCGCCACTCGAGTACGAACTTTCCCTTTCGTTCTTCGTGCAACTGCTAAAAGGTAAGCTGGCCAGCTTAATTTCGCGATCGCGGTATAGTTGCTAAATAACTAATCCCTCGGCTCGATAAAAAGCGTGTATGTAATATCTCGGCAAACAAAGAGCGGCGAGCGATCCAACACTGCATGTTGTTGTCGTGCGCGCGGCATGTAAACATAAACACGCGGGCCGAATACGATGTAATGTTAAGAGGTAATAAAAGTTCTCGTATGTGATATTAACAGTACTTTCGAAGTGTTTATTTCGTATTAGTAGATAGTTGGTTGACTGACACCCGTCTCCTCCTACTCTCCGATTTTTGTGTTTGATGTAGGTAATTACGCGCACCCTTCAGTACGATCGTGTGAATAAATTAGTTAAACGGTATCCACCCCATTACAATATATAAAATTTTATAATAATAAGAACATATCTATTTACATTTTAATGATTTTGTTCTTTATATTATAAAAAAACAGAATGAGAGAGAGAGAGAGAGTAAAAGAGAATGAAAAAAAATAGGTACTTACAATATTATTGTAGGTGGAGGTGTCAGTGGCATCCGAATGTTGCCGCTTCGTGGATGTCGTCGTCGTCGTTCCTCCTCGGCGAAGGTGTTCGCGGCTGCTCGACGACTTCGTCCACCGCTGCTTCATTTACTCCGAAGACTTCATATTCGGAAAGATCGCCATCCTCGCCAAATGCTTCCATAGCTTGATCCAATGCGTCTTGCCACGGCCTATCGTCTGGCGCAAACAATTACTGCAGAACTCGATCTCTCACTTCACTATTATATTCGCGCTGCATCTTCCTTCACCAAAGTTGACTTTCCAACCAAAAAAATCACTATGACGTAACGTTGCGAGGCGTTCGAATTTTATTCATTTTTGGAAACACTTGTCGCGCTTCGGTCATTGGTAGAAAATTTGGGAGTAGGGGGTGTGAGACTACGCGACAGCACTGATTTTATCGCGCGCATAAGACGATCATAATTAGTGGTGGGAGTAGCTAAAGAAAACGTGATTAGTGCGGAGAAAAGACGCAAATGTGTATTAATACAGGATCGCGATAGCGCGTACGCTCTTTTTCTCACGCAACGGACGAAGAGTAGGTGGTGGCAAGCCGTTGGTAGTGACAAGTTGCAGTGAACGAACGATTGGCTCTTTTCTGGGACACTTTTTTCAAGTTGACGAAGCTATACAATCCCGACAGTTAATCGATAGCATCATCAGATCAGATAAATTTAAAACAGCACTTTTCAGTGCTAAATTTTCAATAAAAAAATTATATAATTTTTTATAAATCAGCACTTTTAAGTGCTATTCAAACGTATGCGCAAATATATCGTAGCCGCAAAGGTAAGTACTAAAAACAAACGTTTCAACAAAAAACAATAACAATTTGAAATTACGAATAAATTCAACCTTGTGTTTTTCTTTATTCTTACCCCTCCATTTTTCAGCGAAACGAGCAGGTAAGTATAAGGTAAGTATAAGGTAAGTATTTTTTAATTATTTAAAAAATATACTAAATTAAAAAATAGTACAATCCCGACAGTTAATAAAAACATATATTATTTTTTATAAATCAGCACTTTTCAGTGCTATTCAAACGTATGGTTAAATATAACATAGACTAACTATTTATTCAATAAAAAAATTATATAATTTTTTATAAATCAGCACTTTTAAGTGCTATTCAAACGTATGCGCAAATATATCGTAGCCGCAAAGGTAAGTACTAAAAACAAACGTTTCAACAAAAAACAATAACAATTTGAAATTACGAATAAATTCAACCTTGTGTTTTTCTTTATTCTTACCCCTCCATTTTTAGCGAGAGGAGTAGGTAAGTATAAGGTAAGTATTTTTTAATTAGTTAAAAAATATATACAAAATTAAAATAGTTCGTTTAATTCAGTGTACAAAATAATACTAAAAAATGAAAAATTTTCCTAAATCATGAATTAATATACAGTTAGTATGCACTATCTTTAGAAAGAGCGACAATGGCTTAGACGGTAGAGCACTGTCGTATAGATACAAAGGAGGCTAGGTTTGATTCTCCTGTATGTCTATTACCGAAAGATTATTACGAGAAAAATATTCGATAAATAATGTTACTAATTTTTTCTTATTAGATGTAGACAATTAATTATTTATATGTAAATTGTCAACAATTAAATTCAACAGAAAGGACAGGTAATTTCTTCTTAATTAAAATAATTGAAATATCGTTATTAAAAAACAACAACAAAAAAATGTCTCTAAAAATCAGTGCGTATATGCGACAGTTTTAAATGACGTCACTCGCATACACCGTTGAGTCAATCCCCCACAAGTTGTATGCTTTACATACGCATACGCGCACGCGCGCGCGCACATGTATGTATAACTCATAAAAATTAAATGAATTTTTTTTTTATGGAATGTATGGCATGTATGGAATGAATGGAATTTATGGGACGTATGGCATGTATGGAATTTTTTTAATCTCAATCGTCCGTTATAAAAATGAGCTGCATCTCATCAGCACTCGCATTCGCATCCAGAGTGAACTAGTGTAAAGTGTGAAAGAAAAAAGGTTATACGAACATTCTACAATGAGCTCCAACAAGATTGACTATAAGTAATTATTTGTTTTATTGTTTATAGAACATACTTTATATATTTTTTTCAATATTTTTTTTATTTGTGCAGATTTGAGCAAGCGAGGCTGGATAGCTTCACGTCTCAATGGAAAACCATAGCAAATGCAACTGTTGGTATGGTATCTGTTTGCGAAGAATTTGTATGCGGTTATAAGAAGAGTATCGATAAACAAAATGAAAAAATGAATAAAATTCGCGAAAGGGATGAAAAGTCGCAGCGAGATATAGGCAATATTTGGCGTCAACTTGAAATTACCAGATGTAAGATATGTTTGGATGCTAGGATCGCTGTACTTTTTTTACATTGTGGTCATATCACTGTATGCATGGAATGTGCATTAAGAATTGACGATTGTCCAATATGTCGTCAAACTATTACCAAACGCGTTCATGCTTATTTTGCGTAAATTTGTTCTTGTTTGGTTTTAATAAAGTTCCTATTATTTTTAAAAAATGTTTGCGTACCTTTTTTCTCTTTTAATCTAACATATTTTGTATATTATGTTAAATTTATTTTGTTTCTTATATATATAATAATACACATTTCTAAAATTTATATATATATATTATAAGTGAGTAAAAAAACAAGGATTGATCGATACGTTAATTTTTTAAATTTAATTTCAAACTTAGATATAAAAAAATCAAATTACATTTCACGACTTTTGCGAGCGAGCATCCATCTACTGATAGCCAGCGCGTTTTTAAAGCCACACGGTGGATTTGATAGATACGCGTTGTGGTTACTACATACGGAAATGCTATCGTTTGAAAGATTCTTGAGTGATGGACAATCCAAATCTTCAACGTTAACCACAGTCGTTCTGTAAAAAAAAAATCATTAGATATAATTTTTTCTCTTTAAGATGATACGCGACGAAAACACACTTACTGTGCATTGGTCAACAAATTTCTCAGCCATTTTATTTTTTCAAGACATTTGACAAAAATAGTTGCTCCAAAAAGTGTTTTTTTCATTATTTTTCCAAGATCGTCGTACGGTAAATCGCAAGATTCCCACGGAATACCATGAAAATTTCTCTCTAACCACCGGTTTTCACACTGATTTTTCTTTAATAACCACTGCCATGGGTAAGGTGGTTTAAACAGAAGCACCGATGGAGTTGGATCTTCTTCCAGAGGACAAACAGCAATCTCCTTCAATACGAATTCGTTTAAGGTAGTTTTGAAGCTCTGTACGTCTACAACAAAATCCATCGTAGTAACCGAGGAATCGACGTCGACGACTGCGTCAATACAGATGAATGAATGTCTTTTTATACTGAGCTTGCACTTGTTGATGCCCCACTATAATTTTTCGATCAATCACAATTGTTCACCCCCTCCATACTTTTTCCAACCAATCAGCATTGACGAATAGTGAATATAACGCGATGGATTTGTCAAATCTACTCAGTTGAGTAACTAGTATCGTGGCTGAGTATTTCAAGAACACAGCTTTGTTGCTCTTGCGCGCACATCGTCTGGCGAATGCAGGTTATGCTATTGTCGAAGACATCGAAAGATGATTGACACTAGGTTCATTGGCTTTGCGCAAAGCCGATGAGCTTTCTCGTTCGCCTAGCTTGATCGTGTCTGGCAGACAGAAGCTGCAGGCAGCTATGTGCATGATTAGAAGCGTTTTACATCTGCTAAGCGAATACAAGAGTAGGCTGTTGGCATAGCCCCCCATTGCCACTTCAACCATTGCCGAACCTGTTGTGAGCTAGCATAGCGAACAATCGATATACGAACCTCTCCTTATTTTAGATGTAGTTGGTGAAGGTCTCGAATCGGCTACTGCTACTGCTACTGCAACTGCTACTGCTACTGCTACTGCTACTGCTACTGCTACTGCTACTGCTATTGCTACTGCTACTGCTACTGCTACTGCTACTGCTACTGCTACTGCTACTGCTACTGCTACTGCTGCTGCTGCTGCTGCTGCTGCTACTGCTACTGCTACTACTACTACTACTACTGCTGCTACTGCTGCTGCTGCTACTGCTACTGCTACTACTACTACTACTACTATTCCTTGCTAAACAATTATTCCATGCTCAAATTAAGGAGACCTTGAAGAAACGTAGTTCTTTAAAAGTGAATGCCGTACTGGATGCCGAGTATGCAGTCGAAAAGAATCAGTAAGAGCACGGAAGAATTTCAAGAGCAAGACTCGAGCTGGTCTCTTCGCGTTATATTAAACTTAACCGTAAATATCAGTAAGTACAATCCTATGAGAGCTGGTTCTTACGTTGAATTGCACAAGCCTATTAAAAGAAAGAGAGCTTGTGTGAACGTACGGAACAACGACAACGAATGCTTCAAATGGGCCATCCTTTCGGCGTTACATCCAGTCGCAAGGAATGCATGCCGTGTCACTGCCTATACTGCTCATCAAGATAAATATAATTTCAAAGATCTATCATTTCCGGTACACCCGAATAAAGTCGTGAAATTTTAAAAGCAAAACAAGGTTTCAGTGAACGTATACTTTTTAAATTTGAATAATGGGTCCTACGATGTGTTGCCGCAACATTTGACCGATGAGAAAAAAGACAGGCACGTGAATCTTCTTCTAGTGGAAAATTATTATATCGATGTGAACGAAGAGCAGCAGCAGCAGCAGCAGCAGCAGCAAATGGAACGTCCCGGTATACCATACAAAGTGCACTACGTTTGGATAAAAGACTTATCTCGATTGATGTATCGACAGTTGTCATTTCGCAAATGTTAGTCGTACATATGCGATCGTTGCTTGAACTATTTTCTAACTGAAGAGAGATTGAAAACGCACGAGATCGACTGTAAAAATGTGAATATGTGTAATATTGTGCTTCCCAGTGTCAAAGATAAATATTTACAATTTGAAAATTTTAAAAATGAGTGCGCGGTACCGTTCATCGTGTACGCCGATCTTGAGAGTCTCTTGGAAGCGGTGTCCAACGACGAGCGGATCTATCAACGTCACAAACCGTACAGCGTTGGCTTTTTCGTCAAGTGTAGCTACGATGACTCTCTTTCGCGTTATCGAAGCTACAGACAGAAAACCGTCGATGACGTTGGTCCGGCCAAGTGGTTCGTTCGCAATCTTCACGATTTAGCCAAGTATCTGCACGAGTTGTACAGAAGCCCGCAGCCTGTGGAAAATTTAACGTTCCAAGAGGCATTTAGCTTTCTTCGTGCTACGCTATGTCATATATATAATAGGCCTTTTGTCGAAAAAAAAAAGACAGAAAAGTTCGCGATCATTGTCACTTTACGGGAAAGTATCGTGGAGCTGCTCACAGCATGTGTAATATTGCTTATCAAGAATCGCGAACTATACCCGTTTGTTTCCACAATCTCAGCGGATACGATGCGCATCTATTTGTTCGGGAAATCGCGAACGAATTTCCCGGTCGAGTGAGCCTCATTCCTCAAACCAAGGAAAAATACATATCTTTTACGAAGTACGTGGAAGGTACCGATATAAAGCTGCGTTTCGTCGATTCGTTTCGATTTATGGCGTCTTCGCTCGACAAACTATCGTCGTACTTGAAAAAACACGATATTCTAGAGCGACATTTTCAGCAAGATGACGGATACACACTGCCGCAGATTGCCCTACTCAAGAGAAAAGGTGTATTTCCGTATGACTATGTGTCGTCGTTTACAAAACTCGAGGAGACGACGACGCTTCCACGAAAGCAAGATTTTTACAGAAGTCTGTACGATTCGGATATCAGCGACGAGGAGTACAGTCACGCGGAGAACGTTTGGAGAACGTTCGACATCGCCGATCTCGGCAACTATTCGGATTTGTATCTCAAGACGGACGTTCTCTCGTTGGCCGAAGTTTTTGAAAATTTCAGAGCCAAGTGTCGAACGGCGTATCGTTTGGATCCGGCCCACTACTATACGCCGCCCGGATTGAGTTGGGACGCCATGTTGAAGTATACGGGTGTAAGGTTGGAGCTCTTGACGGATATCGACATGCTCATGTTTGTCGAGTGCGGCATTCGCGGTGGAGTTAGCCAGTGTTGCAACAAGTACGCTGCCGCGAACAATCCATACATGGGCGACGACGACGACGACCACGATCCACAGAAAGATGACAAATATTTGATGTATTTTGACGTCAATAACCTTTACAGCTGGAGTATGACCAAGCCACTTCCACTCGGTGATTTCGAATGGTGCGACATTGACGCCGCCGCCGCCGCTAACTTTTCCTTCGATATTCCCAATGACTCAGCCTTCGGTTACATACTCGAGGTGGATTTGGAGTATCCAGAGGAAATTTACGATGCGCACAGAGATATACCATTTTGTCCGGAGCACAAAGCCGCTCCGGGATCCAAACAGAAAAAGCTCATGATGACTCTCGATAATAAGGAGCGTTACGTAATCCACTACAGAGCTCTGAAACAAGCAATAGGGAATGGCTTGCACCTCGCGAAGATACATCAGGTTTTAAAGTTTAAGCAGAGCCCATGGCTCAAGACGTACATCGATTTGAATAGCGAGTTGGGTAAGCGAGCAGCAAACGAATTCGAAAAAATGCTGTACAAACTGTTCAACAATGCGGTGTACGGCAAGACCATGGAAAACGAGAAGAAACGCATCGACGTGAAGTTGGTGAACAAGTGAGAGGGGCGATACGGTGCCGAAGCTCTGATAGCTTGACCAAATTTCCACAGTAGCGATATTTTCGACGACGAACTGGTGGCGATTCAACTGTTGCGTACGGAAATCACCGTGAGAAAATCCATTTACATAGGTCTCGCTGTTCTCGACTTGTGCAAGACGCTCGTATATCGATTCCACTACGACTACATGCGCGGTGCCGCCGTTGGCGAGGAGCGTTGCAAGCTTCTGTACACCGACACGGACAGTCTCGTGTACGAGATCACCAATATAGACATGTACGAGGTCATGCGTCATGATATTCTCGAATTTTCCAGAGCCGAATCGCTTCGCGATTCCCAGAGCTAATAAGAGGGTGGTCGGCAAGATGAAGGACAAGAACGGCGGAATGCTCATGCTCGAGTTCGTGGGACTCAGAAGCAAAATGTACAGCGTGAGAGTTCGGAATAGAGATGCAATAAAGAAGGCAAAGGGGGTCAAGAATTCGGTGCTGAATACCACGATTCGCGGACTACGTCAAATGTCTCCGAGAAAATGTGATTTTGAGCCGACAGCAAAAGTCCATCAGATCGCGTCATCATCAGTTGTACAGCGAGAGACAAACAAAGATCGCGCTCAGCGCGCACGACGGTAAACGCTTCTTGCTGCCCGGAACCACCGATACGCTTCCTTGGGGCCATTTCGGCATTCTAATGATGGAGAGGGAGGGGCAGATAGAGGCGTTGGGAATGATCGCAGTCGAACCAACGGTCGCTGCTGCTGCCGCCATCGCCGCCGCCACGATCGACACGCCAGCCACCGCCATCGAGACGCCAGCCGACGCCGTCGAGCCGCCAGCTACTGCCGCCGCCGCTATCGAGCCACCGTCGCCGAAAAAGAGCGGAGTGGGGGACAGGTTATATCAATCGGCACCCGAGGCTTCGCAGCTCATTCTCATTGAGACAAAGTTACCAGCAACGTCGACGACGACGACGAGTAGTGAGCATCAGCAGCAACAGCAGCAGTCTTCTAATTTCATTTTAAGTCAACTTGCTCCAAGGAAAAGAAAGTGACTGGAAGCTCGGTCTGTTGATAAAATTAGAAAAAAATAAAATTTCCGTGATTAAAATTACTCGAGGTAATTGTGATTTTTGTGTGTGTGTGGGTGTTTTGTTTTAACTGAGTTTAAATATCATTGTTTTCTACAGATGTATCTCGCGCAGCTGAATAATATAGCTTGTCATCAATTCAAACCTACTAAGAAGATTCGTGAATTGGAGACAGAATCCAAGTATGTGATCACCAGACTCAAACAAGTTGAAACACAATTCGGTGCAAAATCGTAGTCGAAGTGAACGAGGAGTTTCAGCTGTTTCTACCAAACAAGGTATCGGGTGCACTGATCGTGAATGAAAAGCTGTTCAACGATATGTCGGATTACGCTAATAAACTTAAATTATTTCTCACCCATAAGGGTAATGGTTGTATAGAATTTACAACTGCATAAATATCGTATGTATATCAATGTACGCATAACAAAAAAAGAAGAAAATAAACTTTATTTATATTTTTTCAAATCAAAATATGTGTGTATGTGTTTATTTATTAATTCTTCAATCTACATAGTTTACTTTTTTTTTCTCTCTACATTTCGGTTCTATTTATCCAACTATTGTGCGAATCATCAAATCCTAACCACTTTACGAAAACTTGATTACCACGCCTCTTAATAACCTTTTCCACTAGATAGATGTCGGGATATTTGGTTTTCTAAAGTTCGTGTTCGTAGAAGCCACCTAGGATAGGCTTATTTTGATAATCTTTCAAATGATAAGTAGTTGGTTTTGTTGGTACCACGCGCACAATTGTAAATATTTCCGTTGACCAATTTGGTGTATATCCCTTTTCAAATATTTGCTTCGCTTTGCTCACTCAGACTTTATCGCCAACTTTGAATTTTGACTTTCTTCTTCTTCTTCCAACATATTATATAAATTTTTTTAATACTTGAGCTTGATTCGCCGTTGTAACTCGGATAGATTTCATACCAATAGATTTCATCCCACAGAGACTCAACTTTTTCCACACAGCGTTCTTCAACGTGCGATTAAATCGTTCGCATATCGAATCTTTAAGCGAAATATAGGTAGAGTATAGATTGATATTATATTTTTTCACGAGAGCTTGAAAATCTAGATTGTAGAATTCCTTGCCTCTATCCGTATGAAGATTCTTTGGCCGTCTACCTTTCGCTAAAATAGATTTCATGGCCGCTGTCACATCGCGACCGGTTTTCCTTTTCACTGGCACAGTCCACGCATGCTTCGAAAAATGATCAATTATCGTGAAAAGCCAATTGTAGCCGCGATTTTGTCTAGAATAGGCCTGCATATCGACGAGATCAGCTTGCCACGTCTCATTGATACCTCGAACGTCGTACTTTCGTCTTGGGTAATTATGTCTCGTTGGTTTGTGCAACTTCTCCATCACCGCTTCCATATAATCGACTGTTTTTTCAATTTTCAACACTTGACTTTATTCGTGGTAATTCCTCTTTGATAATTGCATCCAAATCCTCAAGATCACTCCTTAATCATGCGATCACGTCTCTCGTAGATTTGATTGCCGTCTGAACGATGTTTTCCGCAGTTTCCCAATTTATAGCATCTTTAGCCTGTCGCGGAGAAGCAATATTTTCCAATCTTTTATTCTCTAGATCGTAATGGTACTCGCTCGTGAGCTTGAACTCATTACCGGGCGGACCGCGAAGACCGTGGACTCCTTGCTCTTGATATTTACGTCCGAATGTGTCGACGTTCATTTTGATAATGCTCGAACGATAGGTGTGCTCTTAGTATATATATATATCCACCCTCGCGTAATTCTTCGATTATCGAATGAATTTCGTTGATGTGATTATTGTTACCAGCTGATAGCTCAGCCAGTAACAATCGAAGACAATCAACAAGCTCATTCGGATCATCCCAGTATACGTAATCCATAGAAGTATTGTTTCCCGCAATCTTGTAGATAGGCAAAGACGTACCAGTCGTCTGTAGCAGCCCCTCGCCTCCTTTCGTATTTTTTTTAGTCAAACCAAATAACGGAGCAATTATGTTATTGAGTTTATTACTATTGTGCGCTCGTATAGCCTCGTTTGGATTATTTTTCTTCCTATGAATATTAGAAATCTCCAAGATTTCTTTGTAGCTCTTGAGATCATTGGAAGTGATTAAACTTTGATCAGGTTGCTTTGCAACCAGTAACTCCATTAAACTCTGTGTTTTTGGATACTTGAAACCATCGACGTCTACGTTATCTTTGTCAAAAATCACCGTAAATTTACGAAGCGTGTATGATCCATTTCGTTCTTTACGTACGCCATAAATCAAGTCCACAAAATTCGAATCACTTTTATCCAATGCATTCGTGTACTTGTCACCAGCTAAATGATCATCCTCGCTCGGCTCGTCGGATAAACTGTTATAAAACTGTGTAGTATTGTACGTGACAGTAGCATCGCTATCTCCGCCACTAGACTAAGCGGTTTCGTACTTGTCGACATTATCAGCCGGATTGATTTCGTATTTTAATTTAGAAATTTTGTTAAGAAATTTCGGCTTTTTAATAACTGTAACGGGAGTTTCGGGGGAAAGATTTTTTTTGTTCCTTCTCACTTATTATGACTTTAAGAGGATCGACTATTGGTTTGAATGTCTTATTCAAGACTTCGTCGGTATACTCTCTGTTATGCTTCAATAAACTATATTTTCGTCTTATCGCGTCTTGCGCTTTTACGAGTTGAGAAAGCACTTGTTTTTCCCTTTGATAATCAGCCATGTTAACGCTTCGACGATCATCGAGAGACTTACCGCATTACTATCGTGATATATTTATAACAAAACAATCAAAGACCTTTCGATATCTTCCACAGTTTATAGCTCTGTCTTTGTCGATCGCTAAAAACCCATATTTATCATTCAACCAGCATTTTGCACAAAGTTCTTTAAATTGATTGTAAGTCATATCTGAATTCACATGATCGTTGTATATATGTTTCATATTTGCTTCGTCTTGTCGAAAAATTGCCAATAAATTGACGTTATCTCTCACGAGATGCTTAGGAATACGCGCGTACGTTTGCGAGAGATAGAAACAGTCGACGCTCCTATGTCTGCCCATACAAAAGAAAGCGCGTAAATTATCCTGTTTCTCACAGGCGATGTCGTCGAATATCATAATTGAATTAGGCAATGCATGCTCGGGATCGATCACGGATTCGTGCTCCTTGAACGGAAAATACTTCACTCCGTCTATCGGCTTTAACATCTCTTCCAATAATTTATACTTTGGCTGATCGAGCAATTTCGAGTACACGTAGACATTTTCGAATCTAACGACATTGGGGTGAGTGATAAGCGCCAAAAAACTGTTGGTCTTGCCACAGTTGGACGGATCACAAAACATAGCTCTGATGCTATTCGGCAGTAAATCTCCGTGACGCTTTGGTTGCTTATCCTCCCGCACGATGAATTTTCTACGGGATGTTTCACAGTTTGTTTCTTGAAATTCATACTCACCAGACAGAGTTCGAACGATAATTGACCACATGGCTATATATGTACCTGTTTTTATAGTTTCAAACGTTAGTCGTGTGTTGGACTTGGTCGAGTGATGATCATATGTAAACGTCAAAGAGCAATGAAAGGACGAGGATTCGTCAATGATATCATTAATGAACTTCCATTTGAACTCCATATTTCAGGCCATCAATATTATGGACCAGGAACTAAGTTACAGACACGTTTAGGTCGCGGCGATCCAGGAATCAATCCTCTCGACGCAGCTTGCAAGCAACACGATATAGCGTACTCGAAAAATCGAGAAAATATCCAGGCTAGAAATATCGCAGACAAAATTTTAGCTGAAAAAGCGATCAAAAGAGTCTTCGCTAACGATTCTAGTTTTGGTGAGAAAGCAGTTACTTACGCTATATCTAACGCCATGAAATTAAAATCAAAGTTTGGTATGGGTCTCGCGAAGAGAAGAAAGAAAACTAAGACGAAAGGACGCAAGAAAACGAAAAAGTTAGTTAATAACTCCATGAAATTGAAATCAAAGTTTGGTATGGGTCTCGCGAAGAAAAGAAAGAAAACCAAGACGAAAGGACGCAAGAAAACGAAAAAGTTAGTTAATAACTCCATGAAATTGAAATCAAAGTTTGGTATGGGTCTCGCGAAGAAAAGAAAGAAAACCAAGACGAAAGGACGCAAGAAAACGAAAAAGTTAGTTAATTTGAAAAGCGTGATCAAAGCGGCCACATACAAATGGTCCAAGGATAAATGTGCGCGCAAAGTCATCGGTTCTGCTTTGAAAAAAGTTCGTACAACCGTTAAAAAAGTTGGTGGAAAAGCAAACATCAACGTTCCACGAATTCTGCCAATATCAACTAAGATGGGTGGAGCTTTGCCCTTCCTCATACCACTTTTTGCAGGGTTGAGTGCAACTGGCGCTCTAGCTGGTGGCGCCGTGGGAATCGCAAAAGCCGTGAACGATGCAAAGTCTGCAAAACAGCAATTGGTAGAGAACAAGAGACACAACAAAACAATGGAGACCATTACTCTGGGAAAAGGCTTGTATCTCAAACCTTATAAAAAAGGCTATGGACTTTATCTCAAACCTTATCTGGGATTAGGTTTGAAAAAAAAAGTTCGAAATAAATTTACCGGATAGAGCCCTCACAAATGCCGACTTGATGAAGTATGCAAAAGTTTTGAGTATACCAAATTTTCGCGGAGTCTTCGTGAGAAATGACTTACCCAGTTTGGACCATATTATCACGAATCAGCTATAGTAAATCTTGATGGCATCGAAGGAACAGGAACGCACTGGGTGGCTTATCGCAAAATCGGAAAAAACGTCACATATTTCGATAGCTTTGGAGATCTTAGACCACCTATTGATTTAATGATGTATCTTGGCGATATCGAGATCAAATATAATATGAAAAGATATCAAAATTTCAATTCTCACGTATGCGGTTATCTTTGCTTATAGTTTTTGTGCGAGGGTATAAAAGTAAAGGCAACGTGAAAATATCGGTAGTCATGTTCACACAGTCATGGAGGATTCGTTAACTCTGACGCTCTCGGGTAATTCTTCACTGTTGGAAGCGCACTATTTCCCACCAATCGAACTATCATAGCATAAACACTACAAGTTGGGCTTAGTCGAGTTTCTAACGTTCAACTCGATACCTAATATCGACGTACATAATAATAAATTTTACGTTGCAAATCAAATTATCGACATACCTGTTGGGACCTACGAGAACGACTACATTAATAAATTTCTTCGCAAAGCTGTGCAGCCTCTCCGTACTGATAATAATAATAATATAATATTAAGTTTGAAACCAAACAACAACACCTTGAATTATACAATCAAGTGTTCCGAACCTATCGATTTTCGTCCGCAGAATTCTATCGGACGATTGTTGGGTTTTTCACAAGGTACATTAGAAGCAAATGTTTCTCACAACTCTGATCTGCCCGTCAGTATTCTTAGAATGAACGCTGTGAAAGTCGAGTGTAATATAACCACTGGAGCTTACTTGAACGGAAACACCGTTCACGATATTTACGAATTTTTTCCAGCAGTACCGCTTGGATATAAAATTATTGAAATTCCCTCTCACGTGATTTATCTTCCAGTTACGAAAAAGTCTATAGATTACTTACAATTACGCATTGTCAATCAATTAATTTTCGCGGTGAACTCATAACTATCAGACTACACCTCAAAAGCGTATAATGGGAATTGTTTATTATTCAAAGATAAGGTAGGGGCTATATAAGCATTGAAAAATGCAAACCCATCATCAGTCGTCGACTGAAATTGAAAACGTCAACACGACGAACTGCAGTCATCAATCGTCATCGGAAAGCGAAAGCTTTAACGCGTCAAAGTTTAAAGTTCCTAAAAAGTCTTGGGTTAAGAGTAGTTCCAGGTGGAAAATAAATTGTCTAATTTTTCTTTTTTGCTGCTGCTTTCAACGAAACAATGGAGAACATTCTAGAAATACAGTCACGTGTCGTCTTCGATGAATCTTTGGCTCATTACGAGATCCACGCTCATCAATCTTACGCCAATTCATCGTTCAAAAATAGTGACGCGATTCGTATATCAATTCAACATCAAGACTTATGCCTTTTACCATCTCGCAGCTCGTTATACATTTGTGGACGACTACGCAGTAACAATAACACTTTGTTAACGAATACTGATTTTGTTAATAATGCCATTTGTTACATGTTTGAAGAAATTAGGTAAGAGCTGAATGCTGTAGAAATAGATAAATGTAAGAACGTTGGTCTCACAACCGTTATGAAGAACTGGTTATCTCTCACTCCAACTCAAACCTTGATTGCCGAAAATGCCGGATGGATAAATACCTTAGAACAAGTTAGAACAAGAGGACCGTAAAATAACTAATGCGAATGGCAACTTTGACATTTTGGTTCCTCTGGGCTTCAGACTTGGATTCGCTGAGGACTATCGCAAAGTGCTAGTGAATATGACACATGAATTAATTCTCGTAAGATCGAGTACTGATTTCAATGCAGTTTATCAAGCCGACGTTGAAGCTTACGAAGAATTCAAGATTAATGTAACACGTCTCGAATGGCTTATTCCCTATGTGACTGCATCAAATGCAAAAAAAATACGTCTACTCGACTTTCTAAAAAGCGAACGAAGTATTTCAATGAGTTTTCGTAGTTGGGAAATGTATGAATATCCAGCACTGCCTGCAAACACAAATCACGTCTGGACAGTTAAAACGACAAATCAGTTGGAGAAACCACGTTACGTCATCTTAGCCTTCCAAACCAATCGAAAAAATGAACCAAACTCTAACGCTAGTATATTTGATCATTGTAACATCAGAAATGTAAAACTGTACATCAACTCTCATTGCTATCCATACGGTAATCTCAACATTGATTTCAGTAAAAACCAGTACGCAATGTTGTACGATATGTATGCCAATTTTCAAAACGTATACTACGGTAAGGATGCCGAACCGATGCTCAAAAAACTCGAATATAAAAATTACATGTCACTCGTAGTGATTGACTGTTCGAAACAAAACGAATCATTAAAGACTGCTCCAGTAGATGTACGCTTGGAGTTTGAAACCAGAGAAAATACTCCCGAAGGAACTACAACGTATTGTCTTATTCTACACGATCGCATTGTTCAGTATAATCCGATAAATGGAGATGTGAAGAAACTTATTTAGGAGAGGGGGGAAGTGTATTAAAGAATTGACTCTTTCCTTAAGCAGCTCAGTAGTAGCTTTCTATCGCAATGGAGTACGTAGTGGATATGCAAGGCTTCATGATGCCTGGCAAAACTTATGCTGTGAAAGAGTTAGCGATACTTCCACTTAACTACAACGAAGAACCGCTCGTACGCTTATTCAAACCTCCCTTTCCATGGCGAAAACTAACGGAGAAATATAAGCGAGAAAATCTCTGGTTATAACTCTACTATCATGGATTAACATGGAACTCTGGCGATTATAAATACGAAGAGCATAAATTCATCATCACAGATACACTCAAAGATGCTACAAAAATTTTCGTTTCCGGAGATTTGAAAAAAGAGTGGTTAGAACGATATGACCTCAAAGTTTTCAATTTGAATGATTGGGGCTATTCGCCTTTCGAAAAATTAAAATCAGTTACCGTGTGCCCTAATCATGACGGCAAATACGTAACGAAATGTGCACATCAAAACGTTAAATTAATGAAAAAGTTTTATATCGATGGCTGTTGTATGGATTGGGAAGAGAGCGATGAAGTCGTTGAAGGATTTCAATAGTGATTTTGTTTTTTAAGTAAATACTTTGTAGAATAATATGTATTTTTTAAGAACATGTAGAATGAGATTGTTATGTGACATTTCATTGTGTTATAATTGTATTTTGTCGAATAATATTTCGGACCCGAGATTTCCGTTCGGACATAGTATAGCTAGCAGTATTCGTGTGCGCGACTCGGTAGGAATGTGCGGCAGAGGCTGATTCACGCTGCGGCAGCATGCTGCGACAGCATGCTTTGGTCAGCGTGCTTGGCTGGGTAAGACGAGCCGATACGAGAAGCGTAAGCGTCTGAAGCGTATGTGCGAGAAAGAGACGGAATGCGAGGAAAAAAGATATATAATGAACCGGCGAAAACAACGACCTCAGACAGACAGGGAGAATTAGTCAGTTAGGAGCGAGCGCTCAATTAAGAAGCCTGCATTTTTCCTACTGAAGTTAAAACCATAATAAGAGTTTGAGAATATAATTGTTTGAGTTGCGATTAAGTATTAGAAGTTTCGAGTACAATTGTTTTAATAATTTTGTGTAAACGTAAAATCATAGGAATTATCATTTTCTTGCGTGTTGCTACACTATTGGATAAAAAATATATTGGACCAGTTGATCTGATCAGATTCAAAGAAAAAGTGATTGGCCACATCACGAACCGAATAATATTTTGGACCAATTTATATTTACAATATTGTTATGTCGCGACTACGTAGCCGTGACGTGTAATTTTAGAATATGTATGATCATTTATTTATTAGAAATTATTATAGTGACAGAAACTTACCTGGGTTATTATTTCGAGTTAAATTGGCTGCTTAGCTCTATCTCGATGAAGTATACGAGGTGTGATCAAAAAGTAAGTAATTTTTATTTTTCTCAAAAAATATTTATTTATTCATCAATTTTTATTTTATCTCCTTCAAAGTAATCCCCCTCGGATATAATCCACTTGTGCCAACGCTTTTTCCAATCTTCAAAGCATTTCAAAAAATCATTTTTTTTGATCTTGTTTAGTTCGTCCTTCGATGCCGTCTTTATCTCCTCAATCGTGGTAAAACGCCGTCCTTTCATGGGCCTCTTCAGTTTTGGGAACAAGAAGAAGTCACAGGGGGCCAGATCTGGGGAATATGGAGCCTGTGGCATCGTTACTGTGTTGGTTTTAGCCAAAAATTCGCGCACAAGCAACGATGTGTGAGCAGGGGCGTTATCATGGTGCAAAATCCAAATTTTATTTTTCCACAAATTCGGACGTTTCTGGCGGATTGCTTCGCGCAAATTGCGCATAACTTACAGGTAATATTCGTTATTTACTGTTCTACCCTGTGGCAAGAACTCATGATACACCACGCCCCTGCAGTCAAAGAAAACTGTAAGCAAAACCTTTACATTTGATCGAACTTGGCGTGCTTTTTTTGGTCTTGGTGATCCAGAATGCCTCCACTGGGACGATTGAGTCTTAGTCTCGACGTCATAACCGTATACCCATGTTTCGTCACCTGTTATAACCCTGTTGAGTAAATCTGGATCATCGTTGACGTCATTCAGTAGCTCTTGGGCGATGCCCATGCGACGTTTCTTTTGGTCGAAATTGAGCAATTTCGGAACAAACTTCGCTGACACACGTCTCATGTCTAAAACACTCGTCAAAATTGATTGGCACGAACCAAATGAGATGCCAATATCATCAGCAATTTCTCTAATGGTAATTCGACGATATCCCAACACTATTTTCTTCACTTCTTCAACATTCTCATCAGTTGTTGATGTGCTGGGGCGTCCAGAACGAGGTTCGTCGTCGGTGTCTTCTCGGCCTTCTTGGAAGAGTTTATACCACTTGTAAACATTTTTTTGGCTTAAAGTAAACTCACCGTATGCCACTTTCAGCATTTCAAGTATTTTGGAACATTTGATTCCATTTTTCACACAAAATTTAATGCAAACTCTTTGATCCATGTTTTTAGACAGCAGCAAATCGTGGAGCACGCAAAACACTTCTAACCTTGATGCCTCTCACAAACAAACCAAACATACTACAAAGCTGAAATTTGGAACGTATGTTCTAGACGAGTGTACCGTCATAACCAAATAAAAAAGTCGAAGATCGAACGGACGTAGCCCGCTAAATTTCAAAATTCACCTTACTTTTTGATCACACCTCGTATGTAAGGTCGGTCGGTAATGATGCACGAACACTCGATTCAAGTAATTATTTATTTATTCAAAGACAGAAATGATTTCTCAAAAAAATAATAATAGGTAAATTGTACGTAATTCGGCCGTCGCGCTTCGCGAATCAGCTCGTAAGAACTTTAAGAAATTTTAATGCTATTGAGTAGTCGCGCGTCGCGAATCCGCTGCCGAAAAGTCGAGTATCTGTTTTTATATTGACTCTTCGGCCCGTATTAATGTGTTGAGTAATCAGAAAATCAAAATGTCGGGCGCCCCAAATTTTCGGACTACTTATCTTTTAATTTCGCTGAGTTTGTATTTCGTAAAAATGCCGTTCGTCGTTTATACATTATTTCATTTTCAATCGATTGCTGATGAAATTAAAATGAAGAAATATTTACGTCTCAGGACGTAACACTTCCGTGGCTAGATCGTTGTATATCGGTGTGATATCAACGCAAAACAAACAGAATAAATAAATAAATGTACATTACTCTTGGTTATTCGGCAATCAATTGAATACGCTTTAATTTTGCCTTAATAGTACTTTTAATGCTACGCGAACAATAATACTCCGTATCGTGGTATAGTAGAGCTTCATTTCAGGATTCGATATGTATATATATATAACAGATTTGTGTTTTTAACTAATGTGATTATAATGTGAAAATTGGAATATGTTGCTTCTTTATGGTGGAAATTTCTTTAGGAGTAGGGACGGGGGGTGTGGTGTTTGAGGTCTGATTCGTGAATGGGGTTCTCATTTTTTTGTTTGTCTATTACTATTTCATTCGTCCCAACCAAATTTTTTTTACGTAAATTGTTTGATGTATTCGCAAAGCGGATGGTTAACTCTTTCGACAGATCCATTAGATTGAGGTGAAAACGACGATGTTTCAATTTTTTCGAAATGAAATCTTATGGCAATTTGTTTTAACATTTTGCTTCTGAAGTTTTGTGCTCTGTCCGTTAGTACTATTTTTGGAGTTCCGAAAGTACAAATAAACCTTTTTATAAAAGCTTCGCTTACAGTTTCTGCTGTTTGGTCTTTTAATGCTACTAATGTGATAAATTTTGAAAGTTGGTCTTGAATTGAAAGTATGTACCGATTATTACTTTTTGTAATATCAAATGGCCCCATTATATCCATGGCAACTTTATCAAAAGTTTTGTAAGGTGTATCTGTTATAATCATTGGTTGTCGTGTAGGTTTACGTTTTAATTTGTTTCTTTGACATTCTGTACACATGGAAATTCTTTTTTGTATGTCGTTCTTTAGGTTTTCCCAACAGTATTTATCTTTAATTCTATTGTAAGTTCGATTCACTCCCGAATGACCTCCTAATCTCGAAGAATGATATATTTCAAAAATTTTATTTCTCTGGTCTAACTCACATATATATTCATCATGATTCATACAAACAATAGTCGTGATGTTAGTTCCTATGAAAGTATCATTGATGATTTCTTCTATTTCTGACCATTGTATGTTTCTTATGTCAATGTTTTTTGAAATACTCAGCATAGAGATCTTATTTTGTAATAGAAGTCTTTTCAAATTTTTGAACAATTCGGCTAAATTTTGTTTTACTGTTTCCATCGCTGCGGCAGTGTTCAGGCACAAGATAAATATTTTTCGTTTACCGTAGTTTAATGTTTCCAAATTATTACTGGATAAATTTTTGTTTATTTTCAAATTTTTCTCTGCAAGTATGTTACTCGTATTTTTGTCCAGCCCCTCATGTTTTTCAGAGATTAAATGGATAATGTTATCATTACGAAGTTGTATAGAACTTTTGCTATAAATGACATGACCTCTGTTATAATCATTATTAATGCTACTATTTTTGATACATTTTTTATCTATATTGTTGGATTTGTATGTATGTTTCCGTTTGCTCTTTTCCTGAATGCATGTGTGATTTGTAATTTGTTCATTTTTGTCAATATTTAATGATTTTGTCTGTACTACCTCTTCTAAGGTTCTTTTTCTTTGTGCTCGTGTCATAACCCAATTTTTTGGTTCTACCGCAATCCGCGATAAACAGTCAGCTGGACCGTTTTCTTTGGTTGGTCGATAAATTATGTCAAAATCGTAATCAACTAGTTTTAGTCGCCATTTTTGTACTCTGCTATTATTATCAGCCGATTTTAATGAAAGTAGAGGTTTGTGGTCCGTTACTACCGTAAATTTATTTCCGAATAAGTATGTTCTAAATGTTTTAATAGCGAAAATTATTTCAAGAGCCTCTCTTTCATAAGTCATATAATTCTGTTCTGTTTTGTTCAAAACCCTTGAAGCGTATGCGATGGGTCTATCGTACCCTAATTCTCCCTGGGAAAGGATCGCGCCCAAACTATGATTCGATGCGTCTGTTCTAACGATGTAAGGTTTGTTAAATTGTGGATATTGTAGGATAGGTGCTTCGCATAGTAGTTTTTTTAATTTATTTAAAGCTTCCTGTTGTTCATTGTTCCAGAAAAATTTTGTGTTTTTATGTAAGAGTATAGTTAATGGTTTTGTTACTTCTGCAAAATTTGGAATAAAACGTCTATAATAGTTGCATAGCCCTAAGAATTCTCTAACGTTTTTCGTAATTGTCGGTGTTGGAAAAGCTTCAACAGCTTGTACTTTTTTTTATCTGGTTTAGTCCCATGTTCACTGATAATATGTCTCAAAAAGGATACTTCTGTTTTGAGCCAATCGCATTTTTCAGGTTCAAGTTTTAGGTTAGCTTCTCTTAGTTTTTGAGCTATTTCAGAAAAACGTTTATTGACCTCATCCACTGTTTCTCCAAAGATGATTATATCGTCAATAAAAACAAAGCATGTATTGGCGATTAAGTCCCCCAAAATTGTATTCAGAATTCTTTGAAATGTTCTAGGCGAGTTTACTAATCCGAATGGTAAAACGAGAAATTCAAATCTTCCTAATGGATGTATGCTAAACGCTGTTTTGAAAATATCTTTCGGGTGCATTGCTACCTGATGGAAGCCGGATTTTAGATCGACAACATGATAAAATTTTGCTTTCCCTAGTTGATTAAATATTTCTGTTATGTTTGGAATTAGATATGGGTCAGGAACGGTTTTTTCATTCAACTTCCTGTAGTCAATTACTAATCGCCATCTAGCTTTCCCGTCTGCTAAGCTCTTTTTCTTCACTACCCATGTTGGTGCATTGAAAGCATTTTTCGATTTCCTTATTAAATTATTAGATATGAATGATTTTACTTCTTCAATAGCAATATCTCGTAATTTGTGTGGCAAGGGAAATTGTTTGACGTAAACCGGTTTGTTGTCTGTTAAATTAATTTCATGTTGTTCTATATTACATGTTCCTAATCTGTCGCCATCGGCCCAAAATACATCTTCGTTTTCCTTAATAAGTTCTTTCATTATCTTATAGTTGTTTCCGATTAAATTTCTCAAATTTATTTTTTCTAATACTCTTTCCTTGTAGCTTAATTGATTTCCTTCAATTTTATTTTGTTCCTCTCCTAAAAAGTTTATGCTACCCGCGTATACAATTTCATTTTCATTGACATTGAAATCTATATTTTCCGTTAGTTCAATACTGCTTGGAAAGTTTTCTAAGTCGAAAGATAAATATTGATATGTTTGGATTTCTTCTGAAACAGTATTTTCCGAAGGGAATCCTATTTCTATATTTTTTTTATAACCGATATAAATTGTTTATAATCATAAATGTCTGCATAATCATCCTTTGTGTTAGTCATTTCATCAGTACTCATTCCTACATTTATATCGGTAATCATGTGTTCTATTTTGGAAGGTTCTTTCTCTAATTCAGCTTCCAAGTTCGTTATTCCCTTGGAAGAAAAAGGTATTAGTAATGAGTTTTTACAACTTTCGATCTCGCGTTCTACTTTTAAATCCTTTACAGTCATTGTTTCGTTATTTATTTTATCCGTTGTTGTTGTGCAAGGAAATGTAACAGATTCGGGGTCTTCTAGTATATTTTCTCTTTCTAGTGGATGAAATTTGTTATTTTCCTCAAAGATTTTCGATTCTTCGTAGTGTTTTTCTTTTTCGTTTTTTGTTTTATTTTCCTTATTAATGCAAAGCAAAAATTTGACTTAAAAATACTATTTATTTCCAAATAACCTTCATCTAATCTTAACTTCTTTTCTTTCGGAACAGGTATGCCAAGAACGCCGTCATAAGGGATTGAAAATTCTCTTGGTACAATATGAAAATCAATTAAAAATCCATTAATTGTTATTTTTATTAAATCTAATGTTTGAATTGTTTTATCAGTAATACCGGATAATGAAATTTTTTCTGAGTCCAAAATAGCGTTTGATGGTATACAATCGCTTTTTATGATATTGATTTGAGCTCCGCTATCTATAAGTAAATTAAAATTAACACCCGAAAACGGATTCGGTACCTGTATGTATTGTAAAAAATTTTTTAATTTTAGGAAATACATTGGCATTTTAGTTTCAATAATATTTGTAAGTTCTATATTGTCATTATATTCATTATAAAGTTTCTTTTGTTTATCATTTTGGAGGCATACTTTATTATTTTTTTCCGTTTTGGTTTGCGACTCATATTATTCTATTAAATTTAATGCGTGAGTTTCATTTTGGTCATTAATGTCCATGTTTCGTGTTGTCGTTTTTTCGTCTCCTAATTCTGCAGCGAGTGACTTTTTATTTATTTCCTCCGTGCACTCATGTTCGGAAGAATCTATTCATTTCCCTGATTATTACGTCTGAAACAAGTCGACTCTGTATGATCGGTACGTTTACAAATTGTACAAAATTTTTCTTGGTTATTTTCTAGTGATTTTATAATTGGACATGATTCGACTTTATGACCTGATTCCTTGGAATAAGTATAAATACTAGTAGTTTTTGCGTTTCTTTCTAAAGCTCTCAATTTCAAACAATTGTCAATTACATGATTATTCATGTGTCAATATTCACACTTAGTGTTATTATTTCTTTTCCCAAAATTATTGAATCGTGAAGGTCCGTTATCGTGATTAAAATTTCCATTTCTGCGTTTATCGTCACTAGAATTTGTATTTGAACTGATTTTATTATCGTTACTTCTATTGTTCTTACTATAGCTAACCAGGATTCTTGCCAATTCACAATTATTGGCTTCATGACCTTTTTCTTTACAGATTGTACACATTGCGAATCTACATTCTTTCGTTTCGTCCGCGTTTGGGCAATATTTTACTGAGTGACCGATTTCATTGCAACGCCTGCATGTCACATTCGGGCAATTGCGTATCGAATGGTCGCTGCTGTCGCAAGCAGCGCAAAAGTTCGCTGATTTGAAAGATTTTGAACAGTTGTGCGGGGCGTGTCCGCTTTCCTTACATTTCCAACATACTTCAAATTCTATAATAAATGGGCATTGTGTAACCGGATGCCCCATCACCTGCCAATATTGACAATGATTTCCTTTGACTCTGTTAAATTTACAACCGTCTATAGAATGCCCTTGAGCATTACAGAATTTACATATCAATTCGATTTTTTTATTTACAATTTTACAATTGTTTGACAGGTGATCTTTGTTTTTACAATATACACAAGCTCCTTTATAACAAAATAAGGCTTCATGGTTATAGTCCTGACAAATTTGACAATTATATATGTGAGTAACATTTGCTGAAGCAGTAACCGAGTCTACATTACTATGAAAAGGACTAGCGATATCACCCCTCAATAATCTTTGTTTTTTTAAGTTTGTTTCAATTTCAATAGCGTCTTGTAAAGCAGTACCCAAATTAATGTGATTTCCTAATTCTAAACGAATGTCTTGTTGTAAACCTTGTTTAAAAATGTTTAACGCGTCAGCATTTGATACTGTTTCGTACGTTTTGAAATCTTCGTCAGTTACGTCTGCTTCTAACTTTTTCATTTCTTTAATTTGCAAAACTATTTCCTGTAAACGGTTTGCATATGCTAAGACGGGTTCATTTGGTTTTTGGATGATTTCCGCAAATTTCCCATATAAACTATGAATGTTGTCAAAGGAGGGAAATAACTGCCTTATCACTTTGATATAATCATTTATCTTATCTATTTTGATGTTTACTAATGCTTTGTAAACTTCTCTGCCCAATTTAATTTTCAGAATTGATATTAAACTTGGTTCATCTAACTCAGAAACAATTGTTTTTACGTGTTTCAATTTTTCAATATATTCATTAGTTGTCATATTTTTTCCATCGAACTTTGGAACTAAATCTGCAACGTATTTAAGCGGTAAACGTAACGGTTGCGTCATTTTGTTGCTTGTTTCTACACCATCGTTATTGACTTGTTCAAATTTATTTGTTTGAATGATTGGATTATAGAGTACTACTTGTCTGTCCGTTCCGTTCGTATTTATTGTATGTTTCGCGTCTTTACAAATACTCTCTTCGTTACAAATACCACCAATATCTGTGTATTCGTTATTATTAAATGAAAATTCGTAATTCTGATCAAGAGTAAAGTCCAAATCTAATAATGAATTTGAGTGTTCAAAATTTTGTGTTAATTGTTTAAGTGGATTTTCTACAGAGTTGTTTACGTCCAACGTATTAAATACTTGAACTTCTTGTACCGTACTTTCGTTAGGTGTTACTATATTATTTAATGTTTTTTTCGTATTTTCCCTACTAATTCCTTTAGGAGGAGAGTGTACCAATTTCCTTGATCGTTTGAAAGGATCTATAACGGATGTGCTCGGTTGCACTATATCACTTTCCAACTCTGGTTTATTTTTTACCTGAAGCCGCGTGAGTCGTTTTGCTTCAATAGGGCTAGAGAGGTTTTTGTTACTCATTAAAATGTGATTTCATCTAGAATGTTATTTTATATAAAACAAACACCCATTTAGTACCGGAACCAATTGTTATGTCGCGACTACGTAGCCGTGACGTGTCGTTTTAGAATATATATGATCATTTATTTATTAGAAATTATTATAGTGACAGAAACTTACCTGGGTTATTATTTCGAGTTAAATTGGCTGCTTAGCTCTATCTCGATGAAGTATATGTGAGGTCGGTCGGTAATGATGCACGAACACTCGATTCAAGTAATTATTTATTTATTCAAAGACAGAAATGATTTCTCAAAAAAATAACAATAGGTAAATTGTACGTTATTCGGCCGTCGCGCTTCACGAATCAGCTCTTAAGAACTTTAACAAATTTTAATGCTATTGAATAGTCGCGCGTCGCGAATCCGCTGTCGAAAAGTCGAGTCTCTGTTTTTATATTGACTCTTTGGCCCGTATTAATGTGTTGAGTAATCAGAAAATCAAAATGTCGGGCGCCCCAAATTTTCGGACTACTTATCTTTTAATTTCGCTGAGTTTGTATTTCGTAAAAATGCCGTTCGTCGTTTATACATTATTTCGTTTTCAATCGATTGCTGATAAAATTAAAATGAAGAAATATTTACGTCTCAGGACGTAACAATATTAATACAAAGTGAGTAATACTTTTTATGTAACGAAAAAAATAATAGACATCGCGAGGCGAAAATTACGCATCTGAGAATTTATATATATATATATATATATATCTCTATTCTGCTTAACTTATTTATGTTGTGAAAGAGACTAGAATAAATATTATAATTATAAACGCCTATAAGTGTATCCATATGCTTCCCTAATATATTAAAGAAAATCGCTATTACATTTTTCCTTTTGATAAATAAGCGAAAAACGTTATAAACGTTCAATTATTTATTTTACAAAAACGATATCGAGTGTCGAATTATAATTAACGGGGATCTCATTATTGACGCGCGAACGGGCCGGGGTTCCCGAAAGCCTGACTGCCGCCCGAGTCTAAGGCCGCTCGGCTGTTAAAAAGGCCTTCGTACGGGACAAACTCGCCTCGCGCGAGTTGTCACCTATCAAAGATATATTTTTTATCAATAAAAAGCGAAATTCATCGCTGACTCTGCCGATGACAGCAGCAGCAGCAGCAGCAGCAGCAGTTCATCTTTTTATAATAAATTTTGTATTTTTATAATAAATTTTTTTTATCAACAAAGAAAATTTATACAACAGAATTTAGATGAAAAAAATGTTTATTTATTAGTTGAGGTGGTGTACAATGATGTCATGTATACATATGATTATTATTTCTTCTTTTCGTTATTGAACTGCTGATAGCCTTTTTGTTCAGGAAAATTTTTAGTATTGCTCGAAAATTTGGAAATACTTTGTTTCCATGTCGATGATTCTTTGTTCTTCTTTTCGTCCGGGTCTTCCTGTGGAAGACGAGAGTACTTTACTTTAGAGTAGCGATCCATTTTATTGGAATGCTGGTTGATGAATGATTCGATAATTCTTACACTGTGCTATTTATAGTAGCTTACAACAACGAAGTCTACAAATAAAAGAAAGTAAGCAGGTACTTGCACGGTTTTTCTATTAAACTATCTTCGGTAGATGAGACACGCATGCAGGCACACACACGCCCGCGCACATTGAACATAAAAAAAATTATTATTATTCGTTATATACCAATTATAATAAATATTTATGTATAATATTTATTATAATTAGTATATTTATTAAAATTTATTATCATTTGTATGTATTAGCGCTTGGGCCCTCCCCAGCAGCAGCAGCCGCCGGCGCCGCCGACGCCGCCGCCGCCCCCCACATATCAATCGTGTAGCTAGTATACACAATACGGTATTACCCGTAGTAACAGTGGCTGTAGCTCTAGCGGTAGAGCATCGGCCTGCGGATCCGGAGGACGCGCGTTCGATCCCCCGATCCATCCGTTTTTTTCCGATAAATCTAAAAATTTAACACACACGCGCACACAGACACACACACACACACAATAAAAAATCAAAACGCGTATCACAGAACCCGCGCGCGCATCGAGAATACATCAGATCACGAGGAGAGAGAAAGAGGAAGGAGGGAGAGGTGCAGAGAACACACGTTGCGTCAGAACACATCAGCACACAGTGCATAGGAATCAAATCAGTAGGCTGGGAGAGGGGGAAGTGCAGAGAACGCGCGTCAGAGCACATTAGCACAGTACAGGAGTGGGTAGAACGCACCGGTATAACTCAGTAGGAGGAGGGGGGAGGTGAGTCAATAACGCACGGGCCGATCAGTAAGGGGGGGGAGGTGAGGTGAACATGCACACACCTCAACTCACACGCTTAAACTCAGTGAGCTGATACCCCTCTCAGTTAAGGCCCCTCTGGTTTACCTACTTAAATATTTTCTTTTTCCTATAATCTAATGTTTCTATTTCATTTATAGACAAGTTTTGATTGATTTTTATATTCTTTTTTTATTAGTATGTTATTCGTGTTTTCATCTAATTCCTTATGTTTCTCAGAGATTATGTGAATTATGTTATCATTCTGAAATTGTATTGAATTTTTAAACGTAACATACTGTCTTGATTCCCTTATGATTTGTTTAAATGATAAATTTTGTAATGATGGATCGAAGGGTGATATATGGAAAATCGGTTAGTGATAGATGGAAAATCACTTAATTTTACTTATATTCAGCAACGTTTCGTCAGCACATTTGCTGACCTCTTCAGGCTGATTTCTCTCGTAGTCAAATTATTATAGGCTAAAACGAATAAATCGTAGCACAGTCAAAATTAAAGTATTGAATTTTTACTATAAACGATATTTTCACTATTTGTGTTGGCAATTCTGTCTTTGTTGATGAGTTCATTCTTTCTGTTTTAAGTATTACTGATTCTGCTGAGTTTACGTGATCGTTTTTTTAATTTTTTTCTTGAATTCTTTTCTTATTTATAATTTTTATTTTGTCGTTGTTACTTAATGTTTGAATTAGTGTAATTCCGTCTTTTAATTTTGCTTTGTGCCCGCGTTGTGACGCATGTTTTAGCTTCTATAGGGTTCCTCGATAAACAATCAGCTGGGTCGTTCTCTTTAATTATGTCGAAGTCGTAATCGACTAATTTTAATCGCCATTTTTGCACTCTGCTATTATTATCGGCTGACTTTAGTAAGAGTAAAGGTTTGTGATCAGTGGATCTGTCGTAACGTAATTCTTCTTGAGAGAGCACCGCTCCTAAACTGTGATTTGACGCATCTGTTCTAACAATATAAGGCTTGTCAAATTGTGGGTATTGTAAAACAGGAGCTTCGCATAATAATTTCTTTAGTTTATCTAATGCTTATTGTTGTTCTATATTCCAGAAAAGTTATACATTTTTATGCAAAAGTATAGTTAGCGGTTTTGTTATTTCAGCAAAATTCACAACAAAGCGTTTATAATAATTGCAAAGTTCGAGGAACTCTCTTACGTTTTTTATAACTTTCGGTGTTGGAAAAGCTTCAACAGCTTGTATTTTTATTTGTCTGGTTTTATACCAAATTTACTTATAATGTTCCCTAAGAAAGATACTTCCGTTTTTAGCTAATTGCATTTTTGAGGTTTGAGTTTTAAACCAGCTTCTCTTAAATTATGAGCTACTTTGTAAATAAATTCATTGACTTCATCTACTGTTTCTCCGAAAACAATTATATCGTCAATAAAGACAAAACATATTGGCAATTAAATCGCCTAATACCGTATTAAGTATTTTTGAAATGTTCTGGGTGAGTTTATAAGGCAAAATGATAAAACAAGGAATTCAAATCGTCCTAAGGGGTGTATACTAAATGCAGTTTTAAAAATGTCCTTTGGATGTATTTTTACTTGATGAAATCCAGATTTTAGGTCAACAACGTGGTAATATTTTGCATTTCCCAATTGATCAAACATTTCAGTTATGTTTGGAATTAAGTATCGGTCAGGAACAGTTTTTTCATTTAATTTTCTGTAGTCAATTACTAAACGCCACCTGGCTTTTCCGTCTACCAAGTTCTTTTTCTTAACTACCCATGGTGCATTAAAAGCACTTTTCGATTTTCGGATAACATTTTGAGATATTAGCTTTTTCAATTCATCTATTACGATATCCCTTAATTTATGTGGCAATGGAAATTGTTTTACGTAAACAGGTTTGTCGTTAGTTAAATTTATTTCGTGTTGTTCTGTTACAGGTGCACAATTTAGCACCCTCGACCTAAAATATGTCTTCAATTTTTTCTATTAATTTTTTCATTTTCTCGTAGTCATTTCCTTGTAGATCCTTTAAATCTATTTTTTCAAAAACTTTTTCTTTGTGGTTTAATTGATTATTTTCTGATTGTTCTTGTTTTTCTCCTGAAAAATTTATACTGCCTGCATGAAAAATTTCATTTTCATTGACATTGAAATCTGTATTTTCTGTTAAGTTAATACCGTCAGGAAAATTGTCTAAATCGAAAGAAAAATATTGACATGTTTGTGTATCTTCTAATATATTATTTTCGGGAGAGAACTTTGTTTCAAGATTCCTTTGTATGACGGACATAAATTATTCATAATTATAATTTTCGATGTATTCCTCATTTGTTCTTGGTATATTGTCATTATTCATTGTTATATTTATATGGTGTAACGGGGTGTGAATTTCGTTTTATTTTTATTGTCTCGCCCGATGTGCAGTCATACCGGAACGCGCGCGGCGAGATCGAAATAATCAATCTTGTTAACTAACCGAAGAGCAGGAGAGGACGGGTGTCAGTCAACCAACTTACTAACAGCAAAGACAACAATATATTAATGTTTCAACCATGTATAGTCTAGTTTATTTTCTATGTAATCTACAACGCTCCTGGCCCGCGCATTTACACTTATACGGTGTGCGCAACGATCTTACGCATCGTTATTCCATTTACAATCATTCGTTTGCGATATTCGTTTGCATGCTCGCTACCGATATTCTTGTATTCACCGGTATGAGGGGAGAGCCAAGATAATACGCGCGGTCGCTTATCGAAACAATAATGCGAAGCTGGCCAGCTTACCTTATGCGATCAGTCGCGCTGTCAAGGGGAGCAGTTCAATATCGTGGTTTAGCACGTGGCTCAGGTTGCCACTTCTCCGCTAAAATACGAGACTCTCTCTGTCGTCGTGCTGTTTCTGTCGAACAGATTCAACAACCTCGTGACTAGCTTCCGATGGCTAGCCACTCGAATTCGCAGTAACAACAAAGAACTATAGACCGTCTAACGTTCAAGCTCCTTGTGGCGTTCACACGCACGCACGCCATTGCCGGTGCTAGAAGCACTCCTGGGTTCGGGTACGCTGTTCGCGAATTTCGAGTAACTGCATAACTCTCGTGTTAGTATTTCCGGACTCCTGCACGCTGTTGCCGGTGTCAAAGGCGCTCTCCCACTGGTCCTTTTCTCTTCGCGCGCGTTCCTTCCCATTTCGGACCGAGTTCCCGTCTTCAACTTACCCGGGCCGGTGCTGCCCTCGCAAACAGTCGCACGACCGAGACGGTAGCGCAAACCAGACGTTTACCATCACAATGGTTAACCAAAAGTTCTATTATTAAAGGGTTTTTTTTCTAATTCTGATTTCAGGTTTGTAAGTCCTTTTGAAAAAAGAAATGTTTCGTCTGATTCTTTACAATTTTTAATATTTTGTGTCGTATTGTTTGATGAAACTATGTCATTGTTTAATTTATCTGTTGTTTCAGTGTCAATTTGTTTGGTAGTTGTAGAACAGATTATCTTTGCATTTCCAGTCATTACATAATTTTCATCTTTTTCTTTTTCACATTCTGTTTTATTTTCTTTATTAATATTATATAGAGTTTTGTTTAAAAAAATTTTTTGTTCTTGTGTTATTTGTGCTTTTGTCTTTTCTTTTTCTCTAAATGTGATTGAATTATTTGAATTTAAGGTGACTGATACAAGTTGTATTTTTCGATTATTTATTTCTAAATAACCTTCGTCTAGTCTTACCTAGTATTCCATCGTAAAGAATTGAGAATTCTTTTGAAGCTACATGGAAATCAACTAATAGTCCATTAATAACTATTTTTACTAAGTCCAATGTTTCAATAGTTTTGTCCGTAATACCTGATAATAAAATTTTCTCTGAATCTAGTATGAAGTTTCTGCTATTTGATTACTTTTTATAATGTTTATTTGAGCTCCACTATCAACCAGTATTTTGAAAATAGATTCGGTATTTGTATGTATTGCAATAAATTCTCTAATTTTAGAAGGTACATTGATACTTTACTTTTAAATGTATTTTTGAATTTTACATTTCCTTTACATTCGTGGCATAATTTTTCTTCTGTTTTGATTCTAACGTTGTCTTGACTTGCTGACTTAATTGTATCAAGTTTGCTTATGTCAGCAGTTTCAACACTTAGTGTTGTAATTATATTGCTTTTCATTTCTGTAATGAGTGGCTTACTATATCTTTCTTCCGTGCACTCGATTTCGGAAGAAACTATTCGTTTCTCTGGTTATTGCGTCTGAAATGTTGTGATTCTGTATGATCTGTTCGTTTACAAATCGTGCAAAATTTTTCTTGGCTGTTTTCTAATGATTCTATAATTGGACATGATTCAATTTTATGACCTGATTCTCTGCAATAGGAACATACTATACCGTCTTTTGCATTTTTTTCGAGTGCTTTTATTTTTAAGCAATTTTCGATTGTGTGGTTTTTCATATGACAATAGTCGTATTTTGTATCGATGTTTCTTCCAAAATTATTATATCGTGTAGATCTGTTGTCGTTATTTCCGTTTCTACGTTTATCATTATTAAAATTCGAGTTTGTATTACTTCTGTTTTCGTTGTTTTCATTATTTTTGTTATAAGTATTTAAAATTTTTACCAATTTGCAGTCATTTATTTCGTGATTTTCTTCATTACATATTGCACACGCTGCAAATCTATATCTTCTTACTTCATATGCATTTGGGCAAAATTTTACTGAATGACCGACTTTGTTGCAAGTTTGCACGTTACATTTGGGCAATTTAGTACTGTGTGTCGCGTACTGTCGGAAGCTGCACAGGGCTCTGATATCTTAAGTAATTTTGAGCATGTATATGGACTGTGCCCACTTTCTTTACATTTCCAACATATTTCATATTCTGTGATTAGTGGACATTGTGGAACAGAATGTCTCATTACCTAACAGTATTGACAATGGTCACCTTTTATTTTATTAAATTTGCAACAATTTATTGAATGCCCTTTAGCATTACAAAATTTACATATTAATTCTATCTTTGTTTTTGCAACTTTGCAACTATTTGATAAATGATCCTCGGATTTGCAGTATACGCATGACCCATTATGGCAGATTAAATCCTCATGATTATAATTTTCACAAATTTGACAATTGTCATTGTTGTTTATATTCGCTGAAGAAATAATTGAATCTGGTTTATTCTGGAGAGTGTCAGTGGTGTCTCCCCTTAATATTGTATGTTTTTGTAGTTTTGTTTTCATTTGTATGGCTTCTTGCATAGCAGCGCTTAAATTATTATGATCTTTTAGTTTGTAATGCGGTACATTACAAGGCTTTTCCTGATTGTTGCATTATCTGGAATACCTCAGGAAAGCCATTCCCGTCCCTTGCCGCCCCGTAACCAGTTGCATAAAATGTAAACAAACGCGCACTAAAACAAACAATTAACCCTTTTCATGTCCGAATACCACAACCGGAGATATTGACGAAATAAGCTCGACGAACGCGATCCGACGGACACTCAAAAAAAAAAAGGAGCGCACCACGGAATAAGAGGGCGCACGCACACATTCACTCACAACCACGTGTTGCCGACTGGAAAAAAAAAAAACGCAAAACTTCACTGGGAAATGCAACGGAAATGCATGTTGATGACACATGCAGATCCGTTACACTCCCAGGCACCAACACCAACACTCACACAGCACTGATACACCTGGGGCGAGCAGAAAATCGCCGATGAAGTGGCAGCCGGCAATCAGCTGTGTCGGGCTGCCGAACACCATCGGCGACATCCTGAGCGCCACACACACTCACAACGGTGATCACACATATACACCCGGGAACACATCACTTGACCGACACGGGAGCGCCCCAGGAGGTGTTTCAACGATCGTTACGGGAACACGAGGTGTACTCGCAAGAGACCGAACGGCCATTTTGAAGCACCGAGATGAACTGAGCATGAGCGAGTGAGACCTACTGAGAGCGAGCGAGACAGACTGAGATAGAGCGAGCGAGACAGACTGAGAGCGAGCGAGCGAGACAGAGTGATCGAGATAGACTAAATAAGAGCGAACGAGACAGACTGAGAGCGAGCGAGTAAGACAGAGCGAGCGAAATAGACTAAACAAGAGCGAGCGTGACAAATTATATGAAATGATGAATAGAATTATATGTAAATGCGAAGATGGGGGCGCTACAATTGAGACGACGTACATTATATATTTATTCACAATATAATAGAACATTATAATTAGAAAATGAATATGAAAGAAATACCGAATTATAAAAATTCGCATGCGACCGACACACCTCCCATTATAATAGCGAGCGACAAATACCCCGTTAAATTTAATCAATAAATTAACCGACAGAATTCGAACCTCTGACGAAACTCGTTGGTGACATCACGACCAATAAGCGAATTAGAATAAAATTTGATTTCCGTCCGGATAGAAAAATAGATAAAAGTAGGGGTAGATCTTTCCCATCAATTAATGATAGCTATCTTAGTGGGGTGGTGAGAGAGGGTAAATAACGACGAAAGTAGGAGAGTTAAGGAGGGTGCTGTATCCTTCTAATTTACATACGGACCAATGATAAAATATTCGGAGGGCGCTACCGATATCCGAATTAGCATACTGACCAATAATAACATTTCTTCTCGGAAAGAGGAGAAGAAAAGCGATCTTTGACCGCGAAAAGCCGATTCTCGTCCATTTTACCGTTGTTCTTCGAGCCAGAAGGAGTGCTGGTGTCCGATACTTTTGTCTTGCAGGATTAATTGCGCTTACCACTATTCTCTCAAGCTAATTTCGTTCGCCGAATCTCAGCAAGGAAAACCGTAAGTAGGCAAAGTGCCACTCATTAGTATTAATCGCGGAGTGCGGGAGTGGAATTTTCGATGTAGTAGGCTGTCGCGATGCATGGATCCGTCGATACCGGTGGCTACTAATTCGCGCTGACCTTTCCGCCATTTCGTAGAATCGAAGGTGAGTGTTAGGATCAGACGAAAGAAAAACAGTGATTAGTTGATTCGCGCTGACCTTTCGCCAAAATATTAGTTATTGCGGATGTAGGCTTAGTCGAATAAAATCATTGATCCTATTAGTCACGCTGACCTGTCCGCCATTTCGCAGAATCGAACGTTAGTGTTGGTATCAGACAAAGAAAACCAGTGGTTAAATTATTCGCGCTGACCTTTCGCCAAAATAGTAATTTATTGCGAATATTGGGAGTAGACGCATTAAAACCCGTAATTTAAAGTATTCACGCTAACCTTTCGCCAAAATAGTAATTTATTGCGAATATTGGAAGTGGACAAAATTAAACCCGTGAATTAATTATTTTCGCTGACTCTTCCGCCATTTTCGTCAATTAAAGACCGATCGGAAGAATATTAGTTTCGATTATTTCGTGTCCTTGTTATTTCACATAATTATACAGAATCATACTGACCCTAATTAATCCGACCACCTGCTTATGCATTAAAAAATAAGTCAATAAAAGTGATCAATTGTTCTTTATATAAATTTTACTTTTGTCACCCTGCCTTATTTGCATGCTGATTATTTTCAGCCGCGAGCGGTTATAATCGGGTAAAGCTAATTCGTTATATTTTCGGGTCCCACGATAGGTAACATACGCGCAAATTCGAACGGACTTTCGACCTGAAATAAGGAGTCATTATCTGAACTACCGGCATATCACAAGCGAGGAGACAAAGAGGAAACGAATAGTTGGACACCGAGGCCTGGAGAAGAGGAGATCGCGAGTACCACCCGTTTGCCCATCCGGCGCAGTCGCCGTGAAAGCAAACCGGGATACGCGACGACCGATAGGCCCTGCCCCCGACGATCGCCTTAATTAGACGGCGGTCTGGCGCCCTAAATATCCGGGGGTAAAGAGTCGATCAGGCCTTGTGGCGGAAGAAATTCGGTAATGCGGTTAAAACCCCCGAAATTCTCCGCCACAAGTTCTATACGAATATTTTGTTGTAAGCCGTTTTTAAAATTTATTAACGCATCATTATTTTCATTGTTTCAAATGCTTTGAAAGCTTCATCCGTATTTACTTGTAGTTTTTTTATTTCTTTAATTTGTATAATTAGATCCTTCAACCGATTTGCATACGTTAAGACCGATTCATTTAGTTTTTGAATAATATCTGTAAATTTTTCGTATAAACTATGAATATTATCTAAAGAAGGAAATAATTGTCTTATGGATTTAATATAATCATCTATTTTATCAATTTTGATGTTAGCCAATGCTTTATAAACCTCTCTGCTTTATTTACATTTTAAAATTGGAATTAGGTTTGATTCATCTACCTCAGAAATTACTGACTTTGCAGGTGTTAATTTATCAATATATTCATTGAGCGTGATATTTTTTCCGTCGAACTGTGGAACTAAATCTGCGACATATTTAAGTGGTAATTTCAGCGGTTATGACATTTTGTTGACGTTTATTCCCGTGTTATTATTTTCGATTCTTTTACCTTTATTTAATTGAAAATCTGAATTATAAAGTATTAATTGTCCAGAAATTTCGTTTTTATTTATTAAATTTTTCAATTTACTACAAATGTTTTGTTCGTTCAAAATACCACTGATGTTTGTGTATTCGTTATTGTTAAGTGAAAAATCGTAATTTTGGTCGATAGTGACGTCTAAATCTAACAGTGAATTCGGAAAGTTTAATGTTAATTTTTCATCTGGGACATCAGTATCTGATATATCAATTAATTTTTCTTCTTGTGTTGTTTGTTTACTAGTCTTTTCTATATCGCCTGAAATTTTAATTTTATTGTTTCCACTGCTTGTTCTAGGGGGAGAAAACGCAAGTTTATTTGATTTTTTAAAAGGGCTTATAATAGATGTATTTGGTTCAATTATGCTAGTTTTTAATTCTGGTTTAGTTTTTACTTGAAGTTTCGTAAGTTTTTTCATGTTATTAAAACTAGGAAAATTTTTATTGTTCATTAAAAAATTATTCTTGCATAAGTATTATATATGCAAATCAAACACCCTTATTGTACCGGAACCAATTTGTTATGTCGCGACTCCGTAGCCGTGACATGTATTGATTTGAATCAATGAATCTCAATTTAAGATGGTATGGTCGAAATATGCAGATAATGGCAAGACTTACCTGAGTTGTTGACTATCAAGAATTATTATTTCTAATTCTCACTTTGTTGCTGGATAGTCTGGATCGTTCTCTATTAAAGGAATCTTATTTCCGATTCTTATCCTCGTTGTTGGATATCTTTCTATTAATTCTAATGGAAGTGGTAGCAATGAATTTCAAACACAATATTAAGAACGCAAGTAAAAATTTCACTTTATTTAATAAATAGATTTCACTTATATTTGATAAATAAAATTCCCTCCGTGAGTGGTAATTGAATTAATACAATGGAATGGCGCGTCGCGAATTAACTGTCGAAAGAAATCGGCACGCTCTTTTATATATTGGACATTGACTAATTAGCCTACATTTGATATGTCGAGTAATCAACAAGTCAGTGTTACAAATTCTGGGTTGGAATTAAGTTCTGTAAATTTGGCAATTTTGTGTTTCGTAAAAGTGTAATATATTTTTGTGCTTATTTTGCTACTTTGAGCTTGCTTCTTTGCCGCTGATCTTAAAATAAGTAGAATTTACGTATCAGGACGTAACAATCAATTGAAACAAAAATTTTTTATAGATAAAAAATATATCTTATTCTACATGTTCTTGAAAAATACATGTTATTCTACAAATTATTTACTTAAAAAAACAAAATCACTATAGAAATCTTTCAACGACTTCATCGCTCTCTTCCTAGTCCATACTATAACGAGTAGAGTTGTAAACTCGGTATATCACTCTCTCCCTAGTAATGATATGTAAATGTAACATATTCCTCCGAACTTATCCTATGCATTTATGAATTTATTATGTATATATTCATTTATTACTAATATTTGCATATGTAACTACACTTCTGTTCTGATATAAGGTAAGTGAGGTGAGAGAAAGATGCGAGTACGCAGGGATACTTCCGTGCGCGACAGCGAGACGCATAGAGAGAAAGAGACATAGTCGCGCCTTAGTGAGTGACCGCGCGCACTGATTGACTCATTAGGACGAAAGTAGTCGAGTAGTCGAGCCGGTGGCACGCACAAGAGTAGCTATGTAGACTCGCGAGCGAGCGGACAGAGTTCCTTGTTCCGACGGTTTTCTTTGCACGAATCTTAGTTGTGACCCGACACCTCTTTTCCTTCGATCTTGGAGTGCGTGCTTTCATCTAGAAAAGAATTGCGACGTCGCCTGGCTCTGCAGAGGATCTACGCACGTCGGTTGCAGCTGGTAGTGCAGGACATCGTTGCGCGAGGTACTGTCGTTAAGAGAAACCGAGTCGCATAGTGCACGTGCTGCCCTACAATTCGTGCGTCCGCGTTAACGCAAATTATGTACGAGGTGTGATCAAAAAGTAAGGTGAATTTTTATTTTTCTCAAAAAATATTTATTTATTTATCAATTTTTATTTTATCTCCTTCAAAGTAATCCCCCTCGGATATAATGCACTTGTGCTAAGGCATCCTCAAAGCATTTCAAAAAATCTTTTTTTGTGATCTTGTTTAGTTCATCCTTCGATGCCGTCTTTATCTCCTCAATCGTGGCAAAACGCCGTCCTTTCATGGGCCTCTTCAGTTTTAGGAACAAGAAGAAGTCACAGGGGGCCAGATCTAGGAAATACGGTGCCTGTGGCATCGTTATTGTGTTGGTTTTAGCCAAAAATTCGCGCACAAGCAACGATGTGTTATAACGGGGTTTCTGCTCAGCTTCGCCTGGACAGGAACAGTTATATAATATATAAGTCGCGGGAAATAAATTAGGTTGCTCTCCAGAGCAGCACGGTGCTCCTGCACCGGGTATCCTGGGTCCAGCAGCTCAGTTGCCTCCTTTTCGGTCAGAAAGCTTGGCCCGCGGAGAGTGTCGTAGGCTACGCGTGAAGATGCGCGACGGCCAAAGAGAGAGATTCGCGCGTGTACAGTCGCATACACAATTGCAATTCAAGGAACAGGGAGTCGGCGGACAATAAGCACTCGAATATAATTAAAAGTAGAGGCGTATAAATTTTAATTAGCAACAAAGGAATACATAGTATCGAAACGCGTCGATACTACTGTGGGCAAAAAGTAAGGTGAATTTTCAATTTAAACTTCGCGGGCTTAACATTTCGGGCTAGTTCTTTTTTTCTTGAGTTGATAGGACTGCGAATGACATCTGGGACAAATTTCATGTCAATGTCATTATCAGTAATATATTTACGCTTGTGTTTACCAAACGACCAAGAGTGCATGTTTCGATTTTTACAATGTCTGATTTAATTGAGCAAAGAAGTGCCATCAAATTTTGTTTGCGGAATGAAATTTCGGCTGCGGAAACGTTGAGGATGTTGCGGAAGGCCTTTGGTGATTCCACCATGTCGCAGAAAAATGTTTATAAGTGGTACAAAGACTTCAAAGAGGGTCGAGAACGTGTTGATGACTTGGAGCGCTCCGGACGACCATCGACGTCAACAGATGACCAACACGTCAATAAAGTGAAGGAATTAGTGCTCGAAAATCGTCGGTTGACTGTTAGAGACCTTACTGATATGATCGGAATATCAGAAGGATCTGTGAAAACAATTTTGAAAGACCATTTGGGCCTACGAAAAGTCAAATCTCGTTTGGTACCGAAAACGCTCAATTTCTTGCAAAAAAGTCGCCGCGTTGATGTGTGTGAAACAATGCTTTCTGACTATCAGAACAAGCTCAAATGCATGATTACGGGAGATGAGACTTGGATTTATGCTTACGACCCTGAAACAACCGACCAATCAAGCGAATATCGTGCTAAAGGCGAGGCCAGACCGAAAAGAGCACGTCAAAGTCGTTCAAAAATTAAGGTCATGATGACAGTTTTCTTCGATTTTCGTGGTGTGGTGCACTATGAATTCCTTCCACTCGGCCAAACTGTTAATAAGGAATATTATTTGAGCGTTATGCGTCATTTGCGTGAAGCAATTCGTCTAAAAAGACCAGAATTATGGGCCAACAACTCTTGGTTTTTGCATCACGATAATGCACCATCTCACACTGCACTCGTTCTTCGTGACCATTTCGCCAAAAATTCGACGCATATCGTTCCGCAACCACCGTATTCGCCTGATTTGGCTCCGTGTGACTTCTGGCTATTCTCAAAACTCAAGAGACCACTCCGGGGAACGTGTTTCGAGTCGATTGAGGAGATAAGAGCTGAATCGAAGAAGGCGCTGATGGCTATACCGGAAAGGGACTATTTGGCATGTTTCGAGGATTGGAAAAAACGTTGGCATAAGTGTATTTTATCGGGAGGAGATTACTTCGAAGGGGATGACATTGATGTAGAAGAATAAATAAAGATTTTTCATTTTACAAACAAATTCACCTTACTTTTTGCCCACAGTAGTATAAACAATGTTAATCGCAACGCAACAACTCGCAATAGTTTGACGGTGAAGCGAACGGAACTGCACACGCGCTACGCGGTTAAGGTCGCGCAAGCACTCGCTCTGTTGTGAGCTGTGCACAATGGCGACAGCGAACCGGCGCGCACCGTTCGAACGAGGAAGCGACCGCGCTTAACCTCGTCGAAGCAAGTAACAGCGAAATCGCCTCGCAGGAGCCGGGTGTTCGCGAACGGCAAACCGCACTTATTCGTTTCAGGTACGACGAATATATAGAAGCGACAGCACGTTCGCGGAGAGAGAGGAATTGTCGGTACCAACCGTGGCGGCGGCGCAACGTGTACAAAAGAAAAGGCGAGCGTAAACGCGCGGCTTAGTTAACGCAAAAAGGGAGAGAGCGGTATAGAGAGAGAAGCCAGGTACTAGATCTGGTACTTACAGTATAGCCGCTTGTACGCCTACTCTAACCCGCAAACCAAGGGCACACGATAACGGGCTCGCTTCTGCTGCGTATTCGCTTCCGCTGGTCGGCTGACTCGCAATAACGCCTCTCTTCTTTTGTATGCAGCGTACGCAGGCGCGTGTAAGGCTGGATGTCCGCGGTAGGCCTCGGCTCGCCAGAAGGAAGTCGAAGAATGCTCCTGACGACTCGCGCGAGGAACGTTAACCCGTCGATCGTCGAAGACGGACTATATCAATTTTCGAAACTCTCTCTCTCTCCTCGCAAGGAAGCGTCTCTCCGCGAGGTCCGCGCCGCGAGTCGATATCGATTATCGTACGCAAGTCGCGTCGCTTACCAGTTCGCTGACGTCCGTAATGCTGTAACTATTCAATCAATATGGTAATTTATAATGATTATTAAATATATTAGTTACTGGCTTCTTGGGGAGAGAGAGACATAACGAATATACAAACGATTCGTTATAGTGTGAGCAGGGGCGTTATCATGGTTATCAAAAGCCAATTTTTATTTTTCCACAAATTCGGACGTTTCTGGCGGATTGCTCCGCGCAAATTGCGCATAACTTGCAGGTAATATTCCTTATTTACTGTTCTACCCTGTGGCAAGAACTCATGATACACCACGCCCCTGCAGTCAAAGAAAACTGTAAGCAAAACCTTTACATTTGATCGAACTTGGCGTGCTTTTTTTGGTCTTGGTGATCCAGAATGCCTCCACTGGGACGATTGAGTCTTAGTCTCGACGTCATAACCGTATACCCATGTTTCGTCACCTGTTATAACCCTGTTGAGTAAATCTGGATCATCGTTGACGTCATTCAGTAGCTCTTGGGCGATGCCCATGCGACGTTTCTTTTGGTCGAAATTGAGCAATTTCGGAACAAACTTCGCTGACACATGTCTCATGTCTAAAACACTCGTCAAAATTGATTGGCACGAACCAAATGAGATGCCAATATCATCAGCAATTTCTCTAATGGTAATTCGACGATATCCCAACACTATTTTCTTCACTTCTTCAACATTCTCATCAGTTGTTGATGTGCTGGGGCGTCCAGAACGAGGTTCGTCGTCGGTGTCTTCTCGGCCTTCTTGGAAGAGTTTATACCACTTGTAAACATTTTTTTGGCTTAAAGTAAACTCACCGTATGCCACTTTCAGCATTTCAAGTATTTTGGAACATTTGATTCCATTTTTCACACAAAATTTAATGCAAACTCTTTGATCCATGTTTTTAGACAGCAGCAAATCGTGGAGCACGCAAAACACTTCTAACCTTGATGCCTCTCACAAACAAACCAAACATACTACAAAGCTGAAATTTGGAACGTATGTTCTAGACGAGTGTACCGACATAACCAAATAAAAAAGTCGAAGATCGAACGGACGTAGCCCGCTAAATTTCAAAATTCACCTTACTTTTTGATCACATCTCGTAATTCGTCGGCGTATCTAGAGGTCGTGCACCAGCATTGTAAGTACCGGCTTGGTGGTTTACTCTCTCTCTCTCTCTCTCTCTATCCATTCTATCAACGTGCTCTCTCCCTCCTTCCGATCGCCTTTGTTAACTATTTTTTTATTAAAGATATTGTTTACTGTAAACATTTTAATTTAATCATATCCCGCCGCTTTCTTCGAACGTCCCGCCTTTTCGCTCCGACGATCGCTCTTAAATCTTCTACTTCCGCATTCTTTAGCCAACACTACGAAATTGCGCTGATCCGACTGTCTTATCACCGACGTGACGAGCACCGGACCTGGGAGAACGGCTTCAGACTTCGTTTGGAAATTCCCCATTTATCGTTTCTTTTTTTTATATTTACGGGGTAAACCGGGCTAAATCCCGGCTATACGTAATACAACATCCATCGATGTAAAACTTTTTCATTAATTATTCGAGGGGTGAATAGCCCCAATCATTCAAATCGAAAACTTTGAAGCCATATCGTTCTAACTACTCTTCAAATCTTCGGAAACGAAAATTTTTTTGGCATCTTTGAGTGTATCTGTGATGATGAATTTATGCTCTTCGTATTTATAATCGCCAGAGTTCCATGTTAATCCACGATAGTAGAGTTCTAACCAGAGATTTTCTCGCTTATATTTCTTCGTTAGTCTTCGCCATGGAAAGGGAGGTTTGAACAAGTGTACGAGTAGTTCTTCGTTGTAGTTAAGTGTAAGTATCGCGAACTCCTTCACAGCATAAGTTTTGCCAGGCATCATGAAGCCTTGCATATCCACTACGTACGCCATTACGATAGAAAGCTACTACTGAGCTGCTTAAAGAAAGAGTCAATTCTTTAATACCCTTCCCTCTCTCCTAAATAAGTTTCTTCACATCTCCATTTATCGGATTATACTGAACGATACGATCGTGTAGAATAAGAATACGCTGTAGTTCCTTCTGGAATATTTTCTCTGGTTTCGAACTCCAAGCGCACATCTATTGGAGCAGTCTTTAATAATTCGTTTTGTTTCGAACAGTCAATCACTACGAGTGACATGTAATTTTTATATTCGAGGTTTTTGAGCATCGGTTCGGCATCCTTATCGTAGTATACGAGTACGTTTTGAAAATTGGCATACATATCGTATAATATTGCGTACTAGTTTTTACTGAAATCAATGTTGAGATTACCATATAGATAGCACTGAGAGTTGAGGTACAGTTTTACATTTCTGATGTTACAATAATCAAATATACTAGCGTTAGAGTTTGGTTCATTGTTTCGATTGGTTTCAAAGGCTAAGATGATGTAGCAAGGTTTCTCTAACTGATTTGTCGTTTTAACTGTCCAGACGTGATTGTGTTTGCAGGCAGCGCTAGATATTCGTACAGTTCCCAACTACGAAAACTCATTGAAATACTTCGTTCGCTTTTTAGAAAGTCGAGTAGACGTATTTTCTTTACATTCAATGCAGTCACATAGGGCATAAGCCATTCGAGACGTGTTACATTAATCTTGAATTCTTCGTAAGCTTCAACGTCGGCCACGGTCTTCTTCGTTTGATAAACTGCATTTAAATCGGTACTCGATCTTATGAGAATTAATTCATGTTTCATATTCACTAGCACTTTACGATAGTCCTCAGCGAATCCAAGTATGATGCTCAGAGGAATCAAAATATCAAAGTCGCCATTCGCATTAGTTATTTTACGGTCCTCTTGTTCTATATTTATCCATCTAGCATTTTCGACAATCAAGGTTTGAGTTGGAGTGAGAGATCAGTTCTTCATAACTCTTGTGAGACCAACATTCTAACATTTCTCTATTTCTATAGTATTCAGCTCATACCTAATTTCCTCAAACATGTGATAAATGGCATTATTAACAAAATCAGTATTCGTTAACAAAGTGTTATTGTTGCTACATAATCGTCCATAAATGTGTAACGAGCTGCGAAATGATAAAAGGCGCAAGACTTGATGTTGAATTGATATACGAATCTCGTCACTATTTTTGAACTATGAGTTGGTGTAAGATTGATAAGCGTGGAACTCGTAATGAGCCAAAGATTCATCAAAGACGAGAGGTGATTGTATTTCTAGAATGTTCTCCTTCGTTTCGTTGAAAGCAGCAAACAAAAAAAAAAAAAAAATTAGGCAATTTATTTTCCACCAGAAACTATTCTTAACCCAAGATATTTTAGGAACTTTTTGCTTTAACGTGTTAAAACTTTCGCTTTCCGATGACGATTGATGACTGGAGTTCACCGTGTTGATGTTTTCAATTTCAGTCGACGACTGATGGTGGGTTTACATTTTTCAGTGCTTATATAGTCCCTACCACTCTTTGAATCGTAAACGATTCCCATCGTGCGATTGTGCGATGTAATCTGATGATTATGACTTCACCACAAAAATTAATTAAATTTCTATCTTGATCAACGTTGCGTAATTGTACTCGTAAACAATCTACAGACTTTTTCGTAACTGGAAGATAAATCACGTGAGAGAGAATTTCAATAATGTTATATCCAGGCGGTACTCCTGGAAAAAATGTATGAATATCGTGAACAGTGTTTCTGTGCAAATAAGCGCTAGCGGATATGATATACTGGACTCTCACAGCGTTCACCTTGAGAATATTGACGGGTAAATCAGAGTTGTGAGATACGTTTGCCTCTAATGGACGTTGTGAAAAATCCAACAATCGTGCGATAGAATTCTACTTCTATTCTTGTTGTTTGGTTTCAAACTTAATGTTATATTATTATTATTATCAATGCGGAGATGCTGCACAGCTTTGCGCAGAAATTGATTAATGTCGTCGATTTCGTAGGTCCCGACAGGTATGTCGATAATTTGACTTGCGACGCAAAATTTATTATTATGTACGTCGATATTAGGTATCGAGTTGAATATTAGAAACTCGACTAAGCCCAACTTGTAATTTTTATGCTGTCATAGTTCGCTTGGTGGGAAATAGTGCGCTTCCAACAGTAAAGAATTACCCGAGAGAGTCAGAGTTAACGAATTCTCTACGACTGTCCGAACATGACTACCAATATTTTCACATTGCCTTTACTTTTATACCCTCGCACAAAAACTATAAGCAAAGATGACCTCATATGTGAGAATTGAAATCTTGATAGCTTTTCCTATTATATTTGATCTCGATATCACCAAGATACGTCATTAAATCAATAGGCGGCATAAGATCTCCAAACCTATCGAAATATATGACGTTTTTTCCGATTTTGCGATAAGCAACCCAGTGCGTTCTTGTTCCTTCGACCTCATCAAGATTGACTATAGCTAATTCGTGATAATATGGCCCAGAACTCGGTAAGTCATTTCTCATGAAGACTCCGCGAAGATATGGTGTATTCAAAATTTTTGCATGCTTTATCAAGTCGGTGTTTGTGAGGGCTCTATCCAGTAGATTTATTTTGAACTTTTTTTTTCAAACCTGATCCCAGATAAGGTTTGACATAAAGTCCATAGCCTTTTTTATAAGGTTTGAGATACTAGTCTTTTCCCAGAGTAATGGCCTCCATCGTTTTGTTCTGTCTCTTGTTCTCCTCCAATTGCTATTTTGCAGACTTTGCATCGTTCACGGCTTTTACGATTCCCGCGACGCCACCAGCTAGAGCGCCAGTTGCACTCAAGCCTGCAAAAAGTGGTATGAGGAAGGGCAAAGCTCCACCCAACATAGTTGATATTGGCACAATTCATGGAACGTTGATGTTTGCTTTTTCACCAGCTTTTTTAACGGTTGTACGAACTTTTTTCAAAGCAGAACCGATGACTTTGCACCCATATTTTTCCTTGGACCATTTGAATGTGGCTGCTTTGATCACGTTTTTCAAATTAACTAACTTTTTAGTTTTCTTACGTACCTTCGACTTGGTTTTCTTTCTTTTCTTCGTAAGACCCACACCAAACTTTGATTTTAATTTCATGGCATTAGATACAGCGCAAGCAGCTGCTTTCTCACCAAAACTAAAATCCTTAGCAAAAACTCTATTGAACGCTTTTTCAGCTAAAATTTTGTCTGCGATATTTCTAGCCTGTATATTTTCTCGATTTTTCGAGTACTCTATACCGAGTTGCTTGAAAGCTGCGTCGAGAGGATTGATTCCTGCATCGCCGCGAGCTAAACGTGTCTGTAACTTAGTTCCTGGTCCGCAATATTGATACTCTGGAATATGGAGTTCGAATGGAAGTTTATTGGTGATATCATTGACCACTCCTCGTCCTTTTTTTGCTCTTTGACGTTTGCATATGATCATCAGTCGATCAAGTTTAAGACGCGAGTAACATTTGAAAATTTAAAAGTAGGTATATTATAGCCATATGACCAGTTATCGTTCGAACTTTGTCTCGTGAGTATGAATTTCAAAGAAGAACCTGTGAAATTTCCCGTAGAAAATTTTAATGTCATCGTGCGGGAGGATAAGCAACCAAAGCGTCACGGAGATTTACTGCCGAATAGCATCAGAGCTATTTTTTGTTGTCCGTCTAACTGTCGTAAGACGAACAGTCTTTTGGCGCTTATCACTCACCCCAATGGCGTTAGATTCGAAAATGTTTACGTGTACTCGAAATCGCTCGATCAGCCAAAGTATAAATTATTAGAAGAGATGTTAAAGCCGATAGACGGAGTGAAGTATTTTCCGTTCAAGGAGCACGAATCCGTGATCGATTCCGAGCATACATTACCTAATTTAATTATGATATTCGACGACATCGCCTGTGAGAAACTGAACAATGTACGCGTATTCTTTTGTAAGGGCAGACATAGGAGCGTCGACGGTTTCTATCTCTCGCAAACGTACGCGCGTATTCCTAAGCATCTCGTGAGAGATAACGTCAATTTATTGGCAATTTTTCGACAAGACGAAGCAAATATGAAACATATATACGACAATCATGTGAATTCAGATATGACTTACAATCAATTTAAAGAACTTTGTGCAAAATGTGTGACGGTGTAGGCCCGTCATGGCCTGCACCGTTCGCTTATCTCCCTCTCCTTCCTAGGCAAAGGCGCACGGCCGGCATCAAGCGCACGTTTTTACCACGTGCCTGATGCCTGCCCTTTTATTTTTCAGCAACGTACGAGAGTGGAAGGAGAAGCCGTGGACGCGACGACGCGATCGAGTATTGAGAGTGCGAGAGAGAGAGAGAGAGAGAGAGAGAGAGAGAGAGAGAGAAAAGCAATAGTTTGAGTGTTGGGCTTGGCGCGCGGCACTTGTCGCGACAAGCATTGCCGCGTGCCGCCGATTAGGAGGTGTGGTAGGAAAAGGAGCGAGTAGCCGGCTTCTCATGCACTCGTGACAGAGAGTTACGCGACGCGCGCGACAGCAATCAGTCGTACGAGTTAGTTGGTGACCATCGCTGCCTGCCCTTTGTTCGGGAAGAAGTCAGCATTCCTCAGCAGATTGGCCAGACGGGACTTCCTCTGCCAGCGACGCAGCAGTCAGGAGTTGCCCTGCGAGAAGCCGTCATCGAGGCAACACCCAACAGCCTTTTCTGCCAAGTCGCCGGCCACGCAGCAGCCAGGGGTTTTCCAGCCTAGCCGCCGGTGGGATACCTTCAAGGCTGCCAGCAATAGCGACGAAATTGGTCAGGTCACCGATTCCTCTCTCTCTTTATATCTCTTCCTTTCCTCGGCGATTCTCACGGTTCGCGTTGCTACGCCAGGCTTTTCCGAGCCGGCGTAGTTTTCGGCAGTGTGTAATTTAAGTAATTGTTTGAGCCGGTTAACAAGGTGACATGGCGCTAACGTGCCGGTCATCTCGTTTAGATTAAGTTTGCGCGTTATTGTTAATAAGTGTTTGTACTTTCACCGGCACTCTAGGTAGTGCGTTGTAATAAACGGTTTGTCAACGAGTTATGTGTGTGAAATCATTTTGCCCGCTGTTCTCCTTCCTGCTTTGCCTGGAGCGATACACCGCCTCCCTTGCCTTCCCCCTTTATAAATAATTGGTAATAGTAGTGAATATATCGGCATTGCACGCCGACGCTATTACAAATGCTGGTTGGATGATAAATATGGGTTTTTAGTGATCGACAAAGATAGAGCTATAAACCGTGGAAGGTATCGAAATGGCTTTGACTGTTTTGTTATAAATATATCACGATAGTAATGCAGTATACAGGGTGTCCCATTTTAACTTACGCACCAAGATAACCCAATAACTATGAGAGCTAGCGAAAAATGTTTCGAATAAAAGTTACTCGTCTCCGAGGGGGACATATTATGGTGACCTTGACTTTGACCTCGATGGTCATTTTCAAGGTCATTTGAAGGTTAACTTTGTTTTTTCAAATAGGAACCCCTATTTTCGACCCCGGATTCGGAAAGAGCGGAAAATTCTACGTTTAGATGACCTATCATGCGTGGGGTCCGGGAGACCCGCCAAGGTCATTTGAAGGTCAACTTTGTTTTTTCAAATAGGAACCCCTATTTTCGACCCCGGATTCGGAAAGAGCGGAAAATTCTACGTTTAGATGACCTATCATGCGTGGGGTCCGGGAGACCCGCGGTCATTTGAAGGTCAACTTTGTTTTTTCAAATAGGAACCCCTATTTTCGACCCCGGATTCGGAAAGAGCGGAAAATTCTACGTTTAGATAACCTATCATGCGTGGGGTCCGGGAGACCCGCCAAGGTCATTTGAAGGTCAACTTTGTTTTTTCCTGGAGTACCCTACTTTTTTTATCACGGATTCGGAAACAACAAAAAATTCTACGTTCAGGCAAGGTGTAACTTGTGGTTGATCACTCAAGAACATGTGAAGGTTAACTATTTTTCATAGGAATCGCTATTCTCGACCCCGGATTCGGGAAGTATGGAAGGTTGTCCGTTCTGTCAACGTCGAGATGAAACGTGTATTCAATTCTTTATGCTCATTTAGAGGTAAAAGTAAGTTTTTGAATAAAAACGTCGATTTTTGTTTTGAACGGAGTGACGAATTTAGTGTTGAGATGAGTGATTATTAATAGTAAGCATTTTTTTAACAACTGTTGAAAAAGTCGTTGAGCGTTTTTCATGTAAGTATTAACAAATTATTACCACTCTTGTGGTTAGTGTTATCTTTCAAATATGCATTACGTCTTTGATATTTCTTCACAGAATGACCAATTATTCAGGAAATGAAGTCGTTGAAGTATTGTTAGTACTTGGTGAATGTCGCCGGAACTACCGAGCTGCTGCTCGGCTCTATGCTGAACGTTTTCCGAACCAGCGCCATCCTAATGACAGGCAAATCAGAAATATCGAAAGACGTTGCCGTATGAATGATCTTCATCGACAGAGAGGTGGAAACAGAAATGTGAACAACAATGATCCAAGACTTCTTGCTGTGTTAGCAATGGTTCATGTGAATCCTCACATCAGTACAAGAGAAATCGAACGTCGGTTGGGCGTACCTCGTACTACTGCTCATCGGATGTTAAGATCCGTGGGTTACCATCCATACCACATCATCCTGCACCAAGAACTCAATGAAAATGATTATTTACTCAGAATGAATTACTGTAGGTGGGCTCTTAATCAACTGGACGAGGATCCCAATTTCTTTTGGAATGTTTGTTTTAGCGATGAGGCTACCTTCAAAAGTGACGGTAAACTCAATAGACATAATTGTCATTATTGGTCACCTGTCAATCCTCATTGGCATCGTCAAGTGATAAATCAACACCGTTGGAGTCTTAATGTTTGGGTGGGAATATTCAACGGGCATATTATTGGTCCCCATTTTTTTTATGGCAATGTCAACGGCCAAGCGTATCTTGATTTTCTGGAGAATCATCTACCTGAATACTTGGAGGACATCCCACTGAATGTTCGGCAGCTCATGTAGCTACAACAAGATGGTGCTCCAGCTTACTTTGCTGTAAACGTTAGAGAATTTTTGAATGCTCAATTACGTGACCATTGGATAGGTCGAGGTGGTCCAGTTCCCTGGCCACCTAGGTCTCCTGACCTGAATCCACTAGACAGCTATTTCTGGGGATATTGCAAGGACGCTGTTTACAAGGATGCACCTACCACTAGATTAGATATGATGGATAGAGTGAGAAGAGCTTGTGCAGCTGTTACGCCTGAAATACTTACAAACGTTCTCAATAATTATCATCGGCGTTTGGAAACATGCTTAGCAAACAATGGGGGACCTATTGAACATCTCATGTAATTGTGCGTGCGCATCATTCATCACCAACTTATTGACAGATCATTATTATTGTTATTATTGAGTTATTCCTCATCAGATTGACTAATACTGTTGATTATTACTACTAATGACTAATATTTTTTTGTTAAACTCTGTACATAAAAAGTTGAATATATTTAGTGTGTTCTAAAATTTACGCATACTTTATTTCTCATATGAAAACATGAAACTGTTCTGAGTAAAGTAATTTGCCATTAATTTGACGTTTAAATGGCCAAGGAAAGTTGAATTAATTCATTACATAAAATATTTAGGATTTTTTGTACTTTTCGAATCCGGGGTTAAAATTAGGGATTCCTATTTGAAAAAACAAAGTTGACCTTCAAATGACCTTGGCGGGTCTCCCGGACCCCACGCATGATAGGTTATCTAAACGTAGAATTTTCCGCTCTTTCCGAATCCGGGGTCGAAAATAGGGGTTCCTATTTGAAAAAACAAAGTTGACCTTCAAATGACCTTGAAAATGACCCTCGAGGTCAAAGTCAAGGTCACCATAATATGTCCCCCTCGGAGACGAGTAACTTTTATTTGAAACATTTTTCGCTAACTCTCATAGTTTTTGGGTTATCTTGGTGCGTAAGTTAAAATGGGACACCCTGTATAATCTCTCGACAATCGTTGAAGCGTCAACATGGCTGATTATCAACGGGAAAAACATTATACCGACGAAGTTTTGAATAACACATTCAAACCAATAGTCGATCCTCTTAAAGCCATAATAAGCGAAGTGGATCCAATCAAAAATTTAATAAGTGAGAATGAAAAAAATCTTCCCGAAGCTCCTGTTAAACTTTAAAAGCTGAAATTCCTAACAAAAAAAATCAACATATGAAATCAATTATTCTGTTGATAACGATGACAGTTAGTGTTTGTGTGTTGTCATACTTTTCCAATTTGAGGGAGGCACAGCGTAATCAAACATTACCACCCTTCTCACTGGGCACCAACAGGTTGGCATAGCCCACTGTCTTTCACTCCTTCGCTTTTGCTATTTTACTTAGCTTGAAGTAGGTGTTATTACAGTCTTGAACTACGTTTCGAATATGTTCTTCCAATCGGAAGCCCTTCGAGATCGTGATTCCTAGGTACTTGACTGTTTTATGCGTTCTAATGTTGTCTTTCCCAATTTTGACTGTAGGGTTCCTATTCTCGCTTAAATGGCCTTTAAGCCATATTAGTGCTGACTTTTCCACTGCCAACTTCATTTTGTCAGACTTGCACCAGTTCATCATTATATTAATGATTTCTTGGGCTTGTCTTTCAAGATCAATGCGTGTCTTCGCCTTAATGATAGGAAGTACATCGTCTGCGTAGGCTAGTACTTCGTATCCTGCGTCCCTGATTGCCCGAAGTGGTTTGTCAAAGATGACATTCCAGCCTACCAGTCAAAATACTGAACCCTGTGGGCACCCCTTCGTCACTGTTTTCAGTGTTTCTTCGAAGTGAGCATATATGCCCACCTCTCGATCACTGAAGTAGCTCTGGAGGAGCTTGTAGATGTTCTTCAGGCAATTTCTTTCTTTCAATTGGGAAAGCAGGCTTGGCCACCATAAGGCGTCGAATGCTCCTGAGACGTCCAGTGGAATAGCGGCTACGTACTTGGTCGACGGATCAGATTCTGCCTCTTCTACTATTTCATGTAGTCTTCTAATGGCGTCCTCTGTAGATGTATTTGCCTTAAAGCCAAATTGATCTTCCGAAGACCAGTCCGAGCTATTAAGAATGTTGGATATTCTTTGAATCACAAGCCTCTCGAGTCTCTTCCCCGCTATAGGGAGTAGACATACGGGTCTATATGATTTAATCTCGTTCTCGGGTTTTTCAACCCCTTTGAGTAACGTGATTAGCATTCCACTTTTCCATTTTCTGGGGAACACTCCGCATTTTAAGCAGGCGTTGAAAAGTCGCGTCAGTTCCTGGTGTAATGGTTTTGCGTTAACAAGCATCTCTGACTCTATTTTATCTTTGCCTGGTGATTTCCCTGCCTTGTTCGCTCTAAGGGCCATTTCCACTTCCCTTGTTAGGAAAGGCATTGCGTCGCCGGTTGTTGGAACCTCCCGCATATATCTGCGAATTTCTGCAAGTACATCGTTTTCGCAGCTTAGGTCGTCATCAGGCGTTAATCCTTCTAGTAGAGCCATGCTTGTTTCTTTCCAGTCTTTTGTAACTGAACCATTACGGTTAACCGTGCACAATGCTTTTGAGATTCTGACTTTGTTGGATGCTTGTTTGTATGGATACGCCCAAGCGTTCTTTTCGCTTTCAATAGTGCAGAAGTCTCGCCAGCTATTGCTTTTGGCTCTTTTAATAGCCGTTGCATATTGGGAATTCATTTGACTCAATTTTCCAAGTGATCTCTGGAGGGTTTTCCTTTGTTTTATATTCGGTCCTTCCTTGTTTTTCAGAGCAGCGATTTTTTGTTGTCTTTGTATCGCTCGCTTCTTACTTCGCAAATCAGGATTCCACCAGGGTTGAGAGCGCGTTCTTCTTATTTTTGATGGAATAGAGTCCTTTGCTGCCCTTATCAGAACCTCTTCAAATTTTGAAACATATGTTTCAATGTCTTTAGGGGTTTCTAAGGGAAGTTTAGAAAGGTTCTCTTTCTAGAATTTACAAAGTCTCCCGAATTTCTCCCAATCAGCTTTTCTCGTGTTAAACCTTGGTTCTAATCTTTCTTCGGTTCGTATGAGTCTGGCTGGTTGTGAGGCAAAATCCAGTTCAATCACTATGGGCCTGTGGTCACTGGTGGTCCATTCTTTCACCGCCCAGCTAGTCAAGAGGTTTAACAGATTAAATGTGTGTAAGGTTACATCGATGTCCGTCTCACCCCTCGCACTACGGCACGTTGGAAGTTGGTCCCTCCTGTTGGCCACTATTAGCCCGAATTGGTCTATGAATTCTTCAAGGACTATTCCATTCTTGTCCTGTGTGTTAGACCAGATCTTTGACTTGGCATTTGCATCCATTCCAACTAAGACTCTTTTGCCTTTCAATTGCTTTAGAGTCTCAGCTAGTTTGTCAAGATAGGTCTTCCTACTGTGGCTGAACTGGCAGTAGATGCTTATGAAATAAATTTCACCAAAGGCTCCGACTATTTGTGCGCAAACACAATGGGAGTCACACAGATTAGAAATCTTGGTAGCGGTGACTTTGTGCGGATTGTAAAGTATCGCAGCTTGAATCTTTTCGCCCTTTTTGGTTCCATGAATAGCTGCGATGCTGCCCATACCTGAAATCGTGTTATTCCAGTGATATGGTTCTTGCACCAGTGCCACCTGTATGTCAAGATTTCTGTCTGTCATGATTTCTCCCAGCTCATCGTTAGCTACTTGCCTTTTACTATTAGCTACTTGTTGAGGTTCAATTGTATGATCCTCAATTTCGGGCCCAGTTCGGGGTTTTGTTGTGCGTTCAATTTAAACCTTTTAACTGGTGGGCAATCGTCTTTACTTTCGTCATTGTTTGGTTGCGAGGGAAACTGAGTTGACACCGGAGTGTTAGAGCAGTGCTCTGGTTTCTCAACGGTCGTCTCCTGCTTACGTTTCCTCGCTTTGTTATACCTAGAGTGGTTGACCATATCGCTTTCAAGGTACAACGCAATATCTAGTTATATTTTTCCTCCTTTGGGATCGCTGCTGGCGATTCTGGAGGGTAGCTTTCGATTTTAATCCTGGCGTTAACGTGCGCGTACAATTAAGCAAGTGGCGTTCGAGTGCGAGTAGTGAGTGCTTGTGTGTTGACGTGAGCTTCTTTAGTTACCTTTGCGGATTTCTCCATGGTTTTCCATGGCTCTTTTATTTACAATTTGATTAAGCTAGTTATTTTCCAAGCGTTTTAATCTATTATTAGATTATTTATTTTTATTTTGTTTATTTTATTTTATTTCTTTTTGATTTGATTTAGAGATTTTGAATCTGGGCTTAAATCTATAATTTCTGTAATTTTTTATTCTTTCTTATTTATTTTACTTTGATTGGTAACTTTCTTACTATTTTCTATTTACTACACTACTGCTTATACTATTGCTTAAATTATTGTTAACTACTTAAGAACTAATATAATTATAATATAACTTAAAACTAATTACGAGTGTACCAGCGTGTTTTTATTTCACGCTGGGTTTGATTTTTAATCAAACCTCGTTTGGTCAAGTCCGGGTTAGGTGTTAGACGAATTGCAACCAAAGTAGCATTTGAGTGAGCATGTCGGGTTTCCGCCTTTACTATCATCTTAGCCTGTGTTTGCCATTAGCAGCACTGGATCTGATGGACATTTAGTGCATGGTTTTCGCTTTCAAAGGGAGCTGACAGCAACTAATTTCGCTTTCAATTGCAAAATTGCTTTAGCTATTAGGGCTTAAACAATTCCTTAGCAGGAAGGATGCTGCCCTTCTGTGGAAATATTTTTCCTAAGGGTTTTGGCATTCGTAGTGCGTTCTAGTCATCGAGAGTTACTCGGCCCAATGGACTGTTCTCTCGCACAATTGGTGTCGGGCCTTACTCCGGGAGCTCGAAGCAAAGAACTTTGGGTGGCTGCTATGACCACGGCCGCGACTCTTTACCCACAGTAGTGGCACCTACCGATTGCCAGTCGATAGGGAGTAATTTATTATCTACCCGAATTAAATTCGGATTGCCGGGACCATTGGTCCTCTGCAACTAGCTCCCGGAGCGGTCTCCCGTCCTCTAAGAGGGCGCGCGGTACCACAATCCTAAGAGATTTCCCCTCAAGTGACTCCCGGATTTTGGCTTTTCTGGGCTCGAGTTGAGCTCTTGGGGTGTGGTAGACTCCGCGTTGAATGTTTGGGCGTTTACAGGCCGCACCTCACCACGTATTGTCATGGTCCGTGTTGTTTATTTTGTTTGGCCGGTTGGCCTATTGCCCTGGGGCAAGCGTTGTGTGTTTTGCCTACTGTTTCTTTACAGAGACAGCGTTTTCAACTCCACCACGTGAAGGTACACACATCCGCACATGTGATTGCAAGTCTTCGTTCAAATATACATTGCATTCACTTCGGGTCGACTAGCATTAGCTGCTTGTCGAGGGCAATCGGTGACGCATTTTGTACTTCAGCATTTGTATATGCCCGTACACAAAAGACAGAAGTTTTCGACGTCCTCTCCTAAAACAACGAGTTGTTTGTTTGAGGAGTCTCCGTTCTCTGCTAAGAAAGACAATTACTGTCCGCCGCTTTGACAAAAGATTTTTACACAAAGTGACCTGGGCAGCCTCGCGGCTGGCCATATGGTGCACTATATGCATCATCCATGTTTTTGCTAAGCGGATTACTATATAATCGAGCTTCCTGAGAGCGTCGTGATTGCAACCGCTTGATAACGACGACAACTATGACACCGGTCAGTGTAGTGGCGAAGATAGCGATGCTACTGTCACGCACAATACTACACAGTTTTATAACAGTTTATCCGAGCCGAGCGAGGATAAGCATTTAGTTGGCGACAAGTACACGAATGCATAGGATAAAAGTGATTCGAATTTTGTGGACTTGATTTATGGAGTACGTAAAGAACGAAATGGATCATACACGCTTGGTAAATCGAAGTTATTATTAACAAAGTAACCTGATCAAAGTTTAATCAGTTCCAATGATCTCAAGAGCTACAAAGAAATGTTGGAGATATCTAGTATTCATAGGAAGAAAAATAATCCAAACGAGGCTATACGAGCGCACAATAGTAACAAATTCAATAACATAATTGGTTCGTTATTCAATTTCACTAAAAATACAAAGAAAGCAAGGGGCTACAGACTGGTACGTCTTTGCCTATCTACAAGATTGCGGGAAACAATTCTTCTATGGATTACGTATACTGGGATGATCCGAATGAGCTTGTTAATTTTCTTCGATTGTTACTGGCTGAGCTATCAGCGGGTAACAATAATCACATCAACGAAATTCATTCGATAATCGAAGAATTACGCGAGGGTGGATATATATATACTAAGAGCATACCTATCGTTCGATCATTATCAAAATGAACGTCGACATATTCGGACGTACATATAAAGAGCAAGGAGTCCACGGTCTTCGTGGTCCACCCGGCATTGGGTTCAAGCTCACGAGTGAGTACCATTACGATCTAGAGAATAAAAGATTTAAAATCTTGCTCCTCCGCGGCAGGCTAAAGATGCTATAAATTGGGAAACTGCAGAAAACATCGTTCAGATGGCAATCAAATCTACGAGAGACGTGATCGCTCGATTGAGGAGTGATCTTTCGGATTCGGATGCAATTATCAAAGAAGAATTACATAGAAGAATAAAGTCAAGTGTTCAAAATTTAGAAAATAGTCGATTAGATGGAAGCGGTGGTGAAGGAGTTGCACAAACCAACGAGACATAATTATCCAAGACGAAAGTACGACGTTCGAGGTATCAATGAGACGTGGCAAGCTGATCTCGTCGATATGCAGGCCTATTCTAAACAAAATCGCGGCTACAATGGCTTCTCGCGATAATTGATAATTTTTTCAAGTACGCGTGGACTGTGACAGTGAAAAGGAAAACCGATCGCGATATGACAGTGGCCATGAAATCTATTTTAATAAAAGGTAAACGGCCAAAGAATCTTCATACAGATAGAGGCAAGGAATTTTACAATGCAGATTTTCAAGTTCTCGTGAAAAAATATAATATCAATCTATACTCTACCTATATTTCGCTTAAAGATTCGATATGCGAACGATTTAATCGCACGTTGAAGAACGCTGTGTGGAAAAAGTTGAGTCTCTGTGGGAACTACAAATGGTTCGATGTAGTACCGGAACTCACAGCTGCTTACAATAATCACAAAAACAAAACTATTGGTATGAAATCTATCTGAGTTACAACGGCGAATCAAGCTCAAGTATTAAAAAAATTTATATAATATGTTGGAAGAAGAAGAAGAAAGTCAAAATTCAAAGTTGGCGACAAAGTCTGAGTGAGCAAAGCGAAGCAAATATTTGAAAAAAGTGTAACAGGGTGATTATCTAGTAAAATAGGAATTTAATGACGAATAAACTCCTACGATGCAGAGCTAACCGCTGCTTCGTTAAACACGTATAGTTATACGTGTATTCGCCTTTACGTTTGATATTTTCGTTTCAGTGTCTTCTTTCCAACCGAGTTGAACTCACCTTAAGTCATCTGACTTGTGATACTCGATCTATCTTATGTGTGAGTGACCTAATCCGACTAATCCCCTAGATGAAATCGGATTAAAACTTAATCCTTTATAGATCTGTTAAACTATTAGGAAACGAAATGACGTAATACGGCGAATAAAATTAATAATGTTTAATTCAAATAAACTACAGTCATTTACGGGCCGAAAGACTAACGCACGCGAATAGGATTTACAATGAATAATAATAATACGGGAAGAGATTAGATTAGATTAGTTCGTTTATTGCACCAATGAGGTGGAACCCCGTCTGGCAGTTTAGAAAATGTACATATCAAATAATAACAAAATTTTAAATTGACAAAAGAAAAAGATGCAAGGATAAATAGTAACACATTTAACTATTTAAAGAAGATGAATTAGGTGAAATTGTGTGAGTTGTATGTACGGTGAGCAGCGAATTTACAATGGCATTAACAGTAAGAAGACTAAGAATATAAATGTAAAAATAAAAATGGAAGAAAATATATAAAATATAGTAAAATAAAAATATATAAAGAACAATCTCATTGAAATAACAGATAAAACAACAAAAATAACAATAATAAAAGATGAAAATAGAAATAATAAAGACAATAAAAGTAATAAAAAATAATAAAAAAGTAGTAAAAGTAATGAAAGCGCGATGGCACCTATTTTACAGAAAAACAGTCTGAAAGGAGGAAAGGTATTAAAGTGGAGCGATGTGCATTCGGCTAGAAAACCACCATATTTAATTAGCTATTACATGAACCAAAGGTCAATAGAGGGGTATTTGTGGGACGATGGATAATTTTGGGAGAACGCGACTGGATTGACCTTATTGGGTATGCGAGTGTAATCGGACAGTGCCGGCACTGGCATTAATTTTTCGCGAGTCGCCCTCTCAATCCATGCTCTAGCCTCATAATTTAAAAATAGATCACGTGTCCAATCCTTGAAGTCAGAAATCCGATTGGTGGAGAACAGGGTGACGCTCAATGAGTTGAGTATTCTCTGAGCAAGGATCGCAAAAGAATGGCTCCAGGCCTCAGTTCGAGGGGCCTTGTATTCAAATGCCGACGGTGGATGGCGACCCGAACGCCGGATAATGACACTATCAAGCAGGACAGACAGGTTTTTAGCCAGATAGTGCGGCGATTTTCTGGACACAACAGAGTAGGCCAGAACGGCGAGGGCTCTATACCTATTTGGGGTAAGGGATGGCCAGCCCAGGGCTAATCTATGGTGGGTGATGTGGCTGTTTAGGGATAGAGTAGGTATAAAAGGGATCCATCCTATTACGAAGCGTACGCAGGCGTTTTGGGCAACTTGAAGCTTAGACAAGCCCTCTCCATCAGGCTGAATACAGACCACTGAGAGGTGATCGAAATGTGGGAAAATGAGCTGCTCGACAAGTACTTTTCTGAGGGTGGTCGAGAGAGGTTTCCTATGGAAGCGAAGTAAAGCCAGAGAGCCGTATGCCCTCCTCGTCACGCTTCTCACATGTTCGGACCAATTTAACGCAGGAGTAAGTGTCACACCCTGGTTACGAGCAGTGGTAACATAGTCGAGTGGAACCTCGTTAATAGTAATCTTCACGATGTCGTTCAAGTTGATAGCCCTAACGTACTGTTCGCTGCCCAATATCATGACCTTGGTCTTGGTGAGGTTAAGGAAGATACCGTTTCTTAGGGCCCAGTTCGCTATAGCCTGCACATCAAGCTGCACCCTCTTCAAAGCCTCCGCAAGGCTACTAGGATGACAGTGAAGGTAGACCTGCGTGTCGTCGGCATAAAGCATGTAGTTCATGAAGGAGAGAACAGAGGGCAGGTCCGAGATATAGATTGCAATTAGCAATGGTCCCAGAATACTACCCTGTGGCACTCCAGAAGCAACCCTGAGCCAGTCCGATACCCTGACGTGCTCCCCCACAATAGCCTGAAACCTGTTAGTCAGATAGCTGAAGAACCATCTCAAGACAGTGTCAGACAGGCATAGGTCCCTGAGCTTGACCATCAGACGACCATGGGAAATAACGTCAAAAGCCTTGGAAAAATCCAGCAGGACGAGGATTGTAATTTTACGCTCCTCAATGGCCCTGTGGATGTCATCCAGGACACCCAGGAGTGCAGTCTGAGTGCTGTGAAACCGCACGAATCTGGTCTGTCGTGGATCACGCAGCTTGCGGCGGTCCAGATAAGACGAGAGTTGTGAATGAACGAGCCTCTCAAGCACCTTCGATACCTTAGGTAACCTTGCTATCGGTCTGATATCCGATAAAAGAGCGGGTGAAGATACTTTGGCAAGAGGGGTGATGAGAGACCGTTTCCAGGAGGTCGGAAAAACGCCGCACAGTAATGATTTGTTGACAAGATGAGTGAAAGATGAGAGACAAGTAGAAGAGACGAGTTTAAGCATCTTGACAGATAAACCATCGGGACCGAATGTTCTGGATGAGGACGAGTTTAGTGCATCCATAACCTCCTGGCTAGTGACCTCACGAAATTTGAACGAGGAGTAGGCGTGAGGAACATTTGGGGGACTCGTTAAAAGGGCGTTAAAAAAGTCACATGTCATGGGAGGAGACGAGTTACTATATTGGCAAAGTGGGTGTTTATTACGTCTGGGGGAAAAAATCGAAACGGGGATGGAAGAGCGTGCTTTGAGACTCCCAAGTTTCGTATCTTGCTCCATCTGGCCTTACTGGTGCTTGCGGAGGATAATCTGCTTGAGATGCAAGAATTTTTTGCTGAGTCGAGGGCATTTGAGACGTCATTACGTAGTTTTCGATACCCAGCGACGTCACTGACTGAGCGGGAGGAGAATGCTAGTTTATAGGCAGCGTCACGCCTTTTCATAAGAGCGAGAATGCTCGGAGTCACCCAGGGTTTATGCCTAGAAGACAACTTGATGCACCTGAGAGGGGCTACCTCGTTGAAAGACTTTATAAGGACTTCAGTAAGAGAGTGCACCGAGTTGTCAAGGGAATGCAGGTTAGCATCGATCGACGGATCGGAAGAGCGCTTCAGTCGTGCTGGAGATTTGTCAACCAGACACGAGAAAAAGCTGTTGAGGATCTCAATTAAGGCCGCTTCGTCTACCCGATTTAAACCGTGGGACCTAATGACTCTGGTGATATGCTTGTTAGTAGTGAAACGATAAATGAGCAAGATAAAATCATGGCCAGCAATAAAGGGAGTATCAGATTTTCCAAATGTCTGGATGGCATTTGGGTCTTTCACTATGAAGAGGTCAAGAGTAGTATTGGAAGGGTGATTTATATCAAGATAGTGATGTGTGGGATTAGTGGATATGAAGTGGAGGTTGTGTAGGTCAACGAGAGATCTCAAAGCTCGAACATCAGGCAGAGACGTGGAACTGAGGTCTGCGTTAAAATCACCGGTAATGATGACATTTCCGTACAGGGGGAGGCAAGTGGCCAGGTAGTTGAAAAAATGTGTGGGAGAGCATGCAGAGGGACGTCTGTAAACCACCGCCATCAAAAGTTTGGTCTTGTCGGACTTTATTTCACCAAGGACGAATTCAGGTGTGTTATGAAAAACTGGATCTGAAGTAGCTAGACAACTAAATTTAAGATAAGATCAGATGTACAGGCTAACCCCGCCACCCTGCTTTCCAATTCGGTCAAGCCTGAAAAAATTGAAATCGAGGAAGGAGAGGTGTGAGTCAGAGATATCAGGTGAGAGGAAGGTTTCAGTAATGGCTATGACATCAAAATGTGTAGAAAGGGCTTGTGTTTCAAGAAGAACAAAAGGACAGGGGGAATTTAGTCTATTTATATTGATGTGGCCGACAACGAAGGAAGCAGAGGGCGGGGTATAGTCCTGGATTAGTTGGCATCATGGATCAGAAACTGAACGAGATGAATTTGGGATAGCTTGAAATAGCTGAGGTGGAAAGACAGACTCTGTCGGGCTAAAACAACTGTCCGCTGAGTTAAGTTACGGAGCAGGATTTTTTGGGATGACGGCAGTGGCTCGCTGTTTGACAACCTGGGGCGCGAAGTTGAGGTTGAGTGGCACGTGTCTTCGAGTGTCGATCAGAGTGGCAGCCACTGACATGGCACCAGGGCGCAGAGCGGCCGAGATAGGAGGCTGGCTGGAAGGTACAGGCGTACAGCTGACAAGGTCGCTCTCCGACATTATAGGGATAGGGGTGGAACGCGTGTTCTCCCGCATATGGATAACCATACCCGAGACGAAAGACCCAGCTCACGACTACGCGCAAGCGCTTTCACAAAGAGATTGTGGATCGGCTGTGGACAGCTGGCGAATGAAAACGGGATTTCCGAGACCACACTTAAAAACGTCCCTTGCTGTCTTCCCAGCGAGCTTCCCAGAGCGCTTCAAAATAACATCACGCATCGCCGTTGAGTCGATACGCACAACGAAAGCGGACGTAGTATCCGTCGGGTTGGGACGAGAACGAGTGGCAGTCCATTTTCTGGTGACCGCTATGCGATCCCCAGCGTTTGAGTAGCCAATCGCCTCGAAAAGCATATCGGCAGCATCCTCCAGAGAACCCTAGAACTCCTGCGGAAGGCCCAGAATAAGGAGCTCGGAGCGATCCTTGAGACCAACTTGAGGCTCTTCACTTCGTCGGCGACACGATTGACTTTGGTCAGGATGGAAGTCTGGGTGGCTCTAATCTCGCTCCGAAACTCGGTGAATTCATTATTCACGAAACCGGAAAACCATGCTGGCGGTTTGTCGCCCGTGGTAGGAGCCATGCTATCGAGCAAGTGAATTTGGTCCGCACTAGGGGAAGAAACAGTGGGAAGGGCAACCGATCGGTTAGTATCAGAGAAGTCACTCCGGGATTTCACCTTCAACGTCTTCGACGGGAAAAGCTAGCAAGGTGATGCCTGTCTCTTTCGGCCTGAAGTTTCGACGAAAGACAAAGTGCCAGCTAAAGCAGAGTCGATTTGAGTGGAAGGAGGGGATTGTAAAAACACGCTACCGGACTAAGGAGAATTGGCCAAGACCGCAGACTCAATCAAACAGGTACGGTAAATAAAGGTCACAAGGTTAGGGTTTAAGGTTATATCGGAATAGTGCTGATGAAAAGATCTATCACAGGCCTTGCACTGCAAGATATTGACACCCCGATAACTCAGCGCTTCACCACACTCGGCACATAAAGACAAGACCATTTGATAAAAGTGGGAGGATTTGGAATTTAAAAACAAATTAAGACAAAAAATAGAAATTCATAAATTGTGTCAAAAAGTTTCCTATTTCTCCTCCCCGGGTCTTAAAACTTCACAAAAAAATGTAATAAACGAGGTAATTTGAAAGGACAGATTGATACGACAAATTGAAAAGTTTGAATTTCGCGCGAAAATTTGAGTCACTGACCAGTCATAAACGGGAGCAGTGAAAAGTCAGGATTTAAAAGATTTGAAAATTGGCGCCTCAGTGGCACCAACTCAGTTAGTTAAGGATCAAAAATTGGCGGGAGATTGGGAAGTAAAATCATGCCATTTACATGAGGCGGTAACGGGATTCGCAAATTAACCTAGAAATGATTAAAACGCAAAAATAAACAAGTAGCTTATACGCAAAAATGAAATGAGAAAAATGATTGATGAAGCGAACACAGAAAATTACATTACAAATTAAGTGAATGGTAAAAAAGGAAACGCGATTTGACACAGTCGATCGAATAAAATTAAAATTAAAATTAGAATTAAAATTGTCTAACGTGTAGATAGGGCTAGATGAAAAATACAACAAAATCCCCTTATAAAAAAGTTATGGACGCCATATTGAAGCATTTTATTCGTAACCTGATTGGCCCAAATGAAAAAAACCGCGAGAATTTAAATTGATTTTAGTTGATTTTTTATTTCAGATTTAATTTAATTTATTTTTAGCGAAAAAATAAAATAAAAAATACATCATTTCATTCATCATTTATAATCATAATGTAGTTCATTGTTTATCAGTTTTATCCCTTATAAAAAAGTGATGGATGCCACGTTGAAGCATATAGTGATCTGATGGCTGAGATATAATTGCGTGATATATTTATGTGGCGGAAAATAAGCATATAGTGTAACGGGGGCGGTTATCTAAAAAAATGAGAAATTTATTTAAGAACAAACTCCCACGATGCAGAGCAAACCACCGCTCCGTTAAACACGTATGATTGAACGTGTATTCGCCTTTACGTCAGATGATTTTGCTTAATTGTCTTCTATTAAACGGAGTTAAACTCACATTAAGTTACGTGTCTTGTGACACTCGATGAATTTTAAGTGTGAGCGACTTTACGCCTAATCCGCTTAATCCTCTATATGTAATCGGATTAAAACCTAAGCCTTTTACAATTACTTAAGCTAATGGGAAAATTAAATGACGTAATCAACGAATAAATTCAACTGACTTTGTGATGTTCGTATCACTTATAAATAAAATAATTCGAACTCTCGTAACCTAGCTAATGAGTAAGAATTAGTTTCCAATGATTTTACTCTAATAGTCAAGAAAATAGATAAATCAATCAAATATAATAAATAGATAAATCAAATATACATAAGTAAGTGCAATATATCGAGGAAAGTCAGACAATGCCCTAGTTTCTTATGGTGCGAATTGTCCCATAAGCAGAGCTAAAGTCTTTCTTTGATAGGATATAATTCGGCCCAAGTTTCTTATAGCGCGAGATGTTCTATAAGTCGAGCTCAAATTATAAGGAAAGGATAGTCTTGCTTAGTTAAACACAATGAGAGAAAGAACTTAGGTATTAATCCAAGTTTATTCGGACTCATGCGCTCACCTTGCAAGGCTAGAAGTAAATGAACGCTAGCCTGTGCAAAGGTGGGCCTATTTATACACAGATTTTCCCGCTTATTTTTGCAGGAGAGATTTCATCGAAAATTCGAGAGACATTCGCGAATTTTGAGAAATGAGTTTTCTTAATTTACAAGTAAATAACCATTAATATTGAGTTTTTAACACATATAAACTTTACAGAATTTGTTATTTGTTGATTTTATACAATATACAATTATCGCAAATAGTGTCGTCAAAAGTTATTAAATAATAAAGTTAATTAACGTGATATTACATTATTTACAATGGAAAATTATTAAAATTTCATATAACTTTATAGTTGATTAATTTTGGAAGTATTTTCCAAAATTAATTATTTAAATTAATTAATAACATTTGAATTATGACTAATTTTTCATATTTGTAACGGTTTTCTTCTAATCTTAATATGCGATTATTAGATTAATTATCTAAGATTTATAAATCATAAAGTTATCATTATCAAGTATTAACTTAATATTTTCGTTCTATATATAGCTTATTGTTTAAATAAATTATTAATTGTTTATTTATTAATAACAGTTGTCATTCAGCTGTTATTAATGAAACCAATTCTTACTCATGTTCTATGCTTATTCATTTTGCATATAAATTATTTATATTTTTCTAATATTTCATATGTTAATAAATAAATTGACTTTGCATATTGATATTCATTATTAATTTATAATTGAAAGAGATATTATGAATCTACATGTTAAAATCTATATAATCGATACTTTGTTATATTCAAATTATCTATAATTAACATATTTTTCTCAATATCATGAATTATTATATCTATGTCTATTATTTTGTGACGTCACGCTGTTTATTTTGATTCGACTCTTATTTGTATACAGTCGCGTAAACAGTGAGGTAGCGCCGCTTAATGTATTGTTTTGACTAAACAGATAGATACATTAGACTAGTTGCAGTCATTCTGTGATTTAATAAATAGCTCATATATAGGACCGTTACAACTTTAATTAATAGAAAATCACTACAGTCTTTGTTGGGCCGAAAGACTAACGCACGCGAATAGGATTTTACAATGAATAATGTTCGGAAAGAGAGAGAGAGAGAGAGAGAGAGACAGTGGAAATTCGAATTTTACCGCGAACTAACGCTCTGCGCGAATACAAAAAAAATATCGCTATTATGATTGACAAAATACTAAATGTATTTTGTCATACGATAATGAAGGGAGGTGCACCTACCCTGCGGTGCAATTACGGTGATCAGCCGTAATTGTTGAAGATACTGAATCAACTCCCGCTGCCCTCCAAATTATCAGCTGCGCTGCCTAGATCTGCCTTTATCCGCGGCAATCTGCTGCTTCCGTACTGCTGCTTGCTGCTGTAGCAATACCGCCATTGCACACACGCACGTAATTGTCCCAGTAAAACTTATAATCACTCGGCGAAACCAGGTGCAAAACAAAATCGGCGGTATCAACACGTAAACAGCCGAGGCGTAACTGCTTATTCAAAAGATCGCGCGCCCCCTCTCTCTCTTAATAGTTCGAACTAACGCGTGAGAAGCAGAATCGCGAACGGATCGATTAATTGAATCGTCTACCGTTGCAATAGGTGTGGTTTTGAGTTGAGATTTTACTAATAAAAATTCAAATCATTATAATTTATCATACGGATAATTTTGAAGATAAGGAAGTAAAAAAGTAGACTGTAATATTGTTTATACACTTATAATATAAAACTAACAACGAAGAAATCGTTTCATACAAATAATATAGGTTCAAATTGCTCTAAATATTTTCTATTAATAATCGAAAATTTGGTTTTTGAATGTGTAAAATAAAAGTTGTAATGTTGCAATCTTTATTCAAAAAGTAAAATAAAAGTTTAATAATAAATTAACCCGTTGAGAAAAAAATAGTATAATTTTATATTTATTGCAGTTTTTGATATAATAAATCATAAATTTGAAAATGTGTTTCATCACTTATACACATTTTACTTATACACAAAAAAGTAATTTGTTAAATATGTTAATATTGATATAACAATAAGAAATAAAAAAGAAGGTAAAAACGCGTAAAGTTTATCTAAACCTATATATTTTTATTTTCCTATATGAAAAAGTGATGCTGAGTGAAGTAATTTTATTTATGACCTGATTGACTAAATTTCGTCACGTGTGTCACAATTATGAGTAAATCGGTCATAATAATAAATCGAAGTACTTTACATCTATCAATACAAAGAAGTATAATAGTTTATAGGCATTAAACTGTAAATGACTTCCTCATTCTCTCAATGGCCTAACCTTAAAAAAATACGATAAAGTAATCTTAATGCACTTTAATTGCATTTTTTTATTGGACATATAAATTAATTGAATATATCTTTATTGTGAAGCTTTGCTTTGAATAAATATGATCAATATTGAGAAGAATGGCAAATTGATATTTTATATGAAATTCTGCGAATTTATTTCAGTGCAGTCGGCACCGTTAATTTATTTTAAATAAATTTTGAAATTTAATTTATAAATGTAAACAAACTCTCCAAATGATTTCAGATGAACAATGGAAAAAACAGTTAAATTAAAATAATATATCTGTTGATATGGAGAAATCCTATGGAAAGCTTGATACCATGAACCAATACGTTAAAAAAGAAACAAAATTAAATTGTTAGGCGCAGCTGATGGTTCTATCCTATCCTTATCCTTGCCTTATATTTATTTTTATTTTTTATTTTTATATGTTTTACATATTTTATTCCTATCTTATCTTTAGAAAAAGATGAGTCGCTGACATCCAGCGTTGTGATTTGTTGATGCAAAAATAGAACGAGAAATTTTGAATTTTCCTATACTTTGAAATATTATTATTATTATATATCAAAGAGTGTAAGATTTCTATTTTAGCGATAAATTCAATTTATGAATAATTAACATGGATAATAAACTACCAGAATGGAAATATGTTAGTAAATTGGTTTAAGAACATAATACGTTATGTTTTGAAATTATTTGTACAAATTGTTAATTTTATAACCATCTCCGATACTACAATCAATATCGTTGTGTTAAAATTTGGTAGAAAGAAAAAGAGAATGAACAAAATAAAATAGAGACTACATATTTATCTTTTGTATATTTTAAATTAAAACGTATGCGAACAAAGGAAATTAATTATCAAAATATTAAACCCGTTAAATTAGAATATTCACGGGTGTTTTCATAGTGGCAGTGTTACGTCTTACGACGCATCCTTTTTATAAAATGCACATTCGCGAAATTCAAAGCTACTAAACTATTCGCACGTCAGCAAAAGCTAACTAAACGCGAGGTAAATGACTCTCCAAAATTAAGCCTTACGACGCATCCTTTTTGTAACATATGCACATTCAAAACTACTAAACTATTCACACGACAGTAAAAAGCTGTCGAAACACACTCCGAAACTAAGTCACCAAAACGCAAGAATTTATAATCAGCGAAAACAAAAATGTCACACAATATCGCAATACTGACCTGAAAAGAGCTATAAAAGATATAAAAAGCAAATTCAAAGTCGGTCAATGGGTTTTTCTAAAAAGTGGCCCAAAGCCACATAAACTCACAAGGCAGTCACTTTGCTGGTCCCTACTTGGTCCTGGAAGTGGGAGAAAAAGAAAATATTAAAATTAAAATAAACGAAAACGAAAGTCAAACAGTCCACGCCAATCGTTTAAGAAAATCATACGTCGAAACAAGTAGTAATTGAAAAATTATGTTTCAGATGAAAGCAGTAATTCTCAGCATCTTTTTCCAACAATACTTCAAAATAGTCACTCCTTTCATAGCGCACAATTGTCTTCAACGTTTTAGTAACTTTACTACCTTCTCTCTTGTAGACATTGCTGAATAAGACATTCCTAATCCGATAATCAATTCTTCTGTAATTGAAATATCTCTCCTCCAACTTAATGATTTTGGAATTGTAAAAGTTCGTTATTGCAAAGTAGAGGTCAAACGATCAGCCAAAATATACGGCGCACTCATGAATGGTCCCCTCCTTTTTCCGAAATAGAATACATTAAGGAAGTAACACGAGAAGAATGCATTAAAATGCACTCTTATCGAATAATGATAATCAGAGATAATCTAGTACAAAACTTAATGATAAATCAAACAACCGTACACCCGATAGAGTTAGCAGGATACATTGTCCCAGACGGCACATGTAATAACGCGGGAAGTTTCTCCGACCCTTACGGCACATTCAGCAATGTACATGTTACTGGCTATGTTAAAGTATCATTCGAGGAAAGATTTAATTCCGTAACTCTGGAAACAAATAAAATTAAACTCGAGTCCAGAACTTCCTGTCAATTTACCGAAGAACGTTGCATTGATAGCATATTCGGATACGAATTTTCGGACAGAATCGAGTCTCAGGCCTGCCAAGCCAGCAAGTATACTAATCTATATTTAGAACCCGCCACTAAAGTAACAGATATCGGTAATGAACGAAGGCCACTTTATGTATTAGATTATGAGGATATATTTTTTGCTTTCAAGGACCTCAGTAGAATGACACAGTGCGGTTTTGAAATTATTATAACAGAACACTCGAGATTATTCATATTAGAAAATAGGCTCGGTGAACACTTCATTTCTAAAAAAGTCAAAAATATGCACGATCTGGATCTTTTCAGTTATGTAAATTCAAAAAATTTATTCGTTGAAAAACCTATTAAAAATCACCTGCAAAAATTATACCATGATGTACTGTTACAGCAATGCGAACTAGAAAGGAAAATTATTACAAACGCATTAAATATTGCCACTTTATCACGAGATCTATTAGCATATTATTTAATGAGAGAACCCGGATATATAGCTATGATGGCGGGTAAGGTAGTACACATTATTAAATGCGTACCAGCAGAAGTGAAAGCTAGAAAAGCTGAAACGTGCTACCAAGAACTACCGGTCACTCGCGGCGAGCCTCCGATGTTTATCACACCACGAACGCATATAATAAAACAATACGAAACCAAAACAGCTTGCGATACTAAAATGTCAGTAATGTATAAATTCGATGACACATGGGTAAAGGTCATTCCGGACGTCACTAGCCAAGAAGCTCCCCGCTTAATCAAACCTCAGGCCAAGCAAAATTGAGAATATAATAGCCCCATAAACACGACAACAAGCGAAATCTACACATATAACGACATCGAACACCTTCGTACATTTATCGTGTTCCCTACAGAACGGAACGCGGTCCTTAATCAAATCACGCTCGGTTTCGCTGGAAAATCCAATCTAGCTCTGGGAATATCCGTATTTAAACTACTTGACTAAGATACTCTAAATTGTATTGCAAATTGCACGTGGGAATCGCTATGGAGTCGATTCATTACGTTCGGATAAGCGAGCGCCACTGTTTTGGCCATCCTTATGATCTTTAGAGCAATTAAATTTGTCCTTGATACCATTATACATGGTTATGCCCTTCATTCCCTCTATGGCTTTAGAATACACCTGCTTGGCGCATTCTGGAACTCTTTCACTAACTTGTTACTTTACCTAGCTAGGAAACCTGAAAGAGAAACAAACTCAGACAAGCTGAACAAGGAAGCCCCGCCGGCAATACAGCCCGAAAAGCGAACTGCTATCTTTAAAATCGAACGTGACGATCAACTGACCCAGAAACCAAGCTACACATAGAGACAGATCTATCCAGTATTATCGGAACCAGAAATTCCACCGTTAATCAACAAAACATAAAAGTCAACAATAACTATATGTCTGAAAGCATGGATCACAGAGCCAAAAAAAAATTACTCGAAGATTTAATAATAGAAAAAAAGAGACTAAGTGTATCAACACAAATGCAGGAAGAAACCGCAATGTAATTCTAACACAGAATAAATGCACATTTACAAAAATACATTGTCATGGGAAAGGCCGCGCAAATGTTCTTATAGGAAGTTACAGGAGACGAAATTCAGAGAGAAAAATTAGCTATTTACATTTTTATTAAAAGCCTCAAACATGAAATCAGATGTTACGTTTGCCCTTTTACCTTTTACGACAAATTACGAGACGCACGTTTACATACCGTACAAATAGAAAAAATCTAATAGACATCAATCGCATCAAAAGAAATTCAATCCGCCCCATATCAGAGTCTTTTAGACAATAACAACACTGAAAATTAAACAAAAGACAACTGTTTTGCATTATTTTCTTTTTTTAGGATACTGACAAGTAACTAGAAGACATTGCAGTAGCTACCAGCTGCTAAACACCGAAAGACCTTACCTGTTATCAATTTCCTTCCGTAAAATCCCACAAAAATGCACAAAAATAACACTAATGAACAATCACCCCCCAGCAAAGTACCTCATACTGAAAACACATTGCATAACAAACCAAATTTAATAGAAGCAGAAGTTACTTATTACGTAAATAATAACTTTTCACCTACTTGCACAAACTATCATTGGGCCCTACCCATACAACAACAATTATCATATAACCTTGTCTACGTTAAAATCATCGGCCCTTACAAACCACCATATGCCATACGATGCATTAAATGCACAGACTGCATACATCATGTCGCCCGACAGTATCCCAACCTCGAATTGCCTATAGACTCATTTCCTAAACCACCCGGCATTAGCAGCCTTTTATCTTTCCGAACAAAAAACATTCGTTCTTTAAAACAATTTCATGAACACTACTTTAACTGCTTACACATAGACATGAAGTATATAACAGAGATAAGAGATATCTTTAAGAAATGAATTAACAAAAATGCCCCTACACAGACACATTACACCACGAGTCATCATCGCGACATCCAAGATAAAAATACAATGCTCAGTGAGCTACTTAAACCCAGTACTAATTACCCTTCTGATACGCTCCCACAAGTGGCACCGCTCCTGCTCCGTAGAAATTATAACACCTCCCCAATCACACTAATAAACATTTTTGACCAAATAGATAATGGGAATGGATTGAGCTTTTTAATAAAATCGCTGTCAACGCTAGACAAAAATTTTTAAAAATAAAAAAAAACTCTTCCAGCTAACACCAGCAAAATGCTCTTACTCAGAGTACTTTTCATCAGTCTACTAACTACCCTTATATGCTAAAACCAACCAACTACAAAGCAATATGATAGTCAACCTGGAATCGCTTTTGAAAAAGGACCTAACATACGATTTATTCAAGAAAAATGGAATGTTATCACCGCTCTTGACATCAACTTAGTACTTAACTCGCATTACCATTTCACCCAAACACTGGAAAAAATATCTGCAGCTTGCAAGACAATCGAGATAAACGATTTCATCAAAAGTGCTATATACACAGCCTACGAAGAAACAAAAAACTCCAACACGTCAACGAATCTATCAGCACCTCTCTCAACGCGTACGCTTTTGACACACCCAAAGGGGGCGGGATGCCCTAGCATCGCCAGACAGCCTCTTACTCAAACATGCCGATAAGGCCCTTGAAGATGTTTTGTATATGCGCGAGAGTAGCTTAACCGAACACATGGGCGAGTATGACTTATCTTATATCACTGAAAATAATTTACAATCAGAAACAAATCTTTTGTTTTTTAGAAAAGCTCGCGCAGATTTCATTACAAGTGCAATAAGCCCAGTATATAATTCTACACACATTAGCCTTATTTTAGCCGAAATTAACGACATGTTACATAAATTTATTTACATATCAACTGAAGTACTTCAACTCCTGTAAAACAAACAATTTTCTTTCAATCCGCAATTTTTGCTAAACGCTATAAAAACTATCAGGGCAATTACTAATTCGAAATTTCCAGTACATGTGTCAAAAATTAATATCACAACACTACAACAAATTGCAGAAGTTAACGTAGTTTACTTTCGTAAGAACATCATTGTCGAAGTAATTTTTCCCCTTGTCGCAAGCAGCAATACGCAGATTTTCAAATTATATTCACTACCAGTATTTCAGTATCTTAACGAAACTAACCGACTCGCTAAATTCATTAGACCACAAAATGATTAACTGACTGTGACAGAGGGAGAAACTACCCATGCCTTTGTAAGCAAAAATTTCATTGATAACGAGTGCAAACGTATTTTTTTCTTTTATCTGTGCCCGCGCCCAACTATACGCAAATCAAACAATAATTCCTGCGAGTTTAATCTGTTAACATCACCAGAAGAGTCAAATCTTGTATTTTGCCAACTTGAAACTAGCTCCTAAACTGACTACTACCTTATACTGACGTTACAAAATAATGTTTTGTTATACTCTGTGACTCTCAATACTTTTTTTGATGTAAATTGTAACGGCATAGTACAGCCCATTCTCTTGAATAGCACTGAACTAATAGAGATTCCCCAGCTGTGCGAACTTAAAACGAACCACCATATTTATTTAAAGGCTAAGAAAAAACTAATGGCAGAAAATTTTGTGCTTCCGAAAATTTCTGTGATAACTACAAACGAAATAATAATAGAAAGCCCAAAAATAAATAATAATCAGAACAAATACGAACACTCGGACCGAGTGAAATTATTACACGCGTATTTAGCGTTAGGAGTAACCATTGTAATCGTAACCATTGTAACCGTAATAGCAGTAAGTTGCATACTCTGCGCATATAGAATGTGCAGTGACAAAGGCCATAAGTTCAAAAATATACCGATGCAAGAACTGAATCAGCCTTTACACCCGAAGCCTCAAAAAAGAATGATCTGCAAATCTGCACAAACATTACTTGAAGGATAGTATTTTAGGCTACCAATCAACTACGACACTCCCCACCCATAACCGTGCAAGCAATCCCACTCCAAGAATCCGAAACAACAGACACTCCTCCACTACTCCCGACTTTCTAAAAAAAAAGGTTATAAAAGGACTAACATACCCCCTGTCATGTCAGATACACCATAAACCAGCACCATGAAGCGCGTTGCAACTACCGCACTCGGCCTGCCGCACAAGAGGACCAACAGAGGTCATGGACAACAGAAGAGATCCTGAACAACCGGACGTCAGCAGCAACCATGGACCGATTAATGCAAAGGTGGGAGAACTGGGAAGCTCAGATGAGCATGGAATATCCTGAGTTCCCACAGTTGGACGACGAAGGAAGCTGGAGCCACCACCAGCTCACGGAGTACATCTTCCAAGAAGCTCAACACGGATACTTACACGTAAGGTTCCTATTCTTAGGAAATTTTCGAATGAAACTTACGGAGATGAGGGGTTCGGATGAGCTCCATTCCATCCATGTCTCCTCTGCGGACAGGACAGCGCACATTGGCAAGGATGCTTTTTCTGCCGGGCACGCGTGGCAGCTGCACCAACGGACCAGTAACTGACCATGGAGGCCGAATGTATCCGCCCGGAGCATTTTATGATTCATAATGCTCCTTGCGCTAAGTGTATCGGCAAGGAGGTTTTGTTTAAGTTTCAGAGAAGCTTGCAGGTTCATCGTTTTGAGCTGCTGTAATCCTCTCCCAAATCCTTCTTATTTTTAGAATAATAAGACAAAAAAGAGATAACAAAACACAACACTAAAAATATATATGTAGAATAATACGACAAAAAAAGATAACAAAACACAAAAAAAATAATAAAACACACAAAAAATATATAAAAAAGACAAAGCACACATAGTAATTACAGTAGCGCTCGAAGAGCGCTAGTCCCTTGCTTTATCAGCAAAGGACTCCGAGGGGTGGACGTGTCACGTCGATACTAAGAAAACGTATGTGACAAACCATGATAAGTTAATTAGTGTCACACATGACGGGTTATGGTAACTAATCGGGTATCGGTAATTTAACTTCCTATCGTATAAACCCTCCCGGGAACATTTGTAAATCTATCTAACGAGATAGATTAGTCTAAGTACGTTCTCCATAATATTTCCGCGAATATTACTCACCGCATATTAATTTGGTAAAAACAAGGGAACGGGCACATCAGCCTATGGTGTAAAAAGGCTGGATCAGGATGAGCAGTAGTTCATATTCTAGTTCATATTCAAACTGATATTCAAGTTAGTACTCATACTCGTACTTATACTGATTTAGTCATTTCTAAGTTTCGCTCCCCGGCTACTCAGAACCGGAATTGTACTCTGCTAAGCATTATAAACTTGTCTTTAAACAATAAATCTTAAATCAAGCGCAAACACCTGAGACTGTTTAGAAAAATCTCTTCTGAAACCCAGTCCTAACAAGGTAAGGAACTAAGTTATCTACCTAAACACGCTACATATAATAAAGGCGCTATCCCTTTAACCAACCTCCGCTTAACTCCTGACTAAGATCCAACTTTTACCAACGCGACAGTACTTTAAACATTATTACGTCTAGTCATAACATCTCCTCGCCTAGACAAAATATTATAAAGCTCCAAGAAATTTGAAAAGCTTGCAAAGCTTTCTTGGATTTGTTAATTTTTATACAAAATTTGCAAAAAATTATGCCGAAATATGTAGACCTTTAATGAATTTATTGCAACAAAGCAAAGGCTATCAATGGTTACCTGAGCAAGAAACAGCTTTTAATAATGTGAAAAAAATATTTATTGATACTATTACTTTAAAATTTCCTGATCTCAGTAAGCCTTATATATTAAAAACTGATGCTAGTTATCATACTATAGCCGCTGCTTTTTTACAATTAAATAATGAAGGTGATGAATAAATTATAACATTTATATCTAGAGCTTTAAAAGGAGCAGAATTAAACTATTTTACAACTGAAAAAGAACTTTTAGCTGTAGCTTGGTCATGTCTAAAATTAGAAACATATCTAAGAGGTGAGAAAGAAATAATTATACGTAGAGATCATGAAGCGTTGAAATTTTTAACTACTTGTAAATTTACGATTGCGAGATTAGTGAGGTAGTGCTTGTTTCTTCAAGACTACAACATTACGTACGCGTATTTACCAGGTAATAAGAATTAAGCAGCTGATTTTCAATCTAGACATATAACAGACTGCAGCAACGACTTCACCGATGAAATTCAAATTGCTATGTTGATGAAAGATCCTTCTCAAGATTTGATTAAACATTTCAAGAATTTGGATTTATTACAACAAAAAGATGACTATATACAAAATTTAAAAGATAAAGAAAATTTTGATCATAGATATATAGTTAAGAACAAATTAGTATATACAAAAGATAAAGTTAACAACAAAATATTAATACTGGAAATAATAATTCCAGAATTAATTCAAGAAATACATGACACCTATGGTCATATTGTAAAAAGAAAAATTACAAAGATGTTACAGGAAAATATTTATATTTACAAACTTCGTAAAAAAGTAGCTGTAACAATAAATCGTTGCGATTTATGTCAGCACACGAAGTATTATATAAAAAAGACATCACCTGTAAATCCATACCATATTTTAGCTACTAGAAAACTTATCCTCTTTCCAACCAAATTTACAATATATGTAAATATTGGAGAAAGTGTGCTAATCATTTTGAGATAAGGAGGGATATAATCAACTTAGACGGATTTATCCGATCTAAGAAACTTTATCCCTTTCTCTTAATATAAATCTTAAAAAAAAGACAATAATAAAAAGCTCATAGAGTACTGGATCATGAGAGTCTTTCTCATGGATCATTCAGTTTCAAGAGGGGGCTATGTAACGGTCCTATCTATGAGCTAGTTTATTATTTTACTGAATCACTGCAACCAGTTAAACTCATCTATCTGTTTACATCAATGAGTATATTAAACGGCGCCACCTCACCTATTATTTGATTGTCTTACTTACAAGGGAAGGCAGGGAGGTGTCCCTCACCGATTTTCTTTAAGCTTTGCGTACGATTAGAGTATCAAAAAATATTAGACACGTATTTTTTGTAGCGACCCATACGATAATTTAGGTGGTAAAAACAGGGTTGCCAATTATAATTATCTACATACGCTTGAAGTGCATAAGTTGGCGAGACGCTAAATTCAAATTATCATACCTCGGTGAAAGAAAAAGATATCTGAACGATTCAAAATTCATTTTGAAGGGAAAGACTCATACTTTAAGATATATTAATTAGTTTGACCGAAAAAATTATCTTATGATCTAACATAACCTCAAATATGTGTAAAAGTCGTGTTTTTTGCACTTGAAAAGATTTACAGTGTTTCTTTTGTAATGTTTTTCGTTCTTTCAAATGGGAAACTCAGTTTTTTGGGTCCAATTCCAAAAACTGGCCCAAATCTGGCTCAACTTGAAAATTTCAAATGGAAACTACTGTTGCTTATGGCAGATTCGAATTATGGGGGAAATTACACGTTCAAACGTGATATCAAATTTTACCGAAAAAATTTATATTTTGAGTCCCAAAGTGGCACCAAAAATAAAAACCTGTGGTTTTTGGGACTTTTTGAATTTCACAAACTTCGCTTGTTTTTGTTTCTTAATTTTTTTCTATTGTTTATTATAAATATTATGCAAATTTTTTTGAAAAATGATTTTTATGCAGTTTTTCTGGCTCAAAAAATAATTTTATTTTAGTTAAAAATTTTTCTGAAAAAACTATTATCAACCAGTTGACAGTTTATTATGATTTCTGTTATTATTATTATTATTATTATTATGAATTGTTATTGATTTTCTTATGTTCCTCATCGTATTGTATACCTATAATCCATGTATTACATTGATGTGCTATAACGAATTTAATTCATTCGTTATGTCTCTCTTCCCACGCATGCATATACATAATTCATATACTTATATTATATTTGAATTCACATTATATTATACAGCAGCCTGCCGCAGCCGACAACGTCGAAGTATAAGGTAAGAGAGAGAGCGCGGCATGTCTATTAACGAGCCTATAAGCAGGGAGAGTCGCGTCCGCGTGTATGCGTGTATGCGTGTATGCGTGTGGTCGCGCTGCCGAAAAGCGCGATGAAAGAGTGGGGACGCCTCCCGCGGGAATTGACTGGCGGACGTAACGCGGGCGACACGTGTTTGAGCACGCGTTGAAGATCCGGTCTTTGCTTGGGCAGTTGCCGTGATTTAGCGATCCTTGACTTTTCTTTTCTTTTTGGCGTATTCGGACTTTCGGTCTGGCGTTGCCTTGAATTATTCGCGAGTGCGTGCAGTGGTGCGGCGTTTGGGACAGGACAGTGTGTGTGTGCAAGGACCTAGCGCTAGGTAGTCCTACGCTTCGTCACCACTGCAACCGGCGTCCGGGAACGCCATTTAGCGAGCGAACGCTTATTGTACGGAGGGCCTGGCCATTGTAAGTACCGACTCGTTTAGCTCTCTCTTGCTTGGTTGCCTGCTTCTCTCTCTCTTTGCCGATTTACTACTCTGTACGCTTTCTCTATGACACTTTATATAAATTATTCTTATCCTTCTTATTCTCTGCGTTCTTTGACTTTGCGCCCGACTCTCACTTCCAATCCTTGGCGAATTCTCTGCGCTCGTCACTACTTTTCGCGCTTTTCAGCCACTGCTACCTGCGACGCTCTACGCGGGCCACGAGGCTGCTTGATGTCGTGGCTGGTTCAAAAGGCTTGGCCACACAGGTGCCAGTGCACCAGCCTCGTGGCATTAGCTGTTTACTAAGCCGAGCTGTCAACTAATCCATCCTCTCGATTGTAACGGCGGGTTAGCCAAAACCCCGTTATAGTGCATATGAATATAAAATCTTATCACCAAATAAAAAATTTTGTATTTTGACAGCATTAATTATATATATAACAATAATAGTAATAAAAATATTGCATACACTTTGTTGTTATTCTTTGATTGACCACTGCAAATGCGTAAACCGCGATTGATTAATCATATTGATACTAATATGCGGAAGCAGTGCCGTAATAGTTAACCATTGGATATTTTTGACAATGTTGTTCGGTTTTTGTTATCTTTATAATATTATTTTATTTTGCTCACAAGGAAAAATATAAAAACATGTTTTATGAAAGGTCGAGTTTAGTTTAATTATTCAGTAAGTGCCAATGCATTTAGATATACAATTCATATAAAATATTGTTCATAAAATTGTTAAGACTAATTGAAAATAATTAGTTTTACTATCATCGAAAATTCTGTGCTCAGAATTTAATTGCGTGACTTTTCAAATCAGACTTTTCACTATTCTTACATATTGGATACTATATATATTTAAAAAATGCCTGTTGATGCAAAAGTTGTAACAACCTTACTTTCAATGACATTTGATCGGAGCAATAATGGCGAACCAAAGTTTTTAATCAGTGACAAAGAAATGCAATTACACAACATACTGGAGAAAATAATAAGACAGCATGCAGAAAATTCTGATGTTGATGTTCAAGAAGAAACGACATTGTATTTTTGCGATGAAAATGAAATTTATCCAGAAGCTATTGAGTACATGGAAAACGAATAATCTGAGGATTTTCTAGAAGAATTAAATAATCCATGTGAGCAAGACAAAATTGACTTTAAATATAAAGAAGAAGCAGTAAAGTTTTGGTTGAGTGGAAAAGGTAAGCCTTATTCATTTAATACTGTAAAGCACAAATACAAACAAGTAACTAGCGAGCGACAATTACGACGATGGAAACAGCAAGTTGAAGCAGGAGGCAGTAGATATGATAAATTATCCAAGATATCAGAATATGTTTTTAATAATTTTAATGAAGCTATGATATCGAAGATGACTGTACATATTGATATTGATTTGAAAAAATGGGCTTTACAAAAAAAAGCTGAAATAGCTATGCCTTTGTTCAAAGCATCGAATTGGTGGATCAGCTACACTATTCAACCTATTATATCAGCAGAGGGTAATTTGCTTTCACCTTTATTTTTAATATTGAAAGAAGCAAGTGAAGACTTTGGGCCTCGAGTTAGACAGACATTATTTACACCAGAAAATGAATTAATACGAGCTTCTACATCTGGAAAGCTTTCTAAGCAACTGCTTCAGACGTGGATGCAAGAAGTATTTTTAAAAAATACTGGGAATTCATCGGTCTTACTTTTAGACTCTTGGAGTGGGCAATGTAATAATACCGTACAAAAAGTTGTACCGGAACAAGTAAGTTTAATGGTAATGACAATACCGCCTGGCACTACAGGTAAAATTCAGCCTTTGGATGTTTATGGTTTTCGATTCTGGAAGAATTTTGTAGGAAAGCTATCTGATTTTATTATTTTAATGCAATACAATATCAATTTACACGAAAGAAATTTTATCATAAAAATGCAATCCCTCGTACATAATCAGTTATCTTCTCCGAGGTATCATAATACTTTTAAGTATGCATGGTTCAAAAGTAGTTATATTGATAGACCTCCAAAATTTGATAATCCCGTTGAATTTTGCTTTGCCATAAAAGAAGAACCTGTATATTCCTACGAAGATAACATTGCAATTATAATTTGTAGTTGGTGTAAAAAAAAGTTATGCTTCAATCATTTTTTTACAGAGTGTCATTATTGTAAGAATTATATACCATAATTATATAAAATAATTCTCAAAAATATCAAACATATGTACGGGATAAATAGAAAGTTGTATTTTATATATGTTAATATGTATATGAATGTAATTATTAAAAAAAAGAAATAAATAATATTTATAACAAACAAAATATATAATAAAATGTTTTTTTATTGCCACTTTGGGACTCAAAATACAAATTTTTTCGGTAAAATTTGATATCACGTTTGAACGTGTAATTTCCCCCATAATTCGAATCTGCCATAAGCAACAGTAGTTTCCATTTGAAATTTTCAAGTTGAGCTAGATTTGGGCCAATTTTTGGAATTGGACCCAAAAAACTGAGTTTCCCATTTGAAAAAACGAAAAACATTACAAAAGAAACACTATAAATCTTTTCAAGTGCAAAAAACACGACTTTTACACATATTGGATGTTATGTAAGATCATAAGATAATTTTTTTCGGTCAAACTAATTAATATATCTTAAAGTATGAGTCTTTCCCTTCAAAATGAATTTTGAATCGTTCAGATATCTTTTTCTTTCACCGAGATATGATAATTTGAATTTAGCGTCTCGCCAACTTATGCACTTCAAGCGTATGTAGATAATTATAATTGGCAACCCTGTTTTTACCACCTAAATTACCGTATGGGCCGCTACAAAAAATACGTGTCTAATATTTTTCGATACTCTAATCGTATGCAATGTTTGAAGAAAATCGGTGACGGACACCTCCCCGCCTTCCCTTGTTAGTACAAGAGTCTAATTTCATGACCATATAAGGAGCGTGACGTCACAGACTGATAGATATCGATATAATAGTTTTTATTATTTGAATAAAATATGTTAATTAGACGTAATTTTGATATAACAAAGCATTTCTTATATAGATTTTAGTACGTAGATTTAGAATATAGTAATACGAATTGCGTTTAATAATTATTAAATAATAAGGAATTTTAATATGCAAAATTAATTTATTTATTACACTATAAATATGAATTATTAGAAAAATGTAAATAGTCCATATTCTAAAGAATATCTAAAGAACATGAGTAGGAATTGGTTTCATTAATAACAGTTAAATAAATAACTGTTATTAATAAATAAATAATCAATAATTTATTTAAACATTAAGTTGTATATAGAACGAAAGCGTTAATTCTATACATAATAATGATAGCTTTATAATTTAAAAATCTTAAATAATTAATCTAGTAATTACTTGTAAGATTATAGAAAAAATCGTTACAAATATGAAAATTTATTATTATTTAAATTTTATTAACTAATTTGAGTATTTATTTTTAGAAATTACTTCTAAATTTAATAAACGATAAAGTTATGTAATAATTTAATATTGTTCTATTGTAAATATTGTAATATTGCATTAATCAACTTTATTAGTTAATAACTTTTGACGATACTATTTGTGATAATTGTAAATTACACTAAATCGATCAATAACTAATTTTGTAAAGTTTACATGTATTGAAACTTAAGTATTAATGTTTATTAACTTGTAAATTAAGAAAATTCATTTCTCAAAATTTGCGAATATTTCTCGAAGATTCGAAAACTTCTCGGAAAGGACTCTCCTGCGAAAATAGGCGGGAATATCTGTGTATAAATACGCCCATTATTGGACAAGCAATAATGGGCGTAGGTATTCACTCCTAGCCTTGCAAAGTGAGCGCATGAAATTGAATAAACTTGGCTAATACCTAAGTTCTTTCTCTCATTGTGATCAACTAAGCAAGACCTTTCCTTTCCTATAATTCATGCTCAAGTTATAAAACATTTCGCGCTATAAGAAACTTGGGCTGAATTATATCCTTTATAAGGAAGACTTTAGCTCTCCTTATGGGACAATTCGCACCATAAAAAACTATGGCAGAGTCTGACTTTCCTTGAAACTACGTATATTTGCATATACTTGATTTATTGATTTATTTCATATTGACAGTTAGAGTAAATTTGAAAAGAAACGAATTCTTACTCATTAACGCGACAAGACCATCAGAGTACGAATTATTAATTATATTATAAGTGATACGAACATCACACTCTACCTTTTTTTTCTCTCGTGGGCGATCATGGTCGAGTGTTTAGTAGTGGCTGCGTAAAAACTTATAAATACACTCTTTTATAGCATCGATTATCAGTTGTGATTAGAAGTTTAGAGTGAAATGGATGTAGAGGTCTCTCAAGCTTAATGTGATAAATTTTGATGCATTGACAGACAAAAGTGAAAAGAAAAGTAAAAGACATGGGGATCTATTGTCAGACAGCATACGTGCAATATGCTGTGATGCATCTAATTGTGGTAAGACGAATGCGCTCTTAGCTCTTTTAATCTATCGTAATGGTTTAAAGTTTGAAAATATTTACATATATTCTAAGTCGCTTGATCAACCAAAATACGAATTTCTTGAGCAACTTCTTGAACCCATCTAAGATGTTGACTACTTATCTTTTAGCGAGCACGATCTCGTTGTGTCACCAGACGAAGCACGTTCAAACTCCATTATGATTTTTGATGACATTGCTTGTGAGAAGCAAGATAATGTGTAAGCTTTTTATTGTATGGGAAGACATAGAAATGTTGATTGCACAGGCCCACAAAAAAAACAAAAGTGTCCGTGCAATTGAACAGACCTATATATTCTTATGTATTTTTCGACGCTGAATCCGAATTTGCAATAAAAAAGTAGGGTCCAGCTGCTTTTTTAATAAATTTTATTTATGTTTTATTGCTTCGCGAGCTTTTTCCACTTGACGAAGAATACCAATCTGTTAACCTAACTCAGTCATGTTGTCTATCTGCAATCTTGTTGCCTACTGACGGTTTTATGTTGAATGATTCGCATTTATAATGAACTTATCAAAATCTTTTCTGAATCTGCCAGCATCTATTTTTCGATCTTTGTCAATTACAAGAAAGCTGTCATATCATCTTGGCGGAAAATTATTAAAAAATTTACATTATCTCTCACAAAATGTTTGGGTACTTAAGCATATGATTGACATAAGTAAAAACAACACAGGCCCACAAAAAAAACAAAAGTGTTCGTGCAATTGACCAGACCTATATATTCTTATGTATTTTTCGACGCTGAATCCGAATTTGCAATAAAAAAGTAGGGTCTAGCTGCTTTTTTATGGGATTTTGCTTGAAAAACCTCATTTTTTATGGTTTTTTCATGGTTTTTTTAAATAAAAAAGAAATAAAGAAAATTTTATTTTTCTGACTTCAGAATCGAATTCTACGGGAAAAAATACATCGAAAACCATGTTTTGAATTTTTTTTTACAGAAATTTCAACCCACCATACGGTGATGAAAAGGCAGAAAATCACGAAAGGTAAAAATTTGCTTCAAATTTAATTAAAATAACACTAAATCAAGTTTTACGATTGTAAACCGATTTATAAACATTGAAAATACTTTACTGGAGGTTTTTGAGGTCGCTGATCACGAATTGCAAGTCATTTTTTTCAAAAAATAACTCCTAGTCGGCATAAGTGGACAATAAACGTGATAAATTGATCGTTTTTTAAAAAAATCGGTGTTTCGGATACTGTTCTGGAGGTTTTCCACTACATGAATCACAAAACTAGAACTTTTTTCGACTCTTGATCATAAAGTAAGACTTAGAACTTATGTATAGCGATATTCATGAACTCCATTATAATATTTTTAGCTTCTTTTAAGAAGTGCCTTAGAGTTTTAATGGGTTAATCCATTGAGTTTGTACAATTTTCGCTAATACTTCGCGACTTCGATAGTGAGATGTTGGATACTAAATATTGGCAATATCTATTTTTATTTTTGTCTTCGAAAAAAATATTTTAAATAAAGTTTTAAAGTGTTTTACGCTTACGCACACGTTTCTTGTAAAATGACCGGCGTAAAGGAATTCTGACACGCTTTTGACCTCTGTTTGAAGATTTTTCTCTCTTCATCATCCAGCAGTAATCTGCCAACATATTTATACCCCATCACCCTTGAAATCTGCGTTCAAATTCCTTCAAGTCTTGGTGAAACCTTTCTCCTTGCTCTTCACTAAAATCCCCGCTGTTCTCAGGAAATTGATCAATATGTGAATCGAGGAAATGAAGGTTCAAGTTCAGAAGGCAACCCAGTTTTTCAAAGTTATGTACCATTTTTTTTACAATAGTTTTGTAATTTACGTCTTTAGTGCTACCCAAAAATTTTGTTGATACATCTTTAAAACTAGACCATGCTGCTTTCTCATCATCTTTCATAGTTCTTCCAAAGTTTTCATCTCTAAATAGAGTACGAATTTCAGGTCCATCAAAAATACCTGCGCTTAGTTTACCATCTGTTTTGCGGTGAAATACTTGGCTCAAATATTCGTAGCATTTCCCATCTTGGTCTAATGCCTTGACAAATTGTTTAATTAAACCAAGCTTTATGTGAAAAGGTGGTATCAAAATTTTGGACGAATTCACAAGTGGCTCTTTTACAATATTTTGTTTTCCAATTTCAAATGACTCTCTTACTGGCCAAATTTTCTTTTTGTAGTGGTTTTCCCTATCTCTACTATCAAACATACACAAATAACAAGGATATTTTATAAATCCAGATTGTTGTCCTAGTATCATTGATAAAATTTTTAAGTCACCACATATTTGCCATTTGTGTTCCTCGTATTTTATTTTTGACAAAACCAATTCAATGTTTAAATACTCTTCTTTAAGCACAGTTGAATGCGCTAATGGTATAGGAGCGTACTTATTTGTGTTATGAAGAAGGACTGCTTTAAGGCTCCGCTTCGACGAATCAATGAACAGGCGCCAATCCTCAGGTTTGTATATACCTGGTTTTAATTCGTCAATAAGTCCTTTTACGAGTCAACTAGCTCTGAATCTTCTTTAAAATATTTTCGAAAGGTTTTCTCTCGGTCACGATATTCACTTACTTTAGTTCTCTTTGTTAGCATATTTCGCTTTTTAAAGTCTGAAGCCATCAATTCAGATTGCTCTTTAGATAGGCCAGCCTTTCTAAATAAATCATTCAGACTCTTTTGATCATATTTTTTCACAGAATTCTCCACACCTATGGGTACATATTCTTCATCATCATCCGAAGAGAGATTTTCTTCACTTTCGTCGGATTCGCTTAGATCTTCGAAGGATGGGTTATCGCTTGGTTCAATTTCTTTCACATTAATCTGATTTGTCGAATGGTCGTCCACATACAGAGAATCTAAACTTGTTGTAAAACTATATAAGTAAAATCAAATTGTAATTGATATTACAAGGCTAAGGTGTTCACGCTTGAAGTTGAGGAGAAGGAAAATGCTAGAGTGATCTCCGTGAACTAATTTATTTAAAAATTCCCAACGTTTCGGAAAAATTAATTTTCCATTTTCAAGGGCTGCAATTTTTACAAGTGTTTAAAAGGTAGTATACAAAAAATTGTTTACGAAGCGCAAGAAAGTACAAAAAACATACCTAGATAAATAAATAGAACACTATTCCATCACAGTCAAATTACAGTACAGAGCAATGCTACTCTGTTTGTCACAGGCAAAATTTACAAACGTATAAAAGTTTTGCAACATTTTCCTTAAAAAGAATTGTTTATGTGTAGCGAGTAAAATTTTTCCACTTGTAGTTCGTAAAAGCAAATGTTAAAACCAAAGAAAGCCAGTCAAAACAGAGCAGCGGTGGGGAGTGATGAGTGTGTATATGTATGTGATGGACACACAAACATGACACTCACTGACAAACCGCTACATACTTTTAATAAACCTCTTGTAACTCGATTTCAAATACAACGTATCATCTATGCGGTTTAAAGTATGAGAATGTGAATAGATTTGCAACATTTCTGATATGCGAGTTTTTTCAACACTATTACGTTCAATATCTAAAACATTTACTTTATTGAAATCTATTTCGTGACCAGTTTTTTTGACATGCATATAGAGAGCGGATCTCTCTGATGTGTTTTTTACGTCATTTTTATGTTCAGATATTCGCAGTTTTAATTTTCTCTCTGTCATTCCAATATAAATACTATTGCACTGTTTGCAATTAATTTGGTAAACTAAGTTGCTTTTTTCTTTATCCTCTAAACAGTCTTTGCCTAATGTGATAATTGAGTCTAGTTTATGACAAGTTTTGTTGATAATTTGTACATTGTGTCTTTTAACGATTTTTTTCTGTTTTTCTGTGAGATTCTTTATATAAGGCAAAACTAGCTTCGGAGTGTCAACTATTGATCTTTTTTTATTTTTACGAGATTGTTCAAAGACATCTCTGTTTTTATAAAATTCTAGTCTTTTTTTCACTTGTAAATCGATTAATTCTTCCGGATAATTATTGTTTAATAAATAGTTTTTGATAGTAGCTAAGTTTGACTCATGGAATTTTGTATCTGATAGTAGGATAGCTTTATCGGTTAAGCAGGAAATAATTTGCATTTTTGTGGACTTTGAGTGGTGAGAAAAATAATTTAAGTATCTATCAGATGCACATGGTTTTTTATACCAGTTGATTGTTATTGAGCCATCCAATTCTCTCTCAAGTTTTAAATCCAAAAAGGAGATTGATCTATTATTTTCTCTTTCAATTGTAAATTGTAAATTTTTGTTGAAATTATTAAAAACGTTCAAAGCACTGTTTATAGTATGTTCTTTTATAATATAATATATATTTATTATTTATTTATATTATATATTTATTTATAATATTCTTTTATAATAATCTTCTTTTAAAAATATTGCTGAGGTGCATTGCTTTTTTTTTTTTTTTTCCGTAATTGCTATGTAGATTATAAATGTTGCAAATACTTTCGATTTTTGTTAGATGAAAATCGTTAAAAGACACAATGTACAAATTATCAACAAAACTTGTCATAAACTAGACTCAATTATCACATTAGGCAAAGACTGTTTAGAGGATAAAGAAAAAAGCAACTTAGTTTACCAAATTAATTGCAAACAGTGCAATAGTATTTATATTGGAATGACAGAGAGAAAATTAAAACTGCGAATATCTGAACATAAAAATGACGTAAAAAATACATCAGAGAGATCCGCTCTCTATATGCATGTCAAAAAAACTGGTCACGAAATAGATTTCAATAAAGTAAATGTTTTAGATATTGAACGTAATAGTGTTGAAAAAACTCGCATATCAGAAATGTTACAAATCTATTCACATTCTCATACTTTAAACCGCATAGATGATACGTTGTATTTGAAATCGAGTTACAAGAGGTTTATTAAAAGTATGTAGCGGTTTGTCAGTGAGTGTCATGTTTGTGTGTCCATCACATACATATACACACTCATCACTCCCCACCGCTGCTCTGTTTTGACTGGCTTTCTTTGGTTTTAACATTTGCTTTTACGAACTACAAGTGGAAAAATTTTACTCGCTACACATAAACAATTCTTTTTAAGGAAAATGTTGCAAAACTTTTATACGTTTGTAAATTTCGCCTGTGACAAACAGAGTAGCATTGCTCTGTACTGTAATTTGACTGTGATGGAATAGTGTTCTATTTATTTATCTAGGTATGTTTTTTGTACTTTCTTGCGCTTCGTAAACAATTTTTTGTATACTACCTTTTAAACACTTGTAAAAATTGCAGCCCTTGAAAATGGAAAATTAATTTTTCCGAAACGTTGGGAATTTTTAAATAAATTAGTTCACGGAGATCACTCTAGCATTTTCCTTCTCCTGTTGTAAAACTATCTCGTGATTCTTCATTTTCTAAACCTTCAATAAGGATTTTTTCTGGAAACTCAACAATTGTAGGACTAGAATAATGTACTTCTTTTTTCTTTATATAAGCTATACCCCCTACTTTTGTTGTACAAAAGTAGCAATCGTTTTCATTTTCTGGTTCTTTCTATTTTGTTGGTGCAATGAATTTCAGGGACGTCTTGTCCTCATTTTTAGTAACTCGACTCATCATTATATAACACGAGTTACAGGCAAATTGTGGTACCCAGCTTTTCTCTTGCTGTGAAATCTCAATATCAAAACATACTTTATACAAATCATTTATTGTTTCTGTTATTTTTCTTTTGTTTTTCGACCCAGCAAATTTTGCACATACATAACAAAAGTTATCAGGATTACCAGTGCATTCATGATTGCATCTGCTACCAGAAGTTCCAGCGGAGTTAAATGAAGATGAGGAATTGTGATGTGCCATAAATTATATCTAAAACCCACACGCTAAGAATCCTGTCCCGATCGCAGGTGAGTCAGCCGTCCTGGGGGTGATAACTCTCATACCTCCCCAGGCCTAAATATGAGAGCTTTCTGACTTTGACGGGGACAATGTCAACTTGTCGTCAGACACACTACGGCATCATTCTCAGATCTTAGCGCTCCCCTCCAAGACAGCGCGCCTTCGCTGGTTTCGTTATACGAAGAGATAGATCGACGAATCATTCTACACATCCCATTTTCAGGGCAGTTGTCATCGTGGCCAACGTCTTCGTAGCAGCAGGTTTTTGATAGTACTGCTATTGAGTAGCAATATAAGTTATAAACTTGAGATTTTTTAAGTTAAAATTAGTTTCATTCAAACATCCAAATTGCAGAGAGTGTGTAATGATTGCAAAGTTCAAGTTCATCACGCTAACAAAAGCTAAAAACGATTGATCAGCGATCTCAAAAACTCCCAGTAAAGTATTTTCAATGTTTATAAATCGGTTTACAATCATAAAACTTGATTTTAGTGTCATTTTAATTAAATTTGAAACAAATTTTCACTTTTCGTTATTTTCTGCCTTTTCATCGCCGTATGGTGGGTTGAAATTTCTGTAAAAAAAAATTCAAAACATGGTTTTCGATGTATTTTTTCCCGTAGAATTCGATTCTGAAGTCAGAAAAATAAAATTTTCTTTATTTCTTTTTTATTTAAAAAAACCATGAAAAAACCATAAAAAATGAGGTTTTTCAAGCAAAATCCCATAAAAAAGCAGCTAGACCCTACTTTTTTATTGCAAATTCGGATTCAGCGTCGAAAAATACATAAGAATATATAGGTCTGGTCAATTGCACGAACACTTTTGTTTTTTTTGTGGGCCTGTGTTGTTTTTACTTATGTCAATCATATGCTTAAGTACCCAAACATTTTGTGAGAGATAATGTAAATTTTTTAATAATTTTCCGCCAAGATGATATGACAGCTTTCTTGTAATTGACAAAGATCGAAAAATAGATGCTGGCAGATTCAGAAAAGATTTTGATAAGTTCATTATAAATGCGAATCATTCAACATAAAACCGTCAGTAGGCAACAAGATTGCAGATAGACAACATGACTGAGTTAGGTTAACAGATTGGTATTCTTCGTCAAGTGGAAAAAGCTCGCGAAGCAATAAAACATAAATAAAATTTATTAAAGTCTGACAAATTAGCAACTGAAAAATTTGTTAAAGAGAGTTTCGAGCCTGTGATTGAACCCCTTGAAAAGTTGGTTGATGAAACAACACTTAGTCAGCAGAGAAAAACCAAAAGTAAAAAATTATTTCAACCTAAAAAAGAAGAAAAAGATAACTATGATTTACGAGAATTACCTAAAAAAGAAGAAAAACCATTTGAAAAATTGTATGATAGTGGATTGGAAGAAGCATTGAATGCTAATGAACAACTGAAAAATAATGATGTTGATGTATTTCATACTCCTGAAAGTGATTCACTTAATAAGTATTTATCAATGTTGCGGAAAAATCAAGTAGCAACATTAGATACTATCTGTGGAGAACGTCAAATTAAAGATGGTACTCTTAAGATTGGTGATAGGTCATTGAATTTTGAAAATAATAAAATTATTATAGGTAAAGATACTTATGAAAAAAACCCTGGATTGATTAAACTGTTATTCAATAACAGCCTATTAGCTCCATTGAAACTCATGACGATTTTGGTACCTGCGGTCGTATTAAGCCTTAGTAGCCTGATTTACGAAAGTGATTTTACTTTTTCACTTTGCCGCGCAAGTAATATGTCATAGATAAAATAAGGATGATGATGATATTTGATTTTTTTTTAATTTCGTTGGAAAGAATATTATACAACAGTAAAATACGTACAGCCAACCTATAAAAAAAACTAATAGTAATGTGAAAATTCGGTTTAAAAGATTGGTATCAAAATTGAAACTCTAGGTTATTAAGGGTTAAAAATAAAACGAATGCATATAAAAAGCATTACAAACCTGACGAGGAAACACGCTATCAATCAAGTAAAAAATTTCGAGATATTATATCTCAGTTGATCAAAGTTACACTTCATAATTCACCAAGTGGCAGAGGGTTTTCTTTGAAGTCACCTTATAAAATTGCACGATCTAATAATCTTACTGATTATATATATTGAAATGATCCCAATGAGCTTGTAGAACGTCTTACATTATTAATTGCAGAGACATCAGCAGGTAATAATTAATGAATTAAGAGAAGTTGAAATTATATATTAATAGTATTAGTTAGCTTTCGAGTTCATTATCATCATGAGCATTGATCTCTTTGGACGTCAATTAAAATCACTTTCCACAGTTACCGCTCAAGGTCGACCTGGCTTGGGATTCAAATTGACGGATGATGGTTAGTTTGATATAGAAAATAAGAGATTCTGCATAGTTGCTGATGCTGCAGACATTCAAGACGCTGTCAATCTTAAAGTTTTGTGAAAAGTTATCAGTGACGAGTTGGAAAAAATTTTCATCATTATTGATGCTCAGAAGCGAGAAGTAGATGAAATAAGTTCAAATAATCAGTTGATATACGAGGTGTGTTCAAAAAGTAAGGTGACTTTGTATTTTTAAGAAAAAATATTTATTTATTTATCAATATTTATGTTGTCCCCTTCAAAGTAATCCCCCTCAGATACAATACACTTATGCCAACGGTTTTTCTAATCCTCAAAGCACTTCTCATAAGCACTTTTCGGTATAGCCTTGAGCTCTTCCAGCAATGCAGTCTTTATCTCTTCAATCGTTGCAAATCTCCGTCCTTTCATAGGTCTCTTTAGTTTTAGGAACAAGAAAAAGTCACATGGGGCCAAATCCGGTGAATATGGTGGCTGAGGCATGATTGTGGTGTTGTTTTTGGCCAAAAAATCTCTCACAAGCAAAGATGAGTGAGCAGAGGAATTATCGTGATGCAAAAGCCATGAATTGTTTTTCCATAATTCTGGGCGTTTTCTTCGTATTGCTTCTCGCAAACGGCGCATAACTTCAAGATAATACTGTTTATTGACCATACGTCCATATGGTAAGAACTCCTGATGCACCACGCCATGCTAATCGAAGAAAACAGTGAGCAAAACTTTGACATTTGATCGAACTTGGCGTGCTTTTTTCGGTCTTGGCTCATCTGGGCTCTTCCATTGAGACGATTGGACTTTGGTTTCGATATCATAACCATATACCCATGATTCGTCACCAGTTATAACCCTTTTGAGTAAATCTGGGTCGTCGTTAACGTCATTCAACAGTTCTTGAGCGATGCTCATGCGACGGTTCTTTTGGTCAAAATTTAGCAATTTCGGAACAAACTTCGCTGACACACGTCTCATGCCCAAAAGGTTAGAAAAAAATTTCATGGCAGGAGCCAAGCGATATACCAACATCCTCAGCAACTTCTCTGATAGTGATTCGACGATTTTCCAGAACAATTTTCTTCACTGCTGTTCAACGTTCAGTTTTCATCAGTTGTTGACGTGCTTGGGCGTCCAGAGCGAGGCTCGTCATTGGCATCTTCCCGGCCATTTTGGAAGAGTTTGTACCACTTGTAAACATTTTTTTTACTCAGAACAGTTTTACCGTATGCCACCGTCAACATTTCAAGTGTTTCGGAGCACTTTATTTTATTTTTTACACAAAATTTGATGCAAATCCTTTGATCCATATTTTTCGATAGCAAGAAATCGCCGAGCACGCAAAACACTTATAACCTTTACGCCTCTCACAACCAAACAAAAAATGCTATACACTTGAAACTTGGTACAGATGTTCGGGAAGAGTGTACCAACATAACAAAATAAAAAAATCGATAATCGAAAGTACATTGCCCGTGAAATTTGAAAAGTCACCTTATTTTTTGAACACACCTCGTACACTGATATCGAAAAAATTGTTAATTATTAACAAGAATATTTCATCACTGAATTAAAAATTAGATTCTATTAAAGAAAAACTTTTGCGTTTGAAAAAAAATGAAGAACAAGTATAAAACAGTTATAGATGAGCTTCATAAGCCAGCTCGTCATAATTATTTAAGAAGATCATTTGACATTCGTGATATTGACGAGACATGGCAAATCGGTCTTATTGAAATGATACGATATCAACGAGAAAAAAAAATTATAAGTATATCTTGTGCGCTATGGACTGCCTTTCCAAGTACGCTTGGTGTGAGGCAGTCAAACAAAAAACTGGTAAAGATGTTGCAAAGGCTATGAATACTATACTTGAAAAAGGACGTGTGCCAAAAAAGATATGTCTTGACAGAGGTCATAAATTTTAGAATAAAGATTTTGAAAGTTTAATGACTAAATATAAAATTCATATATATTCTACATATAGTAAATTGAAAGCATCGATTGTGTTTGAGCAGTAAGACATCCGCTGCGCACGTGGTCTGCGCCGCCCTCCCCCCTACTGGGCACGCCTCATCTTGGATTGCGAGGGAGCGCAGCAGCGCCCCTTTTTTAGTCAGTACTCGACCGGATTCCACGCCTCTCCCCGAGATCATCGTAGTTTTCGAGTGTCGAGGAAAAGAGTCGGCGGATAAAGTTTGTGTAACAGACCAATAAAGAACACGCTTAAACGTCCGCAAGCATCTTATTGATCAACCTCAACGCCTTTCCACAACATTTGGTCCTTCGAGCCGGATAACAACCGACGACCAGACAACGTCGAGAAGCATCGAGACAGCGACCGACGCCACTTCGTCCGGCAACAACACTCCCACCTTTTTTACGACAGATAGCACTCCCACGGGCGCAGCTTGCCCTTCTCACGGTACTGGAGCGCAACCTGAACACCACCACAAGCCTGTCGGCGAACCAATGGACGGAGGGACTCGTCACCAGCCGGTACAACCTACTGGAAGGTTACTGGAACAACTTTTCGACTAATCACGTGCAGCTGCTCACCGCTGACGACGGAGATGTAGCGGTCACAGACTACCTGAATAGCGACGCCTACGAGAAGGCAGAGAGTTACTATACTCGTGCTCAGGGTTCTCTCAACGATCTCTACAATCGGATCTCGCCGCGAGCTCAACATGGAGACGTCTCTAATGGCGCCGCAGCTCGCGAAGGCTCCTCTGGTCGCCAGCTTGCACGGCTACCCCACATCGAAATCGAGCCGTTCAGCGGAGATCAGAAGGACTGGGAGTCCTTCCGTGACCTGTTCACCTCCGTCTACCACAATGATCCTGATCTCAGCGATGTGGACAAACTGTTCTTTCTGCAGTCCCACGTACGCGGACGTGCGAAGGCTGCACTTGAAGAACTTCCTCCGACTAGCACCAACTACGCGACCGCGTGGGCCGCCCTCAAGTCTCGGTACGACCAACGCCGATTGCTGATCCAGGAGCACATGAAGGCACTTCTCCGCTTCCGCTCCGTCCGCCAGGAGTCGGCACAAGGACTGCAGCATCTACTGGACGAGCTCAGACGTCACCGTAACAAACTGCTCGCTCTTAACAGACCAGTGGAGTCGTGGCATGACTGGTTCGTCTATCTCGGATACGAGGCGATGGACAGCAACACCCGTCGAGCCTGGGAGGAGTTCATCGAGGCGAGGGAAAGAGATGACCGTGACGTTGATCCCACATTCGAGCAGCTATCAGACTTCTTGGAACGCCGATGTCGTATGCTGCGATCAATCGAGTCAGTGAAGTCGAGCTCCTCGAGCAACTCGACGGCAGGCGGCACCTTCAACGGGCCCGCTTCAACGCCTCGTCTCACCAAAACTCACGCCACCGCCACCCAACGAGGATGCCCCGCGTGCAAGGAAGCGCACTACATCGGGCACTGCATCACGTTTCGCGGGCTGGGACCCGACGAACGTCGCCGCCTCGTGACTGATCGCGGCCTCTGCTATAACTGTCTGAGCAGCAACCACACCGCTCGTAACTGTCCGTCGACTTCATCATGCCGAAACTGCTCCGGATCGCACCATACACTGATCCACAACGGCGCTGGCAAGCGGCCCACTCGGAGCGATAGAGAGGACCCAGAAGGCAAGCGAGCGAGGGCCCAGACACAGACAGCCGTCACGCAAGAGAGCACAGCGCGAGAGTCGAAGTCAACATGACTATCGTTCTTGCCTACTGCCGTAGTGACTCTCAGCGGTACCAACTCGAGAAGGGAGAGCGTCCGAGCACTGCTCGACCCGTGCTCCGATGACACGCTCGTTTGTCATGCCGTCGCTCGACGTCTGAACTGCGACTTCAGCCGAGTCAACGTCGGAGTCACAGGCGTATCCGGCGTCACCGTGGACTCCGCTCGCTTCCAGACACTCGTCGACCGCCTCTTCGACCCCTCAACTGGACGCCATTGGAGCGTCGACGCCCTCGTACTGCAGACCGTCGGCATTGTCACGCCAGCCGAAACATCGGAGTCCGCACCGAGGCTCGTCAAACCTACTGCCGCTCGCCGATCCATGCTTCAACGAGGCCTTGCCGATAGATCTCGTATTGGGAGCTGACGTTTACCGACGAATCATGATGCCTGGGATTCGACGATACGGATCACTCTTGGCGCAGCGAACGGTGTTCGGATGGACGATTACCGGCTCCAACGATCGAGAGATCATCCACCGCTCCTCCAGCGTCCATGCGTGCACGTCTGATTCGACTCGTCTTACACCAGACACCAGCTACGAAAAGCTGCTCGGCCTGGTTCAACGGTTTTGGGAAACGGAGGAGATCCCACACGCCAACAGGGTCTCGGCTGCCGACCGCGAGTGCGAGGAGTCGTATGCAAAAGGCCATTCACGGGACTACACCGGACGCTACATAGTTCCCCGGCCCATAAAAGCTGAGGCGCTGGACCTACTCGGCGACGGACTGTCGCAAGCCTGTGTTGCGCTCGCGTCGCTACATCGACGAATGTCACGAGACCCTGAATTACGGACGCACTACAGACAGTTCATGAGCGAGTATCTCCAGCTTGGCCACATGCGACGAGTGTCACTTACTGAGTTGACCCATCCGACCACGGCAGTCCATTATATTCCGCACCATGGCATCTGGCAGAAGGGCGAGAACGAGCGCAAACTAAGGGTAGTTTTCAACGCCTCCCGTCTTACCACCACCGGCCGCAGCCTGAATGATGCCCTCCACGCCGGCCCGAAACTCCAGAGCAGCATCGCAGACGTACTCAGTCGCTGGAGAAGGTACCGATACGCCTTCTGCGCTGACGTCAAGATGATGTTTCGACAGATCCTCAATGATGACCGCCACGTGCATCTTCAACGCATTGTCTGGAGCGACTCAGCCGACGACCCCCCAGAACATTATGTGCTGATGACCGTGACGTACGGCGAGTTCTGTGCGCCTTACCTTGCCATTCGCACCCTGAAGCAACTGAGCACCGACGAAGGTGATCGATACCCGGACGCCGCCAACGCCATAGACCGCGAGCTCTACGTCGATGACTTTCTCAGCGGTGGACATGACCTCCCCTCAACGAAGCGACGTCGCCATCAGCTCATCGCACTGCCCAGGGCGGGCGGCTTCTCCCTCAAGAAATGGGTTGCCAACGAGGCTCGGCTCTTAGAGGACATCCCGAATGAGGACCGGTTGCGGCCTAGTTGGATGCAGTTCTCAACAGAAGGGCCGGTGAACGAGCTTGGAGTAGCCTGGGACCCCGTGAAGGATCAGTTCAGGTTCCTGTCTCCTGCCACCGAGATAGGCACCCCCCTGACCAAGAGACGGGCTCTAGCCGAACTGGCCCGAGTTTTCGACCCTTTGGGATAGTTATCGCCAGTCACTCTCCTGGCCAAGTTTGTCATCCAGGATCTTTGGAGAGCTAAGTTGTCTGAGGGCGAGCAGCTTCCTCGGATCTGGACCGATAAGTGGGACGCCATAAGAAGCAACCTGAGTCATGTGAGCGGTCTCGCTATTCCCCGGTGGCTCGGATTCTCGCCCAGCGGATCAATCCAGTTGCACGCGTTCGCAGATGCCAGTCGCCGCGCGATGGCCAGCGTCGTATATTCGCGGACGATCTCCGACGGCGGGCGGCTAACAGCCAGCATGCTCGGGGCCAAGACCAAACTGGCTTCCATCCGCAGCCTCCAGCTTTCCGGCCGCGCACCTGCGCGGATGACTATTCCGAGGCTCGAGCTTAGAGCCGCCCTCATCGCCTCCCGCTTACTTGTCATCTTGGCCCGCTCTCTCGACGTCCCTCTGTCGGACTGTCACCTGTGGAGCGATTCCAGAATCGTGCTGTCATGGGTTCAATCGGACGAGCCCGTCGGTAACGAGCTAGTCGACAACTACGTCGCTCAGATCCATGAGCTCTGCTCTGGAGCTACCTGGCACCACGTTCCCACGGCAGATAACCCGGCTGACATCGCGTCTCGAGGCGCAGACGCCCTCAAGTTAGAGTCAGCCACGCTGTGGTGGAACGGCCCGACTTGGCTCGCGGAAGATGAAGGCTGCTGGCCCTCCTCACTCGATCACGTACGGCATTCGCCGCTCACCGAAAATGACGCTGCTGCCCAACGACCAACTCTCTGCGCAGCCACGCAGACTCACTCACCCGCATCTCATCATATTGATCGCTTCTCGTCGCTCACTGGACTCCTTCGCGGCACTGTTCGTGCGCGCCGACTGCTCCTCCGCGCACACTGCGCGGCTTCAGACCCTCCGCCGACGCCCATGAGTCCGACGACGGCCTCCGAGCTCAGGCGGGCCTTCATCGACTGCGTCAAGCTGACTCAAGCCGCTACCTTCGCCCGGGAGCTCACCGACCTTCGCTCATCGTCACGCGAATCGCTCAATCACCGCGCCCTCCGTTCACCAACCCCATTCATCGACGACGACGGAGTCCTTCGTGCCGGCGGTCGACTGGCCGACTCCCTGCTGCCGCACGACGAGCGGCATCCGCCTATCTTGGATGGCTCCTCTCATCTCGCCCAGCTGATCATCCGTTGAGCTCACGAGCGCAGCCTCCACTCCGGGTTCCGCGCCACCTACGCCTGGACTCTTCACAAGGCATGGATTATCAACGCCAAGGTGCTAGTGAAGAGGCACATCAGAGAGTGCATCATCTGCGCTCGCATCGCTGCTCGCACCGCCACCCAAATCATGGCTCCACTCCCAGCTGCTCGCGTGACTACACCTTCACGCCCCTTCGAGCGCTGCGGACTTGATTATGCAGGCCCGTTTCAAGTGCTGCGGTCGAAGGGACGCGGCATCTCGACTTCCAAGGGATACATCGCCCTTTTCGTCTGCATGAGCACCAAGGCCATCCACCTCGAGCTGGTCGGTGATCTCAGTACGGCTAGCTTCACACTTGGGCGCCCTCACACGGTTCGCCAACCGCCGCGGTCGCCCCGCAGAAATCTGGAGCGATAATGGCACCAACTTTCGCGGTGCCAACCATGAGCTCCGACGCCTGCTGAGGGACGCTGAGATGGACTGGGGGCTCATCGAAGGACACCTCGCCCAAGAAGGGATCGCCTGGAAGTTTATCCCACCATCGGCTCCCCACTTCGGTGGCTTATGGGAGGCTGGCGTCAAATCGACGAAGATGTACCTTCGCCGAGTCACCGGCCCTCGGCGACTCACCTATGAAGAGTTCTCCACGCTTTTGAGTTCGGTGGAAGCAATACTCAATAGCAGGCCTCTCGCCCCGCCGTCTGGTGACCTTGGCGATCTGGATGCGCTCACGCCAAGTCACTTTCTCATCGGCACCTCAAGCACCTCCATTCCTCAGCCCGCCGATCCCGATATCAACCTGGAACACGCCACGCACTGGAGCCTGGTCAAGGGAATGCGAGACCGTTTCTGGACACGATGGAGCAGAGAGTACCTCAATACGTTGCTGCAGCGACCGAAGTGGAGACGTCCCCAGCCGAAATTCAATGTCGGTGATTTCGTCATGATTGTCGACGCTTCTCTGCTTCGACCTCATGCACGGTGGCCGATGGGACGTATCACCGCCGTTTATCCCGACGCCGATGGACTTGTCCGTACAGCAGCCGTACAGACAGCCGCCGGCGAGTAAACTCGTCCGATCGTGAAACTGGCGCGACTTCCGTTGACAACCTCATCTTCAGACGTCCCAGCCCCGGCCGATCCAGTCGCAGATTAAACGCTGATTCGTTCCAGGAACGAGGCGGGCGGCATGTTTGAGCAGTAAGACATCCGCTGCGCACGTGGTCTGCGCCGCCCTCCCCCCTACTGGGCACGCCTCATCTTGGATTGCGAGGGAGCGCAGCAGCGCCCCTTTTTTAGTCAGTACTCGACCGGATCCCACGCCTCTCCCCGAGATCATCGTAGTTTTCGAGTGTCGAGGAAAAGAGTCGGCGGATAAAGTTTGTATAACAGACCAATAAAGAACACGCTTAAACGTCCGCAAGCATCTTATTGATCAACCTCAACGCCTTTCCACAACAGATTGTGAACGATTTAATAGAACTTTGAAAAATAAGATGTGGAAAAAGTTCTCGCTGAATGGTAATCGTAAATGGTTGGATAGTATATCCAATAATAGATCAGGATCCAATAATAGAAAATAGATCAGGTAGTACCTGATCTAGTTTCACAATACAATAACTCCAAACATCGAATAATTGGAATGAAACCTATCGAAGTAACTGCTGTTAGAGTTTTAGAAATATCGAAACGACTGTCTGCGAAAAAAACTCTACCTCTAACGAAACGTGCAAAATTCAAAGTTGGTGACAAAGTACGAGTAAGCAAAAGTAAACAGATTTTTGAGAAAGGCTATACACCGAATTGGTCAACAGAAATTTTCATAGTTTAAAAAGTTATAAAAACAGTTCCATTTACTTATCATTTGAAAAATTATCAAGACCAACCTATCGCTGGTGACTTTTACGAAGAAGAATTACTCAAGACAAAATATCCGAATATTTATTTGATAGAAAAAGTTATAAAAAAACATGGTGATCATTATTATGTGAAATGGTTAGGATTTGACGAATCACATAATAGTTATGTTCATAAAGATGATATGTAAATGGTATTAAATAAATAAAATGATGAAATATATTCTATGTTTTTTTATTTTTCCATTTATATACATTTTTTTACGAGTACAGGTGTAATAATTTCACTCAAACGATTGATTTTCAATTCAAACCGTTCTCTATCACGACTATCACGAGCCATCTGCATCCATTCTCCATGACGAGCAGTTCAATGTGCGTATGCCCATATAATCATTTCATGTATTTGAATTTTTTCTTGAAAACGTACAGACTTGGATTGTTTCTTTTTCTAGTTCAATCTGAAATTAAACAACACTGCTTAAGACTAATTACGCATCTGTTCCATGATTATATTTTAAAAAATATTAATATGTTTTTTGACTTTCATAATTTTGTAATGTCCGTGTATTAGAGTGTCAGTACTGTTAGGTAATAGATTAGGTAATAATCTCTTGTCATCATAAGGATTCAATGCAATTTTTCTTTGTTGAATAGTTTCAATATTGTGCAATTTAGATCTGATCGTACATTGCTGTCTTTTATGAATATGTGCATTTTGTAAACAGTCCAAATAATGATCAAATTCAATAGTTTTCTCGACAACGGAAGCCGCCTTCAATTTTTTTCATAACATCAATACTATTTACACGAGTACAGAACATTTTACTCCTCAAACCAATAAATTCTGTTAGTATATTTCCATTGCACTCGTCCTTCATTCAACTACATTCTTATTTACCCATGGCATATCGAATACGTTGTCAGCAGGATAGCCAGAAGTGTCAAAATTATTTATTTTAGCTTTCATATCAGCATAAATATCTTGACGCTTTATAGAGTATATGAAACGTAAAAGTATTTTTTTTCAGGCAAGCTGATTTCTTCAAGTTTTTCCCAGCAATCGATGTATTCATATGGAAGCACTCCTTTCCGCGTCAATAAATTTATTTTTTCTTCTTCAGTATCTTGAAATTCTGAATTCACAATTTCATAACTATCCAAATAAGAAGCCAATTTGTCAAGTGACGAAGCCATAAACTTGAATGAATCAATGAATCGTAATTTGATTCCAGTGTCTGCAACAGTCTTTGTGAATGCAATTTACTTTTATTTCGTCAAAGGTAAAATTTCAATATTTTCAGAAAAGTGATTGGATATATCACGAATAATAAAATGAGCATCATAACCACTAAGATTGTGAAAAACTATAGATACTATACGAGAATCTTGATAGTTCAGATTGCAACTTTGATGGGCTGCACCTCGATATATTTTTGTCAAGTGACAATGGTCATGAACTTTCATTGATTCGTTAATTAATTTTTCACAAATATGACATACATTTCTTGCCTCGAATTGAGTGATTTCCTCTGGCGTAAGATCATTCATAGTTTTTGGATCATCGTAATATTTTTTTTGTAATAAGAAATATTTTTTAACTCTTCTGCGAAACACTTCGATGGCTTAGGCCTGCGATAAGAATTATATCTCGATAAACTGTCATCATAAATACATTTCAAGTAGTAGCCTATGCTAAACATTTCGTGGTGTTGAATAGTAATCGTATTTTTATGAACATTTTGCTCATCAACTTTTGGATTTTTCAATAATCATTCACAGTCTCCATAGATAATGAATGGTGATTTTAATTTAAATCCATAGTTCTTGAATTCAAACATATCTTGACCTTTTCTTGGCATGTGTACACTACACTTATTTATTTGTTTACAGTTCCTTTCATGTGCAACGAGTTTCTCTGAGGTGTTAAAATAATGCAAACATAGATCACAAATAAATTTTTTAATTTTGCTGCGCGATAAACTGCTTCATACTAATCTTGCAAAATCTTTTATATAAATAAAATGATAATTATTTGATATTTTATCATTTGTCAATAAAAGACTGACATGATTTAATTTTGTATCATCTGTATAATAAAGAGGAATGATTTTTTCACCCTTTAAACCAAACACATTGATTCATATGCTGTTTTGTTTTTCAAATTTTGAAATTTGATTCAAAGAGACTGGATATGATATACCATTCAAATGAAGTTTATTCTCGTGTGATATGTAATGACTGACTCTTTGATTTGTATATTCAATTTTACATAAAGCTGCTAAGATTGCCCATATAAAGCATTTCTTATCATTATTTTCTACATTGATACAAGCATGCTTGTTTTTTAAAAATTTTGGTAGAGGTATATAAGAACTTCCACTTCGCATTGGATTCAATTTATTAATATTAATTTGAAGATTAATAATAGAATCCAAAGACCAACCTGACTCGTTACTTTCAAATTCCTCCACCTCGTTTAATAATGGACTTTTAATATTATCATCAAACCATTTTTTGAGAGGGTTTGAAGGATATACTTCAATATTTCGTGTAATGTTTTGTGTCAAAAGACTTTTTCAATTGATCTTGATTACTTGAATATTTCTAAAATTTGCATGATAGTACAGCATTAATTTTACAATTATTATTCACTTTTAAAATACTTTTGGCATGTCTTGCAAATAAATCGCAAGCATCTTTTAAGAATGATTCAATATCAATTCAATTCAATTTTCGAATGCGCTTTCCAAGTCCACCCATTGTACACGATTTTTCATACTGTCATCCAAACCTCTTCCATGAACTCTACAATTTTCTAGTGTTAAATAAATACATTCAAGTTTACCAGTGGTATTAAGCAATGATTGTTTTTGTGGCACACTAAGCGATGATGACTGTCTCAAAACTTTTTTCAAACTTCGCAAAAATAAGACACATTGTTTTTTCCATCGTTCTATAATTATTTCATCAGGGATCGTTCACAAACTACGTAGCCAGGTTTCAGTCCGTTTTTGAGTCCCCCCTCCCCCTTCGTAGATTAACGTAGATTTTTTATTACCCCCCCCTCCCCAATCTACGTAGTTTTTTTTCATCAAATAATCTTTATTGAAACATTTGGCTGCAAAGAAGATGTTACTTTATTGCTTATTTAAAACATCCGTACATCATTTAAAAAAGCTAGAATTAAACTTTTTAAACATTACAATTTTTTTACCTAAATAAATACTTTTAAATATCTAAATAAATATTCTGATAAATTATTGTTTCAAATAAATTATTAAAAAAAAACTTTCAATATTTTTTTTTCTGTTTAACAAATCAACTTTAGTAATATTAGTCAACGTCTTCGGTAAATGGAATGCCATCTTTTATCCACTGATCAACGTGTTGTATCACAGACATTGCAACATCTGATAACGACTCCTCTATCAATGTTTGAGTGTCTTCTTCTATTGATTCACAACATCAATCCATTCAACATTATCTTCAGATAACAAGCATAGTAGTTCTCCAGATCTTTTATTAAGCACTCGCAGCGGCTGTACTCGAGATGACGTGTATGCCATTTTGTGAATTATTTTACTGTAATCAGAGCATTTTTTTATTATTTATTTTACTCGTCTGATACTTCACCTTATGCTGAATTTTTATTTAGCAATTCTTACTTGTGATAATCCACTGAAGATTTTGATGCAAAATAGAGTCCACAATTAGGACATGTTCTTTTGACAATTTCGGCCTAAATGGATGGACAATAAAGATCACAAGGAATTTCTTTTGTACGAGGGTATTCAAGTCGTAAAGTAACAGACTGTCTCAATAGAAAAGATCCAAACTTTTCAGATGTATGATTTATAGACGGAGAAGGGATTGCAAGAGGTTGAGCTAATGGAAAAGGTGCTGGATAAAATCTTTGATCAAGAATTTCACGTAAATTACTACGTAGCGGAGAGCAACATGTTTCGTCATTACATTTGACAATCTAAAATTCAATGAATAAAAATTATATACTGCAATAGTGAAAAAATTATAAGAATAAATTTTAATTTACCTGAAGAAAGTACTGGCTCTCTCGAACATGATTGTAATACCAAAAGCTATCAGCATTGTTAGTATTATCAAAGTTAACTTTGGGCTCACAGACTTTGTCTATTGGCACAAACTCAGCTGTAACATTATAATTGTCGATAGATAACTCTGACCAAATATCTGCCAACACTTTACCAGCAAAGGCAATATTCAGCTTTTCCAATTCTTCGTCAATTGTCTTCCCATTCCCGTCAAGATGACTACCAAAGTGTTCGTGTGGAAGAACAACGCCTGAAAGAGCTCTGCTGAGAGGAGCCATCTTTCTTTCGACTCTATTAAAAGCTGATCTTCCTGGAGCATTTGTAAAAATAAAAATAGCATCATAATTTTTGCTTTTAAAATACTCAATGGCGTGTCCTATGACTTTTTTGTAGCGAGGGTTCTCATCTGGTCCTCCGTCTACTGATAACATAAGTATAGGTTTAAAGCTGCCATCATCTTGTTTCATGATTGATTAAAAATCATCTAATTCTGCCAATCGGTCAAAATCGAACGCATGTGTAGAAGCTGTTGAACTACTGTGCTTGCCACTACGTATTGCGATGTACGTAGGCCCTGAATACGTAACAGCTTCTTTTCTACCCATGCAGTTATTCTTTATAACTATGCCAGCGTAAACGGACGGAGTGAGTTTATGGCGATGACCAACAGCCCAATCGTGATCTGGAAGGCGAACTTTATATTCTAAATGCATGAGGATTGGTGCTTGTGTTTTAGCCACGGTGATTCCCAAAGGTACTTTAGCTTTGTCATCTTGCGAAATGATACAGACCTAAAAAAGAAGAAAATATAATATCGAGTTAAATAACATTTCTGTAAATAATTTGGAGCTCTACTGTTGCTTTATATATATATATATAATGAGTACTCACTTGCTGAGGTCCAAGAACAGATGCAAGTTCTTCAAGTTCGTGGATAGTAACTTGACAAAAATGTTGATCTTTATGATCTCTGTGAAGGTCCAATTGAGCACGACAAAGCTTCACTGGAACGGTCGTTACATGACGCTGTGCTTGTCTTGACTTCGAACAACGAGGTAAAAATCGATGATAAAGTGCTGTTCGGGATATATGATATCCAGCTAATGCCACTTTCTCACAGACAGCATTCAGAGTTTTACAAGCACGAATTGCTTCAGATCGACATTTATCGGCAGCTGCTCCAGAATGCATAGCTATGTCAACAATGGCTTGCAACAAACCACCTTGGTCCGTCTCTAAACTTGGTCGGCCTACTTCATTTCTGACATTAAGTAAATAAGCTGCCTCTGGATGTACCTCTTTCAAGTTTTGTAACTTTTGTCGTTTGATTTCCCTGTTTTTTCTTTGCCACTCAGCTTTAGATATCTTTTCTTTCAGTTATTTATTCAAATCAGCTAATTCCTTTCTTTTTTTAGTAATAGCTTTGTCTATATTGTCATCTCCCAAACCTGCGTCTCGCTTTGTAATAAGACAGTTTAATTCAGATTCAAGAACGGTTATTTCTTTATTCAAAGCTTCCTGTTTTGGTTTTGGATAAACAATACTATTCCTGTTATTACCCTCATCATCTGCACTGTCATCTATACAAGAGCTTGGGCGCTTCTTAGAATTATCTGTTCAAATAAATACGGTAATATTAAAATTTCGAATCTAAATTGTACATCATATTTTTTTAAATACTGAAAATATCAAATCATACAAAAAACTGTTCTTATTCGAATTATGAATCTAATTTCACAATTAAATACGATATTAGTTTATTGAAAAAACAAAAAACAATAAAAATATGTAACTCGTACCATCACCAATTTTTTCTCGTTTGTCATTAGATCCCAAGACATTCGATGAGTGAGTATTTGTCACTTCCGATAAAACTTCACCAACAGAGTCAACTTCTGCAGATTTTTCAGAATCCCCGAGCGTATTTTGACTAGCGTGCTTTGAAGCCTTCACCAAGAAAATTATATACCACTCATCACACATTCTCTATGCCAACACATTTATATAATACAAGTATGACTACCATGCACACGTATAAACGGAAAATTTAATCACAAATACCTGTACAAAATAATTGAGAAAATTTGATGACTGACGAGTAGCCTCTTGATTTAACAGTCGTATTTTTACTTCCGTCGCATTTTGCAGATCGAGAGGACTCTTTTTGTGTTCTTCTTTCAATTTTGCCCAAAAGTCGTTGCACTTTTGCTGAATAACTTGTTTTGATAAACTGCACAACTCATAACGCTTTTGAAATGCTAGGTGAAGCCGTTCATACAAAGACGACATTTTCCTTATAAATCCACGACAACGAACAATAATGATTTTGATTTACTCTTAAAATAAAATAAACACGAACGAAATTAGTGTATAAAAGAACAAGAAGCGAAAAGAAATACGTAGCATCGGCCAGCATTGACCTGCTCGGCACTTGTTTTGACAAGCTTATTTTCTTTTTCACTTTCTTGCAGTCTTTCACTCTCACGTGCGTTCTCACTCGACCACGAAGGCACGAATACATAGCGATACCGTAGCGACACGACGCCGCCGCCGAAGCGACATCTTTTAGTTGCGCCTACGTAGCTCCAGCTTAGACCCCCCTCCCCCACTCCCTCCCGTGGATTAGCGTAGGACTTTTCTCTACTCCCTCCACCCCTTGAAATAACTACGTAGTTTGTGAACGATCCCTCACGTAGGTTTTTAGAAATAATAAGATTTACAGTTTTTTCAATCAGATGGAAGTGTTTCAAACAGTTTTGTAAAATTTCCATTTTTGTTTTTTAGCATAGACGTTGACTGTTGTAGGTATCGATCACGAATTGAGATCGACGTCTACTATTTTATATATAATGTTATTAATCTTCTTCACCACATGTACTACAGGTATCTGAAGTTCCTATCTCAGACTCTTCATTTTGAATATAATCATCATCATCATTATCAAGACTAAGTATTTCTATGTCGGATTAAGATTCTTCTTCTTCCATCTCCATAAGCAACTTTGCTAACGTTTTTTCAGTTGGAAAGCAGAATTTATTGATGTCCTGAGCGTGTTTTGGATAACACATTTTGAGCTTCTATACTTCTTGATAGATGACAAGAGAATGATCACATTTGCAAAGGAAATCTCATTTATATGCATATTTAAAAAAAGGGAGGGGGTACAACTTTAAATTTGTGTGCAAGTGCTTTTTTAATTTAGATGCAGTAATACTCGCATTGAAGTATCATGTCAGACTATAGGTAATTATTTTAAATTATTCTTAGTAATTTTTTTCTTACAAATTCATTTTTTTCCAGATCTGAACAAGATAGGCTGCAAAGCTTTGATAACTGGCCATGCTCATATGTGCAGCCTAAGGATTTAGCAGCTGCCGGATTTTACTTTGTGAATGAAATTGACAAAGTCCGATGCTTCGAGCGTAACATAGAGATTTGTCGTTGGGAAGAGGGTGACGATCCTAAGATGGAACACCAGCGATGGGGTGGCCGCTTTCAATTTATTCGCAACGTGCCTTGTGGTAATATTCCGATCGGAGCTGATCCGTGTACCGTACCTCTACCAAGTCCACCAAGTTTTGATGTATGTGGTATATACGAGCTTGAGTACCGACCGATTGCAATAAATACAGATTCAAATACAACATCATCGTCACAAGGAAATATCGATAAAGTTAGCGATGAACGAATTTGCAAAATATGCTTCGCTAAGGAACTTAGAAAAAATTTTTTACCTTGTGGACATATCGCAACATGCTCCACATGTTCAATCAGATTAAGTTCTTGATCTATTTGCCTCAAGAAAATAAAGCAAAATTATGATTCTTATTTTGTTTAATTTAATAATGAATTAATACTTTCTAATAAAAAATATTAACACAAGATTTTAATATATTCTTTTTATTATAAAAGTATATAAATTACAATCGTACATAAAAAATATTTACATTTTATAATGTAAAAATTCATTTAGTCGCTTATGTATCGAGGAACACGAACTCGATCGTTTTCGAGAATATTGAACTGGTTTTGGTCGAAAGGTGTTAGTGTCTGGAGGAGTACGTTTGTCATATAAGTCTTGTCTTTGTGGGGATTTTTCAGAAGAGGAGCTGCTGGAAGAACTAGAAGAACTTAAACTCGAAGAGCTTATTACAATTTTTTTTTGGAGAAGTTTTTAGGGGGGATTTCTTTTTTTTCAGAGGAGGTGATTTATCAGAACTCGTGGTACTGATAATTGATTTTGAACGAGGAGTTTGTTTTCTCTGTCTGAAATTCGGTCGCGATTTACGAGTAGTCGTCGCGTCCGTATTTTTGTCTATTCGTTTTACTTTTTTTTTAAAGATTGTGTTGTGGAATGCGGAAGGAGTTTCTGTTCTTTGGTTTTCGCACTCTATCTATCGTTTTTGTCGCTTCAGTCTTATTTTTATATTTGTTAGGTATAACGCGCATCTAACGTCACTTATTATTATAAACAAAAAAACGTTACTTATTATTTTTCGTAAATCAGTCTTCTGTTTTTGTCTGTATGTTTTCAGTATCGTCACGTGTATATGTTTTTTTACAGAGCTTTTACATTCTACATACTTATATGAGTTATCCTTCTTTATTTTCTCATCCATCTTTTCAGGCACGCATGGTAAGGGCTCGATTTTGTTGTTTGGACGGTAAATATCCAAATGGTCCACCACGTCCAGCTGCTGTTTCTAAAAATAGTATTTTTTCATTATAGATTAATTTAAATTACGTTATTAAAAGAGAATATACGTGGATAAAAATAAGTACCTCTGCACTTTGATCTGCAAGTTTATTAGACTTTTTTCCATTTTGCTTTTTCCATTCTAAGTATTGTTTCTTCTGATTATACTATAAAAAATAAATAAGTAAAAATGATTAACGTTAGAAATTAAAAAAAATATTAACGTTAGAAATTAAAAAAAATATTTTACCTCTGAAGAGGGATCATATTCCTCGTATGCCTGCGTATTATCTTGATTTTTTTTATTTAATTCATTTTTCGTTGAACTGTGGCTGTTTGATGGATTCTGAAAAATTTATGATAATAAATGAGTGTACAAAAAATTTTTTTATAAAATATGATTTTGAAAATAAAAACTTACGATTAGTACTGGAGAATATTCAGTTACAGCCACATTACTTTTTTCTTCAATATTAATTTTTACATAATCCTCCTGCAATCAGAATAATAAGTCGTTATGTAAATAATTTTTTTATAAAAATAAAATAGTGTTTTAACATACCTTTTCATAATCTATGAAATTACCAATATCCAAAAGTGTCTAAAATTAGAAAAAAATTAATTTAACTTAAAAAAATTCAGTTTCTATTCCGACATTAAAATTTTTTTAAAAAATTTACCATTGAAACGGGATAATATTGAGTTGCCGAGTTCTGTAAATTCTGCAATCAGAATAATAAATCATTAGAGAAAAATTAATTAGAAAATTTCCATTTCCATTGCGACGTTAAAATTTTTTTATACTTACAGCATCAGGAACGATGACTTCTATAGTGACGTTTTCTTTCAAAGTCACAGATTTTGAACAATCTTCTATATCGGTTTGTGTTCTAATTTCCCTGCTTTTTCGTTTATAAAAATTAAGTGGCTAAAATAATAAAACAATCACTACACTGTTAAAACTACTTTTGAAAAACACATACATTAATGTATGAAAACTAACAAACTTACAACACACATATGTAACGGTGATAACTCAAACTGCTGAAGTCATAGATCCATTAAATCTTCATTTGCACGATCACAATTTTCATATTTCATGGATGAAATAACGCCTCGAATAACGCGATATTTTTTCTCTTTCAAAATTCAGACGTTTGAACAACACCACAGCTTTATACTGACTGAGATTTTTTCTTTCTTTTAAATCGAACTATGCACTAAAAATGAAATAAAGTAGGTGTATTTTTGTTTTGGGAATTTGTCTTATAACATGACCTAAGGCACGAAGTTTCAAATATTTACGACTATGGATCGGCTAACGTAACCGAGAGCATTGGTTACTATACACATGTCTAGCAATGAACTAACCGTATTAGACGTATAAATTCTAGGAAAAATGATTGAAAAAATTTTAATTTTCAAAAATTGTCATGTGAGGGTATTGACATTTGTAATATATCATAAGTCTCGAATATACTTGCATATAACTAACTCCTAATATGTTCGCGCGCTACTAAGTTCCTGCATATCAATCAATACATAGGAAGTCAAAGGCTACTTCAGGATGGGAAGCTCCACGCAGAGTCATTTAACTCTGAGCCCTCGCAGCGAAAGGATAAGGTTATCCGGTTGTGGACTTAGAAAATTTTCGTACAAATGTTTATGCTCGCGTGTGCAACGAAGACCACTTATACTCGCGCGCGTGGCTATGTCCTTTCATGCGTGCACGCTTTTAATTCATATCACACTAACTACTTTTTCCATTAACTTCAAAAAAATTTTCAAGACCAAATACATTACATTTAGTGCAATGAATGCTTAAAAATCTTTTCAAAGTTAAAATGAGCGCGTTGATTTAGTAATTCATAAGATGCAGTCGTGACGCTGTTCAATCATCAATTAACGCGTGTGCATTATGATCGCCCTTTATATCAATTCATGAATGAGAGAGAAAGCGCACGCACAGTTTATAGCCACGCGCTACATAGCTAACTTTCGGGAGAGGGGAGAGTGTGACGCATCGCACTGCTCCACGGCTAAGACCATATTACGTTCACACGTGTAAGTTCTCACATGACCAAAAACTTATCTTTCTCAGCGTCCGACATAGCTAATGGAGCTATGTCACTTCGCAGGCACACGTTTCTAATTTTTTTTTCTGTTTTATATGCTACAGAGACTAAATGTCGATAGCAGATAGAGAGAAATAAAACTTAGCCGTGTGCGCATTGGAAAGAAAAGATATAGTATAAGTCATCTAGCGTCAGCTCGTTTAAAGGGACTTAACTATATTCGCTCGGAAATAGAGTTCTTGTAGCATATTAAAAGAACTTATTGTTAGCCGCATTCATAAAGGCTCTTGATTGGACATAGACGTGTGAGCGAATTTTGATTATCGCGCTGTTACTAACATATATGAAAAAGTGGAAAGGGATAAATGTATAAAATGTATGTCAAAATCCATGCTTCATCATATTCAGTCGAGCACACATCGGTTCGAGCGATCATGGCAAGTTGCAATCCTTTAACAAGGTATTGAAAAAATTTCAATCAATGAACTAACTTTTGATTTAAATCATATTTCTTTATAATATTTTTTTTCATTGTAGATTTGGCATGAAATTTATCGTTGATATACAAGCCTTTAAGTACGATGATCAACCAGTTTTTAAAGAACTTGTAATGATAAATCTCAATAACGATATTGAACACGCCCATTGGATTTTCAAGCCACCATATCCTTGGAAGAACTTCCCAGTCATTCAAAACGTGGAAATTCATGGTCTACAAATAACTTCCATGGGCTTGATTGGAATACAGGAAACTTACCATACGATTGCCATCCGCTTATTATACAAGACCTATGTCGCTTATCATCTGACACTGACAAAGTTCTTATTTATATAAAGGGACGTCAAAAAGTGGAGTGGCTCACTAGATTTATTGATCATGTCTTCGATCTCAAATATCTGGGTTGTCCTTCCTTACATCAGCCAGAATTTTGCGAACCTATAGTTTGCAATTATCATCCTCTAGGCTGGACAGAAAACTGCACGCAAAATGTCGTGGTTTTTAAAAACTGGTTGAAAAACCGTTATAGTCGACAATTAAGTCAGACTTGCGACCTCCCTGACAATGATTCTTCAACGTCAGAGTCGAATAATGATGATGATGATAATGATGATGGTGATTATGATGTGATCAGCAAACTGAAAATGTTAGATTTAGAGGATGAAGAAGATGAAGTAGAGGTAGGGGATTGGTACAACACCTTCAATTAAAATGAGGGGTTTAACCCTATATATGCGATAGCATCAAGGTACGGATTCATTCGCTCGTTTACGTTCACAGTAGATACTTCATATAGCTTGAATACTCATTTTAATAAAAAATTATATGTCAACTATTACTCATAGAATTTTTTCATTTTTTATATTTGGAATTTTACATGTCACAGGTATCAATCTTCATCATGGAAGCTATTAACGCTGTAGCTCGTACCCCATCCTACTTGCCAACGAAGAAATTAAAAGCATTGAATTCTTCAATCCTTTACACAGTCACTAGCATGAAAAAAGTTCAAACAAAATTCGGAACAAGAGTCGTCGTCGAACTGGAGGTTGAGTTTGACGTTTTCCTTCCCAACAAACTAAGCGAACATTTCATTGTGAACCCGGAATCGTACAATACTCTGCTCAGTCAATTTGAAAAAAGAATTGTTAAGCTTAAGTATCTTCGCGGCAGCTTATTAGAATTTATATAAGTTACAATAATTCAAAAAATATAAAAAAACTTAAAATAATTAACCATTTTCAATTTATTATTTATCATCCATTCATTTCCTTTTTTTACATTTTAACAATGAACATTGATGTGTTTGGACGCAAGCTCAGAGGAGCTGACGAACTAAATTTGAAAACTTCACATGAGATTTTTTTAACAGAGATTGAAAATCTCTATTTTAAAATAGACTCTATTTTAAAATTGAAAGCTGAATTAAAAGAAACTTATACATTGATTGATCTTCATCGAGAAGAACTTGATATGAAAATCATAGAAGTTTTATCTGACATTCATAAATTGAATGAGTCATTTACCCTCTCCATGACGCAGTTGCCGTTACAAAAGGAGCGTAATTCATTCGCTGCATCTTATTTGCCGTCTGCACCAGCATTAAACACATTATGAATTCATTAAGTAACAACAATCAAAATCGGGCTATAGCCTGCTTGCAAGAATATCTCATAATAATTGAATATTCTATAGCCTTATTGAAAAGTATCTCGTATATGACAAAGGATAAGAAAACGAACAATTTATCTGAATATTCAATGCATATTCCTAGTTCTAGAACTGATAGGTTAGCTACAAAAGTAGTGATCAATGTTAGGCATTCCATACTAAACGTTATTATACAATATGTTGCTGAATGTGTTCGCATCATCATTGAAAATTATTTCCGAAATGAATTGGTTATGGATGTACATTTTATATTCACAGTTTTATATCTACATCGTGAATATACCGATTCCAATCCAAAATTCAAAGTTAAACTTTTCAAAGTGAAATATATTCCTGTTTACTCGGCTTACACATATCGAAGATGGTTCTGCATAAAAGTGCTACAACCTCTGAAAACCAAGATTGAAAATTATCAAACATTAGAATCCAGATTACTCTCTTGGCTGTGTAACTAACGTAATTGTCATAATAAATAAGACAACGCAAGGATCAGATTATTCATCAGCCAGCATTCGAATAAAATGGAGCGCTATCCGTCATTCAAGTATTCGCGTCTTCCCCAAGAAGACCCACATGAAAACAAAAAACAATCTACATGGAAACAAGTTACTGCCAAATTTTCTACCAACACTAGTCAATTTCCACAACAAAAAGGCTACCAACAGTTCGACAATGAAAAGAAGAAATATAAATAATCAGGTTATAAAACTGGTATAAGTATTATAATATAATAACCATGTATACTTTTTTATCAAATAAATGTTTTTTTTAATTTTAAACGTATTCAAAATTTTGATGATTTTTTTGTTGATTTTCCAATGATAATAAAACTTATCCCACACGGGGCATGCGCACGAGTAATAGTAGTAGTACGCCGGTAAATCCAGAACTTTCCATGAGATATACCGACTGGGCATCATGCCTGTACGCCGCCGTCGATACACCCCCCATTAATCGTACATTTTTTTTTCAATCTGACTCATCATCGATCGATCATGGGGCATGGGGCATGGGTCCGGGGGCCTGCGGGGGGCATCATCCATCTCCACGTCGATAACTATCGACCGGCCGAGCATATCGGCACACACATACACACACATACACGCGTGCGCGCACACACAATGATCGGCTACAATGTCAACCGTCGATAAAAAATCTGCTGATAAAACATCCCATTAGTCGATAACGCAGGATTGATAATGTTACCAACTGTTGGTAAGGAAGGAATAAATGCCCGTATGGTAAAAGTGGCTTAGAACCCTCATAGCCTATACTACTCTCTTCTCGTCTCAGCCGCGACCATTCCACTCACCAATGCCGATCAGGAACAATACCTAAAACAAAGTCACATCGAGCATCGATACTCGGTTCCAACGAAAACTTCAAACTATTGAATGCGAGTGTTTTAGGATACCTGATTGGCCTGGAAAATAATTGTAATTCGGAAATTAAGGGGGTATCCTTGTGTAAATGGCGAAAAATGAATGCGATTTTTAGGATTTTTTTTGAAAAAACTATACATTTCATTTAAAATTTGTACAGGTCCTCAATGTTTATTTCAGCATACAAAAAAAAATTTTCTTTTTCAATTATTACAAATAGTTGAAGCTTAATATATTATTGAAGGGACACATAATTTTTTTTTTTTTTTTTCGTTTTGTGCCACGTTTAATGACCGCTGTATCAATCTGAAACATACCAAAAACATTTTTTTGTTATTATAGTACGAAAAACTCGTCGATAAACTACATTTACGATTATAAAAAAATTTACTAAAAAAATGGCTGACTTTTAAACAAATTAAGAAAAAATTTTTTTTATTTTTATTGCAAAAAAATGGTTAAATAATAATTTTTTTCAAAATCCTTTTAGTTTGTCGACTAGATAATTAAATTACCTTTAAAATGGTTTTTTTTTTGTTCGATACGTTAAAAATTCGAGGAGTAATCGTCGGCAGAAACTCGAAAAATCATTTTTCGAGGAAACCCGAGAAAACGCGTTTGCAATAAATCAAAATTTCTTTTTTCATATTTTCACTTTCAAAACCATTTTTTGAATTTACTTGCAATGCCTGATCCATAGAGCAAACCTTCTGACTTTTCTAAGTGCACATTTTCCGCTGCAGTTTTCATTTTCTTCAATAATCGAGCTTCTTTTGAGCAACTCTCACTTCGAGCATCTTGCCGCTTGACTCGCTCTTGGTCCACTGTTTTCGCATAACTGGCTGTAACGTTACCGACTTGCAAATCTAATATCCTCATCATCTTCAAAATGCCTTTGAATCCATCATTGAAAACTACAGCAGCAATATAAGCAGCAATTTCAACAGTTTTAGGGCCAGAATGTAAATGTTTTGGAGCTAGACGCCACACGAGCGCGTTGAAACTTTCGTTGGCGTTTTGAGTGTAACCGCCTAAGCACCTTTTCAATAAATCTTCTTTCGAAAGATCTTTGTAGATTGGTAATAAGTGCTTTTGCAAGTCAACATGTAAAGCTGGAGGATGTTCATATACATTTGCCCCTGCAAGGCGTGATGATTGCCACCCGCACCAGCTGTCAATTCCAGGAGGGCAATTTTCGTGCATTGGATTTTCATCTGTAGAGCACATGTGATAATAAGTTGACATTATGGCTTTCTTCATATCTTTAACGGAGTCCACATTCCTCCTTATTGCTAATCCGTAATAATTAGTCAACTTTGTAATTAGTACATCTGTGAGTGTACCCTTTCCGCCTAATTTTTCAGCTTTTTTCAAATTGCGCAGTCTTGTGCCCATTCTCTTTTGCACATGGCCAATGCACTCACATTTAGTAACTGTATAGGCATCACCGTAAGGCTTTTCGTTCAATATGGCTAGAAATGTCTTTGAGTCGCCGTCACCTATATAAACTGTATACATTACACCGTGTAATCCTTGTGATCGCAAAAACATTTCGAGTACGGCATCGACCTCCATTTTACCAGCGGAGCCTTTATGATTCGCACTGCACTCATCAGCATGATTCTCATACCAATCATTATATTCCGGCGTATTTTCTTTATAAGGACACGTAGAGCAACCTTGACAGAGCGTACTTTTCACAATTAAGTCAATAATTTTTCCCGTCTCGTATGCTATCAACGTTGTAACACCAATTTTTGACAAGAAGCCACGCTTCTTCCACGAGCCATCGCCTGATACTTTTAACTCTAGCAGTAGTCTGCTGTTTTCCTCATTTAATTTCTTTTCTTCTTTGACGGCGTTATCACAACGTGTGAGAAAACAAGCCTTCGAGGCATCATAAATATGCTGCAGTATACCATTATAGGCTTTCTTACTGAGACCTTCGCCAATATCCAGTAAACTTGCAAATAAGTTAATTCCTTTCAAGCCAACACCTAATAATCTCATTACAAATACTATACGACGGTTTATTTCGAATCCATTATTGATGAAGGGTCCTGAATCAACTTTACTTTCACCACACCTACACGAAACAACGAGTTTCCAGCCTATGCCGCGGTGCCCAGCTTCTAAAAACTTTACAGGGCTTTTGCACGATTTGTAGCACAGCAATTCAGACAATACAGAGAACATAGTCACAAACTCAATGATGCGATACCGGTGCCCATTATTTATTGTGATTTCGGCCTCCGATGCCAACGATAATTTTCTTGCACTCGCACAAGCCACGAGAGAACTGAAACAGCTGCAGTAATCGCGATGAAACTAGCAGTTCGAAAGCTATCTCAAACCAACAACCTTATCTCAAAAGTATACTAAACATGAAAAACGGTATATATTTCAAACATGGCTGTATACATCTTATTGTATACCTTTGAGTCCCTACTCGATGGAGGGGCCTTTGTGTTAGAGCGCTCACCTGTTTACCTGCTCCTCACGCTGACGGACCTTTCCGAAAACGGTCATAAAATTTAAACCGCTTAGAATTTTGCTCCAAAATTTTAACAGCATACTTTTGAAAGGTTTAACTTTCAAAATATGCACAAAAAAAATCGATTTGTTTCGCCAATTACACGAGGATACCCCCTTAAGGAGAATTATTATGTCGGGTAAACAATTATTTCCTCGCAATCCTAAAGAGATTCCTTTGAATATTGCGAAATTCTACACAATAATCTTATTCAATCAGTATAATATTTTTACTTATCAAACTTATTATATTTTTTTGTAAATTCGGTTTCAGTAAGCTTTTAAGTTGCATATTTTTAACTACTAGACATGTTAGACGTGCTTAGATCTTTCAACTAATTAAATCACGCCCTCCTGAAAAAAATGACGTCGTAAAAAGACGTTTTTAAAAGATGTCAGAAAATAACGTTATTTTTTGACGTTCTTGAGCACGTCTAAAATTGGGCCAAAAGAAAAGGTCATTTTTTAAAAATTTGATGGAATTAAAAAAAATGACGTAATTTTTATGCGAAAAATTAAGAAATTACATTATTTGAAGAAATAATGTGATTTAAGAAATTCCTCTTTCTAAAATAGAAATAACGTGATTTAGGAAAAAATTATTCTATTTACTAACAAGGAAACCCCCCCAACCCGACCTCACCGATTTCAATAATCTTTTGATATGTTATAGTTCATCAAAAAATAAGACATACGTATTTTTTTTTATCGGCGGAAAAACACTTTGAGGAGGTGAAAACAACCCTCAAAGTTCACCCCCAAAAATAGATTTTCCAATGTATCTCAGCATCTAATTGATATTTTACGACCAAACAAATTTCATATCACTTCTCATGTGAAAAGCAAACTAGCACATGCAATTCCGACCACAAGGGATGCAACCCTTATTTTTTTTATTTAAAATACTATCTATTTCATGGCTATTTTTATGAAAAAAATTAAAATAACCCGAAAAAAATTGGAAAAAATATTACCCTACATAAAATACAAAAATAAAGTTAATCTAGTCAAGCTTTTTTTCAAACTACCCCCTTAAAGTTGAAAAACCACCCCTAAAAAATTGTTTTCAATACATTACAGGTGGTGTTGATAATTTAGTGTAAAATACGTTAAGCATCATTTATACTGTACAAACACAACTATCTCGTGCAGTTTCGACCACAAGGGTTGCAACCCCTAATTTCTGTCATCGAAATTTGTACCTTCTTTATTCCTATTTTTGAAAAAAAGTTCATAATGAGCTTAAAAAAATTGGAAAAAATATTACCGTGGATAGAATAAGAATAAAAAATTTACCTGTTCAAACTTATTTTCAAAACCACCCTCAATGTTGAAAAACCATCCTAAAAAAAGTTTCTGACATATCGTTGTAATCTCTTCTAAATCAAATAAGCTATGATTCCATAGCTATTTTGTTGCTCTCTTTTAAATTTTTTACGTTCTATCGTTTATTAATTCTATCAAAAAATAAATAACTTTTATTATATAAAAAAACAAGTCAAGAATAATATAATATTATAAGTATACCTAGAAGATAAGTATAGTTTCTCGGATGTGCAAAAATTTTGGTATATGAATGATAGTATTATCAGAATTTTATTTACGTCCTACTATCAACGTCTCTGACGAATGTCTGTTATTTTCATGATTGATAAATATGAGTAAGTAATTCTTCATCAGTAGCCAACACAACTTTCTTGTTGTTGGACGTATTGTATCGACTATTGAACTAACAGCATAATAAATAGTAATAAGAATATAAGATTATAAGTACAAATAATAATAAGATACTATTCCGTTAATTCGTATTTCGTAGTACCTGCTACGTAAGTATAACTATAAAATTATTTTTTATATGCAAATAATTTTACGGCTTTTTAATATTTGTTATTAAAAAAATTGAAATTACACTGATTATGAGGATTTATTAATTAATGATGTTTATAATTATTGTTTACTTATTGATTTGTTTATTATTATTGTTTATTAATTAATATGTTTACTTTTTAATTTATTAATTAATTTTTTTCATGAATGTTTTCTATAAGTTTGTTTATCATTATTGTTTACTTATCAATTTGTTTATTTATTTGTTTTTATCCTAATTTGTTTATTTGTTATTCAGTTTATTTCTTATTCCCCAGCGATATCAGGAGAGACCTATACAGAGGAAAAATAAGGAAAAAAAGGGGACGGATGGATGGACGGACGCACGGAGAATTTCGCGCCTTCTGTTTAATATAATAGAAGATATATAAGATATATATATATATATTTTTTTTTTATTTCAGATTAAAAAATGAAAATTAACGCTCTGAACGTTTTAAATTTATTATTAGCTTACTTTCAAACTCTACAAATACCTGAAAGTGAGACAAATTATAAAGAGATTCAATTGTCGGAAAGAATTAAAAGCATTTTAATAGATTCCGTGAATGATTTCAATGAAGTAGATATGATCGTTGAAGATACATTAGATTTTCAAGAAGATTACAAAGATCATGCTGCAAAAATAGTAGAAGATGAAGTTCAACACCATTTTCCTGACGATTTCGAAGCACCCACCGACCATTGTACCAAAGACAATGAAGATGTCAGTTTTGAATATAAGCAAAGAGCCATAGAATACTGGAGAAGTGGCAAAAAAAAAATTTAAGTGTTGAAAGTGTACGTCAAAAATTTAAGAAAGTTTCATCTGTGAGTCAGTTGAAACGTTGGGCTCATACAGTCAACAAAGGTGGTACTTATAGAGAAAAAATTGCAAGAATTTGTCAGTACACTTTTGATAATTTTAAAGCAGCAGTAGACGCTGGTTACATCATTCATGATCGTGACATACGTCGATGGGCATTGCAAGCTCAAAAGATTATAGGATCAGAAGATGTAAGATTCAAAGCTTCGGATAACTGGCTTTGTAAATTCAAGAAAGCTCATAGAATAGTATCCCGGAAAATAAATAAGTTTATAACCAAGAAAACACTAGAAAGTAATTCAGAACTAACGATTAAAGCAAATACTTTTATTGCTGATGTTAAAGCAGGCATAAGAATAATTGGAATTCATAATGTGTTTAATTCTGATCAGAGCGGATTCCAACTGGAAATGCACTCCGGAAGAACGCTAGCGGTTGAAGGAGAAAAGCAGGTACAGTGTTTAGTACAGTCAGTTTCTTCAACAACCCACAGTTATACTATACAGCCACTCATATCAGCCACAGGAGAATTACTGTCACCACTCTTTTTAGTTTTGAAGGAATCTAGCGGTGAGTTTGGACCCATTGTTGAAACCACTTTATTTAGACCCGAAAATGTTTACGTAGAAGCATCTAAATCTGGAAAGTTGACTACAGGTATACATAATCCCATCTAGTTACAATTAATGTCATTATAAATGATTTTACAAATAAGATTTTTGATTTTAGATCTCTTTAAAATATGGCTGCAAAAAGTATATTTCCCTAATGTAGGTTCCAATACGATGCTGTTGCTTGACTCCTGGAGCGGTCATTGTGACAGTGCCATAGAAACTGTAACTCCATGTGATAAAATTATAAATTTTAAAAAAGTACCGACTGGCACAACGGGAAAAATTCAGCCACTTGATGTTTTTGGATTTCGCATATGGAAGAACTTTGTCCGCCAATTTTCAGATACCGTAATTTTGATGAATTACACAGGACTACAAATGGGAACCGGAAAAAGTCCTTCGGCAAAATTGATACCCTATATGTATTTCGACTAGCATCTAGATTGAAAGAAAAAAATTGTCTGGCTCCTGGTACTTCCATCACATTTTACCGAAATCGTGATCAACAATTTAGAAAATTTTTTTCGAAAGAATGCGATTTAGTTTATTGCAACGACGTTGCAGGACTGATAAATGAATTTGGAAACGTAGAGTATGAAGCTATTGATTGGCGTCTGTTTATTGATTCTTCTACGAGAAGCTTGAAAGCAGTTTTACTCCATAACGGTAACATATACGCCCCTATACCAATTGGTCATTCCATTGTCTTGAAAGAGGAATATAGTAATCTCGATTTACTGCTACAGAAATTGCATTATGATACTCACGGGTGGCAGTTGGTTGGAGATTTGAAAATAACAACAATTTTGTTGGGTCAACAAAGTAGCTTCACGAAATATCCATGTTTCATTTGTGAATGGGATAGCCGTGCCCAAGATCAACACTATGTGAGAAAAGAATGGCCACTTCGACAAAATTTGACCCCAGGTAATAAAAATGTTTTACACGAAAGTCTTATACCTGCAAATAAAGTCATCCTCCCACCCTTGCATATTAAGCTTGGTTTGGTCAAACAGTTCATTAAAGCAATGAAAAATTCACAAGACGAAAGCAACGCTTTTATGTATCTCTTCGAGAAATTTCCAAAACTTTCGGAAGCAAAGATCAACGAAGGAGTCTTTGATGGTCCACAAATAAGAGAACTATTACGAGATGAAGAATTTGAAAGAAGAATGACGATAAAGGAACGCAACGCGTGGCAAAGCTTTAGAGAAGTTCAGCATAAATTTTTAGGAAATAATAAAGACGACGATTACGAAGATATAGTAAATGAGATGTTGGGTAATTACAAAATAATGGGTTGCTTGATGAATTTGAAAATTCATTTTCTTCATTCTCATCTTGATTACTTTCCTGAAAATTTAGGAGACTTTAGCGAGGAGCAAGGAGAGAGATTCCACCAAGACTTCAAAGACATCGAAAGAAGATATCAAGGCTATTGGGATGTGAACATGATGTCAGACTATTGTTGGTCTCTTAAAAGAGACACTACTACTCCACACAAAAGAAAAGCGCTCCGCAGATCGTTTGCTAATAAAAGAACGCGTCATTCGTAAATCTTTTTGATCGACATCACTATCTGAAATCAAGTCTATATATCAAGCTAGGTGAATTTTAATTGCTGGAATCGATTGGCAATATCCGCGCGAGAAAACCATAAAGAGAGCTAACACAACCATGAACTAAGTTCTCACCGTAACTCATATTTGAATTTGAGACCGAGGATCCTCAGATTTTGATTTAGCGCGTCGAAATACCTAAAGATACGTGACCAAATTATAGTTAAAAATCTGTAGTGTAATGATGTATATGGAATACATGAATTTTATCGATCGGTGAGTCATTTGACCCTCAGATGACCTTGGAGGGTCATGTTGGAAAAAATAGAAAATACATATTTGGACGTAAAATTTCCCGCTCTTTCCGAATCCGTGGTCAGATTTTATGTTTTTCCGTAGTAAATGCGTTTGACCTTCAAATGTCCTTGAACACGACGTGCTGGGGTTATGTGGACCTCGGATTTGGATTCAGCGCATCGAGAAACCTAAAGATACCTGACTCATTTGTACGCATGTCTTTAGTTGTGATGATGTATGTGGGAAATACGAATTTGATCTATCGGTGAGTCATTTGACCCTCAGATGACCTTGGAGGGTCATGTTGGAAAAAATAGAAAATACATATTTGGACGTAAAATTTCCCGCTCTTTCCGAATCCGTGGTCAGATTTTATGTTTTCCCGTAGTAAATGCGTTTGACCTTCAAATGTCCTTGAACACGACGTGCTGGGGTTATGTGGACCTCGGATTTGGAATCAGCGCGTCGAAATACATATAGGGTATCAATTTTGCCGAAGGACTTTTTCCGGTTCCCATTTGTGGTCCTGTGTTATGATTTGGATTTATATAAAAGAAACAACATTATTAAACTTCAGTCGTTAGTCCACAATCAATTATCTTCACCAAGATATACTAATCTTTTTAAATATTCCTGGTTCAAGAGTGGTTACCTCACTAAAAAACCAGAAAATTTTGACAATCCTGTTGCTTAAAGTTTTGGAGATTCCTGCAATACACATTGTGACATAGAAGGATGCAAAAATGTGGCTATTATACGTTGCGGTTGGTGCAAAAAATCATTATGTTTCGAGCACTTCTATGAAGAATATCATTATTGTAAGAAGTATGAACAATAAATCCGTCCTAATTTTTTTGATTGTTTTTAATTGGTAACTGAATGAATTATAGTAACGCATATAAAAATCAATTAAATATATATTACTTGGCAGTTTACAATTTTAGTCACAAGAAAGGAGAAAAACTCAACCAACAAAAACAATGGCAATGCTATCAACCCTCCTAATCACCGAATGGCGATGGTAATAAACCTCCCCCTAATAACCCTCCTAATATCCCCCAATGGCATTGCTTACAACCCCCCATTAACCTCCTAATAACTCCCCCCCCCAATAAGACCCTCCCCCTAATAACCCCCTAATAACCCCAGTAGTTAGCAGGGTTGATAACGTTGCCATTATGTTATTCGGTGGGTTGCAAGCATTGCCATAAGGTTGCAAGGGGGCTCAGCTATGTCTTCGGGCTATTAGTGGGGGGCTAACGGCATTTTCATTGGAGGTTTTTAGGGGGTTATTAGGGGGGGTTGTAAGCATTCTGATAGTGCGGGTTAGTGCGGGAAATTGCCATTGGGATATAAGGGGAGTTTTAGAAATTGCTACTGGGTGATGGATCATTTTTCCGGACAGATTCGGAATCGGCGCAACAAAATACTTTGGAAAAACGTTGTCCCAGTTCTGGGTCTTGTTGGGTGATATAATCTTGAATTGGTACATATTTTTCGTATTCTATCCACGACAATAATTTTTCCAATTTTTTAAGCTCATTATGAACTTTTTTTCAAAAATAGGAATGGAGAAGGTAAAAATTTCGATGACATAAATTAGGGGTTGCAACCCTCGTGGTCGAAACTGCACGAGATAAATGTGTTTGTACATTATAAGTGATGAGCAACGTATTTTACAGTAAATTATCAACACCACCTGTAATGTATTGGAAACAATTTTTTGGGGGTGGTTTTTCAACATAAGGGGTGGTTTAAAAAATAAAAGGTAAATTTTTTATTCTTATTCTATCCACGGTAATATTTTTTCCAATTTTTTTAAGCTCATTATGAACTTTTTTTCAAAAATAGGAATAAAGAAGGTACAAATTTCGATGACAGAAATTAGGGGTTGCAACCCTTGTGGTCGAAACTGCACGAGATAGTTGTGTTTGTACAGTATAAATGATGCTTAACGTATTTTACACTAAATTATCAACACCACCTGTAATGTATTGAAAACAATTTTTTAGGGGTGGTTTTTCAACTTTAAGGGGGTAGTTTGAAAAAAAGCTTGACTAGATTAACTTTATTTTTGTATTTTATGTAGGGTAATATTTTTTCCAATTTTTTTCGGGTTATTTTAATTTTTTTCATAAAAATAGCCATGAAATAGATAGTATTTTAAATAAAAAAAATAAGGGTTGCATCCCTTGTGGTCGGAATTGCATGTGCTAGTTTGCTTTTCACATGAGAAGTGATATGAAATTTGTTTGGTCGTAAAATATCAATTAGATGCTGAGATACATTGGAAAATCTATTTTTGGGGGTGAACTTTGAGGGTTGTTTTCACCCCCTCAAAGTGTTTTTCCGCCGATAAAAAAAAATACGTATGTCTTATTTTTTGATGAACTATAACATATCAAAAGATTATTGAAATCGGTGAGGTCGGGTTGGGGGGGTTTCCTTGTAAGAACAATATAGTTACCTGTGTTGTACTCTGCAATATGTAAAAACTTGAAATTCAATTAAATAAGATAAAATAGGTTTTGTTTTTATTGGTAATTCACACATATTTTGCGATCATAATGAACATAATCATTGTAACGGGGTGGTTATCTAGCAAGAATGAGAAATTTATTTAAGCACAAACTTCCACGATGCAGAGTTAACCGCCGCTCCGTAAAACACGTATAGTTATACGTGTATTCGCCTTTACGTCTGATGATTTCAGTGTCTTCTTTTCAACCGAGTTGAACTCACCTTAAGTCACTTGACTCGTGACACTCGATCTATCTTAGGTGTGTCTGACTTTATGCCTAATCCGCTTAATCCCCTAGATAAAATTAGATTAAAACCTAAGCCTTTATAGATCGATTAAGCTAATAGGAAACGAAATGACGTAAACGGCGAATGAAATTAACTAAGTTTAATCAATAAAATTTAGTCTTTTATGGGCCGAAAAACTAACGCACGAGAGAGAGAGAGAGAATTCGAAAATTAACGCTCGGTGCGAATACAAAAATTCAAGATCGCGATTGACAAAATACTTTCGAACGCAATTTGACACGCAACAATAAAGGGAGGTGCACCTACTTTGCGGTGCAATTACGGTGATCAGTCGTAATTGTTGATGAAGAAAATCAACTGTCGATGTTCCTCCAATTGATCAGCTGCGCTGCCTCGCTCTCCAATCTGTTGCAATTTGCTGCTGCTATACTGCTGCTACTTGATGCCGCTATAATGCTGTTGCACTCACGCACGTAATTAAATCGTCCCAGAAAACTTTATGAAAGCGGTGAAATACAGTACAAAACAAATTGGCGGTATTCTCGCGAAAACAGCTGAGGCTTAACTGCCTATTTCAAACTCTCGCGCGCCCTCTCTCTCTCTCTTAATGGTTCGAACTAACACGCGAGTAATAGAATCGCGAACGGATCGATTAATTGAATCGACTACCGTTGCATCATATGTATTATCAATAAGAAAATATATTAGCCACAGCGCTCAAGTATCTATCATTGTTACAATTCATATACACGCATATTTTATGTATAGTAATAGTATCGATAGCGGTCATATTTTCCTTAACCCTTTGTCGCTCAAATGGCCAAAATTTCAACGTCAACTTCAAGCTCGTCCCTTTCAATTATAACTCGTGTGAAAGAAATATTGAGATACATATTCTTGTGTAAAAAAATCTCATTTTTCGAATGGCATCGTTAAATTTATTGAAAAATGAACGCAAACAGTTTGTTTTTAACAATAAACAAAAAAATGCAACTTTTCAAAATTTTTTTCTATTGAGGAATTTTTTCAACTATGTTCTCTGTACTCCAGTATATCCTAACCCATCAGGATACGGGACCCGAAGGTTGTACTTCAAAAATATATCTTTAGATACTTCGATTTTGACTGTTAATCGATCCAAAATGGCGCCCGAATGCCCGAAATTATTGCAAAATCACAGAAATTTGTACTTTTGAAGTCGAATCTAAGTTTTAGCAGGCAAAGTGACTTTTCTGAGTTTTATGTCAAAAGATTGGATGCATATTAGCAAAATTAGCTCACGCAATTGATTTTCAAGATGGCGGCCACCAAGAGTCAGCTGAAATAACGTATTTACACGTTTTTATAGCCACTGTATAGTCTCCAATCCTCTTTTTTTGATTGTTTAGTAAACTCTCTGAATCATTAGATCTGAATTCATTATTAGCTTATCAAAATTCAAAATGGCGGATCTAATATGGCAGACCATAACCTGAAAAATAGCTATTTACGGAAAATAAAAAATACCATCGTATTCTACGTAAAATTTGAGATAAAATAACTTCAGTTCATTTTCTCGCTCAGAGTCGCCATTTTCGAGTGAAAAATTCCCAAAGTATCAGAAATCGAAAATTCGCCTCCAAACTTCGCAATCACGCGTTTTCGATCGGAGTTTTCCGATTCTCACTGCAAGCAGGTAAATGCTCTTGAAGACTGTCATTCCTACAGGGTGACCCATTTTAATCTATGGACCCGAATTGCTTCTAAACCACGACATCTGCAAAAAAATGTTTCAGACAAAAGTTGGTCAAGACAAAGGGGGCCATTTGACGGTACCATTAGTTTTGACCTTGAAGTTAATTTTGAAGGTCATTTCAATGTCAAGATGATTTTTTCAAATGGGAACCCCTATTTTGGAGTGCGGGTTTGGAAAGAGTGGAAAATTTTTAATCAAAATTGTCTTATGCAAAAATTTTTTTTGTGACCTTGGAAAGGTCAAAAATGAAGGTCAAATGTCTGAAAAAACTATTATTCGTACTTTTTCTAAAATGACGTGGTTTTCTTGGTAATATTACCGTTCATAATGCTTGTGAAAGATCAATAAATTCTAAGGGTGTTAATTACTTTGATTAGCTTGACCTTGGCATCAATTTTCAAGGTTATTTGAAGGTTATAACGCATTTTTTATTGGTAAACCATATTTTTGACTGCAGTCCCTGTTTTATGATATTAGGTCCTAAAAGAATGTAACTTCTTACATGATGACAGAGATTTCTTAATTTTTTAACCTAATCTTAAGAAGGTCATATCAAGGTCAGTTTAGGAATCTTTGTTTGATTGCTGATTCTTCTTCAGACATGAGTGGCTTTTTGTAATACAAGGAAAGCAAAACAAAAGTACTTTTATCTTACTTTTAACGTTACCCGGAAACAACGACGTGGACGTAGTAAGTTCTGTTTATCGTGAGCCCCCTTGCCTCTCACGTCGGGGTGCTAGATTATCGTGAGTCCCCTTGCCTCTCACGTCGGGGTGCCAGATTATCGTGAGTCCCCTTGCCTCTCACGTCGGGGTGCCAGATTATCGTGAGTCCTCTTGCCTCTCACAATGGCCGCGGTTAACCACGGATAAATTGTTCAAAGTTTTCTCCGTTGGCTTGAAGACACATGCGTACACGTCTTTCAAAACTGTCCACAGTCCTGAGCAATGTTTCTCGAGGAATGGCTGCGCAAGCTGTACGGATTCGTTCCATCATATCCTCCCTCGAGGTTAGTCGTTGTGCAAAAACAACATTTTTCACGTACCCCCACAAGAAAAAGTCGGGTGACGTGAGATCCGGCGAAGAAGCAGGCCATTCAATTGGTCCTCCTCGTCCAATCCACCTGCCATCATAACGATTATTTAAAAAGTCCTGTACAATACGTGCAAAATGAGGCGCAGCACCATCTTGTTGAAGCCACATTCTTTGTCGCGTTGCCAAGTCAACATTTTCCAAGAGACCGGGTAAATGGTCCCTTATCAACGCTAAGTAGCTATGCCTGTCAACATTTTGATCAAAAAAGTAAGGTCCAATAAGATATCCGTTTACGATTCCGCACCAGACCACGAGACTCCATCGATTTTGATGGTCTACAGCTCTAAACCAATAAGGATTTTCGTGTGACCAATAGTGACAGTTATGTCTGTTCAGCTGCCCGTCGCTATAAAACTTAGCTTCGTCGGAGAAAAGTAAGTATCGAAAAAAATAGGGATCATTTTGTATGGTTTGCAAAGCCCATTGGCAGAAATTAATTCGCGCTAAAATATGACGCGGTTGTAAGGCTTGCGTTAGAGTGATGTGGTAAGCGTGATAATTTAAATATCTTAAGATTCTCGAAACTGTACTTTGCGGTATACCCGTTTCTCTTTCAATCTGTCGAGTACTAATGTGCGGATCTAAGTGGACAGCTGCGAAAATTGTTAAGGTTCGAACATCATTATCTTCATAATCATGATGACGGCGTTGGCGAACAAGGTGCCCTTCGCGAGCTCTTTCAGTTAAGGTTCTTATTGTCATATCAGAAGGGTGTCTTCTATCTTGAAAGCGTACAGCATAAAGTCTTGATGCAGCGGCGGAATTGTTGTGACATTCTCCTAAAATTAATATCATATCAACAATTTGTGTTGGTGGATAATCAGCCATATTACGAAATTTCTTCCGGATCAAGTACAAGAAGTGTGAATAGTGATTTAATAACGAGGTAGATTTCAAGGAATAAATAAAATATTACAAATAAATCAATGGCTAACATAAGCTCAATTTTTTTCAATAATACAATTAAAAGTAGTTGAAAAATGATAGTACCACGATAAATTTCGCCATCTAATGAAAATCGGTCAATCTTTGAGCTTTAATATCTCGGAAACAAAAAATAAAATTTTAAGTACGTTTTAAATCTTGAGTCAGATCCTTCAATTAGTTATTATTTTAATTCGTAATTAATAAAAAGAAATTGTATCAATAAGCTAGGGCCATTCTGTGTTAGATCTTATACATATTTATTGATACAGCAATATCAAAAATAAATCTAACAGTGGTGAACGCAGTACGAGCGTCAGACTAGGGATTAAGCGATTTTCGAGTGCATTTTAAAGAAACTTAAAACAAAAATTAGCTAGACTAGGTACTGTACATTGAAAAAAATTCTGAAAACGAAAGGGAACTTCGAACAATTAATCCGTGGCTAATCGAACGTGAGAGGAAAGGGGAATCGAGATAATCTAGCACTCCGACGTGAGAGGCAAGGGGACTCACGATAATCTAGCACCCGAAAGGAAACAGAACTTACTACGTCCACGTCGTTGTTTCCGGGTAACGCTAAAAGTAAGATAAAAGTACTTTTGTTTTGCTTTCCTTGTATTACAAAAAGCCACTCATGTCTGAAGAAGAATCAGCAATCAAACAAAGATTCCTAAGCTGACCTTGATATGACCTTCTTAAGATTAGGTTAAAAAATTAAGAAATCTCTGTCATCATGTAAGAAGTTACATTCTTTTAGGACCTAATATCATAAAACAGGGACTGCAGTCAAAAATATGGTTTACCAATAAAAAATGAGTTATAACCTTCAAATAACCTTGAAAATTGATGCCAAGGTCAAGCTAATCAAAGTAATTAACACCCTTAGAATTTATTGATCTTTCACAAGCATTATGAACGGCAATATTACCAAGAAAACCACGTCATTTTAGAAAAAGTACGAATAATCGTTTTTTCAGACATTTGACCTTCATTTTTAACCTTCCCAAGGTCACAAAAACAATTTTTGCATAAGACAATTTTGATTTAAAATTTTCCGCTCTTCCCACACCCGCACTCAAAAATAGGGGTTCCCATTTGAAAAAACCATCTTGACCTTGAAATGACCTTCAAAATTAACTTCAAGGTCAAAACTAATGGTACCGTCAAATGGCCCCCTTTGTCTTGACCAACTTTTGTCTGAAACATTTTTTTGCAGATGTCGTGGTTTAGAATCAATTCGGGTCCATAGATTAAAATGGGTCACCCTGTATATAAATTTTCTCTCAAATTCGCGAACCATTTCACGTTTGTGAATTCCGAAAATCGAAAATATCTGGTCATGAAATTATTTCAGTGTCTGTAATGACAATGTTGTTTTTATGAGTTTATTCCTAAAAAAACTGTATTCAAGATCGCATTTATCGCACAGTCCCTGATAGGTAATCTCATCCTAGACTCGAGAATAGGAGTTCTACAGACCCAGAAAGCATAGTCGTGATAGAATTTTTCCCCGATTTGCAATCTGTTCCACGTTTGTGAGGATAGATTCCAGAAAAATATTTGGGCATGAAATCATTTGGATAGCTTTTGATTGCATTGGATTGGATAGCTGCATGGATTTGCATAACTTCATTCCCTAAAAAAATTGTATCTACATTCATACATAAGGCACAATGCCCAAAAGGAAATCTAATTGTAAACATGAGAATAGTAGTTCTGCAAATTTGGAACAATCCAGTCAACGGAACCCAGTTGCACAAGGGTTCATTGAGTATGACGAACGTGGAGAATTCATCAATGCTAATATAATACCAAATGCTGAAGATTCTGGTGAATCTGATTCAGATATTTCAATAAATGGAAATTCTGATGATTCTTCAGAAGACGATTCAGGCTCGGAGCAAGTTGATGATTCCACGACCATGTTTATCGTCAATTCTTACGATGATGTTTACAAAAGTTAGAGTAGTTCACAAAAGAAATTAGAGAATGATCACCAGTACGAATGGCTCAATGGAGAGCATAATCATAATAGGACTTTCACAACTGAGATATTCCTCAGAAATTCGGATAAAGAAAGCATATTGAAAAGTACTCCAACAAATTTATTTGAATGCTTCTTCACTCTCGAAATGAAGGATCACATCATTGAATGCACAAAAATAAATGGCTGTGAAATGTCAAGGACTGAACTTGATGTATTCATTGGTATTATTATATTTACCACATACAATAAAAGACTATCTCAGAGAGATTACTGGTCTACGGACTCACATTTGAGAGGTGAACCGGTAGTATCCGCAATGTCCCGTAAAAGATTTGAACAGATCAAGTCAAAAATCAAATTTCATAAGCCTGAAGAGAGAAATAATACTGATAGGATCTATCGCGTCAGAAAATTGACAGATATATTTAGAAAAAATTTGATGCGTTATGGTATTTTTTCAACAGCATTGTCAATAGACGAAATGATGCTAAAGTTTTATGGAAGAACAGTTTTGAGACAATTCATAAAAGGTAAGCCCGTGAGATTCGGAATCAAAATGTGGGCCCTCTGCTGTGCCAATGGCTATCTTTTTGATTTTGAAGTTTACTGTGGGAAAAATTCTGATACGGATGGGGTATTATCAAAATGTGCTCTAGGTAGTCATGTGGTTGTCAATATGCTGCAAGTAGTTTTCAGTACCGTGACTCTTCGTAACAGAGATCGATTGCACATTTACTTCGATAATTTGTTTACTAGCCCAGATTTACTTATCCATTTGAAAAAATATGGGTTGTGTGCTACTGGTACAGTTAGAGAAAATAGAGTCTGTGTCAAAAATAGTATCCAAAAGAAAGACGATCGAGGAAAATATGAGGTAAAACATGATCAGAATAGTGGTTTGAATTTCTTGACCGTAATGGACTCGAAACCAGTCTCTATTTTATAAACTGCAGCTGGAGCAATACCACTAGGCCCTGTTCTAGGTCGCCAAAAAGGTCAAAAAGAAAAGAGAGAACTTGACTTCCCGAGAGCTTTTTTGATTTATAATAAATTCATGGGTGGAGTTGATCTATATGATCAACGTTGCAATAAAATAGAACCAATAATACGATCTAAAAAATGGACGTGGATAATATTTATCCGACTTATTCAAACTTCCATAGCTAATGCTGTGATTGTATATAATACTGCTAATCAGAGTAATGGCATGAAAATGAGTACAAAAGATTTTGCTATGGGAATAGGTAAGAATTACTTGAGCAGGTCTTGTAGAAAATCGGGATCATTACTCCATGAAACCAAACAACTTGAGGTCCGAAAGCTGTGCGGCAATCAGGGTTGTGGAATTCGTACACGAAAGTTTTGCACTACATGTTCTATGTATTATTGTGGTACATGCTTCAAAACGGTTCATCCCTAAATGGAAGGAAGATAAGAAACTATAAATTAAAAAAAACCTAAGAAAATGTTTGAAAAATACAAAAAATACAAAAAAATACAAAAAATATACAAAAAATACAAAAAAATACAACAAAAATATGATTTTCGAAAGCGTTTACCTCCTCGTGGTGAGAATCGGGCAACTCTAGTGACTACTGATAAATCAGAGGCAATGAACGCACGATCGCGATCATAAGGCCATTACATCGTCTTAGAAGCACGATTGTGAATTTTCGATTTCTGATACTTTGGGAATTTTTCACTCGAAAATGGCGACTCTGAGCGAGAAAATGAACTGAAGTTATTTTATCTCAAATTTTACGTAAAATACGATGGTATTTTTTATTTTTCGTAAATAGCTATTTTTCAGGTTATGGTCTGCCATATTAGATCCGCCATTTTGAATTTTGATAAGCTAATAATGAATTCAGATCTAATGATTCAGAGAGTTTACTAAACAATCAAAAAAAGAGGATTGGAGACTATACAGTGGCTATAAAAACGTGTAAATACGTTATTTCAGCTGACTCTTGGTGGCCGCCATCTTGAAAATCAATTGCGTGAGCTAACTTTGCTAATATGCATCCAATCTTTTGACATAAAACTCAGAAAAGTCACTTTGCCTGCTAAAACTTAGATTCGACTTCAAAAGTGCAAATTTCTGTGATTTTGCAATAATTTCGGGCATTCGGGCGCCATTTTGGATCGATTAACAGTCAAAATCGAAGTATCTAAAGATATATTTTTGAAGTACAACCTTTGGGTCCCGTATCCTGATGGGTTAGGATATACTGGAGTACAGAGAACATAGTTGAAAAAATTCCTCAATAGAAAAAAATTTTGAAAAGTTGCATTTTTTTGTTTATTGTTAAAAACAACCTGTTTGCGTTCATTTTTCAATAAATTTAACGATGCCATTCGAAAAATGAGATTTTTTTACACAAGAATATGTATCTCAATATTTTTTTCACACATAACGAGATCCCGCATGAGCGCCGTTGTGGATGATCCTACGGAGCTACTTAAGAGAGTTGGTAACGGCGATCGGGACGACTGGCACACAGCGGAGAAACTTTCGGGAGTGGGCGACCGTGATGTGAATAACCGGCGCACCACGTGTCTAACCGGTCCATTCCGATCAACGTTCCGCCTGCTCCCGCGCTGTGGTGGTGATTCCACCCACTGCGGCGGCCGACTGCAGCGATCAGCGGCGCAGTATGCGCAATTCCATCCCTCGCATACTGGCATAGTGTCGTCGTCGTCGTTGTCGACCTGCAACAACAAAAATGAAAACTTATAACAAATCTACCCCGATTAGAAAAAAAAAAATTCATACCTGTTCTTGTCAACGGTTGGGCGTCTCTTGTTGCTCTGGTGAAACTAAGTTCACTAAGAGCGGCTGTGGCGTCGTGATATCGATCCCGGGTGCTGCTCTAAGCATCACTAGGTCGACGTGTGTCACGCATCGTGGTTCTTGTGGTGGTGGTGGACGCGAGACAATGACCTGACAAACCATCTTCACGTCGTCGTCATCGTCATCAGACCTGTAAAAAAAGATTCTTTATAAAAAAAATTAATTCATATATCTATATATAACAATATATTAAAAATTAATAAAGATTAAACTTACACATTCACCGTCGAAGACGATCGGGAGCATGGAGACGGTGGCAGTACTTGGAGTCGCGACCGACGCCTGCTGTAATAGTATCGCATATATTAATAGAAACATATCTATGCTTCGTATGAAATTCGAAAGTGAGAGTTCGCGAAGTAACCGTTACTATGCTGATAACGACAACGACGACGATAAAAACCAGACATAAAGTAACGTAAAAAGAATGCGATCGAAAACAAAACAAATAATTTTCAATATGTGTGAGAGAGAGAGAGAGAGAGAGAGAGAGAGAGGGACATTAAATTTGAAATTGAGTATATAATCTCTCTCTCATATACACACACAAACATACGTATACATATATAACGAATAATACTATTACATTAAGAAATTGATAAATTATCTATATAAAATGTTATCAATTTATCAATTTAGTAATAAAATATTATTAGATATATAAATTTTTAATAATATATAAATTTTTAATAATAAGAGTACATGTAATCATTATATTAAGACAATTCTCTTTCAAATTGAGTATTTACTCTCTTTTACGCCTTTATCTCGTTCTCTTTGGCATTGTTTTTACTTTCGACTGCCTATTTGACACCTCGGTTTCCGTCAGTTTACTCACTTGCTTTATCATGCTCTCACATTCCTTATTTAATGAAAAAGAACAGAACCTTTTTTAAAGTAAAGAACATATATGCTCTTATTATTATAAAAATTTATGTATACCTAACACCATTATACTAATAAATTAATAAAATTTAAATATAATTGTTTTACTAGGTGTTGGTGTTCGCGGCTGCTCGACAACTTTGTCCACCGCTGCTTCAATCTGTGGTACCATCACTTCGAAGACTTCATCTTCGAAAAGATCACAGTCCTCACCTAATGCTGCCATAACTTCGTCCAGCGCGTCTTGTCACGGCCTATCGTCCAGCGTAAACAATTGTTCTAACACTTCCTCTCTCACTGCACTATCGTCTTTCCGCTGCATTTTACTACAGTAAACTTAACTTCATAACCAAAAAAGTCACAACGACGTATCGTTGCGAGGCGATCGAATTTTTATTCATTTTCGAAAATACTTGCCACGCTTCGGTTATTGGTCGAAGAATTGGGAATGAGTAGGAGTGGGGACTACGCGACAGCACTGATTTTGTCGCGCGCATAAAACGATCATAACTGGTGGTGGGAGTAACTAAAGAAATAGTGATTAGTGCGGAGAAAAGACGCCAATGTGTATTAATACAAGATCGCGATAGCGCGTGCGCTTTTTTTCAGGCAACGGATGAATTGTAGGTGGTGGCAAGCCATTGGTAGTGACAAGTTGCAGCGAACGAACGATCGGCCCTTTTCTGGGCCACCTTTTTTTCAAGTTGACGAAACTATAAAATCTCAACAGTTAATTGATATCATCAATTAATATAAATTTAAAACAGCACTTTTCAGTGCTAAATTTCAATTATAGACAAACTATTTGTTCAATAGAAAAACTTATAGTATTTTTATAAATCAGTACATTTAAGTGCTATTCGATCGTATGTGTAAATATATCGTAGCCGCAAAGGTAAGTACTAAAAAACAAACGTTTCAACAAAAAAAACAAAAATTTCAAATTACGAATGAATTCAACCTTATGTTTTTCTTTATTCTTACCCCTCCATTTTCAGCGAAACGAGCAGGTAAGTATAAGGTAAGTATTTTTTTAATTAGTTAAAAAATATACTATATTAAAATAGTTTGTTTAATTCAGTGTACGAAAAAATACTAAAAAATGATAATTTTTTCCTAAATCATGAAATAATATACAGTTATTACGCACTATCTTTAGAAAGAGCAACAATGGCTCAGACGGTAGAGCACTGTCGTATAGATGCAAAGAAGGCTAGGTTCGATTCTCCTGTATGTCTTTTTTTTTAATCATTTTTCTTGTTCTTAAATAAATTTTAATTAATTAATTTTAATAATTAATAATTTTAATAACATTTTATTACTGAAAGATTATTAAACGAAATAATACGATAAATAATGTTACTAATTTTTTTCTTATAGAGTATTAGATTTAGACAATTAATTATTTATATCTACATTATCAACAATTAAATTCAACAGAAAGGATCAGTAATTTCTTCTTAATTAAAATAATTGAAGTATCGTTATTAAAAAAAAAAACAACAATAAAAAAATGTCTCTAAAATCAGTGCGTATATGCGACAGTTTTAAATGACATCACTCCTATAGACCGTTGAGTCAATTCCCCACGAGTTGTATGCTTTGCATACATACGCGCACGCGCGCGCACGTGTATGTATAACTTATAACAAATTAAATGAATTTTTTATGGAAATGTATGGCATGTATGGAATTTTTTTTTAATGGAGGATAGAGGGGTGAAATCTCGTTACAAACGCGCGTACGTGTATGTACGAGACCGGTCCAGAAAGTATCGGGCCTACCTTTATATTTTCGTGCTAGCATTATTCTTTATCATCTGGTGGGTGGCATCCTTCAAAGTAATCCTCACTTGATTGAATAGCACGGTTCCATCGATGTTTCCACTTTTCAAAACTGTCCTGGAACTCACTTTTAGGGATAGCCTTAAGTACACTCGTCGCATTGTTTTCAACCGTTGTTTTGTCATCGAATCGGTGTCCTTTGAATGGTTTTTTAGTTTTGGGAAACAGCCAAAAGTCACAAGTGGCTATTTCGGGACTGTATGGAGATTGTCGAAGCAATGCGATATTGTGTTTGCTCAAAAACTGCTGCACAAGATTGGATGAATGCGCTGGCGCATTATCGTGATGGAGAAGCCAGTCACCACTACTCCAAAAGTGCGGCCGTTTTCTTCTAGTTCTCGCACAGTCATACGACGATCTTGTTCGATTGCAAGTCGCACCCGCTCAATATTATCTGCGGTTTTTGTCATCGAAGATCGGCCGGAACGAGAATCACTATCGACAGAAGTGCGACCATCCTTGAACCGTTTATACCACTCTTTTATTCGTGTTTTGCTCATACACTCGCTTCCGAAGGCCTTTTACATCATTTCAATAGTTTCCGAACTCGTTTTTCCGAGTTGAAAGCAAAATTTGATGCAAATTCGTTGATCTTGTTTTTCAGTCATTTTTGACAATATCAAAATCCGACGAACGCGAAAAAAGCACTATAAACAAAGACACGCTGCGCATGAAGTATACGTCCGGCAGGTGTCAGTAAGTAACCAATAGATTCGTGAGGCTTTATTGTTGACGTTTCTGTCCAGTAGAGGTCACTCGAACACTATGGTGCGAAAATATAAACGTAGGCCCGATACTTTCCGGACAGATCTCATATAACTCGTAATAAATTAAATGAATTTTTTTATGGAATGTATGGCATGTATGGCACGTATGGTATGTATGGAATGAATGGAATGTATGGCACGTATGGCATGTATGGAATGTTTTTAATGGAGGGTGGAAGAGGGAATCTCAATGATCCGCTATAAAAATGAGCAGCATCTTATCAGCAGTCGCATTCGCATCGAGTGTGAACTAGTGTAAAGTGTGAAAGAAAAAAAAGTGATACGAGGATTCTACAATGAGCTCCAAAAAGATTTACTATAGGTAATTATTTGTTTTATTGTTTATAGAACATTTTTTATATATTTTTTCAATATTTTTTTTATTTGTGCAGATTTGAGTAAGCGAGGCTGGATAGCTTCACGTCTCAATGGATATGCGCACACGTACGACCAGCAGATATTGCTGCGGCCGGCTTTTATTATACGGGACACCTCGATCGAGTGCGCAGTTTTGAATGTGGTCTAGAAGTCAGTCGTTGGGAAAAAGGTGATGACCCTGTGACGGAACATCAGCGCTGGGATGGCGGCTGCCTTTTCATTCGCAACAGAAGTTGTGTTTGCGTACACCCTTACTGCCGACCACTATTGGCGGTTGTAGTCAGTGCTTCCGTTAGCCGTCTCTATTATAGCGCTGCTGCAGAGAGCATTGACGCGATATTGACGTTTCCAGCGGGCGCGACGTGGACGCCGGAAGTTAGCGTTTCTCTATTGTGAGTGTGATCCACACAATAGAGCACCCACTACTACTATTACTACTACTACAACTACTACTATTATTACTACACCGGCTGTTGTCAATCCAGCTCAAGACTCAACAGTTCGCTGGAACGACATCAATAGTGCGTTCAAAGGTAGAATAAAGACTGGTGTAATAACCAATCTGAAACATCTGGATTTGAATGCGTTTTTGAGGCATGCCAAATCATTATTCCATGCTCAAATTAAGGAGACATTGAAGAAACATAGTTCTTTAAAAGTGAATGCCGTACTGGATGCCGAGTATGCAGTTGAATAGAATAATTGCGATGAAACGCTCGATGTGAGGCATTTCAATACGACGATGGCACTGATATACCTAACCACAGATATAGACGAGTGGTTAGTCGAAAACGTTTTAGAACTAATTAGTAAGAACTCGGAAGAATTTCAAGAGCAAGACTCGGACTGGTCTCTTCGTGTTATATTAAACTTAACCGTAAATATCAGCAAGTACAATCCTATGAGGGCTGGTTCTTACGTTAAATTGCCCGAGCCTATTAGAAGAAGGAGAGCCTGTGTGAACGTGCGGAACAACGACAACGAATGCTTCAAATGAGCCATCCTTTGGCGTTACATCCAGTCGCAAAGAATGCATGTCGTGTCATTGCCTATACTGCTCATCAAAGATTCAAAGATCTATCATTTCCGGTACATCCGAAAGAAGTCGTGAAATTCAAAAAGCAAAACAACGTTTCAGTGAACGTGTACATTTTTAATTTGTATAATGGGTTCTACGATGTGTTGCCGTAACATTTGACTGGTGTAAAGACAGGCATTTGAATCTTCTTCTAGTGGAAAATTATTATATCTACGTTAATGCCGATGTGAACGAAGAGCAGTAAACGGAACGTCCCGGTATACCTTACAAAGTGCACTATGTTTGGATAAAAGACTTATCTCGATTGATGTATCGACATTTGTCATTTCGCAAATGTTAGTCGTACATATGCGATCGTCGCTTGCACTACTTTCTAACTGAACAGAGATTGAAAACGCACGAGATTGACTGTAAAAATGTGAATATGTGTAAAATTGTGCTTTCTAGTGGCAAGGATAAATTTTTACAATTTGAAAACTTTAAAAATGAGTGCGCGATATCGTTCGTTGTGTACGCCGATTTTGAGAGTCTCTTGGAAACGGTGTTCAACAACGAATGGATCTATCAATGTCACAAACCGTACAGCGTTGGCTTTTTTGTCAAGTGTAGGTACGACGACTCTCTTTCGTGTTATCAAAGTTATAGACGACCGTCGATGACGTTGGTCCGGCCGAGTTGTTCGATCGCAATCTTCACGATTTGGCCAAGTATCTGCACGAGTTGTACAGAATCCCACAGCCTATGGAAAATTTAACGTTCGAAGAGACATTTAGCTTTCTTCGTGCTACGCTATGTCATATATGTAATAGGCTTTTTGTCAAGAAAAAAGACACAAAAGTTCGCGATCATTGTCACTTTACGGGAAAGTATCATGGAGCTGTTCACAGCACGTGTAACATTGCTTATCAAGAATCGAGAAGTATACCCATTTTTTTTCACAATCTCAGTGGATACGATGCGCATCTATTTATCCGGGAAATCACGAACAAATTTCCCGGTTGAGTGAGCCTCATTCCTCAAACCAAGGAAAAATACATATCTTTTACGAAGTACGAGGTCGGTACCGATATAAAGCTGCGTTTCGTCGATTCGTTTCGATTTATGGCGTCTTTATTCGAAAAACTACCGTTGTACTTGGAAAAACACGATATTCTAGATCGAAATTTTCAGCAAGATGACGGATACATACTGCCACAGATTGTCCTACTCAAGAGAAAAGGTGTATTTCCGTATGACTATGTGTCGTCGTTTACAAAACTCGAGAAGACAACGCTTCTACAAAAGCAAGATTTTTACAGCAGTCTGTACGATTCGGATATCAGTGACAGGGAGTACAGTCAAGCGGAGAATGTTTGGAGAACGTTCGACATCACGGATCTCGGCAACTATTCGGATTTGTATCTTAAGAGGGACGTTCTCTTGTTGGCCGAAGTTTTTGAAAACTTCAGAGCGAAGTGTCGAACGGCGTATCGCTTGGATCCGGCCCACTACTATACGACGCCTGGATTGAATTGGGATATCATGTTGAAATATAGTATACGGGTGTAAGGTTGGAGCTTTTGACGGATATCTACATGCTCATGTTTATCGAGCACGGCATTGGCGGTGGAATTAGCCAGTGTTGCAACAGGTACGCTGCCACGAACAATCCATACATGGGAGACGACTTTGATCCACAGAGAGATGACAAATATTCGATGTATTTCGACGTCAATAACCTTTACGGCTGGAGTATGCCGAGCCTCTTCCACTCGGTGATTTTGAATGGCGCGACAGTGACGCCAACTTTTCCTTCGATATTCCTGATGATTCAGCCTTCGGTTATATACTTGAGGTGGATTTGGAGTATCCAAAAGAAATTCATGATGCGCATAGAGATATGCCATTTTGTCCAGAGCACAAAGCTGCTCCGGAATCCAAACAGAAAAAACTCATGACGACTCTCGATGATAAGGAGCGTTACGTATTCCACTACAGAGCTCTAAAACAAGCAATAAGGCATGGCTTGCACCTATCGCGAAGATACATCGGGCTTTAAAGTTTAATCAGAGCCCATGGCTCAAGAAGTACATCGCTTTGAATAGCGAGTTGCGTAAACTAGCGGCAAACGTATTCAAAAAAATGCTGTACAAACTGTTCAACAATGCGGTGTACGGCAAGACTATGGCAAATGAGAAGAAATGCATTAATGTTAAGTTGGTGAACAAGTGGGAGGGGTGATACGGTGTCGAAACTCTGATAGCTCGACAAAATTTCCACAGTAGCGACATTTTCGACAATGAACTGATGGCGATTCAACTATTGCGGACGGAAATCACAGTGAGAAAATCCATTTACGAGGTGTGATCAAAAAGTAAGGTGAATTTTGAAATTTAGCGGGCTACGTCCGTTCGATCTTCGACTTTTTTATTTGGTTATGTCGGTACACTCGTCTAGAACATACGTTCCAAATTTCAGCTTTGTAGTATGTTTGGTTTGTTTGTGAGAGGCATCAAGGTTAGAAGTGTTTTGCGTGCTCCACGATTTGCTGCTGTCTAAAAACATGGATCAAAGAGTTTGCATTAAATTTTGTGTGAAAAATGGAATCAAATGTTCCAAAACACTTGAAATGCTGAAAGTGGCATACGGTGAGTTTACTTTAAGCCAAAAAAATGTTTACAAGTGGTATAAACTCTTCCGAGAAGGCCGAGAAGACACCGACGACGAACCTCGTTCTGGACGCCCCAGCACATCAACAACTGATGAGAATATTGAAGAAGTGAAGAAAATAGTGTTGGGAAATCGTCGAATTACCATTAGAGTAATTGCTGATGATATTGGCATCTCATTTGGTTCGTGCCAATCAATTTTGACGAGTGTTTTAGACATGAGACGTGTGTCAGCGAAGTTTGTTCCGAAATTGCTCAATTTCGACCAAAAGAAACGTCGCATGAGCATCGCCCAAGAGCTACTGAATGACGTCAACGATGATCCAGATTTACTCAACAGGGTTATAACAGGTGACGAAACATGGGTATACGGTTATGACGTCGAGACTAAGACTCAATCGTCCCAGTGGAGGCATTCTGGATCACCAAGACCAAAAAAAGCACGCCAAGTTCGATCAAATGTAAAGGTTTTGCTTACAGTTTTCTTTGACTGCAGGGGCGTGGTGCATCATGAGTTCTTGCCACAGGGTAGAACAGTAAATAAGGAATATTACCTGCAAGTTATGCGCAATTTGCGCGAAGCAATCCGCCAGAAACGTCCGAATTTGTGGAAAAATAAAAATTGGCTTTTGCACGATGATAACGCCCCTGCTCACACATCGTTGCTTGTGCGCGAATTTTTGGCTAAAACCAACACAGTAACGATGCCACAGGCACCGTATTCCCCAGATCTGGCCCCCTGTGACTTCTTTTTGTTCCCAAAACTGAATAGGCCCATGAAAGGACGGCGTTTTGCCACGATTGAGGAGATAAAGACGGCATCGAAGGATGAACTAAACAAGATCACAAAAAATGATTTTTTGAAATGCTTTGAGGATTGGATAAAGCGTTGGCACGAGTGCATTATATCCGAGGGGGATTACTTTGAAGGAGATAAAATAAAAATTGATGAATAAATAAATATTTTTTGAGAAAAATAAAAATTCACCTTACTTTTTGATTACACCTCGTATGTTCTAGACGAGTGTACCGACATAACCAAATAAAAAAGTCGAAGATCGAACGGACGTAGCCCGCTAAATTTCAAAATTCACCTTACTTTTTGATCACACCTCGTATGTATATCAATGTACGCATAACAAAAAAAAGAAGAATATAAACTTTCTTTATATTTTTTCAAATCAAAATATGTGTGTGTGTGTGTATGCGTGTGTGCGTGTGTGTGTGTTTATTTATTAATTCTTCAATCTACATAGTTTTCTTTTTTTTCACAATTCGGTTCTATTTATCCAACTATTGTGCGAATGATAAAATCCTAACCACTTTACGAAAACTAGATTACCACGCCTCTTAATAACCTTCTCTACTAGATAGATGTGGGGATATTTGGTTTTCTGAAGTTCCTGTTCGTAAAAGCCACCTAAGAAAGGCTTATTTTGATAATCTTTCAAATTATAATTAGTTGGATTTGTTAGTGCCATGCGCACAATTGTAAATATTTTCGTTGGGCAATTTGGTGTATATCCTTTTTCAAATATTTGCTTTGCTTTGCTCACTCTGACTTTGTCGCCAACTTTAAATTTTGGCTTTCTTCTTTTTCTTCTTCAACGTATTGTATAAATTTTTTTAATACTTGAGCTTGATTTACCACTGTAACTTGGATAGGTTTTATACCAATAGTTTTGTGTTTCCGATTATTGTAAGCAGCTGTGAGCACCGGTAGTGCGTCTAACCATTTGTAGTTCCCACGGAGACTAAACTTTTTCGACATAGCGTTCTTCAACGTGCGATTAAATCGTTCGCATATCGAAGCTTTGAGCGAACTATTGGTAGAGTACAGATTGATATTATATTTTGTCACAAGAGCTTGAAAATCTGCATTGTAAAGTTCCTTGCCTCTATCCGTATGAAGACTCTTCGGCCGTCTACCTTTTGTTAAAATAGATTTCATAGGCACTGTCACATCGCAACCGGTTTTCCTTTTCACTGGCACAGTCCACGCGTGCTTGAAAAAATTATCAATTATCGTAAGAAGCCAATTGTAGCTGCGATTTTGTCTAGAATAGGCCTGTATATCGACGAGAACGGCTTGCCACGTCTCATCGATACCTCGAACGTCGTACTTTCGTCTTGAATAATTACATCTCGTAGGTTTGTGCAACTCCTCCACCACGGCTTCCATCTAATCGACTGTTTTCCAAATTTTCAATACTTGACTTTTTTCGTGGTAATACCTTTTTGATAATTGCATCCAAATCCTCAAGATCACTCCTCTATCCGGCAATCACGTCTCTCATAGATTTGATAGCCATCTGAATGATGTTTTCCGCAGTTTCCCAATTTATATCATCTTTAGCCTGCCGTAGAGGAGCAAGATTTTCCAATCTTTTATTCTCTAGATCGTAATGGTACTCACTCGTAATGGTACCGATACTAGGTGGATCGCGAAAATCGTGGACTCCTTGCTCTTTATATTTACGTCCGAATATGTCAACGTTCATCTTGATAATGCTCGAACGATAGGTGTGCTCTTAGTATACATATCCACCCTCGCGAAATTCTTCGATTATCGAATGAATTACGTTGATGTAATTATTGTTACCAGCTGATTGCTCAGCCACTAACAGTCGAAGATGATCAACGAGCTCATTCGGATCATCCTAGTATAGGTAATCCATAGAAGTATTATTTCGCGCAACCTTGTAGATAGGCAAAGACGTATCAGTAGTCTGTCGCCGCCCCTCGCCTCCTTTATTTTTTTTAGTCAAACCAAATAACGGACCAATTATGTTATTGGATTTGTTATTATTGTGTGCTCGAATAGCCTCATTTGGATTATTTTTCTCCCTATAAATATTAGATATCTCTAATATTTCTTTGTAGCTTTTGAGATCATTGGAAGTGATTAAACTTTGACCAGGCTGCTTTGCAACCAGTAACTCCATTAAACTCTGTGTTTTTGGATACTTGAAACCATCGACGTCTACGTTATTTTTAGCAAAAATCACCGTAGATTTACGTACTCCATAAATCAAGTCCACAAAATTCGAATCACTTTTATCCAATCCATCCGTGTACTTGTCGCTAGCTAAATGCTCATCCTCGCTCGGTTCCTCGGATAAACTGTTATAAAACTGTGTAGTATTGTGCGTGACAGTAGCATCGCTATCTTTGACACTAGACTGAGCGGTTTTATACTCGACGACATTATCAGCCGGATAATTAATTTCGTATTTTAATTTTTTTTTGTTTAGAAATTTCGGTTTTTTATCTGTAACGGGAGTTTCGGGGGGAAGATTTTTTTTTCCTTCTCACTTATTAAATTTTTCATTGGATCCACTTCGCTAATTATGGCTTTAAGAGGATCGACTAGTGGTTTGAATGTATTATTCAAGACTTCGTCGGTATACTCACGGTTATGCTTCAATAAACTATATTTTTGTCTTATTGCGTCTTGCGCTTTTATGAGTTAAGAAAGCACATGTTTTTCCCATTGATAATCAGCCTATTATACTGCATTGGTATACTGCATTGCTATCGTGATAATTTATAACAAAACAATCAAAGCCCTTTCGATATCTTCCACAGTTTATAGCTCTATCTTTGTCGATCACTAAAAACCCATATTTATCATCCAACCAGCATTTTGCACAAAGTTGTTTAAATTGATTGTAAGTCATATCTGAATTCACATGATCGTCGTATATATGTTTCATATCTGCTTCGTCTTATTGAAAAATTGCCAATAAATTGACGTTATCTCTCACGAGATGCTTAGAAATACGCGCGTACGTTTGCGAGAGATAGAAACAGTCGACGCTCCTATGTCTGCCCATACAAAAGAAAGCGCGTAAATTATCCTGTTTCTCACAGGCGATGTCGTCGAATATCATAATTGAATTAGGCAATGCATGCTCGGGATCGATCACGGATTCGTGCTCCTTGAACGGAAAATACTTCACTCCGTCTATCGGCTTTAACATCTCTTCCAATAATTTATACTTTGGCTGATCGAGCAATTTCGAGTACACCTAGACATTTTCGAATCTAACGACATTGTGGTGAGTGATAAGCGCCAAAAAACTGTTGGTCTTGCCACAGTTGGATGGATCACAAAACATAGCTCTGATGCTATTCGGCAGTAAATCTCCGTGACGCTTTGGTTGTTTATCTTCCCGCACGATGACGTAAAAATTTTCTACGGGAAGTTTCACAGTTTGTTCCTTGAAATTCCTACTCACGAGACAGAGTTCGAACGATAACTGACCACATGGCTATATATACTATATACCTGTTTTTATAATTTCAAACGTTAATCGTGTGTTGGACTTAATCACATGCAAACTTCAAAGAGTAAAGAAAGGACGAGGATTCGTCAATGATATCATCAATAAATTTCCATTTGAACTCTATATTCCAGGTTATCAATATTGCGGACAAGGAACTAAGTTACGACACGTTTAGCTCGCGGCGATCCAGGAATCAATCCTCTCGACGCAGCTTTCAAGCAACACGACATAGCGTACTCGAAAAATTGAGAAAATATACAGGCTAGAAATATCGCAGACAAAATTTTAACTGAAAAAGTGATCGAAAAAGTCTTCGCTAAAGATTCTAGTTTTGGTGAGAAAGCAGCTGCTTACGCTGTATCTAACGCCATGAAATTAAAATCAAAGTTTGGTATGGGTCTCACGAAGAAAAGAAAGAAAACCAAGTCGAAGGTACGTAAGAAAACTAAAAAGTTAGTTAATTTGAAAAGCGTGATCAAAGCAACATTCAAATGGGCAAGGAAAAATGTGGGTACAAAGTCATCGATTCTGCTTTGAAAAAAGCTCGTACAATCGTTAAAAAAGTTGGTGGAAAAGCAAACATCAACGTTCCAAGAATTCTGCCAATATCAACTAAGATGGATGGAGCTTTGCCCTTCCTTATACCACTTTATGCAGGCTTGAGTAGAACTGGCGCTATAGCTGGTGGCACCGCGGGAATCACAAAAGCCGTGAACGATGCAAAGTCTGCAAAATAGCAATTGGAAAAGAACAAGAGACACAACAAAACGATGGAAGCCATTACTCTGGGAAAAGGATTGTATCTAAAACCTTTTAAAAAGGGCTATGGACTTTATCTCTAACCTTATCTGGGATCAGATTTGAAAAAAAAAGTTCGAAATAAATTTACCGGATAGAGCCCTCACAAACACCGACTTGATGAAGTATGCAAAAATTTTGAATATACCAAATTTTCGCGGAGTCTTCATGAGAAATGACTTACCGAGTTCTGGACCATATTATCACGAATCAGCTATAGTCAATCTTGATGACGTCGAAGGTACAAGGACGCTCTCAGTGGCTTATCGCAAAATCGGAAAAAACGTCACATATTTCGATAGCTTTGGAGATTTTAGGCCACTTATTGATTTAATAATGTATCTTGGCAATATGGCGATCAAATATAATACGAAAAGATATCAAGATTTCAATTCTCACGTATGCGGTTATCTTTACTTACAATTTTCGTACGAGGGTATAAAAGTAAAGGCAACGTGAAAATATCGGTAGTCGTGTTCGAACAGTTATGGAGGATTTGTTAACTCTCTCTCTCTCTCTCTCTCTCTCTCTCTCAGGTAATTCTTCACTGTTGGAATCGCACTATTTCCCACCAATCGAACTATCACAGCATAAATCTTAAAATTGGGCTTAGTCGAGTTCCTAACGTTCAACTCGATACCTAACATCGACGTACATAATAATAAATTTTACGTCGCAAATCAAATTATCTACATACGTGTCGGGACCTACGAGATCGAGGACATTAATAAATTTCTTCGCAAAGCTGTGCAGCCTCCCCGCACTAATAATAATAATAATATAACATTAAGTTTGAAACCAAACAACAAGAATAGAAGTAGAATTCTATCGCACGATTGTTGGATTTTTCACAACGTCCATTAGAGGCAAACGTATCTCACAACTCTGATTTGCCCGTCAATATTCTCAAGGTGAACGCTGTGAGAGTCCAGTATATTATATCCGCTAGCGCTTATTTGCACAGAAACACTGTTCACGATATTCATACATTTTTTCCAGGAGTACCGCCTGGATATAACATTATTGAAATTCTCTCTCACGTGATTTATCTTCCAGTTACGAAAAAGTCTGTAGATTGTTTACGAGTACAATTACGCAACGTTGATCAAGATGGAAATTTAATTAATTTTTTTGGTGAAGTCATAATCATCAGATTACATCGCACAAGCGCACGATGGGAATCGTTTACGATTCAAAGAGTGGTAGGGACTGTATAAGCACTGAAAAATGTAAACCCACCATCAGTCGTCGACTGAAATTGAAAACGCCAACACGGTGAACTCCAGTCATCAATCGTCATCGGAAAGCGAAAGTTTTAACACGTTAAAGCAAAAAGTTCCTAAAATATCTTGGGTTAAGAATAGTTTCTGGTGGAAAATAAATTGCCTAATTTTTTTTTTTTTTTGTTTGCTGCTTTCAACGAAACGAAGGAGAACATTCTAGAAATACAATCACCTCTCGTCTTTGATGAATCTTTGGCTCATTACGAGTTCCACGCTTATCAATCTTACACCAACTCATAGTTCAAAAATAGTGACGAGATTCGTATATCAATTCAACATCAAGTCTTGCGCCTTTTATCATTTCGCAGCTCGTTACACATTTATGGACGATTATGTAGCAACAATAACACTTTGTTAACGAATACTGATTTTGTTAATAATGCCATTTATCACATGTTTGAGGAAATTAGGTATGAGCTGAATACTATAGAAATAGAGAAATGTAAGAATGTTGGTCTCACAAGAGCTATGAAGAACTGATCTCTCACTCCAACTCAAACCTTGATTGCCGAAAATGCTAGATGGATAAATATAGAACAAGAGGACCGTAAAATAACTAATGCGAATGGCGACTTTGATATTTTGATTCCTCTGATCTTCATACTTGGATTCGCTGAGGACTATCGCAAAGTGCTAGTGAATATGAAACATGAATTAATTCTCATAAGATCGAGTACCGATTTAATTGCAGTTTATCGAACGAAGAAGACCGTAGCCGACGAATGGCTTATGCCCTATGTGACTGCATCGAATGCAAAGAAAATACGTTTACTCGACTTTCTAAAAAGCGAACGAAGTATTTCAGTTTTCGTAGTTGGGAACTGTACGAATATCCAGCACTGCCTGCAAACACAAATTACGCCTGGACAGTTAAAACGACAAAGCAGTTGGAGAAACCACGCTACGTCATCTTAGCCTTCCAAACCAAACGAAAAAATGAACCAAACTCTAACGCTAGTATATTTGATCATTGTAACATCAGAAATGTAAAACTGTACCTCACCTCTCAGTGCTATCCATACGGTAATCTCAACATTGATTTCAGTAAAAACCAGTACGCAAATTTGTACGATATGTATGCCAATTTTCAAAACGGATACTACGGTAAGGATGACGAAACGATGCTATAAAAAAATTACATGAATATAAAAATTAAATGAATATAAAAATTACATGCCACTCGTAGTGATTGACTGTTCGAAACAAAACTAATCATTTTAAGACTGCTCCAGTAGATGTGCGCTTGGAGTTCGATACCAGAGAAAGTATTCCCGAAGGAACTACATCGTATTGTCTTATTCTACACGATCGTATCGTTCAGTATAATCCGATAAATGGAGATGTGAAGAAACTTATTTAGGAGCGGGGGAAGGGTATTAAAGAATTGCCTCTTTCCTTATGCAGCTCAGAAGTAGCTTTCTATCGCAATGGAGTACGTAGTGGATATGCAAGGCTTCATGACGCGTGGCAAAACTTATGCTGTGAAAGAGTTAGCGATACTTCCACTTAACTACAACGAAGAACCACTCGTACGTTTGTTCAAACCTCCCTTTCCATGGTGAAGACTAACGGAAAAATATAAGTGAGAAAATCTCTGGTTAGAACTCTACTATCATGGATTAACATGGAACTCTGGCGATTATAAATACGAAGAGCATAAATTCATCATCACAGATACACTCAAAGATGCCACAAAAATTTTCGTTTCCGGAGATTGGAAAAAAGAGTGGTTTGAACGATATAACCTGAAAGTTTTCGATTTGAATGATTGGAGCTATTCACCTTTCGAAAGATTAAAATCAGTTACCGTGTGCCCTAATCATAACGGCAAACACGTAACGACATGTGCACATCAAAACGTTAAATTAATAAAAAAGTTTTACATCGATGGCTGTTTTATGGATTGGGAAGAGAGCGATGAAGTAGTTGAAGGATTTCTATAGTGATTTTATTTTTTTAAGTTAATAATTTGTAGAATAATATGTATTTTTTAAGAACATGTAGAATAAGATGTATTTTTTATCAATAAAAAAAAAAGAAAGTAAGCAGGATTTTGTATCGCATTTTTTTCATCTTTGTCTTCACAGGTACTTGCACTTTTTCTATTAAACCATCTTCGGTAGATGAGACACACACACACGCGTGCACGCACATATTAAAATTAAATTATTTAGGGGAGGGATATTAGTATCACTAAAATAAATTAATAATGTATACACGATAAGAACTGCCCGGGGTACTAGTGGCAGTGGCTCTAGCGGTAGAGCATCGACGAGTAATCGATCCTCCGATCTATCCGTCCGTTTTTTTTCGATAACATTTACCTTGTTTTACGTCTAAAAATTTAACACACACACAGGTACTTGCACTTTTTCTATTAAACCATCTTCAGTAGATGAGACACGCACATATACAGACACACACGCGCGCGCGGGCACTTTGAACAGCAAAAAACAATTCATGATATACCAATTATAATAAATAAATGTGTATAATAATTATTATAAATAGTATATTTATTAAATTTATTATAATAAAAAAAAGAAATTCATTATATACTAATTACAATAAATATATATATAACAGCATTATTATTATTTGTATGTATTAGCGCTTGCCCCCCCCCCATATATAAATCGTGTGGCCAATATATATACAATAGGAATCGTCTGTGGTACCAGTGACAGTAGCTCCAGCGGTAGAGCATCCGCCTGCGAATCCAGAGGACGCGCGTTCGATCCCCCGATCCGTTTGTTTTTTTCCGATAAATCTAAAATTCGATAAATCTAAAAAATTAACACACACATACACACACACTCACACACACAATAAAAATCAAAACGCGTAACACAGAACGCGCGCATCGAGAGCACATCAAATTAGTAGGGGGAGGGGGAAGTACAGAGAACGCACGGGTGTCAGAACACATCAGCATAGTATAGGGGGAAGTGCGTAGAACGCACGGGCATCACAGCACAGTAGGGCAGGGGGAGGGGGGAGAACGCACGGCATCAGAACATATCAACTCGGTAGGGGAGGGGGAGTGCGTAGAACACACCGGTATAACTCAGTAAGGGGGGAGGTGAGTCGACGATGCACGGGCCGCTTAGTGGGGAGAGAGGAGTGAGGTGAGTTGACAGTGCTGAGCTGAAGATGCACACGCATCAACTCATGCATCTCTGATACCCCTCTGAGTTATGGCCTCTCTAGTTTACCTACTAATTCTTTTGCTTTCCAAAATTTTCGGTCTCGAATAGAGCGACAATTCTGCAACAGCTTACTAGTTATAGTTATATTTTTTAAGAAATTTTCGATAAGGTCATTTTCTGCATTGATTAATGATAAGTCATATTATTTGTTTCGAACCAATATTTCAAAAACTGCTTACCTATGTCTAAATCAAAGCAATGCATCGGATATGAAACGAAACCAAATACGATAGTGAAATTTCTCAAACAAAAAAAAGTATCGATTCAGAAACTATTCCGTTTACAGGGTATCCAACAGCAACACTGTCACAAGCGTATTCGAGAGTGTTAATCGGATTTCTCTCAGGCATTGGATCGTCTAATAAAATGTATTTGATACTACACCTCTATCTACAGTAATGTAATACCCGGGATGTAAGCACCAGTTACAGCCAAAGTAACCATAGAACTGCGTAAGACCTTACATTGAAGTTCGTGCAACTAAATCTACACAAGAATATATTGCATATATGTAAAGAATTCTGGGTGCACCTCTAAAATTGCAAGTTATACCTTGATCCGAGAACATATTCATTTGTGTAACAAACGATTCCAAAAAATATTCATATCCGGTTTATTTCTTCCAAACCACAAGCCACATCTATTGGTTTCGAACTCATTACTTTGAAAGGTAATTTATTTATTGAAATCTGAATAGGTCAAACCGAAAAAGCAGAACTTTCAAAAACTGGTGAACCATCACTGTTGAAGATAAAAAATATGTCGCAATTAAAAATTGTCTTCGTGATCGTCCGGTAAGTTTTTCTTAACTGTTTATAGAACAGGCCAGCGTGAAATCCATTCAATTCTTGTGTATCCCAAGCCCAGAGATCGACAATAGATTCAAAATATGTCCAATTGTCTTCAACGTAATGAGCGATTTCACTTTCTGGATTCATGATACAAAACAAATCTCGGTATGTAGGCTCAGTTAAGGAAAATTCTATGTTACATTCTTGGTACTGTACATGATGATCTTGTTCGAGATGAAACTAAACAACAAAACTCTAACAAGTAGGATATAGAGCGTAATAATGAACATTATCTTTAAAAGTGGAAACTTTATCGACAAGGTATCGAGAAATCGGAAAATCTGTAGTTGATAGAAATACATTTATCATTTTAAATAGATCTACTATAGCCGACTAAGGTAGTTTATAGACTAATGAAAATTTTAAAACGATTAAGAAAACTTCTGTTTGCCTCACATCTACTCTAACGCGTAATATTTCGTTTGCATCTTCATATTCAAGTAAATCTTGTAACCGACTATTAGGAGCAGCATTATATTTTCGATCCTCAAAGAGCTAGTGATACTCATGGTCATCGTCGCTTGCATTATCATTCTCCATCTCGTTAAATAGTTGGTGCCATAAAGCTGCTCTCTCTCTCTCTAACCTTGAAAATTATAATTAATGTAAGAGATGAACATAATCTCAGCAATTGTATGAGAAAAATTAGTGTAAAAAATTAATTGAATAAACGATCAGTCGGAGGACATAAGTGTGCATGAAATTTAATAAAAGACTTTATAATATAAATTTATAATAAATATGTAATCGTTATAAAGTGATTGTACAAGCAGTAAATATAATAAAATAATAAAGCCAGAAGTTTTTTTTTCTTTTGTTACCGGCAAAATTACTCAGCGAGTTTTCAACGTATCATAAAAAACGGCACACCATTTTAAAGTAAATTGAATATTGTCGTCACCGAACCTGATTGTTTTTAGAAAAATAAATTATTTAGGGTAATTTATTTTAAAATTTGTTAGAATAAATTCTTTTTTTTAATTAAAAAAATAACGTTATTTGCCAATAAAAATGACGTGATTTTTTAGAAATATTTGTTCTGTGCAAAAATGAGATAACGTTATTAGTACCTATCAAGTCACGTAATTTTCTATGATGAAGTTTTTAAAAAAATGTCTTCATACAAAAATCATGTTAATTGTCGATAAAAATGACGTTATTTTTTGATAATGATGTGAATTTATAAGCAATCGATTAAGAACAAAAATCAAATAACATTTCTAAATAGATTCCGACGTAAAAATATAAAAAAATTATATTATTTACTAACATTAACAACGTCACCTAAATTGTATTATATACGTATACTTTAAAAAATTGAAATTTGATGAAAGAAGTATGACGTCTTGGTCACTCTCAGATACGCTTGGAGTAAGCGTAAACTCAGGGTTGCTCTAATTTAGCTATCGTGTAACACATAAGCCGGGATGAACAATATTGTTGCGTGAAGGAAACTGTATGCTAGCGCGGTATGTAATAACCAAATGTTATTACGAACACGCCAGACTCACGCTTAATGTGTTCTTAAGAAACTTTAATGAAAATTCGCCAGACTCACGCTTAATGAGTTTCTAAAGAAAGGACTACTTGAAGGAAGAAAAGGACAGTCAAATATAAGATTTTACTTACTTATATTTTATTTGATTGTTTGATATTTAGGCTGCGCACTTTCTAGTCTTTGACCTCTCTGTCTCTCTCTCTTTCTCTCCCTCTCTCCCTCTCTCGCTCTCTCTCTCCCTCTCTCCCTCTCTCGCTCTCTCTCTCCCTCTCTCCCTCTCTCTCTCTATTCTGGATACACTTGGCTGACTTCTTGACTGAGTTTTTGGCTGAGTTATTGGCTGACTTCTTGGCACTACACTGCACTACTGATTCTTCAAAAATTGTTCTATCCTTCTGTGTTTCTTCCAGCACTCACTGATCCCACAGTCTTGTACAGAGCTTTTTATAAGTGGTGGTGGTTGGGTGGAAATCCCTTTCCTCAGGCCCATGAAGCGATAACGACCAAGTTTTGTATTGCTGGAAAATTTTCTAATCATATTTAGGATTTCTTTATTGGTCTGTGGACGTCAATTTTCAGAGAGATAGGCGGTCCTTTTTTAACTTGGATCTTTTTTTCCAGAGATGGCTCTTGGAGTGCCACTTTTAAGAGCAAAAGTGACGCTATGGTTTATAATTACTTATACAAAATCGTACTAGAGTTAGTTTTAACGATACATAATGATTATTTAATAGCTATAAATTACAATAATTCAATAATTAACTATTATAAAAATCCAAAATCTTCTAAGAGTTATTATAAAATGCATTACAGTTCTATTGTTGTTTTCGCTTAAAACACGAAATTATTTATTAGTTATTTTGTGATTGCAAGGATTGAACTGGATAAATGATATATTTTTAAAAGATGTGCATTATGGTACAATAGTAACTTACAAAATTGATTAAAACCCATTAAATATTACGGATATTTTATTAAAATTCGGTGTGAAAAAAAAGATAGATTGTATTTTTATAGCCTCCTCCTCTTATCGGCGTGATAACGCTTCAAGATGTATACATGATGATCATAGGCTCCTGTCAACACGCGTGTGGGACAAAGCAGGATAGAGCGTCGATTGTAAGGCCGGGTATATAAGCTCGAGCCACTATCAAGTTTTATACAGGGCGTAACAGAAATACCGAAACGGTCGTGTATTTTTTCAGGTAAGGTATTTTTGAAAAAGGTTAGGGTCAGGTCTTTCGTAACTTTTTGCAAAGAATTCAATGGTGACCTTGGATTTGACGTTGAACTAGAGTTTCAAGGTTATTTGAAAATTAACTTTGTTTTTTTAAATGGAAACCCTTATTTTTTATCCCGGATTCGGATAGAGCGGGAAATTTGATGTTCAAATCATGTCGCATGTGTGGAATAGAAATAACCCCCACCCTACCCCCAAAGTCATTTCGAGGTCGATCTTACTTTTTGAATGGGAACCCTCATTTTTCGTCGCAGGTTCAAATTCATGACTTTGAGGTGTCATTCGGACCCCAGAAACATCCCATCATTTGAAGGTCTAATTTCACGTAGAATTCAAACCTGCGACGAAAAATGAGGGTTCTTATTAAAAACGTAAGGTCGACCTCAAAATAACTTTGAGGTAGGGTGGGGGTTATTTGGACCCCACATATATTACATGATTTCAACGTAAAATTTACCGCTCTATCAAAATCCGGGATAAAAAATAGGGATTTCCATTTAAAAAAACAAAGTTGACCTTCAAATAACCTTTAAACTCTAGTTCAAGGTCAAATCCAAGGTCACTATTAAATTCCTTGCAAAAAGTTACAAAAGACCTGACCCTAACTTTTTTCAAAAATACCTTACCTGAAGAAATACAGGACCGTTTCGGTACTTTTGTTACGCTCTGTATAAACACCTTATCTCAAATGCGTTTTCATCGTGGGAACTCATGAAGGTTCCCACTCCGTTCTTAATATTTATTTCTATTAATTAATTAGGATTAAAAAAAACTAAGTTACGGCCGGCCGTCACATAAGATAAAGTTAGTTTAGTTACGTTTATAATTCATGTATTATTTGAGATGATATAAGTACGAGTATAAACTGTATGAATACATAGCATAAATATGAAAAATAAATCAATTTCAAGTAGTTGTGCTTAAAAAACGGAGATGCTATTATTTTACTGTTGCTTGAAAAATGACACTGTAAAATAATGTATGCAAATTTTAATTTATGCTATATGTTACCTTCAATGTTTTGAATTCTTAAATAACGCAACACGAAAAAAAAAACGTGTATGAAAAAAAATTCTGTTAATATTTTCCTCATCAATAGACAACAAAAAAAAAGGATCCAGAATTGCAAATGACGATTTCTTTTTTTTTTTTTTTAATAGAATCCGGTTATTCCGAAAAAGTACGTTTATTTTATGCTGTAACGGTCCAGTCTGATTTGTCTCCTATTTTCTTCTGCAAATTAGCAACTCGTCATACACAAGACAATCAAAGAAAAGCGGTAATGGAGCAAAGGCGCTTTTCTCACGTATATGAATATGTGTTAGGGCAACTCTGCGAAAACATTACCATATAAGGAGCGTGACGTCACGACTGTGGGAAAATTTATTGTTTACGACAGAAAATCGACAATTATAAAGTTTTTCAAATGAACAAAAAAATTTTTTTAGTTAATTTTGATGCGCTGATCCTGAATTTCATGTTGTTATAACTCTCAAGTCGATATTTGTTAGTCAAATTTAATCTACAAGTTAATATTGTTAGTTATTTTGCAATAAACAATTATATTGTTATTTCGAGTATGCGATTACAACCTCGACGAATTGAAACAGAAAAGCAAGAATTTGACACTTTGATAACTAATTATTCACTAAGTTATCAATAAATAAAAAATTTATAATTTTTGTAAACAGTAAAAATTGCATGGTTAGATAGCGATTCGATCATACATTGATATAAAATTAATGATTTTGACTGATACTAATTTACTGATTTTTAAATCGCTAAAAAAGAAATTTGCAAATCTGTTTTTTAATTATTATTCAAAATTAGATAGCTACATTAATCATTTTTAACTTGACTAACATTCTTTTAACCACAAGCGATTTTTTCATGTAAAAATTTTTCATAATTTTATTGTAAAAGTGGCGTAATTTGATTATTGAATTGTATCACTTATAACTTTAGAAGGCGATTTTTCGTCGAGAAGTAATTTATGTCAAAAAATTCGTCACTTCAAGTTTAGTTTTTTAAATCATATAATTGCAATTTCGATCGAGCCATTTTGCGATAAAACTTGTACAAAATTTGTGTAAATTACAAAAATAGCGTTGTAGAGCCTATCAAGCGTAGGAAGGAGCCCATTTCGCAAGTATAAATTCGCTCGTCGCTGCGGCAAGAGGACTCACAATCCTACCTTGCTTAGCAGCGCGAGCACTGTTAGAGAAATAAAGCCTCAGCAATTTCCTGAGATAAATTTCTTATTCAGTGGTTAGCCTGCTAAACTCCCATCCTACTAATCTATCTAAGCGCTCAACTCATGAGACTATCTCTCTCATGAGAAAAAAGCAGCCTTAGACATCTTCCTACCCAAAATACATTTGCTGTTGAGAAATTAAGTTGAGTAGTGATTGCGGCGCTGTCGGGCCTCTCCCCGACAGATGCGACCACTCTCAATTGCATTTCGAGACAATTCATCGAGTTAAAAAGCCTTGTGGTTTGCTACTCAAAAGATTTTCATATGTTATTTAGATTACATGCGTGTCAACTTCTTGCTTTTCTCGGAGACGCGATTGCGAATTCAATACAAAGAGTCCGAACTATTGTTTTGATAACGCGAGATAGACTCAAACGTTACAATGAAAAGGCGGACAACTTGTCAACAAATTTCTAATTACGATACACAATTTTTTAGTTATACTGTTTTTTTGGTTATTGGATGGAAGTATTGATAAGAAATGATTATACTTTTTTATCATCACATATTGTGTAGTAAAGCATTATTCAAGAAAATATTTTATAAATGTATCTTTATGAAAGTCCGTATATTTTATACTCATACTTTTTATATACGTTGACCTCAATAAAAATGTATTATTTTCAAATATTTGTGAAAAAAAACAAGTATATTTTAATTAGTAGTTATTATAATTTTCAATCCATTGTTTATTTCATGCTTATACTTGTTACTTTATATAGTATATACTGGTCAAAAAAGTTATATTATTATTAACACTCTCCATTTGTTGAACAAAATTTTCTAATCCAATTTTGAGAGCCAACCCGTTGTCAAAAATTAATAATCAAACAATCATCTCAAGTAACATACTTCTTTCTGTATATCATTTTAAACTTATCACTCAATGTCTTAATCCGGGAAGGAGGAACTTTTTCAAATTTATTGCTGTAAGATATGGAGTTGAAGTGAAAAATATTTTGAGAAGATGGACAGAATTCAGATTTGACCTTGCTGCGGCAAATGCCAGATTGCAATTTTTAATTAATTGCAGACGTGAGGATTTGCTGCCTTCACATATAGGACGTTTTCGTTCGAAGGGTTTTCATTTTTATAGTAAGTCATGCGTGATGGAATTTGCAGCATTTTATAATTTACAGTCTAAAAGAATTTTAAAATTGGAAATTAAGGATTTATGCGTACATATGGATCGTGTCAAGAAACGACTTAATGCTTTGGCTTTTGTGTTGGATGGTTTGCGTATTGATAGTGATATTTTAAATTCATTTAGAAACTTTACCGAAATAAAAGGTAGTAACATTTTCCAAAGATTGAACAAGACATTGAGTGATAAGTTTAAAATGATATACAGAAAGAAGTATGTTACCTGAGATGATTGTTTGATTATTAATTTTTGACAACGGGTTGACTCTCAAAATTGGATTAGAAAATTTTGGTCAAAAAAGGTATATAATATGAGGCTTATCGCACAAAGAAATGATAGATGGTATAATGGTAGATTATAAATATTTGAAAATATGTTGATTATTAATAATGGAAATTAGAGACATTTCCATCTATGTAAATATAATCTAACTCTATTTAGTAAATATTTTAATTTTAAATTATAATATTATTTATTACTCTATTATTCGAAATAACTGTCGACCTTGATGATGAACTATTATTTACATTTCTCTGAAATCTAATTATATTATATTCTAATTATTTTAATGCAGATGAAAACTTGTGTTCAAACGAAGATACTAGGCTTTGTGATAATGCAGATCAGAGTGTCATGCATGCAACAGTATATTTTTATGCTAATGACGGTACGGATGAGGTAGACTTTGTGGCAGTAGACAGAATTAAAAATTTTGAAAAAGCAAATATAAATTTTCCATACAATGCATTTGTAATGACTGGCAAGTACAATGATGTACCGGAATATAAGCAGCTACTATCTTGGAAATTGGATTAAAAAGAAACTAAAAAATCGAGAGAAGAGATCAAACCTAAGATGATCAAACCTAAGAAAAGGAAAAACGACGTATTCATCACTTTAGCTAAGGCCGAAGAAAAAGCTATATTAGTGAAAACAAGTAAGAAAAAGAGGGTTGAACAATCAAAGAAGGTAATTTGAAAATCTGTCTGAAATGTACACTTGTTACATTAAATTATTATTAAAGTTACCTCAGATAATTTCTAATATTTATTTTTGCTACGTAGGTATAACTAGTGGAGGAAATTGAAAATGCGATGGTAAAAATGTCCAATAAAATGAATAATTTGAGTTATTGGGTTATTAAGGAATTGACTTATTAAGGAATTAAAAAAGCAGTTGGAAGAAAAGCAACAAATTCGAAAGTAGAGGGCGCCATAGTCACCATAGCCTCTCCCTCCCCCGAGTTATATAGTATGATTATAGGTAGTTTGTATTTAATTCCAACAATGTATATATTTTATTTCTTTTTATTGAAAAGCATTGTGTACATTGATTACATAAGATCTTGTTAATTTTAAACTAATTTTTTGCATCACCACTAATGCGATGTAACGGTCCTATCCATGAGCTCTTCTGTTATTTTCACTAGATTAATGCAACCCGCTAAACTCGTGAATCTACTTACGAGGGAGGGTCAATAAGTCTTTACAAAAAGAAGGAAAAAAAGTTTTGCGTATGTAATTTTTTTTTATTTTTCAACATAATCTCCTTGAAGGCCGATACATTTTATTGAACGGCCTTCCAGTTTTTTTAAGCCATCAAAAAAATATGATTTCTGAAAACCCTCAAAATAGACATTTGTTTCGGCGATGACTTCTTCATTCGACGTGAATCGTTGTTCGGCAAGCCATTTTTTGAGGTTAGGAAAGAAGAAAAACTTACTGGGAGCCAAATCAGGCGAATATGGTGGATGGTCAATTAATTCGAACTTTAAATCGTTAATTTTTGCCATCGAAACTGCACACGTGTGAACTCGAGCATTGTCTTGAAGAAAGAGGTATTTTTTTTGTTCAAGTGAGGACGTTTTTCTCTGATTTTTTCTTTCAGCTAACCTAATAATGACGCATAATATTGTCTAGTGATCGTCTGGCCCTTATCCAAGTAGTCGATGTAGATGATTCCATACGCATCCCATAAAACCGTGGCCATAATCTTACCAGCTGACTTTACTGTCTTTCCCTTCTTTGGGGTTGGTTCTTCTACGGTAATCCATTGCTTGGACTATTTTTTGGTTTCAGGAGCGTAGTGATGTACCCATGTTTCGTCTACAGTTACGAGTCGATGCCAAAAGTCTTCCGGATTACGATGTATGCGTGCTAAAAGAGCCTCAGAGGTGACCACACGGGTTCGTTTGTTTTCAACAGTGCGCAAACACGGCACCCTACACACGGCTGATTTTCTTTTCTTCCCCAATTTTTCATGCAAAATTGAAATGATTGTACCCTTTGATACCACTGTGACCTCAACTAATTCTCGCAATTTTAATCTTCTATCACTCAACACCATATCGTGGATTTTGTTGACCATTTCGGACGTACTCACTTCTACGGAGCGTCCTGAACGAGGTTCATCTTTCGTTATTGTTTGACCGTGTTTAAATTCATTTACCCAGTTATAAACAGTCTTAAACACAAGGGCAGACTTGCCATGAACGGCGTTCAACTCAATTGTGATTTCTTTTGGTGTAAGGCCTTTCAAATGAAAATGTTTTATCACTGCTCGAAACTCTGTTTTTTCCATTTTTCAAATAAACTAATAACTTTTTGTTTAACCAACGCTCACGAAAAAACGACTTAATGAATCGAGCTGAAACTTTGTATGATATCTAGTTAGTAGTATTGCTTGCCAAAAACATCATAATTTAAGCGTGACGAGCGTCATCTCTTGGATTTTGTAAAGGCTTATTGACCCCCCCTCATACATCAATTAGTATATTAATCGGTACCATTTCATATATTATATGATTGTATTAGTACTAGAGTCAAATTTCATGACCATATATGAGCGTGACGTCATTCTACTTATAGATGAAATAATTTGTTATTGTTCAATGAAAATGCGTTAATTAAGAGTAAGTTCAATATAACAAAGTTTTTTTCATATAGATTTTAGGGCAAAGATTAAGATTATAATATTTTTAATTACTTTTAACTACTAAATCATATTAAATTTTAATGTTCAAATTTCTTTTGTTTATTACGTTGAAAATGTTAATTATTATATTAAAGTGGATACTTTGAATTCAAGATGACTATCTGAGAAACATGAGTAAGACTTCGTTTCATTGATAACAGTTTAGTTATCACTGTTATCAATAAATAAACAATTAATAATTTATTTAAATTGCGACGGTAGTCGATTCGATTAATCGACCCGTTCGCGAATCGGTACACTCGCGATGCTAGTACGAACGACTTAGAGAGAGAGAGAGAGGGTGCGCGAGAGTTTGAAAAGTCAGTTAAGCTTCAGTTATTTTCACAGGAGTACCGCTAATTTAGTTTTGCACAGTTTTCGCCGTTTCGCTGATAAAAAGTTGTTTCCTGGATTTTTAGACGTGCTCGAGTAATATCAAGCAGCATTACAGCAGTAGCATCACAGCAGCAGGAGTTCAACAGCATCATTTATTGGAGTGAGCAACAATTGTTCAGCGAGTGAGGCAGCGCAGCTGATTTGAGAAGCACCGTTGATTCTCTTCAACAATTACGGCTGATCATCGTAATTGCACCTTAGGGTAGGTGCACCTCCCTTTTATTGCGCGACAAAATACTAGCGAGAGTATTTTGTTTTACGCGAGCGTTATTTTTTGTATTCGCACCGAGCATTAGTTTTCGCGGCAAAAGTTTGAATTCTCTCTCTTTCTGTCTCTCTTTAACCGTATTATTATTCATCATTGTAAATCCTATTCGCGTGCGCTCGTCTTTCGACCCGTGAAAGACTGTAGTTTATTTGAATTAAACATTATTAATTTTATTCGCCGTATTCCATAATTTCGTTTCCTAATAGTTTAACAGATCTATAAAGAATTAAATTTTAATCCGATTTCATCTAGAGGATTAGTCGGATTAAGCATTAGGTCACTCACATCTAAGATAGATCGAGTGTTACTCTTCGTTCAATGATTCGGATTCTCACGTGGTTTGGGTACCGAAGCCTCCTTAGGTAATTTTGACGGTCAAGACCGATATGGTGCTGCAGCAAGATATTACCAGCAAGTTATTGGGTTATTACAATTAATCTTACCTTTTCCCGATCATCCCTGTGCATAGATATAGAAAATAATAAATTTGACTCCTACATGACTTTACGCCGGGGGGGGGGGGGGGGTTAACCGCACTCCACACATAATACCTTATCTGAACGTAGAATTTCTCGCTCTTTCCGAATCCGGGATCTAAATTATAGGTTCCTATTCAAAAAATGAATTTGACCTTCAAATGACCTTGAAAATAAATCTCGAGGTCAAATCCAATTTCTGGAAAGGTTTCCCTCATTGTCCAAAACAACTTTTGTCTGAACAATTTTTTTGTACAACGCCAACCGTCGAAAAATTCGGGGTGGTTCCTTTAAAATGGGACACCCTGTATTGTATAATGTGATTGTGTAATATTAAGCCAGTAGGCAACAGCATCTTCAGGAAACTCGGTCCGAGTTTCAAAATCTAGGCCAACATTGACTAGTACACTTTTTAATGTTTCATTTTGTTTGGAGAACTCTATAACTATTAGCGGTACTTTATTAATGAAATCTTTTTTATTGAGTAATGGTTCGTTTTCATTTATATAGTAGGCGTTTTGAAAATTAGTATACATATCATAGAGAACAGTATACTGATATTGATCAATGTTCAAATTAAGATTTCCATATGGATAGCATTGTGAATTGAGAAATAGCTTAATATTACTAATGTCACAATGAGCAAAATTACTAGAATTGACGCTCGCTGAACTTTTACGTTTAGTTTGAAAAGCTAAAATAACAAAGCGAGGCTTTTCCAATTGATTGGAAGTCTTAACAATTCAAACATTCTTTCATATACGAGGTAATTTTGGATACTCACACATTTCCCAAGTACGATAACTCATTGTAATTGCACGATCTCGTCCAATCAGATTGAGAAATTCAATTTTTTCTTTGTCTGCAACCATCACATATGGCATCAACCATTCAACCTTAGTTAAAGTAATTTTTGATTTTTCTGAAGCAGCAGAATTCCCTACTGAAGTACTTAAAATAGCATTCAAATCATCTCTTGATCTTGTGAGAATAAGTTCATGCTTAACATTGACTACAATTTTCCGATAATCTTCAGCAAAGTCCATTAACATACTGAGAGGGGTAGTCACATCAAAATAACCTAGAGCATTACATATCAAAACTTTATTGTTAACACCATACCAATCGGCATTTTCAGTGATAGAGCTTGAAAGCCAATTTTTTATGAGTCTCGTTAACCCACACTTTTCACTTTATCAATTTCAATAGCATTTATTTCATATCGTATTTCCTCGAATAAGTGACAGAGTTTTGTTGACTAATAAAGTGTTCTCCACGTAGCACCGTCCAGCTTAGTCAACCGACCACAAATATGAATCATACTGCGTGATAGGAAGCAGAGATAAATCTTGAAGTTGAATTGCTATATGAGTTTCATCGCTATTATTGAAATATGATAATGAATAAGGTTGATCCGCATGAACTTCATAATGAGCTATAGACTCATCGAAAGCGGCACCTGAATGAATGTCTAGAATTCCGTCTATTTTGTTGTTGTATACAGCACACTAATATGCACAATATTTTTTTCCACGATTTTTGACGAATTTTAGTCTCAGGCTTTTCAGGAACTGAATATTCTGAGGTGTGAGCGGTATGTTAGTTCGCTGTTGACTGGTTGATGATTGACATTTTTGGCTTTAAATATAACCTTGACCGGTCTTTATATTGTACATGATACCCATTACTATATGGCTTTTATATGCACTCGCTCTATGATGACTTCTCCTCGAAGCTTAACTAGGTTTCCGTCTTGATCAACTATACGAATTTGAAAATGATCAATGCTCCTCATAGTGACTGAAAGGTAAATGACGTGAAAGGGTACTTTTATAATCTTATATTCAGGTGGCACTGCTGGGAAAAATTCATATATAGTATGTACTTTACAATCGTTTATGTAGGAGGCTATAGTAATATTATACTCTACACGTAAAGTGTTGACTTTGAGTATAGTTACGGGTAAGTCAGAATTATGCGTTTCGTTTTCAACAAGCGTGCGTCTAGTGAAGTCTAAATTTTATCTAGTAGAATCCTTTGGTTCAAAATTTATTTTATGACTACACTAAATGACACTACGTAAAGAATTATTGTTTGATTTCAGGCTAAACGATATACCTTTGGGTGCTAATGCTTCTTTAAGAAAGCTTTCAATATCTATTCTATTTCATAGCTATCAGTCGGTAAAGTGATAGCTTCTTGACTTTCAATGTAAAATTTATTATAAACAACGTCAATGTTTGGTATTGAATTAAATGTTAATAGCTCAACTAGACCGAGAACGTATTTTGTTTGATGACAGTTTGATCCGTGGAAAATAATGTGTTTCGAGTACGGATGATATCTCCGAGAGACTCAATGTCAGTGTATTTTCTATGACAAATTCATATCAAATAATAATCATTCTTTCATCGAGTATTTTTTATACTAGTCATCTCTTCTATAGTTTGTTTAAAAGAAATTGAGACAAAGATGGCCGCAATTATACTTATTAAAATTTTGATACCTAATATAATTATACGATGTGTGTTCAAAATGTAAGGTGATATTGTATTTTTAAGAAAAAATATTTATTTATTTATCAATATTTATGTTGTCCCCTTCAAAGTAATCCCCTTCAGATACAATACACTTATGCCAACGGTTTTTCCAATCCTCAAAGCACTTCTCATAAGCACTTTTCGGTATAGCCTTGAGCTCTTCCAGCGATGCAGTCTTTATCTCTTCAATCGTTGCAAATCTCCGTCCTTTTATAGGTCTCTTTAGTTCTGGGAACAAGAAAAAGTCACCTGGGGCCAATTCCGGTGAATATGGTGGCTGAGCATGATTGTGGTATTGTTTTTGGCCAAAAAATCTCTCACAAGCAAAGATGAGTGAGCAGGGACATTATCGTGATGCAAAAGCCATGAATTGTTTTTCCACAATTCTGGGCGTTTTCTTCGTATTGCTTCTCGCAAACGGCGCATAACTTCAAGATAATACTGTTTATTGACTGTACGTCCATATGGTAAGAACTTCTGATGCACCACGCCATGATAATCGAAGAAAACAGTGAGCAAAACTTTGACATTTGATCGAACTTGGCGTGCTTTTTTCGGTCTTGGCTCATCTGGGCTCTTCCATTGGAACGATTGGACTTTGGTTTCGATATCATAACCATATACCCATGATTCGTCACCAGTTATGACCCTTTTGAGTAAATCTGGGTCGTCGTTGACGTCATTCAACAGTTCTTGAGCGATGCTCATGCGACGGTTCTTTTGGTCAAAATTTAGCAATTTCGGAACAAACTTCGCTGACACACATCTCATGCCCAAAACGTTAGAAAAAATTTCATGGCACGAGGCAAGCGATATACCAACATCCTCTGTAACTTCTCTGATAGTGATTCGACGATTTTCCAGAACAATTTTCTTCACTGCTTGAACGTTTTCATCAGTTGTTGACGTGCTTGGGCGTCCAGAGCGAGGTTCGTCATTGGCATCTTCCCGGCTATCTTGGAAGAGTTTGTACCACTTGTAAACATTTTTTTTACTCAGAACAGTTTCACCATATGCCACCGTCAACATTTCAAGTGTTTCGGAGCACTTTATTTTATTTTTTACACAAAATTTGATGCAAATCCTTTGATCCATATTTTTCGATAGCAAGAAATCGTCGACCACGCAAAACCACGTATAACCTTTACGCCTCTCACAACCAAACAAAAAATGCTATACACTGGAAACTTGGTACAGATATTCGGGAAGAGTGTACCAACATAACAAAACAAAAAAATCGATAATCGAAAGTACGTTGCCCGTGAAATTTGAAAAGTCACCTTACTTTTTGAACACACCTCGTACATGATTCTATTAACTTTGAGATAAAGCAATAGATCTATAGGTGGTTGAAGATTATCAAAACTATCAAAATACATAATCTTATCAAGTTTCTTTTTATATGCTACCCACAATGAGTACCTGGTCCACTTTCATCATCTAAATTTCTCTTGAAATCACGGTCCATCGGCTTGTAGAGCATTACGCATGAAAACACCTCGAAAATTTGCAATTTTTAGTATTTTAGTATATTTTTTATATCGTGATCTGTCAGTGCTTGATTACAGAAAGTTACTTCGAACTTTTTTTATAAACCTTTTCTACTTGAATATGGTTTTAGATGAAGGCCTTAACCGTTACGATGCGGTTTCAAATAAAGTCCTTTAATAGTAGCAATAGCTTTCATAGTTTTATTGTGTTTATAAGCTTCTTTCAATTAATTTTGAGCGATCTTAGCACTGTTAGCGGCTTTTGCTATTGAAGCAGCTCCTCCAGCTAGAGCTCCAGCGGCGCTAAAAGCGGTAAATAATGGAATTAAAAAAGGTAGAGCTCCACCTACTTTACTAAGAGTTGGTAGAATACGAGACATATTTATTCTTCTAACTTCAGCCTTTTACACAGCTTCTTTAGCACCTTTTATAGCCAAAGAAATGACGAAGAGTGCTCTATTACTAGGCACAATACTTCTCGAGGCAGCGTTAATAATTTTATTCAATTTAATTGAAAGATTTTTACTTCTTACAGATGTCATTCTTTGTCATAGTCGTTGTTGTTGTTGACGATTTTTTAATCCCTGTCCTCGTTTCATTTTACGATTTTCAATTTTAACACCTATACCAAGTTTACGATTAACTTTCATTATGTTGGCTACAGCAAACGCAGCAACTTTCTCACTAAAACTACTATCTGTTGCTCGCACTCTATCCCAAGCCTATGAAGCTAGAATTTTGTCGACTTCGTTTCTCGCATCAATGTTCTCTCGCTTCTGAGAATAAGCAATATCGTGATCTTTGCAAGCAGTGTCTAGCGAATTTTTCCAAAATCATCCCGAGCAAGTCGTTTTTTAATTTAGTTCCCGGTCCGCAATACTAGTAACCAGGGAAATAAGGTTCGAATGGCAAGTTATTGATGATCTTATTCACTCAGCCACCATCAGTCATTCTTTCATGACGAATGACCATACCTCTTTAGAAGACAAAGTCTTAATGAAGCTAAAAATTTATAAGCAGTCTTTTTATAGTCGGCAGACTCATTCGTTTTTTGATCGGTGATTTGAAAATAATATGGACTTCAAAGAGCAACCAATTAAGTTGCAAGTATATATTTTGATAGTGTAGTGGAGACGGGAAAACGAGAAAAAGGACATGGTACACTGTCAGGTAATGAATTTACTAGTTTTATTTCGACAACATGATGTGAATATTACACATATTTACAATGATCATGTTAATTCAGACATGACTTTTGAGAAATTTAAAGCAATTTGTTCAAAATATCGGAGAGATGATAATCTTGGATTTTTAGTTATCGATAGAGATAAACCAATCAATCATAGACGGTATAGAAAGGGATTTGATCCTTTTGCTATAAATATAGCGGAGTGACTGAATCAAGATTATTTAACTTTAGAAATTACAAGCGTCAACATGGCTGATTTTGAAAGAGAAAAGAAGGTGTTCGAAATTATCTGAGACTCGTGATGCCGTCAGACGTAAGTATCAACTAATAAAACTTGACAAAGCTAATTTAGAAAATACATTGAATGAACTTTTAAATCTATGGTTGATCCATTGAAGAAACTTGTTGAGGTAGCTATTGATGAAACTAACGCTACTACTGAACAGGAAACGAACAAGGAGAAGAAAATGACGTTCGATAAAGTTTTTAAGTCCAAAACAACAGCTGACATTCTCTATAAATCTAGATATTTCAATAGTACTGTTAATGAATTAAATTCTACATTGCAACCGTTATTTCTATTGATGATGATGAAGACGAATTTAATAAGACTACTGAATCATCATTTGATATAAATGCAATAAATTTATACAAAGTTAGTTCAAATGTAACTACAAAACAACAAAAACATCTATTCGATGATTTGATTATAGGAAACTACATTCGATTATTGCATGAACCTGAACAGAAAAGTAATTTAGACAAGATATATGGTTTTTATTACAATCCATCAAAAAGGGAATGTTTCTGTATTTTTTATCTATCGAAATTGAATTTGTCATCCCACAAAATTCCCTTTTTGATGGATTGTAATAAAAAACGACTTTCTGTCATATCGATTTCTCACCCCTTATCAATCCTAGCCACCCACCCCTACTACCCTAATCATTTCGTATTGTATATCTATATGTAATGGTATCTCAAATTACATTTCAGGTGTATATCTCATAAAAAAATCATGTTATTTTGAGCAAAATCAAAAAAATTTGGCTTCGAGGTCTTCGTGTCATGTTTTAGTCGCAATTTTCTTGTTTTTTGAGATTCAATCCCCGATAGCGAATTTTTGGAGAGTTGCACGAGGAATCTAATTGAAAAATCGTATAGATCAGCAATTTTAAATTGACTATTGCAATGTAGCAGAAAAGAAATCTTCCGTTCTGGCAAATGCGTGTCACGTTTTGGTCGCTTGGGTATTAATAGGTTAATGGAACTTCTCTTTCATAAAGAACCTGATTCTCAAATAATCAGTTCATTAGATATTGAAAATTATATAAATATTCTTGAAATCACTAATGCTTATGATGCGTGCGCATGCGCAAACTGCTACGTCTGTTTCAAGCCACCTGGTCCCCACGAGATTCGACGCCCCAGGGTGTCGACGCCCAGCAGTCTCCTCGGTCTGCTGAGCAGGCTACACAGGATCGGGAGGCTGGTCAGTCCCGATCACAGCTGAGGGGCTGCTACATCTGCGGGGAGCTCGGGATGACAAACTCCCAGCAGTGCCCGAAGAAGGCTACACATTGGCACTACCCGAATCATAGGGGACCAGGCGTAGCCAAGAAATAGTGTAGGCCTTTAAGGGCCATAAATAAGTAGCCTTAAAAAGAGAAAGAGATTTTAGTCATTTGGTTCCTTTCCCCTCTTCTTTTTCAGGTTCCTGATGACGGCGAATCGCGGGTATTCGTCCTGTCCGGGTACTCAGGACGTGGAGGGGGCGGCAACGGTAGTCGATACGATCAATCGATACGTTCGCGATTCGGTAGCACTCGCAATTCTAGAATGAACGTCTTAGAAAGATAAGGGGCGCACGAGAGTTCAATTTTTCAGTTAAGCCTCAGCTGTTATCGATAGAACCGCCAAAAGTTTTCTACTGTGTTTTGGCGGTTAATAATCAAAAGTTTTCTGGGTTTTGATTTGGCGAGTCATAGCTATGGTGCTAGAATTAAAGCAGCAAAACAGCAGCAGTGATCGGATCAACAACCGATCTTCTTGAGTGAGGCAGCGCAGCTGGTTCCACAGAAGCACCGATTATTTTGATGAACAATTACGGCTGATCACCGTAATTGCACCGCAAGGTAGATGCATTTCCCTTTTTCTGCGCGACAAAATACTTACAATAGTATTTTTTCTATCGCGACCATTTATGCGTTTGCACTGAGCGTTAGTTTTCGCGGTAAAATTTTAGAATTCTCTCTCTCTCTCCCTGTATTATTGAAAATTTGTAACTCCTATTCGCGTGCGCGAGTCTTTCGGCCCAATGAAGACTGTAGTTTTTTGTGTGATAAACGATCTCAATTTTATTCGGCGCATTACGTTATTTCGTTGCCTTTTAGTTTAACGGATCCGTGACCGGTTAATTTTTAAACCGAATTCATCTAGGGGATAGTTGAAGTAAACATTAGGTTACTCACATCTAAGATAGAATAGATTGAGTGTCACAAATCAGGTGACTTAAGGTGAGTTCAACTCTGTTGTAAAAGTAAAAAAAAACGTAAAGTCAAATACACGTATACTCATACGGGTTTAATGGTGCGGCGGTTAGCTCTGCATCGTGGGAGTTTGTTCTTTAATAAACCCTATTTGTACCAGCTAATGCACCCCGTTACAAACCTTAGACTACAATTTGTGTAAATTTTAATTTTTAAAAATACAACAAAAACTCAGCATCATCAAGGAAAACTAAACATAAGTAATAAGTCCGTGTTAAATGGTATTATCTTCAAAGAGAAAGGAAAGAATCATTTCACTTTAAATAAAATGATATTCTAAAATGCTTGCATGGGTAGATATTCGTTAATTTTATAACCAAATATAATGAATTTACTTTTTCATTAAAAAAATATTATTTTAAACTTTGTTCGTAGAGTCATGAATTGTAAATTAAAATTTTTCAAGGCCTACTGAAGCTGACATTGTTTTGTTTTTCATCAAAAGCTTAAAAAATTTAGAGGATCGTTGCAACGTAAATCAAACCGCAATGTTCAGGAGCTAAGACTTCATTATGAAGAATTATAGGTAAAGATTTTATTAAAGCTACTTCTACATACCTGAAAAATAAAATACAACCAAAGACTCAAAGAACTTTTATTTACAGACGGTGAAGTTGAACATGAAAATGATGTCGAGTTTCGAGATCAGCCGATGTAAGCGGACGCGGACCTGGCTGAAGCGGAAACGAATCTGGTGGAAATACATGCTGACCTAGATGAAACAACGTATATGAGCGAAAACAAGATCTTCGAGGACGAAAGTCAACAAATTTATTTATTCAATTAATTAATTAATTTTATTAACTGCAACGGTAGTCAATTGAATTAATCGATCCGATCGCATTCTGTAACTTGCGCGTTAGTACGAACAATTAAGAGAGAGAGGGGGCGCGCGAGCATTTGAATAAGCAGTTACGCCTCAGCTGTTTACGTGACGATACCGCCAAGTTTATTTTGCACTGTGTTTCGCTGATATTAAAGTTTGTTGGACGATTTTAAGTGCGAAAGTGCAACGGTATTACCGCGGCAAAAAGCATCAGCAGTTCAAAAGCAGCATCGTAGCTGATTGGTGGCATAGTGAGGCAGCGCAGCTAATTAGGTGGAGGAGCAGCGGCAGTTGATTTATCTCATCAATAATTACGGCTGATCACCGTAATTGCACCACAGGGTAGGTGCACTTCCCATTATTATTACGTAACAAAATACATTCGGTATTTTGTCAACCGTAATAGCGATTTTTTATATTCGCGCCGAGCGTTAGTTTCGCGGTAATTTTCGAATCTTCTCTCTCTCTCTCTCTCTCTCTCTCTCTCTAACCGAATAATAATTCATTGTAAATCCTGTTCGCGTGCGTTAGTCTTTCGGTCCATAAAAGACTGTAGTTTTTTTTACTAATTAAAGTTAGTTAATTTCATTTGCTGATTACGTCATTTAATTTCCCATTAGCTTAAGCGATTTGTAAAGACTTAGGTTTTAATCCGATTTCATCTAGGGGATTAAGCGGATTAGACGTAAAATCGCTCACACCTAAGATACATCGAGTGTCACAAGTCACGTGACTTAAGGTGAGTTCAACTCCGTTGGAAAGAAGACACCTAAATGAAATCATCTGACGTAAAGGTGAATACACGTACAACTATACGTGTTTAACGGAGCGGCGGTTAGCTCTGCATCATGGGAGTTTGTGTTTAATAAATTTTCCATTTTTTTCCGATAACCTCCCCCGTTACATAACTTAATTAAGTAAATAAATTAATTTTATTTATTTTTTATATTTATTAATTTCATTTATTTAATGTATTTATTTAATTTATTGTATTTATTTATTTCATTCACTTTCTTTCTAATAAAAGAACAAAAGAAAATAAAAAAAAACAAATAGAAAATAGAAAAATTTTTTAAAAATTCTAAAAACATTTTTCTATTTTAACCCATTAACGACCAAAAAGGTCAGTTTTTGGACATATTTTTGATCGCAAAATTTATTTGTAAAACGAAACAATAAATTGATCCAGGGTACCATACCATATGTTTTTGGGTGTGCTGAATCTAAATCCGGGCTCAAAATTCAAAAATTTTGCTTACATAATAAAATATGGCCGATTTTTTATAAAAAAATAGGGAAATTTTGAAAAAAAAAATTTTTTTGGAATTTTTTTTCTACCATAACACATGTTAATATCGAAATCTTTGTTCAATCATGAGTGCACAAAATTGTTGAACTTTACCAGAAAATTTTTATATTCAAAGTTTTTTTTCCAAAATGGCGGAAAAAATGCCAAAATCTGGAAAAAAATGCGTTTTAGGTTACTATTTTTTTCTCAAAAATCATGAGGTTAAGGAAAAAGTTTTATATAACAAAAATGTCTTATGATTTGTCAAGGAACATTCTAAAATTCTTTCAAATTTTTTGAAAATTTTTTTTAATTTTTTAAAAAATTACAGAATTGAAAATTTCAAAAAAATTTCGAAAAATTCTGGAAAAATTAGAGAGTATTCTTTGACTAATTCTAAGACATTTTTGATCTTATAAATTTTTCCCGAAAGCCTATATAATTTATATTTGAACCTATATAATTTTGATCCCGGATTCGGAAAGAGCGGAAAATTCTACGTTTAGATAACGTATTATGTGTGGGGTGCGGTTACCCCCCCCCCCCCGCCAAGGTCATGTAGTGGTCAAATTTATGATTTTCTTCATCTATGCACAGGGATGATCGGGCAAGAGTAAGGTTAATTGTAATAACCCAATAACTCGATAACCCAAATAACCCTATAATCCAATAACTCGATAACCCCAATAATTCAATAACCCCAATATCCCAAAAAAATTGTAGGGTCAAACAATAGTGACCTTGAGCTTAAACTTCAGGTTGATTTTCAAAGTCGACTTCATGTATTCAAAGCCTTCATGAGAAGTGTCATTTTCCATTTTGTGGTATAACATGTTATTTCTATTCTTTTTTCTGGTGTGATTCCGGACAAGCCTACAAAGTTTCAACTAAATTGTTTAATAACACTTTTTTAGTATTGTTTATGACAATAGTCCTTCTCAGCATAGTTCAAGTGTAATTTTCTTAGTCGACTTAAAAGGAGGGAACATACCGGATTATTCGAGAAACGAAATTGTTGATATTCTGTTGTCTCTCGGGGCAAGGTATTACCCGCAGCACCCGGTTAGGTAATCAATACCTTGCCTTCATTGGCTGGGTAATCGATACCTTATTAACCTCACCCTTGCCACGGTGGGATGGGGGGGGGGTGAACCGCTCCCGCAACATAATACTTTATCTAAACGTAGAATTTCCCGCTCTTTTGGAATCCGGGATAAAAAATGGGGGTCCTTATTCAAAATATCTCTTGGTTATTGGGTTATTGGGGTGATCGAGTTATTGGGTATTGGAGTTATTGGGTTATTACAATTAACCTTAACCTTGCCCGATCATCCCTGGGCATAGATGAAGAAAATCATAAATTTGACCCCTACATGACCTTATGCGAGGGGGGGGGGGTTAACCGCACCCCACACATAATATGTTATCTAAACGTAGAATTTTCCGCTCTTTCTGAATCCGGGATCAAAAATATGGGTTCCTATTCAAAAAATGACTTTGACCTTAAAATGATCTTGAAAATACATCTCAAGATCAAATCAGATTTCACAGAAATGTTGCCCCCATTGTCCCAAACAACTATTGTCAGAACAATTTTTTTGTACAACGCCAACCGTCGAAAAATTCGGGGTGGTTCCTTTAAAATGGGACACCCTGTATTGTATAATGTGATTGTGTAATATTAAGCCAGTAGGCAACAGCATCTTCAGGAAACTCGGTCCGAGTTTCAAAATCTAGGCCAACATTGACTAGTACACTTTTTAATGTTTCATTTTGTTTGGAGAACTCTATAACTATTAGCGGTACTTTATTAATGAAATCTTTTTTATTGAGTAATGGTTCGTTTTCATTTATATAGTAGGCGTTTTGAAAATTAGTATACATATCATAGAGAACAGTATACTGATATTGATCAATGTTCAAATTAAGATTTCCATATGGATAGCATTGTGAATTGAGAAATAGCTTAATATTACTAATGTCACAATGAGCAAAATTACTAGAATTGACGCTCGCTGAACTTTTACGTTTAGTTTGAAAAGCTAAAATAACAAAGCGAGGCTTTTCCAATTGATTGGAAGTCTTAACAATTCAAACATTCTTTCATATACGAGGTAATTTTGGATACTCACACATTTCCCAAGTACGATAACTCATTGTAATTGCACGATCTCGTCCAATCAGATTGAGAAATTCAATTTTTTCTTTGTCTGCAACCATCACATATGGCATCAACCATTCAACCTTAGTTAAAGTAATTTTTGATTTTTCTGAAGCAGCAGAATTCCCTACTGAAGTACTTAAAATAGCATTCAAATCATCTCTTGATCTTGTGAGAATAAGTTCATGCTTAACATTGACTACAATTTTCCGATAATCTTCAGCAAAGTCTATGTATAATTTTGATCCCGGATTCGGAAAGAGCGAGACATCCTACGTTCAGATAAGGTATTATGTGTGGAGGGCGGTTAGCCCCCACCCCCCCGCGTAAGGTTATGTAGCGGGCTAATTTATTATTTTCTTTATCTCTGCACAGGGATGATTGTGCAAGGGTAAGATTAATTTTAATAACCCAAAAACTCAAATAACACAATAACCCAATAACCCCAATAACCAAATAATCAAGTGATTTTTTTAATAAGAACCCCCATTTTTAATCATGGCACGGCGGTCCTGAAGTAGGTTTAAATCGAAGGTCCTTGCACTCTCAAAATTCCAACGGGGTATCTTTTTAGGATGTTTCCTGAGCAGTTTGAGCTCAAAACGAAAATCGATGATTGGGCCGTTTTTGAAAAAACCATTTTTTAAGTTTTCAATGCAAAAATAATTCATTTTTTTATGAATATGTGAAATTTATCTATTGAAATACAAATGTATGCCTTCCTATGTTGAATTATCGTCTCTTTTCATTAATGTGCGTTCATAGATAAAAAATGTGTCAATGCAAAAAAAATATTTCAATTATAATTAATATATGAAATTTAATTTATTCTTATAAATAATGAGTTGTTACGTTTTGATATATTTTACTTGACAAAGGGATTAATATTATTTGCTTCCAAATTTAATACAACTTCTGAATACAGATTTGACTTCGACGCATTATACATGGGTTGTTTGTAAACAGAGCGCGAAACCTCGATAGTTCACGCGTACGGTTTTCTTGGAATTTTCAGTATTGACTCGATCTGAAAATTTGCGAGGACAATATTATTTGACAGTCGTAAGAAGTCAATCTACGAAATAACATTTGGTTAGTGATATTCTTTCGCGCTACGATGTTGCATAAAAGTAAATCGCATTTGCGCTCACACCAAGAAAATCGTGATATGGTCTGTTTATTATGCTTTGACAAGAAAAATGTGATGGTGAATATTACGACTGTGATACAAAAAAAAATCGAAAATTTGTTCGATAATTACGATTCTACAAATGAATGTCTCCCGCATGTCATTTGTGCCAGTTGCAAGAGAAATCTTTACCGCTTTGACTCAAAGCAACAAGTTAAGCAAATTGTTTTTCCAAAGTTCGACATCAGGGACAGTACTAGATCTCGTGAAAATAAAATATGTCAATGTGAATATTGCACAGTAGGTAGAATGAATGGGAATGAGTAGAGATGGAATGCTCCTATTCGAAAGGTTTTTCAAATCAATCCAAAATCATCTAATGTAAAAAAGAATATATGTACTTAGAAGAAATGTTCAAAGTGTTTCGGAGTAATTGCAAAAGGCAAAAATCATGTCTGTAAGAAATCTAATCGTATACCTAATTTGAGTAATTCCATCAAAGAGTCGTGTAATTCACAGGAAAAGGAACAACTTACTGCGCTAATTTTGAAAAATATTGAAAGTGATAAAAGTAAATCGAGTGATAAATCAAAGGAACGTGTAGTGTTATTATCTCAAAGACGAGGGAAAAAACTTCAAGTGGCTATAATAGAAAAAAATAACAATATAGCAAAGTTCGAGAAACAAAAAAAACAGTGTATATTGAATGCTAATGATTTTCTTAAAATTCAAACTAATTACAATATCAGTTACAAAACTGTATGTGGTATCGCCTCTTGTATTCGGATTGCTTTGAAAGATCGTAAAATCATCGAACCTAATTTGAAAAATAAGCTGCTATTGAATAATCACTCCGTAGATGACTATTTTGATGCAAAAAAGTTTGAATTTGTTAAGAATAAAGGTGATGAAGTTTCTGAAAAGTTTGAATCTGTGGTATACGAGGTGTATTCAAAAAGTAACGAGAATTTTTTAATTTCGCGGGTTTGGAGAGTCCGCTTGTATAAAATTTTTTTTTATTATGTTGATACACATGCCCCTGAAGTACGATAAAATTTTCAGCAATATTCATTGCTTACTTTTTAAGTGGCAGCCGCTAACGTTAGACGTGTTTTTCGAGCTCGGCGATTTTCGTTTGTGAAAAAAAATGGATCAAAGAATTTGTATTAAATTTTGCGTAAAAAATGAAATAAAGTGTAGTAAAGTTTGTCAAATGTTAACAAAGGCATATAGTGAGTCTGCTATGAATAAAGCAAGGATTTATGAGTGGTATAAGCGTTTCCAAGATGGCCACGAAAACGTTGAAGATGACGAACGACCCGGACGCCCAAGCACATCAACAACCGATGAAAACGTGAAAAAAGTGAAAGAAATGGTTATGAACGATCGCCGAATCACAATCAGAGAAGTCGCTGATGATGTTGGCATATCAGTTGGCTCATGCCATCAAATTTTTTCGAATGTTTTGGGTATGAAACGTGTGGCTGCAAAATTCGTTCCAAAATTGTTGAATTTCGAACAAAAACAGCGGCGAATGGAAGTTGCTCAGGAGTCGCCAAATGAAGTCAATAACGATGCAGAACTACTAAAACGTGTTATAACAGGTGACGAAACATGGGTTTACGGATATGATGTCGAAACTAAGGCTCAATGGTCCCAGTGGAGGCATTCTGGATCGCCAAGACCGAAAAAGGCTCGACAAGTGCGGTCGAATGTGAAGGTTATGCTCACTGTGTTCTTCGATTTTAATGGCATAGTGCATTATGAATTCTTGCCACAAGGTCAAACAATCAATAAGCAGTACTACCTACAAGTTCAACGTCGTTTGCGTGAAGCAATCCGAAAAAAACGCCCGGATTTGTGGCAAAACAATTCATGGCTTTTGCACCACGATAATGCGCCTGCTCACACTTCATTGCTTGTTCGTGAATTTTTGGCCAAAAACGAAACTGTAACGATGCCTCTGCCTCCATATTCGCCAGATATGGCTCCATGTGACTTTTTTCTATTTCCAAAAATAAAGAGAACATTAAAAGGCCGTCGTTTTACAAGCATAGATGACATTAAAAGCGAATCGCTGAAAGAGCTAAAAGCTATTACAAAGATCGAGTTTCAAAAGTGTTTCGAGGATTGGAAAAAGCGTTGGCATAAGTGTATTGTATCCGAAGGGGACTACTTTGAAGGCGACAACATTAATGTAGATGAATAAATAAATATTTTTTTCATAAAACGAAAATTCTCGTTATTTTTTGAACACACCTCGTATTGTAATAATGTAAAAAAATTAATTGAACATGTCAAAGAATCACGCGAAGTTGACGATGTACTTTTAAAATTTGGTATTGATGGAGGACGCGGATTTTTGAAAGTTTGTCTTTCCGTTCAGTCGAAATCCCACTCAGCGGCACAGACGTCCGAGAAAAAAAATACTCGTCAATTTTACAAAGATGGCATCGCCGTTAAAAAATTTAAGGACTCAAGTGTAAAAAAAATATTTATACTTGCATTGGCGCCTTACACGCAAGAAGACTATGCTAATGTTTATCAGTTGTGGTCTGAGTTGAAGATTAATAATTTTAAGGGAACGATAGCAACAGATCTTAAACTTGCTAATATTATTGTTGGAATAATGACGAATGTAAGTAAGTTTCCATGTACATGGTGCTATGCAGAAAAAAATAAATTGGATGAAATTGGAATTCATAGAACTATAGGGAATATTTTTGAAAATTATGCAAATTGGATAAAATCAGGGGGTAAGAAAAAAAAGCAAAAGAGTACAAGAACTGCACGAATGTTCCTATTATACAAACTAAAGAAGATAAACTGGTTTTAGAAGTGATACCACCTCCAGAATTGCATTTAATGTTAGGGGTAGTGAATATTTTGTATGATCATATGCTTAAGCAATTTGAAAATGATGCTGAGAAATGGGCCAAGTCATGTCATGTGGAACGTGAAATAACGCAAGGAAACTCAGGTTTCAACGGCAATTCATGTAAAATCTTACTAAGTAAAGTAGATGTTCTAAGATCGCTTTGCAGTATAGAGTGTCTCAAATTCGTTAAGGCGTTTCAAACATTCAATAATGTTGTAGAAGCCTGTTTTGGCGTGCATTTACAACATGAATTTGAAAAATGTATTTCTGATTTTTAACAGAGTTATTTAGATGTTGGTATCCCAGTGACACCAAAAATTCATGCAGTTTTTTTTCATGTGCGCGATTTTTGTGTAAAAATGCAAAAGGGTTTGGGTTATCACAATGAATAGGCCATGGAGTCTGTTCACTTTGACTTTTCTAAGACCTGGGACAAGTACAAGGTTTCAAATAGCAACCCCAATTATGAAAAACAATTGTTGAGAGCTGTATATGAATACAATTCACATCATGTATGATTTTTTTGTGAATATTAATTTTTCCTATTGTTGAGAAATAAATTTTTTTTTATAAAATTATTTATTATAGCCTTATTAATTATAAATCCGAAATTCTAGTGACCTATACTAATAATATAATTTAAAGTAGCATGAATTGTGTATTTGAATAGATACTGATAAAAAATGAATTATTTTTGCATTGAAAATTTAAAAAATGGTTTTTTCAAAAACGGCCCAATCATCGATTTTCGTTTTGAGCTCAAACTGCTCATGAAACATCCTAAAAAGATACCCCGTTGGAATTTTGAGAGTGCAAGGACCTTCGATTTAAACCTACTTCAGGACCGCCGTGATGGATTCGGAAAGAGCGAAGGCCTCCCTGGGTAATTTTAACGGTCAAGGCCGATATCGTGCTGCAGCAAGATATTATCGTCTAGTTATTGGGTTGGGGGCAAGATATTACCAGCAAGTTATTTGGTTATTACAATTGATCTTACCCTTGCCCGATCATCCCACTACATAGATGAAGAAAATAATAAATTTGACCCCTATATGACCTTACGCGGGGGGAAGGATTAACCGCACCCCATACATAATACCTTATCTGAACGTAGAATTTCTCGCTTTTTCCGAATCCGGGATCAAAATTATATAGGTTCCTATTCAAAAAATGACTTTGACTTTCAAATGACCTTGAAAATAAATCTCAAGGCCAAATCCGATTTCTGGGAAAGGTGTCCCTCATTGTTCCAAACAACTTATGTCTGGACAATTTTTTTTGTAGAACGCCAACCGTAGAAAATTTCGGGGTGGTTCCTTTAAAATGGGACACTCTCTAGATAAGATTACACTGCAAAGTTTTAAACAATTCATTGAAATTAAAGGTTATAATATTTTCAACAAATTTGAAAAAATCTTGTATAAAAAATTTGATAACTTTAGACTAGTATACAAAATTTTTAAAATTAAAAAATTTCGTAGATATTCTTCGATAATATCTTAGAGATATATTAATTGAAAACGTACTAATAATTAGTAAACATCTAGTGGTATTAAAAAAAACAAAAAAAACAATTCTCGAAGAATCTAAAGTTTACGAATCAATTTTGCAAAGATAATAAGAATATATTGTACCGTTATTACAATAAAAAAATATAAATTTTAAGTTCGAACTATTGTCCTCAACTTTCCAATTTCTGTACTTCTCAGGTCGTTCGAGAACCTCTCGACATCATTGCAGATACCAAGAGTCCCTAATCGCCGCGAATTCACAGACCTCTACCTCATCCTCAAACTCACTCGAGAGTGCATCAGAAATATGGTGCACAGTACCTTTTCTATGCATAATTTTGCAATCGAGTTGTTGGAATTCCAGTACCCATCGTTTGAGTCACCCCGGTTAGTTTTGCTTACCGCGACTCGCGTAACAAATCGGATACTCGTCGTCCTCAAATATCTACACTAAACAAGCGCCTACTGCGTACGATGAACCGTCGTTGTGCAGATAAAACGTTCTCTCAAGCTTTGGCCGTACGAATACAGGAGCTTCAATAAGCGCTAGTTTTAGTCGCTCCAAAGCTTCTTGTTGCTCTTCGCCTCACACCAATGGTTGAATCTTTTTGACTAATTTTGTGAGCAGTACTTTGATATTACTTTATTGACCGCGCGTACCACTTCACCATGCTTAAAAATCGGCGCACCTGTTCTATATTCCTCGGTGCGGAGTATTTCGTAATCGGCCGAATTCTCTCCGGGTCCAGATGCAAGCTCTCACAGTTCAACCTATAGCCAAAATACGTGAGTTCGATGCAAAAAAAATCCGATTTTTCTAGATTAATATCTAAACCGACCTCCATGAGTCTATACAACACTTAGTCACCAGGTGATCCCGGAAGCTTGCTCTTACTACCAGCAAATCGTCCATATACCAAAACACATTAGGCAAATATTCTGGACCGAATAGTGTGTCCAATAATCGCATAAATGTTGCTGGCGCGTCCACTAATTCCAACGGCACTCTCGATTTACCAGAGTCCTAATCCCGGAATCATAAAAGCTGTATATTGCTTGCTGTTCTCGTCCAATGGAATCTGCTAGAATTCTGAGCGAAGGTCGATTTTCGACAGAAATACGGCATCATTCAGCCGATAAAAAACCGAATATAGATTAGGTATCTAATTTACATCGATGTTTGTAACTTTGATCACTGGACGAAAGTCCAAGCAAAATCGATAGGTTCCGTCTGCCTTATTCCTGATTACCAGCGCGCTACTCCATTAACTGTCGAACGGTCTAATAATGCCCGCGCACTACATTCTTATGGTTTCTTCCTGAGCAAGTTTTAACATAGGAGGGACTTAGGCCATATGTATGTCTTGATGGGCTGCACGTCGCTGACGTCAATGATGTGTTTTACTAAATTCGTCATAGTTGTCGCGTATCCGGACTCTGGCACGATGTTGTGCATAAGCGCTAATCTAACGGAATCCATTCTCTCGATCCCTTAAGTTTCCATTCGCGCCTCTATGCTAAAATCCTGTACCATTCTTTCCAGAAATTCACTCCCCAGATCATTTCATACACGTACTACGCCCACTGTGCATGCCGATAAAACTCCACAATTTCCGCCTATTTCCACATGTAGCTTTAGGGCACCGAGCCTTTGGCTTTTCGCCTGAGACAGGCAAATATTCACACGAATATTGCCGGCGGTTTCAGTTGTGACTTATTCGCCAGTCCCGGGCTTATTAATGTGACCTGAACGCCTAAGTCTAACAGCTTGATTTTTTGACCGGCACTATCTCTGCCTTCTCCAACTCTACTATCACTGCCGCTGCAGACTTCCTCGCAGACCTTAACGCACATTTATAGACCGCGTCGGCGATCAACACACCATTTGCCGACGGCAGTGATCACCGTCGTTTCTCTCTTTCTCACTGTCGTTCATATTCACAGCCCACTCGTTTTATTTGCCTTAACGATGCGAACGGTTTTAGATACAAAACCCTGACGAACGTCGGATGTAACCCTTCTTTGGAGATGCTAACCTGTTTTCTCTCAAACGGGGGTTGATTGAAGCGTTGAAGAATACAATAAAACGTGGTGATGTAGTCGCTTAAGGCTTCGCCTCCAGCCTGCGTTCGTAAACCCAGCTTTTGATATAATCAGATCTTTTCCAGTGCCTACTGAATTCCTCATTAAATTCTCATAGGAAGTTCTCATAACACAACCAATTTCGCTCGTTATTTCTGTACTACAAACCCGCTTTCTCCGTAAGATCCACCCCTCCCACTTCCTGGAATTCTTCGTTTTCTAACCAGTAAAAATATTGGCACCTTGTCACGTCCCTCAGGAAACTTTACGTGTCCCCGCCACTCACACCGAAGAATTTCAGTACTAGGGGCGTAAAGCGTTCTCTACATCCGATGGCTTATCCTCTATATATCGTCGAGGTGCATGCAGTTCTGTCGTCTGAGTTTAGTCAGCCGTTCCCATCCTCGGTTTGCCTGCCTCCCAATTCCAGTTTCACTGTCATCCGAGTCTAATGAATCATCCGTGCTGAATTCTTGTTCTCTCTACCTCGCAGGCTCTCTTTGCCGATCAGCGATCTCACCTTTGACCTTCCGATCACTGAATTTGGGCGACCGCCGCTCCTTTCTTAATCCGCACTAGACCCTCTTGAAAAGTTCTAAACCTCTCTCCTCCATCTATAGCTCATGTACTAGCGACCGTCATACCAGCTTCCCGTTTATGGCCTGAGAGAATATCCGCGATGAGTCCGTTTCTCTCGAGTTGCTCCTGTCCGATCGTCAATAAGTGAAAAAAAGGCACGCCACCCCGAGCGCCTTACCACCCACCGACACATAAGCGAACGGTCTCCCTACTTGATCCTGCTGTACGCCAATCACGGTCTGTTTCACGCGATAAAAATTATTCGCATTCCCGGACAGCATCTTTGTCGCCTCACGACTTATAAACAGCCGCGGCAAGAGTACAAATGCACCCCACAGTTGGCCGAGGATAACGTGCTCATCCTTACGAACGTAGTAATAAACGCTTGAAAATTGAGCTGACCCCTCGGCTCACTTCAAGATTTACTCAAATTTCTGAACAAATTTGATTCTGGAAATACCAAAATGTTCGTCTTCTTATCTAAAACCGTTCCCGTTCCATGGTTCTCATTTTCATGACGTTAGGAATCTAGAACGTAGTACCACCATTCCCAGCCTTCGTTATGCAAATCATTGAGCTGTAAAGTTTCTAGGTTATGAACTGCGATTGCGGTATGACTTTCTAAGATTTTTGAGGTTGCTGAATTAGAATATAAGGTCAGATTTTTAAAATTCAATATGGTTAATCCAATATGACCGAAAACGGAAAAAAAATCTAAACTAACAAAAATTTCAGGGCTATCTCGAGTACGACTCACACGCACTCATCCGACGACTTTTAAAATTTAAACAAGCTCGCATGAGTTCGCTGTGATTCAACGCAGCTCACTCTCGAGTATCGAGTAACCCGGCAAATTCAAATTAAGTCTTTCTCTGGGGTTGGTGCGACTTTCACGCACTCTCTTATCTCAGATATATAAACATTCCTTAATTTATGACTAACATACACTCGGACAAGGACTAATCAAGGCTCTCAGCGTTAATCCATTGATCAACAATACTATTCTACGCGGCTTAATTTGCCACACAATAACAAGCGATTAGATGACTCTCAGAACATTAATTTAAAAGCGCATCCATCCGTACCTAGTAGAACAGCGACGACAGTAAGCGCTTATACCAAATAAATTAAAATGTCTTGTTCACTCGCTTACATTCATACTTGTATTCTCTCTGCGGCAATACTCTTGTCTCCTTGTGATAAGAGGAGAAACCTGCCTGCGTAGATGTAAACAAACCACTCGGGTTACGAGTATACGCAGACAGCCCCATCCTAATACAAAGAGCGTGTGTTTACACCGCGCGACCTTCGCGATATTTCAAAAGCGCGACTTCTCGTCCTTTTTGTCTTTCTTAACGCTCCCGGAGTTTTCGCTCTCGAGTTTTCCAATAATACGTGTTTCAATCCGCGCACCCCCACTCTTAACCGCAGCCTCGTAAGTTTTCACAGAATCCCCACAAGGAATTCCATGTGACGTAATCATACGTTTTTTCGAGAAAAATATAATAATTTCCCGCGAGCAGTGCAATTGGACTCGGATCCTGGCATTACGTTACTAATCATTTAAAGGGGAAGGTATAGGAGGCGCTTTTGCTTCACTGCAAGGCAACGATGGGAATCTTTCCTTGCACAAATCGACAGGCTGCGTTGGCTGTTGAGAGAAGGCAAGGTATGAGGAATAAGAACATGCAGTTTCCAAAATCAATTGCTTTTATTCTTTCTTACTTGTCCTTGAGTGGATGCAACTTCACGCATCATACTCGTCGTCGCGTGCCCTTCTTGTACATTCGCATGTACAGAGAAGTATCCACAAAAATGTAGATACGAGAGAAATACAGGAAACGATACCACTTCTCACTGAAGTGTACGAATTAATTCGCAGATACGCACCTTGTCGCCGCACAGACACTAATGTAAGAAAGAGAGATTAGATTAGATTAGATTAAACAATTTTTATTTAGCCATGAGGTATAACCCCGTAGGCTTCAAGAAAAATACAGTACTATTACAATAATAAAACAATAAAACAATAAGATAACAATAATAATAACCAATAATAAACAATAATAAACCAATAGTAAACAATAATAGTAAAACAATAAAACAATAAGATAACAATAATAATAACCAATAATAAACAATAATAAACCAATAGTAAACAATAATAGTAAAACAATAAAACATACTAGATAACATACGCTATACATTGGCATTATAACAAGAAATATAACAGGATAAAAACGCAATAAGAAAGGCAATAAGAAATGAAGGACTGTGAGACACTCCTAATACAATTACCATGTTTTATGTAAAATATCACTTAATAAACATTGAATAATGATGCTTAGATCAGACTGGACTAAGAGATAAATTAAGTTTTTGTACAAAATAGTATAAATATATAATAATTGCGATCTTTATTCTACGCAAGGTAGTTAAGGTAGTTTAACTACACAGTCTGATAACTTAAAAAATAGATTCTTCCGCAATATACTCACTATTAAAATAAATATCTTTGTACAATTACGAAAAATTATCTATCCAAACTAACCACCTATTATTAACGATCCTGAAGTATGCCGAAGGCAGTAAAATTGATCCTTTGATATTACATTTCTGCATGGATTTCCACTTCGAGTTGTCGCTCCGCAAACACTTTTAGTCATAATTGGTGTAAAACTTCGTAGTTTAAGAGATTCCCTAGGAGCATACATAGTATTACGAATCGCAAAATCGCGAAGTCCTTTCGGAAAGTTTTGTTGTGGAGAATCTCTCTGTAAGAATTTTGTTCTTAATACAGTACTAGTATTACTTTCGTCATCGCCAATGATATAACCGCCATCTTGTTCATCAGGAAATTCAGCACTGTCTTCTAATATGCTAGAATATCTTTCGGATACGCACGCACGGCGTTACTTTTCTGGTAGATACGTGCATGAAAGTTCCTCTGTTGAAACAAACTTTTGGCAGATCCAAGATACTATTGAATCGCTGATGTTTTTTAAGTTTACTATGCTGTGCGTGATTTGATAGTTGATATAACCCCATTTATCATAAATGTTATTCACAATTCTAAGTCCAAGAGATTGTCTGGGTGTATGTTGATGTGTATGGGAGACTACTTTTGTGTAGCCATTTGATTGTGTAGTTCTATTAATGAAAGATGCAGACTGTTTTTCTTTATTTTCTTTATCATTGTCATCTTTTGGACGCAGTAAATAATGTATGCCAGCCATGTTTCAAATATGAAGCTAAATTCAGAGGAACTATTCCTAATATAGCTGATCTTGTTAAAAATGGGGCTTGTAAAAAAGCTGCAACAACCATAGCTGCGAATAAGTAAACTAGGTGCAAAGTGATGCGATATACTTTATCTAAATTTTCTCCCGTTGTTCCAATGTACTCAGTAATCCATCCAAACTTTTTATCTATTTCAGTTCTCATGTTATTAGACAAGTCCCATATGTAAACAATAGTCTGATTGATTTTTCCAACGACAATGACAAGTGTTTATCCAAAAGAGATCTGTCGAGTCGTCGCAATAGAAGATAACACTTAGGACAGCCTCTTATTGACATTAAGAAATCGTAAGGGATTAGATTTAGAGGATTAGGGGCGAGTCGAACTACGTTAAATTCAACAAGTAAATAAACTGGAGAGGAAAGAGCGAATTAACGTAGTCGAAATGGTCAAGAAAGTATATATGTGGCAGATAGAAAATTTGGCGCGTACGTGAGTAAACAAGATCTGCGGCTCCTACCTGCAGTTAGATGAAATGTATGATATTTCGAAATTCGCGGGAAATTTGGAAAAATTCGCGGGAATATTAATTAGTAGAGGAACTTATCCTAAATGGCGCTCGGAAATATGAGTACTTAAAATTGGTCGCTTAACAATAAATTGGCTGATGACTGACAGAAACAACAAAACAAATCACTCAGTCGAAAAGGTAATCATGACGGCTACAGGAGAAATTGATTAAGGGCGCAGCCGGGTAACGAAGCGAGAATTAGATTAGACAAGATGAAACAAAATTAGCGATTTTGATGTATCTCTCTCACTAAAGCGGTGTGTAGCTGATGATAATGTGATCCTTTAGTAGCCGATGCTGCAGGAAACCGGTGTCCAGGAGAAATCAATGTAGTGCAAAATGATGCCGGGTGATACCAGTAGCTGCTGAAGTCTCACGTCCATTCAGATTAAGATAGGTCAGGTTATGTGACAACTGTAGATTGAGGTAATGTGCAATGCCAGAGCAAACTATGCACCAACCAGCCCAAGCCTAGCCGCCCCTTGGACAACACATCACCTGGAACAAGTTGCTCGCAGAGGTGCAACAAAATTACACTAATTAAACTGCAAAAACCTGGAGCCGATGTGAAGTGCGTGCGGCGCTCACCAGAGAGAGAGAGAGAGAGAGAGAGAGAGAGAGAGACTGACATGGGTAGGACTGGCGTGCTGGCGTCCAGTTTGTTACCACGAGTTGGGTTGTTAGACTGAAAACTGATTGAAATGTTGTCTAGAATCTTCCCTCGATCAGCGACGTTTCTCTTCTTAGCTCTCTCGTTGCTGATTGTGACTTCTTTTTGTAGCTTCTAGTTGCTTCCGGCTTCCTCGGATGCATACACGATTCTGCCCGTAGACTTGCACTTCTTGACGCTCAATCGAGCCACCTTCAAGCGACGCCGGACACAATGCACAAGTGCGAGCATATTGTTCCCTCTCTTTCATTCTGTATTTAATGTTCTCTCTCTCTAATTCACGTCGCATTCTTGTAGCACATTCGAGTCGAAAAAGGGCTGGCTAAATACAACCAAAGTAATAATTAAACATTATAATTTTCAATAATTTTACTGATAAATTTTTTTATACATTTCAATATCAAGCTGAAAAAGTTTTCAATTTTTTCAATAGAAGCCACGTTTCCTATGTTTGAGTTATAATATAAACACAGGAACAAGCTCAATTGCAATGTAATACCAACAGTAGCTTATCTATTTTTGTAGTAATCATTCGAAATACTTTTTTTTGAGAAATAGTATGATGCGAATCCAAACATATGTACAACATTAAACAAATTACAATTTTTCATTAAGCAATTATTATATTGTAAATTTGATTAAATCATTGACATGTGAAATGAGAAGACGACGAAGGAATCGGCAGTGGTGCGGTAACAAGAAGATATCGAAGAAAAAGACAATGCTCAACAAGTGATCAAAAGGGAGAGAGAGCGAAGGGAGTGATAACAAAATCGAATATGAGTAGACAAGAGTTAATGAGATAGCGCGTTGATTAATCGATCAGAAATTGACTCTCTCATGGCTTTAGAAATAACGGGAGAAGCACGCGCCGCGAAGAAAACGAAGAAAAAGGGATGACATCCAATGCAAGCGAGAATAGAGAAATAGAAGCTGAAAAACGGAGGCAAGTACGTAACTGAAAGATAGCGAAGAGGCAAAGTAACTAGTCCAATCACGGGATCTGTGTATTTACATAAATTGCAAGCTAGAAACGAATAATAAGGCTGTAAAAAAAATTCTAAAAATGATAGCTTTTTTCTTCCTGGCACCTCGAAATTAACAAATCAAATTGTTAAATTACAAAAAATGTTTTGGTTTTAGATAAAACAAAAACTATCTTTCCTAGCGTAAAAAGTTAAATGAGAAAGTTAAAAATATCTTTCGATCTTTTTTTACTACGGTTTAAGAACTTCAATACTTTCCAAGATATTTCTAAAAAACCATCAAAAATCGACTTTTTTGTTTTCGCCGTATCTTTTAACAATTGAAAAATATTTCATACTTTTCCAGTTATATCGATTTTTCGAAAAACAGGTGTCTTCGAAAATTGGCTCCTCTTGCTCGACAGAAGATTCTACAGTAACGATTTTGGGTTTGTTTTTTTCTTTACGAGTTGTAATTTAACGACAATAAAATTATAACAATTTTTCAAATTTAAAATGTCTAAAAACGAGTGAAAAAATAAATGTTTTTTTGGTCATGTTCTTTATAAGTATTTTTTCCGTTTTTTTATTTTACAATAGCGACTATAGTGGAAATCGATTACTAGCATTTTTACGCATATTTAAAAAAAAAATTTGCTCTAGCACCATTTGGAGCCGAGATAGATTTATTTTTAATTCCAGAAAGAGAGAGAGAGAGAAAGAGAGAAAGAGAGAGAGAGAGAGAGAGAGAGTGAGTGAGCGCAATTTACGAGCTACAGCGTCTACTCTCGCGGAGATTGAAGTTTAATACTTACATTTTCAATAAAATAAATACCTCAATCCATTTTAACGACTTCTAATATCGATTAATAAATTCTAAAATAAAGCCGTCGAGTCGGTGTGAGTGCGAATCTAGCGGCTTTGGATTGGTCTAAAACTGAAACAACACATTGAAAATCATTCCCAGTTTCAAAAATGTCAATAACGTGGGTTCTACTGTACGTATAAAAGTGCTTTTGTCCTTAATCTGAGGTAGCGCGACGGGACAAACATTAATTCAACAATTTTATTAGACTTGTAAGATAAATAATCACAGAAAACTTAATTTTTAATTTTGTAATAAAAATTAATCGGGATTTTTGGAGTTACGAATATTATTTAACACAAACTTTAATTTTATTAAAATTATTTTTATTTCAGTAAAAAAATTTTTTAATTTTTTCGATTATTATTCATGTAAGAAATACAAAAATATACAAAATTATAATAACATACTGTTATATTATACAGGGTGTCACATTTTAAAGGAACCACCCCGAAATTTTCGACGGTTGCCGTTGTACAAAAAAATTGTTCATACAACAGTTGTTTGGGACAATGGGGGCAACCTTTCTGTGAAATCCGATTTGACCTTGAGATTTATTTTCAAGGTCATTAGAAGGTCAAAGTCATTTTTTGAATAGGAACCCATATTTTTGATACCGGATTCAGAAAGAGCGGAAAATTCTACGTTTAGATAACGTATTATGTGTGGGGTGCGGTTAACCCCCCCCCCCCCCCCCTTCCCCTCGCCTAAGGTCATGTAGGGGTCAAATTTATGATTTTCTTCATCTATGCACAGGGATGATCGGGCAAGGGTAAGGTTAATTGTAATAACCCAATAACTCCAATACCCAATAACCCCAATAACCCAATAACCAAGAGATATTTTGAATAAGGACCCCCATTTTTTATCCCGGAATCGAAAAGATCGGGAAATTCTATGTTTAGATAAAGTATTATGTTGCGGGAGCAGTTCACCCCCCTCCCCCCCATCCCACCGGGGCAAGGGTGAGGTTAATAAGGTATTGATTACCCAGCCAGTGAAGGCAAGGTATTGATTACCCAGCCAATGAAGGTAAGGTATCGATTACCCAGCCAATGAAGGCAAGGTATTGATTACCTAACCGGGTGCTGCGGGTAATACCTTGCGCCGAGAGACAACAGAATATCAACAATTTCGTTTCTCGAATAATCCGGCATGTTCCCTCCTTTTAAGTCGATTAAGAAAATTACACTTGAACTATGCTGAGAAGGACTATTGTCATAAACAATACTAAAAAAGTGTTCTTAAACAATTTAGTTGAAACTTTGTAGGCTTGTCCGGAATCACACCAGAAAAAAGAATGGAAATAACATGTTATCCCACAAAATGGAAAATGACACTTCTCATTAACGCTTTGAATACATGAAGTCGACTTTGAAAATCAACCTGAAGTTTAAGCTCAAGGTCACTATTGTTTGACTCTACAATTTTTTTGGGATATTGGGGTTATTGAATTATTGGGGTTATCGAGTTATTGGATTATTGGGTTATTTGGGTTATCGAGTTATTGGGTTATTACAATTAACCTTACTCTTGCCCGATCATCCCTGTGCATAAATGAAGAAAATCATAAATTTGACCCCTAGATGACCTTGGAGGGGGGGGGGGGGTTAACCGCACCCCACACATAATACGTTATCTAAACGTAGAATTTTCCGCTCTTTCCAAATCCGGGATCAAAATTTTATAGGTTCAAAATTATAAAGGTTTTTTGATATAATTAAGAGAAATGTATTTTTTATTTAGAAAATGTTTTCTTTCATTGGATTACTCGACTTTTTTTTTACAAATAACACAGGTTTACAAAAAAAAAAAGATGTCCGGATCTTGGGTCAGACCATATTTTTCTTATGTATTTTTTGACGCTGAATTCAAAGAAATTTTTGGTTTTGCTCTATCACGTCAGAATTTTTGGCAAAATCAAAAAATATGTCGAAAAAGTCGATTATTTTGTAAGAAATACGACAAACCTTGGACAATATTCAACATAAAGAAAACGAATATGTAATACCACTCAATACATCCAAAATGTTAAAGCACTAACCGTTTAATCAAAAACGTCAACTTCAACGCCGACCCTTAACCCTCTTACCTCCTAACACTACCCCTAACAAACCACAAGCACGCTCACCCACGTAATCCAGAAAACAGTGAATTTAATCGCTAGTTTTTTAGCCATCAATCTGATATAATACAGTGAGAAGATTAAACTATCAACTTTCTGGTTAAGCAGATGTATCTCACCATTCAGGCCTTATCCTATGAACCCCTAAAACTACCCCTAACAAACCACAAGTAGGCTCACCCACATAACCCAGGGAGCAGCAAGTTAAATCGCCAGTTTTCTATAAAATAATCAAGTTTAATACAAATAGAATGTTGAACCATCTACTCTTTGATTAACTAAATCTACCTGAATACCTTTTTCTAACCCTTCAACCCCCTCACACTACTTCTAACAAACCACTAGCTAGCTCATCCATATTAATAAGGTAAAAAGTTGTTTAATTGCCAGTTATCTTGGGAACAATCCATTTCATCCAATTAAATCTACCTTCTGATCAATAAAATTAACCTGAATACCTACCCTTAGCGCTCGGATCCTATTACACCATCTCTAACATACTTGAAACAGGCTATCTCTCAAACAGCAAGTTTAATCTGTAGTTTTAAATAAAAAAATGATTTCAATACTATCAGAAGGACCCTGTGTGCTGGTCTGCTTTTAGTTTGTTACGTGTATGAGTAGCCTACCATCTTATTCTATTTTTAAGCTTACGAAATATCATGTCATTTAAATCAATAAAAATATATCTAGCATTTTATAGAATATATCTCTACACTTTTAACCCACAAACCCAAACGTACGAAGCTCAAATTAATAAATTCGAAGCCTTTAAATTCTCGTTCCCCTGATTTCTAGCTCATAAAACTGTAATGTAATAAAATCGAAGTTATTTAAACTTCAAGCTCACAAATTCAAAGTTTACGATTTCAAAACCCACCGCATTTAAGCCCACAAATCCAAAGCTGCTTAAAATCAGAACCCCCAATTGAATGCATATAAATTGGAAGCTTATGAAACCTAAGACAACAAATTATAAACTCCAAATCTACTTTTCTAAAGCCCAAGTTTCAAAACCGCAAACCTCAAATCCCAAATTCTAACACAGACCAAAAAATTCAAGATCTCTCTAAACCCACAAACCTGAATTCTGTATACATACTTGCAAATATGCGTAATTAATGAAAAGTTCTGTATCGAGAATGGTCTGATAGTGATTGTAGTTTTCAATTTCTTTATTTATGATTATTTTGTAAATTCATATTTTTTCGTCGTTAACATTTTAGGATAAAAATGGAAAAAATGAATCAGTGTAGTAATGATCCCAATCACTTCTGTATTATGTGTGGTGAATACCTTACAAGTAAAGAACGAAAAAAATTCACGGATTTATTGCAATCTTGGTATATTGAATGTTACGAGAAATCTTCAAATGAAATCCAAAAGCCATGGATTCCATAGACTATCTGTGTAAAGTGCATTCACAGACTAAGACAGTGGAAGAACGGTGACGATAGCACAAGACATTTTTTATCTCCGATGATATGGAGAAAACCTCAAAATCATAGGAATGATTGTTACTTTTGTTTGTGTAACACTACGGGTTATAACATTAAAAATAAATACAACATTACATATCCAAAAGTATCTTCAGTGACTTTTCCAATCATCAATGATGAAACTAGTACCATAAGGAGAAAATCTAATGAACAACTTGAAACTAATGATGTGATTGTAGATGAAGAAGAGATTACAGATTCTGATAATACTGAATCTGAACATGAAGATTCTCATTGTCATGACAGTTTTTTTTTTTTTTTTTTCGAAGAGAAGACTCCAATTTTATTTAACCAATTGACATTAAACGATCTTGTACGAGAGTTAGATCTTTCTAAAGGACGTTCAGAACTACTTGCTTCTAGGCTGCAAGAAAAAAACTTGTTAGAAAAAGGAACTAAGGTTACTCATTACCGCAATAGAGATGAGCCTTTCAGAAAATATTTTTTGGAAGAAAACTTTTTGGTATATTGTTGTAATATCAAAGGACTTATAAATGAGTTAAATGTAGATTACTTAGCTGAGGATTGGAGACTTTTCTTGGATTCTTCAAAAAGAAGTTTTAAAGCTTTACTACTGCATAATGGTAATAAATATGCTTCGGTGCCAGTTGCTTATTCTGTAGTGCTTACTGAAGAATATGAATCCATCAGTTTTGTATTAAAGAAACTTAATTACGAAAAGCACCAATGGCTCATTTGCACAGATTTAAAGATTGTCACTATAATTCTAGGACAGCAAAGTGGTTTCACTAAGTATCCTTGTTTTATTTGCAAATGGGACAGTCGTGATCGTGAACAGCACTATATAGAAAAAAATTGGCCAATAAGAGAAGAGTTAAAACCTGGAGATAAAAATATTATTTTAAAGAAATTAGTTGATCCTTCTAAAATACTATTACCACCATTACACATCAAGTTAGGTTTAATAAAACAATTTATAAAAGCTTTAAAAGCTCAAAATAGTAATGCCTTCATCTACTTACGTACTAAATTTCCCAAGTTGTCAGAAGCCAAAATTAAGGAAGGTACAGTGCCGGTCAGCCACTTTTACCCCCCCACGGGCAAAATCAGTCTAACTTCAAAGTTTTATATCTCTGGAAGAAATTAACGTACAGAGACGCGCGTGGGTGCGTTTGAAAGGTCTTTCGGAGAGCTTTCAAATGATGTGACTCACGGTTGCCATCGATTGTTTTTTTAAATTTTGCAATAATTATGCAAAATTGAAAATTCTGAAATTTTTTTATTATTTTTGACAATTAGCCAATTTTGGAAAAAAAATCGTACGAAAATTTGAAGTACACCATTTTTTAGCTATTACCAAGCCCTATCTGAATCACTCATCAAAAATTTATTTTCGTCAAATATGACGCGCGCACGGGCATTTTTTCCTGGAAGTGACAGTTTTTTTCAACATTTTTTATCTCTGTCAAATTGTAACAATCGAAAAAAATTTATAGGAGAAAAATGTTTGTTTTTTAACGTAGAATACTGCAATAATTTTTTTTTCGGTTTTTCGAAAAATTTTTTTTTTCGGTTTAAATTATTTTTCAAGGTCGAAAAAAAAAATTTTTTTTTTGATGTAATTTACGATACTTGTTATGTAGTATTATTGAATGGGTGGAAAAAAATTTTTTTTTTGGTTTCTCATCTTTTTAGCGTACCGACTGTGAGAAAAAAAAATTGAAAAAAACCGAAAAAAAAAATTTTTCGAAAAACCGAAAAAAAAATTATTGCAGTATTCTACGTGAAAAAACAAACATTTTTTCTCCTATAAAATTTTTTTCGATTGTTACAATTTGACGGAGATAAAAAATGTTGAAAAAAACTGTCACTTCCAGGAAAAAATGCCCGTGCGCGCGTCATATTTGACGAAAATAAATTTTTGATGAGTGATTCAGATAGGGCTTGGTAATAGCTAAAAAATGGTGTACTTCAAATTTTCGTACGATTTTTTTTCCAAAATTGGCTAATTGTCAAAAATAATAAAAAAATTTCAGAATTTTCAATTTTGCATAATTGTCGCAAAATTTAAAAAAACAATCGATGGCAACCGTGAGTCATATCATTTGAAAGCTCTCCGAAAGACCTTTCAAACGCACCTACGCGCATCTCTGTACGTTAATTTCTACCAGAGATATAAAACTTTGAAGTTAGACTGATTTTGCCCGTGGGGGGGTAAAAGTGGCTGACCGGCACTGTATGTTTGATGGTCCACAGATAAGAGAATTGTTAAAAGATCAAACTTTTGAAGAAAAAATGACAGATTTAGAAAGAAAAGCTTGGAAAGGTTTTAGAGAAGTAGTCACTAAATTTTTAGGAAATAATAAAGATCCTGAGTATAAACAAATTGTTGAAAATATGCTTGACAACTTCAAAAACTTGGGATGTTTAATGAGCTTAAAAGTACATTTCTTACATTCTCATTTAGAAAGATTCCCGGAAAATCTTGGAGCTGTAAGTGAAGAGCAAGGAGAACGTGCTCATCAAGATTTAAAAGAAATTGGGACAAAATTATGTTATCAGATTACTGTTGGACCCTTAAGAGAGATACAAAATCAACTTATAAACGGAAATCAAAGAGAAGATCTTTCGAACAGAAAAAATAGATATAGAATATGACATTGTGGGAGGCGAGGGGACTCACGTTAATCAAGCACCCCGATCGTGAGAGGCAAGGGGACTCACGTTAACCAAGCACCCCGGTGAGAGGCAAGGGGAACTCACGGTAATAAAGCACCCCAAAGGAAACATAATCCTATTACGTCCACGTCGTTGTTTCTGGGTAGTACTAAAAATAGGAAGTTAATGGGTTTAAGGTAGTGAAGGGCACTCACGTTAAACAAGCACCCCGGTGAGAGGCAAGGGGACTCACGTTAATCCATTTACTACGTCCACGGCGTTGTTCAAGGCTAAAGCAAAAAGTAAAAAAAACAATTGTGACCAGCAAAGGGGCTTAGTGCATAATTTATTAAAGCGATTATCAAAGGCAAGGGACTTGAAATTACTTTCTGGGTTGGGGGGTAGGAGGAGAAGTGGCAGGGTAGGGTCTAAAAATCAAAAATCGTCAACTACGTTGAAGACGGGGACTCCAAAATCTATGGGAATTTACTGAAAGCGACGCCTTATGGCAAAGATTTTATCGTTCAAAAAAAGAGTGCATTGGGCATGTTAAAAAAAGAATGGGTTCCCGTCTCCGAGAGTTAGTTAAAAATACCGTAGACGATAAAGTCGTAAAATCAGGGAAAAGTTTGGAAAAAAAACGAAGAAAGCAAAAACGAAGAAGTAAAGTGCTAGGTGGAAAAGGTGAATTGAGTGGGAAAATGATTGACAACTTGAGTCGGTATTACGGATCTACAATTCGACACAATTGCGAGTCTATAGAAAAAATGAAAACTACCATCTGGGGGACATTATATCACCAACAATCGACCGATGAAAAACCGCAGCACGACAAATGTATGAGCGGCAAAACTCATGGTGTTTGTTGTACCAAAAGGCTCTAGCAGCAGAAACGATTGAAGATTTCACACACAGCTATAATCCTCTACCAGATTATATTATACAAGCAATCAAGCCTATATATGAGGATTTGAGTAAAGATGAACTTGTAGAAAGGTGTGTTGGAGGATATACGCAGAACACCAACGAAGGTTAAATCAATCGATCTGTTTATCTCATCAAAAAAGTTATCAGAAAGCAAGAATTTAGTTCAGTTTGCAGCCAATGTTGCTGACAGTATCTTCAACGAAGGTTGTGGTGCTTTATTAATGTTTATGCATGATATGAGAATCGGCGTTGGGATGAGCGCTCATGTCTACGCTGTTGCGCAAAATGCGGATCGCATTGCGAGGGCTAATAGAGACGCTGAACAGCAAAGCAAATGATCCCGAATTCAACGTAGATTAATACACTTTATCTAAAAAATCAAACTTTTTTGATTTCAGACGATTCTACGATGAATGCTGATGGACACCGCAGAGCACCTTCTGAAAAAGACGTTTTCAGAAATACTCTCACATGGGCTTATTTTGCAATATTTTCTTATGAAAATTTTTTTAAAGATTGTCGAAATGATGTACGACAATATTCCTTTATTTTTAATAAAATATTTTAAGCCATATCTCTGTAAAAAATTCATAAAAAAAGCGTTTTTTGGTCGCTACTCCTCCCTTAAGTGAGCGAGCTAGCTTCTGGTTTGTTAGAAATACTGTTATGGGTGTTGTTAGGGATTTGAAAGGATAGGGATAGATATTAATTTTATAGATTTCGTTGAGTATAATTCAACGATCACCATCTAACTGAATTGAACCAGATTGTTTCGCGATTAAACTTGCTGCTCCCTGGGTTATATGGGTGAGCCTACTTGTGGTTTGTTAGGGGTAGTTTTAGGGGTTCATAGGATAAGGCCTGAATGGTGAGATACATCTGCTTAACCAGAAAGTTGATAGTTTAATCTTCTCACTGTATTATATCAGATTGATGGCTAAAAAACTAGCGATTAAATTCACTGTTTTCTGGATTACGTGGGTGAGCGTGCTTGTGGTTTGTTAGGGGTAGTGTTAGGAGGTAAGAGGGTTAAGGGTCGGAGTTGAAGTTGACGTTTTTGATTAAACGGTTAGTGCTTTAACATTTTGGATGTATTGAGTGGTATTACATATTCGTTTTCTTTATGTTGAATATTGTCCAAGGTTTGTCGTATTTCTTACAAAATAATCGACTTTTTCGACATATTTTTTGATTTTGCCAAAAATTCTGACGTGATAGAGCAAAACCAAAAATTTCTTTGAATTCAGCGTCAAAAAATACATAAGAAAAATATGGTCTGACCCAAGATCCGGACATCTTTTTTTTTTGTAAACCTGTGTAATTTTAAGACTCTTTTGTTATTATGAATTTTTTTATTGAGTCAATAGTTTTTGAGTAAAAAATTAATCAATTTTATTCCTAGTATACATTTTTTTTCAAATTGGTTTCACAAAATTTAAAAAAATTTCAAGTCTAACAATTATTTTTTTTTGCTACCCTCGCTAAAAGTTGTTTTTTCTGATCGCGACGCGATAGGACTTTAGGCGAGAGAGTTAATTTTCGAATTCGTGAAAAATCGGAAAATCGAAATTTCCAAATTCGCTGTAAAAAAATCTGAAAAAATTTGAAAGTATTTCTTGACTAATTTTAAGACATTTTTGTTCTTAGAAATTTTTCACTAAACTTGATAGTTTTGGAGAAAAAAATTCGTCAAGTGTAAAAAAAAAATTTTTCCTTTCGAATGCCATTTTGTGTTCGCCATTTTGAATTTCGGAAAAAATCCAAAGGCATTTGAAAGAAAAGACATCTATAACACCGATAACAGTGTTTTCAATGGTGTGTGCAAACTTTTGCCATTTCAAAATATACTTATTTTAGAAAAAAAAAACGCAAAAAATTTGTGAATTTCTCGGAAAACTGGCCTATAACGTTTCCGGCTTACAATTTAGGTAAATTTTGTCAACGGCATTCGAAAGAGGAGGTCAAAATCTACAAGATGTGATGCTTGATAAATTTTTCATACGATTTTTTCATTAAAAGATATGAGGATGAAAGTTAAGAAAAAATTTGTGTTATTTGGGAGGAAAAGGGTTATTTGGGTTACCGAGTTATTAGGTTATTACTATTAACCTTACCCTTGCCCGATCATCCCTGTGCATAGATGAAGAAAATCATAAATTTGCCCCCTACATGACCTTAGGCGAGGGGGGGGGGGTAACCGCACCCTACACATAATATGTTATCTAAACGTAGAATTTTCCGCTCTTTCCGAATCCGGGATCAAAAATATAGGTTCCTATTCAAAAAATGACTTTGACCTTCAAGTGACCTTGAAAATGAATCTCAAGGTCAAATCGGATTTGACAGAAAGGTTGCCCCCATTGTCCCAAACAACTGTTGTATGAACAATTTTTTTGTACAACGCCAACCATCGAAAATTTCGTGGTGGTTCCTTTAAAATGGGACACCCTGCGTATATAGTTTTACTTGGTGATTTTTGTTCTTTTACATTTATTATACTTTACATAGAGTCGTTCATTTTTTCGTCTTTTTTCTGCATATTTACATTTTGGTTTATTTCAGTATTATCTTCATCTTTGTTTTGTTCATTAGTTTCCTAAAAAAGTATTTCTATCCTATTTTGCGGTTCATCATTTAATTTGAGTTCGAGAATTTCAAAATTTTCGCATTGCGTTACGTCGCAATTCAACCAAATACTAGTACATTTAACCCTTAACTTGCACACCTCATTTTGGCCACGTAACTGTACGGTGGGATAAATCTACCCCAGCCCAAAAAACATCGAATAAATCAAAGAATTTTAGATATTTTTCTATGAAAATTTTTTCTAGTATATTTCAAACCTTTTACTACAAAAAAATATTCAGGTTAACAATTTTTAATGTTACGCACACTGAAAAAAATTGTTAAAAAAAAAAATAAATTTTATTTATTGTTAAAAATTGTCTGAGGTAAATCTACCCCACATAGTAGTTAGGAGTTAAGGTAAAATTAAAAATCCACAAGTATTATTTCTGTTCTCGTAGTACAGCCACATTATATCTTTTTAATATATCTTCTGGTATCAAGGATTCGTCTGTGTAAATTGCTCAAGAAGAGGATCATTTACAATGCTCAAAACGGTGATTACTAAATGTACCTTCCGTTTTATTGCAATAAAGCAAAGAACTTATTTGGTATATATTATTTACGATTATGTCACGATGAGCATTACTTGCATAAAAAACGTCGATAAGTTTTTAGTAATTAGGTTTATCAATGAATATTTAAAAAAATTTATTTTCCTATACTTGTAAAATGAAGATATTGTATCACAACCTGATACCGGATGGAAAAATGCAACCTATTTTTTTAATTCGGGATATTTAAAGCTATCACTGCAATACTGTCGATCTACGTCTTACTTTCTTCCTTTTTTTCAAAACAAAATTTTTTTTGTAACGAATGTCAATTGCGTTAAAAGGACTAGTAAGTTAATTTCACTTCACCCACTATAATAACAATTGTAACTATTGGTGTTAAATTCATTGCAGTTCAAATGATAAATGCGTCTGCATCTTCTTCAGCTATCAGAAATCTAAACCCTGTACTGTTATTCTTGCGGATAAAATTCTAATAAGCCTTCTCTTATTATTTACGTTTGTTGAGAAGGTTGCCTATTTTCCACTTACTTTCGTATTTTCGTCAAAATAAAATTCTCGACAGATAGTTTCACGATGCCTTGTAAATCTTTGATACATTTTCAAACTACTGCTCATGTTACACGATATTCATTGAAAACTATAACTGCTTTTTTATATTAACTTACTGCACGTATTTATCAATTATTTCCTTTAGTTTATTACGTTGCCAAACAACACAGTGTAGTAAACTTTCACCGTCTAAGATGTATACAAAATTTTAAGTCGTTTCAGGATTATGAGGTAAAGACGTGAAATTATCGTAAAAGCTGTTGGAAAATTAGTAGCGAATTTATTGTGACAACGTTATCTTGAATTTTTACGTTAGATGTTAAAGAATTAGTCAGTGTTTGGTCCTCGAAAGAAGTGGACGTGTTTTGTGCTCTGCTCTACTTGGAAATCAAGAATTTGAACCAATCGAGGGAAGAAACATTTTTACTCAAATTAATTACTGAAGTCAGTCAGCGTTTGTTCCTTGAGGTGAGCAGACGTGAAACCACTGTGCTCTACCGGAAAATCCATAGTAATAGCCAATCAAGTAAAGTGGCAGTTACAGTTCAAAATAACCATAACAGAACAGCAAAACAAAAACAAAGCAACGGCTGAAATGGCCACTCAAAGTGGGGAAAATTTAACAACATTAAATGAACATCAAATTGAAAAATGGAATACTGTAAATAATAAAAGACGCCGAAGCAGTCCAGAATTTCTAACTAAATTTAAAAGACAACGAACACAATTAATCGACTACTGGCTAAGCAATACAAACAATAAATACGAAATACTCCAAAACAATAAAGAAAATCAAAGTAAAGAAGAAAACATAGTGAACAATGAAGAAAACAAGTTAAATAACAAATCTCCTCCGATTTTCGTCTACAATATAGAAAATATCAAACCACTAGAAAACATGTTAAATACAATAGCTAAAGACAATTATACACTAAAAGTTATTGGACAAAATAAAGTTAAAATCCAGCCGACAATCTCGGAAAAATATTTGCCAATTATCAAAGCACTCAAAGAAAAAAACACACAATTTTACACCTATCAGCGGAAAGAAGAGAAGGGATTCAAAGTTATTCTAAGAAGTATCCACCCATCAGTTGACATTGAGGAGTTAAAAACTTCCATCGAAGAATACGGACATAAGGTGTTGAACATCCGGAACATTAGACATCGGGTGACAAAAATTCCACTACCACTATTCGCGGTGGAAATCGAACATGACTACAAAAGTCAAGACATCTACAAGGTAACCAAGCTATTACACACAGTGATAAAGTTCGAACCGCCGAATGTTAAAAGAGAGATTCCACAGTGCCATAAATGTCAAGAACTTGGGCACACAAAAAACTATTGTTACAAAAGTGCAATTTGTGTTAAATGTGCAGAACAACATGCAACGGAAAACTGTCCTATAAAGGAAAGAATTGCAGAAGTAAGATGTGCAAATTGCCAAGGAAATCATACGACAAGCTACAAAGGATGTCCGATTCGCAAACAACTGCAGCAAAAACTGTTTCCCAAATTAAGAGAAAAAATACTAGTTACAAACAGTAAACAAGTTCAAATAAATACTAATACTAATAACAGTTCAAATTTCAATGCCAACAAAACTAGACCGAACACAACATATGCTCAAGCAACATCAAAACAAAACGATCAAAACGTAACAGTAGAAACAGACGAATTAAATGCCCAGTCCGAGCGAAGCAAACACTCCGGCGACAATAACAACAATAACACAAATAAACTTGAACGCATGATGGAGCAGCTGATGCAGAGAATGGACTCTATGCTTAATCTCTTAACAGTATTAGTAAATAAAATAGCACAATGAACAGCTTAAAACTCGCTATCTGGAACGCAAACGGCCTTATGCAAAGACATCTGGAGTTGAAAGCATTCTTAATACATGAAAACATAGACATCATACTGGTATCAGAAACACATTTCACAAGCAAGAACTATCTCAGCATCCCAAACTACACAGTATATACAACAAATCACCCACTTAATAAAGCACACGGAGGTACGGCAATTATAATTAAAACAAAAATAAATCATTACTTTCATTCACAGACTACCGAAACCTACCTACAAGCGACGAGTGTAGTCATCAAGGATAAATATGGACCGATAACTATATCAGCTATCTACTGTCCCCCAAATAAAACAATAACAAAAGAAAACTGGACAGATTTCTTTCATTCACTGGGAAACCGCTTTATAGCAGGAGGCGATTATAATGCTAAACACCCATGGTGGGGATCGCGATCACCAACTCCAACATACAGAGGAAAAGTTCTGTACGAAATACTGCAAGCAAATAACTACACTCCAATATCCACGGGAGAACCAACATACTGGCCAGCAGACGTTAAAAAGCTTCCAGATCTAATAGACTTTGCAATAGTAAAAGGAATAAGTAAAAATTACTTTAAAACATCGTCATGCTTAGACTTAACCTCAGACCACTCACCGGTATTAATCACACTATTATCACAAGTAACAACCACAGATAAAAATTATAATAAAGTTGACTGGAAGAAATATACCCGTTATATAGAGGAACGCATATCATGCAATGTTCCCCTCAAAACAGTCATAAACATAGAAAGCAGCATAGATTCGTTTAACTCACTTCTTAACGAAGCTATCGATAAATGTTCTACTAAGTGTAACAGAAATAAAACAAGGATAAGAAACTCGAGCGAAATCGATCAAAAAATTCGAGATAAAAGAGCAATAAGAAAAAGGTACCAAGCAACCAGATCAAGCCAAGATAAGTCAAGAGTAAACAAAGCAGCCAAAGAACTGAAAAAAATGTTATATGAAGAAAAAAATAAACAAATGCAGAACTATCTCCAAAATCTGAGCCCGACAGAAGCAACAGACTACTCGCTATGGAAAGCTAATAAACGACTCAAAAGACCAGTAACGTTCATACCACCAGAAAACCGGCAGGAAATTGGGCTAAAACAGACGAGGAAAAAGCAGAAGCATTCTCGGATCACTTCAGCACAGTATTCACCCCTCATAAAAGAACTATCACAGAGCAAGAAGAAGATACCTTACTTGAAACTACGGAAGTTCAAGATAGAACTCCTATCAAATCGATAAAAATAAAGGAAGTATTACAAATAATTAAAAATATTAAAAACAAAAAAGCCCCCGGATCTGATAATATTACCGGAAAAATGATTAAAATGTTACCCATTATAGCAGTAAGATTTATTACAATTATTTTTAATGCATGCCTCCGCCTACGCCATTTTTCCACACAATGGAAAATAGCGGAGATTATATTGATTCCCAAACCTGGTAAAGCACCAGAACTTGTGACTTCATACAGACCGATTAGCCTTCTACCCATATTCTCCAAAATCTTAGAAAAATTAATTTTAGCCAGAATTAACCCAATTATATTAAACAGAAAACTTATCCCAGATCATCAATTTGGCTTCAGATGTAATCATGCTACTATAGAACAAGTAAACCGAATAACACTTACTGCGAGAAAGGCAATCGAAGAAAAAAAGTACTGCACTGGCATTTTCCTTGATGTTGCACAGGCTTTCGATAAAGTCTGGCATGAGGGACTACTACATAAACTGAAATCATGTTTTCCTGTACAACACTACGAAATACTACAGTCATACCTGCAAAATAGAACCTTCCAGATCAAAATAAATAATATTAAATCAAAACGACAGCTCATAACAGCAGGCGTGCCACAGGGCAGTGTACTTGGCTCAATACTCTATTTACTCTATACCACGGATCTACCAAAATCCAATAACATTCTAACAGCAACATATGCAGATGACACAGCAATTTTAACAGTACACACAGAGTCGGCAATAGCATCAGAAATACTACAAATATACATAGACAACTATCTTCAAAAATGGCTTCACTCCTGGAGAATAACAGTGAATGAAAGCAAATCAACACATACTACGTTTACACTTCGGAAAGATACCTGTCCACCTATAAAATTAAACGATAAATACATCCCTCAAAGCAATCAAGTAAAGTACCTAGGCATACACATAGACAGAAGACTTACATGGAAAGAACATATATTTAGTAAACGCAAACAACTAGGACTGAAATGGAGGAAAATGTACTGGCTCATGGGAGGAAAATCGGAGCTAACGATCGAAAATAAACTGTTGCTATACAAAACGGTACTCAAACCTATCTGGACTTATGGTATTCAGCTATGGGGCGCTGCTTCAATCTCGAATATTGAAATAATGGAAAGATTTCAATCGAAAGTGTTACGTAACATAGTCCGAGCCCCATGATTCGTCACAAACGAAATAATTAGAAATGATCTACAAGTTTCATCAGTCAAAGAAGAAATTAAATCATTCTACGGAAAATATAATGCAAGACTCCATAAGCATCCTAACGAACTCGTCAACAATCTTCTCAAGACTTCCATCACAAACACCAGACTAAAGAAACATAAAATATTAAGCACGTAATCCGATGGATATATAATTGAATATATAGTCTCTTAATCATAATGTAAAACAAAGTCAGAAACTCAAAGGAGTATCCTGACTAGAATAATGTAAACTTCGCTAAATGTAAATAAATTTACTTATTGTCTCAAACGGCGAGACAGATTGTAAATAAACGTGGAAATAAAAAAAAAAAAAAAAAAAAAATTACTGAAGTAATAATAATTAGCAGAATAAACGCCAAATGGCCACACAGGAAAGAGACACGATGTCTACACCTCTACAAAACAACACAGAAAAATGGATAATTGCAACTGGAAAAAAGCAAAAAAGAGAAGAGAGAGAAGAAGAAAGTAATAGCCCAGATATAAATAAACCTCAAAATAAACGGCAAGCCAAGCTAGCAAATTACTGGCTGAGTCAAGCCATCAATAGATTCGAAGTGCTTAAGGACAGTGAAGATGTAGAAATGAACATAGAAAATAATTATATCAAAACATCGGAAAATAAATCACCTCTTATCTTTGTCTACAATGTAGAAAATATTAGACCGCTATGAAAACTTCTTAACGACATAGCCAAAGATGGCTATACGTTGAAAGTCTTAGAGTAAAACAAAATAAAAATACGACCGCCAACAGACGCAAAATGTCTGCCTATCGTAAACGCATTAAAGGAGAAAAAACACCCAATTCTATACATACCAGAGAAAAGAAGATAAAGGACTAAAAGTAATCTTGAGAAGTATATATATGGAGAAGGTTGATTCGCACGCTGAGAAATGATTTGACTCCTTGATTTATTTAGTTTAAGCTAGAACTTTATTTCACTTGACTACAGTAGATTGACGTAATCTTTATTTACACTATTCACTTGTTGTTTGTTGACTGAGCTAAAGGAATTCAAATGTGAATTTCGCTGAGGTTCTCTCCTAGCGCTACAGCAACTGAGTGGTTGCCAACGAGAAGCTGGCAAGGCGTTACCAACTGCCTCGCACGCCAGTGAGAGAAGGACTGCCGCTACTGGAATTCGCTAAGGGGAACGAGCGCTTGCTTGCGCCGCCTTGTTGCCGACGACTGCGGAGTGCTGACCTCTTGTGGCCGCTGTTGTAAGCTTGGCGCGACCGCCATAGCCACTCCCTCCCTGGAAGTTACCTGATCAGAAGGTAACTCAGATGCAGGTTGTGACCTGGTGCTTTTTAGGCAGGACTTAAGTGATCCTGGCGTAAGTTTTAGTTTGGTTACTCCTTTTGAGACTGCTTGCTGCGTCAGGGGTACCTGAAATGATACCGATTTGGGCTGGACTTCATTGGTTTGCCGTTTAGACTGTGACGGCTCGTCCGAAGAGATGTACGCTGATTTCAGCATTGAAGTTGATACGGTTTGAGGATTTCCGCTGACGTCTATGACGTATCGCTGATCGTCCAACCTTTTGATAATTCTATAAGGTCCAGAGTAGGGCGGAGTAAGTGGAGGTTTAACTGGAACTCCCAACTTAAAAACGTGGGTGCATGTATGCAGATCTCCATGAATGAATTGCTTGGTTGTGATATGATGTGCAGTAGGCGACGGCCGTATGACTTGAAAGTGCTTTCGCAGATGATCTACGAAGGTTACCGGTGATTGCGGTGAGTCCTTAGTTATGAAGAATTCTCCTGGAACTCTGATCGTTGTTCCGAACGTGAGTTCGGCAGGCGAGGTTTTGATGTCCTCCTTAAAGGCTGTTCTTAATCCTAAGAGCACGGTGGGTAGCAGCTCGGTCCAGGCAGAGCTAGGCTGACACATCAGTGCGGCTTTGAACGTTCTGTGGAAGCGTTCAACCATTCCGTTTGATTGCGGGTGGTAGGACGTTGTACGGATTCTTTCCGCCCCAATTAGCTTTGCCAATGAGCTGAAAAGTGCGAACTTAAATTGAGGTCCTTGGTCCGTGGTTATTGTTAGCGGAGTGCCAAAAGTAGCAATCCAGCCTGAATAGAAGGCGTTGGCCACTTCTTCCGATGTTGCCGTTTTCAGCGGTATTGCTTGGGGCCATCGAGTGTATCTATCTATCAGTGTGAGACAGTATCTGTACTGATTGACTAAGGGCATAGTAACTATATCTAAGTGTATGTGATTAAATCTTGCTTCTGGAATCCCTAAGTCGGCAGGGTGGCTTCGAGTGTGGCGATGGATTTTCGCCCTCTGGCACTGAATACATTGGCGTAACCAAGTAAGTGCATCTTTACGAATGCCTGGCCAGAAGTATTCTTCTCGGATCTTCCTGGCTGTCTCTCTACCGCTTGGATGAGCCGGACCGTGAATGACGTCGAATGCTGTCCTCCTCAGAGAGGGTGGTAGGAAGGGACGTACTACTCCCGTTGATGCTTCACACAGGAAACGATATCCGTCTATTTCTATTTGTTGAAGACCGCTGACATGTTCGCTCTCGCAGTTTAATGAAACTTCGTAGTCAGCCTGGGCTTCACTAATAACTTGTGCACTGAGCCTGGTGGGCATATTGATTGTGCAGATTCGAGATAGCGCGTCGGCGACGACGTTCTGTTCTCCTGGAATGTGAACGATTGTTGTGCAAAATTGGCCTATGTAATCTAATTGGTAAAGCTGTCGTGGCGATGCATTGTCCGGGCGTTGCTGGAAAGCTTTGGTAAGTGGTTTATGGTCAGTCCTGATTACGAATTCTTTGCCTTCGACAATGTGCGCAAAGTTCTTGAGCGTCGCATAAATTGCAAGTAGCTCACGATCGTAAGGACTATAATTGCGTTCTGCGGCAGAAAGTTTCCTAGAGTAGAAGCCAAGTGGAGTGTGTTTACCATCGATTATTTGTTCGAGGGATCCACCCAATGCCGTTGCAGATGCGTCAGCTGTGAGGATGATGGGGGCGTGAGGATGCAGGAAAGCTGAGGATGTCACCGCTGCAAGCGATTTTTTGGTGTCCCCAAAAGCTTTTTCTAAATCCGATGTCCATGCTATCGGGGTTCTGTCTTTTTTCTTCATGCTTTTTACGCACTCGTTGAGTAGAGCTTGCGATTCAGCTGCATTCGGAATTTGCAGTATGAAATAGTTGATTGCTCCCAGAAATCTCCTCATGTCATGAATGGTTGCAGGTTTTGGTATGTTGAGGATGGCCTCAACCTTTTCGAAATCCGTCGGCATTTATCTTGAAGCCAAGAAAATTTACCTCTTGTTGACCGAACTGGCACTTGTTCCAGTTTATTTTCAAACCTTCTTCAAGCAGGGTGCTCAGGACGGTTCGAAGTGGTTAAGATGCTCTTCCATGGTGCTGGATGAGATGAGTATATCGTCTATGAAGACGGAAACGTAATTAAGATTTCCTAAAAGACTGTTCATGTATCTTTGGAAAGTTTGTGTAGAATTTTTTAATCCTAAAGGCATTCCTAGAAAGTCAAATAGACCAAAAGGAGTAGTGATTGCTGTTTTCTGCACGTCCTCAGGGGCTACGGGAATCTGAAAGTATGCTTTCTTTAGATCTATAGTTGAAAAAATCTTTTTTCCATGAAGAAGAAGTAATAAATCGCTAATCCTCGGTATTGGGTAACGATCTAGAACGGTTTGTGCGTTTAAAGCTCGGTAGTCGCCTGTTGGGCGAAGCTTCCCAGATGGCGATTTTACCATATGAATAGGACTGGCGTAGGGACTGCTCGATGGCCGTATGATCCCTGCTCGTAGCAGTTCCTTGTACTCTGCTTTTGCTGCTTGCAGTTTCTCCCCGATCATTTGCCGAGGTTTTACATAGACTGGGGGTCCTGTGGTTATAATGCGATGCTGGGTTTTCGCCGTTGGTCCTACAATTTGGCCTTCCATAGCTACAAACCTTTCGAAAAATTTATTGATGAGCTCTAGGCATGCATTAGCAGTTGCTGGTTTCGCAGGAAGTACTGCTGAGATTGAGTGCGTGCTGGAGCTTTCGATGCTACAATGCGCTATTAGACTGGTTGTAGCGTCAACCAGATAGCGTTTTTTTAAATCTGGCACGAGGCCATAATATTTGAGAAAATCTGCCACTAGAATTAGGACTTTGACATCGGCTAAGACAAAAGATCACGGGAATACTCGCCGTAGGCCTAAATCTACCAGGATAGTCTGACGACCGCTTGTTGTTATTGTTGATCCATTGGCTGCAGAAAGATGTATGTCGTTTGTAGTTGCCTTGTTTCCGCCACGGGCTGGAATGATTGAGACTACCGAACCACTGTCGACCAAAAAGCGGATGCCTGATGTGCGGTCGGTTACATGCAGTCGGTTTTCTGAAACGGGCTCGCGATATGGGGTTAGGGCGAACGTTGTGCTGCTGTCTGTCGCCTTTTTAGACAGCAGCCTTACTGGTTTCCCGTCATTGAGGGTTGTTGCGCTTGGATCTGGTTGCTAAGGTAGTTGCAGGGGCGGTTGCAGCGAGTGGATGCCTCGCCAAACCTGTGGTGATAGTAGCAGGTGCCATTTACGTGAGGCCTAGACTTAGAATTCGAGCGATTTCAATTGAAAGCTCCTCCTTGCCGAGAGGCTGGTCGTGATTGACGTGGTTGGGCACTAGCTTCGACTACGTGAGTTGATAAATCACGAGTAGTTTTAATTAATTGTAGCAGGAGGGATTTTATTTCAGCTATTATTTTATTTTATTTTTATTTTTATTTTATTCAGATTTTATTTCGCGGTCCTGTCCGACAATCGCGGGGTTAGTTGATTCCATCGCGAATACGGACGGTGCTATCGGCGTGTCGACTATGGTATTAGCAGCGTCGAGCAGCTCATCAGTTGTGCTTGCTTTAAAAATTTTTAAAATACTTTGCGAATGGCGCGGCAGCATACCGAGCCATTTTACTTTAACTAAGTCTTCAGTTGCGTTGGCTCCAGCAAGGTCAACCATTTGCCTGTACAATTGTGATGGCTTTTTGTCACCAAGGTCGAGACGTGTCAATAAGGTCTCTAACTTTTTGTCAGCTGTTGAGCCAAACCGCTCAATTAGCCGTGTTTTTAATAGCTCATATTTATTATGCTCAGGTTCTGCTTTTAAAATGTCGGATATTTCTCTTAGCGCGCACGTGTCAAGGGCACTAATGGTTAAATGATATTTAGATTCATCTGATCTAATACGACTTACTTGAAATGCCGATTCGGTTTTTGCGAACCAGAGCTCAGGCTCTTCAGCCCAAAATGGCAAAAGCTTACATGCCGATATTGCAGCTATGCTGCTAGCTTCGGAGTGCATGTCAGTCATACCTGCTGTCTCATTGTTTGCAGAATTAAAATTGAGAGTGCGAGGTTGAAGATTCTCGTGAGGAATGTGTCTCGGATTCCGTCGCTGAGTTTGTAGTTCGAAACTGCTGGAATGCGGGCTGTTTATCTCTGGGATGTTTATAGTAGCGTCAAGGTCGACACTGTTGTCCCACGCCGGTGTGTCTTCTTGCGGCTCACAGGAATTTCCGGAATGGCCGCTAGTACCCGGAGTTGATGAATTTTCTTCTTGGGTTGTTTGCATTCCACAGCAAGGTCGTTGAAGAACTATACCGAATTTTTGTAATTATATTTTCACACACTTTTTTTGCAATGCCACTTTTCTTCTTTTCTTGAAACGCGGGGTCACCAATGTGGAGAAGGTTGATTCGCACGCTGAGAAATGATTTGACTCCTTGATTTATTTAGTTTAAGCTAGAACTTTATTTCACTTGACTACAGTAGATTGACGTAATCTTTATTTACACTATTCACTTGTTGTTTGTTGACTGAGCTAAAGGAATTCAAATGTGAATTTCGCTGAGGTTCTCTCCTAGCGCTACAGCAACTGAGTGGTTGCCAACGAGGAGCTGGCAAGGCGTTACCAACTGCCTCGCACGCCAGTGAGAGGACTGCCGCTACTGGAATTCGCTGCGGGGAACGAGCGCTTGCTTGCGCCGCCTTGTTGCCGACGACTGCGGAGTGCTGACCTCTTGTGGCCGCTGTTGTAAGCTTGGCGCGACCGCCACATATATCCTTCTGTTGACACTGAAAAATTAAAAACTGCCATTGAAGAATACGGACATAAGGTGATGAGCATCCGGAACATAAGACATTGGGTGACAAATATTCCACTACCACTATTTACAGTGGAAATTGAACACGACTACAAGAGCCAAGACATCTATAAGGTGAATAAACTATTAAAGACTGTGATAAAGTTCGAACCGCCGAATATTAAAAGAGAGATTCCTCAGTGCCATAAATGCCAAGAATACGGGCATACAAAAAATTATTGTTACAAAAATGCAATCTGTGTGAAATGTGCAAAACAATATGCAACAAAAAACTGTCCTATAAAGGAAAAAATCAAAGAAGTAAGGTATGCGAATTGCCAAGGTAACCATACTACAAGCTCTAAAACTTGTCCTATTCGCAAACAAATACAGCAAAAACTGTTTCCCAGGCTAAGAGAAAAAACTTATACTCCAAACGGTAAACAAGTTCAAAATAATATTGATACTAATTCAAATTTAAATGCCAACAGAATTAAAACAAATATGACATACGAGGTTTGTCCGGAAAGTATCGGGCCTACCTTTATATTTTCGTGCTAGCGTTATTCCTTATCATCTGATGGGTGGCATCCTTGAAAGTAATCCCCACTTGATTGAATAACATGGTTCCATCGATGTTTCCACTTTTCAAAACAGTCCTGGAACTCACTTTTAGGGATAGCCTTAAGTACACTCGTCGCATTGTTTTCAACCGTTGTTTTGTCATCGAATCGGTGTCTTTTGAGTGGTTTTTTTAGTTTTGGAAACAGACAAAAGTCACAAGAGGCTATGTCGGGACTGTATGCAAGTTGTCGAAGCAATGCGATATTCTTACTGCATCACGCAAACGTTTCAAAATTTGAACGTAGTATTCTTTAATGATTGTCTGACCTGTTGGTGCATATTCGTGATGTACAACACCTTCACAATCGAAAAAAACAATCAACATTGACTTAACATTGCTTCGACTTTGACGTGCTTTTTTTGGTCTTGGTGATTCAGAATGCTTCCACTGTGAAGATTGTTGTTTTGTTTCAGGATCATAACCATAAACCCGTGATTCATCACCTGTAATAACTTTTCTAAGCACATTATCATCATTGTTGACCATTTATAGATTGTCCAGAGCGATTTCTAAGCGAATGTTCTTCTGCTCTGCTGTGAGCAATTTTGGAATGAATTTCGCACACAAGCGTTTTATTCCTAAATTTTCGGTTAAAATTTCTGAAATAATAGTTGTTGGTATCCCGAGGTCTTCTTCTAGTTCTCGCACAGTCATACGACGATCTTGTTTGATTGCAAGTCACACCCGCTCTATATTATCTGCGGTTTTTGTCGTCGAAGGTCGGCCGGAACGAGAATCACTATAGACAGAAATGCGACCATCCTTGAACCGTTTATACCACTGTTTTATTCGTGTTTTGCTCATACACTCGCTTCCGAAGGCCTTTTGCATCATTTCAATAGTTTCCGAACTCGTTTTTCCGAGTTGAAAGCAAAATTTGATGTAAATTCGTTGATCTTGTTTTTCAGTCATTTTTGACAATATCAAAATCCGACGAACACGAAAAAGGCACTGTAAACAAAGACACGCTGCGCATGAACTATACATCCGGCAGGTGTCAGTAAGTAACCAATAGATTCGTGAGGCTTTACTGTTGACGTTTCTGTCCGGTAGGGGTCGCTCGAACACTATGGCGCGACAATATAAACGTAGGCCCGATACTTTCCGGACAGACCTCGTATGCTTGAGTGTTATCAAAACAAAAGAACCAAAATGTAACGGCAGAATTAAATAAAATGAATACATAGGCCGATCTAAGTAAACACTCCAACAACAACAACAATAATAACGCAAATAGACTAGAACATATGATGGAGCAGCTGATGCAAAGAATGGACTCTATGCTCAATCTCTTGACTGTATTAATAAACAAACTAGCAAAATAAGCAGTTTATAACGTGCTAACTGAAATGCAAATGGTCTAATGCAAAGGCACTTGGAATTGAAATCATTCTTAATCTATGAAAATATAGACATCATGTTGATATCAGAAACACTCTTTACAAGCAAGAACTATCTCAGTATATCAAACTACACCGCATATAAAACGAATCACCTACTCAATAAACTGCAATAATAACCAAAACAAAAATAATCCACTACGTTTACACATACACCAGCGCAATCTACCTATAAGTAACCAATGTAATCATCGAGGATAAAGACGGCCCGATAACAATATCAGCTGTTTACTGTCCTCCAAATAAAACAATAACAAAGCAATATTGGACAGATTTCTTTCATTCATTAAGAAATCGCTTTATAGCAGGAGGCGACTATAACGCTAAACATCGGTGGTGGGGTTCAAGATCATCGACTCCAACATACAGAGGCAAAGTACTATACGAAATATTACAAATAAACAAATACATCCCAATATCCACTGAAGAGCCAACATATTGGCCAACAGATATGTTTAAGAAACCGGATTCGATTGACTTCGCAATAGTCAAAAGTATAAATAAAACACACATCGAGGTTTCCTCATACTTAGACCTTACATCAGATCATTCGCCAATAATAGTCACTCTGAACTCTACTGTGCATAAAAATGTAAACAACCTCATAATAACAGACTGGAAAAAATATACACGCTTCATAGAGAAATGTATTAAATGTAATGTACCTCTCAAATCAACTACTGACATAGAAAACAGTATACAAACATTCAACTCACTCCTAACTGAAGCCATTAACCAATGCTCTACTACTGTAACGAAGAGAGAATCTCAACAAATTATATCCTCTACAGTAGAACAAAAAATCAAAGAGAAAAGGCTATTGAGAAAAAGGTATCAGATTACAAGATCGAGCCAGGATAAAACAAATCTGAAAAGAGCAATTAATGAACTGAAGAAAGTATTATTCGTAGATAAAAATGCAGAAATACAGAAGAAACTCAGAACACTTAGCCCAACCGAAGCAACGGACTACTCACTGTGGAAAGCGACAAAAAGATTAAACAGACCAATTTCATTTATACCATCCATACGTAAAAACGGTAGAACATGGGCCAGATCGGACGAAGAAAAAACGTTAACTTTTGCAAATCATCTAAGTGAAGTGTTCAAACCACATCAACGGATAATCACTAAACAAGAAGAATAAATCCTACAGGAAGATTATAACGTACAGGACAGCACTCCATCCAAACTAGTTAAAGAAAAGAAAGTACTCAAAATCATTAATAACATAAATAATAAAAAAACTTCCGGTTACAATATCATTACAAGAAAAATGATTAAAAAGCTTCCCGTGATGGCAATTCGAAATATAACAATAATATTTAATTCATGCTTTCGTCTTTGCTACTTTCCTTCTCAATGGAAAGTAGCAGAGATTATCTTATTACCAAACCCGATAAAAAAAATAAACTTGTCACCTCATACAGACTAATTAGTCTACCGCCTGTACTCTCAAAAATCTATGAAAAATTCATACTAGCAAGAATCAATCCAATTATAATAGATAGAAAACTTATCCCGGGCCACCAATTTAGATTCAGGAGTCAACATTCCACCATTGAACAAGTGAATAGAATAGAGAAAATCCATAGAAAATAAACAATACTGTACAGGCATATTTCTCGATGTCGCGCAGGCGTTTGATAAAGTCTGGCACAAGGGGATTCTACACAAACTGAAAGGATTTTTTTCCTAAATTTTGCAATGATTTTGATACAATTTTGCTACAATCTTACCTTCAAGATAGAACATTTCAAGTAAAAATCAATAAAGAAGTGTCAGCATGGCAAGTAATAAAAGCAAGAGTACCACAGGGCAGTGTTTTAAAGCCAACGCTATACCTGCTATACACATCGGACTTACCAGAGTCTCCAAATATTTTGACAGCAACATATGTAGATGATACAGCAATATTAACAACATATCAAGAAGCAACAATAGCATAGGAAATACTAAAAAATTACGTAAATAAACATCTCCAGAATTGGTTAAATTCATGGAGAATAATAGTAAACGAGAGTAAATCAATTCACATTACATCTACTGTCTGTAAAGATACGTGTCCACCTATTTCGTTGAACGATAAATACATACCACAGAAAAACCATGTCAAATACTTAGGCATACATTTGGATAGAAGGCTGACATGGAAAGAACATATATTCACCAAGAGGAAACAACTAGGATTAAAATGGAGGAAAATGTACTGGCTTATTGGAGGAAAATCGGAGCTAACAATTGAAAATAAACTACTGCTATACAAAGCAGTACTCAAGTCAGTCACTTCGAACTCGAACATCGAAATTCTAGAAAGATTTCAATCGAAAGTCCTTTGCAGCCTAACATACGCGCCGTGGTTCGTTCCGAATGAAATTATTAGAAATGATTTACAGATGGCAACAGTGGAAGAAGAAATTCAAGCTTTCTTCGCAAAATACTACACAAGACTACAAAACCATACAAACAAACTTATTGGCCGACTTCTCTCAGAATGCATCACCAACACTAGACTCAAGAAACATAAAATAATGAAAACATAATCCAACTCAAGACAAAATAACTAAAGTCAATAATACGTTCTAATTACATCAAGATAGAATACTTACTGGAGTACTCAGCTGATAACACGTAAAATTCTCTGTTCAGTAAAATAATTTACTTATTGTCTTTTTCTAATGTTGACAGATTGTAAATATGCTTTGGAAATAAATAAAAAAAAATGTTAAAGAACTGAGAGAGCGAACTTTATTTTTCATAGATCCTTTTTTAAGTACCAAATGTTTTCCTATAATATGACTTTGTAGTACTTTTATTCCCTCTTCGTGAGCATAGTGACAGTTGATGTTTTTATTGCCTACAATTCTAGAATATATTGATATCAAAAAGTTTGAATCGATAAATGAATTATATTTATCGAAAAACTCAAATAATTTTTCTAAATCAGCCGCGTTTCTTTTTTCACGAAATTCGTGTCTACATGTTGCTCCGATGTCTCAAACGAAACATTGCAAAAATTCTCCATTTCATTACATATTTTAGTTAATGCTATAGTAGATATAATCCATTTCGCAACGACACTGACAGTTATTCCTCATCTACGAATCAAATCACCGCTAGTTTTAATGGTCTTCATGATTCATGAAAAATTGCTTAGTGGTTATGTTTGTAGATATAATAGACCATGCTTTTTCAGATCTTCTGATTGTAACGTAACGGGTGAAGCAATCGGTGAGATCGTTCACCCTGTTGCCTCTTTCTCTCATTCGCGTGCCTCTCCCCTCCGCCGCTACTACATCGAGTGTCTTGGTTGCCAGAACCGTGTACCTGATGTGACATTGTTACAGGCATCGTTCCTGATCTATATTGATGAGCGAGGCCACATGGCTGATACGAGGAAAGAGTTGTTGTTAAGACAAAATAAAGAGAGAGCAAGACAGATAGTTTCGTCGGGCAAGACAATGAACGCGGTAATGCGTGAAGTTATGAAGGACAGAGACGTGCGAGCTCTTCAATGTCTGATAAATGAAACACTGGCCGCAAAGTTGATGGACTTTTTAAAAAAATACCGGTTGAGCGTGGCAGATAGCTTTAGCGAGCTCTAGAAGCGCATAATGCGCTTTATGATTTCGCGCGAGCATCCAGAGCTGAATCTGCCCCTGGGCCTTGGAGACTTCGAAACGGGCGTTGTACGAGGCCTACCTGAATGCATATTAGGCAAGGAGTCATGTAAACGTGATATGGACCCACACACCAATGTGAGATAAATAACGGACGAGCAGATAGTCAGACCGAGCCTGCGTCCATTCGTAGATGACGGTGCACTGTAGCGGTGAACGAGTAATCGTAACCAATTGCAGCGCGAGGAAGCAGGTTGGAACTGAATGCACTGGACAGATGGAAAGATTCGCGTGATACGGTGGGTGGCAAGACAACAGCTGCTGCCAGGACGGAAAGAGAGCGAGCACCTCACGAGGAGATGGGATTTCATGGTCTTGAGGGAGAATCCAACGTTTATAGTCGGGTTTGAAATGCTTTTATGACTTCGCCCGGCTTGGTAAAGCGCAGGAAGATGTGATCGACTTTATCCAAAAGTGCGTATAATGTGTATATATATATGTATACATATATATATCATATCAAAGAAGTCGTGCTGGAAATACAATCGGGTGAACGAGATGGATCGCAAAATGAGAACTTGACGGCGATTTGGGCATCGCGTAGGTGAGCGTCGGATGAGCGGTCAACCTGTCCGACGTCGCATCGGCAGCGAGAAGACGACCCTCACGCGTCAGCATCGGAAGATGAATTTTTCTCGGATGAAGAGAGCGGTGTTACCGAATTGGGGGCCCCCGGATAGTTGAATAGAAAAACGAGTACACCAGCCGTCTCTCGCGAATCAGGAGAGCTAATGAGGAATTAGGAAAAATTATCTCGGGATGTGTTGGAATGTTGCGGGCGAGGAGGTTGCGCAAGATTGAGAATACAGAGGAGCGTAGCAGATCTCTACACCGTGGTACAAAAAGAGCAAAGACGACAATTAAGCTAAGAGATTCGTTGCCGAGTGAGGAGGATGATAGCCAGAGTAAGCCATTAGATTCAGACGGCTACGAGTGGGGCGCCGCGAGGTCGATAGATCGCAGGCTGAGGTACCTGAAAAACCGTACGTGCTCAAGCTGGCGTCCGAACGGACGTTATATCGGCAGTAAAACGGCAGACGCAGTGAGCGCTTTTTGCTCCTGGTGAAGTTTTCGGGTGATGAGGGAGCGGACGCAGATGGTTTTATAAATAATATAGTGAAGTGCTAAAATTTTTATAATATAGAGAACTACGAGATACTTGAGCGGTGGGAATCGTGCTCACGGAAAATCTGCACTCTGGTACAGGAACATCAAGTACAGTTGGCAAACCCTGGAAGAATTTTTTTCAGAATTTAACGAAGATTTCGGGAGATATCTAAAGATAGTAGACCTATACTAGAAGCTGCGGTTGCGGACGCAAGCGAAGGGAGAAACGCTTAGCCATTACGTGACCGCGTTTCAATCGATTGTTCGCCGTTTCAATAAACCCCCTTCGGAAAAAGAGAAAGCAGTGATTTGTAAGGAGGGCTTGCACCCCACCTTCGCGGGGGTTTTATACAGGAAATAATTTTCTACCCTGCGAGAACTGAAGCGAGTGAGTTGCGAAGTCGAACGCCAATGCGAAAGAGAAAAGAAATAGCGGCCGCCTCCAGTGTCCGATAGCATGCTCTTCTTCGATGCGGCTTATAGGGGCTCGATGGAATGATTTATAAAGCTGATAAAGACCGCGATAATAGAGACTGATCAGAGGGCAGAGGTAGCACCGGTGGAGAAAGCTAGTGGCCGGCACTCCAGGAAGTGGTCGAAACCTAAGAACAGCGTTGCATCGGAGAGCGAAGTACTGGCGGCTTTGACACGACGAGAAAAGGAAGGCGAGGCGAGCTCTGGTGCAGGATCTGGTAAAGGTGCGAGTAAAGTCGCACGTACGGTGGCCCCACCAGACCCGAGCTCGACAAAGATGCAGGCTTTTGTTGCGCCAAGCTTGGTTTTCCAGCAGCGGGGCGCGCAGTGGAGCGGAAAGCGTGACAGCGAGCTCAGGCGCGTTCAGTGGGAACTGTTACTCGTGCAGAGGACGAGGGCATAGGAACTTGCAGTGTTCGAACCGTGGTATTCGTGAGGGTAGTAGACCGCCTTCCACGTGTTACCGATGTAAGCTACTCGGCTACTTCGCGACTGCGTGTCCGAGTGAGGCAATCAGCTGTCAGGTTTACAGAACGATTTATTTCGTATTTCAGAATTGTCTAACGTGTGAGAGCAACATCGTGCAGCAGGAAAACTCGCAAATGAGGGTCATAACTCGTTTGACGATCCTCGTTTGAGTTTGCTTGGGCGAGAGTTGCAAGCACACGAAATATACTGAAGCAAGATGGTTCACGCGGTGCTGAATGGACCTGGAGAAACTCACGGTCACAAAGAAATCGAGCCCGGCAAGGCTGCGTCAGTACTTGCAGCTGAGCCCCGCAGCTCGAAGGATCGAATGCGTGTATTTGGAGGCGTGCATTCGGAAGTAGCAAATGCTAAAGCGGAGGAGAAATCATAGATAGGTCGGCGCATGTATTTGCCACATATACCGAGCTTGCGAGTTATAAGGACATTCAACGCGAGCAGGTGTTGGTGTTGATGCATAGCATAGTATCCGAGCCTGGAGTTGCCCCGGCCATGACGTGTCTAATTAGGCAGGTAATAGACGTCGGTGATGCGATGCCAATTAAAACGCTGTTGCGAAGGATGTCACCACCGAGCTTTAAGTTTACGCAGGAAGAAACGATGAGAATGTGGCGCACGGGTATAGTTAGGCCATCAGATAGTCAATGTAGTAGTGCACCAGTGGTAGTAAAAAAGGCAGACGAGACTTATCGATTTGTCCAGACTTTTGCCCAGTAAACAAAGTCACAAAGATCCATGCATACCTAATGCCCGGTCTTGATTCAATCTTAGATCGACTGCGCGATTCGGTGTTTTTGTCAAAGATTGATCTTAGGTCGGCGCTTTGGCAGATCCTCTTGGATGAAAAAAGCAAGCAGTATTAGCGTTTGCGATTCTCAGGTTAGGTCTATGAGTGTTCTAGAGAATGCCATTCAGCTTAGTAAACGCGCCCGCAACGTTCATGCGCTTCATGGATGCATTGTTTGGACCGGAGTTTACGCAGAAAGTATTTTGGTATATGGACGATCTATTAGTAAGCACGAATTTCGAGGACCACGTACGATGATTAGAGAAAGTACTGCGGCAGTTAGTTAAGATAAGCTTAGAGACCAACCTTGAAAAATCGGACTTGTTTTGCACTGAAGTAACGTATTTTGGCTATAGACTGGACTGCGAATGCTTGCGCCTGGACCTAAATCGAATTCAGCCAATAATGGACTACCTGGTACCCTAAACTATATAACAGCTTTGTAGATTTTTGGGCATGGTAGGATGGTACGCATGGTTTATCAAAAATAAGAGTGATATTAAGGTACCGCTCACTAAACTGATAAGAAAAAACCAGCCATGAGTTGAGTTTGGGATGAAGAGCAGCAGGAGGCCTATATACGACTAAAGAAGGCGATCATGGAAACTCCCGTGCTGGTGAGACCAGACTTTGAGCGGACGTTTTATTTGCATTGCGACGGTTCATCGTATGTGGTGGGAGCGTGTCTGGTATAGGTATTTGAGAACGGAGATTATTCGATCTGCTATGCAGCCGTATATTGAACGCACATAAGAGACAGCACATAATGAGCGAAATCGAATTCTTAGCGGTCCGATTCACGATAAAAAGTTTAGGCTATATCGAGGGATTTCACTTTGTAATGGTGACCGATCATAGTGCTTTAACTAAACCGCTGAGCAAGCGAAACGTAACCGACCGACTCGAGCAATGAGTACTGAATTTCCAACAGCTGGATTGCGAGATTATGGATAGCCAAGGTCCTCTGCACTATGTTCTAGATGCACTCTCGCCCGAGTTTTAGGACGAGGCAGTAGTTGGCGAGTTCGAAATGGTGAAAGATTCATGGCACCTACAAAGGCGCCAGAGAGTCCACGACCACCGGACAAATACGCCAACTAGGAAGTAGAGGACAATCTGTTATATCGATTTATGACAGATCATTTACTCGATCCAGTCACGAACCATGAAGAGTGTTGGCGGTTAGTTATTCCACTCGACTATAGAGAAAGGGTTCTGCAAGACGCCCTTGTGCGCCGTCGGCGGGACACTTCAGACAGAACGAGACGTGTGATCGGGTGATAAGAGAGTATTATTGGCTAGGCGTGCGATATGATGTGCAGAGTTTCTTTAGTCAGTGTCAAGTCTGCCAAAATAGGATTGAGCAAAAAGCACCGAAAGAGTTTATGGGGAGGTGTGTAGTTGAGCGCCCATGGATAATAGTAGCGACGGACGTGGTAAAGTTACCGCGAAGCGAAACTCGTTTTATGTATATAGTAGTGTTCCAGGACCTCTTTACAAAACGAGTGGAGCTGAAACCGTTGAGCTCAGCAAATGGAATATCTCTCGCGCGTGCTCTCGAGGAGTTGATTTTGTTTCGATGGGAGACGTCTGAATATTTGGTTAGTGATAACGCGAAAGCTTATCAAAATAAGGCGTTTCAAGATACGCTTATCATTAACAGAGTGATCTAGTCGAGATATTTAATCGGACGCTGAAAATGATGATTGCAATGTTTGTGGACAATGATCTCCGGAATTGAGATCGATACCTTTGCGAGTTCAGGTACGCTATTAATACTGCGAGCTAGGTCTCCACTAAGGTTTCCCCAGCGTTTTTGAACTTTGGCCTAAATCCCCGGCCGGTGAAGAGTTTAAGACGAGAGGTAGAGCGGCGTTCTCACGTAATGAAAATCAAATCCGAGATTTGGCAGGACCTACTACAAAGACTGAATACGTTACGGGACATAGTAGGTCGTCATTTAAAGCAATCACAAGAGAAACAGAAACAAAAGTACGATGAAGGTCGGAGGCATGTTACATTTAGTGTAGGCGATTTAATCTGGCTAAGGAAGTATTCGTTGTCGAATGCGACGGCGGGTAGAAACGCTAAGCTCGATCCCAATTACGCGAGTCCGTATAAAGTAGTAAAGAAAATATCGGACGAGGTATACGAGGTAGAAACTAATGATAATCATCAGATACCAGTGGCACATGTAAAGGATTTAAAGGGTTATATTCCGCCGCGTGGTCTGGGCAACGATCGGCCACTGGACGCCGGCTTAGAATAGAATGTTATTAATTGACAGAATGTATCGCGGTTTTTCAGATGGAGAAGGAGATCGCGGAGCTGGCAGTTCTAACTGTTAATATTGGCGTTAGCAAGCTCTTGTCGAACCCGGACGAACGGACAAGTACGGAGCCCACGGATACGGAGGTGAGCATGGTTGAGCCCTCTACATCTGAGGTTCAACTAGAGCAGTCGCTCGCTGATGCTACGGGGAATGCCCTTGGAGCGGTGTGACGTAGAGCGCACGCCCAAGGTGGCGACAAAGCCCCTGACCCACAAGACTCAAGGCACACGAGAGCTAAGGCAGCCGGTAATCATGGTCGCGGAGTTCTTGGCCTATCACGTTATTAGTGTGGGCTCGGGATTCCCGGAGGCTAAGGTTGTCGCGGAAGGAGGAAAAGCCAAAGACCTGATGATAGACGGTGACGTGGCGGAAATGAAGCTGAAGGAGCTCCTGTTGCGGAGTCTAACGGAGCGAGAGCTGAAAGTTGAGGCGTCTGTGCATGAAACCGCACTCGTGCCGGCCTCTGTAAACTCCGCGGAGCCGTCCGAATATTTGCCGGCGGGGCCGTGAGCCGACCCCCTTGCGTAGGCTTCATTATCGGTCTTGTAGAACGGACTGATGAGGGACCAGCGAAAGAAGGGTCCGACCAAACCACTGGTAATGATACAACCAAGAAAGCACGTCCATGAGGCTTTGAAGTAGATGGCCTTGGAATTGCAGCAGAGGACCTTCGATATAGCTTCCGTCGAAACGCGCCGTCGTTGAACATCACGCCGGCCAGTTATTTCTAAGATGAGTGTCGGAGGATCGCGGAGAGAGCAGCGAGGCATGAACAAAAGAAGAAAAAAGAAGAGTAAGGGTCCCGATCTCTCGGCGAGCAATTGGATCTCGCCCTTCAACAACACTGATGGAGCTGAGCGAGAGCGTCCATCGACCGGCATGGCGAGCGTTACCTATCTCCAGGGATAAGTGAGTGAGCCGGAGAATGAGAGCGTAAACTCGTACTGTTCCCTCAAAGAAGTCGTCGGAGGCAATCGCCTTGAGAAGGTTCCTACGTCGATTGAGGATCGGGCGAGCTTGTAGCTTGGTGTACCCCCGAGGGAGATGCAGGCTTGGTCCTTGCCAATAAGTCTCGATGTCACCTAGTTCAGTGGTGAATCGCTCGCTGCCTCCTGTGGTTGACTCGCCGAGATTAGTGCTCCGAGTACGAAGGTGCATCCGGAAGACCGATGGAGCCAATCCGATCTTGGAAATCTTTCCTAACCAATGGCAGTTGACCTGGGACAGGCGCTTCCCTGCAGGCGTTCCAGTGCCGGTCAAATTCACCCCGGTTGTCGGTCAAGGTGCCTAGAACTCGCGAACCAGAGGGAATTTACCACAATTGTGAGTGACATGACGTGACTGTGAGCAGATCTGCGAGATGTGCTGCAGCTTAAGCAAGGTACCGTGAGGCCCAAGTGAAGACTACTTGAGCCATAGGAGAGTCTCCAGTGATGCAGACGGAGCCTCAGCTACGGATCATCGCAGCCAAAGAACACGATAAGGCCACGGCCAAGGACGGGACAAGAAGACGGTTGTCTGCGGCGAGAGTGTATAGAGGCGGAAAAGGCCTTGGAGGCGAGAAACGCTGGCCAAGATAGTATGGCCGTGCAGCTGCAAGAAGAGGCAAGCCAGAAGCATCAGGAAACCTACTCGCATCAGCGAAATCTGGAGGTAACCTTACGTCAGACGCCTAGCTGGTGTGACCGATCCGAGTCACCCTACCTCCTACCTAGAAGTGGTGCATGGAATGTTTGAAGTTTGGAATTTATTGTATGAATGTTGTCTTGCTCTTTTCCTTCTTTTTCCTTTATCCTTGTCGATACTCGAGACGTCCGTCGGTAGTGCGTGAGAGAAAGATCGAGGCAGTTGTTCACCAATGGTCATAAGAGGTATCGTTGGACTTGGAAGTGGATATGACGGATGAAGCGATCAGTAAGATCGTTCGTCCTGTTTACCTCTTTCTCTCTCTATCTCGTTCGCGTGCCTTTCCTCTCCATCATTATCGCATCGGGTGTCTTGTTTACTAGAACCGATATGGCTTTATTACAGGCGTCGTTTCTGATCGGCATTGGTAAGCGGGGCGGCATGGCTGAGACAAGAAAGGAGTTGTTGCTGGGGTAAGATAGAGAGAGAGCAGGACAGATAGTGTTGTCAGGCATGATCCACACGTGTGTACGAAGCCGACGATGCTCGGACATGTGAGACTGAGAGAATGGGGGAGGAAAGAGTGTGCAGCAAGAGAAGTGAGCGAGCGCAGATAGAGTTGGTGATTGACTGGTAACGAAGACAGTGACTACAAATAGGAAGAAATAAAGAAGTGAAAAAAGCGACATCAATGACAAATACGTTCAAGCCAGCAGAATTGAGAAGGGCCGCATCTGAGGAATCTGCAACCATCACCTTATTGCAGCTACATGCGGGGACACCGGAAGAGGCTATATCCAGGAGGAAGCGGTGACAGCTAGCCGGGCTTGCTGCTAGAGAATTCGCAGCCCATTGGATCACCGTCAGCCTCCTGTCAGGCTTGGTATCTGTCTCTTTTTCTTCAGTGAATCGGTATATCCTCTCTCCCTCTCTCTCTCCCTTTCTCTCTCTACGAAGGACGGGACACTGACAACCGGATTTGGGGCATTTGATTCGCACTATACTCGTAAAATTCCCTGTAAGGCGAATAGTCTTCTGTGATTGCATTCGTACGAAGACAGGCGCGCCTGGCCTATGCTCGATGCGTGAAATCACATCAGGCATCTTATAAAATTAGTCATTGTAATATAGGAAAAAGTTCACGAGAATAATTGTTACAGTTGTTGATTTCTGTCCTTTCTCTCCTTTTGATGTTTAGTCGTGACTATCGTGTTGGAAGTCCCTCGACGCCATACGCGGTGGAGCGAATGCGCCTTCCTTACCTTCCCTTTTAAATAATTAATAACGCGGGGTTGTCCGAACTAGTCTTGATATGGGGATCACGAAATCAATCGACAAATAAAAACAACGAACGTGTTACAGTAAAAAATCCAAATTTTATATATTTATCAAAGTCAAAAATATCCATTGTAGATTTTAACGTTAAGATACAGTGCCGGCCAATAATTCTAAAAAAGGTAATTAATGTTTTGTTCTGACTCTGAGCAATCGCAGCTCCTTCAATTTATATTCTAAAAAAATTCTGATCCGATCATTTTGAAGCTCTCTCTAAAAGCTTTCTTTTTGGCTTCCTTATTTTTTTCAGGGTGTTTTTGCGAATATTAAAACGAGTAAGAAATTTAAGAAATTGTAGCACTTTTTCATTTTTAATCGATCGGCTGTAGTTTTTTCAATATTAGAGATAGTATAATTCTAAATGAAGATTTTTAACGAGCTTGAAAAATGATATTTGAAATGATTTTTAAAAAATTGTTTCGTCAATTTATAGCAAATTTTTGAGTTCGTAAACTTACCGATTTTATACTTGTGTTGTTGAGAAAATTTAAAAAACAAGTAAGAATTAACCGATGGTTTATTATTGATTGTGATCTCGTTATAACTATTCATTATGAACGCTGAAACGGGTAATATATGAAAAAAAGAAAAATATTTATACAGAAAAAAGACAATGAAATAAATAAAATTGTTAACTGATAATTCGATCGATATAATTAAGTTATTTTCATCAGTTAATGATAGTTCAAAGTCACAAAGTATTATTTATATCTGTAGAAATTATGTGATGTTTTTATGTTTGAATTGAGGCACTGTTTACATTTGTAATTTATAGACTCGCTTGACAGATAATAGACTATGTTTATGCCGTCGGTTAGTTCAAAATGGGTTTTCAGCGAGCAAGGTCAGTGATTCGGGAGCGATCGCAGATTCAAAAAATGCACATCAGTGGTTATTCTTTTCATAAAATTTCAAAAATATTGCGTGTTCCTTATTATCGAGTGTATAAAATGTTATCAAAGACTGTTACTGTGACATAAAAATAAAGCAAAACGAAGATGGTTCAATCTAAAATTAATTTATCAAAAAAAGACCAACGTTCACAAGTTGTGGTTTTAAGAAATAAAGACTTTTCATATAGTAAAATCTCAAGAAAACTTGGAATGTCGTACAGTACGGTACGATCAGCAGTTCAGAGATGTAAAGATACTGATAGCAATCACGATCGACAACGTACACGAAAACCTCGAAAACCATCAAGAAAAGAAGATAAGTTTATTGTTGTATTAAGAAAACCTAGAAGCTAACCTGGCACTACCAGGATTTGCAAGGATTCATCAATGACGGGATCTACTCTCCAGAAGATTTGGAACACTTACACGGACATTAAAACTTCTCCATCGATCGACCACGCCTATTGGAGATCATTTCTCGGAAGATATTTGACCTATCTACTACTGCAGATTTAGTAAAATTAAGAAAATTTCTGGATCTGGAGGCTATCGCCGCTCTGACTACTTCAATTTACATTAAATTGAGAAACAAATTTATGAAATTCGGTACTGTAGCATCTGGATTCATTGCCATTTTATACATCATACAACGAATAAAGAGAGCTATCGACGTCATAATTAATGGGTACTCCATTTACAAAATCTACTGATAGAGCACTCATCTTTTCGCTTGTCTGATCATCTCTGCCACATCTCTTCACCTACCTTGCTGAGCCCAAGCCACAAGATGAGAAAAATATCTCTGAGGAACAGAGCTCGGCTCCGCTCATAGAACAACCGTCACATAGACAAACCGTGCAATGCCGCATCATGCCACTGAGAGTCACCATCATGATGGACATCGAAACTCGCGATAGAGAAACACTAAACAATATGAGAAGCACTAAGCAAATGAAGAATAATCACTACTCGACATGATTAATGTGCATTGAGAATGCAAGAGAATAGTCATTTTGCGTAGATTTTGGGTCGCTGAAACGAATATGATCATGAAAAAATTTGTTGACCTTAAATTTTTGAGATATTCCAACCTAAAAGTGCAAAAAATACGCTTTTCACGCATATTTAAGGTTATGTAAGGTCATAAGATCATTTATTTACAAGAAACTATTAGATGTATCTCAAAGTGGAATCTTCCACTTCAAAATGAATTCAGAATCATTCAGATATCTTGATTTTTCAGTGAGATATTATAATTCAAAGTTAGTATATCACCAATTTATACATCACACATAACATACGTGACAGACTAAGACTACCATCAAAAACTTATTAATTTTCAACTATATATATATACGTATATAAATATTCACTCAGTTACTCCATCTCTCTTTTCTTCCTCCTTCCCTCACGTACTCACTCACTCTTTTCCTTTCTCTTTCCTCCTCCTGTCTCTGAGCGGGAGTAAGAGAGAGAATTTTATGTGAAATAGCACATGCGAAACCACACGGTTACCTACGTAATTTTCCACGTGGTTTCCAACGTGGGATCCCACGTAGATTTTTTTAATAGGGTTGATTTTTTTAATTTAAAAATTGCGAATCCAAAGTGACTAATAAAAAATGTATAAATGATCCCAAATCCAAAGAGTTCAATCCCTAAATTCACAATCCTCAAGCCTCAGCTCTACAGATACAGTCTGCAAACTCCGAACCATTCATACTCGCTTTTCTCAGGGTTTGATGGGTTAACCTGCTTGTGGTTAGGTAAGGCTTGTCTTTAGGGGTTAGTTCGAATAGAGGATACGTAGTTCCAATATTTTTCCTCGCATGTGATATGAAACTTAATTATTTCACGTAATACAAACAATAAAACTCGCTTTTTCCAGGGTTTAATGGGTTAGCCTAATTGTGGTTTGGTAGGAATTGTTTTTATGGGTTATATCGATTAAAGGGTAGGTGTCTCGAATGAATTTTCTTGTATTTCAAGTAAAACTTGAGCATTTCTCGTAATAAAAACGGTAACACGGTATGATAGGTATTATATCTAAGGGGTAGATAGGTTTAGGGATAGGTATTTACTGGCACTTATAACGGGGTTTCTGCTCAGCTCCGCCTGGACAGGAACAGTTATATAATTTATAAGTCGCGGGAAATAAATTAGGTTGCTCTCCAGAGCAGCACGGTGCTCCTGCACCGGGTGTTCTGGGTCCAGCAGCTCAGTTGCCTCCTTTTCGGTCAGAAAGCTTGGCCCGCGGAGAGTGTCGTAGGCTACGCGTGAAGATGCGCGACGTCCAAGAAGAGAGATTCGCGCGGGTACAGTCGCATACACAATTACAGTTCAAGGAACAGGGAGTCGGCGGACAATAAGCACTCGAATATGATTAAAAGTGGATGCGTGTAAATTTTAATTAGCAACAAAGGAATACATAATATCAAAACGCATCGATATAAACAAAGTTAATCGCAACGCAACAAACTCGCAATAGCTTGACAGTGAAGCGAACGGAACTGCGCACGCGCTACGCGGTTAAGGTCGCGCAAGCACTCGCTCTGTTGTAAATCGGACGAAGCGACAATACACGTATAACGGAAGCCTGTTCGTAGGCCGAACGAAAATAGAAAAGAAATAAGCAACTACGCGGTAAGGTATCAACAAGGATACGCAATTTAAGCAACGCAGGAGGAGAGAGCCATAGAGAGAGAAGCCAAGTTAACAGACTGGTACTTACAATGCTGGAGCTGACGAGTCGCTCTACAGTAGATTCGCAAGTAGTTCTCGGCGCGCTCGTTTACAAAGTATTTGTTAATCGCGTTATCGCTTCTTGCGTTCACGCTTTTACTCTCTGCCGCTATCACCGAGTGTTCACAAGACTCTTCAGGAACAGCGTCGATGGTTGTCACGTGTGTGGCTATTAAACCTAATTGCTCTCTCGAGTAATCAGCGAGCTCGCGTTGCCGGTTGCTTGTTCGTTGCCGGTCGGAAGCAGACTTACTTTTTGTCCCTAGTCTCTCTCTCTCCTCGAAGGGCTCGCCTCTCCGCGAGGTTCGCGCCGCGAGTCGATATCGATAATCGAACTATAATCGCGTCACTTACCGGTTCGCTGACGTCCACGCTGCAATTATTTAAACATGTTTACATGATAATTAATTATTATAGATAATTATTATTTGATGGCTTCCTGGGGAGAGAGAGACATAACGAACTTACATGCCGTTCGTTATACACTAGAAGGTTAAAAAGTATGTAATTTCATATTCGGTTTAGAATTGATGTTTTCTTACTACCACTTGATTTGAAAATGTAATATATATTTTTTTCCTTAATTAATTGTGGATTTGGCTTTCAATATAATTAAGGAGTGGTTTTAACTCATAAAAAGCATATTTTGGAAAAAAAATACGGGTTCAATATTGTTTAGTGTGCTATCGATGTGCAAAGTTCCATTTTAATAGATGAGTGATAGTTGGGTAGTGTTATTTGTTAGTCTATGACATAAGTTACGTATAGTGTATAAATTGGCGAAACACTAACTTTGAATTATCATACCTTCCTAAAAAATAAAGATATGTGGATGATTCAAAATTCATTTTGAAGGAGAAAGTATATGCTTTGAGACGCATCTACTAGTTTTTTTGTAAATAAATGATTCTATAACCCTATACAATCTCAAATATGCGTGGAAAGCGTGGTTTTTATACTTTTAGGTTGAAATATCTCAAGAACTTAAGGCCAACAAGCTTTTTCATGGTCAGATTCGTTTTCAGAGACCCAAAATCTACGCGAAAAGACTAATTTAATTTGCAATCCACATCAGTCACATCGGGTAGTATTATAAAAGCTGGCGAACAATTGTGGGCTATCCATAAGCGTATTTCAAAATTATCAGTTGAAACTTCAACCAATTCTGGATATGATATTACTAATCACTTATTAGTTATATTTAGTTCATACTCTTGTGGTCTCTCGCGTTATTGAGTAAGAATTCGTTTCAACGTGAATAAAGTAATATATCTAATATTACTAATAATGTACGAGAAGTGTTCAAAAAGTAAGGTGACTTTTCAATTTTCGCGGGCTACGTACATTCAATTTTGAATTTTTGTTGTTGTGTTGGTTGGTTGGTTGGTACACTCACCACGATTCATAGTTTTGACTTATATAGTATATTTTGCTATATGCACGTGTTGTTTTTCTGGCAAAGGCGTCAAAGGTTAGAAGTGTTTGGTGTGCTCAGAGATGTTCTTCTTTTGCATTAAATTTTATGTGAAAAATGTAAGAAAAATGTGTATAAGTGATATAAGATGTTCCAAGACGGCCAAGAGAATGTCGAAGACGAACCTCGCCCTGAACGTTCCAGCACATCAACAACAGATGAAAACCTTGAAACAGTGAAAGAAATTGTGTTAAAAAATCGTCGAATCACCATTAGTAAAGTTGCAAAAGATATAAGCATATAGGTTGACTCATGCCATGATAATCTTTCGGATGTTTTGGGCATGTGGCTTGTGTCAGCAACCCAAAATTGCTTAATTTTGATCAAAAGAACCGTCGTATAACCATCGCTCAGGAGATGTTGAATGAAATCAATGAAGATCCTGATTTTCTCAAAAGGGTTATAACTGGTGATGAATCGTGAGAATATGGTTATTATATCGAAACTAAATTTCAATCGTCCCAATGGGAGACCTCAGAAGAGCCAACACCTAAAAAAGCACATCAAGTTCGATCAAATGTCAAGGTTTTGTTCACTGTCTTCTTTGACTACCGTGGCGTAGTTCATCAGGAATTCTTACCACAAGGTCGTACGTTCAATAAGGAGTATTACCTTGAAGTTATGCGTTGTTTGCAAGAGGCAATACGCAAAAAACGTCTGGAAAAACTACTTTGGAAAAACAAATCGTAGATTTTTCATCGCGATAATGCACTTGCTCAATCATCGTTGCTTGTAAGAGATTTTTTTGCCTAAATCAACACCACAGTCATGCCTCAGCCTCCATATTTACCGGATTTGGCTCCTAGTGACATTTTTCTTTGACTAAAACTTAAGAAACCCATTAAAGGACATCAATTTAGAACGATTGAGGAGATAAAAACTGCATCGCTGAAAGAACTCAAGGCTATACCACAAAATGATTATTAAAAGTGCATCTATGATTGGAAAAAGCGCTGGCGTAAGTGTATTATATCTAACGGGGATTACTTTGAAGGGGCAACATAAATATTGACTAAAAAATAAATATTTTTTGAGAAAACCATAAAGTCACCCTACTTTTTTAACACCTCTCGTATAATGTAATTTTACTTATCACCTATTATTTATATTAAGTTCGTACTCTCGTGGTCGGTCGCGTTATTGAGTAAGAATTCGTTTGAAATTGAAGTAATGATATTAATATTGAATTTGAAAATCAAACTTATGCAATGAAATATATATGATTGTTTGGAATGGAATAAAGGAAAGACAGCCTTTGCCCTAGTTTCTCATGGTGCGAAGTGTTCTATGAATCGAGCATAAATTACAATAGGAGAAGGAAGGCTTGCTTAGCTAATGACAAGAGAGAAACAACTTAGGTATAAACCAAGTTTATTCAATCTCAAGCGCTCACTTTGCAAGGTTAGAAGAGAATATTTCATTTCACCTGTCCAAAATTGAGCATATTTATATATAGGTTTTAGAACCCCATTTACGCAAGATAGCCCTTTTCACGCTTTTTTCTGCAAATGTGCAAAATAATTTTTTCTTGTTTACAATAATGTAGACAGCACTAAAAAAATAAAAATAGTGTAAGAAATACAGGATGTAATATAATATAATATAATTTACATATAATTCGCAATTATCGTAAAAATTGTAGTTAAAAATTATTAACTATTAAAGTTAGTTATTTCAATAGCGTAATGTAACGTCGGACGATTAATCATAAGTTAAATTCAATACTATTTTAGTTGTAAACAGACTGCAATCCAAAAATGTAGATATACATTGAAAGGAAAATAAATCATCCCCATCTGTAAGTGTTTCACCACCTAGCGTCCCGCTATTTTATAGCAAGGCCCGCCGATGCCCAAATCCGTTGCAGCCGCGTGGTTAAAAAAAAAAGAAGTAAAGCCGTAAAACCTTTCCGGTGCGTTTTTCTTTTAATTTTTCCTATACAGCTAAAAATTTAACATTTGATAGTATGTATTTTGTTATTAAAATTCATATTTTACCGATTAAGTAAATCTTTTATATAAGACAAATTGTTATAACCAAAAGTTGAAATAGTAAAATTTAATATGATACATGATTCACGTTTAAATTAGGAAAATAGGTTTTATAGTTAAATTTTATTTTTTACGATCGCATTTTTTTACATGAAAATCATTTAAAATAAATAATTAAGTTTATTCTTCTTCAAGAAACAATGATACTTGAATAGTAAAGGAATTTTTCCCTTCAAATCCAACGAAAACTCAATGAAATTAAATAAACAATAAGAAATAACACTAATTACATGTTCAAATTATAACACAGATCTGCAAAATAAGGGGTTGTGATTTTTGTTGACCAACGGAAGGTTATTTCCGAAGTAATTTTTTGTGTAGAATTCGAATTTGGGGTCAGAATTTATCCATCTCGTGAGGTATTTTAGATATCTTAACCTTATAACGGGGTTTTGACCCAGCGCGGGTCACTCGTTATATAATTTACGAGGGAATTAGAAACAGCTCGGAGTGGGCCTCGTAATAGGCTGCGCAAAGCCTAACCCGGCAACAACAGGAACGGCGTGGTACAACGTCTGTCGCCTTAGCCCGCAGAGAGCGTCGTGTGGTCCTATGGGCGCTTTTGAGCGATCACGAAATTCAGGGGCGAGAGCCGGATGGAGCGGGAATGATTACGATAGGTAAAGAAAGCACAGAAAAAGAGAGCAGATATACAAAAGCATAGAGTTTACTACAGAGAAAGGTACAGAATTAGGACGCAGCGTAAGCGGGAGAGAGAGCGGCGAAAAGCTAGCGAGAGAGACACGCATTCGAGATGGTACTTACAATAATGTCTCGGCGTTAGCCCTGCAGGCGATATCCTCAGCCTCGCACGTGGCTCGCGAGGACGCGCAGTGTGCAGCTCGGGTGCAGTCAAGAGGCGGGCGGCCTTAAAGGCTCGCACGCGTGGTCGCAGGAACTAGCCCACCAAAGGCACTAGGAGCAATCTCGGCACTGAAACCTCACACCGAGTGGACACTCGCGTACTCGCAGGAAATCGAAAAGTCAGTCATAGAAAGTTAGTCACGAAAAGTCGGATAGCAAAAGATCGCAAGCACGTGTATAGCCGCTCGTCACACGTCCACGTGCTTCGAAGTCGCCGGTACAAGAGAGAGTTCTTATCGCGGGGCTTCCTCCTGCCCTCCTCTTCTTCTCGCGCGCGTCGCGCCGGCTTCCCGAATTCTCTCTCTCTAGCTCGCCCTCTATTAGCGTTCTCTCTGACTTACTTTTGGCTGCCATACATGTGAAATAAATACATGATAAGTATACATATACATATGAGGATAATTATAATTATGTATAGAGAGAGAGACATAACGAGGGTCTAGCCACTCGTTATAACCTAAAAAGGCAAAAAAGGTAATTTTTTGGTATATTTGAGGTCCCATAACAACGCGGAAAAATATTTTTTCTGAAAACGAGACAAACTATCTGAAAGATTTACCTTTAAATTCCATATTTAAGATTTAAGATATCTTTTTTTTCATCGAGATATTGTTGATTGAAATCAAATATTTTAGCAGTCCCGAAACAGCCAATTTCCCGGTAACGCACATATGGCATATGCAAGGCTCACGCCTTTAAACCCTAACTTCCATAACTCCCGAGCACTGTAAACTACGACGCCATAGCCCCAGACCCTTAAATCCCTGTTTCCTTAACCCTCGAACCTTGTAACCTGTGACGCCATAACCGTAGACACTTATACACTTAAATTCCTTAACTCTCGAGCCGTGTAACCTGCAACGCTATAACCCTTGACCTTAAATCCCTATTTCCTTAAATTTTGAGCCCTGTAACCTGCGACACTATAATCCCAGACCCTTGAACTTTAATTTCCTTAATCCGCGAGCCCTGTAACCTGCGATGCTTATTGAGTTAGTATCATAACCTCGTACGTGCGACAAAATCACCTACGATAAAATTAGCCGCTTTCATTTTTGTGACGTCATTCACGGAGAGTATTTCTAAGCAGTTTCCAAACACCATTTTCACGGCTACTTTTCTAGGGAGGATTTATCGACGAACAGTTTTCATCAGTCGTTTTCACGACTTTGCTGTTAATGAGTTCTTCTTCGGACTTTCGAATCAGCCGTTTTCACGGGTACCTTTTCAGGGTGGATTTATAGACGAGCAGTTTTCATCAGTCGTTTTCACGACTCTGATCTTGGTGAGTTATTTTTTGGTATCTTTGTCAGACGTTCTCATAGCTACCTTTATTTGTTTATAGTATATTCTATCATTTTTCATATTTTCGTTTTTTCTATAATGGAAGTTCGTGGGTGTTCAAATGACCCAGATAATTTCCGTTACATTGCGACGAGAGAGAGGACAGGGGAAAAATAATTAGTCGATTATTTGCGGCCTCAATTGCCACAAGCGGTGCAGTCAGCCGATAATCGCAGCTTTTATTTATCGATGATTTATCGTTGGACGCCAGCTATCGTCCTCGCATTAGGAGCGCGGGTAGCGCTGCAGATCGGCTGGGTTCTTATCGCTGTGATTTAGGAGGTCCCGTTGTTTCCTTCGCACGCTGGCTTCGTTGGCTACCTATAGGATGTTAGAAAAAAAAGGGAGCGCGAAGTCCTGATCAAACGTGCGAAGAAAATCAAACGAGGGGTATCAACTACGCACGGCTACGGCTCAACGGCTAGTCAATATGTCGGGTCAAAGGCTCTTGTCTCAGCAGCGGGAAATCGGAGCGGCGTCCCAGAACGCCACGTTAATGATCCAAGGACAGTAGAAGGTTCGGATCAATCGGTCACGTGAACTGAAGCGGTGTCGAGGCATCGGCGCATTAGCTAACCTCGCACACCCGATCGCGATAGCTACGGGGGATATGGAAAATCAAACGGGGTGAAATCAATGACAACAAGAGTTTAGGCTAGGATTTGTTTATATTAATAATCAGACTTATTTCACCCGAGTCAGCCCAAGGTTAGTTATATCACATTTCTTTCTGTGCTCAATCGTAATTGGCTGTTCGCGGCGGTCTGCATCGCCTAAGTTTACTAAAGAGGTGGGTGGCGCACCACGACGCAATTGCGACCCGCTCTCGTGGCAATCGAGCGGAGATTAGGTGACTTGGACTAATACGCGAACGATCTCGGGGATTGCGTGGCGGTCGTATGGAATCCTATCGATATGCGAATATTTACGACGGCATAAAAAGCATCAACGGCAATCTAATGTTTATGCGGGGAACTTGGCGATCACGAAGGTCAAACGGTATTTCTATTTACGCGAGGGCTTAAACGATCACACAAAGGAAATTCGTGTCAATCTAATGCGCGCGCGAGAAATTCGTCGGCCGCGCGAAGGTCAGACGGCACGCGTTCGATGCGCAAAAACTCGAAAGATCGCATGAAGGAAATCGATGGCAATCTAACGCGCGCGCGAGGAATTCGTTGGTCGCGCGAAGATCAGATGGCACTCCCGATAACGCGCGAGGTCTAAAAGATCACGTGTAAATAAAAGGCTGAGAGAAAAGTACTCACTTTTCATTATTTTGCTGTTGCTCGTTTGCTATTCTGCTGCTGCATTAAACTATGCGGCTGTAAACTATGCTCCTGCCTCTATGCTATGCTGCTGCCTTTTTATGCTGCTTCTTTGTCCTGCGGTTCACTCTCTCACTCGCGTACTCCAGAGTCTGGCGACTACTCGCGCGGCGTTTCGCGACATCGCGTCGCTTCTCCTAATTTGTTTCCCCTTATAATCGCGAGATTTTACCTTATTGGTCGGTTTTATTGCTAGGTCGGATGTTAGCGCCGTCTATTTTACTAATTTGGCCCGCGCAATTTTACGACTGGTCGGTTCTTGGCGCCTAATTTCCCTATTTGTTAATCAGATAGCGTCGGTTTTATCTTATTTGCTAAACCACCCCTAGCTTATTACCGATTGGTTGGTTAAGTACCGTCGTTTTAGCTCATTTAGCGATCTATCCCTATCCTATTACCGATTGGCTGGTCAAGTCGTGCGCGTCGGTCAGTTTCGCGTCGTTATCGGTTGTCTCTTTCTAACACGCGCTCGTTAGCTCTACCGATTTCCCCTCTCTTGCGTCTGATCGGTCTCGTATCGATTGTCTCGCTCGCTCTCACGCGCTCGGTTGCCCCTCCTTTGGTCTAGCCAGGTCTAACGCGCACTTAGTAGCAATTGCTATGATCAGCTGATCCCAGCTGCAATCTTTTTCGTCGTTTAGCTTCCTGGGGGAGTATTAGTTCGGGTCGTGAGTGCGCGAGTGTTTGTATGCGGGTTTAAGGGTCGTGCGCGTCAGCTTGATAGACCCTGAGAAGTATTAAATCACGAGGTTTCGGATGTGCGCGGGTGGGCTATGCGGCATCAGCTGATCGGTTGCATCCTCTTGTCGGGAGAGGATTTCGCGTGGGCTTAATAATAATTTCAGTGATGACGCATCATCACAACATCTGCGGTCATTTTATATTTTCTAAGCAAAAAATTGACATCAATGAAAGTGTCAAACAGTTTTACAAGAGATATTTCAATATATCGATTTCAAGTCAAGATAAACATTGGATTCCACAAAAAGCTTGTAAATTCAGTGTTGAAACTTTAAGACGCTGGAATAATACCACAAACACAGTTACACCTATGTGTTTCAAAACACCAATGTTATGGTGGAAGCCTTTTAGTCACGATAACTGCTATTTTTGTTTAACTAAAACTACTGGCTTCATTTCTAAAAAGTCGTATAAAATAGTGTATCCAAATGTATAAAGTTTCACGAATCCTGTGATGATGAGACCTGACGATATCTCTCCTAATCCTCCAAGTTAGAAGAAAAATGCTGATACCAATGTAGGTGGTGAAAAAAGAGATCTCTAAGAGTCTGCAGATAGGAATTCTTATGATTATCAAGATTCTAAATCTCTACCGATTCTTTTCGATCAAGATGCACTAAATGACTTAGTTCGACACTTAAGCTTGCCCAAAGATAAATCTGTACTACTGGGTTCACGGCTGAAAGAGAGAAATATTTTTGCCCCTGAAACTACATTTTCTTGGTACAGACATCGAGAAAAATCATTTACTCCGTTCTTTTTCCAAGGTGAGAATTATGTTTATTGCAAAAATGTTTATTGTTTAATGGAAAAATGTAAACTGACATATGATCCTGTTGATTGAAAGTTGTTTATCGACTCCTCTAAGAGGAGTTTGAAAGGAATTTTGTTAAATAACTAATAAATATGCTCCTTTGCCTATTGGTCATTCCACTCATTTGAAAGAGTCATATGAAACTGTAGATATTATTCTCTAAGCTATTCAATATGAAAAACACAAATAGGAAGTACGAGGTGTGATCAAAAAGTAAGGTGAATTTTGAAATTTAGCGGGCTACGTCCGTTCGATCTTCGACTTTTTTATTTGGTTATGTCGGTACACTCGTCTAGAACATACGTTCCAAATTTCAGCTTTGTAGTATGTTTGGTTTGTTTGTGAGAGGCATCAAGGTTAGAAGTGTTTTGCGTGCTCCACGATTTGCTGCTGTCTAAAAACATGGATCAAAGAGTTTGCATTAAATTTTGTGTGAAAAATGGAATCAAATGTTCCAAAATACTTGAAATGCTGAAAGTGGCATACGGTGAGTCTACTTTAAGCCAAAAAAATGTTTACAAGTGGTATAAACTCTTCCAAGAAGGCCGAGAAGACACCGACGACGAACCTCGTTCTGGACGCCCCAGCACATCAACAACTGATGAGAATGTTGAAGAAGTGAAAAAAATAGTGTTGGGAAATCATCGAATTACTATTAGAGAAATTGCTGATGATATTGGCATCTCATTTGGTTCGTGCCAATCAATTTTGACGAGTGTTTTAGACATGAGACGTGTGTCAGCGAAGTTTGTTCCGAAATTGCTCAATTTCGACCAAAAGAAACGTCGCATGAGCATCGCCCAAGAGCTACTGAATGACGTCAACGATGATCCAGATTTACTCAACAGGGTTATAACAGGTGACGAAACATGGGTATACGGTTATGACGTCGAGAATAAGACTCAATCGTCCCAGTGGAGGCATTCTGGATCACCAAGACCAAAACAAGCACGCCAAGTTCGATCAAATGTAAAGGTTTTGCTTACAGTTTTCTTTGACTGCAGGGGCGTGGTGCATCATGAGTTCTTGCCACAGGGTAGAACAGTAAATAAGGAATATTACCTGCAAGTTATGCGCAATTTGCGCGAAGCAATCCGCCAGAAACGTCCGAATTTGTGGAAAAATAAAAATTGGCTTTTGCACCATGATAACGCCCCTGCTCACACATCGTTGCTTGTGCGCGAATTTTTGGCTAAAACCAACACAGTAACAATGCCACAGGCACCGTATTCCCCAGATCTGGCCCCCTGTGACTTCTTCTTGTTCCCAAAACTGAAGAGGCCCATGAAAGGACGGCGTTTTGCCACGATTGAAGAGATAAAGACGGCATCGAAGGATGAACTAAACAAGATCACAAAAAATGATTTTTTGAAATGCTTTGAGGATTGGAAAAAGCGTTGGCACAAGTGCATTATATCCGAGGGGGATTATTTTGAAGGAGATAAAATAAAAATTGATGAATAAATAAATATTTTTTGAGAAAAATAAAAATTCACCTTACATTTTGATCACACCTCGTATGTGCAGATATGAAAATTGCTGGTATGCTTCTTGGGCAATAGTCAGGGCTTACGAAGCACTCATGTTTCATATGTTTATGGGATAGTAGAAAAAGGAGGCAGCACTATGTTAAAAAGAATTGGCCTACTCATAATTTCCTCAAAAAAGCGATCCTAATATATTAAAAAATCCATTGACTGATGCAAAAAAATATACTATTACCGCCATTACATATCAAATTGGGATTAATGAAGCAATTTGTGAAAGCTCTTGATAAAAATAATGCTTGTTTCAAGTACCTCATTGAAAAATATCCTAACCTCAGTGATGCAAAGATAAAAGAAGGTATATTTATAGGGCCTCAGATTCGTGATTTAATGAAATAACCGATTTCGAAAAGTGATGAGTGTAAAGGAAAAAGAAGCCTGGTAAAAGTTGTAAATGGATTTTTTGGTAACAAAAAAGCTCTTAATTATCAAGAGATGATAAGTGCAATGCTGACAAGCTTCAAAAATTTAGGTTTTAATATAAGCATATGGGTCCACTATTTGCATTCTCATTTGGATTGGTTTCCTGAAATTTTAGGTGATGTTAGCGATGAGCAGGATGAGCGTTTTATCAAGACATAGCAGAAATGGAAAAGCGTTATCAAGAAAAAATCAAGTCTACAGCTATGCTAGCTGACTATTGCTGGTCACTTTGACGCGATAAGCTATATAAACAATATAAAAGGTGATCTGGCATAAGATCTCTCGAACAAAAGCAAAAGAGATTTCACAAAAGTCAAGAAAATTAGATATGCTTAACAACAGTCGTACGCTTGAAAATTTAGTGCTCCAGGATAAAGAATATTGTTTCAAGGGTAACATATGAGGTTACTTTCTGCGTATCTAGCATCTAAATCCTGTCTTCCTTACTTCTAATCATCATTTCCGTGACATTATTGACGATATACAGGGTATCCCATTTTAAAGGAACCACCCCGAAATTTTCGACGGTTGACGTTGTACAAAAAAATTATTCAGACAACAGTTGTTTGGGACAATGGGGGCAACCTTTCTGTGAAATCCGATTTGACCTTGAGATTTATTTTCAAGGTCATTTGAAGGTCAAAGTCATTTATTGAATAGGAACCCATATTTTTGATCCCGGATTCGGAAAGAGCGGAAAATTCTACGTTCAGATAACGTATTATGTGTGGGGCTCAGTTAACCCCCTCCCCTCGCATAAGGTCGTGTAGGGGTCAAATTTATGATTTGCTTCATCTATGCACAGGGATGATTGGGCAAGGGTAAGGTTAATTGTAATAACCCAATAACTCCAATAACCAATAACTCGATAACCCCAATAACCCAATAACCAAGAGATATTTTGAATAAGGATTTATTTTATATTCCGGATTCGAAAAGAGCGGGAAATTCTACGTTTAGATAAAGTATTATGTTGGGGGAACGGTACACCCCCCCATCTCACCGAAGCAACGGTGAGGTTAATAAGGTATTGATTACCCAGCCAGTGAAGGCAAGGTATTGATTACCCAGCCAATGAAGGTAAGGTATCGAGTACCCAGCCACTGAAGACAAGGTGTTGATTACCCAGCCAATGAAGGCAAGGTATTGATTACCCAGCCAATGAAGGTAAAGTATCGATTACCCGGCCACTGAAGACAAGGTATTGATTACCCAGCCAATGAAGGCAAGGTGGGAATGCTCAGCCGATCAAGACAAGACGTTGACTACAGATAGAGTTATGGTCAAGATTGTAACACAAACATTTATCTGATAAGATGTTCAAAAATACCCTTCAAATTTATGCAGTGTTGAATTCTACGTTCAAAATTTTCAACTGTGGACATCAAAACGTGACGCGGAATAGCTCTGCAAGCTTGTATGATGCGTTACATCATATCTTGCTGTGTTGTTGGTTCCTGTGCATAAACAATACTTTTCAAATAGCCCCATAAAAAGAAATCTGGACTTGTCAGATCTGGTGATCTTGGACACCACTCAGTAATGTCACTACCAATGCCTATCCATCGTCTTCGATATCGTTAGTTCAAGAAATGACGAACCATTAGTGAGCGATGACACGGTGCACCATTCTGTTAAAGCCATAATCGTTTTCTGGTTTCCAAGTCCACATCTTCCAATAATTCTGGTAATTCATTCTGCAGGAAATCAAGATATGCTGCGCCGCTGACATTCCCATCGAAAAAATAAGGTCCTATCAGATAACAATTTATTATACCGCACCAAACTACGAGGCTCCATCTATGCTGATTATCAACATGACGTACCCAATGAGGGTTCTGGATAGACCAATAATGACTATTATGGCAATTGAGTTGCCCATTACCATGAAATGTAGCTTCGTCCGAAAACATGACGTATCTGAAAAATTCAGGATCTTCACGAATCCTTGCTTGTGCCCAATTGCAGAATTCGAGTCTGCGGCGGAGATCATCTGGCATCAAAGCTTGAGTCAAAGTTATGTGATACGGATGAAATCTGTACTGCCGCAAAAATCTAGCGGCTGTTGATCTTGGGATTCCAGTACGTCTCTGAATTTCACGCAACGAGATATGATGATCCAAATCAACCATTGCTAAAACGACGAGAATTCGTGGATCATCGTTGTTCGACATCATAATGCGACGACGATTTCTGCGTATTTGGGCTCGACGTCTCTCTCTTTGCTCGATGATTCGGATTCTCACGTGGTTCGGGTAGTGAAGCCTCCCTGGGTAATTTTGGCGGTAATACCTTGCCGCAGCACGATATCGGCCTTGACATGCCCCGAGAGACAACAGAATATCAACAATTTCGTTTCTCGAATAATCCGGCATATTCCCTCCTTTTAAGTCGACTAAGAAAATTATACTTGAACTATCCTGAGAAGGACTGTTCGCGAATCACTATTGTCATAAACAATACTAAAAAAGTGTTATTAAACAATTTAGTTGAAACTTGGTAGGCTTGTCCGGAATCACACCAGAAAAAAGAATGGAAATAACATGTCATCCCACAAAATGGAAAATGACACTTCTCATGAAGGCTTTGAATACATGAAGTCGACTTTGAAAATCAACCTGAAGTTTAAGCTCAAGGTCACTGTTGTTTGACCCTACAATTTTTTTTGGGATATTGGGGTTATTGAATTATTGGGGTTATCGGGTTATTGGGGTTATCGAGTTATTGGGTTATTACAATTAACCTTACCCTTGCCCGATCATCCCTGTGCATAGATAAAGAAAATGATAAATTTGACCCCTACATGACCTTAGGCGAGGGGAGAGGGTTAACCGAACCCCACACATAATACGTTATCTAAACGTAGAATTTTCCGCTCTTTCCGAATCTGGGATCAATAATATGGTTTCCTATTCAAAAAATGACTGACCTTCAAATGACCTTGAAAATAAATCTCAAGGTCAAATCCAATTTCTGGAAAGGTTTCCCTCATTGTCCAAAACAACTGTTGTCTGAACAATTTTTTTGTACAACGCCAACCGTCGAAAATTTCGCGGTGGTTCCTTTAAAATGGGACACCCTGTAGATGCTGTGTCTATTCTCATTCTATATACAGGTACTCAAAGAAATTGCGCTCTAGGCTGTACCTTCCGCGATCACAGAATACGCAGTATAGAGATCAAATCGCTCTCCGCCATCTATCGCTCCTGCCTAGCATCAACCGTCTCATCACTTTCCACCCTAGCTAACTATATCCTATTTTCGTTCCTGCATATCTTCTATATCTTCTTACGATGGTAAGTTAGAACATCTACGGGGATTACGACTGCAATCACTAGTAAAGCATCTCTAGAAACCGTATAGTATGCATTTGTATCCCTCAGGCTGCCTCATCATTGAAGCTCCGTCAGACTATCTTAGTACTTACCCCCTCCACCGCAGCGGGGAAAAGAATGTAGAGTTTAAGTTATAGCGTCGCAGCTTACAGAATTCAAAGGTTGAAGATATGATGGCATAAGAGTCTGGAGTTATAGCGTCGCTGGTTAAAGGGCTTAAGAGTTGAAGTAATTACGGTACGAGGGTGTGGGGTAATAGCGTCACAGGTGACAGAGTTCGAGGGTTAAGGAAATAGGGATTTAAGAGCCTGGGGCTATGGTGTCGTAATTCATAGTGCTCAAGGGTTATGGAAATTAAAGTATAAAGGCGTGAGCCTTGCATATGCCATATGTGCGTTATCGAGAAATTGTCTGTTTCAGGAATGCTAAAATATTTGATTTCAATTAACAATATCTCGATAAAAAAAGATATCTCAAATCTTAAATATAGAATTTAAAAGGTAAGGGTATACCTTTCAGATAGTTTGCCCCGTTTTCAAAAAAAATATTTTTCCGCGATGTTATGGGACCTCAAATATACCAAAAAACTACCTTTTTTGTCCTTCTCAGTTATGATATCTAAAAAAACTGACGTGATGGATAAATTCTGACTCAAGATTCGAATTCTACACAAAAATTACTTCGCAAATGATCTTCCGTTGGCCAACAACAAAACCATGCAGACCTGTGTAATTAATGAATCACACATAACTACAAATTAGTTTATCAAAAGATGAATAAATTTAAGGAAACTTATAATTTAATCGAGCTACATTGTAAGCCTTTAATAATTTAAGGAAATCACAATTGGAAATGAAGATTACATTAACTCTCATTGAACTATTTAATGTATGAATTTGATTAATTCATAAAATAAAATGCCATTGTGAGGTCCAATCATTATATTAGAACACTAACAAGGGAACCACCCCAACCCGACCTCTCGATTTAAATGATTTTGGGATATGTTGTAGTACTTGAAAAAAAATTAGATACGTGATTTTTTTATTGTCCCATAAGGGCTTTTAAGGGGTGAATTCAACCCTGAAAATCAAACCCTAAAATCAGTTTTTTTAATATTTCTCAGCATCAAATGAATATTTTTCAGTAAACTCAACGTTAAAAAATTTCTTATAAAAAGGCGCTTTTAAGGACATAACATTTATACCGAAGGGATGCAACCTCCTTTTTAATAGGGGTAAATACACTATTTTTTGTACTGTTTTACGCCATCTAATATAGTAAATCAGCTCGAGTAATTTAAAAATCGCACTGATAATGAGAAAATACCAAAATTAAATTAACGTATTTTCGGATTTAAAAAAAATATATTTAAGGGGTGTTTCACCCCATAGAAACCACCCCCGTCAAACTATCAGCAGGTTAATCCACCTAATCCTGTGAAAAGCAAATTTAGTCGTTTGTTATTTCTTGAAATAATTGAATTTTACACCATAAACGAGTTATCCTAGCTGTATAACATACCTCTTATCCACCTACCCCTAACCTATCTAACCCCCACCCTTATAAACCACCCTTACTGAAACACAAGCAGGCTAAACCTCCTAACCCTGGGAAACACGAGTTAAGTCGTTTGTTATTTCCTGAAATAATTTAATCCTACGCCTGAGCGAGCTATCTCAACTAACCAACCTGACTCTAACCCACCAAACCCCCATAAACCACACTTAATCAAACAAATGTAGGCTAATAGACGTAACTTTGGAAGAATTGAGTTTATCAGTTGCTTTTTCTTAAAATAATTGATTTCTACATCGTACGTGGGGTATCCAATTTTTTTTTTATAAAATATATCTGTAGCTCAAAGATAATTTATGACAAATAAAAATATATTTAATACATTTTATTTTAATAGTACCAAAATGGCGAGAAATATCTCTTAAAAATAAACACGAGAATAACACGAGGTCTAATTATCATTTATAGATCTATACATATATATTTATATTCGTATGTAGATACATAAATATATTTACATAAGAGCCGTCGTACGCGATACTATATATTTTTTGATTTCTCATAATAATTTTCATCTTTTTCTTTTTTTTATTTATTGGTAATGTAACGTTTAAATATATCTCGCGTTATTAAAATACTAGTTTGGACTCTTTACATTAAATTCGCAATAACGTCTCCGAGAAAAGCAAGAAGTTGACACGCGCGCAATCTAAATAATCAAAAAAAAGAAATCTTTCGAGTGGAAAACCACGAGGCTTTCCAACTCGATGAGTTGTTTTCGAGATGCGATTGAGAGCAATCGCATCTATCGGGGAAAGGCCCGACAGCGCCGCGATTACTACTCAATCTGACTTCTCAACAATCGATATGTTTCAGGAGGGAAGATCTCTAAGGCTGCTTTTTTCTCATGAGAGAAATAGTCTCATGAGTTGAGCTCTTAGAGATCGTTAGGAAAGGAGTTTAACAGGCTAACCACTGAAAAGAAATTCGTCTCAGGAAATAGCTGAGGCTTTATTTCTACACAGTGCTCGCGCTGCTAAGCAAGGTAGGAAAGTGAGTCCTTTTGCCGCAGCGACGAGCGAATTTATACGTGCGAAATGGGCTCCTTTCTACGCTTGGTAGCCCCTACAACGCTATTTTTGTCTTTGATGCAAATTTTGTACACGTTTTATCGCAAAATGGCTCGATCGAAATTACAATTATGCGATTTAAAAAATTAAACTGGAAAAGATGAATTTTTTAACATAAATTGCATCTCTAGGAAAAATCGCCTCTTAAAGTTATAAGCTATACAATTTAATAATCAAATTACGCCATTTTTACAATAAAATTATGGAAAATTTTTACATGGAAAAATCGCTTGTGGTTAGAAGATTGTTATCCATATAAAAGATGATTAATGTTGCTCTCTAATTTTGAATAATAATTAAAAAACAGATTTGCAATTTTCTTTTTAGCTGTTTAAAAATCAGCAAATTAGTAACAATCATAATCATCAATTTTACAGATACTTATGATCGATTTTCTATCTAACCGTGTCATTTTAATTGTTTAAAAAAATTACAAATTGTTTATTTATTGATAACTTAATGGGTAATTAGTTATCAAAGTGTCAAATTCTTGCTTTTCTGTTTCAATACGTCGAGATTGTAATCATATGCTCGAAATAACAATATCATTGTTTATTGCAAAATAAGTAACAATGTTAACTTGTAGGTTAGATTTGACTAACAAATATCGATTTGAGAGTTATATCAACATGAAATTCAGAATCAGCGCATCAAATTTAACTAAGAAATACTTTTGTTCGTTTAAAAAACTTTATAATTAACGATTTTCTGTTGTAAACAATAAATTTTCCCACGGTCGTGACGTCACGCTCCTTATATGGTAATGTTTTCGCAGAGTTGCCCTAACACATTTGCATATATACGTGTGAGAAGCGCCTACGCTCAATTACCGATTTACTCTAATTGTCTCGTGTGTGACGGGTTGCCGTTTTGCAGAGGAAAATAGGAGACAAATCAGACAGGACCGTTACAGTAAATTAAAATGTATCATTCAAAGAATTCCTTACAGAAATGATAATCATCAAAAAAGTGTTTGAAACATAACGATCTTTTATACCAACCACACCGTATTATAGCAACATTTTTACATGCTTTTACTTCGCAATGTACTCGTATATTGCAAGAATCTCCAAAACTAAAATCAACAGGGTTATCTGTTTTAGCTGGTTTTTCAGCAATGTAGCCGCTTTTATACCAAGTGTATTTAAAAATATTTGTATATCTTGGTGAAGAAAGCTGGTTATGGACAAGTGACTGTATTTTTATGATGTTATTTCTTAAATGTAGGTTCATTTCATAGTCCATCATAATTACTTGATCTGATAAACGTCGAACGAAGTTTTTCCAAATACGAAATCCATAAACATCGAGTGGTTGGATGTTCCCTGTCGTTCCTGTGGGAATTTTTTTTATATTAATTTTGTTTGTCGGCATCGTTTCCCTTACAGATTCATCGCAATGTCCACTCCAAGAATCGAGTAAAAGTACAGATTGAGATCCAACATTTGGGTAAAAAATTTCTTTTAACCAAATTTTAAAATAATCTAAAATAAAAAAATGTTAAATTTTTTTATGTCATTGCATTATAATAAACAAAAATATACTAACTTGTCGTTAATTTTCCAGATTTAGATGCTGCCACATGCACATTTTCCGGTCTAAATAATGAAAATTCCACTATGGGACCGAATCGACCACTTTTTTCTTTTAATACTATAAAAAGTGGTGATAAAAGTTTCCCGGTTGCTGATACAGTTGGCTGAATTGTACAACTGTGCGTTGTCGATGAAACCGACTGTACCAGACATTGCACCTGCTTTTCTCCTTCAACTGCTAATGTTTTTCCCGAGAGCATTTCTAATTGGAAACCACTCTGATCTGAATTATAAAAGTTTGCAATGCCGATTTGTGGTATACATGATTTAACATCAGCTACAAAAGCATCAGCATTAGTTTGTAGTTCTTCTTTACTTTCTAATGTTTTTTTGGTGATAAATTTATTTATTTTTCTAGATACTATTCTATGAGCTCTTTTAAATTTTAGTAACCAATTTTGAGAAGCCTTAAATCTTATATTTTCATGGCCAACAATTTTTTGAGCTTGTAATTCCCATTTCCGTATATCTCGATTATGCACTATCGTACCAGCTGCAATAGCGGCTTTTAAATTATCAAACGTGTATTGGCAAATTTGCGCAATTTTTTCTCGGTAAGTTCCATTTTTATTAATTGTTTTCGCCCAACGTTTAAGTTGACTTATAAATGAAACGTTTTTGAATCTATGTTGTACAGTATCCAGTTTTAAGTTTTTGTTTTTTCCGCTCCTCCAAAATTCTACGGCTCTTTGTTTATAATCAAATGTGATTTCTTCATCATCATTTGTGCACTGATTTGTTGGTGCAAAATCAGGATCAGAAAAGTGATGTTGAACTTCATCTTCGATTATTTTAGCATCAGTATCTTTATAATCTTCATGAAAATCTAACGTTTCGTCAACAATCATATCTATATCGTTAAACTCATACACGGCACTATTAATATTTCTTTCAACTTTTCTGACAATTTAATTTCTGTGAAATTAATCTCGCTATCTGGTATTTGTAAACTTTGAAAATATGCTAATAATAAATTGACTACGTTCAAAGGATTGATCTTCATGTTTTAATCTAAAACAAAATCAAGATATAAATACTCTTTTTTTGCAGTTGAATAATTTTACAAAAGACAAAAGAAAACTTAGTCTATAGATAAAATCCGATCATACGTTGTTAACAGTTATATTTCACATGTTTACAAATCAAAATATTTGAATAAAATTATATATGATAAGTGACATAAATACTTACGTAGTAGACAAAAACTTTTCTTCTTTTTATGTACTATATTTTCGTGTTCGGGAAATTTTTATGTAAATATAGAAATAAGTTTATTTATAAATCCAGCACTATAAAAATACTTTAACTTTTTAAATACTTGACTTTTCTTCAACTACTATGAATAATGAAACATGTATCGGATGTCTTATTATCGTAAGGGGCGTAGATTTGATATAACTTATCTTCTTCGAGCCATTGATAAGACAAAATTGTAATTAAGATAAAGTGTACAGCAAAGTAAAGTACCAACAAAAAGTAAACTTAACCACAAGTGAAAATTGAAAAAAGTAAATAGTTTATAAGTATGGGAGTTGAGACTATAATAACTATTTATAACTATTAATATAATGAATTATTTGTTATAATTTCTTTTCACATTGACAAATTGTAAATGATTAAAAAAGAAATAATAACTATATTAAACTTCCACTTTTGAAATTAATAATTTTTAACTGTTATTTTTCTTTATTACGAATTAACTTTACGTTTAAAAAATAGTAACTATTATTATTGCTCTTTTATACACAGCTATATGTAATACAATGCAAATAATATTTTAAAAAAACTGATACTATAACTGTTATTATTAATTTCGAAAAAACAAAATAGTTAATAATTATTTATAATTTATTTTAGTCTCAAAACTTATATTTATAAGCCGTTACTAATTATTTTTATCTTGTTTGTATTTATAATGAAAAGAAAATAATAATTATTACATAAAATTTGTAATACTTGGGACATATTGTAATACAACATGAATGTTATTCAAGAAATACATTTATTTTTCGCTATTTATATAAGGTTAGCCCGCATGTGGTTCGGTAAGGGTGGTTTCTAAGTGTTGGGGGTTAGATAGGTTAGGGGTAGGTTGATAAGAGGTATGTGATTCAGCTGGGATAACTCGCTTATGGTGTAAAATTCAATTATTTCAAGAAATAACAAACGACTAAAGTTGCTTTTCCCAGGATTAGGTGGGTTAGCCTGCCTGTGGTTCGGTAAGGGTAGTTTATGGGGAGTTTGGTGGGTTAGAGGCAGGTTGGTTAGTTGAGGTAGCTCGCTCATGCATAGGATTAAATTATTTCAAGAAATAACAAACGACTAAACTTGTTTATCCCAGGGTCAGGTGGATTAACCTACTGATAGTTTGACGGGGGTGGTTTCTAGGGAGTGAAACACCCCTTAAATATATTTTTTTTTAATCCGGAAACACGTTAATTTAATTTTGATATTTTCTCATTATCAGTGCGATTTTTAAATCACTCGAGCTGATTTACTATATTAAATATCGTAAAACAGTACAAAAAATAGTGTATTTATCCCTATTAAAAAGGAGGTTGCATCCCTTCGGTATAAATGTTATGTCCTTAAAAGCGCCTTTTTATAAGAAATTTTTTAACGTTGAATTTACTGAAAAATATTCATTTGATGCTGAGAAATATTAAAAAAACTAATTTTAGGGGTTGATTTTCAGGGTTGAATTCACCCCTTAAAAGCCCTTATGGGACGATAAAAAAATCACGTATCTAATTTTTTTTCAAGTACTACAACATATTCCAAAATCATTCAAATCGAGAGGTCGGGTTGGGGTGGTTCCCTTGTAAGAGTTTAATCTAAGCTATTTTGTATTTACATTAATAAATCCTTGCAGGCTATCAAATTAAAATAATAACGTCCCCAAACAATTTTAACACTGAAACACAAAACTCTCTCTGAGGCAAAACCGAAGGCCCACGCCTACGATACGTTTAGGGTATAAAAACGGGCCCGCCTCCCGGAAGGTCAGTCTGCAGCTTTCAGTTCGACCAGCAACACAGAATTTATAGTGGACGACTTCAGCATCGCTCCTCGTCAACAACTCTCAATAGATCGCCTGGCTACCTATAAATTCGTGCGGCCGCACATCACTGCGAAAGAAAGCGAATGACCGGGAGAGAGAGATAACCTGACCTTTATTTTTTCGTCGATGATCCCTGGGAGGCGGAGGTGGCAACGGCAGGACTGTCCAATCGCCCAGCTTCTCGTCGTTAACGCTGCTGCAGATGGTGTGTGCTATGACGAACGGCTAGGGCGTGAGGCCGCGCAGGATGGAAGGTAGCCAAACCTCTTCTTTGCAGGGAAAAACAACCGCCAAAATGAGCGACAGCGCTAATTCCTTCATTCGACTGACTTATATTAGTGGCTGACGTTGAGTGACGCAACGTAATACTCTCGCGGATTGTCCCCACTTAACCCAGTTTTTTTTAGGCAGCGTGCGAGAAAACGTTAATTGGTTGCGTGTCACCCGCCTGCCTAAAATTGCATAGTGCGTGCTCACGTGCACGCACTCTCTCTCTTTTACTAGTTCTCTCACTCTCTTTTTCTTCAACTGCAGCGTCTACTCTCGTTTTCCGACTGCAGCGTTCTCTCTCGCTCTCCTGAGGCTACTTAGCCAGGCTTGGTAATGTATGGCGGCTGAAAAAGAGGTACAGTATTAGGCGCATGGAGTAAGTGCGCCCAATACTGACCGCTGAGCTTGACTGTGGGCAAAGGAGAGAGGCAGAGGACTGACGAGAAACAGGCTACTGCCTATTCTCGTCACACCTACGCCCCAAGGCCAAAGCTCGAACGTGAGCGGCCTTTACACTTTCGCTCTCCCTTTCTCTCGACAGGCAACCAGCAGTCAGCACAAAACGCTTATCAAATAATTAAATCTTAATATTGCCTTAATCTAACTTAACTAGAACCTTATTCCTAATTGGACAACAATCAAAAGTCCCAGAGGCAAACGTGCACGATTTATATACCGTGACTTAAATGAAGATGAAACCAAACGTTTTCCATGACCGAGGAAATAATATCCAGCAACATCGATCGTCGCTTCCGTCAAAAATAAAAATAAAAGTTACCTTTGTAACCTGCTCTGGATTTATAAGGACTCCAAATACCGGAGCCTTAGTGCCCGAAGCTCTTCGGGTGATAAAGCATTAGCCCCAGAGAGTCGGTAGCCTGCCAACCCCGTCGCCTCGGACCTAATAACCCCGGAGGGCTCGACATTGGACGTTCCTACAGATACCAGTTCGTTTTATGCCTGTGACACGACTTCTACCCGCGACCCATTTCCTATCCGAACTTCGGCGCTAGCTCCGTTCGCGACGAGCGCTTGCGATTGACGCGCGAGCTTTTCGCGAAACCGCTTTGTGCATCGGTGCCTGGGCTTCTTCGCCTTGGGCTCTGCGACAGAGGACCCGCGTCTCGTTACCGCCTTTGGTTCCGTTGGCTTCGGCTGTGTCACTTCTGGTGAAGCCTGGAGCTCAACTGGTTCGCTAAGGCATTTCTGTGTTCTCTTTTTCTCGGCCAACCTTCCACGCGCCTGTTCCGCCTCAAAGGCGTCATGGCAACACCGGTAGTTGTGTATCGAAATATTTAGTCGCCCGCAACTTCGACAAACTAAACGGGTGAGAGGCGGGGCCCTACATGCCGACCGTTGATGTGCTCTCTTTCGTCAATTAAAGCAGTAGAACATAGGCACATCAACTTCCGAATCTCACGGGACTGATGCCAGCCCTCGTAGGAACGTTTCCCGCACCAATATTTCTCTCGATCTATCTTCCCAGATCTTACCTCAGAGGAGGAAGAAACTGAGCTCGCTACCTGAGGACACGTGACAGAATGAGCTCGTGGAGGTACCGGCAGCTCAGGCACAACCGGTTCCACCCGTTGCGCTATCAACCTCGCCGTTGCCGCCACCCTCCAGTCTTCTACCACCGTTTCCTCGGCAGCTACTCCCAACCTTACTCTCGAGGCCTCCCTCCCATCAGTTGCCGAAGATACCGGCAACATAGGGCGTCTGTCACTTCAGCGATAACTTCCTCCGCCGCAATAGACACTGCCGACGGCTGACTAGAGGACGGCTTCTCGAAATTATACGCGAATAGGTTGAAACGCATTGAGCGTTTCCTCCTACCCACGTTCTGAGGGGCCTCAGTCTCCTTCTTCCTCTCATCTTCTAAGTATCCTGCCGGGGGAAACTGCGCGGATCCACTCCTACGAACGAATTGATAAGCGGCGCCCAGCCTTTGTTCCGAGAGAGCGGAAACGCGTGTACGAACGAAACAGCGACATGACCAGAACGGAAGCTGCCCAGGACGAAAGAACTAGGACGATGACGGACTGGAACAAACAATGGAGGATGAGCACGAACGGAGCATGGACTAGACGACTCATTGACGACCTGAGACCGTGGACGGAGAGGCAATTTGGGGAAGTGAATTTTTACCTGACCCAGTTTCTTACCGGCCACGGGTACTTCAGGAAATATCTGTTTGACAGAAACAAAGTTAACAGCGCCGACTGTAAATACTGTGGATACAAATGTGATGACGCAGAGCATACATTTTTCAAATGCTCACACTGGAACGACGAAAGGCAAAGACTGGAGACGACGCTTGGAAACATCACGCCCAACAACATTGTGGCAAAGATGCTACAAGACAAAGACTACTGGACGGTAACGGCAACGTACGTTGAGACTATCCTACGAGGAAAAAAGGCGGACGGTTGCCTGGAAGTCGAGTGTTAGACGAGAAGAATGCGAGAGTAAATGGTATGAACAAATGGATGAATGTGAATAAACGGACGTAACGAAACGATACAGGACCTGTGGACAACGAGAGGACTTGACGCGGTTCTCCAGCGGGAAGTAATGCTTACGCGGTTCCCCGCTGGAGAATGGTGTAGGTGGACTTTACTACTCTTCCCCGGATGGTTTACCCTCCGGTTGAAGAGAAGCGGGATTTGGGCGGTCAGCTGGTCTTCGACGACCCGGAGGCTCCTTGCGTTCGATTGATAGATCGCTTGAAACAGCCCGGTCTGAGAGGATCAGCGAGTCACGTCACACGGCGGGTGGGAGAGTGTAGGTGGGTAGCTTCGGTGAACTGCCGTCACACTCCAACCGTTATGGTCCATGAGGATTTATCCTGTTTTTTTACCACCATAAAAAAAAAAAAAAAAAAAAAAAAAATAATAATAATAATAATAATAATAATAATAATAATAATAATAATAATAATAATAATTCAAGAAGGGTAGAATCAAGACCGGCTGGGTTAACTGTCGGCTGAGAGAAAGATTGACGGTCCCGAGGTGCTACCGGTGCCTCGGATACGGACATAGACGAACGGACTACACAGGACCTGACAGAGGACAGTGCTGTTGGAGGTGCGGGGGGACCGGCCATGTCGGGAGAGCCTGCCCCACCAAACAGCCGACGTACTTCCTATGTTCCGAGGCGCGTGCAACGGAGAGGGCGTACGTCCCGGGAACGGGAGCGTGCACGGACTACCGGGCAGCGCTGGAGGAGTGCCGGAAGCAGACACGACAATGACAGGAATCTTACAAGGAAACCTGCGTAGGTGTGAGGCAGCCCAGCTGCTTATATCACAGACAGCGAAGGAACGAAACGTAGACATACTGATACTGAGCAAGCAACTGTAGGACTTACGAGAGCAGGACGGCTGGTACTCGAATACCCTCGGTACGTCGGCCATATGGGTCAAAGGCAAACCGGCTAGAAGAATACAAGCGTCTGGCAGGGGGGAAGATTACGCGTGGGTGAGGGTAGATTCCGTCACCTACGTTAGCGTATATTTGACCCCAAACTGCACGATGGCAGTGTAAGAGGAAAAAGTCGGTAAGCTGGAAGACGCCCTTACAGGTCTCCCGGGTGACTTTGTCGTCGCGGGAGACATGAACGCGAGAGCGGTCGAGTGGGGTATGACAACGACGGACAAACGAGGAAGGCTGCTTCTGGAGATGGCCGCAAGGCTTGATCTGGTAGTGGTCAACCAAGGGACGACAACGACCTATAGACGACCGGGCTTCGGATACTCAATACCCGATGTGACGATGACGTCAGACAGGATCTCGTCACGGATAAGAGGATGGCGGGTGACCGAGGACTATACAGCCAGCGATCATCAGCACATCGTCTTTGAGGTGACAGATCAATCGACGAACGTACGAAACGGACAAACTAGAGACAGGACTTCAACGTATTGGAATTTACGACGACAAGATAGAGAGCTGTTTGACAAACTGCTAAGGGAGGCACCGTTACCCGCCGAGTCTGTCCCGGCAGAGCTTGGTCTGCGGGAGCGTGCCGAATGGATAACGGACAAGACAATGGAACTGATAACGGAACTGTGCGACGCCACGATGACTCGACGCAAGGGCCGAACGTACAAACGAGCAATGTACTGGTGGACGGACGAGATTGGCCTCCTCCGTGGGGAATGCATTGCCTGCCGCCGGAGGATGAACCGCGCACGGAAAAAGAGCAGACCAGACGCGGACGAACTATCGACAGCGTACAAGATGGCACGTAAGAGACTGACTACTAAAATAAAGGACAGTAAAAACCGATGCGCTAGACAGTTGTGTGAAGAAGTGGAGCGGGACCCTTGGGGACTTGGCTACAAGATTGTGACCAAGAAACTGGGGGCCCTTGGCCCTTCTGAACCAAAAGACAAAGACACCATGAAAGCAATAGTAGATGGACTTTTCCCAAACCAACCAGAGGCGGAAGAAATGACGAACGAACAAGAGACGACAGTGCCAGAGTTTGTCGGGGCAGAGCTCACTAAGGCTGTGTCCACGATCAAGCCTGGTAAGGCACCCGGACCAGACGGTATCCCGGGAGAGATCCTCCAGCAGATCGTGGGTGTACGTCCAGGACTCCTCCTGGATAAGTATAACGCGGTCTTACGCGCGGGCATCTTTCCCAGACGATGGAAGACTGCTAGACTGGTTCTTCTGCATAAAGGAAAAGGAGAGCCGAATAGTCCGTCTTCCTATAGGCCCCTGAGTCTTCTAGACACAGCGGGTAAACTTTACGAAGCGTTATTGAAACCAAGACTGACGAACGCGGTAACTGCAAACGGAGGACTTGCAGGAAACCAGCACGGATTCAGACGGGGCTGCTCAACTATAGGGGCGATTCGACAAGTGACCGAAGCCTTTCGGCGGATGGGGCACGTGTGCTACGGAGCGAGGCCAATAGTAATTCTCGCGACTCTTGATGTCAGGAATGCCTTCAACTCCGCTCGGTGGGGGGATATTCTGGAGGCCCTACAAACTTTCAGGGTTCCCGAATACCTGATGCGGGTGGTGAGGGAGTACCTACACGACAGATGGATTCGATACGAGACGACCGACAGAACAGTGACCAGACGAATCACAGCAGGAGTCGCCCAAGGTTCAATCCTTGGACCCGACTTCTGGAACATACTGTACGACGTACTACTAAGACTACCGATGCCACCGGGGGTGGAGCTGGTTGCCTACGCCGAAGATGTGGCTGTGGTGATAATAGCCCGTACCCCGGAGCTGGCGCAAATGCTTCTGAACCGCGCGATGTTACGAATCAATAGATGGATGACTAAACGCGGACTTAGCCTTGCCCTGGCCAAGACAGAACTCATCCTTCTGACGGGAAGCAGGATTAATACCCTGATTCCCATGACAGTCGGAGAGGTATCGCTGCGGACCAGTGGGGCGGTCGAGTATCTGGGGGTGACCCTAGATACGAAGATGACCTTCTGGCCGCACATACAACAGACAGCGAGGAAGGCGGCAGAGAGGACTTCCGCTCTCAGTCGTCTTATGGCAAATACATTTGGACCGAGACAATGGAAGAGACGACTACTGATGACAACGACCCACTCGATCATGCTCTACGGGGCGGAGGTGTGGGCCGACGCGTTGGGGGTCAAGAAATACTGCAAACGACTGACAAACGTACAAAGACAGGGAGCACTGAGGATAGCCTGCGCCTACAGGACAGTCTCGGCTGAGGTTGTCCTGGTGGTGGCGGGGGTTATCCCGATAAACATGCTCGTCAGAGAGCGGAAAGGCGTGTACGAACGAAACAGTGACATGACCAGAACGGAAGCTGCCCAGGACGAAAGAACTAGGACGATGACGGACTGGAACAAACAATGGAAGATGAGCACGAACGGAGCATGGACTAGACGACTCATCGACGACCTGAGACCGTGGACGGAGAGGCAATTTGGGGAAGTGAATTTTTACCTGACCCAGTTTCTTACCGGCCACGGGTACTTCAGGAAATATCTGTTTGACAGAGACAAAGTTAACAGCGCCGACTGTAAATACTGTGGACACAAATGTGATGACGCAGAGCATACATTTTTCAAATGCTCACACTGGAACGACGAAAGGCAAAGACTGGAGACGACACTTGGAAACATCACGCCCAACAACATTGTGGCAAAGATGCTACAAGACAAAGACTACTGGACGGTAACGGCAACGTACGTTGAGACTATCCTACGAGGAAAAAAGGCGGACGGTTGCCTGGAAGTCGAGTGTTAGACGAGAAGAATGCGAGAGTAAATGGTATGAACAAATGGATGAATGTGAATAAACGGACGTAACGAAACGATACAGGACCTGTGGACAACGAGAGGACTTGACGCGGTTCTCCAGCGGGAAGTAATGCTTACGCGGTTCCCCGCTGGAGAATGGTGTAGGTGGACTTTACTACTCTTCCCCGGACGGTTTACCCTCCGGTTGAAGAGAAGCGGGATTTGGGCGGTCAGCTGGTCTTCGACGACCCGGAGGCTCCTTGCGTTCGATTGATAGATTGCTTGAAACAGCCCGGTCTGAGAGGATCAGCGAGTCACGTTACACGGCGGGTGGGAGAGTGTAGGTTGGTAGCTTCGGTGAACTGCCGTCACACTCGAACCGTTATGGTCCATGAGAATTTATCCTGTTTTTTTACCACCATAAAAAAAAAAAAAAAAATAATAATAATAATAATAATAATAATAATAATAATAATAATAATATGAATAATAATATTAATAATAATAATAATAATAATAATAATGATGATGATGATGATAATAACCCAATACCCAAGATAAATAAAAGTTCGATTATCAAGGTCGTTTTTTATTTAATCATTACGTGTGTTCGTGTCTCATTTAGTAACGTGAACCAATCTAACCAATGTATGTAAAGAGGGAGTGTCCAGTCTATCTATGTAACGTGAGAATGCTGAGCCGATCAAGACAAGACGTTGGCTACCCAGCCAATGAATGCAAGGTATTAATTACCCAGCCAATTAAGGCAAGGTGGGTATGCCCAGCCAATGAAGACAAGACAATGACTACAGATAGAGTTATGGTCAAGGTTGTAACACAAACATTTATCTCATAAAATGTTCAAAAATACCGCCGTTCAAATTTATGCAGTGTTGAATTCTACGTTCGAAGTTTTCAACTGTAGACAACAAAATGTGACGCGGAATAGCTCTACAAGCTTGTTAATGCGTTGTATCATATCTTGCCGTGTTGTTGGTTCCTGTGCATAAACAATACTTTTCAAATAGCCCCATAAAAAGTGTAACGGTCCTATTTATGAGCTATTTATTAAATGACTGCAACTAGTCTGACGTATTTATCTGTTTAGTCAAAACAATACTTTAAGCGGCGCTACCTCACTGTTTACTAGACTGTATACAAATAAGAGTCAAATCAAAATAAACAGCGTGACGTCACAAAATAATAGACATAGATATAATGATTCATGATATTGAGAAAAATATGTTAATTATAGATAATTTGAATATAACAAAGTATCGATTATATAGATTTTAACGTGTAGATTCATAATATCTTATTCAATTATAAATTAATAATGAATATCAATATGCAAAGTTAATTTATTTATTAACATATGAAATATTAGAAAAATATAAATAATTTATATGCAAAATGAATAAGCATAGAACATGAGTAAGAATTGGTTTCATTAACGGGACCAGAGGGTGTTTCGTAGTGAAAAATTAACACTTTGTTTATTGCCGCGTAGAAATCATTCTACTGAAGATATCGATGTAGGACTTTTTTCAGCTGAAAGTATTCTATATAAGCTTTCATTTTCTTTGTTATAAGTTCCAGAATAATCATTGTACACCTAATATGGACACAACAAAGACCAAGCTCTATTTTTCAAAAAATGGGGCTTTGCCACGCCTTTCTGAACGCCAGAGTGGACAAAAATCGTTTTGTGAGAGCTCATTTTTTTTGTTATGAACCGGACTACAGAATGAGCGGAGCACTTTTATAAAAAAGATAATTCTTCCTATTTTTTTGAGCCAATATATGAAATTTTAATTTTTCAAAAAAATTTTTTTTGCAAATTATCCTCAAAAAATAGGAAGAATTATCTTTTTTAGAAAAGTGCTCCGCTCATTCTGTAGTCCGGTTCATAACAAAAAAAATGAGCTCTCACAAAACGATTTTTGTCCACTCTGGCGTTCAGAAAGGCGTGGCAAAGCCCCATTTTTTGAAAAATAGAGCTTGATCTTTGTTGTGTCCATATTAGGTGTACAATGATTATTCTGGAACTTATAACAAAGAAAATGAAAGCTTATATAGAATACTTTCAGCTGAAAAAAGTCCTACATCGATATCTTCAGTAGAATGATTTCTACGCGGCAATAAACAAAGTGTTAATTTTTCACTACGAAACACCCTCTGGTCCCCTTAATAACAGCTGAATGACAACTGTTATTAATAAATAAACAATTACAAATTTATTTAAACAATAAGTTATATATAGAACGAAAATATTAAGTTAATACTTGATAATGATAACTTTATGATTTAGAAATCTTAGAAAATTAATCTAATAATCGCATATTAAGATTAGAAAAAACCGTTACAAATATGAAAAATTAGTCATAATTCAAATGTTATTAATTAATTTAAATAATTAATTTTGGAAAATACTTCCAAAATTAATCAACTATAAAGTTATATGAAATTTTTATAATTTTCTATTGTAAATAATGTAATATCACGTTAATTAACTTTATTAGTTAATAACTTTTGACGACACTATTGGCGATAACTGTATATTGTATAAAATCAACAAATAACTAATTCTGTAAAGTTTACATGTGTTAAAAACTTAATATTAATGGTTATTTACTTGTAAATTAAGAAAAATCATTTCTCAAAATTCGCGAATGTCTCTCGAATTTTCGATGAAATCTCTCCTGCAATAATAAGCGGGAAAATCTGTGTATAAATAGGCCTACCTTTGCACAGGTTAGCATTCACTTCTAGCCTTGCAAAGTGAGCGCATGAGTCTGAATAAACTTGGATTAATACCTAAGTTCTTTCTCTCATTGTGATTAACTAAGCAAGACTATCCTTTCCTTATAATTTGAGCTCGACTTATAGAACATCTCGCGCTATAAGAAACTTGGGCCGAATTATATCCTATCAAAGAAAGACTTTAGCTCTGCTTATGGGACAATTCGCACCATAAGAAACTAGGGCATTGTCTGACTTTCCTCGATATATTGCACTTACTTATGTATATTTGATTTACTTATTTATTATATTTGATTCATTTATCTATTTTCTTGACAATTAGAGTAAAAATCATTGGAAACAAATTCTTACTCATTAGCTAGATTACAAGAGTTCGAATTATTTCATTTATAAGTGATACGGACATCACATTTGGCGACCGTGACAGGACTCTTGTTACGTTAGTTAGTGTTAAGTGTTTGTTATTTATTTTGTATTAATTGGTAATTTTATTATAAATCTTTCTTTTATTATGCCGAAAAGAAATAGACATATGCGAGCTATATTGTGTAAAAATGCGTCACTAGAAAAAGAATTAAGTGAACTGCGTACTTTATATATGGAACTTGCGGAATCATTTGTTAATTTAGGTAACAATTACAAAAAGAATATGAGATTATTTGATACAAGTTTGAGAAATATGAGCTCTGATTTGAATCATTTGGTTGATACCGTAGAACATATATTAGTATCTAGGCCCGCTCCAGGCGCATAATTTGTGTTATTATTTATATAATAAATTTGATAACTACTATATATAATTTGAATTTGTTCAATTATTTGTCAAATCCTATGTATTGTTGAAATTAATTGATTAATATCATCCATATATTATTTATTATTGGTGTTGTATTAATTATATGCTTTGGATTTTTTTTGTTGATATTACAATGTCAAACGAGAAACATCCAATGTATAACTCTACTGAGTGTGCTCCCGAAACAATTCTAAACGAACTTAGTGAATCACTAATTGGTGAAGAATTGACCGTGCAGCAAAAAAGAAAGCACGAATGGGAAAGAGCTGTAGTGGATGAATTAAAGACATTTCATACTGATCAGTTCAAATTACAAAATGATTTTAAAACAATTTGTGAAACTATTAACAATTTAAGTAATAAAATTGATAGATTAACGAATAAAATAGTTGAACAAGATCAAATAATTAAAAGTTTAGAATCAAATTTGGAAAAGTCAAATGAAATTATTTCTATTTTAAAAGATAGATGTGAAGATAATTTTAATGATATTATTCGAGCGAAAAATAATGTTACTATGGAAATGAATGAAACATTTTCAATACTTCGTGAGAATATTGATAAAATTAAGAATAATGAACAAAATAGATCAATTGTTAATGAAACTATTATTGAAACTATTAAGCAACCTGCTTTAACGTGTCCAGTTTTTGACGATAGTTATAAATATCGACCAGTAAAGTATTTAAATGATCTCAAACGTTATTTGCAAGCAAGTAATTACAATACTGCTCAATTGTTATGTTTGTTATCTCAATCTATGACGGGAGTAAATTCTTCTTGGTATGACTTAGTACAGCGTGAAATTGTAATTTTGAAGATTTTGAAATGTTATTTAAAGAAAAATTTTGGAACGCTGAAATACGTAGAAATATTACTCGCGAAATAGAATTTGGAAAATATTTTGGTGGAAAATTATCATGTTATAATTATGCTATACGTAAAATTAATTTAGCTTTTGATATAAATGAAAATCTAGATGAAGAAGAATTAATAGATAAATTATCTCGACATTTTGATAGAGATGTACGTTTATTAGTTCAAGCTAGACATATAAAAAAGATATTAGAATTTATTAAAATTTTATCTTCTTTGGATAATGATGATTATATTAGTTCACGTCATGCTCAAAAAGATAGCGGCGGAGAACAACAAATTAATAGCATAACAATTGAAAATAGTAAGTCGAATAATAAGAATAATAAAGCAAATAAAAATAAGAATATTGCAAAACCGATTTTACAAGATGTACCTAGTACTTCCTCGGGAAACGAGTATATATATAAATAGGCCTACCTTTGCACGGGCTAGCATTCACTTCTAGCCTTGCAAAGTGAGCGCAGGAGTCTGAATAAACTTGGATTAATACCTAAGTTCTTTCTCTCATTGTGATTAACTAAGCAAGACTATCCTTTCCTTATAATTTGATCTCGACTTATAGAACATCTCGCGCTATAAGAAACTTGGGGCGAATTATATCCTATCAAAGAAAGACTTTAGCTCTGCTTATGGGACAATTCGCACCATAAGAAACTAGGGCATTGTCTGACTTTCCTCGATATATTGCACTTACTTATGTATATTTGATTTACTAATTTATTATATTTGATTCATTTATCTATTTTCTTGACAATTAGAGTAAAATCATTGGAAACAAATTCTTACTCATTAGCTAGATTACGAGAGTTCGAATTATTTTATTTATAAGTGATACGAACATCACAAAAAGAAATCTGGACTTATTAGATCTGGTGATCATGGACACCACCCAGTAATGTCACTGCCAACGCCTATCCATCGCCTTCGGTATCGCTGGTTAAAAAAGTGACGAACTATTAGTGAGTGATGACACGGTGCACCGTCCTGTTGAAGCCATAATCGTCGTCTTGTTTCCAAGTCCACATCTTCCAATAATTCTGGTAATTTATTCTGCAGGAAATTAAGATATGCTGCGCCGTTGACATTCCCATCGAAAAAATAAGGTCCTATCAGATAACCATTGATTATACCGCACCAAACTACGAGGCATCATCTATGCTGATTATCAACATGACACACTCAATGAGGGTTCTGGATAGACCAATAATGACTATTATGGCGATTGAGTTGCCTATTACCGTATTTTCCGGTGTATAAGACGCACCTTTTTACCGTCAAACCTGACTCCAAAACCAGCCTGCGTCTTATACACCGAATGTAAGACACCCCAAATCCACTAACCTAACTAAAACGTGCGCCTGAATAGTAGCAATTAGACAACCCTCACTAACTATGAATATCTTTCAAAACTAGCCAATGACAGAGTGATTACTTATTTAATAGGTAAGTTCTTTATTATTTCAATAATATATAGTAAACGTACTTTATGTCTGAGGATGATAAAAAATACCTATTACCTATATGCCACTTGGGATCAAAAAACGTCGCATAATATACTAGATAATTAATACGAGATTTTTTATAAAAACGGTATTTTTGTTGCATCGTTTATTTCAATATAATTTTGAAAGTGTTTTTTGAAGTAAGAGACTGACTTGAATTCCAATATGAGCGAAACTAACAAACGAAAATCGTACACAGCGTGCTACAAATTGAATGTGATCAAATTTGCTGAAGAACATGGCAATAGAACTGCCGAAGATCATTTCGGCCCACCACCGAAGGGAAAAAACTAAGGAAAAAAAGCTTTGGCGTTCGCAGAAGAGTAATTTGATTAAATTGCATAAATCAAAGCATGCGCAATGTGGTAAAAAAGCAAGTGGCTTATATTAGAGGATGAAGTTAAACAATGGATTGAAGATAATCGTTCCAAAAGCTTAGCTGTTTCAACGAAAATGATACGCATACATACACAAAAAGTAGCTTTAAAAAGTCAAATAAATGATTTTAAAGGAAGTCCTTCATGATGTCACCGCTACATGAAACGCAATGGTTTAGCTATACGAGTGAAAACAAAAATTTGTCAAAAAATGCCAAAATAGTACGAAGACAAAATTCTCTCTTTTCACCGGAATATAATTCACCGTAGACAAGCAATGAGTTTTGAAATCGGACAGAAAGCAAATATGGATGAAACACCTATGAACTTCGATGTTCCGTCAACTAAAAGTGTTTCGAAAAAAGGACAAAAACCGATTACGATAAAGACAAGTGGTCATGAACAATTCCACTACACCGTGGTTCTTGCTTGCTGTGCTGATGATGTAAAGCTACTTCCAATGATCATTTTTAAACGTAAAACTATGCCTAAGGATACCGACAGGTGTAATAGTGCATGTATACCCAAAAGGATGGATGGATGAAGGTGGTAAGAAAATTTGGATACATAAAGTCTGGTGTAGAAGACAAGGCGGATTCTTGAAGAAAAAAGCACTTCTGGTTCTTGATCAATTTCGGTCTCATTTGTTAGATTCTGTAAGATAAAAATTTCATCAAAAAAACAACAAAAATAAATAAAACACAACAAAATCAAAAATAAATACAAAAAAACAACAAAAAATATTTAAAAAATGCAAAAAAAACTTTGAAAAACAACAAAAATCGAAAAAATAAATAAAAAAAACAATAAAAAACAAAAAAAATAGAAAATGTCTCTTTTGATTGTCGACCTCCCCGTGGTAAGAGATATGCAACGGCAATGTATCTAATCATCGTCGGCTAACAGATATCAATATTTTTTTATCATCCCGTAATTAACTTTAATTCACAAAAAAGACGTGCTTTATTACAATTAAACGAATTTTTTTCCTCGAAACTAAATTTTTATCAAAATTTTCATTTTTTCTCAAAATGTGCCTTCAAATTTTGGGGTGCGTCTTATACACCGGTGCGTCGTATACACCGGAAAATACGGTACTATGAAATGTAGCTTTGTCCGAAAACATTACGTATCTGAAAAATTCAGGATCTTCACGAATCCTTGCTTGTGCCCAATTACAGAATTCGAATCTGCGGCGGAGATCATCTGGCATCAAAGCTTGAGTCAAACTTATGTGATACGGATGAAATCTATGAAGCCGCAAAATTCTACCGGCTATTGTTCTTGGGATTCCAGTATGTCTCTACATTTCACGCAAAGACATATGATGATCCAACTCAACCATTGCCAAAACATCGAGAGTTCGTGGATCATCGCCGTTCTGTCTCATAATGCGACGACGATTTCTGCATATTTGTGATCGACGTCTTTCTCTTCGATCAATGATTCGGATTCTCACGTGGTTTGGGTACCGAAGCCCCCCTGGGTAATTTTGACGGTCAAGGCCGATATCGTGCTGCAGCAAGATATTACCGTCTAGTTATTGGGTTGGGGGGGGGGCAAGATATTACCTGCAAATTATTGGGTTATTAAAATTAATCTTACCCTTGCCCGATCATCCCTGTGCATAGATGAAGAAAATAATAATTTTGACCCCTACATGACCTTACGCGAGAGGGGGGTTAACCGCACCCCACACCTAATACCTTATCTGAACGTAAAATTTCTCGCTCTTTCCTAATCCGGGATCAAAATTATAGGTTCCTATTCAAAAAATAACTCTGACCTTGAAATGACCTTGAAAATAAATCTCAAGGTCAAATCAGATTTCTAGAAAAGGTGTCCCTCACTATTCCAAACAACTTTTGTCTGAACAATTTTTTTATAGACAGCCAACCGTAGAAAATTTCGGGGTGGTTCCTTTAAAATGGGACACCCTGTAGAAATAAACTCGAACTCATGATGGAAAAACTAATGCAAAGGATGGACACTATGTTAAATCTGTTAACAACATTAGTGAATAAATTAGCTTAATAAATTCACTGAAAATAAGTACCTGGAACGCAAACGGATTAATGCAGAGAATTCTAGAATTCAAAGTATTTTTAATCTACGAAGATATTAACATCATGATAATAACAGAAACACATTTTACCAACAAAAACTACCTACAAATTCCAAATTACACTGTACATAACACGAATTACTCACTCAACAAAGCCCATGGAGGAACAACGATATTAATTAAAATGAAAATAAAACATTTTGTACACGCACACTCAAGTGAAATTTATTTTGAAGCAACTAGTATCATCATAAGCGATAGCAACGGCCCCTTCGCAGTATCAACTGTATGTTGTCCTCCCAATAAAGCAATAACAAAAGAATACTGGGCAGACTTCAAAACATTAGGAAATCGCTTTATTGCTTGAGGTGACTACAATGCGAAACACCAGTGATCCAGACCATCGACTCCTACTTATAGAGGCAGAATAAAAGTATCGTAAAGACGATGCTATACGAAAAAAACAACTGTTTTCCAATATCAACCGATGAATCAACATACTAGCCAATTGTTATCAACAAGTTACCGAACTTAATTGACTTTGCAATAGTAAAAGTTGTAAAGAAAAAATATTTTGAAACATCTTCATGCTTGGACTTAACATCAGATCACTCTCCAGTATAAATCACTACACTCGCAAGTAAATCAAAATAAAAACAACTTCACAATAACTAACTGGAATAAATACAGTTTCTTTATTGAGAAACGTTTAACATGCAATGTTCCACTTAAAACAGCTACTGACATAGAAAGCAGCATTACAACTTTAAAGTTAATCCTAACTGAAGCTATTTGTAAGTACTCCACTACTGCAAATAGTAAAAAAATACAGCGAATCATATCGAAAAATATTGCTAAAAAATAAAAGAAAAGAGATTACTCAGAAAAAAGTACCAAATAAAAAAATCGACTCAATAAAAAAAGAAACTAAATATAGCAATTAAAGATTGAAAGAAAATGTTATACGAAGACAAAAATAAACAGATGCAAAATAGTCTAAAAGCTCTCAGTCCAACAGAAATAACGGATTACTCATTATAGAAAGTAACTAAACGATTTAGGAGACCGACCTCATTTATACCACCTATCAGAAAAAACTGATAATTAGGCCAGATCTGACGAGGAGAAAACAGAAATGTTCGCAAATCATCCATACTCAGTCTTTAAACCTCATCAAAGGTTAATCACTGGACAAGAAGAAAAAATTCTATTAGAAAACTCAGATATTCAAGAAGATATACCAATAAAAACAGTGAAATTAAAGGAAGTATTACAAATAATTAACAATATCAATTGCAAAAAAACTCCCGGATATGATAAAATTATAGAAAAAATGATCAAAAAACTACCCTTAATAGCAATAAGATATATAACAATAGATTTAAATGCATGTTTCCGCCTTTGCTATTTTCCCTCTCGATGGAAAATAGCAGAGATTATATTAATACCTTAGCCCGGTAAAGAAACGACACTTGTTACTTCATATAGACCAATCAGTCTATTATCAATACTGGCAAAAGTCTTCGAAAAATTAATCGTAATTAGAATTAGCCCAATGATTGTTAATAAAAAACTTATACCAGATCATCAGTTCAGATTTAAATGCAATCGCTCAACGATCGAACATATTAACAGAATTGTTAACGTTGCGAGAAAAGCCATCAAAGACAAACAATACTGCACAGGCATATTTCTCGATGTCGCTCAGGCGTTTGACAAAGTCTGACACAATAGGTTTCTGTATAAACTCAAGGGAATATTTCGTGAACGTCACTTAAGTTATTAAAAGTATATCTCCATAACAGGTTATTCCAAGTTAAAATAAATGATAAAATATCGTCGCGTCAAGCAATGAAAGCAGGATTGCCACAGGGATGTGTTTTAGGCCCAACACTATACCTGCTATACACGTCGGATCCACCAAAGTCCCCAAGCACTATAACAGCAACTTATGCTGATGATACAGCAATTCTAACAACACATCATGAAGTAAAAATATCAACAGAAATATTACAGGAATACATAAATCCACATTTATATTACTGGCTTAACTCATGGAAAATAGTAGTAAACGAGAGAAAATCAACACACTACGAGGTCTGTCCGGAAAGTATCGGGCCTACCTTTATATTTTCGTGCTAGCGTTATTCTTTATCATCTGGTGGGTGGTATCCTTGAAAGTAATCCCCACTTGATTGAATAACACGGTTCCATCGATGTTTCCACTTTTCAAAACAGTCTGCAACGGTAGTCGATTTAATTAATCGATCCGTTCGCGATTCTGCTTCTCGCGCGTTAGTTCGAACAATTAAGAGAGAGAGGAGGCGCGCGATCTTTTAAATAAGCAGTTACGCCTCAGCTGTTCACGCGAGTTTACCGCCGATTTGTGTTTTTCACTTTGTTTCGCCAATATTAAGTTTTCTTGGGACAATTACGTGCGTGTGTGCAACGGCATTTCTGTGACAGTTAATAGCAGCAGTACAGAAGCAGCATCAAAGTTATATTGAGGCAGATCAAGGCAGCGCAGTTGATTAATCGAGGCAGTTGATATTTTGCATCAACAATTACGGCTGATCACCGAAATTGCACCGCACGGTAGGTACACCTTCCGTCATTATATGCGATACAAATACATTCATCATTAATCATTATCTAACAAAGGAGGCGCTGAATTGGCAGTTTCTGCCTTGTTTTCGCCTATCCTTTTTACCTCGGCTTACATTTCTGCATCTGTAGTACTTTTGCTCTTGAAACAAAGCACTCTCTCTACCTTAATGGCCCACTTGATCCATTTTAGGCAAGAGTCGTTAAGCGGCCGACGGCTCCTGCAAGGATGTTTCCTTGCTTTACCTGATTACAGGTAGGGCAATCCCTAAAAACGAATTCAACAGTTCCATAAACTTGACAAACTGATGCACGCTCAGCAGATCGAGTCGGGTAATTTTTGGCATAATGCCCTTGTTACCGACACTTGTAGCAAACAACAAGTGTGTTGACTCGAGCTACCGGGCATTGCGCCCTCTTATGACCTATTACATTGCAATTAAAACAGGCCCAATTAAACGGCGTATTTAAATTGCTCCTAAACGCGTCACCTTTTTTATTTCGCTCCTGCGAAATCAAGCTAGGGGCTACTGTTGTAGCCGGGGCTATCGAAGTCTGTGCGCTCTACTGAGCGAGCGCGGTTTCTTTCGCAGGTTGGTTTGTTGCCGGCGGCTGCTGACTGTCGGTTGCAGCAACTGCAACTATCCTCCCTGGTTTTCGCCCTTTTTACCTTGCTTTCACTTTGGCTGCGTTTTCTTCTTCGATGTTCGCTAAGGCCTGTCGCTAAGGCCCTCAATAACTCCTACCGATTTCCGCTTACCTTGAGACTTTTTTGTCTCAGTATATGCGGATTCTGGTATTAACGTCGCGTCGGCCGTTGCCACCTTTTATATGGCAGGTTTTTTTTTTATGGCAGGTTGCAACCTGCCATACGATCTTCGAATGCCATTCCTACCTACTCTACTTTTTCTACGTGTTTTTGCTTAGGCTGCTTCACACTAACCACACTAATTTTATCCGCAACCGAGCCTTTCTCCAACGAAGCCGATGCTTGCGTTTAATTTCTAGTGGTTGCCTGTACCTTTCACTCCCAGTCTTCAACCCAAGAGTTGACCTTTGGTGCTCGGTACCTCGTGTTCGCTGACCTGATAGAATCAGCGTTGATACGCGTACTACTTACCCTACTCATTGGTGCGCTCGTATAGCCGATTGCTCAGCCGCAGCCGCGGGCACGTTTAGCGCCGCGCGGTCACCGGACAGTCTGGTCTGAGGTGGGAATGAAGTCTGATGCTTAGCCTGAACCGCTCTATGTGCACCGTTTCCTTTTCCTCTCTAAAAACCGCATTCGCACCATCCGTAATTCCCTATCTAATTTCTCGCCTATAAATCCAATGAGGCACAACTATAGTGGCCCCCCAGATTTGGCTTAACGCACTAGTGCTACGCTCATCTTGATCTCGCGCGTCCTGCTCATACGCGTATCCATCTGTGTTAACTGACGGCAGACGAACCGCCGACGGCAACACATTTTCATCGTGTGTAACCATGCTTCTGACTGAGCGATAACCGGCGACTGAGTTTACTCGCGAGGAACGGCCGCGCAGGTTACCGACGCCGTCTCTTTTTGCTCGCGCTGCAATCCAGCCGCCGAGGGCGCAGTAGACATCGTGAGTTTGTCACCGAAATCTTCGTTTCGCGTATCGTCCGCTGCTACTTCCTGCTGTTGATCGCACAGCAAATCAACGCAAAATCACCTGAATGCAGCGTAGGTCGCAAATCTGGTCGCTCCTTAATCAATAAGTATCGGACATATTGGTCGCATAGCTCTTCCAACTCGCAGCGCATGGTTAATCCGCGTTAGCTCATCAATTCTAACAGAATAGCCGGTTCTATTGAATCAATTTCGTGTTTTTAAGTTTTCGCGTGTGTATCACTTAATATTCTGTGCATGATTATTCTATCCTTATATGCCAGCGACATGATTGCGTTTGAAAAAAAAAGAATTCCATGCGCGAACTATAACGCGAGCTATTGGAACAAAACGTGCCTCAATCGCGAGCTATGTAACCCGACACTCTTAAATACCTTATCTAAAATTCGTTCTAGACTCTGAGCCGGAGAAAGGTCGCCTTGCTGAAGCCTGAGAAGAAAACCGTTAAAAAAAATATCGTAAATAAGGCACACAAAAGAAAACACCCTAAAGAAAATTTTGGCATCCAAGACCAAAACAAAATAGAGAACTCTAAGCGGTACTGTGTCCGCATTTGGTTTCAAAGTGACTCATCGACGCACATGCTGTTACCCAATTCCTTGATAAGAAAAGATCACAAAGAAACCCGATCTTTCCAGAAACAACTAAATTCCTTCGCGAACAAGCGTAACGAGTACGAATTTTTGCCGTTGGTTTACAATTAATATTTTATAATTTATTAATTTAACTGGAATTCGCTTTCTCTATGATTTGCATTCTTCCGCACAAAGGATGTTATGTAACAGTTTTGACGCGCTGCTACCTATTTTTAAAGGGGAAGGCAAGAGAGATGCTTTCGCTCTAAATGTAGTCGAAAGAGTAGGCGCGTATATAAACCACTTTATTAATATCAAATGACAAAACCTTATTATTACATTGTAATTCAAAACAAACCCGCGCTTAAACTAATAAAAAATCCAAACACATTAATTGTACGTCTACAACATTATGTAGACTAATCCAATAACGAACGCGACTTATTCTAACAATAAGAAACTTGTGAAGTAGCCGGCGACTGATCGCCTGGCTACTATGCACTTACAATTAAACTAAACATGCAATACAAATAATTAACGAAGAGGAATCAAATAAATTTCTCATCGATATTCCCTGGGAGGCGAACGTGGCAACAGCAGGGCAGGCCGATCGCCCGGCTTCTCGACGTTGATGCTGCTGCAGGTGGTGCGCGCTATGACGAATAACCAGGGCGTGGGGCCGCACACGTTCGAAGGCTGCCAAACCTCTTCTTTGCAGGGAAGAATATAACTGCCAAGATGATCGGTAGCGCAACACAATACTCTTGTGCGGCCAGTGACCGCGCTCTCGCAGACTGTCCCCACTTAGCCTAGTTTTTTTAGGCGGCGTACAACAAAACACTAATTGGTTGCCCGTCGCCCGCCTGCCTCAAACCTCATAGTGCATGCTCACGTGCTCTCTCTCTCTCTCTCTCTTTTTCTAGTTCTCTGTCTCTCTTTCTTTAACTACAGCGTGTACTCTCGTTTTTCGACTGCAGTGTTCTCTTTCGCTCTCCTGAGGCTATCTCAGCCGGGTCTGGTAATTTATGGCAGCTGAAAAAGAGGTACAGTATTAGGCGCATGGAGAAAGTGCGCCTAATACTGACCGCTTAGCCTAACCGAGGGCAAAGGGGAGAGGCAGAGGGACCATAGAGAAACAGGCTACTGCCTACTCTCGTCACAACTTCTGTCTAACAGTGTCAATGCCTAAATTTCTCGCTTTTGCAGATCTCCAATATTTACTTGCTTTCTTTTGTATTAATTACTTAATTTTTGTTCATCTGTGGTACATTCATTAGAATAAGTAGGCTGTTTGTACCATATGTTATCTTTAACGGCCATGGTTTCTTCAAATTCTTCTTCAAATTCTAGTATATTATCTCCTAGAGCTTTCATTTTGTTAAAGTTATCCGTAGCATTCAAAAGAATTTTTTCAATATTTTATTTCAATTCGAATTCTGCATGGTCAACAGGAGTTTCTTGTACGAGTATATTCATAACTTAGAATGTTGTTAATAGATGATTACTTATATTCTTTGGATTGAATGTCGTTGTATTGAATATTGAAATACTTATAATTAACACAATTGAAATATAAACACTTACAGCTAGTAGCTTTTGATAGATGTTGTTTTTCATTGTCGAAATGTCTCATACGACTGATTAAAAGTCGTCACAGGAATTACATAAACAAAAACTACAGCTGTTCAAAATGTAATACCAGATGTTTCCCACAGATATTGTTTTTCTTCTTCAAAATATCTTTACACTTATCCTATCAGTAAGAGTTATCACAGGAATTTAACACACGAAAATACAAACTTTTTAAATGTAAAAATTTCAACACTATGAGCTACAGATTATCATCATCAAACTGCTATTTTAGTGTTCCCACGCTTTAAAATACATATAAATCTCGTTTATCTTTAAATTTCATAACTATTCTACGAACGAATTTTTTTTTTTATTAACTTTGAAATTATGTAAATTAGGGAAGGTAATCGACATAAATTAATCTTTGGATAAAATTATCGAAACACCTTGACTACAATTTTGCATTTTCTTTACAAAAATGTATATTTCAATTTAATTTAAGCGATTTCGAAAAGGTGGTACTCGAAAATTCTAAAAAATAGCAACATTTGTTCTTAAACAAATTAAAGGTTGCAATCGTACAGGGTACAAATAATTATCATAGAACTGTTTTCTCCCCCTACAAACGCTTCTCCGCTGATAAAAAAAATAAGTGTCCCTTATTCTCTTATATTTTACAACATATTACAGTTACGTTAAAATTGGAGGCGGACACCTCGCAAGAGTTCCTTGTCAGTTACTACAATCTCATCATTGAGGTAATGATTATGTTCATACAAATTTTTGCTTCGCATACAATGTTAATGCAAATGATAACTAATCCTCCTACAAACACTCAGGAATAATTTATACTATACTTGATACAGGACTAAAATGACTATTACCACTAAGCAATGGTCACGATAGAAGTAAATTGATAATAATAATAATTTATTTCCTGTCACGTATACATAATTTTTTTCCTTTACCATCTTTCATATAATACTTCCCCTTTACAAAAATTGTCCTGGTATCGTATATAAATGTTTCCGAACTCTAGGAATAATGGCATTCTTTGGTCCTCGATTCTTCTTAATTAGTTTCTTCTTCCTCTTCTTTCTTCTCGTTTCTTCTATCGCTCCAATTTTCTTTTCCTTCTTTCTTATCCCAGTTTTACTTTTTCCCTGACTTTCAAGCCTATAATCGCTACTAATCTCCTAACTTCTCCATCCTGTCTCCCTCTCCTAGTTTTCTTGGCTTCATTTTTCTTGTTTATTTCTACTATTTTTTCGAATGCCCTTGCATATTGGTATGTTTCGTCTTCAATCTTCCCTTCCAATACTCTTCCCAGTTTTCTGATTAATTCCTCTCCCCTGCTCTCGCCTCTCCAATCATCTACCACCTTTATCCATTATTTTTTAATAATCTTCCTCGCTACTTCGTATTAAATTTGCTACTCTACTGGACAATATCTTGGTTTTATATATCTAGATTATCATAACTTTATATATTTCTTACATTTTAAGCTTTCAACTGTATTCCATTTTATATATACATAAATTCAGAATTTTATTGTATATATAAAATCATATTATTGAATTAGCACATTAATTCTTAATATTATTTCACAAAAAGAGTCCATATGATTGGAAATAAAAAATTCAAACTACGGATATTCCATCAATTCATATCACTTCATATTACTTTGAAAAATTGTATATTACTATGATTCTAATTAATACAAAAAACAAGTAGTTTGAAAAATATTAATAGTATCAAATAAATAATGTTCATCGCAAACATGGCAAATAACTCATTTTTTTTTTCATATTAAATCATTGACTGCATATTAGTATGAGAAATTGTCCATATTCTCAAGGTACTAATAACAAAAAGTAATCTGATTGTACTTATAATTTTATTAGTTCATATCAATTCAATGGTAAAGAAAGTATACTGTTTCATCATATAGAATGTGAGGATAGTTGATCCATTAAATAAAAGGGAATTTTTCAAGTAAATTTAAAAAATCAATTGTGAGCTGCTATCGTTATTATTAATTATACTACTATTTTTTTTCAAGTAAATTTGAAAAATAATTTGTAAGTTGCTACCATTTTTTATTATTTATACTACTATTTTGTACGGTCATTATAAATGATAACAATATTTAACTAAAACTCACTTAATTTCTTAATTAATGTTTTAATGTTTATAATCAAATGGCAAATCATAATAACTCATGTTTAAAATTATTTTCATATTAAAATCTTTGACTGCATATTAATTTGAGAAATTTTCCATATTCTCAAGGTTCTAATTACAAAAAGTAATCAGAATGTACTTATAATTTTATTAATTCATATCAATTCAGTGGTAAAGAAAGTATATTGTTTCATCATATAGAATGTGAGGATAGTTGATCCATTAAATTAAAATGTAAGGGAATTTTTCAAGTAAATTTAAGAAATAATTTGAGAGCTACTATCGTTATTATTATTTATACTACTATTTTTTTTCAAGTAAATTTGAAAAATAATTTCTAAGCTGCTACCATTATTATTATTTATATTAATATTTTGTACAGTCATTATAAATGATAACAATATTTAACTAAAACCTCCTTAATTTCTAATTTAATGTTTATAATCAAATGGCAAATATACCTCAATAAATGTCGATCACCGAAAAAATGACTTACCAACTTTAACTACGTGTTTTGTGAATAAACTATATACATCTGACAATGGATTCACTTTATTTATAGGTATAAACGTAGGCAATATCAGTATTATAACACTGTACAAATCACCGAAATATGAAATAACAATTTTTAAATCAAATATTGAAGAAATTATGTATTTAGTTAATAAAGAAAAAACAAAAGAATGCATATTAATAGGTGACTTTAACATAAATATAAAAAGTAAAAATACTTTAACTAATAAAAATTTCATCCAATTTATGTCACAGTTCAAGCTACACTTAGTTACACCAACAAATATTTCCACCACCGATTATAACACAACAATTGACTTATGCTTCAGTACAATAGATATCGACGTAAATGTATACGAAAGTATATTTAGTGATCATAAACCACTATGGTTTACAATTCCATAAAACATAAAATATTGCCAATCATTCCATAACTTATATCACTTTTCAGAATACAATACTATATATAATTTGGCTTGTACATAGATCTAATCAAATTTATAATTTCATATCAAAACAGAAAGTCATTTTTTATTACCAATTGTTTTTATATTAATGAAACATGTCTTACAAATTTTAAATATAGAAAGATAACATGAACTGTATTTGTTTTAGAATCACTATTCATTTCAAATAAAAATAGACTAAACTCAGCCTGTCATTAGTTACATTACTTTTTTGAAAAAATGAATACGTAGCAAATATGATATATAGATATAGAACATATAATTCACAAAAAAAGTAAAACAAATACAGTTAATTTATGTAGTAAAAAATGACTTTTTTGAAAAAAATGCAAAAACGGTATTTCTTATGAAAATGAATAAAAAAAGAATTTTTATAAATGGATCAAAATGATATTAGATTAAAAAATCAATATATGAATATTACAATGGTAAATGAAGACTTTAATTTTTTAATTATTGTATAAAAAATATTTTTTCCAAGAATGGCAGAACAAACAATGAAAAATATTCAAATTTATTATGTCAAAACATGAAAATAATGAATCAGTCCAATGTAAACATATAAACAGTAATGTAACAATGTCAGGAGTAGTTTAGTCTATTTTATTTGAATTGAATGGTGTATTATCAGCAGTAACATATTCCACATTTACTCGTAATACGATAATGAAACATAAAATGAAATTGAACTTTCATAAATAATTAACAATGACTATTCTTAATATTATAGTATAAGTTATGGAATGATCAACGATTTCAATAATCAATTCAAAGTACTAATTACAAAAAAAACATAATCTACAATGATTTAATATATTATTTATAAAAAATTTTCAGATAAAATAAGTACTATCGTGAATCAGATTTATTTCTATCAAACGGTGCAATTGATAGTTTGATGATATTAATTTAATTCATGAATAGTACAAAATCAACAACAGTGCATGGGAACACACCAATACTCGACAAACTACATTTAATGATTAATTGACATATCATTTTTTTATTATTCTATAGCCTATAATGTTTCTTGATATGAAAATTAGTTATAATATAATTAAAAATATATCGATACCCTAAATTTTACTTCAATATTATTATTTTAACATTTCTCTTTGAGATTTTTACATGTACAATGAATGAAAAAAACGTTATTATACAAAATTGATTGTATATATGCAAATTTTACCTTAACATTGTATACATAATAAATTATAATTTATCGAAATTCAACATGCATTCCAACAAGTAAAAAAATAAATCCTGAGAAAATGAAATAACATTGAACAAATACATGTTTCATCAATAAAAAATATAATGATAAAAGGAATGTCAGAACGAGGGCCCTATGCGAAAAGTAAAACGTTTCGCTTTTGCGATTTTACTACATATTAATTAATTAATATAATATACCCAGAATAATAATATTACTACATCGTGCAAATAGTCGTGTGACTTCTCAGTCAGGCTCAATCTTACAGTGAACTACAGATCGCGTACATAAATAGAGATTACAGAGCTTGTTCTTGTTTATTTCTACTATTTTTTCGAATGCCCTTGCATATTGGTATGTTTCGTCTTCAATCTTCCCTTCCAATACTCTTCCCAGTTTTCTGATTAATTCCTCTCCCCTGCTCTCGCCTCTCCAATCATCTACCACCTTTATCCATTATTTTTTAATAATCTTCCTCGCTACTTCGTATGCAAATGTGTTGTAGATCCTCCTTCTCTTCTCCAAAAATTCTAAATTCTTGATTTTGAAGCCTTTATTTCCCTTCTTTTCTATGCTCCCGCACCTTATTCTTGCCTATTCCTCTTTCAGATAACCCTTACCACCTCTTTCATTACAGTATTTCTCCCTCTCTAAAGCTGTTTTCCATTTATTGTAATGCTTCCTGTATTTTGACTCATCTATCTTGCTCTATCTTGCTTGAACGGCTTGTTCTGTTCTTATTTTCAAGGTTTTTCCAGTAGTTTCCCTTTTTCTAATCAATTTTCCATGAGTATCTTTAACTCACCGTTTTCTGCTTTCGTAGCTGATTTAACCCTTTTCCTCCCAAATAACACAAATTTTTTCTTAACTTTCATCCTCATATCTTTTAATGAAAAAATCGTATGAAAAATTTATCAAGCATCATATCTTGTAGATTTTGACCTTCTCTTTCGAATGCCGTTGATAAAATTTACCGAAATTGTAAGCCGGAAACGTTATAGGCCGGTTTTCCGGAAAATTCACAAATTTTTCGCGTTTTTTTTTCTAAAAAAAGTATATTTTGAAATGGAAAAAACTTTGCACACACCATTGGAAACACTGTTATCGGTGTTATAGATGTCTTTTCTTTCAAATGCCGTTGGATTTTTTCCGAAATTCAAAATGGCGAACACAAAATGGCGTTCGAAAGGAAAAATTTTTTTTTTAAACTTGACGAATTTTTTCCTCCAAAACTATCAAGTTTAGTGAAAAATTTCTAAGAACAAAAATGTCTTAAAATTAGTCAAGAAATATTCTCAAATTTTTTCTGATTTTTTTACAGCGAATTTGGAAATTTCGATTTTCCGATTTTCCACGAATTCGAAAATTAACTCGGAAAATTCTGAAAAAAATTGAGAGTACTCCTTGGTAAATAAAATTAATCAAGTGAGAATTATATCGGAAGCAGTAAGGGATTATAATGAATGCTTCGCCTATAACTTCAATCTAAGTCGACTCTTGCTACGGGTTGACTGACCTTTGCTATCTGGCTTGTTTGACATACTATACGTTAATCCTAATCGGATGGTCTAGTATTAAAAAATTTGAATATTAATTAATTTAAAAATGATTAATCGAGCGTTATTACTCCGTATGAATTAATGTGGCACACTTTTTCTCTGCGTTTAATCGGATTCGAAACCGACTCATGATATTTGCAGCCGCATTAAGGATGTTCAATGATCTGAAACGGAGAGGTGGGGAAAGAGCGAAGGGCTCTATGTTTTAACATAGAATTAAGCTATTACTGTCAATTTAAAGAAGTAAAATATGTTACATTTAAAAACTGTAACAATAAATTGTCAACCAGAAGTATATTAATTAAACTACATCAACATCATTCTTTGATTAAAACAAAATATATTAAAGTCTCCTTATATACATTATTCATTGATTTTTGTTTGGCATTATGCTACTAAAGACTAAATCGCTATGAGAAATCTTTATATTTATTCACTGGATTGTTTTCAACATTTTGTAAATCTGATATTTCAATGATACTTTCTAGCTACATGGTCACCAAACCTGATTATAACTTGACAACAAAAACTACAGCTGTGAAAAACTGTTAAAATGCGCCTGTCTTAGTCTATTACAATGATTGATAACTAATTCTCCAAGTAAAACAACATATTTGCATTACAATGTATATAGTCCATGATCAAAATATAAAGAAGGTCACAGATGATTAACTGAATGGTTCATGGTTATGTTTAAGTTTCTGCTACTGCATTACCTACACATGTGCACATGCATGTCAACATAGACTACAGTGTTGCCAAGTATCTTATGTGGCCGTATCCCTTTCAAAAAATTTGTTCATTTAAGAATCGAATATTTTGTAAATCACTCGGTAAGGTACACAAAAAAATATATAGAAAATTTGTTTGAATGATAAGATAACGTAAGGTTTATTTTCAATGATTTTTGTTAAATATTTTCATCGTAATTCATTCGATTATTTAGTCGGTCATAAGAACGCACGTTATTATTAGCATTTTTTCGATTTAATTTTTCCTTGGAATCCACGGAAATAAATATTGCCAAATTTATTTAATCTATAGAATGACATTTAAATTTCAAAGATATCTGTTAACTTTAACTGTAATCACTAAATATCAGTAAGTGTTTATTATAATTAGTATTTATTAAAATTATTTATTTTCATTTAAAAGATATGTTGATATATTATTTTTTATATTCTATCAATTAGATTTTTGGAACATATTGTAGTCTGAAATTTCTGTAGAGTGTGAAATAGTTTTTAATATGATTTGCTTTTTTTTTACTTTTCTATTTACTAGAATAAAAAACATGAGCAGAGGTGGTGCCTTTCACTGTTTTAGTTTATTTAAAATATTCAATAAACCTATTTTTTTATAATTTTATATTATATATAACCCATACACTATCCAAAAATCAAAGATAAGAAACAATCTATACATTTTAATTAATAGTAATAACATGGGACTGAATAATAATTGTAATAATAACGAACGTCGAATAGCTTCAAGAGATAATACCAACCTAAAATAAATCTTTAAACATAAAATATACTGTTTTATAATCCATTTAGAACTGCTACAAAAAGAAGGCAAATCATGAAATCCGCATACCCTATAACATCAGCTCACATCAATAAAACATAACCGAGGACGACCAAGTAAAGTAAAGCGACCGCAGCAACATCTATAACATTTAAATTCACTGGTAATATAACATGGAATTGCCTACGAATAAAAAAATTACATACGCAGCCGCAAGAAGCAGAATCAGTACTTAATAACAAGACATAAGAGATGTAATGACACAAGCGAGCCCAGTACGCCACCAATAGTATAATGCCATCATTCAAGAGTTACACATCTCAGAGACATAACTAATGGCAATCTAAGATGGAGAGTAAACGATAGTTTGTCGTTGGACGATTGGTTGGATCAACTCAATTTGCATTGGTGTAACGTTACACGCCAAGCTCATTGTACATCTAGACCAGGATAGTGAGGTAACGGCGCGGGATTAAGACAGCCGCATGAACAGATCAATTAGGGTATTATACCCCCACGCAGTGAAAAGTACTATAACGGAAACGTAAGAAATATTGCAACAGGAACTTCAACGGCAATCATCTACCACTGTAGCAGACATGATAACACCCATATTACAAACAGATCACGTAATCTAACAATGGAAGTCACCATCAAGTCCCCGCCAATCCGGACAAAGTCAACGCTAATTAGCAGATAACTACAAAGCATCATCAAGGTCAGCATTAGCATCATTCGCCAGGTACATTGGTCTGTGCAATACAGTACCAGCAGACACGTTTAACATGACAGACAAAGGTTTCCATAACTAGTCAGAGGCACAAAAAATCTTCAAGGAAATAATCTTCAAAAAAGCTTCAATCCTAATCTATGCGCACACTTAAAAAGAAAGCTGTTATCGGTCAGGTTACATCCACAAAGCAATGATAAAATTTGTAATAATGGAAAGAAGGTAAATAGTGAGAGCTGGAAATTCACTTAATTTTAATTATAACAGCAATGTTTCGTCAGCAAAGGCCATAGACGACTTTGTATGGGGCTCTGGGCCCAGAAACCGATTTCAAAACTGAATAGCGGATCATATTTGGGATGCTAAAAGATGACTTTTCACCGGGTTATAGCTCCCGAAATGCACTTGGGGCAAAATGGGACACAAAAAACCGCTAAAAATCGTGATTTTTGACTTTTTTCACGTTTTGACCTCGTAACTCAGACGCGAATCAATATTTTTCAACGTACTTGTTTTAGTTTTACTGGTGAGAAAATTTACTAACAAATACATTTGTTTTTATTTTTTTCCTGAGGCTTTGGAGCTCGCTAGAGCGCTTTTTCGGACAAAAAAAAAGCACTTTTTTTCATTTTTTTTATCTTTTTCTCCATTTTTGACCGGGAAGTCGGCCCGTCGCTAACTTTAGACCTATTCCATTCGATTCCTCGGAAAAAAATACAAAAGAATCATGCTTAAGAAGTTAAAAAGACGTGGTGCAATTTTGCCAGTGAACCAAAGCTCAACGCACAATCATTGTAACCGTGGTTTCCCCATGCAATAGTTCTCCGCATTGATTGCTATACCGCCACGGGCGCACACAGAAGGGATATCTGTATTTCCGAACATATATCTTTATGTATTTTGATTCGCTGAATCTGAATTTCAAGTCAAAATGATGCGAAAACCCCTGGAAATCTCAGAAAAATAAAAAAATAGCCAAAATCGCAAAAAATTGGAAAAAATGATGTTGACGAGTGTGAGAACATTCCATAACATTTTTGTATTTTTGATTCATATTGGGTATGTTTCTTACGTATTTTGATGCGCTGAATCCAAATCTGCAATTATATATAATATTATTTGATTAAAAAAATAGTATCGTACATTTATTTTACAGCCACTTTGGAAACTTGAATTTGACAATGTTTTAATTTTTATTTATTTTTATTTATTTATTCAAAACCAAATGCATTACAGTTGTAAAAAGCATACATACAAATTACACTGTACAGCCTGCAGAGGTGATATAATCACCTGTTCGCAGGATTGGTATCTTAAAACTAACTTACGTACTAGAGAAACTAAACTATATTTGATTTATGCTGATCATGAAATATGTATTTTAATATTCACTGTGGTAATATTGAATGTTAAATGTTTCCAACAATCCAATTTTTTAACTTCTTCTTCAAAGTTTTATTATTACAGTTCAATACCTTGAGTTCACGTGGAAGACGGTTAAAAATCTTCAAGACTTTAATGTAGCCACTATTTCTATATAAAGATTTTTCGATTTTCGGCAATTGTATATTTTTAATTCTTGTAATACTCTGAGAGTTAACATATTTATCTTTAAATTCCTCATATTGATAGGTTAAAGATTCTAACGCAGATAGTTGATCTAATCTTAGTGGATAATTATCTTTTATAAGCGATTTTTTGCTTATAATCTTAAATAATTTATTTTGTATTTTCTGCACCGGATCAAGTGCTGTAATACATGCACTACCCCATGTAATTATACCGTAATTCATCAAACATTGGAAATAAGCATAGTAGACAGTTAATAATACCTTGGTACTCGCATCTCTAGCCAATTTATAAAAAATGAAGATCAAGTGCTTTGCTCTATTTGCGATGCTGTTTGTAACGGTCCTATTTATGAGCTGTTTATTAAATGACTGCAACTAGTCTAACGTATTTATCTGTTAGTCAAAACAATACATTAAGCGGCGCTACCTCACTGTTTACGCGACTGTATACAAATAAGAGTCGAGTCAAAACAAATAGCGTGACGTCACAAATAATAGACATAGATATAATGAACCATAATATTGAGAAAAATATGTTAATTATAGATAATTTGAATATAACAAAGTATCAATTATATAGATTTTAACATACAGATTCACAATATCTCATTCAATTATAAATTTATAATGAATATCGATATGTAAAGTTACTTTATTTATTATCATATGAAATATTAGAAAAATATAAATAATTTATATGTAAAATGAATAAGCATAGAACATGAGTAAGAACTGGTTTCATTAATAACAGGTAAATAACAACTGTTATTAATAAATAAACAATTAATAATTTATTTAAACAATAAGCTATATATAGAACGGAAATATTAAGTTAATACTTGATAATGACAATTTTATGATTTAGAAATCTTAGATAATTAATCTAATAATCGCATATTAAGATTAGAAAAAACCGTTACAAATATGAAAAATTAGTCATAATTCAAATGTTATTAATTAATTTAAATAATTAATTTTGGAAAATACTTCCAAAATTAATCAACTATAAAGTTATATGAAATTTTTATAATTTTCTATTGTAAATAATGTAATATCACGTTAATTAACTTTATTAGTTAATAACTTTTGACGACACTATTGGCGATAACTGTATATTGTATAAAATCAACAAATAACTAATTCTGTAAAGTTTACATGTGTTAAAAACTTAATATTAATGGTTATTTACTTGTAAATTAAGAAAAATCATTTCTCAAAATTCGCGAATGTCTCTCGAATTTTCGATGAAATCTCTCCTGCAATAATAAGCGGGAAAATCTGTGTATAAATAGGCCCACCTTTGCACAGGCTAGATTCATTCACTTCTAGCCTTGCAAAGTGAGCGCATGAGTCTGAATAAACTTGGATTAACACCTAAGTTCTTTCTCTCATTGTGATTTACTAAGCAAGACTATCCTTTCCTTATAATTTGAGCTCGACTTATAGAACATCTCGCGCTATAAGAAACTTGGGCCGAATTATATCCTATCAAAGAAAGACTTTAGCTCTGCTTATGGGACAATTCGCACCATAAGAAACTAGGGCATTGTCTGACTTTCCTCGATATATCGCAATTACTTATATATATTTGATTTACTTATTTATTATATTTGTTTCATTTATCTATTTTCTTGACAATTAGAGTAAAATCATCGGAAACAAATTCTTACTCATTAGCTACATTACGAGAGTTCGAATTATTTTTATTTATAAGTGATACGAACATCACATTTGGCGACCGTGACAGGACTCTTGTTACATTAGTTATTGTTAAGTATTTGTTATTTAGTTTATATTAGTTTGTAATTTAATTGTAAATTTTTATTATGCCGAAAAGAAACAAACATATGCGAGCAGTACTATGTAAGAATGCGTCATTGGAAAAAGAAATAAATGAACTACGTACATTGTATATGGAACTTGCGGAATCGTTTGTTAATTTAGGCAATAATTACAAAAAGAACATGAAATTATTTGATACTAGTTTGAGAAATATGAGCTCTGATTTAAATCATTTGGCTGACACCGTAGAACATATGTTAGTATCTAGGCCTGCTCCAGGCGCATAAATTGTATTATTATTTATAATAAATTTGATGACTACGATATATAATTTGAATTTGTTCAATTATTTGTTAAATCCTATATATTATTGAAAATTGATTGATTAGTATCATCTATATATATTATTTATTATTGGTATTGAATTGATTGTATGTTTTGGATTTTTTTGTTGATATTACAATGTCAAACGAAAAACGTTCAATGTATTATTCTACTGAATGTGCTCCCGAAACAATTCTTAACGAACTTAGTGAATCACTAATTGGTGAAGAATTGACCGTGCAACAAAAAAGAACGCACGAATGGGAAAAAGCTGTAGTAGATGAATTAAAGACATTTCATACTGATCAATTTAAATTACAAAATGATTTTAAGACAATTTGTGAAACTATCAACAATTTAAGTAATAAAGTTGATAGATTAACGAATAAAATGGTTGAACAGGATCAAATAATTAAGAGGTTAGAATCAAATTTAGAAAAGTCAAATGAAATTATTGCTATTTTAAAAGATAGATGTGAAGATAATTTTAATGATATTGTTCGAGCGAAAAATAATATTACTATGGAAATGAATGAAACATTTTCAGTACTTCGTGAGAATATTGATAAAATTAAGAATAATGAACAAAATAGATCAATTGTTAATGAAACTATTATTGAAACTATTAAGCAACCTGCTTTAACGTGTCCAGTTTTTGACGATAGTTATAAATATCGACCAGTAAAATATTTAAATGATCTCAAACGTTATTTGCAAGCAAGTAATTACAATACTGCTCAATTGTTATGTTTGTTATCTCAATCTATGACGGGAGTAAATTCTTCTTGGTATGATTTAGTACAGCGGGAAATTAGAAATTTTGAAGATTTTAAAATGTTATTTAAAGAGAAATTTTGGAACGCTGAAATACGTAGAAATATTACTCGCGAAATAGAATTTGGAAAATATTTTGGTGGAAAATTATCACGTTATAATTATGCTATACGTAAGATTAATTTAGCTTTTGATATAAATGAAAATCTAGATGAAGAAGAATTAATAGATAAATTATCTCGACATTTCGATAGAGATGTGCGTTTATTAGTTCAAGCTAGACATATAAAAAAGATATCAGAATTTATTAAAGTTTTATCTTCTTTGGATAATGATGATTATATTAGTTCACGTCATGCTCAAAAAGATAGCGGCGGAGAACAACAAATTAATAGCATAACAATTGAAAATAGTAAGTCGAATAATAAAAATAATAAAGCAAATAAGAATAAGAATATTGCTAAACCGATTTTACAAGATGTACCTAGTACTTCCTCGGGAAACGAGTAAATGTTGCTTCTCGGAAATCGGATAAATGCAAAAGCTTGCAACGAGTTGCAACAATAAAATCAAGTAACGATTTATTACCAAAAGAATTATTAACTATTTTTGAAGATCCTAGACATGAAATAAACGGTGAATTATCAAATAACGATAATAGCAATGGGAGCAGAATTTGTCCTGAAATATTTCTTTTATTAGAAAACATTCTAGTAAAAGCTCTACTTGATTCGGGTAGTGAAGTTTCTGCTATTTCAGAAGAATTTTACAATCAAAACTTAAGTAATTTTAAAGATAAACCTACTTTGCCGATTAGTGGACACGTTATTAAGGTAACTACAGGCCAAAAATCGGTGAGATTGAAAAAGCAAATTTATTTGAATGTAAAATGGGGTAGTCAATACATTGATATTATCTTCATAATTATTCCTAGATTAATTAAAGATTGTATTATCGGTTATGATACTATGAAAAATATAAAGCTCAAACTTGACACATTTAAAGTGCAAATTTATTTTGAAATTAATAATACTTTGGAAAACATGAAATATAACGATGCATTTATAGATGAAAGTACATATCAAAGCTTAACTATTCAGTATGATACTGTCTCGGATTTTGGGGATGACATACCATCACTCATTGATCTAACTCGTAATGAAATAGATGCAGGCATCACAAATGATGATTCTGATAATCTAACTCGAGGGGAAATTAATGAGAAAGTTGATGAAAGCTCTAACTTTACCGATGCTCAAAAAAATGAGATAGCTTCGCTTGTGTACGAATTTAAAGATGTATTTCGTAAAAAATTAGGTTTATTGAAAGTATATACTCATAAATTGATTTTAAAAGATAAAGAGCCATATTTCTCAAAACAGTATCCTATACCGTTAAATTATCGAGAAAATGTTCGAATTGCAATCAAAGAAATGCTAAGAGATGGCGTTATTCGTCGATCAATTAGTAATTATATTAATCCAATTGTTATAAGCATTAAAAAAGACGGATCAGTGCGATTTTGTTTAGATGCTCGAAAATTGAATAAAAAATTAGTTAAAGATTATGAAGCCCCACTACATATAGATGATATCTTTCAACATTGTTTCGGAGTAAAGTTTATTTCTAGTTTTGATTTAACAAGTAGTTTTTGGCAGATTCCTCTCGAAGAAGAAAGTAAAAAATATACAGCATTTATTATCGAGGGCAATACTTACGAATTTAATGTAGTTCCTTTCGGTACATGTACTAGTACAGCAGCTTTAGTGAGAGCTTTAAATTTGTCAATTGGCGATTTAAAACAATTCATTATACCATTTGTGGATGATATACTATGTATTTCTAAAACCTTCAATGAACATATTTATCATTTACGAACATTATTTACATGTTGTCGAAGAGATAATTATACATTGAAATTTTCAAAGTCTAAATTAGTTCAAGAAGAAATTGAATTTTTGGGACATATTATAACTCCACAAGGTATAAAAGCTCAAAAAAGCAAATTAGAAATAATTCAAAATTATAAAGCTCCAAAAAATTTGAAAAGCTTGCAAAGCTTTCTTGGTTTTGTTAATTTCTATACAAAATTTGCAAAAAATTATGCTGAAATATGTAGACCTTTAATGAATTTATTGCAACAAAGTAAAGGCTATCAATGGTTACCTGAGCATGAAACAGCTTTTAATAATGTGAAAAAAATATTTATTGAAACAATCACTTTAAAATTTCCTGATCCTAATAAACCTTACATATTAACTACTGATGCCAGTTATCATACTATAGCCGCTGCTTTGTCACAATTAAATAATGAAGGTGATGAAGAAGTTATAACATTTATATCTAGAACTCTAAAAGGAGCAGAATTAAATTATTTTACTACTGAAAAAGAATTATTAGCTGTAGCTTGGTCATGTTTAAAATTAGAAACGTATCTAAGAGGTGCGAAAGAAATAATTATTCGTACTGATCACGAAGCGTTGAAATTTTTAACGACTTGTAAATTTACAAATGCGAGATTAGTGAGGTGGTGCTTGTTTCTTCAAGACTACAACATTACGTATGAGTATCTACCAGAAAATAAGAATAAAGCCGCCGATTTTCTATCTAGACATATCACAGACTGCAGTAATAATTATACAGATGAAATTGAAATTGCTATGTTGATGAAAGAACCTTCACAAAATTTAATGAAATACTTCAAGAATATGGAGTCATTACAACAAAATGATAGTTTTATACAAAATTTAAGAAATAAAGAAAATTTCAACCATAGATATATAGTTTATAACAATTTATTATATAAAAAAGATAAAATTAACAATAAATTATTACTACCAGAAATAATTATTCAAGAATTGGTCCAAGAGATACATGAAATATATGGTCATATTGGATCTAGAAAAATTACGAAAATGTTACAAGAAAATTTCTATATATACAAGCTTCGCAAAAAAGTAGCTAAAACTATAAATCCCTGCGATCTCTGTCAACGTACAAAATATTATATGAAGAAGATATCATCCATAATGCAGCCTATATTAGTTGAAAAACCAAATGATTTATTGTCTTTAGATTTTTATGGACCATTGCCAACTTCACGAGGAGGGGTTAAATACATTTTAACCACAATAGATTGCTTTAGTAAATTTGTAGTAATGTATCCTATAAAAAGATCAACTACATATACTACTATTAAAAAGATATTTGAACATTATATACCAAATTATGGTAAACCATCAGCAATCATATGTGATCATGGAACACAGTTCACAGCTAAAGCATGGAAAGAAAAGCTTTTAACTAATAACATAAAATTAGTATTTTCTAGTATTCGACATCCACAAAGCAAACAAGAAGCTCATCTACATATAAAACCAGATAGGTTTTGGCATCGGTGGATACCTGACACCAAAACAAAGGTACCGACAAATTATAATCAAGTAGAAGATATTAAGAAAAAAATGCACAATAAACTTATAAAACGTGCAAATAATTTCAATAAAAATATACATCATTATCAATATAAAGTTAATGATTATGTATTATTACGGAGTCAAAATATAAGTAATAAAGAAGAAGAAATTATTAAAAAATTCTTAAACTTATACGAAGGCCCGTACATAATTAAATCCATAATCAGTTTAGATACATACTTATTGAAATATAAAAATGGTAAAGATAGAGGTGTATTTCATACTTCTCTACTAAAACCGTACCAAATTTAGCCACTAGGGGATATATTCTCTCTCCAATCAAATTTGCATATTGATCTGATATATGTAAACACTGGAGAGAGTACACTATCAACTTCAAAAGATGGTGGGAAAGAGTCAAAGTACTCAGACTAATACGTCTGATCTAAGACATTACATCCCATTCCCATCAGCCAAAATTTTTGTACCATCAATGAATATGGTGCCTTGGTCCCTGTGCAAAAGCACACAGCCACCATCCAAGCCTACTTGGATGGCAAAGGCAAAAACACAAAAACAAACCACGATATCTTTCCTGCCTTCAAACGTACCACGTCCTTCTGCTCCTGTGCCCTCTGCAGCTTTATCTACAACATCAAGAAAGCAAAAGCGCAGGATCCAGAAGAAAATCAAGAAACTGGCGGCAAGAATCACAAAGACCAAGGAAAAAATTGAGGAAATAAGAAATAAAATGAAAACTACTAAACCAGAACGACCTCAAACACCTGGAAACTTTTTATAATTGTATTAATAAAGAAATAAAGAAAAAATATATAAAAAACAAACGAAAATATCAATAAAAAGCTCATAATGAACTCATTCATGAGACTTCTTATCAGAAATCATTCAGTCTCAAGAGGGGGCTATGTAACGGTCCTATTTATGAGCTGTTTATTAAATGACTGCAACTAGTCTAACGTATTTATCTGTTAGTCAAAACAATACATTAAGCGGCGCTACCTCACTGTTTACGCGACTGTATACAAATAAGAGTCGAGTCAAAACAAATAGCGTGACGTCACAAATAATAGACATAGATATAATGAACCATAATATTGAGAAAAATATGTTAATTATAGATAATTTGAATATAACAAAGTATCAATTATATAGATTTTAACATACAGATTCACAATATCTCATTCAATTATAAATTTATAATGAATATCGATATGTAAAGTTACTTTATTTATTATCATATGAAATATTAGAAAAATATAAATAATTTATATGTAAAATGAATAAGCATAGAACATGAGTAAGAACTGGTTTCATTAATAACAGGTAAATAACAACTGTTATTAATAAATAAACAATTAATAATTTATTTAAACAATAAGCTATATATAGAACGGAAATATTAAGTTAATACTTGATAATGACAATTTTATGATTTAGAAATCTTAGATAATTAATCTAATAATCGCATATTAAGATTAGAAGAAAACCGTTACAAATATGAAAAATTAGTCATAATTCAAATGTTATTAATTAATTTAAATAATTAATTTTGGAAAATACTTCCAAAATTAATTAACTATAAAGTTATATGAAATTTTTATAATTTTCTATTGTAAATAATGTAATATCACGTTAATTAACTTTATTAGTTAATAACTTTTGACGACACTATTGGCGATAATTAGATACTGTATAAAATCAACAAATAACTAATTCTGTAAAATTTACATGTGTTAAAAGCTTAATATTAATGGTTATTTACTTGTAAATGAAGAAAAATCATTTCTCAAAATTCGCGAATGTCTCTCGAATTTTCGATGAAATCTCTCCTGCAATAATAAGCGGGAAAATCTGTGTATAAATAGGCCCACCTTTGCACAGGCTAGATTCATTCACTTCTAGCCTTGCAAAGTGAGCGCATGAGTCTGAATAAACTTGGATTAACACCTAAGTTCTTTCTCTCATTGTGATTTACTAAGCAAGACTAACCTTTCCTTATAATTTGAGCTCGACTTATAGAACATCTCGCGCTATAAGAAACTTGGGCCGAATTATATCCTATCAAAGAAAGACTTTAGCTCTGCTTATGGGACAATTCGCACCATAAGAAACTAGGGCATTGTCTGACTTTCCTCGATATATCGCAATTACTTATATATATTTGATTTACTTATTTATTATATTTGTTTCATTTATCTATTTTCTTGACAATTAGAGTAAAATCATCGGAAACAAATTCTTACTCATTAGCTACATTACGAGAGTTCGAATTATTTTTATTTATAAGTGATACGAACATCACATGTTTATATGGCATTTCCATTTTAGGTTACTGTCTAAAATAATGCCCAAGTATTTGCAGCTCACTACGCGTTTAATTAAATTATTAAAGATCTTAATTTCAACATGTTCAGGTACACTAGTCTTATAGCTACCAAAAGTGATATATACAGTCTTCTCCATATTGAGAGATAGTTTATTAGCAATGAGCCAGTTAGCTACATATTTTAAATAATCATTGGTATTATCAACAGCTTCCTTCCAATTTTTTCCACTAGCAATTATTGCTGTATCATCAGCATACGATATCACAGAGTCGTTTGGCATATCACAAAGTAAATCATTCACATACAATATAAATAAAAGCGGACCTAGAACTGTACCTTGAAGTACACCTATGGTGTTGGATCAATATATACAGTTTTTCATTCATTTTCAATACAAAACCATTTCTTCTTATTTTTCCGAAAAACAGTATTCATTTCCATTTGCGATTAACAAAAAATCATAGTATAAAATAAATCATTACGAAAGATTTATCAGTAATGATATTTATAACTTATTGTAAAATTTGACGTTTATATTATCCATCCGCCATGATTAGGTTACTTTCGTATTCTAAACTATAGTTGGCGCCATCATCTAGTTGCTACTTTTACCCTCTACGAGTCGAGTCTATACACCTACGTTACTTTTACTCCATATTTATTTACATTTGTACCATTTGTATACATGTAAGTTTGCAATACAAACCGACTGTGATGTTTCTAATCTTTTTTGCGAAAGTCTTTGTTTTTCATTAAAACTTTGTTTTCGGAGGTAAGAAACAATGTCAAAGGATATTATTTTATTTTATTTCATTCATACTTACATTTCTATTCAAGTGGCTGAAAAACTTGGCAAACTAACTAAAACATTCATTTTTTTTGTATTTTCCAGTGAGGCTGTCAATTTTGAATGTTGTGTAAATATGGTAAGTTTCAGAAACTTTTTATGCCTACTATAACAATTTCTGAAGCAAGCTATATTTTGAGTTGTCCAGTCGGCTACTTTGCATTTATGATTCTAGTATCTTAATCTAATATTTAGACAGTTATTAATTTTTTCGCAAGTACACTTCTGAACCTGTTAACTTATGATTTTGAAAATCGTAATGTTTATTTAAAAAAAATTAAAGTAAAAGAAAATTTTAAATGAATTTTGAATTTTGACAAGAAAATCAGCGATAATCTACAATCAACAATTTGTATAAGTCTGTAGTAGATGCACAAGCGTTACCAATATTCATATATTTAATAAAACTATATATGTTTGGTACTACACATGAATTACATCTGTATTGAATACATACGTATAAGTAGCGAATACTTTATTTCTTTTTGACTGAAAATGAAATTGGAGAACGATGCTTTAACTATTTTCTTAACCAGATCTACATATTACAAACTCAACACTAAAAATTGTATTAGTGATAAACTTAAATCCGAATAAATAACTTTCTATTGGTGCATATATGATTGATGTACATGTGTCAAATAAAGCTTTAAATAAGTTTTATCAGTAATAAATATTCGTATACTAGCCACAGTTTGATCAGTTCCAGAATATTTGGAATTATTGAAACTGATTATTTTGTAATGAAGTGAGATCTGATAAAAATATAATTCAAGAAAATGTTAATATTTCTACACATAAACTTGATCATAAACTTGATTTTATCAAATACTTTGAAAGTACCAATTTATTAGTTATGCTGAACTATTTCTTTGAGAATAATAAAAAAACTTCTGTCTTTTATTTTGATAAGTTTGTGAATATGTATTTTGGAAAATTATCTAAATATTTTTTCTTAATTTTATCTTCTACTATATAAGTTCAATTTCAGTAAAAGGATAACTAATGCAATTCCAAGTTTTGTATCATCGTGCAGCTGTTAATTCCTTCTTTTTTTTTAATTTTCAGTATTAATAAATATCAATTCATGGAATGAAAAATCCAAAGAAATTGAAAAAGTAATCTTTTATAGAACAAAAATAAATGAAAATAATTTAAAATTTTCATATCACACGGTGCGCTGGAAGTGCCTTTGAATCGAAGGTGAAGAGCACATCCAATTTTATTGCATAAATAGATTCTACGGTACTTACTGAGTAACTCTCTGCAAAAATTAAAATAATCCCCAGGGCCGTTTTTATTTTTTTTTAGTTTTAAGCTTAGAAAATCAAATATTGAGACGTACACAAAAATTTGACGGAGCGTGGTCGGTGAAATAATTCGATGATGTAGAAAAAATCGTATAACATTTTATTAACTGAATAATTAACATCTGCGGACTGTATGTGCACATCTATATCAAATCTATACATATATACATATGTGTGTATATTTGAAATATATACATTAAATATCCAATAACAAACTATAACAAACAAAGAATAACGAACTATATATGTTGACTATTATATTCTTGCACCGCTTTGAGTAAATTTGCAGCATAATTTTCGTGGGATTTGAAAACACTTGGAAGAAATATAAGTTGAATAAATCCCACGAAAATTATGCTGCAAATTTACTCAAAGCGGTGCAAGAATATAATAGTCAACATATATAGTTCGTTATTCTTTGTTTGTTATAGTTTGTTATTGGATATTTAATGTATATATTTCAAATATACACACATATGTATATATGTATAGATTTGATATAGATGTGCACATACAGTCCGCAGATGTTAATTATTCAGTTTGTGAAGGAGAATTTCGGTTTGCCGGCTTCTCCTTTGTCTCTCTCTCGTCCGTTCGTTGCGCCCGGGCTGAGAGTGTGTTTGTATACACTCTCATGCCTGCATTTTCTTTGTTTGAGGTGCGGTGAACGGGCATTGGCGGAGCTGGAGGCGGCCGACGAGGCGATGATCCGTTGCCAGGATCGTCATGCGGGAGGGCGAGCGGGATGGAGAGAGCGCGGGCTGCGCACGCATCCGACGCGTGCGCGGCCGGGGGGGAAAATCGGCAGTATCGTTTGGGCTGGCCGATCGCGTGCGCGCGTTGTTTTCGTTCGTCGCCGATTTTGTTGGTTTTCCGTTGGTTCTGGCAGCGGTGCGGTACTTCGTCGTCGTTTTGTTTGTGGATGCGCACCCGGTGTGTGGGCGCGCATCGGTGGTTTTGTTTCTCGTGCGTGGAGTGAGTGGCTGGGTCGCGCCCAGCCAAGCCTTGCCGCCCAGCACCGGTGTGCGCGGGTAACGGCGAAGCCCGTACCGCCGGCGCGCGCGCGTTCGGCGAGCGGCTGGGGAACAGCCGACGACAGCGTCAGCAGCGAGCAGCGGCCGGTTGGCAACAACGGTCGACAGCAGCAACAACCAGGGGTAGCAGCAGCCGGTTGCCAACAACAGCAACAACAGCGAGTAGCAGCGGTAGTAGCAGTAGCGAGCAGTAGCCGGTGGCCGGGCGCGGCCATTTTTGTTACAGTCTCCGTCGGCGAGGTCGGTGCCGGTTTTTTCTCTCTCTCCCTCTCCTTCTCTCGCTCTCTTGCATGTCCGGGGGTGTTCGCGGGTGCAACGGTGCAGGTCGGGCAGTGATGCCGGCCCCCGTTGCCGGGTTTTGAGGTCGCGGGTGCGTTCGCGAGCGAATAGGCTTAGTCGGATTATCGGGCAGTGATTGCCGATAATCCGATTGAGCGGATTAAGCGGATTAGCGAATTTTGTGTTAGGCCGATTTGTGAGACGGAGCGTGCGTGCTTCGTCTATTTATTAATTTGTGTTTTTTTTTCCTTTTATTTTCTTTTATTGTGTTGTATTAATAAATTTTGTTATATATACATGTGTCATATGTTACTGCGTCAACCCGTTCGTTTTCCGACTTTCCTTTAATTCGTGCGCGATTGGCACACACGCTCGGTGTGCCATTCAGTCGTGGGAGCATTCGTGCCTCCCGAGCCCTCCTTTTGATAAATACTGTGCGGACGGCCGCGAGCAAAATATTCCCTTGAATAGTCGGCTTAAATAATTCCGTTACAAGTTAATAAAATGTTATACGATTTTTTCTACATCATCGAATTATTTCACCGACCACGCTCCGTCAAATTTTTGTGTACGTCTCAATATTTGATTTTCTAAGCTTAAAACTAAAAAAAAATAAAAACGGCCCTGGGGATTATTTTAATTTTTGCAGAGAGTTACTCAGTAAGTACCGTAGAATCTATTTATGCAATAAAATTGGATGTGCTCTTCACCTTCGATTCAAAGGCACTTCCAGCGCACCGTGATCACTGTATTAGACTTGAATTTTTAATTGAAAAAAAAAATTCGAACTTTTCTCGCTTTTTATTCTTCTAATTATATAAAGATCTTATCAACCCATGAAGGCCCAAACAAAAACTTGGCTAGTACCAAATTATTTAATAGATCAAATTATGTTCCTTTTATTTCATTGTTACGTCTCGTGCATCAACTACGAATAGCTAATGAATGAGACGTTCCAATATGTTGACTAGTGGTCGGATATGTCTCACTTATAATAAATATATGTAGAAATGTATGTCTGATGATTGTACTACCTTGATAATTGTAGCTTTTAATTGTGGATAAAATGTAGCAGGCTCTAACTGCTTGTTGGATTGTATGAGTGTAGCAGGCTCTAACTGCTTGTTGAATTGAATAGGATAGGTTGTTGAATAAAACTTGCACGATATTACTTTGTAACAGTCGTGAGTTTATTAAGTAAAATGATCACCAATTGTCGGACCAGTGTGTACGGAGTTGAGTCTTACAGGTACTTATTGACTGACTGACTACTGATCAACTCACTCGTAATGATGTTCATTGCTTTTTATATGTTAATTTTCAGGTCAGTATTGAATTGTGACATTTTGTTTTTTGCTGAATATACATTCTTGTGCTCGGTGGCTTTATTTCGGAGTGCTATTTGTTTTGCGTTTTGTCAGCTTTCTGCTGACGTGTGAATATTTTAGCAGATTTGAATTTCCTGAATATGCATTTGTTACAAAAGAGGATGTGTCGCAAGGTGTAACAACTTTATTTCGGAGTGTCATTTACCTCGCGTTTCGTCAGCTTTCTGCTGACGTGCGAATAGTTTTAGAAGCTTTGAATTTCACGAGTGTGCAGTTGTTACAAAAAGGATGCGTCGTAAGACGTAACACCCCAGGGCCTAAGACATTGCAATATGATTGCAATGTTTTGCATAAAAATACTCCTGAAATTCAAAGCTACTAGTTTGCGGTTTATACAGAGATTTTGTGGTATGTACATTTTATTTAGTATATAAGGAGTGCAGTTGCTCGACTTTGTACAGTTCAAGTTTTTCAGTTTACGATGTTCGGGTTCCCAAGGAAACGTTATTTCATGGTCTGTGTAAGTATTAAAGATTGATTGTACTTCTTATTGCCATGCTTTTTTTTTTTTTTTTTTTTTTTTTGTTGTTATTTTTATTATATATATATATTTTTTTCTTTTTTAGTTTGCGGATTGGCAGCATTCACGTGCTGTGAAGAAAGCCAGACGAGAGGGCTTGCCCCTTCCTGCCGGGCCGAAACCCGGAACCCGGAAGTATGTGAGGATAGATGTAAGTATTTTGCAATGTATATTGGTATTTTTATATATATGGATTAATTTGTTTCCTGTTTGCTTTGTTAGTTTCAGAGATGGCAATTGGTGCGGACTCTACGGCATTGCGACCGAGTGACGCGCACGGCCTTCTTCCTGGGGGAGTATGGGCCAGACGAAGATACTTGGGGTCTTCGTGACTTATTTTTTTATGATTTGTTAGTTTATTGCAATGGTTTCCGTAGGGTATGCGTAGAAGTGTTTAGTGATTTTTATAATGTGATTGTAGGTCCAAGTGTGGTCCACCGGTATGATTGCAATTGTATCTGAGTGTGATTATATTTGCGAATATGCTTGTAATTTTGTAAAAATAAATATATTTTTTTCTGTTTTTAGATAAAAAGAACAAATCTTTGTTTTTTTATTTCAATTCCTTTGTCATCTCAGCCTAATATCCTAGAGCGAATATCTCGCTTCCCTCCCCGCTTAAAATGTGGCCATGACGTAAAGCATTTGGGGTACTGAACGACATGACAATTAGATTTTTGTTGAAAATAGGTCATGTTTGTATTTGATTATTGTTGTTTCGAGAGGTAAGTTTTGTTGAGGAATAGGACAGTGGGTATCAGGGTAGATTTGTATCTTGACGTCTGTGTCGTTCAGGTTTGTGTGTATTGTGTCTAGTTCAATTTCTGCATTTTGTTTATTAATTTTTGTCATACTGTTGTGGTTTTGTCGTCCTAGTGTCACTAACAGGTGGGTTATTGAGCTAAAGAAGGCCCATAGTAGGTTCATAGACCAGCCATAAACCATGTGCAGCGTATATCCTCTGATGATGGTGTCAATTGTCAATTTTGTTATTTGCAGTATTATTAATATCATGATGATTACTGATGAGATTGATCCGCACATGACTAGCTTGTTGAACATGTGATTCCATGTGCTTTCTGCCAATTTTGCAAGTGTATTTTCTGTAAAAATATTCCCTGTTGTTCCTTCTCCTGATATCTCTTTAGCTATAATATTTAGCAGAGATGCTTTTTCCATGGGGAACATTATTTGTTGTTGTAGTTGATCTAATTCTTGTTGTGAGTATATGCCGCTAGTTGCTAATGACTCTATGGATTCAAATTTCCAATTTATGTTTGTGTTTGGTTTGAGTGTTTGTGGTGATATTGTTTCCGTTGGTTTCGGTGTTAGTTTTATCCATTTGTTATTTACTTTGTAGTATGTAGGTATGATGGAGTTGCAGTTCATTGGAGTACCTCTTCTTTTGAGGATATGCGTTTTTGGAGTAAGAAACCAGGTTTCATTGCCTGAAATTACTGGTAATTCGCTGTAGCATTCGCTAAGGTGCTGTACCTTCACTACAGTAGGGATGCATTTTATGATATGAACTGCTTCTCCTGCGATCCTGGCAATGTATCCCAGGTCTTTTCATGATATTGTATGCGAATTCGTCAGGGGAGAGGGTTGCAAGGGATAGGGAGTTTTGTAATGTTTTCCTCTCTACTTCACACCTATCTGTAATGATTTTTCTGTAAAGATCGTTCAGTTGTCTGCCCAAATGTTTTTCGACATATACAAATTCAGAATTTACGTATGTGAATAAATCGATGTTAACCTTGCTTTTGCTAGTAACCGTATCTTTATCGAATTTGTATCTGTTGAAGTTATTATTTTCTTCCGCGATAAAGAGTTTTGGGTGTTCTGTTCTAGTGAACTCTCTGTAGCATTTCAATATTTTGTCTTTAGCTGTTAAAGCAAAGGTCGTGTCGCTAGTGTTTACCATGTATATTATGTCGTCATTGTGTGTGTTAAAGTATTTTGTTACTGGACCTTTATATAAAATATCGTAAGTGTTAGTAAAACATTCTTCCTGAGGTAAAATGTCCCAAAATGTATAACCCCCGTCAGAGTCTACGCAAGTTGTGTCTGAAAATTTACATATCGTTCCTGAGTTTAAATGTAATTTATCATTATTCAGACTAATTTTCGCATAGGCTTGTATTAATGTGATTTTAATTGTGCCTTGAACAAGTACCTTACTCCATGATCCGAACCTATCTGCGTAGGCTACGCCGCTGCAGCTTCCTGCATCGCCAGCGAAGTCTATGCCTTTGGTTGTTGTGGCGTTTATTTTTAAATCAGCAATCGTATGAAAATTGTCATACTTAAAAATTCTCGTTTCGTGGATAGTTTGGCATTGTTCATGGCTCAATTCATACAAGTATTCCTGTTCTCCATTTTGTTCAGGTTCGAGGCGTCCGAATAGTCCACATTGGTATACTGTCCGATGGATTTCAATTTTGCATTGATGTACTGGAATATTTCTAAATTCGGCTGCTTGGATAAGTTCTATATTTGCTATTGTTGAGTTTATTGTTTCGGTTTTAAAGTCGCATTCGTCAGCGTCCAGTAGAGAGAATGTTGTGATGTTTGTGTTTGTGGTGCCGCAGTGATATCCAATGTATGCATAAGTAATTTGAAAAAATGTAATGAATAACGTTATTTTTGAATACATGATTTGTTTGTCCTAAAACAGAGAAAGGTTTATCATTTTATATACTTTTGTGTAATATTAATTTATTTGCATGAACTGTATTCGGTTTTCCACCCTTATTTATTGTTACATTATGTTTGTCTGTGATATTTAATATTTCAAAAGGACCCAGGTTTTGATTCTTTTCTAATTTTCCCGGTTTAGGTTCTTTAATGAGCCACACTTGATCTCCTATTTTGAAATTGCAAGGGTTTATGTGGCAATCATAATATTTTTTTGATCTTTCTTTAGCTATTATGAGGTTTTCCCGCGCTAAGCATGCAATATCCTGCATGTTTTGTATAAGTGTGGATAGATAATTATTAAATGTTGGCAATTGTTCTGAAGTTTTTAATGGTTCACTAGATGGTAATCGTGGTGGATAAGCGAAGACCAGTTCATGCGGAGTAAATCTATGTGCGTTGTGAATGCTTGTATTGTAATGAAATTGGGCTAATTCTAATAAATTATCCCATTCAATTTTTTTACTAGAAAAATTTTTTAAATATTCACAAAGGGGGTGATGTGCTCTTTCTAGGGAGCCGTTTGATTGTGGTGAAAATGCGGTGGTTTCTATTTTTGCAAATTTAAATCTACGAGCAATGGTTTTTAAAATTTTACTTGTAAAGTTTGCTCCTCTGTCGGTGAGGACTACTTTTGGTGAACTGAAAATACATATAAATCTTTTAATTAGGGCATCTGCAATTATTTCTGCCGTTTGATCACTGAGTGGAACAACTATTATGAATTTTGAGAGGAGGTCTTGGATAGAAAGAATATATTTATTTTGATTATTAGTAACGTTTAGAGGTCCTACTATGTCCATTGCGATTTTGTCGAATGTTTTCATGGGAGTATCCGTTATTATCATTGGTTGTCTAGTTTTTATTCTTTTTAGTTTGTTTCTTTGACAAATTTCACAATTTTTAATACGGTTCTCTATATCAGTTTTCAGATTTTCCCAATAGTATTTGTTCTTTATTCTATTCCATGTTCTGTTGATTCCCGAATGTCCTCCTAGTGCGCTTGAGTGATATTGGTCGAATATATTGTCTCGGTCTGTGAGTTTTACGTAGTCGATGTAATTTAGGCAAATGATAATTTTAGTTTTAGAGTTTTCGAATGTTGTCGCTAGAATGTTTTCTATTTCAGTCCAGTGTATGTTTTTTAATTGTAGGTCTTTTGAGATGCTGAATGTCTTTATTCTCTTGCGAATTATTAATGTTCTTAATAATTTGAAGAGACTTTTGAGAGTTTCCTTTATTCTCATAGCCGACTGTCTTGTGTCAAGACAGGCTATGAAGATGTTTTTTGTTCTTGACTGTTTTATTTCAATTTCTTGGGGCTGTAGATTTTTGTCTGGTTGTATATGTTTGATTTTCATTAGACTTTCTGTTGTGTTATCTAATGATTGATGTTTGTAATCGATAAAATGTATGATGTTGTCTTTTCTTGATTCGATGGGTTTTTTCGTAAATCTTATGTTATGTTGTTTCCGTGTTGTATTTTCGTCATCTATATGTACTTGTGTTTGTGTAATATTTTTATTTCTATTTCTTTTTTCTTTGTCTTGTTTTCTTATTATTTTGATTTGTTCCTCTTGCTTTTCTTGTTTATTTGTTACTATTTCTTTTGATTCTTGTTTTGCTTTTTGTGCTCTGGTAACTGCGTTTATTTTTATATTTTCTATCGGATTTCGTGAGAGTGCATCGGCATTTGTATTTATTTTGCCAGGTTTGTAGATAATGTCATAATCATAATCTGCCAGTTTTAGTCTCCATTTTTGTACTCTTGAATTGTTGTCTGCTGATTTAAAGGATAACAATGGTTTATGATCACTAACGACGGTAAATTTGTTTCCATATATGTAATTCTTAAATGTTTTTATTGCGAATACTATGCCAAGTGCTTCTTTTTCGTTGTATGGTATTTTTTCTCTGCTGATTTTAAGATTCTTGATGCGAATGCTATTGGTTTGTCGTCACCGATCTCTCCTTGAGAGAGTACACAACCCAGCGCGTAGTTTGAAGCGTCTGTTGTAATGATGAATGGTTTTTCCATATCTGGGTATTGAAGAACTGGAGTTGTGCATAGGGCGTTTTTTAATTTTTCAAAAGCTTCTTGTCTTTCTTCGGTCCAAATAAATGGTTGTTCTTTTTGTAGTAAATCTATGATAGGTTTTGCTATTTGTGAAAAGTGTCCAATAAAGCGTCTATAATAGCTTGTTAGGCCTAAAAATTCTCTGATATTTTTGATAGTTTTCGGGATAGGAAATTTCTTTATTGCTTCTATTTTCTTTGGGTCTGTTTTGATACCTTCTTCACTTATAATGTGGCCTAAGAATTCTACTTCCTTTTGGAAAAATTTGCATTTACTCGTTTCAATTTTTAATCCTGCTATTCTTAATTTTTCTGCTATGAGTTTGAATCTTTCATTATGTTCTTCAACCGTATTTGCAACGATAATTATATCATCGATGTATAGGTAGCAGAACCCTTTTTCCAATAGGTCTCCGAGTACTTTTGTTAGTGCTCTTTGGAAGACTCTAGGTGAATTTATTAGTCCGAAAGGTAATACTTTGAATTCAAAACGTCCCATGCCAGGGATACTAAATGCCGTTTTATGTATATCTGACTCTTTCATTTTTAGTTGATGAAATCCGGAAACCATATCGATAGTGGTAAAAACTTTGTTTTTTCCTATGCAGTCGAAAATTTCCAATATATTGGGTATAAGATATGGATCTGGAATAGTTTTTGCATTCAATTTTCGATAATCTATCACCATTCTCCATTTTTTCTTTCCGTCTTTTGTTAATCCCTTTTTTGGCACAATCCATACTGGCGCGTTAAATGCACTTGTTGAAGGTCTAATTAAGTTATTTGTAATTAGTTTTTTTGTCTCATCACATGCGATTTGCTTGAGTGTATATGGCAGAGGAAATTGTTTAACATATACTGGTTTATCATCAGTTAAATTAATTTCGTGTTCTTCTATGTTGCATTGGCCAAGTTTATCTCCTTCTAACCAGCATATGTCTTCAAATGACAGTATTAAATTTTTTATGTTTTCTTTTTTTCGTTGAGTCAGGTGTTCTAAATTTATTGTATCTATCAGTTGCTTTCGTCGTATTGTTATTTCATGTTCTTGTGTCTCTTTTTGTGTAATTTCGTTGTGCGTAGTTGTAAATATATGTGCTGGTTTTAAATTAGTTTCTTTAGGTGTGAATTTTTCATTGATGTTTTTGAAGTTATTTTCTATATCATTTATAATGTGAAGGTTCGTCATTTTGTCATATTTTCTATCGATCTCTCCTGTAACGTTATCTCTCAATGTGTCGCAAAAATTTGAATAATCATTAATAGTATAGTTCTCCTTGGTTTCATTGGATTCGTCTTCCAGGGCTTTATTAATGTTTCCAATAAATTGTGTTACGCTTGAGTTATAGTTAGGTTGAGATATTTTTGTTTCTGGGTTCCCATATATTTGATCATTCGTACTATTTTTCGTTTCTTCTTGTATGTCGCTTATTATATTTAGGATTTGAATTACATCTTTATGTATTGATACTTCTTTGCTGTGTGTAATCGTATTTATTTCAATATCATTTTTGCTTACTATGTATCTTTTATCAAATGCTATGGGTTTCCATGTGTCATGATGTTCATTAATTTCTTTTGAGGTTTGTACTGTAAATGTGTTTGTTTGATTTCTGCTAGTGATTTCTTTTAATGGCACTTTTTGATTATTTATTTCCAAGTATCCTCTGTCTAATCTTAATTTGTGTTTGGATAAGGCATTTATTCCTATTATTCCATCGTAAGGAATAGAGAAGTTATCCGGTGCTACATGGAAATCAAATGGTTCATCTGCAATATACATTTGTGTTGAACCTATTGTTCTTATTGCGTTTTCTGTGATTCCTGATATAGATATTTGTTCATTTCTGTTTAACTGCTTTTGTAGAATGCTGCTATTTTTGATAATATTTAGTTGTGCTCCACTGTCTACTAGTAGTTGCAGTTTATTATTCGAATTTGGTTCGGCTATTTCTATGTACTTGAGCAGGTTTTTTAGTTTAATAATGTATATTTTGGTACAGTCATTTGTAATTTGTTGGTTAATATCAGTGCTATTTTTAGCTATATCTGTCTGTAGCATGGTACTCTCTATTTCCTTTATATTTTCTTTGAATTTGCTGTATGTATCTATGTGATGTTTTGTTTGTGTTGGGAGAGTGAGTGTTTTGTCCTGGAACGTTTTTATTGTCTGCTCATTCTTTAGGCGTTCCTTCCCAAAGGAGCTCCAGAGTTTTCCGAGTTTGTTCCATGTTTGCGACATTGTTCTGTTGTATGACCGACACCTTTACAGATTCTGCAAAATATTCTTTCTTCTTGTAATCTTTTAATTTTTTCACAGTTATCTATGTTATGTCCAGTTTCGTTGCAACCTTCGCATGTGATTGAAATATTTTGAGTTGGATAATTTTTTAGTGCTTGTAATTTCCTACATTCACTTGCTACGTGACCTATATTTTTGCAATAAGCGCAGAATTTTTTTCTTTGATCATTGTTAAAATTGTTTCTGTATCCGTTGTTGTGGTTTCTATTGTAAGTGTTATAGTTTTGCTGATTTTGCTGAGGGTTTGCAGATTGTTGTGTATTCGCGATTTGTCTGCAGTACTTTGCTGTGTGACCTAATTGATCACATAATTGGCATTTGTAACTTGATTTATTTCTTTGTTCTGTGAAATATATTCGCGCTTCTTCACAATCTTGTTCTTTGTGTCCCTGTTCTTGGCATAGGGTGCATATTCTATAAGGTGATCTATTTTTACCTGTTGTGCAAAATTTGATAGAGTGACCTTTTTTATTGCATTTTTTACAAAAGACCTCAGGGCATTCTTGCGTTGAATGACTTCCTTCGTCACAAATATCGCATTTATTTACCTTTTGTGTGATCTTATTTTTACACTTAATGGCTTCATGTCCTGTTTCTCCACATTTCCAGCATTTTATGTAGTCGGCAATGTAGGGGCATTGACCTACCTCATGTCCTAATTCTTGACAGTATTGGCAATGGATATTTCTTCGTTTATTCAGTGGGCAAGCGCTTATTGAGTGTCCTTTTTGGCTGCAGTATTTGCATATCAAATTGATTTTGTCTAATGAATTTTTACAATTATTAGAAAAGTGATCTGATCCCTTACAATAGACGCATGCTGCAGAATGGCAAAATAGTGCTTCGTGTTGGGGGTCATGGCAAATTTGACATATCATGATTTTTTTTGGTAATTCAGGGCTATAATAATCATTGTATTCTGCATATGTGTTATTAATTGTTATACTATCTGTTGTTTTTCTAATATTTATGTCATTTTCAATTTTTATGGCTTTTTTGGACATTTCTTGTAATGTTGTCTCATTACCCAGTTCGTATTTTATTTCCGTTCGCATTCCTTTTTTGAAACATTTTGCTGCGTCCGCATCTAATTCTTCGTAGAAATTCTTCCTGGCTATTTCATTTGTTTCTTGTATTTTATATATTTCTTTTATTTCTAATACCAATTGACATAATCTATTTGTGTATTGGATAATTGATTCTGTAGTTCCTTGTGTTATTTTGCGTATCCTAGCACGCAGTTCGTGTATGTCTTCTTGAATTGGGTATAGACTTCGTATTGCTGTAATTAATTCGTCTATTGTTTCTACACAGCTGTTTCCTAAAGCTTCTTCTGCCTCTCCCTTCATTCTCACTTTCAATAGTTCTACTACATTATGTTCATCTTGGTCTTCTACTAAATTTTTTACTCGTCGTAATCTTCTGATGTACTTTGCGGGTGGCATATTTTTGCCATCGAAGTCCGGAACATAATTTACCAATTTTTTAAGCGATAATTTGATTGGGTGTGAATTTGCCATGTTTATTGGGTTTGTTGCTGGACTTGTGATACGTTGGTTTTCTTGAATTTGTCTTTGAATTTGCTGAGTGTTTCTTTCACTCTCCTTTTCGTTTATGTATTGTGTTTTGTTTGTTTTTCTAATGTCTTTTTTTGAATTTTCGATGTTCTGTTGTTGGTTAATAGGTTCGTCAGAGTTTTTTGGTAATGAGTATTTTGTGTAGACAGATTCTTCGTTTGTGTTTATGCTGAATAATATATCTTTTGGTGTCCCTAATATTAGGCTTTGTTCACCTAAAAATCCTCCAATGTCTGAATATCTATCGTGTTTTTCTGAGTCAAATGTGTCAAACGTCTGGTTTAATAGTGAATATTTGTCTGAATCAGTGTAGTCGGTTTTATTTGTTTGTTTTTCTGTTAAATGAACTAATTGGTCAACTGTTGGTATGATTTTCTTTATTGCTCCTGTGTTTTTCTCTTTTCTTACGATTTCTTCTTGGGTCTTGGTCTTAATAGGCGATCTTTGCAGCTTGTTACTCTTTTTGAAAGCTATCTCATCCAGTCCTTTTTCTAAAAGGTCTTCTAATTTTGGATTCTTGTCGATTTGTGATCGCGTAAGTTTCCTAATTATGGATGATGTGTCCTTCGTTGTGCTGGACTTCTTGCTCATTTATTGCACTTTCGTAATAAACGGGATAAACAAAGGGAATTCGACAAAATCAAAATAGATGAAGTAGGAAAAATATATAAAATAAGGTAAATTATTGTTAGCAAAAAATTATGGTAGACGTATATGGAAACACAATTTCTTATTGAGATGACAAAAATAAAAGGGGAAAAAGAAAAAAGGAAATTCTATCTACGTATGGTATTTGACCTACTGTCTGAAAATTATTTTTCGGTCACTTGTTTCTGCTGTTGTCTTAGTTTCATAATTTTGCAAAATTGCAATTTTGAAATTCGGTTACTATGAAAGAAAGTGACGTGTGCTGCTTACTTCTGTAATACGACGCCTACTCGTATATCCGCGGTTTTCGAACTCTTTCTTTTATGTTTGATGCGTTAATTCATTAATAAGAACTAAGTTTTAATATGTATAAAAATAATTTCCTTTATCTCAATCGAATGTATTTTTCGTACCGGAACCAATTGTTACGTCTCGTGCATCAACTACGAATAGCTAATGAATGAGACGTTCCATATGTTGACTAGTGGTCGGATATGTCTCACTTATAATAAATATATGTAGAAATGTATGTCTGATGATTGTACTACCTTGATAATTGTAGCTTTTAATTGTGGATAAAATGTAGCAGGCTCTAACTGCTTGTTGGATTGTATGAGTGTAGCAGGCTCTAACTGCTTGTTGAATTGAATAGGATAGGTTGTTGAATAAAACTTGCACGATATTACTTTGTAACAGTCGTGAGATTATTAAGTAAAATGATCACCAATTGTCGGACCAGTGTGTACGGAGTTGAGTCTTACAGGTACTTATTGACTGACTGACTACTGATCAACTCACTCGTAATGATGTTCATTGCTTTTTATATGTTAATTTTCAGGTCAGTATTGAATTGTGACATTTTGTTTTTTGCTGAATATACATTCTTGTGCTCGGTGGCTTTATTTCGGAGTGCTATTTGTTTTGCGTTTTGTCAGCTTTCTGCTGACGTGTGAATATTTTAGCAGTTTTGAATTTCCTGAATATGCATTTGTTACAAAAGAGGATGTGTCGCAAGGTGTAACAACTTTATTTCGGAGTGTCATTTACCTCGCGTTTCGTCAGCTTTCTGCTGACGTGCGAATAGTTTTAGAAGCTTTGAATTTCACGAGTGTGCAGTTGTTACAAAAAGGATGCGTCGTAAGACGTAACATCATAATAAATTAATAGTACACTGAATAAGAAATTTTTTAAAATTTTAAAATTATAGTTGATGTCAATAGGAATTCGAATAGGAATGAATCGTAAAATACTATTAATAGCTCGAAAAAAAATTACGTTTGAGCACAATATGAAAGAAACTTTAATTTCAAAATTGCGATTGAAATATTATTTCTCAAAATTGAACTTTGAATATATATATATATATATATATATATATATATATATATATATATATATATATATATAGCAACGATTACCGAAAATCGTTCGACTCGCGCGAGGTTAATGAGCGGCTAAACGAGAGAAGCAGCAATCGGTTCGCGAGAGAGAGAGGGCGCGTAGGGGCAATGACCGGGAGGGGAGCGTTCAACAGGCAGTATGACTGTCTCACTCAGTCCGCCTGTATCGTGAAGCTAACCCTTCTCCGTGCCTTTAACGCGTTTTCGTTTGGTGATGCTAACTCGGACAGCGTGAACTTGAGTGCGGTGTGCCGGCAGCAGCAATAGTAGCAGCAGCAATAGCAGCAGCAATAGCAGCATCAGCGATAGCAGCAACAGCAGTAGCAGCGACAGCAACAACAGCAACAGTAATCGAGGCGGTGCGGCAAGCAGCGAAGCAGCTTATTAGCAGCGTGTTGATCGGATACGGTTGGCCACCGTATCCTCGTCGTTCTTGCGGTAGGTGCACCTTCCCCTATTATTGTTAATAGCGAGCGATCCCGCGCAGCGTGCGCGAAGGGATTAATTGTTGCGTGCGAGCGGTTAGTTCGCAGCGAACGGGTTTTCTCTCTCTCTTCCTCATACTGCGTATATTGTCATTCGCGCTAGCGTGCGCAAGACTCTCGGCAAATCCCCGTGTATTTGATCTAATCGAATAAATCGATTAATAGTTTTACATAAACGAGTCATCGTTATTTTGTTCTTTCCTTTGTCCGGAGGTCATTTCTGTTTACATTCGATTCGAATTCGCCGGTAGCGTAGCACGGATCACGCGAATACCGGTAGACGGGAATCGTCAACAGAGTTTCCAGCAGCGGCCGCGCGAGCGCTACTAAACAAGGGCGACAGCGCCGCCAAGCGGCGAGTTGGGGGAACCCAACTCGGAGTAGCGAACGGACTCTGCGCAGGCGCACTCCAAGACAAGGTAGGTTGATGTGCTTCAAGCACATAGATAACTAGGCGTCGTTTAGTCGCTATATAGGTACGTTTAAGAGATATTTTAGACTAATCGGCAGCCTGTTACAATATATATATATATATATATATATATATATATATACACATATGTATATCATTGTACAAAAAAAAAATAGAAATACAATTTATATATAATCTTGCAATTTTATAGAAATCTCAAAAAAATCATCTAGACTGCAAAGATTTTTCACAATCATTTGAAATTCTCAATATTTCATAAAAATGATTTCATAATCTCCAAATAATCTTTGCAAATAATTGTGCAATCTTTTCAATGTCTTGGAAATCTTCTTAATCATTGGAAATTTGAAAGATTATAAAAATCTTGAAGATTTTAAGAAATCCTTTAATAATTTCTTAAGCAATCTTCACTTTATTGCAAATCTTTGCAGCTTCCTAGAAATCTTACTAATCATTGAGATTTGAGAGATTTTGAAAATCATTAAAAAAATCTTGAAGATTCACAATCTTTGTACGCCATTTCGTCGAGTGATTTACCCCTCGTATTCAGCATTAGCTTCTATTTTCGAAAGAATTTTTTGTACAAATAAAATCTTAGCATTTTTAAAAGTCAAACAAACGATACTCTTTTTTTATTCAGGGTCCGCCCGGAACATCAACTGCAACAGATGCATTTCGAAATTCGAAGTGTGCGAAATGCAGGACTCACATGCGCAAATTTCCAGAATCAACAGCAAAAAAAATTACTACTGCGGAAGAAGTAAGTGAAATTCTTGAACAGCTTTCTGTTACTACCAGTATAGGTGCATATTTGTGCAGAAAATGTAAAAAACTAGTTGTATTTCAGACGAGCAAAAAACCAAAAACTGAAAGTAAAGCCTTGGGTGAAACATCTGCTAATACTCATTGCAATTTAACAGAATCACGTAGTCACGATCCATTCGTTCGTGTCACAAGAAGTACAGAAAGCTCCAATGAACCTACTGCCTTGGCCAATACAACTGAACTTGGCACACGAGATTCAACCGTGCGTGTCACTCGAAGTACAGTAACTTTAAAGTCAGAGAGTCAGAAGACTGATTCTCAAGTTTCCTCACAATCGTATGGATCAGATAACTCGTATCGACCGCCAAGTGTTGAAGAAAATGGAGTTGATTACGTTACCTTGCCAATTCCAAGATGTTCTATTACTGAAAGAAGTTGTATTATTTGTGGCGTTGTTGGCGATAGAGCTCGTATAACTTTCGAGGCCAGATTGCACTGCTACAGACAGATGCAACTTTATATACCGCAAGGTGCTCGTGCTTGTTCGGAACATTACTTAAATGGTCGAATATATTTAGAAGATTTACGTAACATTAAAGCATATTCAAAGACTTCTGAGGTGCCTGTAGACGAGGTAACGAAATTGATCCAAGGATTATCCATAGAGAGTAATCAATCTTTGCTGAATGAAGCCGGAGCTTTTCAATTAAGTGAAGATCGTTTGAAATCTCTCACAGGTTTCTCTTTAGACAATTTACAAAAACTATGTTTCGCTTTGACTTCCATGAATAATTCACATAACCGAACAGTTACTGAAGCTTTAATAACATTTTTATTCAAATTGCGTTCTGGAGCATGAAATAATACCATTGCCACAATTTTTAAATTTGATAACGATCAGCTGGTGTCAGAGATCTGTAGCAATGTTATAACATGTTTTGAAAAAGATATTTTACCTACACTGTTCGGTGTAAAGAAACACATGACTGCAGCAGAATGCATTGAGGCTAGACAAAACTTGATTAAAAATCATACATCTCAAGATGCTAAAAAGTTATTACAGTTGACTGGAGATGAATTGGTTTTGATATTTGATGGTACCTACGTCAAGCATCAAAAAAGCTTCAACAATGAGTATCAACGCCATGCTTTTTCAGGGCAAAAAAGCGCCTTTGATCAAACCATTTACTGTTTGTACAACCGACGGCTTTATTGTGGATATTTGTGACCCTTATGAAGGCACAAAAAATGATGCAGAGATAATGAAAAAAGTATTGGCTGATCCCAACAGTGTATTTCGATTAATAAAAGAAGGCGACATTATTATCGTTGATCGCGGTTTCAGAGATGTAGTTAAGTCGTTAGAAGATAAAAAGTTTGTTGTTCTAATGCCCGCTTTGAAGGGAAAAAGAAAACAGCTTCCCACAGCAGAAGCAAATAGCTCCCGTATTGTAACTAAGTTGCGTTGGGTTATTGAAGCAGTACATGGACAGATCAAATTAAAATTCAAGCTGCTTCATCATAATATGGACAATAAAATGCTTCCAAAAGCCAAGTCACTCTGCCGGATAGCCTGTTATTTAAACAATAAATTCGGTAAACGTTTTAAAACAGATGACAAGATCAGTGACGAAATAATCAACAAAATGTTGAATCCGACCTTCACCGAGAATACCCTTGCTGAAGAAGTGACAGAGGCAGGCTGGAGTCGTAAAATCAAAAATTTTCAAAAGCTCAGTGCAACTGACCTTGTTGACTTTCCACAAATGTCTGAACGAGATTTGAAAATACTATTTTCTGGTACCTACCAGCTTGCAATGGCGATATCGTACTTAGCCGAAATGTTAGATGAGGAGGGTAATCTGCAATTGAAATATCTCAAAGAACATAAAAATATTATCTCAGTTTTGGTGAGATCACGCCACGTCAATAGGAAGGTCTACAAATGTTATATAGATTATAAGCCTGATACCTTTGGACTCAACGGGATTCAAAGGTACACTTGTGATTGCCCTAATGGGTTGAGGACTGTAGGTTGTTGCTGCCATGTTGCAGCTGTGATATATTATCTAGCTTTAGCAAGATATGACAATAAAATTTTCAAACCGGCTGAAAAACTTACTACACTCTTTAGAGAAGAAGGGGTAGATTTGGCGAGTGATATATGCGACGAAATTGAAATTGAAAAAGAAGTGGGACCTGTTGAACAAGAGAATATAACAGAAGAAGATCTAGAAGAACATTTGAGCAGTGATATCGAGGACGATTGCAATGATATTGATAGTGACTGAAACTTAAGGTATATCTACTATATATATATATTATGGTAGATATAAATATATTTTACCAAGTATTTATGGATAATTCAAAAATAAATCCATTTTTACTTATTCACACATATTTATCTTTTCATTTTGTACCTTTTCCAACACCAAGTTATAATATTCTTAAATCTAGGTAGAGCCGCAGAAATTGCATAATTATAAAATATATTTTATGATTAGAAGAAATGGTTTTGTATTGAAAATGAATGAAAAACTGTATATATTGATCCAATTTCAAGACCCATTGTCAAATTCAAGTTTCCAAAGTGGCTGTAAAATAAATGTACGATACTATTTTTTTAATCAAATAATATTATATATAATTGCAGATTTGGATTCAGCGCATAAAAATACGTAAGAAACCCACCCAATATGAATCAAAAATACAAAAATGTTATGGAATGTTCTCACACTCGTAAACATCATTTTTTCCAATTTTTTGCGATTTTGGCTATTTTTTTATTTTTCTGAGATTTCCAGGGGTTTTCGCATCATTTTGACTTGAAATTCAGATTCAGCGAATCAAAATACATAAAGATATATGTTCGGAAATACAGATATCCCTTCTGTGTGCGCCCGTGGCGGTATAGCAATCAATGCGAAGAACTATTGCATGGGGAAACCACGGTTACAATGATTGTGCGTTGAGCTTTGGTTCACTGGCAAAATTGCACCACGTCTTTTTAACTTCTTAAGCATGATTCTTTTGTATTTTTTTCCGAGGAATCGAATGGAATAGGTCTAAAGTTAGCGACGGGCCGACTTCCCGGTCAAAAATGGAGAAAAAGATAAAAAAAATGAAAAAAGTGCTTTTTTTTTGTCCGAAAAAGCGCTCTAGCGAGCTCCAAAGCCTCAGGAAAAAAATAAAAACAAATGTATTTGTTAGTAAATTTTCTCACCAGTAAAACTAAAACAAGTACGTTGAAAAATATTGATTCGCGTCTGAGTTACGAGGCCAAAACGTGAAAAAAGTCAAAAATCACGATTTTTAGCGGTTTTTTGTGTCCCATTTTGCCCCAAGTGCATTTCGGGAGCTATAACCCGGTGAAAAGTCATCTTTTAGCATCCCAAATATGATCCGCTATTCAGTTTTGAAATCGGTTTCTGGGCCCAGAGCCCCATACAAAGTCGTCTATGGCCTTTGCTGACCTCTTCAGGCTTTATTAACAGCAAAATAACAAATTATTAACAATAAAGTTACAAATGTAATTTTGATGGCATATAATTATATGTACATGTGTGTATCTGATTTCTCTCGTTTCTCTCGTAGTCAAATTATTATAGGCTAAAACGCATAGCTCGTAGCCAGTCACGTTACAATACAGTAAGATATCAAGTATTTCAATATATATATATATATATATATATCATCTATCATCCCTTCTTCATCGATCTTCATAAAGGCTTATAAATATGACTAAGATGTTGTATATCCTCTTTTCTATTTAAAGTGTCTTTGTGTAAGCCGATGTGCAACATTTCGGATATTCTGCGTTTCTTATAATTCTTTTCATAATCTAATATCTTAGCTTTGTCCTAGTAAAATTCGTGTGAGAGAGTTCTTCTATGTGTAGCTACTACTGTATCTGAGTCAATGTTTTTTTGTGTTCATTTAATCTAATTTTTAAGGATCGCTTACTTTCATCTATATAGACCGCTGAACTTTGTTTGCAGCTAAAACTGTAGACAATACCAGTATTGACTAATAAATCAGATTTGTCGTTTCCTTTACGAATGAACTTTTGTAATGGTTTTTGTAATAAAGGTATTGGAGTAATGTCATGTTTTTTTAACACAGAACATTTTTTAAAGATGTTGCAATTATTTGAAATAGCGACTATAGGTAGTTTTTAATTTTTTAATTTTTTCGAATTATTCTTCCCGTTTTTATATTTGCTAATCCGGTTGTGTATGTGTTTTTTGTTAAATTCAGATGGGTAATTATTCTTTTTCAGGATATTAGTAACTATTTTTAAATTGCGTGAACGGAATTTTTGTCAGCAAGTAAAAAGACTCGGTCAACTAAATTTGAAACTATATTAACTTTCTGATGAATTGCATGTTCTGAGTAAAAAATTCAAAATTCTGTCAGTTTGTGCTGTTTTTCATAAACCAATCAAATTCTAAATTATTATTATTTCTAATCAATTTTAAGTTGAGAAATGAAATAAAATTATTCATTTCAATTTCAAACGTACATTATAATCTGTTATGATAAGAATTGAACGTCTCGACAACTAAATCAATTTTATCTTTCGGAACGCACATCAAAGTATCATCAACATAGCTATAGTAGAAAACAGGATTAATTTGATATTTATTCCACAACACGCTCAGGCAGGGTTTCCCTAAGTCTTTCATTACTATATCAGCCAATAAAAAAGAGATGGGGGAGCTCATCGGGCTTCCAAATATTTGTTTATAATAAATTTTGTTGAACACAACATATGTGTTGTTAAATAAAAATTCTATACCTCTCCGAATCTTCTCCATTCGAATCTCACAATTTTTAATTTAGCACTATATAAGAATTTTGCTAATTTGTGAGTAGGGCTATTAATTGATGAGATTCTTGAATATTAACTACTATAAAAAATGTAGAAGGGCTATTAGAAACAGACTATATAAAAATGACTTATAATAAACAAAATATCCGCAGTAAAATAACGAGAATATTAGAAATAGCAACTATAAACGTAAAACATATATCTATTGAACAAAAAGAATTCAACGAAAAAATAAATAATATAGTAGTCATGTCAAAAAAAGAATACTTAGAAAAAATGAATATTTTATTTGATGATAATATCACTTAAATCGAAGTTAAATCAAACCCTCTGAAAAAATTATAGTGCTCTTAAAACGGTTATAAGTAAACCTAACTCATATTTTAAACAGTGAACAATTAAAACACAAATTGAAAGATATTTTTATTCCAAATGATCACGTTTTAATATAATTAGATGTAAGTTCCTTATTCACGAACATATCTTGTGATTTAGTCTTGGAAGGATTGAACAAACGTTATGAACAAATTAAAAATTGTGAGATTACAATGGAAGAGATTCGGAGAGGTATAGAATTTTTATTTAACAACACATATTTTGTATTCGACAAAATTTATTATAAACAAATATTTGGAAGCCCGATGGGCTCTCCCATCTCTTTTTTATTGGCTGATATTGTAATGAAAGACTTACAAGGGAACCACCCCAACCCGACCTCACCGATTTGAATGATTTTGGGATATGTTGTAGTACTTGAAAAAAACTTAGATACGTGTTTTTTTTATCGGCCGATAAGAGCTTTTAAGGGGTGAAATCTACCCTGAAAATCAACCCCTAAAACTAGTTTTTTTAATATTTCTCAGCATCAAATGAATATTTTTCAGTAAACTCAACGTTAAAAAATTTCTTATAAAAAAGCGATTTTAAGGACATTACATTCATACCGAAGGGTTGCAACCCCCTTTTTAATAGGGGTAAATACACTATTTTTTGTACTGTTTTACGACATGCGATATAGTAAATCAGCTCGAGTGATTTAAAAATCGCACTGATAATGAGAAAATACCAAAATTAAATTAACGTGTTTCCGGATTTAAAAAAAATATATTTAAGGGGTGTTTCACCCCCTAGAAACCACCCCCGTCAAACTATCAGCAGGTTAATTCACCTTACCCTGGGATAAACCAGTTTAGTCATTTGTTATATCTTGAAATAATTTAATCCTATGCTTGAGCGAGCTACCTCAACTAACCAACCTGCCTCTAACCCACCAAACCCCAATAAACCACACTTACCGAACCACATGCAGTCTAACCCACCTAATCCTGGGAAAAGTAATTTTAGTCGTTTGTTATTTCTTGAAATAATTGAATTTTACACCATAAGCGAGTTATCCCAGTTGAATTACATACCTCTTATCCACCTACCCCTAACCTATCTAAACCCCACACTTATAAACCACCCTTACCGAACCACATGCGGGCTAACCTTATATAAATAGCGAAAAATAAATGTATTTCTTGAATAACATTCATGTTGTATTACAATATGTCCCAAGTATTACAAATTTTATGTAATAATTATTATTTTCTTTTCATTATAAATACAAAAAAGATAAAAATAATTAGTAACGGCTTATAAATATAAAATTTGAGACTAAAATAAATTATAAATAATTATTAACTATTTTGTTTTTTCGAAATTAATAATAACAGTTATAGTATCAGTTTTTTTAAAATATTATTTGCATTGTATTACATATAGCTGTGTATAAAAGAGCAATAATAATAGTTATTATTTTTTAAACGTAAAGTTAATTCGTAATAAAGAAAAATAACAAGTAATAACAGTTAAAAATTATTAATTTCAAAAGCGTTAGTTTAATATAGTTATTATTTCTTTTTTAATCATTTACAATTTGTCAAAGAGAAAAGAAATTATAACAAATAATTGATTATATTAATAGTTATAAATAGTTATTATAGTCTCAATTCCTATACTTATAAACTGTTTACTTTTTTCAATTTTCACTTGTGGTTAAGTTTACTTTTTGTTGGTACTTTACTTTGCTGTACACTTTATCTTATTTCCAATTTTGCCTTATCAATGGCTCGAAGAAGATAAGTTATATCAAATCTACGCCCCTTACGATAATAAGACATCCGATACATGTTTCATTATTCATAGTAGTTGAAGAAAAGTCAAGTATTTAAAAAGTTAAAGTATTTTTATGGTGCTGGATTTATAAATAAACTTATTTCTATATTTACATAAAAATTTCCCGAACACGAAAATATAGTACATAAAAAGAAGAAAAGTTTTTGTCTACTACGTAAGTATTTATGTCACTTATCATATATAATTTTATTCAAATATTTTGATTTGTAAACATGTGAAATATAACTGTTAACAACGTATGATCGGATTTTATCTATAGACTAAGTTTTCTTTTGTCTTTTGTAAAATTATTCAACTGCAAAAAAAGAGTATTTATATCTTGATTTTGTTTTAGATTAAAACATGAAGATCAATCCTTTGAACGTAGTCAATTTATTATTAGCATATTTTCAAAGTTTACAAATACCAGATAGCGAGATTAATTTCACAGAAATTAAATTGTCAGAAAAGTTGAAAGAAATATTAATAGTGCCGTGTATGGGTTTAACGATATAGATATGATTGTTCACGAGACGTTAGATTTTCATGAAGATTATAAAGATACTGATGCTAAAATAATCAAAGATGAAGTTCAACATCACTTTCCTTATCCTGATTTTGCACCAACAAATCAGTGCACAAATGATGATGAAGAAATCACATTTGATTATAAACAAAGAGCCGTAGAATTTTGGAGGAGCGGAAAAAACAAAAACTTAAAACTGGATACTGTACAACATAGATTCAAAAACGTTTCATTTATAAGTCAACTTAAACGTTGGGCGAAAACAATTAATAAAAATGGAACTTACCGAGAAAAAATTGCGCAAATTTGCCAATACACGTTTGATAATTTAAAAGCCGCTATTGCAGCTGGTACGATAGTGCATGATCGAGATATACGGAAATGGGAATTACAAGCTCAAAAAATTGTTGGCCATGAAAATATAAGATTTAAGGCTTCTCAAAATTGGTTACTAAAATTTAAAAGAGCTGATAGAATAGTATCTAGAAAAATAAATAAATTTATCACCAAAAAAACATTAGAAAGTAAAGAAGAACTACAAACTAATGCTGATGCTTTTGTAGCTGATGTTAAATCACGTATATACAAGAAATCGGCATTGCAAACTTTTATAATTCAGATCAGAGTGGTTTCCAATTAGAAATGCTCTCGGGAAAAACATTAGCAGTTGAAGGAGAAAAGCAGGTGCAATGTCTGGTACAGTCGGTTTCATCGACAACGCACAGTTATACAATTCAGCCAACTGTATCAGCAACCGGGAAACTTTTATCACCACTTTTTATAGTACTAAAAGAAAAAAGTGGTCGATTCGGTCCCATAGTGGAATCTTCATTATTTAGACCAGAAAATGTGCATGTGGCAGCATCTAAATCTGGAAAATTAACGATAAGTTAGTATATTTTTGTTTATTATAATGCAATGACATAAAAAAATTTTAACATTTTTTTATTTTAGATCATTTTAAAATTTGGTTGAAAGAAATTTTTTCCCAAATGTTGGACCTCAATTTGTACTTTTACTCGACTCTTGGAGTGGACATTGCGATGAATCTGTAAGGTAAACGATGCCGACAAACAAAATTAATATAAAAAAATTCCCACAGGAACGACAGGGAACATCCAACCACTCGATGTTTATGGATTTCGTATCTGGAAAAACTTCGTTCGACGTTTATCAGATCAAGTAATTTTGATGGACTATGAAATGAATCTACATTTAAGAAATAACATCATAAAAATACAGTCTCTTGTCCATAACCAGCTTTCTTCATCAAGATATACAAATATTTTTAAATACACTTGGTATAAAAGCGGCTACATTGCTGAAAAACCAGCTAAAACAGATAACCCTGTTGATTTTAGTTTTGGAGATTCTTGCAATATACATTGTGAAGTAAAAGCATGTAAAAATGTTGCTATAATACGGTGTGATTGGTGTAAAAGATCATTATGTTTCAAACATTTTTTTGATGATTATCATTTCTGTAAGGAATTCGTTGAATGATACATTTTAATTTACCAATAAATAAAAAAAAGAAAAAGATGAAAATTATTATGAGAAATCAAAATATTTATAGTATCACGTACGACGGCTCTTACGTAAATATATTTATGTATCTACATACGAATATAAATATACCGGGTGTCCACAACCACCCGTCCACCCCTTTTATTTCTTTAGCAACACGTTTTTAGGAAATATGATATATACGAAAGTTTTAGCAAATCAATCAAGGATTTTAGCGGTGTCCTTTAGTTTGACCTTGAAGTTGATTTTCAAGGTCATTTCAAGGTCAAATTTCGTTTTTTAAATAGGAACCCCTATTTTTTATACTGGATTCTGAAAGAACACGAAATTTTGAGTAAAAAGTGTTTTTAGTATTTTTTTTATTAGACGCATATTTAGCGAGAAAAAAATTCAGTGATACCGGTGTCCATACCATCCGTCTAATTCTTCTAAAATCTAGGTAGAATACCTATTCAGCGAATAGTAAAATTCGAAGTCTTGTGCTAGTAAGTGCATTGTGCCTATTGATTGGTGATGCTTTTAACATTCACTTCCGGCCGAAAGTAGCCTACTGGGACAGGAAGTCAGTTTTTTTTAAATGGTGTAGTACTTTTTTATCGTGGATTTTGATTTTACATCGATTCCACATAAAAAAATATCTAGGTATGAAACTTTTGTTTAAAAATCTTTATTGTAAAAATGTACCACCTAGTAGTAATTATAAATAAAAGAAAATGAAAATTTTCTTTTTAAATTCGAGTAGTCAAAATGCAATGTTCGGTACGAATACTATGCAAAATTAAGTTTACTTTGTCAGAGGTGATTTCGTAATTAAACCCGACGTTGGAAATTATCTATCATTAAAGAAATAAATTATAAATTCATCATTTTCAGAGGTAAGTTTTAACTCGGAAAGAATTTGAACCATTTTATTGCGTTTCTCTTACTAAATGACAAATTAGATTTATTTTCTTTTCAAATAGGTACCTATGGTGTATTCCAAAGAAGAAGCGCACGACATGTTGCAAGTTTTATTTGAAGCTGGGTCATTCCTTGCTGCTGAAAGGTTGTGGCAAGAGCGTTACCCCAACAGATTTCCTCATTCTCGTAAAGTATTTTCGCGTCTATCTAGAAGAATCAAGAATGAAGGACTTGTCCAACCTCATCACAATAAGGGAAGGAAAATTCGCCGACGAATTAGAGATGAACGGTCTGTGGATATCGTCGCATCAGCAATCATTGAGCCAAATGATTCTGTAAGGCGCCGGGAACGTGATTCTGGTATAAGCAAATCCACTATCAGTGTTATTCTTCGGAGCAATAAATTTCATCCCTACAAAATGGAATTACATCAAGATCTGAATAATGTTGATATTGAACAACGTCTTGCATTCTGCAACTGGGCGAGTGGCCAAAGAGAAAATTTTCATCGAATCGTACTCTTTTCGGATGAATGTACTTTCAAAAGTGATGGTGAAGTTAATACGCAGAATTTTCGTTATTGGGCAGCGCAAAATCCGCACTGGCTGAGAATGGAAGACCACCAACGGGTTTGGAAAGTTAATGTATGGTGCGGCATTATCGATAACCAAATCATAGGCCCAATTTTTTTCGAAGGAAACCTGAATTGCTTTAGATATCTCCATCTTGTAGAAAGAGAATTAGCCCCTTTATTAGAAAATGTTAATCTTGAGATACGACGTGACATGTGGTTCCAGCAAGATGCATGTCCTTCGCACACTGCGCTTATCATTCGAAGAGCTTTGAATCGTTTATTTCCGAATAAGTGGATTGGAAAGTACGGTCCTGTCAATTATCCACCTCGATCCCCGGACCTTTCAGTATTAGATTATTATTTATGGGGAAGAGTAAAAGATTTAGTTTACCGTGAGCGTCCAACTACGCGGGCTAACATGATTCGCAGAATCACAGAAGCAATCCGCTCGCTTGAAGTAGCAGAAATTAGAAGAGCTGTTGATAATTTTGAAGCTAGAGTGCAGGCATGCATTTTGCAAGGTGGAGCGCATTTCGAACACTAAAATAAATAACCCAATAAAAAAAAAGTTTATTTAGGGAAACAAGAATGGACATTATTTATGTTTTCATAAAAAAGCTAGTTTATTATGTTTATTCAGATTACAGTTTATTTATTTGATTTGTTATAAAAATAAAAATTTTTTATAAAATAAATTATAAAAATAAAATAAAAATAAAAATAAACCAATGGCAAGATTCTTTCTGAATTTTTTTCTCGCTAAATATGCGTCTAATAAAAAAAATACTGGAAACACTTTTTACTCAAAATTTCGTGTTCTTTCAGAATCCAGTATAAAAAATAGGGGTTCCTATTTAAAAAACGAAATTTGACCTTGAAATGACCTTGAAAATCAACTTCAAGGTCAAACTAAAGGACACCGCTAAAATCCTTGATTGATTTGCTAAAACTTTCGTATATATCATATTTCCTAAAAACGTGTTGCTAAAGAAATAAAAGGGGTGGACGGGTGGTTGTGGACACCCGGTATATGTATAGATCTATAAATGATAATTAGACCTCGTGTTATTCTCGTGTTTATGTTTAAGAGATATTTCTCGCCATTTTGGTACTATTAAAATAAAACGTATTAAACATATTTTTATTTGTCATAAATTATGTTTGAGCTACAGATATATTTTATAAAAAAAAATTGGATACCCCACGTACGGTGTAGAAATCAATTATTTTAAGAAAAAGCAACTGATAAACTCAATTCTCCCAAAGTTAGGTCTATTAGCCTACATTTCGTTGGGTAAGGGTGGTTTATGGGGGTTTGGTGGGTTAGAGGCAGGTTGATTAGTTGAGGTAGCTCGCTCAGGCGTAGGATTAAATTATTTCAGGAAATAACAAACGACTTAACTCGTGTCTCCCAGGGTTAGGAGGTTTAGCCTACTTGTGTTTAAGTAAGGGTGGTTTGTAAGGGTGGGGGTTAGATAGGTTAGGGGTAGGTGGATAAGAGGTATGTTATACAGCTGGGATAACTCGCTTATGGTGTTCAATTCAATTATTTCAAGAAATAACAAACGACTCAAGTTACTTTTCCCAGGGTTAGGTGGGTTAGCCTGCATGTGGTTCGGTAAGGGTGGTTTATGGGGGTTTGGTGGGTTGGAGGCAGGTTGGTTAGTTGAGGTAGCTCGCTCATGCCTAGGATTAAATTATTTCAAGATATAACAAACGACTAAACTTGTTTATCCCAGGGTTAGGTGAATTAACCTGCTGATAGTTTGACGGGGGTGGTTTCTAGGGGGTGAAACACCCCTTAAATATATTTTTTTAAATCCGGAAACACGTTAATTTAATTTTGGTATTTTCTCATTATCAGTGCGATTTTTAAATCACTCGAGCTGATTTACTATATTACATGTCGTAAAACAGTACAAAAAATAGTGTATTTACCACTATTAAAAAGGGGGTTGCAACCCTTCGGTATAAATGTAATGTCCTTAAAAGCGCCTTTTTATAAGAAATTTTTTAACGTTAAGTTTACTGAAAAATATTCATTTGATGCTAAGAAATATTAAAAAAACTGATTTTAGGGGTTGATTTTCAGGGTGGATTGCACCCCTTAAAAGCCCTTATGGGCCGATAAAAAAAACACGTATCTAATTTTTTTTCAAGTACTACAACATATCCCAAAATCATTCAAATCGGTGAGGTTGGGTTGGGGTGATTCCCTTGTTAGAGAAACACTGCCTGAACGTGTTGTGGAATAAATATCAAATTAATCCTATTTTCTACTATAGATATGTTGATGATACTTTGATGTGCGTTCCGAAAGATAAAATTGATTTAGTTGTCGAGACGTTCAATTCTTATCATAACAGATTATAATTTACGTTTGAAATTGAAATGAATAATTTTATTTCATTTCTCAACTTAAAATTGATTAGAAATAATAATAATTTAGAATTTGATTGGTTTATGAAAAACAGCACAAACTGACAGAATTTTGAATTTTAACTCAGAACATGTAATTCATCAGAAAGTTAATATAGTTTCAAATTTAGTTGACCGGGTCTTTTTACTTGCTGACAAAAATTCCGTTCACGCAATTTAAAAATAGTTACTAATATCCTGAAAAAGAATAATTACCCATCTGAATTTAACAAAAAACACATACACAACCGGATTAGCAAATATAAAAACGGGAAGAATAATTCGAAAAAATTAAAAAATTAAAAACTACCTATAGTCGCTATTTCAAATAATTGCAACATCTTTAAAAAATGTTCTGTGTTAAAAAAACATGACAATACTCCAATCCCTTTATTACAAAAACCATTACAAGAGTTCATTTGTTTAGGAAACGACAAATCTGATTTATTAGACAACACTTGTATTGTCTACAGTTTTAGCTGCAAACAATGTTCAGCGGTCTATATAGATGAAAGTAAGAAGATGAAAGTAAGAATAAGAATCCTTAAAAATTAGATTAAATGAACACAAAAAAACACTGACTCAGATACAGGAGTAGCTACACATAGAAGAACTCTCTCACACGAATTTTACTAGGACTAAGCTAAGACATTGGATTATGAAAAGAGTTATAAGAAACGCAGAATATCCGAAATGTTGCACACACACACACACACACACACACACGCGCGCATCGGCTTACATAAAGACACTTGAAATGGCCCATTCTCGCTTACGGCGAATGCCTCCAGACCTATATGTCATCGATTTTCATGAAACTTGGTAGGATGATTGTTTATATGAAGAACAATATCCGTACAAATTTTTAGGTCAATATATTAATTATTTAAAAAGTTATTAACAATTAAAAAATTTCAACGAATTTTTTTTTCTATTCATATCTCGCTAACCGCAAAAGCTATCGACACGAATGTTTTTTTAAAATACGCACAAAACTACATACTTTTAAGATAATAATATAGAAAACCATTTTTTTTATTTTTTCAAATGTTTTTAACTTTTGAATATAAAAAGTAAATTTTTTTCGATGACGGTAGTCTTGCATTTCAAAAATTCTTTTTCCATTGTATTCCTTGGCCCTTTTTCTATGAAAAACCGTTTTAACATTTTTGTAATCGGCACTTCCAGCCTCGTAATAAACAATAAACTAGTGACGGCGCCGACGCGCCGTTCGGACGGCCGCAGACGCTCGAGCGGCACACTAACCGATTGTAGCTTTCTTGTTGTATTTGTATTTTTTTTTTACTACAATTTGGTCTTTATTACCTCTATTTTATTATACTTTTGTTAACCTAATATCAAATTCAGCTTTTATATTAATAATGAAAATGGGGAAAGCTCTAAATAAAATATTCACTTTAATTTTTGTTTTATTTTGAATAAATACATTTGTACGTTTATTATAGATATAACAATGGAATTATAATTAATAACTACAATACGTTCTGTACAATAAATTCATTAGAATATGATACTTTCTTAATTTTTATCTGTTTTTCATTAAGCGGAATAAAAGCATGAGACATTTGTGTTCTACTAATAGTCTTAGCTTTTGCGAAATCTAGTTTTAGTTCTTCAGTTATTTTTGCGTGCTCTTCGTTTGTACAATACGCAAAAGTCATATTCGGTAATGCTGACACTACCCACTCGTACAATTCTACAGCATTGCTTATATATTTGCCTCTTAAACTAGCTCGGCGGGCTAATCTATTCACAGTTCCGCCTACTCCATCACACGGACTTTTTCCGTGGTAACTTGCAAAAAAGTGCCACTCTGCATGGATACAATACTTTTGATGATGATGGGCTAAATTAAAAAAATTGTATCGATTCTTATACTGACTTGCAGCTTCATCAGACACATAAAAAATTTTGTGTACATTGTAGTTCTTACTTTTGATATAATTAATAAGTTTTTCTGGAAACAACGACACTGCTTGTACGTTGTGTTGAAGGTTTTCGGAAATTATCACAAATGATTCCTTCTCTACCTTACCATTTACTTTTCTTTAAATAAAAAATGGATGTACCGTTACTTGAGTGTAACGCCAGTGAGCAGCTTGGACTTCATCTTGATGGGTGCAAACATAATTTTCTGCAAAGTCTGACATCACAACTATTTCATCTTCACTCAAATTTTCTATTGTTTTTCTTACAAAGTCACCCTGACTTTTAGCGATATAATTATGCAGTCTAAACTCTTTCATAAATTTTTGTCGGAAATGTTGAATATGTATTATATGTAGCACTCTCCATTTATTAAGTAAAATTAATTCCAATTTTGAATTAATAACGGGTTGGCTCTCAAAATTGGAATTAATTTTACTTAAATGTTGAATGAATTCATTTTTTGTATACTGCACATCAATTAATTGACATCTATTGTCAGTAGTAGCCCATTGCTTAAATTCAAGTGTCTCTATTGAATGTGATTGAAGTACATCGAGGATCTTACATAGTATATTATTTACACCAGGACAGTCAAAACATTCATCATAGTGACATGCTTCCGTTGTCTCTGAACATAATGCTTCATCTAAAATTTGTCGATAATTGAAAAGAATGTGGTCTTGAAATTTGAATTTTCTACATATTTTAAGTATAGGTTCTAGTAGCAGTATAATATTTTGATGACTGATGCAAACACAAACATTATGAAAACGTTTTGATTCGTCTACTAAAATACATTGCGGAGGGCGATATCGACAAAATGTAGAAAACCCAAGGAACTTACCGTATTCCTCAGTAAAAAGAGCAAAAATTTCTTTCATACTGTGTAGCAGTAAACGTTTTTCGAGCTTTTCTGATGACTGTCCTAGTTTTACAGTTTTGGTATCCCTCATACCAGGACATTCTCTACTTGTTCCAAAATTGAAGAAAAAATCTATTACCATTTTGATTTGAACATCTGTTAGAGCTGATGACCTCTTGCGTTGCACGGGCTGATAAAATATAGTTTCAGTTTCACGAATTTTTTTTGACTCACGAGCAGCATACATTGTACAACCTATTTTTTTCTGCATTTCAGATAGATTCCAAGTAGAAGGTGCAAATAACAAAATGTTAATTTTTTCTGAATAATTTTCAGCTTTATGGTACTTTAATTTTAAATCCTGCGTAAATTTTGTTTCAAAATGACTGTGATTATCTGTAATGGCATTTTTGGAGTCTTTGAGGAATAACTTACTGAGACTTAATGTGACAGTATGTAGCTTTTTCTGTATAACTTCAGAATTTTTCTTATCGGCTGTGCTTATAATATCTATGTTCAATTGTTTGCACAATTTATTCACTGTTTCAAGCACTTCATTTTGTTGCTGACACAAACTTAAACTAAAATCTTCGTGTCTAGTGCCATCAGTATCAATGAATGAATTTTGAAATGATTCCGAATCGCACGAGTCTATCTCCATCGGCTCACCTTCCTGGCCTACTGGAGAAACAGATCTATTAATTTGTGCTTTTCTTGCTGTATATTTCTCACATAATCTTCTATCGAACGTGGAGTCTGATTATTATTGATCAGATTTTTTCGTTCTTTCATGATCCGATAACATACTACTCGGCAACTTTCACACAAAAATTCACCACTTTGCAAAAATGAAGAAAAGACAGCATAGATCCCATCTGACAATTTTTTGAAATTCCCTCTACGGGCTTTTTCATGTTTATCAAAAATATTTTTGCAATATTTAATGCTTATGGGGCTCGTTCTTACCATTTTGAAAGCACAAAACTTCACTGGAATGGCAGACACAACCTTCTACGTGAACGTTCACGAGAAAACTAAATTTGGAGGACGAACCTCAGAGACTTATCTTTCGGCCAGCCTACCTCACACCTACAAATTTTCTTAATAATAAATATTGTCACTCTCACCTACACTATCTATGAGGCCATAAATTAGAACTGTCATTAGTGCGGCACAGCTAATTGCCAGGTGCTTAAGCCTGACGCCAATAAGCTGTCCAACCGGCGCGTCTTAGGGCCCTTAATTATTATAGATTTGTATCACTAACACAAAAGCTGAATTTATTTGATATTAGGTTAACAATAGTACAATAAAATAGAGGTAATAAAGACCAAATTGTAGTAAAAAAAAAATACAAATACAACAAGAAAGCTACAATCGGTTAGTGTGCCGCTCGAGCGTCTGCGGCCGTCCGAACGGCGCGTCGGCGCCGTCACTAGTTTATTGTTTATTACGAGGCTGGAAGTGCCGATTACAAAAATGTTAAAACGGTTTTTCATAGAAAAAGGGCCAAGGAATACAATGGAAAAAGAATTTTTGAAATGCAAGACTACCGTCATCGAAAAAAATTTACTTTTTATATTCAAAAGTTAAAAACATTTGAAAAAATAAAAAAAATGGTTTTCTATATTATTATCTTAAAAGTATGTAGTTTTGTGCGTATTTTAAAAAAACATTCGTGTCGATAGCTTTTGCGGTTAGCGAGATATGAATAGAAAAAAAAATTCGTTGAAATTTTTTAATTGTTAATAACTTTTTAAATAATTAATATATTGACCTAAAAATTTGTACGGATATTGTTCTTCATATAAACAATCATCCTACCAAGTTTCAAGAAAATCGATGACATATAGGTCTGGAGGCATTCGCCGTAAGCGAGAATGGGCCATATACAATATCTTAGTCATATTTATAAGCCTTTATTGAGATCGAAGAGGATAACTGGCTACGATCTATTCGTTTTAGCCTATAATAATTTGACTACGAGAGAAATCAGGTACGTACACACATGTACATATAATTATGTCATTAAAATTACATTTGTAACTTTATTGTTAATAATTTGTTTTTTTTCTGTTAATAAAGCCTGAAGAGGTCAGCAAATATGCTGACGAAACGTTGCTGAATATAATTAAAATTAAGTGAATTTCTAGCTCTCACTATTTCCCTTCTTTCCATTATTACAAATTTTATCATTTAAGAAAACTATAAGGGAATCAAGACAGTATGTTACGTATCCACAAAGCAAATTGGAGGAGAAAGAACAATAGCAGAAGCAATACACCGCAAAAACCGCCGCTCAGCATTTTCGGCAATTTTGATCCTTATTCGTAACTAATTTTTTTTATTCCTCTGTACATAATTGTGCGTACAATTATATTTTTGTGCTCTTTTTCTACTTTTACTAAACAAAGAGTAATCTTGTAATATATAAACAGTCACGCCTCTCAACCATAACAAAGTTATTTTTCGTTCTTTTGTAAGTATATAAAATTTATTTACTTTCTTTCTCATTCCAAAGCATTCACGCTATTACAAAACCATCAAATTGTATTTATGTATAAATATTAGTTATAATTATGTATAATCAATATAAAATTTTATGCACGCTTTTTTCTAAAACTGAAGATCCCAATTTTCTTACTTAGTAGAAATGAACAGAAAATAAGCCAAACCTACATTCTATACTCAAGTTTTATTTGATTAACTTCCATACTTCACATTTCCTATTGTTATAATACTAATCTTATTATAATATGCATTTTAAATAGGTTGATTGACTCTACATAAATATGCACGTAGAAAAAGAAATCGGATTTGATCAACAATCCTTGATAACCGCTGATCTTCTCCTTGCTTTCTCGATAGAATATAAACCCCATAATATAAACTAACCTGTTTAATTTATAATACGATCCACCACCATCTAACTTTTTAATATTGTCAGTAAGGGAAAGAATGAACCCCATAGTCTTCGTAAGTGGTTCGACACTAGGTCAATCGACGTTAATTTGAGGTGGCCAAGCGCAACCGGTTTATAATCAATTACGATACTACCATAGTCGGTGCGAATAAATACGTTGAAAGAGAAAACGAACTAGAAATATCTCATTATGCCTATTTTAAAAATTTCTTAAGATTAAAGATAAGTATTAGACTATATGAGAAATCGTTTATTATTTTTGGTTAATCAACTTTAATAACAATTTTGTATTGAGCTTTTTATTTTTCAAAGGGATGTAAATCCTTTGCAAGATAAATAAAATAGAAACTTAAAGTAAAACATGTAGATTAAATGTTATTCTAATTAAAAGTTATTTATAAACTTGGTTATAAATCATAGTAATCTATACGTAATATCAAAATAACTATATGAACTAATCTACTATATATACATTTAAAAACGACTGCTTAATTCAGATGCATTAACGATTAAAATTTCCATTTTTTTGTAATGAATTTTTAGGGAGCAATCGTGCTATGAGCAAAGTTTATTGAAAATTTGGAATTATTTTTATTATCTATCCGTTGACTTGGTTGCACTTGAGATGTCTTCTAAGTTATGCCTTTCTGGAGATGATGAGGTCGTTGCATAATTTGCAGAATAAGAATCTACATAAGATAAATTAAATTCTGGTCCTTCTTCCAAACATTGCTTATCAAATATAGATGTTCCTCGATATAATTTTGATGTTGTCTCATGACTTTGAAGATTTATATTTTCTGAGTTTGAAATCAAACGAGCATTGAAATCATTGGAATAGTAACTGTTGTTTGACTGTTCTTTGGATTTTGCTTCATAATACTCTTGTTCTAGATCCGACTGTGAAACGCTAGGTGTTATTTCTTTTTTATTCAATTTTAAGTAATTTAGAGAAACTCTTGGTGAAGTTGATGTAGCTGTATGAGAATCTATTTTCGCCGACACATTTGTTATAGACGTTGACTCTGTATTCATTACATCATTAAAAATTGATGCTGATGTCAATTCTGCACCGACTATACTCGAATCGGAATGAAGACTGCAAGACGAATTTGGCAAATCTACAATCTCCGACATATCAGGCATATCAATTATAATATTATTATCTATGTTCGAGAAGTCCCCGTGCATTGATGTGTCTGGTGTTAAGTTTGATTGTACAATGTTCAATTCCTCACAGGGTAGAATCTCGTAAGATGAAGTACTTATGGCGCTCTCTTGATCTTGGTCTCTTTCTTGATTTTCTGGTGTCTCGGGCACATAAGATGAGCTTGCCATTTCATCTTCATTGAGTCCCGGGTTACTATTCAATGCTAAAACCGTGCCAATAATATTAACATTTATTTCACTCTCTTGCCGAGGCTTATTTACTTCATCCTGAGTAGATTCCACTTCGGTATTGATTTCTACAAATGAATTATCTGTCTTAATATTTTCAAAATTTTGCGTTGAAAAGGCAGATACATAATTATATTTAAAATTATTTTCTTCTGAAGGCATTTCAACTTTTGTGAATGTAGATATTTTGGGAACATGATTAATTGTATCAATTTCATGCAAGCACTTATACGACTGCATGATCGGAGTTGGAGATTTTAGAACTTCAACATTTTGATCAATTTTAGTCCCTGGCTTTTCAATTAAGATAGTATTATCAGTTTCTACAAACTCGTGGTTTACAGGATGTGTAATTTTTTGTAAATTAGATTGTGCATTATGAGTAGATATTAAATTTTGATTATACGACTTGGAAGAAATTATTTCTTCAGAGTTTTTGTCTCCAACAAGCTTATTTTTATCGTGATCTGATTTTTCTTCCTGAATTATTGTTGTAAGATGATACTTTTGTTTTTCAGCTAGTTGTTTGTATTTATGTTCTTGACTATTAGTAACTGTAATCAATTTGTCCTCAATTGATTTATTGGACATTTCGATCTCTGAGTCAAATATATCATTTGTTCCATTTCGAGAACACAGTTTTTCAGACGAAGTTGATTGCAGTTTTTCGAAAGGCGTAATAGACTTCCTTATAATTAATATATCCTCATTAGTATTATTATTAGCATTTAATAAGTCTACATTTTGTGTCAGTTCGGACTTTATACTGTTAGTTGATGGAAATACTTTTGTACTTTTTTGTACAGTCTTACATGCCTGACTTGTATAAATCAATTGATTTATACATTTTGTAGAATTATGAAAAGCATTCACATTAAAATTTGCTGATCTATGATTAAAATTATTTTTAGATGTTGAAAACGTATTTTGTGTGTCATCCACAATTGGTCCAGACTTGCCCGATTCAACAGTTTGTAAAGATGCATTGGATGGAAAGATTGAAGCATCAGTAAAATGTACTTGATCCTCATTATTCTGAAAATAATAGAAAAAATTACATTAGTGTTATAAGTTATATTAATTATTTTCATAAATATTCTGCCGTGGGTGACAGAATTTTGTACCATATACAGAGTGATTCTAAAACATATAATGGGTTCTTTAAATTCGCCTTGAAAAATTAAATAAAACGGTGCAATTAAAACAATTTTTTTCTTCATTAGGTAATGAAATCACCGCAACTAAATGTTAGCCAATGAGTGGTTAGTTATAGCCCACGTGCTGCGCACTGGCAAATAAGAGTAATGAAGGGTATCCACTGTGAGCATGTCGCTCAACAGGTGATAAGAGCGTTCAACACTTGAAGTGTTACCGCTAGCAGCCATTATATTGGTGAATTTTAATATGAATAAAACTGCAATGAAATGCACGCATACATACAGATCTTCCTTACATATGTACGTAATAGCAATATGAATATCAATTTGTAAATATTTAGTTACAATGTAATAATGCACTTACACACATAATTACTGTACATTACACAATTATATAATTGCAATAGACCTTACGTACATTGCAACTGCATGTGTTACGTACATACACATGCATATATTCATATATATATATATAGACACGCACACACATATATACCTTTATAATATTAATAATAATAATAATAATATGAATATCAATTTTAAAAATTTTATGCAATCAAAAAGAATCGATTACACGTATAGTTGCGATGTATTATGTGATGTAATCAAACGGGTAGTTGCAATGTATGATATGCATATTGAACTTATAGTGTAGTTGCAATAAGGTAACAAGGGTTATGGATTTTAGCTATAACACTATTTATTTCTCTTAATTTAACCCTTTAACGCTCAAATGGCCAAGATTTCAACGTCAACTTCAAGCTCGTGCCTTTCAATTATAACCCATGTGAAAAAAATATTGAGATAAATATTCTTGTGTAAAAAAATCTTATTTTTCGAATGGCATCGTTAAATTTATTGAAAAATGAACGCAAACAGTTTATTTTTAACAATAAACAAAAAAAAATGCAAATTTTCAAAATTTTTTTCTTTTGAGGAATTTTTTCAACTATGTTCTCGGTACTCCAATATATCCTAACCCATCAGGATACGGGACCCGAAGATTGTACTTCAAAAATATATCTTTAGATACTTCGATTTTGACTGTTAATCGATCCAAAATGGCCCGAATGCCCGAAATTATTGCAAAATCACAGAAATTTGCACTTTTGAAGTCGAATCTAAGTTTTAACAGGCAGTGACTTTTCTAAGTTTTATGTCAAAAGATTGGATGCATATTAGCAAAATTAGCTCACGCAATTGATTTTCAAGATGGCGGCCACCAAGAGTTAGCTGAAATAACGTATTTACACGTTTTTATAGCCACTTTATAGTCTCCAATCCTCTTTTTTTGATCGTTTGATCGTTCAAACTCTCTGAATCATTAGATCTAAATTCATTATTAGCTTATCAAAATTCAAAATGGCGAATCCAATATGGCGGACCGTAACCTGAAAAATAGCTATTTACGGAAAATAAAAAATACCATCGTATTCTACGTAAAATTTGAGATCAAATAACTTCAGTTCATTTTCTCGCTCAGAGTCATCATTCTCGAGTGAAAAATTCCCAAAGTATCAGAAATCGAAAATTCGCAATCGTGCTTTTAAGACGATGTAATGGCCTTACGATGGCGATCGCGCGTTCGTTGCTTCTGATTTATCAGTAATCACTAGAGTTGCCCGATTCTCACCACGAGGAGGTGAACGCTTTCGAGAATCATATTTTTGTTGTATTTTTTTGTATTCTTTGTATATTTTTTGTATATTTTTTGTTTTTTTTTTGTATTTTTTTGTATTTTTTGTATTTTTCAAACATTTTCTTAGGTTTTTTTAATTTTTAGTTTCTTATCTTCCTTCCATTTAGGGATGAGTCGTCTTGAAGCATGTACCACAATAATACATAGAACACTTAGTGCAAAACTTTCGTGTACGAATTCCACAACCCTGATTGCCGCACAGCTTTCGGACCTCAAGTTGTTTGGTTTCATGGAGTAATGATCCAGATTTCCTGCAAGACCTGCTCAAGTAATTCTTACCTATTAACAGTCAAAATCGAAGTATCTAAAGATATAATTTTGAAGTACAATCTTCGGGTCCCGTATCCTGATGGGTTAGGATATATTGGAGTACCGAGAACATAGTTGAAAAAATTCCTCAAAAGAAAAAAATTTTGAAAATTTGCATTTTTTTTTGTTTATTGTTAAAAATAAACTGTTTGCGTTCATTTTTCAATAAATTTAACGATGCCATTCGAAAAATAAGATTTTTTTACACAAGAATATGTATCTCAATATTTTTTTCATATGGGTTATAATTGAAAGGCACGAGCTTGAAGTTGACGTTGAAATTTTGGCCATTTGAGCGTTAAAGGGTTAAGCACAGATTTTCCGATAGTTTGAAAATTAGAATATTTGATAAAGGACGTAAACTCGAACAGCCAAATATTAATAGTTATAAGCAATTGATTAGAAATTTCTTTTAATATGTAATTGTTTATTACTATTAATGGAGTTAGCTGCCCAACGTTTTTGGCACAGTGTACTTCTTCATGGCATAATGGCTAATTACAACGTTTATACTGACGAGGAGTAAACCGGTACAGTGTTGTGTTTGGGCTGGGTTGAAAGTAACACTAACGCGTTTGCTCAAATTACTTTATATTTACCATTTCACTACTCAGAGCAAATAATCCTGATCCCCGAATCATCGAAAATACTGCAAGTTAATTAAGAGAAATAGGCAGCGTTACGAGTATAGCCAGGAATTCCAATGGAGGTCGACAACGAGAATGCGATCGTCTTACTGATACTATCGTTGCAGCTTTCGCCGCGAACCCTATAGATAGCTTGCGATCGGTTTCTCGTCATATTAAGGGGTGACAGGGCTGATAGCGATGTTCGCTAGCCCTGTGAGCGGCACTCTCCTCGCACGGATGTAGCGGCCGAGCGTGGCTGTGGTTGACATAGCATTCACGCGCTCGTGTCGTTGCAGGGCCTGGAGAGAGGAGAGCGCGACTGGCGGAGAGGACGGTGCGAGAAGGAGTGAGAGCGCGAAGAGCGTGAGAGAGAGCGAGAGAGGAAGAGGAACGGGCGAGAACGCGGAAAGCGCGGCTCGCGCCGCGAGAATTATGAGAGCGGGAGAGATTGAGGACAGTTGGAGAGTGACCGTACGTTAATGAGGTCACGGCGCGAGAGAAGTCAGACGACGCGCCAGGAGAGAGAAACCCCAGGACGAGAGAAGTCTTTGTGGCGAATCTCCGGCTGCTTCCGAGCAGCCTTCCCCGGCGATCATCATCCGACGCCTGAGGAGCCGATCCCGGCCGCCAGCTGACAACCAGCCGCCGCCGGTGATCCAGCGAGCCCCGCTGCCAGCCGGACTGCGATTCCGCCGTCGCCGGTTCTCCACCAGCGAGCCGCGGGAGGAGCTACCCGGTGGGTTTGTTTCATCTCTATTTCGCGGAACTCTCTCTCACGTACCAGCTCTTGCCCGGTACGACGCCGCGAATTGACTTGTCGCGATCATTAGTAGAGCGAATCTGCTCCTAAATATCATATATTAGTCGCGTATGATAGTTGAGCGATTACGCTCCTAGCCGCCGCCTGCTGTCGCGTTTGGAGGATTGAGCGAACGCGCTCACCACTTTTGTATTTATATTCAAAGATGTACTTTGGTTGGCGTAAATAAAAGGGATCGCCTCTTTGTACTTATCCCGAATCTTTCTATTCACCTTTCCCGTCATCGCGGTAGGTTTGCTCCTGTGGAATCAGCGCCGGCTTCCTTCACCGGAAAAGGACCCTTTAATAACTCGCAGGGGGCATAGCAGTGGCGCACTTAGCTATATTTCGAGGATAAATCCCCCCCCCTTTGCAAAGGAGTTAGAAGTGCGGTATTCGTACAGCACAATTCAACATATCATGAAGACTGATGGGCAGCTTTTCATCTCTAGCAAGTATAAACTATAGATAAATTTATAAATTTTGTATTATGCCATAGCGACTATACTATCACACGTAACTGATAGTTTGAAAGCATTAAGGCGTCGGTAACTGCTATGAACCAGAAGTGTCGCATTCAGTGAACCAACTTGGTCTCCCGTGGCTATAAAAGCGTAGTCAGGTTATCTTCAAGATCGACGTAAGTACATGATCTAAAATTTTTACTGCAGTTATTCAAAAGTATCGAAGTAACTTCTTAACATTGTCAGTAAGAAAACGGGCGAACCTAACCTAACCCCATAGTGTGCGTAGGTCGTTCGACACTCGATCAATCGACGTTTATCTGAGGTAGCCAAGAGCAATCGGTTTATAACCAGATACGAGGTGTGATCAAAAAGTAAGGTGAATTTTGAAATTTAGCGGGCTACGTCCGTTCGATCTTCGACTTTTTTATTTGGTTATGTCGGTACACTCGTCTAGAACATACGTTCCAAATTTCAGCTTTGTAGTATGTTTGGTTTGTTTGTGAGAGGCATCAAGGTTAGAAGTGTTTTGCGTGCTCCACGATTTGCTGCTGTCTAAAAACATGGATCAAAGAGTTTGCATTAAATTTTGTGTGAAAAATGGAATCAAATGTTCCAAAACACTTGAAATGCTGAAAGTGGCATACGGTGAGTCTACTTTAAGCCAAAAAAATGTTTACAAGTGGTATAAACTCTTCCAAGAAGGCCGAGAAGACACCGACGACGAACCTCGTTCTGGACGCCCCAGCACATCAACAACTGATGAGAATGTTGAAGAAGTGAAAAAAATAGTGTTGGGAAATCGTCGAATTACCATTAGAGAAATTGCTGATGATATTGGCATCTCATTTGGTTCGTGCCAATCAATTTTGACGAGTGTTTTAGACATGAGACGTGTGTCAGCGAAGTTTGTTCCGAAATTGCTCAATTTCGACCAAAAGAAACGTCGCATGAACATCGCCCAAGAGCTACTGAATAACGTCAACGATGATCCAGATTTACTCAACAGGGTTATAACAAGTGACGAAACATGGGTATACGGTTATGACGTCGAGACTAAGACTCAATCGTCCCAGTGGAGGCATTCTGGATCACCAAGACCAAAAAAAGCACGCCAAGTTCGATCAAATGTAAAGGTTTTGCTTATAGTTTTCTTTGACTGCAGGGGCGTGGTGCATCATGAGTTCTTGCCACAGGGTAGAACAGTAAATAAGGAATATTACCTGCAAGTTATGCGCAATTTGCGCGAAGCAATCTGCCAGAAACGTCCGAATTTGTGGAAAAATAAAAATTGGCTTTTGCACCATGATAACGCCCCTGCTCATACATCGTTGCTTGTGCGCGAATTTTTGGCTAAAACCAACACAGTAACGATGCCACAGGCACCGTATTCCCCAGATCTGGCCCCTTGTGACTTCTTCTTGTTCCCAAAACTGAAGAGGCCCATGAAAGGACGGCGTTTTGCCACGATTGAGGAGATAAAGACGGCATCGAAGGATGAACTAAACAAGATCTCAAAAAATGATTTTTTGAAATGCTTTGAGGATTGGAAAACGCGTTGGCACAAGTGCATTATATCCGAGGGGGATTACTTTGAAGGAGATAAAATAAAAATTGATGAATAAATAAATATTTTTTGAGAAAAAAAAAAATTCACCTTACTTTTTGATCACACCTCGTATGATACCACCAGGATCGGTGCGAATAAATACGTTAAAAGAGAGAACGAACTAGAAATATTTCATTATGCCTATTTTAAAAATTTCTTAAGATTAAAGATAAGTATTAGACTATATCACAAATCGTTTATTATTTTTGGTTAATAAATTTTAATAACAATTTTGTATTGAGCTTTTTATTTTTCAAAGGGATGTAAATCTTTTGCAAGGTAAATAAAATATAAACTTAAAGTAAAACATGTAGATTAAATGTTATTCTAATTAAAAGTTATTTATAAACTTGGTTATAAATCATAGTAATCTATACGTAATATCAAAATAACTATATGAACTAATCTACCGTATATACATTTAAAAACGTCTGCTTAACTCAGATGCATTAACGATTAAAATTTTCATTTTTTGTAATGATTGTCTAGGGAGCAATCGTGCTATGAGAAAAGTTTATTACAAATTTGGAATTATTTTTATTATAGACCCGTTGACTTGGTTGCACTTGAGATGTTTTCTAAATTAGGCCTTCTTAGAGAAGATGAGGTAGGTGGTTGAATAATAAGAATATAACCTATTATTTATATCTTAAATTGTATTTTAGCATTTTTATAATATAACAGTTTACAAAAAATTGAATTTTCAACATATTTCAGTTTTAAACTATTATTAAAATACTATAGTATAGATATTGTTTGGTTAAAATAACGGATTACCAAATTACCATCTGCTATGATATTTTTATATAACTGCATAAAAATGATAGATTATGCACTAAAATTATATTACAGCAACGTAAAATTTTAACCTGGCAAAACTTTCTAGTCTCACGAGATCAAGTTTTACACATTGATTTTATGGAGCGAGGCCGAAGAAAATAAGTAGAATTAGTAAAAAATCATATTATGCTTTAAAAGAGTTAATTTAATTTTTTTATATAAGTCAGTACAGACAAGAAAGTAACTGGGTACTTATATTTGACCTATCGTTTACAGCTAACTAAGAATGACCTACCGGCTTAGCGAAAAATGTAGAACTTAACGTGTAATTTTACATGTTCCTGATTAAGCTTCATATACTCCCCTCTCCTTTAGCGTTAAAATTTTCTAGGGCTTGGTATTCTTGCTGGGTATTAGCGCACTGTGCTCATCTTACTCTCACTCACATCCCTTTACTTTTCTTTGTTTAGAATCTTCTTTCTCTGTCGCATTCTCACTCGCAAGCCAGTCAGCTTAGAGCAGCCTATGTGCCAGCTCTATTTGTCTTTCGATGACCGTATAAATCCAGAAACCATGTGTTTTTCGTAGGGTCGATCTGTTTCCAAGGACTGATCTCTCAGAATAAGTAAAGTGTCGCTACGGAGATGATTTAGACTGAATTTGCGCACGTTCATTAAATGAACTTAAGTCGCGACTACGATAGCAATTCACTAAGATAAGGTTGATCTGATATCCAACTCAGAGAATAATAATTCTAAACGAACTTTTTCTAAACCCTTTTCGTTATATCGATATAATTGATTTGCTGCGATTACAACTATTACGCTAAATACTACTTTAGGTGCGCATGATGCTTAAGGATAATAAGGAACCACAATCATAGTAAAGGATCGAACAGATTTTTTTTTCATTTCCATATTTATTTATCACAAGTAGTGTTTAGTACGCTCCTTTTTTCTTTAGATTCATTTTATTGCACAAATATAGATCACTGTAACGGTAGTCGATTCAATTAATCGAACCGTTCGCGATTCTGATTTTCGCGAGTTAGTTCTAAGTATTGAGAGAGAGAGGGCGCGCGCGATCTTTTGAATTAGCAGTTACAACTCAGCTGTTGATAAGAGTGGATATCGCCGGAGTTTGTTTGCACAGTTTTTCTCGCCGAGTAATAGTTGTTTTATCCAGAATAATTACGCGTGCGAGTGCAACAACGTGATCAGCAGATTTGCAGCTGATAGGCGGTACGAGGCAGCGCAGCTGATAAACCAGGACCAGAAGCAGTTGATAGATTTACTGACATCAACAATTACGGCTGATCATCGTGATTGCATCTCAGGGTAGGTGCACCTCCCTTAATTATCAAGTGACAAAATACATTTGGTATTTTGTCCAACCGTGTTAGCGTTAATTTTTTTGTATTCGCGCCGAGCGTTAGATCGCGCCAATATTTGAATCTTCTCTCTCTCTCTCTTTCTCACCGAAAATTATTTAATTGTAGATCCTATTCGCGTGCGTCAGTCTTTCGGCCCGACAAAGATTGTAGAGATTTTTTTTATTAATAAAATCTGTTAAACTTATTAGCCGATTTCGTCATATAATTTTCCTAGTAGTTTAAGCAATTGAAAAAGGCTTAGGTTTTAATCCGATTACAGCTAGGGGATTAAGTGTATTAGGAGTAAAGTCGCTTACACTTAAAACTCATCGAGTGTCACAAGGGACGTGACTTAAGGTGAGTTCAACTCCGCTTGATCGAAGACAACTAAGGTAAGTCAGCTGACGTTAAGGTGAATACACGTATTAACATACGTGTTAACGGAGCGGCGGTTTGCTCTGCATCGTGGGAGTTTTCTCTTAAATAAATTTCTCATTTTGTAGATTTATCCCCCCGTTACATCACATTTTATTGACGAAATAGAACATTAAAAAATTACATATGCATTAGATACGAGGAAAAACTTTCTAAGAATCACCATATGAGGCATTTCACGTGAAGTCTCCTAGCGCGGCGTGCAGGCGCTCAAATACGGCAAATTTCCTATAACTTCAACTCGTATTTCCACTACGTAAACTTATCTTTGAAAAATAGTTTATAAGCATTTTCTATGTATTTTTTCCTCAGCTTTCCGATGGTGCGGTTAGTTTTTCCATATTTTTTCATTTACACCGTTAAACTTATAATTGTTTATAGCAAATTGATATATCTCAAAAAGTATATTTTTAATATTTTTTTTTATTGTTTCAATCGAAAGCTGAGCATTTTTTACATAGAAAAACATCTCTTCCAGGAAGTGCTCAAGTTTTATGTTTGCGAAATAGAACGTGAAAGAGTAGATGCAACGCCGCGCGATCCAGTGCGCCGACTTGGCCCGGTCTGTCTTGTGACCTATTCAACATTCGACTTTTACCTTTTAATCTTAATTTATATTATTTTTATCTGTTTTCTTATTTGGTTTTTACTTTCTCTTAATTGACTCTTTGTTGCTTGACTTGGCTTTTTTTTGCTTTAATTGGCTTTTTTTTCTACTTTACTTTACTGAGTACTTTTTTTATGTTAGTTGGTTTTTTTTGCTTTAGTTGATACTTTCGCTGTAGAAATTCGTTTTTTTTTTCTCTTTTGAAAATATTTGATATTCAGGACTAGAAGATGTATTTTTCAGCATTAATTCAGTTTCATCTATTGGAATAATGGCATGAAATTGTAAAGTTCCTGGTAGCATTTTAGCCTAATCTAGCCTTGTTTTCAAGTCCAAGACAGTTTGTTAATAAGTTTCGTTACTGCTATAAAAAACTTTCGTCTCTTTACAATAATTTTTAGCTCAGTTGTAAAGGTCTTCCGGAGTCAAAATTCGACTATTGGAAGAAAGTTGAAGACTTGCCCGTTTTGCACCTCTTTTTATATTCGCACCTATACCATCGCACGCACCTTTACCATGCGCGGTGGCATAAAAATGCCATTCAGCTGGAATACCAAAATCTCTCTCGTGAAAAAGAAGATTGTAAAAATTCTTTTTATTTTTAAAATGTTGACCTGCTCCATCTGTTGCAACGATTAACGAAAATCGTTCGACTCACGTAGGTTAATAAGCGGCTGAGCGGAATAGCCGCGATCGGTTCGAGAGAGAGCGCGTAGGGGCAATGACCGGGAGGGGAGAGTTCGGTAGGCAGTATGACTGTGCCACTCAGTCCGGTTAGATCTTCGCTAAGGTTTTGTGTGCTAGAACATTAACATTTCGTCGAGTGAGACCTGGAGAAACAAGGATTTTTCGCGTGAGAGTGCTGCAGTGGGTGTGCTCATAGTTAGCGTGTGCAGTGACTACAACCTTAGCGGTTTCAGCGATCCAGGCAGAAACGCACAGCAGCAACACCAGCAACAACAACAACAACAGAAGCGGCAGAGTAGCGAGCAGGAGAGCAGCGAATCTGCGGCTTGCGTATCGGATACGGTTGGCCACCGTATCCTTAACTATCTCGCGGTAGGTGCACAACCTTCTACATTGTTGTTAGCGTGCGATCCCGCGCAGCATGCGCGAAGAGATTATTTATTGCGTGCGAGTGGTTAGTTCGCGGCGATCGCGGTTTTCTCTCTCTCTCCATTCGTTTACATTGTCATCTGAGTTAGCGAGCGAGAGTCTCTCGGCAAACCCCCCAATTCAATTTATTGGAATAAAGCGATTAGTAGTTATTACTAAATCGAGTCATCGTTTTGTCTTTCCTTTGTCCGGAGTTCGCGTTTGTTGACATTCGATTCGAATAAGCCGGTAGCGTAGCACGGATCGCGCGGATATCGGTAGAAGCGAATCTCAAATCAGGTTTCCAGCAGCGGCCGTAGGAGCGCTGCTAAGCAAGAGCGACAGCGCCGCCAAGTGGCGAGTTGGGGAACCCAACTCGGATTGGCGAGGAGACTCTGCGCAGGCGCACTCCCGGACAAGGTAGGTTAACGTGCCTACGGCACGTAGATAACAAGGCGTCGTTTGACCGAAATAACAAACGGGTTTAATAGGTTAACGGTTAAACGGCAGCCTGTTACACTGTAAAATAATAAATTTTCTTGACTGCAGAGAAACTAGCTTTAAGATGCGTTATTATAATTTTTTGATACTCATAAACTGAAACAGTATCATGGTTTAAATTATCGGAAATGATAGCAATGCTTACATACTTAAGCTCATTACTTTCATTGTAATAAATCACTACTGTAAAAATAGTTGCTTGGTTGTTATTCTAATGGAAAGACTGCGTTGAATTTTATATCACAAACGCATAATTTTCTACAAAATCACAGCAAACAAGAAATTCTCCCTTTAAGAGATTTTTCTTCAAGTCATTCATGAAAAGTGACTGCTTCTTAGCGAAGTAATCATGAGTTTTTAACTTCATTAATTTATCGCTTAGTGTCTCCATGAATTCATGCACATGAACAGTTTTCGAAGCTATTGTACATCGATCAGTTTGAAACCAAGATTCATATTGTATTTCGTAAATATTATTTTTTTCAAAACATTCAAACAAATGTTTTCTCAATTTAGACATATTAGGGCTGTTTAAACATTCAGTTAGATAGCATTCTTCATTTGCGTTTCTACACACAAGTGCTTTAATGCAGTCGTGGTAGTTTTTAAGAGGAAAATTAGTATTGTTTGTTAAATTCTCTAGATCTAAAGCAGCGAGCATGAGTTTAACATTTTCATGATGTACACATACGCATACGTTATGTGTACCACTACTTCCAGCTAAAATACAATGCAATGGTCTTAATTGGGTAAATTTAGTAATTCCTATCTTGACATTTTCATTTTCCTTTTGAAATAAAGCAAAAAGTTTATTGAGATTACCTAACAGTAATCTTTTCGTAAGATGTTCTCTTTTGCCATTCTCTTGTTTGACAGATATATGGGTCATTCTAGGCTATTTCGATTGACTTGTAACCCTTAGGTTACGGATTTTTTTTTAATTTGGCACAATTGTTGTACACATAAAACTGAGATTTTTCCCAAATTTTGGAGACGATACATTAATTATATCAAAAGTTATTAACAATTAAAGAAAAATGATAAAAAATTTTCAAACAGCTATATTTTAAAAACTAATAAAGATATCGAAGTCGGATTTTTTTCAAAATACTTATAATGCCTTAAAATTTCGAAATAATTACAACAATAAACAATAAAAAATTTTTTTCGAAAGTTATTAACTTTTTGTTTAAACAATTGCTAATATCTCAAAAAGTATATTTTTTTTTTGAAAAATTCTTGCTCCTACGTATTCCTGAGGATTTTTGCTATCGAAATCAATCATAAAATTCAAGGGCCCGACATATCGGAATGCGTAGCCCTAATCAAAAGAAGACGCCTCGGCGTAAGGCTGCGGTAGTCCTCCAGCGGACTCACGGTCGAAAGCGACCGGACACCGAGGCATCTTCTTTTGATTAGGGCTACGCTTTCCGATATGTCGGGCCCTTGAATTTTATGATTGATTTCGATAGCAAAAAACCTCAGGAATACGTAGGAGCAAGAATTTTTCAAAAAAAAATATACTTTTTGAGATATTAGCAATTGTTTAAACAAAAAGTTAATAACTTTCGAAAAAAATTTTTTATTGTTTATTGTTGTAATTATTTCGAAAGTTCAAGGTATTATAAGTAATTTGGGAAAAATCCGATTCGGTATCTTTATTAGTTTTTTAGATTAAAGCTAAAGTACCTTTCGACCGTGAGTCCGCTGGAGCGCTACCGCAGCCTTACGCCGAGGCGTCTTCTTTTGATTAGGGCTACGCTTTCCGATACGTCGGGCCCTCGAATTTTATGATTGATTTCTATAGCAAAAATCCTCAGGAATACGTAGGAGCAATAATTTAAAAAAAATATATACTTTTTGAGATATTAGCAATTGTTTAAACAAAAAGTTAATAACTTTCGAAAAAAATTTTTATTGTTTATTGTTGTAATTATTTCGAAAGTTCAAGGATTATAAGTAATTTGGGAAAACTCCGATTCGGTATCTTTATTAGTTTTTTAGATTAAAGCTAAAGTACCTTTCGACCGTGAGTCCGCTGGAGCGCTACCGCAGCCTTACGCCGAGGCGTCTTCTTTTGATTAGGGCTACGCTTTCCGATATGTCGGGCCCTTGAATTTTATGATTGATTTCGATAGCAAAAATCCTCAGGAATACGTAGGAGCAAGAATTTTTCAAAAAAAAAATATACTTTTTGAGATATTAGCAATTGTTTAAACAAAAAGTTAATAACTTTCGAAAAAAAATTTTTATTGTTTATTGTTGTAATTATTTCGAAATTTTAAGGCATTATAAGTATTTTGAAAAAAATCCGACTTCGATATCTTTATTAGTTTTTAAAATATAGCTGTTTGAAAATTTTTTATCATTTTTCTTTAATTGTTAATAACTTTTGATATAATTAATGTATCGTCTCCAAAATTTGGGAAAAATCTCAGTTTTATGTGTACAACAATTGTGCCAAATTAAAAAAAAATCCGTAACCTAAGGGTTACAAGTCAATCGAAATAGCCTAGAATTACCCATATAATCTTTTATACCCGGCATAATCCGACTAACATCGTCTTTCTCATAAAACTGTTTAACTAAATTCACCGATTCAGCTGTAAGTGCTTTACCGCTTTTCTTTTCAGGTAATGAAAAAATTCCTTTCTTATCAACTAACTCTTTCGCACTTCGAGCTTCCCACTCACTACAACCAAACTCTCTTATCAAATCCGCGCGTCCCCAAAATTCACGAGCAAGAGTAAGTAATTGTATTCGATCCTGTTTAATTGTTGACTCTGAACATTTTTTCTTTATTTGTTCAAGAACTGCCACCTGCTAAGTGATATTTATTATCACAGTCTACTTTAGCTATTTTAGCGTTAGATGGAGATAAATCCGGTTGCGGTCTGTATACTTGCCGTCGATAGTTGGCACAGATTTTTGCTTGCTCTGATACTTGGGGATATTTACATCTTAAAGCGTTTGGAAAATCAAATAAATCTTTGCTTGAGGAATGATTGATTTTATTCAAAGGATTTATGCATTTTAATTTCCACGCTGAATCCATTAAACAAGTAAATAAGTGCAGATGACTTAAATGTCGAATAGGTATCGAATTGAACTACTACAAAATTTCTCACCGTTGAAAGAAATTTGTAAAATTTCCAATATCAATAAGATACATAGTCGTCGTACTTATATGAATTTGCCGTGGAAATTGAAATACAGATAAACAATTTTAACGAATACTGCACCTAGTGACCAAAAAAGAAATCAATAAATAAACAGCCCGGGCGTACCGGATCGCGCGCCGTCGCGGCGTCGCGTCTACTCTTTCACGTTCTATTTCGCAAATATCAAACTTGAGCATTTCCTGGAAAAGATGTTTTTCTATGTAAAAAATGCTCAGCTTTCGATTGAAACAATAAAAAAAATATTAAAAATATACTTTTTGAGATATATCAATTTGCTATAAACAATTATAAATTTAACGGTGTAAATGAAAAAAATATGGAAGAACGAACCGCACCATCGGAAAGTTGAGAAAAAATACATAGAAAATGCTTATAAACTATTTTTCAAAGATAAGTTTACGTAGTGGAATACGAGTTGAAGTTATAGGAAATTTGCCGTATTTGAGCGCCCGCGCGCCGCGCTGGGAGACTTGACGTGAAATGTCTCATATACGCTATACTGTTTAAACCGGCTTGACGGTAAAGGACACGAAGGAACAGCTATACTAATAAAAAATACAATCAAACATCACGAAACTAAAGCGTATAGAAAAGACTACATACAAGCAACAAATGTCGCAATTACAGATATTAACGGTCAAATCATTTTTTCAGCCACATATATACTATTTAATATTGCCCTCCAAAGCACAAAGTAACCGAAAAACAATACAAAAAGTATTTTGATAGTTTGGGAAATCGCTTCCTTACAAAAGGCGACTATAATACAAAATACCTTTGATGGGGTTCAAGAGGAATAACTTCAAATCTAAAAGAAGCTAAAATTCTATATGCAGTAATGAAAACTGAAAGTCTAACACCAATATCAACAGGTAAACCTACTTACTTGCCCTCTGATACAAATAAACTGCTGGATTTAATAGATTTTGCTATCAATAAAGGATTGTGCTCCAAACACTTAACAGCTAAATCATATTTCGATCTAACATTAGATCATATCTTAAACATCATTGATTTTGATTCATTAACTAAATCAAATATATAAAATAGATCTCTACGATATATAATAAAAAAATAAACTAGGAGTCGTACAGAATAATAATTAATAAAAAACAAGCTAGTAATATTCCACTACAAACAAAACAAGATATTGATATTACGATTGAAAATATAAATAACAACATTCATAATGCCATTAAAAACGCAACTCCTGAATACCCCATAAAACAAAAAATGAATTCAAAAAATTCCAAAATTGTATCCAACAAAATCAAAGAAAAAACAAAAATAATCGATCAATTAATTAACTTAAAAAAATACTTTGTGATAAAAAAAGAAGAATGTAAATAATTACTTAATTAATCTAACTACAATCAAAACAATAGATTATTTACTCTGGAAAGCAACTAGAAAATTAAACCAACCACAAATTTTCTCTCCACCAATTTAAAAAAATGAGATGTCATGGGCAAGAACAAATATTGATAAAACTAGCACATTTGCTAAACATTTACAAAACGTATCCAGTTCACCACAATGTAAAATAACAGAAGAACAAAATTTATTGAATAGCATGCAAAATAACAGTGGTAATAATCAGTCATTTAACAATATTAAAGTGGAAGATATAATCAACATAATTAATCATCTAAAAAATAAGAAAAGTTACAATCACGAGAACATAAACGCAAAGTTATTGAAAGAATTACCTACAAAAGCGGTAAGATATATAACTATCATGTTAAATTCAATATTTCATTCACACTGTTTTCCTGTGATATGGAAAACAGCAATAATAATACTCATACCAAAACCGGGTAAACCGCTCCAGCATGCTACATCTTTCAGACCAATTAGTCTACTGCCTACACTATCTAAAATTTGTGAAAAAATAATAATTAAAAGGTTAAATAAAATATCATTAAATCAGTATGTAATACCTAACCACCAATTTAGTTTTCGTAATAATCATGATACAATAGAATAAATAAATAGAATTCCTACTAAAATAAGAAACACATTTGAAAAAAATGAATATTGTAATGATGTATTTCTCGATGTAGCCTAAGCTTTTGATAAAGTCTGGCTCCAAGAATTTTTGTTTAAACTATATAACATTCTATCAAAAAAATTCTACTTGCTACTAGAATCATACCTGTACTCCAGAACTTGTACGGTAAGAATAAATAATGAAATAACTAATCTCTATTCAATAAAAGCTAGCATTCCTCAGAAAGCGTTCTTGGCTCCATAATACGAGGTGTGTTCAAAAAGTAAGGTGAAATTTTTAATTGGGTGGGCTACGTAGATTCGATCATCGATATTTTTTTTTATTATGTTGGTATACATGTCCCTCACATATGCTCACGGTTTCAGTCAGTTTGTATGTTTACTTTTTTTTTGCGAGACAGAAACGTTAGACGTGTTTTTTGTGTTCGGCGATTTTCTGCTGTCGAAAACAATGGATCAAAGAGTTTGCATAAAATTTTGTGTAAAAATTAGAATTAAGTGCTCCAAAACACTTGAAATGTTGACAGTGGTATACGCTGAGTCTACTTTAAGTCAAAAAAATGTTTACAAGTGGTATACGCTCTTTCAAGATGGCCGAGAAGACACCAACCACGAACCTCGCTCTGGACGCCCCAGTACTAACTACAAATACTACTACAAATACTAACAGATAAAAATGTTGAAGAAGTGAAACAAATGTTGTTAAAAAATCGTCGAATCACTATTAGAGAAATGCAATTTTTTTCTAAGTTTTGGGCATAAAACGTATAGCAGCAAAATTTGTTCCGAAACTATTTAATTTTGAACAAAAAGACCGTTGAATGAGTATCGCTTAAGAACTGTTAAACGACGTGAATGATGATCCTGATATGCTCAAAAGAGTCATAACTGGTGATGAATCATGGGTTTATGGTTATGACTCGAAACTAAAGCCCAATCGTCCCAATGGAAGACTCTAGAAGAGCCAAGACCGAAAAAAAGTTCAAATATCAAGGTTTTGCTCACTGTTTTCTTTGGTTATCGTAACGTAGTACATCAAGAGTTCTTACCACAATGTTATACGGTCAATAAAGAGTATTACCTTGAAGTTATACGCCGTTTGCGAGAAGCAATACGAGGTGTGTTCAAAAAGTAAGGTGAATTTTTATTTTTATGACAAAATATTTACTTATTCATCAATATTTATGTTGTCCCCTTCAAAGTAATCCCCCTCAGATATAATACACTTGTGCCAACGTTTTTTCCAATCCTCGCAGCACTTTTGGTAAGCACTTCTGGTAAGCACTTTCTGGTATAGCCTTGTGTTCTTCCAGCGATTTTTTTTTATCTCCTCAATCGTTCCAAGCCTCCGTCCTTTCATAGGTTTCTTGAGTTTTAGGAACAGGAAAAAGTCGCAGGGGGCCATATCCGGTAAATATGGTGCCTGAGGCATGATTGTGGTTTTATTTCTAGTTAAAAAGTTGGACGGAAGCAACAATGAATGAGTAGGTACATTATCGTGATGCAAAATCCATGAATTGTTTTTTGTCCCACAGTTCCGGACATTTTTTTTGTACGAGTAGATACAGATGATTGGTGAAGTACCTTCATATAATAATACAAGTAATATTGTCACTGATTGTTTAAATTGTAATAATAACATTTACTTAATGTTCATAGACAGATTGTGACTTTAACTGGGAAATAAAAAAAACAAAATTTTATTTACAATCTGTCTGTCGACAATGAGTAAATGATACGGGGGAGGGGGGGTCAATAAGTCTTTATAAAAAGAAGGAAAAAAAAGTTTTGCGTATGTAATTTTTTTTAATTTTTCAACATAATCTCCTTGAAGGTCGATATATTTTATTGAACGGCCTTCCAGTTTTTTTAAGCCATCAGAAAAATATGACTTCTGAAAACCCTCAAAATAGGCATTTGCTTCGTCGATGACTTCTTCATTCGATGTGAAACGTTGTCCGGCAAACCATTTTTTGAAGTTAGGAAATAAGAAAAAGTCACTGGGAGCGAAATCAGGCGAATATGGTGAATGGTCAATTAATTCGAACTTTAAATCGTTAATTTTTGCCATCGAAACTGCACAGGTGTGAACTCGAGCATTGTCTTGAAGAAAGAGGCATTTTTTTTGTTCAAGTGAGGACGTTTTTCTCTGGTTTTATCTTTCAGCTAACCTAATAATGACGCATAATATTGTCCAGTGATCGTCTGGCCCTTTTCCAAGTAGTCGATGTAGATGATTTCATATGCATCCCAGAAAACTGTGGCCATAATCTTGCCAACTGACTTTACTGTCTTTGCCTTCTTGGGGGCTGGTTCTCCTGCGGTAATCCATTATTTGGACTATTCTTTGATTTCAGGAGTGTAGTGGTGTACCCATGTTTCGTCTACAGTTACGAGTCGACTCCAAAAGTCTTCCGGATTACGACGTATGCGTGCCAAAAGAGCCTCAGACGTGACCACGCGGGTCCGTTCGTTTTCAACAGTGAGCAAACGCGGCACCCATCTTGCTGATATTTTTTTTATCCCCAATTTTTCATGCGAAATAGGAATGGTTTGATACCCCTATGGCCTCAACTAATTCTCGCAATTTTAATCTTCTATCACTCAACACCATATCGTGGATTTTGTTGACCATTTCGAGAATACTTACTTCTACGGGGCGTCCTGAATTACGTTCATCTTTTGTTGTTGTACGGCCACGTTTAAATTCATTTACTCAGTTATCAACAGTCTTAAATGCAGGGGCAGACTTGCCATGAACGGCGTTTAACTCAACTGTGATTTCTTTTGGTGTAAGGCCTTTCAAATGAAAATGTTTTATCGCCGCTCGAAACTCTCTTTTTTCCATTTTTCAATAAACCAATAACTTTTTGTTCAACCAACGCTCACAAAAAAACGACTTAATGAATCGAGCTGAAACATTGTACGATATCTAGTTAGTAGTATTGCTTGCCAAAAACATCATAATTTAAGCGTGACGAGCGCCACCTCTTGGATTTTGTAAAGTCTTATTGAACCCCCCCCCCTCGTATTAAAACAATACTATTTTTTTATTAGAAAAACTATACTACATGAAGGTACTTCACCATTGATCCGTACTAATACTTTTATTTTACAGAGCTAAATTATACATGTATAAATGGTGTTAAATATTCTTAAATCTGGCTATTCTTGGTGTTGCGTGAACTTTTACAAGCCATTTTTGTTTCTTCTTTAACAGTCCGTATAATGATGTCCTTTCTGATTATTTCATTTATAACAAACTATGGTGCATTTATGATGCATTGTGCAGTAGATCTTAAGACTTTATTTTGGAATCTTTCAATAACATTAATTTTTTATTTTGTTGCTGTATCACGAAGTTGAATGCCATGTGTATATTTGTTTAAGTATGCTCTTGTATCAATAAATTATATACAATTGACAATTCAGATTTTTTGCCCAATAGCTAGTAGTATTTTTTGAGCTTTAAATTTAGTTGTTTGCGTTTGGTCTATATATGGTCTTTCCATATGAAGCGATGATCTAGATGTATTCCAAGGTATTCGACTATTTTGCTTGAGTTCATGTTTATATGTACTGGAGGATAAGTTTCTTCTTGAAGGTATAACTTATTGAAATTGATTTTGTTTCATTGATTTGTATTCTCCATTTGTTAAATCAAAGTGTGGATTCGTTTAGATATTTTTGCATATTACTAGAAGCGTTGCTGCATTTAAGTGAGTTGTTAATACAGTTATGTCGTAGGCGTAGGTGATGGTATTAACGTTTTCCATGGTTGGAAGATCACGGGTGTAGATTAAATATAGTGTAAAGCCAAGAACACTACCTTGGGGAATGATGGCTTTTGTTATTTATTTTTACCTTAAAATATTATTATTTATTTTTTCCTGAAAAGTTCTTTGATTTAAGTAAGATTCTAAGAGTAGATAGAGATTTTTTGGTAAGATTTTATTAAGTTTATACAATAGGCCTTCTTGCCAGGTTTTATCAAAAGCTTGACCTACGTAAAGAAATACGGTATTACAATATTCGGTTTTTTGAAAGTATTTTTGATTTTAGTGGTGACTCTGTTAATTTGTTCTATTGTCGCGTAGTTATTACGAAAACCGAGTTTACGATAAAGTATTATATTTTGTTTTGATAAAACTTTATTTAATCTTTTAATTACACAGGCCCACAAAAAAAAATGAACTTTGATGTCCATCGACAAAACCCATGTACACCTACGTATTTTTGCGCGCTGAGTCCGAATCTGGCATTCGTTTAACCTCAGCACGTCGGGTTCAAGGGCATTTGAAGGTCACATTGCAGAAATCAGCAATAACTAATACAAGACATCTGTCTGTTAAGTTTTTGGGGTCGCTGAGTTTAAATCCGGTATTTGTTTTTCTCCATGAGGTAAGTTTGAAGGTTAGCTCAAGGTCAAAGCTGTTTACTCTAGGAAAAATGAATTTTTGACTGCAGATTCTGAAAGAGCGGGAAATTTTACGTCCAGATACATATTCAATTTTTTTTAATATAACCCTCAAGGTCATGTGAAGGTCACTTAATCTTGTTGGATGGAGGATTCGTATGACAATAAGATAATGGAATTTCATGGGGCAAACTACCATGTCGTTATGTTTTCAGGGTCGCCGAATCCAAATCCGCGGTGTTCGTTTGTCTCCATCAGGCCGCATTGAAGGTCGTTTGAAGGTCAAATCCTCGACAATTAGTGAAATCGAGTCAAGTTATCATTCTAACATATTTTTTGAGCATCTGAACCCAAATATAAAGACCGCTTAATACCTCAGGGTCAAAATCAAGGTCATCCCAAGGTCAAATATACATTTTTTCATTAAAAAAAGAAAATTTTGACCACAGATTCAGAGAAAATGGAAAATCTTACATCTAGCTGTGATCGTTACTTATTTTTTTGATCACACTCCCGAAATAATCGTGTGCCGCAACCCAGGGTACCTCCACGTGGTGACGGCGGAAAACGGCTTTTTTTTTGGCTTTTTGTTTTCCGGCAAAACCCTGGGGTGAAGGCATGATGCCGTCATGGTTGGCACACGAAGAGGTACGATGCAGGGTTTCGGATGCCCAGTATCGGCGATTGGTCAGGATGAGCAAGCAGGTCCGCAATCGTCGTCATCATGCGACTGCAGCTCTACAGTGGTTGGAAACTTGGTCTCTGTAGAGTACAACAATACAAGAATACGCTCTAATTCTCATAGTTGTAAGCAAAAAGTGAATTCCTTTTGCTATGTGTGTGGCAAATACTTTTTGAAAAAGTCGGATCTTCGCAAATTCACAGATGATTTGAAACTAGTATACGATGAGTGTTTCGGTTGTAAAGTCACTGATGGTGAGCAAGATTGGCTGCCACAATTGATATGCAATAGCTGTAGGCTGATGTTTAGCCGGTACAAAAAGGACAAAACTCCATTAAAATTTGTCAAACCTATGGTTTGGAGTGAGCCAGAAAATGTAGAGAATTGTTATTTTTGTATGACAAAAACTATAGGTTTTAACTCATCTAATGTCCACAAAATTGTATACGCGAGTGTGTCTAGTGTAATCAAGCCGTTTATAGCTCCAACAGAAGAAAGAGATACAGATGTAGAAAGTGACCTTTCTTCTGCACTTACTGAATTAGAGATTTCTAGTTCTGATGAGGCCGAGAGTGAAAGAGAAGAAACGGACGAGAGTAATGACGAGTATGTGCCATCTGGATCACAAACAAAGATAAAAGGAGAATTTGATCAGAAAGAACTTAATGACCTAGTTAGAGAGTTAGGCTTATCAAAGGAGGGAGCAGAGTTGCTTGCTTCGAGGTTGAAGGAAAAAAATTTACTGGCGAAAGGTACTAAATGTTCTTACTATCGGAATAGAGAAAAAGACTTCAGAAAATATTTCTCTACGGAGAATGATCTCGTATTTTGCAACAATGTTAAGGATCTGATGAACGAATTTAAGAAGGATGTTTATAAATCTGAGGAATGGAGATTATTTCTGGATTCTTCTAAGCGAAGCCTGAAGGCTGTATTATTACATAACACTAATAAATATTCTGCAATACCTCTAGCCCATTCGGTTACCCTGAAAGAAGATTACAAAAATGTTGAGTTGGTATTAAATAAAATACAGTACAAGAAACACAACTGGCTAATCTGTGGTGATCTCAAGATTCTTACCATCATGCTAGGTCAGCAATCAGGCTTCACAAAGTTTCCATGTTTCTTATGTATGTGGGATAGCAGGGATCGTAAGAATCATTATGTAAAAGCAGAATGGCCTGATAGATCAACGTTCGAACCCCGTAAGGATAACATCATTAACAAGCCATTAGTAGAGCCATCCAAGGTCCTTCTTCCTCCTCTCCATATTAAACTTGGTTTAATAAAACAATTCGTTAAAGCGTTGAATAAAGAAGGGCTATGTTTCTCGTACCTGGGAACAAAATTTCCAAGAGTATCTGACGCTAAATTGAAAGAAGGTATATTTGACGGTCCCCAAATCCGCACATTGTTAAAGGATGAAGCATTCATAGACAAGATGGACGATAAAGAGAAAGCAGCATGGATTAGCTTCAAGGATGTAGTGGAAAATTTCTTAGGGAATCACAAGAGCGAGAACTACAAAAAACTAGTTGAAGACTTACTTAAAAATTACAATAGTTTGGGTTGCTTGATGAATTACAAGCTACACTTTCTTCATTCACACTTAGACTACTTTCCACAAAATCTTGGAGATTATAGCGAAGAACAAGGGGAACGGTTTCACCAAGATATTAAAGTAATGGAACAGCGATACCAGGGCCGGTGGGACATAAATATGATAGCGGACTTTTGTTGGACATTGAAAAGAGAACATATTATCGACGGAAAGAAACGAAAGCGGAATCCCCTACATAGATCATTCGAAAATAAAAGAACAAGAAAAAAAAGAAAATCATGAGTTTTGTAATACATGATACCCATGTCTCCATATGTGGCTGTTTGTCATGCGACGATTAGTCAGCTTCAGTATTTTTCTCAAATACTAATTTATGGCACATAATTCACTAATATGTGAAATTTTCTATTTTTCATGCAACTGTGGTCAAAATTTCCTTTTTTTAATAAAAAAAATGTATATTTGACCTTGGGATGACCTTGATTTTGACCCTGAGGTATTAAGCGGTCTTTATATTTGGGTTCAGATGCTCAAAAAATATGTTAGAATGATAACTTGACTCGATTTCACTAATTGTCGAGGATTTGACCTTTAAACGACCTTCAATGCGGCCTGATGGAGACAAACGAACACCGCGGATTTGGATTCGGCGACCCTGAAAACATAACGACATGGTAGTTTGCCCCATGAAATTCCATTATCTTATTGTCATACGAATCCTCCATCCAACAAGATTAAGTGACCTTCACATGACCTTGAGGGTTATATTAAAAAAAATTGAATATGTATCTGGACGTAAAATTTCCCGCTCTTTCAGAATCTGCAGTCAAAAATTCATTTTTCCTAGAGTAAACAGCTTTGACCTTGAGCTAACCTTCAAACTTACCTCATGGAGAAAAACAAATACCGGATTTAAACTCAGCGACCCCAAAAACTTAACAGACAGATGTCTTGTATTAGTTATTGCTGATTTCTGCAATGTGACCTTCAAATGCCCTTGAACCCGACGTGCTGAGGTTAAACGAATGCCAGATTCGGACTCAGCGCGCAAAAATACGTAGGAGTACATGGGTTTTGTCGATGGACATCCAAGTTCATTTTTTTTTGTGGGCCTGTGTTATTATTTTTTCACATACTTTGCAAGTGTAGGAAGTTGACAAATGATAGGGTCTAAAAAACAAACAAACTTATATGGTTTATCTGGTTTTAGATTAAATAAGATTGTTATCACTTTCCATGCTAAAGGAAAATAAAGTAGTCGAAATATTGCATTTATTATTATAGTGATAAATCTTTTCGTTTTTATAGGGAGTTTTTTAAGTAATTTTCCAATAATGTTATTGTGTCCTGGGTTCTTTTTTATTTTTAGATTCACGACAACGTTTATTATTTCGTTTATTTTTACGTTGTGGGATGAGTAATTTTTAGTTTACGAGGGTGATTCGATAAGTACTTAGCCTACAAAAGAAAAAAAAAAATTTTGGAAAAGTGGCGTTTTATTTTTCGACATAGTCTCCTTTTAGTTCGATACACTTGGCCCAGCGATGCTCCAACTTCTTTAGCCCGTCTGAAAAATACGTTTTCTTGAGGTCTGAAAAGTAGGCTTCCGTGGCAGCGATTACCTTCTCATTCGACTCAAATTTCTGCCCGACGAGTGACTTTTTAAGTTTGGAAACAAAAAGAAGTCGCACGGGGCTAAATCTGGAGAATACGGTGGATGGAGCAGCAGTTCGTAGCCTGATTCGACCAATTTGGCCATGGCCACGGCAGAGGTGTGAGCCGGTGCGTTGTCATGATGGAAGAGCACTTTTTTCTTCGCCAAATGGGGCCGTTTTTTCTGCAATTCGACGTCGAATCGGCCCAATAATTCGGCATAGTACAGTCCTGTGACCGTTTTGCCCCTCTCCAGGTAGTCGATGTAGATCACACCTTGTGAATCCCAGAAAACGGTGGCCATTACCTTTCCGGCCGATGGGGCAGTCTTCGCCTTCTTCGGAGCACTTTCGCCGGGTAAAGTCCACTGTTTCGACTGTTCCTTGGTCTCTGGTGTATACCAGTGGATCCATGTTTCGTCGACTGTCACGAAACGACGCAGAAACTCCTTCGGATTGCGCTTAAACAACGTCAGACATTGCTCTGAAGTTGTCTCACGGTTGCGCTTGTTCGAAGTGAGCAAACGCGGCATCCATCGCGCCGACAGCTTTCTCATGCCCAAAATTTCATGCAAGACATGACTCACGCGATCTTTTGAGATGCCTACGATCTTAGCTATCTTGCGCACCTTCAATCGTCGATCTGCCAATACGAGATTGTGAATTTTTGTCACGTCATCCTTCGTGGTAGCCGTTTTCGGAGCACCTGGATGTGGCTCTTCAAAAATCGACGTGCGACCACGTTGAAACTCGTTAAACCAATTTTTTACGGTCGCCATCGAAGGAGAAGAGTCACCGTACACAGCATCCAAGCGCTTTTTGATTTCGCTACGCGATTTCCCTTCCAAAAACAAGAATCGAATCACCGACCGATACTGCTCTTTTTCCATTTTTCAAAAATCAACGGACACACTTGGTTTCACACGCTCTCAAAAATAAACTACAACTCCGATCCGGCTGAAATCTTGACAGTAACCATTGAGAAGGTTGTACTACGTGATAGAATATTTCTTTTGCGAGAGTGGCGCCATCGGGCGGTGAGACTAAGTACTTATCGGTCCACCGTCGTATTTGCTATTTAACATTATGAGTTCTTTTGTTATGATACGTTGAGGTGGGGCAAATACGCTTTCAAGGTGCTTAGTAAAGGTATTGGTTTTATCGATGTTCTTTCTTGCCCATATCTTGTCATTTTTTAGGAAGTGAGGTGAATATTTTTGAGATTGTTTCATTTTTTGGGTTGTTATCCAAAGTGAATAATCAAATGCCTCTGTAGCACTTCGGTTTTCTAGGTTGTTATTTGTTTCCGTATTATTTTCATCCATAATAATTTGTTTAAGTTCTTTTACAGCACGATTATACTTTATTTTATCAATTTGTTCTTTACTTTCTTGCCATATTTTCTTTAGTTTTTTTTTTGTTTTATTTTGTCGAAAAATGTTTTAGAGATAAATATATTTGATTTTTTATTTGTTGAGTGTTTCGGGGTTCCAATATTAATAGCTTTGTTAATGTTATTGTTGAGATTTTCTATGGCAGTATCTATGTCTTGTCGAGTTTGAAGCGGTATTTTACATATTAATTTATCATTTAGTACTGCTGTGTAGATATCTCAGTTTGCTTTTTATTACAAAGAGAACTATAGGTAGAGTATAACATTGGGCCTGTTTTGTCTTCAATCACAATATTTGATGCTTGTATATGGACATATTTGTATTCTCCAGCTTCAAAGTGTTTGATACTACTTTTATTATTGCAGAACCTCTATATGCTTTACCATCAGGATGATTAGTGTTGTAAATTGTGTACTGTCAAATTTTTGTATAGTTCTTATGTGTAAAATGAGTTTTAAATATCAGCATTATATCAATATTATTTACTATAAGGCATGATTTTAGTTGAAGTTTTGTTTACGTTAAACCGTTAGCGTTCCAAATTGCTACGTATATTTATTCCGGTTTTCACTTGATCGTAGTTATTAACGTGCTGAGCAGTTTGAGCATTGTGCCCATTCTTTGCATTAATTGAATCATCATGTTTTCCAAATTACTGTTGTTAATGACTATTATCGATTAAGCCTGGCATTGTTTGAATTTTTATGTAACTTTGTATACATTAGCATTTACTATTTGTGCATACGTAATGTTAGGTCTAACAGTATTTTCTGTATTTGTTTGTTTTGATTTTAATTCCGGATATAGTTTTTGCTGCATCTTTTATAACTGGTTACATGACTTTCGTCGCAGTTTGCACATTTGATATCTTTTATTTTGGTTTATATTGGACAGTCTGATATGAAATGACTTTTTGCACATTTCATACCAAAAGGTAATACCAAATGGTAATAGTTTTTCGTATAGCCGTGTTCCTGACAACGCATGCATTGGAAAATGTCTTTTTACGCGGAAGCTCGAAGTTGGTGATTTGGTTCATTAATTTATTAATACCATATATTTCCTTATTATTTTGTTATGTTTTTAATTTGATGAAAAAAAATAGATAACGACTGCTTTGTCTCATTTTCTAAATTCAAATTACGCTGTGGTTAATCTATTCGATTTCTTTTTTAAGTTTTTCTAGAGCGACCGATGGGTAAATGTTTTCAAGTATCACTTTATATGGTTTATTTTCTTTTTTTTAAATATACAAAAGTTGGTCTTTTTTTCTCTAATTCAGTTATTGTTGAGGTAAATAGTTCTGAATTATTTATTTGTATTTTTATTTCATTATTAGATAAAACTTTTAGGAATCATTCATTTTTGCAACTTGATCTAAAAGTCTTTCAGTTTTTTTGTTTATGTTGCCTTCCTTTTCTTACAAAACTTTAAATTGATTATTAAGTTTGACTGCATTACTGGAATTTCCAAGCCAATAATTTTTAATAAATGTTTGCCTTTTCTTAAATGCTCTATTGTCTTCTCGGCTATTTCTTAGTCTTTTATTTAGCACTGTTTCCCATTCTGTTGTTTCTTCACTTGTTTCCTCTATATAATTTCTAGTTGGTATTATTTGCAGTTCTTATTTAGTTGTAGTCATGTTGGCTGAGTTTAATTAAATGTATGAGTATATATATTTTTTGCTTGTTATATTATTTAAACTGATATTATTTTAACTGAACTCCTCTTTCGAATGCCGTTGACAAAATTTACCTAAATTGTAAGCCGGAAACGTTATAGGCTGGTTTTCCGGAAAATTCACAAATTTTTCGCGTTTTTTTTTCTAAAAAAAGTATATTTTGAAATGGAAAAAGTTTGCACACACTTTTTTCGAAATTCAAAATGGCGAACACAAAATGGCGTTCGTAAGCAAAAATTTTTTTTTTACACTTGACGAATTTTTTCCTCCAAAACTATCAAGTTCAGTGAAAAATTTCTGAGAACAAAAATGTCTTAAAATTAGTCAAGAAATACTCTCAAATTTTTTCAGATTTTTTTACAGCGAATTTGGAATTTTCGATTTTCCGATTTTCCACGAATTCGAAAATTAACTCGGAAAATTCTGAAAAAAATTGAGAGTAAATTTTAAGACTCTTTTGTTATTATGAATTTTTTTATTGAGTCAATAGTTTTTGAGTAAAAAATTAATCAATTTTATTCCTAGTATACATTTTTTTCAAATTGATTTCACAAAATTTTAAAAAATTTCAAGTCTAACAATTTTTTTTTTTGCTACCCTCGCTAAAAGTCGGTTTTCCTGATCGTGACGCGATAGGACTTTAGGCGAGAGAGGAGCAGAAAAATAGTATGTCAGTCACGGCCGTAAATAAAAAAGCCTCAGATCAGGCGAAACCTCGGGCGACAATATTCGGCCAATTTGACACCTTATTTACTTTTACGGTCTAAGGCCATTATTATCATTTAAAAAATTCAAGAGTCAATTGGTTTAGGTTTTCAAAAATTTTTTATTTTAGCCCACAGTGAAAAATTGTTAAACATTCATTTACGTAAACGTTTTGAAATTTTATTTCTTACTAACAAGGAAGGTACCCGAGGTGTACCTCACCGATTTTCTTGAAATTGTGATATGTTGTAGAACATCAAAAAATATTCGACGCGTATTTTTTTATACGTGCCCATAAGCCTATTTAAGGGGTGAAACCCACCCTTGAAGTTCACCCCTAAAAACAAATTTTTTTTAATTTCTCGAATACAATTCGTAATTTTTTACTAAAACAAAGTGGGTAACACTTGTTATTGAAAAGCACATATTTATGCATTGTTTTTAGTCATCAGACTCGTAACCCCCGTTTTTTATTAATGAAAAACTATATTTGATGACCATTTTTTTCACTATACACATTCCAAAATCTGTTAAATCTTGACAAAATTAATTGTTTTATGCACAATAATCAAAAATAAAGTTGACCTGTTCCGGCATTTTCAAAAAAAAAATCCCTTGAGGGGGTGAGCTACCCCTAACATTTATACTATTATATTACATTATTCCATTACGATATCATGGTGTCAATTTCTTGGATACTATTAAAATTGTTAAGTAGTTGATGTAGTTTGAAATTTTCTGAAATCAGCCCTTACAAATGAATTCATCCCTAAAACTCAATCTCAAGTATTATTTTTTCATTACTTGAAAATACCCTAGGACTATTCAGTGGCGTAAAACGTGTAATAATATTAGTTCACATCCTTGGTATTGAATTAGAATTCTTCACCCCACTAATGTATCAACCCCTATTTTTCAATAAAAAAATGACACCCTTTTCCATATGAAAATACTAGTTTCTTGAGTTTGACGAAAAAAATTTTGGCAGTATGCACAATATTCAAATACGAAATCGACTGTTCTCACCTTAATAAAAGTAACCTATAATAAGGGGTGTACCAGCCCCACAGGAGATATTGTCGTATCTCTATGATTTTATTCTTTTTCTATGGGACTTTCAAAAGTAATAAAAAATTAATGATTCAAAGTACAAAAAAATTTTAAATTTAATATTTCAATAGTTTCGAGTTTTAATGTTACTTTTTATAATCCTGGCATTAATGATAATCATTAAAAAAATGTTTCAAGCTGCTGAGGCGACTGGAGGATCTACGCGCGGGCTTAGGGCTAACAGTTGGCGAAATCTTGTGCTCGGTATCAGAGCTCCTCGAAGGCGTTGCGAGGACCTGGTACGAGCTCAATAAGCTCAAATGGAGGAGCTACGCCGACTTCATAGCCGGCGCTCGCCGTTGGTTCGGGTCGAGCGAGTTGCAGCAGCAGAGGCTGCTGCAAGAGGCCCAAGCCCGTTATCAAGAGAAGGGAGAGCTGGTAAGGGAATACGCTTGCCACCTCCTCTTCATGTTGGCCCAGCTACGCCCGCCGTTACCGGAGCAGAGGCAGTTAGATTTGCTGTATGCAAATCTCCTACCCGCCATCCGGATGCAGCTGCGGAGGAATGCGTTCTCCAACGTGGACGAATTCCACGCCCGGGCGACTGAAATCGAGACCGCCTTGCGGGACGACGAGCGCCCGAGGACCAGGTTGGAGCCAACGTCCACGTTGTACCCCGAGCACATGGGGGTGTCAGCTAAGGCACCACCGCCCCGGGCAGGACCCCGAACGGCGGCCATGTCCAACAAGCCTCGGGGTAGGGAACAGCTACAACCCGAGTCGCCGGTTAAAGTCCCGGCCAAGAGACCCGAGGACCGGCCCACAATCGCTGCAACGCAGGCGACAGACCGCATGGAGGATCTGTCGTCGCAGATTGCGACCCTGCGACGCGATATGGACCGGTACTTTAAGGAGAGGAAGGCTAACTCCCCCAGGCGGCCGAGGGGTCGGCCGCAAGAAAAGGGGACGAATAAAACCCCCCCAGGGTCTCCTGGCCAGCGACGAGAGGGTCAGCGGAGGAAAATAGACTACTCCCAGCCGATCAAGTGCTCGTCTTGTGGTAAACTAGGCTTTACCAGAAGGTACTGCCCGGATTGCAACAAGGGAAACGGGCAGGGAAGCGGAGGACGGAGGTCCCCTCCGCGTCCCCAGTAAAGGTGACCTCTCGTCGCGGGTCGCTGGAACGGGGCAGGGGCCCGCCAGCGACCCCAGGGTTCAGGAAGGTCTCACCAGGGATATCGGACCCTACGAGACCTGGCAGTGCGGTGGCGTTGGAAGCGACAGCGACCGAACAGATGCCTGATCTGGGTAACCGGGCGTTTTGTATCCTCGAAGGGTACGGAGGCCGGATTCAGGTGGTGGAGCAGGGGTTTGAATGGGACGGAGAGGAGACCATCAGACCCAAAAGCTCCAGGAGACCCCCTGACGCTCCGGAGGATCCGCCGGCGACCCGGACACCTGCGGGTGAGAGCACGTCGACGCGAGTAGCGGCTGCCCAAGGCAAGAAGAGCCGTGAAAGCCTCCCGTCCACAGAGGGGAGAGAGACGGCGAAAGCTCCCCGCAGGTATAGACCCGAGGATGAGACCCGATGGTGGCTTCAGGTGGGGATAGGTGCCTACAAATTAAGGGCACTCTACGACACCGGGGCCTCATCGACGGTAATGGGTCAACTCGGGCTTAGGTTGGCATCAGACATGGGGCTGGGCCTGGACGTCACGCGAGCGGGAGAAGCGAAGCTCGCCGACGGTCGCTCATGTCCCATCTTGGGTCATGTGATTTTCCCCTTCACGGTAGGGGGAATCACAAAAGATGTAAGGGTCGCTATAACGCCACTGCTGTCTGATGACTGCTACGTCGGCGCGAATTTCGTAAGGGAATTCAGCGCCAACCTGAACCCTGACACGGACCAACTGTACTTGGCGAAAGCCAAAGTGGCAGTACCGTTGGAAGTGGCAAGCGTCACTGGTACGTCGTGCCTCGCACCCGTAGGCCTGGTAGAAGCCACGGAAGCACAGCGTCAAGAAGTGGCTAGCCTCGTCGACGGATTAATTCCAGACGGAGGCGAGTGTTTAGGCTGTGCTGTGGGGGTCGAGCATGAGATAGATATCGGAGACGCTCGACCCTGTAAACAGAAATACTACCCGGTCTCCGACAGGGTGCGAGACGAAATGCACGCGCTGGTCAAGGCCATGCTGGACAACGACGTCATTGAACCAGCAACCAGCGGGTGGTCAAGTCCAGTGGTGATGGTTAAGAAGGCAGATGGCAAATATCGGTTCTGCGTAAATTACCAGAAGGTAAACGCAGTAACCAAGCCGGACGCCTATCCATTACCCTTCATGAGCGACATCCTGCGAAGGATCAAGGATGCTAAGTTCATCTCGACACTGGACTTGAGTAGCGCGTACCACCAGATACCTCTTAAAAAGGAGTCGCGCCCCATTACGGCGTTCACAGTCCCCGGCCTGGGGCATTTTCAGTTTAAGAGAATGCCCTTCGGATTGTCTTACGCCGGCGCGACCTTCCAGAGGTTGATGGACAGAGTGATTGGTCCGGATTTAGATCCTTTCGCTTTTGCGTACCTCGACGACGTGATTATTATCTCGCCGTCTTTTGAGGAGCATAAGCGACACCTGGGATTGGTTTTACAACGAATCCTGGGTGCGGGCCTCACTGTGAATAAGACCAAAAGCCACTTTTGTAAGTCGGAAGTCAAGTACCTGGGAGTCCTAGTGAACCGTGAAGGGGTAAGGCCAGATCCAGAGAAGATCAAGCCCATCATGGAGTACCCAGTACCACGGACGATCAGACAGGTGAAGCGGTTCATGGGGATGATGTCGTGGTATCGTCGCTTCATACCCGACTTCGCAACCATTGCTGAGCCGATAAACCGCCTGACGAAGAAGAGTGTCCCGTTTGCGTGGCAGCAGGAACAGGAGCAGGCTTTCGAACGGTTACGAGACGCGATGGTCTCGGCACCGATCTTGCAGTCGCCAGATCCCAGCGCGCAGTTCGTGTTACAAACGGACGCGAGCGATAGTGGGATAGGCGCGGTATTGACGCAAGAAATCGATGGACAGGAGCGCGTAATTGAGTACGCCAGTCGCTCCCTAAACAGTGCGGAAAGGAACTATACAGTCTCCGAACGAGAGTGCCTGGCAGTAGTATGGGCTATCGGGAAGTTCCGGCCATATGTTGAGGGGCACCACTTCAAAGTCATCACCGATCATAGTTGCCTTAAGTGGCTCCACAGTATGAGGAATCCTACAGGAAGGCTAGCGCGTTGGGCGTTAGCACTTCAAGGACACGTCTTCGATATAGAGTATCGAAAGGGAGACCTCAACGTGGTGCCAGACGCTTTATCTAGGGCCTATGAGGAGGGGGTGGTAGAAATGGGTGCTATGACTCATCAGCCGGAAACTGCCGACGCCTGGTACCTTCAAAAGTATAGAGAGATATGCCAGGATCCACATTCTCAACCTACCTGGAAGGTGGTCGGAGGGAGATTGTATCACTACAAACCGACTGAGGAGAGCGAAGGGTCCATCGACAACGAGGAAGCCTGGAAACTAGTGGTTCCTACCGAGAAGAGGCATCAAGTACTCGAGGAGGTACACGATGCGCCAGCAGCGGGACACCAGGGGAGAGAACGAACGTTCTCCCGGGCTAGGCACCTGTATTTCTGGCCAAAGATGTACGATCAGGTCAGAGAGTACGTGAGGAGTTGCCCGGTATGTCAGCAATGCAAGGCGGAACAAAGGCCGCCTTGCGGGCTGATGGGTCGTCGAGAGGTCTCGCGACCCTGGCAGGTGGTGGCCAGTGACATTACTGGCCCTTTCCCAAAGAGCTCGAGAGGGTTCGAGTATATTTTGGTCTTTTTAGACCTGTTCACTCGGTGGGTGGAGTGTGTACCCGTACGTAAGGCCAATGGTCGGACCATTGTACGGGAATTGCACGACAGGGTGGTAACCAGATTTGGAGCGCCAGAGATATTTCTTTCGGACAACGGGACCGAATTTAAAAATCAAGAGGTCGATGCCTACCTGGCCAGGAACGGCATCCGGCGCGCCCTTACCCCAGTTTACCACCCACAGGCAAACCCCACGGAGCGAGTGAACAAAACCCTCAAGGCCATGCTCATATCGTACGTGGAGCGGGACCATAAAAGCTGGGACGAGCACCTGCCAGAGTTCAACTTTGCGTTGAACTCGGCAACTCACAGCGCGACAGGTTACAGCCCGGCTATGCTGGTCTTCGGTAGACAGCCCACTCCTCCCTCAACCTTTAGGAGGGCCCAGGATCAGTTGGCTCGGGAAGCTTCCGAGGGCCAAGAACTGACCGAATGGGGCGAGCACATGCGCCAGTTACCCAATTTGTGGGAACGCGCTGGCTCTAAGTCCAGGGAGGAGGCGGACCGTCAGGCGGTCTACTACAACCGGAGGAGACGTCAGGCCGACTTTAGGGTTGGGGACTGGGTGTGGAAGCGGAACCGCATCTTGTCTTCCGCAGCTCAGGGCGTTTCGGCGAAGTTGGCGCCGAAGTATGCTGGTCCCTACGTAATTCAGGAGGTATGCGGGACGAATACCTACCGCCTAGGTAACCAGCAGGAAGAGTTGCCTGAGCTGATCCACACCAAGGACCTCAAGCCCTATTTCGGTCCATTCTCGGATGAGGACAACGAGGAACCAGAAGGAGGGGACTCAGCACCGTTGGAGGAAGAGGAGGGCGTAGGCGACCCGCCAGCGAAAGTCGAGGAATCCAGCGAGGATCCGATAGGCGAGCGCGTCGCGATTGCAGCCCCCGCGAACGAGTGTGAGAAACCCGCGGCGACTCCAAAGGTACCGATCGAGGCGCCGGCTAAGCGAGGCCGGGGTAGGCCGCGCAAAAACCCTGCGTGCGAATCTCAGGCACCAGGTGAGGACGACCTGGATGGCAATGCGGTAAGGGGAAGAGGCAGGCCACGTAGAACCGCTCAGCACGTGCGGAAGGTGGTCCTGCCAGCTACCCCCGCAAATGGGCCATGTTCGCGAGGAAAGCGCAGGGGACCGGGACGTCCTCGTAAGCAATAGCGTCGAGCGTGACACAGCGACGGGTAGGTTGAGGGCTGAACCTGAGAAATCCCTTAACCCCACTTCTTCTCTTTTCAGATGGAGAGGAAGCTGGTCATCAGTGAAGAGGCCCTCGAAACGGCCACCCAACTGCTGCTCGACCTAGGACTGGGTCCGGGCGCCGATCGGCTGATCGGCGATCTTCGCAGATTTGTCCGGGCCCAGGTCGAGGTGGCCGCTCGCGAGGGCCGCTCGCGCCAGCGGGTGGACGACTTCCTCCGGGAAGGTATGAGGGCCCAATCATCCAAGCCCTCGACCAGGGAAGCGTCCACCCAGACCGACGGCCCGTCCGAAGAGGGGCGTCGGTCTCAGTCCACGCAGGACCAGGGGGTGCAGACCCAAGGGTCGAGCGCGGCAACGACGGAGAGCTCGACCCAGTGCCCCGGGCCAAGGGAGGCCTGCGGCCAACAACAGTGGGTCTGCAACAACCCACGGGTCCCCCAGCAAGATGGGCTTGTAAACTCCTGGAGGCACGTGAGGTTGGGCCTCCAGGAGTTAGAAAATGCGTGGGAGTTCGTCGGGGAACTCCAACGCCAGGTGCACGCGCACCTGGGGGAGTTCCTCGACTTCCGCGGCGCCCAAGAAATGCTGGGGGAGTGGGCTCCGGTAGTCCGGCGGCAGAGGGCCTATGGTGAGGCCCTCCTGCGCGTTGACCGGGGGCAGGAGTCCCCAGAGGCCGCGGGCCCGCCGGCGGTGTTACCACCGGCGGCCTCGACGAGTAGGGACGCGGCCAGGACTCCGGCCAAGCCCCCGACCAAGACTCAGCCCAAGAGAGTCTCGGGGGCCCCCGGCGCCGGACAGGAGTTCACGGTCCGCGTGGACGGGTCGGTTTCCGACCCTACCGTGGTGGTGCGTACCATGGGAGGACGCACATCCGCCACGGTGGGCGGCGTAACATTTATCGCCGCCCCGGCAGCAGCAGCCACGACGCCCCAACAACCAGCAGGGAGCCAGGGCCGTGGGGCGGAGCCCAGCCTCATCAGAAGACCGGGCAAGGGCTGCTATATCTGCGGCCATCCCGGCATAACCACGACCTCCAAATGCCCCAACAAGTCGGAGCACTGGCGTTACCCCAGACACAAGGCGCCAGGGGGCTCCGGCAGGTGACGTGGGGGAGTGGTGGCCCGGGATGGGCGAATAAAGCCAGATGTTAAAGAGGATGGATTGCGCTGATTTCTCTCCTTTCCCAATCCTGTCCTTAGGGTCGCGAGTCAATGGGGTAGTTCGATCCGGTAGTTCGAAGCTAGGAGGGGGCCTGCAACGATTACCGAAAATCGTAAGACTCGCGCGAGGTTAACGAGCGGCTAAGCGAGAGGAGCCGCGTTCGGTTCGCGAGAAAGAGAGAGCGCGTAAGGGGCAATGACCGGGAGGGGAGGCTCCGACCGGCAGTATGACTGTGCCACTCAGTCAGTTCGTGCCGATCTAACCTCCGTTTTTTCCGAGCCGTCCAAGTTTCGTGCGTTTGCCATTGACGTTGAGAACTTGAGTGCGTGGGTGTGCTAATAGCAGCAGCGGCCGTAGCAGCAGCAACAACTGCAGTAGCAGCAACAGCAGCAGCAGCAATAGCAACAACATCAGTAGCAGCAACAACAACAGCGACAACAGTTACGAGGCGGCACAGCAAGCATCGAAGCGGCGTCTAGCAACTTGTTGTTCGGATACGGTTGGCCACCGTATCCTCATCGATATCGCGGTAGGTGCACCTTCTTCCCATTGTTAATCGTTGTTATCATTTGCGTGCGAATCCGCGCAGCGAGCGCGAAGAATTTGTTTGTTGCGCGCGAGCAGGTAGTTCGCGGTAATCGCGGTTTTTTTCTCTCTCTCTCAAACAACGTGTCTTGTCATTCACGCGAGCGTGCGAAAGTCTCTCGGCAAAACTCCCGTGTAGTTAAATTGCATCAATAAAGTACATGTTGATCGTTACTTTCGAGTTAAATAGTCGTTATTTAGTCTTTCCTTTGTCCGGAGGTCGCGCCAGTGTTTATTTTCAGGGGATTCGAATTCGCCGGTTGCGTAGCACGAATCGTGCGATTATCGATAGACGCGAGTCGACGACTTAGGTTCCAGCGGCGGCCGCACGAGCGCTACTAGCAAGGGGCGACAGCGCCGCCAAGCGGTGAGTTGGGGGAACCCAACTCGGAACAGCGAAGAGACTCTGCGCAGGCGCACTCCGAGGCAAGGTAGGTTACTGTGCTTTGAGCACATAGATAACAAGGCTTCGTCTAGTTATAATAAGGGCACTTTTTTAGATATTATAGGCTAGGCGACAGTCTGTTACAAAGCATAATGATTTCTTACACCAAGAGCATCTTACAATTGCTGAGTTAGAGCAACCAGGAACTTCACAACGCTCATTACAATCATTACCAAAACTAAAATCTACGGGGTTATCAAATTTATCTGGCTTTGATTCAACGTAGCCACTTTTATACCATGAATATTTGAATAGGTATTGTATCGAGGAGATGACAATTGATTATGTACCAAGGATTGGAGTTTTATAATGTTATTTCTTTTATGAAGTTCTATATCCTCATTCATTAATGTTACACTGTCCTCGAAGCAACGGACGTAATTTTTCCACACTCGGAAGCCGAAAGCATCTAGTGGCTGAATTTTGCCTGTTGTTCCTTTTGGAATTATTTTTACATCAACAATTTTGTTTGGAGGTGCTGCTTCCTTTACAGCATCAGGGCAATGCCCACTCCACGAATCAATTAATAAGACACTTGAATGCCCAACATTGGGAAAATACACATCCTTCAGCCATGTTTTGAAATGTTCTGTAACCATTGAAAAAACTCATTTTTATTCACATGACATAAGTTAAAAACTGTAATCATCAATAATAAATATCATACCTGAAGTCAGTTTGCCAGAAGCGGAAGGCATCACGTAAATATTTGATGGCTTGAATAATTTGGATTCTACTACCGGTCCAAAGGTTCATTTACTTTCTTTTAAAACAATGAATAATGGGGAAAGCAGTCTCCTATCACCTGAAATGAGTGGTTGAATTGTGTAACTGTGAGTCGTCGAACTTACAGATTCTACAAGACATTCAATTTGCTTTTCGCCTTCAATAGCTAGTGTTCTTCCCGAGTGCATTTCAATTTGAAATCCACTCTGATCTGAATTGTAAATTGATTCCAAACCTTTGCTTTTAATTATTTTTTTCACATCTGAAACAAAATCATCAGCTGTTTTTTGTAAATATTCTCTCCCTTCAACAGTCTTTTTTGTTACGAATTTATTTATCTTTCTGCTGACTATTCTGTGAGCCTTTTTAAAATTTTGTAGCCAATGACGTGACGCTTTAAACCTTATATCTTCATGTCCAACGATTTTCTGAGCTTGTAATGCCCATTTTTGTAAATCTCTATCGTGAATTATATAACCGGCATCGGAAGCCGACTGAAAATTATCTAATACAAATTTACTGATTCTTCCAATTTTTTCTTTATAAGTGCCTCCTTTATTCAAAGTATGCGCCCATCGTTTCAACTGTGTAATTGATTGGACTTTTCGAAATCTATGCTGCACAGTTTGCAGAGCGAGATTTTTCGTAACTCCGGTTCTCCAATAGTCCACAGCTTTTCGTTTGTAATCCCAAGATAGATCTTCTGTATCCGCTGTACATACTAGTGAGTGTTCATAAACATCCGCTGACCAGATTTTATCAATATCTTCAACAATATGCATTTCAGTATCCTTAAATGGTTCTTGAAAAGCTAATGTAGATTCCACAATGAATTCTGGATCCTCAAAGTTATTTATACAATCAAGTAATAGTTTTTCTATATTATCCTTCAAAGCAATTTCATCTTTAGTAATGAAACTTTCTTGTATATTCATAGCTTGAAAAGATAATAATAATAATTGTATAACATTTATAGGATTAATAGTCATTTTTCCAATACCTAGAAATAATAATTATTATTTGTTTTTTATATGATGAAATCCGAAGCGCATTAATTTGAATATTTTTTTACAAAGTCAGGCAATAATTTTTAATATCATTTAAATCAACATTACACTGACAATTACGTATCAATTTCATTTCTAATTTCTTCCAACGATAATTAAATATTGAAAATTCCAAAATTTCTTGTCCATCTTTGATCCCTCACCAATTCTGGAAAAAGACCACATAAAAATATGAAGTATTGCATTTTATAACTCTTTATAAGCTATATCTAAATCACTAATTAAAAAATTATTTTCGTCAAATACGATGTGAGTATGAAAATTTTTGAGCTTTTTTCTTCGGAAAAATATTTAATTCAAAAATGTAGAGTAAAAAAAATGATGAAAATAATTTTTTATGGTTTCTTTAGATAGGGCTTGTAAAGAGCTGTAAAATAGAGTACTTTCAATTTCTGTGCGTTTTTTGAAAAATGGCGAGGGCATGTATACAATATCTATCAATTACCGCATTAAGAAATTTTACGCAAAAGGAAATTTTACTTACAATTAGGAAATAAGTATTGACCAAAAATTATATGGTAGAATTAATATGTACGAATTCCAAAATACTATGTTATACTTTGATGAAATTTGAAGTTTGAAATTTGGTTGCACATTTATTGGATTCCAATGTAATTTCTTGTAAATTCAACAAACACTGCACTCACAATTAATATACTGATTCAAACGAGCTCGATGAAGCTCTGACTAAAGACTGATGATGAGAGGTAATATCGAGTATTCGAGTGTTGTTTTGGCGAGCTGATTGTGAGTTCAAGAGTGTGATCGCATCGTCGAAAAAGGTCTTATCTATCCAAAACATAGCAAGACGATAATTTAACCATTGAGGTTTTTCCCACCGTCCGATCTCGACAATAACAACAAGAAAATGATAAATTTAATCTTATCTTGTTATTTTAAGCTGTTCACTTCTCTTAATTTGTTTTCCAAGCGTTTATACGTTTATTCTTCGTATGCATTTATTCGATAATTAGTTAGTTCTTCTTGCTTTGAATCGTTAATTTTTTATTACTTTTGAAAGTCCCATAGAAAAAGAATAAAATCATAGAGATACGACAATATCTCCTGTGGGGCTGGTACACCCCTTATTATAGGTTATTTTTATTAAGGTGAGAACAGTCGATTTCGTATTTGAATATTGTGCATACTGCCAAAATTTTTTTCGTCAAACTCAAGAAACTAGTATTTTCATATGGAAAAGGGTGTCATTTTTTTATTGAAAAATAGGGGTTGATACATTAGTGGGGTGAAGAATTCTAATTCAATACCAAGGATGTGAACTAATATTATTACACGTTTTATGCCACTGAATAGTCCTAGGGTATTTTCAAGTAATGAAAAAATAATACTTGAGATTGAGTTTTAGGGATGAATTCATTTGTAAGGGCTGATTTCAGAAAATTTCAAACTACATCAACTACTTAACAATTTTAATAGTATCCAAGAGATTTACACCATGATATCGTAATGGAATAATGAAATATAATAGTATAAATGTTAGGGGTAGCTCACCCCCTCAAGGGATTTTTTTTTTGAAAATGCCGGAACAGGTCAACTTTATTTTTGATTATTGTGCATAAAACAATTAATTTTGTCAAGATTTAACAGATTTTGGAATGTGTATAGTGAAAAAAATGGTCATCAAATATAGTTTTTCATTAATAAAAAACGGGGGTTACGAGTCTGATGACTAAAAACAATGCATAAATATGTGCTTTTCAATAACAAGTGTTACCCACTTTGTTTCAGTAAAAAATTACGAATTGTATTCGAGAAATTAAAAAAAAATTGTTTTTAGGGGTGAACTTCAAGGGTGGGTTTCACCCCTTAAATGGGCTTATGGGCACGTATAAAAAAATACGCGTCGAATATTTTTTGATGTTCTACAACATATCATAATTTCAAGAAAATCGGTGAGGTACACCTCGGGTACCTTCCTTGTAAGTTTTATGAGTTGTTAGATTTTCAGTTTTCAATATTCTGTCGTAAATTCTTGTGCAGTTATAAGCAGAACTTTTAATTTTTGTTTCTTGATACATGCTTAACCATACAAAATTTTCTCATAAAGAGTAACTATAGTAGTGTTTGAATTCCGTTCGAATCTTTCGTGTTGTACTTAAAAATTTCATAGTAATAATTGAAAAATTTTTATTTGCAATCTTCGTTTTAGTTATTTTTTATACAAATCACAAATTGAATTTTTAGTTAATATTGATTTATCTAAAAGCCATAGTTGATACTTCTAATCATTAAAAATTCACAAAATAAACATACCGTAAATTATTTTTTTTCGCAATGCCGAAACGAAAACAACCATCATCAAAATCCTCGCGCCAAAACATTACAAATGTTTTGCTCGAAGATTCATGTCAGTTATTGGAATACGATAACCGGATTGACGTTTCCGTCATGCCTAATGCTAATGATTCGGATATGGAATCAGACTTGTTTAGCGATGATGATATATCTGATAAACGAATGTCAAACGAAATTGAAAAGGTACTATCTTACAAGCAGATTACCAACAATTATTCTTCTGATCAAAAGTATCTAGAAGAAAATCATAAATATAATTGGACATTAGGAGAAAAAAAAGTGCGCTGAAACACTTAAAAATGAATATTTATTGACTGATAAACAACGGGATGAGATTCTTGCGAGTTCGCCAACTAAATTGTTCGAAACATTTTTATCTGCCGAGATAAAAACTCATATTATTGAAGCCTCTGCCGAAAATGATTTGCATTTATCAATGAGTGAAATGAATACTTATTTGGCTATAATAATTCTAACAATTTTCAATAAAAGAGCAGAGATAAGTGACTATTGGTCCACCAATCCATTATTGGAGTGCTCCGTTGTAAAATCAGCTATGTCCCGTAATAGATTTCAACAAATCAAAGGGAAAATGTTATATTCCAAAAAATCTGAACAAAATCAAAATAACTTTGCCTGGCGAGTACGTACTATCTTTGAAATTTTCCGGAAAAACTTGAAACAATTTGATTTTTTCCAAACTGCTATAGCTGTTAATGAAATGATGGTTAAGTTTTTCGGAAGGTTGGCAATCAAACAATTTATATGTAATAAACCAGTAAGGTTCGGTATCGAGATGTGGGCATTATGTGGAGCTGATGGGTTTTTATTTGATTGTGAAATCTACGGCGGAAAAAATGCAGCCATCGATGGAAACTTGAAAAAATGCGCTTTGGGAAGTAGAGTGGTTCTCGGTCTTTTAGAAAAACTTTTTATTACCACCGTAAGAAAAAAACTAAAAATATACCATCTATACTGTGACAACTTTTTCACTAGCCCTGATCTGTTTGTACATTTGCAATCATTAGGTTTGAGAGCTATGGGAGTTGTGAGAAAAGATAGAGTGAAAGAAAAGAATGATTTAGATAAAAAAGCTTCATGCGGGACTTTTATTGTAAAACATGATCAGACTAGCGGTATGAATTTGATAACTTTGATGGACTCAAAAGAAGTGTCAATGTTTTCTACTGCTGCTGGAGCTGGATCTGAAAGTAAAGTTAAAAGATATTCCAAAGAAATGAAAAAAAAAGTTGAAATTAAAATGCCTCTTGCATTTACGACCTATAATAAGTTTATGGGTGGTGTCGATATACATGACCAATATTGTAGCAAAGCATCACCATCCATGAAAAGTAAGAAGTGGACTTTTTCAGTATTTATAAGAATTATTGAATCATCTATTACTAATGCGATTATATTGTTTAATGCTGTGCCTCCAGAAGGGACTGAAAAATCGACTGTCAAATATTTTGCAATAAACATTGCACAAAATTATCTATCATAAACTAAATTAAAAAATAACGCCTATCTCAAAACTACCGTATATAAAAAGTGCTCATCCGATTGTGGTAAACGAAGTTTTTGGTATTGCAATCAATGCAATCAATACATTTGTCAAACTTGTTGGAATGACTCTCATGCTGAATGAAAACACTAACTTTTATAAAGAGTTTTATTACTGTTCAAATTATATTAAAAAATTATAAAAATTAAAAAACTATACAAACAAAATTTAAAAAATGTAAAAAAAATAAAAAATAAAAAAAAAATAAAAAAGACTCTTTATATCACGTTTACCTCCATGTGGTAAGGGTCGGGCAACGACAAAAACATTTTGTCGGCAAAAAGACGTTGGTTTACATTTAGTTCTTTTTTATGTAATTTATACTAGGTATAATATTGATTAATTTTTTACTCAAAAACTATTGACTCAATAAAAAAATTCATAATAACAAAAGTCTTAAAATTTACCAAGGAATACTCTCAATTTTTTTCAGAATTTTCCGAGTTAATTTTCGAATTCGTGGAAAATATGAAAATCGAAATTTCCAAATTCGCTGTAAAAAAATCTGAAAAAATTTGAGAGTATTTCTTGACTAATTTTAAGACATTTTTGTTCTCAGAAATTTTTCACTAAACCTGATAGTTTTGGAGGAAAAAATTCGTAAAGTGTAAAAAAAAATTTTTCCTTTCGAACGCCATTTTGTGTTCGCCATTTTGAATTTCGGAAAAAATCCAACGGCATTTGAAAGAAAAGACATCTATAACAGTGTTTCCAATGGTGTGTGCAAACTTTTTCCATTTCAAAATATACTTTTTTTAGAAAAAAAAACGCGAAATTTTGTGTATTTTCCGGAAAACCGGCCTATAACGTTTCCGGCTTACAATTTAGGTAAATTTTGTCAACGGCATTCGAAAGAGGAGGTCAAAATCTACAAGATGTGATGCTTGATAAATTTTTCATACGATTTTTTCATTAAAAGATATGAGGATGAAAGTTAAGAAAAAATTTGTGTTATTTGGGAGGAAAAGGGTTAACGAGCGTTGATCAGATAGTGATGTTGGATACGTGTGTGTCGTTGTTTGCGCTTAGCGTATCTACTACATTTTTGCACGTTCTACATTCAGCCGCGAGATCATGCCGGAATAATTGCGATGCGTATCCGTGAGGTCTACGGTTTATTGGTCGGTTTTCCCCAGCCAGCTAGGATTCTCTATTTTTCTTTTATTCACGATACTAGGATAATATTTTTCATCTTTAGGAAAGTGCGTTTATTTCGCGTTTTCTATACTCATCTTGAATTACGCGGAGAACTATCTTTGATCAGCAGTTCTTGCGAATCTCGTGTTGTCTGCAGTACCAGGAGTGTTGTTGCCTGTAAGCAGAATTGTACTTACAAACGTTGCGAGCGTTGTTAAGCGGAAGAACCTAGCTGTGCACCGTGAATTTTTGTTTGTTTACGTAATGGATGCGTCTTGTGCTCTGTCAAATCTCTTTGTTTTCCTCGCGGCCGGAACTTCTGAGCGTGTGACCGAGACTCTCGGCCAAAACATCGAGACAGTGTATTTATTTTTGACGAAATTAATTGTCAGTGCGCTATTCATTAACGATTGACGTATTTTCGTGCTATGATCTATAGCTTGCTACTCATCGATGCACGGAAGATGAATCCGAGTACTTAGCAGAATGTTGGTGTTTAGAACAGTTTCACGCTTGTTTTTAGGCACGAGCGTGACGAGTACAGATATTAAAGAATCGTACGGCGGATTTAGAATAATTCCCCCCGTTACATCGCACACATAAAAAATAAGAACATCGCGGGATACGTGTTAGAAATAAATATACTTTCCGCTATCAGACGTATAGTGATAATATAAATAATTTTAAAAAATTATAAATCGACATATTCTGATATTTCATTAAATCTATCCATGATAAATGAAAATTGTCTCAATAAAGATATCAATGTGAAATGGTTTTTATCTTAAAATAATTAGTAACAGCTTAATTTTTTTGTCATAAGTTCTAAAATTTTAATTAGAGGCCTCCAAAGGTTTATACAATTTTAACACCTTATTTTTGGAAAAAATTAATTTTACTGTACTTTTCTGAACGGTACTGTAACCAGAAATTATTTTAGGAAGACTCATTTTCTTCACTGAGATAGGTGCTATGGATTGACTCAAGTTTAGATTTAGTTTAAATGCTTACATTTTTTTGTTCTGATAAAATTCCAAAAACTAGTTCGTTATAATGCAAAGTCGTAGTAACATACAAGTACTTTCGACCAAAGGATGAAAAAAGAATATTTGCAATATAATCTGAAGATCCGCGAGAGAGATTGACGCATAGTCATAGGTTAATGGATATGATAAATTTAGTTCATAGGTCAGAGATCAGGCGTTAGGGCGAAATTTTCATTTATCAGGGCCATCAGTAGTGGGATTCAGTCGAAGTTGAATATATGGTCTTATAGGAGGTTCGGGTATCTTAAATGGTGACTGCGTGGTGATTATTTTAGTGGTTGGGTTCTTTTAAGAATATTTTCATCATAATTTAGACCGTTAGCAATATCATTATGCTGTAAACGTATGGACTGGAGTTATTCGTGACCGGATTATGAGACTATTCCGACTGATGAATGCTGAAATATACCTTTGACTTTTTCTAACACAATCTAATAAATTTTTTAAATAAAATTTTAGTACCAGAAGAGTAGAAAAATATTATTTTTTGTGTGACGGCTTACTTGGCTTAACCAGTAAGGGATTACTTCGATGAGGTAGTTAATTACTGTTTGATTTTCTTTTAGTTTGAAAAGAAAACATACTTGTTCCGATATTTTTGCAGTCATAGTCTGATTGCATTGACCGCAAAGGTGCCGTAGAATGGTCAGTATGTTCCATAAACCATAATCCTTTAGATCTTTACGTATGAGGAATATAAAAAGATGATGTTTACCATAAATCATTATCAGCATGTATCAGCACCTGCTAATATTGATGTATCTGGGAATATTGAAGAATAAACCTAAGAAAAATTACCAGAGGAAATCCATTCAGCAAAATTCCAAGTGCTTCAAAGAGCTAGCTGATGCTCAGAATGGCAGAAGGTTACTTCGAACAGTGTATGAAAACTAATCTGTTAAAGGCAGTAGCTACAAAAAATGATGGTAATGAAAACCAACTAGAGCTAGTCGATGCAGATGATAATAAAGACGATGAGCACGAACCAGATGATCCATATAATTCAATTTAGAACATAGGAAATAAAAAGATCATTTGTAGAAAATCGCTACAGTATCGTAAAAAAATTATAGTATTCTAATCTAGAAGTCATGTCATCTACAAGTTCAATAGTCCTCAAAAAAATCATAGAAAAGTCAGAAAAACTTGATGATTTATTTTACGACTTTTTACAACTTTTCTGTCAGTGGTAGCTGAGTGATTTTAACACAGATTGGATTTTATACATGAATTATAGATGAAATATTGCTTATTAGGTTATTAATTAATTTAAGTTGATTAAGTTACAATATATGCAGAAAGATAGTGTCCAGTTGTTTTTGTTTATTAATTATTATTATTTTATAATATGTCGCAACTACTTTCACAAGACTACAAATTAAACATTTTTACTAAAAAAAACGACCTAATCATTTATCCCTTTCATATATTGTCGCATACCTTGGTTATTACCAACTTATATTTTGTTGACACCAGTTTTTCATCATAATCTACCGTCTCTTTGACAAACTGTAACAATACTTATGCAGTACACCATCGTAGATGGTTGAAAGAAATTCACTGTAGCTGCTTTCCCAAGTGGTGTCATGCAGTGGAACACTTCTTTTTTTATAAGAAAACTTATTAACTTTGTCATCATCTTCTGGCTATTGTTCTTGCATTTCGTAATTGCGTTGTATAATTCAATTTTGATAACATAAATCATAGAGTTTTCATACAATCGTACTGTCATTATTGCGTCAATTTTAGTTGATATACTCGTATGTATAAATAAATCTAACGAAGTTTTATCAATCAAATTTATTTAAATGTGAGCCAATTTTCCACTCTACCGTGGAGTTCTACGCCAAAAATTACTTCGGAAATGGCTATTATCTAGTCTATAAAAAAACCATGCTGACCTCTTTTATAATTGGTTAATATTTTACATCGAATTCGAAATTCAATGAATGTTTCCATTACTTATGCATTTACTATTTTTCTAAATTCTTATCAAAATTAAACATTTATAAATATTTAATAATACAATTAGAACGTTATCGTTGTAACTTGTATGGTATTACTTATTAATTAATACATTATTGTTCATGCTCATTTATTATATTATTGTAATATGTTGGTAATTTCGCTTTTTAATATCTTTCAGTGCACATGAGTTCACTTTTCTTTCTATTTGAGGTTAATTGGTTGACGTTGAATAACTGGTATATTATTTATAACTCAATTATGCAAAATTAATAAACAATCAGTTTATTGTTTTGATTTGCAATGTGTATAAATATATCATAAATTTTCTAGAATGCGGAATCAGTAATGTGCTCTGCAGCGGTAATCTGTTAAATCCTATCATCAGTTGAATGACATGCGCACGCCGACCTCCTTTTCCGCCTTCGCTTACCGTCGCATCGTGGAACGGTTGTGATGCTCATTGACTAATATTCAATTGTGATTATCTTATTAATTAATTATCACAAAACTTGTTAATTGCGCTATCTTATTTAATTTTTTAAGACGAATCCAGCGGTACCAAATCCCTCATATGTTTGAGAATCATGTATTGTAAAATTGAACTTTCAATTGCTAATTAAAATAACATTCCTGCTTACTTAGATAATTTTTTTAGGTATCTTAGTATTTAGCAATAGAATTGATAAAATTATACAAAGATGGTTAATGTAAAAGATCGATTTTGACGAATAGAAAAATTGAAAAAAATTTTTTTTAATTTTATTACTCGGAATTGTAGAATCTGAAAAATCCTATATTGTTCAGTGTACTATTATACTATAACTCATATATATTATATTTATTACATTTTCATTGGATATTTTTATTTTCTTCTAACTCGTTATTATTAAATTTACATAAGTTTCATACTCATCTCAAATAAAGTTATTTTAACTGTGACAAAATACTACATACGACTAATAATTTATAAATATAAAGTACTGCAAAGGGTACGCCGTTAATTTACGTAAATTCACGTAATAACGCCTGCGGACAAGTACGGGAGGGCAACATAGGCCAGCATATAAGCCGATCCCGGTATGAGTACACGTATGTAAAAGAAGGATAGCATGAATTAACACTTAGCCCGCGGTTTTGAGAGAGGTAATATGTGCCTGTGTGCTCGGTGGAACCTCGAGAAAACCTCGAGATTAATGGACATGTATGGTGGTCAATTTAAAGGCATTTGTAGTAACCGCCGTAATAAAACAACTATTAAAAAAAATTTAAAGGTAATCAGTTTATTGCTTAAAATAATCCTGATATAGTAAATTATGTTGGAAACTCCCATTATTATACAAGGTCTGTTCAAAAAGTATCGCGAATTTTGAATTTCCGTGGGCTACGTAAATTTGATTTTTCATTTTTTGGTAGCGTTATATTGGTACTCATGTCTCTTACTTATGCTGAAAATTTTGAACGTTTAGTTAATTTTTGACAGCTGTTTTGCTTGGATGTGTTTTGGCTTGTCTTCGATTTTTGCCTATTCTAAAAAATGGATCAAAGAAACTATATCAAATTTTGTGTGAAAAACAAAATAAAGTGCGCGGACGCATTCCGAATGTTGACTGTGGCATATGGTGAAGCTACCTTGGACCAAAGCAACATTTATCGGTGGTACAAAATGTTCTCAGAGGGCTGAGAAGATGTGAACGACGTACAACGTGCCGGACACCCGAGCTCGTCTACAACAAACGAAAACATTGATAAAGTGAAGAAAATAGTATTGGCCAATAGTCGAATCATCGTCAGAGAAGTTTCTGAGGATTTAAACATATCGATTGGCTCATGCCAATCGATTTTAACCAATGATTTGGGCATGAGTCATGTCGTCGCGAAATTAGTGCCAAACTGTTCAATTTCGACCATAAACAGCATCGCGATAACATTGCTCAGGAGATGTTGGACTCGGTCCGTGACGACTCAAATGTACTCAAGAGGATCATTACTGGTGATGAATCATGGGTTTATGGTTATGATATGAGAACCAAAGCTCAATCATCCGAATGGAAGCTGCCGCATGAGCCAAGACCGAAAAAAGTGCTCCAAGTTCGGTTGAACGTGAAAAGGTTTTGCTCAGTTTTCTTCGATTACAGGGGCGTGGTGTATTATGAATTCTTGCTACATGGTATTACGGTCAATAAGGAATATTATCTGCAAGTTATGCGCAATTTGCGCGAAGCAATCCGCCAAAAACGTCCGGATTTATGGAAGAACAAAAACTGGCTTTTGCACCATGATGACGTCCCTGCTCACACATCGTTGCTTGTGCGCGAATATTTGGTCAAAAATAACACAGTAATGGTGCTGCAGCCACCGTATTTCCCAGACCTGGTCCTCTGTGACTTTTTCCTGTTCGTAAAACTGAAGAGGCCTATGAAAGGACGACGCTACGCCACGATTGAGGAGATAAAGATAGCATCGAAGGAGAAGCCGAACAAGATCACAAAAAATGTTTTTTTTAAGTGCTTTGAGAATTGGAAAAAACGTTGTCACAAGTGCACTATATCCGAGAGGGATTAGTTTAAAGGAGATAAAATAGATATTCATGAATAAATAAATAATCTTTGAAAACATACAAAATTCGCGATACTTTTTGAATGGACCTCGTACGTCAAGAATAATAAATCAAACTTTTGATAGTCAACCCAATAAAAAACAACAACACTTCATACGATGAGACGTGTCGTCGGTCTGTTTGTCGACCTTTTGAAATCTTTATTTAACAGAATATAAAAATATTTAAAAGTTTAAGAATTAATTACAAAAATACAGTTATACATTGAACCACAAAGTATACCAATTTTTCTGAGCACCAAATAAACATGTTAAAACATAAATTGAAAAAATTGAGAGAATAAATTCTCCCGTCAAGATAACAACGCATTACATGGATGTAAGACCGAGAACACAACTATACTGAAAATGAGAATATCAAAACTTGTTAATATATATATAAAGAGAAATCCACAGAGAAAAACTAAAATTTACTGTCAAAACAGAAGACTTCCAATCTCAATAAGCGAACAGCACTAATAAATGCTGTCAAAGAATAAAATTATACAAAAATGTTTAAACAAATTTAAAACCAGAAAGCTCAGTTCAAATTAAAATTAAAAAATAGGAGATACTTTTGATACTAAGAAAAAAATCTTTTATTTATAAAATTGCATATTAGAAAAAATCTTTTAATTCGTAAGTGCTGTTTACTTACAAACTGAAAATACTGACATCCAATATGCTCCAGGAATAGTTGATTATAGGTAAAAAATAAATTTTTAACGATTTATATAGTGAACTTATAGTATAAAATCTTTAATCGCATTTATCTCGAAACCATATTTTACAAAATGGTACGGTTTTCTCAAAATCTATTCGATCGATTTAAACAAACTAAAATTCTTTAAATTTTACAGAAAAATTACTAAACAATAAAACCTTGAAAAATCATAAAATAAATTATCCTAAAAGAAAGTTAATTTTTGACGTTTATCGAAAAACGTTTATAAAATAAAGAAAATATAAAAAATAAAATATTTTAAACGTTTCTTGTCTAGTTTTGAGTTTTAGAATTAGAACTTCGTTTGAATTTTAAGTCTATCTGTTACAGGAATCCCAGAATATGACGCACCATATAAATAAGCCTTTGCAAAACGCTCACTTCAGTCGTGGTGGTGAACTAAAATTACTAATAAAATTTTTTTTATGTACTTTAAATTATTCTCTACAATATACAAAAAGAATTATTTGTCTAAATAAAGTAGTTTTTTCACAAAAACAAAGTTTAAAATGAGTAATTGTTTTAATTTAGCATGAGAAAGTCCTCTTAATAAAATTTTTCTTTATTTCAGATAATTATCAGCTAAGATACAGTGGATATCGCAAATTTTTCAAACGGCGTTTTCGATAAAGCTCCATCATTTGCTTATTTCGGAATATTTTACATAGAAAAAATTAAAGAATATTGTTAAAACAATATTTTATAATGCACAAAAGGTTTGAATAAATTTGCTTTATACACATCGCTAAAAAATTTCGTAAAAAAAGTATTTTTTTGCCTTAAAACCAGTATTCTCCCTTAATAAATTATTTGACTATAAATTCCATACTAGCTATGTACTTGTCTCACTCTTCTTATTTACATTAATGGGATTCTAGAAACTATATGTCTCTCTGTCAAGAAATTCAATTTAGAAAAATGCGCTGGTATACTTGGGTATGTGAATCCATTTTTCTTGAATTTCTTTATCAAACTCATTATGAGCTTTCTTATGTAATTTATAATTTTTATAATAAAGTATTTGTTCGTGATAATCATGGGAAACGCTATTACTGTTATCATGGTGTTAATGTAATTCTTGATGATGAAATTCTTAGATATCAGATCTGTTATTTAAATTTTTATTACTACTAAAATATTGTTATTACTATTTCATTGTATCCGCATAGATACGTTATTGTAATAATCTAGGAAAAATTAAATTTTTTAAAATTACATTTTGTAAAGGTAATCGAATCAGAGTTCTAATTTTATGGTTTTCAAAGACGATCTCTAATTCAATAAGCTCGAATCCGTTCCATTGAATAGTCTTTTTCATATAAATTTATATATGCGCGTTAACACTGTTTCAACATTATTTCTGTGCCTTTGACTTTGTTCAGCTTGTTTATTCACACACTAGCTTTGCGGACTCTCGCTCGATGAGGAAATGTCTCTGGTAGATAAAGACATTTGCCAAAGTTCATTTTGATTTTTTTGATTAGATTTCTTGGATTCTCTATACTTTTTACCTTTTTATGCATTTTTCATCTTGAAAGTAAATTAATCTTTAACTCTCTCTATATCTTTAACTTTTTTCAGCGACTTATTTTGCGCTTGATGTATTAAATTTCAGCTTAAATGCATACAAATACAAGCTGGCAGCTGTGCACTCTCTGTATTTTTATTTGGTAAAATGCAAGTATGTATCTGTGTGTAGTATGTATTTGCGCGTGTGAAAGGGACAGAGAAAGAATCATCTCTGTCTGTCTCTCTCTCTCCTTTTTTATGGCATGAGAAGGCCTTTATAATGAAAAGAGTGGGGATCTCTCTCTACGGAGTGGGAGGATGATGGTTACTCAAGCATTACTCGTTTTATACCATGTAGATTTTACTCTGACGTAACAAGACGACCTTCGCTCTAACATGTACTTTCAATCATTGATAAAATGAAACTGTACGTCATGAATATGTACGTATATATTTTATTTATATATTTTATAAATCAAGCTATAACTTTATTATATTTATATACGTAATTGAATAACTTTTTCTAATTTGATTTTTCAGGAAAGACGTTAAGACAAACTATAGCGAAGAGAAAGACATCGAAACAATATCTTTGGAGAATTCAAAAATCTAAATTTTGTTGGTTTACAGTTATTTGATACTATTGTTATTACAAAATTTAATGATTGTATTGTTCTATATGAGTAATGTTCATTGCAAATAAACTTTTTCGTTGTTTCAATACTTAGATTCCATTCCTTATTTGTTTATTTATTAATTTGGATTATAAAAATTTAGTCAGTACATTCAATACTTATTTTGCAATTTCACAATCGATGGTTGTTATCTACACCAATTTTATCGCCTCTTTTGATTATTCATACATTCGTGCCAGCTCAAACTTTCTTGTATTCAAAGTAAAATCTGTTGACTTTCCCTGATCTTACAATAGAACCCATTATACAATTAAATTAATAAAATAAAATATCATTTGTTGGCAATCGCAATCATATATTTTTCAAGAAAACAGTCCAGCTTTCAACCAATTTATTTCGCAAACGTTATAAAGGACTTTTTAATCACAGGAATGGAATTCATGGCCTGAGAACTCTAAAAATACGTATTACAATTCAAAAAAATTCTGATTATCTTATTTCTAAATAAAGAAAAAAAATAAAATCATTTTCAAAGATTATTTTTAAAGTTAAGATTAGCTTTTTACCTAGAAGGTATATTTTTCCTAGATTTTCCAACAGATTTCTCAAGATATTAAATTTAAAAATAAAAAAAGTCCATTTTCCATACTGTGGATCAAGGAGGGTGGTACATGAAGTTGGCATATGTTGGTACCAACCTCCACAATACAGACTACCTTCGCCATAGCCCTACCGCCTGGGGCTGAGTCTTGTCCTACTAGAACATTGTCGTTACCATAGCCTGTTCGGGACCGTTTATAGCAGGCTTCGCAACGACATTCATCGATATTATGGACGCCGTGGGTAATGGTGAGGGATCGAAGTTTGCAAAAGCATAGGGGGTCCTCGCGTAGTTTCCGTCCTCGCCTTAATCTCTGGGTATTTTGCCACAGTTTTCAGCACAGATTCGAGGACACGTCTCTATTCTCGATGGTCGGCCGTACCACAATACCAGAATTAGACTACAGATATCCAGAAGCGTCTGTAATTGACGCATTGCACCTAACCCAGGTCACTAAAAATATACCCGCGCATATACTATTTCTTACAATAGTTAAAACCTATATCGGTTCGTGTGGCGAAACAAAGATTTCAAAGAACATTGACCACCCACCAGTATCCTTCTAGATAAACTTATACTTGATAATCCTCCCAAAAGTAGATCGTATACAGGAATCGATTTCTAAACGTGGACTTGTGTCAGGAAGTCCTAATTTGCATTTGTCTCTCCGGATGGCTACGAAAAGATTCAATGCCAATCCAACTCTCCCGTGGGATCCGGTAAGATCACGACGGTTTTCGTCCGGCTTACAGAAAGGCCATTAGAAGTCGAGCTATTTTATCATGCATAAACCCTACGTCCTGTGGAAAGATGGGATTATCATTTGGCCTTATTGCCAGTTGCGCCGAACATCATCGGGGCATCTTCCTTCGTCGAATAGCCCTCGGGGGTGTACTTACTCTGCGAAGTAGCAGGACCACTACTGACTTTAAGGCTGGTTTCCCAGTGATGGAAATGAAATAAATAGAGGGCGAGCAGTTCACCTGCCTCACCTTGTTTTTAATAAGTGATAAAATGGAGATATGTATAATACGAGAAAATTTAGTTAATAAATCTACAAAAAGATTTTATGAAGCTGTCGTGAATGAATGAAATGATGCAAGATTTGTTCAATTTCAAGATGGGCATGGAACCCAGATTAGTCTTTAGAGGAGCTTTCTTATCTTGCTCTAAATCTATCCCCTTAGCGTTGAACAGCTCTGTCATTCGGTGCTTGATTTTGGCCAATCACGCCAAAAAGTTGCTGACGGTCCGCAGCAATAGTCACGGCTGATGGGATGGACCAGTATTAGAGTGATTATCAGTGGCGCCTCGCCAGCGCCACCATGTCGATTGGCACCAGCCTTAATTTAACCACAGTTCAAGAACTACGCACATCCGTGGTACGATCCTCGATGGATCACGCTAGATTCGCAGATTAACGAGAGGCATAGTCATCAGAGGCAGGATATCATTCGCCGATGATGACTTCTCAGCTAGCAACGCCAACAGTTCGAATTGAAGATAACCTTTACAGGTTCTCTACAGATCACTATATTGGTTTCAAGTTCATCAGTGCCAGCATCGGCACTATTGCACACCAGCATACCTGCATAGGACTCACAAGTAACACTACCCAAGTGCCACTCACCAATTTCAACCAGACTTAGCACATCGTTAGAACACTAAAAATATTGAACCCGTGTTTTTTTTATTTTTGCGGAATCCACTTTTTAGGGGTAGAAACCACCCCTACCAACCCCTATGCGGGATAACCCACCTTACTCTGGGTAGAGCGAGTTCAATCGACTGTTTTTTGAAAGAATTTAACATCTCAACCAAATATTTTCTGCCAATTTCCAAGCAAGCTAACCTATCTAATCCTACATTTAGCGTTACCCAGGAACAACGACGAGGACGTAGTAGGTTATTGTTCCCTTTGGGGTGCTAGATTAACGTGAGTCCTCTCGCCTCTCACGATCGGGGTGCTAGATTAACATGAGTCCCCTCGCCTCTCACGAATGATAGATTTCCGTGAATTCCCTAGCTTTTCACGTATTTCTTGCAATAATGAGGACGATTCTCGTCAGTGATAGAGAAAAAATGCTGTATGCACAGAGGATTAGTACACCAGGCGCATTTTATTATTTTTATTATTATTATTATTGCAATAGTATTACATACTATACAGTAAGCGTCAACATTTTTAAAACAAAACTCAACAGGAGTTTGAACCTTTTCGGGTTTTTCTGTAATGTATCCAGTTTTCCACCATGCAAACTTAAACATATTTACAAATCGCGGTGATGAAAATTGGTTGTGGATTGACAATTGAATTTTAAGGATATTATTTCTTAAATGTAAGTTTATGTCATATCTATTTAAAAGAACTAGATCTGAAAAGTGTTTTAAGAAGTTTTTCCATGGTCTGAATCCATACACGTCTAGTGGTTGTGAAAATCCTGTGGCTCCAGCTGGTATCGTACACACTTTTACTTTTTTAGTCCCTTTGTTAGAATTAGTGAATATTTTTTCTTTCTGTTCAGTCCATGAATCTAGGCACAGCGTACTTTCGTTTCCTGCAATACGTAAAAAAATATCTTCAAACCATTTGATAGTTAAATTTGATGTTGATTTTCCTGAATTCGAAGCATATGCAACAATATTTTCAGCTTTATATATTATTTTTTCTATCATTGGACCAAATTGGCCGTATTTTCTTGCAAAATTATTAGTAAAGGTGATTTTAGAATACCATCGGCAGAAATGATTGGCTGTATTGTATAGCTATGAGTCAATGAATTCAGAGATTGAGCAAGACATTCAATTTTCAAAGTACCTGTAATAGCGAGTGTACGACCAGCGTGGGATTCAAGATTGAATCCTGACTGATCCGAATTATAAACGTTGCTTGGTCCTATTCGAGAAATTTCTAATTTGACTTGTTCAACAAAACTTGATGTTGTTTGTAATAATTCTGCTTTATTTGATATTTGCGCTTGAGTAACAAATTTATTTATTTTTCTCGAAACTATACCATTCTTTTTTTTTAAATTATGAATCCATTTAACCGAACCTGTAAATAATTTAGCGGATAATCCTATTTCTTCTCTAGCTTCCATAGCCCATCTTTTCAAATCTATATCATGAATAGGAAGACATTGATCTGTTGCTCTTTGAAAATGTTGAAAAACCTTATTAGAAATAAACTGTAACTTCTCTATTCTTTCGCCATTATTACTTATTTATTGTTCCCATCTGTACAATTGTTTGAAATCTTTCACTTTCCTGTATTTGCTCTGAACACTGCCTAAACTTCTCCGCGCCTTGGTTGACGAACGCCAAAAGTTAACAGCATTCATTTTGTACTCTATATCAATATTTTCAGTAACTTCATTTCAAATGTCTCATAAGATTCATCTTCCACTTCATCATTTCCGATCATTAAAGCCTCATCAGCAATTACACTATTTTCATTTAAACATAAGGTATCATAAGTCTCTAAAAATACATCATTATCAATAGCATCTTTTATAATATCAACTATATTTGCTGCAAAAGTGGTTTCTTCATCAGTAATTTTTGACTCTATGTTGTACATTGGATGTTGAAAAGGAAAGTTTAATAGTTTCAAAATATTTTTTGGATTCATAGTAATCCTTATTAACAGCTAAAAACTTACTCAAAATTTTTTAAATAAATTAAAACAAGATAAGCTTCAATTGTCTATACGATTAGTAAATTAAAAAAACAATAGGTGTAAATAATTTCATAAACGCTTACATATTATCACAAAATTAATGAATAGAATACAAATTAAAAAAAAAATTTTAATATTTCCATATATATTACATCGTTTAAAAGAAAAAAAATTATAGGGCACACTAAAGCAAAATATTATTTTAGACACTGTTAGTTTTCTATGTAATGCGTCACTTTCATATTATTTACAAAGAATAATGTTACATATTACTCCGACAACGAAATCTTAAGTTGTTCAAGAACGCTAATTATAATACTGATTTCTCTGCTGACAAAATTATAAAAAATATAAATTTCATAATAATTGGCAAATCATTAAATAATCTTTCTTTATGATTCAACAGTTACAAGGAAATCAAAAATATTTAGCCTTATATGACAACTCTTACAAACGAACTCAATATGTGAACAAAAATCTATTACGTCCTCGTCGTTGTCCTGGATAACACTAACAATAGCTTGAAAAAGATGGGTTTTGAGGATTGCATATAGCTTTGGGAGATAAAGTAATTATAAGATGATGGTGCAAGCAGATTAAGCTATTTAAAGCCAACAAACTCATTTTCTAATACAAAAATAATTGATTAAACTTACTCCACCTAGAGTTAAGTGGGTTAGCCTGCTTAGGGGTTCGTAGAGATGGTTTATTACGGTTGTGAGGGTTTGTTGAGGTAAAGTATATCAGGGTTAAGATGGATTTGCCTATTTATGGTTAAGATCTTAAATTATTTCAAAAAATAGTCGGTTGAACTCGCTCTACCCAGGGTTAGGTGGGTTAGTCTGCTTAGTGGTTCGTAGGGGTGGTTTATAAGGGGTTGTACGGGCTTATGGGGATGAGGTATGTCAATGTTACGGTGGGTCAACCTCTCCATGGTTGAGATCTTAAGTTTTTTATAGAAAGCAGTCAATTAAACTAGCTCTACCCAGGGTTAGGTGGGTAAGCCCACTTAGGGGTTGTTGGGGGTGGTTTATAGGGGTTGTGAGGGTTTGTGGGGATGTGGTGTATCAAGGTTAAGGTGGATTAACCTGTCTGGAGTTAAAATCCTAAGTTTTTTATTGAAAACAGTTGATTGAACTCGCTCTACCCAGGGTAAGGTGGGTTATCCCGCATAGGGGTTGGTAGGGGTGGTTTCTACCACTAAAAAGTGGATTCCGTAAAAATAAAAAAACACGGGTTCAATATTTTTTAGTGTTCTAACGATGTGCCAAGTTTGGTTGAAATCGGTGAGTGGCACTTGGGTAGTGTTACTTGTCAGATATGAAAAATGTCATTGAGGTTCACTTGCGTGGTTGTAATCTCCCCCGATACCAAATCCGTGGCATCCATCGCGAGCTTTCTAACCCTAGCAGAAAACCTTACGTAAGGTTTTAAAAGTCGTTCATAACTGAGTCTTTTTTCTTTCAGGGACATTGTAGACCATGTAACACAATGGTTTGCCTGGAACAAGTATATTATTAACTAGTACCCTCCTCTATCTACATTAACAACTACAGAAAAAATATAAACTACTAGCACCACTTCTACCATCCTCGAAAGTTAACAAAAAAAAAAGTTATCCAACGAAACCATAAAAACAAAACAACATGCATAGATACATGCGTCCGATCTGACGAGGGCACGCAGACAGGTACAGAGGTAACCAAAGAAAATCGCTGGCAAAATGATTTTTTCCGTTAAACCCCTCGCAAGCATCCGATGCTTTTACATGAGGGTCGGAGTTTGATCTCTCTAACCTTTGCAACCTAGGCACCGTCGTCCGATTGATTCTGATCCTAAAATTTATGGTACACAAAAACAATAAGCTATTACAACTATTAACCAGGGAGAGTAATAAAAAAATTAAAAAAACACAAATAAACTAACATAACCACATCGAATCATCGCCACGAAACAACTCCATCTATTAATCTACCAACGTGCTCCGCTACTACCTGATTTGTGTCTTCGTCATCTACTACACAGCAACACATACTTTTTTAGTTTCTTAACGCGGACGCGAATAATCTGCTTTTTACTAATGGTCGTCAAAATATAGATTTCTGGAGAGTTAACATCCAGAAGCTTATACAGGCCGATTATGCAGGATCAAACTTTGTGCTCTTATCAACCACAGCATTAGATAGCGTATGACCGATGCCAGTTCATTCATCTTGAAATGAGCCTAACGTCGGCCCAACCCAACCCAACCCAACTCGACCGCTGTCGAAGTGTCGCTTCTGTGTCTCTTGTGTTTTTTCAATGGGTCGAGTAAAGTGTTAAACCGATATATCCGATTTTTCAACACTTTCCTGTAAAAGTGGAAGCATAAAGCCGCGCTTTTCGACTTCACGGCATAAGCTCGTAGTGGGTTATGGTTCGCGATGCACATCCAGAAACGTGGAAAACACCTTGGTACTCAACTGATTCGCTGGGTTCATGGTGTAGTGGTATTCATTGAATTGTTTGTCTTACGATGATCTTGATTTAGGAAGATAGCCATTATCGTCTTTAGGGTTTCGTGATACGCTTACAAAAATCCACCTATTGACGGTACAGCCGGCAGGGCACATTTTCGATCCCATATCCCTTCAATACTTGGATTGATTAGGTTCCACAGTAATTTTTTCCATTACCACTACTATTTTAATAACTAAAAAGATTTTATTTTGGTTTCTCATAAATTGCGTTCTTATTCTTTTATTTTCGTAACAAGACATATATTTAACATTTCAATTGTTCTTTATCTTTCTTTTTAAATATTATTCACATTTAGACGGAAAAAACAGTCAATTTAACAGGCAAAATTACAAAAAAAAATGTTTTTATTACCGTTTGTAGCAGAGGGTAGAACTAACAATAGGAGGCAGGGTGGTGACTCTCCGATTTTCTTAAATCTTTGCAAGTCAGTAGATTATTGAAAAATATTAAATAAGTATTTTTAGCTGCTAATACGATGATTAAGAGGGTGAAAACCACCCCTAGAGCTTACGCTTAAATATCGCCATTAAAACACTTTTACAGATATTTTCACTTCCAATAAATATTTTTCAAGCAAATAAAATTATTTTTAATAAACCCCAATAGGGGGTGAAAACCACCCCTAGTTTACCTTTATATTTTTATGGATATTTTTATTTCCAATCAATTTTTTTGAACTAAATGAAATTATTTTTATTAACCCAATAACCAATAACCCAATAGAAAATCGACTTAAGAGTTTGCCTTCCTTATTTGGGAGGGTGTAAAATCATATTTTATCAAGTATATTTTTGTAATAAAAATTCAAAAATTAACTTAAAATAAATAAAAAAAAACTATTTTTATAATTTTCTAGGGTTTTTTGTTATTACAGGTCATCAGTTCGTCATCAAAATTTTAAAATCCAAGTCGATGGATCAAATACGTTCAACGAAATTTTGTTAACAATTTTTAATTTTAATAAATATTGGCTTTTTGATGTCGCTAAATATCAATTTATTACCATATTTCCAAAATTCATAATATTGAATCTAATACGGTGGAAGAAATTGACCATGAGAGTGAAATGTGTAATTTATGCAAAAAATTTTTACAGAAAATTGCAGATAAGTTTTGCAGATAATTTTTACAGATAATTTTTACAGGTAATTTTATTTGATTATTAATGAAATTTAATTATTATTTATTTTTAATTATAGTTATTAAACCTACATAAAATCTATTAAATTAAAATTTTAGTTTATTTAAATTAATTGATTTTCTGTTGGATTAGGCTATAGAGTTAATAGTATAATAATAATAGTATACACAAAAGATAATAATAAACAATGTAACGGGGTAGCTATCCTACAAAATGAGAAATTAATCAACGCAAAAACTCTCACGATGCAGAGCTAACCATCGCTCCATTAAACACGTATGGTTATACGTGTATTCGCCTTTACGTTCGATACTTTCATTTCAGTGTCTTCTTTTCATCCGAGTTGAACTCATCTTAAGTCACCTGACTTATGACACTCGATCTATATTCAGTATGAATGATTTAATGCCTAATCCTCCTAATCCTCTAGACGAAATCGGATTAAGACTTAAGTCTTTATAGATCTATTAACTATTAGAAAACGAAATGACGTAATCGACGAATAAAATTAACAAACTTTAATTAATAAATTTTCAGTCTTTTATGGGCCGAAAGACTAACACACGCGAATAGGATTTACAATTATTGATTATAATTCGATGAGAGAGAGAGAGAGAGAGAGAGAGAAATCAAAAATTGCCGCGAAATCTAACGCTCGGCGCGAATACAAAAAATTACGCTCGCGATAGACAAAATACTGTCGGAAGTATTTTGTTGCGCAATAATAAGGAGGTGCACCCACCCTGCGGTGCAATTACGGTGATCAGCCGTAAATGTTGAAGAAGATCAACGGTGCTCCTTGGATCAATCAACTGCGCTGCCTCGATTTCAAATATCTGCTGCTGCTTAACTTCCTCGTTGCACTCGCACGTATTAACAAATCCCAGAAAAACTTTTAACGAATAAAGGCGAAACACAGTGCAAAAACTATACGAGGTCTGTCCGGAAAGTATCGAGCCTACATTTATATCTTCGCGCCATAGTATTCGAGCGACCTCTACCGGACAGAAACGTCAACAGTAAAGCCTCACAAATCTATTGGTTACTTACTGACACCTGCCGGACGTATAGTTCATGCGCAGCGTGTCTTTGTTTACAGTACCTTTTACGCGTTCGTCGGATTTTAATATTGTCAAAAATGATTGAAAAACAAGATCAACGAATTTGCATCAAATTTTGCTTTCAACTCGGAAAAACGAGTTCGGAAACTATTGAAATGATACAAAAGGCCTTCGGAAGCGAGTGTATGAGCAAAACACGAATAAAAGAGTGGTATAAACGGTTCAAAGATGGTCGCACTTCTGTCGATATTGATTCTCGTTCCTTCGACGACAAAAACCGCAGATAATATTGAGCGGGTGCCACTTGCAATCGAACGAGATCGTCGTATGACTGTGCGAGAACTAGAAGCAGACCTTGGGATACCAAAAACTATCATTTCAGAAATTTTAACCGAAAATGTAGGGATGAAACTCGTGTATGCGAAATTAATCCCAAAATTGCTCACAGCAGAGCAGAAGAACATTCGCTTAGAAATCGCTCTGGACAATCCTGAAATGGTCAATAATGATGATAATGTGCTCAGAAAAGTTATTACAGGTGATGAATCATGGGTTTATGGTTATGATCCTGAAACAAAACAACAATCTTCACAGTGGAAGCATTCTAAATCGCCAAGACCAAAAAAAGCACGTCAAAGTCGGAGCAATGTTAAGTCAATGTTGATTGTTTTTTTCGATTGTGAAGGTGTTGTACATCACGAATATGCACCAACAGGTCAGACAATCAATAAAGAATACTACGTTTAAATTTTGAAGCGTTTGCGTGATGCAGTAAGAAGAAAACGGCCGCACTTTTGGGAAAGTGGTGACTGGCTTCTCCATCACGATAATGCGCCAGCGCATTCATCCAATCTTGTGCAGCAGTTTTTGAGCAAACACAATATCGCATTGCTTCGACAACTTCCATACAGTCCCGACATAGCCTCTTGTGACTTTTGGCTGTTCCCAAAACTAAAAAAACCACTCAAAGGATACCGATTCGATGACAAAACAACGGTTGAAAACAATGCGACGAGTGTACTTAAGGCTATCCCTAAAAGTGAGTTCTAGGACTGATTTGAAAAGTGGAAACATCGATGGAACCGTGTTATTCAATCAAGTGGGGATTACTTTGAAGGATGTCACCCACCAGATGATCAAGAATAACGCTAGCACGAAAATATAAAGGTAGGCCCGATACTTTCCGGACAGACCTCGTATTGGCGGTACTCTCGCAAAAGCAGCTAAGGTTTAACTGCCTATTTTCAAAACCTCCCGTGCCCTCTCTCTCTCTCTTAGTTGTTCGAACTAACATCGCGAATAGACGAATCGCGAACAGACCGATTAATCGAATCGACTACCGTTGCAACAATAACATCGTAATGTATTTAATAGGGATCACAAATTATCAAGAGATTAAAAAAATTATATTTGGATAAAATAACAATTTCCCAATAATTTTTTTTAATTTAATTTTATATTTTAGTAAAAAATTAAAAATTTTAACTTTTTAAAATAATTCAAAAATAAAAATTTGAATTTAAATTTAAAAAATGTTCTATTTATGCTACAAATAAACAAAATGTAAACTATCATTTATATTTATTCATTTGTTTTTATCTATTTATTTATATTTATTTATTCATTTTTATCAAATTATTTATATCTTTTTATATTTATATTTATGTTATTTCTAGTTGTAAACAGGGAAACCGCAATTGATTGTATCATTTTCCTTCGTTAGTGGTTGGATGTGAAACCACCAGGGTTTTTTTTCAAATAAAATTATTTGTAAAAATTACACAAGCTGACAAGGAAAAAAACCCAGAAACCAGGCAGTACGTTCCCAAACGTTTTTGGTGCGCTGAAACCGAATCTGACGTCAGAATTGCTCCATCACCCTAGGTTTTCGAGAAATCCTAACCTAAAAGTTCAAAAAACACGATTTTTCACTATATTTCGCGTAGTATTACGTCGTAAGCCAATTATATTTAAAAAAACGAGTAATGCTATCTCAAAGTACTACTCTTACCCTTCAAAACCCTTTTTCAGATTTAAAAAATCTTTTTTTTCCATCGAGATATCGTAGATTGAATTTGAGTGATTTAGCGATTTCGTTATAGCACGAAATAGTGTTGAATTTCCGAATAAGGAGTTATAGTGTAATTATGTTTTTTGGGTCACTGAATCCAAATTTAACGTCAAAATGACTCTATACTCTCAATTTCCTTAACCCTAGAGCCCCATAACCTGCGACGCTGTAACCCCTGACCGACATACCCCAATTTCCTTAACCCTCGGGCCCTTTAACCTGCTGCGGTATAATCCCCGACCCTCATACCCCAATTTCCTCAACCCTCGAGCCTTTAACCTGCGAAGCTATAACCCCCGATCCTCACACCGCAATTTCCTCAATCCTCGAGCCCTATTACCACGACGCTATAACCCCCAACCCTCAAACCGAAATTCGCTACGCAGAATACCTCAAGCCTCCAAATTATATTCAACCGCCGAGCCCTGCAAGTCTGCAACCTCAGACTTCTTTGCCAGAATTTCCTCAATCAGCACTTCAAGCTACTATCGTATAACCGTATGTCTCTACATTTCAATCCCTTCAATATCCAAGCCTTGTATTCTACGCAGCTTTCAATTACGCGTTTTAAATCTCATTTATTCAGTTTGTGAGTGTTGCATCTGAATGTCTGCAACCCTACAGTTTTTCACTTCTTTTTTTTATGAAAACGCTGTCGTTTATCTTGAAATGAACGTTTAAAAGATTTGCGTCTAAGATGATCTGTCAATGTATCGTGTCGGTGTAGAGCCCAGCAATAGTCAGCCCTCATGCTCTCATTCCATCTACCTTGATAATGTTCCTCTTTGTTTCTGAAATCTTTCACCCATTTCTTCACTGAACACCCCAACATTGTCCGGAAAGTATTCCAAATGTGAAAACAAAAAGTGTATTTTCAGGCTCATCAAACACCCTAATTTTTGAAAATTCTGTAGCATTGTCGACACAATAGTTTTGTATTTAAGGTTCCGGTGGTTTCCGAGAAAATTCTCGGTGACACTTTTGAAACTTATTCAAGCATTTCTCTCATTAGTCGTCATTGTCAAGAGGAATTCATCATCATTCATAAGTGCTCGAATGTCTGGCCCTACAAATATGCCTTCCTTAATTTTCGCTTCAGACAATTTAGGAAATTTGTCCTGAAGATACTTGTAACATTCGCCTTCCTTATCTAGTGCCTTGACGAATTGCTTCATCAAGCCCAGTTCTATATGGAGTGGAGGTAACAAGATATGTTTAGTATCAACAAGGTTCTCATGGACGACATTGTGTGATCCAACAACCATTCCGATTCGTCCATTCTTTCCGAACCCAATGTTCTTCTCGTGCACGACTGTCCCAGAGACACAAAAAATAGTGGTGCTTCGTATTTCCAGATTGCAAGCCAACTAATATATTGATAATCTTGAAATCGCCACAAACGAGCCATTTGTGTTCATTGTAATTGATTTTCTCAAGAAGGAATCGAAAGTTATCGTGAGACTCTTTCATCACAGTGGAATGAGCAATGGGAATAGCTGCATACTCATTCCCATTGTGCAGAAGTACTGCCTTGAGGCTTTGTACAGATGCATCCATGAAGAGTCGCCAGTTCTCTGGATTATAACCTCCTTGCACTCCATATAAACTGATGAGATGCTTTATATCGTTACAGTAAACAAGGTTATCCACGCAAGTAAAATATGGCCGAAATTTAATATCTCTCTTCCTGTAAATAGAAACTTTTGTCTCAGGTAATAAAAGATTTCTTTCTTTTAGTCTTGAAGCTAAGAGTTTTGAAGAATATTTCGGAAGATTCAAATCACGGATCAGATCATCCAAAGAATTTTGGACGAAAAGTTTGGGCTTTTCTGAGTCAGAAAAAGCTTCATCACTACTGCTGCTTTTGTCAGTTACCGGAACTTCTATTGGTTGAAGTTTTTTTGGCTCAGAATCAGAATTTTTTTTTCTTTCTATTTTTCCATACTGAGCTGCTGTTACACTAGAAACGTTTGGATAAAGGAGAGAAGCTTTGTTATTATGATTAAAACCTAAAGTATCACATTTACAAAAGTAACAGTTATCATGGTGATTTTTAGGTTCACGCCATATTGTTGGTTGGAGAACAACTTCGGTTTTAGTTTTATTCCAGTTTTTCAAACTTTGGCGACAGTCTTCACAAATATATTTAGGAACCCATGGTTTGTCTAAATTCTTCATAGGTGTCTCGCAACATTCTTCAAACTGATCTTTAATGATATCAGTGATTGATCGACGAAGTCGAGCTACCTCAAATTTACCGCAGATATTACAAAAGGAATCGATTTTTCCTTTGCATGGAATTCTACATGCCGACATCTTCAATAACTTATAAGTTAATTGGAAATCACGAGTAATATTATAAACTTATTCTAATAACGAAATGGGTAAATATAATTAAGTTTCTAGAAGACAAAGTAATAATAAAGATCAGTAAAAGTACTGCACGCAGTGTTATATGAGAAATAATAGAAAGTATTTAATTCCAGTGACTTCTCCGTTAGCCTGCCGCTCAAACACGATCTCTAACACGGATGAAGAGTAGAACACAAAAACTTGGAGTTTTCGAGCAGTTTTAAAACACTAATAATATTATAAACTTATTCTAATACCGGAATGGGGTAATGATAAAATTTCTGAAAAATGAAGTTATAATAAAAATCAGTGAAAGTACTGCACGCAGTGTTGTACGAGAAATAATACCAAAAATTCAATTCCAGTGACTTATCCATTAGCCTGCCGCTCAAACACGATCCCTAACACGGATGAAGAACGAAGCACAAAAATTTGTAGTTTTTGAGCAATGTCATACACGGTTATCCTCAAGTAAGGAAATGTAGGCCCTAAGTGAATCCGATATCTGCTAACGTAGATACTTTCTTCATCGTTAGTAGACCAGAAAAATGTAAGATTAAAAATTCTAGCTGATCGATTTCGCAAGTTATAGACACTTGTATGTGAACGTAAACTGTACTTGTATACGTAAGTTGGATATGAATTTTCCTATCACAGACACAAATTCTTCTACCTTCTTTTACCGCAGAAATGACGTCTATAGTTGTTCCATTGACCCAGCGGTATTCCCCGTCCACCAAACCCGAATTTCTTTAACCCTCGATAGGGCCGGGGGTTATAGCTTCGCAGGTTAAAGGCTCGAGGGTTAAGGAAATTGGGGTGTGAGGGTCGGGGATTATACCGCAGCAGGTTAAAGGGCACGAGAGTTAAGGACTTTGGAGTATGTCGGTCAGGGGTTACAGCGTCGCAGGTTATGGGGCTCTAGGGTTAAGGGAATTGAGAGTATAGAGTCATTTTGACGTTAAATTTGGATTCAGTGACCCAAAAAACATATAATTACACTATAACTCCTTATTCGGAAATTCGCCACTATTTCGTGCTGTAACAAAATCGCTAAATCACTCAAATTCAATCTACGATATCTCGATGGAAAAAAAAATTTTTTAAATCTGAAAAAAGGGTTTTGAAGGGTAAGGGTAGTACTTTGAGATAGCATTACTCGTTTTTTAAAATAAAATTGGCTTACGACGTAATATTACGCGAAATATAGTGAAAAATCGAGTTTTTTGAACTTTTAGGTTAGGATTTCTCGAAAACCTAGGGTGATGGAGCAATTCTGAGATCAGATTCGGTTTCAGCGCACCACAAACGTTAGGGAACGTAATGTCAGGTTTTTGGGTTGGGTTTTTCCATTTTTTAAATTTTGTCGGCTTGTGTTATCCACTGTTATGAATTTTTCACTTGTAAATCTGTGGTAATTTATCATGTTTATAAAATTGGATTTTATTCAATATAAAAATAATTTATTTTTACAGATATGTATCATAAAACACATAAGTAAGAGTCTTATAAAAGGCCCAGTTCAGTTTGTAGTTTCAATTGTATCATATAGGCACAGTATGTCAACTTATTATTAATACATTACTCTTATAAGTATGCATGATTCGTATTTTTGACTTTTAAATTTATATTATAAATTTTTTTATGTCAAAAAAAGCTATAAATTAATAAATGTATATTTCTTCTGTTATTGTTAGTGTAACTTGTTTGCATAGAGTTATATCGTAAAGAAATACATGTAGATAATAATGTTTTTTTTTTTTTTATTGAACTTCGCTCTATTTATGCTCCATCAGTGCTAATCAGCGCCGGAGGCTTGCGAGAACAAAGCACATGAAACTTTTTTCACTTGTGCTTGTATCAATCAGCAGGAACTGGGAATTGAACCCGGGCCTACCGGATGCGAGTCCGTCGCCCTACCGACCGAGCCATTGCAGGCCTCAGATAATAAGTAATAAATAAAATAATAGAATGGCTGTCGAACGAAGAAATCTGTAAAAAAGAGAAGACGATGGAGACATCTAGTGGAGAAAATGGAAGGGAAGAATTAGAAAGTGCATTATCATCAGTGAGTTGGATAAGGAAGAAAGTTTCACATATAGGGAAGTAGCAGCAAAACAATGGGACGAGGATAGGCTAAAGAAAGTGGACAGAAGGAGAGAACCAGGTAATGAAGAAAAAAACAAGGGAATAGAAGAGCTGAAGAGGTAAGTTAGAAATTAAAAAAATGTAAGAGGGATATTGAAAGAAAAGTAAGATTACTAGAGGAGATAATAGAAAACAATGAAAGAAAGTATAGAGAGGAAATAAGAATAATAGCTGAAAATTAGAAAATAAGTCTAGATAAGATATAGGGAAAAATTAACAAAAAAGATTGCAAAATAAATAAATTACAGGAGAGGATTAATGAATTGGAGAGAGAGAGAAACCGAGATATCATCACAGAAGAGAAAGGTTAACACGAGAATGAGAAGCAGTGGGAAGGAGAGAAGAAGACGATAATGAAGAGTCAAGAGAAACAATTAAAGAACTAGAAACCACACAGAGGGACTTTGAAGAGGAAATAAGAGGACTACACTTAGAGGAAAACAGGAATACAATGAAGTTTACAGAAGAAAGGTTTAAGGCACTAATATGGGAAGAGAAGGAGACGGAAAGCTTTAAGACCAAACCCCACAAGATGACAGAAGCAAAGCAGAAATATGAAAGGAAAGAAAGATTGATAAGAAAGAACAACATATTTATGAGGGGAATGATGTGTTGAAGAGGGAAGGAAGCAACAGCAAGGTACAAGAAGGAATTACAGGCTCTATTAAAAATTCCAATAATAACACAGGCCGACAAAATTTGACCAAACTCCAGAACCTGAGACCGGACCTAGTGTACCCGAAGTATTTTGTTGCGCTGAAAACGAATCCGAGCTCAGAATTTAGCCTATACGTCTGAGTTCCGAGATATTCTAACCTAAAAGTGCAAAAAATACCATTTTTTGCTCATTTTGAGGTTACATAGCATCTTGAATAAATTTTTTTTTCCAAAACGAGGAAAAGCATCACAAAGGAGCACTCTTGTCCTTTGAAATCCATTTTTTAGATTCAAGATGGCTTTTTTTTTCATCGAGATATCATTGATTGAAGTTAAATATTTTCGCAGTTTTGTAACAACGTTGAAACAGCCTATGTAGCATATGTGAGGCTATAAGCCCAATTTATAAGTGATCGTATTCGATCGAAAAAATCTATATATGGGTTTTTGAGGTTGCTGTTAAAGAATATAAGGACAGATTTTGAAAATTCAAAACGTGCGCCATATTGGATCCGCCATTTTGAATTTTCAAAATCTGTCCTTATATTCTTTAACAGCAACCTCAAAAACCCATATATAGATTTTTTCGATCGAATACGATCACTTATAAATTGGGCTTATAGCCTCACATATGCTACATAGGCTGTTTCAACGTTGTTACAAAACTGCGAAAATATTTAACTTCAATCAATGATATCTCGATGAAAAAAAAAGCCATCTTGAATCTGAAAAATGGATTTTAAAGGACAAGAGTGCTCCTTTGTGATGCTTCTACTTGTTTTGGAAAAAAAAATTTATTCAAGATGCTATGTAACCTCAAAAATAGCAAAAAACGGTGTTTTTTGCACTTTTAGGTTAGGATATCTCGCAACTCAGACGTATAGGCTAAATTCTGAGCTCGGATTCGTTTTCAGCGCACCAAAATACTTCGGATACACTAGGTCCGGTCTCAGATTCTGAGATTTGTTGGCCTGTGTAATTTACAGGACGGAAAGTACAAGGGATGGGACCTTCTTAACAATATGTACATTACTGAATAAAATGAAAAAAATCAAAAACAAGTATAAGCTATAAAGGAAGGCAATATAGATTGAAAATGACCTAACGACAAGAGAGAAAGTGATACAGGACTGGATAGAAACAGCAAAGAGGGAAGAAAGATCAAGAGAAAGAAAAGCATTAGCAGGATACTAGAACATAGTAGTGAAGGGGACATGGTACGAATGGAGAGAAAGAGAGGGGGTATGGTGAGAGCAGAAAGAAGAGGGTAATCAACGCATGGGTAGGGAAAAAGGGGGAAGGATATGAAGATCACGGGAATTGACTGGAACATAGCAGGAATTAGAAATATATGGAAAGAATGGAGTTACATAAAAAAAATACGACTTTATAATATTGCAGGAAACATGGCTGGAGGAAGACAAGATGGAAAGCTTCCTGAAGAAAATAGGAGAGGAGCACATGTGGGGAGAGAAGGCATCTATAAGATCAAAAAGAAAAGGAAGAGCAAGCGGAGGGGTTGGGTTATGGTCGGAGTAAGAAAACGGATAGCATCAAGAGTGAAGATGAAAGAATGGAAATACGGGGTAATTACATAAGGGATAACAGTCTCTGAAGAAAGAAGATGTGACGTAGTAGCAATAAATAACAATGAAAGAATAAACAAAGTGAAGAGAGACCTGGAAAAAATGATAGAGTAAAGGAGAGAAAGAGGAAACAGCCTGCTACTAATTGGAGACTTTAACGCAAGAGTGGGCGAAGGGAGTGCTAGAGAGGCCAACGGTAGGAGAAGAAAATAACAGGACAAAAAAAAAACAAGGAAGGAGAGAAGCTGCTAGAAATTTGCAACAAAATAGGGGAAATAAATAAGAAATAGAAACACAGAAGGGCTATTAGGTTATTGAACGGAAAATCACGTTTCCGCATAGACTTCAGATAACTAAATAAACAAAGCGAAAGGGACGCATACCCACTACCGGAAATAAACATCACACTGCACAAATTCCGAGGAGCTAAATATCTATCAACAATTGACTTAAAAAACAGGTACTGGCAGGTGGAACTCATCCAAGAAAGCAAACCGTTAACCGCCTTCACCGTCCCCGGTAGAGAGCTGAAACGGTTCCGCGTTTTACCTTTTGGTCTCCACTTAGCTACTTTTCAATGCTTACTCGACAAGGTGATAAGACCCCATCTCGAAAAAAGCATCCACACCGATCCGCGTAAAGTACAAGCCATCATGGATCTACCCACACCCAAAACGTTCAAACAACTACGAAGACTCCTAGACACAGTATCATGGTACAGACGATTTATACCCAACGCCGCCAACCTCACCGATCTGCTCAACCGCTTACTGCAAAAAAAACCCCTCTGGAATTGAACCGATCATCATACAAACGGGTTCAACACGTTAAAAGAACGCCTCGTCTCTATCCTAATACTAGCCTGTCCTGACTTCTACGAACCCTTCACACTATACACAGACGCCAGCACTACCGGCCTAGGAACATGCCTCACCCAGACAATCAAGGGGAAGAAACGCGTAATAGCCTACGCCAGCTGATCACTATCAAAAGCAGAGAAAAACTACTCAGTAACCGATCTCGAATGCCTGGCCGTTGTTTGCGATATTAAAAAGCTTTGAGTTACTTAGAAGAATTCCAGTTCACCATATACTCTGACCACCAGTCCTTGCAATGGCTTCATAAGCTAGACTCACCATCCGACAGACTAGCTACATGGGCGCTATACAACAGTATGATTTCATCATCAAGTACAGAAAAGGTTCGAAAAACATCATAGCAGACCTTATCTCTCGTAACGACATACCTCTCCTGGCAATACCTACTTGCCAATGGTACAACAAACTCTGGAACGATATAAAAGCTAACCTCTAAAATTTCCTAGATTACAGCATCCGCAACTATCAGCTGTATTGACACATACTAACCAGACTAGACTTTTAAGATACAGCAGACAGCGAGAACTGGAAGATATGTATACCGACGTACGATCGGAACAAAATACTCTTCAATAATCACGATGCCCCAACAGCAGGCCATCTAGATGTGTCAAAAACTCTCGTCAGACTAGCAAACAAATACTACTGGCTCAGAATACTCCGAGAAGCAGTCAACTACGTACGAAACTGCTCCAGCTGCCAGAAGTATAAATCCAGCCAAAAATGTACTCCGGGACTAATTCACGCCTACATAGTATCTCGCCTCTGGCAAATCCTAAATACAGATAAAATTGGACCGCTTCCACGCTCTTCGAATTAGAACATGGTGCTCCTAGTCATACAAGATAAATTCACCAAGTGGGTAGAGGCCACGTCCCTCCGTAAAGCATCAGCCAAAGCAGTTGCCAAAACCTTAAGTAATATCATACTCCGTTTCGGCAAACCTGACACCATTGTCAGGCAGTTCATAAGCCGAGAATTCACTAAATTCCTAGAAAGATCCAATATCGCCCACAGAGAAACACCACTGTACACTCCACAATGCAACGCCTTAGAAAGGATTAACAAAGTACTCATGACCATGATAGCATAATTCAGTAAACAAAAATAAAAATACTGGGACGCACATATTCCGGAACTACTATTCGCATATAATACCGCTCAATCCGAAGCCACCGGATACAGTTCGGCTGTATTACAAAAATCTCATGTTTGGCTGGGAAATTTAACCTCCAGGAAGCCATCTACATTCACAAGCCATCAACCAATAACATCAACCCACCCGTCTAAAATACCTCGAAGAAGCACAAGAATTTGTCAAAACAAACCTGTCCAAAGCCTTTCATAAATAATCACACTACTATAACCTACAACGAAGACAATGGTCTCCAAAAACAGACACGCAAGTTCTCAGAAAAACACACATTCTGTCCGACAAAGCCAAAAATGTAAACGCCAAGCTAAAACCAACAAATAAAAGCCCGTTCACTATCATCAAGCAACATACCCCAGTCATCTTCGACTTCAAGGGGACAAGCAATTAAATATACCGTCACGTACACATCAGCGACATAAAAGAATACACTAGCTTCCACTCCCGATTGGCCACGGCGTGTATAATTTCTCCAGTACAAATGGAGCCATCAACCATGGATGATTTTTCTCGCGCAAACCCAGCGGCCCGCGAATGGTGATCCCGCCGCGAAAACCTCCTTCGGCACAACTACCGACAAAGCCGCAGACAGCAAGCACCTCAAGAGCTTCCACCAAGAAGATCAGCCAAACGTCGGCCCGACACCGAGATCACGGTCATCGACGCGTTATCCGCTCTACCCCCAAAGTTTTCTCGACCCCCCCCCCGTAAAAGGGATGTGTAAAGCCAACGTTACTATCCATCAGTTCCTCCAACGTCCGTCAGACAGCTACACATGCCCTCATCCAGGATAACCATCGGCGTTTGATATATCCGGCCGACCTCTCCCAGGGAAGACAGGCTAGAGCATTGCGATATCCCTTCTAAAGGAAAGACGATACTCCAAGCTACGATGACCGGGTGATTTCGCCCTCTTCGCCGCTTTGCCGAGTCTTAGGGAGTTGACCCTCTGACTCCCTCCTTGAGTGCAACCACTCACGTGACCATCTGGTTGACGGGCAAGCCTAAGCTTACCGTACTGAGCTACCCCCTTACTCTAAAAGTAGAGCGAGTCCGAGCCGATCAGCTGCCACGAGTCGTTGCCGACGATCGGTACGATACCGATCGCCGGCGTGGTCCCGCTCTCGTAACTAGGCGCTCTTTGACGATTTCTCAGTTGTGCGACAGCCGGTTTTTTTTTATTACAGTGGTGTTGCCGATAAGAGAGGCCATTTACTAAATCTATCGTATTGCTTTGTATACTCATTACCAATAAACTTCTAGTATTTATTTTCACATCTAAACATTGCCTTATTATTTCTCTAAACCCGAATTATCCTTACGGAGTTAATAGTAGTCCGAGTGGACTCACGGCTGTAAAGGTGACTCCGCGCGTAGAGGTACACTGCATTAGACGCAACCTCTACTACATGTCTATATCTAGCGTTACATTTTTACACCAAAGGGTTGCAAAACCCTATATTTTTCAGGGGTCTTTGTGTATTTTTTTAAATATTCTTTTAATCAAACTTGATTAAATCAACTAGTTTCGGTTAGAAATTGCACTGATAATGAGAAAATAAAAAATTTAATTTGACGTGTTTCGCGATTTTTTCAGAGATTTTTTCAGGGACGTTTTACCACTACAAACCACCTCTGCCAAATCTTAAAAAGACTCATCCACCTAACCTTAAAAACATTGAATTTAGTTCCTTTTTTTTCTTAAAATAGTTAAATTTTGTACCACAAACCAACTAACCTACCTAACCTCCTACCCACATAACCCCTAAAAATCACCCCTAACAAATCACAAGCAGGCTAACCCACCTAACCCTGGGAACTACGAGTTTAATTGCTTATTTTTTTGTTAGAAAAATTTAATTTCACACTACAAGTTAGCTCGCCCACCTAACTATTTACTTCAAATTCACGAATTACAAATACACAACCCTAAACCTACAAATCTTAAGCCAATTAACCACGAAACCATCCAATCCAAAAACCAACGAAACCCGAAGTCACAAATCCATATACTTGGGCTATAATGATTGGATTTTAGGGTTTGAAGGTCTGAAAATGCTTTCCATTATCAATAAGTTTTTGTAATTATTATAGTTTTCGAGCAAAATACCCTTAAAGTTTAACTCTACCAATCTCACGAAGGTACAAAAAAGTCTTCAGCCATTCATATTATACAAATGTTGCCCAATTCTAAAATTTTCCGAGTACAAAAATGTCTTAAAATTGATCGCAGTATATCCTGGGATTATTTCAAAATTTTCCTATACAATTTTGAAATTTTCAATTTTAGGACTTCAAAAATTCAAAAATATCCCAAACCATTCTGATAAAATTTGAGGATATTCTATGATGAATTTTAAGATGATTATGTTCTTAGAAAATTTCGACGAAAATGCTTGGTTTTTGAGTAAAAAAATCATAAAATTAAAAAAAAAATTCAATATCGGACGCCATTTTATTTACACAACAAATTTTAATGTACGGGTAACCTTACTAATATTTACTTATATTTTAAACTTTTTTAAATTTATTTTCGATATTTTTATAGCAAAACTTCCTTGGCGGGACTTTTAACTTACACCATTTGAAAGAACACCCTTGAAAACACGAGAAACAGTGGCTCCCGAAATTTTAACTTTCAAATTCGTTACGTGGTACTAATTTGAACTCAGCTTTCGGAAAACCGCCCTGTGAGCGTTAATGGTTAAATTTCCACGTTTTTTTTCATATACAAAAATCATTCACCGTACAAATATATTTGGAATTGTTGATTTAACCAATTAATTTACAATGTTCATGGATTAAAGCTTTGGGTATCAGAGGTGAATTAAACAAATGTTGGAGAATTTGTTCAAAGCGATTTACTCCCAATGACTTTTTTACAACTGGTAAATAAACAATTACCGCAAAACTTATTTCATTTAAGATATAGCTTATGATTTCTAAATTCTTTATTTCAATTTAAGGATCTATAAAAAGGTTAAAGCAAACAATTATTCCTTATATTATATTTTTACCATCTCAGCAAAATCTCGATTACATTGCAGCAAATAGAAAGAGAAAAGAGTACACAGAACGTTGTGAAAGACGTGTATTTAAAGTCATTAGAAAAAATGAAGTACGTAATGACCACTACAACAACGATAATACGAGAAATGTAGATATTTATTAAAATGATTAAATAGAAACATTATAATGATATTTACGTAAATAACTACTGTTAAAAAACAACTAATCAATGCACGCGGTCATATGCACAGCTCGTTTAGAAACATCTAACACGGCTTGCGATTTTAGCCACTAGGAGCGCTGATGCTAACTTTTCCGATCCCAATGTTTGTTTCAACGTGCTCAATATAATCAAAATATTTTCTTGTATTAATAGTTAAATTTTTTTAAAGTGATAGAAAATGATAGTGAATTCTATTAATGTTCTCACTTTACTTTTAATAACGTTTCAAGCACTTAATTTGGAGGAAACTCCAATAACACAAGAGGAACAAAATTTGAAAAATGATATTGATAAAATATTGTTTAATGTCATGGAAGTATTTAATGAAATTGAGGTGATCGAAGATGAAGCTCTAAATTTCACAGAGTTTTATAAAGATGCTGAAATGAAACTGCTAGAAGATGATGAAAGAGATCTACACAAACGAAACTACTTCCCAAGTGTGTATATCAGTTATTGAAGAATTAGATTACGACTACAAAGCAAGAGCAGTAGACTTTTAAATAAAAATTTGAAATTAGAAACTGTTCAAAATCAATTTCAAAAGGTGAAATCATTAACACAATTAAAATGTTCGGCAAAAACTTTAAATAAAGCTGGAACTTATAAAGTAAAGCTAGAATTTGTTCGTTTGTGTTTGAAAATTTAAAAACTGCTGTCAATGCTGGACATGTAATTCATGTTATATATTTACAAAAATAGGCTTTACAAGTCTGAAAATATATTAGATATGAAGATTTTCGTTTTAAAGCGTTAAAATATCAAGTGAAAAATTTTAAAAGAGACCATAGAATTGTTGGCAAAAAAATTAATAAATTTATTACGAAAAAAACAGTAGAAGAAGCAGATTATTTACAAAGGAATGCTGATAAATTTATCATTGAAGTACAAAATTTTATACAGGAAAAAGGAATACATAATGTCTATAATTCCGATCAAAGTTGCTTTCAGTTAGAATTACATTCAGGCCGTACTTTGGCAATTGAAGGTGAAAGAAAAGTGGCATGTTTAGTTCAATTTGTAGCTTCCACAAGCCATAGTTATACAATCCAAGCTACAATTTCTGGTGACGGTCGACTTCTTTCCTCTCTTTTTATTGTTCTTAAGAAAAGGCGGTAAATTTGGACCAATTGTATCACATATTTATTTAACCCAGTTAACGTATATTAATGGCTTCAAAATCTGGAAAATTAACTTTAGGTATTTTTTATATGAAATGAATTCGAAAAATTGTGGTCACGTTATTGGATAACTCAGCAATTGGGGTTTGTGATTTAACGCCAAAGATATTTTGAATTTATTAATTATTTAAGATTGCAAGTGTTGTTTGAGTAGATTGCATTATTAACTGAAATTTGCAGATTATATATGAATTATTATTCTATTTTTACATACATCAGATCATTTTCTATCTAGTTTATAGTGTGATGATGCGTCATCACAAGAAAAAATACACTACCTGCGTTAGCCCGCTCCGGCTAGAAAATGCGATCGAACAGCTACTGCCGCATGCACCCGCCCACGCACGTCCGGATCTCGCGACCTATAGCCCCCCGAAGTCTCCCCGACCGATGCGCACGACACTTACACCCGCGAACAATCCCTCGCGCACTCACGACCCGATGACACTCCCCCGGGAAGCTGGAAGCCCTTAAAGATTCCAGCCGTGATCAGCTGATCGCAAGCCCCCGTTAACTGAGGCAGACTTAGCTAGACTAAAGCAGGGGCAACCGAGCGCGTGAGAGCAAGCGAGACCACCGATACGAGACCGATCGGACGCGAGTGAGGGGAATCGGCAAGACCAACGAGCAATAGTTAGGCAAGTGACGCTAGCTGGTCAGCCAATCGTTATCAGCTTAGGGGTAGCTAGACTAATAGAACGAAACCGACGCTATCTTTGTAGCCAGTAGGGAAATTAGGCGCCAACGCACGACCAATAAACAAATTACGCGGGCTAGAGATACCGGTATAGACGGCGCTGACACCCGGCTTAGCAACAAGTCAACCAATCAACTAACGACTAAGGGGAGGTAAGTTAAGAGAAGTGGCGCGTCGCTGAAAAACACGGCGCCAGTACCCGTTCAGCCCTGGCGTCGACCAGACGTCCCCTGAGACCCTGGAGCGAGCCAGACTTAAAAACGCGAGTGCCGTGAGCAGCAACAGAAGCAGAGCAGCAGCAACAGAAGCAGAGCAGCAGCAACAGAAGCAGAGCAGCAGCAACAAAAGCAGAGCAGCAGCAACAGAATCAGAGCAGCAGCAACAGGCCCGCAAGCCACCAACGACGCCCTCAACAGCTCGCGACCGTATCAAGGAAGCGCCCGAGTGAGTACGCTTTTCTTTTTAATAGATCGCATGATTGCCCGTGTCCGCGTTCTCGGGAGTGCCGCGCGACCTTTGCGCGATTACTTAAACGCTAGATTTTCGGGAGTGCCGTATGACCTTCGCGCGTCAGACCGATCCCTTTGTACGAATCTTCGTCATCGAACTTCCGGGCGATTTCCTTGTCGCGCTGTTACGTTGTCCGTTGCCCGAAAGACAAGTTTTCGCGTGCGCGCGTCTATGTGCCGCAAAATCCCCGCTTAACCTTAACGAGTCATTGATTTGAAACGAGCTTTTCCGTTTATAAGTTGCGTGATTGTCGGACGTCCGCGTTATCGGGAGTGCCGCATGACCTTCGCGCGCCCGACAAGATTTTCTCGATTGTGCACCTTTGCCACGGACCTCTCGGACGCCTTTCTTGTTTCCGTCACGACCAATTCTTCACGCGCGCGCACACATTCGTAAATTCTTCGTGCGTAGGTTGACCGCCGATTTTCTCTTACGCAAGTCTCCACGACTAAGTTGTGAAACTTAACGAGCTTCTGGCTTTCGCGCGGACACGAACTCCCCATACGCGCATCAGTCGTTGATTCCCTTTATGCGATATTCTGTTAAATAAATTGTCGAGTGCCGTACGACCTTCGCGCGGGCAACGGATTTCCAGTGCGCGCGCCTACTTACAAGCGTTCTTCCTTTCGGGCTTTGTTAAGCGCAAAACAAGAGTGGATACCGCATGACCTTTGCGCGGGCGACAAGTCTTACGCGCGTCGACAAATTCCTTTGCCGTAACCGATCGGATACTGCGCGAGTCGCGTCTGACCTTCGTTCGACCGACGAGTTTTGTGTGCGCATTAGTAGCTTGTTTTCACTATAGGATTATCGCTTCGAAATGTTAGCATTGCCGATCGAGTAGCCCGACCTTCGTGCGACCGACAGATTCCGTGCGTGCGTGTTTACTCGAGCAGATTCCTGAGCTAGTACGTGCAGCAAATAGTCTGAATACGGCATAACCTCGCATTCACAACCCATTGAGACCGCTCGTATTAACGATCATCCACCTAAGTCGACGCTGCGTCGCGATACGTCACTCGTGCCCCTATTAACTAGATTAGGCTGACCATTGCGAAGGGTTGACTACTGGGCTGACCTAGGGAATAGCTGATTTAATAAACATGAATCCTTATTAACTATGGTTTATTTACTGACTTTGCCCCCTTGATCACCTCATCCCCCGTAGCTACCGCGATCGGTCTGAGATTTACGAACGCACATGCAAACGACTTGATTGCCGCTTAGCCCCAATAGCCGTTGCCGCGGGAACCACGCTACCAGTCGAGGAAGGACCGGAAGGAATTTCCCCAGACTACTGATCCGTTAGTCGAGGCGCCCCTGTGACGCCTCCCTCGATATACCCGCTTCTGATCTAAGAGCCACCGTGCCCCGGATCACACCTGACTAGCCGAACGAGCTGTAGCCATGGGTGGCTAAAAACCACCCGTTGTCCCTTCTCTCTTTCGTTCGAAGTTTTTCCCTTTTTCGGGCCCGAACGATTTCAGTCTAGGACTTCGCGCTCCTACTTTCATCTCCCACAGGTGATAGCCCGCGCGAGGTCGACGACGACGAGGAAGGAGGCAGCGGGAAAACCAGCCGACAATCACAGCGACCAGGACCGCCGAACCAGCCAACGTTGCAGCGCTACGTGCTCTCCTAACGCGAGAGCACGGTAACTGGCGCCCAACGAACAAAAATAAAAGCTGCACACGTTATTCGGTCAGTGCGAGACCGGAAAAAGAATTGTGTCCACCATTCATTTATTTTTCCCCTCCCTCTCCCCCGTCGCAATAGTACCATTGAAAACACAAATTTTCTCTATTGAAAAGAACAATATCTCCACTTCAAAAATTTTAATTGAAAAAATTAGACAGTTTTTTTTAAAGCAGACAACTTGCCCTTTTGAATACTCTTTGTAGTTTTTGTTCCAATTCTCACATCACTAAACTGGATATTAGAATATCTTATAAGCTTAGGGTGACAGATCAATTCTGAGGCCAGATTCGGATTCAGTGCATCAAATTCCTTTGAGTATACTAGGTCTGGTCTTTGGGTCTAAAAGCTGTAAGCCTGTGATATCCTTGCTCGAAAACCGCGCTGAAAGAAAGGTATGGGAAGTGTGTGGAACCATGATGTTGTAGAGGACTACAAAATAAGCGACACGTATTTTTTTTGATGTGCTAATAAACGATTGAAAGGGGCGAAAACTACCCCCAAAGTAGGACCCTAAAAACCGTTTTTTCAGTATATCTCCTTTTCTATACAAAATTTCCTTCTAAAAACAACTTGTAAATGTTTGTTACTAAATAATAATATCATACGAGGGGGGTCAATAAATCTTTACAAAATCCAAGAGATGGAGCTCGTCACGCTTAAATTATGTTTTTGGCAAGCAATACTACTAACTAGATATCGTACAAAGTTTCAGCTCGATTCATTAAGTCGTTTTTTTGTGAGCGTTGGTCGAACAAAAAGTTATTGGTTTATTTGAAAAATGGAAAAAACAGAGTTTCGAGCGGTGATAAAACATTTTTATTTGAAAGGCCTTACACCAAAAGAAATCATAGTTGAGTCGAACGCCGTTCATGGCAAGTCTGCCCTTGTGTTTAAGACTGTTTATAACGGAGTAAATGAATTTAAACGCGGCCGTACAACAACAAAAGATGAACCTCGTACAGGACGCCCCGTAGAAGTGAGTGCGCCCGAAATGGTCTACAAAATCCACGATATGGTATTGAGTGATAGAAGATTAAAATTACGAGAATTAGTTGAGGCCACAGGGGTATTAAAGGGTACAATTATTGCAATTTTGCATGAAAAATTGAGGATGAAAAAAATATCAGTAAGATAGGTGCCGCGTTTGCTCACTGTTGAAAACAAACAAACCCGCGTGGTCACTTCTGAGGCTCTTTTAGAACGCATACGTCATAATCCGGAAGACTTTTGGCGTCGACTCGTAACTGTAGACGAAACATGGGTACACCACTACGCTCCTGAAACCAAAGAATAGTCCAAACAATGGATTACCGTAGGAGAACCAGCCCCAAAGAAGGGAAAGACAGTAAAGTCAGCTGGCAAGATTATGGCCACGGTTTTATGGGATGCGTATGGAATCATCTACATCGACTACTTGGATAAGCGCCAGACGATCACCAGACGCACAATATTATGCGTCATTATTAGGTCAGCTGAAAGAAAAAATAAGATAAAAACGTCCTCACTTGAACAAAAAAATGCCTCTTTCTTCAAGACAATGCTCGAGTTCACACGTGTGCAGTTTCGATGGCAAAAATTAACGATTTAAAGTTCGAATTAATTGACCATCCGCCGTATTCGCCTGATTTGGCTCCCAGTGACTTTTTCTTATTTCCTAACCTCAAAAAATGGCTTGCCGGACAACGATTCACGTCGAATGAAGAAGTCATCGCCGAAACAAATGCCTATTTTAAGGGTTTTCAGAAATCATAATTTTCTGATGGCTTAAAAAAACTGGAAGGCCGTTTAATAAAATCTATCGATCTTCAAGGAGATTATTAACCCCCCTCGTACAGTACGCCAAGGTCCGCAGAGATGGCATCCCTTATTTTTCAAGAGGACAGAAGTTATTTTTTTTTTAATTTTTGTCTCGGAAAAATACAAATTTAATCCAAGGTTAAGGAAACTTATATTGTTCAAAACTAAAGTTGACGTGTTTCGGCTTTTTTAGTTTTTATACGATATAGCGGGTAAACTACCCTTAGATAATTTTTATTCTTATTCGAGTAAAATGCCGTAGATTTCAATGGAATTTCGGTCGATTATAAATTTTTAGAAAAACAAGATTGAATATTATTTTATAAAGTGATAAATGTTTTATTCGGGTGAAAACAACCCCTGAAATTTCTCTTTAAAGTACATTTTTCGGGGTGTCTTTACTTCTACGTAACAAATTTCTAAATTCAACTGGAAATTGATTGTTGCTAGTCAACAAAATTATGCGCATTACCAATCTTCAAGAGGTTGCATTCCCTAACTATGGTAGGGGTGGTTGTGATTAAACAAATTTTTTTTTTTCTAAAAAATTGAAAACGAAATTCAACAATACTGATACTGTTTCATTTAGAATGGCATTGAATACTAAAATAGACTGGTATACATAAACTACCCTTAATTTTCATTGAAACGAAATGCCGTAGATATCTGATTTATGTGATACAGTAATATACGAGATGTGATCAAAAAGTAAGGTGAATTTTTATTTTTCTCAAAAAATATTTATTTATTCATCAATTTTTATTTTATCTCCTTCAAAGTAATCCCCCTCGGATATAATGCACTTGTACCAACGCTTTTTCCAATCCTCAAAGCATTTCAAAAAATTATTTTTTGTGATCTTGTTTAGTTCATCCTTCGATGCCGTCTTTATCTCCTCAATCGTGGCAAAACGCCGTCCTTTCATGGGCCTCTTCAGTTTTGGGAACAAGAAGAAGTCACAGGGGGCCAGATCTGGGGAATACGGTGCCTGTGGCATCGTTACTGTGTTGGTTTTAGCCAAAAATTTGCGCACAAGCAACGATGTGTGAGCAGGGGCGTTATCATGGTGCAAAAGCCAATTTTTATTTTTCCACAAATTCGGACGTTTCTGGCGGATTGCTTCGCGCAAATTGCGCATAACTTGCAGGTAATATTCCTTATTTACTGTTCTACCCTGTGGCAAGAGCTCATGATGCACCACGCCCCTGCAGTCAAAGAAAACTGTAAGCAAAACCTTTACATTTGATCGAACTTGGCGTGCTTTTTTTGGTCTTGGTGATCCAGAATGCCTCCACTGGGACGATTGAGTCTTAGTCTCGACGTCATAACCGTATACCCATGTTTCGTCACCTGTTATAACCCTGTTGAGTAAATCTGGATCATCGTTGACGTTATTCAGTAGCTCTTGGGCGATGCTCATGAGACGTTTCTTTTGGTCGAAATTGAGCAATTTCGGAACAAACTTCGCTGACACACGTCTCATGTCTAAAACACTCGTCAAAATTGATTGGCACGAACCAAATAAGATGCCAATATCATCAGCAATTTCTCTAATGGTAATTCGACGATTTCCCAACACTATTTTCTTCACTTCTTCAACATTCTCATCAGTTGTTGATGTGCTGGGGCGTCCAGAACGAGGTTCGTCGTCGGTGTCTTCTCGGCCTTCTTGGAAGAGTTTATACCACTTGTAAACATTTTTTTGGCTTAAAGTAGACTCACCGTATGCCACTTTCAGCATTTCAAGTGTTTTGGAACATTTGATTCCATTTTTCACACAAAATTTAATGCAAACTCTTTGATCCATGTTTTTAGACAGCAGCAAATCGTGGAGCACGCAAAACACTTCTAACCTTGATGCCTCTCACAAACAAACCAAACATACTACAAAGCTGAAATTTGGAACGTATGTTCTAGACGAGTGTACCGACATAACCAAATAAAAAAGTCGAAGATCGAACGGACGTAGCCCGCTAAATTTCAAAATTCACCTTACTTTTTGATCACACCTCGTATTATAGAAAGTCAAAAAGTACTGACGTGTTTTATATATGATGGGTGATAACTCGCGCGAAGCGAGTTTGTCCCGTGCGAAGGCCTTTCAACAGCCGAGCGGTCTTTTGACTGGGGCGGCAATCAGGCTCTCGGGCACCCCGTCCCGTTCGCAGTCAATGGGATATTCGATAGTAAATATAGGTGCGTGTCCTTCGGCTCGCGTTGTCTATAATTTATAAACTATATGGTACTCACTTATTTAAAAAAAATAGTGTTACTGACAATCGGTCCATTATATATTGATATTATTCCCTATTTATTGGTCCTCTCTCCTTTCTCTTTTCGAGCGAATCGTATAGTCCGTTATATGTATATTATAATTATGTGTCTAGTGGATTAAGATATTTTCTTCGGTCCTATTAGCGTGAACGAAATTCCTGTATAATGGTTGTGTTTCCTGGGATTTTTATTAACACTAGGACTCTGCTAACGTGATCTGAACTGAAGTTTTCAATTAAACTTTCAATTAACTAAAATAATGACGCCGAATAACACGGACAATCAAACTCAATTTATATTTTAGTCGGCGAGATAAATTCTATCATGCGGCCTAGTTGCTCTGGCGCTCAGTCCTGACTGACTAATCCAAACCCCGTTGTTTTCACCGGTTTATTATATATTCTTTGTCCCTCGCATTCCGTCTCACTCTCGCACATATGCTTTAAACGTTTACACTTTTCGAATCGGCTCGTATTACTTAGCTAAGCATGCTGACTGCAGCATGCTGTCGCAGCATACTGCAGCAGCGTGAATCAGCCTCTGCCGCTCATTCCCACCGAGCCGCGCACACGAATACTGCTAGCTATAGTGTTTTATTGCTATGTCCGAACTGAATTCTCGAGAGCGAAATCTTAATCGTAAAATATAACTATAACATAATGGAACGTCACGTAACAATATGTAATAATTAATTTTCTAGAAGAATAAAATCCACTCGTAAAGTTTATTGGTAAAAACCGTATTTTCTTGAATGGTATTATTTATTATTTTTCAATCTGATCGACTCTTTGAAGGGATATATAAGTATGTATTGAAATGGAAAACTCTAGTCACCAAGGAGTTGAACAAACATTTCTGACGATTATAACAGAAAAATTTATCGTTTAAATAAAAATGTATTCCACGTAAATTAATTTTTTGTTTGATTAAACTCTATCTATTTTCTTCTATGTAAAGACATGCTAAAGACTAACTTTTGAATCGTCCAAATGAATCTCTTTGAGATGAATACATTCGCAGTTTTAATTAGCTAAAATAATTATTTTTTAATTTAAAATTTTCAACCCGAAATCTTTTAATGTGAAGATCCAGAAAAGTCACAAATACTATTGTTAATTGTAAATACCATTTTAGAGCTATCAAGTTATACTTTTGTGTTATATAAAAAATAAACATGTTGTAACGGGGAATTAGTCCGCTACAATATTTAATAACCGAGAGGTGCGTAATAGATGACGGAGCGAGCTCGTGCAACGGATTTGCACGACCGGCCCAGTAGCATAGACTGCCGATGGATTCGCCGGGTGGCAACGGCCCGCGGATAGCGTCGTAGGTCGCGTAGCTGAAATCGCGAAGGTGTAGGAAACGAAAGGAATGATAGAAGGCGCAGAGTGAAAGAGGCGATAGGTGTAATAGAAATAAATATTCTATGTGTATTTGTACAGGGCGGTGCAGAGAGAGAAGCAAAGCGGATAATGCGAGAGAGACGCAAAGAACGAGTGGTACTTACATCAGCTGCCGCTGTCGGCGAGATTAGCCACGAGGCTCGACAATCAAAGTTCGGTCTATCGAACGCCGATACACGCCGCAACCGGTAGCACTCAATTTAGCACTCGATCTATCACTCAAATTAGCCACGAGGCGACGCAAAATCACAAAACGAATCTAATAGTCAATGGCACAGCCAAGCCATGAATTTCTAACGCAGTCGCACGCGTGTCACCAATTCGAGAGGCGTCAGCTAATTGCCTCCGTTGTCAAGCAGCACCTCTCTTTCGCAGCACCCCGGCTCGCCAGTCCTACCAACCTACGCGGTCTCTCTCTCTGCTAGCGTTCTCTCTCTTACCTTAGTTCAGCTGCTGTCGTCCACTGCGGCTGCTAGTAATATAATATAAAAGTAGATACACAAGTATGTACATATATTATTGTTATATAATTAATGTGGAGAGAGAGACATAACGAGTTGTTGACAAACTCGTTATATCCCCCACCCCCAGACGTTGGTAGCATGGTACCAACTCGAACCTTAGGTCTCTCTCGTAATGAAGGTACAAGTTATAGATGGATAAATAGTTTATTCAAATAAATAATAAAATAAAATAAAAATAAGGGACTTTTCCTCATCGCTCTCTCTCTCTCTCTCTCTCTCTGCGATGACGGGACCGATCCAATAAACAAAAGGGGCGTCAATGCCTAATCATACAAGGAGGCACGGCTAAGCCCAATACCAGCGCAACGGCGCGAACAAGGTATGGTGCGCAGGCCAAAAGGCGAAAGAAGACGCGAGTATAGTAAGAGCTCGTCTTCTTTCCGTCTTCTTCTCTCTTCTCCTCTGGTGGCGTAGCCTTGGGGCAGAAGAGACGACTATGTCGACGGCTCAGAGACGGTAGCGTTCACCGAACTCGTCGCCATAGTCGTAGCGCGTCTCTAGCCCTCGCTCAAATTTCCAGTGGAGGAAGAAGTTGGGGCAGTAGGGCAAGCAGAAGCGAAGCAGTAAGCCAGCCAAGAGGCCAAGGGCCGACTTGAAGTGTATGAGCGTGGTGTAGCATTGTAGTGGCGTTATATAGTGTGAGGACGCAGTGAATTTGGGGAATTATTCGTCGAGCTTGCCCCTAGGACGCAAACGCCGAAGCGAAGTTGTGACCAGTAGCGGTACGGCTTTCTTGGAGCCGCGTGGTCGGCCCCTTTTCCGAGGAGCCATAGCTATCGGTATCTGAGGGAGCTGGCCCGAACTTGGCTGTGCCTTCGGGTCAGCGTCCACAGACGCCGAGATATCCGCCACTATCGAGTCACCCTTTATAGGTAGAGATACGGCTCGAAGGCTTTCATCGAGAGAAAGCTCTGGATCTTCCCTATTTGAAGCATCGTCTCCGTCACGTGTCTCGCCTAAGGGAAAATGCTCGGCATCGTAACAGGGTTTCATGTCGCAAACCGCGACTTTACCTATGTCGACTCCACTTTCAGTCTGTAACTGATAGGAATTCATGCCTAGACGAGACTTTACAATAAAAGGGCCAGCGTATTGCGGACACAGTTTAGCTGCTATGGCCTTAGCAGCCGAGGAAAGTACTCTATTCTTCACCCATACTTTATAACAGATGTCGTAACTGACATCTCGGTGTTTCTGGTTATAGTACTTCTCTTGTCGCAACTGAGCGGCTTCACTCCTCTCCTGGGCATCGGCTCGCAATCTGTCGAGCTTTTGCATGCAAGAGTGCCATTCCTCACGGGCCGTAGATTCTAGCTGCCGTAAAGCGGCACGCTCTTCCTCGCGTCGAACATTATATGGAGGTTCAGGATTCCGTCCATAATTCAGAAAGGCTGGACTAGAACGAGTAGTTTCGTGGATGGCCGTATTGTAAGCGAACGCAAAATCGCCAATGAGCTCGTCCCACTCATTGTGCTTTTCAGCAATAAATGCAGCGATCATAGTCTTGATCGTGCGGTTTACTCGCTCAGTCGGATTCGACTTTGGAGAGTAAGGAGCGCAAGTGCCGTGCAAAACGCCATGGGCCTCTAGGAAAGAATCCACTAATGAATTCTTGAAAGGCGTGCCATTATCCGATAGAAATCTATCAGGAATTCCAAAACGTAGAAAGATCCGATGGTTGATCTCTTTCTTAATCGTTTTGGCATTTGCCTTACGGATCGGGACGCACTCAATCCATCTCGTGAAAATATCCATCAGGATGAGAAGGTGTTCATTGCCTGGAGGCGATCTCGGGAAAGGGCCCATCGTATCGCCACAGACAATTTCCCAAGGACGGGAGACGACGTGCTTGCCCATAAGTCCAGCGGGGGCTCGTTGCTCTACTTTAATCTGCTGACACACTTGGCAGTTACGCACGAAATGCGCAGTATCTTTATACATACTAGGCCAGTAGTAACGAAGCACTACCCTCTGGTGGGTCTTGTATCGGCCTAAATGGCCGGCCTTAGGCTCTTCGTGGCATTCAATGAGAACCTGCTCACGTTGTTCTCTAGGAACCACGAGTTTCCAAGCGTCGTCGTCCCCTATCAAGTCATCAACTGTTGGGTCCGGTCGGTAAAGATACAGACGGCTACCGACTATCTTCCAATAAGGATGAGCTTTCGGATCTTGTTTTGCCTGCGAAAGCTTGCGTCGATACCAGGGATCCAGGATATCTTCGTCGACGGTGAGAGACGCTAGCGAAGCTTCCGTGTCTTCGTCTGTCTCATACATGCGAGAGAACGCATCGGGCACGACATTATCCTTACCTTTGCGATGCACGATATCAAAGTCGTACGCCTGAAGGCGCAACGACCATCGACCTAACTTGCCATTGGGGCTCCGAAGATTCTGAAGCCATACCAAGCTATGATGATCGGTTACCACTGTAAAGTGATAACCTTCTATATAAGGCCGGAATTTCTCTATCGACCATATGACCGCTAGGCATTCGCGTTCGGTAACTGACAGTCGGCGTTCTGTAGACGTGAGAACACGACTAGCAAAGCAAAGCACGCGGTCCTCTTCGTGTATCTTCTGTAGTAGGACACTGCCAAGGCCAGTATCGCTAGCATCACACTCAAGGATGAACGGAGCAGCGAAGTCGGGTCTAGCTAGGACAGGAGCAGTAGCAAGAAGTGCTTTTATCTGCTCAAAAGCTGTACAGTGTTCTTCGGTCCACGTGTACTTTGTGTCCTTCTTCGTGAGGGACGTTAAAGGTGCGGCTAGAGTAGCGAAGTCCTGCAAAAACTTACGGTACCACGAGGCCATGCCAATAAAACGTCGCAATTGCCGTAGATTCCTTGGCGCCGGATACTCTATGACGGGTCGCATTCTTTCAGGGTCTGGCCTGCAGCCCTCTCGATTAACCAGCACGCCGAGATAACGTATCTCGGACATACAGATCTTCGACTTTTTCCTATTGATGGTAAGGCCCGCCTAGTTAATTCTATTTAGAATTAACGTAAGCCATTTTACGTGATCAGCGAATGTATCAGTCGCAATGATCAAATCATCTAAATAGGCAAAAGCGTGAGGCTCCATTTCGGGCGTGATTATTTTGTCAGCCAACGATTGAAATGTAGCAGGGCCGCCCGCCAAGCCGTAAGGCATACGAACGAATTCGTACAAGCCCATACCCGGAACTATGAAAGCCGTGACTGGTATCGATCTCTCTGTGAGAGGTATTTGCCAAAAGGCTCCAGAACAATCTAGAGCACTTATATATTTGGCGTACTGAATTTTGCGTAAAATCACGTCCATATAAGGCAACGGATATGCTGAAACTTTCGACACCGCGTTGACTCTACGGTAATCGACGCAAAATCGATACGTACCATCAGGTTTCAATATCATAACTACGGGGCTTGACCATTCGCTCTGGGACTTCCGGACTATTCCCATTTGCAACATTTTGCGTACTTGCTCGTGCATTTCGTCCTCTAGTCTCTTAGATACCGAGTAATATCTTTGTTTAATTGGGCTCGGGCAGTTGAGATCTATGTCATGTGCGATCCAACTCGTGCAACCTAACCGTTCGCAAGAGGGATCAGGCAGCAAATCCTGCATGACTTTTTCGATCGTCTCTCTCTGCTCAGCCGTGAGATCTTCAATCCCCAGCGTGGCTAAGGTCATCGCCTCTTCAGCTTTCCCCGAAGAGAAAACTGCAGGCACACCTTCTTCGCAGCCCTCAAACGTCAGCCTGTTAGATCTAGGGTCTAGCATGGCCGAAAAGGCGCGCTTGAAGTCGGCACCTAAAGTGCACTCAGTGTCAACTTCGTTTAAAATGAGAGAGTCAATCGAATGCGTTACCCCACCCAAGGTGAAAGGCAACTCTACGCTACCTACAATGGGTACGTAGTGGCCATCAACTGCCTTTGCTCCTAGGCCTACATACGGTCGCACGCGCTTGTTTAAAGCAACCGCGATTGAAATGGCGTTAGGGCCGAGGACGGTACGAGAAGCTCCGGTGTCCCAAAGTCCTCGAAAAATATAATCGCTGACTTTAACAGTCAGCCACCACCTGGGGAACTTATCGATTAGGGCGCTCGCAACGGTACTCCCATCGCGGGTAGACTGCACATCGGAAGAGTTAGCTCGGGCTAGCATTGAGTCACTCACCGTGTTGTGCGGCACTTGCGCTACTCCCATTACGCCGCTAACATCAAAGGTCCTGGTGATCAAGGGAGGAGTAAGGACCTCATCTACTGACTCCCTCGATCTTTTTTTGAATCCTCATCATTCGGCTGTTTAGTCGAGCATTCTGGGCAAGTGGCTCGGGTGTAACCGGGCCAACTGCAATTCCAGCAGAGAAGATTGCCATCAGGGCCAGACTCCTTATCCTTGTTTTTACTGGATTTAGGGTAAATTACTGTGGTTCGATTGCCACCTGATCGTCCCCAGCTTCTTCTACCACCTCGGCCACATCCGTTGCCGCGAGGCGAGTTCCCGCTCGAACGGTGAAAAGTTTCGTTTGGGGCTGCTTTTCCGTTAGAACTTTCGTTCTTCTCGGATGAAGCAGGGAGCTTGGAGATGTCAGCATTTCCTTTGGCTTTCTTCTCCAGGATCTTCGTAATCATATCCTCTAGCTCTGACTCCTTCACTGGCTGAGTTTTCTCACTTAGAGAGGATAACGATGGCTTAGCCTTGGCCGTTTTGACTCGCGGCTTGTAGGACGTTTCAGGGTATAGACTCTGATCGGCTGAGGGCGGTGGCCTCCATTGGCCATCTTCATCATCCTCGGCCTCTTGAGCTTTGGCCAGAAGTACTTGCAAATCTGTGAGATTGTCTCTAAAATGCTTCAATCTCTTTCTCAATTGAGGCAGCAGGTTGTCGATGATGAGGTTAACTTGTTCCTGCACGCTCCATGGAGGATCAACTCTTTTCATGATAGTAAGTAGTGAGACAATGTACTCAACTACAGGTCATCAGTACCTTGGTAAAGGTATCAGTACCTTGTGTACGCAGCTGGGCTTCTACCTTCAGACTCCTCTTGTTCCTCTTCGATTTGCTGTAAGTCTTAAGGGCCGCTTCCTTAAAGTCGCTAAACGTTTTCCACGAGGGCTTTAAGGCACGATACCAGAAGAGAGCTGCCTTCTCAAAAAGGGGAGTCATTGAATCTAGTAGCTCGTCATCGGCCACCCTATCTAACCGTCTGTTTTCCTCAACGCGTTCCAGAAATTCTTCGATGCTTAGTCCTTCGCCTCCTGAAAATTTTATCTTCCATTCTCTCACAGTTTTTCCTAAGGGTTTGCTGGGAGAGTACCTAGAGGACGTGGAATTAAACGTAGTCGCTTGCTGTGAGTTAGCAGTGAAGCTTTGACTATATATGGGAACGTTAATCGTCGTTTGTTGCGATGGCATTTCTGCTGACGTACTGGGCAGGACCCCCCTCCCCCAGCTCGAGGACACGGGGCTAAATGAGCTTGCGAGGGATGCCACGGGGCCGAGCGAAGAAGCAATGCTAAAGGACGTTCCCCTCCCCCAGACCGAGCTTGCAGGAAGAGGCATCGCAGGTAAAAACGACGTAGTAATCGGAAATGACGACGGCATTGGCCTTATAGAAAAAACCGTAGAGGGTTGAGTTGTCGAATGAAACAACGGTGCTTGCGGGTTGAGCGATGATTGTATCTGTGAATGTGTAGTGTTGTCAAATTGGCTTGATAAATCATTATAATTTAATTCGAATGTATCTCAGAATTGTACATTCTTACTTTGCGCAGTAGCCAGTCGTTCCTGCTCTGCGAGATGAGCCGTTGACACAACTATTTTTAGTTGTTCCTGCAAACTTTTATTAACTGCATTTAAATCGATCTTTTCCCTTTCAGCTTTGACTAATCTCTCTCGCAATTGTGTAACTTCTGCTATTATTTTATCCTTTTCTCGTTTTTCTGCTGCTACATGTCTGAGGAATTCTTTCTGTGCGGCAGAATAATCCAATTCTGCTTGCCAAGCTCGTCTTAGTTCGGATGCTGCGCCATAAGGCATAAAATGCACTTTAGTGTCTGGCATCGTTACTTTGACCATGCGCGTTTCTTCTGAAGTAGCGTAGATTCCTGTGGAGTATCTACTCGCATTCGCTGCATTTATTGACGTTGTAACGGTTGTTGTTGATGCTGTTGACATTATATGTTGTCCTATATTTGGCTGTGGTTCGATTGTTGTGCTGTTGAAATCAAGTCTTCGACGTCTTGTATTCACCAGTTCATATGTACCTTCATTGTCATTATCTTTGTGTTCTTCTTGTATAGGCAGAGTTACAGAATTATCTATGGCTGTGCCATGTGACGAGCTTGTTGTCAATTGTTCGTTGTCATCTAAGTTCACCTGTTCTATTGCGTCGAGAGCTTCTTCTGCATCCCTTGCGGTTTGTAAATCTCTCTTAATTTCTGCTGGCAGAGTGTCTGACATGAAGAACATACGGCTAAGATTGTCTCGTCTTTCTTGCGCTTCTTCTTCATTTAAGTCTTGCGTTGCTATGAAATCTTCCGTTGTATAATCGCCGTTTAACCTACGGAATAGTCGATTCGCACGCTCGTATAACGATCCGTCGGTTCGCAATTCTAATTGTGTCAATGCGCTGTCAACTTGTACACTAGACAAGTTTTTGATCCAGGTTGTTAATTTTTTATCAATGTCCTCTTTGAATATTGATAGATCGCTAATTGACCAATTTGTTGCCATTGTATATCTATTTAGCGATGGGTTAAACGCAACGTTGACGTTTTACAAAAGCAAAAAAAAAAGAACGAGAGCAAGACAATCCGACCGAAAAAAAAACAACAATTAAATTATTGTAATATACATGAAATATTTCTGCGTCAAACTGCAGCAATAATTACAATTGGTATAAAAAAAAATATTTCATATTCACGTCAAAATGCAGAATCTATAATGGATAATAAGAGAAAAGAATGTAAAACAGTAAAACAATAATAGCGGAGAAAAAAAAATTGATGAGATATTTGAAATAAATATCGGGCTTGTGCTGGTATTAGCAACGTAACGCATAAGCCAGAGTGTTACGGGTGTGAGAGAGAGAAGAGAAAACAAGGAAAAAAAAATTTATTATTAACAATAATTATAATTAAAATTAGTTTAATTATTGATTAAATATTATTATTTTAATTATGTGTTGCAATTGGACGCAGAGTTGAATTAGCCAACGCCTCGCCAACTAAACTACTCAAAAGAGAATATCGGAACAAATTATAGATTAATTAATATTTATTGAAATCATAAAAAAAAAATTGTATAAAATATTGATTATATAAGGCTTAGCCACGCAGTATTTACTATGATTTCGAATCACGCATATAGCATTTGAAATGTACAGTTTTCGTGTATACGGCCAGCGTGGCAACCTTGAACATAAATATGATTTTCCAACTTCGAATATTCGAATAAAATCTATAATTCTCCTTTGCTTAGAATATCGGTGTATCGCTCGACGAGTTTACACTTGTTCGCTAGCGTCGCACATGTGGCTCGCCGCGCGGCTCGTGTTTGTCAACAACACGCCGCGAGAGATCGCGCACTCCTTGTCCTTGTAAGAACGCCTACGGAAAAATTTCTCTCGGTGCGATTTTCGCTACGCCGCCAGCACCAGAACGTTTGGGCGCCAAAATGTAACGGGGATTTAGTCCGCTACAATATTGAATAACCGAGAGGTGCGTAATAGATGACGGAGCGAGCTCGTGCAACGGATTTGCACGACCGGCCCAGTAGCACAGACTGCAGATGGATTCGCCGGGTGGCAACGGCCCGCGGAGAGCATCGTAGGTCGCGTAGCTGAAATCGCGAAGGTGTAGGAAACGAAAGAAATGATAGAAGGCGTAGAGTGAAAGAGGCGATAGGTGTAATAGAAATATATATTCTACGTGTATTTGTACAGGGCGGTGCAGAGAGAGAAGTAAAGCGGATAATGCGAGAGAGACGCAAAGAACGAGTGGTACTTACATCAGCTGCCGCTGTCGGCGAGATTAGCCACGAGGCTTGTAACGGTCCTATTTATGAGCTATTTATTAAATCACTGAATGATTGCAACTAGTCTAACGTATCTATCTGTTTATTCAAAACAATACATTAAGCGGCGCTACCTCACTGTTTACGCGACTGTATACAAATAAGAGTCGAATCAAAATAAACAACGTGACGTCACAAAGTAATAGACATAGATATAATGATTTAGGATATTAAGAAAAATATGTTAATTATAGATAATTTTAATATAACAAAGTATCGATTATATAGATTTCAGCATGTAGATTCATAATATTATAACAAAAATCTCATTCAATTATGAAATAATAATGAATATCAATATGCAAAGTTGATTTATTTATTAACATATGAAATATTAGAAAAATATAAATAATTCATATGCAAAATGAATAAGCATAGAACATGAGTAAGAATTGGTTTCATTAATAACAGCTGAATAATAACTGTTATTAATAAATAAACAATTAATAATTTATTTAAACAATAAGCTATATATAGAACGAAAATATTAAGTTAATACTTGATAATGATAACTTTATAATTTAGAAATCTTAGATAATTAATCTAATAATTGCATATTAAGATTAGAAAAAACCGTTACAAATATGAAAAGTTAGTCATAATTCAAATGTTATTAATTAATTTAAATAATTAATTTTGGAAAATACTTCCAAAATTAATCAACTATAAAGTTATATGAAAATTTAATAATTTTCTATTATAAATATTGTAATATCACGTTAATTAACTTTATTAGTTAATAACTTTTGACGACACTATTGGCGATAATTGTATAGTATATTGTATAAAATCAACAAATAACAAATTCTGTAAAGTTTACATGTGTTAAAAACTTCATATTAATGGTTATTTACTTGTAAATTAAGAAAACTCATTTCTCAAAATTCGCGAATGTCTCTCGAATTTTCGATGAAATCTCTCCTGCAAAAATAAGCGGGAAAATCTGTGTATTAATAGGCCCACCTTTGCACAGGCTAGCATTCACTTCTAGCCTTGCAAGGTGAGCGCATGAGTCTGAATAAACTTGGATTAATACCTAAGTTCTTTCTCTCATTGTGATTAACTAAGCAAGACTATCCTTTCCTTATAATTTGAGCTCGACTTATAGAACATCTCGCGCTATATGAAACTTGGGCCGAATTATATCCTATCAAAGAAAGACTTTAGCTCTGCTTATGGGACAATTCGCACCATAAGAAACTAGGGCATTGTCTGACTTTCCTCGAAACATTATACCTATTTATGTATATTTGAATTACTTACATTTGATTTACTTATTTATTTGATTAACAATTAGAGTAAAATTATTGGAAACAAATTCTTACTCATTAGCTATATTACGAGAGTTCGAATTATTATATTTATAAGTGATACGAACATCACATTTGTCCTGTCACGGTCGCCAAATTTGAATTATGACTAATTTTTCATATTTGTAACGGTTTTTTCTAATCTTAATATGCAATTATTAGATTAATTATCTAAGATTTCTAAATTATAAAGTTATCATTATCAAGTATTAACTTAATATTTTCGTTCTATATATAGCTTATTGTTTAAATAAATTATTAATTGTTTATTTATTAATAACAGTTATTATTCAGCTGTTATTAATGAAACCAATTCTTACTCATGTTCTATGCTTATTCATTTTGCATATGAATTATTTATATTTTTCTAATATTTCATATGTTAATAAATAAATCAACTTTGCATATTGATATTCATTATTATTTCATAATTGAATGAGATTTTTGTTATAATATTATGAATCTACATGCTGAAATCTATATAATCGATACTTTGTTATATTAAAATTATCTATAATTAACATATTTTTCTTAATATCCTAAATCATTATATCTATGTCTATTACTTTGTGACGTCACGTTGTTTATTTTGATTCGACTCTTATTTGTATACAGTCGCGTAAACAGTGAGGTAGCGCCGCTTAATGTATTGTTTTGAATAAACAGATAGATACGTTAGACTAGTTGCAGTCATTCAGTGATTTAACAAATAGCTCATAAATAGGACCGTTACAGGCTCGACAATCAAAGTTCGGTCTATCGAACGACGATACACGCCGCAACCGGTAGCACTCAATTTAGCACTCGATCTATCACTCAAATTAGCCACGAGGCGACGCAAAATCACAAAACGAATCTAATCGTCAATGGCACAGCCAAGCCATGAATTTCTAACGCAATCGCACGCGTGTCACCAATTCGAGAGGCGTCAGCTAATTGCCTCCTTTGTCAAGCAGCACCTCTCTTTCGCGGCACCCCGGCTCGCCAGTCCTACCAACCTACGCGGTCTCTCTCTCTGCTAGCGTTCTCTCTCTTACCTTAGTTCAGCTGCTGTCGTCCACTGCGGCTGCTAGTAATATAACATATATTATTGTTATATAATTAATGTGGAGAGAGAGACATAACGAGTTGTTGACAAACCCGTTATAACGTACACGATAAAACAGGTACACTATCAAAAAATATTGTATATAAATAATTTTCTGAATTAACATTAGCTTTTGTTCAATGCTATACCATAATTAGAATCATATCTGAGGTTGCATGAGAGAATCGAATAAGTGACTTATTTGTGATTTTGCGATTATTTTTCTATCTTTAATAGACCGACTTATTCGGTGTTTATCGTGATTTTGACAGGTATAGATTGGCTTTTGATTTTTTATGTAAATTATCGATTTTTATAATAATAACACTCAAATACGAAGAATTCGATGTTAACTTAATTTCCATACAATTGACGCGTATCCGGTTCTGTCGAGCAGCCATATGTACTCGTACATGTATTTATGGAATATGTGTTTGCTGCGTATATTTAGATATTTACAAACAATGCCTATTTTCATTCGTCACGGTCAGTGCCATGATTTCTCGCGGGTGAGTTGCACATTTTGTTGTGAGTTAGTTGCCCATTCCTTTTCAAAACATTATTTTGACTACCGTATTTTCCGGTGTATAAGACGCACCTTTTTACCGTCAAACCTGACTCCAAAACCAGCCTGCGTCTTATACACCGAATGTAAGACACCCCAAATCCACTAACCTAACTAAAACGTGCGCCTGAATAGTAGCAATTAGACAACCCTCACTAACTATGAATATCTTTCAAAACTAGCCAATGACAGAGTGATTACTTATTTAATAGGTAAGTTCTTTATTATTTCAATAATATATAGTAAACGTACTTTATGTCTGAGGATGATAAAAAATACCTATTACCTATATGCCACTTGGGATCAAAAAACGTCGCATAATATACTAGATAATTAATAAGAGATTTTTTATAAAAACGGTATTTTTGTTGCATCATTTATTTCAATATAATTTTGAAAGTGTTTTTTGAAGTAAGAGACTGACTTGAATTCCAATATGAGCGAAACTAACAATCGAAAATCGTACACAGCGGGCTACAAATTGAATGTGATCAAATTTGCTGAAGAACATGGCAATAGAACTGCCGAAGATCATTTCGGCTCACCACCGAAGGGAAAAAACTAAGGAAAAAAGGCTTTGGCGTTCGCAGAAGAGTAATTTGATTAAAATGCATAAATCAAAGCATGCGCAATGTGGTAAAAAAGCAAGTGGCTTATATTAGAGGATGAAGTTAAACAATGGATTGAAGATAATCGTTCCAAAGGCTTAGCTGTTTCAACGAAAATGATACGCATACATACACAAAAAGTAGCTTTAAAAAGTCAAATAAATGATTTTAAAGGACGTCCTTCATGATGTTACCGCTACATGAAACGCAATGGTTTAGCTATACGAGTGAAAACAAAAATTTGTCAAAAAATGCCAAAATAGTACGAAGACAAAATTCTCTCTTTTCACCGGAATATAATTCACCGTAGACAAGCAATGAGTTTTGAAATCGGACAGAAAGCAAATATGGATGAAACACCTATGAACTTCGATGTTCCGTCAACTAAAAGTGTTTCGAAAAAAGGACAAAAAACGATTACGATAAAGACAAGTGGTCATGAACAATTCCACTACACCGTGGTTCTTGCTTGCTGTGCTGATGATATAAAGCTACTTCCAATGATCATTTTTAAACGTAAAACTATGCCTAAGGATAAAATACCGACAGGTGTAATAGTGCATGTATACCCAAAAGGATGGATGGATGAAGGTGGTAAGAAAATTTGGATATATAATGTCTGGTGTAGAAGACAAGGCGGCTTCTTGAAGAAAAAAGCACTTCTGGTTCTTGATCAATTTCGGTCTCATTTGTTAGATTCTGTAAGATAAAAATTTCATCAAAAAAACAACAAAAATAAATAAAACACAACAAAATCAAAAATAAATACAAAAAAACAACAAAAAATATTTAAAAAATGCAAAAAAAACTTTAAAAAACAACAAAAATCGAAAAAAAAAATAAAAAAAAAACAATAAAAAACAAAAAAAATAGAAAATGTCTCTTTTGATTGTCGACCTCCCCGTGGTAAGAGATATGCAACGGCAATGTATCTAATCATCGTCGGCTAACAGATATCAATATTTTTTTATCATCCCGTAATTAACTTTAATTCACAAAAAAGACGTGCTTTATTACAATTAAACGAATTTTTTTCCTCAAAACTAAATTTTTATCAAAATTTTCATTTTTTCTCAAAATGTGCCTTCAAATTTTGGGGTGCGTCTTATACACCGGTGCGTCGTATACACCGGAAAATACGGTATTATTCTGAATACTGCTTAAACAGTTATTCTAGTATTCAAACAGTTCATTTCTTGTCAGAATTTGTTGAGAAGAAAGAAAATTTGAGTAGAGAAATTGATTTGCATGAAAGTTTTGGAACAAATAAGTTAGTTTTCAGTAGAATTTTGTATTTACACTTATACAAAATATAGATTTTCTCGCATTATATTATGGTTCTATATGAATACGTATAACAAACTTATTTCTTTGTGTGTTTACAAAAAAGTTTTGCCTAGAAATATAGAAATAAAGATAATTTTTGACCATTTAAAATTCTCAAAGAGTATAATACATGCATCTAAAATTCTTCACAAATGAATTATGATTATTTATTTATTAAGTCTAAAAGATTCTATCAATATGTACCCACACTTTCATAAATACCTTATAAATTTTTAGCATTGAAAATGAAAGTTAATCCGTTAAATGTGATAAATATGCTTTTGGCTTACTTCCAAACTCTCTCTATCCAAGAAAGTCCTTATAATCTGAAGGAAATTGAAAACAAAGATCATTTTCAAATAATACTATTAGATTTGCTAGAAGCAGATGATAATACGAGGTGTGATCAAAAAGTAAGGTGAATTTTGAAATTTAGCGGGCTACGTCCGTTCGATCTTCGACTTTTTTATTTGGTTATGTCGGTACACTCGTCTAGAACATACGTTCCAAATTTCAGCTTTGTAGTATGTTTGGTTTGTTTGTGAGAGGCATCAAGGTTAGAAGTGTTTTGCGTGCTCCACGATTTGCTGCTGTCTAAAAACATGGATCAAAGAGTTTGCATTAAATTTTGTGTGAAAAATGGAATCAAATGTTCCAAAACACTTGAAATGCTGAAAGTGGCATACGGTGAGTCTACTTTAAGCCAAAAAAATGTTTACAAGTGGTATAAACTCTTCCAAGAAGGCCGAGAAGACACCGACGACGAACCTCGTTCTGGACGCCCCAGCACATCAACAACTGATGAGAATGTTGAAGAAGTGAAGAAAATAGTGTTGGGAAATCGTCGAATTACCATTAGAGAAATTGCTGATGATATTGGCATCTTATTTGGTTCGTGCCAATCAATTTTGACGAGTGTTTTAGACATGAGACGTGTGTCAGCGAAGTTTGTTCCGAAATTGCTCAATTTCGACCAAAAGAAACGTCTCATGAGCATCGCCCAAGAGCTACTGAATAACGTCAACGATGATCCAGATTTACTCAACAGGGTTATAACAGGTGACGAAACATGGGTATACGGTTATGACGTCGAGACTAAGACTCAATCGTCCCAGTGGAGGCATTCTGGATCACCAAGACCAAAAAAAGCACGCCAAGTTCGATCAAATGTAAAGGTTTTGCTTACAGTTTTCTTTGACTGCAGGGGCGTGGTGCATCATGAGCTCTTGCCACAGGGTAGAACAGTAAATAAGGAATATTACCTGCAAGTTATGCGCAATTTGCGCGAAGCAATCCGCCAGAAACGTCCGAATTTGTGGAAAAATAAAAATTGGCTTTTGCACCATGATAACGCCCCTGCTCACACATCGTTGCTTGTGCGCAAATTTTTGGCTAAAACCAACACAGTAACGATGCCACAGGCACCGTATTCCCCAGATCTGGCCCCCTGTGACTTCTTCTTGTTCCCAAAACTGAAGAGGCCCATGAAAGGACGGCGTTTTGCCACGATTGAGGAGATAAAGACGGCATCGAAGGATGAACTAAACAAGATCACAAAAAATAATTTTTTGAAATGCTTTGAGGATTGGAAAAAGCGTTGGTACAAGTGCATTATATCCGAGGGGGATTACTTTGAAGGAGATAAAATAAAAATTGATGAATAAATAAATATTTTTTGAGAAAAATAAAAATTCACCTTACTTTTTGATCACACCTCGTATAAGTATGACTATGGTAGAATATTTAGAATTTCAAGAGGAGGTCAAAGACCCTAATGCTTATATTGTCGAGGAACAAAATTTGCATACACTACCTGAGGATCCTGAGTTTTCTACAGATAAATGCACTAGCCAGAATAAGTCATTAAGTTTGAAACATAAGAAAAGAGCTGTCGACTTTTGGAAAAGCGGAAAAAGAAAAAGTCTTTCTCTTCAAACGGTACAAAATCATTTCCGCAAGGTCAAATCTGAAACACAACTACGTCGCTGGGCACACCAAATTAATCAAGGTGGTAGATATCGAGAGAAAATTGCAAGAATTTGCGAATATACTTTCGAACATTTTAACGCGGCTCTTGAATCTGGTTTTATAATTCATGACAATGATTTGAGAAGATGGGCTTTACAACCTCAAAAATTAATTGGAAATGAAGAGATAAGATTTACAGCTACTAAATTGTGGGTTGCAAAATTTAAAAAAGCTCACAGGATTGTTTCTAGAAAAATAAATAAATTTATAACAAAAAAAAGTATAGAAAATAGAAGATTTGCAAACAGAGGCAGAATTTTTGTCAAATTTCAACCAATTAATTAATGAAGTAGGCATTGAGAATACCTTTAATTCAGATCATAGCGGTTTTCAATTAGAAATGCACTGTGGCCACACCTTAGCAGTTGAAGAGGAGAAACAAGTACCGTGACTTGTACAATCCGGATCATCCAATACCCATAGTTACATCATGCAACCAACGATATCAGCAGACGGACAACTATTATCACCTTTATATTTGGTATTGCAAGAATGTACCAGGGATTTTGGACCAACCGTATTACAAAAAATATTCATGCATATAAACGTGCATGTTGCTGCTTCCAAATCTGGAAAATTGAATTCAAGTAAAATTATTTTTCATGTATTGTAAATATGAAATATCAAAAGAAAGTTTACAGGTCTCTTCAAAACATGGTTGAAAGAAATATATTTTCCTAATGTGAGACCTACAACAACGCTATCAATTAGTAGCTGTAGAGGAAGCTACACCACATGATAAAACGGTACATTTGTAACAGTAACAAATACCCACCGGAACTACTGGAAATATTCAGTCATTAGATGTTTTTGAATCCGTACTTAGAAAAATTTTGTTAAGCAATTTTCAGATAGTGTTAGCTATATCGACGATGAATTAGAGTTGTATTAGAGGATGTAACAGGCTGTCGCCTAGCCTATAATCTCTAAGAAAGTGCCCTTATTATAATTAGACGAAGCCTGGTTATCTATGTGCTCAAAGCACAGTAACCTACCTTGCCTTGGAGTGCGCCTGCGCAGAGTCTCTTCGCTGTTCCGAGTTGGGTTCCCCCAACTCACCGCTTGGCGGCGCTGTCGCCCCTTGCTAGTAGCGCTCGTGCGGCCACCGCTGGAACCTAAGTCGTCGACTCGCGTCTATCGATAATCGCACGATTCGTGCCACGCAACCGGCGAATTCGAATCCCCTGAAAATAAACACTGGCGCGACCTCCGGACAAAGGAAAGACACAATAACGACTCTTTGATTCGACGGTAACGATAAATATGCACTTTATTGATGCAATTAACTACACGGGAGTTTTGCCGAGAGACTTTCGCACGCTCGCGTGAATGACAACACACGCAGATTGAGAGAGAGAGAAAAACCGCGATTACCGCGAACTACCTGCTCGCACGCCACAAATAAATTCTTCGCGCTCGCTGCGCGGATTCGCACGCAAATTATAACAACGATTAACAATGGGAAGAAGGTGCACCTACCGCGATATCGATGAGGATACGGTGGCCAACCGTATCCGAACAACAAATTGCTAGACGCCGCTTCGATGCTCGCTGTGCCGCCTCGTAACTGTTGCCGCTGTTGTTATTGCTGCTACTGATGTTGCTGCTATTGCTGCTGTTGCTGTTGCTGCTACTGCAGTTGTTACTGCTGCTACTGCTGCTGCTGCTATTAGCACACCCACGCACTCAAGTTCTCAACGTCAATGGCAAACGCACGAAACTTGGATGGCTCGGAAAAAACGGAGGTTAGATCGGCACGAACTGACTGAGTGGCACAGTCATACTGCCGGTCGGAACCTCCCCTCCCGGTCATTGCCCCTTACGCGCTCTCTCTCTCTCTCGCGAACCGAACGCGGCTCCTCTCGCTTAGCCGCTCGTTAACCTCGCGCGAGTCTTACGATTTTCGGTAATCGTTGCAAGGAATAATATTATAAAATTACAATCATTAGTCCATAATCAGTTTTTATCGCCACGTTATAAAAATCTATACAGGTATGCGTGGTACAAAAGTGGTTACCTTGTAAATAAACCGAAAGAATTTGATAACCCCGTAGATTTCAGTTTTGGAGATTCATGTGCAACAAATTGTGAAATTCATGGTTGCAATAACGTTATTATTATTCGACGCGGATGATGTAAAAAATCTTTATGCTTTAAACATTTTTTTAAAGAATACCGTTACTGTTCTATTTATAATCCATAAGATTCTGACGAATCTTGCAAATTCATTATTTACGACAAAATTATAATATGTTATGATAATAAAATTGTAATGTAATATCAACATATAAAACTTCTAATAAATAGAAACACTGTAAACCAATAAACATACATTTGAATAATCGAAGAAAAAAAATATTTTTAATTTATCAAAATAATATTTTTCTACGGGTATCATTTGTTACCATGGCTCAAATTCAAATGGATCGTATGCCGAATTTTGTTGAATTTTGAGGTACATAGAATACTATTTAGTCGTCATAGCAAAAGGAGAATAATAATTCAAAAAATACCACGCAAGGATATAAAAAATCAGATTCCATGAAGGTATTATTATAACTATGTACAAACATTAACATTAGGATAGTTTTTAGTCCAACAAACGGTATATTCATATAAAAACTATAAAAATAGATAAGTGTTAGTCAAAAGTTTTGACCTTCTATAATATATTACTCTATCACATAAATCAGATATCTACGGCATTTCGTTTCAATGAAAATTAAGAGTAGCTTATGCATACCAATCTATTTTAGTATTCAACGTCATTCCAAATGAAACAGTATCAGTATTGTTGAATTTCGTTTTCAATTAAAAAAAAAAAAAATTTTTTTAATCACAACCACCCCTACCATAGTTAGGGAATGCAACCCCTTGAAGATTGGTAATGCGCATAATTTTGTTGACTAGCAACAATCAATTTCCAGTTGAATTTAAAAATTTGTTACGTAGAAGTAGAGACACCCCGAAAAATGTACTTTAAAGAGAAATTTCAGGGGTTGATTTTACCCCAATAATACATTTATCACTTTATAAAATAATATTCATTTCTTGTTTTTCTGAAAATTTATAATCGACCGAAATTCCATAGAAATCTACGGCGTTTTACTCGAATAAGAATGAAAATTATCTAAGGGTAGTCTACCCTTTATACCGTATAAAAACAAAAAAGCCAAAACACGTCAACTTTAGTTTTCAATGTCCTTTAGAACAATATAAGTTTTCTTGACCTTGGATTAAATTTTTATTTTTTCGAGACAAAAATCCAAAAAAAAAATAACTTCTGTCCTCTTGAAAAATAAGGGATGCCATCTCTGCGGACCTTGGTGTGCTGTATGATATTGTTATTTAGTAACAAACATTTACTAGTTGTTTTCTGAAGGAAATTTCGTATAGGAAAGGAGATATACTGAAAAAACGGTTTTTAGGGTCCTACTTTGGGGGTAGTTTTCGCCCCTTTAAATCGTTTATTAACACATGAAAAAAAATACGTATCGCTTATTTTTTAGTTTTCTACAACATATCACACACACTACAACGGAGTTAAATAGCTGAAATCAATAAGGGTGTCTGATAGCTGTTGTGACCGTCTGCAAAAATTATTTAAAGGGGCAGTTTAAGAGGCGCGAACGCTCCCATGATTGAATGTAAACCGGGTGTAATCACACGCGATGCTAAATTCAGGATACAGAGAAAATCGGGATTCAAATTTACTGTGACGCACGCTCAATATTAAACTCATTAAACTACGAGTATGATACATAGATATAAAAAAATCATAAAATCGCGCTTTTCTCGCTTATACAAAATCTAAGTAGCTTCACGCTACTAAACAAAAGAAAATAAAAAATTTTATTTACACGTGCGCATGCGCATCGACAGATTGGCGACAATACTTCCGCTGAATTCTCCACTGAACACACAATACTTCGCATCAAAAATTAAGAAATCTGACGGCTGGCAATACTGTCTAGCCACACGGTTCGTGGAATGGCGCTTGAATATGCAAGGTGGAACCCCGTCTGGCAGTTTAGAAAAAGTACAAATAAGCAATAACAAAATTTAAAAATGACAAAAGAAGAGATGCAAGAATAAATATTACTAATAATTAAATAAAATAACATTTAACTATTTAAAGAAGATGAATTTAGATGAAATGCGTGAATTGTATGTTACACATACATACATAATACATACAGCAGCGAGTTTACAATGGCAATAACAGTAAGATGACTCAGAATGTGTATATAAAAATGAAAAATAGAATAAAATATGTAAAATATAGTAAAATAAAAATATATAAAAAACAATATAATGAAATTAACAGATAAAACAACAAAACTAACAATAATTAAAGATGCAAAATGATAAAAATAATAAAAACGATAAAAGTAATAAAATAATAAAAATAATAAAAACGTTAAAAATAATAAAAATAGTAAAAAATAATAAAAATAATAAAAATAATGAAAGCGCGATGGCACCTATTATACAGAAAACGGACTGAAAGGAGTAAGGTGTAAAAGTGGAGTGACATGCATTTGACTAAAAAGCAACCAAGTTTAATTAGCTATTTAATGAACCAAAGGTCGATAGAGGGATATTTATGGGAGGATGGATAATTTTGGGAGAACGCGACTGGATTGACCTTGTTTGGTATGCGAGTGTAATCGGACAGTGCCGGCACTGGTATTAGTTTTTCACGAGTCGCCCTCTCAATCTATGCTCTAGCCTCATAATTTAAAAACAGATCACGTGTCCAATACTTGAAGTCAGATATCCGATCGGTGGAGAACAGGGTCACGGTCAATGAATTGAGTATCCAGTGTGCAAGGATCGCAAAAGAATAGTTCCAGGCCTGAGTTCGAGGGGCTTTGTATTCAAACGCCGACGGTGGATGGCGACCCGAACGGATAATGACATTATCAAGCAGGACAGACAGATTTTTAGCTAGATAGTGTGGCGATTTTCTGGATACAACAAAGTAGACCAGAACGGCGAAGGCTCTATACCTATTCGGGGTAAGTGATAGCCTGCCTAGGGCTAATCTATGGTGGGTGATGTGGCTGTTTAAGGATAGAGAAGGTATACGAGGTCTGTCCGGAAAGTATCGGACCTACCTTTATATTTTCGTGCTAGCGTTATTCTCTATCATCTGGTGGGTGGCATCCTTCAAAGTAATCTCCATTTGATTGAATAACACGGTTCCATCGATGTTTCCACTTTTCAAAACAGTCCTGGAACTCACTTTTAGGGATAGCTTTAAGTACACTCGTCGCATTGTTTTCAACCGTTGTTTTGTCATCGAATCGGTGTCCTTTGAGTGGTTTTTTTAATTTTGGAAACAGTCAAAAGTCATGAGGGGCTATGTCGGGACTGTATGGAGGTTGTCGAAGCAATGCGATATTGTGTTTGCTCAAAAACTGCTGCACAAGATTGGATGAATGCGCTGGCGCATTATCGTGATGGAGAAGCCAGTCACCACTTTCCCAAAAGTGCGGCCGTTTTCTTCTTACTGCATCACGCAAACGCTTCAAAATTTAAACGTAGTATTCTTTATTGATTGTCTGACCTGTTGGTGCATATTCGTGATGTACAACACCTTCACAATCGAAAAAAACAATCAACATTGACTTAACATTGCTCCGACTTTGACGTGCTTTTTTTGATCTTGGCGATTCAGAATGCTTCCTCTGTGAAGATTGTTGTTTTGTTTCAGGATCATAACCATAAACCCATGATTCATCACCTGTAATAACTTTTCTAAGTACATTATCATCATTATTGACAATTTCCGGATTTTCCAGAGCGATTTCTAAGCGAATGTTCTTCTGCTTTGCTGTGAGCAATTTTGGGATGAATTTCGCACACACGAGTCTCATCCCTACATTTTCGGTTAAAATTTCTGAAATGATAGTTTTTGGTATCCCAAGGTCTTCTTCTAGTTCTCGCACAGTCATACGACGATCTCGTTCGATTGCAAGTGGCACCCGCTCAATATTATCTGCGGTTTTTGTCGTCGAAGGAACGAGAATCAATATCGACAGAAGTGCGACCATCTTTGAACCGTTTATACCACTCTTTTATTCGTGTTTTGCTCATACACTCGCTTCCGAAGGCCTTTTGCATCATTTCAATAGTTTCCGAACTCGTTTTTCCGAGTTGAAAGCAAAATTTGATGCAAATTTGTTGATCTTGTTTTTCAGTCAAAAATGACAATATCAAAATCCGACGAACGCGAAAAAGGCATTGTAAACAAAGACACGCTGCGCATGAACTATACGTCCGGCAGGTGTCAGTAAGTAACCAATAGATTTGTGAGGCTTTACTGTTGACGTTTCTGTCCGGTAGAAGTCGTTCGAACACTATGGCGCGAAGATATAAACGTAGGCCCGATACTTTCCGGACAGACCTCGTATATGGGATTTAACCTATTACGAAGCGTACGCAGGTATTTTGGGCAACTTGAAGCTTAGACAAGCGCTCTCCATCGAGCTGAATACAGACCACTGAGAGGTAGTCAAATGTGGAAAAATGAGCTGCTCGACAAGAACTTTTCTAAGGGTAGTCGAGAGAGATTTCCTGTCGAAGCGGAGTGAAGCTAGAGAGCCGTATGCCCTCCTCGTCACGCTTCTGACATGTTCAGACCAATTTAGCGTGGGAGTCAGTATCACGCCAAGGTTACTAGCACTGGTAACATATTCGAGTGGAACCTCGTTAATGGTGATCTTCGCGATGTCGTTCAAGTTTATAGCTCTAACGTACTGTTCGCTGCCTAGTATCATGACCTTAGTCTTGGTGAGGTTGAAAGATACTGTTTCTTAGGGCCCAGTCCGCTATAGCCTGTACATGAAGCTGCACCCTCTCCAAAGCCTCCGCAAGGCTACCGGGATGACAGTGAAGGTAGACCTGCGTGTCGTCGGCATAAGGCATATAATTCATGAAGAAGAAGGCAGCCTGAATCCTGTCAATCAGATAGCTGAAAAACCATCTCAAAACAGTATCAGACAGGCATAGGTCCCTGAGCTTGACCATCAGACGACCATGGGGGATAACGTCAAAAGACTTGGAAAAATCCAGCAGGACGAGGATTGTGATTTTACACTCCTCAATGGCCCTGCGGATGTCATCAAGGACACTCAGGAGTGCAGTCTGAGTGCTGTAAAACCTCACAAAACCGGCCTGCCGTGGATCACGCAACTTGCAACGGTCCAGATAGGACGAAAGTTGTGCATGAACGAGCCTCTCAAGCACCTTTGATATTTCGGATAACCTTGCTATCGGTCTGATGGCAAATAAAAGTGCGGGCGAAGGTACTTTGGCAAGAGGGGTGATGAGAGACCGTTTCCAAGAGGGCGGAAAAACGCCGCACGATAATGATTGGTTGACAAGATGCATGAGAGATGAGAGACAAGTAAAAGAGCCGAGTTTAAGCATCTTGACAGACAAACCATGGGGACCGAATGTTCTGGATGAGGACGAGTTTAGTGCATCCATAACCTCCTGGCTAGTGACCTCATGAAATTCGAATGGGGAGTGGGCGTGACGATTATTTGGGGGGCTAGCTAAAAGGGCGTCAAAAAAGTCACATGTCATGGGAGGAGACGAGTTAACTATGATGGCAAAGTGGGTGTTTAGTGTGGCTGGGGGAAAAATCGAAACGGGGATGGAAGAGCGCACTTAGTGACTCCTAAGTTTCGTAACTCGCTCCATCTGGCCTTACTAGTACCTGCGGAGGATAGCCTGCTTGAGATGCAGGAATTTTTTGCTGAGTCGAGGACATTTGAGACGTCATTTCGAAGTCTTCGATACCCAGCAACGTCACTGATCGAGCGGGAGGAGGATGCCAATTTATAAACAGCGTCACGCCTTTTCATGAGAGCGAGAATGCTCGGAGTCACCCAGGGTTTACGCCTAGAAGACAACTTGATGCACCTGAGAGAGGCTACCGCGTCGAAGGACTTTATGAGGACTTCAGTAAGAGAGTGCACCGAGTTGTCAAGGGGATGCAAGTCAGCATCTGTCGGTGGATCCGAAGAGCGCATTAATCGTACTGGAGATGTGTCGACCAGACACGAGAGAAAATTGCGAAGTGTCTCATATTTTAAGGCCGCTTCGTCCAATCGATTTAATCCGCGGGACCTAATGAATCTGGTGACGTGCTTGTTCGTGGTGAAACGATAGGTGAGCGTGATAAAATCATGGCCAGCAATAAAGGGAGTATCGAATTTTCCAAAGTTTTGGATGGCATTAGGGTTTTCACTATGAAAAGGTCAAGTGTAGTGTGGGAAGGGGGATTTGTATCGAGACAGTGATGTATGGGATCAATGGATATGATGTGGAGGTTGTGTAAGTCGACGAGAGATCTCAAAGCTCGAGCATCAGGCAGAGAGCTAGAACTTAGGTCGGCGTTAAAATTACCGGTAATGGTGACATTTCCGTACAGGGGGAGGTAAGTGGCCAGGTAGTTGAAAGAATGTGTGGGAGAGCATGCAGAAGGACATCTGTATACCACCGCCATCAAAAGCTTGGCTTTGTCGGACTTTATTTCGCCAAGGATGAATTCAGGTGTGTTATCAAAAACTGGATCTGAAGTAACTAGAAAACTAAATTTAAGATGAGATCTGACATACAGGCCAACCCCGCCACCCCGCTTTCCAATTTAGTCAAGCCTGAAAAAATTAAAATCCAGGAGGGAAAGGTGTGAGTCAGAGATATCAGGTGAGAGGAAGGTTTCAGTAATGGCTATGACGTCAAAATATGTAGAATTGGCTTGTGCTTCGAGAAGAGTAAAGTTTCAGGGGGAATTTAATCTATTTATATTGACGTGGCCGACAACGAAGGAAGCAAAGGGCGGAGTATGGGCCTGGTTTAGCTGATATCATGGACCAGAAACTGGAGGAGATGGATTTGGGATAGCTTCAGATAGCTGAGCTGAAAAAACAGACACTGTCGGGCTAAAACAACCATCACTTGTGTTAAGTTGCGGAGCAGAGTTTTTTGGGATGACGGCAGTGGGTCGCTGTTTGATAACTTGACCGCGAAGTTGAGTTTGAGTGGTGCATGTCTTCGACTGCCGATCGGGGTGGCAGCCACCACTGACATGGCACTAGAGCGTGGAGTAGAGGGGATAGGAGGCTGGCCGGGAGGGAAAGGCGTGCAACAGTCAAGGCCGCTCCTCGACATTATGGGAATAAGGGTGGAACGTGTGTTTTCCCGCATGTGGATGACCATACCCGAGACGAAAGGGGGCGCGAAACTCAGCTCGCGACTACGCGCAAGCGCCTTCACAAAAAGATTGTGGATCGGCTGGGGTAACAGCTGGCGGATGAAGACGGGATTTCCAAAACCGTACTTAAAGATGTCCCTCGCCATTTTCCCGCGAGCTTACCAGAGCGCTCCAAAATAATATCACGCTCCACCGTTGAGTCGATACTCACAACGAATTTGATAAAAGTGAGCAGTTTGGAATTTAGAAAAAATTATGACAAAAAATAGAAATTAATAGATTGAGTCAAAAATTTTCCCATCTCTCTTCCCCGGGTCTTAAAACTTCACAAGAAACTGTAATATAAGAGGTAATTTGTATAGGACAGATTGATATGACCAATTAAAAAGTTTGAATTTTGCGCGAAAATTTGAGTCACTGACTATTCATAAACAGGAGCTGAGAAAAGTGAGGATTTAAAAGATTTGAAAATTGGCGCCTCAGTGGCACCAACTCTGTTAGTTGAGGATCAAAATTGGCGGGAGATTCGCAAGTAAAGTGATGCCATTTACAAGAGGCGGTAAAGGGATTTGCAAATTAACCTAAAAATGACTAAAACGCAAAAAACAAACACGTAGCACATACGCAAAAGGAAATGAGAAAAATGATTATTTAAAGCGAACACAGGAAATTACATTAAAAATTAAATGAATTGTAGAAAAGGAACGCGATTTGACATAGTCGATCGAATTAAATTAAAATTAAAATTAAAATTAAAATTAAAATTGTCTAGCGTATAGATAGCGCTAGATGAAAAATACAACAAAATTAAAGTTAAATGAAACAAAACAAGATAAAGTAAAATAGAAATAAAATTAAAATAGCCATCGCGATGACTAAACGCAAGAACAATTTAAGTTATGAGATGTAATGCAGTGAAGAAATAACACCGGCAGTGAGGAGTCTCTCCGAGTAGATTGAAATATGTGGATTAACGGTAAAATTGTTGATACAGGTACTTAGCAGCAAAAAATTTTATAAGTGTTGCAATCAGTAAGGTGTGCAGTGTGTAGTGTGTAGAGTGTAGTGGCCCTGGTGTGGAGACTGTGTTGTTAGTATTGTTAGCAGAGATGTGTAGCTCAAAACTCGTCAAAGTTGGAGATTTGATGAAGGTTATGATGTAACCAGTCAAGCGAATAATTCATCCACTGGCCAAAAAATTGACTATAATCCAAGAATTTTCAGCAGGAAGCGCAGTGGCCAGCTAGACGAACTCGCTTGCAAAAATACACCGCTCGAGGAAGTGGCAAAAGTAGGAAAATGTTAACAAAAGAAGAGCGCCTTAAAAACCAATGTGCTGCTACTCACCGAGAGAGAAAGAGAGAGAGAGAGTGAAAGTGAAATACAGCACCATCATAGTCCAGTAATATTACTACTATTGATGACGCTGCTGGTTGCCTTTCGCTACTCCTACTATCGTCGATCGTCTCTCGGCATTGCCGATCGCCTTTTGTTGCCTCTTCCTCAAGTTCGCCACTGCACGAAAAGATGTTCGCGTATTCACTGTTTGGCACGTACCTCACTGACTTCCTCACATGTACTGGTGTCGGGAATGTCGCAACAAACACTTAACGAAACTCGTACATCTTAGAGTCAGAAAAGTCTTCGGCATAGGCACGTGTCGGAAAATTAAAGGAAAACTGCCGGGAAACGGACAGAAAAATAAGCTTACGTTGCTCACGAAGCAAATGACCTGCTTCAACTCTATTTATCTCTTTCTGTCGTCGTTCTTTTTCGCTCTGTCGGTTCGTTCCCTTGTCCCTTTCAGATCTACCAATCAACTTATGTCACTCCTCAAACAGAAAGAATAAGTTCAAGAGCATATACACACATGTACACTTAATTTGGTACGGCGCGCGAACGCCGACGAGAGTCCAGCGGAGAACACCGGCCGAGTCGTGATTCTCCGTTGCAATATTATAATACTAGGAGATAGCAAAAGATTATAATCTTCATGCCACTTGACACCCGCATGTTTATTGTAAATTCTGCTTTGACCAGTATGGAAACGATATTACGTAGTCGTTCGCTCGATAACCATTTATTTGAGGAATGAAACACACAGTAAAAAGTATTGCTTTAGAAATAGGAAGGTGACTAAAAAGTCCAATATGAAGAAAAACACATGTTTTGGTTTTATTACGAGAGAAATCGATTATTCGCGAGATTAATTGAAGCATATATGTTATTTAATAAACAGACAAATGAGCGACAAGTGTATAAATCCTTCACAAATTGAAAAATGCTTTTGGTGTGCAAAACAATTTTACTTTAAAAATATGAATTTCTCGAGAGTTTGATGTAAGCTACGTAGATTTTTTCAACATTTATCTTATGCACATAAAGAGTGTCCGTAAAAGTGAAGAAAAGTACGCAAGAGATTTTGTAAAAAATACACTGTATATGTCATCTTCATTATTAACAGTGTCACACGTTGTAAATAGGATAATCTATGCAACGCCATCTTATAATTTGACTAGAGTAGTGGAAATTTGAAGACGTAAATTAAGGGAGTATGAGGGCTTAAAATTAGAGATTATGAGGGAGATCGCTTAAGGTATCCTTGGTCGTGCGCCGGATTTCGTTGGGGTGATCTTAGCAGCCACTGTTGGAATTTCGCCAACTGAAGGGAAAGCCTATAAAGGGAGAGCAGTGTAACAAGTCCAGGGGGAAATACAGAGAGAAGCGAAAGAAGAATGGGCCAGGGTAGGTAGCTGCATTTTCATATTTAGAGATATTTACATTTTCTCTTCTCGAAGCTAAAATTGATATTTTAGTCCAGCGTCTGATTAGACTTTTGTATGAGATTCAAATGCTCCAAGTAAAAATCCGGGAAATGTTTGAAAAAACATTGTTCAACACGTTAATTGCACGTCACCGATATTCGGGTGATTGTGAAGTTTCTAATCGGGCCGCGTCATCCATATCGGGGTGATGCTTATTTATGTACAGCGGTATATGTGGTCTGACGGAGATTTCACTGTAAACGCGCGTAGCAGTCACGTGTTAAACAGACTATAAAAAAATAGTTTTTTTGTAATGAAAAATTTTTTTAAACAATATGGCTTATTTTAAGACGAAAAAATCTATAGCAACTTTTGACAAAATCAATATTTCTGAAAATAAAAAGATTTACATGTTTTATAAAAGTTCATCTAGAAATTGATATAGTTCAACATTGACATAAATCATACTCATTGTCAGATGTACGTTTTTTTCCAATTAACGAAATACATTTTTGGTATTCCAGACCGCTAAATTCTAGTAATTCAGAGAGTAATTCAAATAATTTAATTAAATCTAAGATCGTCTTTACAAATGTATTTGAGTCGCATTCTCTCGTGATATATATTTCAATTACATGTTATTGCATTGTTACTTATAATCTCTAAGAACCCGCGCCGAAAAGCAATAAATTAGTAAAATGATTATATACAGTATAACGGGGTTTTGTTATATAAATCACTCGTTATATAAATTACGAGGGGATTAAAACAGCTCGGTGTGGGCCTCGTAATAGGCTGCGCAAAGCCTAACCCAGCAGCAACAGGGACGTCGTGGTGCAGCGTCTGTTACCTTGGCCCGCGGAGAGCGTCGTGTAGTCCTATGGGCGCTTTGGAGCGATCACGAAATTCGGGTGCGAAAGCCGGACGGAACGGGATTGCTTACAATAGGTAAAAAGGAAGCGCAAAAGAAGAAAACAGATATACGAGTAACATCGAGTTTACTACGGAGAATAATACAAAATTAATACGCAGCGTAAGCGGGAGAGAGAGCGGCGAAAAGCTAGCGAGAGAGATACGTATTCGAGATGATACTTACAATAATGTCTCGGCGTTAGCCCTGCAGGCGATATCCTCAGCCTCGCACGTGGCTCGCGATGACGCGCAGTGTGCAGCTCGGGTGCAGTCAAGAGGCGGGCGGCCCTAAAGGCTCGCACGCGTGGTCGCAGGAACTAGCCCACCAAAGGCACCAGGGGCAATCTCGGCACCGATACCTTACACCGAGTGGACACTCGCGTATTCGCAGGCAACCGAAATGTCAGTCACAAAAGTTAGTCGCGAAAGGTCGGACAGCAAAAGATCGCAAGCACGTGTATAGCCGCTCGTCACACATCCACGTGCTTCGAAGTCGCCGGTACAAGAGGGAGTTATTATCGCGGGGCTTTTTCCTGCCCCACTCTCTTACTCGCGCGCGTCGCGCCGACCTCCCGAATTCTCTCTCTCTAGCTCGCCCTCTATTAGCGCTCTCTCTGACTTACCTTTGGCTGCCATACAAGTGAGATAATTATAAGACAATTATATATATAAGAATAATTATAATTATGTATGGGGAGAGAGAGAGACATAACGAGGGTCTGGCCGCTCGTTATAACAGGAATATAAAAATTAACAATAAATATAGTGTTTATCCTCTTTACTGCTAAACATGTGTATGTAAAATATTCATTTTAATTAAATAAATTTTATTAATCGTTGTAACGAGCGCCGTCACAGAATATGTGTATTTAAATATTCTGTGGCGGGTGCGCTCGTTAAGGATTAAAAAGTCGCGCCACCGATGGCAAGTTGACAGACGGCGCCGCCGGGCTGCAGAGAGCAGCCCCAAAACAAGAAAGAAAGAGAGTGAGAGAGCGCGCGCGATAAGCAAAAAGATACGGAACACGCGGCGACAAGCCAGGCGCGAGAGGGGAAAGGGGAGAGCGGCGTAGGGCACTCTGAGTTCAGCCGAGCTGAGATACGGACGTTTTGCGCGAGCCAGCGATTAGAGGAACCGGTTTGACAAGACAATAGAAAAGTTTGGGTGACACGTCGATTCACGTGGTGAGAGTGAGGATCCGTGAAAAAGTACGCGGACTGGACTAGGACGACAGGCACCGCAAGTTTCCTCAGGGTGTCAGTGAGTGCGTGCTACGACCGGGAAAAGGATAAGGAAAAGCCCGCCGCACCGCGGCGAACCTCCAAGGGCGGATTGTCCAGCACTACCCGGGCATCGTAGAAGAACGAACGGGGCGATTGTTCAACGAGAGCGCCCAGGAGCCCGAAAAATAGCCAGCTGCAGCGTCGTCCTCGAGGTCGTTTTTCTCGCAAGCGAAGTAAGTCATCTCATTGTACGCGAGCGTGCGAGCTTAGGAACGCGAGCGCACCGTTGTTTTTCTCTCTCTCTCTCTCTCTCTTCCGGTAATTCGAGTGTCAACGAAAAGCACAAAATCTCTCGGCCGCTTACGATCGGCTACTGTATCAGCTTCTAGCAAATAAACGGCCGGTCTGTGATACTTAAGATTAGCACACGTAGTCATTATTTGTTCCTGATAGTGGCTCTTTTCCATCCTTCACCCGTGAAAGAAATCTACGGCCCTGCCTTTGTTTCTCGCGACTTCGCGCCCGTTTTTAGGCAACACATTCGAAGTCGTGATAGCAGCCGGCAAGAAGTAGCAGCAGCAGCCAGCAAGTTGCAGATCCGGGCAACGGTGGGCCCGGCACCGGTGGATAATACGGCGCTGTGCCAAGGGCGCACAGCTGCCCAATAAATCCAATAATTTCTTTAACGGTTTTATTTAAATAATAAAAATCACCGTTACATTGTTTAAGTATGTATATTAGTACTAGCCAGATAAGTAAAGCGCATAATAATTGTTTGATATTTAAATATGAAATAAGTAATTGTGGACAGTACTTTTTTTTCTTATTTATCGAGAAGAGGAAATCTTGGTAAGACATCCATAAAGAACGAGTAGTGTCGAATTCATCCAAAAATATGAGCAAAATTTCTTTGATCGCGTTCAATAAAAAAATCACTATGTAAAATGAAACAATAAAAAAAATTCTAGCTTGGATTCAATAATAAATCGTCATAAAAGTGCTGCCGAAAATTCTTACCGATTAAAACCATCAATTTTATAATAACTATATTTACCAATTTCGTATAAAAATATACTTATACTTACGAAACTATGTACAAAATAATATAGCAAAATAGTTATTTAGCACAATAGTTATATTTTTATGAAAAAAAAAGATATATACCACAATTAATTTTATTGTATAATATAATAAAATAGCCGATTGAAATAAAAATTAAAAAATTATTTATTTGCTTTTTATTTTATTCATTTTTTAACGATTTGCTTTTGCAAAATTTTTAAATAAAATTTTTCGGTTTTCATTATTTTCACTTGTTTAAGCATAAAATTTAACTAAAATCAAAAATTCTAAAGCTTTGATCCAGTGAACGTAACGAGCGTGCTATTTATTAGTCATAATATTTAGAAAGATTATGTACTGTAGTACACTATCTACTTATAATACTAATTTAACTAATTTTTCTAAATGCTGAATTTCGTGCTATATTTCTTAATGATATTTGCTAAAAACTTCTAACTGACTATTAATTATTTAAATGAAATATTTTATGGACTTTCTTATATAGGTAATTTCTGCGTAATATAATAATCTCTATATGAAATATATCTTTTGTTTTCAATTATTTCTTCAACCTCTACCTTCAAGAATAATTTTTGAAATTCAATAAAAAATTTGTTAAACGTTTGCTCGTTGTTCCACAGAAGTGTCACAGAAAATTTTTGAGAGAAGAGAAAGGTTGTATTTCGAAGCCGGCGTTTAGGCTTTTAACTCCCTCCTCCGCCAGCTCGTTTCCTACAATACCCGCGTGCGAAGATATCCATACAATACTCCTATCCACTCCAGATCTCTTAGCCGTATTCAGTCTAACTTTAATCTCCATTATAACATTGTATCTATATCTTATCGCATTCTTTCTACACGTAAATAAAAGTTTTCCATAATACATTGTAACGGGGTAAAACCGTTTGATTATTATATTCGCGCGATTATATTAAAAGGACACGCGTAATTGTCAATGCTCACTACTTATCCGGGAGAGCACGAGAAAGTATGCGTCAGTCAACCAATAATCGTTAATAACCTATACTAAAATGAGTGGAAGCTATAAGATATGAGAGACTCAAAGAAAACACTTGTTAGTAATATAAATTGGATCTTTTATTATCCCTCAAAATCTACAAAAGGTCGGCCCGCGCGTTTGTTTACATGAACGCTCGCTCGTCGACAACACGCTTTGCCGGTACGCTCGTTGCTCTTTGTTATTAGAGCCGTTGCATGCACGCATCGAATGTTAGCATCAAATTATTATTCTACGCTCGCGATCGCGAAATTAAGCTGGCCAGCTTACCTTCTACTTGCAGGCGATCGGAGAAAACCACGACAAGTCGCACAGCACGGAACAGTTGTTTATTGTTTTTATTGTTCTGCTTGCGGATCGCGAATGCGCGCACACAATGATTTCGCCCTCGATGGCGAAATCTCACTCACACACACTCGTCCTGTCCTTAAGTTAGCAGCTGGACGACACCTTGGCAGCCGTAATCTCGGATGACTGGACAATTGCTGTTTCGACGTGTTGTAGTTGATGAGGACACGTAAATTAGCGATGACAATAACGAAAAGCGGGCGGACACTAGGATGGTCTAGGCTTCACTGGTTCAAATTCTGTCGCGCGCGTTCCGTCTGCTCGCGTGCCGAATTCCTTCATTACCTATTTCATCCCCCCGGGAGGTGCTGCCCTCACAGACAGCAATTAAGTTAAATAATCAGCGCTAATTTGACGTTTACCGTCACAACATATACTTTAGTTTCAAACGTTGAAGTCAAAGACAGTAATTTGAATTGTCTCATTGAATATACACGATTTGATTCATGTATATGATGATATTAAAAATATTACATGAATTGAGTGCTTTCCCATTTAAATCACATTTAGGCATGATAGGTAACGCAATCAGATCTCTTAATAACGTTGATGTACAATTCTGTAAGCGTGTTAATATTCAACACTGAACTTGAATTAATTAAACAATCTAATGACAAAATATCAAAAATTAAATATAAGAATTTTCTTTTTACGACTGCAGAATTTAACAATACTGTTTTATTAGATAACGGACGTGTTGGCAAATTAAGTAAAATGTTTGTAGATGAAGAAGAAATACTAAGATTACATTTTCAAAAATATGAAAAATTAGATCTATTATTTTCTAAAAATATGCTGGGACTATAAACATTTATGAAGCTAGTCATTTATCTAAAGAATCAAGATCAATATCATACGAGTAAAAAAGGATTGTTAAAAAAATGATTGATTTGAATCAATTTTTCTAGTCAAGACAGTATGAAACATTTTGTTGTACTAACTATTCTACATCTAATTTCTCTAAATAATAGTACATTACGATACAAGTGAGCAAAGTAGGCGATTCCCGCACGCGCGAGGTCGGTAACGCGCGTGCATGATCGCCTATTTTTCGCACGCGTATCGTATACTATTTTCTCGTACAAGATGCGAAAAGTTCGATTATACTTTGAATTTGTGAGATGGGTGGAAAAAAAGAGAGTTTCATAATTAAGGAATAAATGTGGAAAAAACACGTAAAACATTTCTTTTCCCCATTGATAATGTAAATGGCGAAAAATAATGGGGAAAACAAAATCCTTTCCCACTCCACGCAACTCATTTTTAAAAATCAAAATTTTAAAACTGTTCTTGAGATCCGACGGAAAATATTCTGCCAGTACAAATTTCGCAGTCGTTCTTTCGCGTTTGTCCTTTCGTCGTTCCTTTCTATTAAACAAAAATGTCTAGCTAGAAGAGTGACGTGAGTGCTGTAAGTGATATGAGTGGATCAGTGCCGGCAGAAATTGCAGAAGCTGCTCAAAATGTATTGCTAAATTTATTGCCAGATGCGTCGCGAAGAAAATATACGCTAGTTTATAATGAATTTAAAAAGTGACGCTAATAAAAAAAAAACAGTTTCGTTCGCAGAAAAAAATTTTTTAGCATATTTTGCAGGATTGAAGGATGCATACGCACCGTCATTTTTTTGGGACTTATCATAAGCTGATTGTTTATTTGAAAAAATTAAATAGTGGCTTCAGAAACAAAAAATCGCAAGTGTTTTTATCAGAAGTGTTGGAATTTTTATAGAAAGCACCGGATGGCGATTATTTATCAATGAAGGTAAATTGATATGTTTATTTTAAAATAAATATTTTGTTTATATTATATTAATATACATTTTAATCCAAAATTACATGTTTGCAAGTAGCTTTGATTTTTGGAATCACTGGAGCATGCAGACGCGAAGAATTGGCTGCTGTGAAGATAGATGATATTACAGACAGTGAAACCTTCTTATACGTACGAATTTCAAACACAAAAACGAAGATTGAAAGATCATTTACGATCACGGGAAAATTTTACGAGATATGTATAAAATATCTTCACGAGCGTCCAGAACGAATTATGACAAATAGGTTTTTCGTTATGTATAGCAAAGGAATATACATTTTGCAACTTATTAGTATAAATACATTCGGTCTGATGCCTTCCCGAATTGCAAAATTTTTTAATTTGGCGAATTCAGAAGAATATACCGGTCACTCATTTCGACGAACATCTGCAACTTTACTCATCGATGCTAGAGTAGACATTACAACGCTCAAGTGGCACGGAGGGTGGAAATCTAATACAGTGGCAGAGGGCTACATAGAAAATTCAATTTCAAATAAAAAGGAAATTGGAAATAAAATTGAGAGTAGCATTTTTACAAGACCATCAACTTTGCACGAGACATCTGAACCACCATGTAAGATAAGAAAAATAAATAGCCATGATCCAGAGCCATCGACTTGGAGAACACAGCATCGGTTTCCAGAAGAAAAATCAAGCGATCAACAAAAGATGACACGAGTGAACAGTGTGCAAGTGCTACAGAAATAAATTTGGCAAATACAATAGATTTAAATAAACATGTTACATTAAATTTTTGTAACTGCAATGTAACCATCAATATGACTGGAAATAAAAAATAAAATTGGTTTTTTTTTTAGATTTTTTTCATCGGGGAAAATGTATCTTCCCCAGTATTTCCAAGTTGAACTATGCAGGAATTGACGCATTCTTTCCGTGCGCAAAGCATTTCCCTCATACAGTTAGCGTGCGCAAAGTATTTCCTCGTGCGGGAATGGGTCTGCGCATGCGCAGTTCCGTATTACGATAAGCATGCGGGAATCAAGAGCTTTACGTACGAGAAAGCGTGCGCAAAATTGAACTTTGCGCAAGCTGTGCGAGAAAGATATTTATTTTTCTATCTCACATTTAAATAGTATATAAAATTGATACAAAATTAAAAATATTTGAATTCCACGGTCATATATGAGGTTTTCGACCGACATAACCCGAAAGAGTTCTAAGCTAATGTTTTTATTTTTACAATTAAGAAAATTTAGTCTGTTGCATAGGAATAAAGCTCTTAGCATTATTGATGATTATAACAAATATTTCAACTTATCTTCACATAAAATTGTGTCCTATCTTTGTAATCTGATTAACGTTTAGGTGTTAACATCTATAATAATTACTTATTTATTTATGTTTTATTTCAAATTTTGAGCATGAATAGAATTTTATACGTTGATTTAGGCCTAACAATGCACATACATAGAATACTTATAAATTTAAAAACAATAGTTATTGTCGGTAATTAATTATGCTTTGCGTTTTTAGATTAACATGGAAAATCAGTTGGCAAATTCAAATCGATGTCCAATCACTTTATTTTTATATATATACATACCATTTATATCAAGGGAAGTGCTGGTATGCTTAATAAGTTTTCATTTTCTAAATTGAGCTAGGATATATGTTTTGTAACGGGGGAGATAAATCTGAAAATGGGAAATTTATTTATGAACAAACTCACACGATGCAGAGCAAACCGCCGCTCCGTTAAACACGTATGATAATACGTGTATTCGCCTTAACGTCAGATGATTTATCCTAGTTGTCTTCTATCGAACGGAGTGGAACTCACCTTTAGTCACGTGTCATGTGACACTCGATGAGTTTTAAGTGTGAGCGACTTTACTCTTAATCTTCTTATCCCCTAGATGTAATTGGATTAAAACCTAAGCCTTTTTCAATTATTTAAGCTACTAGGAAAATTCAATGACGAAAACGGCGAATAAATTTAACAGACTTTAATTAATAAAAACCACTACAGTCTTTGTAGGGCCGAAAAACTAACACTCGCGAATAGAATTTTATAATTAACTATTTTCAGTGAGAAAGAGAGAGAGAGAAGATTCGAATATTACCGCGAACTAACGCTCGGCGCGAATATAAAAAATAACGCTATCTCGAATATACAAAATACCGAAAGTATTTTGTATCGCTTAATATGACGGGAGGTGCACCTACTATGCGGTGCAATTACGGTGATCAGCCGTAATTGTTGTAAAATTTCAACTGCCGCTGCCCCTCAATTATCAGCTGCTCCGCCTTGTACTTCCTCTATCAGCTGTTATCTGCTGCTTCTATACCGCTGCTTGCTGCTGCAATATCGTCGTTGCACACCCGCACGTATTTGTTCCAGAGAAAACTTTATTCGGCGAAAACAAAGTGCGAAGACAAATCGGCGGTAACTCGCGTTCACAGCTGAGGCGTAACTGCTTATTCAAAAGATCGCGCGCCCCCTCTCTCTCTCTCAATAGTTAGAACTAACGCGCGAGAAGCAGAATCGCGAACGAGTCGATTAATTAAATCGACTACCGATGCAGTTTTTACAGTACAATGCTTCACAAAAACATAAGAAGGCTTGACAAAGTTGGATTTGTTGAAAATGGACTCTGATGCTTATACAGCAGATTCAGAGGATAGCTCTAATGAGGCTAAAAGCTTATTCGAACATAAAATCAACCAACAGTAGTTACTACAGTAACTGAAGAAATTAGACCCTCAAGACCCTCTCTATACGAGGGGGGAGGTCAATAAGTTTTTACAAAATCCAAGAGATGGCGCTCGTCACGCTTAAATTATGATGATTTGGCAAGCAATACTACTAACTAGATATCGTACAAAGTTTCAGCTCGATTCATTAAGTCGTTTTTTGTGAGCGTTGGTTGAACAAAAAGTTATTGGTTTATTTAAAAAATGGAAAAAACAGAGTTTCGAGCGGTGATAAAACATTTTCATTTGAAAGGCCTTACACCAAAAGAAATCACAGTTGAGTTGAACGCCGTTCATGGTAAGTCTGCCCCTGCGTTTAAGACTGTTTATAATTGGGTAAATGAATTTGAACGCGGCCGTACAATAACAAAAGATGAACCTCGTTCAGGACGCCCGAGTATGCCTGAAACGGTCAACAAAATCTACGATATGGTGTTGAGTGATAGAAGATTAAAATTGCGAGAATTAGTTGAGGCTACAGGGGTATCAAAAGGTACAATCATTTCAATTTTGCATCAAAAATTGGGGATAAAAAAAATATCAGCAAGATGGGTGCCACGTTTGCTCACTGTTGAAAACTAACGAACCCCCGTAGTCACCTCTGAGGCTCTTTTGGCACGCATACGTCGTAATCCGGAAGACTTTTGGAGTCGACTCGTAACTGTAGACGAAACATGGGTACACCACTACACTCCTGAAACCAAAGGACAGTTCAAACAATGGATAACCGTAAGAGAACCAGCCCCAAAGAAGGGAAAGACAGTAAAGTCAGCTGGCAAGATTATGACCACAGTTTACTAGGATGCGTATGGAATCATCTACATCGACTACTTGGAAAAAGGCCAGACGATTACTGGACAATATTATGTGTCATTATTAGGTTAGCTGAAAGAAAAAATCAGAGAAAAACTTCCTCACTTGAACAAAAAAAATGCCTTTTTCTTCAAGACAATGCTCGAGTTCACACGTGTGCAGTTTCGATGGCAAAAGTTAACGATTTAAAGTTCGAATTAATTGACCATCCGCCGTATTCGCCTGATTTGGCTCCCAGTGACTTTTTCTTATTTCCTAACCTCAAAAAATGGCTTGCCGGACAACAATTCACGTCGAATGAAGAAGTCATCGCCGAAACAAATGCCTATTTTAAGAGTTTTCAGAAATCATATTTTTCTGATGGCTTAAAAAAACTGGAAGGCCGTTTAATAAAATCTATCGATCTTGAAGGAGATCATGTTGAAAAATAAAAAAAAATTAATTACACAAAACTTTTTTTTCCTTCTTTTTGTAAAGACTTATTGACCTACCCTCATACATTTGATACTTCAGGTAGAAAATTATATGAAATATATAATTTAAACGAGAATTTGAGATATTTCATATCATTTATTTCTATCAATTATTTATTTCCATGTAACAATGAAAATTAAATATTACTTAATTCATTAGCACAGAGTAACATGGTCCAGAACGGAAGTAAAATCTATAACTTGGTTTCAGACATTGAAATAATTGATACGTTTACAATTAAGTCAGGTAAATCTATTGTGACGGAATAACGCGCACGCACATGCACATGCGCGCGCATACACACACACACACGCGCGCGCGCGCAGTATTAGATTACAATACATCGAACCCATTTCATTGAATTATACGCAGTATTGGATAATAATATATTATACCTGTAACATTGAATATACGTAGTATTGAATTATAATAGATTGGACCTATACTTCCAAATCTATAACTTGAAAAGAAGTAGGTACTCACATTATTTCCCTTTGTAATAGACACTACTAGTTAAAATTATACGCATCTTTCTTCCTCTCTCTAATTATTTTATTCTATATATACGAGGTCTGTCCGGAAAGTATCGGGCCTACCTTTATATTTTCGTGCTAGCGTTATTCTTTATCATCTGGGGGGTGGCATCCTTGAAAGTAATCCCCACTTGATTGAATAACACGGTTCCATCATGTTTCCACTTTTCAAAACAGTCCTGGAACTCACTTTTAAGGATAGCCTTAAGAACACCCGTCGCATTATTTTCAACCGTTGTTTTGTCATCGAATTGGTGTCCTTTGAGTGGTTTTTTTAGTTTTGGAAACAGCCAAAAGTCACAAGAGGCTATGTCGGGACTGTATGGAGGTTGTCGAAGCAATGCGATATTGTGTTTGCTAAAAAACTACTGCACAAGATTGGATGAATGCGTTGGCGCATTATCGTGATGGAGAAGCCAGTCACCACTTTTCCAAAAGTGCAGCCGTTTTCTTCTTACTGCATCACGCAAACGTTTTAAAATTTGAACGTAGTATTATTTATTGATTGTCTGACCTGTTGGTGCATATTCGTGATGTACAACACCTTCACAATCGAAAAAAACAATCAACATTGACTTAACATTGCTCCGACTTTGACGTGCTTTTTTTGATCTTGGCGATTCAGAATACTTCCTCTGTGAAGATTATCATCATTATTGACCATTTCCGGATTGTCCAGAGCGATTTCTAAGCGAATATTCTTCTGCTCTGCTGTGAGCAATTTTGGGATGAATTTCGCACACACGAGTTTAATTCCTAAATTTTCGGTTAAAATTTCTGAAATGATAGTTTTTGGTATCCCAAGGTCTTCTTCTAGTTCTCGCACAGTCATACGACGATCTCGTTCGATTGCAAGTGGCACCCGCTCAATATTATCTGCCATTTTTGTCGTCGAAGGTCGACCGGAACGAGAATCACTATCGACAGAAGTGCGACGATCCTTGAACTGTTTATACCACTCTTTTATTCGTGTTTTGTTCATACACTCGCTTCCGAAGGCCTTTTGCATCATTTCAATAGTTTCCGAACTCGTTTTTCCGAGTTGAAAGCAAAATTTGATGCAAATTCGTTGATCTTGTTTTTCAGTCATTTTTGACAATATCAAAATCCGACGAACGCGAAAAAGGCACTGTAAACAAAGACACGCTACGTATGAACTATACGTCCGGCAGGTGTCAGTAAGTAACCAATAGATTCGTGAGGCTTTACTGTTGACGTTTCTGTCCGGTAGAGGTCGCTCAAATACTATGGCGCGAAGATATAAACGTAGGCCCGATACTTTCCGGACAGACCTCGTATATGCATAAGTTATATCCACGTATTTACATACGAATTTGACGATTATTAGTTAATACGAACCCTGTTCTTTTAGATTATTAAATGATAATTCCTGATTTATATGTATTAACGACAAGAAATAAAACAATAATTTCAGATATATCCATGTGTTTCTCCAATCACCGTGCATGTATTCGAATTCTCCCTCAACCAGTGACTTCGACGTTCATTGTTTAGCTAATAGTTAATAATAAAATTGAGGTACCTGGATCGTGATATCTTGCGATCCCCTTACAACTAAATATTTTACAACTGAAGCGCGTGCGCCGGCCGGGGTGCCCGTAAAGCTTGGCAACCGCCCGAGTCTGAGGTCGCTCGGTTGTTAAAAGGGCCTACACTTTACGAGGCGAATGTACTCCACGCGAATTTGTACTTGAGAGCTGGTAGCAGAGCGTGGATCTTCCAGGCTTTTCTTTGTTTTTACACGCTGAAAGCTGTAAAAATTTTCTACTTATAAAAAAACTTTTTTTAAATTAAATATATATATATTTCTCTTTGAAAAATCCAAATTATTCTTTTTATTATTTTTTTTATATATGTTATTATTTTATTTGTATTGCACAATAATTACAATGTTTTTCCTTCATGTTTATTTTGTGAAAAGCTTTGAATTTCGAATTTTGAAGGTTTAGATTTGAATTTTTTCACGCATGGCAATCGTATATAACTAAGCTCTTAGTTTATAATTTTATTTCGTAGTTAGTATTTAATCCTGAATACATGCTTGCATGTAAGAAAATTTTTGTCACTTTTGCATGCATTTCATACGACACTGTTGGGTTGAACGAGATGCTTATCTGTAAACGGCGTATAGTTACGATGAAGAAAAATTTTGTTTCTTTCGGACGGTCAAGCGCATAGAAACCCAACGGAGTTTCATTTTTCGGCTCTTATTTCTTTACATTTCATAATTTTATGTCTACTTGGCTAAAACTAGAGTTGTCTAAGGCAACGTGACCTTAGAAAACTTAATATTAAATAAGCCCTAACAAAATTCGAATTTATCCTATATACGACTTTTGCATGGAAGAAGGAACTCTTTCTTTTTTTCTCTTTATTTGGTTGTTGGTTAATTAATATGTTTAATTTTCTAATTATAATTCTGTTTTATTTATTTTATTATTCAGTTAATGAGCATTAAAGTTACATAATGTTCTTTGTTTGTGGAATATTTATAACATTATGCCGTTGTGTATGTCAGATTGATATCGCGTTAATAACACAGGTCAACAAATTTTTGGTTCATGTCACACCCAGAAAGCAGACTATACTTCCCCAAAGGTTTTTGATGCACTGAACCCAAATCCGGCGTCAGAATAGCTCCATCTGTGACGAGAGCAAGCGTTGTGCTTGTTCTCGTTGGAATTTTCCCTAATTCCCCCTCTCTCTCGGCGAGGCACGGTGACCAGCGTTAGGCGCATTTAAGAATGCGCCTAATGCATGGCCTTTGTTTCAGCCGACGGAGATTGCCGAGCGAGGTCGACCCGGCCCGAAGCTGTTACGCTGGCGACAGAGTATAGAGGTGTTAGAAAGAGAGAGAGAGAGAGTTAGGGGCGTGCGTGCCCCACGTAAGATTAGGCAGGCGCACGTCGCGAACCAATTAGCGCATTGGTCGTGCGCCGCCTATTAAGTAGGTCAAGTGGAGAGAGAAAAAGAACGAGGAAGAAGCTGTCGATCGTGGAAGAGAAAACGAGCGACACAGACGGTAGTGAGTCGAGCAGTCAATCAGAAGGTTTTCCAGTCGATTAGTTATTAAGACGGTAGACGGTCAGCGGTAAAAAGTCGAAATGCAGTGAGGACAAAGGGTGAGGCGAACGTACACCAAGAAGCCGAGAAAGACCGAGAGGAAAGAGAACGACTGCCTTGTTCCAGCATCTGCTCGGGACGCTATCCGGAGAAGCTGGCAGGAGTTGCCCAGCGACGGCCAGCAACATCGTGCGCAGGGCGCAGCCAGGCCTCCCGTTCCAGTATTGAAGGTCAAGTCTCGCAAATTAATCTTTCTCTCTCTTTCTCTCTCTCTCTCTCTCTCTTCAGTGTTATGGCACAGCGCGTAATTGTAAGCGTCAGGTAGGTAGCAAGGCGTGCACACGCCGGCTACCTGCCCTAATTACGGTCGGCGTCATAAATTATTCAAATAGAAAATCATCCAGGCGATCCCTCGCCGGACGACTTTCTCTTTTAGTTAAGTAGCCTAAGTCGGTTCGTCGTCAAGGCGGTCATCTGCCGGGCGTCGCGCGTTGTATATCGTATACATTTGTGAGCGCGATAAGTTAGTTAACTTGTTCTTTGTTCTTTATTGTTTTATAATGTTAAGACGTGTTAGCAACACCGTTGTGTTCATTAGGTTAAGAGTTTGTAAAAGTTGATTATAAGAATTCGTATTATAATGCGGTTTATTCTTTTGCGGTTATTCATGTACGGTTTTGAAGTTCAAGTGTAATGTGATTTTGATTTGATTACAAGTAGAATTGTTTTAATTGAAATTTTTTGTTGTGTGTATAATTCCCTAACCACTTCCATTTCTTTACCCCCCCCCCCCTTCCCGCCTCAATTGCTATGAGCGAATGCGCCTCACTTGCCCACCTTAAAAACTGATAACGAACGAGCTTTCGTTACACATCATATCAGGATTACAAAACATCCTAACCTAAAATTTAAAAAAAAACACTGTTTTTCCATGTTTTTGAGCTCTAATAACTTCGCGGATTCTAATTATTTTCAAAATCTGGAAAAACTATTTGAAAGAGCAAACTTTGAGCTTTCTTTTTCATTATTTGCATTTATAATTCGGACTTTTTCACTCCGAGATAACGGCAATTGAAAAATGAAAAATTTTAGTTTTATCTATAACTGTTATATGGAAGAAAAACTATAGGCTTTCTATTTCGATCATTATTCGGATTCATTGATTAGAACAAGACATGAAATGGATGACGACAAATAAGGCTAAGCTGTTATAATATGTAAATAAAAATTCTATTACCTCAAACTTATCAGCAAGAAACCCACCACATGAAGGGCTCTGCTTGTTAATACCCAACTATCACTTTAACTACGAATAGATAACGTGGAATTTAAAAAAGATAGTTCTTTGCTGCTCAGATCCCAGGTATGCTGTCACTCCATAACCTCAAACTGTATAACATCAAACTCACAACAGATAGGGCTCTACTTGGCTAATCGCAAGTACGCTGTAACCCCATAATCTCAAATGCAATAACATCAAACCTATGACAGTTAGGGCTCTGCCGATGCAATCCCAAACTTCGCAGTAACCTTATATGACAGGTAGGGCTATGCTCCCCCAATCATAAGTACTCTGTAACCCTACGGAAAAAAACTTTTCTTGTAACAAGAGGAAGACCAATGTCGTAATTACACAATATCGTATTGAATTCGGAAATTTTTTCATTTAATGTAAGAATTATTAAACAAGAAATCAGGTCATACAGTAATTTATCTGTTTATCATTTTGGTGCAACACGATTGGAGTCATCTTTTTTCGGATATTCGGAGTCATTCCGTCATTGGTTTTTCTTTCTATTGTAGCTTTTCAACAATTTTTTTCAACATAGTTGAAGATTTACTCTATATACTCTATTAAGATAGAGTATTCATAACGAAAATGCATCAGAAAGAAAAAGATGCTTAGCTGAGCTTTAAAAGTATTTGTAAGAAATTTCCTAGGAAATAATCGTGATCCCGAGTACAAAACGATTATCTCGAATATGTAATCAAAGTATAAGTGCTCAGGCTGTCTTATGAACTTTAAAATATATTTTTTAATTTCCCATCTAAACTACTTTCCCGAGAATTTAGGGGCATTTAGTGAAGAGATGGGTGAGAAATTTCACCAAGATTTTAGGAAAAAAGAGCAAGATTACCAAGCCAAATGGGACAAAAAAATTATGGCAGACAGAAATGATTGCTGGTCACTCAAGAGGAATAATATAACGATTTAACACAAACGTAGAAGCCTCAAGAGATCAATGAAATTAAAACGAGACCGTTTTAGCAAAAAACAGATGATGAAATGAAAGCCAAACTTATATGAAGATAATCTTGTAAATAATACCAATGATTATAAAATATAAAGTAATTCGATAATGAAAAAGATAAAGAAGTTGAGGGACCTCTTTATTCGGATTCTTATCCTTGATGCACCGCTTTACATTCCGAAAATGAGACAGAACAAACACCCTACCTTTCATTGGTTTCATCGTATTGCGCAATTTAAAATAATAAAAGCACCTACCTGTCGTGGGTTTGACGTTATTGCATTTGAAGTTTTGGAGGTTGAGTTACAGCGTACTTTCGATTAGCCGAACAGAGCCTTACCTATCGAGGGTTTGATATTATTGCGTCTGAAGCAATAGGGTTAATGCGTAATTAAGATTGGATGAGTAGAGCCTTATCTGTCATGAGTTTGATGTTATTCAGTTTGAGGTTATGGAGTGACAGCATACCTGGGTCTGAGCAGCAAAGAACTACCTTTTTTGAATTCCACGTTATCTATTTGTAGTTAAAGTGATAGTTGGGTATTAACAAGCAGAGCCCTTCATGTGGTGGGTTTCTTGCTGATAAGTTTGAGGTAATAGAATTTTTATTTACATATTATAACAGCTGAGCCTTATTTGTCGTCAGCCATTTCATGTCTTGTTCTAATCAATGAATCCAAATAATGATCAAAATAGTATAGTTTTATTCCATATAATAGTTATAGATAAGACTAAATTTTTTCATTTTTCAATTGCCGATATTTCAGAGTAAAAAGATCCGAATCATAATTGCAAATAATAAAAAAGAAATTACAAAGTTTGCTCTTTCAAATAGTTTATCCAGATTTTGAAAATAATTAGAATCCGCGAAGTTATCAGAGCTCAAAAACATGGAAAAACAGTGTTTTTTTTACTTGTAGGTTAGGATATCACGTAATCCTGATATGATGGAGCAATTCTGACGCCGGATTTGGGTTCAGTGCATCAAAAACCTTTGGGGAAATATAGTCTGCTTTCTGGGTGTGACATGAACCAAAAATTTGTTGACCTGTGTTATTAACGCGATATCAATCTGACATACTCAGCAGCATAATGTTATAAATATTCCAAAAACAAAGAACATTACGTAGCTTAAATGCTCATTAACTGAACAATAAAAGAAATGAAACAGAATTGTTATCAGGAAATTAGAAATATTAATTAACCAACAACTAAACAAAAAAAGAATTCCTTCTTCCACGCAAAAGTCGTACGTAGGACAAATTCGAATTGTGTTAGGGGCTTATTTAATTTCAAGTGGTTTAAAGTTACACTGCCTTTGACGACTCTATTTTCAGACAAGTAGACATAATTATTTTATTTTATTTTTTTTTTTGATACATTATTTTTTTTCTCTTCCTTCAAACCAAACCAAACGAATGGTTACTAAAATATAAGCAAGATAGTGACTGAAATGGCCATCTTACAGTCACTAACTAACATGTCAGCTAACTATACCCTCCAAAATATCGTACACGAGATTACCAAATTCGACGAAAAATTGTGCACTTGAAGGATTTTATTCAAGATATCCAAAATGGAAAAGCATTCATTACGGACGGACAGGAACAGGATTTTGTTCGCTTAATCAGCGCTAAACTATGGTATCAGCGCGGGATTGTATTTATGGTAAATTCATAGACTATCGATGACTTGATCAAAATTCTAAAAGAGCGATTTGCATCCTGTAAGGACTTTGCGTACTATGACTCTAAAATTCATAGTTCACGCACGAAGCAAAGAGACTCAGTTGGAGATTTCCGTGACAGGATAAACATTCTGTTAAACTGTGCGCAAATTGCTCTGAAGGAAGAGCTTGACAATAATTATATCGACGCAATGATAACTCCAATGCAGAACTCGACAATAAAAACTTTCATCGATGGTTTACCAAAAGAAATCGGAGATATTGAGCATTAAGATCTGGTTTATATTAAGAAGCCAAAATGCTAGAGGAAGCGTATAAAGAATTGCTCCACATTGAGACTAAAAATAAATCTAGTGCAAGGCACGTAGAGCCGAATTCTAACAAATGGGTGACTCTTCTGCGAGGTCTTAATGTGAACTTCGTTCAAGACCAACAAAATGACTCTGAGGAACAGTATGACGATGAAAGGAACGAATTACCCGCGGAGATTCAGCAGTTGTTTGTCCAGCGAAACAATCGACTTCAAGATCAAAGGCAATCTCAAAACAGGAACTGGAAACCTCACTGTAAGAATTTCCAGGACAAAGGATCACATGCAGGGTGGCTATATATACCCCGATACAGATTCATATCACCATCCCACCAGAAAGCGCTACGAAACAACAGCGTATGACCAGTAACAAAAGGGAGATTTCAGATCGAACCCGAGATATCAGCAACAAGGGAACGCTGGTAATTTGAACTCAGGTAGGGCTCGCCCAGTGACAAATGGAAAGGGCCCATGTTTGACGTGCCGGCAGAATCAGGACAAGATTCAGTCTCAGATACAAAATAAGAAGGCAATGATGGTAGAAGTACAAGCAATACCGACAACAGAGAAGCCGGGAGTATAATTAGCAAAAAGGATAATGACATTGAAGAACCCGCAAACTCTGTTGAACCAGTCATCGCAGTTGTCTCGAATTGGGGACCCAGCGCAGGAAATAATCAAATCTATGCGCCGATAACAGTAAGGTTGCGGATACCAGAGACCAGTAAAAAATGGACCGTACTCATGGTCGATAATGGATTGGCTATGAACCTGATCAAATTTATCGCATTAATTGGACCACAAGATTTGATCCTAGGGAAATTACTACCTTTAGTGGTATAACAGGTTATACCCTCCCAACTATAGTTACAGCGATGCTAACCATAAATGAAAGAGTTGCAAAATTCCATATAGTGTGGAATAATTTTCTTATTGAAAAGGGCGGAATGTTAGGCATAATTACCTAACTGACACTAACACTATAATTTCATACCATCATAGTAGCCTAATGGTGAATAGCAACCTAATGAATCAAGTACCATTTTTGCCAAATGATGGTCCTATTAACCGTTTACAAAATGATTTAATACAAAAATTAATATCAATGCTTGTGAGGACGACGTATCGAAGACTTATACTGCACCGGAGCTAGATCATGAAATGGAATGACTTGCATTCGAAGAAAATAGCAGCAGAGAGGCTAAGGATTGTCAAAAAGGACCGACTGTTGGATAGTGGAATATACCAGCAACTACTCACTAGGTTATTCAAATAAATTTAACGAGGACTGCATTAATGGAAGGGTATTTACCAAGAATAGATGTGAACGATAACAAAGTCTTCCTTGGTGAAAGCGTAGTCATGAACGAAAATTAAACCTGTAAAATCATGACCATAAATGCCCATGATGAAAAGGAGGTAGCGATAGAAGTGGGCTCAAAGGAAATTATTCCGTTTAATGGAAAATTTAAATTTTCCAGCAACTCTAGGGTGGACCAGAAAAACGACTATGAGGGAGCGGTAAAGGCTATCGATCAGATTAAGAAACGACGCGATAACCTGTTGAAACTTATTAGACTGGTCACCTTTGTATAAGTGAACTTAAAGAGTGTAAAACGGTTATTGACGAGGTACTTGAACGTGTTTCTCCTTTCAGGAGAACTTTTACCGTGTACCTAGTTAAGAGAACACGAAATTTACGTGGAGAATAGAGCCCCACCAATGAGTCAATATCAAGCAGTACAGGCATTTATCTGCCCACAGAAAATTCATTGAGGAGCAGATCAAAAAGCGCTTAAAGGATGGAATAATTAATGAATCTAATTCGCCCTATAACTCACCACTTTAGATCGTTTCCAAAAGTCCAGCGAGTGACGGTACCTCATGATGGAGAATGGTTATCGATTTTAGGGAATTAAATAAAAAGACCATAGGCGATGCTTTACCAAATATCGCCGACATCTTGGACCAGATGAGAGCGTTAATGTACTTCTCGACTTTCAATTTAATTAGCCACTTTCAAGAAATTCCCTTAAAGGCTGTAGACTGAGAGAAAACAGCTTGCTCAACTTTTGATGGACATTTTCATTACATCAGAATGCCAGAAGGCTTAATAAACGCACCGGCGACCTTCCAACGGATGATGAATGTGCTGTTGCGAGGGTTACTAAACGTAGAAATACTAGTTTATCTGGATGATATAATAGTTTACGCTAAAAGCTTACATAACCATGCAATTAGTCGGAAAATTGTTTGAGAGACTTACGAATGCGGGATTGGTCCTACAACCAGACAACAGAAGTGCAAATTTTCGGACATATTGTTAGTAACCGAGGAGTTGAACCGGACCCTAAATTGGTTGAAGCTGTATTAAACTTTCCATTGCCTAATAGAGTAAAAAGGGTCAAGTCTTTCCTTGGATTGTTTGAATACTACCGACACTTTATTAAGGATTACTCGAAGGTTGCCATTTCCCTTAATGATTTAACCAAGAAGAGCCTAAAGTATGATTAGGGATAGAACCAAGAGAAGACCTTTGAAACACTGAAATAGCTGCTTTGTAATGCACCTATCTTAGCGTTTCCAGATTTCGAAAAATCTTTTACACTGACGTGATGCGTCTGACTACGCGATCGCAGCAGTTGTTTCGCAGGAAGTAGACGGAGTTGAGAGATCTATAGCTTACCTTTCGAGGTAACTAAACAAAACGGAAAGAAACTACATGACGACGAAAAAGAAATGTGTTGCAGTTTTACATGTAATGAATCAATTTCGACCGTACTTATATGAGAAATTTACCATGATAGCTGACCATGAGCCTCTAAATTTGATGCATAATCGTAAGGATCCAGGGCAGAGGCAATTGAGATGGATGTTTAACCAAATCAATCTACAGGAATATTTAGATGAGAAGATTCATAAAGAGAAAAGCTGAATGAAAAGATTCCAAAAATTGAAGTAATGATGTTAAAACAAAAAACTGCTGAAAAAAACAAATAAAAAACCGACAGCAAAGGACCAAGAAGACGCGACGGGTAGACGTAAGAGGGTTCATATAATCTCGAATGAACTAAGACCAAAAAGAAGACCTGTCGGGGCCAAAACTAACAAAGTGAAACCGAAATTAGATCATAGCACTATCGCAGAAAAGACGAGAAGTAAGAAACCCGCGCCAACGACGGGTAATACTTGTAACGGAGAATCTCGGATAGGCCGATTTCGTCCGTTAACCTCTCGCAAATGTCCGCGCGCCGCGCCAAGCTGAGAGTATGTGCGTATGGCACGCACACTCATCCTTGATCTTTGTTTACGAGGTGCTGTTTACGAGCTGAGCTGACGGCTGGAGCGATCGAGATGGTGCGGAAGCAGAAGAAGAGAGAGAGACAGAGAGAGAGGGAGAGAGGGAGAGAGAGAGAGCGCTCGGGTTGCAAATCATCGTGGAAAATTCGAGAGAGTATCTGCTAGGCTTTAGGCAGAGAAAGTCGCGCGCGCGGATTAAACCGAAGTCAACTATTTTCCGAAGTTGGCCCAGCGACTTCGTCAACGTTTTTCGTTTTTCGGAGACAGGCCCGGTGCGCGGACGAGTATTGGAGCGTGAACGATCTTCGTCGCTGCTGCAGTACCGAGCAACCGAGAGGCAGCGGAAGCAACAGCAACAGCAATCAACGAGCGGAACAACAGTTAAGGCAGCAATATTGATAGAGTGAAGGAAAAGACGAGCGAGAGGACAAACAGCGACGACAATAAACACCAGGGAGGCGGTCAGCGAGAAGGAGCGATGTGATGAATTAACGGCGGAAAGTGTTTGTCAGGCATTATTGTAATACCTAGTTTTAAAAAGGGAACCGTCAGACTGACCAGCCACCGATTCACCTTCGCGTTCGCGTTTGTTATTGTGCCGCTCGTAGTGTATAAGCGTAAGAACGCCGTCTTGTAGTCAATTGTTGACGATTAAAGGACTAGTGTGTTAATTCGCTGTTGTGTTTATTCGCCGCTCTATCACTCCTCATCCCGACTTCGAATCTCTGTGTTTTACGTGGTTGTGCTCGACGCGTTATTCAGTCGTGGGAACGTCTTTTGCTTCCCGAATTCCCAAATAAATAATTTATGCGGACGGCCGCGAGCTACCCAAACGGGAATGGTCGAATATTCTCCGTTACACACTTTAAAACTATTGAATGAACTTGGACCAGGGACTTCTGGACTTAGACCGAATGTCGCTGTTGAGGGAATAGCGAATGATGATAAGCCCTTGCCCGAGCGATTGGAAGTATTAAAAATGACTGCACCGGACACTGCAACGGACAATTCCGGATCGGAATCGACCTATCCGAAGGACAAAGACCCACCTAAGACTCCAAATCCGAAGAAAAGAACTGTGGCGAATAGATCTGGCATAGAGATTGTCATGAAAAATACTGGAGACAGTAAATCTGTCAAGGACTCATCTTTCGAGCAATATATGCCTAGTGGGCGACACAAGCGAGTGCAAGACATTTTAGATCGGCTGGACCGGAAAAGCATAAGTGCAAGTGTTTCGGACTCGGATAATGAAGTTAGTACGAAACGATCAACTTTCTCCAAATCCAGACTGATAGTTCGAACTTTGACAGTGTATTATAAAATCCTAAGGCGCAACGAGTAACAAGTGAATCGACTACGGAACCTATAAAACTACTGGTTAGTGGATCTCAAACTAGTGGGAGTTCTGAAAAACTTGAGGATGACGTGTTTGAAGGAAACAAGAGTTCGACAAAAAGAAGTGAAGAACGAGCTCCGAAACAAGGAACCAGTTTATCAGAAAATGAAGTTTGGAAATCGACAGAAAGGTTTCAAGCTAACCTACGGCGACATAAGTGCCTAGATACTGTGTGGTATTATTGGGATGACATGGAACTCGTGCAAGATGATCAAACTATGGAAATACTCTCTCATTTTTTGGACGGAGATGATACTTCACAATAACTACAGGAAACGCTATGGGATCTTGATCCATACTATGAAGTCAATGATGCTGATGAAGTAATGGCGGATACGATAACGAAACTAATGGCAAACTTGCAAAAACTCGTAGGAACATGCCTTGAACACAGCAGTCATCAAGATATGGACCATTCGAAACACAAGAGTCAACGTCACTCGAATATCGCTAAGAAAATAATAGCTGAAAGAAGTCAATCAAGGGAATCCGACTTACAGTTAGATTCAAAGGTTTTGATGGTATATCCGAGAAATTTGACACCAAGGACGAGAGTTCTGTGGAATTATATTTTTCAAAGGCACCAGTGGACGATGAAATATTTTTCATGTTGCCGACACCTAGATCGGTCAATCAATACCATAGACTAGAGAATTTTAAGAATCCGAGTTCAAATAGTAAAACCACCAGTGGTAATCTATCGTTAGGATCTGCGAGATACGTTCTGCAAAATAATATAAGCACGAGTCAACAATGCTTGACATATAAATGGTATAATATTATTCATTGAAAACATTGAAACCAAAAATAACACAAATTTAAACGATCAAATACAAAAGTCATAACGTTTCCTCCGTAGTTATTAAAGATAAGTATCATGGCCCTACTACTGTAGAAGCTATTAAAGTTGAACTAATGAACCTAAGGAAATTATTGCTTGAGAAAGATATAACGAGCTCCCGTATTGCAAGACTAGGAGATTATACTAAATATCTTGGGCTCTGACTATTGATGAAGATTCTAATCAGAACTTTTGAAAATAGTCCTATCAAAGTGATCGTATGCTACATGAAAACAACTTTGCCACCACCAGAATAATGGCTAGAAATAATTAAGATCTTATACTACTGTGGGCAAAAAGTAAGGTGAATTTGTTTGTAAAATGAAAAATCTTTATTTATTCTTCTACATCAATGTCATCCCCTTCGAAGTAATCCCCTCCCGATAAAATACACTTATGCCAACGTTTTTTCCAATCCTCGAAACATGCCAAATAGTCCCTTTCCGGTATAGCCATCAGCGCCTTCTTCGATTCAGCTCTTATCTCCTCAATCGACTCGAAACGCGTTCCCCGGAGTGGTCTCTTGAGTTTTGGGAATAGCCAGAAGTCACACGGAGCCAAATCAGGCGAATACGGTGGTTGCGGAACGATATGCGTCGAATTTTTGGCGAAATGGTCACGAAGAACGAGTGCAGTGTGAGATGGTGCATTATCGTGATGCAAAAACCAAGAGTTGTTGGCCCATAATTCTGGTCTTTTTAGACGAATTGCTTCACGCAAACGACGCATAACGCTCAAATAATATTCCTTATTAACAGTTTGGCCGGGTGGAAGGAATTCATAGTGCACCACACCACGAAAATCGAAGAAAACTGTCATCATGACCTTGATTTTTGAACGACTTTGACGTGCTCTTTTCGGTCTGGCCTCGCCTTTAGCACGATATTCGCTTGATTGGTCGGTTGTTTCAGGGTCGTAAGCATAAATCCAAGTCTCATCTCCCGTAATCATGCATTTGAGCTTGTCCTGATAGTCAGAAAGCATTGTTTCACACACATCAACGCGGCGACTTTTTTGCAAGAAATTGAGCGTTTTCGGTACCAAACGAGATTTGACTTTTCGTAGGCCCAAATGGTCTTTCAAAATTGTTTTCACAGATCCTTCTGATATTCCGATCATATCAGTAAGGTCTCTAACAGTCAACCGACGATTTTCGAGCACTAATTCCTTCACTTTATTGACGTGTTGGTCATCTGTTGATGTCGATGGTCGTCCGGAGCGCTCCAAGTCATCAACACGTTCTCGACCCTCTTTGAAGTCTTTGTACCACTTATAAACATTTTTCTGCGACATGGTAGAATCACCAAAGGCCTTCCGCAACATCCTCAACGTTTCCGCAGCCGAAATTTCATTCCGCAAACAAAATTTGATGGCACTTCTTTGCTCAATTAAATCAGACATTGTAAAAATCGAAACATGCACTCTTGGTCGTTTGGTAAACACAAGCGTAAATATATTACTGATGATGACATTGACATGAAATTTGTCCCAGATGTCATTCGCAGTCCTACCAACTCAAGAAAAAAAGAACTAGCCCGAAATGTTAAGCCCGCGAAGTTTAAATTGAAAATTCACCTTACTTTTTGCCCACAGTAGTATAACAGCCTAGGCGGTAAACACAAGGGTATTAATCAGACATACCAAAAGATCAGAGTGCGATATTATTGGCCTGGCCTGTGGAATGATGTCTTGAACTATGTTCGGATGTTCGGAAATGCCCAAGCTGTCTTGAGAAGAAAATCGACCGGCATAAGACCAAAGAACCGATGTTGATCACGGACAAACTGATCAAGATGTTCAATAAAGTATCAATAGACACCGTAGAAAAATTACGGACAACACCTAGTGGAAATTGTCATCTGCTGACTATGCAATGTAATTTAACCAAATACTTAATTGTTGTACCAATAAAAGATCTTAGAGCGACCTCTATAGGTGATGCGTTGACGAGATACTTTATATGTCAGTTTGGCGACATGGCTCTGAGAGCGACACTTTCTGAGATTGTAGAGTCATTAATTGTTTAAAATTCACTATTTAACGACCTCCGGATATAGACCTCAGACTAATGGTTCTCTCGAGAGAAGTCATGCGCCATTAATGGATTTTATACGAATATATTCAGAATTATTCCAAGACAGGGACCGGTTAACGCCCTTTGCCGTTTTCATATATAATACCAGCACACATAGTGCAACTGGTTATACTCCCTTTAGGTTAATTTATGGATAGATTGCTCGTTTCCCTATAAAAATCCCGAGTGGAGAAAAGCTAGGTACTTATAATTAATACCTGCGTAATTTAGTTTTACTCCAGGCAGAACTAAAAATAACGGCGGGCGAATAACAAATTCGCGAAAAGAAAAAATCAAAGGACCGTTATCATAAACACACTAAGCCCTTAAGGGAAAAGTTGGTGATTACATTTAGGTATTGAATGAAACCAGGGTAGGAAAGGCCGATAGTTACTACAAAAAAACTTTAATATTTATAAAAATTTTGAATCCCATAAATATTTTATTGGAACTAGCTAACGGAAAAACAATACGCAAATATGTGGATAACTTAGGCTTCAAGCGTAATCATACAAGTGCATTGTATGAATTGTAATGTTATGTGATTTATTCATACAAATTTACCTATTACTATTTACCATATTCTACTCTTTCAGGTACCTTTTTCTTCTTTTTATTTAATATACAGTGCCCGTCAATCACTTTTGCCATGCTTACCTCAAAATTAGGCAAACTTGAAAGTTTTGTATCTCGGTCGGAAATCATCGTATCACAAAAAACCGCAGGGCATTTTAAAAGTAATTGCAAAAGCTTCCATTTAAGACGTGCAGAGACTTAAAAATGAAAATATGTGTTTTTTACAGTAAAAAAACTGATTAAAAAAATTTCAATTTTTTTAACCTCGACTTAAATCAATGCCAATTTAGAACCACGCGGTGGAGGGCAAATCGATCTGAGGGGTTCGGAGGGTAATGTCTTTCCCTTTAAAATGAGCTCCCGCGGGGTTCTATCCGATGTTTTTTAACCGAGTTACGGCGTTTTTTGTAAAAAGCAACCTTCTTTTTCCAATCCTCAATTACTTCGACTTGCGTACGTTTTGCAAAAATATGCCAAAGAGAAAAAAGTTTCATTTTGTGCCTAAGAATACGAAAATAAAGTCAAAATAAAGAAATAGAGAAAAAAATTTTTTTCCGTTTTTTAGCGCATTAAAAAAATTAAGGAATTTAACTTTTTTTTACGCTTAGTCTTAGTTTTCTTGTGATTTACTACGCCCCTAGACATTTGAAAACTAAGCGTAAAAAAAAAGTTAAATTCCTTTATTTTTTTAATGCGCTAAAAAACGGAAAAAAATTTTTTTCTCTATTTCTTTATTTTGACTTTATTTTCGTATTCTTGGGCACAAAATGAAACTTTTTTCTCTTTGGCATTTTTTTCCAAAACGTACGCAAGTCGAAGTAATTGAGGATTGGAAAAAGAAGGTTGCTTTTTACAAAAAACGCCGTAACTCGGTTAAAAAACATCGGATAGAACCCCGCGGGAGCTCATTTTAAAGGGAAAAACATTACCCTCCGAACCCCCAAGGTCGATTTGCCCTCCACCGCGTGGTTCTAAATGAGCATTGATTTAAGTCGAGGTTAAAAAAATTGAAATTTTTCTAATCAGTTTTTTTACTGTAAAAAACACATATTTTCATTTTTAAGTCTCTGCACGTCTTAAATGGAAGCTTTTGCAATTACCTTTAAAATGCCCTGCGGTTTTTTGTGATACGATGATTTCCGACCGAGATACAAAACTTTCAAGTTTGCCTAATTTTGAGGTAAGCATGGCAAAAGTGATTGACGGGCAGTGTATACCTGACTTTATTCTTCCTTTTCTTTTTATTTGCTTCGTCTATTATGGACCCCCAAGCTTACATCATAGAGAAACTAGATAGTAACGCAGCACTATATTGTGAAAGAATGAACCCCATAAGAATAATAAGAGCAAATTGGAAAATCTATGTTACCATGGATACAAACTTGTTGTTGGCGAGGATCACTGTCATACTCGACCTTCGTTCGCTATTCCAAAATTGTACTAGCCATCTCGATTAAACCTCGATAAACGTGTGATAATATGATTAGCAAAGACCATCTTGACATGAAAACACTCATACTCGAACAAATATAAGCTGAAATTAAAGAAGCTATCGAAAACATAGGACATATCAAACTTCCCAATGTTCGAGGACCCAGAAGTATTAGAAAAAAGAAGTTGGTACCTTTTGGAGATATAAGCAGTTTATTTGACTTTGGAACAGTCGACGAAACAGATAAAATAGTTGCCAATGTTAATTAATTACACAGGTCTGCAAAATCAGAATTTTGATTGTTATAGATAAGCCATAGGTCATTTCCGAAGTAATTTTTGGCGTAGAAAACGAATCCGGAGTCCAAATTGCTCCATCACGTCAGGATTTTGAGATATCCTAACCTAAAAATGCGAAAATAGTGGTTTTTTGCTATTTTTGAGGCTATGTAGCACCGCGGCATTCTCATTAATCAGAAAAAAACCAACTACACCTTAAAGTATAAGTCTGACACTTTCAAATACCGTTGAGTTTGCTCAAATAGCTCATTTCTGCATCAAAATATTCCATCTTGAATTTTTCAAGTTTCATGAATTTAGTTGTTTACTTCGTTGGTAAACTCACATAGTTCTGGAGAAAAAGTGTTTGACTAATCGCCTTTCTTTTAAAAAATAAACAACTTAACCTCAGATAGGCTAACATGACTTAACCCTCAAGTATTTTATCCAAATACATCTTATGAACCCTCATAAACCACCCCTACAAACCCCCAAGCAAGCTAACCCACCTAACCCTGGGTAGAGCGAGTTTTATCGACTGGTTTCCTTAAAAAAGTTGATACCACAATCACAAATAAAATGAGCAGACTCAATTCTGATGGATCGTATCTCCACATACCTTCACACACCCTCACTACCCCTATAAACCACCCCTACCAACCCCCAAGCAGACTAACCCACCTAACCCTGGGTAGAGCGAGTTCAATCAACATTTTCCATTTAAGCAAACTAAAATATCAATTATATGTAGACTAACACTGTTTAACGTCTTCATAAAGGGATGCAGGATTAACGTGAGTCCCCTCGCCTCTCACGAATCGGGGTGCTGGATTTACGTGAGTCCCCTCGCCTCTCACGAATCGGGGTGCTGGATTTACGTGAGTCCCCTCGCCTCTCACGAATCGGGGTGCTGGATTTACGTGAGTCTGGATTTACGGGATGCTGGATTTACGTGAGAACTGGTATCTTAGATTTTTGTTTGCTTTTTTGTTGCTTACGAATCGGAATCTTTGATTTTTGTGTGGCCTTTTGCTGATCGCTGTCGCCATCTTTGTGAAACCGTTTTTTCTTTTCTTCTAGTGTTCTTGTATTGGATCGTCTTTTGTGTTTGGCATTTGGCTCATCACGTTGAAGATACCAGCAATAGTCTGCCAACATAGATGGAGACCATTTTCCCTGATAGCGACGTTCCATTTCTTTTATATCTTGATGAAAACGTTTTCCTTGTTCTTCACTTTCATCACCTAAATTCTTTGGGAACCAGTTCAAATGAGAATGCAAAAAGTGTAATTTAATACTCATGTTGCAACCTAGTTTATTATAGTCAACTAGCATGTCTTTTACTAAATTTTCATAATCATTTTCTTTGTTATTTCCTAAAAATCCTTTAACAACTTTTTTGAAGCTGGTCCAAGCATTCTTTTCAACGGAGGTCATCACATTTTCAAATTCAATTGTGTTCATCAGTTGACGTATTTGGGGCCCAACAAAAATACCTTCTTTTATTTTTGCATCACTTAAACCGGGAAATGTGTGTACAAGATACTTAAAACAAGCACCATCTTTATCAAGAGCCTTCACGAATTGCTTCATGAGTCCTAGTTTAATATGAAGGGGGGGTAGTAAAATTTGTTTGCTATCAACTAAAGGGTTTTCAAGAACGTTTGGATCTCCAGCTTTAAGAGAGTTACGTCTAGGCCAACTGTTTTGGATATAATGCTGATCCTTATCTCTGCTATCCCATAAACAAATAAAGCACGGATATTTTGTATATCCTGATTGAAGTCCAAGTATCATCGATATGATTTTCAAATCCCCACAGATCTTCCATTTATGCTGTTTGTAATCAATTGCATTCAGGATAGTTTTTACATTATCATAAGATTCTTTCAAATATACGGAATGAGCAATAGGTATAGAAGCATATTTATTTGTGTTATGCAACAAAACTGCTTTTAAACTCCTCTTAGATGAGTCAATAAATAATCTCCAATCTTCAGGATTATAAGTTAGTTTAAAGTTTTGCATTAAGCCTTTAATATTACTGCAATAGACGTAGTTATCGCCTTGAGAAAAAAATTCTATTAAAGATTTTTCTCGATGTCTATACCACGTAAAAGTTGTTCCAGAAGTTAAAAGATTTCTTTCCTTCAGTCGTGAACCAAGTAGCTCGGACTTATCTTTAGGTAAATCCAAATCTCTAACTAAATCATTTAGTGCAGCTTGATCAAAAAGAATAGGATCAGAGTCACAAAAATCTGCATCATATAAATCACTTTTATCGAGAATTTCATCATCTTTAACTTTTTGCTGTAAGAGAGGAGGAATCGGAGGTTTATCATGAGAATCATAAGAAATGGTTTTTGTTACACTCAAGACATTGGGGTATTCTATTTTATGTGCATTTTTACTGTTAAATCCAATAGTTTTAGTCAAGCAGAAATAACATTCATCATGATTAGATTGTTCTCGCCAAATCATAGGTGTTTTGAAAGGCATTGGTGTCGTCGTGCTCGTAGCATTATTCCAACGATTTAAAGATGCAACGCATGACTTACATGCAACATGTGGAGCCCACGGCTTATCTTGATGAGAAATTGGCATATTAAAGTAAGTTTCATATTGAGTTTTTCAATAGATTCATTGATACCTACTTTTTTGTTCTCAAACGTAAAACGGCCACAAATATAGCAAAATTGATCAGGGTCATTAGAACACTTATGAGATCTCATTGTGTAAATAAAGTAACCGTTATAACGGCTGATTTGTGGACAAGCAACCAAATTATTACCAAAATTTATTAAATTACGATAGAAGTATATAGCTTCACAAGTAGTTAGCACCAGATTAAGGTGACTCTATCAATAAAAATAAAAAAATAACAATATTGATTACAGCATAAATTTTTTTTACTCATTTAAGAATTTAAGCTTGATAGGTATTATCAAAAAAGTTAGTTATAGCTCACGTTGTAGTTTTTATAAAGGTTAAAATAAAGTACTTAACACTCGTCATTTACATTAATCATAAATTGTATGAACTTGAATACGAATTTTGTTTAATAATCCCATGAAAATACGGTTACGAAAGAATTTAGAAACGAAGATTTAGTAATGAAAATACAAAAGTTTACAGAAATACACAGACACATAAACTGAATAACAATATATCACTAATTTCACTAATTTAGGATACTCAAAGGTATTTTAGGATGTTGAACTTTGAGTCATTTTGGCTTTTAAAAACTTTTGAATAAAAAAAAAAGTCGATTCAAGATTTAAAACTAGAATCACATCTTAAGTATAAATCCACAACTAGATAAACTGCAAAAATATCGGATTTGCTAAATAACAAAATTAGGTTTTTTTTCGAAAAAAAAAAAATTTACCAACTTGTTTTACCTAGGGTAGGTGGGTTCACCTATTTGAGTATAGAAGTATAAGTATAGCAGTTACAAGGGTTTTAAGAGTATGTGATAATGAAGTCTATAAAGCTTAAAATAGGGTAGTCCATCAGTGATGGAGAATTCGGTTTGCTTAAAGAAAAGTAGTTGGTGTACCCAAGGTTAGGTGGGCTAGTCTGTTTGATGTGCTAGGGTGGTTTATGAGGGTTCATAAGATGTATTTGGATAAAATACTTGAGGGTTAAGTCATGTTAGCCTATCTGAGGTTAAGTTGTTTATTTTTTAAAAGAAAGGCGATTAGTCAAACACTTTTTCTCCAGAACTATGTGAGTTTACCAACGAAGTAAACAACTAAATTCATGAAACTTGAAAAATTCAAGATGGAATATTTTGATGCAGAAATGAGCTATTTGAGCAAACTCAACGGTATTTGAAAGTGTCAGACTTATACTTTAAGGTGTCGTTTAAGGTGGTTTTTTTCTGATTAATGAGAATGCCGCGGTGCTACATAGCCTCAAAAATAGCAAAAAACCACTATTTTCGCATTTTTAGGTTAGGATATTTCAAAATCCTGACGTAATGGAGCAATTTGGACTCCGGATTCGTTTTCTACGCCAAAAATTACTTCGAAAATGACCTATGGCTTTTCTGTAACAAAATCTTGCAGACCTGTGTTATAAGCGGATCAGAAATCTATCTTCAAACTTTTCAATGATAGGTCCCACATAATCACAACTGAAGTTGACAAACTTTACAAAATAATAGATATTCATGGAGAAAAAATTTACAAATTAAGCATTCAAATACAGCAGAAATTCCAAAAACTATAAAGCGAAAATGCTCAGCTAGAATATATGATTTCATTGCAATCTTTTGGAAGAACGTTAGAGGCCAAATTGGTCCATCTTATCATGATTTCATTACAATCTTTTGCAAGAATATTAGAGGCCAAATTAGACCACATTATTAAGGGTACGGAAAGACTTGGAAACTATTCGTGCTTTGAAACAAGTAAAGTACATCCACACCTGATAGATCTCAACATGTTACATCAAATAACTAACGGCATTCAACATACCATAACGGATCCAGATCTTCCGATTCTAACATAATATCTCAGAGTAGAGGAAATTGCTAGAATTTCAAATATCGACGGAGTACATCGAGAAGGCGGGACATACATTGTTATTCACTTAACTTTGGTCGATAGAAATTATTATAATTTGTACCGACTACACTCTGTGCTGGTACTTCAATCGCTAATTTTAATCGGAAAATCGACATACATACGAGGTGTGATCAAAAAGTAAGGTGAATTTTTATTTTACTCAAAAAATATTTATTTATTCATCAATTTTTATTTTATCTCCTTCAAAGTAATCCCCCTCGGATATAATGCACTTGTGCCAACGCTTTTTCCAATCCTCAAAGCATTTCAAAAAATCATTTTTTGTGATCTTGTTTAGTTCATCCTTCGATGCCGTCTTTATCTCCTCAATCGTGGCAAAACGCCGTCCTTTCATGGGCCTCTTCAGTTTTGGGAACAAGAAGAAGTCACAGGGGGCCAGATCTGGGGAATACGGTGCCTGTGGCATCGTTACTGTGTTGTTTTTAGCCAAAAATTCGCGCACAAGCAACGATGTGTGAGCAGGGGCGTTATCATGGTGCAAAAGCCAATTTTTATTTTTCCACAAATTCGGACGTTTCTGGCGGATTGCTTCGCGCAAATTGCGCATAACTTGCAGGTAATATTCCTTATTTACTGTTCTACCCTGTGGCAAGAACTCATGATGCACCACGCCCCTGCAGTCAAAGAAAACTATAAGCAAAACCTTTACATTTGATCGAACTTGGCGTGCTTTTTTTGGTCTTGGTGATCCAGAATGCCTTCACTGGGACGATTGAGTCTTAGTCTCGACGTCATAACCGTATACCCATGTTTCGTCACCTGTTATAACCCTGTTGAGTAAATCTAGATCATCGTTGACGTCATTCAGTAGCTCTTGGGCGATGCTCATGCGACGTTTCTTTTGGTCGAAATTGAGCAATTTCGGAACAAACTTCGCTGACACACGACTCATGTCTAAAACACTCGTCAAAATTGATTGGTACGAACCAAATGATATGCCAATATCATCAGCAATTTCTCTAATGGTAATTCGACGATTTCCCAACACTATTTTCTTCACTTCTTCAACATTCTCATCAGTTGTTGATGTGCTGGGGCGTCCAGAACGAGGTTCGTCGTCGGTGTCTTCTCGGCCTTCTTGGAAGAGTTTATACCACTTGTAAACATTTTTTTGGCTTAAAGTAGACTCACCGTATGCCACTTTCAGCATTTCAAGTGTTTTGGAACATTTGATTCCATTTTTCACACAAAATTTAATGCAAACTCTTTGATCCATGTTTTTAGACAGCAGCAAATCGTGGAGCACGCAAAACACTTCTAACCTTGATGCCTCTCACAAACAAACCAAACATACTACAAAGCTGAAATTTGGAACGTATGTTCTAGACGAGTGTACCGACATAACCAAATAAAAAAGTCGAAGATCGAACGGACGTAGCCCGCTAAATTTCAAAATTCACCTTACTTTTTGATCACACCTCGTAAAACACGATTACCTCATTTATCACTAAGTGTGGATCAAAAACAATACACGTAGATGAATCACCATTCGTTAGAAAACTGTATGCGAACACAATATGCCTTCATATGTTCAGTAGGAGGACCTCTATTAGATGTTAATCTAAATAGGAAAAACAATTTTATTCGGTAGATTTTTTTTATTTAAAAAAAATCCCTAGGGGACAAATCTGATGAATACGGTGGATGGTCAACTAATTCGAAATTCAATTCCTTAATTTTAGCGATTGAAACTAAGCAAGTGTGTACTCGTACAATGTCTTGGTGAAACAGAATTTTTTGTTTGTTCAATGAGGACGCTTTTCCTTTATTTTCTCGCTTAACCGGTCCAACAACGACGCATAATACTCTCCGGTGATTATTTGTCCTTTTTCTAAATAGTCGACGAAGATCATTCCACGTGCATCCCAAAAAAACAGTGGCCATAACCTTGCCGCCCGATTTCACTATTTTCGCCTTCTCTGGAGCTGGTTGACCTTTCACAATCCACTGTTTTGACTGTTCCGTTTCAGGAATGTGGCACAGTGGTGTATTTATGTTTCGTTTAAAGTTATGAATCGACGCAGAAAGTCGTCGGGATTACGGTGGATGCGCACCAAGAGGGTCTCAGCGGCCACCAATCGACTACGTCTATTCTCGACTGAGAGCAAACGCGGCACCCATCTTGCCGAAATTTTTTTCGTGACCAAATTCTCAAGCAAAATCACCTTTTAAAACCCCTGTGGCCTGAACTAGTTCGCGCAATTTTATTCTTCCATCACTCAACACCATTCGTGGATTTGATAATCACTTCTGGAGTCCTCACGTCTACAGAACGGCCTGAACGATGTCCACAGTCGACGTACGGACACGTTTAAATTCATTTCTCCAATTATAAACAGTTGCAAACACAGGGGCAGATACATCATGAACTGTATCTAACTCAGCTTTGATTTCTTTCAGTGTAAGGCATTTTAAATAGAAATTTTTTTATCACCGCTCGGAACTCAATTTTTTCTATTATTATTATAACAAGAAACAAAAGTTGTTCACTTTGATCGACAATAAAAACGGAACAACTCGATGGATCTGGCTAAAACTTCGGAAGCATTCTATTTAATAGTGACGCTTGCTGGTGTAACATAAGTTGGAATGCTTCGAGCGCCATCTCTTGGATTTTCTAAGGACTTATTGACCCTTATTCTCATCTTATCGACAAGATACGATTCCAATCGCTTCACCGGACAAATGAACCAAATTATTCGAATACAAGGATTAAGAATTCTAAAGGTTCTAAACCCTACAATAACGAGCAAATACTCATTTCTGGTATCACAGATGACTTGATAAAAACCCTTGGTTCCATAGATTGGTAGATCATAAACTAAAATTAGATTAAGGATATCTAGGAATAAATGAAAAAAAGTTACAGCTGAAGTCAACAAATATGAAACATCAAATAAACTCATTAATTGGATCTGATATAAAAATTACGCAAAAAGAAAGTACACCGTGCAATTTCTCAACAATAAATCTAGAGATTTTAGTCAAACATCCCAGGAAGAAATAGAGATAACCATACAAGATGACGTTCAAAAATGACTATACACAATGAATAAAATGGAAAATAACAGTATAAATGCAAGTCACCAAGAGTTCATTAGTAATGGGAAAAAATCTATATATCATCTCTATATGGAACAGTTTATGGAAAACCTACATAAAACACTCGAAGAGAAAAATGAGCTCATAAATGACGAATACAGTATACAAAATCATATTACCTTTTACGATATATAACGAAACAACTCTATAATGACAAACATACCTACATATAAGAATAAAAAAACATAATAAACTATCTCACATTTGATATAGAAGATATGCCCAGAGAATTTGAAAATACTACAACGAACTCAACACATGAGTGTTTAGAAACCATGCACGGTGGCTCCATATACTTAACAAACGAATTTAAAAAAAACCTATACGAAATAAAAAATACAGAAGAAAAAAAAGTATTGTTATTAAACATCATAAATCTAAATCATTTAGGAAAAAAGAAACAGAAATTTATAGAAAATCTAATATTTTCATTTGAAGATATATGCTGGTTAGAAGAAAATAAGGTTGGTATGTGCAGAATAGAAAACATAAGATCAATCTAACAGATGATACACCGATTTATGTTAAACAATTCCCATTACCATATACATTAAAACAAGTTACGGTTACAAAAACAAAAAAATTAATAGAAAACAAACTAGTTAGGTCATCAACGAGCGCATTTAATGCACCAGCATCGATCGTTCCAAAGAAAGGCCTAACAAAATACAGATAAAAAAATGGAGATTAGTGATCGTTTATAGAAAATTAAATGCCAAAACAATACCAGATCCCTATTTACTACCAAATATAACTGAAATTTTCGATATCATTGGAAAAAACAAATATTTCACCACATACGAATGAAAGAATCAGACATCCATAAAATTGAATTTAGTATACCCGACCTAGGACGTTTTAAATTCAAAGTAATACCGTTCGGATTAATAAACTCACCAAAAGTATTTCAAAGAGTACTGATAAAGGTACGCGGACATTTACTAGAACAAGGATTTTGTTATGTCTGTATTGATGACATTATAATTGTTTCAAATACAGTGAAAGAACACAACAAAAGATTTACTAAAGTAGCGCAAACACTACAATAGGCAGGCTTAAAATTAGAAACAAGTAAATGCAAATTCTTTCAGTTAGAAGTGGAATTCCTAGGGCATATAATAAGCGAGGAAGGTATCAAAACAGATCCAAAGAAAATAGAAGCATTTAGCAAATTTCCAGTTCCAAAAATGGTCAAAAACATTATAGAATTTTTAGGATAACAAGCTACTACAGACGTTTCATAGAAAATTTTTCTGAAATTACGAAACCTCCGATACAGTTGTTACAAAAAGACATACCATTTACATGGAATAAAAAAGGCAAGAATCATTTCAAAACCTAAAATAATGTCTACACTCAGCCCCAATATTGCAATATCCAAATATAAAAAAAACCAATTATAATAACAACTGATGCATCCAATTTTGCACTGGGATGTGTACTTTCTCAAGGCGAAATAGGTGAAGACAAACCAACTGCATTTGCTTCAAGAGTATTAAAACCAGCAGAGAAACGATATCACACATATAAATAGGAAGTACTAAGTATTATATTCGTAGTTAAAACTTTCAGAAATTACATTTACGGACATAAATTTACAATTGTTAGCGATTACAAGCCAATACTATCGTTCAGACCAGCAGATAATAATGGACGAGTACAAAAGTGGAGATTGAAATTACTAGATTATGATTATGACATTGTATACAAACCAGGGAAATTTAATAATAACGCAGATGCACTTTCGCGAAATCCGGTTGAAAAAGGTATAATAAATGTTTTAGCAAGAGCCTAAAAAGTGAAAGTAATGGAAAAAGAAATAAACACAGAAAGTCCAAATAATATTATAAAAACAAAATAAATTAAGAAAGTTAAGAACAAAAATGAAATTTTTACCTATATTCAAAGTTATGTGACATCGTGAATGAATTTTATTTCCACAAACGGGCCATACACCATAAAGTAGTACTCCTACCCTTCAAAATCCACTTTACAGATTAGAAATACATTTTCCTTATTGAGACGACCAGAAATTCCCCGTGGGGTTAATCAGTGGCTACGCGAATGGAGTTGATCAGGGGTATTCAGGGGGTAAGCGAGTGAAGTTAATGAGGGAGTGTTCAGAGATATGCGAGTGGGGTGAATCGGGGGGTATGCGAGTAGGGTTAATCAGGAGGTGAGATTGATCATGGGGTATGCGAGTGGGGTTCATCAGGGGCTGAGGTTGATCAGGTGGTATGCGAGTGGAGCTAATCAGGGAGTGTTTAAGAGATATACCGGAACGCTTTAGATTTATTCGTATTATTTTTCACAAGATAGATCGTTTATTTAATTTTTTTATGATTCGTTTTTTAATTCAGACGGTAAAAATATATACTCTAAATACAGTTTCACTCCTTCACAAAGTAGGGCTGGCAACGTTTCTCTTTTATATAGATTTTTTCAATTTTTTTTTGTCGAAAAATAGTCATAAATACCGAAGATATTGTTGTAGCAAGGTTTTGGAGGTGGTTTCCAGACTCCAAATTCCCTTTCTAGCACAACAGCGATATAATTCTCTCATCAATTTTTAAGCGTCATAGCAAATGAAAAATCAGCGAAATTGATGATTGGCAACTATTCATGTAGCAATAGTAGGGTTTAACGGTGGTTCACCCTCGAAATATTGAATAACGAAAAAACTCGGAAGCTGGTCAATATTATTTTATCATTTACTAGACGAAAATTTATTTTTTAATTTTTATGGTAATTTCGTGATTTTTTACGCGAAAAATCCAATCAAAAAGGTTGTTCTTTCCCTTTACATCGTAGGGGTTGCAAACCCCAGAGACAAAACCTATATAGTTATTTTTTATTTTAGTACTTTTTTTATAACGAATTTTTGAAATTTTTTCTTGTCGAAAAATATTGATATAAACTGAAGATATTGCTATAATAGTGTTTTAGGGGTAGAGAATGGTCTTCAGCCCTTACATTTATTTTTCACACTTACAGACTAACAGTGTCATTGTCTAGCTTACTTTTAAACGTCATAGCATATGGAAAATCAGCAAAATTGGTGATCGGAAAACTATTCATGTAGTATTAATAGGATATAGGGGTAGTTCACCTTCGAAATACATAAAAATGGAAAAACGCCGAAATACGTCAATTTTATTTTATCATTTCCTAGATGAAAATTTATTTTTCAATTTTTTTATGATAATTTTGTGATTCTGTACACGAAAAATCCACTAAAAAATGTAGTTCTTCCCCTGTACATCGTACGGGTTGCAACTCCCCCGAGTCTAGAACTATACGGTTTTGTTGTTTTTTTAAGTAAGACATTTTTTTTCCATTTTGTTTCATCAAAAAATATTCATTACAACCAAAGTTACTGCTGTTTAACTGTTTTTAAGGGTTTTCACCCCCTAGACAGCTTTTTTCGCCAATAAAAAAAATACGTCTCTTATTTTTTTATATAGTCTAACATATCTCAATTGTAACAAAATTGAAAGTGGACGGTTGGGAATGTTCCCTTGTAAGTAAAAATCAAAACTAAAACACTTATAAAAACTGAAAGTACGAGGGTCGTTTGAAAAGTCCGTGCAAAGTCAGAAAGATGGGGCTACTAGTGCGTATCGAGGTTATTTTCAGTTAGTGGCATATCTTGGAAGAGCACACACCAAGTTTCAGCCAGATCGATCAATTACTTTGCGTTTTACATTCGTTTCAATCAAAGAAATCGAATGGTTGTAAAAAAATGGACGAAAAAGAATTTCGTGTATTGATTAAAAATTACTTTTTCAAAGGCAAAACGCCTCAGGAGATTAAACAGAAGCTTGATAAACATTATGGTGATTGTGCACCTTCGATTAGAATGGTTTATAAGTGGTTTGAAAATTTTCGAAGTGGCCATATGAGCACAAAAGACACTGAACGCCCTGTTGAGGTTACCATTTCAGAAATCATTGATAAAATCCATGATATGGTGATGGCTGACAGAAGAGTGAAGGTGCGTGAGATTACTAGTACTGTAGGCATCTCGAGCGAACGGGTAGATAATATTTTGCACCAATATTGGGACATGAAAAAGCTATCCGCTAGATGGGTGCCGCGATTGCTCACGATTGACCAAAAACGAGATCGTGTGAAGTATTGCAAGAATGGTTTGCAGCTGTTCCAGCAAAATCCGCAAGACTTTAGGCGTCCTTTCATCAGTGTAGATGAAACATGGATACATCACTACACTCCTGAGACCAAAGAACAGTCTAAACAATGGTTTACCAAGGGGGAATCTGCTCCCAAAAAGGCGAAGACAATTCCTTCGTACGAGAAGGTTATGGCGACTGTCTTTTGGGATTCGCAAGGAATAATCTTCATCAACTATCCGAAAAAGGGTAAAACCATTACAGGCGAATATTATTCATCGTTATTGGATCGTTTGAAAACTGAGTTGCTAGAGAAACGTCCACGATTGGCCCACAAAAAAGTCCTCTTCCACCACGACAATGCGCCAGTTCACGCCTCAGCAGTTGTGGCCGCAAAACTGATGGAGATAGGGTTCCAACTCGTTTCACATACCCCCTATTCTCCAGACTTGACTCCGTCGGACTACTATTTGTTCCCTAATATGATAAAATGGCTGGCGGGGAAAAGATTTTATTCAAACGAGGAGGTGAAACAAATGCCTATTTTACAGACTTGGACAAATCCTATTATTTGGAAGGGATTAACAAACTAGAGCAGCGTTGGATGAAGTGTATAAGCCTAATAGGAGATTATGTTGAAAAATAAAAAAGATTTATTAAAAAAAATCAAGCAGTTTTTATTTTTGCACGGACTTTTCAAACGACCCTCGTATAATGAACTCGAATACCGCTAAGTCATACATTCCTAAGAGCTTAAATATAAGAAATGTGTCGATTATCGCTAATTAACAATATTAATTACGATATCTTAGGCTCCGAGGTTTTACGTCTCACAACATATTTTTGCAGAAGTTTTGAAATTCTTTCTCACAATTCAAAAAGAGACCAAATTTATGTACGTATACATCCGATTGAAGCTAGGACAAGCGAACGCGTACCAGTAACAAAACCACCTATTCAGCAAATTATAATATAATAAACAAGGACTACTTTTAATTGCGATACTCATCTTAAAAAGAGTATAAAAAGTTTTAAATGCGCTCTTACAGTTCAGTTCTCATTGCAAGTTTCTTTTGAAATAATTTATACGCGAAACTCCGTATTACGCCAGTCCGACAAATTTTGGTGTTACTCTTATTAAGTTATTGCGTACGAAACGTTGGAAAAATCTGCCACCTTTTCAATAAATGATATTCTAAAAGTGAAATCTGTCTAAGGTTTATTCTAAATATCAGTACGCGATCTCTAACTGGATCAACATATATCTCTTTCAACAAGTCTTTCAAGGTATAGTAACAAATAATTTATTACTTGTAAGACTTGACTCATATTACAAATAGTCAGGATTTTTAATTACTTTCTCTATAGTGAGCCTTATCCATTAAATTCATATTGTTACGCGTTGATTATTAATTCAATAACCAGCACGTAACATCACATATTTTTTCCCGTGGAGTACGAATCCGTCGTTATTTTTGCAAAATATATTAGTTTGAACAAAATTTGCTTAAACAAATTATTTAAAAAAATTAATTTTGTAAAAATAATATCATATTCGTAATCAGCAATCCCAAAAACCTCCAAGTCTATGTTGTTTAATGATGGAAATAATTATTTTTCAAAATTTATACTCTAAACAAAATTCTGACAGATTTGCATTTTAGATTTGTCGCTAGAGCCATCTATGAATTCGGATAAAATGAGCGGATAAAATCGACGCGAATAATCTACTTGCCGAGGTTCTTAGCATGCGTTTTGCATATTTAGTAAGGGATTTTAAATGGTTCGATACTGAAAATTTTTGCATTTTGCAGCTTGAATTGTTTATAACATTCGCAGGTCTCATGGTATTGAAAAAATTATAATGTATTCTCAAAGTGGAGATGATTTTACATAAAAAAAACTATGGCTCAATATTTTCTAAGGTTGTCTTCGCTATTATTTTCATCTCTGAAAAAAAAAGAATTAAAAAATGTCCGTTTAGGCTGTAATGTTGAACATCGATAACTTGGTGCTATACTATTCCACTCAATCGTTTCTAAAGTTTTGTCTAATCAATATTAAGTTTTTAAATTTGATACACATTCTTAGAACGTTGATAAATAATGTAAAATTAAAATAAACTGAATTTTCGAAAAACCATAACAAACTTTTCACGATTTAAATTACTCATTTCATAACTTTCGAAATTATCATTTTTTTATAAAAAAAAAACAAAGGTATATATTATCGATTTATGGAAAAGGCTATTAAAAACTTTCAACTAAAAGGAGTATTTACAAATTTATTTTTTTTAATTAATCTACCTATAATTTACAAAATAAGAGGGAGTTGAACTAATGACTTTTTGCGTTGCACGGAGCCCTATCCGACAACCGCTGAACAAGATAACGTCCTTAACATTATTTTTTATTTAGCACTACGATTATTCCTGTTTATTATTATACTTAGTGGCTTTATTTTCAGTAGGAAATTTATCGGTTATCCACTGTCATCTTATTTTAATCTGAAGATATTTGAGATTTTAAAAACCAGCACAGTTCGCGCAACTAGCTGAGAGGCTTAAACTGAGTTTAAAAACTCTACGACGGCATGCAATTTCTACAGTACGATTTTATTTGCATTTGTATAACAGATGGAGACCTATTCACGTATCTCTCTAACATAGTCTGTATACATTCTCAGCATATTTTGTAGCCGTGCGTCCCATGTAACAATGCCAAGGTCAATAGCAACTATTAATCGTGTTATTTTTTTATAGTTAAACAAAATGAGTGTCGACATGACTTTTGATAAATTATTGTTATTGTTATTTCAAAAACTACATTCATTTATGACATTGCAAAAATACACTAGGTATCTGTACTTATTAGTCTTTGTCTCTATAGCCACGCATGCAACCGCGATCTCCCTACCACTTTTGGAAGGGTTTAGGCAGAGAACTTAAATAAAGAGAAATAAATAGAACTCAAAATTAAATATAGAATGCATTTAATCTTTAAATTTTATATATCAATTGAGCTTGCAACGGTAGTCGATTTAATTAATCGATCCGTTCGCGATTCTGCTTATCGCGCGTTAGTTCTAACAATTAAGAGAGAGAGGGGGCGCGCGATCTTTTAAATAAGCAGTTACGCCTCAGCTGCTCACGCGAGTTTACCACCGATTTATTTTTCGCACTTAGTTTCGCCAAAATAAAGTTTCCTTGGGACAATTACGTGCGTGTGTGCAACGACAGTATTGCAGCAGCAAGCAGCGGTGCAGAAGCAGCAGATTGCAACAGATAAAGGTAGATCGAGGCAGCGCAGCTGATTAATCGAACGACAGCATCGACAATTACGGCTGATCACCGAAATTGCACCGCATGGTAGGTGCACCTTCCGTCATTATATGCGATACAAAATACATTCGGTATTTTGTCTAATCGTGTTAGCGTTATTTTTTGTATTCGCGTCGAACGTTAGTTCGCGGTAGAATTCGAATCTTCTCTCTCTCTCTTTCTCACCGATCATAGTTAATTGTAAAATCCTATTCGCGTTAGTCTTTCAGCCCTACAAAGACTGTATAGTGATTTTTATTAATTAAAGTCTGTTAAATTTATTCGCCGTTTTCGTCATTTAATTTTCCTAGTAGCTTAATAATTGAAAAAGGCTTAGGTTTTAATCTTATTACATCTAGGGGATTAAGAAGATTAGGAATAAAGTCGCTCACACTTAAAACTCATCGAGTGTCACAAGACACGTGACTTAAGGTGAGTTCAACTCCGTTTGATAGAAGACAACTAGGGTAAATCATCTGACTTTAAGGCGAATACACGTACTATCATACGTGTTTAACGGAGCGACGGTTTGCTCTGCATCGTGGGAGTTTGTTCATAAATAAATTTTCCATTTTTCAGATAACCTACCCCGTTACAAGCTATTCATATTCTACAAGTTTAAATGCCTGAGAAGTGAAACAACGAATTATGTTAAATTATATTCGAAACAATTACACAGACCGAAAAAATTTAATGATAGTTCCAACCCGACCCAAAAACAAATAACATCATAATTTCCCGAAGGAAGTTGGTGCGCTTAATCCGATTCTGGCGTCAGAATTGCTTAACCACGTCAGGTTTTTGAGATATAACCTGAAAGTGCAAAACATACATTTTTTGGCTATATTCAAGAATATGTAACACCATAATAATTTATTTTTTCAAAATCGAGTCACACTATCATAAAATAGCACTCTTACCCTTCAAAACATATTTTTCGTATTTCAGATTTACTATTACATCGAAATATTGTTGATTGAAGTTAAATATTTTAGAGGTTTTATTACAGTACTAAATCACAGCCAAGTTCACAAGAAAGCATATATAGCAATACAAGGCTATAACCCGACCCAATTCTAGACCCTATAACTCTGATTGCTTAACCCTTGAACTCTACAATCATTGACGGTATAACCTAAATCCTTATATCAACAAATATAGACACTTATAAAAGCACAGGTTTTACGGAACACTTTTAAGCCACTGGGGAACCGAGAATGTATGTAGGTGCCTAACCGCCAGTTGGCGCTGCCATCGACCGTGTACATACCCTATACTATACTACACATTGCCAGCCGTTAGTACACGCCGGGTAACCCACCCCCCTTACCCTAGCCTGCAAAGTATAATGGACAGTGAAAAAAAAAATACCATTCGAAATATCTCTAATTGAACCCTCCAAAAATGCTAATTATTTTCATTGAACCCCTTCAGTTGTCCCAAAAAAAATTAAAAACTATGATAATTTTTTCGTTTTTTGCAACTGCGATATCTTTAGTAATACTTAATATTTTTGCAAAGAAACAAGGCGAAAAAATTGAACCCTCGCTCGTTTTAATTGCACCCCTCTTACTTTTTCAAAATTATTAATATATATGTCAAAAACAACAATCTAATTTTATTGTATGTTCTTTCCAAATAGATTATTGGGTTATTGGGTTATTTGGAAAGAACATACAATAAAATTAGATTGTTGTTTTTGACATATATATTAATAATTTTGAAAAAGTAAGAGGGGTGCAATTAAAACGAGCAAGGGTTCAATTTTTTCGCCTTGTTTCTTTGCAAAAATATTAAGTATTACTAAAGATATCGCAGTTGCAAAAAACAAAAAAATTATCATAGTTTTTAATTTTTTTTGGGACAACTGAAGGGGTTCAATGAAAATAATTAGCATTTTTGGAGGGTTCAATTACATGTTGATCTCCATTACTTGCGATTAAGTTTTAGCGGGTGAATTTCCACGATTCGAGCTTTAGTAAATTTCTTATTTGACAAATTTGACCAAAAATGTTATTAACATTTGAATATTCAGAATATTAATAAAATTCGTTAAATATATTAGAGAATAAACAAAGCCATAAAAAGATTAGTCGCTCAAAGGGCTCAACGACTATACCTGCGCGCGAGCGCCGAGAAAGATCGGTCGGCCTTTTATTACTTGCTCTCCAAAATGGTCTTTCGATCAATCTGCAAATAAATAACTTTTTTATTAACAATTTATTTTAAATTTCACCTAAAGCATTGACATCTAGGCAATAATTTTGTTATTATTACTTCAAGAACTACGTCCACGTGGAACGCTGCAGAGGTAAACTAAGTACCTATACGCATTAGTCTTGGTTCCGTATAGTCATGAATATGTAGACTCACCTCTCCGATCATTTTTTTAAAATAGTGTTAGAGGATAAAGTTTTACCTACAGTTTAAGGTGGAATCTGAACCATCGGAATCAGAGTAACAGACATATGAAAATTTCATTTCTGAAAATCTTCACATGTCCGAGGCTCGAACCCATGACCTCTTGTACAGAAGCCTGGACTCTTACCTGCTGAGCCACCGTAACCCCTATATATACATTTAGGTTTTTTGAAATGTAAAAATTGGTTAACATTAACATAGTTTTAGTCGAATCTGGTCAGACGGAAAAGACAGAAAACTAAAAATCTGAGCCGAGGGCTCGTTTGCTCACCGATCAGTCTTACTCCCGCCCCTACTTCTACTACAAAAACGTCTATTCATCTCACCCGAGCGCCATCCTAAGGTCAGCCAGGTACTACAAATCTTTATGCTTCAGGCTGACCTTCTATAAGCGTCTATATTCGTTGCTTATACCCTAAATTCCTTAACCCTTAAGTCCTGTAACCTGTGACTTTATAACTCAAGACCTTTAGCTCTAATTTGGTTAGTCCTCAAGCCCTGTGTTAATTCTTCTTTACTGAGTAATAAAGAACGACGGAAATAGACCGGATGACCGACAGACGTGAGAGATTAATAATAACGTTAAAATAAAAGTAACATATTTATTCCCATTTAAACCCATAAATTTTGGTTTATAATTACCTTAAAACCTTAGTTTGGTATTAATTGCAAATGAAATTAGCGAAATTCATTAATCTATAGCAAGTTATGGCTAATTGAACTCAAAAAGATGTACGAAGTTTATGGGCTCCAAGGTTAATAAAATTTTGGTGCAGTTCTTTCCAAATTATTGAAAAAATTTGATGCAAAAAAAGCAGATATGCGTTACAGGCATATCATGCATATGGTAATTATTAAAAGTTATATTTTACAGAATTATTTTGATTGTAAATCGATAAAATTAGTTAGAACATTGTTTAAAACTAGCCTGTAAAAAATCATTAATATTCATAAAATAGTAATTGTTAAAAACATGTTGATGAAATTCTTATGAAATAATATATTAATAGTTTTTGAGTTGTTCACGTGCAGATTCCATAATTTAAAGAATTAAACACAATATTAAATTTGAACTGACTATTTTTTTGGTGAAATTTATATATTCCAACAATAATATCAAAATTAATTTTAGTATATAATACTCAGAAAAAATATACATCATTCTTTAAAAAATAGATAGATAACCTATGTACAAAATATTTGTTTCTTCATAATTATGTGTATCAATAACACATCAGTTATTTTCATTAAATTTTGATTTATCGAGTATCTTTTTCCTTTTTACATTTGATATACCTAAGTATAAAATGTCGCAGTCACCTTTTCAAGTTGAGTTTGCATATTTGTGTAAACTTATGTAGGATAGTAATTATACAAATAAATCTCAAGATGTCGATTTGCTTGTTAAAAAGTTAAAGTTAATTTATAATTTTTCTAAAGTGAAGTAAATAGTTTAAGGAAGCAAATTTCAGTGACTTTTATAACCAACATTTGAAAAAATAGAATAATGTTTTACGAAGAAGGAACGTGTTTGAAAAAGAAATATACTGAATTTTTACAGAAAGATTTTATTCGAACTTTAAATGAGCCCAATGTATCAAACACGCCAGAAAAAGATCAAACAAGTGAAAATATTAATGATTCACATCCTCAAATGAAAGTACGTCATCCACGATAATCGTTTGAGAAAAGTTCAATAAAAACTAAAAACAGACGAGCAAAGGAAACAGCTACAAAGCATACGCAAGAAGAATTACAGATCGCTGTTGCAGTAAAACAAAAATATATTGGTATAGGGGAAAATGAAGAATCGGAAAAAATGAAATTGAACGTAATTAATGTGAATGATTTTCAAAGAAATCAAACGTTAGCTATGTTTATGGATAGATATTGAAGCTGTCTTACAAAAGACAGCTTCAATAAAATAAGAGAACATAATTTAAAAATGTTTCGAAATAAAATATATCCTTCTTACCCAAACCCTCAGATATCAAGAGAAGTAAATTGATATCCTGAAATTATTGAAATTAATGATTCAGGAGCTAGTGTCAATATTTTTTCTTTGTTAGATCACACAGTTCGAAGAATTTTAACACTTGTTGAAAACAAAATTTGAACGTATACAACAACAAAAATTAATTTTCTTATTCAAATAGGGTATAGATGGAGCTTCAGCTCAACAATGTACAAGATAGTCATGGTCTTAGTAATGATAAAAATGTAATTCCTTCTGATGAATCAGTTTTTGTAACTTCTTTAGTGCCACTTGAATTGCGAGCTGCTGATACAATTTCGTTGAGAAATGAAAAACCTAATTCAGTTCTATACTGTCGTCCTATTTGTTTTCAATTTATTAAAGAAACTATAGAAGTTATTTAAAAAAATACAAAGATCATTGTACATCGTTAGACAAAGTAAAAGACGACATTCACTGTTACGTTTGATGCCAAATGTACAATGCTTGATGGAAAAGCACATAAGGCAATTACAGATCAAAGATCTTCTACTTCCTGCAACATTTGTGATGCCCAACCCACTCAAATAAATGATATTGATAAAATATTAACATAAAAATGAAAAGAGAAATATTATTAACTAGGATTCCTTATTCTACATAGTTGGATCCGCTTCATGGAATACGTACTGTATATAATTTAGATTTTCAAGGAGTGGCAAAAGGAAACAATAAAATATTGAAAAACGCTATAAAATTAACAATTCAAGAATCTTTAAAAAATGAGCTACAATTAAGTATTGATATTGTAAAGCGAGGTTCTGGAACCAAACATACCGGTAATGTTGGATGTATTTTCTTTTAAAATGCTGAACGTATATCACACCTAATTGGAATAGATTATAGTTTAATAGAAAATGTATATACTATTCTTCAAATAATATTATACGGAAAGAAATAGAATTAGGCAAATTAAAATGTTCTTTATACCGACAACAAAAAAATGTATCCAGCTTTATCCATGGTACAAAATGCCACCATCTGTACATAAAATTCTGATTCACGGTTGTGACATTATGAAAGATCTTCCAATAATCTACTACTCAGAAGAACCTTAAGAAGCGAAAACTAAAATTCTTCAAAAGGCGAGATCAGAGCCTAGCCAAATGCACCAAAGAAAGAAAACAAATGAACATATAATCACCTTTGAACTAATAACATCTGATCCGATTATAAGTTCATTAAGAGAAATAAAAACTACAAATCATAAAGATCTCACAAAGCGAGCAAGACAGTTTTTAATATGAAAGAAGACTTAAAAATAAGTAAAATAATAATTTTACAATTTAATGAAAATAACTATATATTTATTTATAAATTTGATTAAATATAAAAATGTTAAAAATATATGTTGCATTTCAAACTCTTCAGAAGATTATACTTTATAATTAAGTAAAGTGAGAATGGAAATATTTTAATTATGTTAAAAAATATTATTTATGCAACTTCGTTATAGAAGCCTGCTCTCTCAATCATTCCAAAAAATATACGGCTATAACAGATGGCAGACTTCATTATACTAATTTTATAATAAACTTATTATGTAACCTCAAACTTGAGTTTATTTCTTTTGTAAATACTATCTTTCGTTAAATACAAAATCTTATAAATCGCCAAAAATGGATTTGAGGTTTGTGAGTTTGGATTCTGCGTATTGGGAATTTATAGCAGTGGCATGATAATCTAGACGTCATCCTGATGATTATAAAAAAAATTATTACATTTGATGCAGAACTAACGTGTCACAAAAATTTTGTCCATTTATCCCCACTCTACGTCGTTCGGCAGGTTAAAGCGGTGTCAGGTTTTTCTATGACGACTCGACGTTGACTTGGCGGAGAATTTGAACGACTGAGTGCCCGCGGTACCTGCGCTCGAGCCTTTATAATTTCGGGAGTGACGCGAAGATGGCCGGACACAGCACCGATTTTCTCGATCTATCGATTAATTGGAACGCCCAAATCGGAGCTCCTCATATCAAGATGTCACATCTGTAATCTGCAACGCTATAATCCTAGACCTTTTAACATTAATTTCCTTAAACTTCGAAACCTATAATAGTAATATTAATACAGCTTAAACAAAAAAATATTAGAGATTATGTCTGAGTAGCGGGTTTGAGGGTTAAGAAAATTCGAATTAAAGGATCTTGGTTATAACGTCAAAAATTACAGAACTCAAGAATAAAGAAAATTAGTATTATAGTTAAAGAATCTGACGTTATAGCATCGCAGATTACAGCTCAAAGATAAGGAAATTAAAATTTAAGGGTATGGAGTTATATCATCGCAAGGTACAAGACTCGAAGGTTAAAGAAATTAGGGCCATAGAATCTGGTTTTACAGCCATTCAGACTACAGGGCTCAAGAGTTAAGAGAATTAGGGTTATAGGATTAAGGGCTATCGGATTTAGGGTTATAGCCTCGCATACTAAAGGGTTCGAAGAATAAGACATGAGGATTTAAAGGTATAGGACTATAGCCTCACATTGCTATATATGGTTATTTGGAAACTTGGGTGTGATTTAGTACTATTACGAAACCTTTAAAATATTTGAATACAACCAACAATATTTTTATGAAAAAGTAAGATATCTTAAATCTGAAAAACTTGTTTTAAAGGGTAAAAGTACTATTTTATGATAGTCTTATTTGATTTTACAAACAAAAATTATTCATGATGCCATATGGTCGAATCTGTCCAAGAAATATGTTCTTTGCACTTTTTGGTCAGAATATCTCAAAAACCTGACATGGTGGAATAATTTAGATGCCAGATTTGAATTCAGTGTACCAAATTCCTTTGGAGGAAGTATAGTCTGATTTTCGGGTGTGTAATTTGTCAGCCTGTGTTATTTTGATAAAACTGCAAATACTAAATTTTCAAATAAACAATAATGCTATAATCCTAAGTGTGAAATTGGATTAAAAGTCAAGTCAAGTGTCACGGAATCAAGTGTATAAAAATTTCGTTTCTAAAAATCTTTACATATCTAACCTCTTGCCCACTAAGCCATCGTGACTCCGTCTTTCAGAATAATTGATCTATATTGAATAAATTTTTTCACTGATGTCTCCTTGAAAAATATATCTTTTCGAATAGCATTCATAAATAGCGCTGAAGGTCAACGAAATAAATAACCAAGCTACTTTACACTTATTATAACATTATTTTATCATGAAATTTTGACTACAGAGGTCCATCACATGGCATGAATATTCACGGTCGCATCTATCGGTCATAACAGACAAATGATTATAGACGCTGAATATTCATTGACTAGACACACTAATAGTTTTACTATTTTTACAAAATTTAAAGTATTGGCGATAAATAAAATGTCTTGGGAAATCATCGGCATCAAATGATCAGCGGAGTTAATTCACACACGTTATAACATGGTATACCAAGAACTCTTCATCTCGGTAACCACTGTATGACTGAAAATCGTTCCTTGGTATAATTTATTAAGATTATCAATTTGTAACACTCGTTATAATGAATAAAATCTGCTGTTAAAGCGTATGTTGTACTTACAACCCCAAACGCCACACGGTTATTGAGTTATTGATTGAACGGTTCTTTACATAGAACTTTGACTTGTACTGCCAACAACAGCATGTTTCATCTAGAAATCAGGAAATGTTAGGTTATTGGGTTATTTATCCAAAAAGCCCAATAACTCAATAATCCAGCACTTATTGGCTAGAAACGGAGATATCAATAATACATGGCGTCAGCAGTGAAATTTATCTTAAAATAGATTGTACTCAGACACAGCAGATGCATTAGTTATTATGGTATCGATTGTTAAAACATATAATATAGATCACAAAATACGTAAAGTTTAGTGAAAAACACTAATAGGAAGTAAATTGATGCTATAAATTGATGCTATAAAGTTAAATTTATTTTATGACCTATGATGATAAAATAAATTCCATAATCCCACCATACAGTATCGATATCCCCTAATCTAACGGTTAAATGCTGTCTTTCTAGGATAATAACCCAATAACCGAACATTTCTCGATTTCTAGATGTAAAAAGTTGGAAGAGAGTTATTGGGTTATCAACCTGGAAGGCCAACTTTGCTCCATCTCTAACTGCTAAATGTTAGGTTACTGAGGTATTATATTAGAAAGCCAACATTTATCGGCTAGAAACCGAGATATTGATACTACACGGCGGCAGTGGCGAGGAATTATTTTTTATCACACGCGCGCACACATATATATAAATTATAGAAACATCTTTTTGAATTCTATAATTCGATTAGAAATTCACTCACCTGTAATTTATTATTTTCGTCATTTTCTTGAGCAATGATTAATGTTTTTGAAGAATTACATAAATTATTAGTTGTTAGTGCTTCATCAATTAATGTCACTGAAGATGTTGCTTGGTTTTTATTATAATTTATTTCTTCTGAAGTAGGACACGAAGAATCTGCTAATAATCTTGATATATTTTCATCTTTTTTATTACACATGTTACTGGAGATATTAACGTCACATTGTACATTTAATAATGTTTTATTTTCTAATTGACTGGTAGATGCAGTGTCTTCATTTTTATTAATTAGCACAGAAAATCCAGACATTTGTGTAGATAATTCTTTAACAGTAGTATTCAATTCATTTGAGTACAACGTAGTTTTAGTTGCAGGAATTGCTAATTCAGATTGATTGGGTAAATTACTTGGTATCTCCAAAGGAGTCATAATAGGTTGATTGAGAGTTAAAGAGGTTTCTAACACCAGTGGAGAAGATATTGGTTCAGTAGGTGGTACAATAGTTGATTGTAAGATTGTCTGATTGATCAAGCTAGTTTGGGTAAAATTACTAATAGACAAAGATGTATTTGTCATTCCAATTTCTTGGTGAAAATCTGTATTGGCAAGTGCAGCTGCTAAAATATCATGATTTGTAGTTTGAGGAATATCTGATACTGGAAAAGTTTTTTCCATTGCTACTTGAGGAGGTTCCTCGGAATTAGATTCCAAATTAGTTAGAGATCCATTTTCAATTTGTAAAATAATATTATTTACATTTTCTGACTCATTTAAAGAATTGGTATCGATATATAAAGCTCTACTTTTTTCATTTGATATTGCATCTATTGACATAAGAGTATTATTGTCTATTGAAAAAATATTACCTTGTTCATCAACTGTAACTAAAACATATGCTTGTGAACTACAACTATTATCTGCAGATAAAGCAACAACTTGAGTTTCTGAAAAATTTTTCTGTTTCTCTATATTTTCTTCGTTACTAACCAAAATATTTTTTGTGTTTGCCTGCTCATTATTTTGTTTTGAAGTAAGTGGTTTTGAAATGAAATTTTCATGAGGTACTTTTTCTGATTCTGATTGATCGTGATGCACTTTTGGAATATCTATTATAGAAGATAATGTAGTGGAAATTGACATTGCCGATGATTTATGTACAGTACTTAAAGTTTTTTTTTCTAAATCTTTGCTTGTCACCACATTACTAGTAATTAATACATGATCAAGTTTTTTATTTAACTCTGTATTAACATTTTTTATATAATTATCCTTCAATACTTTATGCTGAAAAATTTTTTCATTTTTCTCTATTGGTAAACTTTGTTGTAGTGTAGCTGAATAATTAACATTTTTTTCATCATTTTTTTGTTCAAAATTTGATTGTAAAATTTTGCTTTTTTTATGTATGTTTACAGAAAATTGTGATGAAGTTTGTGCTGTAATAGATTGATTATCTGTAACTTCTTCAACTGTACTCTTATCCGATGTAAATATTTGTTTATTTTTATTCTGACGTAGCACGATCATATTACGTGATATATTTGAGTCACTGTGGCATAAATTTGATGGGGATGAAATTTTCTGGCTTTTATGAATTGTTTCTGATGTTGTTTTTATTTCAACAGATTGAGGTTGTTTCTTATTTGATTTCATATTTCTTGCAGCAAGTGCTTTCACTTGTGAACCAGTAATAGGAGTTAAAACTGTTCCTTTAGAAACAAGCCCTTGTGACGGTATGAGGGCTCCAGTAGGAAAAGATTTAATTATTTTAGATGGCTTATCTTTAAATATATCCATTTTTTGAGAAAAAAACCTTTTAGAACTAATAGATACTTTGTTTGAGGAACTAATTGCATTAGTTTCAGTAAAATTGTTTCTTGTAGTAGCATTTTGAAATGATGTATTTATCCCAGATTTAGTAACAGTACTAGAACACTGCATCAAAAAACTTTTTGATATCATATTTTGTGGAATTGATTTTTGATCAGTTGTTTCCAAAGCATTTGGAGTTAAGTTATAACCTGCAATTTAAGGTATCATTATAACTTTTGTTCAGCCAACATTATGACAATTTGTTAACTTACCCATTTGTTGAGGATGTTGAGGTATTATCATTTTTTTTACACCTCCACTACTTAGTGCTTTGATACTACTAATAGGTAAAATTTTCTGACTCGGTGACTGAGGAGATGTTAAAATTACTACTTTTCCTCCTTGTTGAACAATTTGTGCATTTCCAGAATCTTTACATGTAGGTATTGTCATTTGATCTGTACTGTACGCTTGTTGACTTCCAGAGATCTGAACAATTACATACTTCCCAAAAACTTTTTGATCACCTAATGACGACTTGTGAGTCTGAGTATTGATCCTGTGACCTCCTTTAGAAGCTGTAGAAGTTAAAGGAGGCATTATAGTTTTTATACTAGTGATCATTGGTTTAACCTTGTTTTTACTCTTTAAAATTGTGGGAGTGCCACTTTTTTTTTTTATACTTAAATTAGTTTCTTTTGAATCATTTGTACATAACTTTAAGTTATCTTTTTGTTTTGCTGATGTTACGAAAGATGCTGTCGACATCACTACAGGAATGTGTTCAATACTTTCTGGTGTTAACACATCTTTACTCAACACAAGGGGCATTGAATCTATATTTAAATCTACTCCTACTAGATTTCTAGTATTTTGCTGTATATATTTATGCGAATATATCAATTTTGATGCTTCAGCTGAAGTTGGAATCAATGATTTATTTTTTATACTTTTTTTTAGCCTTGCAAGTGAACTGTCCCCTGTTTGAAATATTTTGACTTTGTTGATTGTATTAGTTGGTGTGACAATTTTATTAATACTTGTAGTAGATAATTCATCCTCAGTACTAAGTATTACATTTTCTGCCTTAGTGACTACTGATTTAGAATTGCTTTGGATTGCATCTGATTTGTAATTGTCTATTTGGAATTTATGCTTTCTAAAATTTCGTAAATGTTTTTCTGTTATTTTAGTTTTTAATATCATAGGCTCCTTTAATGCAACATTTTCAATAATTCTTGGCTTTTCTCGTTTTTTAACAGGCATAATAGTTTTATCGTCAGCCAGTACTGATGAAGATGTTACAACGGATAAACTACTAGACTGCTTTACATCTATATCAGATATTATTAATAAACTTTTTGTTTCATCAAATGAACTTGAGTTACTAATTTCAGAGGTTTGATGAGTAGTGTGTGCAGATTGATTAAGCATTTTATCTTCCATTAGTAATTGATTTTCACTTGTTTTCTCTCTTGTATCATCAAAACCTTTTATATTATACGAGCTTTTCAACTCTGTAGATGTAACTGGCAAATTTGTATTCAAATTTGGAAAGGCAAAAAAAGTTTTTGTTACATGCACAGTGTTATCGTTCAAACAATTTCCATTGGGTTCTTGAATTTTTAGAACACTTTCATTAACATTTGAACAAGTTATCCCTTGCTGAGAATTATTTTCATTATCACTACAATCATCTTTCTCTAAATTTAAAGAATTTGAAGAACGACTTTCCGAATTTTCAAGATTTAGCTCTAATTCTACAAATGGCAATTTGTTATTAGTCAGTACAGTATAAATTTCATTAAAATTTTTTAACTTTTGTTTCTTACCGTTTTGGATTTCTTCCTTTGATTTACATAATTTTTCATTATTATCAGATAGTGATAATGAAGTAAAATCATCTTTTGCAGAAATATTTTCTATCTGCAAAGTAACCTCATTTACGATTCCCACCATATTTAATTCAGCATTATTATTTCTTTCAACTATTTCAGTTGTCACACAATCAATTTGCTTAATTTGTATTGTTTCTGATGGTAATAATTCTATATTATTAATTTTACTAATTTTCGTTGATTCCTTGTCAAGAATACTTGTTTGTTTTTCAAATTTTTTAAAGTCATCAATGGAAACATTAGATATACCGTCATTGCCATTTTTTTCATTTTTCTTAATTGTTAACGAATTAAAACTATTGTGTAAATCATTTTTTGTTGACTTCTGTTCTGTAACACTGGTGTAATTTTGTATAGAATCTTCTTGAACATTTTTATTGTTTTCAACAGTATTAGCTTGCAATTTATTACTTTCTTCACTTTGATCATTAATTGTTATATAAGTTTCAGGTAACAATTTATCAGTATTTTGTATCTCATTATTTGTAGAATCCACCACACGAGCAGATGAACTGTTTTGTTTCTGATTATATTTTTTAGAAGCACAATCTGGAAGAGAATCAAATGTAGTATTGTTAACTTTCAAGATTTTTTTAGGTTTCCTACATCTTTTTTTAACAATAATATTCAAATCATCTTTAAGACATAGAGCCACATTGTCATGTGTTTGTATATCAGAATGTGTTTTTCTATCACAAATAGATTTAACTAAAACAAAAAAATGATTTTTCAGTTTATTAGATAAATACTTAATACATATTTGTACCCAAAAAAATTTTTTTAAAAGAATAAATCATTTGCCTTACCTAAAGATGATTGTTCTTTGCTACAACTATTGCTGCATTCATTATCTCTATTTAAAAGATTAGAAATGTTTCTTTCACAATTTCCTAAAAAACTTTGTACTTCAATAGTGTTCTTTTCTTTTATGAAATTATCTTCATTAAAATTTTCAGAATTTTCCATTTTCAAAATAGATTCATCTTTATAATTTAATTTTTTATTTTCATCTTTTTTTGTATTCTTATTCTGCTCTGTTATATGTTCAATTTTCATATTTTGTTCTTCATATTCCTTTTGAATTTCTAATATCTCTACTATTTCAACTTGTGTTTCAATAAGCTGTGGTAATTTGGTCGAATTTATCATACTTGTATTATTTTCATTCTTAAATTTGATTTCTTTTTTTTTACTAAGTGATGAATGAATATCTTGTGTATTCAAGTCCAGTTCATCATTGGCATTTTCAAAAGCCTTCACTTTTTTTGAGGCATGGCCTAATTCAAACTCTTTTATGATTTCTTTTTTGATTGACATAATTTTATTACCTCTTGCAATCTTTTTCATATTTGATGCATTTGTTTCAGGTATATCGTCTTCTTCAAAATCAAAACATGACAGTTGAGATCTTTTATTCTCATTTTCTGGACAAGAGTTTTGTAACAAAGTTTTTTGGAAGTTTAAACTTTCTTTATTCTCAACAGGTAAGATTTGATCTAAGATTTCTATGTCTTGTTCTTGATTATCATTTGTATCTGGGTTAGAAGCATTATTTTGTTCTATAGAGAATCTTAAAAAATTATCAGTTTCCTTTAGCAATTTATTTGACTCATGTAAAAGATCTACATTATCATATTCAATTTTGGAATTTTCTGTATTACTTATAATACTTTGATTAGATTCTTTCTCAAAAAAATTATCTGTAGAAACCTCTATTGATTTTGTAATTTCTGATACATCATCTTCATCAGACTCTACATTCCAATCTGCCAATAACTTTTCTCTTAATTCTGGATCTAATTTTTTTTTTTTCATAACACTTTCCATTGTCTTAGGTTGCTTACGTTTACTTAATCTGGATATTTCATTTTTAGTAATTGATTTTTGAATGTACTTTCTTTTCGGTGAATTTATTTTATGTGATCTGACTTCGTTAGTCTTTTCCTTTTTTTTTGTTGTATCTGTTTGACCATTTAATCTATGACTTTTTAAATGACAGATTATCACATTAACCCGAGTTGCAGTGAACCCACACAACTCACATGGATAGATTCCTTGAGGAATATTATTAGATGTTAACAATTGATTAACTGGCTGCTTCCTGATTCGAATTTCATGATCATTTTCTTTAATAAATCGCTGATGAGTTATATTAGGCTTCATAAAATTATTACTTTTTCTTATCATTTCTTCATGGCTACGTTTTTTTCTTAATAGTTTCTTTTCTCCAAACAATCCAGATACATCAGGTTTCTCTTCTGGATTAAATTTTTGTTTTGATAAAATGTTTGGGTCTCCATTGGTTAAAATTTCAGCAGTTTTCACATCTTTGGGAAATTTTATCATATAATTTGAGTGATCTTTACTTTTTATTCTAAATTTATCTGAAAAGATTAAAAAAAAATAAAAAATACATGAGTATTGCAATTACAACAATTATATAGATCAAATACCTAATCCTTTTTTTATGAAATCTTCTTTTTGAGCACAGTTATATTTATAAATCTGATGATAATTCTTCACAAATTCACTAGAAAAAAGAATAAAGTGTTACTTTTGTAAATAAATTAATTGATAACTTTCAAATAAAATCTTACAATGAATCTTCTTGGAAAAACTTTACAGCTGCAATAATCGGTTTTTTTTTAAATTCAATTTGAACATCTTCAGGTAATTTATCTAATCCTATAACTTGTCCTGGCCACCAAAATGATCCAAGTTTTACCCATACAACATCTCCTTCCAAATAATTATTTTCAGATTCTTCATACATATCGATTAACTGTTATAAAATTTAAGATATCTCATGCAAATTTCGTATGAGTATCCTAAAAAACAATACAATTCAATAATAAATTTCAAGATAAAATGATAAGAAAAAAATATGAGTTAAATAATATAATTAATAATAGATATCATAAATTTGTTTAATAAAAATAAAAAAATTGTAAACAAAGTATTTGTATGAATGATCACATAATAAAACAGTAATTATAGAAACAAAAATAATATGCATTAAATGCGCAAAGTCAACTGATGTTGCATTATTTATTATATCTATATAAAGCTATTATGCTGTGATGTATAAGCACAATTTGTAACAAATTACATGTAATAGATTCATTTAATATTTGTTCAAGCAATACTTATCTATTAAACATGTTACATTAATGTTTCAATTGTATTAAAATAAATAAAAGCAAGAAATAAATTCATGAAGAAACCAATTCACAATAGATTCTCTATTAACTATAAACAATTTTTTCTACTTGTCTATTAATCTTTTATCATTATTTTAAACATCAATAGATTGCATGGTACACTGAATGTACGATAACCCACAAAAATTGGATCAAGTTTATCATAATTTAAATTAAATATAACTTAACCACGATTTCTCTATTATACTCAACATCATTTTGAATTAATTTATGAGAATTACGTCAAATTGAAGTTTGCTTAGACTATTATTAACATATTTAATCTAAATGTACTCACTAAGGTGTCAGATCAGACAATAAAAATCTATATTTCTACCGACGGTAAATAATTTCTACCGACCATAAATAATAGATACTAAAGTTGGACGATGTTAGCTAGACGTATAAATAGATCTTTTGTTCGCGTTTATACGTTTTCCTTAATCCACTTTGCTTTTATTTTATTTTCGTCAAAACAGAATGTCAGAATCTTAAACTGTTTTGACTTTTCTGTCTTTGTCTCACTTATATTTGACTATAGCGTCAAAGTTACAATTTGTCTCTACGTCTATCTCTTTTTCTCATATATATGAATGTGTTTAAAACTTAAAAAGTGAAAGGGAACGGACATGAGAAAGGTAAAAATAGAGACCGCAAAAAATCTAATAATAATCAAAATTCTACGTTCAAAACAATACAATAACTCATAGTTCATAATAGTTTAATGTTAACATTCATTATTATAATAAAAATACATAAACCCTATGAGCTATTGGATGAATGCGTACTTTGAACTTTTATTTTGTTATTTTCAAACATCTTAAAGCTTTTCAGTGACTCAACAAATAGCTCCATAAATATGAATATATATGTGTGTATGTGTGTGTATGTGTGTGTATGTGTACATATACATATAACAGCAGCTATCACTTATATTTCTTTTTTGATGGTGAATGAAATGCTTACATAATTTGACTTTAATTACACAACATGTGTTATTGTCTAAAATAAAATTTTTATTGCTACCACAAGACTCTAACACTTGCACTTAACAAGAATTGGGACAAGAACTTACAACGCACTTTTACCAATGTATAGTTTTGTCAGAGATTAGAAGATAGAGTGGCAGATTGCTATACGGCCGTGAACCGAATTTTGTTAGGGCGACCCTAACGGTCGTAGTTGGAACTTTATTTATATAGCAAAAAAGGAGACAGATTTTGGAAATCAACAAATCGAATTAGTTAAAAATGAGGAGTAGAAGAAAGCAAGGGTAGAGGCAATCGATGAATGAATTATAGCAGGTAACAACGATCTTTTTATACTATAAAATATTTTTCTTTTATTGTTATTATTTTATATTATTTTATAATTATTTTATTTTTTTTGTAATTCGTAATTCGTATCTGTCTATACTATCTATATGTGGACACCGTGTGGTTTGCTTGAAATTTTTAGTAGTGAGACTGATACCCCGGTATCAACGATGAAGCTAAATTTTTGTTTTGTTGTATTCATTTCAAGCTGTATTGTGGGTGACTGACTGTTAAGGTGTAAAAGGATGATTTTTTTGTGCATGTGAAATTTGAGACGTTATATTTGCAGGGGTTCCCGGGTAGCGCCATATGTCTGGAAACCCTTGTCTTTTTTCGCCTGTTGCAACTGTTGATTTCTAAGTTTTCGTTTTTAGCAATCACTCTTCCAATGACCTGATTCATTATAATAATTGCAAATCGAGGGATTTGCTTTTTGCGATTTTTTTTGCGAATTTAAATTAGTTAGTACGCTTGTTTTCACTTGATTTTGGGCGGCCCATTGTGGCTGCTGGTTGGAGCGGGAACTGTGCTAGCTGCCGCGCAAGGCTCCGCCCACGGTTGTTGTTTGAGTTGCTGCCATTGCTGTTGCATAGTTGCCTGAGTCCGATTTTGATTCTGCGGTATCCGATACCAACAGTCTTTAGCTGTGTGTTTTGACTTATTACAAATTTGGCAGGTGCTACTGACCTCCGTTTTCATTAATCGAACCGGTTCCACTTTAGATTGGGATAACACTTTTACTGTTTCGGTTATTTCTTCAGGTTCCTGTACGTTGAATTCTCGATTAATTTCGATTGCTATAGTTGTGGCTAATTTTAAATTTTGAGCTTCCCCCATAGGCGCCTTGATAAGCCAATATAAACCGCAGATGAAGAATTTTACTATATCTTTTTCAAGTTAGCTTCCAAATTCGGCATGGTTAGGATTTTCCCTTACCACTGCTTCATAAAGTTCGCCAACTACTGTTTTTACTCTATTTGAAAATATAATTCACCACACATTTGCTTTAAGGTCGCTAATTCGCTTGTTAATTGATTACACGTTTTTGCTGATCCGAATAGCAGGTCTAAAAATTTAATGAATTGTTCTACATTATCAAATGTTTTTCCTTGTACGCTTTTGAGTGCCTCACCGCTTAGTTTGATTTTAATTAACTTTGCGAGATCATTTTCATCAACTGTTGGGACTATGATGCGTGCCTCCCGACAACCGTCAATAAATAAGTGTAATAGTATGTTGAATCCATCGAATTTTAGTACGAAATTAACAGCATCTTTTAAGCTAAAATTTTTTATTGGTGATACTATGTTTTGTGTGGAATTTATTAGTCCTATTCTGAAAGCTCCCAGAGTATAATATGCGGTAAATGGGCTACTTGAAAAATTAATTTGATTTGTTGCGGCAAAATGTTGTGTTGGAGTGAAATCAACTTTTTCCGATTTATTATGAGTCATCTCTGGTGATTTGAAAGCGGATGGTGTATTAGTCATAGATAAGTTTGAAGTGGGCGCGTTGTACGTGTCTGAATTTTCAGTGCCGTTTCGTAAGCTGTTTGGTTTTCAATGAGTTCAAGTACGGGAATTTCAGTTTTATCTAATTTTTATTTTTTATGCGATTTAAATTTATGCTAGTCATTTCAATGAGTATGTCGAATATTAGGTCATATTTGCATAAAATGTCCAAGGGGCTGGTATCAATATAATGTTGTAAATTAAATTTTAATCTTTGTAGTTCCTCGACTCGAGTAATTTGCTTTGTTTCGGTGGGTGGATGTCTTTGATGTAGAAATTCGAGACATTCTGTAAACGTAGGTTCCCTATTTGCCGCAAAGTTTGGTTCTATTTCACTAATTTTCTTAATTAGTATTTTAAGTGTAATTAGTTTTCGCTTTTATGGTGTTTCGACCATTATTATTTTATTCTGTCTAGACGAGATGCTATGTTATGGCTAGACACGATGGTGTTTAAAATACTGTCGCGAAGGTAAAGGTTGGGTCTTAGTCAGGAGGTAAGCAGAGGTTCGTTAAAATAATAACGCCTTTTCGATTTGAGCGCGTAGGTAAATAACTAACCTTCTTACCTTCTGTAACGTCACTTTCTTATTACATCCAGAATCGTACATTAGAACAAAAACGTTATTAAAAGAATAATCCCGAATAGCACAAAACATTTTAAAAACGTCTTAAAAACGTTTTCTGGTAAACTTTTAAACGTTGATGACTTTTAGTCAAAAAAACGTTTTTAATATGTTTTTAAAACGTAATACAAGTCCGCGAGTAATACGTTTTGAAAACGCTTCAAAAACGTTTTAAAAATGTTTTTCATAAAAATGTATACAATAGGCCAGTATCATAATACATTTTGAAAACGATTTAAAAACGTTTTTAAACGTATCACAACGTTTTATCGAAAAATTTCTATAATAGCCTGGTATCAAAATACGTTTTAAAAACGTTTTTAAAACGTTTTCCAAAAAAACGTATACAATGAACTATCAGAATACGTTTTGAAAACTATTTAAAAACGTTTCGAAAATATTTTGAAAACGTTTTTAAAACCGTTTTAATCGTTTTAACAACGTTTTTTATAAAAATTTATACAATAGGCCGGTATCCAAATACATTTTGACAACATTTTAAAAAAATTTTAAACGTTTTCAAAACGTATTGTGATACTGGGCTATTGTATAAATTTTTCTATGATACGTTGTGACACCCTTTTTAAAACGTTTTCAAAACGTATTATGATACCGATCTATTGTATAAAGGACCCCGCAGAATCCTTATAGGAAATGGCTTTCTGTCAAATTTTCTGAAACTTTGGGAAATGATAGTTCTTGGCACGTAGAACAAAAGTTCTCATGGGTCCAAACCATGAAATCCATTTTTTCTCGAGCTACAACCCCTCAAAGTCAACCCCTTTCGCGCATATGCTGTATAGCTAGGTAAACAAGTATTGTTCTGATTGGATGTAATATATGCATATATTCATACATATATACTTATACACATGAAGTCTGAGTACATACATGCTTATATATATATATATATATACATATACACACACACACACACACACACACACATACACACACACACGGGACAGCTATGGCCTGTTGGTAGAGTGCCGGGCTCACGATCTCAGGGTCGTGGGTTCGAATCCCGACCTGGGCTGCGGTTTTTGCCGAAGACATCTCGACTGAGAGGGTGCCTCGGGGATGACGAATTTCCACAAGCCTAAGTGTCGCCCCTGCACTATGGCAAAACTGTTACCTCTCCCACTGGGTGTTCGCCGGTACATATAGGTTGGTATCAATGAGGTTTCAGTGCGGCCTCCCCCGTGATGTAATGACTAACGTCGGTTCTGCAGGGAATCAAGGCTAAGAGGTGGAGTTTTCGAACGCTTTCTCCACCTAAAGAAACGGACAATATACACTATACACATAGGTGGTCGGTGTGTGCGTTTCTTAAAAAAAAAAAAAAAAAGAACACGACGTGTCTAGTTTTTTAATCCATAGTTATTCACCCACTATGTCTATTTCATTATGCTGATTACCTCGGTTCGCAGCATCGGATGTAGTATTCAGTAATGAATCATCAGGGTGTCTAATATTTTCTTGATGCAGTGCATATCCCAAATACCACAATACACTAGCAACGTATGCACATGTACCTAGAGTACGTGCCTCACTTTGACAAGTGCAATAGTAGCCCAGAATTGTATCTTCGTCATTCTGACGATCTTCATTGTCTACATCTTGGACTGCATATGATATAAAAATCTGGTGCCTGGTAGCGTTGCGGAATCTTGAATACAATCGTATACGCAAGAATCCTGGCTCATTAATATTTTGATCAAGCTGAAATTCCTCATCGTTATCCCTTACTACTTTATCTTGAACATATGAAGGTGAAAGATTCACTTGGTAAGTGCCGATAGTCAGATCTCTAAGGTAGTCCAAATCAAATATTGGAAAATCTACCACAGCTTCCTGGTTCAATCTTCGCCACTGGCCATTTCTCCGAACTAAGTTTTCTACCTCTACTCTCGCTTGCACAACATTGGGCATCCTTGATCTTCGAATGATCTCTCTGGCCTGTGCAGCATCTGCACCTTGCATTATAAGAACAGGGTGGTATCTATTAATGATAGCTCCAGCTATACGATAATAGGCATTAAGATGCTTCGCGTACTCCAGATTTATTGTCTGGGCCAGAAACTTAAAAATATTTCTTATATGACCATTACGTGCTTCAACTACCCAGCGATTTTTCGTTACGGTCCTAGAATCATTTGCATCTACAGTCGTAAGCTGTCTTTGCCCGTATTGCAATAGAGCAGGCATTCTGTGTTCAATACCGAGACGTTGCAATAAAGGTACAGCATCGCGATAGCCCCTGTCCACTAAAACAATGTCACCATTTTGGAACCAGTTTGCCAAAGCATCAGCATCTCTCTCGAACTCTTCGCGAAGAATTTTGGCATCGTTATTTCGAGCATCTGAAAAATATGGACCGAAAATGGTTAGGATATAACCATCCGGCGCTACTACTAGGGTTGGTTTCAAAAGGTGACGGTTTTTGTGAAGAGAGTATGACTGTCGTAACATGCGGAAGTTTGAGCTTTTATAAATGTAGGCATACGTACTGTCAATCACGGCTATTTCTCTTCTTTCTGCAGGTTCAGGGTTGTAGAGCTCATTTGCAAACTCTGTTATATGTTGATGTACAAATTGCTCCCTAGTTATAGATCCAGGCCCGATATTTTCTGGAACAAATCTTAGTAGCAACGAGGACTTGACATAATCAATGATAGAACTAACATTTTGCCTACTTGATTGGTTGAAAATGACTTTCAAAAACTCATCGCTCAGGCCTTGCCTCATTTTGCATAAGAATATCAATAAATCTGTCCTGCCGACGTGTCTCAACTTTCCATTTTGAACAACAGGATCACAGTAAGTTAGGAGTTCTTCAAACTGTTGTTTATTGATTGAGGACAAACACTCAAACTCCTCATCAGTCAACTTATCGTAGTCTATACCTGTTCCCCTATCAAGTGCGACGTTCCTAAGTCCTTGAAGAAAGACTTGTAACTGCTGTCCTCTGATAATGTAAGGTCTGTTGATGAACTGTAAACCTAACAAAAGAATATTGAAAAATAAGCCATCATTATCAAGGTGATGCGCACAACTGCGCACGTTATCTGGTATATAAATATTGCGTTTTATAAATACTTGAATCCGACAATCTAATGATAATCTATGAATCTCATTTAGGTTATTACAAATGATACAAGTCTGAGATGCTGTTTGCGTGACAACATTCAGTCGCAAAAATCCAGGATCAGCATCCATCATATTCATTTCTTCAATGATCATGCGATTACAATTGATGCAGATCCTTGAATTCTGATCCAGAACTTCTGGAGGATGGTCAAGCTCATCTCGTCTAGTAATAGCTATTTGACGTTTATTAGCATTGTCGTCACCATTCATGAATGCCAAAACCCGTGGGTTGAACTCTCTATTACATACATAGCACCGCATTTTTTTAAATTATATGATTACTGGCAGGGAAAAAAAGAAACTCACGAATAACCGTAATATCGTCAGGTCCACTATCCCTAAAAGAACAGCAAGACCAACTATACCACGGTAGCTTGTAGAAATCCGCTCAGATAACTTGACTGTTGCCCTGAAAAGAACTACCAGATAAGCCGGAACCCGAACGAAAGAAGCCGTGAGATCGTCAGTTCTACTATCCCCGAGAGAACAGCAGGACCAGCTATACCACGGTAGCTTGTAGAAATCCGCTCAGATAACTTGACTGTTGTCCTGAAAAGGACTACCAGACAAGCCGGAACCCGAACGGAAGGAGTCGTGAGATCGTCAGCTCTACCCCCCCCCAAAAAACGGTAGCACTGATGATTGATATATCGAAGATGGGATATATATATATATACTGCTTGTATGTACTCAAACTACATGTGTATATGCATATATTACATCCAATCAGAACAATACTTGTTTACCGAACTATACAGCATATGCGCGAAAGGGGTTGACTTTGAGGGGCTGTAGCTCGAGAAAAAATGGATTTCATGGTTTGGACCCATGAGAACTTTTGTTCTACGTGCCAAGAACTATCATTTCCCAAAGATTCAGAAAATTTGACCGAAAGCCATTTCCTATAAGGATTCTGCGGGGTCCTTTTTATAAAAAACGTTTCTAAAACGTTTGTAAAACGTATTCAAAACGTATTATTCGCGAACATATATTACGTTTTAAAAACGTTTTAAGAACGTTTTTTTCACTAAAAGTCATCAACGTTTAAAAGTTTTCCAGAAAACGTGTTTGAAACGTTTTTAAAACGTTTTTGTGTTATTGGAGAATCAGACTCTGTTATTCAGTTATTTGACCTTACGCTTTTCTCTTATTTCTTCTAATAGTGAAATGTGCTTAATGAAACTATCTGGCCTTCCAAATAGGCTCTCTTTTTCGTCTATTACCAGATGTTTATCAAAGTGCCAAAGAAACTGATGCGTCTACTGAGCTGAGCTCAATAGCATCCCTATCAATCTTTACAGACGTGTATAGTATACATTATAATTGGAGAGCGTGAACCATATGATTCGGCTGCTTTTGCTTAAGAGATTTATTCCTCTCTTAAGTTGAGCACAAGATCATGAAGGATAGGATAAAGGAGTAGGGACTGCTACTGTTAACGAATTACTCATCATAGGTGTTAGCTAGATATTTATTCAGAGCTCGTACCACTACTCGGTGAAGCCTCAGGCTCAGATTTTTTCGAAGACTTTTTCGAGGACTTTTACGAGGGCTTTTTCGAGGACTTTTACGGCAACATCTTTGAGCATTTTTTTAGGATTATTACGGGGTCTTTTTCGAAGACTTTAACGTGGATATTTTTGAGGACTTTTTCGAGGACTATTGCCGGGAAATTTATTAGCACTTTGACGGGCTCATTTATGTGGACATTTTCGTGGCATATTATGGGATATTTTCAAGGATTTTTTTGAGGACTTTTTCATAGACTTTTTTGTGAATTGTTACGAGGACATTTTGATTACTTATTCGAGGACTATAACGGGTACATTTTTGAGCCCTTTTTCGAGGACTTTTACAAGGATTTTTTCGGGGACTTTTAAGCGGATTTTCTCGTAGATTTTTTGGGGGACCTTTCCGACGATTTTTTCGACAACTATTAGGAGTACTTTTTCGATGACTTATACGGGGATATTTTTGAGGATTTTTTTGAGGACATTTACGGCGACATTTTTGATCATTCTTTGAGGACTTTTACGATGACTCATACTGGGACTTTTTTGAGGACTTTTTCGAGGTCTTTTAAGAACTCATACGGGGATTTTTTTGAGTACTGTAACGGGGATATTTTTGAGGACTTCGTCGAGGACTGTGGCGATGTCTTTTACCAGGACTTTTACGGGAACATTTTTGTGGACCTTTTCGAGGAATTTTACGGCGACATCTTTGATCATTCTTTTAGGACTTTTACGATGACTCATACGGGGACTTTTTTGAGGACTTTTACGAGGACTTTTTCGAGGTCTTTTTCGAAGACTTTTACGAGAACTATTATGGGGACATTTTCGAGGACTTTTTCGATGACATTTTAGAGGACTTTGACGAGGACTATTACGAGCACTCATACGGGGATTTGTTTGAGTACTTTTGCCGGGATTTTTTTGAGTATTTTCTCGAAGACTTTTTCGAGGGCATTTCTGTGGAATTTATTGAGTACTTTTCATGGACTTTTTCGATGATTTTACAGGAACATTTTTGAGAACTTTATCGAGATTTTTTGCGGAACCTTTCCGAGGATTTTTTCGAGGACTTTTTATGAGGACATTTTCAAAAACTTATATGGGGACATTATTGCGAACTTTTTGGAAGACTCCGGGAAAATCCCGATCCCATAGTCACTGGCATCAGTTTGTAGTACAAACAGACCGCTAGGATTGGGTGGTCGCAGTATTGGGGCGGAAGTCATCGCCTCCTACAACCTCGTAAAAGCTCACTCGTGCTTCTCCTCCCAAGAGAAACGTACATTCTTTTTCGTTAGGTGGTTTATAGCTTCAGCGATCATGGCAAAGTCGGGTAGAAAACGTCTATACCCCGACGTAATTCCCATGAATCGCTTTACCTGTTTCTCGGGATCTGGTCTTACTCCGTTCTGGTTCACGATAACTCCCAAGTACCTTACTTCCGTCTTACAGAAGTCACTTTTGGCTTTTTTGATGGTTAGGCCTGCACCTAGAATTCTCTTTAATACCATTTCTATATACCGTTCATGCTCCTCGAATGACGACGACACGACTATTACGTCGTCGAGGTAAGCAAAAACAAATGGATCCATATCCGGGCCTATCACATTGTCCATTAACCTCTGGAAGGTCGCTCCTGCGTATGAAAGTCCAAAGCGAAAAATTAAAAGTTGAAAGTGCCTCAATCCAGGTACTGTAAACGCCGATATCGGACGCCATTCTTCCTTTAGGGGAATCTGGTGGTACGCACTGCTCAAGTCCAACGTGGATATGAACTTTGCATCCCTTATCTGTCTTAAGATGTCGTTCATATATGGCAAAGTATATGCATCTCGTTTGGTTATTGCGTTTACCTTTTGGTAATGTACGCAGAACCTATACTTTCCGTCAGCGTTCGTTACCATTACCACTGAAGTTGACCATCCGCTGGTCGCTGGTACGATTACATCTTTTTCCAGCATATCTTTGACCAGCGCGTATATTTCGTCTCGCACCCATTCATAAACTGGGTAGTATTTCTGTTTGATGGGTCGAGCACGTCCAAAATCTATTTCGTGCTCAACCCCCACGGCACAGCCTAAAACATCTTCTCCATCAGTAATCAATCTTCTGAGGATGTTTTCGATTTCCTCAAGCTGTGTTTGCGTGGCCTCCCACAGTCCTATCGGTGCGAGAAATGCCGTACCATCAATTCCCGCCACTTCCATAGGTACTTTTCGGGATCCAAAACTGCGCGGAACTCTCTTATAAAGTTCACGCCAACATAGCAGTCATCCGTGAGCAGCGGCGTGATGGCGACTCTAATTTCCCTTGTGATTCACCCTACCTTAAAGGGGAACATCACGTGAACAATAATGGGGCATGGGCGCCCGTCGGCGAGCCTTGCATCGCCCGCCCTGGTCACATTAATTTCGAGTCCCATCTCCGATGCCAATCTTAGCCCTAACTAACCCATGACTGTGGATGAGGTGCCGGTATCATAGAGTGCTCTAACTTTAAAGTCACCTATATCTACCCGCAACCACCATCTGGTCTCATCCTCTGGGTGGTATCCACGAGTCGCATCCTTTCCTCCATTCGTTGCGCTTCTCGGCGGCTTCTTCTCTTCCGCTGCTACTATAACGATGGGCTTGCTCATACTCGTGGATTCTTTCGGCAGGGGAGCTTTTTGTGTGGAGAGGCCCGAAGTCTTTGGGTCTGCGGGTTGCTCGATCCTCATATCCATCGAGTCTTCTCCCTCCTCCACAAGTTGTATGTGGCCACCTGGTCCTTCCAGGATGATTAACCCCTATTCCGCCGTGGGCTGGCATCGGGCTCAATCGCCTTCTGCTCCGTTGTACCGTTAGGTTCTGAGCTCTCTTGATGCCCTACCAGGACCTGTTTAGATCACTGGGTCGCCGACAACTTGCACATTCCAGTCGACGACCCGCGGCGAGAGGTCAAATTTACTGGAGGCACGAAGATGACTTCTTCTCTTCGCTGTTCTTGTCGTTTGCCTTGTTGCAATCTGGGCAAAACTTACAGCTGAAACCCAGCTTACCACAAGCGGAACACTGGAGAGGCTTCGTCGATCTTTCGCCTCTGTCCTTCTAGCCGCTCGCTAGAAGACCTCGACGGAGGAGAATTCTTTCTTCTTTTCCGCCATCGGCTTTTGCGCTGTTTTTGAGGGCTGTCCTGCCTTTATTTGGCCATTTTGCGCAGGATTTTCTCGATGCCCACCAGACGCTCCTCCATCTTGCTCGGTGGGCCTCCCGGCAGGGTTCTCCACGCCCTGTCCGCGCTGCGGATCTCCCTCCTTCGCACGTACCTTCCCTTCGCTGGCTACTGCAGTGGTTTGGAATTTGTTACCAGCAGTTCTTTTGCTCGGCAGGTATGCGTGCTCGAGAAAGATCGTCGAATTTGGATCAGTGAATACGCGTGGACGACGACCGTAAGACAAAGTCTTTTGTACTTCGGTTGCCCTCCTGTTAAACTCGCGTATTGACGTCAACCTGCTCCGACGCAGCTGTATCTGGATGTTTGGAAGAAAGGTTTACATGGAGTAGGTCTAATAACCGTTCCAAGGGCATTGGTGGTTCCAATCAATTGACAAGAGCTACTAGGTTGGACACGTAGTCTCTCACCAATTCGTCCCCGCCCTGAAATCGGTTCTGTGCCTCCTGCAACAGTCTTTGTTGCTATTGCGTACTTGTGCCGATCTATTCTCGGGCGTCGGCGACGAATTCGGCGTAACTGAGCCACTGGTACTTGTTGTTATCATACCAGATCCTTGCGTTACCTTCGAGGATTTCTGATACGGAACAAAGCACCTCGTCGACGGTTAATCCTGCGCCCACGCGCAGGTCTTCTAACCGTGACAGAAATGTGCCAACGCTCTGTGCCCTACTGCCCGCAAACCTCAATTTCCATCCACGGACAATTTTCCTAACATTTCGGGTTGTAGAGAGCCTTGAGGATAATCGAGGACCGGAGCCAGACGATCCGCTTCGACTTCTCTGTCGAACTGGTGCGGATCTCCCGTACTCTCTGGATCCTCTTCACCCCCTCTTTTTTGGAGGGCTTCCGATGGGGTGACATCTCTTCTCCTGAGGACGGGTCTTGGAGGAACCGGGGTGCTTCCTTGGATTCCAGAGTCGTAGTGGCAGGTAAATGTGTTCTGAAAATCCACATTTCGTCTAGAGCGCGATTGAATCGAATCGTGCTGGGATGAACGGACTGCTTCTGCCATTTCATGCATTCCGTCGTCCAGCTCTCGTATTCATTGGCGCATGTCCTGCGCCTCGCACGGGTCTTAATACCAGTTGGGCGCCATGTAACGGGATGGATTAGCTAGTACAAAGGGAATTTATTAAAACACAAACTTCCACAATGCAGAGCTAACCGCCGCTCTGTTAAAAACGTATGAGTATACGTGCATTCGCCTTTACGTTTGATACTTTCGTTTCAATGTCTTCTTTCTAACAGAGTTGACACCTGACTTGTGACACTTAATCTATCTTAGGTGTGAGTGACCTAATGCTTATTCCACCTTATCCCCTAGATAAAATCGGTTTAAAATTTAATCCGTAATAGATTCGTTAAACTAATTGGAAACGAAATGACGTAATGCGACGAATAAAATTAATAACGTTATGTTATTCTTACGGGTTGGTTACGGGTTGGCTCTAAAATTGGATTAAAAAATTTTTTGCTGAACAAAATTAATAACTTTTATGACTAGAAAAATTACAGTCTTTGATATGCCGAAAGATTAACGCACGTGAATAGGATTTTACAATTATTAACAATAATATGGGGAGAAAGAGAGAGAATTTGAAACTTTGCCGCGAAAACTAACGCTCGGCCTGAATATAATGTCACGTCGAGACTAAGAAAACATACGTGACGAACCATGATAAGTAATTAAGTGTCACGAGAACACACATGGCGGATTATGGTAACTAATCGAGTATCGGTAATTTAACTTCCTATCGTATCAACCCTCCCGGGAACTTTTGTAAATCTACCTAGCGAGACAGATTAGGCTAAGCACGTTCTCCATAATATTTCCGCGAATGTTACTCACCGCATATTAATTTGACAAAAACAAGGGAAGGGGCACATCAGCCTATGGTATAAAAAGGCTGGATCGGGATCCGCGGTAGCTCATACTCAAGCTAATACTCATACTTGTACTTATACTGATTTAGTTATTTCTAAGTTTTGCTACCCGGCTACTCAGAACTGGAATTATTCGTAGCTAAGCATTATAAACTTATCTTTCAACAATAAATCTTAATAAAGTGCAAACACCTGAGACTGTTTACTAAAATCTCGTCTGAAACCCAGTCCTAACAAGGTAAGAAACTAAGTTATCTACCTATACACACTGCACATAATAAAGGCGCTATCCCTTTAACCAACCTCCGCTTAACTCCTGACTAAGATCCAACTTTTACCAACGCGACAGTATTTTAAACATTATTACGTCTAGCCATAACATCTCCTCGCCTAGACATAACAAGTGGAAGCTCCTCATTCTTGGTAATTAGGATCTTATCGCAAAAAAAATTACAATGGTCGAAACACCTTACGAACGACAACTAACTACACTCAAAATACTAATTAAAAAAATTAGCGAAATAGAACCAAACTTTCCGACAAACAGGGAACCTACGTTTGTAGAATGTCTCGCGTATCTGCATCAAAGACATCCACCCACCGAAACAAAGCAAATTACTCGAGTCGAGGAATTACGAAGATTAAAATATAATTTACAAGACTACATTAATACAAACCCTTTGGACTTTCTATGCAAAGATGACCTGATATTCGACATCCTCATTGAAATAACTAGTAAAAATTGAAATCCAGCATTCCTCCTCAACGCTATTACGGATATAAACTTCGAAAAATTAAAATTAGATGAAACTGAAATTCCAGTATTTGAACTCATTGAAAGTCAAACAGCTTACAAAACAGCAACTGAAAATTCAGACACGTACAACGCGCCCACTATAAACGTGTCTATGACTAATACACCATCCGCTTCCAAATCACCAGAAATGACTCATAATAAATCGGAAAAAGTTGATTTCACTCCAACTCGACATTTTGCAACAACAAACAAAACTAATTTTCCAAGCAGCCTTTTCAACAGTTGATGAAAATGATCTCGCAAAGTTAATAAAAATCAAACTAAGCGATGAGGCACTTAAAAGCATGCAAGGAAAAACGTTTGATAATGAAGAACAAATGATTAAATTTTTAGACCTACTGTACGGATCAGCAAAAACTTGTAATCAATTAACAGGTGAATTAGCAACCTTAAAATAAAAACGTGGTGAGAATGTAGTCACATTTTCTAATAAAGTAAAAACAGTAGCTGATGAACTCTTTGAAGCAGCAGTAAGGGAAAATCGAAACTATACAGGATTTAAAAGCCAACCTGAAAAAGATAAAGTAAAATTCTTCATCCGCGGTTTATATTGGGTCATCAAGACGCGTATGGGGGAAGCCGAAAATTTAGAATTAGCCACAACTAAAGCAATAGAAATTGAACGAGAATTCAACGTACAGGAACCTGAGGAAATAACCGAAACAGTAAAAGCGCTAACCCAACCTAAAGTAGAGCCTGTTTGATTAATGAAAGCGGAGGATAGTAACATCTGCCAAATTTTCAATAAGCCAAAACACACAACTAAAGACTGTTGGTATCGGATACCGCAGAATCAGAATCAAACTCAGCCAACTATGCAACAGCAACGGCAGCAACCCAAACAACAACCGTGAGCGGAGCCTCGCGCGGCAGCTAAGAATAGTACTAATCCCCGCTCCAACCAGTAGCCACATTCCGCCCAAAATCAAGTAAAAACAAGCGCCCCGGCCCATTTAAATTCGCAAGAAAAATTGCAACAAACAAATTTCTTGATTTGAAATTACTGTAAAGAAGCGGGACACTGGAAGAGTGATTGCGAAAAACGAAAACTCAGAAATCAAAAATTGCAACAAGCGGAAAAAGACAAGAGTTCCCAGACACTTAGCACTGACCAGGAACCCCTGTAAATACAGCGTCTCAAACTTCGCACGCACAAAAAATCCTCTTTTGCATCTTAACATCCTTTTGCATCTTAACAGTCAGTCACCCACAATACAGCTTGAAATAAATACAACTAAACAAAAATTTAGCTTCGTCGTAGACACCGGGACAGCAGTCTCACTACTAAAAATTTCAAGCAAACCAGACGGTGTCCACATAAATATTTTAGACAGATACGATATTAGGAAAAATTTCATTAACCTTTCATAACTTTGTACTAGAATTTCACCTAGTACCGGAAGATTTTCCTATATTAGAAGACGGTGTAATAGGAAGCGAGTCATTAAGAAAGTACAGAGCGCATATTGATTACGCTAGGAATCTTTTAAAAATTAACGACTTTTTTCCCAATTCTCACCGAAAATAAATCCTGTTACACTGGAGCTATTCCCGTAACAAAAAAAATTAACCAGGCATCCAGCAAGATACGAGTACCTTTCGCAATCAAAGGGCAGGCACAACCTGGCGATAACTCGTCGTATTCAGTCGACGGCCCTAGTGGGAAATTGCCGGACCTAGCGGTCGAAACTCGGAGGACGAACGCGTCTATATACGACGTATAAGCTGTCTGAAAACAAAATCCAAGAAACACAAAAAAATCAGAGTCCGAAAATCTATACAACCTGTCTGTTAACGACCTTTCCGGGAACTCAAAAAAAAATTAACTCTGTATCTGTAACTTCTGGCATGTGTATGCAAACTCTGGAAAACGAATCCAATTTACTCTATGCTTTAAACAAAGCATCAGAAATGATTAAAAAATCAGATAAATCAGAATCAGATTATCCGCTAATACAAGACTGAACTAACAGTATTATTAGTTGTTTAAATAATAAAGAATCTGAAATTAATAGCGATCGCGTATACTTACTCGAAATACTAAATAGATACCTCGATCTAATTATTAAATCACAAAATAATTTACAAAAACCAAATGTAATTAGTAATGCATTAAATGCATTATTAACAGACCGCTCGATTATTAGGCAAAAAGTACCTAGAGCGCGTCGCGCAGCACTACTTGTTAACCCAGAAATTAATAATCGTGACAAAAGAGGCAAACAGTTACTTCAATTGATTAAATTGGACCATATCAAACCAGATCAACGGACAAAGGTTGAAGAATTCGTCGAAAATTACAGCGACAGATTTTTTGTTAAGGGCGGCAAGCTCGGAGTCACGAGTATTATCGAGCACGAGATCTATACCACCTCCGAAGTACCAATCAGACTCCGATAGTTTAGGCACCCCCCACAGATCAGTAAATTTATAAATGAACAAATGCAGGAATTCTTAGAAAAAGGGATTATCGAAAAATCAACCAGTACATACTGCGCACCAGTCTTTTGCGTGCCCAAAAAGAATACGGAAGATGGCGAACAGCAACCGCCGAGCATCGTATTTGACTATCGCGCGTTAAATAAAATTATTCCGGATTATAATTTTCCAGTCCCTCTACCTGTCAACTTATTTGAAAGGATGGCCGGTGCGCAGCTATTCTCATCATTCGATATGTATTCATCATATCATCAGATAAGCATTGAAAAGGAAAACAGGTATAAAACGGCATTCCAATGCGAGTGAGGCCAATATCAGTTTTGTCGCTCGCCCTTTGGACTGAAAAATAGCTCACCAGTTTTTCTTTCACTAATAAATATACTAGTATTGGACTTAAAAAATGTAGTAGCATTTTTCGATGATATTTGCGTATATTCTAAAACATTCGACGAACACTGCGAGAGCATCATCAAATTAATGTAACGCCTTCGCGAAACTAATCTGGTCCTTCATCCGAAGAAATGCAAAATTCTAAGCCCGGAAATTAAATATCTCAGATATATAATCTCGAAAGACGGACTACGCCCGTGCAACGATAAATTGTGCGCAGTAAAAGAATTCCCGGTCCCGCGCATGCCAAAGAATGTTAAACAATGGCTCGGTCTGGCAGGATGCTATAGACGATTCATAGAAAATTTTGCTAAAATCGCTAAACCACTTACTATTCTATTAAAGAAACGCCAGCCGTTCGTTTGGGCGGAAGAGCAGCAAAGAGCTTTCGAGATACTCTGTGATAAGTTATGTGAACCTCCGGACATTTTTTCTTACCACTGACGCGTCCAAAATCGGAATTGCAGGGTGGCTTTCTCAATTTGATGACGAAGAGCGAGAATACGCTGTAGCATACATTTCACGTACCCTCACACCTGCTGAAAGTAATTACCCTGCTATTCGACTCGAACTATTAGCAATAGTATATAGTATTTTATAATTCAGACCATATCTGTACGGCCGAAAAGTCATCATCATTACTGACCATAGACCATTGGTACATTTATACTCGATAAGCGATCCAAATTCACAAGCAACTCATCAGCGACTAATGTTACAAAATTTTAATTTCGACGTCAGATATAAAAAAGGCGCGTCGAATGTCAATGTAGACGCACTCTCTCGAAATCTTATACAGGAAATCGAGCAGCTCCATAAGTATTTGCAAGCAACTAGGCAAGATCCGGTTCAAACACTGGTCTTGACAGCTCAACTAAATGATGACACCAAAAGGCCAGGAAATACGCACGCCATGACCACGCGACGCGCGAGAATCCGACAACCAAGTACAAAATATCTGGAAGCCGTCTAGTTCCTCCTACCACGTCAAAAAAAGAATCCGCCTCTTCAGGAAGTTGACACGCCAGTAACAGAACCAGACACGCATACTAATTATCCTACGGTTACCGAAAACACGTACTGCTCCAAAGGCAATAAAATTGGCACACAATATAATACGCATGCTGAAGACTAAAAATAAACAGGATACACAACCAAAGCAGTATATGACCTTTTTAAAAAACGTGATGCTTGAAGACTCAGTCAACTCCCCTACCGAACTCATGACGTTACCTAATGAAAACATTATCTATTGTCGAGATGCACTTTTTATGAGGCGAGGCAATTACTTATAATTCACTAACACTTTTGGTACCCACCCTGGATGAAGGTGTACTCAGCTTATTTAAGCATGATAAACTACCACAAATGGAAAAATTACAATTAGCCGTTTTCACTGTAATCAAAATAGGGAACAAGATGCATTTTATTATCCCAATCCGTCATGAAAATAGAGAGACTACGGAAAACATTAGAAATCATATATACCTGGCATTGAAGCAATTAGTAGTGAATTTAACTGAAAATAAAATTAAAACCGTCAGTATAGCTCAAAGTAAAAAATTGAACTCGTCAAATTCTTTGAAATTTTACGAATGATAAAAAGTACACTGGGTCCTTCTGAAGTCAAGATTATAGTATGTCAGGGACATATTATTTTCGCTCCCATCGAGCATCGTCAACAAATAATCGAAGTATCCCACTGTTCAGCGATAGACGGTCATAACGGTTGCAATAGAACATACAAACGTATCAGGAATAAATACTACTGGGTACATTTAAAGGAAGATGTGCAAAAATTCATTCAAAAATGCTTACCATGCCAGTTGAGAAAATTAAATAGACATAATGTCAAACAAAAAATGGTCTTAACCGATACTCCGCCGGTTCCCTTTTTTAAGGTCAGCATAGACGTAATAGACCCACTCGAACCTACTGAAACGGCAAACCCTTACTTACTTACCTGCATATCCACGTTTACCAAATACGCCATAGCGACACCCACGCCAGACGAAACAGCTACTACTGTAGCTGATAACCTTATTAAAAAACTAATATGTACCTTTAGAGTACCTAACGTCATAGTAAGTGACAGAGGCACTAACTTCACTTCAAAACTAATGAAACGTATTGCAGCTCGCTTCAAAATTAAGCATATTACTACAACGGCTTATCATCCGCAGGCTAACAATGTTGAACGAATTCATTTATCATTAATTCAATATCTAAAAATGTTCACTTCCAAGACCAAAAATTGGGACGAGTATGTCGTACTTGCTATATTTAATTATAATACAAACTGGCACAGCTGCCACCAGTTCTCGCCATGGGAACTGCTGTTCGCTTGTAAGCCGCGCCTACCTAGCGCAGGGCCCCTGCTAGAGCAAGATTTACTACCGACCTACGAAGGCTATGTGGAAAACTTGGTCAAACAATTACATAATATATATGAAATAACTAGAGAAAAATTAATAACATCTAAAGAAAAAACCAAAATACAATACGATAAAAAAACAAATCCTAACAAATTCAAAGTCGGTCAATGGGTTTTTCTAAAAAGTGACCCGAAGCGACATAAACTCACAGGCAGTCACTTTGCCGATCCCTACTTGGTCCCAGAAGTGGGAGAAAAAGAAAATATTAAAATAAAAATAAAGGAAAAAGAATCTCAAACAGTTCACGCCAATCGTTTAAAAAAATCATACATCCAAACAAGTAGTAATTGAAAAATTATGTTTCAGATGAAAGCAGTAATTCTCAGCATTTTTTTTCCAAAAATACTTCAAAATAGTCACACCTTTGATAGTCTACGATTGTTTCCAACGTTGTACTAACTTTACTACCTTCTCTCTTGTAGATATTGCTGAATGCGACATTCCTGAATATAACTGAATTATCCCTCCTCCAACTTAATAATTTTGCAACTGTCAAAGTTCGTTATTGCAAAGCAGAGGTCAAACGATCAGCCAAAACATGCGGCACACTCGCTCATGAATGGTCCCCACCTTTTTCCGAAATAGAATACATTAAGGAAGTAACACGAGAGGAATGCATTAAAAGGCACTCTTATCGAATAACGACAATCGGAGATAATCTAATACAAAACTTAATGATAAATCAAACTACCGTACACCCGATAAAATTAGCAGGATACATTTCCCCAGACGGCACATGCACTAACGCGGGAAGTTTCTCCGACCCTTACGGCATATTCAGCAATGTACACGTTACTGGCTATGTTAAATTATCACTCGAGGAAAGATTTAATTCCATAGCGCTGGAAACAAATTAAATTAAACTCGAGTCCGGATCTTCTTGTCAATTTACCGAAGAACGTTGAATTGATAGCATATTCGGATACGGATTCTGACAGAACCGAGTGTCAAGCATGCCAAGTCAGCAAGTATACTAATCTATATTCAGGACCCATCACTAAAGTAATAGAAATCGGTAATGAACGAAGGCCACTTTATGTATGGGATTCTGAAGATATATCTTTTGCTTTCAAAGACCTCGATAGAATGATACAGTGCGGTTTTGAAATTATTAAAACAGAACACCCGAGATTATTCATATTAGAAAATAGGCTCAGTGAACACTTCATTTCTAACAAAGTTAAAAATATGCACGATCTGGATCTTTTCACTTATGTAAATTCGAAAATATTATTCGTTGAAAAACATTAAAAATCACCTGCAAAAATTATACCATAATGTACTGTTACAGCAATGCGAATTAGAAAGAAAAGTTATTACAAACGCATTAAATATTACCACTTTATCACCAGATCTTTTAGCATATTATTTAATGAGAGAATCCGGATATATGGCCATAATGGCGTGTGAGGTAGTACACATTATCAAATGCGTACCAGCAGAATGAAAGCTAGAAAAGCTGAAACGTGCTACCAAGAACTACCGGTGACGTGCGGCGAGACTCTGATATTTATCACACCTCGAACGCATATAATAAAACAATACGAAACCAAAACAGCTTGCGATACTAAAATGTCAGTAACGTATAAATTCGGTGACACATGGGTTAAGGTCATTCCAGACGTCACTAGTCAAGAAGCTCCCCACTTAATCAAACTTCAGGCCAAGCAAAATTGGGAATATAATAGCCCCATAAACACGACAACAAGCGAAATCTACACATATAACGACATCGAACACCTTCGTACGTTTATCGTGTTCCCTACAGAACGGAATGCGGTCCTTAATCAAATCGCGCTCGGTTTCGCTGGAAAATACAATCTAGCTCCGGGAATATCCGTATCTAAACTACTTGCCGAGGATACTCTGAATCGTACTTTAAAATTGAACGTGACGATCAACTGACCCAGAAACCAATCTGCACACAGAGACAGATCTATCCAGTATTTTCGAAACCAGAAATTCCAGCGGTAATCAATAAAACATAAGAGTCAACAATAGCTACATGTCTGAAAGCGTGGCTCACAGAGCCAAAAGAAAATTACTTGAAGACTTAATAATAGAAAAAAGAGACTAAGTGTATCAACACAAATGCAGGAAGAAACCGCAATGGAGTTCGGACACAGAATAAACGCATATTTACAAAAATACATTTTCTTGGGAAAGGCCGCGCAAATGTTCTTATTTGAAGTTACAGAAAACGAAACTTACAGAGAAAAATTAGCTATTTACATTTTTATTAAGGGCCTCAAACATGAAATCAGACGTTACGTTTGCCCTTTTACCTTTTACGACAAATTACAAGACGCGCGTTTACATGCCGTACAAATAGAAATAAATCTAATAGACATCAATCGCATCAAAAGAAATTCAATTCTCCCCATATCAGAGTCTTTTAGAAAATAACAACACTGAATATTACACAAAAAACAACTGTTTTGCATTATTTTTCTTTTTTAGGATACCGACAATTAACTACAAGACATTGCAGTAGCCACCAGCTGGTAAACACCGAAAGACCTTACCTGTTATCAATTTCCTTCCGTGAAATTTCACAAAAATGCTCAAAAATAATACTAATGAATAATCACCTTCCAGCAAAGTACCTCGTACTGATAACACAAACCTCGTACTGATAAACCAAACTTAATTGAAGCAGAAGTTACTTATTACGTAAATAATAACTTTTCACCTACTTGCACAAACTGTCATAGGGCCCTACCCATACAACAACAATTATCATATAACCTTGTCTACGTCAAAATCATCAGCCTTCACAAACCACCATACGCCATACGATGCATTAAAAGCACAGACTGCATACATCATGTCGTCCGACAGTATCCCAACTTCGAATTGCCTATAGACTCATTTCCTAAACCATCCGGCATTAGCAGCCTTTTACCTTTCCGAACAAAAAGCATTCGTTCTTTAAAACAATTTCATGAACACTACTCTAACTGCTTACACATAGCCATGAAGTATATAATAGAGATAAGGGACATCTTTGAGAAATGCACTAACAAAAACGCCTCTACACAGACACATTACACCACGAGTATTTCAGTATCTTAACGAAACTAACCGAGTCGCTAAATTCATTGCACCACAAAGTGATTACCTGACTGTGACAGAGGGAAACTACCCGTGCCTTTGTAAGAAAACATTTCATTGATAACGAGTGTAAACGTATTTCTTCCTTCTATCTGTGCCTGCGCCCAACTATACGCAAATCAAACAATAATTCCTTCGAGTTTAGTCTATTAACATCACGGGAAGAGTCAAATCTTGTATTTTGCCGACTTGAAGCTAGCTCCGAAACTGACTACTACCTTATACCGACGTTACAAAATAATGTTTTGTTATATTCTGTTGCTCTTAATACTTCTTCCGACGTAAATTGTAACGGCATAGTACAGCCCATTCTCTTAAATAGCACTGGATTAATACAGATTCCCCAGTTGTGCGAACGTAGAACGGACCACCATATTTATTTTGGGGCTAAGAAAAAACTAAGGGCAGAAAATTTTGTGATTCCAAAAATTTCTGTGTTAACTACAAGGGGGGGACAATAAATCTTTACAAAATCCAAGAGATGGTGCTCGTCACGTTTAAATTATGATGTTTTTGGTCGTTTTTTTCATTAAGTCGTTTTTTTGTAAGCGTTGGGTGAACAAAAAGTTATTGGTCTATTTGAAAAATGGAAAAAACGGAGTTTCGAGCGGTGATAAAACATTTTCATTTGAAAGGCCTTACACCAAAAGAAATCATAGTTGAGTTAAACGCCGTTCATGTCAAGTCTGCCCCTGTGCTTATAACTGTTTATAACTGAGTAAATGAATTTCAACGCAGCCGTACAACAACAAAAGATGAACCTCGTTCAGGACGCCCCGTAGAAGTGAGTATTCCCGAAATGGTCAACAAAATCCACGATATAGTGTTGAGTGATAGAAGATTAAAATTGCGAGAATTAGTTGAGGCCACAGGGGTATCAAAGGATACAATCATTTCAATTTGGCATGAAAAATTGGGGATGAAAAAAATAGCAGCAAGATGGGTGCCGCCTTTGCTCACTGTTGAAAACAAACGAACCCGGGTGGTCACCTCTGAGGCTCTTTTGGCACGCATACGTCGTAATCCGAAAGACTTTTGGCGTTGACTCGTAACTGTAGACGAAACATAGGTACAGCACTACACTCCTGAAACCAAAAAACAGTCCAAACAATGGAATACCGCAGGAGAACCAGCCTCAAAGAAGGCAAAGACAGTAAAGTCAGCTGGCAAGATTATGGCCACGGTTTTCTGGGATGCGTATGGAATCATCTACATCGACTACTTGGAAAAGGGCCAGACGATCATTGGACAAATATATGCGTCATTATTAGGTTAGCTGAAAGAAAAAATCAGAGGAAAACGTCCTCACTTGAAAAAAAAAGCCTCTTTCTTCAAGACAATTCTCGAGTTCACATGTGTGCAGTTTCGATGGCAAAAATTCACGATTTAAAGTTCGAATTAATTAACCATCCTCCATATTCGCCTGATTTGGCTCCCAGTGATTTTTTCTTCTTTCTTAACCTCAAAAAATGGCTTCCCGGACAACGATTCACGTCGGATGAAGAAATGATCACCGAAACAAATGCCTATTTTGAGAGTTTTCAGAAATCATATTTTTTTGAAGGCTTAAAAAAACTGGAAGGCCGTTTAATAAAACGTCGCAATGCTCCTTGCGCCAGGTGTATCGGCAAGGAGGTTTTGTTTACGTATCAGAGAAGCTTGCAGGTTCACCGTTTAGAGCTGGTATAATCCTCTCCCAAATCCTTCCTATTTCTGAATCAATAAATAAATTTAAAAAAAAACACAACAACAAACACAAACAAACAAATATGTGTGTGGTGTATGTATGTGTGTCTGTGTGCGTATGTGTGTGTGTGTGTGACAAAAAAAAAGATAATAAAACACAACACAATAAAATATATATAGAATAATAAGACAAAAAGATAACAAAACACAATTCAAAATATACATATAGAATAATAAGACAAAAGAAAGATAACTAAACACAACAAAAAATAAATAGACAAAAAAAGATAACAAAATACACAAAAAATATATATATATAACATGACAAAAAACACATAAACAAAATATATATAGAATAATTAAAACAGCGTTCCGAGAGCGCTTGTCCCTTGCTTTATCAGCAAAGGACTCCGAGGGGTGGGCATGTCACGTCGATACTAAGAAAACCTAAGTGACGAACCATAATAAGTAGTTAAGTGTCACCAAAACACACACGACGGGTTATGGTAACTAATCGGGTATCGGTAATTTAATTTCCTATCGTATCAACCCACCCGGGAACATTAGTAAATCTATCTAGCGAGATAGATTAGGCTAAACACTTTCTCCATAATATTTCCGCGAATATTACTCATCGTATATTAATTTAGCAAAAACAAGGGAAGGGGCACATCAGCCTATGATATAAAAAGGCTGGATCGGGATCCGCGGTAGCTCATACTCAAGCTAATATTCATATTCGTACTTATACTGATTTAGTTATTTCTAAGTTTTGCTACCCGGCTACTCAGAACCGGAATTATTCTTAGCTAAGCATTATAAACTTATCTTTCAACAATAAATCTTAATAAAGTGCAAACACCTGAGACTGTTTGGTAAAATCTCTTCTAAAACCCAGTTCTAACAAGGTAAGAAACTAAGTTATCTACCTAAATATACTACACATAATAAAGGCGCTATCTCTTTAACCAACCTCCGCTTAACTCCTGACTAAGATCCAACTTTTACCAACGCGACAGTATTTTAAACATTATTTCGTCAAGCCATAACATCTCCTCGCCTAGACATAACACAAAATAACAGACGCGATAGACAAAATACTCTCGCTAGTATTTTGTCGCGCAATAAAAATGAGGTGCACCTACCCTGCGGTGCAATTATGGTGATCAGCCGTAATTGTTTATCTAGCAAAATCAGAGGTGCTCCTACGGGAACTAGCTGCGCTGACTCACTCGAAATATCTGCTGTTGCTCTACTGCTACTTTAATTACTGCTGCTATAATGCTGCTTTAATTACTGCTGCTGTAATGCTGCTGCTTCCAATAAGTTTCCTTGCTATCACTCGCGCACGTATTTAATATCCCAGGAAACAACTTTTGTAGCAAAATCGGCGAAACACAGTGAAAACTAATTGCCGGTACTTTCACAAGTAACATCTACGATTTTTCTGCAATTGAGATATGTTATAGTTCATAAAAAAATAAAAGACCCGTATTTTTATTTATCGGCGGAAAAAGCTATCTAAGGGATGAAACCCACCCCCAAAAAACAACCTAAACAGCATTTCTATAGCAATATCTTTAGTTGTAATGAATATTTTTTTTGTGAAACAAAAAAACACAAGATACTTATAAAAAAAGTAACAGACACACATCAATTTGGTCCCCGGGGGGGTTGAAACCCCTACGTTGTATAGACGACAAACTGTATTTTTAATTTATAAAATCAAAAATTTATGTTAAAAAAATTTTTAAAATGATATTCTAGTAGAAAATGATAAAACAAAATTGACGTGTTTCGGGCTTTTCTGATTATCTATTATTTCGAGGGTGAACTACCCCTTAATGTTATTAATACAATATAAGCAGTTGTTAATCTCAGATAATGTTGGTTATTTCATGTTCTATGAAGCTCAAAAAAGACAAACACATGTATACTTTTGTTCTGCCGAATAAACTATTTAGAGGGTGAAAGCTACCCCCGAAAGTTACCCCTCAACACCATTTTATAGCGAAATTTTCGTATTTTATGCACAGTTTTCGACGGAGCAAACTCTAAAAAATTATTTAAAAAATTTCAGTTAAATATATAGATTTCGTCTACAGGGGTTGCAACCCCCTAAGTCGCCTGAAAGTAAAGCTATGTTTCCAAATATTTTCTTGCAAAATTTTTTCAGAAGAAATGAAGTTTATGAAATTCCGTTTAAAATCAAACACAAAAGTATACAGTATCCGTCACCAGGGGCTGCTACCCCTTCATTGGAGACTGAACAGAGCATTCATTTGTTACCCTGATCCCCTACCACCCCGAAACCAATTTCCTTAATCCTCGAGCTGGTTACCCTGTCACGCTATAACCCGTAACTCTTACACTCCAATTTCATCAACCCTCGAGCTGGTTACCCTGCCACGCTGTAACCTCAAACTCTTATCCCCTATTTCCTTAACCCTCGAGCTGGTTACCCTGCCACGCTCTAACCCCGAACCCCTACACCCGAATTTCATCAATCCCTTCCACGCTGGAACCTGTAACTCCTACACCCCAATTTCATCAACCCTCGAGCTGGTTACCCTGCCACGCTGTAACCTTAAACTCTTATCCCCTATTTCCTTAACCCTCGAGCTGGTTACCCTGCCACGCTGAAACCCCGAACTCCTGCATTCCAATTTTCTGAAATACGTAAACCAGCTCCCTGTCATTCATAATCCCGATGTCGAAATATTGATAGTATCTTCAAATAAACGAACATATGCACATTATTTGTAGAAGATAACGTTTAATTAATTACGTATATTTATGTATAAGTAGGAAATAGCAAATGCAACTACGAAATCATGCAAATTTTTGAAGTTCGAAATAGCTACGAGGAATTTCATTTTTAAATCATTATGTTCTACAAATGTCACTACAATCCCTTTACGAAAATTCAATTATTATGTTATTACGAAAAAATTCATTAGACAAACTGATTTTCCCATACTAATAGGTATATGTACGTATTTCGTGAGGCGGTTTTAGCCAATATAAAAGTACTGACATGAGATAATGTTACTCTTATTTTCCATCTTATACACACTCGAGTATGTGCGTGGCAAAATAAAATCAAACTGTGGCATGACGTGGAAACCACAATCAACGAATGCGGTTCATGTGGTTCAAATAGCAAGATTGGAACTGCAACTGTTTTTTTCCTTGATATAAATTGCAATCGTTGACGTATGTGATAAGCCAAGATCTAACAGTGGAGGAACCTCGGGCATCTTGATTTGATATCGGTTTGTGTCGTGCCAACTTCAAAACATGTTTTGTTCACTTACAGTATATATAAGCATATTCGATCAGCATACTTCAGTAAATTAGTAATAAAACTTTGCTTTACATCTACGTTTTTCAATATCAAAATTGTGTTAGAATGGCAATTGAAATTCACAACGTCATTCAAAAATTACTGAAAACATTCCACATAAGTGCGGTTGTAGAAAGCATACCTATATTAAATGATGCAGAGAAGCAGCTACACGATTACGAGGGTGGTCCGATAAGTACTTAGCCTACAAAAAAAACGAAAATTTTGGAAAAGTGACATTTTATTTTTCAACATAGTCTCCTTTTGGTTCGATACACTTGGCCCAGCGATGCTCCAACTTCTTTAACCCATCTGAAAAATACGTTTCCTCGAGGTCTGAAAAGTAGGCTTCCGTGGCAGCGATTACCTCCTCATTCGACTCAAATTTCTGCCCGGCGAGTAACTTTTTCAAGTTTGGAAACAAAAAGAAGTCGCACAGGGCTAACTCTGGAGAATACGGTGGATGGGGCAGCAGTTCGTAGCCTAAATCGACCAATTTGGCCATGGTGACGGTGGAGGTGTGAGCTGGTGCGTTGTCATGGTGGAAGAGCACTTTTTTCTTCGCCAAATGGGGCCGTTTTTTCTGCAATTCGACGTCGAATCGGCCCAATAATTCGGTACAGTACAGCCCTGTGACCGTTTTGCCCCTCTACAGGTAGTGGATATAGATCACACCTTGTGAATCCCTGAAAACGGTAGCCATCACCTTTCCGGCCGATAGGGCAGTCTTCGTCTTCTTTGGAGCATTTTCGCGGGGTAAAGTCCACTGTTTCGACTCTTGCTTGGTCTCTGGTGTATACCAGTGGATCCATGTTTCGTCGACTGTCACGAAACGACGTAGAAACTCCTTCGGTGTGAGCAAACGCGGCACCCATCGTGCCGACAGCTTTCTCATGCCCAAAATTACATGCAGGACATGACCCACGCGGTCTTTTGAGATGGCGACGATCTTAGCTATCTCGCGCACCTTCAATCGTCGATCTGCCAATATGAGATCGTGAATTTTTGTCACGTTATCCTCCGTGATTGCCGTTTTCGGAGCACCTGGACGTGGCTCTTCAAAAATCGACGTGCGACCACGTTGAAACTCGTTAAACCAATTTTTGACGATCGTCATCGAAGGAGAAGAATCACCGTACACAGCATCCAAGCGCTTTCTGATTTCGCTTCGCGATTTCCCTTCCACAAACAAGAATCGAATCACTGACCGATACTGCTCTTTTTTTATTTTTCAAAAATCAACGGACATACTTGCTTTCACACGCTCTCAAAAATAAACTACATCTCTGATCCGGCTGAAATCTTGACAGTAACCATCGAGAAGTTTGTACTACGTGATAGAATATTTCTTTTGCGAGAGTGACGCCGTCGAGCGGTGAGGCTAAGTACTTATTGGAACACCCTCGTATGTTGAAGATATATTAAGAAAAAGCATTGAAACGAATTCAGGTATTTAATGTGAGACAAGTAAGAACTTATGTTTCCTGGATGATTATTTTGATATTAATCCAGTAGTAATTGACGATCAATTTGAAGAAATACATGATGTAGACTATGCCGAGGTACCTACTTGTACGGTAACAAATACGGTACTCGACGATGGATATAAAAGAAAAGCTGTTGAATACTGGGAAAGTGGTAAGGAAAAGAAACTGTCTTTAAGTTCCGTCCAGAGTAAATATAAACAAGTTTCGTCAGAACGTTAGTTGAGAACATGGAAACATCAAATTTTGACAGGCGGGACCAAAAGAGAGAATCGGTTCAAAATTTCAGAATATACTTTACAACAACTCAAAGATGCTTTAGATCGGAAGATAACAGTACATGATTTAGATCTTAAAAGATGGACTTACAAAAAATGTATGAGTTAGATATGTCTTGGTTTAAAGCTTCACCCAATTGAATATTACTATTTAAAAAAAAGCATAAAATAGCGTAAAATAACCAAATATATGACTAAAGTATCTGTTGAAAATGAGGCTAGTTTAAAGTTAGATTGTCATTATTTTATCAACCTCATAAAAACAGAATTATCAACCAAAAATGCAAATAACATATATAATTCCGATCAAAGTGGATTCAATTTAGCAATGCATACTGGCAGAACATTGAGTGAAAAAGGTAAGACGACAGTCGAATTAGTAGTGCAATCAGTATCATCAACTACGTATAGTTATACGATTTAACCGACAATATCTGCAGAAGGTACATCGTTATCATCCCTTTTTATGGTATTAAAAGAAATAAACGGAGAGTTTGGACCCATTGTTTAAAAAAAACTACTCAATGCACCTCATATATATTTTTGCCAGCATGTGCATCAGGAAAGCTGTCGAATAAATTACTTCAAACATGGTTGCAACATGTATTTTTTCCTAACTGTGGGAAAACAGCAGTTTTATTACTAGACTCATGGAGTGGACACTGTAAACGAACTGTAAGAGAAGTGGCACCAGCAGATATAAATTTTCGATTGATGACAATTTCTAAGGGTATGACAGGCACAATTCCACCGCTGGATGTATTCGGTTTTCGATTTTGGAAAAACTTTGTAGGAAAAATATCTGATGCCATTATTTTATTCGGATCAGACATCATTTTACATGATAATAATAATAATAATAATAATAATAATAATAATAATAATAATAATAATAATAATAGGAACAATATTATAAAATTACAGTCTATCACACATAATCACTTATCTTCACATAGAATTATAAGCGTATTTAAATATGCTTGATACAAGAAAGTGGGTACTTGGATAAATAACCTGATTCGTTCGACATCCAGTTGAATATTGCTTCGAAATTTCAGAACAGCCTATCTGCGAGATTTGTGAGAAAATAGCAATTATAAAATGTGCATGGTGCAAGCAACTAATATGTCTCCAGCATTTATATATAGAGTATGATTATTGTTCACAATATGTACAGTGATAATAAGCCCGGATCGTCTTTTTATATTCAAAAAATGTAATCTCAATATCAGATGAAATGACGAATTCATATAACGTCACTATAACATAAAAATAAAAAGAGATGTTAATGTAATAAGTAGAGATATTACAAATATGTCGAAATCGGGATTATGAATAACACGGAACCGGGTCTCGGACTAAAAAACTTGAAAGGACAGAGTAACCAGCTCGAGAGTTAAGGAAATTGGGGTTAAGAGTTTGTGGTTACAGCGTGGCAAGGAAACCAGCGCTAGGACTAAGGAATAGGGGTTATGAATATGAGGTTAGAGCGTGGCAGGATATCCAGCTCCAAGGTTGATGAAATTTTGGTGTAAGAGTACGGGGTTATAGTGTGGCAGGGTTACTAGTTCGAGGGTTGATTAAATAGTGGAGTAGGAGTTACGGGTTACAGCGTGGCAGGGTAACCAGCTCGAGAGATGAGGAAATTGGGTTTAAGAGCGTGCGGTTAGAGGGTGGCAGTGTAACTAGATCAAGAGTTGATGAAATTCGGGTGTAGGCGTTCGGGGTTAGAGCGTGACAGGGTGACCAGCTCGAGGCTTAAGGAAATTGAGTTTAAGGTTTTGGAGTTAAGGCGTGGCATGGTAACCAGCTCAAGGATTGATGAAATTCGCGGATAGGAGTTCGGGGTTAGAGCGTGGCAGGGTAACCAGCTCAAGGGTAGATGTAATTCGGGTGTAGGAATTCGGGGTTAAAGCGTCGCATGGTAACCAGCTCGAGGGTTGATGGAATTCGGGTGCATGAGTTCGGGGTTAGACCGTGTCAGTGTAACCAACTCGAGTGTTAAGGAAATTGGGATTAAAATTTCGGGGTTAGAGCGTGGCAGGGTAACCAGCTCGAGGATTGATAAAATTCGATAGTAGGAGTTCGGGGTTTGAGTGTGGCAGGGTAACCAGCTCGAGAGTTAAGGAAATTGGGGATAAAAGTTCGGGGTTAGAGCGTGGCAGGGTAACCAACTCGAGGGTTGATGGAATTCGGGTGTATGAGTTCGAGGTTAGACCGTGGCAGTGTAACCAACTCGAGGGTTAAGGAAATTGGGTTTAAGGGTTTGGATTTAAGGCGTGGCAGGGGAACCAGCTCGAGGGTTGATGTACTTCGCGTGTAGGAGTTCGGGGTTAGAGCGCGGCAGGGTAACCAGCTCGAGGGTTGATGGAATTCGTGAGTAGGAGTTTGCGGTTAAAGTGTAGCAGGGTAACCAGCTCACGGGTTGATGTAATTCGGGTGTAGGAATTCGGGGTTAAAGCGTCGCAATGTAACCAGCTCGAGTGTTAAGGAAATTGGGATTAAAATTTCGGGGTTAGAGCGTGGCAGGGTAACCAGCTCGAGGATTGATAAAATTCGATAGTAGGAGTTCGGGGTTTGAGTGTGGCAGGGTAACCAGCTCGAGAGTTAAGGAAATTGGGGATAAAAGTTCGGGGTTAGAGCGTGGCAGGGTAACCAGCTCGAGGGTTGATAGAATTCGGGTGCATGAGTTCGGGGTTAGACCGTGGCAGTGTAACCAACTCGAGGGTTAAGGAAATTGGGGATAAAAGTTCGGGGTTAGAGCGTGGCAGGGTAACCAGCTCGAGGGTTGATGGAATTCGGGTGTATGAGTTCGAGGTTAGACCGTGGCAGTGTAACCAACTCGAGGGTTAAGGAAATTGGGTTTAAGGGTTTGGATTTAAGGCGTGGCAGGGGAACCAGCTCGAGGGTTGATGTACTTCGCGTGTAGGAGTTCGGGGTTAGAGCGTGGCAGGGTAACCAGCTCGAGGGTTGATGGAATTCGTGAGTAGGAGTTTGCGGTTAAAGTGTAGCAGGGTAACCAGCTCACGGGTTGATGAAAATAGGGTGTAGGAGTTCGGGGTTAGAGTGTGACAGGGTAACCAGCTCGAGGGATAAGAAAATTGTGGTTAAAAGTTTTAGATTACAGCGTGGCATGGTAACGAACTTGAGGATTGATGAAAATTGTGTGTAGGAGTTAGGGGTTTGAGCGTGGCATGGTAACTAGCTCGAGGATAGGGGTAATTGGGTTTAAGTGTTTCTGGTTAGGGCGTGGCAGGGTAACCAGTTCGGGGATTGATGAAATTCTGGAGTTGAAATTTGGGGTATGAGCGTGGCAGGGTAACCATCTCGAGGGTTGATGAAAATCGGGTGTAGGAGTTCGGGGTTAGAGTGTGGCAGGGTAACCAGCTCGAGGGATAAGAAAATTGTGGTTAAAACTTTTAGATTACAGCGTGGCATGGTAACGAACTTGGGGATTGATGAAAATTGTGTGTAGGAATTAGGGGTTTGAGCGTGGCATGGTAACTAGCTCGAGGATTAAGGTAATTGGGTTTAAGTGTTTCTGGTTAGGGCGTGGCAGGGTAACCAGTTTGGGGATTGATGAAATTCTGGTGTTGAAATTTGGGGTATGAGCGTGGCAGAGTAACCAGCTCGAGGGTTGATCAAATTCGGGTGTTGGTGTTTGGGGTATGAGTGTGCCAGGGTAACCAGCTCGAGGGGTTAGGAAATTGGGGTTACGAGTTTGGGGTTACAGCGTGGCAGGGTAACGAGCTCGAGGGTTGATAAAATTCGGTTGTAGGAGTTCGGAGTTTGAGTGTGGCAGGGTAACCAGCTCGAGGGTTGATAGAATTCGGGTGCATGAGTTCGGGGTTAGACCGTGGCAGTGTAACCTACTCGAGGGTTAAGGAAATTGGGGATAAAAGTTCGGGGTTAGAGCGTGGCAGGGTAACCAGCTCGAGGGTTAAGGAAATTGGGTTTAAGGGTTTGGAGTTAAGGCGTGTCAGGGGAACCAGCTCGAGGGTTGATGTACTTCGCGTGTAGGAGTTCGGGGTTAGAGCGTGGCAGGGTAACCAGCTCGAGGGTTGATGGAATTCGTGAGTAGGAGTTTGCGGTTAGAGTGTAGCAGGGTAACCAGCTCAAGGGTAGATGTAATTCGGGTGTAGGAATTCGGGGTTAAAGCGTCGCATGGTAACCAGCTCGAGAGTTGATGGAATTCGGGTGTATGAGTTCGAGGTTAGAACGTGGCAGTGTAACCAACTCGAGGGTTAAGGAAATTGAGGTTAAAAGTTTTAGATTACAGCGTGGCATGGTAACGAACTTGAGGATTGATGAAAATTGTGTGTAGGAGTTAGGGGTTTGAGCGTGGCATGGTAACTAGCTTGAGGATTAAGGTATTGGGTTTAAGTGTTTCTGGTTAGGGCGTGGCAGGGTAACTCGGTCGAGGATTGATGAAATTCGGTTGTAGGAGTTCGGGGTTTGAGCGTGGCAGGGTGACCAGCTCGAGGCTTAAGAAAATTGGGTTTAAGGGTTTGGAGTTAAGGCGTGGCATGGTAACCAGCTCGAGGGTTGATGGAATTCGGGTGCATGAGTTCGGGGTTAGACCGTGGCAGGGTGACCAGCTCGAGGCTTAAGGAAATTGGGTTTAAGGGTTTGGAGTTAAGGCGTGGCATGGTAACCAGCTCGAGGGTTGATGGAATTCGGGTGCATGAGTTCGGGGTTAGAGCGTGGCAGGGTAACCAGCTCGAGGGTTGATGGAATTCGGGTGCATGAGTTCGGGGATAGAACGTGGCTGTGTAACCAACTCGAGGGTTAAGGAAATTGGGATTAAAATTTCGGGGTTAGAGCGTGGCAGGGTAACCAGCTCGAGGATTGATAAAATTCGATAGTAGGAGATCGGGGTTAGAGCGTGGCAGGGTAACCAGCTCGAGGGTTGATGGAATTCGTGAGTAGGAGTTTGCGGTTAGAGTGTAGCAGGGTAACCAGCTCAAGGGTAGATGTAATTCGGGTGTAGGAATTCGGGGTTAAAGCGTCGCATGGTAACCAGCTCGAGAGTTGATGGAATTCGGGTGTATGAGATCGAGGTTAGAACGTAGCAGTGTAACCAACTCGAGGGTTAAGGAAATTGAGGTTAAAAGTTTTAGATTACAGCTTGGCATGGTAACGAACTTGAGGATTGATGAAAATTGTGTGTAGGAGTTAGGGGTTTGAGCGTGGCATGGTAACTAGCTCGAGGAGTAAGGTATTGGGTTTAAAAGTTTGGAGTTAAGGCATGGCATGGTAACCAGCTCAAGGATTGATGAAATTCGGGTGTATGAGTTCGGGGTTAGAGCGTGGCCGGGTAACCAGCTCGAGGGTTAAGGAAATTGGGGTTAAGAGTTTCTGGTTAGGGCGTGGCGGGGTAACCAGTTCGAGGATTGATGAAATTCGTGTGTAGAAGTTCGCGGTTAGAGCGTGGCAGGGTGACCAGCTCGAGGGGTTAGGAAATTGGGGTTACCAGTTTGGGGTTTCAGCGTGGCAGGGTAACCAGCTCGAGGGTTGATGTAATTCGGGGGTTGGAATTTGGGGTTTCAGCGTCCCAGGGTAACCAGCTCGAGGGGTTAGGAAATTAAGGTTACGAGTATGGGGTTTCAGCGTGACAGGGTAATCAGCTCGAGGGCTGATGTAATTCGCGTGTAGGAGTTCGGGGTTAGAGCGTGGCAGGGTAACCAGTTCGAGGATTGATGAAATTCGTGTGTAGAAGTTCGAGGTTAGAGCGTGGCAGGGTAACCAGCTCGAGGGTTGATGGAATTCGGGTGCATGAGTTCAGGGTTAGACCGTGGCAGTGTAACCAACTCGAGGGTTAAGGAAATTGGGGTTACGAGTATGGGGTTTCAGCGTGGCAGGTTAACCAGCTCGAGGGTTGATGGAATTCGTGAGTAGGAGCCTGCGGTTAAAGTGTAGCAGGGTATCCAGCTCGAAGATTGATAAAATTCGGGTGTTGGAGTTTGGGGAATGAGAGTGCCAGGGTAACCAGCTCGAGGGGTTAGGAAATTGGGGTTTCGAGTTTGGGGTATCAGCGTGGCAGGGTAACCTGCTCGAGGATTGATGAAGTTCGGTTGTAGGAGTTCGGGGTTTGAGCGTGGCAGGGAAACCAGCTCGAGGATTGAAGGAATTCGGGTGCATAAGTTCGGGGTTAGGCCTTGGCAGTGTAACCAACACGAGGGTTAAGGAAATTGGGGTTAAAAGTTCGGGGTTAGAGCTTGGCAGGGTCACTATCTCGAGGATTAAAGAAATTGGGGTTAAGAGTTTCTGGTTAGGGCGTGGCAGGGTAACCAGTTCGAGGATTGATGAAATTCGTTTGTAGGAGTTCGCGGTTAGAGCGTGGCAGGGTGACCAGCTCGAAGTTTCATGAAATTCGGGTGTTGGAGTTTGGGGAATGAGCGTGCCAGGGTAACCAGCTCGAGGGGTTAGGAAATTGGGGTTACCAGTTTGGGGTTTCAGCGTGGCAGGGTAATCAGCTCGAGGGATGATGTAATTCGCGTGTAGGAGTTCGGGGTTAGAGCGTGGCAGGGTAACCTGCTCGAGGATTGATGAAGTTCGGTTGTAGGAGTTCGGGGTTTGAGCGTGGCAGGGAAACCAGCTCGAGGTTTGAAGGAATTCGGTTGTAGGAGTTCGGGATTTGAGCGTGGCAGGGTAACCAGCTCGAGGGTTGATGGAATTCGGGTGCATGAGTCCGGGATTAAACCGTGGCATTGTAACCAACTCGAGGGTTAAGGAAATTGCGGTTCAAAGTTCGGGGTTAGAGCGTGGCAGGGTAACCAGTTCGAGGACTGATGAAATTCGGTTGTAGGAGTTCGGGGTTAGAGCGTGGCAGTTTAACCAGCTCGAGATTTGACGGAATTCGGGTGTATGAGTTCGAGGTTAGACCGTGGCAGTGTAACCAACTCGAGGGTTAAGGAAATTGAGGTTAAAAGTTTGGGGTTAGAGCTTGGCAATGTAACCAGCTCGAGGGTTGATGAAAATCGGGTGTAGGAGTTCGGGGTTAGAGTGTGGCAGGGTAACCAGCTCGAGGGATAAGAAAATTGGGGTTAAAAGTTTTAGATTACAGCGTGGCATGGTAACGAACTTGAGGATTGATGAAAATTGTGTGTAGGAGTTACGGGTTTGAGAGTGGCATGGTAACTAGCTCGAGGATTAAGGAAATTGGGTTTAAGTGTTTCAGGTTAGGGCGTGGCAGGGTAACCAGTTCGGGGATTGATGAAATTCGTGTGTAGGAGTTCGCGGTTAGAGCGTGGCAGGGTGACCAGCTCGAAGTTTGATGAAATTCGGGTGTTGGAGTTTGGGGTTTGAGCGTGGCAAGGTAACTAGCTCGAGGGGTTAGGAAATTGGCGTTACGAGTTTGGGGTTCCAGCGTGCCAGGGTTACCAGCTCGAGGGTTGATGAAATTCGGTTGTATGCGTTCGGGACTAGAGCTTGGCTGGGTGACCAGCTCGAGGATTAATGAAATTGGGGTTAAGAGATTCTGGTTGGGGCGTCGCAGGGTAAACAGTTCGAGGATTGATGAAATTCGTGTGTAGGAGTTCGCGATTAGAGCGTGTCACGGTATCTAGCTTGAAGTTTGATGAAATTCGGGTGTTGGAGTTTGGGGTATGAGCGTGCCAGGGTAACCAGTTCGAGGAGTTAGGAAATTGGGGTTTCGAGTTTGGGGTATCAGCGTGACAGGGTTACCAGCGTGACAGGGTTACCAGCTCAAGGGTTGATGAAATTCGGGTGTAGGCATTCGGGATTAGAGCTTGGCTGGGCGACCAGCTCGAGGATTAATGAAATTGGGGTTAAGAGATTCTGGTTAGGGCGTCGCAGGGTAAACAGTTCGAGGATTGATGAAATTCGTGTGTAGGAGTTCGCGATTAGAGCGTGTCACGGTGTCTAGCTCGAAGTTTGATGAAATTCGGGTGTTGGAGTTCGGGGTTTGAGTGTGGCAGGGTAACCAGCTCGAGGGTTGATGGAATTCGGGTGCATGAGTTCGGGGTTAGAGCGCGGCGGGGTAACCAGCTTGAGGGTTAAGGAAATTGGGTTTAGGGGTTGGATTTTAGGCGTGGCATGGTAACCAGCTCAAGGATTGATGAAATTCGCGTGTAGGAGTTCGGGGTTAGAGTGTAGCAGGGTACACAGCTCGGAGTTGATGTAATTCGGGAGTAGGAGTTTGGGGTTTGAGCGTGCAAGGGTAACCAGCTAGAAGTTTGATGAAATTCGGGTGATGGAGTTTGGGGTTAGAGCTTGGCAGGGTCACTATCTCGAGGATTAAGGAAATTGCGGTTAAGAGTTTCTGGTTAGGGCGTGGTAGGGTAACTAGTTCGAGGATTGATTAAATTCGTGTGTAGGAGTTCGCGGTTAGAGCGTGGCAGGGTGACCAGCCCGAAGATTGATGAAATTCGGTTGTAGGAGTTCGGGATTTCAGCGTGGCAGGGTAACCAGCTCGAGGGGTTAGGAAATTGGGGTGCATGAGTTCGGGGTTAGAGCGTGGCGGGGTAAACAGCTCGAGGGTTAAGGAAATTGGGTTTAGGGGTTGGATTTTAGGCGTGGCATGGTAACCAGCTCAAGGATTGATGAAATTCGCGTGTAGGAGTTCGGGGTTAGAGTGTAGCAGGGTACACAGCTCGAGGGTTGATGTAATTCGGGAGTAGGATTTCGGGGTTAAAGCGTCGCAAGGTAACTAGCTCGGAGATTGATAAAATTCGGGTGTTGGAGTTTGGGGTTTGAGCGTGGCAGGGTAACTAGCTCGAGGGGTTAGGAAATTGGTGTTACGATTTTGGGGTTTCAGCGTGCCAGGGTTACCAGCTCGAGGGTTGATGAAATTCGAGTGTAGGCGTTCGGGGTTAGAGCGTGACAGGGTAACCAGCTCGAGGATTGATGAAATTCGATTGTAGGAGTTCGCGGTTAGAGCGTGGCAGGGTGACCAGCTCGAAGATTAATGAAATTCGGGTGTTGGAGTTTGGGGTATGAGCGTGCCAGGGTAACTAGCTCGAGGGGTTAGGAAATTGGCGTTACGAGTTTGGTGTTTCAGCGTGCCAGGGTTACCAGCTCGATGGTTGATGAAATTCGGTTGTAGGAGTTCGGGGTTTGAGCGTGGCAGTGTAACCAACTCGAGGGTTAAGGAAATTGGGGTTAAATGTTCGGGGTTAGAGCTTGGCAGGGTCACTATCTCGAGGATTAAGGAAATTGGGGTTAAGAGTTTCTGGTTAGGGCGTGGCAGGGTAACCAGTTCGAGGGTTGATGTAATTCGCGTGTAGGTGTACGGGGTTAGAGCGTGGCAGTGTAACCAGCTCGAGGATTGATGAAATTCGGTTGTAGGAGTTCGGGATTTGAGGGTGGCAGGGTAACCAGTTCGAGGATTGATGAAATTCGTGTGTAGGAGTTCGCGGTTAGAGCGTGTCAGAGTGACCAGCTCGAAGTTTGATGAAATTCGGGTGTTGGAGTTTGGGGTATGAGCGTGCCAGGGTAACCAGCTCGAGGGGTTAGGAAATTCGGGTTTCGAGTTTGGGGTATCAGCGTGACAGGGTAACCAACTCGAGGGGTTAGGAAATTGGGGTTACGAGTTTGGGGTTTCAGAATGGCAGGGTAACCAGCTCGAGGGTTGATGTAATTCACGTGTAAGAGTTCGGGGTTAGAGCGTGGCAGGGTAACCGGCTCGAAGTTTAATGAAATTCGGGTGTTGGAGTTTGGGGTATGAGCGTGCCAGGGTAACCAGCTCGAGGGGTTAGGAAATTGGGGTTACGAGTTTGGGATTTCAGCGTGGCAGGGTAACCAGCTCGAGGGGTTAGGAAATTGGGGTTACGAGTTCCGGATTACAGCGTGGCAGGGTAACCAGCTCGAGGGTTAATGAAATTCGGGTGTAGGAGTTCAGGGTTTGAGCGTGGCAGGGTAACCAGCTCGAGGGTAGATGTAATTCGGGTGTAGGAGTTCGGGGTTAAAGCGTCGCAAGGTAACCAGCTCGAGTATTGATGAAATTCGGTTGTAGGAGTTCGGGGTTTGAGCGTGGCAGGGTAACCAGCTCGAGGGTTGATGGAATTCGGGTGTATGAGTTCGGGTTTAGAGCGTGACAGGGTGACCAGCTCGAAGTTTGATGAAATTCGGGTGTTGGAGTTTGGGGTTTGAGCGTGCAAGGGTAACCAGCTAGAAGTTTGATGAAATTCGGGTGTTGGAGTTTGGGGTTAGAGCTTGGCAGGGTCACTATCTCGAGGATTAAGGAAATTGCGGTTAAGAGTTTCTGGTTAGGGCGTGGTAGGGTAAATAGTTCGAGGATTGATTAAATTCGTGTGTAGGAGTTCGCGGTTAGAGCGTGGCAGGGTGACCAGCCCGAAGATTGATGAAATTCGGTTGTAGGAGTTCGGGGTTTGAGCGTGGCAGGGTAACCAGCTCGAGAATTAAGGAAATTGGGGTTAAGAGTTTCTGGTTAGGGCGTGGCAGGGTAATCAGTTCGAGGATTGATGAAATTCGTGTGTAGGAGTTCGCGGTTAGAGCTTGGCAGGGTGACCAGCTGGAGGATCGATGAATTTCAGGTGAATGTGTTACGGGTTGTAGCGTGGCAGTATAAACAGCTCGAGGATTGGTTAAATTCGGGTGTAGGAGTTTGGGGTGAAAGCGTGGCTGGGTAACCAGCTCGAGTGGTTAGAAAATTGGGGCTATTAGTTTAGGGTTTCAGTGTGGCAGGGCAACCAGCTCGAGGATTGATGAAATTCGTTTTTAGGAGTTCTGGGTTAGAGCGTGGCAGGGTAACGAGCTCGAGGATAGATGAATTTCAGGTTCAGGAGTTACAAGTTGCAGCGTGACAGTGTAACCAGCTCGGGGATTGATGAAATTCGGTTGTAGGAGTTCGGGGTTTGAGCGTGGCAGGGTAACCCGCTAGAGGGTCGATGGAATTCGGGTGTATGAGTTCGGGTTTAGAGTGTGACAGGGTGACCAGCTCGATGTTTGATGAAATTCGGGTGTAGGAGTTCGGGGTTAAAGCGTGGCTGGGTAACCAGCTCGAGGATCGATGAATTTCCGGTGAATGAGTTACGGGTTGTAGCGTGGCAGTGTAAACAGCTCGAGGATTGGTTAAATTCGGATGTAGGAGTTCGGGGTTAAAGCGTGGCTGGGTAACCAGCTCGAGGGGTTAGGAAATTGGGGTTATTAGTTTAGGGTTTCAGTGTGGCAGGGCAACCAGCTCGAGGATTGATGAAATTCGTTTTTAGGAGTTCGGGGTTAAAGCGTCGCAAGGTAACCAGCTCGAGGATTAAGGAAATTGGGGTTAAGAGTTTCTGGTTATGGCGTGGCAGGGTAACCAGTTCGAGGATTGATGAAATTCGTGTGTAGGAGTTCGCGGTTAGAGCGTGGCAGGGTGACCAGCTCGAGGTTTGATGAAATTCGTGTGTAGGAGTTCGGGGTTAAAGCGTGGCTGGGTAACCAGCTCGAGGATCGATGAATTTCGGGTGAATGAGTTACGGGTTGTAGCGTGGCAGTGTAAACAGCTCGAGGATTGGTTAAATTCGGGTGTAGGAGTTCGGGGTTAAAGCGTGGCTGGGTAACCAGCTCGAGGGGTTAGGAAATTGGGGTTATTAGTTTAGGGTTTCAGTGTGGCAGGGCAACCAGCTCGAGGATTGATGAAATTCGTTTTTAGGAGTTCGGGGTTAAAGCGTCGCAAGGTAACCAGCTCGAGGATTGATGAAATTCGGTTGTAGGAGTTCGTGGTTTGGGCGTGCCAGGGTAACCAGCTCGAAGTTTGATGAAATTCTGTTGTAGAAGTTCGGGGTTTGAGCGTGGCAGGGTAACCAGCTGGAGGGTCGATGGAATTCGGGTGTATGAGTTCGGGTTTAGAGTGTGACAGGGTGACCAGCTCGATGTTTGATGAAATTCGGGTGTAGGAGTTCGGGGTTAAAGCGTGGCTGGGTAACCAGCTCGAGGATCGATGAATTTCCGGTGAATGAGTTACGGGTTGTAGCGTGGCAGTGTAAACAGCTCGAGGATTGGTTAAATTCGGGTGTAGGAGTTCGGGGTTAAAGCGTGGCTGGGTAACCAGCTCGAGGGGTTAGGAAATTGGGGTTATTAGTTTAGGGTTTCAGTGTGGCAGGGCAACCAGCTCGAGGATTGATGAAATTCGTTTTTAGGAGTTCGGGGTTAAAGCGTCGCAAGGTAACCAGCTCGAGGATTAAGGAAATTGGGGTTAAGAGTTTCTGGTTAGGGCGTGGCAGGGTAACCAGTTCGAGGATTGATGAAATTCGTGTGTAGGAGTTCGCGGTTAGAGCGTGGCAGGGTGACCAGCTCGAGGTTTGATGAAATTCGTGTGTAGGAGTTCGGGGTTAAAGCGTGGCTGGGTAACCAGCTCGAGGATCGATGAATTTCGGGTGAATGAGTTACGGGTTGTAGCGTGGCAGTGTAAACAGCTCGAGGATTGGTTAAATTCGGGTGTAGGAGTTCGGGGTTAAAGCGTGGCTGGGTAACCAGCTCGAGGGGTTAGGAAATTGGGGTTAAGAGTTTCTGGTTAGGGCGTGGCAGGGTAACCAGCTCGAGGGATGATGGAATTCGGGTGCATGAGTTCGGGGTTAGACCGTGGCGGTGTAACCAACTCGAGGGTTAAGGAAATTGGGGTTAAATGTTCGGGGTTAGAGCTTGGCAGGGTCACTATCTCGAGGATTAAGGAAATTGGGGTTAAGAGTTTCTGGTTAGGGCGTGGCAGGGTAACCAGTTCGAGGGTTGATGTAATTCGTGTGTAGGAGTTCGGGGTTAGAGCGTGGCAGTGTAACCAGCTCGAGGATTGATGAAATTCGGTTGTAGGAGTTCGGGATTTGAGCGTGGCAGTGTAACCAGCTCGAGGGTTGATGGAATTCGGGTGCATGAGTTCGGGGTTAGACCGTGGCGGTGTAACCAACTCGAGGGTTAAGGAAATTGGGGTTAAATGTTCGGGGTTAGAGCTTGGCAGGGTCACTATCTCGAGGATTAAGGAAATTGGGGTTAAGAGTTTCTGGTTAGGGCGTGGCAGGGTAACCAGTTCGAGGGTTGATGTAATTCGTGTGTAGGAGTTCGGGGTTAGAGCGTGGCAGTGTAACCAGCTCGAAGGTTAATGAAATTCGGGTGTTGGAGTTTGGGGTATGAGCGTGCCACGGTAACCAGCTCGAGGGGTTAGGAAATTGAGGTTACGAGTTTGGGATTTCAGCGTGGCAGGGTAACCAGCTCGAGGGGTTAGGAAATTGGGGTTACGAGTTCCGGGTTTCAGCGTGGCAGGGTAACCAGCTCGAGGGTTGAAGTAATTCGCGTGTAGGAGTTCGGGGTTAGAGCGTGGCAGTGTAACCAGCTCGAGGATTGATGAAATTCGGTTGTAGGAGTTCGGGATTTGAGCGTGGCAGGGTAACCAGCTCGAGGGTTGATGGAATTCGGGTGCATGAGTTCGGGGTTAGACCGTGGTATTGTAACCAACTCGAGGGTTAAGGAAATTGGGGTTCAAAGTTCGGGGTTAGAGCGTGGCAGGGTATCCAGCTCGAGGACTGATGAAATTCGGTTGTAGGAGTTCGGGGTTAGAGTGTGGTAGGTAGACCAGCTCGAGGGATAAGAAAATTGGTGTTAAAAGTTTTAGATTACAGCGTGGCATGGTAACGAACTTGAGGATTGATGAAAATTGTGTGTATCAGTTAGGGGTTTGAGCGTGGCAGTGTAACCAGCTCGAGGATTGATGAAATTCGGTTGTAGGAGTTCGGGATTTGAGGGTGGCAGGGTAACCAGTTCGAGGATTGATGAAATTCGGGTGTAAGAGTTCAGGGTTTGAGCGTAGCAGGGTAACCAGCTCGAGGGTAGATGTAATTCGGGTGTTGGAGTTTGGGGTATGAGCGTGCCAGGGTAACCAGCTTTAGGGGTTAGGAAATTGGGGTTACGAGTTTGGGATTTCAGCGTGGCAGGGTAACCAGCTCGAGGGGTTAGGAAATTGGGGTTACGAGTTCCGGGTTACAGCGTGGCAGGGTAACCAGCTCGAGGGTTGATGAAATTCGGGTGTAGGAGTTCAGGGTTAAAGCGTCGCAAGGTAACCAGCTCGAGTATTGATGAAATTCGGTTGTAGGAGTTCGGGGTTTGAGCGTGGCAGGGTAACCAGCTCGAGGGTTGATGGAATTCGGGTGTATGAGTTCGGGTTTAGAGCGTGACAGGGTGACCAGCTCGAAGTTTGATGAAATTCGGGTGTTGGAGTTTGGGGTTTGAGCGTGCAAGGGTAACCAGCTAGAAGTTTGATGAAATTCGGGTGTTGGAGTTTGGGGTTAGAGCTTGGCAGGGTCACTATCTCGAGGATTAAGGAAATTTCGGTTAAGAGTTTCTGGTTAGGGCGTGGTAGGGTAACTAGTTCGAGGATTGATGAAATTCGTGTGTAGGAGTTCGCGGTTAGAGCGTGGCAGGGTGACCAGCCCGAAGATTGATGAAATTCGGTTGTAGGAGTTCGGGGTTAGAGCGTGGCAGGGTAACCAGCTCGAGAATTAAGGAAATTGGGGTTAAGAGTTTCTGGTTAGGGCGTGGCAGGGTAATCAGTTCGAGGATTGATGAAATTCGTGTGTAGGAGTTCGCGGTTAGAGCTTGGCAGGGTGACCAGCTTGAGGATCGATGAATTTCAGGTGAATGTGTTACGGGTTGTAGCGTGGCAGTATAAACAGCTCGAGGATTGGTTAAATTCGGGTGTAGGAGTTTGGGGTTAAAGCATGGCTGGGTAACCAGCTCGAGTGGTTAGGAAATTGGGGTTATTAGTTTAGGGTTTCAGTGTGGCAGGGCAACCAGCTCGAGGATTGATGAAATTCGTTTTTAGGAGTTCTGGGTTAGAGCGTGGCAGGGTAACGAGCTCGAGGATAGATGAATTTCAGGTTCAGGAGTTACGAGTTGCAGCGTGACAGTGTAACCAGCTCGGGGATTGATGAAATTCGGTTGTAGGAGTTCGGGGTTTGAGCGTGGCAGGGTAACCCGCTAGAGGGTCGATGGAATTCGGGTGTATGAGTTCGGGTTTAGAGTGTGACAGGGTGACCAGCTCGATGTTTGATGAAATTCGGGTGTAGGAGTTCGGGGTTAAAGCGTGGCTGGGTAACCAGCTCGAGGATCGATGAATTTCCGGTGAATGAGTTACGGGTTGTAGCGTGGCAGTGTAAACAGCTCGAGGATTGGTTAAATTCGGGTGTAGGAGTTCGGGGTTAAAGCGTGGCTGGGTAACCAGCTCGAGGGGTTAGGAAATTGGGGTTATTAGTTTAGGGTTTCAGTGTGGCAGGGCAACCAGCTCGAGGATTGATGAAATTCGTTTTTAGGAGTTCGGGGTTAAAGCGTCGCAAGGTAACCAGCTCGAGGATTAAGGAAATTGGGGTTAAGAGTTTCTGGTTAGGGCGTGGCAGGGTAACCAGTTCGAGGATTGATGAAATTCGTGTGTAGGAGTTCGCGGTTAGAGCGTGGCAGGGTGACCAGCTCGAGGTTTGATGAAATTCGTGTGTAGGAGTTCGGGGTTAAAGCGTGGCTGGGTAACCAGCTCGAGGATCGATGAATTTCGGGTGAATGAGTTACGGGTTGTAGCGTGGCAGTGTAAACAGCTCGAGGATTGGTTAAATTCGGGTGTAGGAGTTCGGGGTTAAAGCGTGGCTGGGTAACCAGCTCGAGGGGTTAGGAAATTGGGGTTATTAGTTTAGGGTTTCAGTGTGGCAGGGCAACCAGCTCGAGGATTGATGAAATTCGTTTTTAGGAGTTCGGGGTTAAAGCGTCGCTAGGTAACCAGCTCGAGGATTGATGAAATTCGGTTGTAGGAGTTCGTGGTTTGGGCGTGCCAGGGTAACCAGCTCGAAGTTTGATGAAATTCTGTTGTAGAAGTTCGGGGTTTGAGCGTGGCAGGGTAACCAGCTGGAGGGTCGATGGAATTCGGGTGTATGAGTTCGGGTTTAGAGTGTGACAGGGTGACCAGCTCGATGTTTGATGAAATTCGGGTGTAGGAGTTCGGGGTTAAAGCGTGGCTGGGTAACCAGCTCGAGGATCGATGAATTTCCGGTGAATGAGTTACGGGTTGTAGCGTGGCAGTGTAAACAGCTCGAGGATTGGTTAAATTCGGGTGTAGGAGTTCGGGGTTAAAGCGTGGCTGGGTAATCAGCTCGAGGGGTTAGGAAATTGGGGTTATTAGTTTAGGGTTTCAGTGTGGCAGGGCAACCAGCTCGAGGATTGATGAAATTCGTTTTTAGGAGTTCGGGGTTAAAGCGTCGCAAGGTAACCAGCTCGAGGATTAAGGAAATTGGGGTTAAGAGTTTCTGGTTAGGGCGTGGCAGGGTAACCAGTTCGAGGATTGATGAAATTCGTGTGTAGGAGTTCGCGGTTAGAGCGTGGCAGGGTGACCAGCTCGAGGTTTGATGAAATTCGTGTGTAGGAGTTCGGGGTTAAAGCGTGGCTGGGTAACCAGCTCGAGGATCGATGAATTTCGGGTGAATGAGTTACGGGTTGTAGCGTGGCAGTGTAAACAGCTCGAGGATTGGTTAAATTCGGGTGTAGGAGTTCGGGGTTAAAGCGTGGCTGGGTAACCAGCTCGAGGGGTTAGGAAATTGGGGTTATTAGTTTAGGGTTTCAGTGTGGCAGGGCAACCAGCTCGAGGATTGATGAAATTCGTTTTTAGGAGTTCGGGGTTAAAGCGCCGCAAGGTAACCAGCTCGAGGATTAAGGAAATTGGGGTTAAGAGTTTCTGGTTAGGGCGTGGCAGGGTAACCAGTTCGAGGATTGATGAAATTCGTGTGTAGGAGTTCGCGGTTAGAGCGTGGCAGGGTGACCAGCTCGAGGTTTGATGAAATTCGTGTGTAGGAGTTCGGGGTTAAAGCGTGGCTGGGTAACCAGCTCGAGGATCGATGAATTTCGGGTGAATGAGTTACGGGTTGTAGCGTGGCAGTGTAAACAGCTCGAGGATTGGTTAAATTCGGGTGTAGGAGTTCGGGGTTAAAGCGTGGCTGGGTAACTAGCTCGAGGGGTTAGGTAATTGGGGTTATTAGTTTAGGGTTTCAGTGTGGCAGGGCAACCAGCTCGAGGATTGATGAAATTCGTTTTTAGGAGTTCGGGGTTAAAGCGTCGCAAGGTAACCAGCTCGAGGATTGATGAAATTCGGTTGTAGGAGTTCGTGGTGTGGGCGTGCCAGGGTAACCAGCTCGAAGTTTGATGAAATTCGGTTGTAGAAGTTCGGGGTTTGAGCGTGGCAGGGTGACCAGCTCGAGGTTTGATGAAATTGGGGTTAAGAGTTTCTGGTTAGGGCGTGGCAGGGTAACCAGTTCGAGGATTGATGAAATTCGTGTGTAGGAGTTCGCGGTTAGAGCGTGGCAGGGTGACCAGCTCGAGGATTGGTTAAATTCGGGTGTAGAAGTTCGGGGTTTGAGTGTGGCAGGGTAACCAGCTCGAGGATTAAGGAAATTGGGGTTAAGAGTTTCTGGTTAGGGCGTGGCAGGGTTACCAGTTCGAGGATTGATGAAATTCGTGTGTAGGAGTTCGCGGTTAGAGCGTGGCAGGGTGACCAGCTCGAGGATTGATGAAATTCGGTTGTAGGAGTTCGGGGTTTGAGCGTGGCAGGGTAACCAGCTCGAGGATTAAGGAAATTGGGGTTACGAGTTTGGGGTTTCAGCGAGGCAGGGTAACCAGCTCGAGGGTTGATGTAATTCGCGTGTAGGAGTTCGGGGTTAGGGCGTGGCAGGGTAACCAGTTCGAGGATTGATGAAATTCGTGTGTAGGAGTTCGCGGTTAGAGCGTGGCAGGGTGACCAGCTCGAAGTTTGATGAAATTCGGTTGTAGAAGTTCGGGGTTTGAGTGTGGCAGGGTAACCAGCTCGAGGGGTTAGGAAATTGGGGTTACGAGTTCCGGGTTACAGCGTGGCAGGGTAACCAGCTCGAGGGTTGATGAAATTCGGGTGTAGGAGTTCAGGGTTTGAGCGTGGCAGGGTAACCAGCTCGAGGGTAGATGTAATTCGGGTGTTGGAGTTTGGGGTATGAGCGTGCCAGGGTAACCAGCTCGAGGGGTTAGGAAATTGGGGTTACGAGTTTGGGATTTCAGCGTGGCAGGGTAACCAGCTCGAGGGGTTAGGAAATTGGGGTTACGAGTTCCGGGTTACAGCGTGGCAGGGTAACCAGCTCGAGGGTTGATGAAATTCGGGTGTAGGAGTTCAGGGTTAAAGCGTCGCAAGGTAACCAGCTCGAGTATTGATGAAATTCGGTTGTAGGAGTTCGGGGTTTGAGCGTGGCAGGGTAACCAGCTCGAGGGTTGATGGAATTCAGGTGTATGAGTTCGGGTTTAGAGCGTGACAGGGTGACCAGCTCGAAGTTTGATGAAATTCGGGTGTTGGAGTTTGGGGTTTGAGCGTGCAAGGGTAACCAGCTAGAAGTTTGATGAAATTCGGGTGTTGGAGTTTGGGGTTAGAGCTTGGCAGGGTCACTATCTCGAGGATTAAGGAAATTGCGGTTAAGAGTTTCTGGTTAGGGCGTGGTAGGGTAACTAGTTCGAGGATTGATGAAATTCGTGTGTAGGAGTTCGCGGTTAGAGCGTGGCAGGGTGACCAGCCCGAAGATTGATGAAATTCGGTTGTAGGAGTTCGGGGTTAGAGCGTGGCAGGGTAACCAGCTCGAGAATTAAGGAAATTGGGGTTAAGAGTTTCTGGTTAGGGCGTGGCAGGGTAATCAGTTCGAGGATTGATGAAATTCGTGTGTAGGAGTTCGCGGTTAGAGCTTGGCAGGGTGAACAGCTTGAGGATCGATGAATTTCAGGTGAATGTGTTACGGGTTGTAGCGTGGCAGTATAAACAGCTCGAGGATTGGTTAAATTCGGGTGTAGGAGTTTGGGGTTAAAGCATGGCTGGGTAACCAGCTCGAGTGGTTAGGAAATTGGGGTTATTAGTTTAGGGTTTCAGTGTGGCAGGGCAACCAGCTCGAGGATTGATGAAATTCGTTTTTAGGAGTTCTGGGTTAGAGCGTGGCAGGGTAACGAGCTCGAGGATAGATGAATTTCAGGTTCAGGAGTTACGAGTTGCAGCGTGACAGTGTAACCAGCTCGGGGATTGATGAAATTCGGTTGTAGGAGTTCGGGGTTTGAGCGTGGCAGGGTAACCCGCTAGAGGGTCGATGGAATTCGGGTGTATGAGTTCGGGTTTAGAGTGTGACAGGGTGACCAGCTCGATGTTTGATGAAATTCGGGTGTAGGAGTTCGGGGTTAAAGCGTGGCTGGGTAACCAGCTCGAGGATCGATGAATTTCCGGTGAATGAGTTACGGGTTGTAGCGTGGCAGTGTAAACAGCTCGAGGATTGGTTAAATTCGGGTGTAGGAGTTCGGGGTTAAAGCGTGGCTGGGTAACCAGCTCGAGGGGTTAGGAAATTGGGGTTATTAGTTTAGGGTTTCAGTGTGGCAGTGTAAACAGCTCGAGGATTGGTTAAATTCGGGTGTAGGAGTTCGGGGTTTGAGTGTGGCAGGGTAACCAGCTCGAGGGGTTAGGAAATTGGGGTTACGAGTTCCGGGTTACAGCGTGGCAGGGTGACCAGCTCGAGGGTTGATGAAATTCGTGTGTAGGAGTTCGCGGTTAGAGCGTGGCAGGGTGACCAGCTCGAGGTTTGATGAAATTCGTGTGTAGGAGTTCGGGGTTAAAGCGTGGCTGGGTAACCAGCTCGAGGATCGATGAATTTCGGGTGAATGAGTTACGGGTTGTAGCGTGGCAGTGTAAACAGCTCGAGGATTGGTTAAATTCGGGTGTAGGAGTTCGGGGTTAAAGCGTGGCTGGGTAACCAGCTCGAGGGGTTAGGAAATTGGGGTTATTAGTTTAGGGTTTCAGTGTGGCAGGGCAACCAGCTCGAGGATTGATGAAATTCGTTTTTAGGAGTTCGGGGTTAAAGCGCCGCAAGGTAACCAGCTCGAGGATTAAGGAAATTGGGGTTAAGAGTTTCTGGTTAGGGCGTGGCAGGGTAACCAGTTCGAGGATTGATGAAATTCGTGTGTAGGAGTTCGCGGTTAGAGCGTGGCAGGGTGACCAGCTCGAGGTTTGATGAAATTCGTGTGTAGGAGTTCGGGGTTAAAGCGTGCCAGGGTAACCAGCTCGAAGTTTGATGAAATTCGGTTGTAGAAGTTCGGGGTTTGAGCGTGGCAGGGTGACCAGCTCGAGGTTTGATGAAATTGGGGTTAAGAGTTTCTGGTTAGGGCGTGGCAGGGTAACCAGTTCGAGGATTGATGAAATTCGTGTGTAGGAGTTCGCGGTTAGAGCGTGGCAGGGTGACCAGCTCGAGGATTGGTTAAATTCGGGTGTAGTAGTTCGGGGTTTGAGTGTGGCAGGGTAACCAGCTCGAAGATTAAGGAAATTGGGGTTAAGAGTTTCTGGTTAGGGCGTGGCAGGGTTACCAGTTCGAGGATTGATGAAATTCGTGTGTAGGAGTTCGCGGTTAGAGCGTGGCAGGGTGACCAGCTCGAGGATTGATGAAATTCGGTTGTAGGAGTTCGGGGTTTGAGCGTGGCAGGGTAACCAGCTCGAGGATTAAGGAAATTGGGGTTACGAGTTTGGGGTTTCAGCGAGGCAGGGTAACCAGCTCGAGGGTTGATGTAATTCACGTGTAGGAGTTCGGGGTTAGGGCGTGGCAGGGTAACCAGTTCGAGGATTGATGAAATTCGTGTGTAGGAGTTCGCGGTTAGAGCGTGGCAGGGTGACCAGCTCGAAGTTTGATGAAATTCGGTTGTAGGAGTTCGGGGTTTGAGTGTGGCAGGGTAACCAGCTCGAGGGGTTAGGAAATTGGGGTTACGAGTTCCGGGTTACAGCGTGGCAGGGTGACCAGCTCGAGGGTTGATGAAATTCGGGTGTAGGAGTTCAGGGTTTGAGCGTGGCAGGGTAACCAGCTCGAGGGTAGATGTAATTCGGGTGTTGGAGTTTGGGGTATGAGCGTGCCAGGGTAACCAGCTCGAGGGGTTAGGAAATTGGGGTTACGAGTTTGGGATTTCAGCGTGGCAGGGTAACCAGCTCGAGGGGTTAGGAAATTGGGGTTACGAGTTCCGGGTTACAGCGTGGCAGGGTAACCAGCTCGAGGGTTGATGAAATTCGGGTGTAGGAGTTCAGGGTTAAAGCGTCGCAAGGTAACCAGCTCGAGTATTGATGAAATTCGGTTGTAGGAGTTCGGGGTTTGAGCGTGGCAGGGTAACCAGCTCGAGGGTTGATGGAATTCGGGTGTATGAGTTCGGGTTTAGAGCGTGACAGGGTGACCAGCTCGAAGTTTGATGAAATTCGGGTGTTGGAGTTTGGGGTTTGAGCGTGCAAGGGTAACCAGCTAGAAGTTTGATGAAATTCGGGTGTTGGAGTTTGGGGTTAGAGCTTGGCAGGGTCACTATCTCGAGGATTAAGGAAATTGCGGTTAAGAGTTTCTGGTTAGGGCGTGGTAGGGTAACTAGTTCGAGGATTGATGAAATTCGTGTGTAGGAGTTCGCGGTTAGAGCTTGGCAGGGTGACCAGCTCGAGGATCGATGAATTTCGGGTGAATGAGTTACGGGTTGTAGCGTGGCAGTGTAAACAGCTCGAGGATTGGTTAAATTCGGGTGTAGGAGTTCGGGGTTATAGCGTGGCTGGGTAACCAGCTCGAGGGGTTAGGAAATTGGGGTTATTAGTTTAGGGTTTCAGTGTGGCAGGGCAACCAGCTCGAGGATTGATGAAATTCGTTTTTAGGAGTTCGGGGTTAAAGCGTCGCAAGGTAACCAGCTCGAGGATTGATGAAATTCGGTTGTAGGAGTTCGTGGTTTGGGCGTGCCAGGGTAACCAGCTCGAAGTTTGATGAAATTCGGTTGTAGAAGTTCGGGGTTTGAGCGTGGCAGGGTGACCAGCTCGAGGTTTGATGAAATTGGGGTTAAGAGTTTCTGGTTAGGGCGTGGCAGGGTAACCAGTTCGAGGATTGATGAAATTCGTGTGTAGGAGTTCGCGGTTAGAGCGTGGCAGGGTGACCAGCTCGAGGATTGATGAAATTCGGTTGTAGGAGTTCGGGGTTTGAGCGTGGCAGGGTAACCAGCTCGAGGATTAAGGAAATTGGGGTTACGAGTTTGGGGATTCAGCGAGGCAGGGTAACCAGCTCGAGGGTTGATGTAATTCGCGTGTAGGAGTTCGGGGTTAGGGCGTGGCAGGGTAACCAGTTCGAGGATTGATGAAATTCGTGTGTAGGAGTTCGCGGTTAGAGCGTGGCAGGGTGACCAGCTCGAAGTTTGATGAAATTCGGTTGTAGAAGTTCGGGGTTTGAGTGTGGCAGGGTAACCAGCTCGAGGATTAAAGAAATTGGGGTTAAGAGTTTCTGGTTAGGGCGTGGCAGGGTTACCAGTTCGAGGATTGATGAAATTCGTGTGTAGGAGTTCGCGGTTAGAGCGTGGCAGGGTGACCAGCTCGAGGATTGATGAAATTCGGTTGTAGGAGTTCGGGGTTTGAGCATGGCAGGGTAACCAGCTCGAGGATTAAGGAAATTGGGGTTACGAGTTTGGGGTTTCAGCTAGGCAGGGTAACCAGCTCGAGGGTTGATGTAATTCGCGTGTAGGAGTTCGGGGTTAGAGCGTGGAAGGGTCACCAACTCGAGGATTGATGAAATTCGGTTGTAGGAGTTCGTGGTTTGGGCGTGCCAGGGTAACCAGCTCGAAGTTTGATGAAATTCGGTTGTTGGAGCTTGGGGTATGAACGTGCCAGGGTAACCAGCTCGAGGGGTTAGGAAATTGGGGTTACGAGTTTGGGGTTTCAGCGTGCCATGGTAACCAGCTCGAGGGTATGATGGAATTCGGGTGCATGAGTTCGGGGTTAAATCGTGGCAGTGTAACCAACTCGAGGGTTAAGGAAATTGGGGTTAAAAGTTCGGGGTTAGAGCGTGGCAGGGTAACCAGCTCGAGGACTGATGAAAATCGGTTGTAGGAGTTCGGGGTTTGAGCGTGGCAGGGTAAACAGCTCGAGGGTTGATGGAATTCGGGTGTATGAGTTCGGGTTTAGAGTGTGAGAGGGTGACCAGCTCGAGGTTTGATGAAATTCGGGTGTAGGAGTTCGGGGTTAAAGCGTGGCTGGGTAACCAGCTCGAGGATCGATGAATTTCGGGTGAATGAGTTACGGGTTGTAGCGTGGCAGTGTAAACAGCTCGAGGATTGGTTAAATTCTGGTGTAGGAGTTCGGGGTTAAAGCGTGGCTGGGTAACCAGCTCGAGGGGTTAGGAAATTGGGGTTATTAGTTTAGGGTTTCAGTGTGGCAGGGCAACCAGTTCGAGGATTGATGAAATTCGTGTGTAGGAGTTCGCGGTTAGAGCGTGGCAGGGTGACCAGCTCGAGGATTGATGAAATTCGGTTGTAGGAGTTCGGGGTTTGAGCGTGGCAGGGTAACCAGCTCGAGGATTAAGGAAATTGGGGTTACGAGTTTGGGGTTTCAGCGAGGCAGGGTAACCAGCTCGAGGGTTGATGTAATTCGCGTGTAGGAGTTCGGGGTTAGGGCGTGGCAGGGTAACCAGTTCGAGGATTGATGAAATTCGTGTGTAGGAGTTCGCGGTTAGAGCGTGGCAGGGTGACCAGCTCGAAGTTTGATGAAATTCGGTTGTAGAAGTTCGGGGTTTGAGTGTGGCAGGGTAACCAGCTCGAGGATTAAGGAAATTGGGGTTAAGAGTTTCTGGTTAGGGCGTGGCAGGGTTACCAGTTCGAGGATTGATGAAATTCGTGTGTAGGAGTTCGCGGTTAGAGCGTGGCAGGGTGACCAGCTCGAGGATTGATGAAATTCGGTTGTAGGAGTTCGGGGTTTGAGCGTGGCAGGGTAACCAGCTCGAGGATTAAGGAAATTGGGGTTACGAGTTTGGGGTTTCAGCGAGGCAGGGTAACCAGCTCGAGGGTTGATGTAATTCGCGTGTAGGAGTTCGGGGTTAGAGCGTGGCAGGGTCACCAACTCGAGGATTGATGAAATTCGGTTGTAGGAGTTCGTGGTTTGGGCGTGCCAGGGTAACCAGCTCGAAGTTTGATGAAATTCGGTTGTTGGAGCTTGGGGTATGAACGTGCCAGGGTAACCAGCTCGAGGGGTTAGGAAATTGGGGTTACGAGTTTGGGGTTTCAGCGTGCCAGGGTAACCAGCTCGAGGGTATGATGGAATTCGGGTGCATGAGTTCGGGGTTAAATCGTGGCAGTGTAACCAACTCGAGGGTTAAGGAAATTGGGGTTAAAAGTTCGGGGTTAGAGCGTGGCAGGGTAACCAGCTCGAGGACTGATGAAAATCGGTTGTAGGAGTTCGGGGTTTGAGCGTGGCAGGGTAAACAGCTCGAGGGTTGATGGAATTCGGGTGTATGAGTTCGAGTTTAGAGTGTGAGAGGGTGACCAGCTCGAGGTTTGATGAAATTCGGGTGTAGGAGTTCGGGGTTAAAGCGTGGCTGGGTAACCAGCTCGAGGATCGATGAATTTCGGGTGAATGAGTTACGGGTTGTAGCGTGGCAGTGTAAACAGCTCGAGGATTGGTTAAATTCTGGTGTAGGAGTTCGGGGTTAAAGCGTGGCTGGGTAACCAGCTCGAGGGGTTAGGAAATTGGGGTTATTAGTTTAGGGTTTCAGTGTGGCAGGGCAACCAGCTCGAGGATTGATAAAATTCGTTTTTAGGAGTTCTGGGTTAGAGCGTGGCAGGGTAACGAGCTCGAGGATAGATGAATTTCAGGTTCAGGAGTTACGAGTTGCAGCGTGGCAGTGTAACCAGCTCGAGGGTTACGGAAATTGTCGTGTAGGAGTTATGGGTTATTATAGTGTGGCAGGGTAACTTGCTCGTGGTTTAGGGAAATTGCGTTCAGAGTGGTAGGGGATCAGGGTAACAAATGAATACTGTGTTCATTCTCCAATGTATTCCCTGGTGACGTATACTGTATACTTTTATGTTAGATTTTAAACGGAATTTCTTATACTTCATTTCTTCTAAAATAATTTTGCAAGAAAATATTTGAAACCATAGCTTTTTTTTAGGCGACTTATGGGGTTGGGTTGCAACCCCTGTAGCCGAAATCCATATATTTAGCTGAAATTTTTTAAAAGAATTTGCTAGAATTTGCTTCGTCGAAAATTGTGCATAAAATACGGAAGTTTCGCTATAATGGTGTTGAGGGGTAACTTTCGGGGGTAGCTTTCATCCTCTAAATAATTTATTCCGCAGAACAAAAGTATACTTGTGTTTGGCTTTTTTGAGCGTCATAGAACATGAAATAACCAGCATAATCTGCGATTAACAACTGCTTATATTGTATTAATAACATTAAAGGGTAGTTGACCCTCGAAATAATAGATAATAGGAAAACCCTGATTCACGTTAATTTTGTTTTATTATTTTCTACTAGAATATCATTTTTAAAATTTTTTTAACATTATTTTTTGCTTTTGTAAGGTAAAAATGCACTTCAAAATACAGTTTTTTCTCTATACGACGTATGGATTGCATCCCCTGGGGACCAAATAGATGTGTATCTGTTACTTTTTTTATAGGTATCTTGTGTTTTTTTGTTAATAACAAAATATTCATCACAACGAAAGATATTGTTATAGAAATGCTTTTTAGGCTGTTTTTTGGGGGTGGGTTTCATCCCTTAGATAGCTTTTTTCGCCGATAAATAAAAATACGGGTCTTTTATTTTTTTACGAACTATAACATATCTCAATTGCAGAAAGATCTGAGTCGGAGGTTTGGGGTGGATCCCTAGTTAGTCGTTCGTTCTAGCATCGCTAGTGTACCTAATCGCGAACGGATCGATTAATCGAATCGACTACCGTTACAATATAATTAAATATTTAAATACAATTAAATGTTTTATGTAAAATAAAATATTCAAGCATAATTAAATATTCAAATATAATTAAATATCCAAATATCTTTTTTCTGTTAGACATTTAATCGATCGTTCTTCAAATGGAAGGGTATAAGGATATAACTGTCATGAAAGAATAAGTTGATATATTATAAACAAATTTCAATTTATTTGTTCATATAAATAGTACAACATGTTGTATGTAGATGGTTTAAAGTTTTTTATATCCTTCTGACTTTGGTATAGATTTGGTGTTGGTTGAATAATTTTCATGTATGATTTCCATTGCAAAGATGGTTTTATTTTCTGATCATTTGCATGGGAAATTTTACTAATATCGTGAGGATGAGTGTAAGGTACACTATTTTTCTGCCTCATTCTGATAAAGAATGATGACAATAAGCAAAGCACGTTATATTGATAGTTTAATGTTTAAAGATCAACCACTGATAATTTTTTAAATACTTGTAGTTTCATCAATATCGTATAGTGGACTAAAGCGTTTACTAAAAATGTGTTGCGTAATATAGTCTATTATTTTGAATGGATAGAAAATTAGGGAAGTGGAAGGATGAGAGGGGGCGAGTGGGGATAATTTTCATCTATTTCATCTGCTTCTCATGGTATAAAAATGGACTGAAACTCAGTGACAGTCGCATTCGACTATTCGCATCCAGCGTGTTAATATTAAAAAAGAAGTGGTAAGAGCTTTCTGTAACGCAACGTTTTCGTGTGAAAAAGTGATTTTCCGCAACGATTATGAGCGAGAAGATGATGGACTACAGGTAATTATTTTTATTCGAAATTAATTTATATAATTTCTTTTCATCACATGCAGTTTTTTTAGATTTGAGCAACGAGGCTGGATAGCTTCACCGGTAGATGGTCTTACGAGTACAACCGGCAGATCTAGCCGCAGCTGGCTTTTATTATTCAGGACAGATTGATCCCGTACGCTACTTTGAATGTAGCATAGAAATATATAATTGGGAAGAAGATGACGATCCTATGACAGAACATCGACAATGGGGTGTTCCATGTCGTTTTATTCGTCATAAGGTAATGTATCAATCGGATCGGGCAATGTATCCATACTGCCATAAAGAGGTAGGAATGATTGTGGAATGTATGAGCTCGAGTATAGGTTTGGGGCGTTAGGACAACTAGCGCTGGCAACGAGCAGCATAGCTACAGAGAACTTGAATACTCGAGAATTGGTGTAGTCTTTACCATGCACGCATGTTGTTTCATACGGTCAATGTGCAGTAAAACTTAATTACTGTCCGATATTTCGCCAAGTAATTACGAGACGTATTCATGCTCATTTTGTATAAATTTTCCTTAATAAAACATTTTTTATTTTAATTGTGGGTATGTGTTTTTTTTTACTATCAATCACTCAATTAATTTTCTCAAAAGGATTAAATATTTCAAATGTTTATACTGTGACGGTGTAGGCCCGTCATGGCCTGCACCGTGCGCTTATCTCCTTCTCCTTCCTGGGCAAAGGCGCACGGCCGGCATCAAGCGCACGTTTTTACCACGTGCCTGATGCCTGCCCTTTATTTTTCAGCTACGCACGAGAGTGGAAGGAGAAGCCGTGGACGCGACTACGCGCTCGAGTATTGAGAGTGCGAGAGAGAGAGAGAGAGAGAGAGAGAAGCAATAGTTTGAGTATTAGGCTTGGCGCGCGGCACTTGTCGCGGCGGGCAGTGCCGCGTGCCGCCGATTAGGCAAGTGGTGGGAGAAGGCGTGAGAAGCCGACTCGCACGCACTCGTCACTAGATTGCCAGAGAAGGAGGAGATCGGCCGCACTGGAAGGACGACCATTGTTTCCCTGCCTCAGACCAGAGAGGAAGTGCGAGAGCCGTGACGACAAAGAAGACTGGGCCACGTTTTGCGCTAGTCGCCTCACCTACAGCCCACCTGCCAAGCAGCAAACAGAATTTGGTCAGGTTTAGTTTTCCTCTCCTCTCGTTTCTCTCTCTAATTTTCCTCGGCGATTCTCACGGTTCGCGTTGCTACGCCAGGCTTTTCCGAGCCGGCGTAGTTTTCGGCAGTGCGCAATTTAAGTGATTGTTTGAGCCGGTTAACGAGGTGACATGGCGCTAACGTGCCGGTCATCTCGTTTAGGCTAAGTTTCGCGTGTTATTAGTAATAAGTGATTTGTGTTCTCGTCGGCACTCGTGGTAGTGCGTTTATAATAAACGTGTGTTAACGAATTGTGTGTGAAGTCATTTTGCCCGCTGTTCTCCTTCCTGCTTTGCTTGGAGCGATATACCGTCTCCCTTGCCTTCCCCCTTTCAAATAATTGGTAATAGTAGTGAAGATATCGGCATTGCAGGCCGACGCTATTACATGGCATCCCTTGTGGGGATGGGCAAAGCAGAATTGAGAACAATGCTTGTATGTGTGTGCGCGAATAGTTAGTAAGTAGCATTAGTAATTACATTTTCTTTTTTTTACGGTTAATTCGCGTGTGGTTTGTGAAAGTGATTTTGTCGCGTTTTGTTAGCAAGGGCAAAGCGTGTTAAAAACAACGCGCCTTTGTTTGAGAGAAAACGTGGAAATTTGAAGCGTCAGTATCAGGTCGCGACGCGCAAAGGTCGCTCGCGCCAGCACGTGTTCGCTTCTAAAAATTTGAGCGTCCGAGTGTGTTTACGTTCGAACGCTGCATTCCTTTCTCGTTCTAGGCAAGGCGATAACTTGCCGGCCTAGCACACTGAAGGAACATAGTTTTTTGTATTATTTTATTCGTTTATTATTTATTTCGTTCTTTTTGGCTGGTTACATGTAGTGCAGTCTTTCCGTTTATATTTTCCTTTAATGTGTTAGCTGTCTGTTGGCAACTCGCGCGCGTCGTTGGATTTGAAAATAGTTTTTTCTCTGTATTTATTTCATTTGAATTTTATTTATTTATTTTTTTTTAAGTTAACGATTCGATCGCACCATGCCGCTTGCATGTAAGGATCGCGTAACCATGCGTAGAATTCTCCGCGATGCCCGCGTCAAGGAAGTCAAGCGCCGTATTGACTCAACGGAGCCGGTCGCATTGTTACAGTTAATGCGACATAGGAGACTTTCTTTACACGGCGAGATCGAGGAGTTGAGGGAACGCTACTTGCGCTTTACGCTTGCGATAGAAAGGCCAGAGTTAGGAGCGCCGCTTCAACCGAGCGATTTTAAAGAAGGTCGCGTGCCTGATCTTTCGCACCGCGAACCCGCACACGCGGTGGTTAGCAGCGACGAAAGCCAGGCTGGTCCGGTCGAATACGTTAGGGTTGCGTCACCTAGGGCAGCAGAGCCAGGCTTGCCAGGGCAGGCGACTTTGACACCACAAAGTGTTGCCGCTCTGCATCGGCCAGCTCAGCTACAGGGCGCTAGGCTTACGACTCCTGAACGCGGGGAGGTAATTTTGCCAGCAACTGGCGCTGTCAGTACGGCTCAGCTTCAGAGTGCTAGAGCGATGACGCCCATTCGCGAGGAGGTTATCTCGCCGGAAGCCAGTCCGGTAAGAACTACCCCCCCAGAGCGAGGCGCGCGCGCGACGAATGCGCCCGAGTCAGAGAGACGTAGTGCCGGCACCTTGAGCCAGGTGTGGAATGCGATAACAGCTGTTCCGCGATGGATATACCGGCGGAAAGTGCAACAAGGCATCACTGACGGCACAAACACCGTGTATAGGGTAGAGAGAGAGGCAATGCAGGGCGGTGCGGATCAGGCTGCGCAACAGGCTCGAGAGCCGTTGCAAGCCGATCCGACGACCGGCCGCGCGGCGCTCAACGTGCCAGCGGCCGCCAGCCCTGTTTACCAGGTTCACTCAAGCGCCCAGCCAGTGAGTCAGGTCCTCTTTCCTGAGTGCCCACCATCGGACAGAGAGTCATGGATCTCTGAATGGGAAAGAGCTGTGCGAGCGCCCGTTAGCGTAGGCGCGCGAGTGTTTAGGCGAGAAAAAGGAGACTCGGACTCGGAGTCCAGAGCTTCAACGAGAGCGTCGGAGTGCAAGCCGGTCAAGGCGAAAATTTTGCCGGACCATGGCAGCACAGTAGACCTCTCGAGCTCCTCCGAGTCAGAGATCGGAGAGCAAAGGAAAAGCGCGTCGCGTAGAAGCGACAAGACGACGAAAGCTGAAAGGAAAAAGAAAAGTCCAAAGCACGTCAAATATATCAATGGCGTGCCAGCCGATGGTATTAGTGCGCTAAATGCATGGTCGCTTCGTTTTTCGGACGACGGTAATACGAGCGCGATTAGCTACTTATCAGGACTAGAGGACTGTCAGCGCTTTTATAGAATTCCGGATAAAGAGTTGCTAAACGCAGTAGGCACTAGTTTGCGTGGTAAGGCGCGTACTTGGTACGAGCTTAATCGAAAGCAATGGGCGACTTTATCGGAATTCAGGAAGAGCTTTTCAGCTAATTTTTGTCGTCGGCTTAGTAGACAGCAGTTGTATAGGGAATTGATGCAGAGGTCGCAAGGAGAACGCGAACGCATCTCCGAATATGTAGCGGCCTTCCAGTCGATCTTGAGACGTTTTGATCCGCCGGTTTCCGACAAAAAGCAAGTAGCTATCATTGTGGAAGGGTTACATCCGCAGTATAGGCGGTATCTTGAGACGAAAACGTTTAAAGATCTAAGTCAATTCAAGGAAGCCGGCCTAGCGTTAGAAGATCGTATGATAGGTTGGAGAAGGTGGCAACGTCCACCGAGCGCGGACGTTACGCTCGTACCAGAGTCTGCTTACACCGAGCCTAAGAAGTTGGCCGGAAAGAAAGCAGTCGTCGCGGTAGAGCAGGTCGCGAGCGAATTAGATGAGGTTTTAACAGTAGAACCGGCTAAAGAAACGCGCGCTAGCAGAAAGAAGGCAAAGGCCAAGGGCAAAGGGCCGAAGAGCGAAGTCGCCGCGGCTAATGCCCAAGGTGCGAAGCCGCAGGCGACGAACCGCTCTTCGCAGCAGGCTGCGCAACCGGACGTTGCAGCGCAACCGAATGTTGCAGCTCAGCAGAACGTTGCGGCGCAGCCGCCGGCCGCCCAGGTGCCGATGTTCTCCGCGCCGAGTTTGATTCCACAACAGCGTGGACAAGCTAATGGCGCTCAAACAGGTGCCGCGAGAGGACCACGTCCTTTTGCAGGCGCATGTTTCGCGTGTGGTCTGGTCGGCCATCAGAGGTCTCAGTGTCCGGCCGCGCAAAATGCGCAGCCGATTGTCTGCTACAAGTGCAGACAACCAGGGCATTATGCAAATAATTGCCCACTGAGACCGACGGAGGCCAAGCCAGAGTGTCAGGTTTGCGGGACCGTTGGATTTGTCTTCCGAAATTGTCCGACTTGTAGTCAAGTAAGACAGGGAAACTCGGGTGCAGGAGCCGCCGACCGCTCAGCGACTCCTGCTTAAAGCAAATCGAACGGGCGGTTTGGATAGACGAGCTGCTAAAAAGGAAGAGCAACTCGGTTGTTGCGTCGGAAATAAGGAATTCCGATCGCATCATTAATGTAAGGTTAGAAATAGAATCGGATACAGGCGAAAGAAAGCAAGTCGTCTGTAGGCCGGTAGTTTTAGATGTAGGTGAGAAGTTAGAATCGGATGCAAGCGAAAGTAAGCAAGTCGTTTGTAGGCCGGGTAGTGAGGTCGTTTACGATGTAGCTGATGAGAAGCTGGAGAAACCAGATCTCGTAGTTAATGGAGAGTCTATTTCCTCGGCGTTGGACGGGCCCCTAAAGCCAGAAAACCAAAAATCGAGCATTTCGCGCGGCGGAAAAGCCTCGATTCAACGCGTTAGTGCTAGGGCCGGTCATGAACAACGGGACGAGGCGACAAGCGGGACTTTGTTTAAGTACGATGCGTGGGATGCGGTCGGAAAGAACAAAACTCAGCTGAACGTGGACTCTTCCACATCTGACGACACGGCCGGTTCAACAAATTCGCGCATAGATAATGCGCACATATTTGACGAACCCGCCAACTCCGTGGTTTTGGGCAAGCGTCCGGTTGTCTGTACAGACGCACCGTCCGTTTCGGTGAGGGGGGAGACTGAGGATAGCTCAGTACCTTTACTAAGAACGGAAGAGTCGGATCAAGCGTTAGTAGCCGTGACAGAAAATAGGTTTTTCTTGAAGGTGAAGATAGGCAATGAAGTCTATAACGCGCTGCTGGACTCAGGTGCTCAGGTGTCAGTTGTAGGACCGAGACTTGCACAAAGATACGAGGAACGTTTAAGGCCGCCAACTATATTCGTGCAAGGTATTTCAGGTGAAAAAGCGCGAACATTAGGCGATCTTAGACTGTGTGTTGAGATAGGTGGTAGAATCGCCTGGCTGACCGTGACGGCCGTGTCAACTTTAAAACACGACTTGATATTAGGCGCGGATTTCTGTAAGAACTGGCAAATCAACATTGATTTCGGGAATCGTGCTTGGCGGTCAGGTGATCAGAGTGACTGGTGTCAATTTGCTGACGAAGGTAGTGAAGCAGTTGACGTGTTTGTGGAATGCGCAGGTTTGAATCGGTACGAAGAGACTCAGCGCGAGACGATCATGGCGCTCGTTCGCCGGATCGTCCCCGAGTCTGGCGATTCACCGGCAGTCACCAACGTTATCGAACATATTATCGATGTCGGTGACGCGCGCCCGATTAAAACGCCAATGCGTCGAATGTCGCCGAAAATCTTGGCCTTCCTGCAGGAAGAAACGATGCGCCTGTGGAAGGCAAAGATTATCAGGCCGTCGAACAGTCAGTGGTGTAGCGCGCCGGTAGTCGTACGTAAGCAAGACGGCGGTTATAGATTTTGTCTAGATTTTAGGCCGGTTAATAAAGTGACAAAGATTGACGCGTATCCAATGCCAAGCATGGACTCAATCTTAGACAGGTTGCGCGGCGCGGTCCATCTTTCGAAAATCGACTTAAAGTCAGCATTCTGGCAGATTCCTCTCTCGGAACCAAGCAAGCAGTATACAGCTTTTGCAGTTCCGGGGTTAGGTCTCTGGGAGTTTGAAAGGATGCCGTTCGGTTTGGTAAACGCGCCGGCAACGTTCACGAGAGTCATGGACGCACTTTTCGGGCCTGAATACGAACCGCACGTTTTCTGGTACCTTGATGATTTACTAGTGGTTAGCGCGGACTTTGAAAGTCATGTGTTTTGGTTAGAAAAGGTGTTAAAAAGATTAGTAAGCGTAGGTTTGGAAGTTAATCTCGAGAAATCGGATTTCTTCTGCACAGAAGTGACGTATTTGGGCTATCGCTTGGACAGCGAGGGTTTGCGTCCGGATGACAATAAGGTGCAACCGATCGTAGACTATCCGGCTCCGAGCAATGTAGCTCAGTTGCGTCGCTTTCTCGGGATGGTAGGCTGGTACGCTAGGTTTATTGAACATGAAAGTGATATTAAAGTTCCTCTAACAAAATTGATTCGTAAGGATCAACCGTGGGATTGGGGTGAAGCTCAGCAAGCTGCATTTGAAAGGTTGAAGCGCGCGTTGACTGAGGCGCCTGTCCTTGCGCGCCCGGACTTCGCGCGCCCTTTCTACTTGCACTGCGACGGTTCATCTTTTGCGGTAGGCGCGTGTCTAGTTCAAATATTCGACGATGGCGAGCATCCGATATGCTATGCCAGCCGAATGCTTAACACACATGAGCGTAACTACACGGTTAGTGAGATAGAGTTTTTAGCCGTTCTATTCGCGGTAAAGAAATTTAGACCGTACATAGAGGGGTCACACTTTATAGTAGTTACTGATCATAGCGCGCTTACGAAAATTTTGAATAAGAGAGAACTTACAGGTCGGTTAGAGAGGTGGGTACTCGAGTTTCAGCAGCATGATTGCGAGATAGTACATAGGAAAGGGGCATTACACCACGTGCCAGACGCGCTATCTAGGGAATTCGAAGATGAGTATGAGGTATGCGCGTTTGAGGACACGAGCGATAAGTGGTATTTGCAACGAATACAGGACGTGTTATCTAGGCCGAAAAAGTATAGAACTTGGAGGGTGGAGGGTAGCACGCTCTATAAATTCATGCAGAATCACCTGCTCGATCCGATCACTAACAGAGAAGAGTGTTGGCGCATGGTGGTGCCGGTCGAGCATAGAGAACGCGTGTTGCGCGATGCTCATTGTGAGCCCTCCTCTGGACATTTAGGCCGGGAAAAGACTTACGATAGGTTAGCACGTGAGTACTACTGGCCGGGCGTTTGGTACGACGTTAGTACCTTTATTGCCGAATGTAAAAAGTGCCAGGAGTACAAAACAGTACAACAGGCGCCGCTCGGCTTAATGGGAAAGCGTGCAGTTGAACGCCCCTGGGCCGTAGTAGCCACGGACGTAGTCGAGCTACCGCGTAGCAAAAACAGGTTTCGGTACATGGTCGTGTTTCAAGATCTGTTCACCAAGTGGATAGAACTGAAACCGCTTAGGTCGGCAGACGGGCCTGCCCTCGCCGCTGCCTTGGAGGAATTAATTCTATTTAGATGGGAAACGCCAGAGTATTTGATAAGCGATAATGCGAAAGCATACAAGAGCGTGATCTTCCAAGGTATGTTGCGAGAGCATGGCATCGAGCATGTTTTGTGCCCTGCCTATCATCAGCAGAGCGATCCGGTTGAACGCGTCAATAAGACGCTGAAAACCATGATTGCTATGTTCGTTGATAAAGACCACAGAAGTTGGGACCGTTATTTGCACGAGTTTAGACACGCTTTAAATACCGCGACGCAGTCGTCAACTAAGGTATCGCCGGCGTTCTTAAACTTTGGTAGAGATCCTCGGCCGGTTAAAAGTCTTAGGAGAGAGTTAGAAAAGAAGTTGCCTATCACGAAAATTGATACGCAAGCGTGGACGGATCGGTTAACGCGATTGAATGCGCTTCGAGACCTAGTGGCGAAACATATTGAAGAAGCTCAAGAAAGGCAGAAGCGTCAATATGATAAAGGCAGAAAGCAAGTACTTTTCCAAGTAGGCGATCTAGTCTGGCGAAAAGTCCATACGCTTTCTAACGCTGCCGCGGGTAAGAACGCGAAATTAGATCCGAAGTATGACGGTCCGTTTAAAATTATTAGCGTAGTCTCACCCGAAATTTATGAGTTGCAAACAGATAGCAAACACCGTAGCACGAGAGTACATGTGTCGGAACTGAAGCGATACATACCACCTCGTAGCGTTAAAGGTTGTGAGTAGACTGTATATCTGTTTATTTTAATTATTTAACATTTGTGCTGTTTTATTTTGTTTGTAGGTTTTATATTATTAGTACTATGGAAGGTACGCCGATGGAGTCAGGGGCAGCCGCACCCGTCGAGCCTGATCGCTCTGCGCAATCCGTTGCCGCGATCGAGTTAAGCGCCGCGCTTCGCGCCGAACAGTCGATGGCGCTGGAGCAGGTGGATTCGTGCCAGGTTGAGAAACCTGCCGCTCTTCTTTCCCAGGAAGAGCAGGCGGCCTTTCAAGCCGAGGCTCAACCACTGCCTCCAAGTGCCTCGACTGTCCAGCTTGGCAGTGCCGGTTCGGGCCGCGACGTGCCGATTCCTCCCCCATTGCCGGCGGGACCGGTCCCGGCCGAAGTGGGCCGCCAGGTGCGCGTTGCTAGGAGAGGCAAGGCTCCGCAAACGGTGCTCCGTTTGGCTAAGCCGGTGCAGACCTGGTCGGAGGCAGTGAGGAAGTGCGCTTCCTTCCGACTCACAACTCTCGCGATACGCGAAGCCGCGGAGAAATCTCGCGTGATGTCCGCTTCGGCAGGTTTATTCCAGTCACCGGCTGGAGAGGACTCCCGGAGTGATTCGTCGCCGGACCGACTCCCCGCGGCCAGTTGCACCGTTAGACCAGTACTAGGGAGAGCCGCGAAGACGCGCGCGAACTCGCGAAGACGAGTTGGCCGTACGCCGTTGCCATCTCCGTCGGCACGTTCCACGGGCACGAACGGGGTACTCGAGCTGCTCGACGACGACGGTACTTCGACTGAGAAGAGTGCGCGGGCCGCTGATGTGCCTAAGGTGGCGCCTCAGAGGCACGTGCACGAACCTCTGCCGTGGAAGCCTCTCGAGCTTCAGAGGCTCGACCCGGCCTACCAGTTCGTGAGAACTGGTGGCCCGGGTGGCTTCGCACCGGCGGGTTATTCGGCCGACGAGAGAAGGCGCGAACACGAGGAGCGCGTGAACGCGGGACGGAGGCGAAATCGAGGTCGGCTCAACCTATCCTCGTGCAACATAGAGTCGCCGCTGCACTCGCGGGACCCAATGCCGCCGTCTTCGGCTCGCCTGGTCGCGGACGTTGCGTCAATTGACCCCGACCAACGTACCGGGGCTTCGGCGAGTCGAGCGGCGAGTCGCATTGTGACCCGAAGGCTTGGGCCCTGCGGGAGTGGTGTCGGCGCTATGGAGGTGGATGGGCCGTCGGTGCCCTCGCCGTCTCCTCTGTCACCGCTGCCGATCCTCCCCGTGCCGACTGTTGAGCGCGCCTCGACATCATCAGAGGCGTGCCCACCAGTAAGGCGCGAGGGTGTACGCGCGGAAAGGTCGTTGCCGATGAATACGCCGGCTAGAGTAGGCGCCTCGAACCCTGAGGTCAGGCTTGCGAGGGGAGTCTTCCTCTGCGGGTTGACTTCGGTGCCGTGGGATGATCAACTAGATCTCCCACCGTACCGGTATTTCAACTGCCGGACGGGCTCCCACCGCAGGACTGACTGCACGAGGCCGCCACTCAGACGCGACTTTTGTCGGAATTGTGGCCGTTTGGACACAATTGTCGACAACTGTCCGCGTTGTAGCCAGGCGTATTCACGGGAGCAAGCCCAGTTGCGAGCGATTCGGGACGCCCCGGCCTCGGTCTCGAGTGAGCCGCTGGCGAGTGTGGTGTCTGTTCCACCAGACAGGCCCACGCCACAGCAGGCTCCTCGAGAACCGGAGCCCCAGGTTTCGGTTCCATCAACAGTCGCGACGGCCACCACGGGAATGGTTAGGAAGAAACGCCATCGTTCGGGAAAGGCGTACCGCGAAAGGTTGGCCCGAAAAAGCGCTCGGCAGCAGACGAGCGACGTTGAGTCTCGGTCTCCCAACGGGTCGAGCTCGCTCCCGGCGGAAGTTGCCCCGATGGAAACATCGGAGGCGAGCCCGCCGGTAGCAGCTGTCGCGAGCGGTCAACGGCTCAATGGTGCTGGCTCCCTTACCCCAGTGGCGGAGGAATTAAGAGCCCTCCGTCTTAAGTATTTGGAGAGGAGAGATTAGTTTCCGAAAGAAAGGTATGGTATTCTTTATGAGGCCGATACGTGCGGGTGGTGTCCTAGTGCGCCGTTGATTCGATCGGGATGTGTGTTAATTAAAAGTTCTTTTTTTTTGGATTGGATTCATTTTCTTTTGGAATAATCGTTTTGCTCTTGTGTTTGATGTTGTAAGACTTAGCGCGTATAGATCGGTCATTAATTCGAATCTTCGTTTAAATAATGAAACTTAGATTAAGCTAGTTTAAGTGTTGTAAGTTTAGGTGTAAGCTATTTTTAGTTTGTAGCGTTTGACCGAGCCGTGAGCCATTTGCCGGAAAGAGAGAGAGAGTTTAAAGAGAGCTTGAAGAGAGGTAAGGCCTTGTCTCCAAGGGAGAGCTTCGGCCTTCGGAGGGGCTGTGACGGTGTAGGCCCGTCATGGCCTGCACCGTGCGCTTATCTCCTTCTCCTTCCTGGGCAAAGGCGCACGGTCGGCATCAAGCGCACGTTTTTACCACGTGCCTGATGCCTGCCCTTTATTTTTAAGCTACGCACGAGAGTGGAAGGAGAAGCCGTGGACGCGACTACGCGCTCGAGTATTGAGAGTGCGAGAGAGAGAGAGAGAGAGAGAGAGAAGCAATAGTTTGAGTATTAGGCTTGGCGCGCGGCACTTGTCGCGGCGGGCAGTGCCGCGTGCCGCCGATTAGGCAAGTGGTGGGAGAAGGCGTGAGAAGCCGACTCGCACGCACTCGTCACTAGATTGCCAGAGAAGGAGGAGATCGGCCGCACTGGAAGGACGACCATTGTTTCCCTGCCTCAGATCAGAGAGGAAGTGCGAGAGCCGTGACGACAAAGAAGACTGGGCCACGTTTTGCGCTAGTCGCCTCACCTACAGCCCACCTGCCAAGCAGCAAACAGAATTTGGTCAGGTTTAGTTTTCCTCTCCTCTCGTTTCTCTCTCTAATTTTCCTCGGCGATTCTCACGGTTCGCGTTGCTACGCCAGGCTTTTCCGAGCCGGCGTAGTTTTCGGCAGTGCGCAATTTAAGTGATTGTTTGAGCCGGTTAACGAGGTGACATGGCGCTAACGTGCCGGTCATCTCGTTTAGGCTAAGTTTCGCGTGTTATTAGTAATAAGTGATTTGTGTTCTCGTCGGCACTCGTGGTAGTGCGTTTATAATAAACGTGTGTTAACGAATTGTGTGTGAAGTCATTTTGCCCGCTGTTCTCCTTCCTGCTTTGCTTGGAGCGATATACCGCCTCCCTTGCCTTCCCCCTTTCAAATAATTGGTAATAGTAGTGAAGATATCGGCATTGCAGGCCGACGCTATTACAATACTAACATATTCATCTTATGATTAAAATCAATCATGTCGAAAAAAACTTTTTTTAATAAATCAGTATTCATTTTGATTTTATTTTAAGTTATATAAACTATAATACATAAAATAATAGTGTAATTATAAATGATAACTAATTGTCTATTTGACGAGCAAGCATCTATTTGGTGATAGCAAGTGCGTTTTTGTAGGCAGACGATGGATTTGAGCGAATTGGTGTGGTTACTGCATAAAGAAAAAGTTTGATTTGATAGTTTCTTGAGTGAAGGACAACCCAAATCTTCAACATTGATCACAGTTTTTCTTTAAAAAATAATATAATAATATCATATATGTATATATATGATCCTTTATAATTATATGTATGTGAAAGAATAAACTTACTTTGCATTGGTCAGCAAAGACCTTAACCAATTTGCTTTTTCATAGTCTTTAACAAAAATAGTAGCTCCAAAGAGAGTTTTTCTCATTATTTTCGAAAGCTCGTCGTAAGGTAAATCGCCAGAGAATGCCATGAAAGTTCTTCAGCAGCCAAAGATTTTCGGATTGATTTTTTTCAATAACCAGCTCCACGGATAAGGTGGTTTGAATAGGAATATTGAAGAAGTTGCATCTTCTTCTATAGAAACAACGGCCACCTTCTTGAACACAAATTCATTCAGGGAAGTCTTGAAGTCTTGTACGTCTACGACGAACTCCATCTTGACTGATGAAACATTAAACACTTGAATCAGCGCCTTTTATATTCGGCATGCAATTACTCATTCCCCTACCATTTTTTTTTATGAATAAAGTTTCTTTTTCCGTTAAAATAATATTTCTTGTTCACGCCCCCCCCCCCCCCAAATCCACCCTCACCCATAATTTTTAACTAATCTCATTCGCTGACTCCTACCATAGTGTTTTTGTAACCAATCAGATTTCACTAGTCTTGAATAAAATATCATTCAATTTGCTAGATTTGATCAGTTGCTCGCTTGTATCAGCGTGAACTGTAGTGAAATATCATTCACATATCGTTACAATTCCACATCATGGCTCAGTATTTTAAGGACCCTGCTTCAATACTTTTGCGCGCATATCGCTTTACGAAGGCCGGTAAATCCATCGTTGAAGATATCGAAAGGTGGTTGACATTGGATTTGTTGGCTCTGCAGAAAGCTGAGAAACTTGCTCAAACGTCAAACTTAACAGTAGCTAACAGACAAAAATTGCAGGCAGCTATGTGTACTATTAGAAGTGTTTTGCATCTATTCAATGTTTATAAAATTAAACTTGTAGCGCAGCCCATTACTACGCAACTTAATGCTGTAATATCGTATGAAGAAGCTGGGGCCTCGCAATCATTATCATCATCTTCATTATCTTCATTATCTTCATCATCATCATCATCATCATCATCATCATCATCATCATCATCATCATCATCATCATCATCATCATCATCATCATCATCATCATCATCATCGGTACACAAATCTTCGAGTATGGTTTGTACTGGTGTGGAAGCATCCAATGCTCCACGTACAACGATGAATGTAGCCGAAGATGCAACAGTTCGTTGGAGTGACATTAACAGTGCTTTCGAAGATAGAATCAAGACTAATGTAACTACCGATCCGAAGTAATTAGATTTGGCTACGTTTTTGAGACATGCCAAACGGTTGTTTCAAGCTCAAATCGATGAAGCTTTGAAGTGATATAATTTTATAAAAGTGAATGTTGTATTATATGCTGAGTATTTAGTTACGAAGAATGACAAGGAAACATTCAATTTCAAGCATTTCAATGCTAAGATGATGCCGATATACATAACTATGAATATAAACGAATGGTATATTGAGAATGTACTCGAGCCTATCAGCACTAGTATGAAAGAATTCCAAGAGCAAAATTCTGGGTGGTCTCTTTGCGTTATATTAAATATAACTGTCAATATCAGTAAATACAATCCTATGAGGGCTGGTTCTTACATTAAATTGCCAGAATCTATCAGAAAAATGAGGGTCTGTCTAAATGTGCAAAACTATGATGATGATGAGTGTTTCAAATGGGCTATCCTCTCAGCATTACATCCGGTTACAATGAATCTAAATCGTGTCAGCGCATAAGCTATGCATCAGCATGAGTATAACTTTAGGAATCTTGCATTTCCCGTGGATCCGAGGCAAGTCGTTAAATTTGAAAAAGAAAATGGTGTTTCAGTAAATGTGTATTTTCTAAATTTGAAAAATGTCATCTTTGAAATGTTACCTCGGCATTTGACCGCTGAGAAGAAGGAAAATTACGTGAACCTTCTTCTAGTGGAGAATTATTACGTTGATATAAATGCTAAAGAGAATGAAAATCAAATACAACGTCCTTATATGCCTTATAAAGTACACTATATATGGATAAATGACTTGTCTCGACTGATGTATCAACAATTATCATCTAGGAGATGTAAATCATATATTTGTGAACGTTGTTTGCACTATTTTCGAACTGAAGAAAAATTGAAAATACACGATATTGATTGTTATAATGTGAATGTGTGTAAAATTGTGCTTCCTGATAAGAAAGACAAATTTTTAAAATTTGGCAATTTGAAAAATGTGTGTCCTATGTCGTACGTTGTGTATGCTGATTTCGAGAGTCTCTTGAAGCCGTGTTCAATGATTAACGCGTTTATCAGCATCACAAACCGTATAGTGTTGGTTTTTTCGTGATGTGTTGCTATGATAACTCTAATTCACAAAAACAAAAATTAACATAAATCACAAAAAGATGACAAATACCTTATGTATTACGACATAAATAATCTCTACAGGTGGACAATGACTGAACCTTTTCCACAAGGCGGTTTTGAATGGTTCGATATTAACTCAAACTTTTCTTTCGATATTCCCGATGATTCACCCTTTGGATACATACTCGAAGTTGATTTAGAGTATCGGGTGGAAATTCGCGATGAACATAAACATCTACCATTCTGTCCGGAGATACAAGTCTTCTCCAGAATCCAAGCAAAAAAAACTCATGACGACTCTGGATAATAAAGAGCGTTACGTAATCTACTATAGAGCATTGAAGGAAGTAATAAAGCATGGCTTGCGTTTCAAGAAAATCCTTCGGGCTTTGAAATTTATTCAGATTACGTGGTTGAGGAAATTTATTGATTTGAACAGCGACATGTGTAAACAAGCGAAAAATGAGTTTAAAAAAATGCTATTTAAGCTATTCAACAAAGTCGTGTACGGGAAGACTATGGAAAATGAAAAAAAAAATGCATCGATGTGAAATTCGTAAACAAGTGGGAAGGGTGATATAGTGCTGAAGCTCTCATAGGTCAGCCAAATTTCCAGAGTAAAGATATTTTTTACGATGAGCTGGCGGCGATTCAACTTTTACGAACGGAAATATAGTAACAGTGAAAAATTCCATATACATTGGCCTTTCTCTCCTAGACTTATCGAAAACTCTCGTGTATCGATTCCATTATGACTATATGGCTAGTGCTGTGGGTCAGCATTGAAAATTGTTATATACTGTTAATTGTTAATAATTAACTTAAAATTGTTAAAATTGTTAATACCGACATATATGACGTCATGTGTCGAAATATTAATGAATTCGATATCTCAGATTTTGACGTACAAAATCAGTTCAATATTCCAAGAGCCAATAAGAAAATTATTGTGCTGATGAAAGATGAGAACAACGGTGAAATTATGTTGGAGTTTGTTGACCTCAGGAGTAAAATGTATACGTTAGAGTCTAGAATAGAAATCCAATAAAAAAGGCGAAAGGTCTAAAAAGTTCCGTATTGAAAACTACAATCGTATTTGAAGACTATATCAAGTGTCTTCGTGAAAATATAAGTTTAAACTGAGAGCTAAAGATCATCAGATCTTGCCATCATCAGTTATACAGCAAGAGGCAGACAAAGGTCGCGCTCAGCGCTCATGATGACAAACGGTTTCTTTTCCCTAGTACCACCGATACGCTTCCTTGGGATCACTACAGTATTCCTTTAGTAAAAAGGAGGTAGGGTAGAAGCATTAGGAATGGTCTCGGTCGAGCCACCAAGGATCTTGGAAAAGGAAGCAGAGAATGAGGTGGGAGAAATGTTACATTAATAGTAACCACGGAATGTGGAGCTCATTCTCGTTGAAAAAGTCGTCGACAATAGCAACAGTAGCAGGAGCAACCAATGAGCAGCAACAGTCTTCTGATTATATTCTAAGTCAAATTGCATCAAGGAAAAGAAAGTTACTAGAAACATGATTTATCGCTGAAATTTTAAAGTTTAGCGATTGAAAGAAAAAAAATTATTTCACCTTTGACGTAAATACAAAATATTCTACAAGTCATTTTTTACTTTCTAAAAATTGAGTCGTTATTACTAATTTGTTTCTTTTACAGATGGATCTTACTCAACTAAATGTTATTGTACGTGGTGAATTTAAGCCCACCAAAAAAAGTTAGTGAATTGACGCAACGATGCAAATATATGATCACCAAAGTAAAGCCAGTTGCAACACGATTTGGTGACAAAATAATTGTTGAAATTGACGAGGAATTTCAACTGTTTCTGTCATCCAAGCTGTCGAATACAGTTATACAAAATCAAAAACTGATGTACAATTTGATGAAAAACGCCAATAAACTTAATTTATTTATAAATGATCAAGGAGGAAACTGTACAGAATTTAGTAGCGCCTAGATATATTATTATTATTAATAAATAAATACTCCAATCATATTTTTACATCAAATGTTTATTTATTTATCCTTAAATCTACATACATAAGTTTAGACTAACTCTCTTTTTTTTCTACAGTTCACTTTTATCTATCCAACTATTATGCGAATTATCGAATCCTAACCATTTCACAAACACTCGATTATCACGCCTGTTAATAATGTTTTCAACCAGATATATATCGGGAAGTTTTATTTTTTTTGTTTCTGCTTGTAGAAACTACCAATAATGGGCTGATCTTCATAATCTTTCAAGTGATAAATAGTTGGATTTGATGAAACTACACGTACAATAGTAAATATTTCTGTAGACAAATTCAGTGTATATCCTTTTTCAAACATTTGCTTCGCATTAGTCACTCTCACTTTATCGACAACTTTGAACTTTGGTCTCCTTCTTTTACATTCTTGAGCAAAATTGCGTAATACTTGAGCTTGATTCACCATTGTCACTTTAATAGGTTTCATACCAATCATTCTGTGTTTACGATTGTTGTAAGCAGCAGTGAGATTTGGTAGTATATCTACCCATTTGTGATTGCCGCGTTGACTAAATTTTATCCAAATAGCTTTTTTCAACGTACGATTGAATTGTTCCCATATTGAAGCTTTAAGTGAACTATAAGTTATAATGTGGTTTTGACCCAGCGCGGGTCACTCGTTATATAAATTACGAGGGGATTAAAACAGCTCGGTGTGGGCCTCGTAATAGGCTGCGCAAAGCCTAGCCCAGCAGCAACAGGAACGTTGTGGTGCAGCGTCTATTACCTTGGCCCGCGGAGAGCGTCGTGTAGTCCTATGGGCGCTTTGGAACAATAACGAAATTCAGGTGCGAAAGCCGAACGGAACGGGATTGTTTACGATAGGTAAAAGAAAGCGCAAAAGAAGAAAACCGATATATGAATAACATCGAGCTTACTACGGAGAATAATACAAAATTAATACGCAGCGTAAGCGGGAGAGAGAGTGGCGAAAAGCTAGCGAGAGAGGCACGTATTCGAGATGGTACTTACAATAATGTCTCGGCGTTAGCCCTGCAGGCGATATCCTCAGCCTCGCACGTGGCTCGCGATGACGCGCAGTGTGCAGCTCGGGTGCAGTCAAAAGGCGGGCGGCCTTAAAGGCTCGCACGCGTGGCCGCAGGAACTAGCCCGCCAAAGGCACTATGTGCAACCTCGGCACCGATATCTTACACCGAGTAGACACTCGCGTATTCGCAGACAACCGAAATGTCAGTCACAAAAGGTTAGTCACGGAAAGTCGGATAACAAAAGATCGCAAGCACGAGTATAGCCGCTCGTCACACGTCCACGTGCTTCGAAGTCGCCGGTACAAGAGCGAGTCCTTATCGCGCGCCTCTGCCCCACTCTCCTACTCGCGCGCGTCGCGCCGGCCTCCCGAATTCTCTCTCTCTAGCTCGCCCTCTATTAGCGCTCTCTCTGACTTACCTTTGACTGCCATACATGTGGGATAGTTATAAGACAATTATATATATAAGAATAATTATAATTATGTATGGGGAGAGAGAGACAACAACGAGGGTCTGGCCGCTCGTTATAAAGTCCAGTAGAGATTAATGTTTTTTTTTCATGAGAGCTTCAAAAGTTGCATTGTAAAATTCTTTGCCTCCGTCCGTGTGAAAATTATTTGATACTCAACCTTTCACTAAAACAGATTCCAGTGCTGTTGCCACATCACTACCGGTTTTCTTTTTCACTGGCACGGTCCACGCATGCTTCGAAAAATTATCGATTATCGTAGCAAGCCAATTGTAGCTGCGATTTTCTCTAGAATAAGCCTGCATATCGACGAGATCGGCCTGCCTGGTCTCGTCTATTCCTCGAATATCGTACTTGCGTCGTGAATAATTACGTCTGGCTAGTTTGTGAAGCTCTTCCACCACCACCACTTTTTGATGCTCCATGGGCGGACGACACGTCCACTTCTTTATTTTGAGTATCTATTTTTATCACTGATTTATTTATTTCTATTATGTCATTGAAATTACTTTTCAAGTATGCTGCGATGGCGTCTGTAGCAATTTTGACTTCCGACTGAACGATGCCTTGAACAGTTTGCAAATTAATAGTATCGTTAAAATTTAGCAGTGGAGCAACATTCTCTATCCTTTTATTTTACAGATCGAAATGACCTTCTGACATGAGTTTGAATCCAAGACTTGGTGGACCACAACGGTCGTTAGCTCGATGTTTAAGTTTACGTCCGAATACGTCAACGCTCATTTTGATAATGAATGGGTGGTAGTAATATTCTCAATATATATATATATATATCTACTCTCGCGTAGTTCCTGAATTATTGAATGAATTTCGTTGTGATGACTATTGTTACCTACTGATTGTGCAACTACAAGTAATCGAAGACGATCAACGAGCTCATTTGGATCATCGCAATACACATAATCTATATTAATGTTGTTATTGTTGTTGTTGTTTCGTACAACCTTATAACTAGGTAAAGATGCACCAATTACGAATTCCTTCTCTTCTATCTTAGATTTTTTAATCTTATTAAATAATGGATCAATGGTGTTATTAAATTTGTGACTATTATGTGCTTGTATAAGCTCATTTGGATTCATGCTTTTTCAATGAACTTTTCCAAAATTTCTCGATATCTCTTGAGATCATCTTGCGTTATTATACTTCTATCAGGCTGCTTTGACACAAGTAACTCCATTAAACCATTTGTTCTTGGATACTTGAAATCATCAACGTTTACGGTATTCTCATCAAAAGTCACTGTAGAGTTACCAAGCGCATAAGCTCCACTTTTTTCTTTGCGCACACCATAAATCAAATCCAAAAAACTGGAGCCACTTTTATCTAAAGCATTTATGTACTTATCGATAGGCAGGTTCTCATCCTCGATTAGTTTAAATAAACTGTGATAAATTTGCATATTGTTGTATGTAACAGTAGCATCAGTATCTTCATTGCTAGACTGTAGGTTTTTATACTTATCACTAGCAGCACCAAGACAACAAAGACGAAATAGATAAAATAAGAAACGAAATTCCTCTTATAAATCATAAAAATGTTAAATTTTTAATTCCAAAAATCACTGAAAAAAGGCAAAACGAGAAAAGTAGCAATTCAGAATACTTTACGCCAAAGTCAACATGCAGATCATTTGCCAGCACAAGACCGATTTATCATTCAACTCCACAAGAAGTAATCCGTACAGTACAAAATTCCACAAATAGCCCTTTGAGAAATGTAGGTTTAAAAGATATCGTAGATTTCATTCCTAAATACGGTGGATACTGCATTCCGCCACATGATTTTTAAGACGGTTGTTGGGAAGCTTATAATGTTATTCCACCAGGAAATGAAGCGGATCTAGCAAGATTAGTTAAAATGAGATTATACGGGGATGTATTAAAAAGTATGTGTGGATAGCATTTTGAAATAATTAGTGAGATTGAAATGTATTTAGATCATCTTTTCGGATCACACAAAACTTTCAACCAATTATCAGTTGAGCTGGCTATGCTCAAGCAAAAAGCCTCAGAAAATGTAGTAAAATTTTCAAACATAGTTAAAACAGTAGCGGGAGTAAGCGCAGCTGTGCATGAAAAAAGAAATAATGTAGGATTCTTAAATCAACTAGAAAAGGATAAAGTCAAATTTTTCATTCGCGGCTTACACTGGGTGATTAAAGCGCGAATGGGACAGGCCAAAAATCTTTAAGAAGCAACAGCAAAAGCGGTAGAGATTGAACGCGATTTCGCAACACAGAAACCCAACGATCTCAACCAGACAGTAAAAGTACTTGCAGAAGCAAAAAAAGAATTAGCAAACATTAAAAGTGTAAAAGTAGTAAAAACAGATAACTCGCAAGTACGTCAAATTTGTAAGTTGTCAAATCATTTAGCGGATACGTGTTTTTACCGTAACAATGGCAGTACAAAATTTAGAAATGAAAGATTCAATAGTAACGAAGGCCAAAAGCAAATGATAAAAACGATGTCAAGAAAATTAGACAGAGCGGTTACAAAGACAATCGTTCAAATAAAATTGGAGTAAAATTGCGAAAACTCGAAATTGCAAATACAAATCAAAGCAACATCATTTATTGTCGCGAAAAATTGTTCATGAGAAAAGATAATTATCTATATTTTGTCAATGATAAAGGAGAACCTCTTGATGAAGGAGCATGTCTATTAAAAGAAGTAAATAAATTACCAAGATTAGAAAATTTAAAGGTAGGATACCCTAAACTAATTAGAGTCGGAAAAAGATATCATTTAGTGATGCCGCTAAGGTGCGAACAACGAGAAAGCACCGAGGATATAATTATTATGCTAAAAGCATTACTCATGAATCTAAGAAACATCATTGATGAAAATAAAGTAGTCACTTTTAGCCTAGCCAAAAGTGAAAGCATAGAGAACGTGTTATTCAATAAAATTATTAACTGTATACGAGACAAACTTGGAAAACTAGATGTCAAGGTTATAATATACACCGGACAGGTAAAACATCCTCTACCTAACGATAGAACGGAGATTATACAAGAATCACATTGTTCAGCAGTCGGGGGATACGCGGGAGTTAATAAAATATTTAATCGTATTCGACACAAATAAAACTGGGAACATCTAAAAGAAGACGTACTTAGTTTCATACAACAATGTGTTCATTGCCAAACAAACAAATTAGTACATGAAAAAACTAAACAGAAGATAGTCGTCACAGATTCTCCGCCAGTACCATTTTTCAAAACTGCAATGGACCGATGCCAACGACCAAACTAAATAATCGTTATTGTTTAACATTTCAGTGCATGTTTACACGTTTCGCTATAGGTATTCCAATACCTGATCAAACGGCTATTACTATAGCCGATGCTTTTATTAAACGTGTAGTCTGTGTATTCGGAACATCAAATGGCTTGCTTACCGATTGCAGGCAAAATTTTTTATCAAAATTAACGAAAAGAGTTGCAAAAAGATTTCGTATCAAACAATTTCGCACAAGCGCTTTTCATCGAGAATCAAATGGAGTAAAAGAAAGACAACACTCCTCATTAAACGAATACTTAAAAATCTTTACAAATAAGTTTGAAAATTGGGATGAATTTGTAGAAATGGCAATGTTCAATTATAAAACTAGCAGACATGAGGCTACGCATTATACTCCATATGAACTCATGTTTGCTAGAGTTGTAAGAGTACCATAAGCAACTCCGCCAGAACCGGAAGATCTTGTGCCTACTTATGCCGATTATATGTCATAAGTAATTAACCGTTTGAATGCTTTGCACCAAATTGCTCGTGAAAAAATTACACTTGCAAAAATTAAGTCAAAATATTATTACGATAAAAAAATCAACCCGAGAGATATTAAGGTAAACGATTATGTTTGGCTTTTAACCCATTTCTTCCCAAGGCGCCATTTTATAGTCGATTTGTTTTTGACCGAGGAAAACCTCAAAATAATCGAAAATATATACTAGAAGTCACTTTTCTATTGTAAAATTTCTCGCTCTTTACGAATCTGCAGTCAGAATTAGGATATTTTTCACGGAAAATTACAAAATGGCGTCTTGAATGTTGATGAAAAATTTAGTATTACATTAGAATTTTTCTTTCAGAAATTAGTTGCTGAAATTTATAGAATCAGGATGAAAATGTAGATTTACATTGAAAATGTTAGTTCTTTGATAAACCTAGGCATTACGAATTTTCCTGGAACATTTTTCCAAGATGGCGGCCAGCAACATGTTGACAAGCGGGGAAATCTAAAATTTTCTAAATAAAAGCCGATTTAGAGAATGAATATATACTACCTATACTTTCGATGTCGCTGAATACAATGCTAGTGCCAATTTCAATTTTACAAAATGGCGGATCCAATATGGCGTCGTTAATACCAAAATCAGTTTGTGTTGATAAAATCGCAAATCTAAGTGCTACATTTTGTCTTGAATTTTTAGCACTTTTTCTAGTATTTTCCAAAATAATTGATGCAATAGTGGAAGAAATTATTCATCAAGCGTACCTGTTTTTTCAAGATGGTAAGAGTCAAAACAATTTGCACATAGATACTCTTGACATTGTTCGCAATAAATGTTCGTACGTTTCTTGCAGTCATTGCTAGCTTTGCATATTCTTTGTGAAGATTTTGTGGATTTATTGTGGATATGATGATACTCTCTGAAACAAGTATCATAGAAATGAGTTTTGCACTCATAGCAATAAAATATTGTTCTTATGGTACACTTTATACACATTCGTCTACGATCAGGTATTGTGAGTTTCAAATGCTTTGATAACTTTTCAATCGGTTGCTCTAAATAAGACTTTGCAACACTTTTTGCAAAATCTTTACTAGACATTCTCTTTTTGTTCACCATATTGTACAAAATCAAAGCATTTGTCAGTGAAGACTAGATCAATCTACATAAAATAACCCATGTCCATTTCTTTGAACCAATATTCGTTTTTAGATCACTGCAGTATTGATCATGAAGATCAACTCCTCCCATAAATTTGTTGTATGTCTTGAATGCTCCAGGAAATTCAATTGGTACTTTACGTTTAGCTGTTTTATCGAATCGTTCCATTGGAATAGTAGGTGTAACGCCAACGGCTGTAGATAATATGGACACTGGTTTCGAGTCCATTACCGTAATGTAATTTATACCACTGGTTTTATCATGACTTACAACATAAGATCCTCTAACAGCTTTCTTTTTATCTAGTTTATGTTTATCTATCAATGTCTTCTGTCCGGGATTTTTGATCAATGTTTTCGAGTTTTTACTAGATTTATCCAACACTTTTGGAAACATCTCCTTTGTAAAAACACGATCATCTCTAACCGTACCTGTTGCACGCAGGTTTTGTTTTTTCAAGTGTACCAGTAAATCAGGGGATGTAAAAAATCTATCAAAATATAGATGATATTTAGCTACATCATTCTTATCGACCGATGTTAGAAAAACATGAAGCATATTCATCACTGCCCGAGATCCTAAACTGCATTTAGAGAACTTCGTGTCACTTTGACAATCATTTTTTCCACAATAGATATCTATTTCTAAAACAAATCCATTAGAAGTACAAAGGGCCCATAATTTTATTCCAAAACGTATTGGTTTGTCTTTGATGAATTGTTTTAGAAGCGTGCGACCGAAAAATTTAATCATCATTTCATCTATTGATAAAGAAGAGCAAAAAATCCAAACTGTTTTATATTTTCTCTGAAAATGTTTAAAATTACACGAACTTTCCAAACCTTGTCATTATCAGTCTTATCCGAATTTTTCAAAGTTTTCAAATTAGACTTAATTTTTTCAAACAAATTTCTATTCATCGTTTCTGAAACAACATCGGAATGCCACATTTCATCAGTCGACCAGTAATCTCTATAGCTTTTACGAATATTGGAAGTGGAAAAAATGATAATACCTAAAAATTTGTTGAAATGATCTGGATCTAATTCAAATCCATTTTCAGTTGTCGCTTCAATAATGTAATCTCTCATTCTATCACAAAAAAACATTTCAAATAATTCTCAAGGTTCCTTTCCTAGTACATTTTGTTTTATTGCTTCAAAATTATATATTTCTGATTCAAGTTGAACATCGTATGGTCTTTCTTGATCTATCCATTCGTATTTATGTGAGGCTTCTAACTTTTTCTCGTTCGCGGAAAAATTTTGATACACTTCTTCATAAGATAAGGCTACTGCATCAGTGAATCTAGAAGTTCCATCAGCTTCTCCGTCATTATCGAGACCTTCTACGTTACTATTATCATCATCGGGTACCCACATAACTTCATGATCATTTTCATCTTCATCACTATGATCATTGTTTTCTACAACACTGCTATCAACACTGGCATTCCTCATCGACTTACGTTTCGGCATGATTTTGCCAGTTTTATGAAACTTCTTTTAGAGTCCGAATCTGATAAATATTTATCTTGAAAAAATACTCTGTGAATAGTAAAGCTCGCCAATTATCCTGAAAAGGACTATTGGAGAGACAGTCGAAGAAAAGAGTGAATATGCTCCAACTATCTTGAAAAAGACCGTTAGAGAAATACGCACTTTTCAATCCTCCACAAGATAGAAAATCTCGCCAATTATCCTGAAAAGGACTATTGGAGAGACAGCCGAAGAAAAGAGTGAATATGCTCCAACTATCTTGAAAAAGACCGTTAGAGAAATACGCACTTTTCAATCTTCCACAAGATGGAAAATCTCGCCAATTATCCTGAAAAGGACTATTGGAGAGACAGCCGAAGAAAAAGAGTGAATATGCTTCAACTATCTTGAAAAAGACCGTTAGAGAAATACACACTTTACAATACTCGAGAAGACAAAGGATTTATCCAACTGTAGGAACAAAGAATCCAAAAAAAAGTATAGTATTTAGATTCGCAATTTTATCAACATTATCTGATTTTGGTACTACCGACGCCATATTAGATCCGCTATTTTGTAAAATTGAAAACGGACATTAGCATTGTATTCAGCGATATCGAAAACAGGAATTGAGTACCCACTCACTGGTGCTCATCATTTTGGTATTAACGACGCCATATTGGATCCGCCGTTTTGTAAAATTGAAATTGGCACTAGCATTGTATTCAGAGACATCGAAAGTATAGGTAGTATATATTCATTCTCTAAATCGGCTTTTATTTAGAAAATTTTAGATTTCCCCGCTTGTCAACATGTTACTGGCCGCCATCTTGGAAAAATGTTCCAGGAAAATTCGTAATGCCTAGGTTTATCAAAGAACTAACATTTTCAATGTAAATCTACATTTTCATCCTGATTCTATAAATTTCAGCAACTAATTTCTGAAAGAAAAATTCTAATGTAATACTAAATTTTCATCAACATTCAAGACGCCATTTTGTAATTTTCCGTGAAAAATATCCTAATTCTGACTGCAGATTCGTAAAGAGCGGGAAATTTTACAATAGAAAAGTGACTTCTAGTATACATTTTCGATTATTTTGAGGTTTTCCTCGGTCAAAAACACATCGACTATAAAATGGCGCCTTGGGAAGAAATGGGTTAACCCATTAACGTCCAAAATGTCAAAATTTTTTGCACGTTTTTAAAGTGATTTTTTTCTATGTAATTGGCGTTGGAAAAATTCTTGAACCACAAATTCTGATGTAAAATTGCATGCTCTTTCAGAATCCGTTGCCAGAATCATGATATAACTCACAGGAAAAGAGATATGCTCGATTGAAACATAAAAAACACCTAAATTTTCGAAAAAAAAAATTTTTAGGATTTTTTTTCGAAGTGTTACGGTGAAGATATCACCTTGCGACCGTGATCAAAGGTATAACGAACGGCATGTAAGTTCGTTATGCCTCTCTATTCCCAGGAAGCCAACAAATAATAATAATTAATTATCATGTAAACGTGTTTAAGTAATTACAGCGTGGACGTCAGCGAACGGCTAAGTGACGCGACTATCGATCGATCATCGATATCGACTCGCGGCGCGGACCCCGCTGAAAGGCGGCCCCCTTCGAGGAGAGAGAGAGAGCGGTAACAAAGAAAAAGTAAGTCTGCTTCCGACCGGCAACGTGGAAGCAACCGGCAACGCGAGCTCGCGAATTACTGGAGAGAGCAATTAAGTTAAGTGGCCATACACGTGACAACCGCCAACGTTGTTCCTGAAGAGTCTTGTGAGCGCCCGGTGGTAGCACCAGTCTGAAAAAGCGTGAACGCAAGAAGCGATAACGCGAATACCCAATCCTTTATAAGCGAGCGCGCCGTGAGCTACTCGCGAATTAACCATAGAGCGACTCGTCCGTTTCAGCACTGTAAGTACCAGTTTGTTAACTTGGCTTCTCTCTCTCTATGGCTCTCTCCTCCTGCGTTGCTTAAACTGTGTATCCTCATCGATACTTTTCCGCATAGTTGATTATTTCTTGCCTGTTTTCGTTCGGCCTACGAATAGGATTCCGTTACACGCGTACTGTCGCTTCGCCCGGTTTACAACGAGCAAGTGCGGTTGCCGTTTTCATCTCAGTCAAGTTACCGAGACATTTCGACCGGCTAAAGAGCCGACGAAAGCACGAGCAAGCGACGTTACTTTCTCGTTCGAACGGTGTGCGCCGGTTAGCCGTCGCCATGGTGCCTAACCGCTCTTAACATGGCGTGCGCGCGCAAGTCCTCGCTGCGTAGCGTGTGCGCAGCTCGTCGGCTGCACCGAAATTCGACGCGAGACCGTCCACGCTGCCGCTTATACTGCGTGCGAATTACGCTACCGTTTGTTTGTTAAATAAATGAATTGAACTCATCCCTTTGCTGTCTATCATTTTCTTCGATCCCTAGTCGTACATGCGATTACGCGCTTTAGCTTCTCTTTGGCTGTCGCGCCTTGTCACACGAAAGCTTACGACACTCTCCGCGGGCCAAGTTTTCGACTCGAGAAGGAGGCAACTGAGCTGCTGGACCCAGGACGTTCGGTGCAGGAGTGCCGATCTGCTCTGGAGAGCAACCTAATTTATTTCCCGCGACTTGATATTATATAACTGTTCCTGCCCAGGCGAAGCTGAGCAGAAACCCCGTTATATTTTGGCGCCCAACGTGTTCATCGATTTACGTGTGACTTTGCTGCGATACCCTTCGCGGAAAATTTAAGTGAAGCGTACGTGTAAAAACGTAAACACGACAAACTGTAGAGGACAGTCACAAAGGCTTCTCACAGTATAAACAACATCGAGGAGTTCAAAGTGTTTATATCGTACAGATATACTCTGTAATAAAGGCGTTCGAAGCGAGAATCGCCACGCAAAGGTATATATATGTTAATACGACAGTCCGAATATTTTCAATTTAAGTGTTTGTGCTATATATTACGTATATAGTCACCGCATGTATAAGCGAATATTTTTAAAGTACCGTGTACATATGACAATCCCAATTTATATATCGTCAACAATTAACGATAATAACATTATCCATAAATACCCAACAATTTATATGTATATATATCATCATATATTTATAACGCGCATGTATTTCGCAAAAATTCTTAATAAATAATTCAAAATTAAAATAAGAATTTATCAAAGAAGAATAGTAAGAACCAAATCAAGGATTATAACAAGAAAACAATAATAAATAACAAATAATTATAAATAATCAACCAATTAAATAAAAATGGAAAATATTAGCGATTTAACGATATTTAAAGATGAAATTGATAACAAAATTAAAGACTGGATAAAATCTTTACCCAGTGACACGTTAAATAACATTTTAAATGACCTTGAAATAGATAATAACGGTTCAATATACGAGCGCGCGAATAAACTTTACAGACGACTACAAGGAGACTATTCGACGGATGACTTCGTAGAAACGATCGACAATTTAACGCTAAAAGCGAAAGAAAGACGCGATAGATTATGTGTGACACTGATGCAATCGGAAGTCATACCGAAGTCATTACGCGATGACCTTAACCTTATTGCAGAATTTGATAATGAAGAGGATTTTGAGAATACAAATAACACCAACACTGAAGATAATAGCGTACACGAGGACATGTCGCTAACGCCGACATCTAATACAACACATATTTTAACAAGAGAGACTTCAACAAATAATATGAACGCAGGGAGCACACACACGGCGCAGACAATGACAACAACAAGCTTTGTCACCACACGGCCAAGAGCATCAACATCGGAAAACCGATCGATAAGCGAAATGTCACAAACGCCAGATAGAATGGTATGGTGTTTATTGCCAACAGGAAAAACACAATACATACCAGAATCTACGGCTAGAGAGCTAAAAAGATTTATGATTAATGCGGCTACGCTTCAAGAAAAGGTAGATAATTTACAAAACGATTTATCAAGAGTGCAAAGCGAGAACGCTAGACTCGTAAACAAAATCGAGTCACAGCAACAACAGATAAAGTCGTTGTCTGAAACCATGGGTAACTGGAAAACAACAAGACAGGACAAAAACGTAAATTTTCGAGAAACCTATAGTCTTATAGATCCAGAGTTTGACTTAACAGTAATTGAAAAGCCAAAACTAAACCCAGATGCAGCAGTGTTCTCATCAACAAGAAGATCGCAAATAGCTACCGATAGAACAAGCATACTAAGGAATGGAATGCCAATCGACACAGCTAATGCGAAAAGTACGCAAGACTTTCGGCCTTGCGGAACGACTTCTACCCCCGCAGCTTCGAGCTGGGGAAGGGGGGTCCTAAGAGACGAAGCGTTTTCGCTCTCGCATGCGACGGGATCGCAACCAACAAATGCGACACGGCAAGCGACTAGTTATGGACTTCCAAATTGGAGAACAAGCGCCAACAGCTCAGATAATACACGAATTCAAACAAGAAACCTGGGAAAAACGGTCAGAGACTGGAAAATCCAGTTCTCCAATGACTCAAATACCAGCATTGAGGAATTCTTAGAGCGTGTAGAAGAGAACTGCTGTTTGGACCGCATCACTGAGGATGAAATCCTAGACTCATTATCTACTCTTTTCAGAGGTCAAGCGCTCCACTGGTACCGCCTCTTGAGACCAACATGGAATACCTACCAAGAGTTTCGAGATGCAGCGCTAACCGCTTATAGCAAGTCACGTCGGTACAGCCGAAACCTGTCGGTGGAAGCTCATCTAAGGACGCAAGGACCTGATGAACCCGTGAGAGATTACTTATCAGCCTTACATACGATTTTCAGCCGCTTTGAGCGACCATGGAGTATCCTTGACCAAGTGGACTTGGCAATAGATAACATGGTTCCAAGACTCAAGAAGGAGCTAAAGAAGCAGCAACACACCATCGCATCGCTAGCTCAGCTCCTCCATCGAGCACAAGAGGTGGAAATCGCGGAATCCGATGAACTTTGGAAGCCGCCGCCGTCTCCAGAGCAGAGCTTGCTCCCAGAGGCCGCATATAAGCCGAAGACCAAGACAACGACGAAGACAAAGGCGAATATCGCTTCAATGGCGGAAGCTTCGAGTTTATCAGACGCTGAGTTAGAGAAATCTCTCCACAATTACCTACTGAAGAAATACCAGGAGCTTACAGTGTCTTCTCCCAAAAACCTGCCTATCGCTAGTGTGGATACCACTCCAACTTCGACGAAAGCTGCAGCACGACAGTCACCTACTTCTCCACGAAGAGGATTCGATTCTCGTGGCAGAGGGGGCAGGAATGGAGGGCGATGGAACGCTAGAGGTGGTCGAGGAGGTGATCGACTGCCTGGAGGTCGAGCAAGGGTTATCACACCACGCTCAGACAAGAATAAAGATAAAACTCCTGGACCAGACGCAGATAAGTTACTCTGCTGGGAGTGTAGTTGGCCCGGTTATACTAAGGCTACTTGCCCTGAATGCTCGAAAAATGAGCCTGCAAAAAACGCAGACAGGAGCGAGTAGACGGGGTCTCTATCGCTCCCCTGATTCCGAGGGCCTCATCAACTAACGCCGACTCAGGAGACCGTCAGGCACAGCAATCAGCGAAAGTCGTCCGTTCGCCGGCACGGAACGATCAAGCGATTACGCTTCTGCCAGACCAAAGTACTGCTTTAGTGGAAACGTACCCTCGGTGGTGGCTACCAGTACAAGTAGGCCATTTCACGTTTAGAGCACTTTATGACACCGGTGCATCTCGGACTGTCTTAAGCCCCATTGGCCTTCAAATAGCTGCGGCCCTGGATCGTCCGGTCACATTGTACGACGGCCCAGGAGCGCGCGCTATCGATGGACATTACGTGCCCATCATTGGCAGTGTTCAATTACCGTTTTCGGTCGCAGGAGCGTCTTATATGATAGATGCCCTTATTTTAAGCGAAGCCGAGTCTGAATGTACTCTAGGAGGAGACTTCATTCGTGCGTTTTCCGCTTGTCTTGATCCCGAGACGAATACCTTACGGGTAAAAGGGTGTGATCAACACGTGTCACTTACCCTCTCGTCTTTGAGCGTTGATAGTCCGCTCGCTCTGTCCGCACTTGGTATTGCAGAGATTACTCCAGAGCAACGAAAAGGGATCGACCGAGTAATTGAGGAGATACTGCCGGAATCAAAGAATGGCCACATTGGATGTACTTCATGGATTTCCCATGACATTGACGTTGGAGATGCCCGGCCGATCAAGCAGAAATACTACCCTGTTTCGCATGTTATCGAAATGGAGATGCATGCGCAGGTATATAAGATGCTTGAGGCGAAGATAATTCGGCGTTCGAAAAGCGAATGGTCGAGCCCTGTCGTTATGGTTAAAAAACCAGACGGTTCGTATCGCTTTTGCGTAGATTTTAGAAAGGTCAACGCAGTGTCCAAAGTTAGCGCATATCCGCTTCCCTTCATGGACGTGATTCTGCGAAAACTGCAGCACGCTAAGTATATTAGCGCTCTTGACTGCTCAGGGGCCTTTCACCAGATCCCTCTTACGGAGCGATCCACGCCGATTACAGCATTTACTGTTCCTGGCCTCGGGTTATTCGAGTTCGTGCGAATGCCCTATGGAGTGGCGGGAGGACCCGCTACCTTCCAAATGCTGGCGGACATGCTGATACCGCCTGAGATGGAGCCCTACGCCTTCGCCTACATAGATGATCTCATCATAGCCACCGAGACCTATGATGATCATCTGAAATGGCTCTCGTGCATCCTTAATCGGATCAAAAAGGCGGGCTTAACCATCAACTACAAGAAGTCGCGCATTTGTATGACAGAAGTTCGCTACTTAGGCGTTTTAGTCAACAAGGATGGGACTCGTCCTGATCCTGAGAGGGTTCGTCCTATTTTGGACTATCCGCCGCCACAGAATCTGAAGCAATTACGCAGATTCCTTGGCATGGCGTCATGGTATCGGAAGTTCTTGCCCGATTTTGCGAGCATAGCGGATCCGCTTACCTTATTAACCCGAAAAGACACTAAGTACGAGTGGACTGAAGCGCAGCAAGACGCTTTTGAGCGCATCAAAGGACAGATCGCCACTGCCCCAGTCTTGGCACGGCCCGATTTCGCGGCCCCGTTTATAGTCGAATGTGACGCAAGCGATTCAGGACTGGGCAGCGTTCTCCTACAACACATTGGAGAAGAAGACAGAGTACTCTGTTTTGCCAGTCGAGTACTCAGCGCTACGGAGAGGAGGCTCTCAGTAACAGAAAAAGAGTGTCTCGCAGTAATTTGGGCGATTGAGAAATTTAGGCCTTATATAGAAGGTTATCATTTTACAGTGATAACCGATCACTATAGTCTGAAATGGCTACGAGATTTGAAGCATCCGAACGGTAAGCTCGGACGTTGGTCGCTGATCTTACAGTCGTACAGTGTCGATATAGTGCATCGCAAAGGAAAGTTCAACGTCGTTCCAGATGCCTTATCACGGATGTACGAAGAAGATGGCACGACTACTGCCGCCGACTTAGCATCGCTTTCAGCGCTAACTCCAATCAAAGACCCTTGGTATTTGAAATGGGTTCAAAAGGTTCGAGAAAATCCAACCGAACACCCATATTGGAAGTATAGCGGGGATAAGCTATATATCTACAAGCCGGATCCTCTTGTTGACGATCTGATGGGCGCGGACGAGGACGCATGGAAACTAGTGCTCCCGCGAGAACGCAGAGCTCAAGTACTTGTAGAAAGCCACGATAGCCTGACAGCAGGACATCTAGGGCGATATAAGACGCTAAAGCGAGCAGCGCTGAAATATTATTGGCCTGGCATGAATAGAGACGTAGCACATTACGTCCGTAATTGCCTTGTCTGCCAACAAACCAAAGTGGAGCAAGTCGCTCCTGCAGGTTTAATGGGAAGGCACATAGTCTCTCGGCCATGGGAAATAGTGGCAGGCGACACTATGGGCCCTTTTCCAAGGTCAGCGCAGGGTCACGAACATCTTCTCATTTTTGTTGACCTCTTTACTCGCTGGATAGAATGCATTCCATTACGCAAAGCTAGTGGGAAAGCGATCCGCCGCGAGTTAAAGGAGCGAATCTTTTTGCGATTCGGAGTGCCCGATAAATTTTTATCGGATAACGGTACGCCGTTCAAAAATAAGTTGGTGGATGAGTTCTTGGACTCATTCGGCGTAACGCATAGCACGTGCGCGCCGTACTCTCCTAAGAGCAATCCGACGGAGAGAGTGAATCGCACTATCAAGACCATGATTAGTGCCTTCATTCAAGAAAATCACTCCACCTGGGACGCTCACATAGCGGAATTCGCTTTCGCTTACAACACGGCGATACATGAAGCGACGCGCGCTAGTCCCGTTTTCCTTAATTACGGGCGGCACCCCGAACTCCCCGATACCAAGAAAAGGAAGGAGGATAGGGACCGAGTCCGTAACCTTGAAGCCGCCGCCGTGGAACACTGGCACACAAGGATGGAGAAGCTAGATGATTTTCGCGCTGTCGCTAGAGAGAACACTCAAATCGCGCAAGATCGCCAAGAGAAGTATTACAACGTAAAGCGAAGAAGTGTAGAGTATTGCGTGGGAGATAAAGTCTGGGCCAAAAACCGCTTACTTTCTTCAGCTGCAATGAAAATAGCTGCTAAGCTGAGTCCAAAGTTTGCGGGACCTTTCATTGTAACTGCTCGCCTGGGTATGAACTCATACCAACTGAGCAATGAAGAGGGCCAAGATATAGGCAAGGTTGCTGTATGCGACTTGCGGCCTTGTCACAGCGAGGACCAATGTCCGGACGTGGACGAAGAGGAGAAAGGAGAACCTAAGTCCGAAGAAGAGTTGGAACTCAACGATTTGTTCTCTCCCGCGCCTGCGGAAGGTACATCCGAGTTAAATAGACCGGGAAGTAGCGAGGCGAACGCCGAACCGCGGAAAAAGCGTGGCCGACCGAAAGGCAAGAAGAGACCTGCGTTGCACGCAAACCCGCCGTCGCCGAGACGACTCCGTTCCCGCCGTAATTAAGCGACTTAATCGCGTTTTATTTGGATTGTTTTGCTTTGTTCGCTTGTGCTTCTGCTTAATCTATTGCTTGCTTGATCTATGTTTTGCTGCCTTGCTCTATCGCTTCCTGTTGCTAGACCTTCCTTCGCTTGCTGGACCGCTCTTGTCGCTTAGAAAAGATGCTACATCAATCTTGAAATTTTTCAGATGGAATCTGCTCAGCAGAACGCAGAGGGAGAGACCCAGCGAGTCGACACTCCAACCGAGAGCGGCGTCGCTGAAGCCGCTGTAAGCGCAGAGCCCAGCATGGACGGAAGCGATCAACCGCTAAGTGCTGAGGCTGCCCCCTCCGTAGAAACGCTTGAAGCGACCGACGAAGAGACGCCCTGCGCGGGAGCTGAACTTGCGCCGCCGCTCGAGCTTCTCCACCTGGTCCCTGCCGCCGTAGCTTCCAGCGAAGAAGCCGAAACGCCCGGAGAAGATACTGACATCGAGGGAGGCTCGGAGGCCGCCCCGGACGCCCTGTCGATACCAGCCCAGGACGACGTCGACTCCAGCGACGACGCTCAGGGCTCTGCCTTCGGTCCGAAAAACCTGGAAGAGACCTGGAGGGACCTCTTCCAGCGTGTAAGACGCGTCCGCGCTGCCCGAATTGCCGCCAATCTGGAGGAGACAGCCGTCCTCACGGAGGCGGCAGACTTCCTCCGAGTAGTGGGCCCAGAAGCGAGACGCGCGGCAGGAGAAAGCGCCGCTAAGATTGAGCGAGAGCTCGACTGGAAAGCGCACCTCGCTGAAACCCGGTCGGAATGGATGGCCCTCCGTCTGGTAGAGGAGGAGAAGCGTGCGCTCGCCGAGGCCGTCGAGGCAAGATTGCGGGAGGTGGACGACCTCCGCGCGCAGATGAGGCAGTTAGATCGCTCGGTAGCGGACCCACGTCGTCAAGCGCTCCGGATCCGCCAAGCTGTGGGGTCTTGGGACTCGGAGTCCCAAGCAGCTCATCGCCAGACCCGTCGGGCGGACCGAACAGGACCGGCCTCGGAGATGGTGGTTGCCCAAGCTCCGGCATGGTCCGAAGACGCGACCCAGAGCTTCGCAAGGAGCAGCGTTAGACGGCCACCTGGTCACATGGCGCTCCAAAATGCTTTCCGCACTGAGCCCTGCGGAAAGTGGGAAGGGCCGCGAGACGACCTCATAGGCGTGAGGTTCTGCCGCATGTGCGGCTTAACCGGCGTTGCACGCTCCACGGACTGCCCAAACTTCTCGCTCCACCCGTTGTGGCTGTCCGAGCAGCGGGCGCATTACGCCTACACTGCTAGCGAACTGCGCGACCACAGGAGCAGCCGATAAGCGATTACGCTCAGCGTATACGCTTATAGCGATTTGCGTTCATGTTTTCTTCTTTTTGTTTCTCTCGTTACCGTACCTGATTGTTACGCGATGCGCGTAACGCTATGCGAGGGCTGCGTCCCTAATCAATAAACCCAATGTACTATTTATTTTTATAATTCTAACTTAAGGAAAATTATAGCGAATAAACGCCTAGTTTGTAAAGGAGAGAATCACTGCAACTACCTCACCCTTCCCATCCTTGTGACCGCATTTGTTCCGCTTTGATGCGATGACCCGCACGTTAATTAATTTCCCTCAAATGAATATAGGTTTACATAAGAAGAGAGAGAGACCAGGTTTCGAGCTGGTACCCCACTGGCAACCAGCGTCTGGGGAAGGGGGATATAACGAACGGCATGTAAGTTCGTTATGCCTCTCTATTCCCAGGAAGCCAACAAATAATAATAATTAATTATCATGTAAACGTGTTTAAGTAATTACAGCGTGGACGTCAGCGAACGGCTAAGTGACGCGACTATCGATCGATCATCGATATCGACTCGCGGCGCGGACCCCGCTGAAAGGCGGCCCCCTTCGAGGAGAGAGAGAGAGCGGTAACAAAGAAAAAGTAAGTCTGCTTCCGACCGGCAACGTGGAAGCAACCGGCAACGCGAGCTCGCGAATTACTGGAGAGAGCAATTAAGTTAAGTGGCCATACACGTGACAACCGCCAACGCTGTTCCTGAAGAGTCTTGTGAGCGCCCGGTGGTAGCACCAGTCTGAAAAAGCGTGAACGCAAGAAGCGATAACGCGAATACCCAATCCTTTATAAGCGAGCGCGCCGTGAGCTACTCGCGAATTAACCATAGAGCGACTCGTCCGTTTCAGCACTGTAAGTACCAGTTTGTTAACTTGGCTTCTCTCTCTCTATGGCTCTCTCCTCCTGCGTTGCTTAAACTGTGTATCCTCATCGATACTTTTCCGCATAGTTGATTATTTCTTGCCTGTTTTCGTTCGGCCTACGAATAGGATTCCGTTACACGCGTACTGTCGCTTCGCCCGGTTTACAACGAGCAAGTGCGGTTGCCGTTTTCATCTCAGTCAAGTTACCGAGACATTTCGATCGGCTAAAGAGCCGACGAAAGCACGAGCAAGCGACGTTACTTTCTCGTTCGAACGGTGTGCGCCGGTTAGCCGTCGCCATGGTGCCTAACCGCTCTTAACATGGCGTGCGCGCGCAAGTCCTCGCTGCGTAGCGTGTGCGCAGCTCGTCGGCTGCACCGAAATTCGACGCGAGACCGTCCACGCTGCCGCTTATACTGCGTGCGAATTACGCTACCGTTTGTTTGTTAAATAAATGAATTGAACTCATCCCTTTGCTGTCTATCATTTTCTTCGATCCCTAGTCGTACATGCGATTACGCGCTTTAGCTTCTCTTTGGCTGTCGCGCCTTGTCACACGAAAGCTTACGACACTCTCCGCGGGCCAAGTTTTCGACTCGAGAAGGAGGCAACTGAGCTGCTGGACCCAGGACGTTCGGTGCAGGAGTGCCGATCTGCTCTGGAGAGCAACCTAATTTATTTCCCGCGACTTGATATTATATAACTGTTCCTGCCCAGGCGAAGCTGAGCAGAAACCCCGTTATAAAGGTGATCATGGGATTTGAAGGAATTAACAGGGAATTTTTTTGTTTACCTTGAACCATCGCTTCTTTACAAAATGGCGGAAAAAACGAATTTTTTTTTTTCAATCTTCATCAATTTTTTTCTCAAAATCTATGGTCTTTAGAAAAAAATTCATAAAAACAAAAATGCCTTAGAATTTCTCGAGGAACATTCTCAAATTTTTTCAGAATTTTTTGAGACAATTTTTGATTTTCCGGGAAACTTGGGAAATGGAATTTTCAAAAATGTCTCCAAAAATTCGGAAAAAATTTTAGGATGTTTCTTGAGTGATTCTAAGACATTTTTGTTCTTATGAATTTTTCTAAAGTCCATAGATTTCGAGAAAAAAATTGATAAAGTGAACATAGCGGCTGAAACGAATTTTTATTTTTTCAACTTTATCAATTTTTTTCTCGAAATCTATGGACTTTAGAAAAAAATTCATAAGAACAAAAATGTCTTAGAATCACTCGAGAAACATCCTAAAATTTTTTCAGAATTTTTGGAGACATTTTTGAAAATTCCATTTCCCAAGTTTCCCGGAAAATCAAAAATTGTCTCAAAAAATTTGAGAATGTTCCTCGAGCGATTCTAAGGCATTTTTGTTTTTATGAATTTTTTTCTAAAGACCATAGATTTTGAGAAAAAAGTTGATGAAGATTGAAAAAAAAAAAATTCGTTTTTTCCGCCATTTTGTAAAGAAGCGATGGTTCAAGGTAAACAAAAAAATTCCCTGTTAAACTTCAAATCCCATGATCACCTTTGATCACGGTCGCAAGGTGATATCTTCACCGTAACACTTCGAAAAAAAATCCTAAAAATTTTTTTTTTCGAAAATTTAGGTGTTTTTTATGTTTCAATCGAGCATATCTCTTTTCCTGTGAGTTTTATCATGATTCTGGCAACGGATTCTGAAAGAGCATGTAATTTTACATCAGAATTTGTGGTTTAAGAATTTTTTCAACGCCAATTACATAGGAAAAAATCACTTTGAAAACGTGCAAGAAATTTTGACATTTTGGACGTTAATGGGTTAAGTGGCCCCGAACCAAAAAAATTCGATGACCAATAATCTGGTCCATATCTGGTATCGGAAGTATGGCCCAACGGAAATGTACGAATTGAGATCGGCAAAAACCGCAGCGAAATTGTACATACGAACCGCTTACGCATATGGCTTATAAGGTCAACCGAATAATCGTTTCGCAAAATTTAATAGACAATCGCACAGATTGCATGTTCTGATTAAGATCTATTAAGGAATAACTTACATTTATTGTTTGCAGATGGTGAATCTTCTAATTTTCCTACTGCTCTTGGAATTTGTCACCAAGGCGACGGCCTTCATTGCTTATGATTGTACGCAGAAGTTTGCAAATATTACATCTTTTTCTTTAGTAGATATTGCAGACTGTGAATTGCCACCACCAATCGTAAATTCTACGCGGATCGAAGTATCACTATTGCAACTCAATGAATATTCATCGGTCCGATTGCGCTATTGCTAAATAGAAATAGATAGGGACGCTAAGAGATGCGGCTATAGTAATCATAACATGGAAGTTGGATTAGGAAGAATAAAATACCTACGCGAAACATCAAGAGACGAATGCGAAAGAATGCACGTATACAGATTAATATCTATAGGAGATCGCCTCTTTCAATCCCTACTAGTGAATAATTCAGTAGTACACGCTACAACTTTCGCAGGATCAACTGGTAGAACGGGTGGATGCAGTAATGCAGGCTACTATAATGACCCATGTGGCGAATTTCAAGACGATTTTGTAACAGGATATGTTAAAATTTCGTTGCAAGAACACTGGGAAACAGTATCACTAGATAATAATAAAATCACATTATCAACGGGTACGGTTTGTGAATTCAGTGACGATAAATGCATAGATAACGTTCTCGGTTACGCTTTCTGGGACCCAATTCCCATGCACGAGTGCCAAGAAAATAAGTTGACAGAACTTTACACCGGATACGTAGATAAAGTCATGGAACAGGGTAGCGAAAGGCTACTACTACACGTGTTAGATACACAAGGAGTGTCCTTTGCATTTAAAGATCTAGGAGCATTACCTAAATGCGGGTTTGTCTTAACCAGAACAGAACATCCGAGAATTTTTATCCTAAACGATGAAAATAAACATACCTTCCCAGCAATAAAAGATAAAAACATTAAAAACATTGATTTATATGCATATTTTAATGCAAAGATACTTTTCTTTGAAAAACACGCAAGAAAAAGCTTACAAAAGTTATATTATGACGTATTATTTCAACAGTGCCAGTTAGAAAAGAAAGTCATAATGAATCTACTAAATATCGCAACAGTTAGTCCGGATTTATTGGCCTATTATTTGATGAACGGACCAGGCTACATGAGCCTACTCGTAGGCGATTCCTAATCATTCACATGATTAAGTGCATACCAGTAGACGTACGGACAAGAAACTCTTCAGAGTGCTATCAAGAACTACCTGTATAGCACGACAGTAAACCTATGTTTATGACACCTCGCACGCACATATTAAAATTTTTCGGTACAGAAACAGCCTGTGATGAGACAGTATCAGTAATGTTTAAGGTGGGAAGTGGATGGTTTAAGATGTTACCACGACCGACCTATTTTAGCGACGGTCCAGGAGTTTTAAAGCCTCAGACAAAACAAACATGGAAATATCTAGCACCCATTGACATAACTAATAGCGGAATTTATAGTTTGTCAGATATTGAAAAATTAAAAAGCTATATCATGTTTCCAAACGGAAAAGCCGCAATTTAAAATAAAGTAGCAAAAAGTGTATCTTTGAACGGACGTCCCGGAGCAGAATTATCATTTTATCATATGCTCGATGAAAAAGCGCTAGAGAAATTAGCCGAATCCACATGGTCGAAATTATGGGGAGAATTTATGCGTTTTGGTTCGGTAAGCACAGGCGTTATTTCCGTAATTATGCTTTTCCGCGTGATTAAAGTTATACTCGATACAATCATTCATGGATACGCACTCTATTCGCTTTTCGGATGGCCTATCAAAATAACAGGGGCAGTGTGGAATTCACTTACAAATTTACTTGTCCATTTAGCTAGGACTCCTACTAAAGAACGGGAACAAGATAAGAATCAAAATAAAATCGGGCGGGGATCGGTGTCAACAAGAGTTATATAAACGCCCATCCAAATTCCCCATCTGTTCCAAGTTCCTCGGACGCACCAGTATTAAAAGAGAAAGTAATCGAGTGTATCTTTAAACCCAACACACAACAGGTAGAAAACCGATTAATAGATACTAGACCCTATCCCATATTACAAGAGCCTTGCATTCAATCAATTCCTCCAAGGAATAAACGAGCTCATTCAGATAGGGACGAATAAATAAAAAAAAAATTGGTATTAAAATTAGATTTGTCATCATGAATGATTCAGAAAAAAATCGAAGTACTAGAAAATCTAATTTGTATAAAGACAAAATTAATATGTATGGCTCAAAGAAATAACGAATCAACTCATAAATTTAGAAAAAGAGCCATAAACTTATTAAAATCATACAAGATTGCAGGCCATTTAGCTCAATTATAGTTAGATTAAGTAAGAGATACTATGGAAGAAAGAGAACAATTAGCAACGATGTGTTTTGTTGAATACCCAAACAAAGGCATAAAAAAGATGTACGTGACAATACAAATTTTATAGTTCATTACAGCAGGCAGTTGCACATGCTAAACAAATTAGCAACAATCTAAATGAATTAGAAAATATTGCAAATGCAACAGATTTAGCAGCTAATCAATATCAAAACATTCAAATATCTATTTTTTAATTACATAATGTATTTGATTCATTAGATAAAATTTGTAAAAGAGTATTATTTAAGAAAAATTGTAATAACGATAATACACGACCTAACCCAAGCATGGATTAACAATAGTGTATTTGACGTTAATAGTCCTATAAGCTTGTATAAAAAAAATATAATTTATCGAATAATAATTGTAATCTATATCGAATTGCAGTTTGCAGAACACACAAAAAAAAACAAACAAGATGGAAAAAGCAGTAATCTACCTGTATTTTCTTCTCGGATTTATGGTAGTTAGGGGACGAGAAGAAAACCCCATCGTACATCTGATTGAAGACAATCCAGGGATTGCGTTTCATAAAATTGAATGTATAGCCTTTACGCGTGAAAATTGGAGTTTACTAACAACCATTGATATGCAACACATTTTCACTTGGAACGAGGTACTTACTAATCAAGTAACTACTTCATACTATCTTCATATCTTCATACAAGATAATGTATCTAACATAGAAGCAAGTTCGATTATACAGCATGTTATGGATCATTTGAGGGATATTACTCGTGTCGACGATTCCCTGAATCGTCTTGTCAACACTTTGCATGTTGGCAAAATTAAGAGGGAAGGAAAAGCTTTATCTTTTCAAAACAGTTACGCATTGAGTAACACGAAAAAAGTTATAGAAAGATACATGCGTATAAACGATCTATCTTATATTGTGGACGATGAACCGAACACTTATTACTTTGACAATGGTCTGCATGAACAAATTAAATCAGTAAACTCGAAAACTGACTATATTAAAAGATGCGTACAACTGTTAAAACAGAACCCGAACATAACAGACAAAAATCAGGCCGCTAATTTCCACAAAACAATTTCACTCATTAAAGAACTACAACATGAAAGTAAAGAAATGATGTTATTAATGGTTGAAGTGTTTAAATATAACAAATATTTATTAGCTATGCACACTTTACAAACAGTAATACATGAATTTAAAAGACATTACTTTTAAAATTCATTGTTAAACCTACTAGTATTAATACAGCAAATATTGCTGACATAGCGCAGTTACATTTTATGATGTATAAAAAAATACTAATTGTAGTAATAGTACTACCGTTCATAGATGACGAACAGTTTGTCGTGTACAAAATTATGTCTTTTCCAGTTTTTCAACAATCTGAGACAAACAAGTCAATCGCTGCATACATTGAACCGCGGAATGATTACATTGTTGTATCAGAAACTAATAATTCATATTTCTTTATGAGTGAAACGGCCTTTGAATTATGTAACATCGTAAAATATTATAGAATATGTAGTGTCGAATTAATAGAAAATACCAAAGCATCTTGTAAGTTCAACGTGCTAATAAAGCCAAAAATCAAAACTTTATATGAATGTAATGTTAAATTAAATCAAGATAAAGATTATTTCCTAATCAAAACTGCTAGCAGTCATCTCTGGTTATTCTCAATGAGAGAATATGATTCATTAAAAATTAAATGCACTAATAAATTGATATCTATTCCGAAACTTTCTTCTGGCATAATTGAACTCCCAAGCTCTTATGACATATGAGCCGACGGAAAAGTATATAGAGGTGCGACCAGCAATAAAGTAATAAAAAATCTAATTATTCCGCTTTTTCAACTAACCCTTTTAAATATAGACCAGGGGTTAGATAGTACAACTAAAATTGAGATAAAATCGATCAATACCCTATCAACAAAAGTAGAATCAAAAACAATGAACTTGTCAAATTGGAACCTTATTTGTATCAGCATTGCAATTTTATGTTTAATTATAATCTCTCTAATTATGTTAATCGTATATCGCTATATCAACAAAAAACAAAGTAGAAGAGGCATTACAGTAAGCGAAACATATATACCAATGTCGAAATTAGATACCGGATTTAGATACGATTTTACGGGGCCACCATTTTACGAGATACCCCTCATACCTCCTAAAAAGGTTCATGACTATGAAAATATGTTACCAACTCTATTAGAATCAACCCAGGATAAAGAACTAAAGGAAGACTCGTCAGAACAAATAGGAATCGAAAGCTCAGAATCAATAAATATCAAAGAATAAATAAGTACACCTGTTATTGAGGGAATCAGCCAGCTAGTTGCAGTCGCTTTTAGCATTCATATGAAATATTTAGCTTGGCGGGGGAACGTTATCCGTAGTATTAGGCCAGGTGTGGGTAATAAAGCTTTCCTAGTGTGACTAGAGTAGGTCATGGATTTAAAAATGGTAATCATCCAGGAACATAAAAGTAGAAAGAAAGAAGTAGGGAATTAGAAAAAATCACTATTAAAATGAATGGAGTAAGAGGAAATTAGTTAGTCTATAGAAAACAACAGAGCAAGCAATTAATATAATCCAGTGAAAAATGTACGCTCAGTGTGTTTCCATCAAACTCATAAGTGAAAAAGGATTTTGTCACGGTTTTCTCTTTAACGAGGAAGGTGTTATGCAACGAAACCCTCTAGGACTGTTTGAAATAAGTGAAAACTACTGTTGGACCGCCGAATCATTCCATATTTATCGCTGTGGAGCTTGCCGCTGGTTGAACAAAACAGCAACTGAATACGGATACAAAGTACGGACTTTCCAGCCAACCGATACATATGAATTAATCAGGGAAATAATATATAATAACTCGTCAGAATTTCAAGAAATATGCAAGGAAAGTGTAACGAAGATGGATATTCTGCTAGGTCCAGTAATACCAGAACTCACAGTGGCACAACAACAAGTCAGAGGCAAACGTTTTACATTAAGAAACAATAGTGAGATATTTCAATATCCTGAATATCTTACAGTACCAAAAGATAATTTATTCAGGAGCCAAAATTTGCTATTTCAAACCGTGAGTGAAAGTACTGATATCTTCATTCAGCATCTATTTAAGATAGATTATGGTAGTCTTAATACAGATAACCACCTTACGTTTGGATATTGTGCAGTGTGTCAAGTACCATTATTAGCAGTACGTAATTGTAGTTACTGCACGGCGTTACATTTAAGCAAACAGTGTAAGGACGTGTTGAAGCAAATTTTGGAGTGCCCCTTTGCAGAACACCGGAAGTCATTAGAAAATGATGACGAAAGGTGCCGGTTCCAACAAGGAGGTAGTGAATTAATTCAGGCGTGGAGTAAGCAAGCAAGTTGACCAGTTATTTTCAGAAAACAGTAACTATTGGCTAAATCTTAGTGAATAAATTTTTTTTTTGAGAGCTATTTTTATATAAAAATAGAAATAAATAGATAAATTATTATTAGAGTGAATTTATACTGCAATTTCCTGGCAAGGCTCCTCCAAAAGCAGTTGTCATAGAATATACTAAATTCGACACCTGGTGTTCGAATAAATTAAGTAGTATCTAGCAGTACGAAAGAAATAAAAATTAGAGTTTTATAGCTAGACTAGTGATTAAGCTCCCGGTTTGAAAGGTAGAATAAAATAAAGGGGATTTAGTTGCCAGTAAGACAGCATCATCGTGTCAACTTGTTTTGTGTCTGTGTCTCTATAAGAAATTGTATAACACGTTCGTAAGTAAGGTCTTGCAAAAGTTAGAAGAAGTTTATGGAGAAAACTACGGATTTGTGATCACAGAAGGAGTGATAAGTGATTCCTTAAACTTGCTCAACAGTCTGGAACCATACGACAACGTGGTTTTACCGGAAATGTATCGACGAGGAATATTCTTGTGGTTAAACAGTGAGGCAGTGAAAATGGGGCGACCATCCAGAGCGGGTAACCCTACAAATCAGACCCAAGTCTTAGGGCATATTTGCTATGAGAGCTGCGAAGACTACCGAAAGGCATCGGAGGATTGCGCTCGTATGATGGGATACGATCTAATCCTACCGATAGTACCCGGACCAGATATAACGAATAAGCAGCTTCGAATCATCATGAAAGGGTGGCAGTTAAGATACGAAAATGATCAGTTACAATATGTCGAGTATGTTCCTCGACCACTGGATGAATGTACAAGAGAAGATATGCAAGATATGAGAAGTATAGATAGACTATCTTGTAGCATATTTTCATGGAGAAAGAATAGAATGCGGAAGAACATACGCCGAATTTATACATTTGCCTTATGGAGGTACAGGTTTTGCGGACCTATTAACCTTTGATAACTGTGTGCAGTGCTCCCGGCCTCTACCTGTGTGGCGTTATTGTAAGCTGTGCATTTTGAAATACTTAAGCCACGGACCAAAAAATATTTTTCTCATCTGTTGGGAGTGCTGGTCAACTGCCCATCAGAATGCCCTTCAACGTGGAGAAAAGTGCCGTATATGTAAACCTAGCACCATAGGAGAAGAAATATTTTTAAGGAGATTATATGTAGTGTGCCTTTTGAAAATTAGAGACTTTATGTTGAGTAGTGCTTCGAAGTGTTTCTCTTTCAAACATATATATGTGTAAAATTACCTTTTGTTTAGTACTGTGACGGTAAACGTCTTATTAGCGCTAACGGCCCAATCATGTGGATGCCTGCGAGGGCAGCACCTACCGGTTGGGGAAAATGTGACGAAGGTATTCGGCACGCGACGGGACGGAACGCGAGCGTATGAAAATGAACTAGTGGAGGATTAGTACTCGATCTCAGAGCAGCGCAAAAATTGTAATTGGTGTTTTCCGAGTTATCGTCAGTGCCGATACGAGCCGACCTGGAAGTACAACAGCAGTGCCTTCTCCCGTTTGGAAAGTGTGCGTGCAAGTGTGCGTGCAAGTGTGCGTGAGCGGAGAGTTTCGCCATGGAGGGCGAAACCGTAAACGAGAGATACCATCGCCCGCAGATAAATATTGCCGAAAGACTAGCGTGTGCCGTACGAGTCTCCATCACCTCACTTGTTACCCGTGCGAGCGTTAATAAGGTAAGCTGGCCAGCTTGATTTCGCGGTTACTAAATAATTGCTAATAACTAATCTCTCGTGCTCCGTAAGAAGCGTGCATGTAATAACTCGGCGGACAAAGAGCGGCGAGCGATCCGACACTGCATGTTGTTGTCGCGCGCGCGTCTTGTAAACATAAACACGCGGGCCGAATACAGTGTAGCATTAAGAGGCAATAAACGATCTCGCTTATGATATTGATCGTAATTCTGATATTGTTATTTTTCAATAGTAGATAGTTGTTTGACTGACACCCGTTCCCTCCTGCTCTACGATTTTCGAATTTGAACGTGTAGATAACCCCGCGCACTCTTCGATACGATCGCGTGCATAAATTAAATAAACGGATAGCTACCCCGTTACAATATATATATATATATATATATTTTATTCTGATTTAAAATAACTTTGTATAAAAATTTGTAGTTTCGCGCGTATTTAAAAACAGGATGGTCGGCGATTTTGAAACCATTTTTTCTTTATCTGGATGATGAACACGATACGATTCATGTGAAAAATTCAAGGTACAAGCATACTTAGGTGACGGCTCGTAGAATATAATTGCAATTTATATTTCCGAGAGTTGCAAGAAATTGACATATAGTAATGTATACTTGATATAATACAAATGATAGTTGTCTATGGCTTACTTGTAGTAATGAAGATGTTCTTACAGGAACATCAATAATCACACCATTGTTTCCCATGCGATACAGCCTTCATTCCATTGCGCATGCACAGGGCGTGAATCATAGAAACAATATATCTTTTTTATAATTTTCATATAATACATAGATTACTTTTCATTATAATCGTATGGGCAAATCAAATCAGGATCTAGAGCAACTTTTCGTCACTTCCGGATTTAAAATATATTGCATAATGACCGAGATTTTGACGTTCGAATTCGTAAGTGATACGAGGTAAATTATTAAATTTGCGTAAAAACTCAAAATGAACAACTAAATCAAATAAAGTAGATGAATTAGGCAATAAAAAAGCTACTTATTTATGTATTAAATATTTTTTGCATTAATTATACTGCCTGAAAATGTGGAGGGGGGAGGGGTACTTTCACAACCCGAGGGATATTTTTCGAGCTTCATCACTGCACTGTTTCGATGTCCAATACATTATGCATAGCGCCGTCAAATTTAAAACTACTGTAGTTCACGCGTGCGAAGTGGTAATTCTCCTATCTGATTAATCATAGCACCATTTATAATAGAAATACTGAACATTTTTTTTGACGTTTACTTTAACGATAATTAATAAATTATTATTTCAGTTTAAAAAGAAAATTAAGATTATTCGGTTGGTATATGGAAAACTTTACTAACATAATTCCTCGTGAAGACAAAGAATTATTAAATAGTTCCCGCAGCAACTATTATTTTACTTAATTATTCGGCAACCATCAAAAGAAAAAATTTTTCGTAGCGATTTTTGGGAAGAGCATTGAAATGGTTTACCGTTTATATATTCTGTGAAATATTTTTTATAAGTAGTTGCCAAGTCAATTTAATTCAAATGAATTATACTTGTTTATTCTTATTATTATCTTATTTAAATATACTAGCCAGTTTATCAGCGCGTGTAACAAGTGTTATTTACTATATGTTTGAATGTTTGATGTAATTTATAAATAAGTATCTATATCATTGATAACACAGGCCGACAAAATTTAAAAAATGGAAAAACCCAGAAACCAGACAGTACGTTCCCAAACATTTTGGTGCGCTGAAACCGAATCTGACCTCAGAATTGCTCCATCATCCTAGGTTTTCGAGAAATCCTAACCTAAAAGTTCAAAAAACACGATTTTTCACTATATTTCACGTAGTATTACGTCGTAAGCCAATTTTATTTTAAAAAACGAGTAATGCTATCTCAAAGTACTACTCTTACCCTTCAAAACCCTTTTTTCAGATTTAAAAAATCTTTTTTTCCATCGAGATAACGTAGATTGAGTTTGAGTGATTTAGCGATTTCGTTACAGCACGAAATAGTGGCGAATTTCCGAATAAGGAGTTATAGTGTAATTATATGTTTTTTGGGTCACTGAATCCAAATTTAACGTCAGAATGACTCTATAATCTCAATTCCCTTAACCCTAGAGCCCCATAACCTGTGACGCTGTAACCTCTGACCGACATACCCCAATTTCCTTAACCCTCGAGCCCTTTAACCTGCTGCGGTATAACCCCCGACCCTCACACCCCAATTTCCTTAACCCTCGAGCTCTTTAACCTGTTGCGGTATAACCCCCGGCCCTATCGAGGGTTAAAGAAATTCGGGTTTGGTGGACGGGGAATACCGCTGGGTCAATGGAAAAACGATAGACGTCATTTCTGCGGTAAAAGAAGGTAGAAGAATTTGTGTCTGTGATAGGAAAATTCATATCCAACTTACGTATACAAGTACAATTTACGTTTACATATAAGTGTCTATAACTTGCGAAATCGGTCAGCTAGGATTTTTAATCTTACATTTTTCTGGTCTACTAACGATGAAGAAAGTATCTACATTAGCAGATATCGGATTCACTTAGGGCCTACATTTCCTTACTTGAGGATAACCGTGTATGACATTGCTCAAAAACTACAAATTTTTGTGCTTCGTTCTTCATCCGTGTTAGGGATCGTGTTTGAGCGGCAGGCTAACGGATAAGTCACTGGAATTAAATACTTTCTATTATTTCTCATATAACACTGCGTGCAGTACTTTTACTGATCTTTATTATTACTTTATCTTCTAGAAATTTAATTATATTTACCCATTTCGTTATTAGACTAAGTTTATAATATTACTCGTTATTTCCAATTAACTTATAAGTTATTGAAGATGTCGGTATGTAGAATTCCATGCAAAGGAAAAATCGATTCCTTTTGTAATATCTGCGGTAAATTTGAGGTAGCTCGACTTCGTCGATTAATCACTGATATCATTAAAGATCAGTTTGAAGAATGTTACGAGAGACCTATGAAGAATTTAGACAAACCATGGGTTCCTAAATACGAGGTGTGATCAAAAAGTAAGGTGAATTTTTATTTTTCTCAAAAAATATTTATTTATTCATCAATTTTTATTTTATCTCCTTCAAAGTAATCCCCCTCGGATATAATGCACTTATGCCAACGCTTTTTCCAATCCTCAAAGCATTTCAAAAAATCATTTTTTGTGATCTTGTTTAGTTCATCCTTCGATGCCGTCTTTATCTCCTCAATCGTGGCAAAACGCCGTCCTTTCATGGGCCTCTTCAGTTTTAGGAACAAGAAGAAGTCACAGGGGGCCAGATTTGGGGAATACGGTGCCTGTGGCATCGTTACTGTGTTGGTTTTAGCCAAAAATTCGCGCACAAGCAACGATGTGTGAGCAGGGGCGTTATCATGGTGCAAAAGCCAATTTTTATTTTTCCACAAATTCGGACGTTTCTGGCGGATCACTTCGCGCAAATTGCGCATAACTTGCAGGTAATATTCCTTATTTACTGTTCTACCCTGTGGCAAGAACTCATGATGCACCACGCCCTTGCAGTCAAAAAAAACTGTAAGCAAAACCTTTACATTTGATCGAACTTGGCGTGCTTTTTTTGGTCTTGGTGATCCATAATGCCTCCACTGGGACGATTGAGTCTTAGTCTCGACGTCATAACCGTATACCCATGTTTCGTCACCTGTTATAACCCTGTTGAGTAAATCTGGATCATCGTTGACGTCATTCAGTAGCTCTTGGGCGATGCTCATGCGACGTTTCTTTTGTTCGAAATTGAGCAATTTCGGAACAAACTTCGCTGACACACGTCTCATGTCTAAAACACTCGTCAAAATTGATTGGCACGAACCAAATGAGATGCCAATATCATTAGCAATTTCTCTAATGGTAATTCGACGATTTCCCAACACTATTTTCTTCACTTCTTCAACATTCTCATCAGTTGTTGATGTGCTGGTGCGTCCAGAACGAGGTTCGTCGTCGGTGTCTTCTCGGCCTTCTTGGAAGAGTTTATACCACTTGTAAACATTTTTTGGCTTAAAGTAGACTCACCGTATGCCACTTTCAGCATTTCAAGTGTTTTGGAACATTTGATTCCATTTTTCACACAAAATTTAATGCAAACTCTTTGATCCATGTTTTTAGACAGCAGCAAATCGTGGAGCACGCAAAACACTTCTAACCTTGATGCCTCTCACAAACAAACCAAACATACTACAAAGCTGAAATTTGGAATGTATGTTCTAGACGAGTGTACCGACATAACCAAATAAAAAAGTCGAAGATCGAACGGACGTAGCCCGCTAAATTTCAAAATTCACCTTACTTTTTGATCACACCTCGTATATTTGTGAAGACTGCCGCCGAAGTTTGAAAAACTGGAATAAAACTAAAATCGAAGTTGTTCTCCAACCAACAATATGGCGTGAACCTAAAAATCACCATGATAACTGTTACTTTTGTAAATGTGATACTTTAGGTTTTAATCATAATAACAAAGCTTCACTCCTTTATCCGAACGTTTCTAGTGTAACAGCAGCTCAGTATGGAAAAATAAAAAGAAAAAAAAATTCTGATTCTGAGCCATAAAAACTTCAACCAATAGAAGTTCCGGTAACAGACAAAAGCAGCAGTAGTGATGAAGAAGATTTTTCTGACTCAGAAAAGCCCAAACTTTTCGACCAAATTTCTTTGGATGATGTGATCCGTGATTTGAATCTTCCGAAAGATTCTTCGGAACTCTTAGCTTCAAGACTAAAAGAAAGAAATCTTTTATTACCTGAGACCAAAGTTTCTATTTACAGGAAGAGAGATATTAAATTTCGGCCATATTTTACTTGCGTGGATAACCTTGTTTACTGCAACGATATAAAGCATCTCATCAGTTTATATGGAGTGCAAGGAGGTTATAATCCAGAGAACTGGCGACTCTTCATGGATGTATCTGTACAAAGTCTCAACGCAGTACTTCTGCACAATGGGAATGAGTATGCAGCTATTCCCATTGCTCATTCCACTGTGATGAAAGAGTCTTACGATAACTTTCGATTCCTTCTTGAGAAAATCAATTACAATGAACACAAATGGCTCGTTTGTGGCGATTTCAAGATGATCAATATATTAGTTGGCTTGCAATCTGGAAATACGAAGCACCCCTGTTTTTTGTGTCTCTGGGACAGTCGTGCACGAGAAGAACATTGGGTTCGGAAAGAATGGACGAAAAGAATCGGAATGGTTGTTGGATCACACAATGTCGTCCATGAGAACCTTGTTGATACTAAACATATCTTGTTACCTCCACTCCATATAAAACTGGGCTTGATGAAGCAATTCGTCAAGGCAGTAGATAAGGAAGGCGAATGTTACAAGTATCTTCAGGGCAACTTTCCTAAATTGTCTGAAGCGAAAATTAAGGAAGGCATATTTGTAGGGCCAGACATTCGAGCACTTATGAAAGATGATGAATTCCTCTTGACAATGACGACTAATTAGAGAAATGCTTGGATAAGTTTCAAAAGTGTCACCGAGAATTTTCTCGGAAACTACCGGGACCCTAAATACAAAACTATTGTGTCGACAATGCAACAGAATTTTCAAAAATTAGGGTGTTTGATGAGCCTGAAAATACACTTTTTGTTTTCATATTTGGAATACTTTCCGGACAATGTTGGGGCGTTCAGTGAAGAAATGGGTGAAAGATTTCAGAAACAAAGAGAAACATTATCAAGGTAGATGGAATGAGAGCATGATGGCTGACTATTGCTGGGCTCTACACCGACACGATACATTGACAGATCATCATAGACGCAAATCTCTTAAACGTTCATTTCAAGATAAATGACAGCGTTTTCATAAAAAAAAGAAGTGGAAAACTGTAGGGTTGCAGATATTCAGATGGAATACTCATAAACTGAATAAATGAGATTTAAAACGCGTAATTGAAAGCTGCGTAGAATACGAAGGCTTGGATATTGAAGGGATTGAAATACAGAGACATACGGTTATATGATAGCAGCTTGAAGTGCTGATTGAGGAAATTCTGGCAAAGGAGTCTGAGGTTGCAGACTTGCAGGGCTCGAGGGTTGAATATAATTTGGAGGCTTGAGGTATTCTGCGTAGCGAATTTCGGTATGAGGGTTGGGGGTTATAGCGTCGCGGTAATAGGGCTCGAGGGTTGAGGAAATTGGGGTGTGAGGGTCGGGGTTTATAGCTTCGCAGGTTAAAGGCTCGAGGGTTGAGGAAATTGGGGTGTGAGTGTCGGGGGGTTATACCGCAGCAGGTTAAAGGGCTCGAGGGTTAAGGAAATTGGGGTATGTCGGTCAGGGGTTACAAGATTAAAAATCCTAGCTGACCGATTTCGCAAGTTATAGACACTTATATGTAAACGTAAATTGTACTTGTATACGTAAGTTGGATATGAATTTTCCTATCACAGACACAAATTCTTCTACCTTCTTTTACCGCAGAAATGACGTCTATCGTTTTTCCATTGACCCAGCGGTATTCCCCGTCCACCAAACCCGAATTTCTTTAACCCTCGATAGGGCCGGGGGTTATACCGCAACAGGTTAAAGAGCTCGAGGGTTAAGGAAATTGGGGTGTGAGGGTCGGGGGTTATACCGCAGCAGGTTAAAGGGCTCGAGGGTTAAGGAAATTGGGGTATGTCGGTCAGGGGTTACAGCGTCACAGGTTATGGGGCTCTAGGGTTAAGGGAATTGAGATTATAGAGTCATTCTGACGTTAAATTTGGATTCAGTGACCCAAAAAACATATAATTACACTATAACTCCTTATTCGGAAATTCGCCACTATTTCGTGCTGTAACGAAATCGCTAAATCACTCAAATTCAATCTACGATATCTCGATGGAAAAAAAAGATTTTTTAAATCTGAAAAAAGGGTTTTGAAGGATAAGAGTAGTACTTTGAGATAGCATTACTCGTTTTTTAAAATAAAATTGGTTTACGACGTAATACTACGCGAAATATAGTGAAAAATCGTGTTTTTTTAACTTTTAGGTTAGGATTTCTCGAAAACCTAGGGTGATGGAGCAATTCTGAGGTCAGATTCAGTTTCAGCGCACCAAAAACCTTTGGGAACGTACTGTCTGGTTACTAGGTTTTTTTCCTTGTCGGCTCGTGTAATTTTTAAATTATTAATATATTTAACTACGGTATCAATATATTTTTGTTTGCACGAGATTAACTTCCCATTTGTTTTGATTGTTTTGATAGATTAGATTTCTCTTTAACTCGAACTTGAAATTTGAATCGAATCGAATTTTGATCATCCAATGAAAAACCGTTTCAGCGTGATCACGTTCAATCGAAATGATTCGAGTTCAATTCGCTTGCTCGTCTTATAGACCGCAATAATATAAAGGTTAGATAGGCTTTCGTTAAATGTAGTACGTTCAGCGCTACAGTTTTAAACAACAGTCACTTTTGCTCACTACCGGAGCTCGATTACCCTAGCCTGCAAAGTGTAATGGACAATAAAAATAAAAAATACCATTCGAAACATCTCTAATTGAACCCTCCAAAAATGCTCATTATTTTAATTGAACCCCTTCAGTTGTCCCAAAAAAAATTAAAAACTATGATAATTTTTTCGTTTTTTGGAACTGCGATATCTTTAGTAATACTTAATATTTTTGTAAAAGAAACAAGGCAAAAAATTGAACCTTTGCTCGTTTTAATTGCACCCCTCTTACTTTTTCAAAATTATTAATATATATTTCAAAAACAACAATCTAACTTTATTGTATGTTCTTTTTAAATAGATTATTGGGTTATTTGGAAAGAACATACAATAAAGTTAGATTGTTGTTTTTGACATATATATTAATAATTTTGAAAAAGTGAGAGGGGTGCAATTAAAACGAGCAAAGGTTCAATTTTTTGCCTTGTTTCTTTTGCAAAAATATTAAGTATTACTAAAGATATCGCTGTTGCAAAAAACGAAAAAATCATAGTTTTTAATTTTTTTTGGGACAACTGAAGGGGTTCAATTAAAATATTGAGCATTTTTGGAGGGTTCAATTAGAGATGTTTCGAATGGTATTTTTTATTTTCACTGTCCATTACACTTTGCAGGCTAGGGTAACCCCGCTCACTACCGGTAGTGTTGGTACTAAGTAATCGAACTAGATATTTTTAGCGATGTTATTAGAGTTGCGATTCGCGTCCGTATCCGTCCGCATTCATACGTAGCTATGGGACCGGGGCCTAAATGCCAAATGGATATAAATGGCAGGGTCGAGAGATCTGTCCAGCAGTTAACTTCAGACTTCACAATTTTCGCTCTCACTTTACGAAAATTGTGAGGTCTGAAATCAACAGCTGAAAGCTTTTTAACAGAATCGCCCAGCTCTGATAAATGGATATAAATAGAATCAAACAAAATTATTAGTTTGTTTATTTTTCTCAAATTTTGAATTATAAAAGAAAGTATGGATCTCAGTAAAGTGTTTCATCCTATCATTACATCAATACAAAAAATAGCTTTATATGAAACAAAATCTGTAAGCATTATAATTATTACAATAAATACACTAAATAAATAAGTTAATAAAAATATTTTTCATATGTTTTTAATTAGCATTTTTATCTAATGGGTTCAAATAATACATTAACTAGATTTCGAGTTCTCAAAATTGATAGAATGGAACCAAAAAATTTACATGTTATAGATGATAAGATAGAATATACTCAAGATGAAATAAGAGATCTTGTAAAAATGATTGATTTAGGTAATCGAAATAAAACTAATCAAAAAAACAATACAAGTGGAGTTAGTAAATTAGTTTCTGCATTCGGCATTATTGGTAACAATCTTAAATTTTTGACTAGTGAATAAGTTTTATGTTAACGATATTAAACTTTTGATTGTTTAAAAAGTTTATAATTTCTGAATCTCTTCATGTCAATATTTTATGTTGGTTAAATATAAGTTATGTTAATATATCAGTAACACTATATAATAATAATTCCATTATTCTTGTCAATCGATTATATTATTTAAAGATGAATAATGTTAACTTTTATCAATTTATAATACTCAGTAGTATGCTATTATATAGCATATATCATCATTTATTGCTACAAGTTTTTAAAAATAAAATATCTTTGTATTCAAAGTACCAATATATATTTTATTAAAAGTACCATAAAAATATATTTTTGTTAAATAGTATATAAGATTAAAAATAGTGATTTATTCACAATTAATGATTATTTTTAAGCAATAGTTGTTTCAAAATAGGTATTTGAAGTTTGCAGTTCTTTGATTGAAGACTCAAAAACTGAACAATGATTGCAAAAGTGAATAGAGAATATTAATTCCCAAATTATGACACATCTGAATAAATTATTTAAAAACATAGCATCTGTGTAGTATTTTTTACAGATAAAGTAAAGATATGAAATAATGGTCAAATAAAATGCAAGTTTTGTACATGAAATTTCTTATTATATTTGATTTGGAAATTTTATAACCATTCTATGTGATGGAATAGGATGAGTAATCATAAGTATATAGTAAATAAAATCGAAAATAAAAAATAAACTTGGCAGTTACTAAAACATAGATAAATCTATAAAAATAGAACAATTATTTGTTAAAATTTATAAGTTAACAGTTCTTCTTACTTATGCTTATGCTCCACTGAAAATAAGTATACGAATGTTGTATAGAATATTTACGAAATTTGTACAAGAATATATATAAATATTATACAAATTTTGCATGAAATTTTTACAAATTTTGTACGTAATAATCAACTTGTTCTTAAAAATTGAATGAATAAATAATATACGCTTATTGTAAATCAAATAACGTGACAGCTTCTATAGAAGATGAACTATATATGCAAAATGAAAAAATCAAAGAAAATGAATGAGCTAACTAAAATTTGAATTTTACACCTTCATGTTAGCAGATTTGTAATTTACCGTTTTGCTAACGACGACGGTAAGGATACATACGATTTTTTTTTATTACATGGAATGTGAACATTGTTTATGAATTATTCCATCGTATTTATAAATAATTTAACAAAAAAAATAATTAAAAAGAAACACACACACACACAAGTACAATTCTGGTAGTATGAAAGTTTTGGGTTTATATCTCAATCGGGTCGGTTATTCTTCTTTATTTTGTTATTTTTTTATATCTGATTCATCTTGTAAAGATGCCCACGTTATTTTGCTAATAACACAACCTCTCATAATTTCAAAATGGAAAAAATCCAAAAACGAGATAGTATATTTCCGTAAGTTGTCGAAGCGTTTCATCGGAATCTGGCTTGAGAATTGATCCATCACTTAAGGTTCTTGAGATATCTTAACCTAAAAGTGTGAAAATAACGATATTTTGCTATGTTCGAAATTATGTAACACCGTGAATACATTGTTTTTTTTCAAAAACAAAATCATTACAAAGTATCAGTTATTTCCATTAAAACCAATTTTTCGGATTAGAGTTATCTTGTTTTTTCATTAAGATATCATTGATTGAAGTTAAGTACTTTAACCTTGAATTAAACCCCAATTGCCTTAACCTAACCTCTGATCCCTGTAATCTATGACCATATAAGTCTGGGCTTATATAAGGTCCTGGACCTATGAACTTCAATTGTACAAATTTTGCAAAGAATCTGTAGGAAATTTGTACAAGAATAGAATCGAAATCTTTACAAAATTTGGTCCCGACTCCTGTAACCTCAGGCCATATAACCTATGAAAAATCGATAAAAAAATCTCTAATCCAAAAATGTAAGGTTTAAAGAGCAAGAGTATGATGGTTTTATTAGACTTATAAAAAAATTTATTCACAGTGTTACATAACCTTAACATAACAAGTAATCGTGATTTTTGTACTTATGGGTTAGGATATATCGAGAACCTTAGGTGATGGAAGATTCAAATTCAGCTTATCGAATACCGTCGAAAATACACTATAATATTTCTGGGGTTTTCTGAATGTTGGGCATTATAATATGCGTATTTATTCAATTTTTTTGAAAGAGAAATTTCGTTTGAAATTTATACAAAACTTATACAAAAATTGTACCAAACTTGTACTAATTTTGTACACATTTCTTTTGAAAAATTCATGTACAAATTTCGTACGAATATTGCACAAGATGTGTAAAGATTTCGATTCTATTCTTGTAAAAATTTCCTACAGATTCTGTACAAAATTTGTATATTTATTTCCAGTGGGATAGAGGTTAAGTAATAAAAATTATGATTAGATATTAATTTAGACTATCGATGTGAAATGGAGGTACGAAATTGGATCAATAAATACTTAGAAAATCTAAGGGATGGTGCGCAAGGTTTCACAGTGGGAATATTATTATAGCATTAATGGTGCAGAAAAAAAATGTATATAAAAAATTACAGATAGACTACTCTATTGAAAAAAAAATCACGTGATTTTTAACGTTATATCACATGATTATTAAGGAAGACTTGGGATACAAATATTACGTAATATTACGTTGTAATTTGTTTTGTAATATCACATGACTATTAGGGTAGTTCAAAGACAGAAATGCTATATTAGACAGAAATATCATAATATTATCTAATTTATTAAATAATATAACATGATTTTTGGTCAAGTCCTAAGAGACGGAATTCTACGTGATTTCTTACCTGACATCACCTGATTTCTTGTCGAATCCCAAGAGACGGGAATGCTACGCGAATTCATGTGATTTGTTACTTACCATCGTATGACTATTGCACTGTTACGTCTCACAACGTATTTTTGCAGAGCTTTCTATTTTTTAACATTGTACATACAATTCCGAAATTCAAACTCTTGAAGACACTAAAATTATGTATACATTTGCAGAAAATCATTGAACTTACACAAACCCTCACTACGAACGAACACACCGCGAAACAAAATCTTTGTATTCAGCGAATTATGATGTAGCAAACGACGACTATTTTAATTGCTAATGTTGAAAACAAGTAATGTAATAAAGATATTATAAAAGGTCTTACCTACGCTTTTGCGAGCAGTTTTTATAAGTTTTTTTAAAAATTTGTACTTAGAGCTCCGTACCACGCCAGTTCGACAATTCGGTGTTACTTTTACTTCTACTTAACTCATAAAACTTTTATTCCAAACGAACCGTATTAGAAACCTTTCTATTATTTTTTAATAAACACTACTTACAACTTATTTGTTAGCAGTTACAAAGTGAGACTTGTTTTATCGATTTATTTCAACATTACCTATCCTGATTTATAGACGTATTCAACAAACGAGCCCCAAGGTATAATAATAAATAATTATCTACTTAAATAATAGGTTTAACACCAGGTAGTTAACGCCCAAGACGTAACAATAGTTTCCGATACTATTTAAATAAATTTTTGAACAAACAAAACAATAAAAATAAATAAGTGTCAACTGGAAATCCGTAGTCTCACAATAAACGAGGATAAACCAAGCAGATAAACGAGGATAATACATGAGCATAAACCGTAGAGTTTTAGCCAGTTTTTTTATATTTTAACGTATAGTTCTAAATAAATTTGCAGTTCTAAAAAAAAAAAAAAAAATACAGTTCGAAATTTTTACTATAACGCGTAGTTCGGAAATTCGTTTTATAAATAAGAGAGAAAAAACTCGTTTAATTATCTGTCGATAAATTATATTTCTGCATTCTGTATACATATATAAAACGTTGAGCAAATATGAACAGTTTAAATCTCTTTTATTCTTATATTTTATTCAATATATTATTATTCTATTAATGTACTATCACATGCTAAAAAAATTAATACGATTTCTTCAATAGCTGAACTTAAAAACAGCATTTCGTAATTGGAGGCTGTTATACTTTTTTATTTTTTTTTCTGATGAAATCACAGGAGGATCAAAAATACCGTTAAACTATTCTTGCTCTTTAGCTGTTGAACAGTCTTTGTTTTGTCTTTCTTTTTTATCGAGCTACTTACAAATAGCTGGTCTTGGATCCCATGATGCCAACAGTGGCATATTGAAATATATATAGAAATAGGTTTTCACTTTCAACAGAAATTGATGATCTATGAGCAGATTTTAAAATATTTGCTCAACTTATATGTCTTTCAATGTCCACACTGGGGAGTTTTAACATCTAGAATTCTCGATTATATTGTTAAAAAATTAGAACAAGTTTCAAGTTTAATCAAAATCTTAACTATTTCTACCAGAGATAACTTGGTTAATTTCTCATGCAATTTCAAATCTACATCTTCGTTTTATTCTAATTCTAAAGCTGTTTGATTAAGATTTATAGTAACACATTTGTACAATTCTCCAAGGCTTAAAGATTTATCAAAATCTGTAAATAGTTTTAATACTTTATTCGGTAAAGTTAATAAGCGACCGCGATAATTCATTAATTGCAACGTCTCTTTTTCCGGAGACATAAATTGTGCCGAACCGAATATCTTTCATTTGACGTCAACTCAATTCCTTTCAATAAGTACTTTTCTGCTTGAGTGAATACAATTAGCTTATTTAATGCTTCGACTCAGCCACTAAAGGTTTGATTTTTAATCTATTTAATTGTTTGATGACTTGTTACACGTAGTAACTCATATTCAATATGGTTGTGTTATTAATTTGTAAATTATTTGGAATCTAAAAAAATTTTCTAGCACGCCAGCTACCCAAGATAGCAAGTATAAGTTATCTTTACTTGTAAGTTACTTTAATTATCCACGCGGTTCATTCTTATTGCTTCTTTGAAAATATAAAACTAATACATTTCATGATATCAATGTAGAAGTTAGCAACTTTGTTTTATTCTCCATCCAACGAACGTTATAAACTTCTGGTAAATCTAATAATTTAAGTTTTTTCACCGCTGCTAAGTCTAAGTTTCTTAGTACGCAGACCACTCATGTGAAAAAAAGGCTATCTCAGATGTTTCAGTAATTACTTTTTTAACAGAGAGATAACTGTTTATTTGAAAAGAAAGTAAAATGTTTAATGTGTGCAAAATTGAATAAATTGAAATTACCTATGTACTGCACATTAAATGTTAAGTAATGGTGATAAAATAAATTCTTCTTATGCTTCAATGAACTTTTTTCAAGTATTTTTCGAGGAGCACCTGTAATTCGTTTTTATTGCCAGTATTTACGACAGCTCCATTCATAATTATAGATGATATTTTTTTCATCAACAGGATTATTTTGTTCTTTTCAATTATCGAGACAATTGTAGTCTTACAACCTTTAATGACTGCGCCTAGCAACCCTTTAGCACCTCTTTCTTAAGGTTCAGCTGCACCGAAAAGTATAGTTCTTGCAATCCAGTTTTCGAGAATAACTTTCATCATAAAATAGATTTTATCAATTTGTTTTCTGTTCACTAATCCATTTCAACGAAGTGAAATTGCAATTGCAGAGTTTAATTTTTCTTCAAAACGTGATCTAACACATTTCACGATAATTTCTAGAAATTCTCTAAACTACGAAAAAATAAGGTATTGAAGATCATTATATTCTTGATTAAAGGTTTCGAAATCAAAGTTTTCTGCTGCTCATCAAGTTGCTCATCACAACTCTTGCAGGGAAAGTATTTGTTGACAAAGTCAATCTCTTAGCGTTACCATAAATATGAATTAATAATTTTCCAATTTTATTGACTAAGAATGAGTTGGCTTGACTAATTGATCGCATAGGCGTTTTTTGCAAGAGTTGTGAAATGTTTAGCTTTGAGATCATATAAGCTTTCAAGCATGTTTTATGCTCTTGAATGTCCACGTGAGCTTTTAAAATTCCTTTTCTGTATTGCGTACTATTTTTCGTTGCAATACGTGGTTGCTTTCTGTTAGTGGAGTTGAGTTTGATATATGAGGGAATTGAATGTAGCATTTGCATCTCACATAATATTTTTTTCTGCTCCGTAAATTTATGAAAATGAAGCTCTGTGGTGCTGAGCTAATTAATAGTGGTTTAGATTCTTATGGCCTATTCAAAATCGGCTGTTCTTGATTTTGTGATATATTATTATTATGCTCATCAATTCTTCGTCGAAGATTCGTCTAGATGCTCATCAATCAAAAATATTAAATTTTGTTTGTTTTGACTTTCAAGAGAGGTTAATGATAACCAATACAGATGTATACAAACTTTTCTTTACTATTTCAACTATCGATTCATCTTTTTTTTTTGTAATTGTGATTGAGGGAGCTGGTCAAAGAAGTTTCAAATATCTGATTTAGAATTTGTCTATAAAAGCTTTTTATATTTGCCATTATAAAAGCTTTAGTCAATCATGCCATGTATTGCGGTTAGACTTTAAATTCTTGAAAGCGACGTTGGTTACCTTATAATATACTCTGATAGTAGCTTTACATTTTCGAAAATAATAAGCGTAAGCTGTAAAGTCGTAGCTAAAAAGAGGATCAATAATAATTAATACATTATATTGTATAAAAATTTTAAAATTAAAAAAAAGATAATAATTAGAGCTACAAGGGATCATACGTAAGCAGCGCAGCAAAGAGAGAGAAAGCGGGTAAGCAAAGAGAGGGAGCCCAATTACGAGATGGTACTTACATGCTCACCGGCCATGCCGTCGTAAATATTGCTGCTCTAGTATCGACACTAAATATTTTAACTAAATCGCCTCGCGGTTTAAAAAACTGGCTACAGTGGTGGTGGAGTGTAGGGCTCTTGAATTTGTTCAGACGCCCCAGCAGTGTCTTGTCCAAAGGAACATTCACCACTGCACTAGCGAGAAAAGGTACTGCCACAAAATAATCTATCTACGTGTATCTTTGCTAAGTCCGTATAAGACACTGCCGTACAAAATAAAAGACTAAAGTGATCCGCGCGAGCAGAGACACGCGTTGTCCGCCTCACGTCCACCAGCTAATTGCCAATCCTAGCATCCCCCACTCTCGCTCCTTGACCGTGTATCGTGTCTCCTTGTTCTCGTCTCAAAAACCTAAAGGTATCTCCACATACGAACATACACGCATATGCGGGTCTCTCCGCCTATAAGCCCCGCAATTAGCATAGTGCTCTCTCTCTCTCCTACCTTTATAGCTGCTGCTGCTTCATATATTAAGCTTTATAGTATAATATAATAGTATAATATTTATTTTAATACTTAAGGGGAGGGGGAGAGAGAGACATAACGAATGAAACTTAAATTCGTTATTAGCCAAAGCGACTAGAACAGCGTCCCCACGCCTCGTGCGCTCCCCCGTTAAGTCGTGTGTGTGCGTTTTAAGATTACGCATATTATAATTTATATATGCTTGAATGCATATATAATCATATATATTATTTAATATATATGCATATATATTGTATGCACAATTAATCATAACGTATTCATTCATGCATGTATCCATGCATGTACTGATTATTAATCAAGTAGAGAAACGGGGGAGGAGAGGTGTCAATAGTAAATATATACATTGTTTTTTTCTAAAATAGAATTTTTTTATTGATAAAAAATAAATCTTATTTTACAAGTCATTTATTAAAAGCATACTTACAGAAATCCTTCAGTAATTTCATCGCTCTCTTCCCAATCCATGCAGCAACCATTTATGCAAAACTTTTTCATAAATTTGACGTTTTGATGTGCGCACGTCGTTACATATTTACCGTTATGATTAGGATACACAGTAACTGTTTTCATATTTTCGAAAGAAGAATAGCTCCAATCATTCAAGTCGAAAACTTTAAGGCCATATCGTTTTAACCATGTTTTTTTTACGAAAATTTTTTGTGGCATCTTTGAGTGTACCTGTGATGATGAATTTATGCTTTTCGTATTTAAAATTACCAGAGTCCCATTGTAATTCATGGTAGTAGAATTCCATCCAAATATTATGACACTTACATTTTTCAGTTAGTCTTCGCCATGGAAAGGGAGGTTTGAATAATAGTACAAGTGGTTCTTCGTCGCAGTTAAGCGGAAGTATCGCTATCTTCTTTAAGGCATACGTTTTATCGGGCATCATAAAATCTTACATATCCACTATGTACTCCATTCTGGCTGTTACTGAGATGTTTGAAGGAAGAATCATCTTTATAATATAACAATCTCCACTCATTAAATAAATTTCTTCACATTCTCATTTATTAAATTGTATTGAACGATGCGATCATATAAAATGAGATAATACGCTGTTGTTCCTTCAGGAATATTTTTCCTTGATTCAAAGCCCAAGTGTACATCTACTGCAGAGTTCTTCAATATCTCATTTTGTTTAGTACCATCATCATCATCAATGACAGTGAGTAGTACTTGTTTTATGAACGTAGTTTTGTTTAGCATCAGTTCAGAGCCTTTACCGTAGTATACCTTTTGGAAATTGGCATTCGTGTCGTACAACATTGCCAACTTATGCTTATTTATGTAAATATTAAGATTGCTATACGGATAACACTGAGAGTTGAGGAAAAGTTTCACGTTACTAATGTTGCAAAAATCGAAAGCGCTAGCATTAACTAATGGAATAGTTTTTTGTTTAGTTTGACAAGCTAAGATGATAAAACGTGATTTTTCAAGTTGATTTGCAGTTTTGACTGTCCATATATGATTTGTGTTCATAGATAGCATTAGATACTCATATAATTCCTAATTACGAAAAATCATTGAAATGTTTCTTTCTCTTCTCAGAAAATCAAGTAGACGAATTTTTTGAGTATTCGATGCAGTCACGTACGGCCTAAACCATTCGATGCGCGTTATATCGATCTTGAAGTTTTCGATGTTTGTTTCTATTTCTACTTTTATTGTTTGGATAACGGCATTTAAATCACTAAATATTCTTCATCGTTGATTATTTTCTGCTCATTTTGTTATTTATCCGGCATTTTTAGCAATTCAATTTTGATTGGATTGGGCGATAACCGATTTCTCATAACAGTTGTGAGATTAATGTTTTTGTGATTATCGATTTCTATCACATTTAGCTCATACCTTATTTCCTCAAACAAGTGATAGATGGTCAGGTTCACAAATAGAGTATTCATTAAGACTGTATGCTTGTCGTTGCACAATCTACCACAAATACGCAATAAGCTACGAGATGGTAAAAGACACAAGTCTTGATGTTGAATTTCATCGCTATTTTTGAAAGATGCATTGGTGTACGGTTGATGAGTCTGAATTTCATAATGATCTAAGAATTCATCAAAGGCTTGTGATGTTTGTATCACTTATTATTTATATTATAGTTCGTACTCTCGTGGTCTGTCGCATTAATGAGTAAGAATTCGATTCGTTTTCAAAATGATTCTAATTATTACTATGAGATAAAATAATAAATAATATATATGATTATATGAGTGAAATCACTATGAGAGAAAGAACTTAGGTATTAGCCAAGTTTATTCAATCTCATGCGCTCACTTTGCAAGGCTAGGAGTGAATACTAGCCTGTACAAAAATCAGCGTATTTATACACAGATTTTCCCGCCTATTTTTGCAGGACAGCTCTCTTCGAGTTGTTTACGCAATTGTGAGAAATCATTTTTTGGAATCAAAATTCTTTTATTCACTTTCTCGGTCACAGCCGTCATTCTCGAGTAAAAAATTATCAAAATACCGGAAATAGAAAATTCGCCTCCAAACTTTGCAACCACGCATTTTTGATCGGAGTTTTACGGTTCTCACTGCAAGGAGATAAATGCTCTTAAAGATCATAGTTTTCATATAAATTTTCATATAAATTTATGAAAAATACAAAAAAAAAATAAAAAAAATATACAAAAGCAATACAAAAAATATGATTCTCAAAAACGTTTACCTCCTCGTGGTGAGAATCGGGCAACTCTGAATTACGAAAAAATATGAGGCAAAAAACGCAGAACTGCCATTGTAAAACCATTGTACATCCTTTTGAAAGCATGGTTGGTAAATTTGGAGGCGAATTTTCGATTTCAGGTATTTTGATAATTTTTTACTCGAGAATGGCGGCTTTGACCGAGAAAGTGAATGGAAGGATTTTAATTCCAAATTTCACGTAGAATACGATTGTATTTTTTATTTTTCCTGAATTGCTATTTTTGAGTTTGCAGTTCGCTATCTTGGATACACCATTTTGAATTTTGATAAGATAATGATGAATTTGGATCTAATGGTGCTGAGAGTTCATAAAACTATTCAATAAAGAGGATTGAAGACCATACAGTGTCTATAAAATTGTGTAAGTACGTTATTTTAGCTGACGTATCAAGGCCGCTATCTTAAAAATCAATTTTCTGAGCTAATTTTGCTAATATGCATCCAATTTATTGTTACAAGACTTAGAAAAGTCATTTTCCCCGCTAAAACTTTGATTATACTTAAAAAATGCATATTACTGTGATTTTACAATAATTTTAGGCATTCAGGCGCCATTTTGGATTAACAATAAATTTTGGTTAACAATAAAAATCAAAGTTTGTCAAAGTATATTTTTGAAGTACAACTTTCGGGTCCCACATTCTAATAGGTTGGATTCTTTAAAAAAAATCGAAATCTCCATTTTTTTATTTATTGTTAAAAATAAATAATTTGTACTCATTTATTGATAAATCTGACGATGCCATTCGAAAAATGAGACTTTTATACACTGTAACGAGCGCCGTCACAGAATATGCGTGTTTAAATATTCTGTGGCGAATGTGCTCGTTAAGAATTAAAAAGTTGTGCCACCGATGGCGAGTCGACACAGCGCCGCCGGGCTCCAGAGAATAGCCCAAGAACGAGAAAGATAGAGGGGGAGAGAGCGCGCGCGATAAGAAAGAAAGTGAAGGGACTCTTAATTCAGCCGAGTTAGGAGACGGACGTCCTTTTTTTGCGCGAGTACGTGATTAGAGGAACCGTTTAGACAAGGTCGTTAGAGAAGCCGGAGTGACACGTCGATTCACGAGGAGATAGTGGAGTGTCCGTGAGGAGACGCCCGGACCGGACTAGAACGACAGGCTCTGCGAGTTTCCCCGGGGCACCAGTGGGTACGTGCTGTGACAAAGAAAAGGAGAGAGGAAAGCTCGCCGCACCACAGCGAGTCTTCGGGGGCGGATCGTCCGGCGCCGCCCGGACACCGTAAAAAGGCGAACGGGGCGATCGTTTAGCGAGAGCGCCCAGGAGCCCGAAAAACCACCATCTGCAGCGTCGTCCCCGAGGTCGACTTCCTCGCGAGTGAAGTAAGTCACCCAATTGTATGCGAGTGTGCGAATTTAGAAACGCGGACGCATCGTTGTTTTTCTCTCTCTCTCTCTCGCGGTGATTCAAGCGTCATCGAGAAGCGTGAAATCTCTCGGCCATTTGCGTTCGGCAGTCATGTCAGCTTCCCGTGAATAAACGGCCGATTTGTGATATTCAAGATCACCACACGTTGTCATTAATTGTTCCTGTTAGCGGCCCTTTTCCCCTCCTTCGCCCGTGAAAGAAACCCACGGCTCTGCCTTTGTCTCTCGCGACTTCGCGCCCGTTTTCGGGCAACGCGTTCGAAGTCGTGGTAGCAGCCGACAAGAAGCAGCCGCAGCAGCCAACAGGTTGCAGATCCGGGCAGCGGTGAACCCGGCACCGGCGGATAATACGGCGCTGTGCCGAGGGCACACGGCTGCCCAATAATTCCGATAAATTTCTTCAACGGTCTCTTTATTCAAATGATAAAAATTGCCGTTACAACACCCAACCCCCAATATTTTTTCCACACGGGTTATAATTGAAAGACACGAGCTTGAAGTTGACGTTAAAAGTTTGGCCACTTGTACGTTAAAGGGTTAATATGGATTATCTATATTAAGGGTTAGTATTAGGATGATCTAAATGAGGCAGTCGATCGTCTTCCATTGTAGCTAAACAATCAGCAGGTAACAATAGTCATATCAACGAAATCCATTGGATAATTCAGGAACTACGCAAGGTGGATATATATATATGTATGTATGTATATACAGGGTGGCCCATTTTAAGTGATCCACTCAGATATCTAGATTGGAGTGAGTTTTATCGAAAAAAGTTTCAGACAAAAGTTACTCAACTTTGAGGGGGCCATGTTTCTATGACCTTGGATTTGACCTTGGAGGTCATGTTCAAGGTCATTTCAAGGTCAACTTTGTTTTTTTAAATAGGAACCCCCATTTTTGACCCCGGATTCGGAAAGAGCGGGAAATTTTACGTCCAAAACGGTATTTTTAAATTTTTTTTCATGGCCTAGAGAAGGTCGATTTAAGGTCAAATGCTTGAAAAACTGCCTAAAAGCATTTTTTTAATTTTTAAGATATCGAAAAATGACCTCTACAAAATTTGTTCAGAATAGAGTGGGCCACCCAATGCACCAAAAACCTTTGACCTTTAACCTCATTTTGAAGGTCATTTCAAGGTCGAAGTGTTTTTTGTAATGGAAACCCCTCTTTTTGACCCCGGATTCGCACATAGCGCGAAACTCAACACAATACCTTATCCAAACGTCGGATTTCGCGCTATGTGCGTATCCGGGGTTAAAAAGAGGGATTTCCATTACAAAAAACACTTCGACCTTGAAATGACCTTCAAAATGAGGTTAAAGGTCAAAGGTTTTTGGTGCATTGGGTGGCCCACTCTGTTCTGAACAAATTTTGTTTAGGTCATTTTTCGATATCTTCAAAAATAAAAAAACGCTTTTATGTAGTTTTTCAAGCATTTGAGCTTAAATCGACCTTCTCAAGGCCATGAAAAAAAATTTTTAAATACCGTTTTGGACGTAAAATTTCCCGCTCTTTCGATTACCCTTGTCGAAAATAGAGGTTACTATTTGAAAAAAAAAGTTGACCTTGAAATGACCTTGAAGGTCAAGCTCAAGGTCAAAACCAAGGTCACCACTGGATTCCTCGTTCAAAGTTACTACAAGAATGACCTTAATCTCCTCGGAAATAGTTATATCTCAGGACTTATTGGGGTGTCCTGGAACTTTTTGGACATCCTGTATATCTGGTTGAAAAAATTATTAACAGTCGTGATAATCGAGTGTTTGAGAAATGGTTGGGATTCGATAACTCGCATAATAGTTGGATAGATGAAATTGAACTGTAGAAAAAAAAATTAGTTTACAATTATGTATATAGATTTAACGATAACTAAATAAACCTTTGATGTAAAAATATAATTGGAGTATTTATTTATTAATAACAAATGCGTCTACGTACTACTAAATTCTATACAGTTTCCTTTTTGATAATTTATAAATAAATTAAGTTTATTGGCGTTTTGCGTCAAATTTTCCATCAATTTTTGTTTTTGTATAATTGCATTCGACAGCTTGGATGACAGGAACATTTATAACTCTTTGTCAATCTCGACAATAATTTTGTCACCTAATCGTGTTGTAACTAGCTTTACTTTGGTGATCATATATTTGTGTCCTTTCGACAATTCACTAACTTTTTTTGTTGGCTTAAATTAGCCACGTGCAGTGATATTTAGTTGAGTAAGATCCATCTGTAAAGAAAAAAACAAATTAGTAATAACGCCTCAACTTATAGAAAAGAAAAAATTACTTGTAGAATAATTTGTATTTACCTTGAAGGTAAAATCATTTTTTTCTTTCAATCACTAAATTTTGAAATTTCAGCGATAAATTATGTTTCTAGTAACTTTCTTTTCCTTGATGCAATTTGACTTAGAATATAATCAGAAGATTGTTGCTCCTGCTACTTTTGCTATTGTCGACGACTTTTTCAACGAAAATGAGCTCCATAGTCCGTGGTTACTATTAATGTAACGTTTCTCCCACCTCATTCTCTGCTTCCTTTTCCAAGATCCTTGGTGGCTCGTTAACCGTGACCAATGCTGGAGCTACGGCGGCGGTTGGGGGCTCGACCGAGACCATTCCCAATGCTTCTACCCTCTCCCCCTTTCTACTAAAGGAATACTGTAATGACCCCAAGGAAGTGTATCGGTGGTACTAGGGAAAAGAAACCGTTTGTCATCATGAGCGCTGAGCGCGACCTTTGTCTGCCTCTTGCTGTATAACTGATGATGGCAAGATCTGATGATCCTTTGTTCTCGGCTTAAAGTTATATTTTCACGAAGACACTTGATATAGTCTTCTATACACCAGACAATCCGTGTCAGTGTATAACAATTTTCAATGCTCACCCACAGCACTAGCCATATAGTCATAATGGTTTCGATACACGAGAGTTTTCGATAAATCTAGGAGAGAAAGGCCAATGTATATGGAATTTCTCATTGTTATTTCCGTTTGCAAAAGTTGAATCGCCGCCAGCTCATCTTTAAAAATATCTTTACTCTGGAAATTTGGCTGAACTATGAGAGCTTCAGCACTATATCACCCTTCCCACTTGCTTACGATATTCACATCGATGCATTTTTTTTCGTTTTCCATAGTCTTCCCGTATACGACATTGTTGAATAGTTTAAATAGCATTTTTTAAACTCATTTTTCGCCTGTTTACACATGTCGCTGTTCAAATCAATAAATTTCTTCAACCACGTAATCTGATTAAATTTCAAAGCCGGAAGGATTTTCTTGAGACGCAAGCCATGCTTTATCACATGCTTCAATGCCCTATAGTAGATTACGTAACGTTCTTTATTATCCAGAGTCGACAAGAGTTTTTTCTGTTTGGATTCTGGAGAAGATTTGTAGCTCCGGTCAAAATGGTAGATGTTTATGTTCGTCACGAATTTCTACCCGATACTCTAAATCAATTTCGAGTATGTATCCGAAGTGTGAATTATCGGGAACATTGAGAGAAATGTTTGAGTTAATATCGAACCATTCAAAACCGCCTTGTGGTAGGGGTTCAGTCATTGTCCACCTATAGAGATTATTTATGTCGTAATACATAGGGTATTTGTCATCTTTTTGTGATTTATAATCAGTCCCCATGTTGATTGTTGTCAATGGTATACCTGTTCCAACACTGGCTGATCCCTCCATGAATACCGCATTCGATAATCATGAGCATATCGATATCCGTCATAAGCTCCAATTTTACGCCTGTATATTTTAACATAGCATTCAAATTTAATCCGAGTGTTGTATACTAGTGAACAGGATCCAAACGATACACAATTCGACATTTGCTTCTAAAGTTTTCAAATACTTCAGCCAATAAGAAAACATCAGTCTTGAGATATAAATCCGAATAGTTGCCGAGATCGGTGATATTGAACGTTCTCCAAACCTCTTCCATGTGAGCGTACTCCTCATCACTGATATGCAAATCATAAATACTGCTGTAAAAGTCTTGTTTTTGTGGAAGAGATATCTCCTCGAGTTTCACTAATTATGATACATAATCGTAGGGAAAGACACCTTTTCACTTCAATAAGTAATGTTACTTGTGTAATGAGCAGGTCCTCGATACTTTCCCGGAAAGTGACAATGATCGTGAACTTTTGTATCCTTCTTTTCGGTGTCGAAGGGCTTGATACAGAGGTGGCATTCTGTAGCATGAAGAAAGTTGAATGTCTCATGAAAAGTTAAATTTCTCATAGGCTGTTGATTTTTGTATAAATTGTGTAGGCACATAGCTTAGTTATAGAGATTATGTACGAACCACTTGGGTGAACTAATGTCATCGATAGTTTTCTGTCTGTAGCTTCGGTAATTTGAATTAGAGTTGTCATAGCTACACATCACAAAAAAACCAACACTATACGGTTTGTGATGCTGGTAAACGTGTTCATCATTAGATACTGGCTTCAAGAGACTCACATATTTACAATCAATCTCATTTATTTTCAATCTTCCTTCAGTTCGGAAATAGAGCAAACAACAATTACAAATATATGACTTACATTTTCTAGATGACAATTGTCGATACATCAGTTGAAACAAGTCTTTTATCTATACACAGTGTACTTTATATGACATATAAGGACGTTGTATTTAATTTTCATTCTCGTCAGCATTTACATAAACGTAATAATTCTCCACTAGAAGAAGATTCACGTGCTTTTCCTTCTTCTCAGCGGTTAAATGATAGATTTGATAGATTTCGTAGATGCTATTTCTGAAATTGAGAAAATACATATTTATTGAAACATCATTTTCTTTTTTAAATTTAACGACTTGTCTCGGATCCATGGATAATATCAGATTTCGAAAATTATACTTATGCTGATTCATAGTATATGCGCAGATACGATTTGAATTCATTGCAATCGGATGTAATGTTGAGAGGATAGTTTATTTGAGACACTCATCATCATCATTGTTCTACACATATAGACCGACTCTCCTTTTTCTGATAGGTTCTGGCAACTTAATGTAAGAACCAGCCCTCATAGAATTGTATTTACCGATATTGACAGTTAAATTTAGTATAACGCGAAGAGACCACCCTGAATCTTGCTCTTGGAATTTTTCTATACCAGTACTGATAGGCTCGAGTATATTCTCAATATACGAGTACCATTCGTTTATATTCGTAGTTCTGTATTTTGGCATTATCTTAATATTGAAATGCTTTACATCGAATGTTTCCTTGTCATACTTCGTAACTACATACTCAGCATCTAATACAACATTCACTTTTATAGAATTATATCGCTTCAAAGTCTCATCGATTTGAGCTTGAAACAGTCATTTGGAATGTCTCAAAAACATAGTCAAATCTAAATTCTTCAGATTGGTAATTACACCAGTCTTGATTCTATTTTTGAAAAGACTGTTAATGTCACTCCAACGAACTATTGCATCTTCGGCTACATTTATTGTTGTTCGTGAAGTATTGAATGGTTCCACAGCAGTACTAACCACACTAAGAGGTTCGTGTACCGATGATGATATGATGATGACAATGATTGTGAGACCCCAGCTTCTTCGTGCGATATTGAGCATTAAGTAACGTAGTAATAGACTACGCTATAAATATAATTTTATAATCATTGAGTAGATGCAAAACACTTGTAATTGTACACATAGCTACCTGCAATTTCTGTCTGCTAGCTACTGTTAAGTTTGCCGTTTGTGCAAGTTTCTCATCTTTCTGCAAAATCAACGAACCCAATTTCAACCACCTTTCGATATCTTCAACTGTAGTATCACCAGCCTTCATAAAGCGATATGGACACAAAAGTATCAAAGCAGTGTCCTTAAAATACCGAACCATGACATGGAATTGTAATGACCCGTAAATAATATTTCACGACAGTTCACGCTGATATAAGCGAGCCATTGATCAATTATAGCAAATTGATCACATTTTATTCAACACTAGTCGAATCTTTATTACAAAAACTATGGTTGGAGTCAGCGAATTAGGTTGGTTAAAAATTATGGTTAACTAGGGGAGGGAGGAATCAAGAAATTATATTTTAACGGGAAAAAAGAAATTTTATTCATCGAAAAAAATGGTGGGGAATGAGTGATTGCAAACTGTATATAAAAGACACTGATTCAAGTGGTTAATGTTTAATAATTCAAGGTGGAGTTTGTTATAGACGTACAAGACTTCTAGACTTCCATGAACGAATTTGTGTTCAAGGAGGTTGCGATCGTTTCTATAGAAGATACAACTCCTTCAGTATCGTGCCGACTTGTAGGAGCCTGGCACAGCACATGAGCCGCAAATTGCCAAAATGAGAGAGAGAGAGAGAGAGATAGAGAGAGAGAGAGAGAGAGAGAGAGAGAGAGAGAGAGAGAGAGAGAGAGAGAGAGAGAAATGAGAGGAATGAAAGTGATCTGTAGGCTAGATGACGGCTCAGTAGGATGGCTCGAAGGACTCGTATATGGGCAAGAAAGCAGGATAGCTTGCCTCATAGGATTACCCTCAACTTTCACACCTTCTGCTGATAAACTCACGGCGACAAAAATATTCTTCTCTCTCTGGTGCGACTGGTTATTAGCAGGTTCTCACAAGTGTATGAGAGTCGGTTTTTCACGTTTTCTCCCTTACTCTCCACCCTAATCTACGGCACACGGCACCGCCGAGTGTGGCTACTGCCGCGTGACTAGCCTATCGATCTTATTGCGACGCACTCTCTCTCTCTCTCTCTCTCTATCTCTCTCTCTCTCTTACTCGAGACCGTTACTCTCTTTTTCTCCACTGCTCGTACTCGTTGCTACGCTCTCTCTCCCTCTTGCTTGTGTTGTAGCTAGCTCTAATGCTGAAAAAGATAGGCATCAGGCACGTGGTCACACACATGTATCTGATGCCAGCCGTGAGTCTTTTCCTGAGATTAGACAGAGAGAAGGACATACCCGAAGGCTGAAGTTTTCCTTCGAAGACAAGGTCTTCTTATCCTTCTCCCATAATCTATCTCTCTCTCTCTGTCGGCAAATGACTCACGACTCGGTCAGACAATACAAACTAAAAATATCTTATTCCTTAACCTGTTAACCGGGGAAATCCCTTTCTAATTACGCAACATATAACGGGCGCGTCCTTTTCCACTAAGACGTGTATGAATGACGTATTACCATTGTAGTAGTAAAATATATATGCCGCCCGTTCCAGGGCGCAATATAAATATCAAAGACGTATTCATATGTCTTATCCGTACCCGATATTGTTTACTTTTGACGTATTTATACGTCCCGCTCGGTTAACAGGTTAAACTAACTTTATTTTAAAACAACCATAAATCATACAAGAACAACGCGTGGTCCAATCATCGTAATCAAAATAATTCAAAACTGATCTGATCAACGACACTCCGAGACGTCACGCGCACATATCCAAGTCTTAAGTGAATTGAATTATAAGAGAATACCATACCTTATTATTTGGAGACTATTTATTACCCTCCCAATATTCGAACCTGAGAGCTCTTAGTTCTTTCACTGAGGGCGTAGGAGTGTCAGCATCACTGAGCCGTTGACCGCTCTTGTTGGCTACTATCGGTGGAGATGCCTTCGCTGTTTCCAATGGGACAATCTCTACCGAGAGCGAACTCGACCCGATGCACGATCGAAACTCCACTGTTCACCTGCTGCTAGGTGCTGTTTGCGTGCCAACCTCTTACGATACGCCTTACCCGACCGATGACGCGGTTTATGGATCACTCAGGCTAACGATGGCTCCAAAGTTTGAGGTTCCGACTCTCAAAAAGCCTGCTACGGTGCTGGTCTGTCTTGCGGGACAGACGGCACGCTCGCTAGCGGCTCGAACGAGATCGGAATCAGCCTTCTCTAGCCGCTTCCAGCTTCACCTGCTCCAGCGAATACGCTTGGCGACAGTGCGGAAAACTGCTTACGGTTGTGTCCAATCGACCACAATTTCGGCAGTAGTCGCGTCTGAGCGGCGGTCTTGTGAAGTCGAGCCTGCGATGGAAACCCGTTTGATAATTGTAGCACCCGTACGGTGGGAGATCTAACTGATCATCTCACGGTACAGGCGCCAACCCGCGGAGGAAGGTTCCCCTCACAAGTCCCACCTCTAAATTCCAGGTACTTGACCTAACTGACATATCCGCCGGGACTGACGCTACCAAGTTCTTCCTCGCGCCTTACTGACAGGCACCCTGCAGATTATGTTGAGGCGCGTTCAACAGTCGGCATGGGAAAGACGGGTGATGAGATCGGAGGAAACGACAAGGGCACCGACGGTTCCTCTACCTTCATAGCCTCGACGTCATCTACGCGGGGCCTAGGCCTTTCAGTCATTGTTTGACTAGCCACTCGACTAGTAAAGCCCACAGAGCGTTGTTCAAGTTCAATCGATACAACGCCCGCCATCAAACGAGTCGAAGGTGGTGGCAATGGATCCCGCGAGTGCATCGGCTACTCCATGTTGTAGGAGGACAAATTAAATCACATCCGTCGTCTCCTCCGTCCTGCATTGACTCGCTCATCATGCTCTCGTCTTCGTTTGTCGGTCGAATAACCTGCCGGTACGAAACCTCCCGGGCCACCAGTTCTCACGAACTAATAGGTCGGGTCGAGTTTCTGAAGTTTGAGAGGCTTCCACGGTAAAGGCGTGTGTACGTGCTTCTGAGGCGCCATCTTAGATACCTGAGCAGCCCGTACCCCTTTCCCGGCCGAATCATCGTTTTCGACGAACATCTCTAGCACCCCGTTGGTGCTCGCGGAGTAAAGTGATGGGATTCCTCGACGGACTCTACGTCCTCACGAATTTGCGCGTGTCTTAGCGATTCTCCTGATAACCGACCGAGCGGAACGATCAATCGCTGTGCGTAGCCGTGCCGGGGGCGAGTCACCTCGGTAGTTTACGCAGATGCCGTGCGCGATCTCTCCACGGCGCCTCGTATGGCGAGAGTCGCAAGACGGTAGCAAGTGCGCTTGCGCACGGCCTTCGTCCAGGTCTGTACCGGTGCAGCCAAGCGAAGTATCGTGTGTGGAGCCCAACTATTTCTGACAAGGTGCATCAAACTCATTGGCTGGGCGGCAACGGGGGTGGAGTCGGCACTTCGCGGACCTCGAATCCGGCAGAACTAGACGCTTCAGCTGAAGCACTGAGAGGCTGTCAGTGAGTCTCGATCATAGAGGCCGCCTGCTCTCTTTGTAAAGGACGAGTGGAGTGTCTCTCGGCCTGGATCGACTCCACTACTTCCAGCGCCATCGATTGATGCACGCAGATTGCGGCACTTGGCACCTACTTGAAAAAGTATTTGCTTTTTACCTTGATCATATTGTCGCTTCTGTTTTTCCTGAGTTTCCTCAATATGCTTCCCTACTATATCTCTAAGTGCGTTAAGTTGCGTTAAATAGTCCTTCCAAGCTTGTGTGTTTATCTTTGTTATAGGCATTTCTTTCTCTAGTTCCCGTCGTAGACTTTTAAACGGCCGAAGATTTCTACCGTAATTTAGAAATGCAGGCGATATTTGAGACGATAAATTCATGCAAGTATCGGTCCCAGCTCCGGTGGTCTTTATCTACATACATTGCAATCATCGTTTCTAGTGTCTTATTGACGCGTTCAACTGGATCGCTCTGTTGATGACAGACGGGGCAGAGCACATGCTCTATGCAATGCTCCTGCAATATACCCTAAAAACAACACTCTTATATGATTTCGCATTATCACTAATCAAATATACGGTTGTTTCTCATCTGAATAAAATCAGTTCTTCCAAGGCAGTGGCCAGAACAGGCCCGTTTGTCGACCCAAGTGGTTTCAGTTCTATCCATTTAGTAAATAGATCCTGAAACAGAACCATATACCGAAACCTATTCTTGCTACGTGGTAGCTCGTCTACTACGGCCCAAGGGCGTTCGACTGCATGTTTTCCCATCAAACAAAGCGATGCCTGTTGCATAGTCTTATACTCCTGTCCCTTCCTGTACTCGCTGATAAAGGTACTAACGTCGAACCAAATGCCCGGCCAGTAGTACTCATGGGCTACTCTATCTTAAGTCTTTTCCCAGTCTAAATGTCCAGAGGATGATTTGCAATGAGCATTTCGTAACACTCGTTCCCTATGCTCGACCGGAACTATCATGCGCCAACACTCTTCTCCGTTTGTGATCGGATCAAGCAAATGATTTTACATAAATTTATAAAGCGTGTTATTTTCTACCCTCCACGTTCTATACTTTTTAGGCCTAGACAATACGTCTTGAATCCGCTGTAAATACCATTTATCGCTAGTATCCTCGAAAGCGCATACCTCGCACTCGTCCTCGAATTTCCTAGATAAAGCGTCCGGCACATGACGTAATGCCCCCTTTCTATGTATGATCTTACAATCATGCTGCTGGAATTCGAGCACCCATATCTCTAACCGAGCTGTAAATTCTCTTTTATTGAAAATTTAGGCTAGAAATTCGATTTCTCTTACTGTATAGTTACACTCATGAGTGCTAAGCATTTGACTGGCGTAGCATACGGAATGCTCACTGTCGTCGAATATTTGTACTAAACACGCGCCAACCGCGAAAGATAAGTCATCGCAGTGCAAGTAGAAAGGCAGCGCAAAGTCCGGGCGCGCAAGAACAGGCACCTCAGTCAATGTACGCTTCAAGTTTCCAAATGCAACTTGCTGTGTCTCTTTCCATTTCCACGGTTGATCTTTACGAATCGATTTTGTCAGAGGAACTTTGATATCACTCTCGTACTCTATGAACCTCACGTACCGATCTACCATCTCGAGAAAACAGCACAACTAAGCTACATTGCTCGGAACTGGATAATCTACTATCGATTGCACTTTACTATCGTCCGGCTGTAAATCCTCGCTATCCAAGCGATAGCCCAAACTTCAATACAGAAAAACTCCGATTTTTCGAGATTGATTTCTAGGCCTACTTCTACTAACCAAATGAAATCGAAATCAGCTTTCAAAATCAGCGCTTACTACCAGCAAATCGTCAAGGTATCAGAAAACATGCAGCTTGTATTCAGGCCCGAAAAGTGCGTCCATTACTCTCATATTGCCGGTGCCTTCACCAAGCTGAATGGCATTCTTTCAAATTACTATAAACCTAATCCCAGTACGGCATAAACCGTTTATTGCTTACTCAACTCCGAGAGTGGAATTTGCCAGGAAGCTGATTGCAAATCTATCGTATTTTCGAAAGATAATCCGCACCGCGTAACTTATCTTAGGTCCATGCTTGGCATTGGATACGTATCAATCTTTGTTACTTTATTGACCGGCCTAAAATCGAGACAAAAACGATAACTCCGTCTTGATTTCGCACAACTACCGGCGCACTACACCATTGGCTGTTCGACGACCTGATTATCCTTGCTTTACATAGGCTCATCGTTTCTTCCTGTAAGAAAGCCAGGATCTTCGGCGACATTCGATGAATTGGTGTTTTGATCGAACGCGCATCACTGACATCGATAAAGTGCTTGATAACACCATGGTCATCTGTCGCTGAATTTTCTCGTACCTATTCAACCCAGTACATTTCGCGTATACGAGTATGTTAACAATAGCCCCAATGAAACTGTGCATAGACCACGTCAGGTATCCAACATAGAGTTGTGGATAGGCGAATGGGAAAGGGGTGTCCGAGCACCTTGTAGAGAACGTACGCGCGTGAATATACCAGATACAGAAGACTCAGGCTCAGAGTCTACAGCTTCGACGAGAGCGTCGGTCACCAGGCCGGCCAATGCGAAAACTTTGTCCGGCCATGCCAACCAGCTTCTCCGAATCGAAGGCTTCAGATAAAAAAAAAGTGTATCATGCAGAAGTGATAAGCCGCTAAAAATTGGAAAGAAAGAGAAGAGCCCGACGCGTGTTAAGTATATCAATGGCGCGACAGTTGATGGTGTAAACGCATTGACTGCGTGGTTGCTTCGTTTCTCTCGCGAAGACTACCTGACCGTAATTAGTTATTGGTCAGGATTAAAAGACTGTTAGCACTATTATAGAATTTTACATAAGGAAATGCTGAACGCTATCGGCACGACCTTTCGTAGTAAGACGCGCTTATGATATGAACTTAATCATAAAAAATAAGCGACTCTTGAAGAATTTCTTAAAAAAACTCTTAAAGAAAGCTTCAAAGCTAATTTTTGCCGTTGGCTCAGTCATGAACAGCTGTATAGAGAATTAAGACAAATCGCAGGGAGAACTGACTGTATGGCAGCTTTTCAATCGATTTTAAGACGTTTCGATTCAGTATCTAATAGGAGACGATTATCTATTATAGTAGAAGGGTTGCATCCGCAATACAAGCGCTATCTAGAGACCTTTAAAGATTTGAGCCAGTTCAAAGAGACAAGGTTAGCTCTAAAAGATCGTATAGTGGGTTGGAAAAAGTGTCAGCGTTCACCAAGCGCGAACGTCACTCTAGTGTCAGAGAAGCAAAAAAGTCGACCCCCAATAAAAAAGTCACGACGCTAGAACCGACGGAGGGCGCGCAATACCAAGTTTTAACGAAAAAGTCGGTGAAGAATAAGGCGCGCGCACGAAGAAAAAGAAAGTAAAGGTTAAGGACAAAGAGCTGCAGGGCGAAGTCGCCGCGGTTATGGCCCATGGCACTAAGCCGCAGTCGACGAATCGTCCCTTGCAGCGGGCCGCGCAAACAAACGTTGCAGCGCAGGCTCTGGGCATCCAGGTGCCAGTGCTCTCTGCGCCGAGTTTATTTCCACAGCAACGTGGACAAATGAGGGACGCTTAAACAGGCAATGCGGAAGGAGAACGTCCTTTCGTGGGCGCATGTTTCGCGTACGATTTATTTAGCCATCGTACGGTTCAGTGCCCGGCTGCGCAGAGCACACAGCTGATTGTTTGTTATAAATGCCGACAACCAGGGCACTATGCAAACAATTGTCCACTGAGGCCCGCGGAGGCCATGCCGGAATTTCAGGTGTGTGGAACCGTCGGGTTTGTCTTCCGAAACTGTCCCTCAGGTGCAGGGGCCGTGAACCGCTCAACAACTCTTCCCTAAGGGAAATCGAACGGGCAGTGCAGGTAAATGAGTTACTAAGAAAGAATAATAACTTGGATGAGGGGTTGGGTTGGGTTGGGTTGGATTGGCTCGAAAATAAGGTATTTCGATCGCGTTGGTAGTGTGAGGTTAGACCGAAGGTCGGATGCAAGTGAAAGAAAACAAGTCATTTGCTGGCCGGTAGTTTCGGGTAGTGATGTCGTAAATGATGTAGCTGACGGGAATTTGGAAATACCAGACCCCGTAGTTAATGGAAAGTCCTTTTTCTCGGCGTTGGATGGACCTCTAAAGCCAAATAACCTAAAATCGAGTGATTCGTCAGCCGACAAACACTCAATTAAATGTGTTAGTGTATATATATATATATATATACAGGGTGGCCCATTTTAAGTGATCCACTCAGATATCTAGATTGGAGTAAGTTTTATCGAAAAAAGTTTCAGACAAAAGTTACTCAACTTTGAGGGGGCCATGTTTCTATGACCTTGGATTTGACTTTGTAGGTCATGTTCAAGGTCATTTCAAGGTCAACTTTGTTTTTTTAAATAGGAACCCCCATTTTTGACCCCGGATTCGGAAAGAGCGGGAAATTTTACGTCCAAAACGGTATTTTTAAATTTTTTTTCATGGCCTTGAGAAGGTCGATTTAAGGTCAAATGCTTGAAAAACTGCCTAAAAGCGTTTTTTTAATTTTGAAGATATCGAAAAATGACCTCTACAAAATTTGTTCAGAACAGAGTGGGCCACCCAATGCACCAAAAACCTTTGACCTTTAACCTCATTTTGAAGGTCATTTCACGGTCGAAGTGTTTTTTGTATTGGAAATCCCTCTTTTTAATCCCGGATACGCACATAGCGCGAAACTCAACACAATACCTTATCCAAACGTCGGATTTCCCGCTCTTTCCGAATCCGGGGTCAAAAATGGGGGTTCCTATTTAAAAAAACAAAGTTGACCTTGAAATGACGTTCAACATGACCTTCAAGGTCAAAGTCAAGGTCGTACGGATATGTCCCCCTCGAAGCCCAGCAACTTTTGTCTGAAGCAGTTTTTGATTAATCTATTATTTTGGATTCTAGAGGGGGTGTACGGGTGGTCTGGAACACCCTGTATATACATATATATATGCATATATATTGTATGCACAATTAATTACAACGTATGCATGTATGCATGTAACTATGTATGTACTGAATATTAATTAATGAAGTAGAGGAGTGGAGGGAGAGGTTAGTCAATAGTAAATATATACATTGTTTTTTCTTATTAATGTAATTTTTTTATACATATGTGACGTCGGTTGACGAGACATATTTCTCAGGCGCACTTTTTGGTCTATCCTTTCGGACAATAACCGGAACGTGCGTAGCCACTATCGCGGGAAATTCTCTTTTCAGCGACGGAGGATTGAAGCTTTACTATACCACACGTTTGGCAATATAGTTGTGCTTCGCGTTATTTTACCATACTCTTGGCAATAAAATAACGTTACAGGGAGCCTATCTAATATGCACTCTACCACACGCTTGGTAATCGAGTGTGACTGTCTAAAAAATAAAAAAACCGTACGCGAAAGTAAGAAAGAAAAGAATAAGGAAAGAAATGTACCGAATAAGAGTTTTGATTTTTTTATTTAAATTCGTTTACTTACTCTTTTGTACTTATTTCTGTGAATAGTAATCAGGTTTTCCATTAGAAATTCCACCAAATCGTCCGAAGGAAGAATTTGAGTTAATAATACATCTAACGATTGCTGTTCACGATGAAAATTTTACTTCGAAAATATTTCTCTCACTTCATCTTACTTGCAAATAATTTTTTAATTTTTTTACATTTCTGCATTTTTCGCAATCATTGAAATAACATTTTCTATCAGGACTTTAACAAGTCATTTTTTCTAACCAATCTTTATAATTCGATAATTCAAGTTCTAAACCAGTTGTTAAATTTTTTAGGTCAATGGCATCAATCATTAATTTACAATTTTCATGTATCGTGAATAGACAAACGGTGTAAGTACCGCTGGCACCGGTTAGAGTGCAAATTTTAGGACGCAATTGAGCAAACTTGCTGAACCTTACTGGTGAATCTTTATGTTCTTCTGTATAAGTTGAATAAAAGTCTTTAAGGTCTAATAAAAGGTGTTTTTGTTCGTGAGTGCGACTATTGGCAGTTTTAACAGATATAACATCTTTTATTCCGGGCATGACTCTACTATTAGAGACATAGAAATCTATAATTTTTTGTATAACTTCTGAATGCAAACCATGACCTTTCAAACCCTGTAATATACTTTCAAGTTTTACTTCTTGTTCGAAAGGAAAGGATGATGCAGTTACTCTTAAAACGGAAGAAGAATTATTACTATTTATATTAACTTCATCACTTTTGTATAAAGAACAATGTGACGTATTATCGTTTGATGAAGTAGAACTGGTATTATTTTTAATAGGGATATTTTTTCTGCATTTGTACGCACTAGTAGCGCCATCTCTCTAACTTTGCACGGACTTTTCAAACGACCCCCATATATATATATATATATATATATATATATATATATTGTAACGGGGGGGATAAATCTGTAAAATGAGAAATTTATTTAAGAGCAAACTCCCACGATGCAGAGCAAACCGCCGCTCCGTTAACACGTATGTTAATACGTGTATTCGCCTTAACGTCAGCCGACTTAACTTAGTTGTCTTCGATCAAGTAGAGTTGAACTCACCTTAAGTCACGTGCCTTGTGACACACAATGAGTTTTAAGTGTAATCGACTTTGCTCCTAATCCACCTAATCCCCTAGCTATGATCGGATTAAAACCTAAGCCTTTTTCAATTGTTTAAATTACTAGGAAAAATCATATGACGAAATCGGCGAATAAATTTAATAGATTTTATTAATAAAAATTACTACAGTCTTTGTCGGGCCGAAAGACTGACGCACGCGAATAGGATTTACAATTAAATAACTTTCGGTGAGAAAGAGAGAGAGAGAAGATGGACAAAATATCAAATATATTATGTCGCGCGATAATTAAGGGAGGTGCACCTACCCTGCGGTGCAATTACGGTGATCAGCCGTAATTGTTGAAGCAAATTAAAGGTGCTCCTCCGATCCAAATCAGCTGTGCTGCCTCGATCGCAAATCCGCTGTTTAATAGCTGTCACTTATGCTGCTGCTTTTGTGATGCTGCTACTGTTGCTGCTTCCTCGCTCACCCTTGCACACGTATCCAAAATCCAAATAAACTATTTATTGGCAAATCGGTGAAACAATGTGCAAAACTATTTTGGCGGTACTACACACGTAACAGCTGAGACGTAACTGCTAATTTAAAAGATCGCGCGCCCCCTCTCTCTCTCTCTCAATACTTAGAACTAACGCGCGAAAATCAGAATCGCGAACGGTTCGATTACTTGAATCGACTACCGTTGTAGCCCCCTCCAAGTCCTGACTACCCGGGCAGGACGAATACCCGCGATTCGCTGCCATCAGGAACCTGAAAGTAATAAAGAAGGAAAGGAAACAAAATAAACACTCCCTTCTTTATCTCGGCTAATTTATTTGCCCTCCAGGGCCTACATCATTGTTTGGCTACACCTGGCGCGCGATGTTTCGGGTAGCGCCAGTGTGTAGCCTTCTTCGGGCATCGCTGGGAGTTGGTCACCCCAGGCTCCCCACAGATGTAGCAGCCCCTCAGCTGCGACCGAGATTGAGCAGCCTCCCGACCTTGTGATGGCTGCTCAGCAGCCAGAGGGGACTGCTGGGCACTGACTCCCTGTGAGGCGGTGATGGTCACGCCTCCCACCGTGGCGGTCGCACGTCCATCCTTCGACCTGACCACGATGGTGGTATCAGGAGCCATGCGCCCGTCCACATGGACCGTGAGCGTCGGTCCAGCGTCAGTAGCTCCCGGGGCTCTCTTCTCTTGAGCCGGCGCCGGGAGCGCTGCGGAAGACTCTTGTCCGTTATCCACCCGCAGCAGGGCCTCTCCATAGGCCCTCTGACGCTGAGCCATCCCTGCCCACTCCCCGAGCAACTCTTCTGCGCCCTGGCGGCTCAAAAAGCGTCTCAGGTGCTCCTGCACCTGAGACTGGAGTTCTTGAGCGAACCGCCAGGCACTCTCCACCTCGTTGATCCCCAGACGCACGTGTCTGAAGTCGAGGAGGAGAGTAGGCTGCTCAGGGATCCGGGGATGATTGCAGACCCAGTGCGAGGCCCCACAGGTTTCCCTGGGTCCTGGCATTGGCTCGCACTGTCCGACATAAGGGTTACGCCGGACTTGAGGGTCTGCACCCCCTGGTCCACTGTAGACTTGGGACGTTCGACACTGTCCTGGTCCTCGGTCTGTGTCGAAGCGTCCCGAGAAGCCTTCTTCGGGGCGACCCACGACGAATCCCGGAGAACCTCTGCTACCGAGGCATTGCGCCGATCCCTTCGGGTGGTCCCTTCCAACTGAACCCTGGCGAAGCTCCGCAGATCTTCAATTAGCTGCGTCGCATCAGGGCCCAGTTGCAGATCTAACAACATCTGCGTGACCACCTCGAAGGTCTCCTCTTCGACGACGATTCTCCGGTCCATCTGAAACATCCAAAAAACAACAAATTTCGGATGAATCTCCCTGCGCGAAGAAAAAATCCTAACAATAGCCGCATCCCACCGAGTTATACGCTCCCTCGCGATTCTTTGTGGGAACGTCCTGGCCCTCGTCGGTTACCGCTCGGTTTTATCGGCCCAACCGTCCTTTGTACGACGGGCACGGTCTTTCGAGGCCTACCTCTCCCTCTATTCGCCTTCACGGGAGAGTTGTTGCCCCTCGCTGGACCGGTGACCGTCTCTGGAGCCTTTCGAGGTCGACCTCGAGCTCTCTTAGTTGGGGCAGATACCGGTAAATCCGACGTCTCGGTGGGAACTTTATCTACGGCCGTGGGGGCTGCTAACTGGACCCGCTCGCTATCTGATAAATCCCCTCCCGGATTTTCGCGCGCATTCGCGGAATCGTTCGCATCCTCCGACGGCAGTTCTTCTGGCGGCTCGCGAGGTTCGATGACCTCCTCGCTTTCCTCATCCTCACCCGGACCGTAATATGGTTTAAGGTTTTTGGCATGGAAGAGTTCAGACAGGATCTCCAGCTGATTGCCTAGCCTGTACGTGTTGGAACCACAAACCTCTTCAATCACGTACGGACCGGCATATTTCGGCGCTAATTTAGCTGAAATACCTTGAGCAGCTGAAGATAGAATCCTGTTCCTCTTCCAAACCCAATCTCCGACCTTAAACTAGGGTTGCCGTCTCTTCCGGTCATAATAAACCGCCTGACGCGCAGCTTCCTCCTTTGACTTGGAGTTAGCTCTCTCCCACAAATTAGGAAGCTTCTCCATATGTTCGGCCCAATCTTCTACAGCCTGACCCTCCGAACATTCAAGGGCCTGCTGATCTTGGGTTCTTCTGAACGTCAAAGAAGGTACCGGCTGACGCCCAAACATGAGCATCGCAGAACTATATCCGGTGGCGCAATGAGTTGCCGAGTTCAACGCGAAGTTGAACTCTGACAGGTGTTCATCCCAGCTCTTATGATCACGACTTACGTAAGACGTGATCATGGTCTTTAGTGTCCTGTTTACTCGCTCTATGGGATTTGCTTGGGGATGATACACGGGAGTCAAAGCGCGCTGGATGCCGTTCACCTGCAGGTATGAATCGACCTCCTGATTCTTAAATTCGGTTCCATTATCCGACAAGAATACCTCTGGCGCACCAAACCTAGTGACGATCCTCTCGTGTAATTCCCTTGCGATTGTCTTCCCATTGGCCTTGCGTATCGCAACACACTCTACCCAGCGAGTAAACAAGTCTACAAACACTAAGATATACTCAAAACCTCGAGAGCTTTTGGGAAATGGACCAGTGATATCACCGGCCACCACCTGCCAGGGTCGTGATACTTGTCTACGACCCATCAGCCCGCAAGGTGCTCTTTGTTCCACCTTGCATTGCTGACATACCGGGCAACTCTTTACGTACTCCCTGACCTGATCATACATTTTAGGCCAGTAGTACAAGCGCCTAGCCCTGGAGAACGAACGCTCTCGTCCTTGATGTCCTGCAGTAGGAGCATCATGGACTTCCTGGAGCACCTGGTACCTTTTCTCCCTAGGCACCGCAAGCTTCCACGCTTCATCGTTGTCGATGGACCCTTCACCATCCTCATCAGGCTGATAATGATACAGTCTCCCTCCTACCACCTTCCAAGTGGGGTGAGAGTGTGGGTCCTGGCATACTTCCTGGTATTGTTGCAAATACCAGGCGTCAGTGGTCTCCGGCCGACTATTTATAGCACTCACTTCAATCCCCTCCTCCTCATAGGCCCTAGATAAAGCGTCTGGCACCACATTGAGGTTCCCTCTTCGATATTCGATATCGAAGACATTGCCTTGCAACGCTAGCGCCCATCGCGCTAATGTTCCCGTGGGATTTCTCATATTGTGGAGCCATTTCAGGCAACTATGATCGGTGATGACCTTGAAGTGATGCCCTTCAATATACGGCCGGAAATTTCCAATGGCCCATACCACTGCCAAGCACTCTTTCTCGGAGACCGTATAATTTCTCTCAGCACTGTTGAGTGATCGGCTGGCGTATTCTATTACACGCTCCTCTCCATCGACATCCTGTGCGAGAACTGCCCCGATCCCACTGTCACTAGCATCAGTTTGCAGTACAAACTTACCGTTCGGATCGGGTGATTGCAGTATTGGGGCGGAAGTCATCGCCTCCTGCAATCTCGTGAAAGCTCGCTCTTGCTCCTCCTCCCAAGAGAAGCGTACATTCTTCTTTGTCAGGCAGTTTATAGGTTCAGCGATCATGGCAAAGTCGGGTATAAAACGTCTATACCACGAGGTCATTCCCATGAACCGCTTCACCTGTTTGACAGTCCGGGGTGTTGGATATTCTAATATCGGGCGTATTTTCTCGGGATCTGGTCTTACTCCGTCCTGGTTCACAAGAACTCCCAAGTACCTGACTTCCGTCTTACAGAAGTGACTTTTATCTTTGTTGATGGTTAGGCCCGCACCTAGAATTCTTTTTAATACCCTTTCTAGGTGCCGCTTATGCTCCTCAAAGGACGGCGAAACCACAATTACGTCGTCAAGGTAAGCAAAAGCGAATGGATCCATATCCGGGCCTATCACCTTGTCCATCAACCTCTGGAAGGTCGCTCCTGCGTATGACAGTCCGAAGGGCATTCTCTTAAATTGAAAGTGCCCTAATCCAGGAACTATAAACGCTGATATTGGACGCGATTCTTCCTTTAAGGGAATTTGATGGTACGCACTGCTCAAGTCCAAAGTAGATATGAACTTTGCATCCCTTATTCGTCTTAGGATGTCGTTCATATATGGTAAAGGATAGGCATCAGGTTTGGTAATTGCATTTACATTTTGATAATTCACACAAAACCTATATTTTCCGTCTGCCTTCTTTATCATTACTACTGGACTTGACCATCCGCTGGTCGCTGGTTCGATAACATCCTTTTCCAGCATATCTTTGACCAGCGTGTGCATTTCCTCTCGCACTCTATCTGAGACTGGGTAGTACTTCTGTTTGATGGGTCGAGCATTTCCAACATCTATTTCATGCTCAACCCCCACGGCACAACCTAAAGCCTGACTCCCGTCAGGAATCAATCTTCTGACGAGGTCTTCAATTTCTTCAAGCTGTGACTCCGTGGCTTCCCATAGTCCTACCGGTGCGAGAAATGCCGTACCATCAATTCCAGCCACTTCCATTGGTACTTTCACTTGGGCGTTCTTAAGCCATAATTCATCCTCATCGGGATCCAAAATTGCGCGGAACTCTCTTATAAAGTTCGCGCCTACATAGCAGTCATCTGTGAGCAGCGGCGTAATGGCGACTCTGATTGTCTTCGTGATTCCCCCTACTTTAAAAGGGAACATCACGTGACCAATTATAGGGCACGGGCGTCCATCAGCAAGCCTTGCATCGCACGCCCTGGTCACATTCAACCCGAGTCCCATCTCCGATGCCAATCTTAGCCCTAATTGACCCATGACCGTGGATGAGGCGCCGGTATCATAGAGTGCTCTAATTTTAAAGTCACCTATGTCTACCCGCAACCACCACCTGATCTCATCCTCTGGGTCATATCCACGAGTCCCATCTTCGCCTCCTTTCATCATGCTTTTCAGCGGCTTTTTTCCTTCCGCTGCCGCGACGACGGTGGGTTGGCTTCTACTCGTGGATCCCTTCGGCGGAGGAGCTTTCTGCGTGGAGGGGCTCTCCCTGGAGTCTTCCCCCTCCTCCACAACCTGTATATGGCCATCTGGTTCTTTCAGAATAACCACTCCCCTATTCTGCCGAGGGCTGACATCGGGTTCAATTGCCTTCCGCTCTAATTTACTGCTATGTCCTGGGCTCTCTTGATGCCCTCCCAGGACTTGTTTGGATCCCTGGGTCGCCGACAACTTGCTGTTTCCCATCGGCGACCCGCAGCGAGAGGTCGAATTTACTGGAGGCGCGAAGATGACCTCTTCTCTTCGCTCTCCTTGTCGTTTCCCTTGTTGCAATCTGGGCAGAACTTGCGACTAAAACCCAGCTTTCCACAAGCGGAACACTGGAGAGGCTTAGTAAAGTCTATCTTCCGCCTCTGCCCTACTCGCCGCTCGCCAGGAGACCTGGAAGAAGGAGAATTTTTCCTTCCTCCACGCCATCGGCTCTTACGCAGTTCTGGAGGGCTGCCTTGCTTGTCAGCGGCCAACTTGCGCAATATCCGCTCGATGCCCTCCAGACGTTCTTCCATCTTCTTATCATAAGTGGAAGCTTGCGTAGCCGATACCGATGCTTGTTCGGTAGGCCTCCTGATGGGGTTCTCCACGCCCAGTCCGCGCTGCGGATCTCCCTCCTTCTTCGCACGCGTCTTCCCTTCGCTGGCCATTGCAGCGGTTTGGGATTTACTACCAGCCGTTCTTTTGCTCGGCTGGTAGGCGTGCTGAGGGAAGATCGTCGAGTTGGGGTCAGCGAATACACGTGGACGGCGACCATAAGATAAGGTGTTCTATACCTCGGTCGCCCTCCTGTTGAATTCGCGTATCGACGTCATCTCGCTCCGACGCAGCTGGATTTGGATGGTTGGAAGGAGGTTTGCATGGAGTAGGTCTAATAACCTCTCCAAGGGCATGGGTGGTTCTAGTCGATTGACAAGAGCCACCAGGTTGGACACGTAGTCTCGCACTAGTTCGTCCTCTCCCTGGAACCGGTTCTGGGCTTCCTGCAACAGCCTTTGTTGCTGTTGCGTACTTGTGCCAAACCAATCCCGGGCGTCCGCGACGAACTCGTCATAACTGAGCCACTGGTACTTGTTATCGTACCAGGTCCTCGCGTTACCTTCGAGGATCTCTGATACGGAACAAAGCACTTCGTCGTCAGTTAGTCCTGCACCTACGCGCAGATCCTCCAACCTCGACAGAAACGTATCTACGCTCTGTGCCCTACTGCCCGCAAACCTCAATTTCCATCCGCGGACAATTTTCCCAACATCTCGGATTGTGGAGAGCCCTGAGAATATCTGATGTCCGGTGCCAGATGATCCGCTTCGACTCCTCTGTCGAACGGGTGCGGATCTCCCATAGACTTCCGAAACCTCTTCACCTCCTCTTCGTTGGAGGACTTCCGGTGTAGTGACGTCCCTTCTCCTAGGTATTGGTCTTGGAGGAGCCGGTGTACTCCCCGGAATCCCCGAGTCGTAGTGACAGGTGTATGTGTCCTGAAAGTCCACATTACGTCCGGAGCGCGGTTGAACCGAGTCACGCTGAGAAGAACGGTTAGCACTGGCCATGTCATGCATTGCGTCTTCCAGCTCTCGAATTCGTATGCGCATGTCCTGCGCCTCGCGCTCCGCACACACCTGTAATCCCTGCAGAGTCTGAAGGGTTTCTAGGATTCGACCTACCAACTTTTGGTTATGGTCTATTCCCTCCTTCAGATACTCTATCTCTCGGAAGGCTTCACTCAAGGATAATTCTTCCTGAGGTTCCTTCCGAGTGCAGGATTCCTGCGACCTGGGGTCCGGATTGCTCCGTCTCCTCTCCTCCTTCTCCTGCTCTTGCGTACTGAGGGCCTTCTGGATGAGTTCATTCTCTTCTTGGCGGCTGGCTTCACCCTCAGAGTCCTCGTCCGGGCAGGTGAATGTCCTTGACATATCAGTCAATGATATTCCCCCCCTATTGATGATCCTGAGGGGATGGTCGCTGTTATCATCCGCGTTGGAGTTTTCCAACTCGTCACAGACTGTGTCGAGCCACGCTTGTCGGGATCGCCTCCTGCGCCCCGCTACCTCTTTGCTGTGCGTGGTCTCTTGAAAATCTGTGGCGGTGTACTCACCCAGCAACCATCTCCCAAGCCTAGCCGCCTGTTGGATGACACTTCCATCCTTGCGCAGTTCCAAATCCGCTAAATAGCTTTCGCGCTGTGCGGAGGTCAGCTCTAATGCCCAATTGTCGATTTGAGCTGACAACAGAGCCTCCGCACGGGTGTAGGATGTGGTTGAGGTTTAAAATTTCGGCCTAATCGACCACTACCGCTTTCTATCACCCAAGGTATGAGCGGGGTGTACACTATTTAGTGTCACTACTTTTAATACCTCCTTTTATAATGCCTTTTAAAAGGAGATTATGAGCGCGTGCAGTCTCCGCAAACTTTCTATAAATATTATCAAAATATCCTACCTAAGATCGGAGCCTGCTGTTTGCTTGCTCCGCCTGGCTAATATTTGGACTGCACGCTTGGGTCGCGCTCTCTGCTTTATCGTTGATCAGGTGCTACCAACCCCCCTTTATCCACCAAACTTTGGCTGAAATGGGTTAACACCTGATTATCCCGTACGATCTGAAATCACTTCGACCTACCAATAATTATCGCTTTCGGCCCTTTTTACAATAATCTTAACAATTTTTAACCAAAGGTTCGAAGTGGTTTCGTTTTTTCCCCAGCAGAGGGCGTACCGCTCACGATCTCGCTCTACCACCCGCTCAAACCTTCCTAAGCGCTCGCGCAATCGTCTCTCTCTCTCGTGCGTCGATTACCTTCGACGCACAATCCTATTCGCACGACACGGGTCTTAATACCAGTTGGGCGCCATGTAACGGGGGGGATAAATCTGTAAAATGAGAAATTTATTTAAGAGCAAACTCCCACGATGCAGAGCAAACCGCCGCTCCGTTAACACGTATGTTAATACGTGTATTCGCCTTAACGTCAACTGACTTAACTTAGTTGTCTTCGATCAAGCAGAGTTGAACTCACCTTAAGTCACGTGCCTTATGATACTCGATGAGTTTTAAGTGTAATCGACTTTGCTCCTAATCCACTTAATCCCCTAGCTATAATCGGATTAAAACCTAAGCCTTTTTCAATTGTTTAAGCTATTAGGAAAAATTATATGACGAAATCGGCGAATAAGTTTAATAGATTTTAGTAATAAAAATTACTACAGTCTTTGTCGGGCCGAAAGACTGACGCACGCGAATAGGATTTACAATTAAATAACTTTCGGTGAGAAAGAGAGAGAGAGAAGATACGAAAATTGGCGCGATCTAACGCTCGGCGCGAATACAAAATTATCAACACTAACGCAGTTGGACAAAATATCAAATATATTATGTCGCGCGATAATTAAGGGAGGTACACCTACCCTGCGGTGCAATTACGGTGATCAGCCGTAATTGTTGAAGCAAATTAAAGGTGCTCCTCCGATCCAAATCAGCTGTGCTGCCTCGATCGCAAATCCGCTGTTTAATAGCTGTCACTTATGCTGCTGCTTTTGTGATGCTGCTACTGTTGCTGCTTCCTCGCTCACCCTTGCACACGTATCCAAAATCCAAATAAACTATTTATTGGCAAATCGGTGAAACAATGTGCAAAACTATTTTGGCGGTACTACACACGTAACAGCTGAGACGTAACTGCTAATTTAAAAGATCGCGCGCCCCCTCTCTCTCTCAATACTTAGAACTAACGCGCGAAAATCAGAATCGCGAACGGTTCGATTAATTGAATCGACTACCGTTGCAATATATATATATATATATAAAAACAATATGTACGAATATATATGAATTCAAGCATATATAAATGACAATATGTGTGATCTTAAAACGCACACACACACACGGATCAATATAGACAGTAAGAACTATCAAGAGCTAAAAGCAGTTATGGTTCAGTTGTTAGAGCTACGGTCTATCGATCCATAGGTTTGATTCCCCGTAGTGTCTGCTCATTTTTTACGCTGAGCTAAATCTGCATTACATTATATATATACACATAAATAAATTATATAAATGAATTAAATTTAATTATACATGAATAAATTTTAATATTTACAACGCATTTTAGATGAGGTAGATGGAGGGGAGGGACGGGGACTATCACGCGTGATCTAAGAGTGCTGATCTGATTCAGCCAGCACAAAAAGTATTCGAACACCGGACGTTTTGTTGAAAAAGTTGAAATTTTACGGTACTGCTGTGAAGCGATTTGAAAAAAAATTAATACACATAGACTATTAATGTGAAAGATTTATTTACTGTATTTTTTTAATTAACACAATAAAATTGTATGAGCATTATATTGTTTAATACTTAGTTGGAGCACCCTTAGCTTTAATAATAGCTTAGAGCCTACGTTGTATTGAATTAACTAAGTTGGCAGTTTATGATGCTGAAATTTTCGACCATTCCTTTGTAAGAGCATTTTTGAGTTTTTCTTTGTTAGAAATTTTCCTATTCCGATTTTTTTTTCGAGATAATTCCACACGTGCTCATTGGAATTGGTATCTGAAGATTATGGAAGGGATTTAGAGATATTTTGGTGTATTGTAGAGTAACCACATTTGAGTATTCCTCGCGCTATGCTTAGAATCATTATCTTGCACGAATATCCAGTTATTATTTAAGCCTAGTTTTCCGGCACTAGATGAGAGATTTTCTTTCAAAATGTTAATGTACACCTTGTAAACCATGATTCTATCATTAAAAACTAAGTTCCCAACATCTTGAGCACTCATACCCATACGGAAATAGACGCACCACCACGTTTTACTGTAAGAATTAATTTTTTTTTTGTAAATTCAGTATTAGGTTTTCTGCACACTCTGCAATGACTACCATACCTAAATAAAGTATATTTAGACTCATCAAAGAATATTACTCGGTCCCAAAACTCACTTCACTTATCTTTGTAAGCTCTGCAAAAATTAGTTGCACATTTTTATTTTTCTCACTGACCTAGCATTTCTTTCTAGCAGATCTACTATGATAACCCGACGAATGCAAAACATTACGAACTGTACAACGCGATAAATTAACTCCTGCAATGTTACTCATGTATTTCAATATTTCAGAAGAACTTATTTTTAGATTTTTTGAACTAAATTCACAATTTTTCTTCGCACACGATCAGTTACTTTTCGTGGACGAACACTTCTGAGTTTTTTTTCAAGAGATTTAGTTGTGCCCAATCGTTTAATTACAGAGTATATTGTGAAACGTGGTCTATCAACTACTTTTTGAATTGTAGATAACGATTTACACTGCCCGTCAATCACTTTTGCCATGCTTACCTCAAAATTAGGCAAACTTGAAAGTTTTGTATCTCGGTCGGAAATCATCGTATCACAAAAAACCGCAGGGCATTTTAAAGGTAATTGCAAAAGCTTCCATTTAAGACGTGCAGAAACTTAAAAATGACAATATGTGTTTTTTACAGTAAAAAAACTGATTAAAAAAATTTCAATTTTTTTAACCTCGACTTAAATCAATGCCAATTCAGAACCAGGCGGTGAAAGGCAAATCGACCTGAGGGGTTCGGAGGGTAATGTCTTTCCCTTTAAAATGAGCTCCCGCGGCGTTCTATCCGATGTTTTTTAACCGAGTTAAGGCGTTTTTTGTAAAAAGCAACCTTTCTTTCCAATCCTCAATTACTTCGACTTACGTACGTTTTGGAAAAAAATGCCAAAGAGAAAAAAGTTTCATTTTGTGTCCAAGAATACGAAAATTGCCTAATTTTGAGGTAAGCATGGCAAAAGTGATTGACGGGCAGTGTAGATTGATTGTGTAATTTGGTAATCAACAATCTCTCACTTTTCATAGTTTCTATGCTTTTGCGTCCCATCTTATCACTACAACATGTGAACACAACAGTGTCTTTGGCAGAATCAAACCGAAATATTGTCCAATTGATGTCCGGTAGCCATTGACATTCGACTCGTTTGTTTGTTTCGATTTTATGATACGTTTGTAAACGTTTTATTTACGGTGTCCAAATACTTTTTGTTTTTCGTTTTCCTGTATTAAAGGAAATTTGAATTTTTATTTCCATAAAAGATTTTTTCAGATTTTTTTAACGTATGATTTTATACATTTTGGTACATATATGTGTGTTCTAATAGACACACATGTTGTTAGTGTCTTTTTAGCAAACGAGCGACACTATAACTCGATGTGGTGTATTGCTGCATACATGAGGCCCCGCTCACTTAACGCTCGCTAGTCAATTATTAAATATATTTTACGTATAAGTATATTTATGGGAAAAATCAAATAACTGGAATATATATATATATAGAGGTTCTCTATATAGTTCGAATTAAAGCTTACTCAGGAATTTTAGCAGCATGGAACCGAGCTTGTCGAAACATTGTAGACGTAGTATTTATCCCGTACACATGCATATCATGTTATCCGGGGACGTGCTTAATTTTTAAATACTTCGTCTGCGTAGGCTATAATGCTATGTAATTGAGAAGATCGCGTTACGCTGGCACGACCGGTATTTATGACAATAAATGGAAAGAGTCGCGAGAGCAAAATACCAAAGCCAAAATAATTAAAAATTTAACGAACGCATACACGTCTACATATATATATACGTATATATATATCTATGTAGTTATACATATAATGAATATGTGGAATTGGCCAAATGGTAATTAATCCAAATATTATTATTTTTATAGAGAAAACAAAAAAAATAGGTAAGAAGAAAATAAGTTTACACTAATGAATCTAGAGTTACTTACTTGTTAAAAGTTTATTTGTTATTATTATTAGTAGACGTGTCCTTGAAATTATATAGTTATATAAATGCGTATATCGTCAAAATATTCGTCCAAGAAATATAATCCTTCTATTTTCGCTGGTCCTTATAATAACTGTTATACTTGTAACAAGTAATTGTGTTGAAATTAGTCTGAACGTACGCTTCGTCGCGCGTATAAGTTAATCGCTAGTAGGAAGGATATAAATATTCTGATTTTAGAAATTTAACGATAAATAAAAACTGATTGACAGAAAAACTGAGATCAAAACTATATGAAAGGAACTGAATAAAACTGTATGTAAATCTGAAGGGAATTACGACTGCTCGTGATTAGCTCTGGCACGAGACTGCCTTTGTCAGGCGTGGACGATACAGTCATACCGCGCGAGAGTGTTACTACGCCGTCGCTGCATTACTACGCGGCCGCCGAACCGCCCACGCGTGCTTAACGTGTACAATTAATACGCGCGGCGCAATTATACTTAATACTAATACATATAAGTTTTACATTACATTAATACGTATATCAGGATTAAGTGAATTTTAAAAGTTGTCACTTAACAGTACAGGGAATGTATATTTATTTTTTGTTTGCAAAAAGATAAGTTCGTTTCTAAAAAACATCGACTTTTTCTGATAATGCATCAGTGTCCGAATCCTTTTTATGCTTGTTGTAGCTCATACACTTCAGATCACTGATCTGAGGCCCCCCTCATCTGTGGCCTCTCTGGTTTACCTATTTGGGTGTATACATTATATAGGTATATAAATTATATGAGTATAATATAGTCATTAACCATTTCCGTAACAGTTATTTAGATTTAGACATCAGTATTACTACAAAATTACATACAGTATTTTACCATATGTAATGCGGTACATTACAAGGCTTTGCCTGAGAGTGTTGCATTATTTGCAACACCTCAGGGGAAAGCCATCCCCGTCCCTCGTCGCCCCGTAACCAGTCGTATAACGTGAACCCAGACGCGCCCTAAAACAAACACTCATTTTGTTTTATGTCCGAACAACAACACCGGAGAAATTGGCGAAGCAAGCCAGATGAACGCGATCCGACGGACACTCAAAAATGGAGCGCACTTCAAAATAAGAGAGCGCACACACACACTCACTCACGACCACGTGTTACCGATCGGAGAAAAGCACGGGAAACATAACTGTGAAATGCAACGGAAATGCATGTTGATGACACATGCAGATCCGTTACACTTCCAGACACTAACACTAACACTCGTGGAACACTGGCACACTGGGGCAAGCAGAAAATCGCCGATAAAGTGGTAGCCGGCAATCAGCTGCGTCGGGCTGCCGTACACTATCGGCGACATCCTGAACGCCACACATTCACAATCATGACCACTAATAACACTCAGAAAAACAAACACTCGGAAACACATCACCTGACTGAAACAGGAGCGCTCCAGGAGGCGCTCCAAAGACCGGTATAGGAACACGAGGTGCACGCGTGAGAGAGCGAGCGGCCATTTTGAAGCGCCGAGACAAACTGAGTATGAGCCAGCTAGACAGACTGAGAGTGAGCGAGCGAGACAGACTGAACATGAGCGATCGAGACAGACTAAACAAGAGCGAGCGAGACAGACTAAACAAGAGCGAGCGAGATAGACTAAATAAGAGCGAGCGAGATAGACTATATGAAACGAGCGAAATGATAAATAGAAGTAAATGTAAATGCGAAGATGAGGGCGCTACGAATGAAATGACAAATTATATTATTACTCGCAATTACTTAAAGTTGATATTAAAAACGAAAATGGAAAAATACCGAATTATGAAAATTTGTATGCGACCGACACACCCTTTATTGTAATAACGAGCGACAAACATTCGGACAAATTAAATTGATAAATTAACCGACGAAATTCGCTGGTGATGTCACGACCAATAAGCGAATTAGAATAAAATTTGATTTCCGTCCGCATAGAAAAATAGCTAAGAGTAGGGGTAGATCTTTCCCATCAATCAATGCTAGCTAACTTAGTAGGGGGTGAGAGACGGTAAATAGCGACGAAAGTAGGAGAATAAATGAGGGCGCTGTATCTTTCTAATTTACATACGGACCAATGATGAAATATTCGGAAGGTGCTACCGATATCCGAATTAGCATATTGACCAATAATAGTATTTCTTCTCGGAAGGAGGAGAAGAAGAGCAATCTTTGACCGCGAAAAGCCGATTCTCGTCCATTTTGCCGCTACTCTTCTAGCCAGAAGGAGTGATTCTGCTAGTTCTTCCTGCAGTAATTTCGCTTGTCGAACCTTCAGCAGAAAATTGTGAGTAAGCAAAGGTCCACTCACTATTAGAAATCGCGGAATGCGGGTGTGAATCTCGGTATAACAGGTCGCCATGACGCGTGGATCCGTTGACGCCGATACTTATTATTTCAAGTGATTCGCGCTGACCTTCCCGCCATTTCTTGGAATTTAACGTAAGTGTTAAAATTAGGCAAAGGAAATCTGTGCTTAGATCATTCGCGCTGACCTTTCGCCAGTATCCTAATTTACCACGAGATTTAGGCGCGAAGAAGATTAGTGTTTAGCTAATTCGTGCTGACCCTTCGCCTTTATTTGAATTTAGAGTAAGTGTTAAATTAATCGGAGGATAATTAGTAGTTGAGTTAGGTCGTGCTAACTAATTATTTGATTATTATGACGAAGTTGAAGATTAAGCCCGATTAAATCAGGTAGTAATTCTTCGATTACGTTGCGCTGACCATTACGCCATTTTCGTTTAATCAAAGACCGACTGAAAGAACTTTGGTTTCTCTATTAATTCGTGTCCTTGCCGTTACGTCGAATTGTGCTGAATTATACTGACCTTTAGTTAATTAAACCACGTGTGTATGTAGGGTGAAATAAATTTAATAAAGAGTGATCAATTTTTCTTTATAAATTTTGCTTCTTGTTACCCTACCTTATTTGCATGCTGATTATTTTACTGCATTTAGGGCTATATCAAATTGGCCTTTATAAATTTAGAGACACATTCTTAGATGCATTAGAAATAGATTTAAGCAATAAAAAAATCGATTTTTTGAACCTTCAACAGCAGGCTTCCCCTTAAGGCCCTACGTTGGCAGGTTTTGAATGAGATGGACATGGCCAAAAACTAACACATCGCGGAGCGACTCCAGTGTCCGAAGGAGAAATGGAAAGAGCTCCGCAAGATTGGAATTGTCAGAAATCTGTTAGCGTCTCTCCTCCGATTCTTCTCTGCAAATGCCCTCACCACCTCAAGGTAAACAGCTTGCTTGATCCTCGGCAGACAAGTTTCCGAAAAGGCACCAAGATATCAGTCCTACTTTTTGCCATCTTTATTAACGACCTTCCCCGCATACTTCGTTTCTCAAAGCACATCATCTATGTCGACGATAGCCAAATTCACACTCATTGCTTCCCTTCTGATATTCTTGAGAAATTTGTTCTGTTATTATTCCTGAATATGTCAGTATTGATTGTATATTTTCAAGCTTATACAATATCGATTTATATCCACCGATATTGCAGATCTTGCTTTCTATTTCCCCGAAATTTTGACCGTTATAAAGCGAATGAGACATTATGCTGCCTCCGTGCGCTAACCTCTTTTCCGATATCGCTTTGTTTATCGATTTGTGTATCGCCTATTCGTGTATGTTATGGTTGTCGTTAAAAAATTTCACAATATCTAGAGCTGTTGCGTTGAGAACATTAATTGATGAGCTATCTGTAAATTTTCGCGATGCTATTAGGCAAATCGTGTCAGTTTGTGCGAAACATTCCGAGGGAAAAGTAAGTAACCCTATGTCGTGTATAGTTACTTGATTATTAAATGCCTGTTGACAGCTCTGTAGGCTCGTTTCCTTTAAATGACGCGGCCCGTAATCGGGTCTTTGTTATAAAATTCTAGGTGCTTATTTCCTTTTTCACCTACCTTTTGTGGACAAATTGTTACCTCTGGTCGTTGGAACCAGAATCTTCGCTCTTTCCGTTTCATGCACATTTATTCGAACTGCGAAATTTTCCTTTCACGTGATTGTCTCCTAATCAATAATGAATCATATCTTTTTCTTTTTCATGGGCTTCTGTATGATTTCTTCTATTATTATAAATCGCGGGTGCTGTTTAGCCTTGAGCATTAATTGTTTCTTGTTATCATTATTCCGAGGGACAATGGACGTTTGCTTTTTTAAATGACTTGCCAGCAACAGTATTTCGGATTGCGCTGTAGGCGCAATACGTATTTATTGGGTGTGCGCGCACATCCATATGGGCAAATCCGAAAAACTTTTGATTTTTCGTTAAAAAAATAGAATAGTTCAATTTTTAGAACACATTTTTGAAATTTGTTCGAACAATAGTAATTTGTGTAAGAATTGATAGAATAGCTGTGCTTAATTTTTTATACAATGCTGCACCAGCTACAACCCTTTTTTCATCGACTGTATAATACACACAAAACACTTATCATTTACAATAATGTTGGAAATGATTTTTATATTTATCACTTTTCATACATCAAGAAGTGGCGATGAACATAGAACGATAACAAACTATAATAAATATTCCCTGTTTAAACAAAACAAATAGTTTAAAAAAATTTATTATAGCCCTATCCTTTTAATAGAGTCCGGTCATTCGGGTACGAAAAAAAAAATAGATCTATATATTTTGCGAGCAGCGAGATTTTTTTTATTTCGACGCGGAATAACACGTAGATAATGGGAAAAATAGTTTTGATTTTCGAACGTTTCCAGAACATTATTTTATTAACGATTTATTGCAAAAAAAGGCACTTTTTGTACTTATTCGCTTATATCGTTTTTCCTAATTATCCTATCGATATAAGCTCAACGGAATTCAATTCCTGAGATAATTCTACATAAGGATAAGCATGTTCGAAAATTAAATTTTTTTTATTACCATTTTTCTTTAACTGAATTACTGTTACCATTTCTCTTTAACTGAACCTTTTTTAACTGTACCTTACAAGTAATCTAAAAAGGGGAAAATGTCACTTTTTTTCACTTTTTTCAATTCAATGTTAGAGATGGAAAAGAATTTTTCTCTTTACTAACGTTTGACTGTATTTCATCGGAAATTTTATGCAGATGAAATTCGGTGTCCGCTCGCTGTGCGACCAGTAGTTCCAGAGATATCGAATTTTGAATGCAAAAGGATCCTTTTGCATTCAAAGTTCGATATCTCAGAGACAAATGATCGTAATTGAGCTCCGCAAAAAGTAGCGTGAAGCTGAAAGACAGGCTAAAAGACCTATGTATTGGCGTAGCTCGAACAAATTTTTCCATGCCCGTAGAGTAAGAAACAAAATGTAAAAAATTTGGATAAAATTTTTTTTGCGCTTTGTATAAGGATTGCATGAAATACAAAGCTCCAAAAAATTTTTAACCGAAAAAACTAAAAACTAGAGTCTTCAAGCTTCAACAGCTTAATTTTTTTATTTCCTGTACGACTATTTCTCACCAAAATACCGCCTGTTGAAAATCAGTCAAAAATTTGACAAATTTTTTTGTTCCCTTAATTTTTGCGAGGAGTGTAGTATATTCTATTTAATGAGGAAGTTTCACTTTCAAAAGTACAAATAATGTTTTTCACAATTATTTTGTATATAATGCATTTTTTTATTATACAAGGGTAATAATTAGAATAAAATGTTTTTTTTATAAATCATATGTCTTAATATATATTCGATACAATAATTATAATTAATGATACGTAATCTAAGTGATCTACATTATTTATCTAATGTAACGGGGTGGTTATCTAGTAAAAATGAGAAATTTATTTAAGCACAAACTCGATGCAGAGCTAACCGCCGCTCCGTTAAACACGTATAATTATACGTGTATTCGTCTTTACGTCTGATGATATCGTTTCAGTAACTTCTTTCTAACCGAGTTGACCTCACCTTAAGTCACTTGACTTGTAACACTCGATCTATCTTAGGTGTGACTGACTTAATACCTAATCCGCCTAATCCCCTAGATGAAATCGGATTAAGACTTAAGCCTTTACAGATCGAATAAGCTAATAGGAAACGAAATGATGTAAACGGCGAATAAAATTATCAAAGTTTAATCAATAAAAAACTACAGTCTTTTATAGGCCGACAGACTAACGCACGTGATAGGATTTACAATTATAAATTATAATTCGGTGAGATAGAGAGAGAGAGAGAGAGAGAGAGAGAGGGAGAGAATTCGAAAATTGCCGTGAAAACTAACGCTCGGTGCGAATACAAAAAATGTAAGATCGCGATTGACAAAATACTTTCGAAAGTATTTTGTCGCGCAACGATAAAGGGAGGTTTCAACAATTCGCTTCAACAATTACGGCTGGTCACCGTAATTGCACCGCAAGGTAGGTGACCAGCCGTAATTGTTGAAGCGAAAAAATATGCTCCTCGGATCAATCAGCTGTGCTGCCTCGCTCTCAAATCTGCTGCTATCTGCTGCTACTGCAATGCTGCTGCCGCTGCTAAAATGCTGCTGCTTCCTCGTAACTCAAGCACGAATTAAATAGTCCCAGGAAACTTTTAATTTAACGGCGAAACATAGTGCGAACTTCAGTGGCACCTTCGCGAAAGCAGCTGAGGCTTAACTGCCTATTTTCAAACTCTCGCGTGCCCTCTCTCTCTTAATCGTTCGAACTAACACGCGAGTAAAAGAATCGCGAACCGATCGATTAATTGAATCGACTACCGTTGTACAGATTAATATATTTTTTTAATTGCACAAAAAATTATATAACAAAACAAATTCATTATAAAGTAGATTATATGCAAAATAATCGTGAAAAACATTATTTATACTTTTGAAAGTGAAACTTCCCCATTAAATAGGATATACTATAAAAATATTATTATAGATTCCAGTAGCTTACGAAAATATCTTTGAGATAGAAAAGATTTTTTTTACTATAAATTTAAGTGGAAATTGTGATTTTTATCCTCTTATAAACTAATTTTTTTTATAAATTACATAAAATGGGTGTAAAATTGTATGGGTAACACATTAAAAAATACGAAATTTCAATAAATATTGATTTTCATATTTTATTGTGCAAATTGGATAGGATAGACGATATTCAATGAAATTCTGATGAAAGAATCAGAATGTAGAGAAAAAATACTTAAAAAAAAAATTCTACCATATTTAGAAGTGTTGTAAATTAATTATACAACTAAGGTAGCTCGAAAGCCTCGAAGCCGTGAGGAGAGGATCATTCCCCTGACCCCCACCACCGCCGCGGCGGGTGTGCGCGCCGCTCCAATTGTTACAATTAAATTTGCTTATAGAAATGAAAATCCTGCATAGCTTAAAAAAATTCAACGTATAGGTAAATTCTTCTCCATTATGTGACAGAACTTGACCAGTGATTAAAATCAGTGTCTAAGAGACTTTGCCATTATAACGCCTTCGAAACCTTCAAAAATTAAGAGGCGTTATAATGGCAAGGTCTCGACACATAGTAAAAGCGTCAAGGCCAAGACTTCAGCGATAAGCTGCTGAAGTCAGCAGCGCACGTGTGCGCGCTTGTCGAGCCTTTGCAGCAGAGACAAAGCAATTAGAAGGAGACGAAAAATAGGAAGGAGAGAGAGAGTAGGCTGCTGCAGCGAGGCAGACGCGCGACTAGTGGCGATTAGCCGGTTCTTGACTCTACTTTCGCCAGAGTTATTACTTAAATCAAACCCATTATCTATATTCGACTTGAGTTAAGTCTCCGTGCATAAAAAAAAAAAGAGTTTGCCATTATTTATTGTGTTTCGAATTCCAATTATAAAACTAACACCACAAACCAAATTTATACAAACCAAAAAGGACCAAATGATAAAGCATAAAATATGACCGAGAAACAAATACTCAGCCTGTAACTGATTACCGAATATTGGTACCCCTCTTGGGACTTCTGGCACATATAAATGCTGACAAGGCACAATGAAAAATTAAAAAAATTATACTTTATAAAAATTTTGGTTAATTTGTTTATTATATTGAAAAAAATGATTAGTTTTGAAAGAATCTGTTTTTTTTAATACTTTTAGGTGTATGAACTTTTAATTCATTAAATTAATTTAAAATAAAGAAAAGGAAGTTTTAGAACAGATTCATTATTTTCCAATTACAATAGCACAATTATAAAAAAAAGTGAAAGAAAAATCAAATTTTCTATTTTGGGAAAGGTTACACAATGTTCAGCATTCTAATTTAACAATAACAAAAATCTTGCTCGTTTATTTTTTCGGAAACTTTGATCAATTGGTACGGTAAAACCATTCATTGGATCAGTCTGAAAATTTACAAAATTATTAGGGGTATATTGAAGTTTAAAATTTTTTAGAAAACATTCACTTTCCCATCATTAATAGAGATAATTTCTCAAAAAAAAGGAAACAAGTCACTTTTATTTTCTTCAATAAATACTGCAGGTAGAATCAAATTTCTCTTTTCAAACAATCTTAACAATCTTAGCGTATGAAAGCCATCCTAATAAAGATATTGTTTGAAATTTTCTTTATCTCGTAGGACTTGAAATGAGCTTTTATTTTCTTGTTTGTGAGCCTTAAAATTTTATTTAGTAGCCCTAGAAAGTTCCTTCAATCAAAATATCTTATTTTTTGAAAAAATATTGACTTTACCACGTCTTTGTGAACATTAAAGTGAATGGAAATCTTTTTGGGAGGACTCATTGTCTTTATTAGGATTTGTACTATGCAATAAATTGAGCCGAACAAAAAAAAATTATTTTTTCATGTTTTTCGATTTTTAAGATAATTTTATCATAATTTTCTTAAGATAAAACAATTTATAATTTGAGATAAACAGGTTGACAATGTGCCGACGTACCGTTTTTTTTAAATTTTTTTAATAACACTAAATGAGAACTTTTGCTTTTTCGTAGAGAAGTATGGTTGAGTGCCTTTTCCTTTCGATTCAATTTTGTAATTTTCATCTTGAAAACTGCCGGCCAGAACCAAAAATAGACTAATCGCAAACTCTATATAAAAAACTCCTAAAAAGAGAAGCATAGAGCCTTGCTGGATCGTGTTTTTCCTTCTTTGCGCTCTTGCTGACTTCGCGTTTTGGAAATCGTCAAACGCAATCTGTATACTGTTTACCACATTGCCGCCGATTTTTCCTTTTTCTTACGAATAATGGTAAAACAATAACACAGGCACACAAAAAAAAGTGGGCTGTTCCAAAGATGGCACCTATGTACCTTTATGTTTTCTGGTGCGCTAAATCCGAGTCCACCGTCAGAATTGGCCCTACACCCTTCAATTGCGCGTAATCGGGGTAAACTACCCCTCAAATTCGGAAAATCCCTTCTAAACTTGGATTCTTCCGTTTATAGTACATTTTCATTCATAAGTTAGACCGCGGTATAATATTTACAACTAATGTTCTGTATTTTAATGGGCTGAAATTGAATTTTGGGGTGTCAGAAACATGCAGTCCTCAAAGTCTGCATAAAATGACCCCTAATACAGAAAAATTCTTGTTATGGTAAAAAATTGCGGGAATTGACGGAATCAGAGTATTCGATGCCAAGCTTAGAGAATAAAGTTACACTTACTTTCAGGTGCAGAGCATCTTTTATAGGTTTTCGAAATTCGCAACCCCTTAAGTCTACAGAAAACCACCCTTAATCTGGGAAAATCTCTGTCTAAACGAAAAACTGCGGTAATGGTATCAGAGTATCAAATGCTAAATTAAAAGAATAAAATTGTACGTACTCTCAGAGGTAGAACAGAATTTAGAAATTTTCGAAACTCGCAGCTTCCTAAGTCTGAAAAAGCTATTCCTTCATCAGGAACACAATATAGGAATTTCAGTTCGAAAGAAAAAGAATTTCCTTTGTAAAGTAACGGTAAGGAAAATTTTGAGAGTCAAAAAATTACTCTGCGTCTACATGAACTGATTCTGTATCAAAATAGATGTAAACTTATTTCATAAATTCGTCATTTTCTTCGTTTGTACTGAACCCCCGTCTCTTCAAACTTCAGTGGATTGGTTTCAGTATCCCTCTTTAACATCCATCAGAAATCTGCCATCATGTTTATGTCCCATCTTCCTTGGTATCTACGTTCCATTTCCTGTATATTCTAATGAAATCGTTCACCTCGTTCTTCACTGTAGTCCCCGAAATTTACGAGAAAATAGTCCAGATGAGAATGCAGGAAATGTAATTTCAAATTCATCAAACAACCTAATTTCTGGTAATTCTCCAGGAGTACATTAACCAAAATCTGATACTGATCACTTTTTTGATTTCCCAGGAAGTTTTGTGCTACTTTGAAACTGATCCATGCTTTCTTCTTGGTATCGTTCATTCTCGTAACAACGTACTGATCTGTAAATAAGATTCGAATTTGTGATCCGTCGAAGATTCCTTCTTTTAACTTCGCATCGCTCATTCCCGAAAAAATTTCGTTCCCAAGTATACGAAAAAATCACCATCTTTGTTTAGCTTTGACAAACTGTTTCACAAGACCAAGTTTTATGTGAAGTGGAGGCAAGAGGATATTTGTGGGCTCAAGCAGAGATTTTCGAATAGGATTTTTAGAACCTGGTTCTATTTTTCCTCTCCTAGTCCATTCCTTTTTCTGATAGTGGTTGATTCGATCTCTACTATCCCACAAACAGATAAAGCAGGGCTTCTTAGTCAATCCTGACTGTTGACCAAGAATAAGTGTTGCGATCTTCAGATCACCGCATATTTTTCATTTGTGCCATGCATTTTTGATCTTCTCTAGAACTATTTCCAAATTCTTATACGTTTCTTTGCGCTTGGTGGAATGTGCTATAGAAAGAGGTGCGAAGGTATTTCCATTGTGAAGAACAGCTTTGAGGTTTCTCTTCGAGGAGTCGATAAACAGCCTCCATTTCTCGTCTCTATAAACATTTGGTTGAATTTCATTTAGCAAATCTTTCATACCCGAACAATATACCAATTACTTTTCATCATCTTTCGTGAAAAATTTCCTGAATCTTTGATGAATCTTGAAAGTCAAAAATTAACGAAAAACTATTTCGAAAAAATTAAATAAATTTTGACAATTAATTTTTGAAATAATAAGAAAATTGAATTCAAAAAGATAGAGAAATAAATTAACGAAAATAAAAGAAGAGTATATTGAAAGATAAAAATTAAAATTTAGAGATAACTACAGGAACAAATTAGAAATAAATTCTATTATAAGAAAATTAGAGAATAAAGGTATTAAGAATCTAGAAGATTTTGAAGGTTTCTTTTTAAAATTAGTTTTGAATAAAAACTAAAGTTCAAAATTAGAAAAATCTGAAACTCGAACAGAACCTCGCACAAACATTATGGGAATTTGGTTCTCTGTCGAATTAACTGAAACTTTGAGAAAATTATGTTCTCAGCATTCTGAACAAAAGTCTTTATGGGCACAAGAAGCTACCGTGAGTAATTCCGGAGTTGTGGGATCGATAACTCCCAGATTTTCTATGGTCCTGCGTCTGCAAATAGACTAAGCTGGGGATGTAGGTAAGCGTGAACTTCAGTTTTATTGCAGTCTTAGACTGTTGAAAAAACTCTATTTTTCAAACATTGAATCCAATCGTTCAAAATCGAGGAATAAGAACATCAGAAAATCCGGGAAATCTAGAAAAATTCTGAAAAATTCGTTTAAAATCATTATTTTACAGTATCGATAAAAAAGAATGAAAAAAAATTATTGTGCAGTATGTGCGTATATATATGAGTGGGTCGTACAATGGGATAATTTCCACTGCTAGTAGCGGACTCTGTTTAATAGGTGTTAAGTACGGGAATATTAGATCTATATATATATATATATATATATATATATATATATATATATATATTGTAATGGGGTAAAACCGTTTAATTATTTTATTCGCGCAATTATACTAAAAGGACGCGCGTAATTATTTATGCTCAATACATAAATCGGAGAGCATGTGGAAACGTGCGTCAGTCAACCAGTAAGTCCTCTAATCTAAGAAAAGTGAGTGGAAGCTGTAAGGTGTGAGCGAATCGGAAAAACACTTGTTAGTAATACGGACTGAACCTTTTATTATTCCTCAAATACTACATAAAGTCGGCCCGCGCGTTTGTTTACATCGACGCTCGCTCATCGGCAACACGTATTTCCGGGACGCTCGCTGCTCTTTGTTATTAGAGCCGCTACATGCACGCTTCGAATATCGGAGATTAATTATTAATCATGCAACCGCGATCGCGAAATTAAGCTGGCCAGCTTACCTTATTATTGCAGGCGATCGAAGGAAACACAGACAAATCGCACAGAGCGGAACAGTTTTTGATTGTTTGTCGCCGGTCGCGAACGCGCGCACACGGTTATGGTTTCGCCCTTGATGGCGAAACCTCACCCACACTTTTTCGACCTGGCTCCGAACTGGTAGTCGTATGGCACCTTGGCGGCAACGATCATAGATGGCTGATACTGGTCCGGATACTCTTCTCCCAATCTAACTCAAGCGGCACTCGAATTGACAGCGGCGAAATAGAAAAGGCGAACGGGCGTGTTGATGGTTGACGCTTTACTAGTTCGGTTTCAATTGCGCGCGTTCCGTCTGCTCGCGTGCCGAATTCCTTCGTTACGTATTTCGTCCCCCCGGCAGGTGCTGCCCTCTCAGACAGCAATTAAATTAGGTTATCAGCGCTAATTTGACGTTTACCGTCACAATATATATATGCAAATCTTAGAAACTTTTTATTTTTGTGTTATTCGCTTCTACACTGTGTAGACACGAGTTGGGTCAAGCTATTATGGCTTAAATTTAAAGATCTGCAACGAATATATATCATGAAAAAAATTATTATTAGTTCAATATTATTCTTTGCATGCGATTCTGTAAGTCAAAAAGGCAAAAAGGAGAAATATTGATGAATTTTGCATGTTACTTTGCAAAAAGAGAAGTTTTGAATTGTTGTAAAATGTGGAGATTAGTTTAAATTCTTATGAAACTTTCAGAAGTTGTTATATGTACAATGTTCTTGAAAAAATATCTTCATTTTTTGAGATGCCCATATTAAAAAATAAATGGGAGTCGCTACAAGTTTTGTTACTAGTTTTTTAGTGAATTTGATAATTGTCCATTTTCGCTTATAGCGGTTGGAGCATCCAATAAATCATAATATAACCAATTTTTATGTTTAACTAACACTTAAGCAAAGCTATTTATACCCTAAAAACGTATATAATCGTTAAAACTAGATTATAAATCGATGTCAAAGATAGAAATATCTCGCGAAACTTTTTTCCACTGCCGTAAAATTTTAGTTTTTAATTTTAATTTTTAATTTTAATTTTAATTTTATTTAGCACAAAAATAATAACATGTTACATCTGTCAATAATCACTATGCTCTATACAATATCACCAGTGGAAGTTCATAACAAAATGTTAACTTGATTAAATTTATTATTAGTCCGGTCATTATAGTATATTGATCTATATTTTTTGCGAACAGCGAGATTTTTTTTTAATTCGACGCGGAATAACACGTAGATAATGGGAAAAATAGTTTTGATTTTCAAAAGTTTTCGGAACATTATTTTATTTACGATTTATTGCAAAAAGCAGGCACTTTTTTTAGTTATTCGTTTATATCTTTTTTCCTAATTATCCTATCGATATAAGCTCAACGGAACTCGATTCCTGAGATAATTTTACATAATAATAAGCATGTTCAAAAATTAAATTTTTTTTATTAATAACAATATCTTGGGTTGTTTACAAGATTGCAAAAAAAAAAACAAATGCTTATATCTTCTTTAATTTTCAATAAATTTTGTCTAAACTTTCAGAGCCGATATATCTTAACAAAATGTATAATAGGAAGCCGGTCCGATTTTTCGAAAGTTAATTGTTTACGAGCTAGAGCGCGACAAAGTTTCAACTTTGACGGTGTACCGCGGCCGTACTGACCAGATTTCGAAAAAAAGACCAAATATAACTTAAGAAGGATGATGAAATCTATCGGTAGAAAATATTTGAGAATTTTTCGATAATTAGTTTCCGAGAAAAAGACGAAAGACTGAAATTGCTTAGTTGTAAAATAGAATTTAACAATGAAGCAATAACCATATTGGAATCTAATAAAATTCATTTGATTGGCAATTGAAAGACCTTTCATTTAAAAAAATTTTCTACGATAATTAGGAGCCAAGATATTATTTTGGATTTTAATCCATAACTCGTCTTGTTTATAACTTTTTTCAAATTTAATTACTGATCTCAATTTGAGAATGTTAAGTGGCAGTTTTGATGTTTTTTCAAAACGACCACGTGTTAGACCGTTTTAGCTCCGAGTGGTCCTGACTCGGGCGAATTGAACCTTCGATACGGTACTCCGACCGTCTCAGCGAATGGATCGCGTTTTTGCCGACAATGTTCGAAGTTCGTGCACGCGAGGGATAAGTGAGAGTAATGAGGGAGGGGGGTGCGGCTCGCTGGATATTAAAATGAAAATACACGGGTAATATAAGATAGATTTATATATATATAGATACATAAGGTAACATATCTAGTATTGATATTTCTATCGCGCTACTATCTAATTTACAATTTTATTAAATAACTATTCTAAAATACGCGCTCGGTCGTCGTTACGCACCCGGTCCCGGTATGCAAACACATGGATTCATTGAAAGGGGAACACTGAATATAATAAGTAATTATCGAAATAAAGAGAGAGAGAGGGAAAACAAGGAAGAGATTTCGCTTTATCGAGAACATTTTTTACAAAACTTTACTCGTCCGGTTGTAGCTTATAATGGAGGATCGGTAATGGTTTGGGATGGAATTTTGTGCGTTTCACAAACTCTTTTGGTTATTTTTCGTCAAAATCTAAATACTAATCGTTATATCGATCAGATTTTAAGAACCTTTGCGTTTCCTTAATAAAGTAATAAAAGAGGTTTAATTTTCATGCAGAATAATGATAGCCTTTATAAAACAACATTACCTGACAGTTTTTCCAAAGTCATGATATTACGTTGGATGGGGGTAAATGAGATCTCGAAGTCATTAGTACCTCTAAGATATTATGAGCCGTAAATTACAACCAAATTACCCAAACCTCCGCAAGTACACTGCATTTAAGCCTGCCTCAATTAAAATTTAGGGAAAAATTCCGTAGTCGATGATCCAAAATTGCATTTCGAATATGCCTGAAAAGTTGCTGCAATGATTCGGAGTAGAGGCGGCAACACTAGGTACTAATTACACTACTGAATTATAGTAGTATTCACACACTCTTATCCACCTACGCATACCCCCCTGCCATACACACACACATATTTTTAAGAGAGTGAATTTAAACCCAACCCCTGTTCGATCTGCATAATTAATGTAAAATAAAATAAGAATATACAAACTGATAGTTTTTTAATTGCCCAATGCGATTACATCTTTAGATTTTGTTGCCCACCTTTAGTAAGTTAGTAATAGATTAATTGATTAGTTTGTCAGTAATAAATTAATAATATTCGGTTTACCATTTGCGATTTCAAACTTTAATATCTTTTTCATTATACTATATTATTAACTTCATAAAATTTTTTTAAATTGCCCTTGAATCGATTCCATTGGTTCAGTCGACTATAATTATAAATGTTTAATATATTATTAAAAAATAATTTAACAAAATACGGACTCTATAGCCTGCATGATTCTTGCATCGTGCATGCGCAGTTATGTTGCATAATAATTTATCTGTTTAAGAGTTTTTAAACAAACCTTAAAATTTTTCAAAGAGCTGTAATTGAAATTAAGTCAGTAATTGAAAAAGAACTTTTATATTTGTGACGAAGAATCGCAGCATGGCCGTCGTTCTGCCATCGGACTCTTGCCGAGGTCTGCACTCCGTACCTAGTTGCGAGTGTGTGCGTTGAGAGCACACACTGATATATGTTTTTCTCTGATGAGGTGTGGCACTAGGATGAGCGACGAAGAAGGGCGCAGGCGGCAGCAAGAGGGAAATTGAAAAGAGAAAGAGACAGACAGACAGAAAAGAGACGAAAGAGACAGAGAAAGAAAAAAGTTGCGCGCACACTCTTGCGCCGATCAACACAGGCCGCTACGCGTGTCTTATTTTACTGGTTTCTTTTGTTTGAAAGAGTTTTATGTGCCCTCGCCGACGAGAATTACGAGGTCTGTCCGGAAAGTATCGGGCCTACGTTTATATCTTCGCGCCATAGTGTTCGAGCGACCTCTACCGCACAGAAACGTCAACAGTAAAGCCTCACGAATCTATTGGTTACTTACTGTCACCTGCCGGACGTATAGTTCATGCGCAGCGTGTCTTTGTTTACAGTGCCTTTTTCGCGTTCGTCGGATTTTGATATTGTCAAAAATGACTGAAAAACAAGATCAACAAATTGGCATCAAATTTTGCTTTCAACTCGGAAAAACGAGTTCGGAAACTAGTGAAATTATGCAAAAGGCCTTTGGAAGCGAGTGTATGAGCAAAACACGAATAAAAGAGTGGTATAAACGGTTCAAGGATGATCGCACTTCTGTCGATAGTGATTCTCGTTCTGGCCGACCTTCGACGACAAAAACCGCAGATAATATTGAGCGGGTGCGACTTGCAATCGAACAAGATCGTCGTATCACTGTGCGAGAACTAGAAGAAGACCTTGGGATACCAAAAACTATCATTTCAGAAATTTTAACCGAAAATTTAGGAATGAAACGTGTGTGCGCGAAATTCATCCCAAAATTGCTCACAGCAGAGCAGAAGAACATTCGCTTAGAAATCGCTCTGGACAATCTGGAAATGGTCAATAATGATGATAATGTGCTTAGAAAAGTTATTACAGGTGATGAATCATGGGTTTATGGTTATGATCCTGAAACAAAACAACAATCTTTACAGTGGAAGCATTCTGAATCGCCAAGACCAAAAAAGGCACGTCAAAGTCGGAGCAATGTTAAGTCAATGTTGATTGTTTTTTTCGATTGTGAAGGTGTTGTACTCGTACATCACGAATATGCACCAACAAGTCAGACAATCAATAAAGAATACTACGTTCAAATTTTGAAACGTTTGCGTGATGTAGTAAGGAGAAAACGGCCGCACTTTTGGAAAAGTGGCGACTGGCTTCTCCATCACGATAATGCGCCAGCGCATTCATCCAATCTTGTGCAGCAGATTTTGAGCAAACACAAGATCGCATTGCTTCGACAACCCCCATACAGTCCCAACATAGCCCCTTGTGACTTTTGGCTGTTTCCAAAACTAAAAAAACCACTCAAAAGACACCGATTCGATGACAAAACAACGGTTGAAAACAATGCGACGAGTGTACTTAAGGCTATCCATAAAAGTGAGTTCCAGGACGGTTTTGAAAAGTGGAATCATCGATGGAACCGTGTTATTCAATCAAGTGGGGATTACTTTGAAGGATGCCACCCACCAGATGATAAAGAATAACGCTAACACGAAAATATAAAGGTAGGCCCGATACTTTCCGAACAGACCTTGTATTATTGTTTTGATTATTGTTTGAGAATATTGCGATAACCACATTTACCTCGTGAAATTAGTAACAACTAATAGGATTTTTGAGTTGATATTTTTTCTCAACTACTAAAATAAGGGCTGTGAAGGTAAAATGGTTTTCAGATCGCAAATGTTAGCAGGACATAGAAATTTAGGTTTTCATTCGATTATTTTACTCGAACATTTATGCTTCTTTTCGGTGTTTGCTTTTTCATTAATTCCGTTATCCGATGCGAAGCTACCCGCATCCTCGTAGATTTTTAATCCGCATATCAACATCTGCATCATTGAAAGCTATAAAATACGCAAACTTACACAGCAACGGAGCATAGGAAAGATGAGCTTGCTTGCTTGAAAAATAAGCATTCAAAAAATATATTTCATTATCTTTTATATATTATTAAAATATACACTTTCAAATAAGTAAGTATTGTGACTGAAAGTCTTTGTAATTCTCTATATTATAAGTTATCACAAAGAGAGAAATAGAGAGCATGTCATGGACTGATCAGTTGCAATATCGAGCACATCAATACGTAGTGGCATCACGATGATCAGACACGCCTTCAGTATTAATCAATGATGGTGATAGCACTGTCTGCACATCTTTTTCCTTGGATTAACATTTAGGCGAGAAATCCATTACACGTCAGTAGCCTTAACGTTAACACAGTTGCTATTGTACCGTTCGTTCTTTCTCGATCTCGAATTATTTCTCTCTTTGCATGTAGCCTGGAACAATCCTGAAACCTCTCTTACGTAACTCTTTACCTTGTACCCACATAGTAACTGCCTCTTTTTGTAAGCTCTTTTGCTCATTGTCTCGTTTGCTGAGAAAAAAACTGTTTAAACATATAGCTTTTCTGGATGGTTTCCTTCGTCATGAATTTAAGCTTGAAAAATTTTATTACAGATCTATTATCATTGGAGTGAAGTGACCGTAGGGTTAAATGATGTAAAATATCGCTTCACTTAATGATTTACTTTATTGGTCTCGATCACTAAAGCGTATGACGGGGGATTTGGGGAGTTTAGACCATGCACGAAAAAATCTCAGCGCCATAGGGTTTAGAATAACTTATTTCCCCGACTAGGTTTTAAGGGGCGCTAGACCACTATTCCTAGGCACAACCGTCATCGGCGTTTCGAGTCGGAATCAACGCGAAATCAGTTTAATCCGCTGTGCGACTGCTGAAAATGGGCAAAGTATGAAATTGGCGCCTTTTCATCCTAAGCCGGCTCCAACTTCCACTGGTCACCTTTCCATTCGAATGCCTTTCCTTGTCACTGAAATGTCAGGCAGCTCAGTTAGTAACTCTTTTTCTCGGATTGAGAGTCCGAGTCTGATTAATTCTTTGCTCAATATCACGTTCGCTGCTGAAAATAAAGCAGTCAGCATGTAGAGGGAAAATTGGTCAGCGATGCAAAAATAACCAACGAAACTTAATTCACTTCACTTCACCTCTTTTATTTTCCAAGGTCAAATACACTCACGTCTTGGAATGGCGGATGGTCAGCGTGATTCGGTCTATGCTATTTTACACGACAACGACGAATCCACGCGTTCCGACGAATCGAATAACGTGATAAATTTTTCACACACACACAATTGATTTCACGATGACGATCGGCACTTTACCTACTTATTTATGATTTACTGGTACTTCGTTCCCCATAACAAAAGAAAGCTCGAATATGCTAATTCGCGACTGTGCAACAAGGCGTCCCGGGTAAAATGGACGAGTGGTGTCTTTCTACGAAAGAAAATCGTCGTCCATCCCTCCTTCCGAGAAGAAGTCGATTTATTGGTTGATATGTGAATTTGAAAATTAATAGCGCCCTCCGATTATCTCCTACCGCATCGATATTTTCCCTCTCTCTTCTACACTAAGTCGCTCAGCATTGATTAATGAGAGAGATTTACCTGTACTCTTTTCTAATTTTCGATGCGGACGGAGATCGAAAGTCACTTTAATTTGTCTATTGGTCGTGACGTTACTAGCGCATTTTGTCAAACATTCAACTTTCGTTAGCTACCTATGTCGATTTTATTGAATTCGTTACTTGTCGCTTTTGAGTACTCATAAAAAAATTAGGGGTTGCGCACATGTATTTCCATCTTTTCCTGTCTAAGTCATATACAATAATTCGCATAATTACTGTCGCGGCGTATTTCTGCAATATACATCATTCATTTCACTAATTTTTATAATCATCACTGGTCAATTTCTCTTTCGTAGCGCCTTCACAATCAAATTTACGTTCGAATTATTAGCCGTATTTAATTTCTAGTTTACTCGTTATTATCTGTCAGTTTACATTTTATTCGTATCAATTCGCATGTGCTTACAATAAATTCGAAATGTGTCCGTTAGTTACGTTAAGAAATCTTATCAAATATGGAATTATATATTAATAAAACTTAAAAATGTATTTCAGAACTTCAGTTTCATATTAATAATAGTTTACAGTTAATAAAAAAATTAAATTCACTAATTATTCCAAATGGATATATTCTAGTTTCACAGGATGTGTATTTTCATTGTTTACTAACGTTCCAGAAAGTTTAACTATTAAAAGTTTAAATAAACGTTTCGAACAAATTCATTTTAATTCTAAGATACCGTTTAATAATATTAATGATCATATTAAGTTTGTTTTACAATACATATTTTTTATTTAACAATGTTATTCACCAGCAAATTTTTGGAACACCGATGGGTTCTCCAATTTCTCCACTGTTTGCGGATATAGTGATAGATAACTTAGAAACTTATTGCCTTAACAGATTGGAAATACTACATAATTACATTCCAGTTTTTTACTTCAGATATGTGAATGATACAATATGTGTATTAAAGAAGAACATTTACAGATTGTTTTGGATGTTTTTAATGAATATACCAGTCATTTGAAATTTACACATGAAATAGCTAATAATAATTAAATTGCGTTTTTTGATTTGTCATTATCAATAGTTAATAATAGAATTTTAACTAGATATTATCAAAAGACAACTATTTCCAGCAGAGTGCTAAATTTTAATTCAAATCATACTCTACAACAGAAACGTAGCATTGTTCATAACTTGGTAGACAGAGCAATCCTTTTGTCTCATACAAATTTCCCTACAGAAAATATCAAGACAGTAATGAACATTTTAATTCATATTAATTATCTTTGTGACTTTATTTATTTAGTGATTTCAAAGCGGTTTCGCAAGCTGAAATTTGGTAACTTCAGTTCATGCTATGCCTGAAATAATAGTTTTATCCCTAAATTTATAATTTCATTACCATATCAAAAACAATTTGTTTACTCCTGTAAAATTGCTTCAAAGAAGTACATTATACGTATTGTTCCATACATAAGTTGTAAATTAAATAGTATTGTTTAGGAAGCATAAAAGTGAAAAATGGTAAGAGACTTGCATTATTTATGAGTTTCAATGTAACGAATGTCGGGCTGCTTATATAAGGCAGACAAAAAAGAAAACTTAAACAAAGAATAAAGGAACGCAAAAATACTCCGATGGACGGATTACTACCTAAACCAAAACATCTTACTGATAATTATCATCATATAATTATAATCCGCCAGACCGATTTAATTTTAATAATGTTCGAATTTTAGACAAAGAAATTAGTAAGAATAAACGATTAATTTTCAAAATGGTATTTATTAATACATCAAGTAATACTATTAATAAACAAGAGGATACTTAATATCTAATAATATGTAGGTAGATAATATGTATAACAAGTGCGTTATCGCTCGTCATGTCTCTCTCTCCCCTACATAACAATAAATGTATCGCTTGATTACACAATTTATCCTATTATCATGTGACCCTACTTTCAGCAGCCAAGAGCAGGTAAGTGGGACAGAGAGCGCGAGCTAAGGAGCCCACGAGGAAGAAAGGGAGAGAGGGAGAGCTATGCGCCCCTCATTGGCCTGGTCATTGGCCAATCACGCATCGCGACATCCCGCGGCACGCGCGAGGGCGCGAGAGAGCGCCGACCGGCCGAAAAGCCGGCAGAATAGAGAGCGACCTTCGGAGTGTGTGCACGTGCCTGCCGCGGTCGATAGAGGACTTCGCCGACGCGCAACCGATCGCCTCGCGACCACGCCGTTACGATCTCCCCGCAACCGAAACCAGGCCTGTGCTCATACGTGTGCGTGAGTGGACGGTGACCATGACTGTTACCGCGGGCCAGCTTTTGCTGCCCGCTTCCCGCCGGCGCCGCGCGCCCTAGAGCGAACGCCTCCTGAGGCTGTCGAGCCGCCGCACCTGCCGCCGATCGAGCCAAGGCCACTGAGCAACGCCTCTACTTGTAAGTGCTAGCTCGTACCTCTCTCTCTCTTGTGCTCGCTGAATGCTTCTCTCTCTCTCTCGCTTGCACTGCGCTGCGCCTTTTTATCCCACTGCTATTCGTTTATTAAAGCTCGTATTGTTTAACGCGACGACTTTCTTTCCAGCTAAAACCTAGCCCTCAGCCTTTCCCACGTACTCCCTCTGTACGCCGTAGGGAACTTTCGCGCTTTCAGCCCGGTCGTATCCACGATGCCGCCGCGGGCCCATCGGCCGTGACGCCGAGTAAGCGGCAGAAACTGCGCTATCGGGCCGGGCTTCGCACAGCCCTCAAGGAGCCCGCAACTTGCTGCTCGTTCCCGATAGGTTATTGGCACGCCCTCTTCCTTGTTTAACAGGGAAATCGCGAAGGCGCATGCAAATCCCCGTTATATATGTAAGTAAACAATACAACAGTATTTTTAAACTTCTGAAATAGATTAATCGTTTTTGTTTATCTAATCTCATATTATTCATAACTTACTGTTCCATGAAATATTTTCGTATACTTGTTTTATTCAAAATTAGCTTTGCTAATAATTCCATATATTAACATGATTATTTTTGTATTCTGCTCATGTTTTTCTCATTGTTTTTTAGTATGATTTGTGTCGTGTAATTTCTCGTTGGTATTTTATAATACGTTTTCTGATTATCATGTATAATATTATGCTCAATAACTTGACTATATTATTCATCTTATTTAACAAAATTTACAATAAATTTTTTGTTAACTTATAGCAATCGATAATGTAATCTTGAAAAATTCTTCAGTGCACGTTCGTGTTTTTTTTTATTCAATTTGATACCATTTTTATTGTGAAATTGTCGTTATGTTTGTACAACCGATAGATTTATTTTTTGCATAAAGGACCTGAGGAAGCTGGAAGACAAACCAGCGAAACGTTATAGGAAGAAAATAATTTTAGTTGAAATAGTTTTTTTCTATAGTATTGGCTATCACTCTTATATTTTTTTGTTTTATAATTTCACAACCGTATATTATATACTCAAATTCACGATCTTATTTCACTTAAACTTATTTTAGGAAGCAAAGAACTGAACATAACTATTGTGACGGTAAATGACCGGTTTGCGCTACCGTCTCGATCGCGCCGCTACCTGCGAGGGCAGTACCTACCGGCCGGGGGAAGTAAGAAGGGAACTTGGTCCGAAATGGGGCGGAATGCGCGCGAAGAAAGAAGGACCAGTAGAGGAGTACATCTGGCAATGGTAATAGCGTGAAGGAGTAGAGTATCTCTAGTATCGGCAACAGTGAGTGCGTGCGAGAGCTGTATCCAGTAAAAATCAAGGAGCGCAGATACAAAATGGGCAATAGTCTATTGTTACCGTTATCTCGTTAACGCAGCTAGTACGCCATCGTAGGCCAGCCACGAAGCCGCTGAATCAACTCGGTGGAAGCAACAGGGCAATAGAGAAGGCCTCGTGTTTGATTTGGAAAAGCGTCAACCTGAGCCACGTGTTTGATTTGGGAAAGCGGCACCTGAGCCACGTGTTGAAGGGTGACGTCGATTTGTTCCCCCTGATAAAGCGACGAGCGTATCAATGTAAGCTGGTCAGCTTCGCATTACGATATTATTGAACAGCCGCGCGCGATCCGTTAACCTTTCTTTCGCAAAGCCATGTGCAAGCGTTCAAGCATGCAAGCGTAAAGTTGTCACGCATATTGAATAAACGTTTATGCGTGGGCCAAATGTGTTGTAGATAATTATCGTAAATAAACTAGTCTGTGTGTGATCGAAACAATAATTTACTTTCGTCCCTTGTTATTGCTTAGTTGGTTGACTGATACCCGTCCTTAGCCACTCCTCGGTTAGTTAAGAAAATTGATTATTTCGTTCTCATCGCGCGCATTCCAGTACGACTGTGCAAGAAGTGAGACAAAGGTATTAACACGGAAATAATACCCCGTTATATGGCGCCCAACGTAAAAGAACTTATAGCGTTTATGATTGTTCAAAACGCCGGTTCCATTACACACTGACCTTGCGCTTAGTCAACCAACGACCCAGGTGACAATTAAAGTGTTGTGTACACTTTAATCGCGTGCCACATAGGAAATAAAATAAATCGTCAACTAACTCGCGACGGCCCGCCGCGACGATAGTATGTAAACAATCAGTGTAAGCGTGTGCGTGTGCGACCGAATGACTCTTCTCAAGTTACCACGCAATCACCAATAGATTTTGAAGGTTGTCGAAGAATAACAACAATCCGTTGGCTCGGGGAAAAGAATAACACCGACAACATTCAAAACGAAATAAGCACAACACAAATGTTTTCCTTCGTTTTAATCCCAATGTAGTTATATCGGTTAATTGTTCATATCTGTAATTATTGGTGCTTGCGCGGAGATAAGCTCGCTAGAATTAATTTTGAAACTAACCAACACAGACGCGCTAACAAACAGTTACTACGCCTGATAGGCAGGATTATTGTATTACGCGATAGCGAGCAAAAGAGTTCTTCGGCTAGCGCAATAGTAAAAATAACTTGTATTGAGCCTTTCATTGGCTACCAGAAGCTAAATTTTTTTTTTTTTTTTGTAAAGCATTGATCGTAGCTCTCGCACTTGCATTGTCTCTAAAATAGTTGTCTAATAAAATTAATCGCAGTGGTAATAAAACAAAGTGCGATATCGTAAATAATTAAAAATGGACAACACTCAGAAGGAAATTGAAAACTGAGCACGTGGTTACCACAGCAGACAACAAACCCTTGGTCGACTACAAGGGATATTGGTCGTATTGTCCGGGGATGGAAACTCAAGTTTTCCGGCGAGGATAATGCGAGTATGCTTCCTATCGAGGCTAAACAATTTGAGGAACGGTGCCGGGCTCACGGAGGAGGAAATGCTGTTATCAGTATCAGAGCTGCTAACCGGTCCCGCCCTTACCTGGTACGAGGTAATGAAGGAAGAATGGCTAACCTACATTGAGTTCGAAGCAGACGCGCGGGAATAGTTCGGAACCAGCGTACAACAGCAGCAGTGACTGATGAGGGAAGTGCAAAGTCGATATCAAGGCCCAGATGAACCGGTTAACGTATACATCACCAACATGATGGACCTAATAAGACGACTAAATCCACCGATGGCATATGAACGCCAATTGGGTCTATTACACGCCAAACTCCTCATCGATATTCAGAGCCAGGTATGTAGGGCCGAAATAAATTTCATAGGTGTTCTGAATACTTTAGCTACGACGGCGCAGAATACCTTGAACCAAAGAAAGGTGGAACGTGTGGTACCTGACCCCCAATCGACCCTGTATCCAGAGTTAGCATACCACCCTCATACCGATGGAAGCAAGAGACGCAAGAGTAAAGTAGCAGCGATATCCATCGATAAGCCAGAGGTTAGTGATCGATTGGATCGTATGGAGAAGGTACTCGAAAAGATAATGCACCAGGTCGTCTATACATCGACACCATCGGAGGCGACGCTTGGTCCGAGTATTGAAGCAGTTGATAGTGATAAGAAAACTCCGCAAGTTGATTTAATGAACCAAGTGTTATTGTCCCTCAAAGAAATGTCCGAAGGGATAAAACATAACTTTGCTAGAAAAAACTCGACCCCAGAGGAACACGCTAAGAGACAAGAAGCGCCTCGAAAGCAAGAAAGAGATTTCTCCAAACCACTCAAATCTATCGAGTGTGGATTGCTGGGGTACAGTAAAAGGTACTGTCTCCAATGGAATAAGGGAAACGAGGAAAAGAGTGGTTAGAAGGGGTTGACCTAACTTCTTCGTCCCCTGAAATGAACCCCGTAGATGAAACCTCGTCACCCTCGCCAGCGCAATCGGTATTGATAGTAACGAGTGTGTTGAGCGAGGATTGCCCTGATCATGCTAATATAGAGAACGCCGGTAAAGTGAACGCGGAGAAGGGGAGTGTTGACGATAGTAAAGCCCAAGACCATAGACCGGCCGAGGTGGTGGAGAGTGAATTGCCCACACCCTCGGAGGCGCTGGTAACGGCAGATAAACTGTCAGGTTATACTCCCGAAGGACCTCCGATAGTCCGAACCGAGGTGGTTCGAACAAATGTTGACGTCACTTTACCGCGCGCGAGCACAGTAGCTAGCGCTATGGTATGTCAAGAACGAGCTTGTGGAGCCATTGAGTCGGTTTCGGTATATTCCCCAGAACAGGAAACGCGTTGGGGGCTACCGGTAAGAATAAGAGATTTCTAAATAAGAGCTCTCTATGATCCGGGAGCTTCCACCACGGCAATGGGAAGTAATACTCTTCATATATCGTCGGCTCTGGGCATCAGGTTGGATACCATGCACGCGGGTACGGCAGGACTGCCAGATGGACGAAAATTGACAATCGTCGGTCATGCGATGTTGCCATTAACCGTGGCTGATATGACGATGCCGACGAGGGTAGCTATACTCCCAAGCCTTGTCGATGAGTGTATTCTAGGAGTAAATTTTATCAGATTATTTAGGGCGGTTCTTAACCCTGACGATGATACGTTGTTGCTCAAGAAATCGCAAACCAAGATGAAACTAGACGTAGCTAGTTTAGAGACTGGTCCGAGATTAGCTACTGTCGGACTGGCCGAAGTAACAACCTCAAACAGGCAATATTGCAGAAGACCAACAACTAGGCCTTATTGCAGGCCCCCGTGTGAATGAGATGTGCGGCAGTAATTCAGCACAAGATTCGAGTCGGTGGTACGAAACCAAGTATCACATAAGGTCGAGCAAGAAATGCATAGATTGATAACGGAAATGCTGGCCCAAGGGGTGATTGAGCCGGCGAATAACGGCTGGTCGAACCCGGTGTGATGATATGCAAAAAGGATGGCTCGTATCGATTCTGTATAGACTTTAGGAAGGTCAACAAGGTCACCGAGCCGAACGCATACCCCTTACCATTCAAGCAGAATATATTGAGACGTTTGCGAAACGTGCGCTATATCTCCACGCTCGATCTTAGTAGCGCGTATCACCAGATACCACTCAAACCCAAATCTCGACCCATCACTGCCTTTACCGTGCTCGGATTGAGGCACTTCCAGTTCGTGCAAATGCCATTTGGTCTCTCGTGTGCCGGAGCCACCTTCCAACGGTTATTAGACAGCCTAATCGGTCCAGAATTTGGCGATTTTGCCTTCGCCTATTTGGACGATATCATCGTAGTGTCGTCCAGATTTGAAGACCACCTACGACATCTTAGAACCTTGTTGGATAGGTTAAGCCAAGCCAGACTCAATTAATCGAGAGAAGAGTGTCTTCTGCAAGCCGGAGGCGAAATACTTGGGACTGTTGATCAATCGAGAGGGAATCAGACCTGACCCTGAAAAGGTGCGCTCTATCATGGAGTACCCCAGACCAGGGAACGTACGACAGTTGCATACTTTTCCAGGGGTTGCTTCTTGGTACCGCCTCGTCTTGAGTGATTTCGACACACACGCTCAACCGTTAACTAAATTAACGGGGAAAAAGTGTGAATATGTGTGGGGACCAGATCAAGGGTAAGCCTTCGCCAAACTTAAGGCACTCATGATATCCGCACCGTATCTCGCATTGGCAAAACCCGATGGACTGTATGTGTTGGAGACAGACGCTAGCGCCACGGGAATTGGCGTCGTCCTGATTTAGAAAGTACGGGACGAAGACCGAATCATCGAATACGTTAGCAGAGTCCTTAACCCGGCGGAGCAAAACTACCCTGCCACGGAACGCGAATGCTTGGCGGTCGTTTCAACTATACAGAAGTTCCGCCCATATATAGAAGCGTATCGATTCAAAGTAATGACGGATTACAACAGTCTAAAATGGCTGTATAATTTGAAAAATCCCATAGGACGTCTGGCCCGATGGGCACTGCAGCTCGGCACTACATGCTTTCGAAATATAATATCGAAAGGGGGCTGACAACGTATTACCTGGTGCGTTGTCGCGCGCGTTCGAGCTCGCAAAGGCGGAGATCGGCGCGATAGATCAGTCAAAAGAAAGAGACGACGCCTGGTACTCGGAACAGTTCCAACGCGTCGAAGCCAATCCAGAGGAATACCCAGATTGGAAGGTAGTGGGCAGGGTGATGTACCACCAACGGCCCAAGAGTGACTACCGAGACGAGTACGGGTATGAGGATACCTGAAAGCTAGTCGTGTCACCGGAAGACCGAGAAGCTGTCCTGTTCGACAACCACGACATTAAGACCGCCAGACACCTGGGGCGAGAGAAAACCTTCACCCGCGTCGCACAGTCCTACTATTGGCCAGGTATGTACGCGGACGTTAAAGTGTACGTCCAAAAATGTTAGATTTGTCAGCAATGTAAGGTCGAACAGCGACTGCCGCGCGGACTCATGAGGGATTGGATGTTGTCCACACCCTGGCAAGTGGTGGCGGGCGACATTGCCAGGCCCTTTCCGAGGAGCCCTTGAGGGCACGAATACGTATTAGTGTTCGTCGACTTATTCACGCGATGAGTCGAATGCATACCTATACGTAGTGCCAATGGTAAGACGATCATAAAGGAACTTCGGGAACGAGTGATCCTGCGTTTCGGGAACGAGTGATCCTGCGCTTCGGCACGCCTAAGATATTTCTATCCGATAATGACACCGAATTACGCAACTAGCTTGTAGATGGATACCTGAGGAAACAGGGGGTAAACCGCCAAATTATATCCCCCAAGCTAACCTTACCGAAAGAGTTAATAAAACTCTGAAGACGATCATTACCTCATACGTACATGGGAATCATAAGGAGTGGGACCGAGTCTTACCTGAACTCGCGTTCACACTGAATATTGCTATCCACAGTTTCACGGGAACCAGACCTGCAATGCTCAATTATGGGAGATAATCGGAAGCCCCGTACAGCCTCCGTAGACAGAGGGACGAGCTTGCGGCCCAGGAGGAAGACTTGCTCCGAATAGAGAAATGGAATGAGCATATGGAAAATAACCGGTTCGTCATTCAGGAGGCCCGAGAGATCGCCTCTAACGAATCCCTTAGACAGGCGAAATATTATAATGCTAAGCATAGGGCTTCAAGGAAGGGGACTGGGTGTGGAAAAGGAGCTGCATACTACCTTGTGCGACACAGGGTGTATTCGCGAAGCTATCGCCGAAATTCGTGGGCCCTTACGTGATCATCAAGGTACTCGGAGTCAATTGGTACCACCTTGCCAACCAACAGGAAGAGGTCAAAGAATTGGTTCACGCCAAAGACCTCAAACCCTATTACGGACAGGAGGGCATACTGTCGGATGGCGAAACCCGAAGGCGAGATGACGACGATACCTCGACCTCCGAGGGAGCTGAGGCGACGAACCATCCGCCTATAGAGAGCAATGCAACACCCCACGAGAGCGAACGCGCCATTACCGCGAATAATACGCCTCAGAGCGATAATGCGACGAGTTCAAGCCACCCTCATCGTACCCCTTCCGATCACCCTGATAAGACCCCGAAATCAGCCCCATCGAATGGCACGGTAAAGCGCCCGCGGGGACGACCTCGCAAGAACGTACTGACTATTCAGGCCCCGTCGTGCCAATAAAGTCCACTTATCTCCCCTCCCGTCGTCGTAAAATGGAAGAGAGGGAGACCCCCGAGAACACTGACGATTTATGAATGACCCCCTGCGAACGAAGGATCTGGGAGATCGACGCAAAGGATCCCACCTTCAATCCCAGTGACGAAGGTCCTGGGTAGCCGAACAGGCTTCCACCTCGATATGAAAGGAAAAGATTATCTGTATTGACATGTAGAAATATTACAAGATGAAAATTACGCAGGAGCAATTTGAGCAAGCGGCGGCCGTCCTCATAGGATTGGATTTGGGCCCCGCCGTCAATGGAGTAGTGTATGCCGCCCTCCACCTCATTAAAGAATCAAGGAAAGAGAAGGAACAGGTACGAGCGCGAGCCCGCGAGGACTCGTCATCCGTGTTGATTGACTAGTTGGCGAAGATGAGCTCCAGACTCCATTATCCGCACTAGGCATCGTGTATGAGGAGACCCCGTTGCTGCCAGGACTACCAGCTGGAGCCATTCCGGCGGCAGCGCCGAAGGTATCGACGAGCACTCAGACTGATAGTGCACCCGTCGATACTGACTGATGCCCGGATTTCCTCCACCAGCCAACAGCGCCGGGTAGTCACGAGTTGTGGGAGGAGATCGTCAAGAGCTTGAGGGAGGTTGAGCAAAGCTGGACCACCCTCAACGCACTTCAACGAGCCGTATACGCCGAATTTGACGCATTCACGGCCAAGGGACACCGCCCCAGCAATCTGGATCACTGGAGCAAGGTGGTGTCTCATCGTCGCCAGTTTACCGCAGCGTTAAAGGAGGTAAAACGCCGACACCGTCAGGCCCTCGAGGGCCCGGTCATCGACCGACCTTCGGCTACCAATCGACCTCCGGTGACCAAGGCAGCAGTATCTACCCCCACGTCGACCGTCAAACAAAACCAACCGACGTGTGGGGTTAACCAGGTGGTTAACCTCAACAGCGGACCAAGGCACGGGACCTATCCACATTAATCTTGTGGTGGGGTCCATGGACGAAGCGCCTTCGGTGGAGCTACCGCTGTGGTCCGCACTCAATCGTCGGGATGGGCTGCCGTTAACCCCTCGAGAGCGAACACTGCCACGAGGCACTATATCGCGGGTACAGTGGGAAGGCTGCAATATTTGTCACTACCTCGACGTGACCCGTGCAGATCGGTGCCCTCACGCTCGGCAACAGCCGGAGATCGTACCCGAGCGATTGGATTGGGAGGCGCATGGATGCCTCAATCTAAACGAGGAAGGGTATAAAGAAGCAGCCCTTTGATATTTTCGATCACCTTTGTAAAGGTACCTGCCCCTGAGGTCACAACCTATCCCGGATAATACTCGGTTAATAAATAGTATACTAAGTAACACAATTCTACGTTGTCTTTTGTTTACCTTACCTCGACGCGAGTAGCGCAAACGATTCTCTCGTCACGGATCCCAAGGATCCAGACTGGAAGGGGGCTGTGTCGGTAAACGTCCGGTTTGCGCTACCGTCTCGATCGCACGACTGCCTGTGAGAGCAGCACCTACCGGCCGGGGGAAGTAAAAAGGCAACTTGGTCCGAAATGGGGCGGAATCCGTGCGAAGAAAGAAGGACCAGTAGAGGAGTACCTCTGGCAATGGTAATAGCGTGAAGGAATAGAGGAGTATCTCTAGTATCGGCAACAGTGAGTGCGTGCGAGAGCTGTATCCAGTAAAAATCATTGAACGCCAATACAAAATTGGCAATAGTTTATTATTACCGTTATCTCGTTAACGCAGCTAGTACGCCATCGTAGGCCAGCCACGAAGCCACTGAATTAACTCGGTGGAAGCAACAGAGGAATAGAGAAGACCTCGTGTTTGATTTGGAAAAGCGGCAACCTGAGCCACGCGTTGAAGAGTGACGTCGATTTGTTCCCCCTGATAAAGCGACAAGCGTATCAAGGTAAGCTGGCCAGCTTCGCGTTACGATGTTATTGAACAGCCGCGCCTGATCTGTTAACCTTTCTTTCGCAAAGTCATGCGCAAGCGTTAATAAACCGGCAGCGCTCGTTTGATTTGCGATTGCGATTAAAATGGCGGTGCGTATAGTTGTCGCGCTCATTGAATAAACGTTTATGCGTGGGCTAAATGCGTTGTAGATAATTATCGTAAATAAACTAGTCTGTGTGTGATCGAAACAATAATTTATTTTCGTTCCTTGTTATTGCTTAGTTTATTGAGTGATACCCGTCCTTCTCCACTCCTCGGTTAGTTAAAGATTGCTTATTTTGTTCTCATCGCGCGCATTCCGGCTCGACTGCGCACTGTGTGAGATAAAGGTATTAACACGAAATTCATACCCCGTTACACTATTTATATTATCAAATGAAAGAACAAATATAGCTATTGACATTAAAAAATGATGTAAACTATTAATACCGCTAAAAGGACGTGAATTTCCTGCCAAATGAACGCCTTGACTTGTCGAATGAACGCTCTCTACCTATAAGCTGCTGTTTGAACAATGAAAGTCAAATAGCAGGCGGGTGAACGCTTTGCTTGTTATCTACCTAACTTAGAATTAACGCGACCTTCAAGCTGCCATGAAGAGAGGAAAGAGTATTCACGAGAGAGATTGATTGATTATGCATTTATTAAACCTTAGGATAGAACCCCATAGGCTATATACAGTGAGAGTCCAATACATAAAATTTACAGTAAAAAGCAACCACTAAAATATAAGGCAATAAAAGTTACGAAAGATACAATCGAAAAGCAATGAACTTAAAACAAAATAACAAAATACATAAAAATAAAAAGAATTTTAAAAAATCGGTGAGAAACGTAAATAATTAATAAAATACAAAAGAGTATTAATACATAAAAGCGAAACGCAACTACCATAGAGGTGTACATGCGTCAGCGGAAAGAAAAACACGCAAAGAGGCAAGTAATCGTATAGGCAACGAGAGCATAATAAATGTATATAAGCAGCAGCTCAGGAACACCCGAAGAAATGTACCCGAAAGAACGAAAGAGGAAAACAATAAAGATTAAGAATGATATTGTAAAGGGAACAATTAATGAAGTGAATTAAAAGGAGGAAAATTATAGGCAAGATAAGATCCAGGATTGTGTAGATAGTTTGAGGTGGACGTAAAAGCTGAGACATTAAAAGGAAGTAAGGCAGCTGGTAGCTTTAAGGGAGACGGAAGGTTTGAGAGAGATTCGGATCTGACTATGATGAAAGAGCTGCTACTTAATTACTGTGAAAAGTGAAAAAAGCCAGGAATTGAGTTCATCGTATCTGTCCACGTCAGTCAGTGATCGATAACTGATTAAGAAGGAACATGCCATAAATCGAAGCAGAATTGAACCAGGCCTTAGTGCGAGGTGCCGGATATGAGAAAGCCATGAGTGAATTGCGAGCAGAACGTTTGATATGGGATTAATTCGGAGTTTGCAGATAGGTAGTGAGATATGTTGGGTGTAGGGAACAGACAGTTTTATAAGTGTGAAGAAGAAGTAAAATTTGTCGGTATGTCTCAAAGGAGAGCCAACGAAGTCGAAGTCTATGAAAAATTACAAGGGATTTAATATTTGAAGATAGAATGACGGAATTAAACCAGTTACAAAACGAACACATACATTATGAGCGACTGGTAGGGCTTTAGATCTAATTTTATCTAGTTTATGAAAAATCAAAGAAGCGTAATTAAAGTGAGAAAAAATTAATATTTGCACAAGGTATTTTCTAGTAGTGATAGCTAAGGATTTTCTGTAAAATTTGAGGGAGTTTAAATTAAGATAGACCTCTTTAATGATGCTGTTTACATGAGTTTTTAAATGGAGTGTAAATGAGATTATGAAGTCGCGACTCTTGACCAAGAGAGAGGATATACCAAGGGTATAGGATTGTTATTAACGGTGATCTGCAAAAGTGAACTAATGTTTAAAGATGAAATATAGGATTCACTGCCGATAATGATAGCATTTGTCTTAGCAACATTAAGTTGGAGACCATTGAGCCTGGCCCAATCAGCAACAGCCTGCGCATTAAGTTGCACTCTGACAAGACCATGAAGGATTTCAGAGGGGAAACAGTGATAATAAATTTAGGTATCATCGGCATAGATCATGTATCAGCAAAATAATAGTACTTTAAGTAGATGATTTATAAAAATAGCAAAGAGGAATGGTCCCAGAACGATCTGAGCACGCAATCACTGCGAGACCAAGCCCCTCTGATCAACAACAGTCTGCAGCCGTTCAGTCAAGTAGCTCAAAAACCAACGGAGTATTGAATCAGCAATATTGCAGGTTCTTATTTTATAAATGAAAAAATCATGAGGGATCTTGTCAAAAGCCTTAAAAAAGTCAAAGAGCAAGAGTATAGTAACTTGCCTCGACTCAATAGCATGACTAATTTATCATGAAGACCCACCAGGACAGTCTTAGTCGAGTGGCCCCTCCAAAAACCAGTCTGCTTCTCATCTAAGAGATTATTAGCATCCATATAAAAAGAAAATTATCTATGGAGTAAGCGTTCCATAACCTTGGATGGCTTGGAGAGCTGGGCTAAAGGTCTGGTATCAGACAAATTCTGGTATCAGAGCTGATGATGTATTGACAAGTGACGTGACGATACTCGACGAACGATCGGCACAATATACAAAATCGGTCGAACCAGAAAAAGCAGGACGAGAGTTCGAGGAGATAAAATTGTGATGATAAAGAAAATTATTAAACAGACATAAAAGTGAACGATCAAGGCGCTGCAATACAAGGTTACACCTGGCACTGTTACGATGTGACATTAATAAAATGTAGAAAAACTTACACAGTCTCAGTTAGTCAGATAAAAAAGGATGTTAGGCGACTGACTCTTGTCGGGAGAGCATTTCGCGCAAACTCTGTAGGTCAGGCTTTTCGCGTGATGACGCATCATCACAAAGTAAATGACGAGAAAAACATGATGATACAGAACAAAAATGCATGCAGAGATAACAATAATAATAACGTAAAAGCAGTATAAAACACACAAGCAAATGACGGTTTGCTATAGCGCAACAGCATACATTCACAACAGAAAAGAATCTCTCACTCAAAAATAAAAATAGGTGCAGAGATTTAGATAAGGTTCAGTGATTATTATAGATGATAGTCCAGTGAGCAGGGAAGCGAAGGCCTGTGAGTGTTGATGACAATAAGATACAGAACCAGAACCCATGTCATCCAGTAGATGACAAAATTACACCAAGGTTAGGTGATGACCTCGAGAAGGAAATGCAATTATTTAGGACAAGTGCAGCGAAAAAACGCAGAAATCAGCACAAACCTGGTTGCCGAATAGAAATCGCTTCACCTGAAATAATTTGCTCGAGAAGTCGAAACAAAATATTAGAAATATTGAAGAAAAAATAAAATATAAATATTGCAGATTGAAAAACGAAGGCCACAGGATGATGCGCTACCACTGACGCTAACCGTTTCTTCTACGCAGATTTCAGTGATTCACCGGAATGCTGACGGACCGACCAAACCATCTAGCTTGTCTCTTTGTCTTTTTCAAGCAGTCATTCAATGCAAACTAGCTTAAAAGAAGATCGGAGGAAACGTGATGTTGCACGAACTTTCAAGCTTAGATGTAGCTAACTCATAGGGAGTTAAAAAATCCTGCCTGCCGGCTGCAGCATACTCGCGATCACCGACTCGCGCTCTTTTTGCTCCCTTTTGATCTACTCTTAAACAGCACGCGACACAGCTCTTATCAGTTGTGCGTCGCGCGCTTGCTTAGATGTACATAGTGCATGTTATGCGCTCTCTCTCTTTTTCTCTCACTCTCTCTTTCTTCTACTACTGTATAGCGTCTTTGAACCTCCTCAGCCACTTATCATTGGTGATCAGCGACTGCTGAAACAAAGAAAGCTATTAGTTAGACGCATTCTTATAATACGCTCAACACTGGCCACTGTGCCTCACCGTGAGCAAAAAGGAAAGGGAGAGAGTTATACTAGAGATAAGTTTACTGCCTGCTCTTATCACATATTTATGATGTCTCGTGCTATATTTTTGAGTTGACTTGATTTGATCAGGAGGGTACGTTAAAGTAAGCTGCTTGAATCTCTGGTAGATACATGACCGTGCGCGAGCTATCAGCAAGTGATTTACTAAAAGAATTGATCGTTTAAGCTACTTGGTGTGGAGAGTAAATTTAACGTAATATAATATTCATTACCAAGATTATTATAGAAAGCTACCTTGAACTAAAAATAAGATATCTAGTATTTAACAAATCTTTATATACTCTTTATGTTTCTAGTACAAACAAAAATAAAAATTATGTAGAATATGTTTGAATAATTTTCAATTCAAATTTTTTTTTTTTTTTTAGGCTTTATACGATTTTTAGAAGGATACTACATAATTCTTATTACTAAAAGAAGAAGAGTGGCTGCAATCGGGCATCATACAATATACAAAGTAGAAGATTCGACAATGATATATATTCCAAGTGATACTATACGACACTTCCATCCTGATGAGCAAAGATACGTGAAAATGTTTCAGAGTATAGATTTAAGCAGCAATTTTTATTTTAGTTATTCTTATGATTTAACACATACATTGCAACATAATATGATTGTAACCAATTACTTGCAAAATAAAAAAATATCTAATAGTATTTCTTCAATATTAAAAGAAAATGAAAATAACCATGCACAAAATTCTTTTGACATGTCGGCATTCCAAGCAGAAGTAGACGAAAATAGGTATGTTAAAAATAAATATATGAAATCTAGTAAACAGTATACTTTTATAAAATTGATAAAATTTTAATAAAGATATTATAGTGCTAAACAGGAGTATGGAATTTGGAATAATCCTTACCGACGTTTTATCTGGAATTCGCATCTATTATCACCTGTCGCAAATGAGCTGCACAGGGATTGGTTAGTACATATAATTCATGGTTTTGTCGGTCAATCGAATGTAAGTGTATATGGGCGATCATTATACATTACAATTATAGCAAGAAGAAGTAATAAATATGCTGGAACAAGATTTCTTAAGCGAGGTGCTAATTTTGAAGTAAGTCTCATAAGTCACAAAAAAGATTAGTTATTATCTGAATAGATAACATTTAATAATGAATAAATATTTACAATATTATAAGTAATTATTATATTATTTGTCATCATAACTTCGTATAAATAGAAAAAATCAACTTTTTTCTTAGATATCTCATAAATTCATGTGACTATTTTCTATTATAACAAGATCTAAAATGTATTTTGAGAATCCAAAATATAACTAATCATAGGTCTTCTCATTATGTGTATGCTTACGGGTGTGTGAACGTACGTGTGTGTGTCTTTCCCTACCCCGACTATTTCTCTCTTTCTCTCTCTCTCTCTCTCTTTCTCTCTCTCTCTCTCTCTCTCTCTTTCATTTTCTTTTTCTTTTTCTGTTTGCTTGCCTACTTAGGTGTCTTGATTTTTCTCTATGTTTTTCTCTATCCCTATGGATGTAGGATAAAATCTTTTATAGTCTGTACCATGCATTGTTGATAAGATTGTCGAAATTATCTCAACTCCAATGTCGTGATGCATCAAAATTTTACTTACACATGTCACTCACCCGTACTTTTTTTCAATATTATTTTGATAAGATCTGTCCTAAAATCCCGAAGAATCTCTCTTTGGATATTACATTTCTCAGTCTATCATTCTTACGATTTCTTCAGTTTCTTTTTATCATTTTTGTCTTCTTTTTTTTGGTTTTAATTGTTTCCCTAGTGAATAGTGATAGCAAGTAGCTTTAAGGTCTTATGTTTTCTTGAACATCAACATGGTCGTTACGAAGTTATCTTTTGATAACCAAATCCATCCTACTTTTGCTGTGAGCTGTCTTCAATCGTATTCGTAGAGCACTCAAGCAAAGTGTTTCCTGCGGTATCATTCACCGTAAAAACGATAATGGCTTCTGGGCCTGTATCTTGTTATCAATAGATATGTTCCGAAACAGTTATCGTTATTAAGTCTCTGTGTCAGTCAGTACTTTATCTCGTCATAGTTCTGTAATATCCACTTCTTGACCTTCTATATAAAAGTATATATCAATCATTCATCTTTTAAAAAGTACAATTTCACTTGCCATCTCTCGAAAAGCATCTCACTTATTTTTGTTCATATATACTTCTTGTCCTGCTTAATCAGCTGTTCCTGTTTTCGTCAATGTTATTATTGCATGGTTCATATATCCTTATCTTTCAATAGTTAATAGCTTGTGATGGAGAATCGCGGCATGGCTTTCGTTTCTGTCGTCGGGCTCTCGTCGGGGTTTGAGCGCCGCGCCAGACTGCGAGTGTGTGCGTTATAAGCATATACTCATGTAAGCCTTTTTCTGTTTTCCGAGGTTCGATGCTGGGGCGACGGTGAGAGAAGAGCGAGGAGAAAGAGAGAGAGAGAGAGAGACAGTGGAGAAAGAAGAAAGAGAGCGTTTCACGTGCATCTTTGCGCCGATTGTGGAAAGAGAGACAGCCAATACAAGAGTTTTATACAGGTCATCACGTGCGTGCAGGAATTATGTTTTTTCTGGCATAATTCTGTTGAGTTTCCCGTGCTCTTGCCGACGGATAATTGCAGAGGATACACGCCCAGTGTGTTAGAGTGATAGGCTTTGATTGGAGATTGGTTGGGTCGCACCCAGCCACGTATTTTGTCGCGAGGACCCACACTGGTGTGTGAGTTTTCCGGCGAGGTGACACAAGCGTACGCGCGTCAACGATCGTCATTAAGCCTAATGGAGTATTGTGAGAAGGAGAAGGAGGAGTTCAACGATACCAGCAACAACAGCAATAACAACAACAACCACAACAACAGTAACAACAGGAACATCAACACGAGCATTGGAAACAAGAGTACACACACGCACACATACATACACACACACACACACACAACCACACAGCAGATTTTTTGGCAACAAGAGAAGCAGCCGAAGAAAACAAAGGAGAGCGAACGAGGTCGGTGCCGAGTTTTCTCTCTCTCTTTCGCATGTACCGGGTGTATCTATCCGGAGGATAGTGAGGCAGACTTGCCAGCTACTTCGCCGTTCGCGATCGCAACGATATTTCTTGAAACGTATGCCGTTTAGTGTTGTTTGTAAAGCGTGGAATTTGTAGTGTGAAGACGAATTGAACGTCAGTTCTGCCGCCAATTCGTACTTCTTCACAAGCGCAGAGGAGATTTGTCGGTCGTGCGATAAGCGAGCGTTATGTTGTTGCGTTTATGTTTAATTTATTGTTGCTTCTTAAGTTGTTTATTTGTTTTGTTATCTTTTGCTGTTATTAAAACTGGATCTTAAGAACGACGAGATTTATTGATTTATTCGCTGTGTCACTCCTCCTCCTGGGAAAATTATTATTTACACGTGTTTTGATATGTCCGGCTCGGCAGGTCATTCAGTTGTGAAAACGTTCGTGCTTCCCGAATTCCCACCTTAAATAAATAATTCGTGTGGATGGCCGCGAGCTAACCAGGCGGTATCGGCTGTTTCTCCGTTACAAGCTAACCTCTATAAGCACATTAGCCGCAGCTCGTACTAGTGAATGCTATGCTGCACCTATATACGTAGGTTCATTTTGCATTAGTCTGCTTGTCGACTATTGCTGGCAAAACTACAGTTGGCCATATCAATACAGTTATATTGACTTTACAACTATACAAATCCTGACAGTGATGTACAGATTATTGACTTTTTTGTTCCTGCTTTCTTGACGTGATGCTTAAATGACTACTTACCATACTTCCAAATATTTTATCTCGTTCTGTAAAGGTATTATTCCTCTATTTATTACAAACTAAAAATATCAAATTTCCTCGCCATTCTTAACCGCAAATGCCTACTATTCAGCCATTGAACTATTAGTTCCTGAAATTCATGGCAATTACTTCTACTAACTTTGCTGTTTCAGATATTAGTATTGGTACTAAGTTGTTAGTAAATCTAAATAGCAATACTCTGTTAGATAGCTTCAGTTTCAATTTTCTATCATATATGTAGATTTATAAGAAGAAATTTTTACCGATTCCTGTGGTTTTCCTGCAGAAGGTCGATTACACACTTCTTACATTTAGTAACTATTACTGATTTTCTGTCCTAAAGGTAGCTATTCAATATTTTTAACAGTAGATGTGTCGATAGCTAGCAGAGTTAAGTGCATTCTTGACTTCCAGTGCGATGATGGTACAGCATCTTTCTCAGTCGTGCAGCTCGTATTAGCAAAACGATAGAGTACCCAGTTAGTCTTCTCAAAAATGTCTGTTACCCCTCTCTTGGTCGGAAAGAAAAATCGTCATTGGTCAGATGTGATAATTTGCGTGTCTGATACGCTGTCTGATTATTCTCCAATTTAGTGTTATTTTATTTCTTTTTAAACCTATTCTACTGATATATTTCACCTCTAGTTTCATGGTTGCTCTCACCTCAGTGTGCATCAGTGATGAAGATTGAAATTGGTTTTTATAAACTACTCTTTTATTGGCCAATCTCTCAGGTGACGTTAGCGGCGCATTTTTCATATTTTCATTTGATTTTGCCGGATTGACGTTGGTATTATCAGTTTCATTATTTGCTATGTCTGATCACGCATACTCAATTTACATGTATTATTCTACCTCAGATATAAATATAAGTTATATGTATAATAGAACATATTATTCATCAACAATTGTAGATAAATCAATTTCACTTGATATATATCATTTTTGCAATCCATTGCTTACCCGGTATTGGTCATCTCATATACAGTATGAGTCACTTTAATCTATGGACCCCTATATCTCAAATTCTATGCATATTACAGAAAAATAATTCAGACAAAAGTTGTTCAATACCAAGGGAACCATATTTTGGTGACCTTAAATTTGACCTTGAACATGATAGGTCAAGGTCATTCCAAGGTCAATGTTTTTTTAAATAGAAACCCATAATTTTTATTTCGGATTAAGATTCTGCGTTGAATTCTACGTTCAAATCATGTAATATGTGTAGGGTTCGAATGACCCCACCCCACCCCCACAATTACTTCAAGGTCAACTTTACTTTTTGAATGGAACCCCTCATTTTTCGTCACAGATTTATATTTTACGTGAAATTGTATATTCAGATGATGGGATATTTATAGGGTCCGAATGACCCTCTACCCCACCCCCAAAATCATTTCAAGGTTAACCTTACTTTTTTAATGCTAACCCCTATTTTTCACACCGGATTTGGAAATAGCGGGACATTATTCGTCCGGAATAATATTCAAAGGTTTATTTTCCTGCCCTTCCGAGGGTTAATTCAAGAGCAAAATTTTAAAAAATTGGATAGTAATTTTTTTAAGTTCTCTAACGAATTAGTCGCTGTGAAAGTATCTATTTGAAACATGTTAATTTAAGTTAGACACTGTTGACCTCAAAAGTAACTCAAATAAGAAAATATTGTTTATTTATCAACCTATCTCTTCCCCCTTTCCTTTTCCCATCCTGTTCTTTCCACTCCCTCCCTTACTTATCCGTCTCCCTATCCTACCTCTCGTATTATCTTGCTTCTCTTTCCCCCTCCCTTTCACTTCATGTGATTAGTCATATGAAACTGTTTAACCGTGTTCGATTTGAATGATGAATAAATTGAAAATTATTGGTTTCATCTTAAAGAACTTAAGATTTAATTAAATTTATTTAATTTTTTTAATTTCAATGCAAAAAAGTGTAGATGTAAATATCTTCGAGTTATGCCCTGCAAAATAATAACTTCCGAGGAATGAAAAATTTTTCAGTAATATTGTTAATTCGCAAAGTCATGCACAATACTTTTATGATTGTAAACTAGAAAGTTTCTGATTGGTATTACTTTTTTTCTAAAATCTTGTATTCATTATTAAAACTTGATCAGATTATTACGAGGGGAGGTTAATAAGTCTTTACAAAAAGAAGGAAAAAAAATTTTGCGTATGTAATTTTTTTATTTTTCAACATAATTTCCTTGAAGGTCAATAAAGTTTATTAAACGGCCTTCCAGTTTTTTTAAGCCATCAGAAAAATATGATTTCTGAAAACCCTCAAAATTGGCATTTGTTTCGGTGATAACTTCTTCATTCGACGTGAATCGTTATCCGGTAAGCCATTTTTTGAGGACGTTTTTCTCTGATTTTTTCTTTCAACTAACCTAATAATGACGCATAATATTGTCCAGTGATCGTCTAGCCCTTTTCCAAGTAGTCGATATAAATGATTCCATACGCATCCTAGAAAACCGTGGCCATAATCTTGCCAGCTGACTTTACTGTATTTGCCTTATTTGGGGCTGGATCTTCTGCGGTAATCCATTGTTTGGACTGTTCTTTGGTTTCAGGAGTGTAGTGGTGTACTCATGTTTCGTCTACAGTTACGAGTCGACGTCAAAAGTCTTTCGGATTACGACGTATGCGGGCCAAAAGAGCCTCAAACGTGACCACGCGGGTTCGTTTGTTTTCAACAGTGAGAAAACGCGGCACCCATTTTGCTAATATTTTTTTCATTCCCAATTTTTCATGCAAAATTGAAATGAGTGTACCCTTTGATACTCCTGTGGCCTCAACTAATTCTCGCAATTTTAATCTTCTATCACTCAACACCATATCGTGGATTTTGTTGACCATTTCGGGCGTACTCACTTCTACGGAGCGTCCTGAATGAGGTTCATCTTTTGTTGTTGTACGGCCGCGTTTAAATTAATTTACCCAGTTATAAACAGTCTTAAACGCAGGGGCAGACTTGCCATGAATGGCGTTCAACTCAACTGTGATATCTTTTGATGTAAGGCCTTTCAAATGAAAATGTTTTATCACCGCTCGAAACTCTGTTTTTTCCATTTTTCAAATAAACCAATAACTTTTTGTTCAACCAACGCTCATTAAGAAACGACTTAATGAATCGAGCTGAAACTTTGTACGATATCTAGTTAGTAGTATTGCTTGCCAAAAACATCATAATTTAAGCGTGACGAGGCCATCTCTTGGATTTTCTAAAGACTTATTGACCTTCCTCCCTCGTATATATAAATGTGGGATTAGTTCCAAACTGGTGATATTACTATTGTAGATCGCGTATGTCAAGATTAAATTCAAACCCCACAAGGTATGAGTCCGATCTCGAAAATGCCATCACTGTTGGATCGTAATCACAATTAGTTTTGAACTAAAGAAGAAAATAAGGCATGAATGATAACTAAAGCAAGATGGGTAGTTGAATCACGCAATGATTATGTTAAAAACATTTTTAAGCTATTTTCAAATATTAATCCAACTTTGGATGCTGATAACTTATTCGATTTTTTTAGCATTTCTAGTGTCATTATAATTAAATATTACGGACCCACTATGTTAAATACTGATGTGGATTAGACAAGAATTATGCTTGATCAAGCAGGAGAAGTGAATATACGAGGTGTGTTCAAAAAGTAAGATGAATTTTTAAATTGAACGGGCTACGTAGATTTGATCATCAATATTTTATTTTTATTATGTTGTATACATGTACCTCACTTACTCTCACAGTTTCAGCCAGTTAGTATGTTTACTTTTTTTTTACGAGACAGAAATGTTAGACGTGTTTTTTGTGCTCGGGGATTTTCTGCTGTCGAAAACAATAAATCAAAGAGTTTGCATAAAATTTTGTGTAAAAAATGGAATTAAGTACTCCAAAATACTTGAAATGTTGACAGTGGCATACGGTGAGTTTACTTTAAGTCAAAAAAATGTTTACAAGTGGCATAAGCTCTTTCAAAATGTCCGAGAAGACACCGACGACGAACCTCGCTCTAGACATCCCAGCACTTCAATAACTGATGAAAGTGTTGAAGAAGTGAAACAAATGGTGTTAAAAATCGTCGAATCACTATTAGAGAAGTGGCTGAAGCCGTCGGCATCTCTCTTGGCTCGTGCCATGCAGTTTTTTCCTAAGTTTTCGGCATGAAACGTGTAACAGTAAAATTTGTTCCGAAACTGTTTAATTTCGAACAAAAGGACCATCGAAGGAGTATCACTTAAGAGCTGTTAAACGACGTCAATAATGATCCTGATACGCTCAAAAGAGTCATAACTGATGATGAATCGTGGGTTTATGGTTATAACGTCAAAACTAAAGCCCAATCGGCCCAATGGAAGATTCCAGAAGAGCCAAGACCGAAAAAAGCACATCAAGTTCGATCAAATGTCAAGGTTTTGCTCACGGTTTTCTTTAATTATCCTGGCGTAGTAAGACGTAGTACATCAAGAGTTCTTTCCACGAGGTCGTACGGTCAATAAAGAGTATTACCTTGAAGTTATGCACCATTTATGAGAAGCAGTACGCAAAAAACGTCCGGAACTTTGGAAAAACAATTCGTGGATTTTGCATCTCGATAATGCACCTGCTTATTTTTCCTGTTTCCAAAACTCAAGAAATACATGAATGGACGGAAGTTTGGAACGATTGAGGAGATAAAGAAAAAGTCGCTGGAAGAACTCAAGGCTATACCAGAAAATGCTTACCATAAGTGCTTCGAGGATTGGAAAAAACGTTGGCACAAGTGAGGGGATTACTTTGAAGGAGACAACATAAATATTGATGAATAAATAAATATTTTTTCATAAAAATAAGAATTCATCTTACTTTTTGAACACACCTCGTACTTCAAGTAAGAGTAGAGGCTGAAAATCTGAGACAAAGAAGAACCGTTGAGTTAACTTAACTTCAACTCATATTCTATTCATTCCATGGCTAACTGTAGATGATTATATGTCATCACATTTTTGACATATCAATTAAACTTACAATTAGCCCCATATTATATCTACCATAGTTTCTTAAGAGTTGAACAAAAAAAGGAGATTGAACAAGAAAACATGGACATGACTTTCGAGATCGACGAATAAACACATGAACCCGAACCCGAATCCATGAGAGTACGATTATTTTCACGATTTTGCAATACAATCAGACATAAAATATATTTTCTGCGGGATTCTTCAAGATTTTGAACGCCAAATATTGACTATTTTCAAGTTATAAGAAAAACAGAGCAATGACACTTCGCTATTATTTTTTAGCTAGAGACTGAGGAGAGTGTTATATTAACCCTTTGCGGCACAGTGGGAATACGTATTCCCACCTTTTTTCATAGCATTTTTTGCAAATTTAGAATAGTTTTTGATGAATTTACCCTGAGTTTTTTGTTGTTTTACGATTATAGAATGATATACAATTGAAATTTACGTCAATTGGTGCCACAACTTTTATTAATTTGTTAATATTGTTAAACAAAGACGAAAAAACAGCCCTATTTATAAACAAAATTCATTATTGAAGAAACTTTCAGTTATAATTTTACAAAAATTTATACAAAGGAGTTTTTGGGATCGCTAATCACGATTCTGAACTCCGAACTCCGAAATTGAAAATGACGGATCCAAGATGGCGGCAAAAATTTGGTTTATATTTTTTATTTTATTGAATAATGGTATAAAAGGGTTTTTGGGATTGCTGATCACGATTTTGAACTCAAATTTCGAAATTTAAAATGGTGGATCCAAGATGGCTGTAAAAATTTGGTGCATATTTTTTAATTTATCGAAAATTAGTATACAAGGGTTTTTGGGATCGCTAATCTCGATTTTGAATCTAGAATTTCGAAATTTAAAATGGTGAATCCAAGATCAGATTGATTTTTTTTTGTATTTTTTTTTTTTTGTTTTTTTTCACTTTTATATTTTTATCTTCTCACCTTCAATTTTTTAATTATCTTAGCTTTCTAATTCATTTCAATCTTTCATGAATGATACTTCAAAAAGCAATTTCTGTCTACTTGTAAACATAATAGTTGCACGACCATTTAGTTCGCACATCTTTTGTTTTTATACTGCAGTGAGCGCATCTCCTATAATTATCAATGGGTGTTGGCATATGAGCAGATAGAGAGCGTCTTTTTTCAACAGAAACTTGTGGTTTGTGAAGATTGGTTTGTGTAGGTTGTCGCTTTCTTCCTTTTTTAGTTGGAATTTTGTGAGAAACCAATCGATCCACTAAAAGTAGTCTGAACTTCTTCAATATTATAGGATTATCAGCGTTTATTTTTGAAAATATGATGAATGAATTTGTAATAGTTAGATCAATGAAATGCCAGAATAATCTGTGCCACCACTTTCTGGACTTTCGATCTATTTTATATGTAGATAACAAACGATCAGCGTTATCGACAAATCCCATGTATTTGTTGTAATCAGAGCACATGACTGGACAATCTACCTGCACTCGTGTGTCATCTTTCTGTGTTCGATTTACTGTTGTCACTTCTGATGGATCATGGTAATTTGACAGGAAACAAGCACCTTTCTTATCCATCCATTTTATCCATGTAATACCAGTATCAGACGTTCGAAAATATCGTATTGTCCATGTTTCATTGGTTTGTCAAGCATTACAGATTTAGGTAACCCAGTACGATTGGAACGTACAGTTCCGCAAGCAAATATTTTGTCTTCTTTCAGCGAAATTAATAGATCGACACCAGTGAAGAAATTGTCAAAGTACACATGGTGATTTTTACCAACAAGTTCACGCGTCAAATCTTCGACAACTCGTGCCTCTAACTGTTTCTCAGAACTTTCGGTTTTGCCAGTATAAACTTGAAATTCACATACGTAACTGGACTCATCCGCACGAACCCAACATTTATATCCTCGTTTTATTGGTTTTGCTGGCAAGTATTGCTTCAGGCTACTTCGACCTTCGAATTTTATCATGGATTCATCGATAGATTGATATTTGCTTGGTTTCCAGCAAGTTTTGAATGTTTCTTGAAGTCTATCCAGCAATGGTCTCAATTCATACAATTTATCATAATTAGGCTCACCTTTTTTAGGTTCTGTGCTGTTGTCGGATATATGCAAATTACCTAATATGAATCCGAAACGAACAACCGGCATTAGCGAGCTTATATGGGCAATTCTTGGCTATTTCAAACAGTTTAAAACTTCAAATCACCAATTTTGTTCAAAGTTGGTAGACTTGTTATCTATACTGAGGTCAACATCTGTGCAGAGTTTTAGATCAAAATATTGATAAGGGGCCGACTTATCAACTGTTGAAAAAATATTGGACTTTTTTTTATTAATTCGGTTTCTCGGAGACTAATAAAGATATGGACATGATTCTTTTTTTAAAAGACGCGGAAAGAGTTTCACTTTTAAAATGTAAATAATAAAATACCAAATCATTTATTTATGCCATTGTTATAAACAATTTTTTCAAAAAATCGACGATATCTCAAAAAACGATATATTTTTTTTTTAATTTTTATACCATCGTGTTCCTTGTCATTTTTGACATAAGAAACCGTTGAGAAAATCGAGTGCCCGCTATTAGGATTAAGATAGCACTAAAATGAAACGAACCGCGCGCTAGCCGCTCGGCCGCTCGGCCGCTCGGCCGTCTGCTACTCGTGCGGTTCCAACGTTGCTTGCTGCAATTGCCTTCTTTAAAGAATAAATAATTTCATATTCTAACAGTCTATATGTATTTAAATAATATATAAATGTATTAATTAAGTAAATGAACTATTTTTTTATACAATCTGATATAATATTAAAATTAAACATTTGCTCTCTGCATTTGAGCGGGCTTGAGACCGACGCATATTTAGGATGCGGCCGCATTAAAAATGTTTTTTTTTACCGGACCTACACCATAATACTCTTAATAAGTTATTTACAAGTAATTTTACAAAAAAAACTCTTTAAATTATGCGTCTTATTTCAAATTCAGAAGAGTATGAAGTTTTTTTTTACTTTAATTTCCGTTGTATACAAAAATAAATTGTATCAAAAATACATTTCAAAATACTGTAAAAAAAATTATTTATGTTAGTGATGGTGCCGGAAGCCAATATAAAAATAGAATGAATTTTCTAAACTTAGTTCGACATTACAGAATTTATTCTATTAGAGCAGAGTGGCATTTTTTTGCAAGTTGTCATGGTAAAAGTCCGTGTGATGGAATTGGTGGAGGTATAAAAAGATTAGCTCGACGAGAAAGCTTGCTCGGTAAAATCATAAGTAATTCTGCAGAATTTTACAAATGGGCGAAGCAAGCTATGCCTAAAATAAGGTTTATTTACTGTAGTCAAGAAGAATATGAAATTTTTGAAAGTAGCATGTATAGTCAATTAAAAGATGCTCTTACTATACAAGGAACACAATCACTGCATGCATTCATTCCAGTTAGTGATGACAATACAACGGAAAATAAAGTAAGAAAAACTTCATACTCTTCTGAATTTGAAATAAGACGCATAATTTAAAGGGTTTTTTCTGTAAAATTCCTTGTAAATAACTTATTAAGAGTATTATGGTGTAGGTCCGATAAAAAAAAACATTTTTAATGCGGCCGCATCCTAAATATGCGTCGGTCTCAAGCCCGCTCAAACGCAGAGAGCAAATGTTTAATTTCAATATTATATCAGATTGTATAAAAAAATAGTTCATTTACTTAATTAATACATTTATATATTATTTAAATAAATACATATAGACTGTTAGAATATGAAATTATTTATTCTTTAAAGAAGGCAATTGCAGCAAGCAACATTGGAACCGCACGAGTAGCAGACGGCCGAGCGGCTAGCGCGCGGTTCGTTTCATTTTAGTTCTATCTTAATCCTAATAGCGGGCACTCGATTTTCTCAACGGTTTCTTATGTCAAAAATGACAAGGAACACGATGGTACAAAAATTAAAAAAAAAAAAATATCGTTTTTTGAGATATCGTCGATTTTTTGAAAAAATTGTTTATAACAATGGCATAAATAAATGATTTGTTATTTTATTATTTATATTTTAAAAGTGAAACTCTTTCCGCGTCTTTTAAAAAAAGAATCATGTCCAAATCTTTATTAGTCTCCGAGAAACCAAATTAATAAAAAAAAGTCCAATATTTTTTCAACAGTTGATAAGTCGGCCCCTTATCAATATTTTGATCTAAAACTCTGCACAGATGTTGACCTCTGTATAGATAACAAGTCCACCAACTTTGAACAAAATTGGTGATTTGAAGTTTTAAACTGTTTGAAATAGCAAAGAATTGCCCATATATGAATTCTTCAACTTTGGGTCACTCGACCAATAGTCGCGATAAGAAGGCAGTTTTTTTATTCCCATCAGAATATTAATTCGTAGAAAAATCAGTAACTCTTCTTTTTTGATCAATTGCTTTTCCTGAGTTTTCTCCTGTGTATATTTATTTGTTTGCTGAACTAGTAAATCCAGCATGTCGTCAGGAAAAAGACACAAAAAAATATCTATTGGAGATTTTACGTTTTCGGGGATATTTGGTCCGAAATCAGCAGTGAATTGATCATCATCTCTATTTTTTCCTTTTTTCTTCCATACTTCATTGCCAGAGCGTTCTCCTTGATCTTCATCTGAATCGCTGTCACCTTCATTTTCTTCAAGCTGATCTTCGGTTTCTACATTTATATCATCCTCCTCTTGGTCTGAATCAACAAGTCCATCTACTGACTCCGTGTCGCTAGGAATATCAGCGATTTCCATTTTGTATGAGATACGTTAATATTTGTAATTATAAAAAAACTCGATTACTTGATAAAAAAAATTTTTAATGCTACAGGACCGGTACAAGCTCTTACGAAAATTGCAACTCACAACAGATTTTAGTGTATTATACTACAATGATCCGTACGAATCTATTTTATCGCTCTAAAATTGTTTTTCCATCGGTCTCCAATACATGACTTGAAATGTTCGATGTGCTATATAACTGAAAGAATTTTTAACACTCGCTATATACTCTTTTACTCTTATGTATACGTATATAATTTCACGATTATTGAAGTCAAGTAAGTTTGGTAATGATTTATCCTCTGATTTACTGAATTGGCATTGGATCTAATGGAGTACCAGCATACAGAAATTACAACATTTGAACAGATGACGGTTTGTTACAGCCTCTATTGATGGAAGGAGTTGACTCTTAAAAATATGGAATTTCAGAACTTTCCGCAGAAAGAAAAGAAATTTTCGAAGAAATATGATCACCCATCCCGAAAACCTCTACATGCACATTTTCAGAAGAAATTCTGAAATATCAATATTTGCTGTCGTCTTGGATTTGTTATTACGAATTTCGAAAATTTGAGTTTAGATTCATAATTAGCGACCGCAAAAACCCTTGTATACCAACTTTCAATAAAATAAAAAATATACACCAAATTTTTGCCGCAATCTTGGATCCGCCATTTTAAATTTCAAAATTCTGATTTCAGAACCGTGATCAGCGATTCCAAAAACCCTTGTATACAAATTTTCAATAAAATAACAAATATACATTGAATTTACGCCGCCATCTTGGATCCGTCATTTTGACCGCCATTTTGAATTTCGGAATTCTGAGTTCAGAATCGTGATTAGCGATCCCAAAAACCCATTTATACCAACTTTCAATAAAATAAAATATATACAGCAAATTTTTGCCGCCATTTTGGATCCGCTTTTTGAACTTCGAAAATCTGAGTTCAGAAACGTGATCAACGATCTCAAAAACCTTTGTATACCAATTTTCAATAAAATAAAAGAAAATAACCCAAATTTTTGCCGCCATCTTGGATCCGCCATTTTAAATTTTGAAATTCTGAGTTCAGAATCGTGATCTGCGATCCCAAAAACCCTTGTATACCAATTTATACGAAAACTTGTTTCTCTGAAAAATGTATGCCGCAAAGGGTTAAGGAGCGTTCAAAGAGGAAGGTGAGGAAAAGACAATTCAATATTTTTGGATTATCGTAAATGTTTAATTAAATGTAGCGTATGATTTATTTATTTAACTATTATGGAAAAAATCAAATCATATAACTTACTAAACTAACCGCAATTTAAAGCTAATAAATGAATTAAATAACGCAATGATAAATAAATCCATCAAATAATATTATTTTAAGAAATTAATAAATATTAATAAATTCAATTACAAAATATATTGTCAAGGGATAAAAACTCGCCTGACGACTTTTTAAATAAACACTACAAGTGTCATCCAAATGTTAAAGTTAAAGTAGTGGTGTATATAGTTTGTGGTGACTTTTTCCACACTAATGAAATAATGGCAAAATGCAATGTTGGAAATCCAGTAAAAATAATAAACAATTCTTTTGTGATTTGCTAGAGCACCTAAGCTATGCACTAACCTCAAATTTACCATATGGCGAACTTAGCACAGCAGCAGAACAGTTCATAGCACAATACAAAATTGTGAGTCAAGAACAAATTAAACAAAACATAATAAATAGAAAAGTACATGAGAATAAAAAATATTTGGAAACATACATTTTTGAAAATTTAGATAACCTTTAAGTATTAAGAATAGAAAATAATTTGTTCAAAGAATTATACAGGGTGTCCCATTTTAAAGGAACCACCCCGAAATTTTCGACGGTTGGCGTTGTACAAAAAAATTGTTCAGACAACAGTTGTTTGGGACAATGGGGGCAACCTTTCTGTGAAATCAAATTGACCTTGAGATTCATTTTCAAGGTCATTTAAAGGTCAAAGTCATTTTTTGAATAGGAACCCAAATTTTTGATCCCGGATTCGAAAAGAGCGGAAAATTCTACGTTCAGATAACGTATTAATGTGTGGGGTGCGGTTACCCCCCCCCCCCCCCCACCCCCGCCTAAGGTCATGTAGGGGTCAAATTTATGATTTTCTTCATCTATGCACAGGGATGATCGGAGTAGAGTAAGGTTAATTGTAATAACCCAATAACTCGATAACACAAATAACCCAATAACTCGATAACACAAATAACCCAATAATCCAATAACCCGATAACCCCAATAATTCAATAACCCCAATGTCCCAAAAAAATTGTAGGGTCAAACAACAGTGACCTTGAGCTTAAACTTCAGGTTGATTTTCAAAGTCGACTTCATGTATTCAAAGCCTTCATGAGAAGTGTCATTTTCCATTTTGTGGGATAACATGTTATTTCCATTCTTTTTTCTGGTGTGATTCCGGACAAGCCTACAAAGTTGCAACTAAATTGTTTAATAACACATTTTTTAGTATTGTTTATGACAATAGTGATTCGCGAACAGTCCTTCTTAGGATAGTTCAAGTGTAATTTTCTTAGTCGACTTAAAAGGAGGGAATATACCGGATTATTCGAAAAACGAAATTGTTGATATTCTGTTGTCTCTCGGGGCATGTCAAGGCCGATATCGTGCTGCGGCAAGGTATTACCCGCAGCACCCGGCTAGGTAAGCAATACCTTGCCTTTATTGGCTGGGTAATCGATACCTTACCTTCATTGGCTGGGTAATCAATACCTTATTAACCTCATCTTTGCCCCGGTGGGATGGGGGGGGAGGGGTTAACCGCTCCCCCAACGTAATACTTTATCTAGACGTAGAATTTCCCGCTCTTCGAATCCGGGATATAAAATGGGGGTCCTTATTCCAAATATCTCTTGGTTATTGGGGTTATTGGGGTTATCGAGTTATTGGGTATTGGAGTTATTGGGTTATTACAATTAACCTTACCTTTGCCCAATCATCCCTGTGCATAGATGAAGAAAATCATAAATTTAACTCCTACATGACCTTAGGCGAGAGGGAGGTTAACCGCACCCCACACATAATACGTTATCTGAACATAGAATTTTCCGCTCTTTTCGAATCCGGGATAAAAAATATGGGTTCCTATTAAAAAAATGACTTTGACCTTCAAATGACCTTGAAAATAAATCTCAAGGTCAAATCGGATTTCACAGAAAGGTTGCCCCCATTGTCCCAAACAACTGTTGTCTGAACAATTTTTTTGTACAACGCCAACCGTCGAAAATTTCGGGGTGGTTCCTTTAAAATGGGACACCCTGTACAAAGAATCTGAAGAAAAAAACAAATTACTTGAAGAATTATTAACCAAAAGGAGACAAAAAAACATACATATATTTTCAAAAGTTCTTATGCTGAAGAAATCACAAAACACAAACCACAAAATAAAATAGTACTTATATTGATAGTCAAGAAAATAAATAGCAATGATGGAAATGTTGTAGCACATTATTAGGTAAACGACAAAACGATTCAAACAAAAAAATATTCAAGTAGAAAACAGCGACACATTGATAATTAATTGCATGATCGAAGAACATATAAATGCAATAGAAAAAATTTAATTAAAAAATTACCAACAACTTATGTTCCAAAAGTATCCGACCTACGTTTATATCGTCATGATGAGAGACTGACGCGACCTTTGGAGGGTACGAACGTCATCAGCAACTTTTAACCTTCTCGTCAGTAGCCCGAGATATCGATGAAACGCGTTAGTTTTCACGCAACATGTATTTGTTTACAATGACTTTTTTGCGTTCGTTGCCATTCATTTTTTACTAAAATAGCAGAATGAACCGAACAGCGAATTTTCATAAAATTTGGCTTAAATCTCGATAAAAGTTTGGTTATGATTTTGAAACAAAACAACAATCTTCGCAGTGGAAGCTTCCATCCGAACCTTGGCCGAAAAAATGTCGTCAAAGTCGAAGCAACATCAACTCAATGTTGATTGTTTTTTCGATTATAAAGGTGTTGTGCACCACGAATATGCTGCTACAAGTTAGACAATCAACAAAGAATACTACATTAAAATTTTAAAAAGATTGCGTGATGCAATCAAGAGAAAGGGATCGTACCGGCTTAAGGGCTGGTCGCACCGGTGCTACCGGGTCCTCTTTCGTCTTTCCGGCAGCAGTGCTCGTACCAATTCTCGAGGTCCTTCCTCCATCAGCCGCCAAAGCAACAGGTGGCTGGAGAGTGTTTGTAACAATAGCTCCCTCCGCCGTCCGGGATGCGGTCGACGTCTGACTGGAGGACGGCCTCTCGAAATTGCATGCGGAGAGGTTGATACGTATGGAGCGCTTCCTCTTTCCCGCATTTTGCCGAGTCTCAGCCTCCTTTTTCCACTCAACCTCCAAATAACCGGCTGGAGGGAATTGCGCAGGCCCACCCCTGCGAACAAACTGGTCCGTGGGGTCCGATCTCTGATGCGCGACTAGCTTGTATGGGAGAGGAGCATGGACGTGCGGCGTCGGAGCTACTCGAGGTAGCTCGCGAGCTGGTATCGTCTCTTCCTCGGAGTCGCTCGAGCTCAGCACCACCTCCAATATACCATTGGTGGCACCTTGCAACGAGGGACTCCTGCTCCCTCTACCAATCGAAACCCTCGCGCTTCGGCCCCTGTTCACCGCTCTACCGGCGAGGTGGTCAGCCGCGGCGGCTCGAGAGCCCGGCGATCTCTCGCCTTGGCTGCTCGATTCCGCCCGCGGAAAGATAATTCCTCCTTTTGCCTACTTTTAACCCTCGACTTTTCCGACGCCTCATGGATACAAAGCGTCGTAAGCCTAAATGCTGTGCTCCGACGTACCACTTCATCCCAGGTACGCGTTGGCGCTCCGAGCCAGATTATCGAGCCTGCTTTTCGATTACCCGTTAGCAATCGTACCCCTCGTCGATCGCTTACGAACGGCATCGAAGGTGAGGGCAAAGTCGGCGGCAAAGGAATTTCCTTCGTCTTTCCGTCCTCGCCTCCACCGACCGACGTCCTGGCCAACTACGAGGTGCAAGAGGCAAGAAGCGGGGCGGCGGACCTCGACGCCTGGTCAACCTTCATCATCTCAACAACTTCCGGTGAATCAACCAGTACGGTCGTGACGCCTGAAGGTACTTGGCCCTCGGCGATGTGAGAGATGCGGCTCGAGTCTCCGGACTCAGCCATCATTACTTTCGTCACTGCACTCGTTAAACCTTAAAAAAGAAGAAACAAACAAACAAACAAAAATTATCACACCTGAATCATCCCATGACCCTATTTCTTTACCTTTCGCCAAGGCACATAACGCTTAATTTTAGAGACGTGTACTCAAGTAGTACGATGTTTACTGTCTGTCGCTAACTCGTAGATCTCGGGCGAAATCACTGAAATAATTTCAAACGGTCCGTTGAATTTCGGATCGAGTTTCGCGATTTTACCATCCGCTGCGCTCGAAAGCGTATGTACCTTGCGCAAAACCAAATCACCTACCTGGAAAAGCACCTGACGCCTACCCTTATCGTAGTGTTTCTTTTGCTTTTTCTTAGCTTCATCAATATGCTTAGCTACCAGGTCGCGTAACGCATTTAAACGTGATAGTCTGTCTTCCTACGCCTTCGTATCTATCTTAACAATAGGGGCTTTTATCTCGATCTCGCGCCTTAAGCTCTTTACCGGACGCGGATCCTTACCAAAGTTTAGAAACGCCGGCGAAACCTTTGTAGACGCCTGAGTCGCCGTATTGATGGCATGACGAAATTAATGCAAGTACCTATCCCAGCTCATGTGATCTGCATCTACAAACATCGCTATCATCGTTTTTAGGGTTCGATTTACACGCTCAACCGGGTCACTTTGCTGATGATACGCAGGGCAAAATACATGTTTAATACCGTATTCTTGCAACCTATCTTGAAATACGAGTACTTTGCTCCTATATGCCTTCACATTATTACTAACGACATATTCCGGAGTTTCCCACCTAAACAGGATTAACTCCTCAAGTGCGGCAACAAGAGCAGGACCGTCCGCCAAACGTAGCGGTTTTAACTCGACCCACTTGGTAAATAAGTCTTGAAAAACCACCAGGTATTTAAACCTATTTTTGCTACGGGGCAGCTATACCACGTCAGACGCTACCATGGCCCATGGTCTTTCTACTACGCGCTTACCCCCATTAGGCCTTGAGACGCCTGCTGGACTACCTTGTACTTCTGACATTGAGAGCACTCATCTATGAACGTCCTCACATCATACCACACTCCTGGCCAGTAATACTCGCGAGCAATTCGATCGTAAGTCTTTTCACAGCCGAAGTGTCCGGAGAATGGTTCGCAATGTGCGTCTCTCAACACCCTTTCCCGGTACTCCAGCGGCACCACCATGCGCCAACATTCTTCACGGTTAGTTATCGGATCGAGCAAGTGATCGTGCATGAACCGATACAGAATTTTATTCTATACTCTCCAATTCTCGAATTTCTTCGGTCTTTGAAGAATGTCTTTCACGCGTTGTAGATACCTAGCATCCTGTATCTTATCAAATGCGCAAACCTCGAGTTCGTCCTCAAATTCTCACAAAAGTGCGTCCGGCACATGGTGCAGCGCTTCCTTTCTATGTACTATTTCGCAATCTAACTGCTGCAATTCTAGTACCCATCTTTCCAATCGACCTATAAGCTCTCGTTTATTTAGGATTCTAGTGAGCGCACTATGATCCGTAACGATGACAAAGTGTGAGCCGTCTATATAAGGCCTAAACTTTTTTACCGAAAAAAATACTGCCAAAAACTCGATTTTGCTCACAGTGTAATTTCGCTCGTGCGCGTTTAGCATCCGACTGGCGTAGCATATGGAATGCTCGCCGTCGTCAAATACCTGGACCAAACACGCGCCAACCGCGAAGGAAGAGTCATCGCAGTGCAAGTAAAAGGGGCGCGTAAAATCAGGGCGTGCGAGTACCGGCACCTCTGTTAATGCGCGCTTTAACCTTTCAAATGCAGCTTGTTGTTCTTCCTTCCATTCCCATGGCTGGTCCTTTCGAATAAGCTTGGTCAACGGGACCTTTATCTCATTCTCGTGTTCGATAAAACGCGCATACCATCCTACCATACCTAATAAACAGCGTAATTGAGCTACGTTACTCGGTGCAGGATAATCTACTATTAGCTTTACTTTGTCCTCATCCAAACGCAAACCCTCGCTATTTAACCTGTATCCTAAATAAGTTACCTCGGTACAGAAGAAATCAGACTTTTCTAAGTTGATTTCTAGAGCGACACTTACTAAACGCTTCAGGACCTTCTCTAACCAATTCACGTGGCTATTGAAATCCGCGCTAACTACCAGCCAATCGTCGAGATACCAAAAAACATGCGGCTCGTATTCTGGTCCGAAAAGTGCATCCATAAGACGCGTGAAAGTAGCCGACGCGTTTATCAAACCAAACGGCATTCGCTCGAACTCCCATAAACTGAGAGCAGGGACCGCTAACGCTGTATATTGTTTGCTATTTTCCGATAGCGGAATTAGCCAAAACGCCGCACGCAGATCGATCTTCGACAGGTAGACTTCTCCGCGCAACCTATCCAAGATAACATCAATGCTAGGCATCAGATACGCATCTACTTTTGTGACTTTATTTACCGGACTAAAATCGAGGCAAAATCTATAACCACCGTCCTGTTTACGTACGATTACCGACGCGCTAGTCCATTGACTATTCGATGGCCTAATTATTTTTGCTTTCCAAAGCCGCATAGTTTTTTCTTACGTGAACGCTAATATCGGAGGCGATATTCGACGCATCGGAGTCTTTATCGGGCGCCCATCACTTACATCGATGACGTGCTCGATAACTCTTGTAACCGCCGGAGATTCACCAGGCTCAGGGACAATCCGACGAACTAACGCCAGGATTGTCTCTCGCTGAGCCTTCTCGTACTTACTTAAACTTGCGCATTCCGCAAAAACGACTATCTCGTTACTGCTCTGCTAACGGATACCAATCGACTTGGTATACCTGCTCGCCAAGCGCGATTACCGTAGCTAATATTTATATTCCACGCTATGCAATAGTCGGCTCCTAAAATCAAGTCGTGCTTAAGCGTAGATACTACCGTTGCCCCACGTTCGCGGCTTCTAACCCGAGATGCCCTGTACAAATATCGTAGACGGCTTTAAATGATCTCTAAACCGTAAGCCGAGATTCGGTCCTATTACCGATACCTGAGTACCTGAATCTAGCAGCGCCGTATAGACTTGCCCGCTTATGTCGACCTTGAAAAAAACCTGTTCTCTACAACTGCGACTAACGCTGCGTCTGATTTATCTGCCGTTTTCTTCGGGATTTCTGAGTTCCACTCAGACCCTTCCCTCACCAAAACGGAAGGTGCGTCGGCACCGACGACCGAACGTCCAAACAACAAAACCCTATTATAAACGAGCTCACTTCTATCTCGCGTGACCATGACCTTTGTTGCAGCCGGCTCCGACGGGAGCGCGGCGCCTGAGCTCGCTTTCTCACCAACAAATTCTACCACAGGTTCGCCCTGATTTCCTAAAGCAACGGCCTTTTCCGAAGCCTGCCCAACCGTGGGCGAAATACTTGAACCTGTCTGACTCGTGTTTGTGCGCTATGATGGCAACTCATTTTGCCTCGGGTGAGCTAACTATCGCGTAAAATTTGTAAACCCGATCGCATCATGCGCATCCTTATCGGGCAAAATTTCCCGCGTATTAGTGTGTCGACCTTTTTGAAGACTTTCCATGTCCTGCTATAACGAGTCGCGTTTATTTGCCTCTTCGGATTCATTGCTGATCCTACTAGGGAAATTCACGTCCTCGTCACTCTGCGCCTGAAACTTTTTCAATGTCGAACGACTAAACTCGCCTTGAACACGTTTTTAAACTCTACAATTTCCTTACTACCTTTTTTCGGATCCTCATATTATACAAATACTGCACGCTTGACCTTGACTTTCAAATATTCCCCTATTATCTCGTCTAAGAGAGGAGGCGCAGAACTGGCAGTTCTTGCCTTGTTCTCGCCTTTCTCTTTTACTAAATCCAAGAGAGGAGGCACAGAACTGGCAATTTCTGCCTTGTTCTCGCCTTCCTTTTTTGCCTTAACTCTATACCTTTCTTCCTCGGTGCCTTCGCTCCTTATGCAAAGCACTTTCTCTACCTCAATGGCCCGCTCGATCCATCTTAGGCAGGAGTCGTCGAGCTGTCGACGGCTCCCGCACTGAGGTTTCCCTGCTTCACCCGATTGTCCCACAAACCTGATAGTAAAGCGTCGGCTCCGAAGTTCGCATAAGGCAGTTGTTGGCATAATGCCCTGGTTGTCGGCATTTGTAGCAAACTACCCGCGGATTAGCCTAAGCTACAGGGCATTGAGCTTTCCTATGCTCTAACGCGTTGCAATTGAAACAGGCCCCCGTAAATGGCTTATTTGAATTGCTTCCTCCTTGATTGCGCTGCTGCGGAACCAAGCTAGGGGCTACACCTGCAGCCGGGGCCCACGAAGTCTGCGCGCTCTGACGAGCAAGCGCGGCTCCGTTCGCAAGCTGGTTCGTTGCCTGTGACTGTTGCTTATTGGCTGTAGCCACGGCAATTTCACCATTTTGCTTCTTGTCCTTCTTTCCTAGCTTCTTGCTCTGCTGCTGTGCTTTCTTTTTAGAAGGTTCAATCGTTAGGACCTCATCAATCGTGTCATTTAAACTGTCTATAGTTTCGACCGATTTTTTTCCACCTTTTCCAACCGGCCATACGATCTTCGAGCGCCAAACCTGCCTCTTTGAAACTATTTATATCAGAGAAGGTCTTGGTTTCAAGATATCGCTTATATCTTGGGTGTAGGCCCTCTATGATCATCGCTAGCTGGCGTTTTACCGATACTGGTGAATTAAAACGACGTAAAATCGTCTGGAAAGCCGCGACGTAATCTGATATCTTCTCGTTTTCACCCTGTGTCCGTTGACGCAACTCGCCGTAAAGTTACTTTCTATTTAATCGCCGGCAGAATTCGCTAGAAAAACTTCTTTTAAAGTCTTTCAGCGTCTTCCACATACCGCGTTTAACCTCATAACACGAGCGCGCTTTATCGCGCAATGTAGTACCTATCGCGATAAGCAACTCTTCGTCAGGAATTCCGTAATAGCGCTGTCAATCGCTTAAGCCCGATAGAAAATCTAACGCATTCATACCGTCTTTACCCGAAAAGCGGAGAGACCATGCATTGAGTGCGCTTACCCTGTCCGCAGGTATACCATTGATATACTTTATTTGCGGAGAGCCGCTCTCTCTGCTTGGCTTCTCTACCTTTTATCTACGTGATTTTTCTATCCGCGTATCACAACTATTAGTATCCGACGGGCACGTGCTCGTATCGCTAACCCCGAAAGTTTCTATCTTTTTAGCTTGTCTACTCTTAGACCGCTTCATGCTGGCTATGCTACCTTTACCTAACGAGGCTGGCACCCGCGTTTCATTTGCCGTAGTTGTCTGTACCCCGCGCTCCTAGTCTTCTACCCAAGAACTTACCCTAGGCGCGTGGTACTTCGTACTCACCGATCTATCTGAATCGGCGTAGATGGACGCATTACCTGCTAAATTATTTCGCGCACTCGCGTGAGCCAGTGGCTCAGTCGCAACCGCTGGCACGTTTAGCGCCGCGCGATCGCTGAGCGGCTTGGCCTGAGGCGACAAGGAAGCCTGCTGCTCAGCCTAAGTCGCTCCGCCGTGCACCGCCTCACTCTCTACCCTAAAAACTGCATTCGCCCCATCCGTGATACCCTGTCTCACTTCGCGTTTATAAATCCAGCGCGGTACTGACGCAAGGGTCCCCCAGATTTGGCTTAGCGCACTGGTGCTGCTTTCACCCTGGTTTCAGCGTTCCTGCTCGCGCGCGGATAAGTTCGCGCCATCCGACGGCAACCAGGCTGCCGACGGTAGCTGGATTGCTGAAGGTAGCACATCTCTGTTGACGGGCATTGGCAACGTTACATTTTTTGCTGGCTAGCCTCCCTGCGCAACCCGCGATAAGGAACTTCGTTCCAAAACACTTTAGATTGTATTGATTTAACGGAAGATATTAAGAGTGGCTTCAAAGCTTGTGGATTATATCCGTACAATCCTGATGGTGTAGAGTATAATATTATAAATAAAAGAAAAAAAATTCTTCCCAATGCTGTTAATGAAAAATCTAATGACAAAGAAAATTCTATAAATGAAGCAAACATAGTTCTGAATTATTTTGAGAAACATGTACTCGATTCAAGTCAAAGTGCGCCTCGCACATGCGCGGAGCACTGTATTCCCAGGTTGACCATGAGGTTCTGTGCTCTCTGCTAAAAGGATACGTCGGTTGCTCGCGGCCGCTCGACGCTTACAGTCGCCACTGTGCGCGCAGTGTGCGGAAAAGTAATTTTTATATGCAAAGTATTTTACATCAGCTTTCAGATGCCATTACAAGAAATGGAGGTTACCGACCATACTGAATAGAAATAAATGATCTAATTCCAGCCGTTTTACATTAGTAAGATAAGAGGTACATTTCGCGCAATAACGGATATTCTAATAATTTTAAAACTACACATGCGATCCTTCCCAAAAACGAATATATTATGTAATATTACTTACTGAAACTACTCATGGAAAAAAATTTACCGGTTGTCGAACTAATAAAAAAAAATGTCTTATGAAAATATGCAAAAACGCTGTATTTCAGGGACTAAAATGTAACTAGGGCACATTTTTCCAGATTTTTTGGAGAAAATTTTTTGTTCTAAAGCCAAAAATTGAAATTTTCAAAGGAGTTTTCAAATAAATCTAGAAAAAATAGAGTTTCCTTAAAGTATTTATAAGACTTTTTTGTTCTTAAAACTATAAGCTTTGGGGGAATTTTAAAAGAACGAAAAAGTCTTAGAATTAGTAAAACAACAGTCTAATTTTTCTAGATTTTTTAAAAAACTTTTCAAAAAAATTTCCGATATTTTGAAATTTTTTCCAGAAAATCTGGCAAAATGTGAGGGTGTTCCTTGTCAAATTATAAGCAGCTTCATGATCATTTCAAATCAATGCTTTAACTTGTCAGATTTTGTAAAATTTCAGCAAACCACAAACAATTTATAAAATACTATAAATTTAGTAATTTTGTGGATTTTTAAAAAATTGGGACCTGATAGGAAAAAACGATTTTAAATTCATGGATGAAAAACAAGATGTGTACTATTGTAGGCAGGATTTTTTTTTCATACTGAAATTAACAAAAAATTTTGTCTATAGCTAAGAACATTTGTATCAATTTTAACATCTGATCAATAACAAAACAAAACCAGGGGATCATAAGGAAATACAATTGAACAATAGCAATCAATAAACTCAATTTTACATGGACATTAAGCAATATTTTCTAATTATAGAGTAGGACTACATTTATTCGAGGTGAAAAACTAGTGTTCAAATTTTATGTTGATAGACTAAAAAAATTATTTCTAACCCAATAATAAGTTTATGCTTGCTTAGAATGCTGACTGAACTAAACTGAGCTGAAATACTTATTGCACTGGGGGATTCCGTCTATAACTCAATTAAAAATTATCTTTCACATAACACAAAACTATATTTATGATGAGCAAATTCTTAGTTATTCTTTGGATATCGATGGAATCATTTTTGATGTTATGATATTTTCTATCACCCAATATCATGGTTGTTTTTTCATCATTTAAGCACAGTTTAGTTGACTACAAAAAATAACTAACAATTTGCTCATCATGAATATAAGTTTGTGTTATGCCAAACATAATTTTTAATTGAGCTACAGACAGAGCCAAGTGCAATAATTAAAGTACTCTTTGGGAGTTGAGACTCTTGTTTCAATAATCTCTTATACAGAGAGGAAATCCAGAGTGAGATACTCTATCTCCGGAATAAGTATTTTAACTCAGTTCAGTTTACTCAGCATTCAAAACAAGCAGAAGCGTATTATTAATTCAGAAATTATTCTTTTATTTTGAAATTGCATAAGAGTATTAGATCATGTGCTGTGGCGACTTTTCTCATCAGATATGTATACCTTTTTATAATGTGAGACTTGAGCTTGCATTATTTTAAGTTTACATAAAATTTAATGTTTTACATAATAAATACTTTGTGGTTTTTATTTATTTTTTATTTCAGATATTGCTTGGATTTGAGTGGGAGTAGCAGTTGGTCAATATTTCTGAAGGTGTCGATTAACAAAAAAACAGTAAGTCTATCGACATAAAATTTGGGCAAGCCTCATAAATAACAGAGCAAGTCAGATAAATGTATACCTTCTTATATGAATAGAGACTTGAGCTTGCGTTAATTTTGGAAGGTCCAGATTTCATAAAATTAAAACTTTAATAAAATAAATAATTAATAGATTTTACTTTTTTCTTTTTTTGGATAGTTGCTGTCTTTTGCATTTATGGATTTGAGTAACAGCAGCTACTGTTCGATTATCTTAAGATTTGGGCAAGAATTTTGGACCTCGACTAAACTCTGTCCTACTTTAGACATAGCCTTTTTATCAACTTTACGCATTTATTTAGCAATATACACTAAAAGCTATATGTTGCAACGGTAGTCGATTTAATTAATCGATCCGTTCGCGATTCTGCTTCTCGCGCGTTAGTTCTAACAATTAAGAGAGAGAGGGGGCACGCGATCTTTTGAATGAGCAGTTACGCCTCAGCTGCTCACGCGAGTTTACCGCCGATTTATGTTTCGCACTTAGTTTCGCCAAAATAAAGTTTCCTTGGGACAATTACGTGCGTGTGTACAACGACAGTATTGCAGCAGCAAGCAGCGGTGAAGAAGCAGCAGATTGCAGCAGATAAAAGCAGATCAAGGCAGCGCAGCTGATTAATCGAGGGGCAGCGGTAGTAGATATTTTGCATCAACAATTACGGCTGATCACCGTAATTGCAGCGTATGGTAGGTGCACCTTCCGTCATTATATGCGATACAAAATACATTCGGTGTTTTGTCTAATCGTGTTAGCGTTATTTTTTGTATTCGCGTCGAGCGTTAATTCGCGGTAGAATTCGAATCTTCTCTCTCTCTCTCTCTCTCTTTCTCACCGAACATAGTTAATTGTAAAATCCTATTCGCGTGCGTTAGTCTTTCGGCCCTACAAAGACTGTAGTGATTTTTATTAATTAAAGTCTGTTAAATGTATTCGCCGTTTTCGTCACTTAATTTTCCTAGTAGCTTAAGTAATTGAAAAAGGCTTAAGTTTTAATCTAATTACATCTAGGGGATTAAGAAGATTAGGAGTAAAGTCGCTCACACTTAAAACTCATCGAGTGTCACAAGACATGTGACTTAAGGTGAGTTCAACTCCGTTTGATAGAAGACAACTAGGATAAATCATCTGACGTTAAGGCGAATACACGTACTATCATACGTGTTTAATGGAGCGGCGGCTTGCTCTACATCGTGGGAGTTTGTTCTTAAATAAATTTTCCATTTTTCAGATAACCTCCCCCGTTACATGGCGCCCAACTGGTATTAAGACCCGTTTAGTGCTAATAGGATTGTGCGTCGAAGGTAATCGACGCACGAGAGAGAGAGAGAGAGAGACGATTGCGCGAGCGCTTGGGAAGGTTTGAGCGGATAGTAGCGTGAGATCGTGAGCGGTACGCCCTCTGCTGGGGAAAAAACGAAATCACTTCGAACTTTTTACTTAAAAATTGTTAAGTTTATTGTAAAAAGGGCCGAAAGCGAGAATTATTAGTAGGTCGAAGTGATTTCAGGTCGTTCGGAGTCATCAGGTGTTAACCTATTTCAGCCATAGTTTGGTGGATAAAGGGGGGTTGGAAGCACCTGAACGACGATAAAGGCAGAGAGCGCGACCCAAGCGTGCAGTCCAGAAAATATTAGCCAGGCGGAGCAAGCAAACAGCAGGCTCGGACCTTAGGTAGGATATTTTTATAATATTAATAGATAGTTTGCGGAGACTGCACGCGCTCATAATCTCGCGAGTTTGTGCCTTATAAAAAGGTGGCATTAAGGGTAGTTACACTAAATAGTGTATACACCGCTCATACCTTGGGTGATAGAAAGCGGTAGTGGTCGATTAGGTCGATAATTTCAAACCTCGACCGCATCCTACCCCGTGCGGAGGCAAGATGGCTCTGTTGTCAGCTCAAATCGAAAATTGGGCATTAGAGCTGACCTCCGCACAGCACGAATGCAAGAGCTACGAAAGGATGGAAGTGTCATCCAGTTGGCGGCTAGGCTTGGGAGACGGTTGTTAGGAGAGTACACCGACACAGATTTCGAAGAGACCACACGCAGTAAAGAGGTGGCGGGGCGCAGGAGGCGCACCCGACAAGCGTGGCTCGATAAAGTCTGTGACGAGTTGGAAACCCACAGCGCTGACGAGAACAGCGACCATCCCCTGAGGATCATCAATAGGGGGGGGGGGATATCCTTGACAGATGTCAAGCACATTCGCCTGCCCGGATGAGGACTCTGAGGGTTAAGCCAGCCGCCAAGAAGAGGATGAGCTCATGCAGAAGGTTCTACGCACCCAGGAGCAGGAGGGGGGGAGAGGAGACAGAGCAATCCGGATCTCAGGTCGCAGGAATCCTGCACCCGGAAGGAACCTCAGGAAGAATTATCCTTGAGTGAAGCTTTCCGGGAAATAGAGTACCTGAAGGAGGGATTCGACCGCAACCGCAAGCTGGTTGGTCGAATCCTAGAAACCCTTCAGACTCTGCAGGGAATACAGGTGTGTGCGGAGCGCGAGGCACAGGACATGCACTTACGAATACGAGAGCTGGAAGACGCAATGCATGAGATGGCCAAAGCTAACCGTTCTTCTCAGCGCGACTCGGTTCAATCGCGCTCCAGACGTAATGTGGACTTTCAGGACATATTCACCTGTCACTACGATTCTGGGATTCCGGGAAGCTACAAGACCACTACCCAGGAGACGGGACGTCACCCCACCGGAAGCCCTCTAAAGAAGAGAAGGTAAAGTATGGGAGATCCGCACCTGTTCGACAGAGGAGTCGAAGCGGATCATCTGGCATTGGTTCTCAACTATCCTCAGGACTATCCACAACCTAAGATGTTGGGAAAATTGTCCGCGGATGGAAATTGAGGTTTGCGGGCAGTAGGGCACAGAGCGTAGATACGTTTCTGTCAAGGTTGGAAGATCTGCGCATAGGCGCAGGGCTAACTGATGAAGAAGTGCTTTGTTCCGTATCAGAGATCCTCGAAGGTAACGCGAGGACCTGGTACGATAACAACAAGTACCAGTGGCTTAGTTATGCAGAGTTCGTCGCTGACGCCCGGGATTAGTTCGGCACTAGTACGCAACAGCAACAAAGGCTGTTGCAGGAAGCCCAGAACCGGTTCCAGGGTGAGGACGAATTAGTGCGAGACTACGTGTCCAACCTGGTGACTCTCGTCAATAGACTGGAACCACCAATGCCCTTGGAGAGGTTATTAGACCTACTCCATGCAAACCTCCTTCCAAACATCCAAATTCAGCTGCGTCGGAGCGAGATGAAATCGATACGCTAATTCAACAGGAGGGCGACCGAGGTACAGAACACCTTATCTTACGGTCGTCGTCCACGTGTATTCGCCGATCCAAATTCGACGATCTTCCCTCAGCACGCCTACTAGCCGAGCAAAAGAACGGCTGGTAATAAATCCCAAACCGCTGCAATGGCCAGCGAAGGGAGGGCGCGTGCGAAGAAGGAAGGAGATCCGCAGCGTGGACAGGACGTGGAGAACCCTGCCAGGAGGTCTACTGAACAAGCATCGGTATCGGTTACGCAAGCTTCCACTTTGATAAGAAGATGAAAGAGCGTCTGGAGGGCATCGAGCTGATGTTGCGCAAGTTGGCCAATGAGAAGCAAGGCAGCCCTACAGAACAGCGTAAGAGCCGATGGTGTGGCGGAAGGAAAAATTCTCCTTCTCCCAGGTCTCCTGGCGAGCGGAGAGAAGGACAGAGGCGGAAGATCGACTTCACCAAGCCTCTCCAGTGTTCCGCTTGTGGCAAACTGGGATTTAGTCGTAAATTCTGCCCAGATTGCAACAAGGGAAACGGCAAGGAGAGCGGAGAGAAGAGGTAATCTTCGCGCCTCCAGTAGATTCAACCTCTCGCTGCGGGTCGCCGATGGGAAACAGCAAGTTGTCAGCGACCCCGGGATCCAAACAGGTCCTGGAAGGGCATCAAGAGAGCCCAGGACCTAGCGGTACGTTGGAGCAGAAGGCGATCGAACCTGATGTCAGCCCTCGGCAGAATAGAGGGGTGGTCATTCTGGAAGGACTAGATGGCCACATACCGGTTGTGGAAGAGGGGGAAGACTCCAGGGAAAGCCTCACCACACAAAAAGCTCCTCTGCCGAAGAAATCCACGAGTAGAAGCAAGCCCACCGTCGTCGCAGCAGCGGAAGGGAAAAAGCCGCTAAAAAGCACGACGAAGGGAGGTAAAGATGCGACTCGTGGATATGACCCTGAGGATTAGACCAGGTGGTGTTTGCGGGTAGATATAGGTGACTTTAAAATTAGAGCACTCTATGATACCGGCGCCTCATCCACGGTCATGGGTTAATTAGGGTTGAGATTGGCATCGGAGATGGGACTCGGATTGAATGTGACCAGAGCGGGCGATGCAAAGCTCGCTGATGGGCACCCATGCCCTACAATTGGTCACGTGATGTTCCCCTTTAAAGTAGGAGGAATCACGAAGGCAATCAGAGTCGCCATTATGCCACTGCTCACGGATGACTGCTACGTAGGCGCGAACTTTATAAGAGAGTTCCGCGCAGTTTTGGATCCCGACGAGGATGAATTATGGCTTAAGGACGCCCAGGTGAAAGTACCAATGGAAGTAGCTGGAATTGGTGGTACGGCATTTTTCGGACTGTGGGTGGCCACGGAGACATAGCTGGAGGAAATAGAAGACCTCGTTAATGGATTGATTCCTGACGGAGGTTAGGCTTTAGGCTGTGCCGTGGGGGTTGAGCACGAAATAGATGTTGGAAATGCTCGACTCATTAAACAGAAATACTACCCAGTCTTCGATAGAGTGCGAGAAATGCAAGCGCTGGTCAAAGATATGCTGGAAAAAGATGTAATCGAACCAGCGACCAGCGGATGGTCAAGTTCAATAGTAATGGTAAAGAAGGCTGATGGAAAATATAGGTTTTGCGTGAATTACCAAATAGGTAAATGCGATTACCAAACCTGATGCCTACCCTTTATCATATATGAACGACATCCTAAGACGGATAAGGAATGCAAAGTTCATGTCTATTCTGGACTTGAGCAGTGCGTACCATCAAATTCCCCTAAAGGAAGAATCGCGTCCGATATCAGCGTTTACGGTACCTAGATTAGGGCACTTTCAATTCAAGAGAATGCCCTTCGGACTGTCATACGCAGGAGCGACATTCCAGAAGTTGATGGACAAGGTGATAAGCCCGGATATGGATCCATTCGCTTTTGCTTACCTTGACAACGTAATTGTGGTATCGTCGTCCTTTGAGGAGCATAAGCGGCACCTAGAAACGGTATTGAAGAGAATTCTAGGTGCGGGCTTAACCATCAACAAAGCCAAAAGTCACTTCTGCAAGACGGAAGTCAGGTACTTGGGAGTTCTTGTGAACCAGGACGGAGTAAGACCAGATCCAGAGAAAATACGACCGATATTGGAATATCCAACACCCCGGACTGTCAAACAGGTGAAGCGATTCATGGGATTGACCTCGTGGTATAGACGTTTTATACCCAACTTTGCCATGATCGCTGAACCTATAAACCACCTGACAAAGAAGAATGTACGTTTCTCTTGGGAGGAGGAGCAAGAGCGAGCTTTCACGAGGTTGCAGGAGGCGATGACTTCCGCCTCAATACTGCAATCTCCCGATCCTAACGGTCAGTTTATACTGCAAACTGATGCCGGTGACAGTCGAATCAGGGCAGTCCTCATGCAAGATGTCGATGGAGAAGAGCGTGTGATAGAATACGCCAGCCAATCACTCAACAGCGCTGAGAGAAATTATACGGTCTCCGAAAAAGAGTGCTCGGCAGTGGTGTGGGCTATTGGAAAGTTCCGGCCGTACATTGAACGGCATCACTTCAGGGTTATCACGGATCATAGTTGCCTGAAATGGCTCCAGAATATGAGAAATCCCACGGAAAGACTAGCGCGATGGGCGCTAGCATTGCAAGGCAATGTCTTTGATATTGAATATCGAAAGGAGGATCTCAATGCGGTGCCTGACGCATTGTCTAGGGCCTATGAGGAGGAGGGGATTGAAGTGAGTGCCATAAATAGTCGGCCGGAGACCACTGACGCCTGGTATTTGCAACAATACCAGGTAGTATGCCAAAACCCACACTCTCACGCCACTTGAAAGGAAGTGGGAGGGAGGCTGTATCATTATCAGCCTGATGAAGACGATGAAGGGTCCATCGACAACGACAAAGCGTGGAAGCTTGCAGTACCTAGGGAGAAAAGACACCAGGTGCCTCAGGAGGTCCATGATGCTCCTACAGCAGGACATCAAGGACGAGAGCGTACATTCTCCAGGGTTAGGCGCTTGTACTATTGGCTTAAGATGTATGATCAGGTCAGGGAGTACGTAAAGAGTTACCCGGTATGTCAGCAATGCAAGGTGGAACAAAGAGCAAATTGCGGGCTTATAGGTCGTAGACAAGTGTCACGACCCTGGCAGGTGGTGGCCGGTGATATCTCTGGTCCATTTCCCAATAGCTCTCGAGGTTTTGAGTACATCTTAGTCTTTGTAGACTTGTTTACTCGCTGGGAAGAGTGCGTTGCAATACGCAAAGCCAATGGGAGGACAATCGCAAGGGAATTACACGAGAGGATTGTCACTAGGTTTGGCGCGCCAGAGGTATTCTTGTCGGATAATGGAACCGAATTCAAGAATCAGGAGATCGATTTATACCTCCAGATGAACGGCATCCAGCTCGCCTTGACTCCCGTGTATCATCTCCAAGCGAATCCCACAGAGCAAGTAAACAGGACACTCAAAACCATGATCATGTCTTACATAAGCCGTGATCATAAGAGCTGGGATGAACACCTGTCAGAGTTCAACTTCGCGTTGAACTCGGCAACTCATAGCGCCACGGGATATAGTCCTGCGATATTCATGTTTGGGCGTCAGCCGGTACCTCCTTTGACGTTCAGAAGAACCCAAGATCAGCAGGCCCTTGAATGTTCGGAGGGTCAAGCTGTGGTGGAGTGGGCTGAACATATGGAGAAGCTCCCTAATTTATGGAAGAGGGCCAACTTCAAGTCAAAGGAGGAAGCTGCGCGTCAGGCGGTTTATTGTGACCGGAAGAGACGGCAACCAGAGTTTAAGGTAGGAGATTGGGTTTGGAAGAGGAACAGGATTCTCTCTTCGGCTGCCCAAGGCATTTCAGCCAAATTGTCGCCGAAATATGCCGGTCCGTACGTGATTGAAGAGGTTTGTGGTTCCAACACGTACAGATTAGGCAATCAGCTGGAGATCCTACCCGAGCTCTTCCAAAGACCTTAAACCTTACGACGGTCCGGGTGAGGATGAGGAAAGCGAGGAGGTAATCGATCCTCGCGAGCCGCAAATTGAACAGCCGTCGGAGGTGAACGATTTCGCGAACGCGTGCGAAGATCCGAGGAGAGATTTATCGGATAGCGAGCGGATTGAATTAGCAGCCCCCACGGCCGTAGATAAAGATCCCACCGAGACGTCGGATATACCGGTATCTGCCCCAACCAAGAGAGGTCGAGATCGACCTTAATAGGTCCCAGAGACGGTCACCGGTCCAGTAAGAGGCAACAACTCTTCCATGAAGGAAACTAGAGGGAGAGGTAGGCCTCGAAATACCGTGCCCGTCGTGCAAAGGACGGTTGGGCCGATAAACCCGAACGGTGACCGACGAGGGCCAGGATGTTCTCGCAAAGAATCGCGAGGGAACGTATAACTCGGTGGGATGCGGCGTATATTAGGGTTTTTCTTCGCGCAGGGAGTTTCATCCGAGAATTTTTGTTTTGGATGTTTCAGATGGACCGGAGAATCATCGTCAAAGAGGAGACCTTCGAGGTGGTCACGCAGATGCTATTAGATCTGCAACTGGGCCCTGATGCGACGCAGTTAATTGAAGATCTGCGGAACTTCGCCAGGCTCTAGTTGGAGGGGATTGCCCGAAGGGAGCGCCACAATGCTTCGGTGGCAGATGTTCTCCGGGACTCATCGTGGGTCGCCCCGAAGAAGGCTTCCCGGGACGCTTCGACACAGACGAAAGACCAGGACAGTGTCGAGCGTCCCAAGTCCACAGTGGACCAGGGGGTGCAGACCCTCAAGTCCGGCGTACCCCAGACGTCGGACAGTGCGAGCCAATGCCCAGGACCCAGGGAAACCTGTGGGGCATCGCACTGGGTCTGTAAACACCCCCGTATCCCGGAGCAGCCTACTCTCCTCCTCGACTACAGACACGTACGTGTAGTTTCGATTGATCCACGACGTTCATCGCTAAGGTCATGTGAAATTTAGATCCAATATTATTCGCGGAACCTTTACAAAATGTTTCGGGCTAAATTTATTAAATTCTACTGGGAGCACGTCGTGGATCAATCGAAACTCAACATAATACCTTATCCAAACGTTTGATTTCGCGCTATGTGCAAATCCGGGGTCAAAAAGAGGGGTTTCCATTACAAAAAACACTTCGACTTTGAAATGACCTTCAAAATGAGGTTAAAAGTCAAAGGTTTTTGGTGCATTGGGTGGCCCACTCTGTTCTGAAAAAATTTTGTAGAGATCATTTTCGATATCTTAAAAATTAAAAAAACGCTTTTAGGCAGTTTTTCAAGCATTTGACCTTAAATCGACCTTCTCAAGGCCATGAAAAAAAATTTTAAAGTATCTTTGTGGACGTAAAATTTCCCGCTCTTTTCGAATCCGATGTCAAAAATAGGGGTTCCCGTTTAAAAAAAACAATTCGACCTTCAAATGACCTTGAAAACGACGTTCAAGGTCAAAAATAATTATACAGATAAATAGCCCCCTTTGTCGTAAACAACTTTCATCTGAAACATTTTTCACATAAACACGAATTTTCGATTTTAAAATGGCTGTACAGGTGGTCTGGAACACCCGGTATAACTGTCTATACTAACTATTTGTTATATATACTACATGTATAAACTATTAACATATGTAAGATTAATAACGAAAATCTCATACAGTGTGACTATTTTTATTATGCACAACCATGATATTTCCTATTATCTAAGACCATTCAACTTGTTAAAATTTGGAAAGTACAAATGTTAGCAGTTGAGGGTTGCGTGGCAAAGTTGTAAATAATTTTATTGTTCAGTCTGATTAAAATAAAATTTATATGTGAACACGTGGTCATAACCTTTCTAAAATCCAGTTTTCGCTGATGCACATTAAATAATATGTAACTTACATAAATAATATAACTTACCTGATGATTCAGAATAATGATAGTAGCTGGTTTCTATAGTGGCTTTTTTTATTATTCAATAATTACGTATTGATAAATATTTTTAGTAATTATTGTGCCTCGTGCAGATGTGCCCCGTCAGTGTCAGTACAAACGACGAAATGACAGTTTGCAGTGAGAAGTAAAGTTTGGACTACAAAAGTAACCGAGCGATGGTGCTTGCGACATGTTTCGAATAATATTTCAGCTATTTTTTTTTTTGGAATTGTTCCATGCCGGTATTCAACAATCTTCCCGAAATATTTCTTAAAAACATTGGAAACAAGCAAAATCTATCTTGGATTAAAACCTGTCAGAAATCTTTCTGAAAGATTACAGATAAATGTATCACTCAATCTTGCAGAAATATTACAAAACACTTATTAGACATGTTCCGAGTAATATTTCAGCGAGTTTTTTGGAAATATTCCATGCCAGTATCCAGCAATCTTTCCGAAACATTTCCTGAAATATTTTCGGAATGTTGCGGTGAAACATTTTTTAACAATTTTCAATAATATTTCGGAAATTATTTCCTCCATATTTGAAGAAATATTTCAGTGGTATTATTAATAAATATGTGTTTAAATAATTGCTCAATCTTTCAGAAATATTTCATGAAATATTTCACGAGAGCTTTGGAAAAATACGAGGTCTGTCCGGAAAGTATCGGGCCTACCTTTATATTTTCGTGCTAGCGTTATTCTTTATCATCTGGTGGGTGGCATCCTTCTAAGTAATCCCCACTTGATTGAATAACACGGTTCCATCGATGTTTCCACTTTTCAAAACAGTCCTGGAACTCACTTTTAGGGATAGCCTTAAGTACACTCGTCGCATTGTTTTCAACCGTTGTTTTGTCATCGAATCGGTGTCCTTTGAGTGGTTTTTTTAGTTTTGGGAAACAGCCAAAAGTCACAAGTGGCTATGTCGGGACTGTATGGAGGTTGTCGAAGCAATGCGATATTGTGTTTGCTCAAAAAGTGCTGCACAAGATTGAATGAATGCGCTGGCGCATTATCGTGATGGAGAAGCCAGTCACCACTTTCCCAAAAGTGCGGCTGTTTTCTCCTTATTGCATCACGCAAACGTTTTAAAATTTGAACGTAGTATTCTTTATTGATTGTCTAACCTGTTGATGCATATTCGTGATGTACAACACCTTCACAATCGAAAAAAACAATCAACATTGACTTAACACTGCTCCGACTTTGACGTGCTTTTTTTGGTCTTGGCGATTCAGAATGCTTCCACTGTGAAGATTGTTGTTTTGTTTCAGGATCATAACCATATACCCATGATTCATCACCTGTAATAACTTTTCTAGCACATCATCATCATTATTGATCGTTTCCAGATTGTCCAGAGCGATTTCTAAGCGAATGTTCTTCTGCTCTGCTGTGAATAATTTTGGGATGAATTTCGCGCACACGCGTTTCATTCCTAAATTTTCGGTTAAAATTTCTGAAATGATAGTTTTTGGTATCCCAAGGTCTTCTTCTAGTTCTCGCACAGTCATACGACGATCTTGTTCGATTGCAAGTCGCACCCGCTCAATATTATCTGCGGTTTTTGTCGTCGAAGGTCGGCCGGAACGAGAATCACTATCGACAGAAGTGCGACCATCCTTGAACCGTTTATAACACTTTTTTATTCGTGTTTTGCTCATACACTCGCTTCCGAAGGTCTTTTTCATCATTTCAACAGTTTCCTAACTCGTTTTTCCGAGTTGAAAGCAAAATTTGATGCAGATTCGTTGATCTTGTTTTTCAGTCATTTTTAACAATATCAAAATACGACGAACACGAAAAAGGCACTGTAAACAAAGTAATGTTACGCATGAACTATACGAGGTGTGATCAAAAAGTAAGGTAAATTTTGAAATTTAGCGGGCTACGTCCGTTCGATCTTCGACTTTTTTATTTGGTTATGTCGGTACACTCGTCTAGAACATACGTTCCAAATTTCAGCTTTGTAGTATGTTTGGTTTGTTTGTGAGAGGCATCAAGGTTAGAAGTGTTTTGCGTGCTCCACGATTTGCTGCTGTCTAAAAACATGGATCAAAGAGTTTGCATTAAATTTTGTGTGAAAAATGGAATCAAATGTTCCAAAACACTTGAAATGCTGAAAGTGGCATACGGTGAGTCTACTTTAACACAAAAAAATGTTTACAAGTGGTATAAACTCTTCCAAGAAGGCCGAGAAGACACCGACGACGAACCTCGTTCTGGACGCCCCAGCACATCAACAACTGATGAGAATGTTGAAGAAGTGAAGAAAATAGTGTTGGGAAATCGTCGAATTACCATTAGAGAAATTGCTGATATTGGCATCTCATTTGGTTCGTGCCAATCAATTTTGACGAGTGTTTTAGACATGAGACGTGTGTCAGCGAAGTTTGTTCCGAAATTGCTCAATTTCGACCAAAAGAAACGTCGCATGAGCATCGCCCAAGAGCTACTGCATGACGTCAACGATGATCCAGATTTACTCAACAAGGTTATAACAGGTGACGAAACATGGGTATACGGTTATGACGTCGAAACTAAGACTCAATCGTCCCAGTGGAGGCATTCTGGATCACCAAGACCAAAAAAAGCACGCAATGTTCGATCAAATGTAAAGGTTTTCCTTACAGTTTTCTTTGACTGCAGGGGCGTGGTGCATCATGAGTTCTTGCCACAGGGTAGAACAGTAAATAAGGAATATTACCTGCAAGTTATGCGCAATTTGTACGAAGCCATCCGCCAGAAACGTCCGAATTTGTGGAAAAATAAAAATTGGCTTTTGCACCAAGATAACGCCCCTGCTCACACATCGTTGCTTGTGCGCGAATTTTTGGCTAAAATCAACACAGTAACGATGCCACAGGCACCGTATTCCCCAGATCTGGCCCCCTGTGACTTCTTCTTGTTCCCAAAACTGAAGAGGCCCACGAAAGGACGGCGTTTTGCCACGGTTGAGGAGATAAAGACGGCATCGAAGGATGAACTAAACAAGATCACAAAAAATGATTTTTTGAAATGCTTTGAGGATTGGAAAAAGCGTTGGCACAAGTGCATTATATCCGAGGGGGATTACTTTGAAGGAGATAAAATAAAAATTGATGAATAAATAAATATTTTTTGAGAAAAATAAAAATTCACCTTACTTTTTGATCACACCTCGTACGTCCGGCAGGTGTCAGTAAGTAGCCACTAGATTCGTGAGGCTTTACTGTTGACGTTTCTGTCCGGTAGAGGTCGTTCGAACACTATGTCGCGAAGATATAAACGTAGGCCCCATACTTTCCGGACAGACCTCGTATTTCATAATATATTTCAACGATCTTGTTGAAACATAATTTTGAAATATTTCATAGAAATATTTCGAAATATTTTTACAATATTTTTATAAATATTTCTCTGAAATATTTCTTGAAAGATTTTTTTGAAATATTTCATGCTGTGTGGGTATCGTTCGAAATAGTTATATGGACGATTATCTCGTATCGGAAAAGACGGTCGATGAAATAAGAAAACGTCTCAAAGAAGTAATTTTCATTAATAACCAGGCGAATTTTATTATGCACGGTTGGGCTTCAAACGAGCCGAGCGTCATCGAGAAGCTGCACGACGAGAATAAGCTTAGTCATGGCGCGAAAGCGAGTTTTTGCGACAACGAGGAACGTGTGTTAAATTTGTTTTGGGACAGGCACGAGGATACGCTTAGCTTCAACGTCGATTTAAATAAAATCTGCCCAGAGTTGATGCAAGGGGAAGCGAAACCTACAAAACGCTAATTTTGTAGTATTGTGATGTCGGTGTATGATCCGCTTGATATTATTGCACCGTTCGTTATGCAAGCGAAAATCATTATGCAAAACGTATTGTGTAGCAGCGTAAAATGGGATTCGCGTATTAGGGATGAGGTAATTGTATTTTGGCGCACGTGGTTGCGGAATTTGTCCGAAATAAAAAAATGCGGCTCAATTACATGTCTTTACCGATGTAAGCTTGAGAGCCTTTGCCGCTGTGGCGTATTTAAGAGTCGAATCAATCAAAAACGATCGCACATGGGTATCATTACTTATATCAAAATCGTGAGTAGCTCCGACGAAGCTGATGACTATCCGCGGTTACAGTTACAGGCCGCTTTACTCCGATCCCGAATGGCAGTGACAAACGGAAAAGAATTAGAAATTCAAATTGAAAAACGAGTTTTTTGGTCAGATTCGACCACCATTTTACATTGGATTCGCGCCGACGAACGTAATAAGCAAATGTTTGTAGCGAATGGACTAGGAGAAATCGACGAGTTGACTAGAATCAACGAATGGCGGTGGGTGCCTACGAAAGCGAATCCGGCCGACGATGCGACACGAGAAACGAATGATCCTATGCGGTCCGGTGAACGTTGGCTTCTCGGCCCTGAATTTTTTATTGGCGCGGAGAATTCGTGACCGAAACCAAAATCGCTAAAAGACGCGGAAATAAGAGAAATAAACGAGCTTGAAGTGCGAAGGGTATTCATCGGCACGGTTTGTAGCGACGATCCGAGTAAATGCATTGTCTCGGCTGTACACAGAGTTTTGGGGTGGAAGTGAATAAGAATGATTGTCGAGAGAGTGAGAAAAATGTTTTTTATTTGGCGGTCGAATGCTCGCAAAATACGCGAAAAAACATTGGTGCATAAAATACACTGTGAAAACCAACCGTTAATGTGCGTCGAAAATAAGTCGCCAGAAGAAAAATTAATTTTAGCAGAAAAGTTTTGGTATCACGATATACAATCTACATGCTTCCTACTTGATATTGCGCTATTAAACAAAGACAAGGAAGTTAAGCGTGGTAGTAAACTTCAGAGTATCGCGCCATTTCTTGATAAAGAAGGTTTGTTATGGGCCAAAGGGTGCGTTTCAAAATTAACGACTATATGGTTTCAAAATAGACCGATAATTTTGGATGCGAGTCACTTCGCGACTAAATTATTGATAGCCAAGTTTCATCGCCGTTTCGATGACGCGAATAATGAAACTGTAGTCAACGAGCTAAGGCAACAATTGTGTATAGTTGGACTGCGGAGAAGACTGCGATGGGTCACAAAACATTGCGTGATTTGTCGTTTGCGCCGAGTGCAACCCGTAGCGCCGCCGATCGCTGATTTGCCTGCATATCGGTTAGCGCACGATCGTCGCCCGTTTACGCATTACGGAATTGATTATTTAGGGCCGATGTTCGTGAAAATCGGACGCCGTCGAGAAAAAAGATGGGGCGTACTCTTTACGTGTATGACTAAACGAGCCGTGCATTTAGAAATGGCATACAAGTTGGACGCGGGCTCGACAATAATGGCAATTCGGCGTTTAGCGGGTCGAAGAGGTTTTCCTCGCGAGATGTACAGCGACAACGGAATAAATTTCATGAGTCAGTAACGAATTCAAAGACGCGATTCTAAACATCAACTCCGAACAACAACGAAAATTTGCCGAAGAAAATCGTTTTAATTGGCATTTCAATCTTTCTGATGCTCCACACATGGGGGGAGCTTGGGAGAGACTGATACGATCAGTTAAATGCGCGTTGAATCCTGCATAGAGCGAGCAGGCTGCAACCGAAGAAGTATTATTGACGTTATCAATTGAAGCCGAACACATAATGAATTCGCGGCCTCTGACGCACGTGTCGGTCGATCCTCAGGATGATGAACCACTTCTTAATCGGATCGTCATCTGGCCACCTGCGTTTTGAGAAATTTGGGACCGAAATTTTAAGTCCGCGAAAATCATTTGGAATTGCTCGAAATTTAGGAAATGGCTTTTGAAAAAGGTGGCTGCGCGAATATTTGTCGACACTTTTACCGCGTAAAAAATGGCACGCCTCTGTCCCGGCCTTGCGAGTAGGAGATATTGTTCTTGTCGTAGATTATCAAGCTCCGCAAAATAGTTGGAAAATCGGACGAATAGTTGAAATTTATCCGATCAAGTCTGATAATGTTATTCGGGTATTTAAGGTACGCGTGACTAAAAAAAATTCACAAGACCGGTGCACAAGCTAGTAAAAAATTTCAACGATTCCGAAGAAGTCTAAAATTAAGTTAATTATTAAACTGCGGGGAGATCGTTCGCGATGAAAATTTCTTTTGGCACATCTGTAGAACAAAAAAAAGATAGTCTTACCGCGTAAGCTAGATGTAAGGGGACACTCGTCAAACACGCTGCGGGTTTTAGTTGTCAGCGACGCGATGGCGTACACATGTTAATTTATGGCCCAATCGTGGAGTGCGACACGAGAGGTATAGCCATAAAATCGTCTACGCAGGCCCGAACATGATTTAGTCAGCATCAGTCCAAGTGATCTGTTGCTCATCTCTCTCGCCGTTCGTGCTAGACATATGGACGAGAACGAGCGCATCGTACGTACTGTTGCCGTAACACCACCTTATGTACAACTTCGCGAGCACATGGTTCACGAAGGCTGCTCGACCTACGAGGAACCCAGGCTTCCGGGTATTGCGGTCATCCAGGTACGGATAGGGTGAGCACATAGGCTACCCTAGGCTATTCGGTTGTCAAACCATAAAAATGCGCGGGAGAGAGGAGGACGGAGAGCAAAGGAATGGAAAAACTGCGTGTGCCTCTGAGGCCCAACCCTACAACCGTAGTCGGAGAGACAAAAGTAGGGGCGGTAAACTCGGGTGTGTAACGGAGCGAGAATGCGGCCGCGCAAGTCTCTTATACAACTCGCTCTGCCTTAATTTTAGATTGTTGCGATTACAGTTTGTAAAATAATAGGCTTCTCTCACATGTAATGAGGTTCGCCTCGTACCAACTATTTGATCAATTTTTCGAGTGTAACTTGTACATAATAAACAATCTTTTCACTGTATACGAGTCATTGAATTCCGAGTTAAACCTTGTGTTATATAATTCCACCTGTACTCATACCTGAACAAAAGGAATTGAGCCAAAGCAAGGTAAGGGAGTAAAATAACTTTATTCGGTGACATTCGCTATTTATATGTATGCAAGTATATAGTCTACTTATGGGTGCACATGTGTCCCGCTATCACTGTACTAAGACTTGATTCACGTAACGCTTGGTATGCAAAGTGTAATACTTTTTTCTCGATTGTCCTTTGTCACTCGACGATTTTATATCGCCCCTAATTTCCTTCTTTTTCGATTGTTAGAAGTAAGTTCTAGCAAACGAGTGTGCCTGAACATCTGTGTGAGGTGGATCGAACCGGGTATCATTTAATAGTGACCTTGATTGCTCGTAGTTTGTGTTAACATTATATAATATTAGTGGTCGTGGTTGTCTTGCTACGATTTCTAGGTTCAGAAAGTTGTCAGGAAAACAAACAAAATTTACATATCTCATGAATTTATTCGCAAACGCTGGACGCAGTCATAAGCTGAGTTAAATGTGCTTTTCAGAGAGCGGCAGTGGTCCTCAACTTTTGAATGGCCGAATTACTCATCACAGTGTACGTAAAGTGATTCAAAACCATGCAAGCTCTGGTATCGTTGGATTTAGTTTGAAAAGTTATGTAAAATGCATATATTAGAAAGTTTCATAATAATTAAATTTTTTAGATACTTAATATTGAATTATGCAAGAGAGTGACCAGGAAATCTTATATACGCATCCCGCAAATGTGTGAAAATGGTGCTCAATATTGATGCTCGACATGAGCGTCCTGTGCTAATAATACACATACATGCATAAAAACATAGTTCGATTCCACCGTATTTTTTATTTCTTTTGTAATTTTGTTTCCTCGATTCGCAGGCTGTCCATTTTTACTTATCTGGTTTCAATTTATATTTAATTAATAGAATCATAATATTTTCAGTCAATTTTTAGTTATTTTTCACTATTAAAGACCATTATGAAATGATGGATAAAAATGGATTTCTTATTCCGTATCTATGAGCCAAAATAAATAAGGAATGAGTCATTTCATTGATGAAATCAACAAAGAAATTTTTTGTGCCTATTACCATAAAAATGCTTATGGATCATACAGCCATGTTAAAAATCTCATCATTTTGCTTTTATTCTCTTTCTCTAATTGGAGCATCGGATACCGAAATTGCTGCGTAAATCTTTCAACGAAAATTTCGATAGTCTAACCAATGAGGTATAGTAGAATTTTAGATCACTAACTAACTGCAGTATAAAAAATTTTTCCCGTTTTTATTTAATCAAATATATATAATTAGTGCATGTTGGGATAGACATTGGTTCCGCGTACTTATGAACAATGCTTGCTATAGATTTAAAAAAATTGTTACCTTTCAACTTCCATTAAAAGTAATTTTTATAATTTTGTATAATTTTGTTTTTTATGTTTAATGCGTTTAGCATAAATATAAAATATCGAGCGATGAAAATTTTCACTAAACTAGCATCTCCTTACAAAAATAAAATAAATTGAACCCCCATTCCACTACGAACTATTTAAATCTAAATTCCAGAATATTTAAAACCTAGAAAACTGTTGATTGGTACATGGGTTCAGGCTTTTCTACGGAATTTTAGTTTTTGTGGATGACAATAGTTTTAAATATCTTATATTATATATTGGATATCCCAATGATGTTTCTGATGATAAATATTTTTTTTTGACAGTAACTGTAATGATCGAGATTATAAAACTTCATTTTTCTATGTTATGAACAAAAACCTCTCATGAAAACAAAAAATGATTAGGATGAAACAGCTTGTTTATTTTTTTTACAAGGTTATAATTTTTGACCGAAGCTAATACTAATCTAATTATTTTTTCCTAAATTATGATCGTAGAAAAAAGAATAATAGAAAAATATAGTTTTTATAGGCGTGCCTATAAGTAGAGCTGCAAAACAAATTCATAAAATAAGGATAACGCGATTTTATCGTTCACGGTATTTTTACTTTACTTATATCTTCTTAACACATTAATTTAAAGAAATGAGCTTAAAATATGTTATTCTACTCATTAAAAGCTATAAGATAAAAGTAGAGCAGGGGTGTTACGTGCCAGTTTTGATGTCTCTTCAAAACGGGCACGTGTTAGACCGTTTTTAGCTCCGAGTGGTCCCGACTCGAGCGGACTAGACCTTCAGTACGGTACCCCGACCGTGTCGCCGAATGGATCGCGTCTTTACCGATAATATCCGAAGTTCGTCCTTGCGAGAGCCAGGCGGCAGTAATCAGGCGGGAAAAAGGGAGGGGGGCTTCGCCGATTGACTTAAATGAACTTACGCCGGTATGTTAGATAAATTTATATATATATTTTAATACGTCGGATAACACTTCTAATAATAATATCGCGCTACTATGTGGTTCGCGATTTATTAAAATAAATATTTTAATTTGCGCGGTCAGCGGTGTTTACACACTTGGTCCCGGTACGCAATCACGTGGATTCACCGAAAGGGGAACCTTGATTATGCTTAGTAATATTAGAGCGTAGAGGGGGAGAGATAATAAAGAAAAACAATAAGGAAGAGATTTCAGCTTATCGAAAATAGAGCCCAAAAGTACTCACTCTGTCGTCTAGGTCCAAAATATTGTTTGATTTGTGATATAGGTAATCACTGGTTTCGAACTCGTTCAATAAACTGGTCCAATATATTTTCTTTATCCAATAATATTCCAATAGTATTCCAATAGCAAATAAAGTGAGTCCTGGTATGACTTTTGTTCACGCAAAAAAAATCGTTAGAAATAACGATACTCGGTATTTCGATATAACTTTACTGTAATATTCTCAAACTCTTGCAGGGTTCTTAGTTGAGCGCTGACTCCTGACTGACTAAGGATTAGTTCGTTGTTTACGCCGGTTCGTTATATATCTTTTGTCCCTCGCTTTTCGTCTCTCTCTCGCACATATACTTTAAACGTTTACGCTTCTCGTATCGGCTCGTCTTACCTAGCTAAGCACGCTGACCGAAGCATGCCGTCGCAGCATGCTGGCGCAGCGTGAATCAGCCTCTGCAGCACGTTCCCACCGAGTCGCGCACACGAATACTGCTGATTATACTATGTCCGAACGGAAGTCTCGGGTCCGAAATATTATTTGACAAAATAAAAAAATAATACAATGAAGCGTCACGTAACAAGGGGGTTTGCTAATCACCTAAAAATAGTTGTGAACGTTCGAACATCACTTTCTAAAAAATAATTTGAGAAAAAAAAATCACTATTTTAGTTGGCATACTTGTATATCGACTCCGATTCTAATTAAATCTAGAGTAATCTGTAATATAGGTAATAATAAGTATATTAACAAGTTGGCCGGTGACTTCATGCATATTTCAAAGAGATAGATAGACAATAATATAATTTGAAAAAATCACTTATATTCATATACATTGAGTAAAATGTTACCGGCATATATTTTATACATAGTATTTAAATGGTGCTTCTAAATAGTGCGAGTATTCGGATACGTGATATAAACTTACCTACGTTCTTTACAATAAAATAATTTATTTTCGAAATTTGTTGTTTCTCAATTGCCTGAATAAAATAGGAAAATCAATTTAATTTTAAAGTGCTCGACTCAATGTGAAGTGGAAATGATAACGAAAAAAATTAGCCCTCTCAAATTGATTTTCTTTAATTATAACGTTCCGAAATGTACATCGCGCTGAGATTTTCAAAAAAATAATATGTTACGATTAAGGAAACTTTCTAGAGTTTCTAATTGAGATTTCGAAAATTATAGAGAGGAAGCAGAAATATTACATAGATTATTTTAAGGTGAAGAAAAGTTTTATGACATTTTTATTAGAACGACTTTTATACGATAACAAAGAAGATTCTGAATTTTTCCTATTTAAGAGCGGTTACGGTGGCTGAATGGGTAAGAGTCCAGACTTCAGTGCAAGAGGTCGTGGGTTCGAGCTCCAGACATGTGAGGATTTTCAGAAATTAAATTTTCATAAGTCTGTTACCGTGATTCTAATAGTGCGGATACCACCAACTGTAGGTTCAGTCATGATGCGTGTAAAACTTTATCTTCCCACATCATTAAAGAAATAATGGTCGGTGAGGTGAGTTTGTATATTCATGACTATAGAGAACCAAGATTAATGCATACGTGTACTAAGGTACCTCTGCAGCGTACCACGTTGATGTAGTTCTTAAAGTAACAATAACAATAACAATAACATTGGTTGGTCTCCTTACTTTTTATTTTTTTTCTACCAGCATTTGACCGGGCATATAAAATAAGTTACTTTAATTTTTACGCGTTCAGTTATATTATTTACATTTTAAGAATATAGTTTATACTATTTTTATAGATGTGCCGATAATTTTTTTGAAATTTATTTTCATATGTAAAAATTACAAATTTCCATGGAAATGTATATATTTTGTCAATATATTCAGGCCATTCCCAGCAAAGATACTACGTTAATGTATGAGCTGAGACGATAGAAAATCAGATTATTTGGCCACCATCGAATTTAGATGGTTCAGCGTATCTTGATTTCCTGTAAAATTATCTCTTTGCTACGATGATAATGTATTATCCCCAAAACAATAATGAATAGTTATCTTCATACATGATGACAACCAGTACAGTGCTTCAGATTAGTTCGAGTATTTTAATCAGATTCTCATTAAATTCGTAATTTTGTATAGAAAAGTTAGAAAAACGAGGTAGCTAAGTAAGAATTCTTGTTTCTCTCACAAAGGAACCACCCTAACTCTCCGCCTCCGATTTTTCTGCAATTAAGATATATTATAGTTCGTAAAAAAGTAAAAGACCAGTATTTTTTTATCGGCGGAAAAAGCTATCTAGGGGATGAAACCCACCCCCAAAAATTAGCGCCAAAAGCAGTTCAATAGCAATATCTTTAGTTGTAATGAATATTTTTTTATGAAACAAAAGAACACAAGATACTTAAAAAAAAAAAATAACAGACACACATCGATTTGGTCACCGGGGGTTGCAACCACTACGTTGTATAGAGGAAAAACTGTATTTTCAAGTGTATTTTTACCTTACAAAATCAAAAAATTATGTTAAAAAAATTTTAAAAATGATATTCTAGTAGAAAATGATAAAACAAAATTGACGTGTTTCGGGGTTTTCCTCTAATCTATTATTTCGAGGGTGAACTATCCCTTAATGTTATTAATACAATATAAGCAGTTGATAATCGCAGATTATGCTAGTTATTTCATGTTCTATGACGCTCAAAAAAGCCAAACACATGAATACTTTTGTTCTGCCGAATAAACTATTTAGAGGGTGACAGCTATCCCTGAAAGTTACCCCTCAACACCATTTTATAGCGAAATTTTTGTATTTTATGCACATTTTTCGACGAAACAAACTCTAAAAAATTCTTTTAAAAAATTTCAGCTAAATATATAGATTTCGTCTACAGGGGTTGCAACCCAGCCCCCTAAGTCGCCTGAAAGAAAAGCTATGTTTTCAAATATTTTCTTGCAACATTTTTTCAGAAGAAATGAAGTTTATGAAATTCTGTTTAAAATCTAACACAAAAGTATACAGTATCCGTCACCAGGGGCTGCTACCCCTTCATTCGAGAGTGAACAAAGCATTCATTTGTTACCCTCATCCCCTACCACCCAGAACCCAATTTCTTTAAACCTCGAGCTAGTTACCCTGACACGCTATAACCCGTAACTCCTACACCCTAATTTTATCAACCCTCGAGCTGGTTACCCTGCCACGCTGTAACCCCAAAATCTTAACCACAATTTCCTTAACCCTCGAGCTGGTTACCCTGTTACGCTGTAACCCCAAACTCCTACACCCGAATTTCATCAACCCTCGAGCTGGTTACCCTGCCCTTTCCAATTTTCTAGTCCGAAACCCGGTTCTCTGTTATTCATGATCCCAGTTTCGACATATTTGTAATATCTCTGAAGAAAAGGACATAGGCAAAATGATTGTAGAAGATAACGTTAAATTTATTTTATTTTTATGTTATATTTACGTTATATTAATTCGTTCATTTCATTTGATATTGAGATTACATTTTTTGAATATAAAAATCAACCCTCGAACTGGTTACCCTGCCACGATGTAACCCGTAACTCCTGCACCCCAATTTCATCAACCCTCGAGCTGGTTACCCTGCCACGCTGTAACGCGTAACTCCTACATTCCAGTTTCATCAACCCTCGAGCCGGTTACCCTGCCACGCTGTAACTCAGAACTCCTGCATTCCAATTTTCTGAAATCCGGAACCCAGCTCCCTGTCATTCATAATCCCGATTTTGAAATATTTATAGTATCTTTAAATAAAAGGACATATGCACATTTTTTGTAGAAGATAACGTTTAATTAATTACGTATATTTATGTATAGGTAAGAAGTAGCAAATGCAACTACGAAATCATGCAAATTTTTGAAGTTCGAAATAGCTACGGGGAATTTCATTTTTAAATCATTATGTTCAACAAATATTACTACTATGCCTGAGGAAATTCGATTATTATGTTATTACGAAAAAATTCATTAGACAAACTGATTTTACCATATTAATAGGTATATGTACATATTTCGCGAGGCGGTTTTAGCCAATATAAAAATACTAACATGAGATAATGTTACTCTTATTTTCCACCTTAAACACACTCGAGTATGTGCGTGGCAAAACAAAATCAAACTGTAGCATGACGTGGAAACCACAATCAACCAATGCGGTTCATGTGTTTCAAATAGCAAAATTGGAACTACAACTGTTTTTTTCGTTAATAGAAACCACAATCAACGAATGCGGTTAATGTGGTTCAAATAGCAAGATTGGAACTGCAACTGGTTTTTTCCTTGATAGAAATCGCAATCGTTGACGTATGCGATAAGCCAAGATCTAACAGTGGAGGAACCTCGGGCACCTTGATTTGATATCGGTTTGTGTGGTGCCAACTTCAAAACATGTTTTTTTCACTTACAGTATATATAAGCATATTCTATCAGCATACTTCAGTAAATTAGTAATAGAACTTTGCTTTACATCTATCGTTTTTAAATATCAAAATTGTGTTAGAATGGCAATTGAAATTCACAACGTCATTCAAAAATTACTGAAAACATTCCACATAAGTGCGGTTGTAGAAAGCATACCTATATTAAACGATGCAGAGAAGCAGCTATACGATTATGTTGAAGATATACGAGAAAAAGCATTGAAACGAATTCAGGTATTGAATGTGAGACAAGTAAGAATTTATGTTTCCTGGATGATGATTTTGATATTAATCCAGAAGTAATTGACGATCAATTTGAAGAAATACATGGTGTAGACTATGCCGAGGTACCTACTTGTAAGGTAACAAATACGGTACTCGACGATGGATTTAAAAGAAAAGCTGTTGAATACTGGGAAAGTGGTAAGAAAAAGAAACTGTCTTTAAGTTCCGTCCAAAGTAAATATAAACAAGTTTTGTCAGAACGTCAGTTGAGAACATGGAAACAGCAGATTTTGACAGGAGGGACCGAAAGAGAGAATCTGTTTAAAGTTTCAGAATATACTTTACAATAACTCAAAGATTCTTTAGATCGGAAGTTAACAGTGCATGATTTAGATCTTAAAAGATGGGCTTTACAAAAAAAGTATGAGTTACATATGCCTTGGTTTAAAGCTTTACCCAATTGGATATTACTATTCAAAAAAAAAGCATAAAACTGTATCGCGTAAAATAACTAAATATGGGACTAAAGTATCTGTTGAAAATGAGGCTAGATTAAAGTTAGATTGTCAAAATTTTATCAACCTCATAAAAACAGAATTATCAAACAAAAGTGCAAGTAACATATATAATTCCGATTAAAGTGGATTCAATTTAGATATGCATACTGGTAGAACATTGAGCGAAAAACGTAAGAAGACAGTCGAATCAGTAGTACAATCAGTATCATCGACTTCGTATAGTTATACGATTTAACCGACAATATCTGCAGAAGGTACATTGCTATCACCCCTTTTTATGATATTAAAAGAAACAGACGGAGAGTTTGGACCCATTGTTTCAAAAAAACTACTCAATACACCTCATATATATTTTTACGAGCAAGTGCATCAGGAAAGCTGTCGAGTGAATTACTTCAAACATGGTTGCAACATGTATTTTTTCCTAACTGTGGGAAAACAGCAGTTTTATTACTAGACTCATGGAGTGGACACTGTAAACGAACTGTAAGAGAAGTGACACCAGCAGATACAAATTTTCGATTGATGACAATTCCTAAGGGTACGACAGGCACAATTCAACCACTGGATGTATTCCGTTTTCGATTTTGAAAAAATTTTGTAAGAAAAATATCTGATGCCATTAATTTATTCGGATCAGACATCAGTTTACATGAGAGGAATAATATTATAAAATTACAGTCTATCACACATAATCAGTTATCTTCACCTAGAATCAAAAGCGTATTTAAATATGCTTAATACAAAAGTGGGTACTTGGATAAAAAACCTGATTCGTTCGACAATCCTGTTAAATATTGCTTCGAAATTTCAGAACAGCCTATCTGCGAGATTTGTGTGAAAATAGCAATTATAAAATGTGCATGGTGCAAGAAACTAATATGTCTACAGCATTTATTCATAGATTATCATTATTGTTCACAATATGTACAGTGATAATGAGCGCGGATCGTCTTTTTATATTCAAAAAATGTAATCTCAATATCAAATGAAATGACGAATTAATTTATCGTAAATATAACATAAAAATAAAATAAATTCAACGTTATCTTCTACAATTATTTCGCCTATGTCCTCTTCTTCAGAGATATTACAAATATGTCGCAAATGGGATTATGAATAACAGAGAACCGGGTTTCGGACTAGAAAATTAGAAAGGGCAGGGTAACCAGCTCGAAGGTTAAGGAAATTGGGGTTAAGAGTTTGGGGTTACAGCGTGGCAGGGTAACCAGCTCGAGGGTTGATATAATTAGGGTGTAGGAGTTACGGGTTATAGCGTGTCAGGGTAACTAGCTCGAGGTTTAAAGAAATTGGGTTCGGGGTGGTAGGGGATGAGGGTAACAAATGAATGCTCTGTTCACTCTCCAACGAAGGGGTAGCAGCCCCTGGTGACGGATACTGTATACTTTTGTGTTAGATTTTAAACGGAATTTCGTAAACTTCATTTCTTCTGAAAAAATGTTGCAAGAAAATATTTGAAAACATAGCTTTTCTTTCAGGCGACTTAGAGGGCTGGGTTGCAACCCCTGTAGACGAAATCTATATATTTAGCTGAAATTTTTTAAAAGAATTTTTTAGAGTTTGTTTCGTCGAAAACTGTGCATAAAATACGAAAATTTCGCTATAAAATGGTGTGAAGGGGTAACTTTCGGTGGTAGCTTTCACCCTCTAAATGGTTTATTCGGCAGAACAAAAGTATACATGTGTTTGGCTTTTTTGAGCGTCATATAACATGAAATATCCAGCATAATCTGCAATTAATAACTGCTTATATTGTATTAATAACATTAAGGGGTAGTTCACCCCCGAAATAATAGATAATAGGAAAACCCCGAAACACGTCAATTTTGTTTTATCATTTTCTACTAGAATATCATTTTTTAATTTTTTTAACATAATTTTTTGATTTTGTAAGATAGAAATACACTTAAAAATACAGTTTTTCCTCTATACAACGAAGGGGTTGCAACCCCCGGAGACGAAATTGATGTGTGTCTGTTACTTTTTTTATAAGTATCTTGTGTTTTTTTTGTTTCATAAAAAAATATTCATTACAACTAAAGATATTGCTATAGAACTGCTTTTGGGGCTGTTTTTTGGGGGGTGGGTTTCATACCTTAGATAGCTTTTTCCGCCGATAAAAAAAATACTGGTCTTTTATTTTTTTACGGACTATAACATATCTCAATTGCAGAAAAATCGGAGGCGGAGGGTTGGGGTGGTTCCCTTGTTAGTACATCACAAAATAAGTTATGCTAAAATATTTACTAGGTCAAATGACATATCTAATGCAGTTAAAAAATTGCATCGTTATTTGAATTTGAAATTTATTAACAACTGATTCCTGTTAATTTTTCGATAAGTTATCTTTGACAGATTTGGTTTCTAAATTTTGAATATAATAATTAATATTTACTAGAGATTTTTTTCAGACTTATCCTCTATGATTGGGCCATTAACCCTTTTAGTCGCGCAATTCAATTTGCTTTGTTATAAAAATGCCAATATTCTTTTCCATTGTATTTTTCAACGATGAATCCAAATCTGGCGTTAAAATTAAAAGAAAATAAAAATAACCCTTCAAATGGTGGGAAAACTACCCTGCCAGTCACAATATTCAAATTTTTTTGTTATGGAATTTAATAAAAACTAATTTTAAACCTAAAAATTTTACATGTAATAATAGTAAAAAGATTGTAAATCAATAAATAAACAAATTCGATATTATGAAAATGGTGTAGTTTTTACTTTATTATAAGGGTTGTTTTTGGATTCATATCATTTTAATATAGGTTTCAGATTCACATCAAAAAATACAATGAGATTTTACATTTGCACTTCCAAAATGAAATTTTAGTATTGCGTTAGAATTGCGTGACTGAGAGGATTACAATTCAATATTTTTGATTTGCAAGTGAAACTATAATATCTTTATAACAGTTACAAAATATTCTTAACCAACAATTAAGCGTTATCGATTCAAAAAAAGAGTCTTTTATATTCTATAACGGGGGAGGTTATCTAATAAAAATGGGAAATTTATTTAAGCACTAACTTCCACGATGCAGAGCTAACCGCCGCTCCGTTAAGTACGTATAGTTATACGTGTATTCGCCTTTACGTCAGATGAATTCGTTTCAGTGTCTTCTTTCCAACTGAGTTGAACTCACCTTAAGTCACTTGATTTGTGACACTCGATCTATCTTAGGTGTGACTGACTTTACGCCTAATCCGCTTAATCCCCTAGATGAAATCGGATTAAAACCTAAGCCTTTATAAATCGGTTAAGCTAATAAAAAATGAAATGACATAAACGGCGAATAAAATTAACTAAGTTTAATCAATAAAAACTACAGTCTTTTATAGGTCGAAAGCCTAACGCACGCAAATTAATTATTAATATTCGGTGAAAGAGAGAGAGAGAGAGAGAGAGAGAGAGAGAGAGAGAGAGAGAGAGAGAGAGAATTCGAAAATTACCGCGAAAGCTAACGCTCTGCGCGAATACAAAAAGATTCAAGATCGCGGTTGACAAAATACTTTCGAACGTATTTTGTCACGCAACAATAAAGGAAGGTGCACCTACCCTGCGGTGCAATTACGGTGATCAGTCGTAATTGTTTGAAGCGAAGAAATCTGCTCCTCGAATCAATCAGCTGGCTGCCTCGCTCTCGAATCTGCTGCTATCTTCTGCTACTGCAATACTGCTGTTGCTACCAAAATGCTGCTACTACCAAAATGCTGCTATTACTACTTCCTTGCAACTCACGCACGCACGTATCAAAGTAGTCCCAGGAAACTTAATCTTTTAACGGCGAAACACAATGCAAAAATTTAGGCGGTATAATTGCGAAAGCAGCTGAGGCTTAACTGCATATTTTCAAACTCTCGCGCGTCTTCTCTCTCTCTTAATCGTTCGAACTAACACGCGAGTAATAGAATCGCGAAGGGATCGATTAATTGAATCGACTACGGTTGCAGTTCCAAAGCTGCAAACGATTTCAGTATCTTTAATAAAATAAAAAAAAAAAGATGAACATAAAAATAAAAAAATGAGATAGCTACTATAGTAGCTTCTGTAACTAAAAGGTTTATAATTCACATGGTTATAATACTCCGGGAATATAATTCAATAAATAGATCCAGGAAGTAATAAAATGCCAGCCGTTAATGTCAGAAACTCAAACCAAGAACGCGAAATCTTATGAGCCTCAAACGCCAGGAAGCTAAACTCAAAAATACAATAACTTGGTAGTATCAAACACCAGGAAGAAAAATCAAGAACGCAAATATGTGTGTTTTGAACTTCAGGAAAGTAAACGAAATAACCTGCTAGGTTGAAACCCTTATCACTTAAATCGCAAAACGTAATAACCTGCGTACCTTAAGAACCAAGACAGTAAATTCAAGAATGCAATATTAGGTTTCCAATAAGCTCTAGATAAACAGCCCCAGACCATGAGAAATTAAACCTAATAATCTGCGAGCTCGGAAAACTAGAATAAATCCAAGTACGTAATACTTTGCAAACTATAAACTCCAAAGTTTGAAACGGTAGATATCACAGGGACATAAAAAAAAGATTCTGTTCCCTGAACTAGACTGGTATATCTGTATGTTTTTTGGATCGCTGAATCCAAATTTGGTGTCGGTTCATCTCCATGAGGTCAGGTTTAAGGTCATTTGTAAGTCAAATCCTGAAAAAGTAGTCAAATCGATCCAAAATACTACACCTATTTGTTTTTCGGGTCGCTGAATTCGAATCCGGTATTTGTTTGATTTTACAAGGATAAATTCGAGGTTATTTGAAGGTCAAAGAGGTTTATTCTGCCAAAAATGAATTTTTTATGTCAAGAAATGTATTCAAATTTTCAATAACGTGAATCCCAAGGATATTTGAAGGTCAACATGAGAGATAGACCTCTATCTTAAGTCGCTAAAACGTGCATTTTTTTATCTCACTGTGTTACTTTTTCATCGTTATGCCTTTTTTTATATCATACTCGTTTATCCTCAAAGGTTGCAAGGGATTTCTCTTGCGTTTTTTTTTTCCTTTTTCCGCACTTTCTCTATGCAACATCCAATAGAAATCTGCCATTATGTTTTCATCCCATTTACCCTGAAACCATCGTTCTACATCTTTAAAATCTTGGTGGCAACTTTCAAAAAAAAAAAAAAAGGACGGCCGACGCTATTGCACATGAATCAACAATATATTATATGTACCAAAATATATTTTATCTCTTTTTATTTTAGGGTGACGTGGCTAACGAAGTAGAAACAGAGCAAATAGTCCACGATTCCAGTGTTAGTTCATTATATTCTGGACATTTTAGTTCTTTTGTTCAAATGCGAGGTTCCGTACCAGGTCATTGGAGTCAAGATGTTAGTAAAATGGTACCCAAACCAATTATCACTACAGATATATATGATCCTTTCGTACAAGCAGCAGGTACATTTGATTTCAATAGCTTAATATATTTCGTATAAATCTTGATATTATCTACTTTCGACAAGATAATCAAAATATCTTCCGTCCGGGATTTAAAAATAATGATTAGGTATATTCCACTTATAAGATTAAGTTTTTCTTTGTTTAACTTTCTCAGATTATGGTAATAACACACTCTTAATTACTTGCGCAGGCCAATCAATTGATTTTAAAGATTGTTATTGAAAGGTTGAATTTTAACCTACCATCAATATAAAAGTCTTCAATAACATGATTTTTTTATCTCTTCATCATTGATTAATGACTTGTAAATTTTCAGGTTTAACATATGCTGGTCTCTTTAATGCCCTAATTGTTCCACTTCATAAATGAGTATTTTCATATCCCCACTTAAGATTATATTAGTCGATGTGATCATGCAAAATGAGATAATTCTATTTTTCACTTTTTTGAAAGTAAACAATGACAATGAATGATACTTGATTTAGAAATGTAGATTTTTTAGTATATATATTATGACTTTTTGAATTTGGGATATAAGACGTACAATATTGTAAACTGATATTTATTTATATAAATATTAAGATTACTATACGGATAATACTGAGAGTTCATATTAATGAAAAAATTAAATAATAAACTGTAGATTTTCCAACTGATTTGTAGTTTTAACTGTCTATAGATAACTTGTGTATACATAGCATTGGATACCTATATATTTTCCATATATAAATACTCATTGAAATGATTCTATCTCTTTTCAAAAATTAAGTAAACAAAGCTTTGAGTATTCGATACAGTGTCATACGGTATAAGTTATATGATACACATTATATTGATCATGAAGTTTTCGACGATAGTTTCTAGAATTACAAATTTTATTATTTAGAAAATATCATTTAAAGCATTCCTTGGTCGCCTGAGAATTAGTTCTTGTTTTATGTTGAGATTTTATGACGATCTTCAGCCAAAACCAAGAATAAAACTTAAATAAGTCTATTTTTCTTCTTTTGTTATCTATCCAGCATTTTTAGCAATTCAGTTTTCACTCGAATTAAATGATAGCCAAATTTTTCACAACAACGATTAGACCATCGCTTTTATATTTATCTAATTTCTAATTTCTTCGAACGAATGACATATGGCATTGTAAACGAATAGAGTATTCGTTAAAATTTCATTATTATTGTCATAATGGTTGCATAATGCAAATAAATCATAATTAAGTATGCCTTGTGTTGTTCGCATATCATTGTCGAATAAATTATTATACTGTAAACGATCATGTATAAATAATTTCGAGTGTTCAGTTTTTGTTAGCCTCTACTTTTAAAGAATCTTTTCCTAACTCATTTTGAATTCGGATGAAGCTTGAGTCATAAAAAATATTTCTGACAAATTTCCGCAAGCTTCAGTATCATGATTCATCTGTTGTGCGTTATCAAAAATGGTTTCTGTATCTCTGTTTTCTATCAAATTAATGTTCTTAATTTTCGGACTCTCATTATTTATGGTATAATTATACAATTCTAAATGGTACCCCCCATTAGTATAGTCAAAATGCCCCCCTCCCGAGATCAGGATACTAAGTTTATAGGCATATTCTACATGTAAAAAGAATACGTTTACCGCAAACCCGAGCTTTCTAGACCCCCCTAAGTCTCTATATGGCCAAAAAACGGTTTTTTTTTTGTAAATATTTTTTTTCCGCGTGTATGAGCTTTCGGAATCTGAAAAATCCACAAGTATACTTCATAATAAGACAAACTTACCTGAATTTTTTCAAGTCATAATATTGAGTATGCCCTCCTTAAAAAAATTTGGAAATTATTCAACCTGCCTTATCTCCGCTTCCTTTGGGACCTGCAGTAATTTTTTTTTAAATAACGTGTTTTTTTACAAGGAATAAGATGGTATGATTGAAAATCCAGATATCGAGCGGAGTCCCTGCTAAAAATTAATGAAACCGTGTTTTTCACGTTTTTTGGTCGTAACTCTTTGCAGAAGATACCTACAGTAAATCTGATCAATCTATTGAATTCCGCGCAAAAAAATACACAGAAAACATGTATAACTACCATATTGATGCGGGGTCATCCTTAAAAAAATCAAAAAATAAAGTAATTGAAGCAAAATCGGCACTGGGATTCACTGCATGAACGGAATTTCGGCGGCAAACTAAAAAAAATCCAATAGGTCAATATTTTTCTGCTAGTAATGTAATGATTATTGGTAGATATCCAAATATACATATATGTACATAATATGAGGCAAGACATCGCTCAAACACAATTTATATCAATTCAATTCAACTATTTTTTCCATTTTTTTTATTTTTTGACGTTTCTTTGTAGGTGACTCCTACAGTGAAATTGATAGTCCGATTGAATTATACAGAGAAAAAAATTCATAAAAATATGAATGAGAACATCTATATTGATGTGGGTCAATCATTAAAATATTGGACAAATGAAATGATTCAAGAGAAATTGGCATTTACTATAATTTGCAGTAATCTAATACCTCAGCGAATTATCTTCTTCATTGGTAAAAGTTAACTAAAGTAATATATTTCCAATCATGGTAGGCTCTTAAAAGAATAAAAAAAGAAGTAAATATTAAATGCAGAAATACGCAAAGAAACTGGATTTTATTGAAAATATCACGTATAAAATTTAAAAAAGTCATTAGAAGCTCATATACTGAAAAGTTGTGTTCACTCTTAACATACTCATTAATATTACATGGTAGTTTTAGTCGAAAATATAACTTTAGTCATCATCGCTATCCTCCTCTATAACGAACACTACGTTCGTAAAATCAAATAAGCTAGTTAATTGTTCTGCTGGTTTCGGAATTTTTGATAAATATGCATAACCTAAATAATAAATAATGGCTGCAACATGAGAACAGCAGCCTACAGTTCTATTGCCGTTAGCACAGTTACAACAGTACCGTTTAATACCTCGGATACCGTAAGTATGTGGTTCATAATGCACATATGACTTAGATGTTTTACTATTAATATGCCTTGACCTTACTTGAAATCTAATTATTCCATTTTCTTCTTTAACATGTTTAAAAAATAATACATCTTCTTCACCTAACATTTCTGATAAGTAACATACACGTTTGATTCTTTTACAGTTAGTTGGTTTCTTTTTCCTTCAGTGCCGGCATTAATACTTCATAGCCCTTACTCTCCAAATACGGAACAACGTCACGGAAACCTCTATCCAAAATGAAAACATCTCCTTTTTTGATTATACTCTTAAAACCTTCAGAAGACTCTAATAGTTCCTCTAAAATTTTTGCATCATTGAGGTTTGCATTGAATGGTCCATCCACATTGACAGTAAAACCGTTAGTAGTAGCGATTGTGAAAGGTTTGCATAAGGGTGTTTTTTTCTGGCCGGAATAACATTTTCTTTGATAAACATTATTACTGCTCTTCTCATGACGTAAATAAGTGCCATCACATATCAAAGCTAATCTATTTTGCAAATTAAATAGTGCTATAGCTATAGGAGATGCTTGACTGAGCAAAAATTCTCTAGAAACGGATTGATATAATTCTTTGGTAAAACTTCTTCTTCAAAACATTTCAAAAGAGCACCTATGGACCTTTGTACTAATTTTTCTTCAATTTCTAGTAAAGCAGATATACAAAGATCGGAAATTCCAGTTCTCAATTTGATTAAAAATATGACTAAGGCTTAGTAATGTTGCGATTTTCCGAATTTCGCATTGTTGTCATCATGTCTCACAATGTGAGAATATTTTCCCATGGGTAACCCGTCAATGCTCTGACTCTTTCTTCAGATGAATTTTACAACATACATTTCTTCTTGGAATAAAAATTCTTCTTTTTTAAAATACTTGTATACGGGCATCAAAAGGGACATTTTGCAGATTTGCAGTTCCTTTGCACGTAAAGCAATATTTATGAGTCGCAATTATTCTCAGAAAAGACATAAATACGTTTTCCACTTTGATACTTTCAATGTGTACATAAGATGGATCGCTACCAGAAGAATCTGTTTTTTGACTACTTTTAGTGGTTTCAGATTTCTTATACCATGAAGGAGTATTATCTATATCCCTTTGTGAGTCTTGCACTGACATCTTCGAGGCTTGTTCTTCAATTTCAGAAAAAGGTTCATTTTCTGTTGCTACATCCTTTGTTTCTGCACTTTTTTGTAATCGAAGTTTGGAATAACATTTAGAACAAATAGTATGATCAACTTGTACAAATTGCCTATATTTTGTGTATATTTCTGCTGCATGTTTGCGGTCAACAATCTGTAGATGGAATCCAGTCAAGTGTCGTAACGATTTATTGCATGTGATACACTTTGATACATCCCTTGTTCTAGATTTCTTTGATGGAGGCTCATCATCGGAAGACATTTTTATCTGTAATAACAAAATCTATAAATTTGCTTGTAGTTCCTGAGTTTATAATATTTTTAAAAATCGTTGAATAATTTATAAAGTTATGAATATTTTATATTCACAATGTTTCTTTTACTATCAGTGTATTCAGTTATTTGACCTAATGATAACTAAATTATACTAAAAAATTATAAAATACGAGAACGCACAATCCAAAAATTAGAGGAAAAAATTATATCAGATGAGTTTAGATTGTTTGTATTTTATTTTTCTTAACAGAAAAATGAACTAAATTTTTTTGTTAATAATATTTTATTTTCTTGATTTATGAAAGTATTTACTGAATTAAAATAATTATGTTGGAGAAATGACGAATTCTTCTCAATAAATATATTGTTATATTTACTTTATACAATGAAACAGTAAGGAATCCATACAGATAGTAAACAAGATTTTAGTATAATTTGTAACAGGCTGCCGTTCAGTCTATGACCCTGCAGACGTACCTTTAATTGCGACTAAACGACGCCTTGTTATCTCTGGTGCACAAGGCACAGTAACCTACCTTGCCTCGGAGTGCGCCTGCGCAGAGTCTCTTCACTGTTCCGAGTTGGGTTCCCCCAACTCACCGCTTGGCGGCGCTGTCGCCCCTTGCTTGTAGCGCTCGTGCGGTCGCCGCCGGAACCTAAGTCGTCGACTCGCGTCTATCGATAATCGCACGATCCGTGCTACGCAACCGGCGAATTCGAATCCCCTGAAAATAAACACTGGCGCGACCTCCGGACAAAGGAAAGACCAAATAACGACTATTTAACTCGAAAGTAATGATCAACATGCACTTTATTGATGCAATTTAACTACACGGGAGTTTTGCCGAGAGACTTTCGCACGCTCGCGTGAATGACAAGACACGCTATTTGAGAGAGAGAGAAAAAAACCGCGATTACCGCGAACTACCTGCTCGCACGCAATAGATAAATTCTTCGCGCTCGCTGCGCGGATTCGCACGCAAATTATAACAGCGATTGACAATGGGAAGAAGGTGCACCTACCGCGATATCGATGAGGATACGGTGGCCAACCGTATCCGACTAACACGCTGTTGATCGACTGTTCCGCTGCTTGCTGCGCCGCTTCGATTGCTATTGCTGCTGTTGTTGTTGTTGCCACTGATGTTGCTGCTGTTGATGCTGCTGCTGTTGCTGCTACCGCAGTTGCTGCTACTGCTGCTGCTGCTATTAGCACACCCACGCACTCAAGTCCTCAACGTCAATGGCAAAACACAAAACTCGGATGGCTCGGGAAAAACGGAGGTTAGATCGGCACGAACTGACTGAGTGGCACAGTCATACTGCCGGTCGGAGCCTCCCCTCCCGGTCATTGCCCCTACGCGCTCTCTCTCTCGTGCTCTCGCTCTCGCTCTCTCTTAATCCAGTACGCGGATCTAAACGATTTTCGATAATCGTTGTAAATTAAAACTCAAAAAAATGAACTCATGAATACATTGTACTTTCAAAGGCTGTATTTTTTAACTATTGATTTAGCGCGTTTATAATATAAATTATAAGAAAGAATATAATTTAATGAATGAATATCACAGTATATCAGCATCGTGGGAATATTGAGACTTTATTTTAAATTAGAAGAGTTCGAACGAAAAAAAGCATTATGATATCCTTGTACATGGGAAAAAGAATGTAATAAGAATTACGATGATTTTAGTGCAACATATACACTACAGTTCAAAGCAAATAGATTGAGTGATATGACCAAAATCAATAACATATTTAATATTGTAATATCCAAATGAGTCCATAAGTACCATGAAGCAAATAATTATATTAAAAAAATCTTTTTGAAAACTTACATATTAAATTAAAAAAATATTGTATTATCATTATTACGTAATGCTCTTTGTGATTTTGCTAGCAAACACATTATTTGTAATTATCAGAATAATCATATTCAATGTATTTGACTGAATTAACAAAATAATTTCATTGAAGCTTTTAACTCAAAATGAAGTATTTGTCATTTTCATGTAAGTAACGTTTAACAGATGCATTATTGCAATTCTAGTCGTTAACAGTTCAAATGATATTTGTACTTGTCTGTAGACAACATTTATTACATAACAATTCACCTTCTCTAAATTACAGATTTAATAGATATTTAATAGATATATTATATTTAATTGAATAAAAATTGAATAAATTAACCCATTAATGCCCAAGCCGAATCTGGTAGAGATAGCCTTGAAATAACTATTGGGTTCACGTTATAGCTCAAAAATAATTTACACGTGTTTTTTCTATTTGCATTTCCAATTGTTTATAAAAAGTTAGTTAAACAAATTGACAAAATTTTTAGTTTTTTGAAAAACTATTAACGGCAATCGGTTCTACGGAAAAAACCAAAGCGAAAACCTCTGTAGCGTTTTTTTTTCAGACTCGATTTTGTTGGTGTAATTTCGTTATAAACAATTTAAAACTGAGAAGTGATGCTGACCTCGTTGTATTCCAAGCCGAATCTAGTCGAGATAGCCTTGAAATAACTATTGGGTTCATGCTATAGCTCAAAAATAATTTACACGTGTTTTTTCTTTTTGCATTTCCAATTGTTTATAAAAAGTTATTCAAACAAATTGACAAAAATTTAATTTTTTGAAAAACTATTTACGCAATCGATTCTACGGGAAAAACCAAGGCGAAAACCTCTTTAGCCTTTTATCATACAATTGTAATTAGAAATCATAAAGCAGTTTCCATCATTTGAATTTTACGAACCGAATGTGAACTTAAAATAACTTGAAAAAGATTTTCTACGGTTGTACTGAAATAATCACACCATCAGTAGAAATTCCTCATAATTTCATAATTCTTTCTAATTTTCATTCCTATCTTCATTTCAAATGTAAATCGACTAAATAGTTCGGTGTCATATACTATTCGACGATAGCTAGTCACTCAGTGAAATAGAAGAGCATTGTATTATATTGAATAAATTACTGATTTTGTTCTTTTTATATACTTCAATATAAAACTATAATACCATGACGAGGCGAAGAATTGCTGATTTGAATGAGATGGTTGACGGTGATGATATAGATGGTGACCATCATATTGATATTGCATTTCTTCCAACAGAGCATGAGAGCTCAGATGAAGGTTCAAGTAATGAAGAAGAAGAATATACGTACTTCATTTTGGCCGCTTCCTACAGGATCGTATGAACATATAAAGAGTTCTTATACTAGTGACCAGAAGTTACTAGAACCGAATCATAAGTATGATTAGCGTGATAATGCTTTGAATTATGACGATCTTCCAGATGATGACTATGATCTTTCATCTATTTCATCATTTGACTTAAAAAGTTCTTTGGAATTGTTTGAACTCTTTTTTTCTCAATCAATGAAAAACTTTATTATAGAAGCTACTTCCGAAAACCACTTTGAATTGACCAATGATGATTTAGACCGATTCACCGTGATCATTATGATTACTATAGTCAATTCTAGGAAAAAGCAGTCTGACTATTGGTCCAATAAACGACTTTTGCAGTGTCCAATAATAAAAGAACTTATGCCAAGGGAATAATTTGTAAAAATAAAAAAAAACATTAGGTTTTATAAACTTCAAGACAAAGATGAAAAAGATAAAGTCTGGAAAGTCAGATATTTATTTGAATTATTTAGGGAAAATTGTATGAGATACGGATTTTTTGATTATAATTTGTCAATTGACGAAATTATGGTCAAATATTTTGGAAGATTCAGCATCAAGCAATGCATTAAGAACAAACCTATAAAATTTGGGATAAAGCTATGGGCACTATATTCTTCAGATTGATACATATATATATGATTTAGATATATATACGAGCAAGTTTGGTACTGAATCTGAAAATCCTTTAGCTTCTGTTTGTTTGGGATCGAGAGTGGTTATCAAATTACTTCAAAGGTTCCTGGAGACCGTTAAAGATGAAAATCTGGCAAAATATCATTTGTTTTTTGATAACTTCTTGACATCTCCAGATCTCATGATTCACTTAAGAAATATTGGATTATCGGTTACAGGAACTGTTCGTCAAAATCGCGTCAAAGCAAAAATCGATATGTCAAAGAAAGCTGATAGAGGAACCACTATCTCAGTTCATGAAGCCAATTCAAAACTGAATTACATAACGGTGATGGACTCAAAACCCCTATCAGTTCTCTCAACTAAATACGGAGATGAACCGAAAGTTGAAATGAAAAGATGGCATAATAAAATTAAACAAAAAATTCTCTTTCCTCAAGCTTTCTCAATGTATAATAGGTACATGGGTGGAGTAGACTTACACAACCAGCATTGTAATGCACTTATGCCTACAATCCGAAGCAAAAAATGGACGTGGTGTCTCTTCATGAGACTTATTCAAGCTTCATTAGCTAATGCTACTGTTATTTACAATAAACTCCATCCAGATGAGAAGAAAGGTTCAAAAGATATAAGTTTGTGAATATTATATTCAAAAACTCGAAAATACTCATCTACCCAAACGACAGAAAAAAGTTGAAACTCCGACAGAGGAACATCAGATAAAGGTTGGGAAACGTCGAAAGTGTGACAACGAAAATTGTTCAGTATTGACTGAATATTGTTGTTCAAAATGTGATATTTATTTTTGCAAAACTCACAGAGAAAATCATTCGTAATTGTTTTTAAGGATCTGTTTTGAAGAAAGTAGTTCTTTTATCCATAATGATTAACAAAAACAGTTGGGTCGAAAAAGATAATGTTAGAGAGGTTTTTGTCAGCATCACTTCACAGTTTCAAATTGTTTATAACGAATATACACCAACAAAATCGAGTCTGACAAGAAAATCTTACAGAGGTTTTCGCCTTGGTTTTTCCCGATGAATCGATTGCCGTAAATAGTTTTTCAAAAAACTAAAACTTTTGTCAATTTGTTTAAATAACTTTTTATAAACAATTGGAAATGCAAAAAGAAAAAACACGTGTAAATTATTTTTGAGCTATAACATGAACCCAATAGTTATTTCAAGGCTACCTCGACTAGATTCGGCTTGGGATACAACGAGGTCAGCATCACTTCTCAGTTTCAAATTGTTTATAACGAATATACACCAACAAAATCGAGTCTGACAAGAAAATCTTACAGAGGTTTTCGCCTTGGTTTTTCCCGATGAATCGATTGCCGTAAATAGTTTTTCAAAAAACTAAAACTTTTGTCAATTTGTTTAAATAACTTTTTATAAACAATTGGAAATGCAAAAAGAAAAAACACGTGTAAATTATTTTTGAGCTATAACATGAACCCAATAGTTATTTCAAGGCTACCTCGACTAGATTCGGCTTGGGATACAACGAGGTCAGCATCACTTCTCAGTTTCAAATTGTTTATAACGAAATTACACCAACAAAATCGAGTCTGACAAGAAAACGCTACAGAGGTTTTCGCCTTGGTTTTTCTCGTAGAACCGATTGCCGTAAATAGTTTTTCAAAAAACTAAAACTTTTTTCAATTTGTTTAAATAACTTTTTATAAACAATTGGAAATGGAAAAAGAAAAAACACGTTCAAATTATTTTTAAGCTATAACATGAACTCAATAGTTATTTCAAGGCTATCTCTACCAGATTCGGCTTGGGTATTAATGGGTCAATAGACTTAAAATTCACCAATAAATATGGTCATTTCGAGAAATTAACTATTGCGGTCATGTCTGAATTTAATGTGGATAATAAAATTGATGCAAGAATGACTTTCTTCTCTGAATGAAATATTTCTCAACTTCCAATTTTCAAACTAAAAATTGTTATTATGCATGGCAAATCAGCAAATCAAGGTAGGATTTCAAATTGAAATTCATTATTTTGAATTAATTGATTGTGATTACCTGAAATTTATTTTACAAATCAGAAAAAGTATGATTACTAAAGTCAATACAATCAAAAAATAAAAAATAAAATAATATTTTTTTATACATAACAGATCAATTGGCAAAAGTCATATATGAGTGTGGAGCAATTTTGCAAATGTTACAGTCCCTAGTAAAAATAAGCGATGGAACGTTATTTTTTAATTGAATGGAGTCACGTTTATCGATGGTTACAATGAAGATATTAAATAATTAATTTATCTCATTTAAAGCCTTTAGCCACATCTTAGAAAGATAAGGACTTTCAAAAACATGACTAAAAATGAATATTTTCTTATTAATAATTTTCATTAAAGAATAGAAATACTAACTTTATATGGGATATACTTCAGATTTATGTAGGAATATTTTGAGTCGAGATTAGAAAAATTAACGTACCTCCATATTTTTGTCCCTCCTTGATGTCAATCTTCTTAGTCTCTCTCTCACTCTCTCTCTCTCTCTCTCTCTCTCTCTCTCTCTCTCTCTCTCTCTCTCTACCTCTACCTCTACCTCTACCTCTACCTCTACCTCTACCTCTACCTCTACCTCTACCTCTACCTCTACCTCTACCTCTACCTCTACCTCTACCTCTACCTCTACCTCTACCTCTACCTCTACCTCTACCTCTACCTCTACCTCTACCTCTACCTCTACCTCTACCTCTACCTCTACCTCTACCTCTACCTCTACCTCTACCTCTACCTCTACCTCTACCTCTACCTCTACCTCTACCTCTACCTCTACCTCTACCTCTACCTCTACCTCTACCTCTACCTCTACCTCTACCTCTACCTCTACCTCTACCTCTACCTCTACCTCTACCTCTACCTCTACCTCTACCTCTACCTCTACCTCTACCTCTACCTCTACCTCTACCTCTACCTCTACCTCTACCTCTACCTCTACCTCTACCTCTACCTCTACCTCTACCTCTACCTCTACCTCTACCTCTACCTCTACCTCTACCTCTACCTCTACCTCTACCTCTACCTCTACCTCTACCTCTACCTCTACCTCTACCTCTACCTCTACCTCTACCTCGACCTCGACCTCGACCTCGACCTCGACCTCGACCTCGACCTCGACCTCGACCTCGACCTCGACCTCGACCTCGACCTCGACCTCGACCTCGACCTCGACCTCGACCTCGACCTCGACCTCGACCTCGACCTCGACCTCGACCTCGACCTCGACCTCGACCTCGACCTCGACCTCGACCTCGACCTCTCTACGCCACTCGCGAGTGTATACATGTGTTCTGGTATTGCTCACCGCTTTACCTCCTGGAGCACCGCGTGTGTATATGCATGAGAAAGCTTATGATTTTCCCATTGGTTTTCAGTATCAATGGGGGGGTTAGTGGTGTTTATAATGCGCACGAGTATATGCTTAATGGACTTGCGTTGGCGCCGCGGTTTTCCGTCGTTCGGTCAAGTTTTCCTCGATCTTAACAGTGTCGAGCATATTCCAAGCGCGAAAACTCCTCTGATTTCGTATCTTTCGCCTACATCCTGTCAGTATGGTTGGAAAATCGACTACATTGTCGATGCAGCCGATGATGACGTCGATATGTCCTGTTAGGCTGGTGTGTGTGAGTCGTGGTGTCGGCTACTCACAGCTTGCTCATGCAGCTACCGTTGATAGCATCGTTGCCCTTGCAAAGCCATTTTCTCGGGGATGGGACTTCAGAAACAAATAAGAGTGGGTATTTTAGTTAGGGTATGCGGTGGTGGAATTTATACGATCAAATGCGAGATGGGAAAGAGCGGCGCTGATGGAATATAAGCCCAATTATTTGGTCAATTGGGCTTAACCCTTATAATGTACCTCATTTTAAAGATTTGAAAAATATTTTGGGAAACGTTATACAAATAGTTAGTGCCATTTGTCTGAAACATTAAATGACAATATTGCATGAATAATTTATGCAATCTTTCATCAATGTTTCATGGAATGTCTCTATAAACATTTCCAAAGCATTTTCATGAAATATGTTGAGCAATGTTTTAGCAAGTTTTCCGGAAAATTTTAATAATAAATTTTATTTATCAACGAAATATTGTCTTGAATAGTTCACGAAAAGCTTGTAACATATTTCAGTGGAGTGTTTTTTGTAACGTTTGGAAAAGATTTTGGGAGAAGTTATACAAATAGTTACTGCAATTTATCTGAAACATTAAACAGCAATTTGGGACGAATCATTTCTGCTATGTTTCACACATAATTTTTCACGAATAATTCTTGCAATGTTTCTACAAAGTTTATGCCAAGTTTCCATAAAATGTTTCAAAATTTGACATGGAATATTTAAGTGAAACATGTTTGCAATACGTTAGGTAAATTATATGAAACATTTTAATTGAACCTTCACAATTTATTTCACAATCATTTCTACAATATCTTTCCAAAGTTTTTCTGAAATATTTCAGTAAATTTTTTAGTGCAATATTTTATGCTTGATGGGTATGGAATGTCTTATTATGACGAATTTAATTATGACGTAATATTATATATTAAAACGCGTAATTATAATATCTTTGCCAAATCCAAATCTATATCAAATGATAGGCGAAAAATTGAAAGAGTTGGATAGTAATTTAGCAGAATTACACTTACTTTTTTCAATAAAATCTGTTATAAATTTACATCGTTATAATTGTCCTAAAATAAATGAAGTAGCTGCTATATTTTCCACTACTACTGATGGAGAATCACCTGATACCTATGTTGTTGTGTACAGAATGAAAATAGAATAAAGTTACAAAAAGTATAATCTATGGATCCTAATATAGAACTATGGACTTATTTATTGTTTTATCCAACACGTTCACAGAAATATGTTACGCAAAGATGGTAAAAAAAGAATATTAAGAGTAGCATGTATAAAAAATTAAAAAGCTGTTTAAAAGTTTAATCCATAGTTTTATTTTAGGTAGGCGATTGTATCAACAATTTTTAGTTGATTTATATGTAAAAATTAAAAAAGATAGAATAGAATATCACAAATCACATCAAGCAGAATTAAGAATTTCATCTTATAAAGGTCTTATGGATTATTTGAGTATACGTACTAATAATAATGCGAATATGCATATTGGAAAAAGATTTATTTTACCGCCAATATTTATAGAATCACCACGTTTCATGTTAAAGTGTTATCACGATTTTATAGTAATAATATACAAAAAAGGAAAATTCGACTTACTTATGCCAATGACTTCCAATCCCCAATGGCAGGTAATTCAAGAAAATCTTTTACCAGATCAGCAAGCATGTGATAAAACTGATTTGGTTATTCGAGTGTTTCATTCATAAAAAATCTTAAACAATATTTATTTTTCAAATAAAAACAATGTTTTCAAATAGAAACAATGATTGATGATAATGGAACCATTTTATTGTGATATATACTCTAATATTATCATTAACGTTTAATTGCCATATTAATGTTGAAATTTGTTCAAGTATCAAATCTGTTGAATATTTACATAAATATCTCTGTAAAGGACACAATGCAGCATCAATAATAGTTACAAATTCTCTAGATGGATCGGTTTTAGATCATGATGAAATTGCTCATTTCATTAATACACGTTACGTAGAACCAACTGAAACAGTTTGGCGCATTTTATTTCGACCAGTACATTATAAAAGTCACGTACTTGTTCGTTTACCCGTGCATATACCAAACTATCAAAATATAACTATTCATACAGATCCTGTTGACTTTGAATCTTCAATAATAGATAAAACCATAGGTCTACAAGTATCAATGTTGATGGATTTGAATATTCGGGATTAATAACGAGCGCGACAATTTTATTATTCTAAAATTCTAGAATATTATACTTTTAAAAAAATTGAAATCGCTGGAAAAAAAGTTAATCGATGGATTGAGATAAAAAAAATATTAATTATATTGGAGGAATGTATACCGTAAATCCAAGTCAATGTGAATTATTTCACTTGAGAATTTTATTTCTCCGTATAAAAGGATCTACAATTTTAGATGATTTGAAAACTGTAAGTGGTGAATTACACGAAACTTTTATATTAGCATGTTTAGTTTATGAATTTATAGAAAGCGATCATGAATAGACGAACGCTTTACGAGAAGCTGTTGCTTTCATAACTCAAATGCAACTTAGAAGGTTGCATGTACGAATTATATTACATTGCAATCTTATTAATCCAATTACACTTTGGAATGATTATAAAGATCAACAATCCCAAGATTTTATTCGTAAATATAATAGAAATGAAAGTTATTATAACGCTATTACGGATATACATTACTTATTTGAAAACGAAGGTCCGGATAACTTTTCACAAATATGAAATTTAATGCAAAATTTTAGCGAACTATTATTGGTAGGAAATACGAAAATAAAGAATACTATTCAATTATAAGTCATGAAAGATATGCAAAATTGAATGAAAAGTAAAAAGAAATAGTTATAATATTTTGTAACGGGAATTCATCCTGTTGACATAAATATATAAAAAAAAAGATGAAGCAGGGCTCGGTCAGGCAGGAAGGCTCGGCTTGTCTCCTACCTGGGACTCCAGTCCACCAGGTGTTGCCGGGGTGTCGTGACTTCAATGCCGGGTCGAGGCGCTAAATCGCACACCTAAACGCGAAAATCGAGGAATTGACAGACGTATTAATGAATAAGGAATATGTCACGAGAGAACAGTAAATATCGTATTTATTCGCAAAAGTACGATTGTTACAACGAACAAGCAAAGAAATATGTATATATTGTAACGGGATAAAACCGTTTAATTAATTAAATCGCGCAATCACACTAAAGGGATGCGCGTAATTAATTATGCTCAGTTCACGAAACGAAGAGCATGTATAGAAAGTCGCCAGTCAACCAGTAATTCGTCTTATCGAGGAAGGTGTAAATAACCTACATTCAATAGGGAGTGAGTAGAAGCTATGAGGTAAAAGCGGATCGAAAAACACTTGTTGGTAATATGAATGGTATCCTTTATTATTCCTCAAAATTTACAAAAGGTCGGCCCGCGCGTTTGTTTACATGAACGCTCGCTCGTCGACAACACGCTTTGCCGGTACGCTCGCTGTTCTTTGTTAATAGAAACGCTGTTACATGCACGCATCGAATGTTAGAATCAGATTATTATTCATATGAGCGCGATCGCGAGATTAAGCTGGCCAGCTTACCTTATACTTGCAGACGATCGGAGAAAAACAACGACAACTCGCACAGCACGGAACAGTCTTTTTATTGTTTTGTTTTTGCTCGCGGGTCGCGAATGCGCGCACGGAGTGGTTTCGCCCTCGATGGCGAAACCTCACACACACACACACACTCTTTAGATGGCACGTGCTCCCTTTCCTCTGCAGACGAGCAGCTCCTCGTGATCAGCGGACACAGCTAGCTGGCACTTGTCGTTCTCGTCGAGTTTCGATATTTTGCGGCACGTGAATCGGTAGCTCAAAATGAAGGCGGGCGGACACTATGATGGACTAAGCTTCACTGGTTCAAATTCTGTCGCGCGCGTTCCGTCTGCTCGCGTGCCGAATTCCTTCGTTACCTATTTTGTCCCCCCGGCAGGTGCTGCCCTCACAGGCAGCAATTAAGCTAAATAGTCAGCGCTAATTTTGACGTTTACCGTCACAATATATATGTATATATATATATACATACGCGGTAAAGCAGAGAGAGAGAGAGAGAGAGAGAGAGAGAGAAAAGGTACGCGACTGTACTTACAAATCGCTACCCCGAAGAAGATGGTTCGCAGTAGGCGCTCAACAACAAAAAGGGCCTCCAAAGAGGCAGGCGCAGGTGTCAGAAGGCCGTCGCACGCACACAGTTGCTACAAACACTACTTCTCCCACACACAGACACTCTCACTTTCTTTCTTGTCCTTCTTCTGTCCTTTCTTGTCCTTCTTGTCTCCTCTCCGAGCTCTCCTCTCCTATGTGTCGCAGTCAATCTCGTCGCCAAAGTAAAAAAAAAAATAGATTATCGGGTTATTTGGAAACAACATACAATAAAATTAGATTGTTGTTTTTGACATACATATTAATAATTTTGAAAAAGTAAGAGGGGTGCAATTAAAACGAGTAAGGGTTCAATTTTTTTGTCTTGTTTCTTTGCAAAAATATTAACTATTATTAAAGATATCGCAGTTGCAAAAATCGAAAAAATTATCATAGTTTCTAATTTTTTTGGGACAACTGAAGGGGTTCAATTAAAATAATGAGCATTTTTGGAGGGTTCAATTAGAGATATTTCAAATGGTATTTTTCTTTTTCACTCAGCGATGAGCATTCGGTCACCCATCCTAAAATTCTTTTTCTCCTATTCATAACGCATCTACGTCTGTTGTACACTTGTGGCTGTTCTGTCATTATACCGTGTCCGAATTCCGCGTTTCAAATTAGTTTTGTTTAAAAGAGGGAAAATAAGAAAATTCTCAATTGTACAATATAGTATAGCTATTGTTTGGTCATTAGCATATTAAATTGATGTTAGCCTCGGAAAGTACTGATTATATATTTTCAAGTACCATTCGATATGTAACCTAGTAGTAAGAGTAAAAGTCCAAAGAAAGAAGTATTGTAACAAATATAATTTATATTCTCATACTATTTTTTTAAGAATTAAGAAAAATGTAAACATATCATAAATTGTCAAATCCTAATTAGTTTATTCTTATTTCAGCTCTGTAAATTCATATAGGTCATATGGTAAATTTAGTAAATTATAATTCTTGTTTGAAACATTTTCTTTATTATAGCTAGAACAGCTGACAATAAATAAGTCAAATATAAGATTATTATGTCTAGAGCATAATACCGAATTGAAATTTCCAAAGCAAATTGAACAGAATGGAAAGAGTTGACTTCGGTCCAAACAGAGTCTAACTCTGAAAATGTTAAAAGTAATTGTGAAATAGTGTCAAAGTATGTTTAATTATTAAAATTTTATAGATCGATATTTATTGTTTTTAATTCTTTTTTAATTTAGATATTACAGGTCTGAACCAAATGCTGAAGTGTCAAAACATACTGCTGACGATAACAGTAACAAAGTCAACTCTTTATATTCTGTTCAATTTGTTCTAGAAATTTTTCAGAATTATTATTTTTCAGAAAATAACCCATTCCTATTAATGCAGCTCTTATAACTTCAATATAATTTTGAATTTGGAATTTGAGGGGGGGGGGGTACAGAAAATAAAATTTAGATGATTTTGAATAGTCCAAAGAGACATAAAGCTATTTACTTAAAATTATTTAAGAAAATTCACCATTTTTCTACCAGGATCACAAATTTTATTAATTTTTTGCATTTTACTGTGTTTTTATGAAAAACGCTGTATAATTCAAATACTACACGGGTACAAATTATATTTTTGGATATCGTAGATGGTACAAATTAAGAAGAAGACATTCATAATCTTATACATTAAAATTTCACGATTTTTCCGCCGAAAAAAGAGATTTTCCGCAGCGCGGAAGACAAGAAATTAGAATCATCGAATAAGACTACGAATTAATTTTTTTCTTAATATTTTCGAGGGGTTCAAATTCCAAAATAACTATTTTTCAAATGGTACTGATTAAGGCAAGGCTGGTGCTGTATTTTGTTTTAGGAAATAAATATTTTTCCTATCAAAGTTTCCTACTTTATCATCCGAGTAATCAGCTGTTTTTGCGGATGTAGGAGTTTACGAACACACGTTAACTTAGGACTTTGTATATTAACATGTCTAATAAAATTTTAGAGTGTAAAAATTACAATAAAACTATTTTCAGTTGGTAAAATTTAAGGTCAAGCTAGAAATATATTTTTTTCTTAAGAAATAAAAGATTTTCCTGTAAAATTTATCAGTATTACAATCGCACAAAAAACATTGTATTATTCAAATTCTACAAGGATACAAATTAGTTTTATGTATTTTTTAGATGGTACAAATTAAGAAGAAGGTATTCATATATTTTGTTTTTTAAAATCGTATATTTTTCTGCTGGAAAATAGATTTTCCGCCGCGCATGCGCAGTAATACGTTAATTTGAATTGCTAATCTACCCTACGAAAATCTTTTTTTTCTCTATTTTTAGAGAAATTTTTTATTTTTAGAAAAAATTATTTAGAAAAAATGAGAAAAAAATTTAGAAAAAAATTAGAAAAAAATTTAGAAAAAATTAGAAATTATTTATTTTTAGAAAATTTTTAGAGAGGGTATAAATTCCAAAAAAGCATTTTTCTAATGGTACAAATTAAAATGAAACTGGTGGTATTTTTTTCTTTTAAGATATCTATCATTTTTCTGCCAGGAGTATGAGTTTTCCGAAATATCATTTTTTTGTTTTTTTTTTATATTTGTGGAGGGGGGGGGTACAAATGTGGCGGTTCTCGATTCGGCCATCCACATCTAGATGGCATCGGCTAGCCACGAGCGGCAAGAAATACGCTCGCTGAACATATAAGTCCGCATAGCGACTCGCGCACTTTGAGCGTATGAGGCAGATGTTACCGGCCGTCGAGCCTCACTGACGAGTCCAGCCGGTAACATCGGGACGAAACGCTTACTTCCTTACCGACCGCCTGAGTGTGAGCCTGGCTAGCTCACACTGCGACCAACCTTTTCTCGAGACTCCTCGAACGCATCCAAGCATGCGCGAACGACGCGCATGCAGCCAAACAAATTCCAAAAAAGCAATTTTCGAGTGGTACAAATTAACACGAAGTTAATGGTATATTTTTTTTTAAATCAATCATTTTTCTGCCAGGATCGTTTTGATGAATTCTAAGCATAACAGTACGAGTATTCTAGTTTCGTCTTAAATGAGCTCCGCGCTGGTGGGCTTACTAATATGAATGAACATTTTTTCCATTTAGGAAATTCCTTACTGAAATTTATTTATTATTTATATGCTCCCTTAATTATCAATGACGTTAACGTAACAATACTTTTCAAATAAAATTCATTTTATAATAATTTATTTATATTTTTTATATTTTTTTGTATATATTTTCTCTCATGCTTTTTCTGTGGAATACTTAATAATTTTTAATTTTTTCTGACTGAGGAATTAAACTAATCAAATTATTTATTTATGTGCTCCCGTAATTGATAATGACTTTAATGTAATAATACCTTATAAGTAAAATTGATTTAATTTATTTACAAAAATTATAAATTATATTCTAAGAATAAATTCCGTTGTTAGGCTTATTCCAAGTCTAAGTATTAGTGAAAGTTTATATATATAATGATACACGATTAATAGTTTTAGAAATAATAATATACTAAAATGTGAAATATTAACGAATGATAAAAAAGGCGACATAATATTTATTAATCGTATAACTTTATATTCGTCAGAAACTGATTATCCGTTTCTTTTTAGAAGACGACAATATCCTATCAAATTAGCATTTGCAATGACGATTAATAAAGCATATGGACAAACTTTTGAAAAAATTTAAATAGATTTAAGAAATAATGTTTTTAGTCACGGACATTTATACGTTGCTTTATCTCGTGTACGGTAACAGAATTCTTTCAAATTTGTTATTAATTGTATTATATGATATATTACATGATAAAAAATATGGTAAAAACATGTTTTAAATATTTTATAAATTATGTTATAGGTTAATTATTACGTTAATTGGTCAAGTCTAAAAGGTCCATGCGCGCGGTAATCACACTTAATAAACTTCTAGTCATAGATAAAATTATATAAATTAGCTTCAGATATATATATTTATTGTATATATAAAATCACTTATATTAAATGGCCTCTTGATATTAAATAAGGATATGTCGATCTCTATTATATACTTTGTTAAGAGTATGGCCTTATTAAGAGAATATCCTTAGGCCCTCAATCACTCATTTAAGAGCTTATAAGCCTTAATAAGGATCTTAAAGACTTCTAGAAATAGTGGTTTTCGATACTGCACGCCGGCGACAATGGTGTGAAATATATTTTATAGTATAAGAAGATATATAAATATATGTTTCGTTCTGATCATTTATATTTATATTCAATTTAAATTTATCGATATTATTAGTAAAAATACAGTTCATTGAAGACGGTCGAATCATTTATAAACAGTTTCAAGATTACATGTAATACTTAAGTTACAAAAAATCACATACACGTAATAGTTATTGGTAACTAAGTGATAAAGTATTGAGTCTGTTCACATGAAGGTGGCAGATTCAAATCTTGGTTAAGTAAACATTTTCTTTTATTTTTTTCATTTTTTGTATGTGGTTTATCTTATATGGAAGCTGCCTTCGTTATTTTATCCACAATATGCGTGTATTATTTATTTATTTAATTTTTAAGGAAAAGTCGATTACTATAAGTACAAAATTTATAACTTTCTTGTAAATTTTATATTTTATGCAAAACTTGTAAAAAACTTATACCGAACTTGTTCAAATTTTGAACACACTTATCAGAAAAAATTTGTATGAATTTTGTACGAGTATGGCACACGATTCATACAGATTTTATATATATTCTTGTCTTGTACAAATTTCATATTTTGTACTAAATTTGAATACATAGTTCCAGTGATAATTGTTATAAAATATTTCTTATATTGCATTTAAATAATTTTTTTTTTAATATTTCTATATCTTCATTATTACATAATTAATTAATTACCAGGGGCTCACTTCAATAATCTTCTAGAAAGATATGGATCACCAGTTTTCATACTAAATCTAGTTAAAAAGAGAGAGAAAAGAAAACATGAAAGCACATTAAGTGAAGAAATCAGCATGGCTATTAAATATTTAAATCAATTTTTACCTCTAGAACATCATATTCAATATATAAGTTTTGATATGGCTAGAAAGAATAAAGGGTAAGAATTCAATTGAATAATTTTTATAATTAATTGTATACTTAATTTTACAAGATGACATTTTTAGGAAAGAGGCTAATGTTATGGAGCGATTAGCTAATATTGCAAATAATGCTGTTTTAAAAACAGGTATTTTCCATTCATCAAATTATTCCTATAAAAAATCTCAAATTCCTTACCAAAAACAAGGTTTTGGATTGCAAATAAACTCCACTTCATTAGTAAAAGAAGTCCAAAATATAAATCTGTCGATTAACTATTTTAACATGGATAACGTTAAGAAAGTAAATAATGAAATCCAGCAATTATTTTCAAAGCAAAAAACATTTCAGAATGGTATTATAAGAACTAATTGTGTTGACTGTTTGGATCGTACAAATACAGCCCAATTTGCTATTGGTAAATGTGCATTAGAATATCAATTATATAGTTTGGGCGTATTAAATTCACCATTATTAGAATTTGATACAGATTGTGTTCGTTTACTTGAAGAACTTTATGAAGATCATGGAGATACACTAGCTCTTCAATATGGAGGTTCACAACTAGTTCACAGAATCAAAACTTACAGGTCAGTACTATATTCTAAATAGATAAGGAACTCAAATATAATTTATTTTTCTCAAGATTTTAATGAAATTGAAGTAAAGAATTGAATTGAACTTTAACTAAAATTAAAGGAACTAAAGTTTGTATGACTTTGAGAGCTATTAATAAACAGTTTCTATTGTTTCCAATTCATTATATAAATTTTTTAATAACTTAATAAAACGAATTATTTTTATTCATTGTAGAAAAACTGCTCCATGGACTAGTCAGGGAAATGATATTATGCAAACGTTAAGTAGATATTATAGTAATACATTTAGTGATCAAGAAAAACAGCATGCTATGAATTTATTTTTGGGTAGGTAATGTTTTTAATAAAAAAAATAACTACTACTAAAACATATTTATTATGTATTACAGGCTTATTCATTCCAGAAGAAAGCAAACCTCCAATTTGGGAATCAGTCACAGATTACTATTTACACCATTCTCTAGCTAGTAATTATTCACGAAAATCTGATATGCTAACTCAATGGTGGAGTGATAAAATTTTAGAATATCTTCCGTATCCTTTTTTTGATGTAAAAAAAGTATCTTTGGAAACCATTCAGATGAAGAACTCTAAAGAGGAACAAATTGATATTTATTATGATTATTACAGGTAACATTGAGTCCCCACATATATATATTTCATAAATTAATTTAATAAATAAAATAACTTCCAGACCATATGAATTAACTCTATTATCAGAAACTTATGCATATCAAATAAGTCATTCAGTTAGAGATTTTATGCCTCATTTTACTACAAACTTTAGTCCATTTGTAGTGAGAATTAGACCAGGGAAAAGAAGAGAAGACTCACAAAGTAGAAATATAAATTTCAAAAATCCTTCAATGACAGGTCAATGTAGTACAAGTAGTACACCTTCTAGTGCCAGGTAATTCTAATAAAATTTTATATTTGAAAAGTTAGACTTTTAAGAATATGCACATTATCATCGTAGTTCAAGCATTAGTAGTTCGGATGAAGAAGAAGAAAATCATTCATCTATTGATCACCAAATATTATCTCAAAATAGTCAAGAATTCACATTTGAAGGACTTTTTCCAAATATGAAAGAGATGTATGGTTGTCAACTTGAACACCCAAAACGAAATGATGTCCTTTTATATAAAAAGTAAGAGATCTGCTTTACTACAATTAATATTTTAAATACATTTCATTTTATTTAGATTTTGTTTTAGATTTATATTGATAGGAAAAAATTCTTTATATAATATGGATCATTTCAAATTTTTTACTAAACTGTTCAATCAAGTATATTATTTTGATATTTCCGAGTTCAAAATTAAAGATATCAGCAGCTTCTCTATTTATAAACAATACTTAGAAAGAGCACAGGTATTATATACTTCCTGTTAATTAAACATTTCTCATTAACATAATGTTATGTTGAATAAATTTCAGGTAACAAAATTAGTACCAAATCATAACAACATGGATTCGTATGAACGACATGTATATCAGTATCACCTTAATCGTAGAATTTGAAATTTCAAATCTTATGATAAAACAAAGTGTATTAGTAATAAAAATTGTATATACTATGAAAATAACTTTTATATGTTTTGAAATTCAAATATTTTATAGTATTTTATTAAAGTCAGATGAAGGATTAAATTATGTTATTTACAATTCAGTAAATTATTAAAGCAATTTATTTTTCAAAATAAAATGTAATTTATAAATTTATTTTGTCCAATAAATATAAAAAGAATACAATATTTTAGTTTACTTCAATTTCTTTTTGGGACGAATGTTATTAGTATGACCACATTTCTTTTTCCTACAATTTGTTGCTCTTGGATGAAGACGAGCATAACATTTGCGACAAATCATTTTATCACAATTATATTTACGTGCTAAAATCATCAAAGTAGGTTCAATAACTCCACCTCTTAGACGAAGAACTAGATGCAGAGTAGATTCTTTTTATGAAAAATAAAATGATTTATTAAAGGTTGGAATGAAATTGAATACAATATAAATTCATAGCTCATTTATAGCTATTTACCTTTCTGAATATTATAATCTGATAGTGTACGTCCATCCTCCAACTGTTTCCCAGCAAATATTAATCTCTGCTGATCTGGTGGGATACCTTCTTTATCTTGAATTTTAGCTTTAACATTTTCAATTGTATCCGATGCCTCTACTTCAAGGGTAATAGTTTTACCGGTAAGAGTTTTTACAAAAATTTGCATGTTGAATAATCTAAAACATTTTGTAAAAACTTAGTGTTGTAATTATAATTATTAAAAGTTATTATACAATCTTTAAATTTATTTGCTGCACTTTACTAGGTTGAAAGAAATTTTTCTTATCTTTTTTTTTACATTAAATGACGGAACAGTAAGCGTTAATAAACCAAATTTTTAGGTTGGTACGTGTACTCATAAAGCAAAATTCATAAAATTATTTACTGTCACTTGTTTTATTATTCACCTATTATTAACGATTAAATAAAGAAAAATGGAATGTTAATACATTGTTCTTTTGTTTATTTGCGAAGATTTAATAGGTATAAATTAAAAATAATTAAGAACATACCTCCGCAACAACGTGCTCTACACGGAAATTGGAGCAAAAAGGACGAGAAATTCCTATTTCCTGATTTCCCAACACTAACCAAAGTATAATTAGAGATAAGCAAGATATGTGTTAAATGGATTTATTTTAGAATCTGGTACGCGAATAGGATTTAGTGATACTGATGCGCTGTCCTGGTGGCCTGAAATGAAAGTTGAGTTTGACAACTTTAATATCAACGTAGGAAATAGTACAGATTAATCAAACAAAAATGTTCCTGGACTTTAAAAGCATTGAAAACATTAAAGCTAAAAGAAAAATATACTTTAGATGTTTTTAAAACGGAAATTTATTAAAAAATTATTTACAACTTAAGAATAATATTGAAGTCATGTCATTATAAGTTTCATTTTACAGGCAGCCCGTTGATGATAAAAAATTATCGTTCAAATATATTTTCATATATTGATGACAGTTTCTAGAAAATGTAACAGTGAATTAATTATTAATAAATTAATTGTTTAATCAACCATATATTGTTTATACAAAATTTTTAAATTAGTAACACATTTCTTATTTTATAAACAAAAATTTTGTTTGGTTCTTTAAAATCTAAAAAAATTGATTAAATTTAGCTATAACGCATTTTAATAAGCAATAAAAATACGTTTTGAAGTGGGCTTGTGGAGTGGTGAATTTTTAAAGTTATACTTTATTGCTTAGATCTGTAAATTCCAAATAATTTTTTTATAAATAAAGGAATGTGTGACTATATGTGGAAAGTCGACAAAATAAAATGAATGTTTTTTAAATAATTAATTTATGATTAACTAGCTATCTGTTAACTTTCTTACAAATTAATATCAAAATTCGTATTCATCATCTTAAATTAGATTAAAAGAAACTTCCATCGTAACTTTTTATTACCATCAGCTAGTCTGAAAAATAAAATCTATCTTAATTTTATCATTACTAGTTCACAGTCCAGCATTCAGTCACTACTGGATGGTCCAAAAATCAAATAATTCAATAACAGAGAGTGATAATATATATACTCCTATCCATTATCCACCCGCAGCAAGGACTCTCCTTAGGCCCTCTGGCGTTGAGCCACCTCTGCCCACGTCCCGAGCAGCTCTTCTGCACCCTGGCGGTTCATAAAACGTCTCAGGTGATCATACACCTGTGACTGGAGATTTTCGGCGAACCGCCAGGTACTCATTGAGCCCTAGACGTATATATCTGAAGTCGAGGAGGAGAGTCTGCTGCTCTGGTATTAAGGGGTAGTTGCAGACCCAGTGCTAAGCCCCACAGGTCTCCATGGGTCCAGGGCACTGGCTCGCACTATCTGACATCTGGGGTACGCCAAACTTAAGGTTCTGCACTCCCTGGTCCATGGTGGACTTGGGACGCTTGACTTCTTCCTGGTCCTCTGTTTGGGTCGAAGTGTCCCTAGAAGCCTTCTTCGGGATAACCCACGTGGCATCTCGGAGAACATCTGCCACCGATCCATGGTGGCGCTCCCTTCGGGTGGCCCCCTCCAATTGGACCTTGGCGAAGCTACGCAGATCTTCAAGCTGCGTCGCATCAGGGTCCAGCTGCAGATATAACAGCATCTGGGTGACCACCTCGAAGGTATCTTCTTCTACGACGATTCTCCGGTCCATCTGTAAATACAAAACAAAAAATTTTGGATGAAACTCCCTGCGTGAAAAAAAATCCTACTAAACGTCGCATCGTTGGTTACCGCTCCCTTCACGTCTCTTGTTCAGGATGATCGGCCCAACCGTCCTTTGTACAAAGGGCACGGTTTCGAGGCCTACCTCTCGTCAAGATTCCTTTACGGGAGAGTTGTCACCTCTTGCCTGACCGGTGACCGTCTCTGAGATCTTCCGAGGTCGACATCGACCTCTCTTGGTTGATGCGGATATCGGTAAATATGTTGCTTTGGTGGGATTGTTACCTACGGCCCTGGGGGCTGCTATTTCGATCCGCTCGCTCGATAAATCCCCGCCCAGATCTTCGCACGCTTTCACAAAATCGCTCGCCTCCAACGGTCCTTCTTCGCGCGGATCACAAGGTTCGGCGTCGGTCGCTTCCTCGCTTTCTTCTTCGCCCGGACCATAGTACCATTTAAGGTCTTTGGCATGGAAGAGCTCAAGCAGGATCTCAAGCTGATTACCCAGTCTGTACATGTTGGAACATCATATCTCTTCAATCACGTACGGACCGGCGTATTTTAACGCTAATTTGGCTGATATGCCTTGGGCAGCCGAGAAGAGTACCCTGCTCCTCTTCCATACCCAATCTCCGACCTCAAACTCGGGTTGCCGTCTCTTCCGATCGTAATAACCCGCCTGACGTGCCACTTCTTCCTTTGACTTGGACTTAACACACTCCCATAGGTTAGGGAATTTCTCCATATGTTCAGCCAAATCCACTACAGCTTGATCCTCCGAACACTCAAGGGCCTGCTGATCCTGGGATCTTCTGAACGTCAAAGGAGATACGGGCTGTTGCCCAAAAATGAGTATCGCAGGACTATATCTGGTGGCGCTATGAGTTGCCGAGTTCAACGCGAAGTTGAACTCTGACAGGTGTTTATCCCAGCTCTTATGATCACGGCTCACGTATGACGTGATCATGGTTTTGAGCGTCCTGTTTACTCGCTCTGTGGGATTCGCTTGAGGACGGTACACGTGAGTCAAGGCGCACTGGATGCCTTTCATCTGGACGTGTGAATCGACTTCCTGATTCTTAAATTCGGTCCCGTTATCCGATAAGAATACCTCTGGTGCGCCAAACTTAGTGACAATCCGTTCGTGTAATTCCCTTGCGATCGTCTTCTCATTGGCTTGCGTATTACAACGCACTCCACCCAGCGAGTAAAAAGTTCTATAAAGGCCAGGACATACTCAAACCCTCGAGAACTTTTGGGGAATGGGCCAGTGATATCACCGGCTACCAACTGCCAGGCTCGTGACACTTGTCTACGACCCATCAGCCCGTAAGGTGCCCTTTGTTCCATCTATGCATTGCTGACATACCGGGCAACTCTTCACGTACTCCCTGACCTGATCGTACATCTTAAGCCAGTAGTACAAGCGTCTAGCTCTGGAGAACGTACCATACGCTCTCGTCCATGATGCCCTGCCGTCGGAGCATCATGGACCTCTTGGAGCACTTGGTGCCTTTTCCCTCTAGGTACCGCAAGCTTCCATGCTTCCTGGTTGTCGATGGATCCTTCGCCGTCCTCATCAGGCTAATAGTGGTACAGTCTCCACCAAACTACCTTCCATGTGGGGTGTGAGTGTAAATCTTGGCATACCTCCTGGTATTGCTGTAAATACTAGGCATCAGTGGTCTCTGGCCGCCTATTTATGGCACTCACTTCAGTCCCCTCCTCCTCATAGGTCCTAGACAATGCGTCCAGCACTACATTGAGATCATCCCTTCGATACTGGTTCACGAGAACTCTCAAGTACCTTACTTCCGTTTTACAGAAGTGGCTTTTGATTTTTTTGATGATTAGGCCCGACCAAGAATTTTCTTCATTACCTTTTCAAGGTGTCACTTATGCTCCTCAAATAACGACGAAACCACAATTACGTCGTCGAGGTAGGCAAAAGCAAATGAATCCATATCCGGGCCTATCACCTTATCCATCAACCTCTGAAAGGTCGTATGACAGTCCGAAGGGCATCCTCTTGAATTGAAAATGCCCCAACCCTGGTACTGTAAACGTCGATATCGGGCGTGACTCTTCCTTTAGGGGAATCTGATGGTACGCGCTACTTAAGTCCAGCGTGGATATAAACCTGGCATCCCTTATCCGTCTTAGGATATCGCTCATATATGGCAATGGATAGGCATCTGGTTTGGTTATTGCGTTTACCTTTTGGTAATTTATGCAGAACTTATATTTTCCATCAGCCTTCTTTACCATCACCACTGGACTTGACAACCAGCTGGTCGCTGGTTCAATAACATCTTTTTCCAGTATATCCTTTATCACCGCGTGCGTTTCCTTTCGCGCCTTTTCAGACACCGGGTAGTACTTCTGTTTGAGGGGTCGAGCTCTTCCAACATCTATTTCGTGCTTAACCACGGCACAGCCTAAAACCTCTCCTCCGTCAGAAATAAATCTTCTGACGAGGTCCTCAATTTCCTTAAGCTCTGTTTCCGTGGCCTTCCACAGTCCTACCGGTGCGAGAAATACCGTACCATCAATTACCGCCATTTCCATAGGTACTTTTACTTGGGCGTCCTTCAGCCATTATTCATCCTCATCGGGATCCAAAACTGCGCGGAACTCTCTTATAAAGATCGCGCTTACGTAACAGTCTTCCGTGAACAGTGGCGTAATGGCGATTCTTATCTTTCTTGTGACTCCTCCTACCTTAAAGGGGAACATCACATGACTAATGATGACGCCCGTCGGCGAGCCTTGCATCGCTCGCCCTAGTCACATTAAGTCTAAGTCACATCTCCGATGCCAATCTCAGCCCTAACGGACCTATTACCGCAGATGAGGCGCCGGTATCATAGAGTAATCTAATCTTAAAGTCCCCTATATCTACCCGCAACCGTCATCTGGTCTTATCCTCTGGGTCGTATTAACGAGTCGCATTTTCTCTTCCATTCGTCGTACTTCTCAGCGGCTTTTTCCCTTCCGCTGCTGCTACGACGATAGGATTGCTCCTACTCGTGGACTTCTTCGGCAGGTAAGCTTTTTGTGTGGAGGGGCCCGAACCTTTCAGGTCTTTGGGTTGCTCGATTTTCATAATAATCGAGTCTTCTTCCTCCTCCACAAACTTGTATTTGGCCACCTGACCCTTCCAGGATGACAAACCCCCTACTCTGCCGAGGGCTAGCATCGGGCTCGATCGCCTTCTGCTCCGTTATACCGCTAGGTCCCGGGCTTACCTGTCCCCACCGACAACTTACTCTTTCCAGTCGACGACCCGCGTCAAGAGGTCGAATTCACTGGAGACGCGAAGATGACCTCTTCTCTTCGTTCTCCTTGCCGTTTCCTTTGTTGCAATCTGAACAGAACTTACGGCTAAATCCCAGCTTGCCACAAGCGGAACACTGAAGAGGCTTCGTGAAGTCTATCTTCAGCCTCTGTCCTTCTCGCCTCTCGCCAGGAGACCGGGCAGGAGGTGAATTACTCCTTCTCCCACGCCATCGGCTTTTGCGCTGGTCTGAAGGGCTGTCCTGCCTTTTCGTGGCCATTTTGCGCAGGAGCCTCTCTATGCCCTCCAGTCGTTCCTCCATCTTCTTATCATAAGTAGAGGTTTACGCAGACGATACCGTTGCTTGCTCGGTAGGTCTCCTGGTAGGGTTCTCCACTTCCTGTCCGCGCTGAGGATCTCCCTCCTTCTTAGCACGCCCCTTCCCTTCGCTGGCTACTACATCGGTTTGGGATTTATTACCAGCCGTTCTTTTGCTCGGCTGGTATGCGTGCTGAGCGAAGATCCTCAAGTTTGGGTCCGTGAATACGCGTGGACGACGACCGTAAGATAATGTGTTCTGTACCTCGGTCGCCCTCCTGTTGAATTCGCGTATCGACTTCATCTCGCTCCAACGCAGCTGAATTTGGATGTTAGGAAGGAGGTATGCATGGAGTAGGTCTAATAACCTCTCCAAGGGCATTTGTGGTTCTAGTCTATTGATAAGAGCCACCAGGTTGGACACTTAGTCTCGCACTAGTTCGTTCTCACCCTGGAACCGGTTCTGGGCTTCCTGCAATAGCCTTTGTTGCTGTTGCGTACTAGTGCCGAACCAATCCCGGGCGTCAGCGACAAACTCTGCATAACTGAGTCACTGGTACTTGTTGTTATCGTACCAGGTCCTCGCGTTACCTTCGAGGATCTCTGATACGGAACAAAGCACTTCGTCATCAGTTAGCCCTGCGCCCACGCGCAGATCTTCCAACCTTGACAGAAACGTATCTACGCTCTGTGCCCTACTGCCCGCAAACCTCAATTTCCATCCGCGGACAATTTTCCCAACATCTAAGGTTGTGGAGAGCCCTGAGGATAGTTGAGGACCGGTGCCAGATGATCCGCTTCGACTCCTCTGTCGAACAGGTGCGGATCTCCTATATTCTTCCGGATCCTCTTCACCTCCTCTTCTTCGAAGGGCTTCCGGTAGGGTGACGTCCCGTCTCCTGGGTAGTGGTCTTGGAGGAGCCGCTGTGCTTCCCGGAATCCTAGAATCGTAGTGACAGGTGAATGTGTCCTGAAAGTCCACATTACGTCTGGAGCGCGGTTGAACCGAGTCGCGCTGAGAAGAACGGCTAGCATTGGCCATCTCATGCATTGCGTCTTCCAGCTCTCGTATTCGTTGGCGCACGTCCTGTGCCTACGCTCCGCACACACCTATATTCCTTGTAGAGTCTGAAGGGTCTCTAGGATCCGACCAACCAGCTTACGGTTACGGTCGACTCCCTCCTTCAGGTATTCTATTTTCCTAAAGGCTTCGTACAAGGATAATTCTCCTCGGGGCTCCTTTCCAGTCCAGGATTCCTACGACCTGTGATCTCGGTTGCTTCATCTCCTCTCCCCCTCTTCCTGTTCTAGTAGGGTATGGAGTACTTTATGGATGATATCATCCTCTTCTTGGTGGTTGGCTTCTACCTCTGAGTCTTCATCAAGACAGGCGAATGTCCTTGACATATTTGTCAAGGTCATTCCTTCCCTGTTGATGAGTCTCAGAGGATGGGCTCTGTGCACCTTTGCGCTTAGGTTTTCCAAGGTCGCAGATCGTATTGAGCCACGCTTGTCGGGTGCGTCTCCTACGCTCCGCCATCTCTTTACTACGCGTGGTCTACTCGAAATCTACGACGCTGTACTCACCCAGCAACCATCTCCTTAACCTAGCCGCCTGCTGGATGACGCTTTCGTCCCTGCGGAGTTCCAGAACCGCCAGGTAGCGCTCGCGCTGTGCGGAGGTCAGCTCTAATGCCTATATATCGATCTGGGCTAACAACAGAGCCATCTTGCCTCCGCAGGGGTTTAGGATGCGGTCGAGGTTTAAAATATCGGCCTATTCCACCACTACCGCTTCCTATCACCCAAGGTATAAGCGGGGTATCACTAATTATTAAAATTACACTAATTATTTAAATATTAAGTATTAGATATTGCTATTGGAATATTTAATTTTATCTAATAATAATATTTAATTCATAACTCTATCTAATAGCAATATTTAATATTTAATATTTAATGTTACCTTTACACTGCGAGCCTTTTGCAAGGCACTCTTCCATGTATAGTTCTCGTGCGCCTTTCTTAAAGCACATTTCTATTGTAACGAGGGCAGCGCCTTATTCGGCACTGACGTCACCAATTTATTAAGGGGAGAGTAAGAGAGGCACTTTCGTTCTTTAACAATCGGGGAACGAGAGGATAGGTCGAACGAATAAATAATTTTCCTTAATTAGAACACACAACTTAAATCTATTCAGACAAACAAATACAAGATCGGTTATAATAAAAGTTTACATCACATGCACATGAACAGAACGACTTAAACTAACGCGGGAGGATGAATTGCCCGGCGACTAAATCGCCTTGACCATTTGCCTCCTTACAAGTAAAAGAATACATCGAAACCTTACTACCGCATTACGATGAGCGTAGCCGGCAAGTGATTGTCTGGTTACCTATTGTTCCTACGCGGCCGCGCATCACCATGAGAGAGAGAAATACTGGGAGAGAGAGATAACCTGACCTTTGTCCTTGGCAATGAGCCGGCAACGGGGAGTTGACCTGGCCGCTGACTGGACGTCTTCTTCCGCGTAGCCCATGGTGAACCCACTGGAAGTCGTGCCGTGCACGGTGGCGAGGGCGGCACTGAATGCCCTGCTGCAGGTGTTGTCGCCACACGTAGCCTTGTCTCGCCCTGGTCTGGTCACTGCTGCACGTGTACTTCTTTCTCTTTTTGCGCTGCTTCTTTCTCTTCGCTACTTCTAACTTCTCCCTGATACTTTCTTCCGGCCGCTGTCTAAGTCTGACGTCTCTCCTTAACTGTTTTCCGGATACTGTTGCACGAGCCTTGACGCATGGTCAGCGTTCGCACTCTCGCCGGGCTCTCCCCACCAAGCCCACTCATTAGGCGGCGTGCGACAAAAGCGCTAATTGGTCGCGCGTCACACGCCGGCCCAAACCTGCATAGTGCGTGCATAGGCGCGCACTCTAGCATGCTCGCTAACTCTCTCTCTCTCTGTCTCTCTCTGTCTCTCTCTGTCTCTGTCTCTGTCTCTCTCTATCTCATAGTCGCTGCGCTCTTGCTTCTTCGGGCGCTCTCAATCTTGCTCGGCAATCTTCGGCGGCTGGAAAAACATAAAGGCCAGTGGTTAGGCGCAATAAATATATGCGCCCAACGCTGACCACGTCGCCATGCCGAGCGATAAGAGGGAGAGAGAGAAGGTGGGCAGACGAGGAGCAAGCGTACTGCTTGCTCTCGTCACACTGTGTATCATGGTAATGTAACATATGTTGAGTCAATAAAACTACCATGAAGTTGAGATTTCTTATAGCTGCTTATAAGTCGCATGCAAAATAGCGACTGGTAATTATATAAGAGAAATGAGTCAGCACGTTAACGTATCTACTTCTATAATTTCTAGATTGGCGAATAATTTTTATAAAACGTTATATTACGTTGTAAAGTGAGTGGCTTGTTATGGTACTTCGCCACCGTCATGATCACCGGTCAGTAGCTTACACTACGTTACCTACGAGCCTTCGCGCTGTGCACGCATCCGCGATAGAGAGAGAGAGAGAGAGAGAGAGAAAGAGAGAGAGAGAGAGAGAGAGAGAACGAGAGAAAATGCATGAACAAGTCGGAATCGGTATTCGTTGACGGACTTTTGATGCGGACGGAAATACCGAGTAAGGACCAACAGCGGAAATAAGTGCGAGAAGCTCAATTCATTCGTCTGACATCGTCCCTTGGTGGTCAGCCTGCTCGCCCTCAAGGGTAACGTCCTAGGTAACGATTGCTGTTTCTTGCAGCTGATTTCTAGTTGCCAAGTAAGTGGAATAGATTAATCCCCGACACCGGAATATTAAAATCGCGCGTTCGCGTTATGTTCGTCGAATCGTCCCGCGTAATTGTTTTAGCTGCGCGTTCGTATACGATACCGAATTCTCTCTCTCCTTCTGTGCGACGTTAATAATAAGTGCGCAGATGCCGGCAGTTATGTACAGTTTGATTTGTAGATAACGAAGTGCTAGGAAAGTCTGTTAAAGAAAGTCCGTGTGCTGTAATCGAGTGTACAATTAATCTTCTTGATGATACGCATTTCGAACCTGATTCCTTTTGCGCGCGTATTGTACGTTCCGTGTACGCTTTCAGGACCAGCTATTCCGCTACGGGAAACATCTGCGCACGCGCTGACACTCTAACAGGGCGCAGAAGAGCAACCGAGGTGAGTCGATGGTATGAGGACTGACGACAAAAGCGATAGATAAATTACTTCTCTAAATTCGCCATAATAAAAAGAAAACCCTACTACAATGTGTACAACAATTATGCTTGATTATTAGCACGAACATAGAACATTAAAATCGTAAATGAAATAGTCAATTATTGTCTAATAATAATCAAAATGATTTTTTTATGTAAATAGTTGTCAAGTTCTTGATCAAATTCTCATCTAAAATTTTATGCTCTATTTTCAGGAGGGCTAATATTTGAATATACATTTCTCGATTTTTACTACGTGTATGCGATTAGATATTAAATGTAAATACAATTGAATGCACGCTTTGAATCAAATTAGTTTCACATGTAACTTATACATTTCACATTCGACCTGAAAATCTATTGTAATCGTTATTAATACTTTTTATTGTCCTTGTTTTGGTAGGGTGATTCTATTCGTTCCTTAGACAAACTTCTAATTTTCAACAAACTTCTACTCATTTAATTTCGCTTTACTTACTTGACTTTTGTAGGCAGTAAAATCGTGCTGGGCCTATAACTCGTAGGAATACTGACGATTTTCGAAAGAAAAAACCACAAGTTATAGGTTGAATAAATATTCTTATTAATCTCGCGGTAAGAGCAGCTTATCAGTCTCTTCTCCAAATACCTAATGTTTATTGATGTGACACATTATGCCGTAGGTGGCATGCGTGTGTGGAATTCGGTTTTGTTCTTCGTTTGAAAATTTTATCGTATTGAATATTGATTAATTAGAGGTTTAATAAAAAACACTTGTTTGGGAAAAAAGCAGAGAGGCATAAACAAACCCAAATTTGTTAACAAATAAATTGAAATTGAAATTGTAATTGAAATGGATTGCACGCACTTAATCACGAAAAGAAACTATGAACAATTCGCTCGATTGACCGTTAACACGTGGTGTTGGAATTCGAACGACTGCACGGTACTCATTCGCGGAATCAGCTGACACGCACGCACGCACAAAGACTCCTAACCTCCAAGGAGCTTGTGTGAGACTCCTTGCTTATATATCGCTTGTGGGCGATAATGCCCGAGAGGGCGAGAATGCCGCTTGTGAGCGGTAATGCCCGAGAGGGCGAAATCTTGTGCGTCGGGCTTTGTCGCCGCTTAAGCACAAGAACACTAGAATAGCCAGGCGCAATTGCCTTCACACACACACACTTATTTCACTCTCAGAACTCAGCACTCGATTCTAAATACACTCCTTTTTAAAACGATGAAAGGACTAACCGAAATTAAAGAAGGAAACCCAACCCGGTTGGGCAATACGTTGGTTTGCGACTTAATACTGTGAGTTTGTCGACTGTTTGAAAAACACGTACACCCAACGTGGATTGAATCGCGACCCCCCCAGTTAGGTTGGTATGAGACTATGAGTGCTACTTTTAGTCCGTAACGGTGGTTTTCAGATCGGCCATAGTATAACGCTCGTTCTTAAATTATATAATTAAAACCTAAAATCAAATAATCATGCATCTAAATTCATTGTTCGGCAAACAATTAATTTTAAACCTAAAAACAAATTAGTAACGTTTTAGCTTTTTATCGTATCTTAAAACGAATTTTCATTTTTGAATTTTCCCGCGGTTTCTTCGTTCAATGCAACGACAGAATTCTCATACCAACCTAACTGGGGAGGTCGCGATTCAATCCACGTTGGGTGTACTTCGCGGTTGAAAGGCCGGTTGCAACTGTCCGCCATGACGAACTCGCGCACGAAGCGAGCTTTCCCGGACGGTGCTGCCATCCCCATGCTCATGGAAGCCTGCCAAAGCTGGACGAGTTTAAAAGTTTTTTTTAATATTACATATGTGACGACATAAAACCTAAGATACACTACGGTACGCAGGTCGTAAAACATTGATGTCACGCACATGCATATACACACGCACGCACACGATACACACAATCACTTACACATATAGGAATGAAGGAAACCTGATTTTAACACTTATAGTACGAAAACTATTCTAAATTAAATATTTAATAATTATTTACAAGAAGAAAAATATCCTTGCAACGAGCATTCAAGCAAGCATTTAAATGGTTTTGTATTTGGCGTTTTGACATAACGCAGTCCATACTAAAACAAACGTTGAAAAAATTTTGCAACGAAATATTATTAATTTTCCATTAAACAACCAGACTAGTCGAGATTTACAATAAATCGATTTGCAGTTTAATATATATTTCATTTCATAAATATTCCATTATAGCACAAATAGCGTTCTTGGCTCACCTCTTATTGTGTAGTACCCAGAATACATATTATTTCTTTTTAAGAATGGAGAAGCTATGTGAAAGCGAGCAAATAATTTTATTTAAAAATGTTCAACTAAAATCCAACTATTAATTTAGAACAAACGTATTATTAATAGTTATTTTGAAATAAAAATTCTTTACTTCAATTTTTGATTCGCCCGTACGATCTGATTTTAGGTGTTCCGTAACAACCTTAATATATAATAACAAGAAACATAAATTTTGTGTCATTGTTGTTGTTTTGGGCATTGCATTAGAGTCGGCTTACAATACAAACTAATTTTTAGAAAATAATTGTACTGCAAGTTATATTTATATCATATTTATAAATTACTTCATTTTTGTTTCTAAGTTTAAAATAAGGTGACTTTTTTTATTTTGTTTAAACCATCAATAAGGAAATTCTACATACAAAAGATAGAAAAATTGTTTAGTAATGAAATATTTTGGTTTGTTTGTTATGGATCTTCTATAAAATAATGATTGTTTGAGAACCAAAGAGAAAAATTGTATAGCTAATAGTTACTGACAAATTGAGATTCTGTAAATTAGATGATAAAATACTTCTTGTGCTATGGAAAAAAATCTTGAATTTATTTTTTTAAATAAATTCATTTTGTAATAACTCATTATGACATTTTAAAGATTGATCAAGAGTTTACTCCAGGTAATTACTACAATTATTAGATCATATTATAGGTTTGATTTTATATTCTATATGAAATTACATTAGAATATGTTACTTATGATTTTCTGTCAACATGATTTAGTAAAAAAATTAGTTGGTTATGTAATTAATGAATAGTTAAACAATAGTAACATCAAACTTTTGCTTATACAGCATTCAACCTTATTGTGGTTTTAGTAATATAAACTTTGAGAACGATTGCTTTAAAAAAAACAATACTTTTGAAACAATTTGCTTAAATTTTATGATGATATATAATTTAATTTAATTTTATATAGATTTTGATTGGTATTGCAGGATCTGTGACTCTGTTTTCTTAATCTCATTCATATCGACATCTTTTAATATTTATTAGGTAATACAAACTATTTTGATTTTATTATTCCAATATCTATGAATTAGCACTAACTTTTGTATTTATTAATAGTAAGATGTCACGTGACCATGACAAAAGAAGGAAACGGAGCAGTAGTAAATGTAATAAGTTACGTATGGATTCAAATATATCAAGTCTGTTGAAGCCTCAAGGAGAAGATACAATAAAACGTAAAGAAATAGATTCTGTTATGCGCAAAGCAAGAGAATTTCAAACTAATTATTGGAATAAAAAACTTTTGGAAGTGGAAGCCAGAGATCCAAACAGATGGCGTCATAGTGGTTACAAAGAAATGTACATAGGAGAGTGTTCAATTAGACATTCAAAAAATTATCTTCGTAGTCCAAGACATCAAATTTCTAGATCACGTAGTCCAAAACCTCGCTATCCAAAAAGTCCTAGAAGTCCAAAACTGCGCAATTCTCATTTATCACAATCTCGAAATTTACACAGTAAATGCCTAAAGCAACGAATCAGAAGTTCACAGAGTCCGCAAATTAATTGTCCAGTTATTAGAAGATCACAAACACCTAGATTGTGCAGTCCAAAAATTCAAAAATCTAGATCACATTCTCCGGATTTTTCTCCATTAAGAACTTTTAAAGAACAAAGCATGTTAACAAAAATTGTAGATAGTCCAAGTTCTGGAAGTACGTGCTCAGACCAATCTTGTTCTGTTTGTTCGTCTAAAGTCTGCAGATCAATGGTAGATACTTCCAATTCAAAATCAAAATCTCCTTCTCCAATTAAAGGTCATGTTGTTTTAAAAGAAGCTGTTTTTAGTAGATCTGTATCAAAAAAACACAATAGAATCAATTCATCTTCCACACCTCGAGTATATAGTTCACAAACAACTCTGCCTCTTCAATGTCGTTCCAAAGAACATGAAAAGATCTCTAAAGATTTGAAAACAAGAAAAAAGCAAAAACTTGGTAAATCACCTGATGATCCTCGAATATCACAAATGGTATAAATTTGCTATTTTACTTAACTTACTAATCAATTTACTTTATTTTGTTATTATTCATTGCCTTATTATTATTGTTGTTACTCATAGTCTTTTGTTGCATAATGTTGATTATCCTTTAGTAGTTTTAGTTTTACTCAATGAAGGGGTTATACATACAGATCATTGTTGAAAACTGTTGCTTAGACCTTTTTTATTGGTAAATGTACTTTGGAAGCAGCCACGTTAAAAAATGATTAGTGCTTAGTTAAAATATTTAGAAAAGCAAAATTATGTAATAAATATCTATTGTTTATTCTTAGATTACACATACTATTTTTGAAAATTATCGAAATCTTTTATTTTACTCTGTATTGTTTAGTAGTTTACAATAATTTCATAATTTTTAATTGTTTTTTCAAATATTCAAAACATTTCTTGTTTATATATTAGAAAATAATTTTAAACAGTATTTATACTGGCAAAAATAATTTTTAATACAACATTATTAGTTCATCAAAATCGTCATATGAAATAGTTCAATAATTTTATAAATAGATTTTTATGAAAGTTAAAGTAATTTAGTTGATAATATATAATTTCTTTTGTATTTTGATATATTATAATTATTTCCAGGAAAATATTAAACTTGCATAATAATAATGAACAATAATATTATTAAAATAGAATAATTATAAAAAAAGAATTTCTGTAAAATTTTATAAAAATCAAACAACAAACAGAACCAACAGCTATAACAGAAGATTAATGATATTTAATTATTTTGATATTCTATTTTTTGTACTTTCTTCTGATATTTTTATTTAAAAATAGAAAATTACAAAAAGTGTGCATCTATTGATTATGATTGATTTTTATGTTAGAGATTTAAAATTTTAAAATATAAATTGGAATTATTTCAATATTTGATTTTATTGAGTAATGGAGTCATGAAAATATTTTATTTAGAGTTCTCAAGAACTTTAATATCATGTAATTAATAATAATAAAAGACTTATTGAAATGAACGATACATTTCAGAAAGTAAGTAAAGAATTTATTAAATTGATGTTGTTATTGAATATTGTTATCTCATATAACTGAACTAAATATTCAGTGCATGTAGAGTATATTGAGACTACTATTACTACTAAAAACCAGACGTCTGAAACAGTACATAATGTTTGAGTAATATTCTGTGTGTCATTCTTATTTGCTGTCGAATATTAATGAAATTCATGTAATATAAAGTTACATTATTCATTTTACGAATGTAAACAAAAATAATAATTATTATTGATCGTCTTGAGAAAGAATACACTGAATGAAACAAATATTATTTTTACATTTAAGGGAAGAAGTAAATTAATAAAATAATTAATTTTCAAATTTCACCCTAATATTAACAAATCAATAAATCATTCTAATGCGTGTATCTTTTATATCAAAGATAGTGCTTTACAAATAGCATGAGAAAGTTGTCACTGAATGGAAAGTCCATTATCTACCTGTAACGAGCCCCATAGAGTAAAAACTTTGTCAGTGTTGATATCAAGTTCTATATAATGGCGTTGCCTATTAGAACAATATTTTTGCTTGATTCGTAGATTTTATTGAAGTATTGCAGAGATCTTTTGCAAAATAATTTTCACTGATTGGAACATCTCAAATCCACGCTTAGCGAGCATATATGAGGTGTGTTCAAAAAGTAAGGTGACTTTTCAAATTTCACGGGCAACGTACTTTCGATTAACGATTTTTTTGTTTTGTTATGTTGGTACACTCTTCTCGAACATCTGTACCAAGTTTCAAGTGTATAGCATTTTTTGTTCGGTTGTGAGAGGCGTAAAGGTTATAAGTGTTTTGCGTGCTCGGCGATTTCTTGTTATCGAAAAATATGGATCAAAGGATTTGCATCAAATTTTGTGTAAAAAATAAAATAAAGTGCTCCGAAACACTTGAAATGTTGACGGTGGCATACGGTGAAACTGTTCTGAGTAAAAAAAATGTTTACAAGTGGTACAAACTCTTCCAAGATGGCCGGGAAGATGCCAATGACGAGCCTCGCTCTGGACGCCCAAGCACGTCAACAACTGATGAAAACGTTCAAGCAGTGAAGAAAATTGTTCTGGAAAATCGTCGAATCACTATCAGAGAAGTTGCTGAGGATGTTGGTATATCGCTTGGCTCGTGCCATGAAATTTTTTCTAACGTTTTGGGCATGATACGTGTGTCAGCGAAGTTTGTTCCGAAATTGCTAAATTTTGACCAAAAGAACCGTCACATGAGCATCGCTCAAGAACTGTTGAATGACGTCAACGACGACCCAGATTTACTCAAAAGGGTCATAACTGGTGACGAATCATGGGTATATGGTTATGATATCGAAACCAAAGTCCAATCGTCCCAATGGAAGAGCCCAGATGAGCCAAGACCGAAAAAAGCACGCCAAGTTCGATCAAATGTCAAAGTTTTGCTCACTGTCTTCTTCGATTACCATGCCGTGGTGCATCAGGAGTTCTTTCCATATGGACGTACGGTCAATAAACAGTATTATCTTGAAGTTATCCGCCGTTTGCGAGAAGCAATACGAAGAAAACGCCCAGAATTGTGGAAAAACAATTCATGGCTTTTGCATCACGATAATGCCCCTGCTCACTCATCTTTGCTTGTGAGAGATTTTTTGGCCAAAAACAACACCACAATCATGTCTCAGCCACCATATTCACCGGATTTGGCCCCATGTGACTTTTTCTTGTTCCGAAAACTAAAGAGACCTATGAAAGGACGGAGATTTGCAACGATTGAAGAGATAAAGGCTGCATCGCTGGAAGAGCTCAAGGCTATACCGAAAAGTGCTTATGAGAAGTGCTTGGAGGATTGGAAAAACCGTTGGCATAAGTGTATTGTATCTGAGGGGGATAACTTTGAAGGGGACAACATAAATATTGATAAATAAATAAATATTTTTTCTTAAAAATACAAAGTCACCTTACTTTTTTAACACACCTCGTATAATATTCACAAACTTCCTCCACAATATCTTTTAAACCTTTCTTCTCATCTAGATGGAGTTTATTGTAAATAACAGTAGCATTAGCTAATGAAGCTTGAATAAGTCTCATGAAGAGACACCACGTCCATTTTTTGCTTCGGATTGTAGGCATAAGTGCATTTCAATGCTGGTCGTGTAAGACTACTCCACCCATGTGCCTATTATACATTGAGAAAGCTTGAGAAAGAGAATATTTTGTTTAGTTTTATTATGCCATCTTTTCATTTCAACTTTCGGTTCATCTCCGTATTTACTTGAGAGAACTGATACGGGTTTTGAGTCCATCACCGTTATGTAATTCAGTTTTGAATTGGCTTCATGAACTGAGATAGTGGTTCCTCTATCAGCTTTCTTTGATATATCGACTTTTGCTTTGACGCGATTTTGACGAACAGTTCCTATAGCCGATAATCTAATATTTCTTAAGTGAATCATGAGATCTGGAGATGTAAAGAAGTTATCAAAAAACAAATGATATTTTGCCAGATTTTCATTTTTAACAGTCTCCAGGAACCTTTGAAGTAATTTGATAACCACTCTCGATCCCAAACAAACAGAAGCTAAAGGATTTTCAGATTCAGTACCAAGCTTGCCCGTATATATATCTAAATCATATATATATCCATCTGAAGAACATAGTGCCCATAGCTTTATCCCAAATCTTATAGGTTTGTTCTTAATGCATTGCTTAATGCTGAATCTTCCAAAATATTTGACCATAACTTCGTCAATTGACAAATTATAATAAAAAAATCCGTATCTCATACAATATTCCCTAAATAATTCAAATAAATATCTGACTTTCCAGACTTTATCTTTTTCATCTTTGCCTTGATGTTTATAAAACATGATGTTTTTTTTTATTTTTACAAATTTTTCCCTTGGCATAAGTTCTTTTATTATTGGACACTGCAAAAATCGTTTGTTGGACCAAGAGTCAGACTGCTTTTTCCTAGAATTGACTATAGTAATCATAATGATCACGATGAATCGGTCTAAATCATCATTGGTCAATTCAAAGTGGTTTTCGGAAGTAGCTTCTATAATAAAGTTTTTCATTGATTGAGAAAATAAGAGTTCAAACAATTCCAAAGAACTTTTTGAGTAAAATGATGAAATAGATGAAAGATCATAGTCATCATCTGGAAGATCGTCATAATTCAAAGCATTATCACGCCAATCATACTTATGATTCGGTTCTAGTAACTTCTGATCACTAGTATAAGAACTCTTTATATGTTCATACGATCCTGTAGGAAGCGGCTAAAGTGAAGTACGAGGTGTGTTCGAAAAGTAAGGTGACTTTGTATTTTTAAGAAAAAATATTTATTTATTTATCAATATTTATGTTGTCCCCTTCAAAGTAATCCCCCTCAGATACAATACACTTATGCCAACGGTTTTTCCAATCCTCCAAGCACTTCTCATAAGCACTTTTCGGTATAGCCTTGAGCTCTTCCAGCGATGCAGCCTTTATCTCTTCAATCGTTGCAAATCTCCGTCCTTTCATAGGTCTCTTTAGTTTTCGGAACAAGAAAAAGTCACATGGGGCCAAATCCGGTGAATATGGTGGCTGAGACATGATTGTGGTGTTGTTTTTGGCCAAAAAATCTCTCACAAGCAAAGATGAGTGAGCAGGGGCATTATCGTGATGCAAAAGCCATGAATTGTTTTTCCACAATTCTGGGCGTTTTCTTCGTATTGCTTCTCGCAAACGGCGCATAACTTCAAGATAATACTGTTTATTGACCGTACGTCCATATGGAAAGAACTCCTGATGCACCACGGCATGGTAATCGAAGAAAACAGTGAGCAAAACTTTGACATTTGATCGAACTTGGCGTGCTTTTTTCGGTCTTGGCTCATCTGGGCTCTTCCATTGGGACGATTGGACTTTGGTTTCGATATCATAACCATATACCCATGATTCTTCACCAGTTATGACCCTTTTGAGTAAATCTGGGTCGTCGTTGACGTCATTCAACAGTTCTTGAGCGATGCTCATGCGACGGTTCTTTTGGTCAAAATTTAGCAATTTCGGAACAAACTTCGGTGACACACGTCTCATGCCCAAAACGATAGAAAAAATTTCATGGCACGAGCCAAGCGATATACCAACATCCTCAGCAACTTCTCTGATAGTGATTCGACGATTTTCCAGAACAATTTTCTTCACTGCTTGAACGTTTTCATCAGTTGTTGACGTGCTTGGGCGTCCAGAGCGAGGCTCGTCATTGGCATCTTCCCGGCCATCTTGGAAGAGTTTGTACTACTTGTAAACATTTTTTTTACTCAGAACAGTTTCACCGTATGCCACCGTCAACATTTCAAGTGTTTCGGAGCACTTTATTTTATTTTTTACACAAAATTTGATGCAAATCCTTTGATCCATATTTTTCGATAACAAGAAATCGCCGAGCACGCAAAACACTTATAACCTTTACGCCTCTCACAACCAAACAAAAAATGCTATACACTTGAAACTTAGTACAGATGTTCGGGTAGAGTGTACCAACATAACAAAACAAAAAAATCGATAATCGAAATTACGTTGCCCGTGAAATTTGAAAAGTCACCTTACTTTTTGAACACACCTCGTACAAATCTGTAAACTAACACACTTACTCATTCACATTCGCAGGCCAACGACAGTCGGCACGACAAAGCATTAATTCGCGGCACAAAGAAATGATAACATGCGCCTGATGCACTAGACGCAGTAACAAGCGGATCAAACCAAAAATGATACAAGGCGAGCGTGAGGAGAGAGAGAGCATAAAAGAGAGAGAAAGCCAAGTAATGAGCCAGTACTTACAATGCTGATCGCTCGCTTAATCCTTCAGGATTCGGTAGTGCACTCGCTTCGCGGATCTATCTTGCGTATCCGCTTCTCACTAGTAGGCGATCGTCTTAATGTTCTTGCTCGGGTCCTACGATGTTGCTATTGATACTACTAGTCATGTGAAAGGGCTGCCTCACTTCTCTCCTCGCTGTAATTCTCCGTGTCGTACTCGTATCAGTCGTCCTTCTCACGAAGTGTGCACTGGTCGCCAGTTCGAATCTAATTATCCTCATCGCGCCTATTCTCACTTTCTCTCTTTTCGATAATAATCGCATCTCCGCGAGGTCCGCATCGCATACTTACTATCGACTATCGGAGGGTTGACGTGTCACTACTGGTTCGCTGATATCTGCGCTGTAAACATCTCATATAAATAAATACATAGTAATAATACAAATATATTTATTACTGGCTTTGTGGAGGGAGAGAGACATAACGAATTACAAGCCGTTCGTTATACATTTTAACAAAATAAAGCTTATAAAATTCTGAAGCGATTATTGTTCTTAAAACAATAGGTTAACCGGTGTTTTTATATAGTATATTTTTATACTTGTGCGAGAAGATGATTCTATTTTATTCACGAGAGTAAAATGATCTTCTCGCTCATTTATTAAACTATCTTTTTCTATGCAACGTGAGTAAAGTTCGATTTTGCCAGTATTTTGTTGACTGAGCGTGCGCAAAAATGCACTTTGTGCATGGAGTGTGAAAATAAGTTATTAACAAAAATGTTGTTGCTAAAAAGTGCTGAAAAAAATGTCGTTTCTCTGAATCACTTCTATAATTTTTTCTAATGAACATTAAGAGTCCAAAATTAATATTTGAATTAATTTCTGAAAATTCGCAATAGACTTTTTCTGATTAAAGTTTTGTGTTACATAATTTTTTAGTTTATAATTTTTCTAAGTAAATTATAATACTCATCGAATTTTAATAGAAACTATACGAACTATAGAAGCTTTCAGGAATATGTGTGAATTATTTTGGAGTAATCCATTCGCAAATCTCGGAATGACAGCGATTTAAAAAAAGTATATTTTTTCACACCGCTGATAAGAGATCTCAACTGTCATTCATTACTTATACGAGAATCGTTTAATAAGTCCGCGATTCTCGGTAGAAGTTGGTGTTATTGTACTATATTTCACACTGCAAGAGAGTCCTATTTAGTAATTTTTACAATCATTTAAATTTAGTCTTTCATTGTGTAAGCAAAATCATGGAAAAAAAGAGTTTTGTGTGTATATTAAACATTATTTCCTACGAGGAAAATCAATCATATATTTATACACAGATCTTAGAGCCCCATTTACGCCGGATAGACCTTTTTACGCCGTTTTCGCAAATTTACAAAATCGTTTTTTCTTGTTTACAATAAAATAGACAGCGCTAAAGAAAATATGAATAGTATAAAAAACACAGATTGTAATATAGATAATTTACGCAGAATTTGCAATTATCACAAAAATTATTAATTTTAAAAGTTATTAATTAACAAAGTTAGTTAATTCTATTGCGCAAATTTGAGCGATCGAACAAACTTACCTGTAAGTGAAGTTCGATCGTAATTGTGTAAGTTGCTTCGTCCGAACAGATCAATTATGTAGTTATGCTAGTTTGCTAATTATCTGCCACAGAGTTTAAATCCAGAAAGCTTTTCCGCGCCGCCGCTGCGATAGTGCTCCGCATGCTTTCTCTATCCTGCCGCGTCGCTTTGTCTCGCCGCTCGTCGGAAGACTTGCCATTTCATTTTGAAGTCTCTTAAATCGCAATGTTGTCTGGGTTGAGCCTATTTTTTAAAATAGATCATTAGGAAGGCTCTTGATCTTTTTGGACGAGGCAGCTCACACAATTACGATCGAACTTCACTTACAGGTAAGTTTGTTCGATCGCTCAATTGTATTAGATCAATCATGTAGTTGTTCAAAGTAATATTACGTTTTAAAAGTAGAAAACTAATTTATTAGGAAATCTCCCTTTGCTTCGTGCGTGTAAAGGCACTACATGTTAGTATAGTACGAGGGGGGGGGGGGGTCAATAAGACTTTACAAAATTCAAGAGATGGCGCTCGTCACGCTTAAATTATGATGTTTTTGGCAAGCAACACTACTAACTAGATATTGTACAAAGTTTCAGCTCGATTCATTAAGTCGTTTTTTTTGTGAGCGTTGGTCGAACAAAAAGTTATTGGTTTATTTGAAAAATAGAAAAAACAGAGTTTCGAGCGGTGATAAAACATTTTTATTTGAAAGACCTTACACCAAAAGAAATCATAGTTGAGTCGAACGCCGTTCATGGCAAGTCTGCCCTTGTGTTTAAGACTGTTTATAACTGGGTAAATGAATTTAAACGCGGCCGTACAACAACAAAAGATGAACCTCGTACAGGACGCCCCGTAGAAGTGAGTGCGCCCGAAATGGTCAACAAAATCCACGATATGGTATTGAGTGATAGAAGATTAAAATTACGAGAATTATTTGAGGGCACAGGGGTATCAAGGGGTATGATCATTTTAATTTTGCATGAAAAATTCGGGATGAAAAAAATATCAGCATGATAGATGCCGCGTTTGCTCACTGTTGAAAACAAACGAACCCGAGTGGTCACCTCTGAGGCTCTTTTGGCACGTATACGTCGTAATCTGGAAGACTTTTAGCGTCGACTCGTAACTGTAGACGAAACATGGGTACACCACTACACTCCTGAAACCAAAGGACAGTCCAAACAATGGATTACCGCAGGAGAACCAGCCCCAAAGAAGGCAAAGACAGTAAAGTAAGCTGGCAAGATTATGTCCACGGTTTTCTGGGATGCGTATGGAATCATCTACATCCACTACTGGAAAAGGGCCAGACGATCACTGGACAATATTATGCGTCATTATTAGGTTAGCTGAAAGAAAAAATCAGAGAAAAACGTTCTCATTTGAACAAAAAAAATGCCTCTTTCTTCAAGACAATGCTCGAGTTCACACGTGTGCAGTTTCGATGGCAAAAATTAACGATTTAAAGTTCGAATTAATTGACCATACACTATATTTGCCTGCTTTGGCTACCAGTGACTTTTTCTTATTTCCTAACCTCAAAAAATGGCTTGCCGGACAACGATTCACGTTGAATGAAGAAGTGATCACCGAAACAAATTCCTATTTTGAGGGTTTTCAGAAATCATATTTTTCTGACGGCTTAAAAAAACTGGAAGGCCGTTTAATAAAATGTATCGACCTTCAAGGAGATTATGTTGAAAAATAAAAAAAAATTACATATGCAAAAATTTTTTTTTCTTCTTTCTGTAGACTTATTTATTCCCCCTCGTAGAATAGAGTGGAGAGGTATGATTTTTTCCTTATAATAGTTGAGGCAATGGTCTGTGAAGTTACGAGTGGTCGATTGTAGAAACGAGTAAAGACCGTTGATTTCTCTGTCCATCTTGCAGTTTTCCTGATGGTCTTGATATTAACTCTCTTACGAACTGCTGCGGATGTAGACGCACTTGTGCTGAGTGAACACTTTCGTGTCGATGCAGCTCTCTTTTAAGACATCTCGTATCCATCTGCTGATTGTTGACCTTTCTGCTTCTTTGGGTAGTTTCAGAAAGGTGATGAATAATTTTTTCTTGTTTCCCTGGATAACGCTTGTTTTTTTCCAGATAGATTTTTAATGTTGCAGCCACATAATCTTTAGGTTTATTTTTAAATATAGAGATATTTTGAAAAGGCTGGTATTTGCTGCGGCCTGACATTTTAATGTTGTCCAATATTTTAATATAGCATTAATAGATTTCAATGTATTTTAATATTTAATTGTGCAGAACGTTTTTGTTTAGAGCGATGTTCTCAATAGAGATTTTAGAGAGTGTCTGTACGTTTTGCGCGTTGGTCACTGCCATTAAGGTAACCAGCTCCTTAGTGAGCGTGTCGAGTGGCATATATTTATTTGGATACTACTCTGATAACTAAGATATGATCAGCTCTGGATCCCAAGTTGATTCGTATTTAGGTTTTTTCACTGATAGATCTTTGAAGAACCTTGAGAGTAACTCGTCCTTGCCTAGGTGACTTGAGTCTAGCAATGACAGGGCCGATAGATATACGTTGAGCCTACTAAAGGACTTGCTTAAAACTTGAGACTGCGTGAGGAAATCTGTTACTTTAACAGGATTCAGATCGAAGGTGGAGTGTTCCTTCTCTTGACAAAACTGCCACCAAAGGCAAAGCGCTTTCTTATACTATTTAAGGGTACTTTCCTGGATCGACGATAATATGATTTCTACAGCTTTTTCGGAGAAGCTCCTGTTTAGTATTGCTTGCCTGACAAGTAAGCAGTTACCAAGGAAAGTTTCGATGACAGTGGATACATCTCTCTGAAAGAAGATACTAATAAGTTTTTTGCAGGATTGAATTTTAGAGGTTGGGATTCTAGCAGTTCCATGAAAAGAGGAAACCATGACTCAGTAGGTCACCAAGGTACTACCATTATGCCTTCGGCTTTATCGATTTTTATTTTAAGTAAAACACGCAAGATAATCGCAAAGGTGGAAAGGCATAAAAATGGAGGCTTTGCCAAGGAATTGTGAAAACATCTACAGCTAAAGAGTCGGGATCTTTTTTCCACGAAACATATTTTTTACATTTTATGTTGGCTTTTGAGGCAAAAAGGTCTATCCGAGGCTTCCCGAATTCCTCCAAAATTTGTTTGTAAGCCCAATCGGCTAATTCTCACTCTGTTTCTTTGAATTTAGTTCGGAATTTCTCGTCTGCTAAAGTGTTCTCCTTCGTATTAATGTACGAGGGTGGATCAATAAGTCCTTAGGAAATCCAAGAGATGGCACTCAAAGTATCCCAATTTAATGAGATGACGAAATAGTAAAAACAGAAATTTCAGTGAAGAACAAGGAGAACGTATCCACAAAGATTTTAAAGATGAATGAAGATTCCAGGGTAAATGGGATGAAAACATGATGGCAGATTTCTGTTGGATGTTACATAGGGAAAGCGCGGGAAAGAGAACAAAAACGCTAAAGGAATCCCTTGCATAGATTCTTTGAGGATAAACGAGTACCATATAAAAGAAGGCGACACGATGAAGAAGTAACAGAGTGAGATAAAAAATGCTCGTTCCAGCGACTCAAGATAGAGGCCTATCTTTCGCGTTGACCTTGAAATATCCTTGGGATTCACGTTATCAAAAATTTGAATATGCGAAGGTGGGTCAGTAAATCCTCAGAAAATCCAAGAGATGACGCTCAAAGCATCCCAACTTATGTTGCAACAGCAAGCGTCACTATTAAATACAGTGCTACCAAAGTTTCAGCCAGATTCATCAAGTAGTTCCGTTTTTATTGTCGATCAAAGTGAACAACTTTTATTTCTTGTTAACAATGAAAAAAAGTGAGTTCCGAGCGGTGATAAATATTTAAAAGTCCTTACACCAAAAGAAATCAAAGCTGAGTTAGATGTAGTTCATGGTGTATCTGCCCTTGTGTTTGTAACTGTTTACAATCGAGTCAAAGGATTTAAACGTAGCCGTACATCGACTGCAGATGAACATCGTTCAGGCCGTCCTGTAGACATGAGCACTCCGGAAATGATCAATAAAATCCACAATATGGTGTTGAGATCGAAGAATCAAATTGCGCGAAATAGTTGAGGCCACAGGAGTTTCAAAAGGTACAGTCATTCCGATTTTGTATGAGAAATTGAACATGAGAAAAATTTCGGTAAGGTGGGTGCCGCGTTTGCTCTCAGTCGAGAACAGACACAGTCGAGTGGTGGCCGCGGAGGCCCTCTTGGCGCATATCCACCGTAATCCTGATGACTTTCTGCGTTGATTCATAACTGCAAATAAAACGTGAATATACCCTACATTCCTGAGACGAAGGAACCGTCAAACTAGTGGATTGTGAAAGGTCAACCAGCTCCAAAGAAGACGAAGACATTGAAATCGGCTGGTAAAGTTATGGCCACTGTTTTTGAAGATATACGTGGAATTATCTTCATCGACTATTTAGAAAATGGACAAACAATTACCGGAGAGTAAGATGCGTTGTTGTTGGACCGGTTAAGCGTGAAAATAAAGATAAAACGTCCCCATTTGAATAAACAAAAAATTCTATTTCATCAAGACAATGCACGAGTGCACACTTGCTTAGTTTTAATGGCTAAAATTAACGAATTGAAGTTCGAATTAGTAGACCATCCACCGTATTCACCAGATTTATCCCCTAGTGATTTTTTTTATATCCGCAAACCTAGAAAAGTGGCTTGCCGATTCATCTCGAACGAGGAGGTCGTAACGCAAACAAATGGCTATGTTGAGGAACTTCCAAAATTATTTTTTTCTGATGGCTTAAAAAAATTTCAAGGATGCCTAGAAAAGTGTATCGAGTTAAAACGAGATTATGTTGAAAAATAAAAAAATCTACCAAAAAAAAATTGTTTTTGTATCTTTTTGTAAGGACTTATTGACCCACCTTTATATGAAGCGAAAATCCAGATATCGTATTTTTCACACTACGACCATATTCGCCTGCTTAAAGATGAAGTTTTCTCATGCTGGATGTCGCCCATTTTATTTATGTTGGCGATCGCCGTCGTGTTATCTACGCGTAAGAAAATTTCACAGTTATACAGGTCTTTAACGTAACATTTGAGACCATAAAGGACAGCTTTTTGTTCCAGGAAATTAATGTGTTCATTTATTTCGTGTTCATCCCACCATCCGTTCGTGTGTTCACTTCCACAAACAGCGTCCCAGCCAGTTAAAGACGCGTCCGTATATATTACGTGTTGGTAAGTGTTTTCGCGTATCAGGTTTTTAGTGATTAAGATGTTCTCTGTCCACCAGTTGAGATCTTCACGTATAGGACTTGTCACCAACATTTTCTTTCCGTAATTGTTGTTAATGGTTTTAAGTGCATGACATTTTGCCATTTCTAGCTTTTTTGTGTATTGATATTTTCAATATCATATGTTATTCCAAACGTATTTTGTTCCGTGGTATGCAGAGATTAAAGATCCAATTAGTTTAGCCGCGTCGTGGATTTTATATTTCCCGGATTAACAAAAAGCTTTGATGAGAGAAAGAATTTGTTGTCGTTTTTCTTTAGGTAAATAGATACTGTAATCACTACTGTCTAAAGTGAACCCTAAAAAGGTGCATTGGTTTAATGGTACTATTTGACATTCATTTTTCGTGATTTATGATAAAACCTAAAGAGGTTAGGGTATCTATAGAAGTTAATGCGTTGTGTTTGCACTCGAGTTTACTTTTAGCGATAAGTAGGAAATCATCGAGGTAGACTACAAATTTTATTTGTTCTGATCTAAAATATTCTATTACGGGTTTTATTATCTTCGTGAAGATGTAGGGAGTCAGCGATAAACCGAATGGAAGACAGGTAAATTCATATCGTTTCCCTTTGAAAACGAAGCGGATGTATTTTATGTAAGGTTTTGCAATAGCTATTAGGAGATACGCGTCTTTGATGTCAATCATTGTTGTACCTTTCCTCAATTTACTGAGGGTACTGGGTTTGTCGTAAGAGTAAGGCTTTGCGATATCTTTCTCTTCTTTTCTTTTCGCTGACTTTTTCGCTTCTTGGACTGATTTTAGTTTGTTCGAGAACTTTTCGTCAAACAAGTATGTATCGATAGGAGCTTTTTCTCTATAGATTTTACAGACAACTCGAGAACGCGACGTACCTCAAAGATTATGTTCGCGGCTGCTTTTATGATTTTTGCGAGTCGCAGTCTGCGTTCGTGGATTTTCTTGTTGCTTGGCATCTCGCGTAAGCGACGCTTGCGTTTTTGATGATGTTTAAAAATAATTTAATGAAATAAAAGAAAAAAATAACAAAAATTTGAAGAAAGACTAAAGTAATATTTGTTCACCGAGCTATAGCATCTGAAATATCACAAAATTATATAATTAATCATCTTCAAAGTTCAACTCATGGAGAATTATAGTTAATCAAAACAAATCAATTCACACTATGTTCAGACATTGAAAAGATACATGCCCACCAATTAAACCTAATGACAAATATATTCCGCAAAGCGATAGTGTAAAATATTTAGGTATACATTTAGATAGAAGGCGCATGTGGAAGGAACATATATTCACAAAACGTAAATAGTTAGGACTCAAATAAAGGAAAATGTACAGGCTTATTGGCGGAAAATTGAAGCTATCAATTGAAAGCAAATTACTATTCCATAAAGTTGTATTTACACCATTTTTGGTTTGAAGTAGCCCTCATTTAATTATTGTAAAGGAAGAGTCGGATTTTACAATAAAATTTGCCTGTGACTTTATTTACTAATTATTTGCGCGTGAGAGAACCTTAGACGGAAAAAAGAAATCACTTCAAATTTAATTACATAGTTTACAAAAAACCCGAAACCATCTCTTTATTAACAATAACAATAAAAATATATATAAAAAAGAAACAAATGAAATTACAAACAAGTAAGTAAAATATAGAAGCGCAATACAGATTCCCGTACAAATAAGTCTTGGGGGCGAAGCGGTATTCCCGGAGAGGTGTTCAACCGTTACGAAGCGGCAGTCCTGCACGACAGACAATTGTGAGGTTTTTCGGCAGACTCGAATTACAAAGGTCGCTCTGTGGTCGCAAACTTGCGCAACGCGGATCACTCGATTGTCAGGAGTTCACGACATTTCGACTATATGTGCGCACTAGAGCTGATTCTTGACGATCGGAAAGAAAGAGAGAAGAGCTCACACGGTGTCGGTTGCTCTAGCTGCCACACCTTTTCTTCCAATGAGCTCGGACGACGGAGGTGATGGAGTAAACGCTGATGGTTGTGACGCAGAAGCCGGGGACGATCCGGTTCACCAAATCACCGGCCAACAAAACCAAAACGAAAACTCCTGTAGCAATCCGCGGCGCACACCGAATTCACACCTAAGTCTTCTGTGTTGCTATCAATGGTGACTTCCCAAGCTGAATTTTGACGCATAACTCCTCTCTACTACCAACGATGAGATCCCGAGGAGAATCGTCATGTACAATAATCATCCTTCCTCATCCTTCGCTCTCTTATATATTCTCTCTTCCCCTCTCCCGCGCGCCTCTTCATCACCATGCCCTACCGGAAGCTGTGCAGCTAATTCTCCCTAAGCCGCTAATCCGCCACCTCAAATCATATAAACCGTGCATTAGTAATACGCTAACGCAATTACATCGATGCCTGATTCAACAATAGCGTGCGCAGACAGCGAGAGACTAGGGACAACGTGGTTTTCTCCGTCACATTATGGGCTGCTGCTTCAAACTCGAATATTGAAATCTTTGAAAGATTTCAATAGAAAGTCCTACGTAATATCATACGGGCCCCAGGGATCATCCCAAATGAAATCAATTAAAATAATCCATAGGTTACAACAGTAAAACAAGAAATCAAAACTTTCATGTAAAATACAATATCAGACTTCAGAACTACTCTAATAAACTTGTTAGTGTACTTCTTAAGACAGCCACCACCAATACCAGGTTCAAGAAATATAAACTAATAAATGCATAAATAAATCATAACGCAATTGTTACATCTACAATTTATACAGACTCACTAGAGTAAGCATATATTAGAATTGTCTCAATATGTTAGACAGATTGTAAATAAATTTAGAGCAATAACAAAAGAATTTTCCCACCAGACTATGGTGGGCTTAATTTTCCTTAAGCCTGTTGTACACTGGTGTCGCAATTTTTCACTTATTAGTATGAGCGCGACAGTACAAAAATTATATTACGCTTTCCTTTCACACGTTACTTATTTTCCGATTGTTATCAATATTATCCGATTATTACTATTATGAAATGTCACATCTAAAAATTTTATTATACCATTACATTATATTTCGTGTGTAAAGTTTGAATGTTCATTATAACTATTGAATGTATCTAAAACTATTTGAATATGATCTTTTTTGACACATAATATAGTATTGTCTACATGACGACGATAAAATATCGGAATACAATTAAATTTTTTCGCTAGAGTATTCAAACATTCAGTCTCTGAGTCATCCATTACCAAATCCGCAAATAGAGGGGAAATTGGAGATCCCATGGGTTTGCCAAAAAACTGTTTATATATAGTAAGTAGTATCCGAGAAATAATGCAATTTGAAATAGCCTAAACCGATAAAATTCATCAAGAAAAAATTTGTTGATCTATATAATCTTATTGTGCACATCTAGTAAATAGTAGCTTTGTTCATAATCGGATTAACTTGAAATTTTGACGGCAATATTACTTATTCCTGAAGAGGCCGTGAACAAAATGGCGAAACGTTGAAGAATTAGTTTGGAAGTTTTGTAGTTGTGATTTATTTTTGGGATATTCCTCATACCATTGATTATAATTTCTAATATTAAAGCTGCACTCTTTATTCTGCTTTCCAGCGATAATAACACACAACATTTTACCCAAGAGATGTGGGCGCATGTTGATACATGAATGTCAATAAATGGCCGCATTTGTTAATTGCGACGAGTGACGAGAGAGAGAGAAGGAGAAGAAGAGAGATTGAGATTGAGATTGAGATTGAGAGAGAGAGAGAGAGAGGAAAAACACATGAATGCGAGCTAACAGCGGTCGTCCGGTCCTCCTTCTGAGAAGAAGTCGATTTATTAGTCGATATCTAAATTCGGAAATTAGCAGCGCCCTCCATTTATCTCCTAACCGTATCGCTACCCCCTCCCCCACTAAGCCCGCCAGCAATAATTAAAGAGGGACATTTACCCATAGTCTAATCTAAGTTTTGATGCGAACAGAAATTGAAAATTATTTTAATTTGTCTATTGGTTGTGACGTCACTAGCGTATTTTATGAGAGGTTCAACTTTCGTCAGCTGACTATATCGATTTTATTGAAGTTACTACTTGTCGCTTTTGAGTATGCATACAGAATTTTATCGGTCACATGCATGTTGTTTCATCTTTTCTTCTCTAACAAGGGAAGGCAGGAAGGTGTCCGTCACCGATTTTCTTCAAACTTTGCATACGATTAGAGTATCGAAAAATATTGGACACGTATTTTTTTGTAGCGGCCCATACGGTAATTTAGGTGGTAAAAACAGGGTTGCCAATTATAATTATCTACATACGCTTGAAGTGAATAAGTTGGCGAGACGCTAAATTCAAATTATCATATCTCGGTGAAAGAAAAAGATATCTGAACGATTCAAAATTCATTTTGAAGGGAAAGACTCATACTTTAAGATATATTAATTAGTTCGATCGAAAAAAATTATCTTATGATCTTACATAACCTCAAATATGTGTAAAAGTCGTGTTTTTGCAGCACTTGAAAAGATTTACAGTGTTTCTTTTGTAATGTTTTTCGTTCTTTCAAATGCGAAACCCAGATTTTTGGGTCCAATTCCAAAAACTGGCCCAAATCTGGCTCAACTTGAAAATTTCAAATGGAAACCACTGTTGCTTATGGCAGATTCGAATTATGGGGGAAATTACACATTCAAACGTGATATCAAATTTTACCGAAAAAATTTGTATTTTGAGTCCCAAAGTGGCACCAAAAATAAATACCTGTGGTTTTTGGGACTTTTTGAATTTCACAAACTTCGCTTGTTTTTGTTTCTTAATTTTTTTCTGTTGTTTATTATAAATATTATGCAAATTTTTTTGAAAAATGATTTTTACGCAGTTTTTCTGGCTCAAAAAATAATTTTATTTTAGTTAAAAATTTTTCTGAAAAAATTATTATCAACCAGTTAACAGTTTATTATGATTTCTGTTATTATTATTATTATTATATTGTTATATTATATTAGGAGATGTATTATCATGAATTGTTATTGATTTTCTTATGTTCCTCATCGTATTGTATACCTATAATCCATGTATTACATTGATGTGCATATGAATATAAAATCTTATCACCAAATAAATAATTTTGTATTTTGACAGCATTAATTATTTATATAACTATAATAGTAATAAAAATATTGCAGACACTTTGTTGTTATTCTTTTATTGACCACTGCAAATGCAAAAACCGCGATTGATTAATCATATTGATACTAATATGCGGAAGCAGTGCCGCAATAGTTAACCACTGGATATTTTTGACAATGTTGTTCGGTTTTTGTTATCTTTATAATATTATTTTATTTTGCTCATAAGGAAAAATATAAAAATACGTTTTATGAAAGGTCGAGTTTAGTTTAAAATTGTACTTGTATCACATAACATGTAACGGGGTGCGAATAGGAATCTCACCCGTTAGAGAAAGGATATTCCTTGCGTTGCGAGGCTGACCGCCACCTCGATCAGCTCGTTCGGATCAGCTCGATCTTCTGACCTCTCGCCCCAGAGCCCGAGAAAGCCCACACGTGGAGTACACGTGCGGCGATTTCGGATTGCCCAGTGACTCAAGGTCGGGCAGGTTCTGTTATGGGCGATAGGAGAGGAAAATCAAAGGGAGTTCGAAAGGAAAAGTCTCTGCCAGTTGTCGCAAGATTTACAAATTTATTCTCCTTTGCCGCGTTAGGTCATACAAAGGTAACGCCGTGGCCGAGAGATTTCGCAGGATATATCGCGCTCGCGATGAGAGAGAGAAAGACGCGCACTGTCTAGTTTCGCTTTCTGGCCCCGCGCACTTACAAATAATGTCGGGAACTTACGCTGCGGGACCGAGTTGCTGCTACCAAGGGTATCCTCGACGGTATCCGCGAGTTGCGTCGGCTTCCGGCCCTTCCTCGCGGCACGCCTCCCAGTCGAGGTTTTCCCTGCCCGGGTTCGCAGTTGCCCGCGATCCTCGACTGTTGCCTCAGATCGCTCTGGGCAACTGACAGTAATGGGCAGCGAATGACCTTTCCCTGGGGCATGATTCTCAGCGATCTTAGAACCACTGAGCCTTCGCGCAATATCGGTCGAGACGTTCCTTCAGTTTCCAGTGCACTCACTCATCACTCTCGTTTTTCTTGCCCGCAGGTCCGGACTTGACTAATCGTACGCATTCCTCACTCCTTTGTCACGCACGCCGGCCGGCGGCCTAATCGCTCTCTTTCCCCTCCCCTTATTCCTACTGTCCCGTGCTACGCGCGCCTAACACGCGCTGGTCGGCGCCCTAATCTCTCTCCTCTCTCCCACTTTTTCGCTCGTTCGTCTCGCGGGCGCTTCTCCTTCTCTGGTTTGTTTTCACGGCTTTTACGTCGCCCCACGCGATAGAGGCGCTCAGGTTTCACCTTTAACGAGTGACACTCGTTACAAACACCTGTATATATTCAGTAAGTGCCAATGCATTTAGATATACAATTCATATAAAAGATTGTTCATAAAATTGTTAAGACTACTTGAAAATAATTAGTTTTACTATCATCGAAAATTCTGTGCTCAGAATTTTATTGCGTGACTTTTCAAATCAGACTTTTCACTATTCGTACATATTGGATACTATATATATTTAAAAAATGCCTGTTGATGCAAAAGTTGTAACAACCTTACTTTCAATGACATTTGATCGGAGCAATAATGGCGAACCAAAGTTTTTGATCAGTGACGAAGAAATGCAATTGCACAACATACTGAAGAAAATAATAAGACAGCATGCAGAAAATTCTGATGTTGATGTTCAAGAAGAAACAACATTGTATTTTTGCGATGAAAATGAAATTTATCCAGAAGCTATTGAGTACATGGAAAACGAATAATCTGAGGATTTTCTAGAAGAATTAAATAATCCATGTGAGCAAGACAAAATTCACTTTAAATATAAAGAACACTTTAAATATAAATAAAAGAAGGAGAAAAGTGGGAAGAAATAATAGTTGGGAGCAAAGAAAAAATAGCATGGATGAGGGAACTAAAGTGGAAAAGAAGAAGAAAAGAAGAAGAAAAAGAGAAAGAAAAAGAAAAGTGAAAAGAGAGAAGAAAGAAATTGGTAAGAGAGAATTGTAGTAAGCATAAGTGAAAGCAGAGGGAGCGGAGGAGATCGCAGAAAAGGTGTAAAAGCCTTAATACGGACAGGTGAGAAGACCGGCTAGATAAGAAAGGAATAAAAGAAAATTCATAGAAGAAAATTCATAGAGTAAAGAAGGCAAAAGAAAAGATTAACGAAAATGGATGAAATTGAAAGGAAAATAATGAAGATAGAAAGAGACAGAAGAGTAGAAAAAGAAGGCCTGGAAGAATGGATGGAAATAGAAAGAAAAAAAAGAAGTGATCTGGAAAATAAGGTAAAAGAGTTGGAAAGAGAGGCTAGGAACCAGGAAATAAGACTAAGAACAATGGAGGAAAACCTAAAAGAAAGCAGAAAAGAAAGAGATGAGAAAGGAGCAGAGGAGGAAGCAGAGAGAAAAAAAGAGAAAAGCAAAAGAAAAAAAAGGAAAATGGAAAGTGAGAGTGACGAATCACCAGGAGAAGAATGGGACGAGTGGAAAAAAAGAATACTGGTAGTGAAAAAGGGACCAAAATGGGAAGAAGGTGTAAAAATAGAAGAATGGTTTGAAAATGTTTATAAAGTGAAAGTGAATCACGTAAAGGAATTGGGAGAAAGGCTGAAAGTTGAGTTTAATAGCAGAGAAGACAGAGACAAGATATGGGACCTGGAAAGAGAAATATATAGAGAAGGAAAAATGAGCTTAGACGAGTGGCTGTCCTTTGAAGAAAGAAAAGAGAGGGACGAAATGGTAAGGGCAGCAAAGAAGGTCCTCAGTGCCTGCCAGGAAGCAGGAGTAGTAATGGACATCGTGGTAGAAAACAGAAGGATGATTATAAATGGGAGGACACACAGAAAGAGAGGAGGTAAGTACAGGAGGGAGAGAGAAAGAGAGAGGATGGGATAGAAGATGGAATGAAAGAGTGAGAAGAAGACGAAGGCAAATGGAAAAGAAGATGAGAATGAAATACAAAAGACACTAACACAAACAAAAACTCAATCACACACACATACAACATAATCACACAAAACACAAGCAAAGGGAGGCAAGGCGCGTCACAGAGTAGAGAAATAAAATGTGCTTTGTAAAAAACTAAGATGTAACATTTAGTTGAATAAAATTTATATATATTCTGGTAATAATTAAATAAATAAATAAATACGAACTAGCTCTAACAAAATTAGTCAAACCACAAGACATTCTCTACGTTTCCCGAATCAGCCAAAATGATGTGTGCTCCTGAACGAAAATAACATCGTCTTGTAGAAAACTTGTAGAAAAAAACTAAGTTGACTATAGACAATCAAGTACTACCGATTAGACTGCTTCTGATAAAAGCCAAGCGTGTATTTATTTCAAACGTTCAACCGTGTATTTCGAATTCACTCATAATTATTCAAGATAGTTATCATTCTTGTTTCTTCAATAACAACAGTAAGAGCAGGTATTCATATGCCTGAACTAGGCCATCTACTCAGATTTCGAAGACAAGTCTAAGTTAAACAAGAGGATATCCCCAAGATCCCTAACAACAATAAAATTACACACGACGACGTAGACTATTGGATTTACCTCACAACCGACAAAATCATTTGCTTCCACTGCAAAGAAAAAGGACAACTGGTGAAATTCTGCCCGAAAGGTCCTTCTGAAATGAACCTCAACAAAATAGTTGGATAACAATAGAAAATTCCGAAGAGCTTACTCCGGTCAACAACGAGCAAGAAGAAGACAATGAAAACAAGACAATTGACGTAAACGACAAGACTACGAGTACAAAACTTCGCTCTCTGCATCAAACTCGCGACAACAGCAACAAGACCCTCGACAAAAAACCTCCTAATATGGCAATCACATACCAGAAGGCGAAAGAAAGGAGAAAGAAAAAAAATGAAAGTAGGTAGCAAAATCAACTTTACTTTAAAGTTATTAAAGGCCACGAAAATAATTTTCCGTTGAATTTCAACAGTCTAGTAGCCTTCTTACAAAGTACACATGGAAACTCAAACATACGCGACACAGCCGAAATATTTACGTGAAACGTAGACTCTCTATGTTTAATGCTCACTCAGACATACTCCTCAGTTGAAGATAGCCATATGAAAATTAGAATAACGCGCGTGCCCAACATATTAAATACCGACAATACTTTAAAGCTGATACTATCGCCCGAGGATAGTAGTATGTATGAAACGAACAACATGCGTAACGGATGAGAATCTCAAACAACAGCAAACAAACGTATTATCCTTCCACAAATACTCAAAGTTCTTTATTGGAATTCTCGAAGCATCGTCAAACAACAAGCGGAACTTCAAAAATTTTTATGTGAAATTGATATCTTCGTATGCATCGAATCTTGGCTTCAGCTAAATATGTACTTTCATATTTCGGGATTTACAACCTTCAGGAAAGGTTGTTTAAACACAAGCCGAGTAGGTACGAGGGGGTAGGGGGGTCAATAAGTCTTTACAGGAAGAAGGAACAAAAAGTTTTGCGTATGTAATTTTTTTTTATTTTTCAACATAATTTCCTTGAAGGTCGATACATTTTATTAAACGGCCTTCCAGTTTTTTGAAGCCATCCTAAAAATATGATTTCTGAAAACCCTCAAAATAGGCATTTGTTTCGGCGATGATTTCTTTATTCGGCGTGAATCGTTGTCCGGCAAGCCATTTTTTGAGATTAGGAAATAAGAAAAAGTCACTGGGAGCAAAATCAGGCGAATATGGTGGATGGTCAATTAATTCGAACTTCAAATCGTTAATTTTTGCCATCGAAACTACACACGTGTGAGCTCGAGCATTGTCTTGAAGAAAGAGGCATTTTTTTCGTTCAAGTAAGGACGTTTTTCTCTGATTTTTTCTTTTAGCTGTCCTAATAATGACGCATAATATTGTCCAGTGATCGTCTGGCCCGTTTCCAAGTAGTCGATGTAGATGATTCCATACGCATCCCAGAAAACCGTGGCCATAATCTTGACTGTCTTTGCCTTTACTGTCTTTGCCTTCTTTGGGGCTGGTTCTTCTGCGGTAATCCATTGTTTGAACTATTCTTTGGATTCAGGAGTGTAGTGGTGTACCCATGTTTTGTCTACAGTTACGAGTCGACGGCAAAAGTCTTCTGGACTACGACGTATTCGTACCAAAAGAGCCTCAGAGGTGCCCACGCGGGTTCGTTTGTTTTCAACAGTGAGCAAACGCGGCACCCATCTTGCTGATATTTTTTTCATCCCCAATTTTTCATGCAAAATTGAAATGATTGTACCCTTTGATACTCCTGTGGTCTCAACTAATTCTCTCAATTTTAATCTTCTATCACTCAACACCATATCGTGGATTTTGTTGACCATTTCGGGCATACTCACTTCTACGGGGCGTCCTGTACGAGGTTCATCTTTTGTTGTTGTACGGCCGCGTTTAAATTTATTTACCCAGTTATAAACAGTCTTAAGCACAAGGGCAGACTTGCCATGAACGGCGTTCGACTCAACTATGATTTCTTTTGGTGTAAGGTCTTTCAAATAAAAATGTTTTATCACCGCTCGAAACTCTGTTTTTTCCATTTTTCAAATAAACCAATAACTTTTTGTTCGACCAACGCTCACAAAAAAAACGACTTAATGAATCGAGCTGAAACTTTGTACGATATCTAGTTAGTAGTATTGCTTGCCAAAAACATCATAATTTAAGCGTGACGAGCGCCATCTCTTGAATTTTGTAAAGTCTTATTGACCCCCCCTCGTATAGTTTACTTGGTTAAAAAGACTTTTTCGTTTCGGCAATATATAAGACAATATATGATTATAAATAAAAAAGTCGAATCTACCAGAATTTATTTTCTGAACACTACACCAAACATTGATATTGTACGTACTATCCCTGGTATAACCCTCTCGCAAAGTGAATCGGACAATATAGTCAATCTTATTTATTCGAGCCAACCCTAGGTAATTCTACTTCGTGTCTTTAATGCACATAATAAAAAATGTAATTGCAAAACGACTGACAAAAATGGAGAAAGATTCAAATATAGTATTGAATTAGGAAACCTACATCTATACAAGGACTGTCAGGAAAGTATCGGGCCTACGTTTATATCTTCGCACCATAGTGTTCGAGCGACCTCTACCGGACAGAAACGTCAACAGTAAAGCCTCACGAATCTATTGATTACTTACTGACACCTGCCGGACGTATAGTTCATGCGCAGCGTGTCTTTATTTACAGTGCCTTTTTCGCGTTCGTCGGATTTTGATATTGTCAAAAATGACTGAAAAACAAGATCAACGAATTTGCATCAAATTTTGCTTTCAACTCGAAAAAACGAGTTCAGAAACTATTGAAATTATGCAAAAGGTCTTCGGAAGCGAGTGTGTGAGCAAAACGCGAATAAAAGAGTGGTATAAACGGTTCAAAGATGGTCGCACTTCTGTCGATAGTGATTCTCGTTCCGGCCGACCTTCGACGACAAAAACCGCAGATAATATTGAGCGGGTGCCACTTGCAATCGAACAAGATCGTCAAGATTAATTATTCAAGAAAGTTTTTATAATAAATTTTTTATTTTTTTTCGACTCCGCCGATCCTGCTAGCTAGTTTACCGACTAGCATATTCTATTATTTATTGATTGCTATTTTAAGAGTGGTAAGCATTTTTTATATAATATAAAATATATTTATTTTTAATCATTTTATTTTTTCTTTTCAGCTAAATATAATCGTGACGGATCCGTCGCATAGGCGACATATTCAACATATATTAGAAGTAGTTATAAAGGTATGTATATATAAATAGTTATATTTAAATAAGTATATTTAAATAAATATATATCTATATATTTTTTTCTTAGTTACAGAGCGATGTGAAGAGAATAGAAAGGGCTGCGGCCGAAAGAGCTGCGACTGAAAGAGCTGCAGCCGAAAGAGCTGCATCCGAAAAAGCTGCAGCCGAAAGGGTCGTAAGCGAAAGGGCTGCTGCACTTGAAAAGGCCGCAAGCGAGAGGGCCGCTGAGCTTGAAAGGGCCGCAAGCGAGAGGGCCGCTGCGCTCGAAAGGGCCACGGCTGAAAGGACAGCAAAGGCCGCAAAAGATATAGCTGAAAGGGCTGAAAGGGCTGCTAAAGCTGCAGCCGAGAAGACGGCGAGGGCTGCAAAGTCAGCAGCCGAAAAGGCTGCGAGGGCTGCGACCGAAACAACAGCCGTAAAAGCAGCCAAAAAAAGATGTGTAAACGCTGTTCCGTTAGCAGCGTTTACATCTCTTCCACCAAAGAAGAAATTTCTTATGGTAAGATTATTTATTATTATAGATAAATACATTTTTTTATTTAATAACTAAATTTATAAAAATGAATATTATTTTATAGATGAATGTTGCTACTGATGCTGTAGATAGACATCCCATGAGTAGCATCGAAAATGCCCTTCCAACGGCAATCATCGCTACCAGGAGCAGCAGCAGCAGCAGCAGCAGCAGCAGCAGCATGATTTTTACTACCACTAATACCACGAGCACGCAGAAAGTGATACCGAAGGTGAAATCTATTGAAAGCATCACGGACCCTAGTGTAATTTCTTGTTTCAATAGGAAACCTACACGACCTACTAAACCATGTGGTAGGAGAAACAATTAAAAAAATTTAAAAAAAAATTTTTGTAATTTAATGAAATTGTATATTTAATAAAATGTGTTGATATTAATTAAATAAATTGATTTAAATTAAAAAATATATCTCTCTCTCCCTCTCTCTCTCCCTCTCTCACTCTCCTTCAACAGTAGGGTACTCAGTAAACAGGCTGACTAGGTTAAGTCCTAGGAGAGGAGGTAGCGTCTCTAGCTGCTTGCTAGGAGCGTGCGTCTTATAGCCCTTGGAGAGGGGGGATAGCGTCTCTAGCTTGCTAGACGCATACGCTGTATAGTGTGGATGCTACTCTCTCTCTCTCTCTCGCTCTCCTTCGATAGTAGGGCATGTGGGCCGTGGGCCCTTGGAGAGAGGGTAGCATATAGCTTGGTAAGCTATATGCTGCTCTCTCTCTCTCTTTTTTTCTCTAAGCAAGCGCTAGAGTAGTTTCATTAGATTTCGGGAACCTTTCAACCTCACAGTTGATTTTATTTGAATATTAGTTAATAAAACTTATAGAATTTTCGTTTAATTATTAATTTATTGTTCATTCAACTACATTGAATATAATACAGTCTGTCTACAATCTTTATTTTCAGTAGTTGACATCGTTATATTGAATATTGAGTTGAATTTTTATATGTAATATTGTCAATTTCATCAATGCCTTCCATTTCAGATTACTTCCGTCTAGCTTTTATCCATAAAAACAATCTTTGTGCATCTGTAACGGCACATATAAAGTTAGCTGGTTTATTGTGATGATATGTACATATTGTTTCTAATGGGTAAGGTAATGCGCTCATTGGTGGACATCTCATCTCGCTTTCAAGTTCTAAAATTTTTCTAAAAAAGGAAAAAAATTTTTAATTAATAATGATTTTAATTTCTAACAAAAAATAAAAATACTTACTTTTCAGGTAAAATTTTTTGTAACCATTATTTCTTTTTTAATCCTTTTACATAAATATTTCTAGAATTATTTAAATGATTCTTTAGTACACGTGCTAAATTTTTATATGGAATAAGACCGGATCTCCATAATAAACCATGATGACACGTTTCTAAGAAATGATTCACTTTTCGACACTTGAAAGGAAGTTGAAACCAATGATATGGTGGTTCGAAGAAAAACACAGTTGGAACAGTATCTACATCTAATGGTAGATATGCGAGTTCTTTACAAACAAAAGTCTCGTTTGAACTTTGAAAGCCTTGAAAATCTATTACGAAATCCATTTGAAAAGATACTGAAGTTAATGTGAACTCTACTAGTTCCTAAAACCGTTATAAGAGTAGAGGCAAGTGCTTGTTCTATATAAAGCTTATACCTCACTATTCGAAAGTTGAGGGCGTCATAGTCACCGTACCTCACCATTCAAAAGTATAGGGCGTCATAGTCACTATATAGTATGATTATAGGTAGTTTGTATTAAATTCCAACAATATATATATTTTATTTTCTTTTTTTATTGAAAAGCATTGTATACATTGATTACATAATGTCTTGTTAATTTCAAACTAATTTTTTAACATCACCACCAATTGGATTATATTGTACAATACGATCGTGTAATATTAAGCAGTAGGCTGCAGTATCTTCAGGAAAATCAGTCGGAGTTTCAAATTCTAGGCGAACATCCACTGGCGCGCTTTTTAATGTTTCATTTTGTTTGGAGCAGTATATAACTATTAGCGGCACTTTATTAATGAAATCTTTTTTATTGAGTAACGGCTCGTTTTCTTTACCATAATCAACGTTTTGAAAATTAGTATACGAGGGTGGTCCGATAAGTACTTAGCCTCACCGCCCGATGGCGCCACTCTCGCAAAAGAAATATTCTATCACGTAATACAACCTCCTCGATGGTTACTGTCAAGATTTCAGCCGGATCGGAGTTGTAGTTTATTTTTGAGATCGTGTGAAAGCAAGTGTGTCCGTTGATTTTTGAAAAATGGAAAAAGAGCAGTATCGGTCGGTGATTCGATTCTTGTTTTTGGAAGGGAAATCGCGCAGCGAAATCAAAAAGCGCTTGAATGCTGTGTACGGTGACTCTTCTCCTTCGATGGCGACCGTCAAAAATTCGTTTAACGAGTTTCAACGTGGTCGAACGTCGATTTTTGAAGAGCCACGTCCAGGTGCTCCGAAAACGGTTACCACGGAGAATAACGTGACAAAAATTCACGATCTCGTATTGGCAGATCGACGATTGAAGGTACGCGAGATAGCTAAGATCGTAGGCATCTCAAAAGACCGCGTGGGTCATGTCCTGCATGAAATTTTGGGCATGAGAAAGCTTTCGGCGCGATGGGTGCCGCGTTTGCTCACTCCGGACAACAAGCGCAACCGTGAGACAACTTCAGAGCAATGTCTGACGCTGTTTAAGCGTAATCCGAAGGAGTTTCTGCGTCGTTTCGTGACAGTCGACGAAACCTGGATCCACTGGTATACACCAGAGACCAAGGAACATTTGATACAGTGAACTTTACCCGGCGAAAGTGCTCCGAAGAAGGTGAAGACTGCCCCATCGGCCGGAAAGGTGATGGCCACCGTTTTCTGGGGTTCACAAGGTGTGATCTACATCGACTACCTGGAGAGGGGCAAAACGGTCACAGGGCTGTACTATGCCGAATGATTGGGTCGATTGGACGTCGAATTGCAGGAAAAACGGCCCCATTTGGCGAAGAAACAAGTGATCTTCCACCATGACAACGCACCGGCTCACACCTCCACCGTCGCCATGGCCAAATTGGTCGAATTAGGCTACGAACTGCTGCCCCATCCACTGTATTCTCCAGATTTAGCGCCGTGCAACTTCTTTTTGTTTCCAAACTTGAAAAAGTCATTCACCGCGGAGAAATTTGTGTCGAATGAGGAGGTAATCGCTGCCACGGAAGCCTACTTTTCAGACCTCGAGGAAACGTATTTTTCAGACGGGTTAAATAAATTGGAGCATCGTTGGGCCAAGTGTATTGAACTAAAAGGAGACTATGTTGAAAAATAAAACGCCATTTTTCCAAAATTTTCGTTTTTCTTTTGTAGGCTAAGTACTTATCGGACCACCCTCGTACATATCGTAGAGAAGAGTATACTGATTTTGATTGATATTCAAATTGAGATTTCCATACGGATAGCATTGTAAATTGAGGAATAGCTTCACATTACTAATATTACAATGATCAAAATTACTAGAATTAACACTCGCTAAACTTTTACGTTTAGTTTGAAAAGCTAAAATAACAAAGCGAGGCTTTTCCAATTGATCGGAAGTCTTAACACTCCAAACATGCTCTGATGTACGTGGTAGTTTTGGATACTCATACATTTCCCAAGTACGATAACTCATCGTAATTGCACGATCTCGTCTAATCTGATTGAGTAATTTGATTTTTTCTTTGTCTGCAACTATCACATATGGCATCAACCATTCAACCTTACTTGAAGTAATTTTTGATTTTTCTGAAGCATCAGGATTCCTTACTGGAATACTTAAAATAGCATTCAAATCATCTCTTAATCTTGTGAGAATAAGTTCATGCTTGACATTGACTACAATTTTCCGATAATCTTCAGCAAAGCCCATCAACATACTAAGAGGGATAGTAACATCAAAATAACCTAGAACATTACATATTAAAACTTCATTGTTATCACCATTCCATGCGGCATTTTCAGCGATAGAGCTCTGACATGGATCGAGTGAAAGCCAATTTTTCATGAGGGTCGTTAAGTCTACATTTTTCCCTTTATCAATTTCAATAGCATTTATTTCATATCGTATTTCCTCGAACAAATGACAGAGGGCGTTGTTGACTAATAAAGTGTTCTCTACTGGCGTAGTACCGTCCGGCTTGGTCAACCTACCACAAATATAAATCATACTGTCTAATAGAAGCAGAGATAAATTTTCATGTTGAATTGCTATATGGATTTCATCGCTGTTATTGAAATATGATAATGAATAAGGCTGATGCGCATGAACTTCATAATGAGCTATAGATTCATCGAAAGCGACAGCTGAATGAATGTCTAGAATTCCCTCCATATTGTTGTTGTTGTTGTTGTTGTTGTTATATACAACACACTAATATGCATAATATTTTCTTCCACGATTTTCGACGACTTTTAGTCTCAAGCTTTTCAGGAATTGAATGATCTGAGGTGTGAGCGGTCTGATAGCTCGCTGTTGACTGGCTGCTGTTTGACATTTTTGTCTTTTAATATAGCGTCGGCCGCTCATTATATTGTAAATGATACCCATTACTAAGATATGGTCTTTATATGTACTCGCACTGTAATGAATTCTCCTCGAAAGTTAACTAGGTTTCCGTCTTGATCAACTATACGAATTTGAAAATGATTAATGCTCCTCACAGCGACTGGAAGGTAAATGACGTGAGTGGGAACTTCTATAATCTTATATCCCGATGGGACTGCTGGGAAAAATTCATATATAGTATGTACTTTGCGATAGTTTATGTAAGAGCCTGTAGTAATATTACACTCTACACGTAAAGTGTTGACTTTGAGTATAGTGACGGGTAAGTCAGAACTATGTGTTTCATTTTCAACGAGCTTGCGTTTAGTAAAGCCTAAAATTGATCCAATAGAATCTTCTGGTTCAAAATGTATTTTTTGACTGCACTGCATGACACTACGTAAAGTATTATTATTTGGTTTCAGGCTAAACGATATACCTTTAGATGCTAATGCTTCTTTGAGAAAGCTTTCAATATCTTCTATTTCGTAGCTATCAGTCGGTGAACTGATAGCTTCTTGACCTTCAATGTAAAATTTATTATAACCAACGTCAATGTTTGGTATTGAATTAAATGTTAATAGCTCAACGAGACCAAGAACGTATTTTTTGTTTGGTATCAAGTCGATCGGTGGAAAATAATATGATTCGAGTACGGATGATGTTCCCGAGAGACTCAATGTCAGTGTATTCTCCATGACAGATTCATATCACATGATAGTCATTCGTCGAATGAGTATTTTTTATACTAGTTGTCTTTTCTATAGTCTGATTAAAAGAAATTTGAGACAAAGATGGCCGCAATTACATGTATTAAAATCTTGATATCTAATATAATTATACATGATTCTATTAACTTTGAGATAAAGCAATAGATCTATAGGCGGCTGTACATTACCAAAACTATCAAAATACATAACCTCATCACCTTTCTTTTTATATGCTATCCAATGAGTACTTGGTCCACGTTTATTATTTAAATTTAGAATAGCTGTCTCTTGATATCGAGGTCCATCGGTCGGTAGAGCATCACACATGAAAACACCTCGAATTTGGAATTTTTAGTATTTTAGCATATTTTCTTATATTATGATCTATCAGTACTCGATTAGGTAAAGTTACTTTGAGCTTTTTTTTTTAAACCTTTTCCACTTGAATATGGTTTCAGATGAAGACCGTAACCTTTACGATGTGGTTTCAAATAAAGTCCTTTACCATTAGCAATAGCTTCCATAGTTTTATTGTGTCTATGAGCTTCTTTCAATTAAATTTGAGCGGCCTTAGCACTGTTAACGGCTTTTGCTATTGAAGCAGCTCCTCCAGCTAAAACTCCAGTGGCGCTCAAAGCGGCAAATAATGGAATTAAAAAAGGAAGAGCTCCACCCACTACACTAGGAATTGGTAGAATACGAGGCATATTTATTTTTCTTCTTCCTCCAGCCTTCTTCACATCTTCTTTAGCGCCTTTTATAGCCGAACGAATGATAAAGAGTGATTTATTACTAGGTACAACACTTCTCGAGGCAGCGTTAATAATTTTTTTCAATGCAATTGATAGATTTTTACTTTTTACATGTGTCTTTCGTCGCTGTCGTTGTTGTTGACGATTTTTTAATCTCTTACCTCGTTTCTTTCCTCGTTTTAAAATTTTAACACCCATACCAAGTTTACTTTTAACTTTCATTATGTTGGCTACAGCAAACGCAGCAACTTTCTCTTCAAAACTACTATCTTTCGCTTGCACTCTATCCCCGGCCTGTTTAGCTAGAATTTTGTCGGCTTCGTTTCTCGCCTCAGTGTTCTCTCGATTCTGAGAATAAGCAATATCGTGATCTTTACAAGCAGCGTCTAGTGGATTTTTACCAGGATCACCACGAGCAAGTCGTTTTTTCAATTTAGTTCCCGGCCCGCAATACTGACAACCAGGTAAATGAGCTTCGAATGGTAAGTTATTAATGATCTTATTCACTAAGCCAGCACCACCAGTCTTTCTTTTGTGACAAATGATCATACCTCATCTGAAGACAAAGTCTTAATGAAACTAAAAAATATATAAACAGTCTTTTTATAGTTAGTAGTCTCATTCGTCTTTCGATCGGTGACTAGAAAACAATATGGACTTTAAAGAGCAACCACTTAAGTTGCAAGTCATAAATTTTGATAATGTGGTTGAGACGGAAAACGAGAAAAAAGACATGGTGAACTACTGTCTGACAGTATACGAGCAGTTTTCTGTGGTCCTAGTAACTGTGGGAAAACTAACTGTTTGCTGACACTAATCACACATCCTAATGGACTTAGATTCGAAAACGTTTATGTTTATTCAAAGTCTCTCAATCAACCAAAGTATAAGTTTTTAAAAGATTTATTGGAACCGATTGACGGTGTACAGTATTATACATTTAGCGAGCATGAGGCAGTTGTTTCACCGGATAAAGCTAATCCAAATTCCATCATGATTTTTGACGATATAGCCACTGAAAAGCAGGACAACGTGAGAGCATTCTTCTGTATAGGAAGACATAAAAAAGTAGATAGTTTCTATCTCTGTCAATCATACGCTCGCATACCGAAGCATCTCATTCGAGATAATGTGAATTTACTAGTTTTGTTTTGACAAGATGACGTGAATATTAAACATATTTACAACGATTATGTTAACTCAGATATGACTTTTAAGAATTTTGCAGCAATTTGTTCAAAATGTTGAAGAGATGATAATCATGGATTTATAGTTATTGGTAGAGATAGACCAATCAATCATGGACGGTATAGAAAAGGATTCGATTCTTTTGCTATAAATATAGCGGAGTGAACGAATGAAGATTATTTAACTTTAGAAATTACAAGCGTCAACATGGCTAATTTTGAAAAAGAAAAGAAGATGCTCGAGCAATTATCTGAGGCTCATGCTACCATCAGACGTAAGTATCAACTAATAAAATGTGACAAAGCTGATTTAGAAAATACATTGAATGAAACTTTTAAACCTATGGTTGATCCATTGAAGAAACTTGTGGAGGTAGCTATTGATAAAACTAACGATAATACTGAACAGGAAACGAACAAGGAGAAGAAAATTACGTTCAATAAAGTTTTCAAGTAAAAAACAACAGCTGACACTCCCTATAAATCTCGATATTTCAAAAGTACTGTTAATGACTTAAATTCTACATTACATCCGCTTGATTCTACATTTGAATCTGCTATGTCTATTGCTGATGCTGCTGATGATGGTGATGATAATGCTGATGGAGACGAATTTAGTAAGACTAGTGAATCATCACTTGATAGAACTGCAATAAATTGAGACAATGTTAGTTCAAATGTAACTACAAAACAACAAAAACAGATATTGGATGACTCGATTGTAGGAAACTATATTCGACTATTGCATGAACCGCAACAGAAAAGTAATTTAGACAAGACATTTGGCGTTCGCTTGCATGAAAATACATATGTCATAGTCAATTCTCCAATTTCTTTGCAAAACGATAATGTGACTGTGAATGATAAAGCATTGAGCAAGACGTCTGGATTAATGGAACTTCTCTTTCGTAAAGAACCTAATTCTAAATTAATCAGTTCATGGGATATTGAAAATTATACAAAAATTCTTGAAATCACTAACGCTCACCGTAAGAGATATGAAACAAATGGAGAATATCGCAATAAGCATGTAAATAAATTCAAAAAGTATATTGGTCCAAATTTATCTTTAAGTGGTAGTGCTAAGAAGCGAAAATTGACCATTGATGGAAGAGGTCTCTTTCCTAACTATAAAATAGCAAGAAACGGAACATTATTTGATTATGTATATTGGGATGATCCAAACGAGCTCGTTGATCGATTGAGATTGCTTATCGCCGAACAAACCGCTGGTAATCCTAGTCATATTAATGAAATTCATTCAATCATTGAAGAATTACATGAAGCTGGCTCTATATATTAAGAGAATCCTAAATATTCCTCAGTAATAAAATGAGTGTTAATGTGTTTGGACGTATATTGAATAAAAAGGAGGGTAATCGAGGTCCTCCTGGTGTAGAGTATAAAATTACTAAAGACGGACAATACGACTTGGATAACAAAAGAATTTCTAATATAGCTGATCCTCAGGAGAGTAACGTAAACGAGGATTCTGTAAACTTACGAACGTTGCAAAAAAACTAGTGAAGCTAACGTCACTACGCTTACGACTACAATAAATAATCTGCAAAAAACTAGTGAAGCTAACGCCGATACGATTACGACTACAATAAATAATCTTAAAAAATCTTTAAATATAATAAGAATACAATTACGATCGTATGGAGAAGCGATTCAATATTTACAAACAAATAATAATGAAAATAATAAGGAGAAATAAATAAAGATTACGCCGTCGGACTTTTCATTCAATTATAACAAATAGATTGAAAAAATGAAACATCAAAGAGTGGTGGATGAGTTACACAAACCAGCACGTCTAAATTATCCTCGTCGAAAAGTCGATATACGTGGAATAGATGAGACGTGGCAAACTGATCTTGTTGAGATGCAAAGCTATTCTAGAGAGAATAAAGGTTTTCGCTATCTATTAACTATTATAGATACGCTCTCTAAATATGCTTGGGGAGTTCTAGTAAAACAGAAAACTGCTACAGATGTCACTAACGCAATGGAGTCTGTATTAAAAAAGGGACGCATTCCTAAAAATCTCCAAGTGGATAGAGGCAAAGAGTTCTACAATATAAATTTTCAAAGTCTAATAAAAAAATATAAAATAAACCTTTATTCTACTTATAACAATCTTAAAGCATCAATTTATGACCGCTTCAGTCGAACACTCAAAAATATTATGTGGAAAAAATTCAGTTTAAGAGGAAATTATAAGTGGATTGACTTTCTCCCCAGTTTAATAGAATCTTATAATAATCGAAAACATCGCACAATAAATATGAAGCCTAAAGACGTGACTAAAGAAAATGAAATGCAGGTCTTGACATGATTTTCTTACGATCATCGTCTTTTCAAAAAACCGAAATTCCAGGTAGGAGATAAAGTGCGAGTGAGCAAGTCTAAACACGTTTTTGAAAAAGGATATACGCCTAATTGGTCTACAGAAATTTTTACTATTCATCGTATTTCGATAACTAAACCTGTAACATATCACCTACTAGATTATCAAGAAAATCCCATTGTTGGTGATTTTTATGAGCAAGAACTACAGAAAGCTATGTATCCTGATATTTATCTTGTAGAAAAAATTTTCAGAAGATGGGGTAATGAAGTCTTCGTAAAATGGCTTGGCTTTGATAATACTCACAATTTTTGGATAAATAAGGAGACTATACAACAATAAATTATAAATATAAATTTATATGTATTGTGACGGTAAACGTTGAATTAGCGCAAATAATATAACCTAATTGCTGCTCGCGGGGGCAGCACCTACTGGGGAGATTAGGAACGTAACGAAGGAATTCGGCACGCGAGCAGACGGAACGCGCGCGCTTGAAATTGAACCTGTGAAGCATTGTCCATCAACGAGTTCACCCGTGTGTACAAGATCAGCTGTCACTACCCGAGTTACCGGAGCCGAATTCCGTTCGCAAATCATCCAGAGGAGAAGTCCAGAGACCGTTGCAGCCGAGGTGCCGTGTAGCTCCTGAGGGCGAAGGCTTGAGCCAGCAGACAAAAACACCGTGCGCTGTAATAACGCTAGTGCGTGCGTGAGGTTTCGCCATCGAGGGCGAAGCCGCGTGCTTATAAGTTCGCGACCCGCGACACAAACAAACAATAGCCCTCTTCTCGAGTGCGACTTACTGGTGTCATCTTCGAGCGTCCGCAAAACAAAGGTAAGCTGGCTAGCTTAATCTTGCGATCGTGGTTGCATGTATAACAATTAATTTCTCGTGTTCGAAGCGTGCATGCAATAGCTCTGTTAACAAAGAGCAGCGAGCGTTCCGACACTGTGTGTCCTCGATGAGCGAGCGCCGATGTCAACATAAACACGCGGGCCGATCCAGTGTAATATTTGATAGACAATAAAAGATTCTGTTCGTGTTATTAACAAGTGCTTTCGACTCGCTTATTCCATATTGCTTCCACTCATTTTCGTAGATTAGTAGATCTATTGGTTGACTGACACCTGTTTCCCCATGCTCTCAGGATTATGTATTGAGCATAGATGATTACATTCGCCCTTCAATTAACTCGCGCGAATAAAAATAATTAAACGGTAAGCCTCCCCGTTACAGTATCTAGCTTGTATTTAAATAAATAATTGTTTTCATTTATAAATATTACATTGTTTTTTCTTATTTCAAGGATAAGAGCCCCAACCTTCGCTCTTACCTGTGAGGTACTTCCGTTTTTTATATTCGACACTAGTGAGTCCATTAAGACAAGTCGAAACCTGCTTTAATAGAAACACTAATGACTCATTTACCTCTCCAGAAAATAAATTTATATAATACAATCTTTATTGAGATATAATAAGATATACAAATACATTTACTTAATATTAAATTGAAATCGATCACATCCATGATATTAAATAAATAATGCATATTTTTGTACTCTATCAGAAAGAAAAATAAAAAGATCCAAATGATGAATTATCGCTCTTGACATTCGGTCCGGTAGAACAATTTCGAACTCACAATCGAGTTCAAGAATAATTCGAGATTCATCTTGTCTCATGAATGTTATTAGATAATTCTCATCTTCATGCAATTCATAATGACTTTTTTTCAGGAAGTATATTGAAAAGCTTCATTCCAATGTTATTCAACATTTCAAAATTTATCTTGCTGTAGGTAAAGAGATCTAGAATGTTACGTATTCTTCTTCTAATACTACTTCTACTACTACTTCTACTACTATTTCTACTACTGCTTTCACTGCTGTTGGTGCTGATGCTGCTGCTGCTACTACTCGATTTTTGAGACAGAATGAAGCTGGTTTTCGAGCCGCCACAACCGCCTCCCTCTACTTTAAATTAGATTTCAATTTTATTTAACATATATATAGTGTGATGATTTTCTAATATAGGACCAAGCATTCGATTCATCAATAATACGAGGTCTGTCCGGAAAGTATCGGGTCTACGTTTATATCTTCGCGCCATAGTGTTCGCGCGACCTCTACCGGACAGAAACGTCAACAGTAAAGTCTCACGAATATATTGGTTACTAACTGACACCTGCCGGACGTATAGTTCATGCGCAGCGTGTCTTTGTTTACAGTGCCTTTTTCGTGTTCGTCGGATTTTGATATTGTCAAAAATGACTGAAAAACAAGATCAACGAATTTGCATCAAATTTTGCTTTCAACTCGGACAAACGACTTCAGAAACTATTGAAATGATGTGAAAGGTCTTCGGAAGCGAGTGTATGAGCAAAACACGAATAAAAGAGTGGTATAAACGGTTCAAGGATGGCCGCACTTCTGTCGATAGTGATTCGACAACAAAAACCGCAGATAATGTTGAGCTGGTGTGACTTGCAATCGAACAAGATCGTCGTATGATTGTGCGAGAATTAGAAGAAGACCTTGGGATACCAAAAACTATCATTTCAGAAATTTTAACCGAAAATTTAGGAACGAAACGCTTGTGTGCGAAATTCATCCCAAAATTGCTCTCAGCAGAGCAGAAGAACATTCGCTTAGAAATCGCTCTGGACGATCTGGAAATGGTCAATAATGATGATAATGTGCTTAGAAAAGTTATTACAGGTGATGAATCATGGGTTTATGGTTATGATCCTGAAACAAAACAACAATCTTCACAGTGGAAGCATTCTGAATCGCCAAGACCAAAAAAGCACGTCAAAGTCGGAGCAATGTTAAGTCAATGTTGATTGTTTTTTTCGATTGTGAAGGTGTTGTACATCACGAATATGCATCAACAGGTCAAACCATCAATAAAGAATACTACGTTCAAATTTTAAAACGTTTGCGTGATGCAGTAAAAAGAAAACAGCCGCACTTTTGGGAAAGTGGTAACTGTCTTCTCCATCACGATAATGCGCCAGCGCATTCATCCAATCTTGTGCAGCAGTTTTTGAGCAAACACAATATCAGATTGCTTCGACAACCTTCATACAGTCCCGACATAGCCCCTTGTGACTTTTGGCTGTTTCCAAAACTAAAAAACCACTCAAAGGACACCGATTCGATGAAAAAACAACGGTTGAAAACAATGCGACGAGTGTACTTAAGGCTATCCCTAAAAGTGAGTTCCAGGACTGTTTTGAAAAGTGGAAACATCGATGGAACCGTGTTATTCAATAAAGTGGGGATTACTTTGAAGGATGCCACCCACCAGATGATAAAGAATAACGCTAACACGAAAATATAAAGGTAGACCCAGTACTTTCCGGACAGACCTCGTATACGTTTCTTGAGTAATACTCGTGATATAACTTTATTCAATTCAGCAATATGTCTTTGGAAACGTTCGTGATCTCGTGCTATCTGCTCCCAAATACCTTTTTTTAGAGTCTTATTCTTCGTATGGAAGATGACGTATTTTAACTTTCTTCGCAAACCATACATGCTTAGAAGAGGAGTGTGATCTCCTGTTGTCTCTTATAGCTGGCATGGCTAACAAGTAACCCTACCCAAGTGTCACTCACCGATTTTAACCAAACTTGGCACATCGTTAGAGCACTAAAAAATATTGAACCCGTGTTTTTTTATTTTGGCCGAATCCACTGTTAAGGGGTAGAAACCACCTCTAATAACCCCTAACCAGGCTAACCCACCTAACTCTGGGTAGAGCGAGTTTGATTAATTATTTTTTCACAAGAAAGTTAACTTCTCAACCCGGATAGGCTAACCCATTTATAACCTGATATAACCAATCCCCACAAATCACTATATCCCTTATAAACCATCCCTATCAACCCCTAAGCAGGCTAACTCACCTAACCCCGGGTAGAGCGAGTTTCATCAGCTGCTTTTCTGTAAGAAAATTAAGATCATAACTACTGATAGGCCAACACAACCTTAACCTTGATATATCTTATCCTAAAAAACCCGTTAAATCCTCATAAATCACCCCTATCAACCCCTAAGCAGGCTAACCTACCTGGCCCTGGGTAGAGCGAGTTTCATCAGCTGCTTTTCTGTAAAAAAATTAAGATCATAACCACTGATAGGCCAACACAACCTGAACCTTGATGTACCTCATCCGCACAAATCCGCACAATCCTCATAAACCGCCCCTATCAATTTCCAAGTATTAAAATGCTTCTATCTTTCAATACATAAAAAATATAAAAAACTTAATTTAAATTAACCTTTAAGGTGTACTATCCTAAAGCTTCAGTTTGGTACACTGTGGATGTATTTACGGTCTCTTTTACAATTCGTATCTTGATTTAATTTTCTATTTTATTAAATTTAAATATATTTTATATTTTATTAAATATAATATTTTTTAACAAAAGTAAATTTTTCTGGAAATATGACAAACATTTTTTTATTAAAGTATAAATATTATATTTAGAGATTTACAAGATCAAAAGTGAATTTTTCACACATTTTTCAATTTTACATCCGGGTATTTTAGTCTTGTATTTACCTTCAGGGTTAAGTTTACGCGCAATCAGATGATATTAATTGATTCTAAGGAATAATATCGAAACGTCAACCTTAAACATCATTTAAAATACCTATACCAACTAAAAACAGAACATAATTTAAATTTATCTACTATCATTTTTTATATCAACTTATAAGAAATAAATTCAAAGAGAAACAGAAGAACCGTGTGGAATAAATAATTTGATAACTTACGAGTATCTTTTTCTTTCTTTTTATTCAATAATAATTCAAATAGCCCACCATGCTGATGAACCCAAAAAATATTTTGAATTTATTGTATTCTGCATTTAATGACCCAGCATATAATATCCAAAGTCAAATAACAGATGAAGAACGATCTTTTGCTTCGTATTTAACAGACCTAATAAAAGTTTCATCGAATACTAAAATTTTTGTTGAAAATTACGAAACTTTATGTTACTATGATGATAGCGTAGAAGCTAATGCTATAAGCGTGGAAGATGAAGTAGAAGAAGATTTCGATGACTATGAAGAAAAAGAAATTTCTGACCAATCAAAGGATGTCGATTTCGATTATAAACAACGAGCAGTTACTTTTTGGCGTAAAAGTAGTACTAAAAAAAGGAGAAGTTTGGATTCAGTAAAGAAAAATTTTAAGATGGTAAAACATGAGAGAATGCTGTACAGATGGGAAAAAGAAATAGAAGAAGGAGGATCCAGATTAGAAAAGTTACGCAATATTTCAAAATACGTTTTACAGCAATTCAATAATGCTACTAAAAATCGTTTACCTGTTCATGATATCGATTTAAAAAGATTGGGGTTATTGGCAAAAGAAAGTGTACAATTAGCTTCAAAATATTTTAAAGCGTCGCCAAAATGGGTGCATAATTTTAAAGTGAAACATGGAATAGTTTCAAGAAAAATTAATAAGTTTGTTACTACTGCACAGTTGACAAATCAATACGAATTGAAACAAGCAGCTTCTGAATTTGTAGACGAGGTATGATCAGAAGTGGAAGCAAGAGGTAAAAAAAATATTTATAATTCTGACCAATCAGGGTTTAATCTAGAGGTTCACGCTGGCCGTACTTTATCAATCATAGGCACCCAAAAAGTAGAATGTCTAGCACAGTCGATAAATTCTTTAACACATAGTTATACAATTCAGCCAATCGTTTCAGCAGATGGAAAACTACACTCACCTTTGTTAATAGTTTTAAAAGAACCTGATGGTAAATTTGGACCATTGGTACAATCTACTATTTATAAAGCAGATAATATTTATGTTTTACCTTCAAAATCAGGAAAACTAACATCTGATATTGTAACTGAATGGTTTAAAAACGTTTTTTTACTTGCAGCTGATACGGATAGTTTATTAATTTTAGATTCTTGGACTGGACAAAATGAAAAAGTGATTGAAAAATTGGATACAGGTATGAAAAATATTCAAATTAAAACTATACCTGCTGGAACGACGGGAATGATACAGCCTTTAGATGTCTATGGATTTAGACCTTGGAAAAATTTTGTAAAAAACTTTTCAGATATAGTTATGTTGTACAATTTTAGCATTAACTTACATTTACGTAATAACATTTTTAAATTACAATCTCTTACGCATAACCAGTTTTCTTCACCACGATTTACAAACATGTTCAAATATGGATGGTACAAAAGTGGTTACGTACTTGAAAAACCAAATAGTTGGCAAATCCCTGTTCAGTATTGTTTTCAACATACTGATGTTAAATGCCACTTTTGTATTCTATTTGGGATTGTCACATGTGCATGGTGCACCAAATGTCTTTGTATAAACCACTTTTTTGCTCTTGACAATGTCGATAAACCACACTATTGTAAGCAATACGTTAATTCCACATAAATATTAAAATAATAATAGTAATTTCATTATGAATATTTTATATTTTAAATAATAGTACATTTTTTATTGTTTCGTGTTACTTTTGTCTTCACTAATTTTATGATATTTAAACGAACTCCACTTACTATAAAAAATCTTTTAAAATTCCAAACGGCCCTTTTCATGGCCAAATGATGTGCAAAATCCGATCGATAACCTCCATGCGGTGCACATTGGGTCACGCTAATGTCGACGGTTCTTCAAAAAGTAATTTCAAATCACAGTTACTGTTATTCTCAAAATATTTGAGGTCAAAAGATTTTTTTCAACTTTTTAAACCTTAAAAAAAATACAAAGATAATACAAGAAAAGTATAGTCGTTGTTACAAAAAAAAGCTTGCGAATGAACATTTTATTTGAAGAAGCTTACTTCCAACGAGTTGGCTGCGGTTTTATTTATTTCTATGAAATTTACAGGTTTTAACTCATTTTTTATACAAAAGTTTTATTACAAAGTAAATTTTTGTTGACCTTTCTCTGGTTATGATCTTTATTTTCCTATAGAAAAGCAGCTGATGAAACTCGCTCTACCCAGGGCTAGGTGAGTTAGCCTGCTTAGGGGTTGATAGGGATGGTGTATAAGGGATATAGTGATTTGTGGGGATCGGTTATATCAGGTTATAAATGGGTTAGCCTATCCGGGTTGAGAAGTTAACTTTCTTGTGAAAAAATAATTAATCAAACTCGCTCTACCCAGAGTTAGGTGGGTTAGCCTGGTTAGGGGTTATTAGAGGTGGTTTCTACCCCTTAACAGTGGATTCGGCCAAAATAAAAAAACACGGGTTCAATATTTTTTAGTGCTCTAACGATGTGCCAAGTTTGGTTAAAATCGGTGAGTGACACTTGGGTAGGGTTACTTGTAAGCTTCTACTACTACATCTTCTTCTTACCACTACTTCGAACAGAATGGGCGTCCTATTAATATCTTATCGCTATTTTAGAATATAACCCCACTATTTCGCTTTTGAGCCACCGAAATCGCCCCCTTCTTTCTTTCTTTTTTTTTTTTTGTTAGGGAATGGTGAGAGGAATTTGTTAGGAATGATCATCGCTCTAATCTGTGAGGTGCTTCCACTACTAACATTGCTTATGAGACCTTTCCACTGAGTCGTAACTCAGCAGAAAGAACGCATAAGTAATTACTTCAACCTCCAAAAAAAAAGGTTTTGAAGGAATAATTAAATTAGGATTAAAGACATAATTAAAATTTTAAATATAAATTCCTTTACTATGTATACATTTACATATTATACTAATTTAATTTTTAAATTCAAAATTCGAGCCTTCTCGATGGTAAATAAACAACTCCTTTTTCTCCATAGTCTCGTATAATTTCTTCAACATATCTTCGTCTTTTTCTAAAGCTAAGTTTACTCGCTCAGGTAGAAAAATTTCAAATTCGTCGTCTACGGTTATTACAACACTGAATCCATAACGAGTATTCAGCCATCTTAATTTCGTTATCATATAGGTGTAGTTATTTTCTAATTGCAACATTGTTTTTCTAGGTAAGAATGACGATTAGACTATTTTGTTGATTGATGAAAAATCCATTCTATAATAAAAAAAATCAATCAATAATTAATACTACTAGGATATAGTTAGAGAGTTACTCGTATATAAGAAACTTACTTTTGAGAGAAAATCTAAAAGTCGAATAGGAGAACTAGAAAGAGAGACTACTGCTGTTGCTTCAACCTACTGCTGAATAACTGCGACGGACTGAGGTGTGTTCTCCGTTTTGTACCATGCGTCCCCTCTCTGAGAACTCGAGCTGCCGTAATTTCCCTCTATTTTCGCCTTATCCCCACTTGAGTAATTTCTCATATGATTCCATTGCCCATACTCCTCCGACTTCAGTCGCCATGTCTACCGTTGTCCCCCACTCTACCGTTGTCCCCACTCTCTCACTATTTTATCCTTAGTCTTTTCCTAACTAAGCCTTCGTTCTCCCCATTATTACTAATCTGTTCTGAGCGACTTCTATCGGAGGTTGGAGGAAGCTCACAACTTTCTTGAGGATTTTCTCCCATTTCTATGATCTTTCTTTTCCTTCGTTGTTCCGCACTCTTGATTTTAAGCTTTGACGTTTCAATAGTTTTGTAATGACCCCATGGAAGTGTATCACGATTTTTATCGAATATACATCGTTTATCATCATATGGATTTAGTGCTACTTTCTGCACTGTTTCTGTTACTTGGTGCAATACACTTCGTATATTGCATTGCTCACGCCTAATAATTTCTAAATCCAATAAACAGTTTCAAAAATCTTCATGATCTATTATTTTTATGACAGTATGTGTTTTTACGCCTTTTGCTTTCTTTATTGCTTGATGGTTTTCTATTAGTATACTATACATTTTACTTCGAAGTCCAATGAATTCTCTCATAATATTACCATTGCATTCATCTTTCATCCTACCGAGAACTTTTTTATTAACTAACAGCATATTAAACTGATTAGTTACATAGTAATCTGATATGTCAAATTTATTGATATCTTCTTTCATTATTTCATATATATCAACATCTTGAAAATCATATACGAGGCTATCTGTATCAGTATAAAGTAATTTTGCTTTATGAGGTAGTCTTTCTTTTATGCAGCCATAGTGGAAGTCATATACTAATGTTTTTGAGAGATCTAGCACATAAAGTCCAATATATATTGGTTTTTTAATACTAATAGACGTCCATGATAACTGTATTGCTACTAAATTTTCATCAAAGATTGATTCTACTATGAAAGTTGGGTTGGGCGATCCGTGCTTCTGCTCCATATTTGCCACTCCATGCACTAATTAATTTAACGTCTTTTCGTTTCCTTTCATCCTCCATAGTCTTTCCGTATACTACATTAATCATGAGTTTATAAAATAACTTTTCAAATTCATTTTTAGCTTGTTTTCTTTTTTCCGTATTCAAATCTACATAAGTTTTAAGCCACGTCTTTTGATTAAACTGAAGTGCTCTCTATATTTGTTTTATTTAGAGTCCGTATTTAATAGTCTGCTTTAGCGCTCTACGATGAATGACATATCGTTCTTTATTATACAGCGTTATTAAAAGTTTTTTTTGTCTTTATCCAGGTGGTGTGTTATGTTCAAGACAAAGTGGAAGGTCCTTATGTTCGTCGTGTAGTTCTTTTGGATACTCTAGATCAACTTCTAAAATATATCCAACCTCATTATTATCGGAAACATTGAAAAAATGAGGCTCATCGATGTTACAGACCCACTTATAATTTTTATATAGTAATGATTGTGTCATCGCCCATCCATATAAATTGTTAACATCAAAGTACATCAAAGTCTTGCTAGGTTCTTTTTCATTATATTCTGAGCCCATATATCGATTATTAGCTTTTGAATATCTATTACAGCATTGACTAATACCTCCTCGAATACCTTTTTGGATGAATGAAACCATGTCTATATCGGTTAAAGATTCTAGCTCAATTTTTGTACACTTTAACATAGCTTTAACTAACTTAACTTTAACATAGCTTTAACTAACTTAACTTTAACATGTTAATCCAGGAGTTGTATAATAGTGTGCTGGGTCGAGTTGATACGCATCCATACAAGTTTTACGAAAATTTTCAAAAATATCGGCCAAGAGTAATACGTCAGTTTTTAAATATAAATCAGAATACTGTCCTAAATCAATGATGTCAAATGCATTCCACACTTTTTGTGCATGCTCATAGTCAGCTTCAGAGATGTTTCTACCTATCAATTGACTATGAAAATCTTCGATATGTGGTAATTGAGTCTGTTTTAATCTTTCAAAACTGTTAACATACTCATATGGAAAAACGCCTTTTCTCTTCAATAATTCTATTTGTGTTTTTGTATATTTATATATCTTAAATTCATGCTCTACGATATTTAGTTTGGTTAAGTGGCCCATTCTCGCTTACGGCGAATGCCTCCAGACCTATATATCATCGATTTTCATGAAACTTGGTAGGATGATTGTTTATACGAAGAACAATATCCGTACAAATTTTTAGGTCAATATATTAATTATTTAAAAAGTTATTAACAATTAAAAAATTTCAACGAATTTTTTTTTTCTATTCATATCTCGCTAACCGCAAAAGCTATCGACACGAATGTTTTTTTAAAATACGCACAAAACTACATACTTTTAAGATAATAATATAGAAAACCATTTTTTTTATTTTTTCAAATGTTATTAACTTTTGAATATAAAAAGTAAATTTTTTTCGATGACGGTAGTCTTGGATTTCAAAAATTCTTTTTCCATTGTATTCCTTGGCCCTTTTTCTATGAAAAACCGTTTTAACATTTTTGTAATCGGCACTTCCAGCCTCGTTATAAACAATAAACTAGTGACGGCGCCGACGCGCCGTTCGGACGGCCGCAGAGGCTCGAGCGGCACACTAACCGATTGTAGCTTTCTTGTTGTATTTGTATTTTTTTTTTACTACAATTTGGTCTTTATTACCTCTATTTTATTATACTATTGTTAACCTAATATCAAATTCAGCTTTTATATTAATAATGAAAATGGGGAAAGCTCTAAATAAAATATTCACTTTAATTTTTGTTTTATTTTGATTAAATACATTTGTACATTTATTATAGATATAACAATGGAATTATAATTAAATAACTACAACACGTTCTGTACAATAAATTCATTAGAATATGATACTTTCTTAATTTTTATCTGTTTTTCATTAAGCGGAATAAAAGCATGAGACATTTGTGTTCCACTAATAGTCTTAGCTTTTGCGAAATCTAGTTTTAGTTCTTCTGTTATTTTTGCGTGCTCTTCGTTTGTACAATACGCAAAAGTCATATTCGGTAATGCTGACACAACCCACTCGTACAATTCTACAGCATTGCTTATATATTTGCCTCTTAAACTAGCTCGCCGGTCTAATCTTTTCACAGTTCCGCCTACTCCATCACACGGACTTTTTCCGTGGTAACTTGCAAAAAAGTGCCACTCTGCATGGATACAATACTTTTGATGATGATGGGCTAAATTAAAAAAATTGTATCGATTCTTGTACTGACTCGCAGCTCCATCAGACACATAAAAAATTTTGTGTACATTGTAGTTCTTACTTTTGATATAATTAATAAGTTTTTCTTGAAACAACGACACTGCTTGACGTTATGTTGAAGGTTTTCGGAAATTATCACAAATGATTCCTTCTCTACCTTACCATTTACTTTTCTATAAATAAAAAATGGATGTACCGTTACTTGAGTGTAACGCCAGTGAGCAGCTTGGACTTCATCTTGATGGGTGCAAACATAATTTTCTGCAAAGTCTGACATCACAACTATTTCATCTTCACTCAAATTTTCTATTGTTTTTCTTACAAAGTCACCCTGACTTTTAGCGATATAATTGTGCAGTCTAAACTCTTTCATAAATTTTTGTCGGAAATGTTGAATGAATTCATTTTTTGTATACTGCACATCAATTAATTGACATCTATTGTCAGTAATAGCCCATTGCTAAAATTCAAGTGTCTCTATTGAATGTGATTGAAGTACATCGAGGATCTTACATAGTATATTATTTACACCAGGACAGTCAAAACATTCATCACAGTGACATGCTTCCGTTGTCTCTGAACATAATGCTTCATCTAAAATTTGTCGATAATTAAAAGGAATGTGGTCTTGCAATTTGAATTTTCTACATATTTTAAGTATAGGTTCTAGTAGCAGTTTAATATTTTGATGACTGATGCAAACACAAACATTATGAAAACGTTTTGATTCGTCTACTAAAATACATTGCGGAGGGCGATATCGACAAAATGTAGAAAACCCAAGGAACTTACCTGTTCCTCAGTAAAAAGAGCAAAAATTTCTTTCATACTGTGTAGCAGTAAACGTTTTTGGAGCTTTTCTGATGACTGTCCTAGTTTTACAGTTTCGGTATCCCTCATACCAGGACATTCTCTACTTATTTCAAAATTGAAGAAAAAATCTTTTACCATCTTAATTTGAACATCTGTTAGAGCTGATGACCTATTGCGTTGCACGGGCTGATAAAATATAGTTTCAGTTTCACGAATTTTTTTTGACTCACGAGCAGCATACATTGTACAACCTATTTTTTTCTGCATTTCAGATAGATTCCAAGTAGAAGGTGCAAATAACAAAATGTTAATTTTTTCTGAATAATTTTCAGCTTTATGGTACTTTAATTTTAAATCCTGCTTAAATTTTCTTTCAAAATCACTTTGATTATCTGTAATGGCATTTTTGGAGTCTTTGAGGAATAATTTACTGAGACTTAATGTGACAGTATGTAGCTTTTTCTGTATAACTTCAAAATTTTTCTTATCGGCTGTGCTTATAATATCTATGTTCAATTGTTTGCACAATTTATTCACTGTTTGAAGCACTTCATTTTGTTGCTGACACAAACTTAAACTAAAATCTTCGTCTCTAGTGCCATTAGTATCAATGAATGGATTTTGAAATGATTCCGAATCGCACGAGTCTATCTCCATCGGCTCACCTTCCTGGCCTACTGGAGAAACAGATCTATTAATTTCTGATTCAATTTTGCTCTGCTTTTCTTGCTGTATATTTCTCACATAATCTTCTATCGAACGTGGAGTCTGATTATTATTGATCAGATTTTTTCGTTCTTTCATGATCCGATAACATACTACTCGGCAACTTTCACACAAAAATTCACCACTTTGCAAAAATGAAGAAAAGGCAGCATAGATCCCATCTGACAATTTTTTGAAATTCCCTCTACGGGCTTTTTCATGTTTATCAAAAATATTTTTGCAATATTTAATGCTTATGGGGCTCATTCTTACCATTTTGAAAGCACAAAACTTCACTGGAATGGCAGACACAACCTTCTACGTGAACGTTCACGAGAAAACTAAATTTGGAGGACGAACCTCAGAGACTTATCTTTCGGCCAGCCTATCTCACACCTACAAATTTTCTTAATAATAAATATTGTCACTCTCACCTACACTATCTATGAGGCCATAAATTAGAACTGTCATTAGTGCGGCACAGCTAATTGCCAGGTGCTTAAGCCTGACGCCAATAAGCTGTCCAACCGGCGCGTCTTAGGGCCCTTAATTATTATAGATTTGTATCACTAACACAAAAGCTGAATTTATTTGATATTAGGTTAACAATAGTATAATAAAATAGAGGTAATAAAGACCAAACTGTAGTAAAAAAAAATACAAATACAACAAGAAAGCTATAATCGGTTAGTGTGCCGCTCGAGCGTCTGCGGCCGTCCGAACGGCGCGTCGGCGCCGTCACTAGTTTATTGTTTATTACGAGGCTGGAAGTGCCGATTACAAGAATGTTAAAACGGTTTTTCTTAGAAAAAGGGCCAAGGAATACAATGGAAAAAGAATTTTTGAAATCCAAGACTACCGTCATCAAAAAAAATTTACTTTTTATATTCAAAAGTTAATAACATTTGAAAAAATAAAAAAAATGGTTTTCTATATTATTATCTTAAAAGTATGTAGTTTTGTGCGTATTTTAAAAAAACATTCGTGTCGATAGCTTTTGCGGTTAGCGAGATATGAATAGAAAAAAAAAATTCGTTCAAATTTTTTAATTGTTAATAACTTTTTAAATAATTAATATATTGACCTAAAAATTTGTACGGATATTGTTCTTCATATAAACAATCATCCTACCAAGTTTCATGAAAATCGATGACATATAGGTCTGGAGGCATTCGCCGTAAGCGAGAATGGGCCAAGTATGAAGCCAATTTTTCGAGAGATGATGGCATAAAACGAAACGAATCAATAAATCGAATCTTTATAGTACTACCGTCCACGTGTTTTGTGAAAGCTATATATCTTTCCTTGTTTTCAGCTAAAACAGTCACATTTTCCTCAAAATCAGAGCTAGTAGCTATTTGTTTTATTATAAAATGAGAATCGTATCCAGTAAGGTTATGGAAGACGACTGGTATAAAATAAGGATTCTTATAATTTAAATTACAAGATGCGTGAGCAGTACCTCTAAATCGGCCCGTCAAATAACAATGATCTCTAACTCTTGTTTCATCACGTTGAAAATATTTTCTACAAATATGACACACTTTGCTCATCTTGAAATCCATTTGATTACGCCATGAAAGATTCATTTCTATTGCATTCTTATATATTTGATCCATTTCATCTAACAAAATCTGAAATTGTTTGATAATAATCCATTGTGCGGATGATTGTTCTTCATTCAGTTTTTTTCTATACATCATAAAGACTGATTTGGAATCGTCATAAATACATTTTATATAAATCCCCACGCTAAAGGATTCATGATCTTGGAAGGATCGTCCATTATTTACTGGTTTCAATAAGCTCTCTAAATCACCATATATAATAAACGGAAACATTTCTTTTCGATCATAATGATTCAATTTCAGAAAAGGAAAATTAGGTAGATTAACTCTATATTTATTTAATTTTGAACAATCTGTCTCGTGAATATTCAATTTTTCTTTATTATTAAAATAGTGGAGACAGCGTTCACATAGATAAATTTGTGCAGTATGTTTCGTTACTTGACTTCGAACAAGAGCAGATAAGTTTTTAATCCATACATAGTGGCATTTTAATTTGAAATTATCATTGTTATTTGATCTATTAGATTTTTCTGTTTCATTCTCATTAATATAATCGCTTTGTAGTAACAAAAGATTTACATGTTTATTTTGTTTTAAAGTTGATATATAATATGGTGAGACTTCGAATTTAAAACGGTATTTTTTTAGTATGTATAGATTTATTGAAATACTATTTAATTTTTCAAATTTAGGAATATTCTTTATTTCAACAGGAAAGTTTATATCATCGAATTTCAATTCATTCGCAAAGGGCATATAATTTTGAACTCTTTTGCTATGAAATCTAGCTGGATGAAGACAGGCAAGCACAGCCCGTTTAAAACATTCTGCAACGGTAGTCGATTCAATTAATCGAACCGTTCGCGATTCTGATTTTCGCGCGTTAGTTCTAAGTATTGAGAGAGAGAGAGAGAGGGGACGCGCGATCTTTTGAATTAGCAGTTACGTCTCAGCTGTTACTTGTGTAGTACCGCCAAAATAGTTTAGCACAGTGTTCCAACTATTTGCCAATAAAAAAGTTTACTTGGATTTTGGATACGTGTGCAAGGGTGAGCAAGGAAGCAGCAACAGTAGCAGCATCACGGAAGCAGCAGCAAAAGCAACAGCTATTATACAGCAGATTTGCAATCGAGGCAGCACAGCTGATTCTGATCTGAGGAGCACCTTTAATTTGCTTCAACAATTACGGCTGATCACCGTAATTGCACCGCAGGGTAGGTGCACCTCCCTTAATTATCGTGTGATAAAATACATTTGGTATTTTGTCCAACGGTGTTAGCGTTAATTTTTTGTATTCGCGTCGAGCGTTAGATCGCGCCAATATTCGTATCTTCTCTCTCTCTGTCTTTCTTACCGAAAGTTATTTAATTGTAAATCCTATTCGCGTGCGTCAGTCTTTCGGCCCGACAAAGACTGTAGAGATTTTTTATTAATAAAATCTATTAAACTTATTCGCCGATTTCGTCATATAATTTTTCCTAATAGCTTAAACAATTGAAAAAGGCTTAGGTTTTAATCCGATTATAGCTAGGGGATTAAGTGGATTAGGAGCAAAGTCGATTACACTTAAAACTCATCGAGTATCACAAGGCACGTGACTTAAGGTGAGTTCAACTCTGCTTGATCGAAGACAACTAAGTTAAGTCAGCTGACGTTAAGGCGAATACACGTATTAACATACGTGTTAACGGAGCGGCGGTTTGCTCTGCATCGTGGGAGTTTGCTCTTAAATAAATTTCTCATTTTGCAGATTTATCTCCCCCGTTACAATTCATTATCTGTATTTTGAACGTTGATAATTGCTTTTTTATCTGCTATTTGTTTTGGTAGTTGAATATATGAGCCAGGTTTGAAAGGATTAAATTTATTTATATTAACAGTAATACCGATGATAGTTTTTAATGTCCAACTGGAATCTTTTTCTTGAAATTTTTCTAAATTTTTAAGTATAACATCTTCAATACTTTCTCTAAACCATAATTTAAGATCTGTCGTTCTATAAATAGAAACATTTTCGGTGTTGAAATACTTTACTTGAATGTCCTCTACATTATCTTTTATTACGGTAAATTAAGCTGACATTTCTATATTTATTTTTAGAGAATTATAAATTGAAAGATATTTTGGTATTTGTAACTGTAATAGATTATTTGCTGCTTTTAAGAATGGCTTTATATCTGTATGTTCTTGATTGGTTATGAATGCAGTAATGATACGTTTTTCAAATGCTGAATTTATTTCATGCCAAATAACTCCGTCCCCTTCAATTTGGTTTGGAATCACTCGTAATGAATTAACATTTGCTCCGAGTTTTATGGAATTATTTAAATTAATTTCGATTGAATTCAAATGAGTAGCGCAAGTTTGACATCTCTGTCGTATTGCTCTACTTAAGTTAGGCTGTAACATATATTCTTCAAGAGAATTCTAAAATCATCCTTATTAGCATCTGAGTTGTAATAGGCTTTCCGTAAATTGCGTACTGTATTTTCAAAATAAGAAATAGAAGCCATTGTAATGAAAATGCACGTAGGATAACTAATAATGCTACTACTACTACTACTACTACTACTACTACTACTACTACTACTACTACTACTACTACTACTACTACTACTACTACTACTACTACTACTGCTTGTCACAGCTAAGAAAGCTAGTGAAGCGGGCTGTCTCAAAAGACTGCGCTCTTTTCCAATCGAGCACGGCTTTTAAGCACTATGGTGGCGCTGAAAGTAACGGTTTCGACGCTTTAGGTTGAAGAGGAGGTAGTCAGACGAAAGGTGGGAGGTGGGTGGGTGGGTGGGTGATGGCTGCGCCTAGCAAGCTAGAGACGCTACACCCTCTCCGAGGGCTCACACTCAGCCAGCATAAGCTTACTAAGCGTCCTATTAACGAAGGAGAGCGAGAGAGAGAGATATGTATATAGAGAGAGAATGAGAGAGACCATCATATAGTTTATCAAACACCCTACCGACTTCTACAGCATCCTACCTTAGGATAGGATAGAACCTAGGACCTCCTAGCGTCCTAGCGACCCCAGAAATCCCTGAGTCGTGATTTTTAAACTTGTACATCTATATTTTTCAAAATTTCGGAACCACCATCATGAATCCGCCATCTTAAATTGAAAATTTCAAGAATCTGACTTCACATTTGTGATCAGCAACCCTGAAAATCCCTGAGTCTAGATGTTTAAAATTGTACATCTTTTTTTTCAAAATTTCTGAACCGCCATCTTGAATACGCCATTTGGAATTCGTGCTTTCAAAAATCTGACTTCAGATTTGTAATCAGCGACCCCGAAAACCCCTGAGTACAGATTTTCAATTTGTTACACATGTTAGACTTTTCAAAAATGCATTTTACAAAAATGGCATTTTTTTATGTTTGTTTGTTTATATAACAATTATAATAAACAATTATGAAGCGTGGGTTTCGACTCGTGAAAGGGAGTAGACGTATCTTGACTGTGAGTGCGAGTTTTGGTGAGAAAGTTTGAGAGGAAAAGTGTTTGAGGAGAGAGACATAAGTAAAAAGAGCATGGTGGCGGAAGAGAAGTGGAGTAAAGAGAGAGGGGCTTGGAGAAGAGCAGGGAAAAGCAGAGAAAGAGAAATGAAGAAAAAAAGAAATGTTGAGGTTAAGAGAGAAAATTAGGAAGCGGGAAGGCAAGTAGAGAGGAGTGGAAGTAAGAAGTAAAGGCGGAGACAGAAAAGGTAAGACAGGGAATAAAGGTGAGATCACGAGTAGAATTAGAGAGACGAGATAAGGCGTACGGGATAGTGATGGAAAGATTTGTGACAACTGAAAAATTAAGAGAAATGTGGAAGGATGGATAAGAAAGGCCCAGAGGAGGAAAAGAAGAAAAGAGTAAGGGCGATGAGGGGGAGAGAGAGCGGAGAGGGGCTAAGGGAGAATATTAGAGGAGAAATGAGAGAGGCAAAAAGATGCAAGAGTGAAAGTGAGGGGAGCGGGATGGAAGGGGAGGGGGGAGAAGTCTTGGACGACACGATAAGAGAACTGGGAAAAAGTAGTGGTGCAGAAGATATAATGGAAAAGATACGGGCAGATATAAGGAATTTAAGAGAGGTGTGGAAAGAAGAAACTAGAGAATGGACAGAAATGTTTAAAGAAATGATGGAAAAAATGGAAAGAATGGAGACAGAGGGGAAAAGAAGAGAGAAAGGTGGGAGAAAGAAATAGGAAAAGTTAGGAGAGAACAAGAGAGAGAGAGAGAGAAGAAAGAAGGAGAGAGACGAAGGAAGAAAGGGAAAACTCAGAGCGTAGAGAAAAGAAACTTCAGGTAAAATGGGGAGAGAGGATAAACCGGTTGGAAGAAGCGTGCGTGAAATTAAAAGAAAGTATAGAAGGAGGAAATGAGCAGCAAAGAGGAACAGAAATAAGCAATAAGGAAGAAATAGAGTATATGAAAGAAAAAATGGATAGAGAATGTAGGATAAACAATATAATAGTGACAGACTTAGAGGGTGGGTTAAGATGGGAAAAGAAGGGAGAGGCAGAGGACTGGTTAAGACAGGAACTAGAAAAGAAAGGGGAGATAGTGAATCTGAGAAGGATAGGAGGGACAGCGGGGAGGGATGATCGGAGAGAAAGAGGAAAAAAGATGTAGCAAATTAGATGCACTTCATAGGAATAAAAGAAGGAATTATGAATAGGAAAAAAAGCTGGGACAGAAAAAGATATACATCAGAACTGGACGTGGAAGCAGAGGAAGATAAGAGAGAAAGTAAGAAGGAAAGCGAGAGAAATAAAAAGTACAGATAAAGAGGTAAAGATGTGGCATAACGCGGTGAAGTCAGAGGAAGAAGAATGGTGGTGGAGCGAGAAAGAGGGAAAAATGGTAGGAAAAACGGCGCGGCGGAAGGGTTTCGAAAACAATAGGGAAAAAAGAGAGAGAGAGGAGGGAAAAAGAGAGAGAGGGAAGAGAGGCAGTAAAGATACTATTCTGGAACGTGGCTGAGATTAGGAGCATAGAGGAAGACGACTGGGAATATGTTAGGAGATTTGATATAATAGGGCTAACCGAAACCTGGGTGAAAAGGCAAGAGGCGAAAACTGGGGTGGAGAAGTAACTGAAAGGGTATAACATAGAGTGGAGAAACTCAAGAAGGGAAGGAAGAAGGGGGAAAGAAATAGGGAGAGGAATAATGCCGGTAAGAGAGAGGAAAGGGTTGAGTAAGGTTGAATGGAAGAAAGCAAGGACACGTGAGGTAAGAGCAGGAGAAATAAAGATCGGAGGGAGGAAATACATGATAGCAACGGTGTATATGCAACATGAGAAAAAGGAAAATTATGAATACCGCGAAGAGATGGAGGAGAACAGAGGAAAAACAATAATTATAGGAGGTGACTTCAACGCAAGAACAGGAAATCAAGGGAGAGAATGGGAGACAGAAGAAAACCTAGATGAAATAAAGGTTAAGGATAAAATGTTAAACGCAGAGGGAGAAGAAATGTTAAAATGGCTACGAGAAATGGGTTTTGTGATAACGAATGGGAGAAAAGAAGGAGATGAAGAGGGAGAAATAACATATATAGGAGTGAGAGGAATATCAACGATAGATTATGTAGTAGGTAACGAGGAAGGTGATGAGGCAATAAAAAGAGTTTAAATAAAAGAGAGGGTGAAGTCGGACCACTTACCAGTAGAAGTAGAATTGGGAGATAAAATAGCAGAAGAAAGAAAAGAAGAGAAAGAAAGAATGGTAGACGACTGGAGCGAAGAAGGTATAAGAGAGTATTAGAGATGGATAGACGCAATAGAGGGAACAGAAAAATGGAAAGATATAAAAAATAGAGTGAGGAACACCGTCGTAAAAAAGAAGATAAGGGAAAAAAAGGATCAAAAAAAGCTGGTAAAGAGAAGAATGTAGGATAAAAATGGCTAGGATGATGGCAGAGTTAAATAAGGTAAGAAAAGGGAAAGGAGACAGAGGCAAATTCCTTGAAGCAAAGAGAGAATACAGAGAGGAAATAAGAAAAGCGAAAGAATCTGAGAGGAAAAGAGGGGCAGAAGAAAAAAGAAAAGATAAGATGAGAAGAAACTTTCTGGGATAAAGTGAATTGCAATAGGAAGAAAAGAATTGGATTAGATGAAAATATAGGAAAAGAAGAATGGTTAAAGCACGTCATGGAATAATTGGGAGAGAAAGGAAGAAAGCAAAGGGGAAGAAACCGAAGACAGCGAAGGAGAGGAAAGTGAAGAAATCAAAGTAAGAGAAGTAAAAGAGGTAATAAGATAGATAAAAAAGAAAAAGGCGGTAGGAAAAGATGATATAGCAAACGAAGGGTGGATGGAAAGCACGGAAGGCTTGTTAAATGATATGACAAAATGCTTAAACGGAATATGGAACAGAGAAGAATATCCGGAAGAATGGAGGAAGGAAATAATATTACTAATATATGAGAAAGGGAGGAAAGAAGAGTAAAAAACTATAGAGAAATAACGCTGATGAACACGGTATATAAAATATATGCGGAAATACTGAGGAAAAAGCTGGAAAGAGAACTAGATGCAAAAGAAATGCTAAGCGATACGCAGATGGGATTCAGGAAGAAAAGAAGAACAATGAACGCAATATATATATATATATATATTAAAAACAATAATAGGGAAGGAAATAATTGAAAAAGATGAAAACTGTATGTATTCTTTGCCGACATGAAGACCGTTTTTGACAAGATAAAAACATAAGAGCGGAAAAGGTAGATCTCCGAGAGAGAGGGGAAGAGAAGATTAAGATTAACAGAAAAATGAGAAGAAAAGCTGAACAGACAGGCGCAGAAGACAGAGACTCAAGAGTTGCAGACACACCTACATACGTACATATATACACAAAACACACACACGCACATACACACACAAAACACATACATTAATAACTACACAAACTAGACACGAGACACAAATAGTAGAGAAGAATTGTAAACCAAGTGTAACATAGGTTGTAAATAAATATATATATATATAATAAACAATTATGACAAAGAAACCATTTTGTTATGTTCTCTTACTAATAATTTAATATGCGAACCAGAAAACCGGACATTAATACATTAATATTTGATTAAATAGCGAAAAGCTGAAGTTAAGTTGGTGGTGACCCACATTACCACCGTGTAACAAAGGGTTAAGCAAAAAAGAAAATGATTATATTTCAAAGAATTTGCAAAATTCATCAACTTTTCCACCAATCGGTCATACGTTTGGAATAAAACAAAAATACTAAAAAACAGCTGCTGCAAAACTAATTACAGTAGCCAGAATTATTTAGAAGAAAGGAAATCTAAAAGTGTTAATTGCATAAAGAAATTTACCCTCCCCGGGTCCAATCACGATCCTAACTATTTACTCCAATGTCATGATAATAAATTTTTTGATAATCTTTTTGCCTTCGCCGAATTCAACAGATTTCTTGACGCTCGCGGCAACATATCTGCCCCATTATATACAAGCTAGAACTTCTCGACATTTTCAACGCCATGTATCGTGATAGCGAATTCCCGGAAACATGGAAACACTCCTTCCTACACATGGTTAGCAAAAGCGATCAAAGCAGAGTTAGACCAATAGCACTCACCTCATTTGTAAACTTTTCAAAGCATTAATCAAACACAGACTAGAATGGTAGTTAGAACAGAATGACCTTCATTCCAAAAATCGGTCCGGCTTTAGAAAGGGCAAATCATGTAGCGATAATCTGGCCCATTTAACTCATCTAATAGACGAAGCAATAGCCTGTAACTATGAAGCAATGGCAAATTTTCTCGACGTATCGAATGCCCTTAACAATGTTTTACTAAGTTTATTATTAGATAAATTAGGTGAGTTTAGTTGTTCAAAAAATGATAAAATTCTCCGCATTCCTCACTTAACTATTCAAAAGTTTTTTAAATAAATATCAGTAAGAGCAGCTTGTTTTTCTTCCGCCTTGGGACTCGAGATTAATAAAAGTATCAATAAAAACGCCTCAATCTTTATAGCAGAAGCTATAGTATTGAACTGTCCAATGGATATCGCACTAGAAACAAGTGAGCATAACATTTTAATATTTTTTGACTCTTTAAGCGTGCTCCAATATTTGTCTAGCACAAAGACCAACGTTAAAATAAATTATTACGCACTCCTAATCAAACAAAAATATAAAATGTTCAAGATAAAATTTCCGACATCTACTTTGAAAATTTACTGGATCTCTGCACATTTGGGAATTTTAAAGATTGAAAATGTTAATAATCTTGCCAAACAAGCCACAGAAAAAAAACTCGAACAAATCAATGAAGTCCCATATACCGACTTATTCCTTCGCTTACGACAAATCGCAACAGATTGTACAAATGATACTATCAGAACTCAGGGCATCATAAAAGAAATAAATAATTCAATTACTATTATAATGAAATAAGTAAACCCTGATTTATTAGGAAAAAATTAGCAAGAGACCTGATAATGTTAATTAATCGTGCGAGAGTCAATCACTATCACTTAACCGAATCACTAGATAAAATCAACATTAAAAATAAGCCTAATTGCAAGTGCGGTGAAAAAACAGAAAATATTAATCATGTTGTCTGGCAATGTAACCTATACAACAACCAAAGAAAAACATGATTACAGTAATTGTTTACGCTTAGAGTGCAGCTACTCCTATGTATAGAATCTATATAGCGAACCCGAATATTGAAGCATGTAAAATAATCTTAGCGTTTTTGAACAAATGTAATCTTAGAATATAATGTAATCCAATAGCAATGTTAAATACAATGTACTATAAATAAATTTATAAGTAATCACACTGTAAAGCAAAATAAACTTGTAAGTTCGAAAGCTTCAGTAAATATATATATATATATATATATATATATATATATATATATATATATTGTGAAAAAATGTAAGACAAGTAATTATAAATTTCTTATAAGTTAGGCAGTTCAGAGATTACAAAAAGCGTAGGGTAAGATTACAAAAATTTCATTGCTTGGATTTAAATAAGATTCATTAATTTTATTTGAATTAATTTTATGGTTTATTATGTAATTATTTATTTATTTTTAATAAGTAGAACAACTATCCTTACTTAATTCTTGCGATGATTGTTTGTAATTAACATTAAATAAGTAGATTGTAACAGGGGAGATTATCTGAAAAATTGGAAATTTATTTAAGAACAAATTCCCACGATGCAGAGCAAACCGCCGCTCCGTTAAACACGTATGATAGTACGTGTATTCGCCTTAACGTCAGATGATTTATCCTAGTTGTCTTCTATTAAACGGAGTTGAACTCATCTTAAATCACGTGTCTTGTAACACTCGTTAAGTTTTAAGTGTGAGCGACTTTACTCCTAATCTTCTTAATCCCCTTGATGTAATTGTATTAAAACTTATGCATTTTCCAATTTCTTAAGCTACTAGGAAAATTAAATTACGAAAACGGCGAATAAATTTCACAGACTTTAATTAATAAAAATTACTACAGTCTTTGTAGGGCCGAAAGACTAACGCACGCGAATAGGATTTTACAATTAGTAATATTAGGTGAGAAAGAGAGAGAGAGAGTAGATTCGAATTCTACCGCGAACTAACGCTCGACGCGAATACAAAAATTAACGCTAACACGATTAAACAAAATACCGAATGTATTTTGTATCGCATGTAATGACGGAAGGTGCACCTACCATGCGGTGCAATTATGGTGATCAGCCGTAATTGTTGTTGCAAAAAATCTCAACTGCCGCTGCCCCTCGATTATCAGCTGCGCTGCCTCGATCTACCTCAATATAACTTTGTTGCTGCTTCTGTACTGCTGCTATTATCTGTCACGGAAATGCCGTTGCACTCACGCACGTAATTGACCCAAAGTAAACTTTATTTTTGCGAAACAAAGTGCTAAACACAAATCGGCGGTAAACTCTCCTGAACAGCTGAGGCGAAACGGCCTATTCAAAAGATCGCGTGCCCTCTCTCTCTCTTAACTGTTAGAACTAACGCGCGAGAAGTAGAATCGCGAACGGTTCGATTAATTCACTCGACTACTGTTGCAAGATACAAAAATTTTCAGTCCTGTATTTCCTCTCTTAATTTATTAGTTACTTCTATCTTTAAAATTATGTATACTTAGAATTTATAAGAAGCAAACTATTCTCCACGTTATTACTCAGAAACACTCAATTATCTACGAGGTCTGTCCGGAAAGTATCTTACCTTTATATTTTCGTGTTAGCGTTATTCTTTATCATCTGGTGGGTGGCATCCTTCAAAGTAATCCCCACTTTATTGAATAACACGGTTCCATCGATGTTTCCACTTTTCAAAACAGTCCTGGAACTCACTTTTAGGGATAGCCTTAAGTACACTCGTCGCATTGTTTTCAACCGTTGTTTTTTCATCGAATCGGTGTCCTTTGAGTGGTTTTTTAGTTTTGGAAACAGCCAAAAGTCACAAGGAGCTATGTCGGGACTGTATGAAGGTTGTCGAAGCAATCTGATATTGTGTTTGCTCAAAAACTGCTGCACAAGATTGGATGAATGCGCTGGCGCATTATCGTGATGGAGAAGACAGTTACCACTTTCCCAAAAGTGCGGCTGTTTTCTTTTTACTGCATCACGCAAACGTTTTAAAATTTGAACGTAGTATTCTTTATTGATGGTTTGACCTGTTGATGCATATTCGTGATGTACAACACCTTCACAATCGAAAAAAACAATCAACATTGACTTAACATTGCTCCGACTTTGACGTGCTTTTTTGGTCTTGGCGATTCAGAATGCTTCCACTGTGAAGATTGTTGTTTTGTTTCAGGATCATAACCATAAACCCATGATTCATCACCTGTAATAACTTTTCTAAGCACATTATCATCATTATTGACCATTTCCAGATCGTCCAGAGCGATTTCTAAGCGAATGTTCTTCTGCTCTGCTGTGAGCAATTTTGGGATGAATTTCGCACACAAGCGTTTCGTTCCTAAATTTTCGGTTAAAATTTCTGAAATGATAGTTTTTGGTATCCCAAGGTCTTCTTCTAATTCTCGCACAATCATACGACGATATTGTTCGATTGCAAGTCACACCAGCTCAACATTATCTGCGGTTTTTGTTGTCGAATCACTATCGACAGAAGTGCGGCCATCCTTGAACCGTTTATACCACTCTTTTATTCGTGTTTTGCTCATACACTCGCTTCCGAAGACCTTTCACATCATTTCAATAGTTTCTGAAGTCGTTTGTCCGAGTTGAAAGCAAAATTTGATGCAAATTCGTTGATCTTGTTTTTCAGTCATTTTTGACAATATCAAAATCCGACGAACACGAAAAAGGCACTGTAAACAAAGACACGCTGCGCATGAACTATACGTCCGGCAGGTGTCAGTTAGTAACCAATATATTCGTGAGACTTTACTGTTGACGTTTCTGTCCGGTAGAGGTCGCTCGAACACTATGGCGCGAAGATATAAACGTAGACCCGATACTTTCCGGACAGACCTCGTATTATTGATGAATCGAATGCTTGGTCCTATATTAGAAAATCATCACACTATATATATGTTAAATAAAATTGAAATCTAATTTAAAGTAGAGGGAGGCGGTTGTGGCGGCTCGAAAACCAGCTTCATTCTGTCTCAAAAATCGAGTAGTAGCAGCAGCAGCATCAGCACCAACAGCAGTGAAAGCAGTAGTAGAAATAGTAGTAGAAGTAGTAGTAGAAGTAGTATTACAAGTAGTATTATTTACAAAATTTTTCCAAGGTCTAAATCCATAGACATCTAAAGGCTGTATCATTCCCGTCGTTCCAGCAGGTATAGTTTTAATTTGAATATTTTTCATACCTGTATCCAATTTTTCAATCACTTTTTCATTTTGTCCAGTCCAAGAATCTAAAATTAATAAACTATCCGTATCAGCTGCAAGTAAAAAAAACGTTTTTAAACCATTCAGTTACAATATCAGATGTTAGTTTTCCTGATTTTGAAGGTAAAACATAAATATTATCTGCTTTATAAATAGTAGATTGTACCAATGGTCCAAATTTACCATCAGGTTCTTTTAAAACTATTAACAAAGGTGAGTGTAGTTTTCCATCTGCTGAAACGATTGGCTGAATTGTATAACTATGTGTTAAAGAATTTATCGACTGTGCTAGACATTCTACTTTTTGGGTGCCTATGATTGATAAAGTACGGCCAGCGTGAACCTCTAGATTAAACCCTGATTGGTCAGAATTATAAATATTTTTTTTATCTCTTGCTTCCACTTCTGACCATACCTCGTCTACAAATTCAGAAGCTGCTTGTTTCAATTCGTATTGATTTGTCAACTGTGCAGTAGTAACGAACTTATTAATTTTTCTTGAAACTATTCCATGTTTCACTTTAAAATTATGCACCCATTTTGGCGACGCTTTAAAATATTTTGAAGCTAATTGTACACTTTCTTTTGCCAATAACCCCAATCTTTTTAAATCGATATCATGAACAGGTAAACGATTTTTAGTAGCATTATTGAATTGCTGTAAAACGTATTTTGAAATATTGCATAACTTTTCTAATCTGGATCCTCCTTCTTCTATTTCTTTTTCCCATCTGTACAGCATTCTCTCATGTTTTACCATCTTAAAATTTTTCTTTACTGAATCCAAACTTCTCCTTTTTTTAGTACTACTTTTACGCCAAAAAGTAACTGCTCGTTGTTTATAATCGAAATCGACATCCTTTGATTGGTCAGAAATTTCTTTTTCTTCATAGTCATCGAAATCTTCTTCTACTTCATCTTCCACGCTTATAGCATTAGCTTCTACGCTATCATCATAGTAACATAAAGTTTCGTAATTTTCAACAAAAATTTTAGTATTCGATGAAACTTTTATTAGGTCTGTTAAATACGAAGCAAAAGATCGTTCTTCATCTGTTATTTGACTTTGGATATTATATGCTGGGTCATTAAATGCAGAATACAATAAATTCAAAATATTTTTTGGGTTCATCAGCATGGTGGGCTATTTGAATTATTATTGAATAAAAAGAAAGAAAAAGATACTCGTAAGTTATCAAATTATTTATTCCACACGGTTCTTCTGTTTCTCTTTGAATTTATTTCTTATAAGTTGATATAAAAAATGATAGTAGATAAATTTAAATTATGTTCTGTTTTTAGTTGGTATAGGTATTTTAAATGATGTTTAAGGTTGACGTTTCGATATTATTCCTTAGAATCAATTAATATCATCTGATTGCGCGTAAACTTAACCCTGAAGGTAAATACAAGACTAAAATACCCGGATGTAAAATTGAAAAATGTGTGAAAAATTCACTTTTGATCTTGTAAATCTCTAAATATAATATTTATACTTTAATAAAAAAATGTTTGTCATATTTCCAGAAAAATTTACTTTTGTTAAAAAATATTATATTTAATAAAATATAAAATATATTTAAATTTAATAAAATAGAAAATTAAATCAAGATACGAATTGTAAAAGAGACCGTAAATACATCCACAGTGTACCAAACTGAAGCTTTAGGATAGTACACCTTAAAGGTTAATTTAAATTAAGTTTTTTATATTTTTTATGTATTGAAAGATAGAAGCATTTTAATACTTGGAAATTGATAGGGGCGGTTTATGAGGATTGTGCGGATTTGTGCGGATGAGGTACATCAAGGTTCAGGTTGTGTTGGCCTATCAGTGGTTATGATCTTAATTTTTTTACAGAAAAGCAGCTGATGAAACTCGCTCTACCCAGGGCCAGGTAGGTTAGCCTGCTTAGGGGTTGATAGGGGTGATTTATGAGGATTTAACGGGTTTTTTAGGATAAGATATATCAAGGTTAAGGTTGTGTTGGCCTATCAGTAGTTATGATCTTAATTTTCTTACAGAAAAGCAGCTGATGAAACTCGCTCTACCCGGGGTTAGGTGAGTTAGCCTGCTTAGGGGTTGATAGGGATGGTTTATAAGGGATATAGTGATTTGTGGGGATTGGTTATATCAGGTTATAAATGGGTTAGCCTATCCGGGTTGAGAAGTTAACTTTCTTGTGAAAAAATAATTAATCAAACTCGCTCTACCCAGAGTTAGGTGGGTTAGCCTGGTTAGGGGTTATTAGAGGTGGTTTCTACCCCTTAACAGTGGATTCGGCCAAAATAAAAAAACACGGGTTCAATATTTTTTAGTGCTCTAACGATGTGCCAAGTTTGGTTAAAATCGGTGAGTGACACTTGGGTAGGGTTACTTGTTAGCCATGCCAGCTATAAGAGACAACAGGAGATCACACTCCTCTTCTAAGCATGTATGGTTTGCGAAGAAAGTTAAAATACGTCATCTTCCATACGAAGAATAAGACTCTAGAAAAGGTATTTGGGAGCAGATAGCACGAGATCACGAACGTTTCCAAAGACATATTGCTGAATTGAATAAAGTTATATCACGAGTATTACTCAAGAAACGTATACGAGGTCTGTCCGGAAAGTACTGGGTCTACCTTTATATTTTCGTGTTAGCGTTATTCTTTATCATCTGGTGGGTGGCATCCTTCAAAGTAATCCCCACTTTATTGAATAACACGGTTCCATCGATGTTTCCACTTTTCAAAACAGTCCTGGAACTCACTTTTAGGGATAGCCTTAAGTACACTCGTCGCATTGTTTTCAACCGTTGTTTTTTCATCGAATCGGTGTCCTTTGAGTGGTTTTTTAGTTTTGGAAACAGCCAAAAGTCACAAGGGGCTATGTCGGGACTGTATGAAGGTTGTCGAAGCAATCTGATATTGTGTTTGCTCAAAAACTGCTGCACAAGATTGGATGAATGCGCTGGCGCATTATCATGATGGAGAAGACAGTTACCACTTTCCCAAAAGTGCGGCTGTTTTCTTTTTACTGCATCACGCAAACGTTTTAAAATTTGAACGTAGTATTCTTTATTGATGGTTTGACCTGTTGATGCATATTCGTGATGTACAACACCTTCACAATCGAAAAAACAATCAACATTGACTTAACATTGCTCCGACTTTGACGTGCTTTTTTGGTCTTGGCGATTCAGAATGCTTCCACTGTGAAGATTGTTGTTTTGTTTCAGGATCATAACCATAAACCCATGATTCATCACCTGTAATAACTTTTCTAAGCACATTATCATCATTATTGACCATTTCCAGATCGTCCAGAGCGATTTCTAAGCGAATGTTCTTCTGCTCTGCTGTGAGCAATTTTGGGATGAATTTCGCACACAAGCGTTTCGTTCCTAAATTTTCGGTTAAAATTTCTGAAATGATAGTTTTTGGTATCCCAAGGTCTTCTTCTAATTCTCGCACAGTCATACGACGATCTTGTTCGATTGCAAGTAACACCAGCTCAACATTATCTGCGGTTTTTGTTGTCGAAGGTCGGCCGGAACGAGAATCACTATCGACAGAAGTGCGGCCATCCTTGAACCGTTTATACCACTCTTTTATTCGTGTTTTGCTCATACACTCGCTTCCGAAGACCTTTCACATCATTTCAATAGTTTCTGAAGTCGTTTGTACGAGTTGAAAGCAAAATTTGATGCAAATTCGTTGATCTTGTTTTTCAGTCATTTTTGACAATATCAAAATCCGACGAACTCGAAAAAGGCACTGTAAACAAAGACACGCTGCGCATGAACTATACGTCCGGCAGGTGTCAGTTAGTAACCAATATATTCGTGAGGCTTTACTGTTGCCGTTTCTGTCCGGTAGAGGTCGCTCGAACACTATGACGCGAAGATATAAAGGTAGTCCCGATAATTTCCGGACATTCCTCGTTATGTAAAAAGGATCTGACTGTGATGTTCGTATCACTTATTAATAATAATAATTCGAACTCTCCTATCTAGCTAATGAGTAAGAATTTGTTTCTAATAATTTTATTCTACTTGTCTATAAAATAAATAAATAAATCAAATGTACTCTAATAATAATAAATAAATCAAATATATATAAATAAGTACAATGTTTTAGGGAAAGTCAGACAATGCCCTAGTTTCATAAGCAGAGCTAAAGTCTTTCTTGGATAGGATATAATTCGACCCAAGTTTCTTATATCGCGAGATGTTCTATAAGTCGATCTCGAATTATAAGGAAGGAACAGTCTTGCTCAGTTAATCACAATGAGAGAAGGAACTTAGGTATTAGCCAAGCTTATTCAGACTCATGCGCTCACCTTGCAAGGCTAGAAGTAAATGCTAGCCTGTGCAAAGGTGGGCCTATTTATACACAGATGTTCCCGCTTATTTTTGGAGGAGAGATGTCATCGAACATTCGAGAGACCTTCGCGAATTTTGAAAAATGAGTTTTCTTAATTTACAAGTAAATAACCATTAATAGTAAGCTTTTAACACATGTAAACTTTACAGAATTTGTTATTTGTTGATTTTATACAATATACAATTATCGCAAATAGTGTCGTCAAAAGTTATTAACCAATAAAGTTAATTAACGTGATATTACAATATTTACAATAGAAAATTATTACATTTTTATATAACTTTATAGTTGATTAATTTCGGAAGTATCTTCTAAAAATAAATATTTAAATTAGTTAATAACATTTGAATTATAACTAATTTTTTATATTTGTAACGGTTTTTTCTAATCTTATAATGCAATTATTAGATTAATTATCTAAGATTCCTAAATCATAAAGCTATCATTATTAAATACTTTCGTTATGTACAGCTTATTGTTTTATTAATTGTTTATTTACTAATAACAGTTATTATTCAGCTGTTATTAATGAAACCAATTCTTACTCATATTCTATACTTATTCATTTTGCATATGGATTATTTACATTTTTCTAATAATTTATATTGTTAGCGTAATAAATAAATCAACTTTGCATATTGAAATTCATTATTATTTAATAATTAAATGCAATTTGTGTTATTATATTCTGAATCCACGTACTAAAATTTACATAATATATGGTTTGTTATATTAAAATTATCCCTAATTAACATATTTTTCTTAATATCAAAAATCATTATATCTATATCTATTACTTTGTGACGTCACGCTATTTATTTTGATTTGACTCTTATATGAATACAATCGAGTAAACAGTGAGGTAGCGTCGCTTAATGTATTAATTTAAATAAACAGATAGATACGTTAGACTAGTTGCAGTAATTCAGTGATTTAATAAATAGCTCATAAATAGGACCGTTACAGTATGCATGCATACATTTTCAAAATTAGTAGCACCTTCAGATAAGAACTTGGCGTGACAGTTTGTAATAGTCGAAGATTGCCGTCAACTATATACATATCTATTGCTTTTTTTGAAATCCGAATTCTTGTATCGACAACTAATTTCATGAATTATTAATAAGTTTTCGTCAATCTTTTTTCTACATTGTAATATAAGAAGTCTGATATAAGCTAATTAAAAATAATAATAATAATTTTATTCCAAACAAGTATGAATTATTAGCTTACTTTATCATGCCATATAATAGAACCTTTATACATCGTACTGTCTTAGTTTCGTACATAGATTTCCGTGAACTAATAATACGTTTAATCTTTGGTCCACAATACTCCATGTAAACAGTCTTCTTCCTCTTCTTTCCTAACTTTGCTTCGCCCCTCTAATTTCCCTGGTTCCCTCCCTTGTGTGTAGACTATTCGCTCCTCAATTTCAACCTCCTATCCTCTTGCATTTATCTTCTATTCTCAAATTCCTTGTTCTTTTTTATTATCTTTTCGAAAGCCTTTGCATATTGACTCGTCCATGGTCAATCCTCCTCTAGCACTTTTCCCAATTTTCTTATTAAATCTTCTCTCCTGCTCTCCCCTCTCCAGTCGTCTACAGCCTTTACCCATTCTTTCCTTATAATGTTCCTCGCCGCCTCACATGTCCAAATGTGTTGTAGATCTTCTTTTTCACATACACTGCATATTTTATTAATGTATCCTTTGTTCCCTTCCTTTCCTGTGCTCCCACATCTTATTCTTGCCCATTTCTCTTTCAGATGGCCCTCATTTCTACCTTCTCTCCAGTCATTCTCCCTACCTATTGATTTTTTCCATTCCTTGTAGTATATCCAGTATTTCGAACCGTCTATTTGGTTCCATCTTGCTGGTATATCTTGCTCTGCCCTTATTTTTAAGGTTCTTTCTGTGATTTCCATTAGTTTTTCTTTCTTTAACCCGTTTTCCATTGATATTTTTAACTCACCATTTCTTGCCTTCCTAGCTGATTCCAACCATTCCCTCCTCCATCTTGTAAGGTTGTTATTTCTTATCCTCCTCATCTCCTCCTTTAAGCATATTTTCGGGAGTCTTTTGTCATCCATTTCCGTGATCTTTCCTATGTAGTTTGTCGCCCTCTTTAACGTTTCCAAATATAATCATTCTACCCCTGCCTCCATTTTCCATATGTCATCTGGTAATGTTAACGCCTAGTGCCATCTTGACTACCTTTTCTTGAATTTTGTCCATTTCATCTTGCGGTGTCCATCCCTATATCTCTGCTCCGTGTTAGCATCCCGCTTTCCTCATTGAATTTAGTAGTAGCAGTGTTCTTTCCAGTGTATTGAGTCTTGCTCTCTTCATTAAACCCCATGTGCTGTTCACCGCCCTCTGCGCTTTTTGCTTCATTTTCTTTATATGCGCTCTGTATCCGCCCTTCGTTGTGAAATAAAATCCTAAATATTTGTACTCCTTTACTACTTCCAGCCTTTCTCCTTTATAATTCCATTTCGCTTCTCTTCTTAACCTTCCTCCCCGTCTTATCACCATTACCTTTGTCTTGTCTACATTTTGCTCCATTCCATTCCTCTCATTATATCCTTGCATGCTGTTAAGCATTTCTTGCAGTCCCTCCTTGGTGTCAGCAATCAGTACTCTGTCGTCAGCGAACTTTAGTCCATAAACTTTTTGGTTTCCAATTACAGTCCCCTCTTCCTTTCGATCCGTCCACATTTTGTCTAAGTCGTTTAGGTATATATTAAAGAGTGTGGGACTTAACCCATTAAGTGGCAAACGTCCATGGCTGCAATGCTTCGATTTGACATTATGCCATTCGTACAATTCTCAATAGATTTGGATGAAATTTGGTTTCCTTATGTTTTAGTGTATGTTCTTTCGAAAAATCACCAAGTTTTTTTGAAAATCTTGACAAAAAAAAAATATGGCCGATTTTTTCGAAAAAATTCCAAATTTTTTTCAAATTTTCTCCAAATTTCGCTCTGCTGAAAAGAAATGGACCCTAAAATAGGCTCCCTAAATAATTTTTTTCGCGACATGGGACAATTATCTTTCAAGCGCATTCGACTTTATTAAAAAATGTTGATTAGAAAAAAAAATATGGCGGTTTTTGTATCGTAGTGTAATTTAGAAATTCATGATTTTTTTACTCAAAAAATGTCAACTTTTGGAAAAATTGTTGTAGAACAAAAAGTGCTCAGAATTGGTCGAGGAACACGTGTGAATTTTTACTAAATAATTTGGAAAATTTTTGGAAAATTGAAAATTTGAATTTCCCGAAAATCCAAAAATATTTATACTTTTTTTTGGAAGTGCTTTTTTTGCCAATTTTTAAGTAAATGTATGTGTTATAACATTTTTTAATAAGTATTTTTCATTATTTTGAGCAGAAGAGTTCTATAATAGCTCATTTTTAGAAATATTTGTTTACTTCAAATTACTAATTTTACATATGTTATGAATAAAGGCCTTGGCCGTAACACATTACTAAGCAAGTTTTATAAAATAATAATAATAAACTTCAGTTTTAATTTATAAAAATCAATTACAAAAATATCATAATCTTATATCTATTGTCGATATTTTTTTGTAGCATTTGCTATTTTGAAAAATGTAATTCGAGTTACCCCTGCAATTTTACTACAGCGATATTTTGAAAGCCTTTTAGAAGGGATTTATTTCAAACAAAATTTCTTTTTGTGTGAAAGTATATTTTCAAAAAATTTAGGATTTTATTATTGTCGTATGCCGTGTAGTTTATTAACTTAACATTTTTAGTTTGAGGTGGTGTGATATCCAACCATTTCATTCAAATATTTTGTAAACCTTAAAAGGCAATTACTTGTAATTAAGTTTTTTCTTTTTAATTTTGGTTTTCTCAAATAATTGCTGGTATTATGTCTGGAAAAAAACGCATTTTACCTCAAAGAAGGTGTAATAAAAATAAAAAACTGAAAATGATGACACGGTAAATGTTGTTATGCTACCACATCCTGAGAGTTCAGATTCAGAATCTGAAAACGAATCTAACAATTCTGAAGATGTTAGTGATGAAGATAATGATGACGAAAATGAAGATAATGCTGATGAAAATGACGACGCTGATGATGAAAACGATGTTCAAGAAATTGTTGAAAAATTGTTATCGTACCATGAAGTTAAAAAAAGTTACTCTAACGCTCAGAAACGTTTGCAAGAAGATCATGTATACGATTGGACAGATGGAGAGAAAAAGTATGATGAAATTCCATCTAATAAATATTTGTTAAAAGATAAAGATCGTAAAATGATTGCTAATAGTACCCCTGTTGAATTATTTGAAATGTTCTTTTGTAAAAATATAAAAGAATATATCATTGAAGCTTCAAAATTTAACGGTTTAGATATAACAATAGAAGAACTAAATAAATTTGTTGCCATTATTATTCTCTCTGCGTTCAACAAAAGAACATGAAAAAGATTATTGGTCCAAAAATGAGTTACTCGAGTCCCTAGTAGTTAGATCATTGATGTCGTTGAAAAAGTTTTTGAAAATCAAATTAAAAATCAAATGCTCCAAACCTACAGATAAAAATGAAGAAGATCGTGCTTGGAGAGTTAGAGCTATATTAGAAATTTTTAGGAAAAATATAAAACAGTTTGGTTTTTTTCAGACAGGATTATCCATAGACGAAATGATGATTAAATTTTTTGGAAGACTGTTGATCAAACAATTTATAAAAATAAACCAACTCGATGGGGAATAAAAGAGTTTGGAATTTGTGGTGCTGATGGATACCTCTTTGACTGTGACATATACTGTGGCAAAGGCACTCATAATGATGAATTGTCAAGTATTGCTCTAGGAAGCCAAGCTGTTTTATCTATGAGCGAAGCTTTACTTTCATCAATTTCTAGAAAGAAAATTGAAGAATACCATCTTTGGTTTGATAATTACTACACAAATCCAGACTTACTTGTTCATTTAAAAAAGCTTGGCTTACGAGCTACTGGTGTAATTAGGAAAGATCGTATACCAGTAAAAAATGAAATTGATAAAAAAGTTCCTCGTGAAACTTTTAAAGTTCAATATGAAAAAAATAGCGGAATGAACTTCGTAACCATGGTAGATTCTAAACAAGTTTCGATTATTTCAACTGCAGCTGGCGTTACACCAACAAAAGAAGTGAAACGCTACTCCAAAGAAAAAAAAATGAGAACTGAAATTTCTCTGCCACTTGTGTTTTCACTTTATAACTTATTTATGGGAGGTGTTGACCTACACGATCAGTACTGTAGTGCTTTATTACCTATTATTAGAAGTAAGAGATGGACTTGGCCAATATTGATGAGAATTATCCAGTCTTCTATTGCAAATGCAGTAATACTCTATAATGCTTGTTCAGGCAAAAAAAAGTAAGCGCAAAGAAATTCGCCTTGAGTATTGTAGATAGTTATGTCAAAAACGCTAAATTAGGTGATTTGAAAAACCACAATTTGAGCCTAACTATCAGAATAAGAGCTTGCAATGGACAAGGATGTGCTACTCGTACGTTTTACATGTGCAAAGAGTGTAAAGAGTATTATTGTAGTCAATGCTTTGCTAATTTACACAAGTAAATAATTGGTAACAAATGATTGTCAAAAAGAAATATTTCTAAAAACATAAAAATTGAATACAAAAAAATACAAAAAAACAAAAATTACAAAATACAAAAATACAAACAAAAATACAAACAAAAAATACTATTAAAGTGGAGATTTTTTAATTTAAAAAATTTTATTTAGCTGCGTAAATTCGCAAAACTTGGATTGTATTTCCGTTACATTTTCGGTTGAATTCAAATACATACCAGCCATAAAATCACTAAGAATTGTCAAAAAAACATGTTTAGAGAGAAACTTAATTATTATAAAATTTTTCAAAAATTTTCAATTTTTTATTTTTAAAAAAATTTTCAAATTTCAAAAATTCTCACATGTTCCTCGACCAACTCTAAGCACTTTTTGTTCTACAACAATTTTTCCAAAAGTTGACATTTTTTGAGTAAAAAAATCATGAATTTCTAAATTACACTACGATACAAACACCGCCATATTTTTTTTTCTAATCAACATTTTTTAATAAGGTCGAATGCGCTTGAAAGATAATTGTCCCATGTTGCGAAAAATAGTATTTAGGGAGCCTATTTTAGGGTCCATTTCTTTTCAGCAGAGCGAATATTGGAGAAAAATTGAAAAAAATTTGGAATTTTTTCGAAAAAATCGGCCATATTTTTTTTTCTGTCAAGTTATTGAAAAAGCTTGGTGATTTTTAGAAAGAGCATACACAAAAACATAAGGAAACCAAATTTCATCCAAATCTATTGAGAATTGTACGAATGGCATAATGTCAAATCGAAGCATTGCAGCCATGGACGTTTGCCACTTAATGGGTTAATGGGCAGCCTTGCTTTACTCCTCTCATGGTTCTGAACTCCCTTGAAATTTTTTTGTCCATTATCACTTCGCACGTTGAATCTCTGTATATCTCGTTCAATATCCTTAAAATTTTCCCATATACCCCTTCCTCTTCCAGCTTCCTCGTCAGAATTCTTCTGTCCACCGAATCGAAGGCTCTCCTGAAGTCAATGAATGCCAAATGAATGTTTCCTCCTTCTTTCTTAATTTTGTTACCTTTGTGCTGTTTACAGTGAAAATATGATCCCTGGTTCCTCTTTCCATTCCGTATCCTGCCTGACACTCTCTTGGTATGCCTTTATCTTCTATCCAGGATCTAAGTCTGTCATTTAAGATTTCTGCAAAAATTTTGTATCCCACATCTAACAGTGATACCCCTCTATAACTCTCCACTTCATTTTCCTCGCCAGCTTTGTAAATTGAAAAAATGCGGGCTTTCTTCCATTCCTCTGGTATCTTCCCGGTGACCTATATCTTGTTCAGTGTCTCTGTTAATTCTGTCAGCTAACCATCCGTCATATTTTTGTAGAATTCTCCGGGAATTCCGTCCTGTCCCGCTGCTTTCCCTTTTTTAATGCCTTTCATAGCCCTCTCTACCTCTCTTCTAATTATCACTTTGTCCATAACACTGTGATCGCCTCAGGGTCTCTTCTCTTCTTCCTCTCTTTTTTTCTTTACTTCCTTCTTCATTCCTACCCAAGTCTGCTTTTGGCTCTCTTTCCGTATCCCTGCGTTTCATTCTTTCTTCTTCCATCGGACTAAAATGCTTCAGTCAATCTTCCTCAGAGGTCCTGGAGCCCTTTCTGCTTCTCCTTTTCCTAAAACTTTTCAATGCTTCCAAAAAATCTGTTCCTCTCTTACTTTTTTCAAGCTTTGTCCATTTTCCTTTTACTAACTCCCTTTTCTTCTTGTTTTCCAGCTCTCTTAGCATTCTCCTTCCCTCATTATATTCTTCTCTATCTTTATTTTCTTTAGTTAGTAAATATTTCTTAAGTTTTTTCCATACTCATCTCCCTGTATTCCGTGTTCTTCCAGTCCCTATTCTCTACATTTCCTCTCATCTTATCCTTTATCGATCTTAGTATCCTTAGTTTTTCTGCTACTTCCAGTAAGCTCTCTTTTATCCTTTTGTTTCGTGTTCCAATCATTCTCTCTCTTCAACAATTCTTCACTGAACTCCATTTTCTTTCCTTGTTCCCGTACTATCCTCATTGCTGCTCTCTGTTCGTCATCTTCTCTAACAGGCTCCTCTCCTACTTCAGGGTTTCCCTCTGTTCTTGTGTCAATCTCAAATGAAATGGGTAGGTGGTCAGATGCTAGGCTTCCCTATATTTTTATTCTTTCCACTATATCTCCATCTGTATCCTGCCTTTCAATTAAATAATCGAGGGTAGAGCTACATTCTGAACCGATATATGTTATCTGTCCTTCCCACTCGCCTTCGTTGTTTCTATTCCTTATTACCCCCGCTCCCAGCTCGTCGCAAAATTCTAACATTTTCTCTCCTTTTTTGTTTTTTGTCTTATACTGTGATGTTCTCCTCCTGCCATTGCGTTACGGTGCACTGTCACTCGTTCCAGCGTCCAACCGGAAGTCCTCTAATTAAATATATAAATGACGTAAACTAATATATCTATAAACATATCTATAAATATATCCGATATAAACTGATTAATTTCTTCTTTAATTTCTTCAAATTCTTTTAGTTAAGCTTTTTTTCAATTTCTAATGTAATTAATCTTTCATTAATAATTTACTTTGATTGAAAGTACACCAGGTAATTTTTATAAAGAATATGGTAATAGTAGGGCAATTTCAAATAATAACTGCCGTTCTAAAAAACAAAAAATATATTTCGAAAGAATTAAAGGTAAGGTGTAATAACTATGGGGCATATATAAGACTAGTATGAGGTCTCTATAAGATTGAATAAATCCTTAAATTGCAATGCAGATTTATTTCGGAAACCACAGATTAATTAGTTTTATGACATAAGTTCGATTACTTTGAATTATTGTATAATAAACAGAAACTCAATAATAAACAGAATCTCACGTTGTCTTGTATTATTGTAAATTATTTCTAATAGATTTAAAAAAAAATAGCCTTAAAGAAGGAAAAATCAGATCGTTTTCGTTTACTGTGATGATTCTTTCATGAGCCTAAAATCATGAAGTTATTTAAGCCAATTCAATTTTATTTACTCATTATTTTGAGCGATACCACATATGCATTTGTTTATATAGGAAAGTGAACAGTACACGGGACTTGAATGGAACACTACTTTCCGATTTTTTTTTCCGGTTAATTGGAAAAGGTCCAGGTAGAGTGTGGCAAATGCGTCTACCATCCCCTTATAAAAAAGTGATGGATGCCATATTAAAGCATTTTATTCGTGAACTGATCGGCCCAAATGAAAAAAAACCGCGAGATCCAAATTCATTTTAGTTGATTTTTTATTTCAGATTTAATTTAATTTGTTTTTAGCAAAAAAATAAAATATAAAAAATATAATTTTTCATTCATCATTTATAATCATAATGTAGTTCATTGTTTATCAGTTTTATCCCTTATAAAAAAATGATGGATGCCACGTTGAAGCATATAGTGATCTGATGGCTGAGATATAATTGCATGATATAATTATGTGGCGGAAAATAAGCATATAGGTATGGTTTTGAGTTGAGATTTTACTAATAAAAATTCAAATCATCATAATTTATCATACGGATAATTTTGAAGATAAGGAAGTAAAATAGTAGACTATAATATTGTTTATACACTCTGTAACGGGGTTGATATCCGTCTATTTACTTATGCGCGCGTTAGCCTCGAAGAGTGCGCGGGAATGTCTAAACGTTTAAACTCGTCAACCGGAGAGCAGGAGGGAAAGGGCGTTAGTTAACCAACCTTCTACCAGCGAGAAATAATAACTTCAAAATTACAGTCAATATCACATGCGAGATCATTTATTTTCTCTTATCTCTACAATACATTCGGCCCGCATGTTTATGTTTACAAGGCACGCGCGTGTCAATAACATGCAGTGTCGGATCGCTCGCCGCTATTTGTTCGTCGAGTTAATATGTAACGGTGCCGGTGGATTCAACCTGCACCGTGTTCCCCATCTCTCCCTACCATCGGCGTGGACTCATGGCAGACCTATAGCACATAATTCACGTGCCTGATGCATGCCTGTATGTTTTCAGCATCGCCACCGCAACGAGCAAGAAGAAGAAGGATAGAGAGAGGCAATGGCATTGGTCGGCAAGAGCGCCTGTTACTATGCGCTCTTGTAGGAGAGAAAGAGAGAGAGTGAGAGAAAGAGAGAGATAAGAGAGAAAGAAAGAATACGATTAGTGCAGGCAGGCGCGTGACACTAGCCGCACTTGACGGTGCCGCGTGCCGCCGATTAGGCAAGAGAGTGGGGAGAGCGTGAGAAGCAGTCTCTCACGCACTCGGAAGCGTACTCGCGACGGGCAGTAGAAAGTAGCCATTAGCAGAGAGAGGTGTGCTGACCCCCTGCAGTCAACCGCAAAGAAAAGATTAGAGGAAACCGAGACGACATCAGTATCGGCTACAGATCTATCCTATCTTTCGTCGAGTCTTCCGGCCACGGACAGATTTGCCTGCAGCTAGACGCTAATACCATCTTCGGCGAGGTCCTGCATCGAAGATCTTCAATTGTCAGGTCAATTTCTAATCTCTCTCTCTCTAATTCTCACTCTAAGGCTACTCACGGCTTGTGCGCTGCGCCAGGCTCTCACGGGCCGGCGCGGCTGGTTCGGTTATTAGCCTAAGTTAAATTATATCGAGTCGGTATCGAGATGGCAAGGCGCTAACGTGCCGGCCATCTCTTTTCAGCGATCGTAGATTGTAGTGTAGATAATAAGACGCGCGTTTGAATGTCCGAACTGTATGCTCAGGGTAGCATGATGTAATAAAGGGTTTACTAAGATATGAGGAATGATTATTGCGTCCACCTTTCTCTTTACTTTGTCAGGAGCGATACACCGCCTCCCTTGCCCTCCCCCTTCTAAATAATTGGTAATAGCGATAGGTGCATTGGCGTTGCAAGCCGACTCTATTACAAATACATGCACGCTTCTTACTGAGTACGGGGAATTAGTTATTAGCAATCATACAGCAATCGCGATATTAAGCTGACCAGCTTACCTTATTAACAGTCGCACAGGCAACAAGCGAGGTAGAAAACACCTGCGCAGCGCACGCTAGTCTCTGGGAAATGTTTATCTGCGGGCGAGATGTCTCGCGCTTTTTGGTTTCGCCCTCTATGGCGAAACTCTCCACTCGCCCACGTTCTCACACACTCGCTCTCGCCACACCAAGGCACAGTTCCTCTCTCTCAACTCGTCAGCTCGTCTCGGCACCCGTCAAACTCGAAAAAACTGTCTTTTGGTAGCTCACTGCAGCTAGGCACTCGGATTCTAATCCTCGACTGGTTCATTTGTATTTGTTCCGTCCCGTTTCGTGCCGAATTCCCTCGTTACATTTTTCCCCAACCGGCAAATGCTGCCCTCGCAGGCAGCCGCGTGGTTGGGCTGCTAGCGCTAATGGGACGTTTCCCGTCACAGCCCCCTTCCAGTCTGGACCTATGGGGTCCTCGACGATAGAATCATTAGCGCCACTCCTTTCGAGGTTAAGAGGGTAAAGGTCAATAAAAGGTCATGTTTTACGTGATATTTCTTGTTTTTATTCGTTACAAATGAGGTACTGCCCTGCCCACGGGGGCAGGGACCTTTCACTTGGATGCTCACCGGGTTATCTCCCGGCCTTCCTCGTCCAATAGGGGGGTGGGGCGTCCGCGTGCCTCCCAGCCCAGCCTCTCTTGGACCAGGTCGGAATGTTGCCGGACACGGAGGCAACGATCCGTACGGGTCACCCCGGGGTAGTGGCAAACGTTGCACCCTTCCCACTGTGCGCGGGATAGTGTGTCCCGAGGGAGGCCTCGCTCCCTGAGGGTCAGCGGCAACCCGTTACGTCGGTTCGGGGCGGACCACAACGGTCTTTCGACCGTGTGATCCTCACCCGCGGACCCTATCACAAGGTTTATGTGGATGGATCCAGTTGTTTGACCCCCGTTGCTGCCGTCCACGTTCACCACGAGGTTTACCCCGCACGTCCGCGGACCCCGATGTGTCGTGGCCTCCGACCTGGCCTCCGGAGCCGCTGGTCTAACTCCGACAGCTGGAGGCTTGGTGGGGCTAGCAGGTGCGTCACCGACCGGGCCCTCGAGGGCCTGCCGGTGACGGTGCTGAACCTCTTTCAGCGCTTGTGCGAACTGGCGCCGGCGGGACACCACCTTGCTTCAGTAATCCATATCACTGGGGCGGTTTCCCGCAGCCGTATACGCGTCGTATTCCGCGTATACGGCTCGTTGGAGGGTATTGAGGGTGGTCTAGCCTTGTTCGACCTCCCTCAAACCCTCCATTATCTCCTCCCAGGCTCGTTCGCCAGGCGAGGATGCCTGGCTAGTGAACCTGGGGCGCCAGGTCTCATCGGTGGAGACTTCCTCCGTCTAAGTGCCCGTGGAGGTCGGTGGGGCCCTCATGGGAATTGCGGCCCTAATGGGCGCTGGGGCTCTTCGTCCGTGATTTCTTCGATTACCACGGATGACAAGCTCTCGTGAGCTCGCATCCGTGTTCGCTCCTCTTCTTCCTTTTTCTCGCCGAGGAGGTGCAGGGCGGCGTGCACGACTCCCTCGACGGCGGGACCTAGGTCCAGTCTGATGAGGGCGGCTGTCGCTTCCTCCAACTGCTCGTACGAAACCTTCATTCTGTAACAGTTCTACATGTCAATATCGGTGACCCCTTTCCTCGCATATCGAAGGTTGGCGCCTGTTCGGCTGCCCAGGACCTTCGTCGCTGGGATTGAAGGTGGGGTCCTTTGCGTCGGTCTCCCAGATCCTTCGTTCGCAGGGCCTCATGCATCAAGAGTCGGTGTTCTCGGTGGTCTACCCCTCTTCCTTTTCACGACGACGGGAGGGGAGATACGTGGATTTTCGTGAGGGGGTTCGGGTGGTTAACACGTTCTTGCGAGGCCTTCCTTGTGGGCGCTTTACCGCATTAATTGAAGAGGTGATTATTAGGATCTTATCAGAGGGATTGGAAGGGGCGTGACGAGGGTGGCTCGAAGTTATCGCTTTATCATTCCGGAGTGTGTTATCCGTAGTAACGGCGCGCCCGTTTCCACGTGTTGTCGCATCATTCGCAGTAGGCGGGATGTTCGTCGCCTCGATTCCCTCGGTGATAGGGGTATCGTCGTCATCTCGCTGGCGGGTTTCATCTTCCGGCAAGGTATCCTCCTGTCTATAGTAGGGTTTGAGGTCTTTGGCGTGGATCAATTCCGCGACCTCTTCCTGCTGGTTAGCAAGGCGGTACGAGTTGACTCTGAGTATTATCGTGACAATAAAGAGACCTACGAATTTTGACGCTAGCTTTGCGGAAATACCCTGCGTCGCACTAGGCAATAAGCGATTTTTCTTCCATACCCAGGTCGGCGTAAAGGTCCGTTTATCCCTTGGTCTCTCAGGTACTCGTCTATTACTCGGCTGTTACCTCGAGGGCTTCTTGAAAAGGGTCCGGCGATGTCGCCCGCTACCACTTGCCAAGGTGTGGACAATATTCGATCCCTCATGAGTCCACGCGGGAATCGCTGTTCGACCTTACACCGCTGACACTTTTGGACGTAACCTTTAACGTCCGCGTACATTCCTGGCCAATAGTAGGATTGGGCGACGCGGGCGAAGGTCTTCTCGCGTCCCAAATGTCCCGCGTTCTCAAGGTCGTGGTTCTCGAACAGGACCGCCTTTCGGTCTTCCAGCGGTACGACAAGCTTCCAAGTGTCCTCATACCCATCTCCGCCTTGGTAGTCATAGCTCGGATTTTGGTGATACATCACCTTGCCAACTACTTTCCAGTCCGGGTAGTCTTCTGGGTTGTCCTCGACGCGCCGGAACTGTTCCGCGTACCAGGCTTTGTCCCCTGGCTTCGGCTGGTCCATTGCACTAACCTAAGCCTTCGTGGGCTCAAAAGCGCGTGATAACGCGTCGGGCAATACGTTGTCGGCCTCCTTTCGATACTCGATCTCGAAGGCATGGCATTGGAGTTGCAAGGCCCATCGGGCTAGACGTCCTATTAGATTCTTCAGATTGTATAGCCATTTCAGACTGTTATGGTCCGTTACCACCTTGAATCGGTACGCCTCTATGTATGGGCGGAACTTCTGTATAGCCCATACGACCGCCAAACACTTGTGCTCCGTGGCAGAGTAATTTTGCTCTGCCGGGTTAAGGACTCTACTAGCGTACTCTACGATTCGTTCTTCGTCCCTTACTCTTTGAATCAAGACGGCGCCGATTCCCGTAGCGCTGGCGTCTGTTTCCAACACGTACTGTCCATCGGGCTCCGGTAACCCGAGGCACGGTGCGGATATCATGAGTGCCTTAAGTTTAGCGAAGGCTTCTTCTTGGTCTGATCCCTACACGTAATCGCATTTCTTCCCCGTTAATTTCGTTAACGGTTGAGCGTGTGTGGCGAAGCCACTCAAGAATCGGCGGTACCATGAAGCAACCCCCAGTAAGGTGCGCAGCTGTTGCACGTTTCCCGGTCGAGGGTACTCTACGATAGAGCGGACCTTTTCAGGGTCTGGTCTAATACCCTCGGGTTAATCAACAAACCTAGATATCTAGCCTCAGGCTTGCAGAAGACGCTCTTCTCTCGATTAATCGAGAGTCCGGCTCGACATAACCCATCCAATACGATCTTAAGATGTTGCAAGTGATCTTCGAATTTGGACAATACTACGATGATATTATCCAAATAGGCGGAGGCGAAATCGTCAAGCTCAGGTCAGATCACGCTATCTATTAACCGTTGGAAGGTGGCGCCGACGTACGAGAGACCGAATGGTATTCGTACGAACTGGAAATGCCCCAATCCGGGCACGGTAAAGGCAGTGATAGGTCGAGATTTGGGTTTGAGTGATAGTTGGTGATACGCACTACTGAGGTCCACTGTAGAGATATAGCAAGCGTTTCGTAAGCGCCTCAATATATCTTGCATAAACGGTAGGGAATACGCGTTTGGCTCGGTGATCTTGTGGACCTTCCTGAAGTCTATATAAAATCGGTACGAGCCATCCTTCTTGCGTGTCATAACCACTGGGCTCGACCAGCCGCTGTCCGCTGTCTCGATCACCCCTTGGTCTAACATCTTCCTTACCAATCTATGCATCTCTTGCTCGACCTTGTGTAACACTGGATAGTAGCGCTGCTTGATCGGTTTCGTATCACCGACCCGAATCTCGTGTTCAATGCCTGCCGCACATCCCAGTCCCACGGGGGCCTGCGATAAGGCCTCGCCGATGGTCCTCTGCAATATCTCCTGTTGAGAGGCTGTTACCTCGGCTAGTCCGACCGTAGCTAATTTTGGACGAGCCTCTAAACTAGCTATCTCTAGCTTCATCTTGGTTTGTGATTTCTTGAGCAGTAACGTATCATAGTCAGGGTCAAGTACTGCTCTAAACAATTTAACGAAATTCACTCCTAAGATACATTCATCGACTAGGATTGGGAGTATAGCTACCCTCGTCGGCATCGTCACGTCCCCTACGGTAAACGGCAATACGGCGTGACGAACAATTGTCAACTTACGGCCATTTGGTAGTCCTACCGTACCCGCGTGGGTGGTATCCAACCTGATGTCTAGCACAGACGCTATTTGCAGTGCATTACTACCCATTGCTGTGGTGAAAGCTCCCGGATCATAGAGAGCCCGTATCTGGAAGTCTCCTATTTTCACCGGTAGCCACCAGCGCGTTTCCTGTTCCGGGGAATATAGCGAAACAGATTCGGCGGCTCCACAACCTTGCTCTTTGCACACCATAGCGCTAGCCACTGTGCTCTCGCGTGGTAAAGTGACGCCACTTGTAGTTTGAACCACCTTGGTTCGGACGATCGGAGTTTCCATGGCGTTACCCTTTGACGGTTTATCTTCTGTTACCCGCGTCCCCGAGGGCGTGTGCGATCCATTCGCCACCACCTCGGCCGATCTAGGGTCTTGGGCTTTACTAACGTCAATACCCCTTTTCTCCTCGTCCACGTTACCTCCGCGTTCATCATTGGCGCCACCAGGGGAATTCTCGCTCTTGCCGCTCAACGCGCTAGCTACTATCGGTACTGACTGTATTGGCGAAGTCCGCGAGATCCCTTTTACGGGGTTTGTCTTAGGGGATGAAGGAGTGGGGTCAACCCCATCTAACCACTTCTTTCCTCGTTTCCCTTGTTACATTGGGGACAGTACTTTTTGCTGTACCCCAGTAACTCGCACTTGATGCACTTGAGTGGCTTGGAGAAGTCTCTCTCCCGTCTTCGAGGAGCTTCGGACTTCTTAGTGCGGTCCTCCGAGGTCAGGTTTTTCCCGGCGAAGTTGTGCTTCATCCCTTCCGATATCTCCTTGAGAGATAATAGCACTTGGCTCAGTATGTCAGTGGGTGGAGCCTTCTTCTCGCCATCAACTGCCTCTAGGCTCGGACTAGGTGTCGTCCCCGAGGGCGTCGGTGTGTAGACGACTTGGTGTTTCACCTTCTCGAGCACTTTCTCCATACGGTTCAACCTGTCGCTGACTTCCGGCTTATCGCTGGACATCGATGCCAGTTTGCCCTTGCGGCCCTTGCTTCCATCGGTGCGAGGGTGGTACGCTAACTCCGGGTACAAGGTTGATTGTGGATCAGGTACTACCCGTTCTGCCTTTCTTTGGTGCAAGCTGCTCTGTGCAGCCGTGGCCAGCGCATTCAAGGTTCGTATGGAGCTCACTTCGGATCTCCGCACCTGGCCCTGAATGTCCGGGAGAAGGTTGGCGTGCAGTAGGTCCAATTGGCAATCAGGCCTCATTTGGGGGTTTAGCCACTTTATCAGGCCTATCATGTTGGCGACGTAAACATTCACGGGTTCATCAAGGCCCTGATATCGGCTCTGAAATCCCTCATCAGACGTTGTTGCTGCTGCACGCTGGTCCCGAACCATTCCCTTGCGTCCACCTCAAATTCCGCGTAGGAGAGCCATTCCTCCTTTATCGCCTCGTACCAGGTGAGGGTGGGACGGACGAGTAGCTCCGATACCGTTAGGAGCATCTCGTCTTCCGTGAGTCCCGCGCCGTTCCTTAAATTATCCAGCCTAGACAGGAAGGCATCAATACTCGCATTGCCCTCTCCTGAAAACTTCAGTTTCCAGCCTCGGACAATGCGACCGACATCCCTTGTAGTCGACCAAGGGTTTATTGTCTGCTGAGATGACCACGTGCTCGGCGGGTGGTTATTCACTTCAGCATTAACTCATTAAGGGTCCTGCCGGTGGCCCCCGTGGGCCTCTGTCCGGGTCCAGCTGGAGTACTTTGAGGTAACCTGGTGTCATAATGGTAGGTGAAGGTATCCTGGAATGCGACGCTCCTACGCGTTTTTTCTTTTTGTCATATTTCATTAGAATTATTCACATTATCTTGCCGTACATTCCTGTTTTCGGCATTTTCAAATGCGCTCATTCTGGCAGATAAGTCATCCAGTTTTCTCTTAACGTTGCTGCAAGTGTTGTATATCTGGCCTCATACTTTCGTTAGACTCGACACATTTACTCTTAACGAGTCTAGCAACTCGAGCTCCTTCTCATTTTCTCTGGACCAGAAAATAAGGTCTTGGATCATCACAGCGAATGCAGGCGGGAATTGGAATTGGCTACCATCATTAGCCGTTATAGTAATATTTTTATTACTGCTAGTACTCTCGCCGTCGTCCAGTACGTTTGTGATGTTTATCGCTGTCTCCTGAATCCGCGATATCACCTCTGCACTTTGCATTAGCTGGGCTAGCGGGTGTTCTCCTTCTTCTTCGGATGCTGTGTGTTCCGCGCAGATGGATACGATCAGCTCCGAGCGTAGAGCTGCCCTTCTTGCTGGATTGCTGTGTTGGTTGTTGACTTCTACGAAATCCGCCGCAGAGTAGTCGCCTAACAACCAATTTTGCAGTCGCCCAGCTCTCGAGAGCTTATTCCCGCTTTTCTTGAGTTCCAAGTGTTCGAGGTATTCGTTTATTTCCTCGTCTTGGAGCGTCAACACCCAGTCTTCGACTTCTTTTTGAGTGCAGTCCATTGTCATCTGTTAGTTATGTAGCGACTAGTTTTTATACAGATTTACACGCTTGTTTGACGGATGATGCGAGTGCGAGTGCTATATTTAAAGTTTATAAGCAAACACGCAAAAATTTAGACTTTACTGGCCGACAATAGGCTCAACAAAGGGCATTTAATGTTGTGTTTACCGAAAGACTCTGCTCGCTATTGCGCAATATAATGATTCTGCCTATCAGGCGCACTAACTTTTTGTTAGCGTGGCTGTGTTGGTTAGTATCTAAAATATTATAGCGAGCGTCTATATGCGTAGTCACCAATAACCACAGCTAGCAATATTTGAAAAATACATTTACGTTAAGACAACACGATATCAAAGAAAACTATTGATTTGAGTTTTTTTTGTTTGAATGTTGCCGGTGTTAGTTTTCCCCGAGCCAATGGGTACTATATTGTTGATCTGCGGCAACTTTCAAAACCTATTGGTGTTTACGCTATGGTTAAGAGTCGTTCTGTCGCACTCGCACGCGTTTACAACGATTGTTTACAAATTATCGTCGCGGCGGGCCTTCGCAAGCTAACTAATAAAGAGGCGATGTTTATTATGTGGCTTTTAACTCAAAGTGTGCACAACAACACTTTGATTGCCACCTAAGTTGCTGGTTTACTGAGCGCAAGGTCAATGTTTAGAACCGGTGTTTTGAACAAGCATAAACGCTGTAGGTTCTTTTACGTTGGGCGCCATGTAACGGGGCTGATATCCGTCTATTTACTTATGCGCGCGTTCGCCTCGAAGAGCACGCGGGAATGTCTAAACGTTTAAACTCGTCAACCGGAGAGCAGGAGGAAAAGGGCGTTAGTCAACCAACCTTCTACCAGCGAGAAATAATAACTTCAAAATTACAGTCAATATCACATGCGAGATCATTTATTTTCTCTTATCTCTACAACACGTTCGGCCCGCATGTTTATATTTACAAGGCGCGCGCGGATCAATACATGCAGTGTCGGATCGCTCGCAGCTATTTGTTCGTCGAGTTTATACATCTACGCTTCTTACTGAGTACGGGGAATTAGTTATTAGCAATCATATAGCAATCGCGATATTAAGCTGGCCAGCTTACCTTATTAACCCATTAACGCTCACAGGACGGTTTTTCGAGACCTGAGTTTGAACTATTCTCATGTCATGAATTCTCGTGGAAAAAATTTAGGAACCATTGTTTCTTATGTTTTCGAGTGTCCTCTTTCCAATGATGCTGGTTAAAATTGTCGCTGAAAAACTTTTACGGTCCAAAAATCAAAAATAAATAAAAAAAACATGATTTTCTGATTTAATTTTTTTTTTAAATCGACTTTTCGTTCCCTAAGCATTTTTTTTAATGCCTAAAACCCTTATAGATCGCGGCCTCGAGGTTTTAACTACAAGTTACTGTGGTTCTCCGGATATGAAAATTTTTCGTATAAACAAAATGGCGGCCGAAGTGAAAATATTTATCTAAAACTTTACAAATTTTTTTCTCGAATACTATAGATTTTCATGAAAATTTTTAAAGAAGAAAAATGTCTTAGAATTAGTTATAAAATACTCTCAAATTTTTTCAGAATCATTCGAGAAAATTTTGGGATTTCGGAAAAGTATCTGAATTGAAAATTTAAAAATTATGTCGGAAAATTTTGAAATAATTTGAGAGCGTTCTTTGTTTGTTTTTAAGACATTTCTATTCTCAGAAAAATGTTCCTAAAGAGTATACTTTTCGAGAAAAAAAATGTTAAAGTTTGCTAAACAAATATTTTGTTTACCAAAAACCATGCACTTTACGAAAGTTTTTCTGAGAATAGAAATATTTTTGGACCGTAAAAGTTTTTCAGCGACAATTTTAACCAGCATCATTGGAAAGAGGACACTCGAAAACATAAGAAACAATGGTTCCTGAATTTTTTCCACGAGAATTCATGATATGAGAATAGTTCAAACTCAGGTCTCGAAAAACCGTCCTGTGAGCGTTAATGGGTTAATGGTCGCACAGGCAACAAGCGAGGTAGAAAACACCTGCGCAGCGCACGCTAGTCTCTGGGAAATGTTTATCTGCGGGCGAGATGTCTCGCGCTTTTTGGTTTCGCCCTCTATGGCGAAACTCTCCACTCGCACACGTTCTAACACACTCGCTCTCGCCACACCAAGGCACAGTTCCTCTCTCTCAACTCGTCAGCTCGTCTCGGCACCCGTCAAACTCGAAAAAACTGTCTTTTGGTAGCTCACTGCAGCTAGGAACTCGGATTCTAATCCTCGACTGGTTCATTTGTATTTGTTCCGTCCCGTTTCGTGCCGAATTCCCTCGTTACATTTTTCCCCAACCAGCAAGTGCTGCCCTCGCTGGCAGCCGCGTGGTTGGGCTGCTAGCGCTAATGGGACGTTTACCGTCACAACTCATAATATGAAACTAACAACAAAGAAATCGTTTCATACAAATAATATAAGTTGGAATTACTCTAAATATTTTCTATTAATAATCGAAAATTTGGTTTATGAATGTGTAAAATAAAAGTTGTAATGTTGCAATCTTTATTCAAAAAGTAGAATAAAAGTTTAATAATAAATTGAGCCGTTGAGAAAAAAATAGTATAAGATTATATTTATTGCAGTTTTTTATATAATAAATCATAAATATGAATATGTGTTTCATCACTAATACACATTTTACGCTGTGATATTGGTTTTTAAAAAAAATTGAAAAATCTACCTTTGAAAAAAGTAATTTGTTAAATATGTCAATATTGATATAACAATAAGAAATAAAAAAGAATGTAAAAACGCGTAAAGCTTATCTAAACCTATATATTTTTATTTTCCTATATGAAAAAGTGATGCTGAGTGAAGTAATTTTATTTCGTCACGTGTGTCACAATTATGAGTAAATAGGTCATAATAATAAATCGATGTACTTTACATCTATCAATACAAATAAGTATAATAATTTATAGGCATTAAACTGTAAATGACTTCCTCATTCTCTCAATGGTTTAACCTTAAACAAATACGATATAGTAATCTTAATGCACTTCAATTGTATTTATTTATTGGACATATAAATTAATTGAATATATCTTTATTGTAAAGTTTAGTTTCGAATAAATATGTCTAATATTGAGAAGAATGGTAAATTGATATTTTATATGAAATTCTGCGAATTTATTTCGGTGCAATCGGCACCATTAATTTATTTTTAATAAATTTGGAAATTTAATTTATAAATGTTAACAAACTCTCCAAATGATTTCAGATGAATAATGGAAAAAACAGTTAAATTAAAATAATATATCTGTTGATATGGAGAAATCCTATGAAAAGCTTGAGACCATGAACCAATACATTAAAAAAGTAACAAAATTAAATTGTGAGGCGCAGCTGATGGTTCTATCCTATCCTTATTCTTGCCTTATATTTATTTTTATTTTTTATTTTTATAATTTTTACATATTTTATTCCTATCTTACCATTAGAAAAAGATGAGTCGCTGACATCCAGCGTTGTGATTTGTTGATGCAAAAATAGAATGCGAAATTTTGAATTTTCCTATTCTTTGAAATATTATTATTATTATATATCAATGAGTGTAATATTTCTATTTTAGCGACAAATTCAATTTATGAAAAATTAACATGGATAATAAACTGCAAGAATGGAAATATGTTAGTAAATTGGTTTAAGAACATAATACGTTATGTTTTGAAATTATTTGTACAAATTGTTAATTTTATAACCATCTCCGACATTACAATCAATATCGTTGTGTTAAAATTTGGTAGAAAGAAAAAGAGAATGAAATAAATAAAATAGACACTACATATTTATCTTTTGTATATTTTAAATTAAAACGTATGCGAACAAAGGAAATTAATTATTAAAATATTAATATTATTGATCTTAGGTCGAATTAATCTTTTGAACAATTTTTCCGGTATACGAGGTGTGTTCAAAAAGTAAGGTGACTTTCCAAATTTCGCGGGCAACGTACTTTCGATTATCGATTTTTTTATTTTGTTATGTTGGTACACTCTTCCCGAACATCTGTACCAAGTTTCAAGTGTATAGCATTTTTTGTTTGATTGTGAGAGGCGTAAAGATTATAAGTGTTTTGCGTGCTCGGCGATTTCTAGCTATCGAAAAATATGGATCAAAGGATTTGCATCAAATTTTGTGTAAAAAATAAAATAAAGTGCTCCGAAACACTTGAAATGTTGACGGTGGCATACGGTGAAACTGTTCTGAGTAAAAAAAATGTTTACAAGTGGTACAAACTCTTCCAAGATGGCCGGGAAGATGCCAATGACGAACCTCACTCTGGACGCCCAAGCACGTCAACAACTGATGAAAACGTTCAAGCAGTGAAGAAAATTGTTCTGGAAAATTGTCGAATCACTATCAGAGAAGTTGCTGAGGATGTTGGTATATCGCTTGCCTCTGCCATGAAATTTTTTCCCACGTTTTGGGCATGAGACGTGTGTCAGCGAAGTTTGTTCCGAAATTGCTAAATTTTGACCAAAAGAACCGTCGCATGAGCATCGCTCAAGAACTGTTGAATGACGTCAACGACGACCCAGATTTACTCAAAAAGGTCATAACTGCACGGTGCGCTGGAAGTGCCTTTGAATCGAAGGTGAAGAGCACATCCAATTTTATTGCATAAATAGATTCTACGGTACTTACTGAGTAACTCTCTGCAAAAATTAAAATAATCCCCAGGGCCGTTTTTATTTTTTTTTAGTTTTAAGCTGAGAAAATCAAATATTGAGACGTACACAAAAATTTGACGGAGCTTGGTCGGTGAAATAATTCGATGATGTAGAAAAAATCGTATAACATTTTATTAACTTGTAACGGAATTATTTAAGCTGACTATTCAAGGGAATATTTTGCTCGCGGCCGTCCGCACAGTATTTATCAAAAGAAGGGCTCGGGAGGCACGAATGCTCCCACGACTGAATGGCACACCGAGCGTGTTGACGCAGTAACATATGACACATGTATATATAACAAAATTTATTAATACAACACAATAAAAGAAAATAAAAGGAAAAAAAAACACAAATTAATAAATAGACGGAGCACGCACGCTCCGTCTCACAAATCGGCCTAACACAAAATTCGCTATTCCGCTTAATCCGCTCAATCGGATTATCGGCAATCACTGCCCGATAATCCGACTAAGCCTATTCGCTCGCGAACGCACCCGCGACCTCAAAACCCGGCAACGGGGGCCGGCATCACTGCCCGACCTGCACCGCTGCACCCGCGAACACCCCCGGACATGCAAGAGAGCGAGAGAAGGAGAGGGAGAGAGAGAAAAAACCGGCACCGACCTCGCCGACGGAGACTGTAACAAAAATGGCCGCGCCCGGCCACCGGCTACTGCTCGCTATTGCTACTACCGCTGCTACTCGCTGTTGTTGCTGTTGTTGGCAACCGGCTGCTGCTACCCCTGGTTGTTGCTGCTGTCGACCGTTGTTGCCAACCGGCCGCTGCTGCTCGCTGCTGCCGCTGCCGTCGGCTGTTCCCCAGCCGCTCGCTGAACGCGCGCGCGCCGGCGGTACGGGCTTCGCCGTTACCCGCGCACACCGGTGCTGGGCGGCAAGGCTTGGCTGGGCGCGACCGAGCCACTCACTCCACGCACGAGAAACAAAACCACCGATGCGCGCCCACACACCGGGTGCGCATCCACAAACAAAACGACGACGAAGTACCGCACCGCTTCCAAAACCAACGGAAAACCAACAAAATCGGCGACGAACGAAAACAACGCGCGCACGCGATCGGCCAGCCCAAACGATACTGCCGATTTTCTCCCCCGGTCGCGCACGCGTCGGATGCGTGCGCAGCCCGCGCTCTCTCCATCCCGCTCGCCCTCCCGCATGACGATCCTGGCAACTCGTCGGCCGCCTCCAGCTCCGCCAATGCCCGTTCACCGCACCTCAAACAAAGAAAATGCAGGCATGAGAGTGTATACAAACACACTCTCAGCCCGGGCGCAACGAACGGACGAGAGAGAGACTAAGGAGAAGCCGGCAAACCGAAATTCTCCGTCACAAACTGAATAATTAACATCTGCTGACTGTATGTGCACATCTATATCAAATCTATACATATATACATATGTGTGTATATTTGAAATATATACATTAAATATCCAATAACAAACTATAACAAACAAAGAATAACGAACTATATATGTTGACTATTATATTCTTGCACCGCTTTGAGTAAATTTGCAGCATAATTTTCGTGGGATTTATTCAACTTATATTTCTTCCAAGTGTTTTCAAATCCCACGAAAATTATGCTGCAAATTTACTCAAAGCGGTGCAAGAATATAATAGTCAACATATATAGTTCGTTATTCTTTGTTTGTTATAGTTTGTTATTGGATATTTAATGTATATATTTCAAATATACACACATATGTATATATGTATAGATTTGATATAGATGTGCACATACAGTCCGCAGATGTTAATTATTCAGTTAATAAAATGTTATACGATTTTTTCTACATCATCGAATTATTTCACCGACCACGCTCCGTCAAATTTTTGTGTACGTCTCAATATTTGATTTTCTAAGCTTAAAACTAAAAAAAAATAAAAACGGCCCTGGGGATTATTTTAATTTTTGCAGAGAGTTACTCAGTAAGTACCGTAGAATCTATTTATGCAATAAAATTGGATGTGCTCTTCACCTTCGATTCAAAGGCACTTCCAGCGCACCGTGACTGGTGACGAATCATGGGTATATGGATATGATATCGAAACCAAAGTCCAATCGTCCCAATGGAAGAGCCCAGATGAGCCAAGACCGAAAAAAGCACGCCAAGTTCGATCAAATGTCAAAGTTTTGCTCACTGATTTCTTCGATTACCATGGCGTGGTGCATCAGGAGTTCTTACCATATGGACGTACGGTCAATAAACAGTATTATCTTGAAGTTATGCGCCGTTTGCGAGAAGTAATACGAAGAAAACGCTCAGAATTGTGGAAAAACAATTCATGGCTTTTGCATCACGATAATGCCCCTTCTTACTCATCTTTGCTTCTGATAGATTTTTTGGCCAAAAACAACACCACAATCATGCCTCAGCCACCATATTCATCGGATTTGGCCCCATGTGACTTTTTCTTATTCCCAAAACTAAAGAGACCTATGAAAGGACGGAGATTTGCAATGATTGAAGAGATAAAGACTGCATCGCTGGAAGAGCTCAAGGCTATACCGAAAAGTGCTTATGAGAAGTGCTTTGAGGATTGGAAAAACTGTTGGCATAAGTGTATTGTATCTGAGGGGGATTACTTTGAAGGGGACAACATGAATATTGATAAATAAATAAATATTTTTTCTTAAAAATACAAAGTCACCTTACTTTTTGAACACACCTCGTATCTTGAAATGAGTAAAAGTTCATCGATTTTTGAGAAAAAATGGGTACATGTTCTATTTTTATTCATCAATAAATATTGACGTATGTAGTCTATTCTAAACAGCATGACTTATTCGTGTCCATTGAAATCTTGAAGTTGACATGTAAAAGATTCAAATAATAGTATATCATTAAAAAACAGCGCGCGAGGCACGCTAAATAACACTAGTATAGTAAAAAATGGAATCGTATTCAATTTTCTAAGTATTACATATGGATAAGTGTAGAATGGGATTTCAGTCGTCAAATTTTTATGAAATAATATATCAGAGTGCAAATGATAAAAGTATAACACTTGTTTTTGTTGTATTTTTTTTACATAGAATACGACGGTGGTATTGTTTTTACCGTAATATTATCTAAGAAGGACGAGAACCAAAAACCTCGGTTTTTGAGTGGTTTTTATTTATTTATTTTTTGAGATTATTGCACCACTTTTAAAAATTTAAAAATATTCATAGGAATTTTTAAGTTAAAAAAACGTAAGATATATTTTTTCTAGCATTGATTATGTCTTAGTTTTTTTAAATCTAATTTTTGAGTTTTTAAATCGGTTTGAAAATTAGAATATTTGCGCCAACAATTTTTTGACTTTATTAACTTTGTAACTTTAATTCGGTTTTTTGATTTTTTTCTAGCTTAAAGATTAATTGAGATATCGTATAAAAATCCAAAATCGCAAAATTGGGTCGTATATGAGTTTAGGGGTTGGAAATTATAGGAGAAGGGGGTTTTGTATATGACAAACATAATACTCTAGTTACTATTTCAAAATCGTTGGGGGCGATTTGACTATCTTAGCCAGCTAAACCCTTTACTGATTTTCGTTCGCCCTAGCAAATTTCAGTACTCATTAATTTAATTATTGAGCATTTCCCTATTCACCATCTAGGTTGGCGACGGATTTGGGATCAGGAACCCAACACCGCAGGATGTGTGTATTGTGTGTCTGCACACGACTTTATGTATACGGGCATGCATTCATGTATGTGAGTGTAAATCTATATTTAAATGTGTATATGTCGGTTTCTTTGGGTAGGTATATATAATTATGAATATGTTTATTCGTATTTATTCGTATGTATGCTCTTGTCTAATATTAGCTTACCACGACTTTTGTTATTACACTTATCAATTTACTTAACTTTTAATTTCCCTTTTCATAATTCTATGACATTTTTTATATTTTTTCAATGTACGTATATTTTATTTGTGTGTTTTTTTTATTTGGAAACAGCTTTATGCACCTAACGAGTCACGGGTGGTTCACTGCTTGTGGAACTAAACTGACAGGCCTACCCATTAAACTCTCACCTCTCTCTGCCTATATTTCCCGCGGGAACCGTCGCTAGGCATTAGGCCATCTTCTCTCCGCATGGTCCGGCCGTCTTTTTTTCGCATCACTCGGTCATTCTCTGGACAGATTTAACTTCGACACGTATATAAATGCATGTGTGATTGTGTTCCTTGTATAGTAACTTGTAACTTTTAACTCGTTATACATGCTAATCTCAAAGACTTTGTATGAGGGTGGTCCGATAAGTACTTAGCCTCACCGCCCGATGGCGCCACTCTCGCAAAAGAAATATTCTATCACGAAGTACAACATTCTCGATGGTTACTGTCAAGATTTCTGCCGGATCGGAGTTGTAGTTTATTTTTGAGAGCGTTTGAAAGCAAGTGTTTCCGTTGATTTTTGAAAAATGGAAAAAGAGCAGTATCGGTCGGTGATTCGATTCTTGTTTTTGGAAGGGAAATCGCGCAGCGAAATCAAAAAGAGCTTGGATGCTGTGTACGGTGACTCTTCTCCTTCGATGGCGACCGTCAAAAATTCGTTTAACGAGTTTCAACGTGGTCGCACGTCGATTTTTGAAGAGCCACGTCCAGGTGCTCCGAAAACGGCTACCACGGAGGATAACGTGACAAAAATTCACGATCTCGTATTGGCAGATCGACGATTGAAGCTGCGCGAGATAGCTAAGATCGTAGGCATCTCAAAGAACCGCGTGGGTCATGTCCTACATGAAATTTTGGGCATGATAAAGCTGTCGGCGGGATGGGTGCCGCGTTTGCTCACTCCGGACAACAAGCGCAACCGTGAGACAACTTCAGAGCAATGTCTGACACTGTTTAAGCGCAATCCGAAGGAGTTTCTGCGTCGTTTCTTGATAGTCGACGAAACATGGATCCACTGGTATACACCAGAGACCAAGGAACAGTCGAAACAGTGGACTTTACCCGTCGAAAGTGCTCCGAAGAAGGCGAAGACTGCCCCATCGGCCGGAAAGGTGATGGACACCGTTTTCTGGGATTCACAAGGTGTGATCTACATCGACTACCTGGAGAGGGGCAAAACGGTCACAGGGCTGTACTATGCCGAATTATTGGGCCGATTCGACGTCGAATTGCAGAAAAAACGGCCCCATTTGGCGAATAAAAAAGTGCTCTTCCACCATGACAACGCACCGGCTCACACCTCCGCCGTCGCCATGGCCAAATTGGTCGAATTAGGCTACGAACTGTTGCCCCATCCACCGTATTCTCGAGATTTAGCCCCGTGCGACTTCTTTTTGTTTCCAAACTTGAAAGTCACTTGCCGGGCAGAAATTTGAGTCGAATGAGGAGGTAATCGCTGCCACGGAAGCCTACTTTTCAGACCTTGAGGAAAGGTATTTTTCAGACGGGTTAAAGAAGTTGGAGCATCGCTGGGCCAAGTGTATCGAACTAAAAGGAGACTATGTTGAAAAATAAAACGCCACTTTTCTAAAATTTTCGTTTTTCTTTTGTAGGCTAAGTACTTATCGGACCACCCTCGTATTTTACTACAATAAATAAGTTATTTTAGCACGGCTTACTTCGCCCATTCATAAAACTTTACAAAATTTCTTATTATTCTATCGATTATATTTTCTTAGCGAATCAGTCAGTTTTTATACCATTACTGTACTGTCACGTAGACTTTTATAGTGATAAATCGAAAAAAGTATCACTTTGCGTTAATAGTGTTACGTCCTGATACGTAAGCTTTTTATTGAGAACATGAGCAATAAATCGAAACCAAGATAGTAGGTTAAAAAAACATTCAACGTCATTTCTATTTTGTGAAACACGAAATTCTCGAATCGCCAATACCTAACCAAACTCAGCAAAATTTATGTAGGTCAAAAAAATCTACGAGCTACCTACAGCGCGATCTTCAGCAATTGATTCCCGACGTGCGAAAGCTGAATAACTACTAAATAGTTCACTAGTTATCCATTGTTATCTAATTTCGAATAAATAAATAGTTGTCTGAATAACGAATATCGAATGTTCACGTATCCTTACGAGTATTTGTTGATCACGTTTTACACGTCTTTGAGAGAGAACCAAGCAGCCAATTAACCAACAGATAATAACCCAGGTAAGTCCTGCCTCTAAAATAACCTAATTAAGCATACTGTTAAATATAACATCATTCATTCATAAATTTATATCTCACGTCTACGGAGGCGTGGCATAACAATAGAAAATTTTGTAATAAGCTAAACTTCAAAAAATTATTCTATTATTATATAGGTTTTCGGTATTATCGCTAATATAATGAATACAGGCTGACATAATTTCAAAATAATACGGAACTAGATACCAGATATAGTGTATCTAAAGAAATTTGATGCGCTAAATTCGAGCCCGAACTCAGAATTGCTCCATCACCCTATATTTTTGAAATGTGTTATGTGCGTTTATGAGTCGCGTGTATCGAATTCTTGAGACCATGATCGTGATGTCTGCGGTTTCATCCTTGCAAGTATTAAAGTAAATAAGTGAAATTTTAATTATTGTCTAGTGATTATCTCTCCTTTTTATGCTTTTATTCGGACGTCGGATAGATGCCTTGCTATTCAGATTTAGAATATACAGCTTAAAAACGTTAATAAGGATATTGGAAATTAGTTTGATATTTAGATGTGTTCGTAAGCATCTATCTGAAAACAGTTACGTTGGAATAACTTTTTTTTAGGCCTCAGACCTAGTGATAAGGATGGTCAAAGATACGCAGTACCTATGATACTGCGCTATAAAATCAGTAGTCAGTGGAGTCCGAGTTACCTGCTAGAAAAAAGTGTAATACAAAAGTGCCGCCGTCAAGTCTGGCAGCTGACACGATAGTTCTGTTAATGGAAAGAGGAAGGAAGAGATCGATCTCTAACACGGAAAGATTTGTATGCTGCTTAACTAATTTATTTACCTTAAACCTTACGCACGTTTGCTATGCTTTCCGATTATAAAACAAAATGCTGACCTATGGCCGATTCCATTTTAAAACCGAAAGGCTTGTTACATCTATCTGACCAAATTAATCAAGGTTTAATGAGCTGTGGATTAAAAATTAGCCTATATGTATTTTTTTATCTCCATATGATCAAAATTGCATCTTTTATGCATTTAAAATTTTTATTTTTAAACAATTAATGATTATTTTTCGTAAATCTTTGATTTCTCGCTCAATTTTCAGACTTTCTTAGTCGTTTTGGTGACTTTCGTAAGATCGTAAAAAGATTTATTATATATATTTTAATTTTTTACCCAAAAATTAAAAATATTAAAAAAATGAAATATTATTGCACTTTTTCAAAAAAATTATAAATACATTTTCCTTAAAAACTATTATCTTTTACATTTATTTTTCAGAGGTAGCTCATTGGTCATCTTTTCATATCTTATTGTCGGTTATGTGCATTTTTTGGGGAGCGGGATAAATAAATTCGAAAAACATTTTGTTTTCAAACCATAGAATAATTAACGTTTAATTCATAGTGTAATGATTGCATGATTGACGTATACAAAATCATGCTGGCAATCAAAATGTTTCACGGAATTAGTTACAAGATCTTATGAGTGTTGCTTTTATCTTTTTATAGTGCAGTATTCTAATGTGTGGTCGTCAAAGATTCAAAGTGGAAAATCAATTCTGTGAAAATTTGTGAATGTAAAACAAATTTTAGAACAAAATTGCTTTAACCTTGAGAGTATATTTGTCTATAAATTTTATAAAATCTTATTTTTATATTCTAATAGTGCTCATATTCATTTTCTAGTTGAGCTCAGTTAATTTTTTATACGAATGATTTCGAAAAATGAATCACTTTTCTGAAGATCAAATTAAATATCCAAATTGTTTTAATATCCACGCTAAATATATCTACAAAAATAGTAAATCGAAATAGAAGTACTGAGACGATTCTCTCGCGATTATCCTCTTTTCAAGAAGTCAAAATTCCGAGTAGGCGATGAAATACGAGTGAGCAAGTCTTTTGTGATGTTATAGGTTACCTGTTATTTATAGTTACTTTGTACTCTCGTGGTCTTTCGCGTTATTGAGTCAGAATTCGTTTGAAATTAACTAAAGTAAATTTATAGACATATATCAATGAAAAGAAATTTTTAAATCATTCATAACGTGTAATTATAATTTTTATATATAAATATATATATATATATATTTTTTTTTTGGAATGGCATTGAGGTAAAATATTCTCATTCCTAGTTCCTCATGGTACGAAGTGTCCTATGAGCAGAGAATAAGTCTATTTTGGAAATAGGATACAATTTACCCAAGTTTCTTATAGCACGAAATATTCTCGTGACGTGACATGAATCGAACATAAATTACAATAGAAGAGGGAATACTTGCATAGCTCATGACAAGAGGGAACCAACTCAGGTATAAGCCAAGTTTATTCAACCTCAAATGCTCACTTTGGAAGGCTAGAAGAGAATGCCTAGCTCGTGCAAAATCGAGCCTATTTATACACAGATCTCAGGGATTAGTTTATGCTGGATAGCCCTTTTTACACTCTTTTCGCAAGTTTGCACAATTGTTTTTTACTTATTTACAAGAAAAATAATAACGCTAAAGATAAATTAAATAGTGTAAAAAATACAGAATGTTATATAGGTAATTGACGTATAATTCGCAATTATCATAAAAATCGAAGTTAAAAGTTATTAATCAACGAAGTTAGTTAATTGAATAGCGCAAAACTTACAATAAAATAATTGACATTTTTTCCATAGAAAAATAACTTGTTGCTTGTAGAAATAATTACAAATAAGAAATATTTATATTGTTTAATAATATTTAAATAATAATTAATTTCCGTTGTCGGCCAAATTTTATAATGTAAATATAAAATCGACTAATTAATAATAATCAGTTCTAACAATTTTTTCAGTATGTACAGACTGAACGCTTTCAATTAATATTCTGTTATTTATTTAAATAAATTATTTATTTTTTATTTATTGATAACAATCGTAACTAAGTTGCTATCAATGAAACAAATTCTTACTCATGTTCCTAAGATTGTCATCCTGAGCTCAGAGTATTCGCTTTATTACAATAATTAATATTTGCAAAGTTATAAACAAATGGAGTTTGCATATTAAAATTCAGTAATATATAAGAATTTTAAGCGTTCGTAACCATGATAATTATAATCTACACACCAAAATTAACACAAAAAATACTATAGTTCATTGAAATTACTATCTTAACGCCTTTTAATTGTACAATATACATTGGCATATCTATATCTGTAAGTAGAGAGACGTCATGCTGCTTATATAGTCATGAAATTTGACTCTTGCCTTAATACAATCATATAATACATGAGATGGCGCCATTCTCTATATTAATTAATAGGTATAGATACGCGAGTTTGGCGTGTTGCCGCGACACAGCGAAAAACCGAGAAAATGGTCTAAGAGCTCATAGATAGGATCGTTACAGTCTAAGAATATACCACGAACTGGTTTACAGAAATTATAACTATTCAACGAGTCGCAAAGATAAAGCCCGTTACATACCATTGAAAAGATTATAAACATATGTAACGAGCGTCGCTCGTTAAAGGTGTGACCTAAGCGCCCCTATCGCGTGCAGCTACCTAAAAGCCGGTCCGCGGAAAAGAACACGAGAAGGAGAAGCGCCCGCGAGGCGAACGAGCGAAGGAGCGAGAGAGAGGAGAGAGATTAGGACGCCGAGCAGCGCGAGTTAGGCGCGCGTGCCGCGAGACATTAGAAATAATAGGAAGGGGAAAGAGAGCGATCGGGCCGCCGGCCGGCGTGCGCGGGACAACGGAAGCGGGAATGGGAAAAGGCAGTCAAGTCCGGACCTGCGGACAGCGAGATCACAAGTGACGAGCGATTAAGACAGTGAGATTCGAGGAGCAACCCGACCGATAGCGTACGCAGACACAGTGCCCCAGAGATCGCCCAGAGAACATCTCTCGGATAAAGGTCCTTTCGCTGCCCATTATCAGTTGCCCAGAGCGATCTGAGGCAACAGCCGAGGGTCGCGGGCAACTGCAGACTCGGGCGGCGAAAACCCCGACTGAGAGGCCCGTCTCCGAGAAGTGGCAAGGATCAACGCGGCCTGCGCGCACCACCAGAGCTACTCGGTCCCCAGTGACTTGTCCCCACAGCGTAAGTCTACGACTTTATACGTAAATGCGTGCGGACGGAAAGCGCGGTTAGATAGTGCGCCTTCTTTCTCTCTCTCGCCGCGTGCGCGAGACACTCGACAAAATCTCTCGGCCGTGGCGTTGTGATTGTACGATCGAAGCGACAAGCATTAATAAAGACATCGATTCTTCTAACAAACGACCGAGAGTTCGTTCTTCCAAATCCCCTTGGTTGTTCACTCCCGACGCCCACGACAGAACCTGCCCGACCACGAGTCACTGGACAACCCGGATTTCCACACGTGCCTCGCACGTGTAGGTTATTCACGGGCTCTGGGGCGGAACGTCGAAAGATAGACGCCGTTCGAACGAGTTGATCGAGGCGGCGGTCAGCCTCGCGACGCAGGGAACAACCATTCCTTAACGGGTAAGAATTCTGTTCACTCCCTGAACGAAGTATCCCGTTACACATAATTCAATTATTGGAGGATTTTAGCAGCAAAAACTACAAAAAGTTCTGTTTTCCGGTATCTATTTTATTGAAAAAGTTCGGTATCTATTTTATTGAAAAACTAGGATAACTTGACATACAAGCAGATCTCAAATGGTTAGATTTTTACAACTCACACAATTCGTGGATTGATAAAACATTATACACATAAAAGAAAAAAAAAAGGTTTTCTAAAATAACTTATCCAAATAGATATTACAATAATTAATAATATTTTTGTTTTTTATTTTAATGAACAGAGTCCTAATCTTCGCTCTCAATTATAAGATACTTCCATTTAATGTTATTTGTGACTATTAAAATGAGTCGAAACTTGTTTTAATGAAAACATACGTGACTCATTTACCTCTTTCATAAAATAAATTCACGAATAAACTTTGTGTTTTGAAATGAAATATATTTGATCTACAATGGCAGGAGAATTTAAATTGAAATCTGTCACATCCACGATACTCTAAATATAAAGCATATCTTTTAACGTTTTCAGATGTTTCGATAAAAAGATCGTAATGATTATGAAGTGCTTTTGAAATTCAGTCAGGATTTAGAATTCACAATCGAGTTCAAGAATGATCTTAAATTCCTCTTGTTTCATGCCTGTTACTAGATAATTTTGATGTTCATGTAACTCATAGTAATTATTTTTGGAAGGTAAATCGAATGGATTCATTTTTTTATTTAATATTTCAAAGTCCATCTTCTTCTTCTTAACTACTAAAATTTCTAGGTTAGGAGTAGAGGGCAGGATACTATTTCTACTAGCTGATTCTTGAAAGAGAATGTAGCTAGTCGAATTTCAGACTTCTAATAAAATGTAGCAATTATTCTCGTTTTCCAAACCGCCGAAATCACTTTCCTCTTTCTCCACTCCCCCACTTAAAATCAGATTTTCATTTTATTGAATATATAAGTAATATAATGGTTATTTAAAGTGGCCGAAGTATGAGAATCATTATTAGTATTTTTTTAACAATGCATATAATATAACTCGATCTAGCTCGGCAATGCGTCTTTGAAAGCGTTCGCGATCATGTGCTACGTGCTCTTAAATTCATTTTCTAGAAGCCAGGTTTCTTCATAAGGTAGACGATGTATTCTAACTTTCTTTGTAAACCATTCATGTTTAGAACCGGAGTGACTCTTGTTTTCTATAGGCGATATAAGCTTCTAAAGAAAAGGATACTATACTACTATTTGTTACGAATTCTTTTATAAGAATGACTCTAGTTATAGTTTATCGACATAATTTTAGGACCTAAATCCACTAAGAAGCTTTTGCGAGCTGTCTTCCCCCCTCACTCTTTCTATTTAATCGAATTATTTATCTACTATAAACTTTTATGGATAGTTAGCGTCAACCAACGCTCTCAGCTGTAAGGTACTACCTCCATCATTCATGAGACCTTTATATGAAATTGAAACTCCATAGAAAAATCACATTACTGACTATTTTTACCTCTCTTTAAAAAGGATATGTAGAAAGGGAGATAATTAAATAGGTGAATAATGATTAAATAATTAAACACAATATTTGATTGATGTTAATATATTTTCACTATAACTCTTTTATCACTTATAAGTAGTAAAAAGATTGTTATTATTTTTAATTCTTAAATTATTAGAATTCTTAAATTCAAAATTTGATCCTTCATGATGGGGAAGAAATAGTTCTTTCGTCGCTCAGTCCTTACTGGGTGCAGTATATTATACATACAGCATTGTTCACATTTTATGGTTCCTGATTCCATTAAACAGTTTCGATAATCTTCATGAGATATAGTTTCTATTAATAATATGCTTTTTCACTCCTTATGTTTTTTTGTTATTTCCTGATATACATTTTACTTCAAAGACTAATGAATTCTCTCATAATATTTCCATTACATTCATTTTCTTTTTATTCCAATAACTTTTTTTATTGACTCGAGGTATATCAAATCGATTATTTTCTGGAAATTTGGATTTATCAAATGTTATATCTCTACAATGGGGATAGACGTATCTTTGAGAATTTATTTTATGTATTTTTACTCAGACAAACATGTGAATTTTTTCAGAGTTTTAAAAGATGTGTTAGGAGGTTAAAAATATTAAAAACGCTATTTTCATTTATTTTTACCTACCCTTATGAAAGGATATTATATATATATATATATATATATATATATATATATATATATATATATATATATATATATATATATATATATATATATATTGATATTATATTATATATATCCTTTTATTATACTTATGAAAGCACCTCTAAATAAGTCATTATAACATCTTCCCCCTTCGAAAATATTAAGATGTGTTAGGAGGTTAAAAATATTAAAAACGCTATTTTCATTTATTTTTACCTATCCTTATGAAAGGATATTATATATATATATATATATATATATATTGATATTATATATATCCTTTTATTATACTTATGAAAGCACCTCTAAATAAGTCATTATAACATCTTCCCCCTTCGAAAATATTTTTTCAACTTGTCCCCATATTCAGAGCGTGATAACGATAATGTACAACAGATCGACCAGGTATACCGGTGGTATAAATGATTAAAACGATATTTCCGCATTTCAATATTTAGGCTTATTTTCAAACATATTTTTCTTTTACTAATTAAATACAACAAAGTAATATACAATAATATAATATGAGGAATGTCCGAGCGAAGTCTGGAGCCTCCTGGACTGTCCGTCTTCTCAGGTCCGGTGTTCGTCACGCCGGTGACAGGACAACCGGATCCGCGCAGATTCGTAGTGTTGGCTGAAGAACGCAAAAGCCGAAGATTCGATGCGGGTGTAGGCGCGAAAGGGCGGAGCGTTTGAATAAGGCGTCGGGATACGATTAAATAAAAGAGACTCACGGTAAACAGTATTTTTAATCAGTAGAAGTTAACAAAAGTGGTCGGAAGGAGGGAGAGAGTACGCTGAGAGAACGGATAGAGAGAGAGTAAACCAACTAGCCGGTACTTACAATGACGGTGCTCGTCCTCTAGATACGCAAACGAGTCGCACAGTTTGTGTCAACGCACACGCACAAATTATCGGGCAGCACGTGCACTCCGCGGTTCGTTTCCTCCTGACGAAATCCTGCTCCACCAGCTACAATACGCGAGCGTAGATCCTCTACTGGGCCAGGCGACGTCGCAATTCTTCTCTGGATAAAGGCCCACGTTTCAAGATCGAAGAAGGGGGAAGCACCAGGTCACAACGAAGATGTGAGCAGGGAAAGTCGTTGAGACAATGGAATCTACCTGCCCGCTGACAAATCCGCACGATAGCCACTCTCTAGCGTGTTGCCTGCTCGGCTCTCGATTTCTTTCTGCTCTGTGTCTAGTCGATTAGTGCCCGCGGTCACTCGCTAAGGCGCGACTATGTCTCTCTCTCTCTCTCCGCGCCTCGCGGTCGCGCGCGGAAGTATCCCTGCGTACTCGCATCTCTCTCTCTCTCTTACCCTATATTCGAGCCGAAGGGTAATTACATATACAAATATTAATAATAAATGAATATAAACCTAATAAATTCATAAATATATAGGATAAGTTCGGAGAAATATGTTATATTTACATATCATTACTAGGGAGAGAGAGATATAACGGGTTGGCAATCTCACTCGTTATATCCCCCCGGCCCAGACGCTGAGTGCGGGGTACTAGCTCGAAAGGATGACTCTCTCTCTCTGTAATAAGGAAAAGCCGAAACTTATTATAAGAATTTATTATCGTCAAAGAAAAGGGAAATATCGTGATACAAAAAAAGGTTTAGACAAAGGAACATCAAGTAGGCGCCTCTCTCTATCCGTACAAATTAAGGTTCAGCTAACCATCTGCTCGCGATGAGGATGCGTTGACGCAGGTGAGCATTGTAGACCCTTCTACTCATCGTAGGAGTATGGGGCCAAGAGTCCCTGGGCCCATTTCCAGTGCTGAGTGTAGTTGGGGCAGTCCCTTCCCCTTGACACTTCTGTCAGGCCGCAGTGCGGGCAGCTCCGGATTAACCGAAGGTCTAGACGGGGGCCATCCCACTTGCCGCACGGGCGAGTAGCAGCAGCTCCTTGCCTCGCATGGTGACCTGGCTCGTTCCTCACCCTGTTGGACGTGTGCGGGTTGGGAACAAGGAGAAGACGGCTGGCGTTCTCCTCTTCCAAGGCCGCCAGCTGGGCCCGCAGAGCGTGCAGTTCTTGGAGCTTCTTAGCCTGCTCTGCTATAATACGCTCTCTTTCCTGCTCTGCCTCCAGTCTCCTCTTCCTCTCCGTGAGTCAGGCCGAGCGTGTCTCCTCGAGGTAGGCAGCTAGATCAATGGCCTCCTGCACCTTGGGGAGCCATTCTTTTGCCAGCTCTGCTGCCTGAGGACATGGACGACCGGCGAAGTCGAGGACAGCCTGGTAGGCCTCTTGCTCCAGCTTGCTGGCTTCGATGCGAGCCTTCCTGGCTGCCTTGGCTCGAGTCAGGATCTCGCCCCATTCGGCGAACAAGTCTTTGGCCACTGTTGGTCCGGGTAATGGACTCGGGGCTACCTCGTCTTCAAAGACTGCCCCAGTAGCTGTTGGAGAGGTCTGGGTATGCGTTGACGCAGGTGGGTCCTTTGGACCAGGTAGCGGGATCGGTGCCCGCTTGCCCTCAGAGGCGACTTCAACGGCCCCTGGAAGGGCTCCATCGTGCGTGGACGCTGTTCGGTGAGCCGGTCCTTCCGGTGACACGACCGAAGCGATTGCCTCGAGGGTGTGCGATGACGTCTCCGACGGCGCGCCAATAGCCGGTCGGCTAGGGGTACTTGGCAGCCGTGCAGGTCGGCTGTGGCTGGGGTAACCAAACCCACCAGGGTAGGTGAGGCTCCTGCTGCCAGCAGTTCATGCGTCAGTCGCGCAATCCCTTCGATCAGCTCCTGGGACACCCACAGCCGTCTGTCCGCCGACATTATCTGTAATTAAGTCAGGTACAATCAGACAAGATTCCAGGAGCTAACAGGAAGGAAGGGGTAGGGGTGAAGAAAGAAGCCTGTTCCCGTCAGTGATTCCTAGGGCGCAGACGTCGAGGGGATGCGGCCACCGGGACTAACGGAGGTTTTTTCGATCCTCGAGGGCGTCCTCTCCTCTTAGACATTACGGTCGGCGTAGGTTCCCTTTTGGTGATTTCCTCTCGACTTACTTCCGCCGTATCATCCCGCGTAATCGCTACCGACCGGCTTAACTGAGGCTGAGCTTCGTCGGGTTCGTCGTTGAACTCGTCATCATCACTCTCCTCGTCGTCGGGTAGCTGCGCTTGGTCGAAGCAGGGCTTCAGGCCTTCCAAGGCAACCTTACCGAAGTCTATACCATTCTCATCCCTGAGCTGGTAGGAACTTGGACCATTCCGACGTATTATTATAAAGGGTCCGCGGTATTTCGGACCTAACTTGGCTGCGACGGCCTTGGCTGACGACGACAGTAAGTGATTCTTCGCCCACACTTTGTCGCCTACGTCGAAAGTCACATCGCGATGTCTCCTGTTATAATAGGTCTCCTGGCGATCTTGAGCGGCTCTCGAGTTCTGTGACGCCTTTGCTCTGTATTCCTCGAGCCTTTCCATGCGAGAGCGCCAGTCTTCTAGGGCTTCTTCTTGAAGCTCGTTCTCCGCTTTCCTTTCCTCGTCCCTCTTCGTGGAGTTAGGCAACTCAGGGTTCCTTCCATAATTCAGGAATGCGGGGCTAGAGCGAGTGGCTTCCTGCACGGCAGTGTTATATGCGAAGGCGAACTCTGCCACGTGCTTATCCCAGGTATTATGACGCTCTTCGATGAAGGCCGAAATCATGGTCTTAATAGTCCGGTTAGCTCTTTCCGTGGGGTTAGACTTCGGGGAGTAAGGTGCGCATGTCGCATGAACCACTCCCTTAGACTCCAGGAAGCTATCCACAAGCTTATTCTTAAACGGTGTCCCATTATCCGACAGGAATTTATCGGGGACGCCATACCGAAGAAATATGCGCTCGTTGAGCTCCCTTTTAATAGTCTTCGCATTGGCCTTCCTAATCGGAATACACTCGATCCAACGAGTGAAAAGATCTACAAATACGAGTAGATATTCGTGGCCCTGTGGTGATCTAGGAAACGGCCCCATCGTATCTCCTGAGACTATCTCCCAGGGGCGGTGAACTATATGCCGACCCATAAGTCCCGCAGGAGCCCTTTGCTCGACCTTCACTTGCTGACAGGTGGTGCAATTCCTGACGTAATGGGCCACATCCTTATAAATCTTGGGCCAAAAATACTGTGTGACCGCCCGCTGATGAGTTTTAAAACGCCCTAAGTGTCCGGCCGTCGGTTCATCGTGGCATTCCGCGAGGATGCGTTCACGCAGCTCTCGAGGGATCACGAGTTTCCACGCGTCGTAATCTTGACCCAACACGTCATCGACGGCAGGGTCCGGCCTATAAGCGAACAGTCTACCCCCGGTGACCTTCCAGTGCGGGTGCTCACTCGGACTTTCAAGGACTTTTAGTACCATTTTCCTGTACCATGGGTCCTTGATATTCTCATCAACTTTTAACGAAGCCGCGGCGGCTGTCACATCCTCCTCAGTCTCATACATGCGAGACAGGGCGTCTGGCACAACGTTATCCTTCCCTTTCCGGTGTACGATATCAAAATCGTACGATTGTAGGCGCAATGACCAGCGACCTAGCTTACCGTTCGGGTTCTTCAAGTTGCGCAGCCAGACCAAGCTATGATGGTCAGTCACGACGGTAAAGTGGTAGCCTTCGATGTACGGCCTATATTTTTCTATTGACCATATCACGCTTAGGCATTCCCGCTCCGTGACTGACAGCTTTCGTTCTGAGGCAGAAAGGGTGCGGCTCGCGAAGCATAGGACCTTATTCTCCCCATCGATGTGTTGCAGCAAAACACTGCCTAAATCAGTATCGCTCGCATCACACTCGATGACGAACGGGGCTCGATAGTCCGGACGGGCTAATACAGGCGCAGTAGCAACTAACGCTTTGACCCTTTCGAAAGCCGCTTCTTGCTCGTCTCCCCATTCAAACTTGGCGTCTTTACGCGTTAACGCCGTGAGGGGTTCACAGATCGTTGCGTAATCGCCTAAAAACTTCCTATACCACGCGGCCATCCCAAGGAACCTACGTAGCTGCTTGAGATTCCTTGGTGCGGGGTACTCAAGGATGGGGCGAGTCCTCTCAGGATCGGGGCGACAACCTTCGCGATTGACCAGTACTCCGAGGTAACGTACCTCAGTCATACATATCCGCGATTTCTTGCGATTTATCATTAGACCGGCTTCTTTAATCCGATGCAGGATCATCTTAAGCCATTTGACGTGGTCCTTGAACGTTTCAGTCGCGATAATCAGATCGTCTAAGTATGCAAACGTATAGGGTTCCATCTCTGGAGTAATCACTTTATCTGCCAACGATTGGAAGGTCGCTGGTCCACCTGCAAGTCCATACGGCATCCTGACAAACTCGAATAACCCCATACCCGGAACAGTAAACGCTGTGATCGGGATCGACCGTTGGGTCAAGGGAATTTGCAAGAATGCACCGGAGCAGTCCAGGGCCGTGATATATCTCGCGTGCTGCAGCTTGCGCAAAATCACGTCCATGTAGGATAAAGGGTATGCGCTAACGCGTGACACTGCGTTCACCTTCCGGTAGTCAATACAGAACCTGTACGAACCATCGGGCTTACGTACCATGACTACCGGGCTGGACCATTCACTGGTTGATTTACGAATTATGCCGGCCTCTAGTATCTTGCTCACCTGTATGTGCATCTCTTTCTCTATCTTGGGAGAAACAGGGTAGTAACGTTGCTTTATAGGGATTGCTTCCCCGACGTCAATGTCGTGCTGAATCCAACTAGTACAACCTACTCGCTCGCACGAAGACTCTGGCAGCAGTTCTTCAATCACCTTCCGTATCTCTTCGCGCTGGCCTTCCGAAACATCTTCTATTCCTAGAGAAGCCAACGACAGGGACTTCTCCGTATGTAACGAAGAAAGGATGGCAGGAATCTCCTTGCCTTCCCTCCCCATTCGAAATATATTCGTCTCGGGGTCCAATACTGCTGTGAAAGCTCGAATAAAGTCGCCCCCTAGAGTGCAATCCGCATCAGCCTCCTTTAAGATAAGATTGTCGATGAGGTGTGTCATCTCCGCGACTGTAAAGAGTAATTCTACGTGGCCTAGTATGGGTACCCTATGACCGTCGACAGCCCGCGCGACCTGGCCCGCACTATAGTTCACTCGGCAGTTCAGCGCTGCTGCTATTTGCAGACCTAAAGAGTTAAGGACCGTGCGTGAGGCGCCAGTGTCATATAAGGCTCGGAAAGTGAAAGATCCGATGCGTACCGTCAGCCACCACCTGGGATACTTTTCAACCGAGGCGCTTGCCACAGTACCATCGACCTGCGTCTGCGCATCCTTTGAACTGCTCGTGGCTAGCGTTGAGTCAGCTACTTCGATGCACAGAGCTTGCGCTACTCCTGTGACGCCATCAGCTTCCAAGGTCCGGGTGTGTAGTGGGGCAGTAGGGACCTCATCTACTTGCCCCCTTCCTCGTTTTTTATCTTCGAGCACTCCGGACAGTCGCGCTTAGTGTAGCCTGGCCAACTACATCCCCAGCATAAGAGCTTCTCTGCAGGACCGGATACCTGGTCCTTATTCTTGCTACTCTTGGGTATGCGTGCCTTATTAGGTAGGCCCCGCTGCCATCCGCCTCTTCGGCCACCCTTGGGTGTCTCCGCCAAAGTTCCCTGCGATGACGCTACTGCCCTTCTTCCGGAATCTCGTTGCGACGCGCGGCCTGTCGGGTGTTCCTTCTTTCTTGGCGGAGGACCTTTGCCAGGATTAGGGTCCATTTCCTTCATCTTCTTCTCGAAAAACTGCTGAAACAGCTTCTCCCACACTGCTTCGGGGCCCTCGTTTGGCTCCTCGGCGAGAGATGCCAAGGCTGGCTTACCCTTCTCCGTCTTCGCTTTGGGCTGCCAGGCGGCCTCTGGTAGCAAGCATTTCTCCGCAGGTGGAGGCGGCGTGTAATTTTCTTCGGACTCTTCGTCCTCAGCCTCCTGGGCCTTAAGCACCAACTGCTGGAGATCAGTATTTCCCCTGCGGTATCTGCGTACTCTCCAGCGCAGCTTCGGGAGCAAGTTTTCGACGATGAGTTCTATTTGGTCTGTCATTGGCCAGGGACGCTCAAACCGGTTCAAAATGGTATAAAGGGAGGAGATGTAGTCTCGCACGGGCTCCCCGAGTCCTTGAGTGCGTCGGTGCGCCTCCACAACCAGGTTACTTTTGTTTCTACGCGACTTGCTATACGTTTCCATTGCCGCTTTCCTGAAGTCTTGATACGTACACCAAGTCGGCCTGAGCATCCGGTACCAAAATAAAGCTGGTTTAGCAAACAATGGAGTCAGTGAGTCCAACAACTCCTCATCTGACACATGGTCTACACGTCGGTTCTCTTCGACCTGTTCCAAAAACTCCTCGATACTTACGCCGGATTCACCTGAGAACTTAAGTTTCCATTCTCGTATCGTTTTGCCTAGGTGTCTACCTCCGAAGCCTGTCCGCACTGTGTCCGAATAGCTATGCATGTTTGTCGTATGGCTCGTTGTTTCATCTGCCGCGCCCGCCCGCGTACCGCGCGCTTGCGAGAGCGAGGACTGTGGCTTTGGAGCCAGGACCCCCCTCCCCCAGCTCGAGCATGCGGGGGCGTCAGCCAGCGAGGAGGCTGCATAGGCCATAGACGAAGACGACGGGTGTTGCGCCGGGGGCGACGGCTGTAGGGCTCGTGATACGGGCAGTTTCGTCGTCGAGTGAAAAAATTGCGCATGCGGGTTTAACTTTGAGTCCGGTTGTAACAGTGATAGGTCTTCTATTTGGTCTACTTCGTCTTCAATTAAATCGTAAGTATCTTGAAACTGCACTGTTCTTGAGTCTCTGTTTGCGTTCGTACGGTATTGTGCTTCTGACGGTAACGTTTGCGCACTCGTCACAACTATTTGCATTTGCTTATGCAAGTCCCGGTTTGTGGTCTTTAGCGCGTTTATTTCTAAATTTTTGTTTGCTACATCCATTCCTAACCTTTTAACTTCTTCTGTTAATTTATCGCAGGATAATATTAAATTTATTTCTGCTTTTAAAGCACGTCGTAATTCATCTGCAGCAGGTTTGGAAATTGATTGGACGATACCGTTCGGCAGACGCATTTTAATAAGGGGGTCCTGTCGTTGCGTGGACGCTCCCGGAGCTACATAGCTTGACCATCTGGGTAGAGTTCCTGTATTATACATTGCAGAGAAGAAATCCGACGTCGTAGAGGCTATCGTTGTTGGTTGCGTGTACGCGTCGGTCATTGTTGTAGTTGTTACTGCGTTTTTCGTCGTTACTTGCGTTGGCGCATCTGTTTGACGTATATCAAATTCGTTCATATTTAAGTTGTCTGTGGCACTAGTTGAGTGCGTATTGTTGGTTAGTGCTGCGTTTGTGTCTACTATTGTTGTAAGTGACATATCAGATTGTTCTGTATTACGCGTAGAGCTGGCCAGTAATTCATCAGTGTCTGGCGTATTGTCGTTGTTATTTTCCTTTCCAGCTGTGTCCATAATCGAATTGATAAAATCGTTTTTAAGGTTAACAGGTATTGCGTCTCCGTTAATGAATGTTAAACACAGGTCATCCCTTCTACTATGGGCTATATTATCTGGTTCTCTTGTTTCTATGAAATCTTCTGCTGTATAGTCTCCGCTTAGCCTATTATATAGTCGTGTCGCACGCGCAAATAAAGATCCTTCTGTATGTAATTCGAGTTGGTCTAATACCGCATCTAGCTTGTCGCTCGGTAAGCTGCGTATCCAGTCGTACATACGTCTATCGACATCTGCTTTGAAAATCTCTAGTTTGCTGTCCCATGTATTTGACATTATGTTAATTGATATATGGTAGCTAAGCGTTATTTAGTTAACAAACTTTTATAAAATTGTGAGCTTGAGAATTATACAAACAGTAAATTAATCGATAAGCAATATTATGTGTATATATATAAAACCTATATATAAAAAAAAATGCGTAATAATATTATTGAAATTGTGTAATTATTAATAAAAAAATTTATTGCGTCTGATTTCCCTTGTTATAGCGTCAGCGCCTTTGCTTAGTGTCCACGTCGCTTAATTTCAAAATCTATATATGTAAAATATAATCAGTATTTCTTCGCTTCGCATTCGTATATAATATTTCGGTACGCACGCCTTCGATTTATAGAGTGTCAACAAACCGGCGAGTAACTGTGAATTTGACACCATGTGAGCGAGCGTTTTGTTATGGTATGCGCTTGCTCGACTCTGGAATGTCAACAAAGCGGCCTTGCGCGAGCTGCTGAGTTTTCGGCGCGCGGACGAAATTCTTATCACACTTTCAGCCACACATTCCTTTGTTGGGCGCCAAATTATATAACGGGGATTAAGCCCGGTTAGCCCCGTAAATATAAAAAAAAGAAATAACTAATGTTAAATGAGGAATGTCCGAGCGAAGTCTGGAGCCTCCTGGACTGTCCGTCTTCTCAGGTCCGGTATTCGTCACGCCGGTGACAGGACAGCCGGATCCGCGCAGATTCGTAGTGTTGGCTGAAGAACGCAAAAGCCGAAGATTCGAAAGCGGGTGTAGGCGCGAAAGGGTGGAGCGTTTGAATAAGGCGTCGGGATACGATTAAATAAAAGAGACTCACGGTAAACAGTATTTTTAATCAGTAGAAGTTAACAAAAGTGGTCGGAAGGAGGGAGAGAGTACGCTGAGAGAACGGATAGAGAGAGAGTAAACCAACTAGCCGGTACTTACAATGACGGTGCTCGTCCTCTAGATACGCAAACGAGTCGCACAGTTTGCGTCAACGCACACGCACAAATTATCGGGCACCACATGCACTCCGCGGTTCGTTTCCTCCTGACGAAATCCTGCTCCACCAGCTACAATACGCGAGCGTAGATCCTCTACTGGGCCAGGCGACGTTGCAATTCTTCTCTGGATAAAGGCCCAAGTTTCAAGATCGAAGAAGGGGGAAGCACCAGGTCACAACGAAGATGTGAGCCGGGAAAGTCGAGACAATGGAATCTACCTGCCCGCTGACAAATCCGCACGATAGCCACTCTCTAGCGTGTTGCCTGCTCGGCTCTCGATTTCTTTCTGCTCTGTGTCTAGTCGATTAGTGCCCGCGGTCACTCGCTAAGGCGCGACTATGTCTCTCTCTCTCTCTCCGCGCCTCGCGGTCGCGCGCGGAAGTATCCCTGCGTACTCGCATCTCTCTCTCTCTCTCTTACCTTATATTCGAGCCGAAGGGTAATTACATATACAAATATTAATAATAAATGAATATAAACCTAATAAATTCATAAATATATAGGATAAGTTCGGAGAAATATGTTATATTTACATATCATTACTAGGGAGAGAGAGATATAACGGGTCGGCAATCTCACTCGTTATAGACTTATAATGATATATTTAGAGATTTGTTTTGTTATATCAATATTTTATTGCAATACATTTATAACGGGGTTTTGGCTAACCCGCCGTTATAATCGAGAGGATAGACTAGTTGACAGCTCGACTTAACCAGTTACTGATGCCACGAGGTTAATACGCTAGTGCGTGGGTGGCCAAGCCCTTCGACCAGCCACGATGTCAAGCAGTCTCGTGGCCCGCGTAGAACGTTGTAGGTAGCAGTGGCTGAAAAGCGCGAAAAGTAGTGACGAGCGCAGAGAATTCGCCAAGGATAGGGAGTGGGAGCCGGGCGCAAAGTCAGAGAAACGCAGATAATAAGAATGATAGAAATAATTTATATAAAGCACCAAAGGGAAAGCGTACAGAGTAGCAGATCGGCAAGGAGAGAGAGAGAAGCGGCAAGCCAGCAAGAGAGAGCTAAACGAGTCGGTACTTACAATGTGGCGACAATGGCCAGGCCCTCTGTACAATAAGAGCTCGCTCGCTGAACGGCGTTCCCGGACGCCGGTTGCAGTGGTGAAAAAGCGTAGGACTGCCTAGCACTAGGTTCTGCACACGCACACCACCCTGTCAACTCGCCGCACCACTGCACGCACTCGCAACAATTTAAGGCAATGCCAGGTCGAAAGTCCGAATACTCCAGTAAGGAAAAGGAAGTCGAGGAACGCTAGACCACGGCAACTGCCCGAGCAAAGAAAAAAAGGGAGAGACCTGTTCTTCAACGCGCGTTCAAACACGTGTCGCCCGTGTTACGTCCGCCAGTCAATTGCCGCGGGAGGCGTCCCCACTCCTTCATCGCACTTTTCGGTAGCGCAACCACACGCGTATGCGCGTACCCGCGGACGCGACTCTCCCTGCTTATAGGCTCGCTGATAGACCAAACGCACTCTCTCTCTCTTACCTTATACTTCGGCGTTGCCGGCTGCTGCGGGCTGCGGTATAATATAATGTAAATCCAAATATGGTATAAGTATATAAACTATGTATATGCATGCGTGGGACGAGAGAGACATAACGAATAATTTAAATTCGTTATACATTATATTGGGATTTAGTCATCGTTACTGTCTTCTTCATTGACGGGTGTCACTTTGTCTCACGGTCAATACTGATACTTTAAAAAAATATAATTTAACATATTTATCAATATTTTATTAAAAAATTTGTATACTATTCAGATTTCAATGATAATTTGCTATAAAAACTATGTTAGTATACATAATATTTTTATATTAATGTAGAATGCATAATTTGTAATACAAAATGTATTATATATCATTGGGCTGGCCTAGTTGGTGGTAACTTCTCATTGGGCAAACGTTAACTTCTAATATCCACAACCGTGTCCTGTGAAAACTTAGTCCGCTGCGTCAATACTCCTAGCAGCAACGTTACAACGGATGCGACTAAGAGGAAGCAATGCTAACACATGATGCAAGAATAGTAGTACCATGCTGATGTGTACAACCACTCATCACCCACACTTACACGGATCTAAGTCTGCTTTCGCGGTATGAACGACGAGGCTCTATAAACGGATATTGCCGGGGAACGAGAAGAAGAATGACTTATAAATGATTATATCCCTAAGGAATGTTAGATAGCGGCTCTATAATCTCCCGAGAAAAAATGAGGCGGGCAGACTAGTTCAGCAAAAATCAATCGTGAATGGGAGATAAAGGTGATTCCAAGACGACTTCTTTAATGCTAGTGTACGCTCCCAATCTAAAAGAGTACAGCGTTAAAACCACTGGGTACTGATGAGCCGCCAATAGGATGCTACCCGAACCCGTACGTAGCCGATACGGGAGACTGCCCGTAGATTGATATAGCGAAAGCTAGAAATCTTGCCTCTCGTACTAGTGCCGGGAAGTAGGGGCTAGGAACGTTTACGGTGGTGATTGTACACAATTGCCATTATATACGAGGTGTGTTCAAAAAGTAAGATGACTTTGTATTTTTAAGAAAAAATATTTATTTATTTATCAATTTTTATGTTGTCCCTTTCAAGGTAATTCCCCTCAGGTACAATACACTTATGCCAACGGTTTTTCCAATCCTCAAAGAACTTCTCATAAGCACTTTTCGATATAGCCTTGAGCTCTTTCAGCGATGCAGTCTTTATCTCTTCAATCGTTGCAAATCTCCGTCCTTTCATAGGTCTCTTTAGTTTTGGAAACAAGAAAAAGTCATATGTGGCCAAATCCGGAGAATATGGTGGCTGAGGCATGATTGTTTTTGGCCAAAAAATCTCTCACAAACAAAGATGAGAGAGCAGGGGCATTATCTTGATGCAAAAGCCATGAATTGTTTTTCCACAATTCTGGGCGTTTTCTTCGTATTGCTTCTCGCAAACGGTGCATAACTTCAAGATAATACTGTTTATTGACCGTACGTCCATATAGTAAGAACTCCTGATGCACCACGCCATGGTAATCGAAGAAAACAGTGAGCAAAACTTTGACATTTGATCGAATTTGGCGTGCTTTTTTCGGTCTTGGCTCATCTAGGCTCTTCCATTGGGACGATTGGACTTTGGTTTCGATATCATAACCATATACCCATGATTCGTCACCAGATATGACCCTTTTGAGTAAATCTGGGTCGTCGTTGACGTCATTCAACAGTTCTTGAGCGATGCTCATGCGACGGTTCTTTTGGTCAAAATTTAGCAATTTCGGAACAAACTTCGCTGACACACGTCTCATGCCCAAAACGTTAGAAAAAATTTCATGGCACGAGCCAAGCGATATACCAACATCCTCAGCAACTTCTCTGATAGTGATTCGACGATTTTCCAGAACAATTTTCTTCACTGCTTGAACGTTTTCATCAGTTATTGACGTGCTTGGGCGTCCAGAGTGAGGCTCGTCATTGGCATCTTCCCGGCCATCTTGGAAGAGTTTGTACCACTTGTAAACATTTTTTTTACTTAGAACAGTTTCACCGTATGCCACCGTCAACATTTCAAGTGTTTCGGAGCACTTTATTTTATTTTTTACACAAAATTTGATGCAAATCCATTGATCCATATTTTTCGATAGCAAGAAATCGCCGAGCACGCAAAACACTTATAACCTTTACGCCTCTCACAACCAAACAAAAAGTGCTATACACTTGAAACTTGGTACAGATGTTCGGGAAGAGTGTACCAACATAACAAAATAAAAAAATCGATAATCGAAAGTACGTTGCCCGTGAAATTTGAAAAGTCACCTTACTTTTTGAACACATCTCGTATATCGAAATGCTATCGTGGGAAGCTTTTTAATCATTTTTCCTGTAATGATATCATAACTAAACTAGGAGGTGATTACAGAAACGAATGCCTATTATACAGACTTGGACAAATCTTATTATTTGGAAGGGATTAACAAACTAGAGCAGCGTTGGATGAAGTGTATACTTAAACCTAAAAGGAGACTATATTGAAAAATAAAAAAGATTTATTAAAAAAAATCAAGCCGTTTTTATTTTTGCACGGACTTTTCAAACGACCCTAGTATGATTTTGGTATGGTTAAATGTGTAATAATTGTTGTTATTGTTCTTTGTGTACTATTTAATAACATGAGTTATTCTATTGTTATATTACATTGCGGTGGAGGAGGGGTAAATAGACTTTCAAGATGTTCAACACTAATATAAAAATTTTATCAGTACTTATTTATAATCTATGGCATGTTGGCTTTTAAAATACGAGTAGATTTTTGAAATTATATTATTTATGTTACTTTCCAGAGTGAGTCGTCGAATGCCTTCATAGCAGTTAGATTTTCCAGATCCGGTTGATATCCGTATTTTATTATCAAATATAATTTTCTTAGTTCTTTAATTGAACTGTTATACTTTGTATTGTGTGATTATTGTCTACCTTGTTGTCAAATTTTGCTTGTTTTTAATTTTCTTTTAATTTATCTAAAACTTATGAATTTAAGTTTATAAAATATTCTTTTGGATACTTTGCAGTTATATTGACAGTTGTCTGAATATTATTTTTTTAATTTTTTATGACAGTGCTTAACAGTCTTGTTGACTTTCAAGTGGTATTTTATACGTCAGACTTATTAAGGCCCATGCCAAAACCGCATGATATAGCGCTAAACTAACTATGCCATTCATAGCATAAGTGAAAAAAAAGTACTCTTTTTTTTTTCTTTTGTCATTTGCAATTGTTTATAAAAAATTATTTAAACAAATAATCAAAAAAGTTAATATTTTAAAAAACTGATTGTGGCAATCGATTCTACCGGAAAAAAATATGAAAAAAACGTATTTAACGTTTTCTTGTCAAACTTCAAATTGTTAGTGGAAAACTGCAATAAACAATTGCGTAAACAGGCTCACCTGTTTACGCCAAATCCCAAGCAAAATCCATGGCCTATACCGTAAATCTAACTATGCCATTCATAGCATGAGTGAAAAAAAAGTACCCGTGTTTTTTCTTTTGCCATTTGCAATTGTTTGTAAAAAATTCTTTAAACAAATTACCAAAAAAGTTAAAATATTCATTCAGTTTCTTTCATGTGTTCATCTTGATGTTTTCTACGCAGAGCTATAGAACATTTTTGGAAAAAAAATTCAGTTCTTGTTACACACGATGCTGATGAACATTTCTTGTACAGACCTTGTATTATATTGTGTGCATTGGATGATAAGTCACTAAACTTCTTTCACTTGTTAGAACGTTTACTCGTAAACTTCTGAAGATAGTATTCGCAAATTCGCTTAGAATTTTTGCTCTTCCACAATTTGCTTAGAACCTCTGAGCAAGTCTGGATGGAGCTTGTTGTATATTTTTTTGCCAAAAATGTTCTATAGCTCTGTGTAGAAAACATCACGATGAACACATGAAAGAAACTGAATGAATATTTTAACTTTTTTGGTAATTTGTTTAAAGAATTTTTTACAAACAATTGCAAATGGCAAAAGAAAAAATACGGGTACTTTTTTTTCACTGATGCTATGAATGGCATAGTTAGTTTAGCGCTGTCTCATGCAGTTTTGGCATGGGCCTTAATGGGTTAACACACACACACACACACACACACACACACACACACACACACACACACACACACACACACACACACACACACACACACACACATTGGTCTAAATTATTACATCACAATTTATAATGATTGAAGAATGATCTGAGGAGTCAAGGATAATCTGACGATTTGTTTATTCGAATATACGTCTTTTATAATTGCGAAGTCTATTAAATTGGATAATTTATTAGTACGAGGTCTGTCCGGAAAGTATCGGGCCTACCTTTATATTTTCGTGCTAGCGTTATTCTTTATCATTTGGTGGGTGGCATTCTTCAAAGTAATCCCCACTTGATTGAACAACAGGGTTCCATCGATGTTTCCACTTTTCAAAACAGTTCTGGAACTCACTTTTAGGGATAGCCTTAAGTACACTCGTCGCATTGTTTTCAACCGTTGTTTTGTCGTCGAATCAGTGTCCTTTGAGTGGTTCTTTTAGTTTTGGAAACAGCCAAAAGTCACAAGAGGCTATGTCGGGACTGTATGGAGGTTGTCGAAGCAATGCGATATTGTGTTTGCTCAAAAACTGCTGCACAAGATTGGATGAATGTGGTGGCGCATTATCGTGATGGAGAAGCCAGTCACTACTTTCCCAAAAGTGCGGCCGTTTTCTTCTTACTGCATCACGCAAACATTTAAAAATTTGAACGTAGTATTCTTTATTGATTGTCTGACCTGTTGGTGCATATTCGTGATGTACAATACCTTCACAATCGAAAAAAATAATCAACATTGACTTAACATTGCTCCGACTTTGACGTGCTTTTTTTGGTCTTGGCGATTCAGAATGCTTCCACTGTGAAGATTGTTGTTTTGTTTCAGGATCATAACCATAAACCCATTATTCATCACCTGTAATAACTTTTATAAGCACATTATCATCATTATTGACCATTTCCAGATTGTCCAGAGCGATTTCTAAGCGCATGTTCTTCTGCTCTGCTGTGCGCAATTTTGGGATGAATTTCGCACACAAGCGTTTCATTCCTAAATTTTCGGTTAAAATTTCTGAAATGATAGTTTTTAGTATCCCGAGGTCTTCTTCTAATTCTCGCACAGTCATACGACGATCTTGTTCGATTTCAAGTCGCACCCGCTCAACATTATCTGCGGTTTTTGTCGTCGAAGGTCGGCCGGAACGAAAATTTTATTCGTGTTTTGCTCATACACTCGCTTCCGAAGGCCTTTTACATCATTTCAATAGTTTCCGAACTCGTTTTTCCGAGTTGAAAGCAAAATTTGATGCAAATTCGTTGATCTAGTTTTTCAGTCATTTTTGACAATATCAAATTCCGACAAACGCGAAAAAGGCACTGTAAACATAGACACGCTGCGCATGAACTATACGTCCGGCAGGTGTCAGTAAGTAACCAATAGATTCGTGAGGCTTTACTGTTGCCGTTTCTGTCCGGTAGAGGTCGCTCGAACACTATGACGCGAAGATATAAAGGTAGTCCCGATAATTTCCGGAGAGACCTCGTATTCGAGGGTCAATAAATGGGTCTGGATTTGCCCATAGATATTGGTGTGCGATTGTTGCTCACTTTGATCCTCACCTTGGATGATTTGCATTTTAGTCATCTCCCGAAAAGAATTGATTCCCTAGACTTTTAAAGAATTACTACTTTACGTACTTTTCTTTGTTGAGAGTATGTCTCGGAGAATAGTGTTTCATAAAAAATATGATTAAGTTTTTGTTCATCAGCTGTGGGTTATCATGTTTTTCAACTAACTGTTATTGTTATTATTTATTATTAACAGATGAGTTTGTATTAGTATAAGTCTTTTTCAGTTTTCTAAATATTGCCATTTTCTACCTGTGCATATGTAATATTTGGTCTGGCGATATTACCTGTACTTGTTGGTTCGCTCTTCTTGATGAAAATAATTCTTGTTAAAAAAGGTTTCTTGCACTACGTTTTTTATAACTAGCCACATGATCTTTGTAACCGTTTGGAAGATTTGATTTCTTTCATTCTCGTTGAATTAGTCAGTTGAATGTTAAATGATTTTTTGCACATTTTAGACAATAGGAGTTTTATAACAGTAATTTTTAGTATAACCGTATTCTTGGCAATACATACTGTTTAGGACGCTTGCTCTAATTGCGGAGACTATATTACTTTTTTATTTTTCGACATGAATTTGTAGTCTGGCCGTTTTCTTGACAAACCAGTTTGTCAAAAGCAAGGAATATGTGACGTCACTATTTTAACGAACAATAACTATAAGTGTTTTTGCCATTTGTCCTATTCTTACAATGTAGTTCGATAAAAAGTCAAATCCTGCTGTTGGTTAATGATACTTGTTTTTTGTTTGTTGAACAAGTCTCAGTTAGTATCGAATTGTGTACTGACACACTTCCCGTCTGTTGCAAGTAACTTGTGTTTGGGGCAACACTTTACGGATCATTTCTACCTCCTTCCTTTCGGACTAACAGGAATATCAGAGAGCGCTTTTATACCTCAGCCCTCTGTATAACAGTGAGTGTATCACCGCTTTTCATTTAAATCTATTGTAATAGTTGATCAGACTAGCAGCTGAACTCTTCGGATCAACTAATCAACTCAACCCAGTCAAGGCAACATCAAAGCTCCCTTACATAGTGACTACCCACTATGCAAGCACCGAGAGGACGGTACGAGATAACATCCAGTGTATTTTCCAGGAAGCAACAACCAGAATGAAAAGTTTAACCTGCCTACAACCTATTTCTTTGCTACGCCATTTATCCAATTTTTTTCAGGGAAAAACGCGATTGTGTATGCATGCATTAGGGATGTATTGCCTCTTTGGTAACGCGGTGGTTCTAAACTAATCATTTATTCATGAATTTTATAATTTCGTGGATTTCCTTGTTATTATTAATTCAATGAAAATTATCGATAACAGTCGTTTCGTTATTCTATATTTCATATTTGAAATCGTAAATATATTATGTTTAAACGTTTCAGTTTTTTAAAATTCATTTATAACGGAAAAATATGACCGACTACCAAGAAGGTTCTATCAGCGGCCGTCTGCACAAATAATTGAAAAAGGAATATATTCGGAAGGTGCAAACGCTCCGATGTCTGAATAATATACTGGATGTCTAGATTAATCAATCGAGCACGAAACTAACAATGGAATAGGAATTGGTAATAGTTGAAATACGGTGACTTACATCAAACTTTGAAATACAGTGATTAAATAAAACTAACTTTAATTATAAAAAAACAATAAAATGCATCAGTGTGCACGTGTACAAACCGAAAACGAAATTTTGCATAATTAAGGATAAAGACGCTTAAGAACATCTACTAGATTAACAAAAATCTGCTCGGTAATCTTCCCGATGAAACCTGTGATCGACCGTTACGCCCGCCAACGCAGGGACCGGTAAAACTGTCTGGGCACACACACGTATCTGTAATGTCCGAAAATGCAAGGGAAAAGAAAAAGGGGGAAATAAAACACTGTACCGATCTTCTGCGATGCGACGACCATTCTTCACTGTTACTGGCCGTCACTGCTACTATTCATCGATGTTATGGACACTGTTGCTCTGCTTGAAATCATCCGCGTAGCCGATTCTGTAGCTGACACTTATCTCGCCGTTGCTTGCTATTTGAAACGGCTACGTGCGATGGCAACACGGATCCTTGCCCGAATCCCTCACTCGGGTTGAATTTGTCACTGGCTAGACGCAACCCAGCAACTAACAACAACAAAATCTAACACCACGCCCTGCATACCAGGAGGGTATTTTTAAGAACAAAAATAACGAGGACGCGCTCCAAAACAATCTGAAACCCATTAGAAAGTCGACAATGCACCCTATTTGGCAACCCACTTCTACCACCTTTTTAAATTTCATCTCATCGATCCACTTTCCGTTTCTCTCACTTTTGGGCTCTTTGTGTTCGCATCTTGCTTTCTCCTCAATCATCGGCCGCTCATGGCTCCACCAATCAGCTTGTCCGCCATAACCCGAGACATAAGAGTGTATACGCAAATCTGTACGCGGCAACGAACGACTGTAAGAACCAACGGACAAATTGGCAAAGTTATGATTCTCTGATGCATTTTTTTAAATGTCATACAGTTTACTTTATTTCTTTTCAAATGTGTAAAAATAAGTATTTTCTTTTCTAATTTAATTATTGTTGTTTACTTGGATTTCAATTTTATTATTTTGTAGTACTTTGAGAATATATGCTCTTTTAGCAACGAGATTAAGAATATTTTTTGAAGAATCAATATTTAAAACACCATTACGAATATCGACGGAGATTTCGATAACTTAAATGTTACTGTGTTATAGTTGATACGTTTACATCTCTTATGTTGTTCTTTCTTTTCTTTTCTTCTAATCATCGAATTTATCTTTTCTCAATAATTCTACGTTTTTCTAGACTGTTTTACGGTCTTTTGCTTTCTGCTGTTTTTCAACTTAATGATTCATTCTTTCCGTTTTTCGAATTAATTATGACCGATCTTATCCATCTTGATTGTTTCATAGCAGCTATATTAACTGATTTTGTTATAGATATTTGACTATGAGTATTGTTTGTTTGATTCACACTGTTTTAATATATATTTGCTAGAAGTTGCTTGAATTTGGCGCGGTATTTAGCGACACGATTACATAGGATTAGCATTCTAAGATTAATGAAACTATATAATTATATAGTAATTAAATAGGATTACTTGAAAAGTAATTCTGGATATTTATAGTCGTATTTTATCAATTGATAAATAATAATATTTGACATAATCCGGTGTATTCTTTGTAATTTATGACAGGCGTATTCTGTGGGTAAAAAGGGAAATACTTGTAACTCATTTTCTCATACTGATTTTGCAGATGCACAAACGAATCAAAGTTGAAAATACACATTCAGATAAGTCCGTAGTTCAAGCAAACATAGAATCTTCAGCTAGTGATGACAGTGACAGTTCTTCCGCTACCTCTCATCATCCACCCCCAAGAATGACACTATCAGAAAGGTAAATGTAAAATAATATTTATTAATATTGTTGTTAGCGCGCGCGTGTATGTATATGTGCGTGTAGTCGTAAGGATGCAGATTAATTTTTCCTGCTCCTCCACGGCTTCCCCTTTTATAAAATGATTTTCTTCTTTCAAACTTTTATTACACATAATAACCTGCGCTATGAGCATCAAGATGTTTTTATTTGTACTATAATTTTCAATATTACCGTAGGGTTCATTATTTTGTATCCTAATAGTTTAAAATTATGTTATTATTCAAATTATAACATAATACACAATAATAAGGACTTTACTGAAAATAAAATTATTAAAGAACTTAGCGTGTAAGAAATGTACGAAAGCGCTTACGTTGTTACATTATTTACTGGTTTTTAATTTTCACAATACATGAAAATGAATTATAAATTTTACATAATAGAATCAGCTATTAAATTGTCAGTTACAGTTGATTCTTAAATCAAATTATATATTATCTATCATTTTAACTAGTGTACAATATCGAATAATTACTATTATATTATTATGTTATTGCGTAATTGATTAAAACACATATGACAAAATAATAAACATCATAATAAACAAACTATGTACGTGTTATAATATTTATAATTTATTATTTGTTTTATGACATATATTCAGACTAATACTAAAATTAATTGATTGAAATATTTTGATTAAAAATGTTGAGGTAATTTTTTAATAACGCGTTGGCACATGTCATGTATGTTTAGGGTAATGTGGCAACACCAGATGTACACAGTTGACTGGCAAGTTATTGATTGTGGTTATTAGATTTTTCTGTACGAGAGGTTAAAAAAAGAGAGGGGGGGAGGGGGAATAATGAAATAATGTTTAAAACTCATATATAAAGTACTTACTCTGTAAGTTAATAAGTATCTAAATAGAAGGATAGTGATATACAAATGTGATGAAAGCAGGTAGTAAACTTACTTCTTGTCAGTCTCTCTTGATTTTTCCTCTGCTCTCAGTAGGACATACTGGCCAACGTTAGGCACATATAAGAATGCACCTAACTATTGGCCTCTTTTCTTCAGCGCCGATGATTGCCGAGGAGCAACTGAAGAGGCCCAAAAAACTCCAGCAGTGGGAGAGATAAAGAGAGAGTGACAGTGAGAGAGCGAAAATACAAGACGCACTACAGAGAGGTCAGGCCAGATGAACGGTGCACGATCGATAAGCGCTACGTTGCATACCGCCGAAAAATAAAGGGTAGGAAAGGAAGTACGAGCAAGTGACCGCGAGTAGGTTGCGACTAGCAGGCATTTCTTTTTACTCCTTTGCTAAGTCAGATCCACCAAATGGTTTAGCTGGAGAATCCGTGCTGCATCACGCCTTCCTGATTAGTAATTTCTTCGGCTGAGTGCATCGAGCGTTATTCCCCGAAGAAGGAGAAGAGAGGAGCCTGGTGGATCGGCTGATTCGTCAACATTCCGGTGAATCACCGAAATTAGTAAGAGAAAGAATACCTTTAGTAGCATATCTTCCCATGGCCTTCGTCTTTCAGTTGAAACAGCAGTTAAGGCCAAATGTTCAACTATTCTTACTCTCACGAATTCTTTTTTTTCTCTTCACGGCAGCTTCAAGGTCGCGCTAGTTTAAGTTCAGTACATCAACTAGCAAGACGTTTTTTCACCGGCTATTATTTGCGATTAGAACAGCGGCCCTCGAATTGTCAAGACGCTTGCTCGCCGGACAATTCGCTCGTTCATCGCGACAGATTTAGTCTGTGGTATCTTATTGTAAATAATAACGCTATGTTTGTTAATTAAGATTTAAGTTTTGTTTGTGTGTATTCTTTAGTAAATTAGATTATAAGTTTGGATTTAAATGGTAGAGTGTGATCATTTGTTGACCTTTTGTTCCTTTTTTCCCTCCTTCTAGTGCTGAGAGCGAAAGTTCCTCTCTTATCTCCCTTTAAATAATTGGTGATGACGTTGTGCATTCGTCACAGAATGTAACGGTCCTATTTATGAGCTATTTATTAAATCACTGAATGACTGCAACTAGTCTAACGTATCTATCTGTTTATTCAAAACAATACATTAAGCGGCGCTACCTCACTGTTTACGCGACTGTATACAAATAAGAGTCGAATCAAAATAAACAGCGTGACGTCACAAAGTAATAGACATAGATATAATGATATAGGATATTAAGAAAAATATGTTAATTATAGATAATTTTAATATAACAAAGTATCGATTATATAGATTTTAGCATGTAGATTAATAATATTATAACAAAAATCTCATTCAATTATGAAATAATAATGAATATCAATGTGCAAAATTAATTTATTTATTACGTTAACATATAAAATATTAGAAAAATGTAAATAAGTTATACGCAAAGTGAATAAACATAGAACATGAGTAAGAATTGGTTTCATTAATAACAGCTGTATAATAACTGTTATTAATAAATAAACAATTAATAATTTATTTAAACAATAAGCTATATATAGAACGAAAATATTAAGTTAATATTTGATAATAATAACTTTATAATTTAGAAATCTTAGATAATTAATCTAATAATTGCATATTAAGATTAGAAAAAACCGTTACAAATATGAAAAATTAGTCATAATTCAAATGTTATTAATTAATTTAAATAATTAATTTTGGAGAATACTTCCAAAATTAATCAACTATAAAGTTATATGAAAATTCAATAATTTTCTATTGTAAATATTGTAATATTACGTTAATTAACTTTATTAGTTATAACTTTTGACGACACTATTGGCGATAATTATATATTGTATAAAATCAACAAATAACAAATTCTGTAAAGTTTACATGTGTTAAAAACTTAATATTAATGGTTATTTACTTGTAAATTAAGAAAACTCATTTCTCAAAATTCGCGAATGTCTCTCGAATAATCGATTAAATCTCTCCTGCAAAAATAAGCGGGAAAATCTGTGTATAAATAGGCCGACCTTTGCACAGGCTAGCATTCACTTCTAGCCTTGCAAGGTGAGCGCATGAGTCTGAATAAACTTGGATTAATACCTAAGTTCTTTCTCTCATTGTGATTAACTAAGCAAGACTATCCTTTCCTTATAATTTGAGCTCGACTTATAGAACATCTCGCGCTATAAGAAACTTGGGCCGAATTATATCCTATCAAAGAAAGACTTTAGCTCTGCTTATGGGACAATTCGCACCATAAGAAACTAGGGCATTGTCTGACTTTCCTCGAAATATTGCACTTACTTATGTATTTTTGATTTACTTATTTACTACATTTGATTTATTTACCTATTTTCTTGACAATTAGAGTAAAATCATTGGAAACAAATTCTTACTCATTAGCTAGATTACGAGAGTTCGAATTATTTTATTTATAAGTGATACGAACATCACAAGAACGAATCCTAAAGCATATTATATCTAGGAAATGCAACTGCTTATTAAAAGGAACAGTTTAGGCAAAGTCTATGATAAGTAATATATGAAGTAATATTCTGAGAAGGGATGAGCGGAACAAAATATACCATAAATCTAATACAAGCATTCTAGGTAACCTACAATTCAGACATTCTGGTTTGACTGAGAGCCTCGTTTATAAAGCAATACTCAAAATTTAGGAAGACCGATAATTCAATTAGCTGCTTTCTCGATTCATATCATGAAGATTTTTTGTAAAATTTCAAATACTGTAGTGATGTAATACTTTTCTAATAATTGTATGGGTGTGAATCTTTCAATCAAGAGTACTCGAAATAGTGAAATAAACATTTGGAATATTTGTATAATAAGAGATGCTTATTCCACGATAATTTGTGTGTACATTAAATAATCTATTCTAGTTATATATAGTTCGCCGGCCACGATAATCACCTTTAGTTTTTAATGATTTAGGTCTAAGCCATTGCAAGAAATTCACTGACAAGTGTGAATAATTGCGATGACCTCAAATTGAGTTAAGTTATTAGTTCTAAGAATATTCTAAGAAGATCTTTATATTCATAGTAAATATATTTTATCATCAGCATAAATATTTTGCAAAACGTAATGTATTAGGTGAATCATTGATATAGATAGCAAACAGTAACAGTCCAAGAAAATCACCGTGAGGGATGTCAAAAGACACAAGAAGCCATTTAGAGATTTCACCATCATCATCAATAACAGTTTGTAATATATTCGTCGGGTAAGTAAATGTTATCCATAGCAAGGATTTTGACTACTTTAAGAACTTATAAATAATGCTGAGATAAAATTCAAGAAAAGTAATTAATGAAGGTTAATTAAAAAAGACCTAGTAAAATAGATTTGAAATTAGAGAAAGTCAGAGGTGAATGATGATTTCAGTGCTTATTTAATATATCAATATCGGTAAATAAAAAGAGAAAACTTAAAGTTGTCTTACTGACACACGCGAAATGAAGCTGCCTTCATTTTGTAATAGTATTATTTACAGTATTGATTTTTTATTTAATATACTCGTTTTTTAGTGTGGATAGTTTTTTGCTTACTTCGGAGCGTAAGTATTTATATTTAACAAAATCAATAATATCATGGGTTGATACAACGTATTTATATATCCTACTGCGAAACTTAATGAGAGCATATAATTAAGGTGTAGTGTCACCCAAGATTTAAACTTGGATGACAGCACAACTTTTCAAAGTGGAGCAACAGTATCATAAGTATCGATTATAGCAGATGTTATCGGCCTTTCACTTTCATTTACATAAAATGAAGAGCAACTTTTATTGGGTGAAGGATCGTCAGATATATGTAGAGAAGTGTTTTGATAAAGCGGTAGATAGAGCTTATAAGAGTCGACAGAATGTAAGCAACGAGTAATGAAGGATTTCAGAAAGGATCTAGTAATAGAGTATAGAAATTTTATGTCAATGAAGTCATGACCAGCGTTCCAGATAATATCACAAGTACACGTGCGAGAAGCATGCCAATCAAATTCGACCTAATGCTTTTTTCTCTTTCGGTACATCAATCAAATACAATAATACAATCAAATACTCAGCTGTAGCAGCGACGCAATACTTTAGTTTTTCCTAATTTCTCTTTGTTTATTTCTCCAAAGACGAGATCAAGCACGTTCGAATTGTTTTTCCTCGCGAACCTTCATTAAGTACGAGGGTGGTCCGATAAGTACTTAGCCTACAAAAGAAAAATGAAAATTTTGGAAAAATGGCGTTTTATTTTTCAACATAGTCTCCTTTTAGTTCGATACACTTGGCCCAGCGATGCTCCAACTTCTTTAACCCGTCTGAAAAATACGTTTCCTCAAGGTCTGAAAAGTAGGCTTCCGTGGCAGCGATTACCTCCTCATTCGACTCAGATTTCTGCCCGGCGAGTGACTTTTTCAAGTTTGGAAACAAAAAGAAGTCGCACGGGGCTAAATCTCGAGAATACGGTGGATGGGGCAGCAGTTCGTAGCCTAATTCGACCAATTTGGCCATAGCGACGGCGAAGGTGTGAGCCGGTGCGTTGTCATGGTGGAAGAGCACTTTTTTCTTCACCAAATGGGGCCGTTTTTTCTGCAATTTGACGTCGAATCGGCCCAATAATTCGGCATAGTACAGCCCTGTGACCGTTTTGCCCCTCTCCAGGTAGTCGATGTAGATCACACCTTGTGAATCCCAGAAAACGGTGGCCATCACCTTTCCGGCCGATGGGGCAGTCTTCGCCTTCTTCGGAGTACTTTCGCCGAGTAAAGTCCACTGTTTCGACTGTTCCTTGGTCTCTGGTGTATACCGGTGGATCCATGTTTCGTCGACTGTCACGAAATGACGCAGAAACTCCTTCGGATTGCGCTTAAACAGCGTCAGACATTGCTCTGAAGTTGTCTCACGGTTGCGCTTGTTGTCCGGAGTGAGCAAACGCGGCACCTATCGCGCCGACAGCTTTCTCATGCCCAAAATTTCATGCAAGACATGACCCACGCGGTCTTTTGAGATGCCTACGATCTTAGCTATCTCGCGTACCTTCAATCGTCGATCTGCCAATACGAGATCGTGAATTTTTGTCATGTTATCCTCCGTGGTAACCGTTTTCGGAGCACCTGGACGTGGCTCTTCAAAAATCGACGTGCGACCACGTTGAAACTCGTTAAACGAATATTTGACGGTCGCCATCGAAGGAGAAGAGTCACCGTACACAGCATCCAAGCTCTTTTTGATTTCGCTGCGCGATTTCCCTTCCAAAAACAAGAATCGAATCACCGACCGATACTGCTCCTTTTCCATTTTTCAAAAATCAACGGACACACTTGCTTTCAAACGCTCTCAAAAATAAACTACAACTCCGATCCGGCAAAAATCTTGACAATAACCATCGAGAAGGTTGTACTACGTGATAGAATATTTCTTTTGCGAGAATGGCGCCATTGGGCGGTGAGGCTAAGTACTTATCGGACCACCCTCGTATAATGCCATTCTTGCAGTTGAGGTTGTTATCGAGATATTGTGGTTATTTGATTGACAGTTCTTTTAAAAATAGTTGATCAGAGTGTCGAACGGCTGCTTGTGGGTTTAGATTTTTAGTTTTCTTTTTTATCGTAGTCCTTTTTTGTTGTCATCACTTTCCGTTGTAATTTGAAAAGTATCAGTTTGGTCCAATGAAATTCAGGTAAAGATAGAATGTAATGTTTATAATAATATTATGTTTATAATGTTTATACGATTGAATGTATAACAGTTGGCATTTATACATGGTGACGAGAACGTTAATAAACCATAATTAGCAATTACAAGACGAGATGAACTTAATCATCTACCTTAACTATAAACGAGAATTCTGTGATATGCCTCAATAGTAATTGCTTAACCTTTTTGCTGCGAGAGTGGTCGCTATATGGACCACTTTAGAGACATTGAATATTTGAAGTTTTTAGATTAAATTTAATGTTCTGAATCCATAATAAGTAGTTTTTTTAATTTCTCAAAACATTCTTAACCTTGAAATACTGATTCTCAAAGTTAAATTTTATTTTTAGTAGAATCTAAGATTTTAGAGTGTTTTCTTATGCAATTTGATGAACTGAATAAGAAAAAAATACTGAAAAAAATCACTGACGCATTCGTGACCTTGAAAAGCTACACTCAACGTCACATTTTATTTCTTGCATAAGCGAGTATTGGAGATAACTTTGAAACTTCATTGACCCGCTAAAATGAGAAAAACCGTAAAAAAATATCCTCAAAGCACTTATAACCAAAAATGTCTATTTCAAGGTGAAATTTTAGTTTCCAGTAAAATCGCAGTAGTCTGCACCTCATATCCGAAGGTTACATAAAATATACTACGGCATTCATTCTCAGCCAGAGAATGGAATCGATGTCAAGAATGAAAAACTTCTTTCGATATTTTGATTTGAAAATATAACTTTGTTGGTGCAGTAAGTACGAAGCAAATATAATTCTATACTGCAAAAACTTATAAAATATTTGAATGTGAAAAAATTAATTTTTTATTAGTATCTACAAGAGGACCAGCACTCGGTTTTTTCCTATAGAGGCATTAATTTTTTACTTATTCACTTTCATAATTTTATAATGTAATGTAACAGATTGCACCTTTCCATTCAATATTTATTATTTTCTAAAATTTTTATAGTATGTATATAATTTTTACTATTTTCATTTTCCTTCAATATTGATCGACCAGTGTCTCATACTTTTATTTTCTATAAAATAACTGAAAATGGAGCTTGGAGTAATGGCGAGTCCGAACCAGAAAATGAAATATTAGAAAATGAAGACATCAGTAAAATTAAATCGGAAGATTTTTATTATAACGAACCTCAACTGTTTGATGATGCGCATTTTTACCCATTCATCAAAGATTTTGAAGGTAGTTCCGAAATAAACCCAGATATCTCTTTTTTTAGGAAATAAACGAATTAATTAATTAATTCAATTATTTTTGTGATTCTTCTTTGCCTCAAAATATTCTAGAGGAGACAAATCGTTATGAAACTTAAAATCCTATCACTAAATCTTCTCACATGAAAAATTGGTTTCCTGTCACAAAAACAGAACTAGAAAATTTTCATGGCGTTTCGATTCTAATGGGCCATGTCTTAAATGCGATGTGCAAAGTTATTGGTTTTCAGATCTTTTATTGCCCACTCCAATTTTTGGTCAAATAATGTCTCATGATAGATTTATTTAAATCCCGCGATGTTTACATTTTCATAATAATGAAGATATCATAAATCATCCTTTAATAAAAATAAAGCGTAATAGAACACGTACAAAATAAATTTTCGACAGTTCTCACTCCAGGGAAAATTCTGTGCATCGATGAAAGTTTGTTATTGTGGAAAGGTAAGCTTTTATTCAAGCAATATATTCCTTTGAAGAGAAATCGCTTTGGCATCAAGCTCTTCATGCTTGTAGACTGCGAGACAGGATTAATATTGGGTTTTATGGCTTATACTGGTATACATCTCCTACTTTGGCAGAATTTTTATATGATCGTGATACAGGTTTGTGTGGTACGGTGAAATCAAATAGAAGGGGAATGCCAAAGCTTGAAAACAAATTAGTCCAAGGTAAAGTATAAGTCTCTCATAGTTATCAGTGGATGGCAGTTAGATGAGAAGACAAACTTATCGTTCTTATGCATACAACTGTGCACGAACTTGAATTTTGTACAACTGGACAAAAAGTCATCTAATAAATGAAGACATATAAATCCAAAACATGTTCAAGATTACAATCAAAATATGGGTGTTATCGATAATATTGTTAGACAATTATCTATCACATAATCAGTGTGAAAAACAATGAAATGGTATCAAAAGCTTTTCTTTCATCATCTTGTTGATCTTTGTCCATCCAATGCTCATGCATTATATAAAATGAGAAATGAAGGAGGTACATAATTTCCTTCATTTCGATTACAGGTAGCTCGCTCATTTTTGAAACTTGATTCTTCTGCAAATATACAAGTATCTTCTTATAATGATCCTCCCTATAGTTGGGCGCCATTTTCTGAGGCAAAGTACAAGACGGAGATGGCATATGTGTTCTTTGTGTAAGACTGTACGTCGAACAGTATACATATGTACCACTAGTGATATTCCTCTATGCGCAGCACCATGCTTCGAAAAGTACCATACAAAAAAGACATTACTATAAACTGACCTGAGAAGTAAGAGGACTTACGACAATAAAGCACTCCGACGTGAGAGGCAATGTGACTCACGAAAATCAAGCACCCCAATGGGATCACCTTTTCGCCACGTCTATGTCATTGATCCTGGGTGATGCTGAGAGCGGAATTTACTTCTCCATGCGTCTATACAGTTTTGTAGATGATTATTAATGTAAAACAATTTAATTTCTTCTTTTATTGATGGTATCTGTAGATCATTGCGGTATATTTTCTCCAATTAGTCAGTACATTTTCCTCCACTTCAGTCCCAGCTGTTTGCGTTTTCTAAATATATGCACTTTCCATGTGAACCTCATGTCTAGACGAATATCCAAATACTTTACATGACTATTTTGTGGAATGAGTTTATCGTTTCGTTTAATAGGTAGGCAGGTATCTTTCCTGAGTGTGAAAGCTGTATACGTTGATTTATTTTCATTGACTTTATTTCTCCTTGTGTTTAGCCAGTTCTTTAGATGATTACTAATATAATTTTGTGTTATTGCAGTTGCTATTTTTGGTTCTGAGTGAGATGTAAAAATGGCTGTGTTGTCTGCATTAGTAACTGTCATGATGTTTCGAAATTTTGGTGAATCAGCGGTAAATAACAAATACAAAGTTCGTCCTAGTATACTACCTTGTGGTACTCATGCTTTTATTTTCTGCCTTATTGATATTTTTTGTTCATTTTTATTTGAAATTCTCTATTTTGAAGATATGACATGAGTAGTTCGTAGTGATTTTCTAGGAAAAGTCTTTTTAATTTATGCAAAAGACCTTTAAGCCAGAGATTATCAAAGGCTTGTGCGACGTCTAGGAATATGCAGGTACAATATTCTTTTTCTTCTATAGATTTTCTTGTAACTGACACTATTCTGTTAACCTTTTCTATTCCCTGTTGAAAATATCCATATGGTTTTCCATATGTATGATATATAAAAGTCACATTTTATATGGATTTTCTTCTTGTTACATTTTATATGGATTATACATTCTTTGTACATTTTATATGGATTATATGTGGATTCTATATAGAATCTATAAAGATTCTTTAAGATTTTCCATATTGTATTCCATCTATATCCTAATTCATGATATGTAAACTATTTACATTTTATATAAAATCTGTAATGAGTTAGTAAGGAAACGATATGGATTTTGCAAGGAACTCATATGGAATCTATGTGAATTCTAATCTACAAGTAAATCGCATGTTATATATACTCTATTATTTATGCATATTAATTTAAATTGTACATTTGTTTTTTATAATACAGGTACAAAATATATGCTACTAGTTAAACTAATATTGAATCCTTTATTACAGTCAACTCGTGCATTTTCATTGGATTAAATAGTTAATTGTACAACAAGATTTTGGTATAATAATAAATTTTACTTTAATTTGGATTTGAAAATAATGTATTAATTTTTTACAATTACATTTTCTTCTGTTAATAGACGATTATCATTTTAAATTAACATATATTACCACCTATTACCATTAGGAATAAAGCATATTTGGTACTGCAGCAATATACTGCACATTATCATTTATTTTTATGAACACGGCAGTTTTCATAATTAGATTGCTATCAATTTTCATTACTTTAGAATTAATTTGAATAATTTTTTTCATGTTATCACAGTTATAGTATTCTCAAGAAACTCACCAGTTTCGATTAAATTACATACTACTGTGGGCAAAAAGTAAGGTGAATTTGTTTGTAAAATGAAAAATCTTTATTTATTCTTCTACATCAATGTCATCCCCTTCGAAGTAATCCCCTCCCGATAAAATACACTTATGCCAACGTTTTTTCCAATCCTCGAAACATGCCAAATAGTCCCTTTCCGGTATAGCCATCAGCGCCTTCTTCGATTCAGCTCTTATCTCCTCAATCGGCTCGAAACGCGTTCCCCGGAGTGGTCTCTTGAGTTTTGGGAATAGCCAGAAGTCACACGGAGCCAAATCAGGCGAATACGGTGGTTGAGGAACGATATGCGTCGAATTTTTGGCGAAATGGTCACGAAGAACGAGTGCAGTGTGAGATGGTGCATTATCGTGATGCAAAAACCAAGAGTTGTTGGCCCATAATTCTGGTCTTTTTAGACGAATTGCTTCACGCAAACGACGCATAACGCTCAAATAATATTCCTTATTAACAGTTTGGCCGGGTGGAAGGAATTCATAGTGCACCACACCACGAAAATCGAAGAAAACTGTCATCATGACCTTGATTTTTGAACGACTTTGACGTGCTCTTTTCGGTCTGGCCTCGCCTTTAGCACGATATTCGCTTGATTGGTCGGTTGTTTCAGGGTCGTAAGCATAAATCCAAGTCTCATCTCCCGTAATCATGCATTTGAGCTTGTCCTGATAGTCAGAAAGCATTGTTTCACACACATCAACGCGGCGACTTTTTTGCAAGAAATTGAGCGTTTTCGGTACCAAACGAGATTTGACTTTTCGTAGGCCCAAATGGTCTTTCAAAATTGTTTTCACAGATCCTTCTGATATTCCGATCATATCAGTAAGGTTTCTAACAGTCAACCGACGATTTTCGAGCACTAATTCCTTCACTTTATTGACGTGTTGGTCATCTGTTGACGTCGATGGTCGTCCGGAGCGCTCCAAATCATCAACACGTTCTCGACCCTCTTTGAAGTCTTTGTACCACTTATAAACATTTTTCTGCGACATGGTAGAATCACCAAAGGCCTTCCGCAACATCCTCAACGTTTCCGCAGCCGAAATTTCATTCCGCAAACAAAATTTGATGGCACTTCTTTGCTCAATTAAATCAGACATTGTAAAAATCGAAACATGCACTCTTGGTCGTTTGGTAAACACAAGCGTAAATTTATTACTGATGATGACATTGACATGAAATTTGTCCCAGATGTCATTCGCAGTCCTACCAACTCAAGAAAAAAAGAACTAGCCCGAAATGTTAAGCCCGCGAAGTTTAAATTGAAAATTCACCTTACTTTTTGCCCACAGTAGTATGTGTATTCTTCATTTGTGCTTTCATTAACAATAAACTCAACTATATTTATGAAATCATCATCTTTGGTTCAAGCGAAATAGTTTTTTGATCGAATAGTTGATTTCTTTGATGAATCACATAAACAATTAGATTTAACTATTCTATGGTACGATTGACGTTCATATTCTGCAAGATTAAATTTTTTAATCCATGTTTTGTCTGTGAATGTTGGCTTCCCAAAATATCAAATTGTCGATAACACAGTCGTTACACGAGTAAATCTATTTTTTAAATGATCAATAAAAATAAGAACTGGTGAATTTTTATTTTTTTCTTTTACATACGTATCCAAAGTTGCCGTACTTTCATTGAAATCTATTCTTCGGTATATTTCAAGAATAACACCTTTAACACCTTTGATCATACTGACAATTCGACCGTTACCATTTTTAAACGGGTAACCATTATATGCCCAAAATGGACCCCAATTAGCGACGCTTTCTGTTAAATGAAGAATTTGGTGGATATTAAAAGTCATAGCTTTCTTCGAATAATACTTTTCGGTTTTCCAGACAAATTGTATTTATATCCATCGTATATATCTTCATATACTTAATTTTCTTTGGGACTTTCTAATACGTTACTATAATATTCTTCGTTCTTTTCTAATAATACTTTGACTCTTGATTGGAAGTTAAAAATAACAAAAAAATTAACTTTTCCGTTTACTGGAATATTACTTTGGCATGTTTTACAGTGAACGTGGCTTCCATAACGTTCAAATTTTCTGAGGTATCAAACAGCGTGATGATATGCATTTTTATTGGATCGGAAAATTTTATCTATAAATTGGCGCGTTTTAGATAATACTTTGGCATTCAAAAAATTATTAAAGATTTTACACAATAATTTTATACCAAAATTAGTTATCGACAATTTCTAAGCAAACTCAAAGTAGTAGGGGCTAAGGGGATCCTGAGCCACTTACCATGCGATATTTCGATGTCTACTTTACCGGCGATCGGTAACGTTATAACTCCTTATATTGGCGATCTATGTGCTGCTTTATCGACCGATGTATATCGACCTGATTGACGGGAATCGTTTGCGACCGACTGTGTGCCGACGTGCAGACCCCATGGGCCCCACCGGCAATTACCGATTCTTGTATAGATGTGCAGATCCCATGCCCCCCGCCGGCAGTTACCGACTCTTGTATTATCGACGTGCATTCCCCCGTCCCCATGCCCCATGCCCCATGCCCCTTGTTCCATGCCAAAATAAAAAAATGTTTGCTTTATGCTGATTGATTGTGATTGAGTAGAAAGTATAGGTGGCAGTTTCATGATCTCAGTCAAAATGAATGAAAAATATGTAGGTCTGTGTAAGTATAAAAGCTTTTTTATTATCAATTTCAATTCTCTATATAAATTCAATCAAACATCCACCGTGAGATTTTAATTTTATATCCCGATCTGTCACTTCTTTCTTAAAGTTCTCATATGAAGATTCGTTCTGGACGAGAAGTTCGTTGACTTTATTGGGAAGAAAAATATCAAATGATGCATCCAATTCTAGAACGATCTTCACACCATATTTAGTGTTTACTTTTTTCATGCCGGTGATAGCGTAGAGAATATTTTGCTCCAAATCTTTAAGTTTTTTTGTGGGTAAAAAGCTTGGAGTTTTTGCAACTAGGTTGATAGCGTCCATGGTGTTGGATCTGTGAACCGATCAAAGGAAGAGAAAATGTAAGTTATATGTATTACAAAAATAACGTATTAAATATTTAAGTATTGTAGTTATAAAGTCAAAGTTTTTACATACATATTCTTTTTAATATTGAATGAATATAATTATGCTTGATACTACACACGATGTAGAAAACTGAATGAATGCTCACCTTATCAATGCGTATATAACCTTGTCCCCACTCCTAGTTCACGGTGTCATACCCCTCCTCTTCATTCTGTAAAGATAATCTATCCATCACATCAAAATACATTTCATCGTCACTATTGGATGCTAAAGTCACTGAAGTACTTTCTGATTTATAATATTCTTCATCAATATAAGCATCATCGTCGTCGTCGTCAGAAATGTTACTCTGCGATGACAAGATTTGTTCTTCCTCATCATCAGTGTCTGACGGCATATGTTGTAAATGAAAAGAAGGTTTTAGCCATCTTTTAAGTGCCATCACATTTTTAAGTGCACTATTTTCTGACCAACCAAGTTGATGATAAGAACAGACAACGGGTCTTCGAAATCCTGGTTCGTGTAAAGAAGGACAACCCATTTCCTCTAAATCAAATACGTGAGCCACGTATCGCGAGAGCCACTCTACCTTCTGCCGTCCCTTAACATAGATTCTGACTGAATCATCGTCAGAAGCTGAACGACCTAAGTTCTCTATAATTTGAGGATGTTGATATTACGGTATATTGCTTGCATTCCAATCGATTCCATGGAAGTTTGGCATGAGCCAGGTGTTCTCTCTTTTCGAATGACTGGGAAGATCTTCCCAAGGACATGGTGGTGAAAAAATAAAATGAGACGGTGTCAAATGGTCATTATTGAGATTGATGACTGCAAGCTCTTTGAACACAGGTTCATCATTTAACTTGAAAACTTGTACGTCAACGACAATTTCCACAGCGAATCTACAATGAAATAGTGGAAAAAATTAGTCTTTTTTTATAAAATGAAGAGTTAGAGTATGTATCGAATTTTTTTCTTACTCTATAAAAGGTAGATAACGTGCCATGATTAATATGCTCAATCGAATGAATTAATGATTAATAAGTCAATGAAATTTATATATCTTTCCCCCATTCAATCTGTAACTCCTACTACAGAGTTTGGTTATATCCTTTTTTACGCATGAAAACATAAGAAAAAAAATCCAAGTTCTTGTTATAGTGCTCGTTGTGATGTTGTGATAAGTAGTACAGCGCTAATCACCTTGCGCACACATAATACAAAGTTCTCTGGTTATGCGCGAATCAGTCAACTTATGCGCGTAAGACAGCGTCCACAGCTATGTTCCTTTAAGAATGAAAAAAAATTCTAAGTTCTCATTGTAGTGCTCGCTGTGATGACACACAAGTTCTGTACACCTTGCTGACGCATATGTCAGAGTTCATTTCAGCGACTAAGACCTCTTATGCTTAATGTGTATGCTGCTAAGTCCAGAGTTAGTGTACAGCGCTAATTGGGTATAGCGTAGCGGTTAATAAGTCTGCAAGAGTGGTCAGCCTCCGTGCGCCATGGGCTGGTCTCTGCTAATTTTTCTGGGTTCTTTCTCGGTAAAGAAAGCCAGCGCTGACTTTCACAGGCCGAAGTTCGCGCTGGCTGGGAAAGGTTGATACAGAGAAACGGACACTCTATTCAATGATATTACATATGGCGATCGCATTTATTGGCGCCTTTTCACAAATATCGCTACAAGATTAACTTCGCCGCGGCGAGCGCGCTCGCTCAGCCTTTCCGCGACAAGAGTTCGCGAGATCACGCGAGCGAGATCGCTCAGCGTGCGCGATAAAATCAAAATACGCAAATGTCCGTAATCGAGCGAGAGCTGGCGCGAGAGAGATAAACAGGCTTTCGACCCACCGGATGCCGACGGTCCGTCGACAGAGAGACGACGCCGGCGAAAGCGCAGGCCCGCCGGAAACGGCGCCCTGGCGATGACTGGGACTGCTGCAGGAGAGGCCGCAGCATGACCTTTGCCCCGGGGACGGCGAATGGTCGCTGCTAGTCCGGGCTCGGCTCGGAACACCTGGTTCTCCTGGCAAATAGCAGTCGCACTCCTGGCAGTCGTTCCTCTCGGGCCGAAATGTCCTCTCGTCCAGTCTCTCCTTAGGCGGTCCTAATTACTCGAGAGCTCGTGCCTAACTGCCCTTCTTCTCTCTTAATTTTCCAAGCCTCGCGCGGCTGCGCTCCCACTTCTCTCGCCGTCAAAAATCAGTCAAAATCGCTCTCTCTCTCTCTCGCTCTTCTCGCTCTCACTCGCACTCACGGCGACACCTCGCCGATCGTCGCGCTCCTCTCTCCAGATCCTGCAACGACACAAGTATGTAGTCGCTATATAGCGTACACTTGGTCGCTGCGTTCATGCGAGGAGAATGCCGCACACAGGGCCAGCGAGCATAGCTATAGCCCTGTCACAGCCCCCCGCTAAGCCGCGGAAGCCGCAGGCACCCGTGGGTTACCCAACGCAACCCTCCTCGCCCGAACACAGGACCAGTGAGAAAACGACTTAAAACTATATTACAAAATCAAGATCATAAAAACTTCAATAAGTCAGCTCGCCAAAACCTTCAAAATCAATAAAAATAAAATAAATAAACAAACAGAAATAAACATACCATACACAGACAAAATAAAAAATAAAATAAAATAAATCAAAACAACATAAAACCCTTTTAAAGTGAACAGATTTGGTACCTCAGCCTTCTCATGCTTTATCTGGGGCTGCGCCCTTGCCAATCGCCCTGGCAGCGAGTTCACATGCCTGGCGTTGGATCCTGGTCACTTCTTCCCGTTGTTCTGGCGTTAAACGTGCTAACTCTAACAATATTGCTGCTACCGGATCGCGGCTCACACCTTCCCCCGCTACAATCTGTTGCTGCGAATGCGCTACCCCGAGCTGACTCTGGTCTGCGATTTGAGGCTGTGGCTGCGATCTCGCTACCTCGGCCTCCGCAGCTCTCGCCTGCTGGTTTTCCCTACGACGACGAACTTTCACCCCCGCTCTTGGTGCTGGAATGCGTGTCCCATTGGGGAACACGCGATACCTATCCCTTCCACTACCTACGTTATACGGTTTAGCTGGTCTATCAGCAGCTTTTGATGCGATACCGTCACATCAGCCCCGCTTTCTCCTAACTGTCGCGTCGGTTCCGATTCGTCAGCCCCAGTCAAAACAGCCATCCGAGCATCCACGCTTCCCGCCTCAACATCCATAGCTACCGGTGCCTCCTGTGTCGCAAGCACCGAATCTAGCGAACTCGCCGTGATCGGTGGCTCTGCGGTAGGTAGAGCACGCTGCGTTTCTCGCTGCGGCTCCTCTCGCGCCTCCTCAAGTCCGACCTGAACCATTCTATTGTCTTGTGCTATCAGAGCAGCACCTGCAAACGACGGCTCGTAGTCATTGAAGTTCGGCGTTTTCCGGTTCTTACGGCGTCTTCTCGACGTTCCATATCTAGCCGCTTCTTCCTCTTCTCGAAGTTCTCTTAGGTATTCCGGTGGAACTCCATTCGTATTCGCGCGCCACGTCGCGCTTATCGGCGGCAACCTACGAGGTCGCGGACGCTCCGATGCAGCTGATGGATCCGGTGCGCTAAAGCGCAAAGGACGCTCCGGCAGCAGATCCTCCGGCCTAATTAATTCATCCACGATCGGGCCAAACCTCCCAATCAGTTCCTGCCTTCGCTCCGGAGTCCGCACGCCCCGACGAAGCTCAGCTATCAACAACGGTGAGACAGCCCTATTGTTGTCCCACTCATCCGACAAGCTTGCCCACGAAGTGGATGGTTGTACCTCCACCGACAGCCAACTCCCAGTAGGCTCAGCCATCGCCACCTGATTCTCGAATCCGCGTCTCGGTGACGGTTTTACGGCGCCCACCGGCAGATCGTGCGGCCATTCGGCGACCCTTGCCCTCGCTTCAGCGGCCGCAGCAGCAGCGGCAACCACCACGCTCCGACCAGATGGCCGAGTAGCAACACGAGGCGAACCTCGCTCCGTGTGCCTCTCAAATGGTCTCGCTACCGCTACCTCTAAGACCCTGCCCGCGATTACCTCGCCTTCGGCGCCTCCCTCGTGAACAGAACCAGCGTTCTCGCCTTGGTTCTGCCCCGTAGCCGCGCCCACATCAACAAGGTCACACGCGCCCCGCGGTACGATAGGCAGCTCTAACGCCGAATGCCCCTGCTGGCCTTCCTCCACCACTCCTGGCATCTCGGCGTACTCGCCAGAGAAGCCTGACGTTTCCTCCAGCATAACTACTTCTCCTGTAATAAACCATGCATGTATTAGCCTTGCTACCTCATCTAACATCCAGTCCGCTGACCAGATAATCACGGTTCTGTCTCCTCCTAACTCGTCCGAAAAATAAAAGAAACAAAATAAACAATACAAACATCACACTCACACAAACATCACACAACAAACAAATCACTCTCGGCTGTTACCTTTCCTCGTACCTCGAGAAGGCACGTATCTTTTAAGCTCAGATACATGAGCCATTGGTACCTGCCTGTTGTTATTCGTGGTTAGCATATAAATTCCCGGAGAAACCACTCGCAAAATCTTATACGGACCGGTATATCGCGGATCCAGTTTTGCGTTTTTCCCCGCACTTGCGCTTGACAGAGTGTGTGCTCGCCTCAAGACTAGATCACCGACCGAAAACTCTACGTCTCGACGTTTTCTATCGTAATGTTTCTTCTGACGGTTCTGTGCTTCTTCGATATGTCTAATCACCAGATCGCGTAACGCATCAAGTCTCGCCATACGCTCGCTCCAATCCTCGATCGACGAGCGGATGATCGGCGTTCGCGTTTCTACTTTTAGCCTTTCGCTTTTAGCCTGCTGCGGTTCGCGGCCAAAATTCAAGAACGCCGGCGAGACCTTGGTGCTCGCCTGTATCGTCGTATTCAGCGCCTGCCTGAATTCATGCAAATACTTATCCCAATTCCTGTGATCCTGATCGACGAACATCGCCATCATCAGCTTCAGCGTCTTAATCGCTCGCTCGGCGAAATTCGCCTGCTGATGGTACGGCGGACAAAGTACGTGCTCAATCTTGTACTCGTCTAGCGTCGCTCGAAACTCATTCCCACAGAAATTCTTACCATTGTCTGTGACAATATACCCCGGTATCTCCCATCGATACAAAATAAGCTCTTCAAGAGCCTGCGCGAGAGCCTACCCCGTAGCTGACACAAGAGGTTTAAACTCCACGTATTTCGTGAACAAATCCTGAAACACGACTAAGTATCTAAACCTATTCTTACTCCTGGGAAGTTCAATCACGTCTGCCGCTATCACCAACCACGGTTGCTCAACTACGCGCTTGCTCATGAGGCCCATCGGAAATTGTTGTTCAATTTTATACCGTTGGCATTTCTCGCACGATTGCACGAATTCCGTGATGTCATAATACATTCCAGGCCATGAATACTCCCTCGCGACTCTATCGTAGGTCTTATCCCTTCCGAAATGTCCTGCCGAGGGCTCGCAGTGTGCGTCTCGCATCACTCGAGCTCGGTGTTCTATCGGTACCACCAAGCGCCAACACTGCTCACGGTTTGTAACCGGATCGAGTAACCTATCAGACGAGAATCTATACAGCATTCCGTCCTCCACTCGCCAATTCCGAAATTTATCCGGTCTCGCAAGCACATCCTTCATGCGCTGCAAGTATTCAGGGTCCTTGATCGTCGCGAAAGCTGCTACTTCCTCGCCGTCCTCATACGCGCGCGATAACGCGTCTGGCGTATGATGCAGGCGACCTTTCCTGTACACGATTTCAAAATCGTACTGTTGGAGTTCTAGAACCCATCGCGCCAACCGACCCGTAGGTTCCTTCTTATTGCATAGCCAGGTAAGTGCCGTGTGATCCGTGACTACCACGAAATGCACTCCCACGATGTAAGGACGGAACTTTTTAATCCCCATTATCACAGCCGCGCATTCCAACTCCGACACAGTATAATTACGCTCGTGCACATTCAGCATTCTACTCGCGTAGCATATAGAATGTTCAAACCCATCCTCATCCTTCTGAATCAGACACGCACCTAACGCATACGACGATGCGTCGCAATGAATAAAGAAAGTCCTCGCAAAATCGGGTCTCGCCAAAACCGGCGCCTCCGTCAGCGCTTTCTTTAGCTTTTCAAAAGCTTCGGCTTGCTCCTGCTCCCAGTGCCAACGTTCGCTCTTGCGCGTAAGCTTCGTGAGCGGTACTTTCATCTCGCTCTCATGCTCAATAAATCGCGCATACCAACCGCACATACCGAGAAAACGTCGCAACTGCTTAACGTTTCGGGGCTGCGGGAAGTCAATCACCGGCTTAATCCGGTCCGGATCAGGTCGCAACCCTTGACTATCCAATCGGTATCCCAAGAACGTCACCTCGGAGCACCCGAATTCACACTTCGTCACGTTTACTTCGAGTCCCGCATTTACCAGCTTTTGCAGAGCTCGCTCAAGCCAAGTCAAATGCTCATCGAAAGTTCCGGTTACCACGATTACATCGTCTAAATATTTGAAAACATATGGCTCAAATTCCGGTCCGAAAAGCGTATCCATCAGTCGCATGAACGTCGCCGGAGCATTTACTAATCCGAAGATCATGTAATTACATTCGAATAACCCTAATCCCGGGACCGCGAATGCCGTATATCTCTTGCTCTCCTCGCTTAGCGGTACTTGCAAGTACGCATTCTTCAAGTCGATCTTAGAAATATAACGCGCCCCACGCAGTCGATCGAGAACTGAGTCAATGCTCGGCATCGGATATGCATCTGTTTTCGTCGCCTTATTCACTGACCTTAAATCTATACACATTCGATTCGTGCCATCCTGTTTTCTGACTATAACCGGCGCGCTACTTCAATCGCTTGTCGATTTTCTGATTAGCCCCGATTCCAGCCATTTCCTTGTCTCGCTTCTCATGAACTCCATCACCTGTGGCGAATATCGCCTTAAGGGAGTTTTTACTGGTCGTGCACCCTGCACGTCGATCTCATGCTTAATTAAATGCGTACGCGCAGGTGACTTCTCGGGTACCACCCGCCGCACCAGACGTTCCACTAATTCGCGCTGCGAAGATCGCAACTTGGAGAGCCCCGCAACCTCAGCTCTAACGCAAACACGCGCGAGTCCAGGCTCACTCGGGAACTCCACTCTTTCGCGCTTCAGCTCCAGTGCCGCGAACCAGTGCCAAGGGCCATCCTCTATATGCCATTTCCCATTCGCATGATCCGTGCCAATGCTGAACTCCTGAATGAAGTCCATCCCGATTATCATGTCGTATTGCACTGGCACATCCACGACTCACGCTTCGATTATTCGTGACACTCCGTCGATCTCAACCCTGAGCCGAAGTTTTCCCGCGATCCCGGTTTTCGCTCCCGAAAACCCGAACAACGCGAAGTCGCACGGCTCAATTTTGTCCGCAAAGTCGCCGCGTATCCGCGGACCCACAATAGTCACCATCGCACCCGAGTCGTACAGCGCACTGTATGGCTTCCCCGCGATATGGACTACCAGCAACTCGCGATTTTCTACCACGTCCACTTTTGGTTCGCCCACGCAAATACGAACACAGAGGCGCGAGAAACCTACACCGGTTCTCGAAGACTCGCCTCGCTTCTCGTTCGCCCGACTATTCGTCAAATCTTTGCGTGTCGACTCGCATCCTGCGCCATCCGACGCTTCCAGACCCGATGCGATCGGTGTTGCCCTAACTGCTACCTCTCCACTCAGCACCATAAACTCCCTGAACGAGGTGACGGATCGCGACGACGTCTCGTCTACACCGTCAAGGTCGTCAGTTTCTGAGTTTCCAGCCTGCTGAGGCGATCTCTCAGTCCGAGTTTGTTCCGGAACCGGCCGCGCACGCGCCGCTTTCCCCTCTGGACCTCTCGAAGACCGCGCGGTCTCTGCAGTTTCCATCGAGTTCATGCCCGGTTGAGCCACCCCGGGCGTTCTCGTCGATTTACCTCTCAACTCACGCCCGAGCATCGGACTCCCTTGGCCACCCACTCGATTTCGCTCTGATTCGCGTGCATCCAGCATTTCTCCCGACTCCAACGCTCGCTTTCCTCGCTCGCGCTCGGGCCCTGCTTTACGCGTTCTTGTCCATCGTTCGTTGAATTCGCTTCAGTCGAACTCTTTCCTCGAACTCTCTTTGATTCTATCATTCGCGCCCTCGCGCTGCCTAGAGGCCTCTGTTTTCGCGTTATTCGCGCCCAAACTAGCTTCATTTCGCTCAACCTGCTGTTGAAACTCTGCGAACTTGCTATAAAACAGTCTCATGAACGCGACTTTTGCCCCGTTGGGTGCCCTATTACGCACAACTACGCGAAATCCGTCGGGTAACTGGGTCCCGCTTTTAAGTTTTCCAGAGCTTTGAGCCACACTTGGCATTGCGGACATGTTTCCAACGTCTTATTTTCCTTACCGCAGCCCTGGCACGCTAGCCCCGTTCTACTTCCTTGTGAACACCGGTTCGCGTAATGTCCTAGCTGTTGGCATTTGTAGCAGCGCACTGGGCTCTTTCCGCGATTGCAACTCGCACTTCGGTCAGAAACCCCTCTGCCACTCGTGCCTTCAGCTCCCAACGGCTCCGAACTTGATCGCGTCGACTTCAAGTTCTCTGGGCTTGGGCACTCGGCCTTCCGATGTCCCAGCCCCCCGCATTTGTGGCATACGCCCTCAAAGGTCACGCGCCCTGCCGCGTTCCTCGCAGCAGGCCTCGCATTTCCCTTGGGCGGGCCCCTCTGCGAATGAGCTAGTTGGGATAACACGGCCACTACATCTCTGGGCAACTCTTTTGACGAATCCGCATCCTTCCGTTGAGCTACACCTTCCCTATCCGAATTGCAGCTTCTGCCTACGGGTTTTGTTGCCGACTTATTTTTCTTTCCTTGGCGGTCCTTACTATTCTCGTTCCCGACCGCATAAACTCGTTCGCCCATCGCAAAGTTCGCACCGCTGCTAGTCTTCGCGGTTCTTTTTGACGAATCTCCGCGGTAAGCGACTTCTGGCATCAACGATTCCCGCGGCGCTGGCGGCGGGCGATAGTGATTCTCGATGTCCCGTCTGCGTTCAAATCTCTCCCCGTACACGCGAAGATCTCTGAGCGTTTGAACCTTCTTCGCCCTGATATAATTGCGGAGTTTCGGGTATAAGTTGTTTTTAATCAACTCAAGCTGTCTACGTTCCGAAAGCTTCGGTTCTAACCTACTTGCAATATACAGGAAGGCCGTGAGAAATTCACCTAATGGCTCATCTTCGCCTTGAGTTCGGCGGTGTAGCGCGTCGTAAACATCCTCGTGCGATCGCCGCGGACAAAACTGGCGCTGGAATTCATCTTTAAAATCCTGCAATGTGTCCCAGCCCGGGCGATTCGTTTCCCACCATAAAGCCATTTCCGCTCTAGTAAACGACAACATTAACGCCGACAATATCTCCGCGTCCTTGAATCTGTAAAATGATTGCATTTCATGCAATCGCCTCAAAAATTGCTCCGCTGACAGTCCGCCCTTCTTCGAGAATGCCAAAGACCAACTTCTTACCGCCGTGACCGCGTCTGCTTGTTGCCCGTAAAGAAATCGAGCGCCGAATCGTAGTCCGTGTCCTCTGTTTCATCAGGCTCTCTACCGGCCTCATGCTTGCCTAACCGCGCACCCGCGGTGTCATTCACGCGCTTCTGAACGTAATTCATCTCACAAGGTCGGTACCTCGCCCCCTGCTGCGCGCCATCACGCACCGGCGTGCTCGTACTTCCCGGGCCACGCGTTGCTACCTGCGATATGCCCTCGCGTTCTCCCCGGCTCTCAGCATTATTTACCCTAGATGCTGCCGAAGTCAACCACGGCGGCCAAAACGTTTTTACTGCGCGCTGCCACATCGATGGCTCCCGACCATGGAAACTCTCCGGTCGCCGCTCCGCACGCACTCGCACAATCTCTGTTTGCGTGTTCGCAATACCCAGAGCTGGCGCGAAGTCCGTCGGCACCGAACGATGCAAGCTCACTCTTTCTTTCCTTTCGCGCACCTCCTCACGTGCAATCGCACCATCTGTGGCGCGAACTCGCGTCTCCGATGGCAACGCACGTGTCTCCCGCGTGACGTCACTCCGCTCTCGTCGAGCGCTTACCGCTGCGTTCACCTCCGCCTCTAAAGTTTCCAGCAGTGATCAGACCCGCGCCGATGATGCGCTTCTCGCATCAACGATAGTCGGTATTTCACCTGATAGAAAATCGTCGGCACTCACATGCGGTGCCGGTTCATGACGCACGCTATATAAAAATGCGCGAAATGCCCTGTCTTGCACGATCGCGGTCGTGCCGTCCGTAACTAATCCGTTCAACGTCATCCATGTCAGCAATTCCTGAATTTGCATTGCCTGAATGTTTATGAACTTTACTACGGGAATTCTCATAACCCGCCTTCTAAACGCTTCTGGCCGCGGCCGCGATTCCGCAGCTCTCCGATGCTTGGTCGATCTCGTCACCGGCATCGTATTTCACGCGACCCCGCGCGGTAAACATACAGGCACCAAAACAGACCCAAGCTTTCCTCGGCTTATTTCGCCTTCACTAGGCCTAAGCGCGTTTGTCCTCTTTGTTTTCGAGAACAGCTCAACGTGCACAAGCCGGCATGCCCAAGGTGCGAGTACGCAACACAAAGACTTTACTCAGCCTATAAACACGTCTAACCTTGAGCTCACGCTCAGCAACAATCCAAACAGCCGAGAATGATCGTTGCGATCCTCGCAACTTTCAAATTCACAAACACACATTCAAACGTACAAATTTAACTAGCCAAAACACCCGGCTCGAGCAATCGCAATCTGCGAAATAACAACACACAAATTTACAGCGTAATCGCTTAATCACAACAACGCGATACTCGCCTCAGCCCGTTTCACTAGCTCCGGGCTTCCGCGTAACTCGAGCCAAATGCGTTGACGACACAATAATGACGAAAACTCAAAATGTCCCATGCAACTAAAATTTTCCCTTTTCCAGCTTATTTCCACGGCTCTCGCTCGCTACTCCGCGAATTCGCCGAAAAGCGCTGATCGGCCGAGACACCGCACTGTTCAAAACTTATCACAAAGCGAATTATCGTGATCACCTCTTTCCAACCAGAACAAAGCGATGCGAACAACGAAAACCTGCCGAGATTAAACAAGGGATGCCATGCAAGAGTGGTCAGCCTCCGTGCGCCATGGGCTGGTCTCTGCTAATTTTTCTGGGTTCTTTCTCGGTAAAGAAAGCCGGCGCTGACTTTCACAGGCCGAAGTTCGCGCTGGCTGGGAAAGGTTGATACAAAGAAACGGACACTCTATTCAATGATATTACATATGGCGATCTCATTTATTGGCGCCTTTTCACAAATATCGCTACAAGATTAACTTCGCCGCGGCGAGCGCGCTCGCTCAGCCTTTCCGCGACAAGAGTTCGCGAGATCACGCGAGCGAGATCGCTCAGCGTGCGCGATAAAATCAAAATACGCAAATGTCCGTAATCGAGCGAGAGCTGGCGCGAGAGAGATAAACAGGCTTTCGACCCACCGGATGCCGACGGTCCGTCGACAGAGAGACGACGCCGGCGAAAGCGCAGGCCCGCTGGAAACGGCGCCCTAGCGATGACTGGGACTGCTGCAGGAGAGGCCGCAGCACGGCCTTTGCCCCGGGGACGGCGAATGGTCGCTGCTAGTCCGGGCTCGGCTCGGAACACCTGGTTCTCCTGGCAAATAGCAGTCGCACTCCTGGCAGTCGTTCCTCTCTGGCCGAAATGTCCTCTCATCCAGTCTCTCCTTAGGCGGCCCTAATTGCTCGAGAGCTCGCGCCTAACTGCCCTTCTTCTCTCTTAATTTTCCAAGCCTCGCGCCGCTGCGCTCCCACTTCTCTCGCCGTCAAAAATCAGTCAAAATCGCTCTCTCTCTCTCTCTCGCTCTTCTCGCTCTCACTCGCACTCACGGCGACACCTCGCCGATCGTCGCGCTCCTCTCTCCAGATCCTGCAACGACACAAGTATGTAGTCGCTATATAGCGTACACTTGGTCGCTGTGTTCATGCGAGGAGAGTGCCGCACACAGGGCCATCGAGCATCGCTATAACCCTGTCACAAGTCAATGAAATTTATATATATTTTCTCCCCCATTCAGTCCATAACCCTACTACAGAGCTTGGCTATATCCTTTTAACGCATGAAAACACATGAAAAAATCCAAGTTCTTATTATAGTGCTCATTGTGATAAGTAGTACAGCGCTAATCACCTTGCGCGCGCATAATACAAAGTTACTTTCAGTGCACGCTTTTCGTCGAAGCGACTAAGATCTTATTATATTTAACGCGCACGCAGTCAACAGTCTTTACACGTAGGAGAGTCGATCTCGTATTCTGATGAATAAGTCCTCGCTCTACACCGCTCCGTGTGTTGACGAAGTACTACAACGTCAATCAGCTTGCGTGCGCGCTGAGTTCATATTTCATCTTAGCGACTAAGACCATATCGAATGCATCCGCAGCTTAACATATACACAGTGGAAAGAAAAAACTTAAGTATGCGCCTACAAAACGTCAATCCAACCTTTCTATAGTGATACACTAATTCTATGCGCTCAGAATACAGCAAAGTCCCCTTAAATACGTTTGAATGACGCACCGCTAGTTAGTCGCGACTAGGTCAGAATGTACTTAGTTCGTGCACCAGCACTCACCACTTATAAGAGAACTTAGTCGCTTGAGTCTAATATAGTGTTAGCCGTAGAGCAGTATAGGCTGTGCTTCCCTTATATTACAAAAGCTCTCTATGTAGCTATGAGCCATATGCTCATGTTTATACCCCCACCCCCTACACATACACATATTCATGAATTATTATAAATGAATGCACATCATGCGCACACGTCAATTGATAGTTGAACAGCCTCATGTCTGCACCATATCGACTGTATGGTTAGCGCGATTAATTTGACTTTGAAAATTTTAAAAAGTTCATAAGCATTGGTACTTATAAATTAGCAGTTGGATTACACCTTGATGATTATAAGTATCAATGCACTCGATGTAATAGACTTTCTCTTGAAATTTTTTTTAAGTTCATGAGAAACTTCTAATTCGAAAAAGGTAATTAATCTTATTAGGACTTAGCGCGTACATGCATAAAAATAAAAAGGTCTTAGTTGCGTGCGAGCATAACGCTGCAAGATCTGAGATCTGAATGACTCTGAGTGCAGCTACGCGCAATGAAGCAGCCTTTGACCTTCTATATATATATGTTGCACACGCATACTCACACATGTTTGCACCAGTGCGAGCGCGTATAGTTTGAAACGCTATGTCATAAAAATTTGAGATGCTGCGCTATAGCTCGAGTATTCCAATATTTTCAAAACAAAAATAAAACACTCCATGTAGTTTAATTTGAAAGAAATATAAATTTAGCGTCAGTATAAAGTAATTTATTGTGCAGTTCAAACGTGTGTGAAAGACAGAAAGAAAAAAAAAATGCGGTATTTCTTTATTACCGACATATGTAAAGTGAAAATTGTGAAAGAGTAAGTGAACATAGAATTGATCCGAGAATTTATCACTTGAAGATACCTCCTTTCCATCTACGTACTGTAAGTATATTCATGAACTAAAAATTTATATTTTTTAAGAGTAGTTTTAAACAGCATCATAATTATTTTATATTTTTAGGCACCAGAATTCTACCAACGTACACGCTATGAGAATAATGACGTTGGAACGCAAACTGATGAAATAACGTCAGTGGATCAAACGGTAGATATAAGAATTTTAAAAGATACAAAATCTGTTGGCGTGCAAGTCGGTGAAGTTACTACATGTAGCGTCAATGTAAGTATTGACATATCAAAATGTGTAAATTAATAGAAGCTTGTGAAGTAAAGTGTTTTTTAATTTTAGTATGTATCACAACCTATTGCTCAAACTAGCGGGGTAACATGTGATGTTGAAAATGTGAGTATTGTAATTTTACAATGATTTATAATTTTAGAAGCTTGTGGAAGTTAAGTTATTATGTTTTCAGCAGTCTGCTATTCAGAGCAATAGAGTCAGCATTAATACGTCTGATGTACTGAATAGTGAGGCTAATCATGCTACTAATAGTCAAGTGAGTGTAATAAAATTATTAAAAAATTATATATATATATATATATATATACATACACTTGAAATTTATTATGAGTCTATTACCTGTTTATAATTTTTTTTTTCGATTTAAGAAATTCCCTCTGCTGCTCACGCTATTAATACAAAAATTAATATAAGATATTGAAATATTACATGATATGATTGAAAATATAAAAATAATTACATCTGAGAGGGGGATATATTGACTATCTGCAGACTGCTCTATGTTCTGTACCTCCAAGTACGTTTTGTTGAATTCATTCTGTAAATAGCATATCAATGTGTGAATATTTTTGAAAAAGAATAAGATGTAACCTTCTCACAATATACAATGATACTCACTTGGTTATAAGTAGCATGATCAGCTATACTGTTCAGAGCATCAAATTGCAATCTTGAGGCAGACTCCTCTTCAGCTATATTTCGTTAAATGGTAGCAAAAATGACTTCTAAATAATCGTAAGACGCTGGAGCACACATTTGCTAAAATCAAAAAGATATTTGACTTTAAAAGCTCTTAAAAATTTATATATATATATATAATACTTTCTCAATTATTTATCAAAAATTTTTTTTTCAGAGCTGTGATATAGAAACAGTTGAGGAGTTGGAACCATACGTTCCAAATAATCGTATGACCCTTCTACCTCGCATCCCTAAAAAGTCTGGATCACAAAATAAATTAGTAAAAGAATGTACAAACACATCAAACACAGATTCACAGTTACTCATACAAAAAGATATTCATAATCAAAATAAAAACTCAACAAGTAAGAAAACAGATAAAACAAAAAATAGATCAAACAAAAATTCAACAAATGACAAGACGGATGAAAAAAATAGATCAAACAAAAAACACTTAACAAATGACAAGACTGATAAAAAACGTACAGAACTCTATAGATAAACAAACAAAACTAGCAAGGGACATTCAAAAATAATTAATGGCATTAAAATAACACGAGACGTGAAAAATAACAAACTAGACAAAAAATCAGACGCTAAAAGTACACGTAAATCAAGACCAAGAACTAAAAAGCGAAAATCTCCTCCACGTTCAAAATCAATCATTAGTACGACTTCTTTCAGTTCCAATGATGACACAAAAACACATACACAACCAAACACCACTCCTCAGTTAAATCTGAATCGAAAACGCTTGAATTCATGCTCATCTGTCAGCACAAAACGATGGAGACTTCATGATTTAACTAAGTTTTTAACTTTTAACTAAAAATGAAATAAGTTGTGATAATTTTGTGTGTTTTTATACTTATTATATAATAAAATGAAATAAAATAAGATTCGTTTTGTGACTCGAATAAATATATGTCAGTCCTTTTTTAAATACATTTTTTTTTAATTATGAAAGATAAGCTTCAAACATAGCTATTATTTTTACACGGTAAATCGGATGTGATATTTTTGTCTGATTATATAATAAAATGAAATAGTAAAGATTGCAACGATTACCGAAAATCGTTTGACTCGCGCGATGGAATTAGCGGTTAAGCGAGGTGAGCCGCGTTCGGTTCGCGAGAGAGAGAGAGCGCGTAAGGGGCAACGACCGGGAGGGGAGGCTCCGAGCGCCAGTACGACTGTGATACTCAGTCAATCCGTGCGCCTAACCTCCATCCGTCCCGAGTTTTCTCGTTTTGTTGTGCCACTGACTGAGACTGTGATTCGCGCGGGTGAGTGTGGGCGACAGCAGCATCTGCAGCAGCAGCAGCAACAGCGGCAACAGCAACTGCAGCAGTAGCAACACCAGTAACAGCAGCAACAGTAGCGGCAACAGCAACAGCGGTAACAGCATTAGAGGCAGAGCAGCGGAGCAGTTTAATAGCTACGTGTTATTCGGATACGGTTGGCCACCGTATCCACACCGTCGTTGCGGTAGGTGCACTTTCCCTGTTTCTCATTGTTGTTAATTTTGCGTGCGAATCCGCGCAGCGAGCGCGAAGAGTTTATTGTTTTGCGTGCGAGCAGGTAGTTCGCGGCATTCGCGGTTTTTCTCTCTCTCTCTCAAAAAGCGTGTGTTGTCATTCACGCGTGCGTGCGTTAGACTCTCGGCTATTTACCCGTGTAAGTGATCTTATTAAATAAATCATCCCTTGGTCTTTATTCGAACGAGTTTCCGTTATTGTGTTTCCCTTTGTCCGGAGGTCGCGCATATTTGTTTACATTCCGATTCGAATTCGCCGGTTGCGAAGCACGAATCGCGTAAGTATCGCTAGACGCGAGTCGACATCCTAGGTTCCGGTGGTGGCCGCACGAGCGCTAATAGTACGAGCGACAGCGCCGCCAAGTGGCGAGTTGGGGAAACCCAACTCGGAACATCGAGGAGACTCTGCGCAGGCGCACTACGGGCAAGGTAGGTTGATGCGCATCGAGCGCATAGATAACAAGGCTTCATATAGTTAGAGTACGGGCACTTTTAGGAGATTACCGACTAAATGACAGCCTGTTACATGGCGCCCAACTAGAATTAGGACTCACACACGAGAAAAAAGAGAGCAACGCGCGCGAGAGAGAGACGTTTGCGCGCGTGCGTAATAAGGTGCGAGCGGGTAAAACAACGCGTGGCTCGTTCGGTACGTGCTCTGCGGTAGGGGAAAGACGCCTCTCCGACCCAATAATAACTGCTTTTGTGAGCCGAGAGCACACTAACCCCAGGGGTCGAAGAGACGTCCGTAGTCGCTCTAACGTGAAAACAAAAGGTGACTAAGTGTATTTAGGTTAACTTTTTGCTCTTTTAAGTGTTTCATTACACATTAAAGTAGTTAAGAGGGGGTTAGTCACCGAGCGACAGTACCAGCAGAGCGCGCAATTAGGGTGTGTGTAGGGTTAGACCAACTAACCCGGTGGACCTAACAAACAGTTAGCCTCCACCTAGAGGCAGGTAGCTGCGAAGCGGAAGTTAGTACTTCCTTAGACTGCGCGATACCTGCACACACCCACAAGCCACGCGTATTGCTGCCTTGTAAATAAAGGCGTAACTGGGTAGTTGGCGATAAAAATCGCAACACCCCGCTCGCGCCTTGGGCGATAGGAGGCGGTAGCGGTCGAGTACGAAAACTAACCTCAACCGTCACCTACGCTCTAACATAAGCGTTATGGAGGATACCGCAGACGCGATAACCCGGTGGGCTTCGGAACTGCCTTCGACACAACTGGACAGATACCTGACGCAACTGGAGTTGCGCACAGATGGTCCCAGGCTGATGCAGGCAGTCCGATTAGCGTATTGGTTGCTAGGCGAGTACATCGACCTAGACTTCCAAGGAGCGGCGTTGGATAGGGAGGCCACACAACGCAGGTGACGGAGCCGAGAGAGGTGGCTGGAGGCCAAGCGACGCGAGTTGGAAGCAGCCGACGCTGAGGATCTTGTCGCCCACCCACTCATGCTGCTATATAGTGATGAGGCGGTGGAGGCGAACCTAACGCGGACTCTCGCCGTCTACGAGAACTTGGAAGAGGAGAGCCAGGGCGAGATGGGGGAGCGAGAGCCCGCAGAGGAGGGGGGGACCGGCGAGGTCAAGGGGCCCACGGAGGGGGTCGGTAGTGAGCACAAGGGCTCCACCGGATCGCCGGATAGGCGAAGAGCCCGTCGCTTCGAGAACGCGGAGCTACAACCTCCAGAGGAAGAGGAAGAGCGCTGCGTGACCGAGCGACTAAAGGAGGAAATCGAGTGCAACCGGGTCGGGATAAACCGCATATTGGAGATGCTGGAAAAGCACGACCAGGTATGCGCTCGGTGGAGCGACCAGTTGACCGCTCTGCAGGTGGAGTTCCAGCAGTTTAGAAGCAGGGACCCCACCAACCGACGAACGGTCATACCAGAGCGGCCCCGGAGGACCGTGGACTTCCAGTCCACGTATACGTGCCACTACGACCCAAGGGTGCCAGGTAGTACCCCGGAACCCCAGCGACTGACCCCTGGCGAACCTCGAGCGGCTCCCCAAAGGCAGGTGCCTTCAAGGACAGAGCAGCCACCGAGAAGAGGTCCAAGAGACTCCGACGCTGAAGAAGAGCAGATGATCCCAGAAGGATCTGCCTGGTACGACGCCAACGCGGCGTCGGGCTACTACGCGACTCGGGACGCGGGTAGGATTGTGAGAGGGTGGAAGCTGCGATACTCTGGTACGGCTTCAGAGTGCGTAGATACCTTCTTGTCTAGGCTAGAAGATCTACGCGCGGGGTCTGGGCTAACGGACGGCGAAATCTTGTGCTCGGTATCAGAGCTCCTCGAAGGCGTTGCGAGGACCTGGTACGAGCTTAACAAGCTTAAATGGAGAAACTACGCCGACTTCGTGGCAGGCGCTCGACGTTGGTTTGGGTCGAGTGAGCTTCAGCAACAGAGGTTGCTGCAAGAGGCCCAAGCTCGGTACCAGGAGAAGGGAGAGCTGGTACGAGAATATGCCTGCCACCTCCTCTTCATGTTAGCCCAGCTGCGTCCCCCGTTACCAGAGCAGAGGCAGCTAGATTTGCTATATGCAAATCTCCTACCCGCCATCCGGATGCAGCTGCGAAGGAACGCGTTCTCCAACGTGGACGAGTTTCACGCCCGGGCGACCGAAATCGAAACCGCTTTGCGGGACGACGAGCGCCCGAGGACCAGGTTGGAGCCAACGTCCACGTTATATCCCGAGCACATGGGGGTGTCAGCTAAGGCACCACCGCCCCGGGCAGGACCCCGAACGGCGGCCATGTCCAGCAAGCCTCGGGGTAGGGAGCAGCGGCAACCCGAGTCGCCGGTTAAAACCCCGGCCAAGAGACCCGAGGACCGGCCCACAATCGCTGCAGCGCAGGCAACAGACCCCATTGAGGATCTGTCGTCGCAAATTGCGACCCTGCGGCGCGATATGGACCGGTACTTTAAGGAGAGGAAGGCTAACTCTCCCAGGCGGCCGAGGGGTCGGCCACAAGAGAAGGGGAGGAACAAAACCCCCCCAGGGTCTCCTGGCCAGCGACGAGAGGGTCAGCGGAGGAAGATAGATTACTCCCAACCCATCAAGTGCTCGTCTTGTGGCAAACTGGGCTTTACCAGAAGGTACTGCCCGGATTGCAACAAGGGAAACGGGCAGGGAAGCGGAGGACGGAGGTCCCCTCCGCGTCCCCAGTAAAGGTGACCTCTCGTCGCAGGTCGTTGGAACGTGGCAGGGGCCCGTCAACGACCTCAGGATTCAGGGAGGTCTCGACAGGGGTAGCGGACCCCGCGAGACCCAGCAGTGCAGCGGCGTTAGAGGCGACAGCGACCGAACAGATGCCAGATCTGGGTAACCGGACATTCTGTATCCTCGAAGGGTACGGAGGCCGGATTCAGGTGGTGGAGCAGGGGTTTGAGTGGGTCGGAGAGGAGACCACCGGACCCAAAAGCTCCAGGAGACCACCTGACGCTCCGGAGGATACGCCGGCGACCCAGACACCTGCGGGCGAGAGCACGTCGACGCGAGTAGCGGCTGCCCAAGGCAAGAAGAGCCGTGAAAGCCTCCCGTTCACAGAGGGGAGAGAGACGGCGAAAGCTCCCCGCAGGTACAGACCCGAGGATGAGACCAGGTGGTGGCTTCAGGTGGGAATAGGTGCCTATAAATTAAGGGCACTCTACGACACCGGGGCCTCATCAACGGTAATGGGTCAACTCGGGCTTAGGTTGGCATCTGATATGGGGCTGGGCCTGGACATCACGCGAGCGGGAGAGGCGAAGCTCGCTGACGGTCGCCCATGTCCCATCTTGGGTCATGTGATTTTCCCCTTCACAGTAGGGGGAATCACAAAAGATGTAAGGGTCGCTATAACGCCATTGCTGTCGGATGACTGCTACGTCGGCGCGAACTTCGTGAGGGAATTCAGCGCCAACCTGAACCCTGACACGGACCAGCTGTACTTGGCGAAAGCCAAAGTGGCGGTACCGTTGGAAGTGGCAAGCGTCACTGGTACGTCGTGCCTCGCACCCGTAGGCCTGGTAGAAGCCACGGAAGCACAGCGTCAAGAAGTGGCTAGCCTCGTCGATGGATTAATTCCAGACGGAGGCGAGTGTTTAGGCTGTGCTGTGGGGGTCGAGCATGAGATAGACATCGGAGACGCTCGACCCTGTAAACAGAAATACTACCCGGTCTCCGACAGGGTGCGAGACGAAATGCACGCGCTGGTCAAGGCCATGCTGGACAACGACGTCATTGAACCAGCGACCAGCGGGTGGTCAAGTCCAGTGGTGATGGTTAAGAAGGCAGACGGCAAATATCGGTTCTGCGTAAATTACCAGAAGGTAAACGCAGTAACCAAGCCGGACGCCTACCCATTACCCTTCATGAGCGACATCCTGCGAAGGATCAGGGATGCTAAGTTCATCTCGACACTGGACTTGAGTAGCGCGTACCACCAGATACCTCTTAAAAAGGAGTCGCGCCCAATTACGGCGTTTACAGTCCCCGGCCTGGGGCATTTTCAGTTCAAGAGAATGCCCTTCGGATTGTCCTACGCCGGCGCGACTTTCCAGAGGTTGATGGACAGAGTGATTGGCCCGGATTTAGATCCTTTCGCTTTTGCGTACCTCGACGACGTGATTATTATCTCGCCGTCTTTTGAGGAGCATAAGCGACACCTGGGGTTGGTTTTACAACGAATCCTGGGGGCGGGCCTCACTGTGAATAAGACCAAAAGCCACTTCTGTAAGTCGGAAGTCAAGTACCTGGGGGTCCTGGTGAACCGTGAAGGGGTAAGGCCAGATCCAGAGAAGATCAAGCCCATCATAGAGTACCCAGTACCACGGACGATCAGGCAGGTGAAGCGATTCATGGGGATGATGTCGTGGTATCGTCGCTTCATACCCGACTTCGCAACCATCGCTGAACCGATAAACCGCCTGACGAAGAAGAGTGTCCCGTTTGCTTGGCAGCAGGAACAGGAACAGGCGTTCGAACGGTTGCGAGATGCAATGGTCTCGGCACCGATCTTGCAGTCGCCGGATCCCAGCGCGCAGTTCGTGTTACAAACGGACGCGAGCGATAGTGGGATAGGCGCGGTATTGACGCAAGAAGTCGATGGACAGGAGCGCGTAATCGAGTACGCCAGCCGCTCCTTAAACAGTGCGGAGAGGAATTATACAGTCTCCGAACGAGAATGCCTGGCGGTAGTATGGGCGATCGGCAAGTTCCGGCCTTATGTTGAAGGGCACCACTTCAAAGTCATCACCGATCATAGTTGCCTTAAGTGGCTCCACAGTATGAGGAATCCTACAGGAAGGCTAGCGCGTTGGGCGTTAGCATTACAAGGGCACGTGTTCGATATAGAGTATCGAAAAGGAGACCTCAACGTGGTGCCAGACGCTTTATCTAGGGCCTATGAGGAGGGGGTGGTGGAAGTGGGTGCCATGACGCGTCAGCCGGAGACTGCCGATGCCTGGTACCTTCAGAGATACAGGGAGGTATGCCAGGACCCACATTCTCAGCCTACCTGGAAGGTAGTGGGTGGGAGACTGTACCATTACCATCCGACTGAGGAGAGCGAAGGGTCCATCGACAACGAGGAAGCCTGGAAGCTAGTGGTTCCTGCCGAGAAGAGGCATCAAGTGCTTGAGGAGGTGCACGATGCGCCAGCAGCGGGACACCAGGGGAGAGAACGAACGTTCTCCCGGGCTAGGCACCTGTATTTCTGGCCAAAGATGTACGATCAGGTCAGAGAATACGTGCGGAGTTGCCCGGTATGTCAGCAATGCAAGGCAGAGCAAAGGCCGCCTTGCGGGCTGATGGGTCGTCGAGAGGTCTCGCGACCCTGGCAGGTGGTGGCCAGTGACATCACTGGCCCCTTCCCAAAGAGCTCACGAGGGTTCGAGTATATTTTGGTCTTTTTAGACCTGTTCACTCGGTGGGTGGAGTGCGTGCCCGTGCGCAAGGCCAACGGAAGGACCATCGTACGGGAATTGCACGAGAGGGTGGTCACCAGGTTTGGGGCGCCAGAGATTTTCCTTTCGGACAACGGGACCGAATTTAAAAATCAAGAGGTCGATGCCTACCTGTCGAGGAACGGCATCCAGCGCGCCCTTACCCCAGTTTACCACCCACAGGCAAACCCGACGGAGCGAGTGAACCGAACCCTCAAGGCCATGCTCATATCGTACGTGGAGCGGGACCATAAGAGCTGGGACGAGCACCTGCCTGAGTTCAACTTTGCGTTGAACTCGGCAACTCACAGCGCGACAGGGTATAGCCCGGCCATGCTGGTCTTCGGTAGTCAGCCTACTCCCCCCTCGACCTTTAGAAGGGCCCAGGATCAGTTGGCTCGGGAAGCTTCCGAGGGCCAAGAACTGACCGAATGGGGCGAGCACATGCGCCAGTTACCAAACTTGTGGGAACGCGCTGGCTCTAAGTCCAGGGAGGAGGCGGCTCGTCAGGCGGTCTACTACAACCGGAGGAGACGTCAGGCCGACTTTAGGGTTGGGGACTGGGTGTGGAAGCGGAACCGCATCTTGTCTTCCGCAGCTCAGGGCGTTTCGGCGAAGTTGGCACCGAAATACGCTGGTCCCTACGTGATTTTGGAGGTATGCGGGACGAATACCTACCGCCTAGGTAACCAGCAGGAGGAGTTGCCCGAGCTGATCCACGCCAAGGATCTCAAGCCCTATTTCGGCCCATACTCTGATGAGGACGACGAGGAACCAGGAGGCGGGGACTCAGCACCGCTGGACGAGGAGGAGGGCGTAGGCGACCCGCCAGCGAAGATCGAGGGATCCAGCGAGGATCCGATATGCGAACGCGTCGCGAATACAGCCCCCTCGAACGAGCGTGAGAAACCCGCGGCGGCTCCGGAAGTACCGATCGAGGCGCCGGTTAAGCGTGGCCGAGGAAGGCCGCGCAAAAACCCCGCGTGCGAACCTCGAGAACCAGATGGAGACGACCTGGATGGCAATGCGGTAAAGGGAAGGGGCAGACCACGTAGAACCGCCCAGCACGTGCGGAAGGTGGTGCTGCCAGCTACCCCCGCAAATGGGCCATGTTCGCGAGGAAAGCGCCGGGGACCGGGACGTCCTCGTAAAGAATAGCGTCGAGCGTTACACGGCGACGGGTAGGTTAAGGGCTGAGCCTGAGAAATCCCTTGACCCCACTTCTTCTCTTTTACAGATGGAGAGGAAGCTGGTCATCAGTGAGGAGGCCCTCGAGACGGCAACCCAGCTGCTGCTCGACCTGGGATTGGGCCCGGGCGCCGATCGGCTGATCGGCGACTTACGTCGCTTCATCCGGGCCCAGGTCGAGACGGCCGCTCGCGAGGGCCGCTCTCGCCAGCGGGTGGATGACTTCCTCCGGGAAGGGATGAGGGCCCAGGCATCCAAGCCCTCGGCCCGGGAAGTATCCACCCAGACCGACGGCCCATCCGAAGAGGGTCGTCGGTCACAGTCCACGCGAGACCAGGGTACGCAGACCCAAGGGTCGAGCGCGTCCACGGTGGAGAGCTCGACCCAGTGCCCCGGGCCAAGGGAGGCCTGCGGCAGTCAGCACTGGGTCTGCACCCACCCACGAGTCCCCCAGCAGGTGGGTCTCGAGAACACCTGGAGGCACGTGAGATTGGGCCTCCAGGAGCTCGAGAATGCCTGGGAGTTCGTCGGGGAACTCCAGCGCCAGGTGCATGCGCACCTGGGAGAGTTCCTCGACTTTCGAGGTGCCCAGGAACTGCTGGGGGAGTGGGCTCCTGTAGTCCGGCGGCAGAGGGCCTACGGAGAGGCCCTCCAGCGCGTTGACCGGGGGCTGGAGTCCCCAGAGGCCGCGGGCCCGCCGGCAGTGTTGCCACCGGCGGCCCCGACGAGCAGGGATGCGGCCAGGGCTCCAGCCAAGCCCCCGACCAAGGCTCAACACAAGAGAGCGTCGGGGGCCCCCGGCGCCGGGCAGGAATTCGTGGTCCGCGTGGACGGGTCGGTTTCCGACCCTACCGTGGTGGTGCGAACCGAGGGGGGACGCACATCCGCCACGGTGGGCGGCGTTACATTCATCGCCGCCCCGGCGTCAGCAGCCACGCCGCCCCAACAACCGACAGGAAGCCAGGGCCACGGGGCGGAGCCCAGCCTCACCAGGAGACCGGGCCGGGGCTGCTACATTTGCGGCCATCCCGGCATCACCACAACGTCAAAGTGCCCCAACAAGGCGGAGCACTGGCGCTACCCCAGACATAAGGCGCCAGGGGGCTCCGGCAGGTGACGGGGGGGCATTGGTGGCCCGGGATGGGCCAATAAAATGTGTAAATTGAGGATAGTTGATATTGATTTCTCTCCTTCCCCAATCCTATCCTTGGGGTCGCGAGTCAATAGGGTAGTTCGATCCGGTAGTTCGAAGCTAGGAGGGGGCTGCAACGATTACCGAAAATCGTTTGACTCGCGCGATGGAATTAGCGGTTAAGCGAGGTGAGCCGCGTTCGGTTCGCGAGAGAGAGAGAGCGCGTAAGGGGCAACGACCGGGAGGGGAGGCTCCGAGCGCCAGTACGACTGTGATACTCAGTCAATCCGTGCGCCTAACCTCCATCCGTCCCGAGTTTTCTCGTTTTGTTGTGCCACTGACTGAGACTGTGATTCGCGCGGGTGAGTGTGGGCGACAGCAGCATCTGCAGCAGCAGCAGCAACAGCGGCAACAGCAACTGCAGCAGTAGCAACACCAGTAACAGCAGCAACAGTAGCGGCAACAGCAACAGCGGTAACAGCATTAGAGGCAGAGCAGCGGAGCAGTTTAATAGCTACGTGTTATTCGGATACGGTTGGCCACCGTATCCACACCGTCGTTGCGGTAGGTGCACTTTCCCTGTTTCTCATTGTTGTTAATTTTGCGTGCGAATCCGCGCAGCGAGCGCGAAGAGTTTATTGTTTTGCGTGCGAGCAGGTAGTTCGCGGCATTCGCGGTTTTTCTCTCTCTCTCTCAAAAAGCGTGTGTTGTCATTCACGCGTGCGTGCGTTAGACTCTCGGCTATTTACCCGTGTAAGTGATCTTATTAAATAAATCATCCCTTGGTCTTTATTCGAACGAGTTTCCGTTATTGTGTTTCCCTTTGTCCGGAGGTCGCGCATATTTGTTTACATTCCGATTCGAATTCGCCGGTTGCGAAGCACGAATCGCGTAAGTATCGCTAGACGCGAGTCGACATCCTAGGTTCCGGTGGTGGCCGCACGAGCGCTAATAGTACGAGCGACAGCGCCGCCAAGTGGCGAGTTGGGGAAACCCAACTCGGAACATCGAGGAGACTCTGCGCAGGCGCACTACGGGCAAGGTAGGTTGATGCGCATCGAGCGCATAGATAACAAGGCTTCATATAGTTAGAGTACGGGCACTTTTAGGAGATTACCGACTAAATGACAGCCTGTTACAAGATTCGTTTTGTGATTCGAGTAAATATATATTGTCAGTCCTTTTTTAAATACATTTTTTTTTAATTATGAAAGATAAGCTTCAAATATAGCTGTTATTTTCACACAGCAAATGGGACAATTCTCAAATTTGATAGCACATCGCGAAGTCCCCCCACCCTTTTGAAATATGTATATAAAAGAAACTGCTAGTGAGAATGAAATCATTCTTTCACAATGTGCTACCCGAAACATGCTCAAGATATTAGTGAAAAGGAAATTCCGTATAATCAACCATTAGCAGAGTTGCTTTTGGAGTTTGCGATAGAATCAAACGAAGAAATGTTTAGTGAGGATGATAATTGATCAATAGAGCTTATGATAATTATATTCAACAGCTGTGAAGAGGACTGATACATATATATATATGACAGTCCACATCGGTGGTGGCTCATTCGTGATTGATCTCTGCTACTGATAAGAATGGAAATCTTAAATGATTGTTTGGAACATTTTCATGCGATTGAAGAAGCTACAAACCTTATTATTTCAAAAAATATACGTGATGAGAATCTTATAGAGAGATGGAAAAAACAATGTATTTTTTCATTGCGAACTTTGAATAAAATTTTAAAGCAATCATTACTTAGCGTGCAGCAAAAGCAATCACTGCTTAGTACTATTGGCAAACTTGAATGCATTAACTTGCTGTTAGAAAATTGTAAAGTTCGCGGAGCAGGTTTGGGTACTAACATAAAAAATCGTGTGCAATGGGTTAATTTGGATAGTGCTTTCGAAAATCGTTTGAAAACTAGCATTATAACTAACATTCAGCATATTGATATAGAATCATTTTTGAAAGATGCATGCAGTTTGTTTGTAAGTAATGTTAAAATTTTTTTAAAAGAACATAATGTATGTAAAGTTAATGCTGTGCTTTCATGCAAATTTTGGAAATATTCGAGTAACCAAGATGAGTTGGAAAAGACTTATGACACAAAACACTTCTCCGCAAAACATTGAAATGTATATTTCAACCCCTCTCAAACAATGGTTCAATGATAATATCAAAAGTCTATTGTTAATAGAAGTAGAGACATTTGAAAGTAACGAGTCCGGATGGTCTTTGGATTCTATTATCAATATTCAGATTAATATCAATAAATTCAATCCAATGCGTAGTGGAAGCTCTTATATACTTTACCAAAATTTTTGAGAAATAAGCATGCATGCATGAATGTGAAAAATAGTGATAACAAATGTTTTGTATGGTCAATCTTAGCAGCCATATGTAAAATTTCACATACAGATCACCCTCAAAGAATAAGTCACTATATATCACATGAGAATAAACTGATTTTGGATGGAATATCATTTCCAGTCTCCTTGAATCAAATAAATAAATTTGAAAAATTAAACAGCATGATATCAGTGAATGTGTTTGGTTTAGAGGGCAAAAGAATTTTTCCCCTTTATCATACAGAAAATAAAAAATCAAACCATGTGAATCTTTTACTAATTGATTAAAGTGTTTGTGATGATGATGAAATAATATCAAATAATTATCACTATGTGTACATAAAAGACCTTGCAAAATTAGTAGGAAGTAGTTTGTCACGTAGTAAAAATAAAAAAAATATTTGTGATCGATGTTTGAATTATTTTAATACTGCAGAGAAACTTGTTGCACATGATACGAAGTGTCAAGAAATAAATAAGTGTAGAGTACAGATGCCAAAAAAAGGTCAAGATGTGATTGAATTCAAAAACTATGGATTCAAATTAAAATCACCATTTATTATCTATGGAGATTGTGAACGTTTATTGAAGAAGACAAATGTTAACCAGCAAGACATTGATAAAAATACTGTCACGACTCAACATCATGAAATGTTTAGTGTAGGCTATTACTTAAAATGTAGCTATGATGACAGTTTATCAAGATATAAATCTTATCGCGGACCAAAGCCATCAAAATGGTTTGCAGAAGAGTTAAAAAATATAGCTTATTACATCAAAAACATATACAATCATCCGAAACCTATGGATGAACTAACACCGCAGGAACTTGATGAATTCCAAACGTCAAATATATGTCATATCTGTGAAAAACCAATGAATTTTTCAACCAAAGTTCGCGATCATTGTCACTTGACAAAAAAATATCGAGGTGCAGCTCATCAAAGTTGTAATCTGAACTATCGAGATTCTCATGCAGTGCCTGTAGTTTTTCACAAAATTATGGGTTATGACGCTCATTTTATCTTACGTGATATATCTAATCACTTTTCTGAACACATTGAAATTTTACCGTTAACAAAAGAGAAGTATATTGCATTCACAAAGACTGTCGCAGATACTGGAATCAAACTACGATTTATTGATTCATTTAAATTTATGGCTTCATCGCTTGGCAAACTAGCTTCTTATTTGAATGATTATAAGATTGTGAACTCTTAATTTCATGATCATGATCAAGAAAAAATCAATTTGTTGACAAGTAAAGGAGTACTTCCGTATGAATATATCGATAGCTAGGAAAAACTCGAAGAAGATTGACTACCGGAAAAAAATGAATTTTTCAGTAGTCTTAATGATTCTGAAATATCAGATGCTGACTATGATCATGCACTCAAAGTTTGGAATGCGTTCAACATAAGAACTTTGGGTGAATATTGTGATTTGTACATAAAAATTGACATTCTATTACTCACAGAAGTTTTTGAACAATTTCGTGAGCTGTGTCTATCAGCGTATGATCTTGATCCGGCTCATTATTACACAACTCCAGGCTTTTCCTGGGATGCAATGCTCTAGTTTACAAAGGTATCATTAAGACTTTTGACAGATATAGATATGCATTTGTTCATAGAATCAGGTATTCGAGGTGGTTTGAGTCTGTGCTCAGGTCGATATAGTGCAGCTAACAACAGATATATGAAAGAAAAATTTGATAGTAGCAGGGAAGAGGAATATCTTTCTTACTTAGATGCTAATAATTTATATCGTTATGCAATGACGCCATATTTGCCACGAGACAATATTAAATGGGAAGAAAATTTTCTCAACGTCGACTTTTTACAAGTTGCTGATGACGCTCAAACCGGTTATATTTTGAAAGTTGATTTAAATTATCCGCTATCAATTCATGATGAGCATAATGACTGGCCATTCTGCCCAGCACATAAAACTACCTGGTTCCAAGCATGAAAAATTATGTGCTACTCTCATGAATAAGAAAAATTATGTGATACATTATCGAGCTCTCAAGCAAGCTGTTAAACATGGACTCGAGCTTGTAAAAATTCATAGAGTATTGAAATTTGAGCAATCGGCGTGGCTAAAATCATACATCGACTTGAACAGTTTAATGAGAGCGAAAGCTCAAAATGAGTTTCAAAAAAATCTTTTTAAACTCATGAGTAATAGTATATATAGTAAAACTATGGAAAACCTTCGCAAACATGTTGATGTCAAACTTTTAACGAAGTGGGATGGACGATACGGTGTGGAAGCTTTTGTTTCAAAACCTAACTTTCACAGTAGATCAATTTTTGATGAAAACGTGAGAGCAGTTTAGTTGCGTAAAATTCAAGTATACTTGAATAAACCCATTTATATTGGTCTTACAGTATTAGACGTATCCAAAACATTAATGTACAGCTTTCACTATGATTATATGAAAAAGATGTATGGAAAAAATTGTAAACTCCTCTATATGGATACTGATAGTTTTATACACTTGGTAAAGTGTCTGAATTTTTATGATGATATGAAAGCTAACATCAATTATTTTGACACTTCTGACTATCCTACTGAAAACGTATTCAATATGCCAAGAGTCAATAAGAAGGTTGTTGGATTAATGAAGGATGAGTGTAATAGAAATATACTAACAGAATTTATTGGCTTGAGGAGTAAAATGTACTGTACTCGTGTAAATGGTATTGATGCTTCAAAAAAAGTCAAAGGTGTGAAGGCATCTGTTGTCAAGAAAACTATTGACTTTGATCATTATTTGGACTGTTTACAAAATTTAAGTATTCATAAAAGAGAGTAATGTATGATCAGATCTAAATTGCACAATGTTGAAACTATTCGACAGAGAAAGATTGCATTGAGTCCTTATGATGATAAGAGACATCTAATTCCTAACAGTACTGATACATTAGCACATGGACATTACAAAATTGAGTAAGTTGTATATTTATATTTTGAAAACATAGAACAGATATATAATTAGACTCAATCAGTGTTATTTAATTTCAGAGAAAAACCATACAAGTCTGTACGTTTTCAAGAAAAAATTCAAATACATCAGATGGTTACGTGGGCATATGCACATCGAACTGCTCGACAAGGAGAATGGATGCGGATGGCTTGTGATAGAGAACATTTAAAAATGAGAATTCATCGTTTGAGTGAAATCATTACACCAATACTATTAGAGAAATGTAAGGAATTTGAAATAAAGAAACATGAAATATATATTTTATAATATTTTATTCATTAACTATTCACATATCATCTTTATAAACATAACTATTATGAGATTCATTAAATCCCAACCATTTAATATAATAATGATCGCCACGTTTTCTTACAAATTTTTCTATCAAATAAATATCTGGATATTTTGTCCTGAGTAATTCTTCTTCATAAAATCCGCCAGCTATAGGTTTATCTTGATAATCTTTCAAACGGTAGGTGAATAGAACTGTTTTCATAACTCTATCAATTGTGAAAATTTCTGTTGACCAATTGGGTGTATAACCTTTTTCCAAAATCTGCTTACTTTTGCTGACTCATACTTTATCACCAACTTTGAATTTTGCACGTTTTGTTAGAGGTCGATGTTTTTTCAAAGACAACCGATTCAATATATCTGGTACTTTGGCTACAGTCACTTCACTGGGCTTCATTCCAATTGTTCGATGTTTAGAATTATTGTATTGTGAAACTAGATCAGGTAGTATATCCAACCACTTATAATTACCATTTAGCGAGAACTTTTTCCACATCTTATTTTTTAGAGTTTTATTAAATCGTTCACAAATCGACGCTTTTAATTTACTGTATGTAGAGTATATATGGATGATATGTTTGGTCATTAAACTTTTGAAATCTTTATTATAAAATTCACGACCTCTGTCGAGACATATCTTCTTTGGCACTCGTCCTTTCACAAATATAGATTCCATAGCCTTTGCAACATCTTTTCCAGTTTTTTGTTTGACTGCAACACACCAAGTATACTTAGAAAAGCTGTCAATAGCACACAAGATGTACTTATAACTTTTATTCTCTCGTTCATATGGTATCATTTCAACAAGATCGATTTGCCATGTCTCATCAATATCACGAATGTCAGATGATCTACGTAGATAATTACGACGAGCTGGCTTATAAAGCTCCTCGACGACTGTTTTACGTTTGTTCTCCATTTTTCTTCAGACGTCCAAAAAGTTCAATGCTCATAACGATAATGAGCTTGAAAGCTAACTAACACTACTAATATATTATTTCAGCCTCTCTCAATTCTTCGATTATAGACTGAATTTCATTCACATGATTTTGATTACTAGCTGATGTTTCAGCAATTAATAATCTAAGACATTCTACAAGCTTGTTGGGATCATCCCAATATACATAATCAGTATGATTATCAAGTCGTGCAATTTTGTACGGTGACTTCAAAGAAAATCCTCGGCCAGATGATGAGTTAACCAGTGTCTCTTCAATCAACTTGGAAATAATATCTCTGAATTTATCACTTGTTTGATAATGTATATCCTCTTCAGGTTTATAATACTTTTTATGTGCATTCGTTTTCTTTATAATACGACCATAGGTGTCTAATTCATCTTCAGTTATAATGGAAGTATCGGGTTTTTTCTTGAACAATAGTTCAATTAATCCAGGACTTTTTTCATAAGTATCTCTGCCTATAACAATTTTATCACCTTCAAAATTCAATGGTCTATCACCTATCATAAAAGAACCATCTTTCCATTTACGTACTCCATAGATCGTATCCAATGATGTTACTTGATTCCTTTGCAACATTGATAAATACTTGTTAAGGGAATCACTTTCAGGTGTGTGAAATTCCACAATATCATCATTTTCCTGAAGTTCATAAGCATTCGATGCTTCATCCAATCCACCATCTTTATCTGATAACTTTTCTAAAGGTTTTTTTTCCTTTTCAAACATATGTTCTACATCATAGCTAACTTTTTCATCGTCATCTTCTTTATCTTCTTTTTTAAGTTGCAACAGTTTTTTATTTTTCGATTTTTTCTGTTGAGTAAGTTTTCTTCCATCAACCAACTTTGCAAGTGGTTCAATCATAGGCTTGAAAGTTTCTTTAACAAATTTTTCAGTTTCTAATCTGTCTGACTTCAATAAATTATATTTCTGTTGTATTGCTTCACGAGCTTTTTCCACCTGACGAAGATCACCAATCTGTTGACTTAAATCAATCATGTTGTCTACTTGCAATCCAGTTGATCACTACCAGTTTTATGTTGAGTTATTTGCATTTATAATAAACTTATCAAAACCTTTTCTAAATCTACGAGCATCTATTTTTCGATCTTTGTCTATCACAAGAAAGCAATAATCTTCTTTCCAACATGAAGAACAAATATCTTTGAAACTTTGATATGACATATCAGTATTTACATGATCATTATAGATATGTCTTAAATTCATATCATCTTGTCCAAAAACTATTGAAACATTCACGTTGTCTCTCACTAAGTGTTTAGGTACTTGAGCATATGACTGACACAAGTAAAAACAATCAACGTTTCTATGTCTTCCCATACAGTAAAATGCTTTCACATTATCTTGTTTCTCACATGCAATATCATCAAAAATCATGATAGAGTTTGGTCGTGCTTCCTCTGGCGATACAACAAGATCATGCTCGCTGAAAGGTAAGTATTCAACACCTTTGATGGGTTCAAGAAGTTGCTCAAGAAATTTATATTTCGGTTGGTTCAGCGACTTAGAATATATATAAATATTTTCAAACTTCAAACCATTGGCATGGGTTAAAAGAGATAGAAGCGCATTTGTCTTTCCACAATTAGACGCACCACAACATACTGCACGTATGCTCTCTGGCAATAGAACTCCATGCTTCTTCGATTTCTTTTCATTTTTTTCCGTCAAAGAGTCAAAATTAATCACAGGAAGCTTCAGAGACTGCTCCTTGATATCCATTTTACATCAAACTCTGAATTAAAACTAATAAATTTTACTATAAAAGAGTTTATATATATAAGTTTTGTGCATTCATTATCAAACGCTCAAACAATGCTCGTCCATGAGAGAAAAAAGAAAAGGAAAACGGGTAGAGGGCTAGTAAACAACTTGATAAATAACTTACCTTTTGAAGTTCATATACCTGATTATCAGTATTGTGGATCTGGAACAAAGCTATATAAACGATTGGTTCGCGGAGACCGTGGCATTAATTCTTTAGACGCTGCATGTAAAGATCACGACATTGCCTACTCTAAAAATAAAGATATTCAAGCACGAAACGCTGCAGACAAAGTATTAGCTAATAAAGCTTGGCAACGTATACATAGTTCTGACGCTACTTTAGGTGAAAAAGCTGCAGCATACGCTGTTACAAATATCATGAAAGCAAAATCAACCTTTGGAATGGGCTCGGCAAGAAGCATCTCAAGAAAAGGAAGAAGATTTCGAAAAAAACGTTCCAAGAAGAGAAAGACTTTAAGTATGAAAAGATTAATCAGTATGACAAAGAAATCTATAACTCTTAGTAATGACTCAAAAATTGTTATTAAAAGTGCTTTAAACGCAGCACGTAAAAATATCAAAAGTGTTGGTGGAAAGAAAAATATAAATTTACCACGAATACTTCCTATCCGAAAAGTAGGAGGTTTTTTACCTGCACTCGTTCCGGTTTTCGCAGGTCTCAGCGCTCTTGGATCTTTAGCAGGCGGTGCAGCGGGGATAACTCAGGCTGTTAACCGAGCGAGTTCTGCCAAAAAACAATTAGAAGAACAGAAGAGACACAATCAACATGTTGAAGCTTTAGCTATTGGTAAAGGTCTATATTTGAGACCATATAAGCAAGGTTTTGGTGTAGCCTTCAATACAACAAGTAAAGTCAAGAAGACTAAAAAAAAAACTTGAAGTAAAACTACCTCATCGTCCTCTAACAGAATGTGATATAAAGAAATATTCTCACGAATTGCAAATTGCGAACTTTTGCGGTGTTTTTATGAGGAACTCTCTGCCAACGCGTCCACGATTCAACGAGTGTGCTGTTGTAAATCTTGATGATAGTTCAGGACCTGGTACGCATTGGGTAGCATATCGAAAAAGTGGCAAAAATGTTTATTACTTTGATAGTTTTGGTAATTTAAGACCACCTCTAGATCTTATGAAATATTTCAAAGTTAATCAAATCAAATACAATTATAAAAAATATCAAAATTATAATACTTATACTTGTGGTCATTTATGTTTGAAATTTTTATGTGATTTGCTAGAACATCATGACAATTACCATTTGTATAAATACTGTGAATTGTGAATAAATAAGTCAGTTTTGAACGATCACTCAACATGGTTGAATCATTAACCCTCAGTTTGTCTGGTAGATCATCTATACTAGAAACATATTATTTTCCACCGATAGAACTGGATCGAGATAAAACTTATGTTCTTGGTTTGGTAGAATTACTTACATTCAATTCGATACCAAATGTTGATGTTGGACACAATAAGTTCAAAGTTGGTGACATTGAAATTGAACTACCAACAGGCAGTTATGAAATTGGTGACATAGATAAATATTTGAAAGGTTACTTGAAGTCAACAGGGATAAAACTTGAAATAAAGCCCAACAACAATACTTTATGCAGTGAAATAACTTGTAATGAACCAATCGATTTTCAATCAAATAACTCTATTGGACGTATGTTAGGTTTCACCAAACGGTTGTTGCCTGTAGATATAAATAATGTCTCTGACATGCCTGCTGCCATTCTCAAAGTGAACGCGCTACGCGTCGAATGTAACATAACATCTGGAGCATATGTCAATCAAAATAAGGGACATATCATTCACGAATTCTTTCCAGCTGTACCACCAGGATATAAAATCATTGAAGTTCCTAAACAGATCATATATTTGCCTGTAACTGTCAAAGTTATCGATCATTTACAGCTACGTCTAATTGATCAAGATGGAAATTTAATAAACTTTCGTTGTGAAACAATCACGATCCGTTTACACATAAAAAGAGTGTTATGATGGGAATAGTTTATAATCATAAAGTAGGCAACGACTATATAACAACTCCATCATGCGCTCAGAAAGTCAGTCATCGACGGATAGCCAAAAGTCTAACACGTTGCAACATTCAGTTCCTGAAAAATCTCGGTCTGAACGTCGTCGGAAGCGCCGCAATAAAAAGAAGAAGAAACGTGAAAAATTTGAAAAACTAACTTGTATATTTGTGTGTTTTTGTCATCTTAAAGATGGAAGAAATACTTAGTGTGCAAGCACCTGTCATTTTTGATGATTCCATAGCTCACTATGAAGTTCATGCACATTAACCTTATAATTCACAAACATTCAATAATAGCGATGAAATTCGCATATTGATACAACATCAAGATTTATGTCTTTTACCATCAAAAAGTTCTCTACACATTGTTGGAAAAATTTGAAGACAAGATGGTACTATTGTTACTGAAACAAAGTTCGTCAATAATGCTATATGTCACCTATTCGAAGATATCCGATATGAAATTAATGCTATAACGAACGGCATGTAAGTTCGTTATGTCTCTCTCTCTCCAGGAAGCCATCAAATAATAATTATCTATAATAATTAAGTATCATGTAAACATGTTTAAGTAATTACAGCGTGGACGTCAGCGAACGGGTAAGTGACGCGACTATCGATCGATCATCGATATCGACTCGCGGCGCGGACCTCGCTGAAAGGCGGCCCCCTTCGAGGAGAGAGAGAGAGGGTAACAAAAAAGTAAGTCTGCTTCCGACCGGCAACGTAGAAGCAACCGGCAACGCGAGCTCGCGAATTACTGGAGAGAGAGCAATTAAGTCAAGCAGATATCCACGTGACAACCGCCAACGCTGTTCCTGAAGAGTCTTGTGAGCACCCGGTGATAGCACCAGTCTGAAAAAGCGTGAACGCAAGAAGCGATAACGCGGATACTCAATCCTTCATAAGCGAGCGCGCCGTGAGTTACTCACGAATTAACCATAGAGCGACTCGTCCGTTTCAGCACTGTAAGTACCAGTTTGTTAACTTGGCTTCTCTCTCTCTATGGCTCTCTCCTCCTGCGTTGCTTAAGCTGTGTATCCTCATCGATACTTCTCCGCATAGTTGATTACTTCTTGCCTGTTTTCGTTCGGCCTACGAATAGGATTCCGTTACACGCGTACTGTCGCTTCGCCCGGTTTACAACGAGCAAGTGCGGTTGCCGTTTCTATCTCAGTCGAGTTACCGAGATATTTCGACCGGCTAAAGAGCCGACACGAGCAAGCGACGTTACTTTTTCGTTCGAACGGTGTGCGCCGGTTAGCCGTCGCCATGGTGCCTAACCGCTCTTAACATGGCATGCGCGCGCAAGTCCTCGCTGCGTAGCGTGTGCGTAGCTCGTCGGCTGCAGCGAAATTCGACGCGAGACCGTCCACGCTGCCGCTTATACTGCGTGCGAATTACGCTACCGTTTGTTTGTTAAATAAATGAATTGAACTCATCCCTTTTGCTGTCTATCATTTTCTTCGATCCCTAGTCGTACATGCGATTACGCGCTTTAGCTTCTCTTTGGCTGTCGCGCCTTGTCACACGAAAGCTTACGACACTCTCCGCGGGCCAAGTTTTCGACTCGAGAAGGAGGCAACTGAGCTGCTGGACCCAGGACGTTCGGTGCAGGAGTGCCGATCTGCTCTGGAGAGCAACCTAATTTATTTCCCGCGACTTGATATTATATAACTGTTCCTGCCCAGGCGAAGCTGAGCAGAAACCCCGTTATAATGCCATTGAAATAGACAAATGTAAAAATGTTGGACTAACAAGTACGATGAAAGGTTTGGTTTCATTGAATCAAAATCAAAGTCGATTTCTGGAGAATGCTGGCTGGCTTGATATTGAAGAAATTAAGAAGATAACTGACAACAATGGTAACTTTGATGTGTCAATACCTCTTTCAATGATTTTAGGATTTGCTGAAGACTATCACAAAATTGTTGTGAATGTAAAGCATGGACTTATTCTTACTCGATCAAGAGATAATTTAAACGCAGTCATGCAAGATACTGTCAAAATTGATAATGTTGATACATATGAGCCTCTTAAAATAGAACTTACAAGAATTGAATGTTTAATGCCGTATGTAATTATGTCCAATAAACGTAAAATACAGTTGTTCAATTTCATTCAGAAAGATGCACCTATTTCTATGAGTTTTCGGTCGTGGGAACTTTATGAGTATCCAGCATTATCACAAACATCAAAACATCTTTGGACTGTAAAAACATCCAATCAATTGGAAAAACCAAGATATATTGTATTAGGTTTTCAAACAAAACGCAAGTCTGATAAAACTGAAAATTCTAGCAGATTTGATCATTGTAATGTAACCAATGTTAAACTTTTTCTGAATTCTCAGCAATATCCATATAGAAATTTGAATCTTGATATAAGTAACAATCAATACTCTGTCTTATATGATATGTATGCTCAATTCCAATTGAACTATTACAATAGAGACGGTATGTTCAATCCACTTTTAGATCGAAAACAATTTATCACACATGCACCATTAATAGTGATAGATTGTTCAAAGCAAAATGAATCTTTGAAACAAGCTGCTGTTAATGTACGTCTTGAGTTTGAAACCAAAAATGATGTGCTCGCGGAAACAGCTGCATATTGTTTGATTTAACACGATCGTATAGTTAAGTATAATCCTATAAGTGGTCATGTAGCCAAACTTGTATAACTCGTATAATAGCTATGTATACTTTTTCTGAATACGTAACTCTAATTGAAGAACTTGAGAAAAAAGCACTTGGATTGAGATATCTTGGTGGATATTTACTTGAATTTGTAAAACCATAAAGTTTTTATCAATGTAACAGAATATTGCATAAATAAAACCCAAGTCGAATAAATACTTCAGTCTTTTTCATTCATTTCAACGATGAGTATTGATGTGTTTGGACGCAAACTTGGTAGAGCTGACGAATTAAACTTGAAAAATTTACATGAGAATCTGTTAGTCGAACTAAAAAATATTAAAGATACTATATTAAAGTTAAAAGCTGAATTAAAAGAAATGAGTTTATTGATCGATATTCATCGAGAGGAACTTGATATGAAATTTCTAGGAGTATATTCAAACATTGACAAGTTGAAGCAAAGTCAGTTACCCCCACCATGATGTGCTTGCAGCTTGTATAAAGAAGCTTAGCTCATGAACCACACCTCATTCACTTTTTGCACCACAGCTCGTTCACCTTCTGTAGCAGCACCAGCTCAATCATGACACAATTTATTGATTTCATTCAAGCTAAGGTATTAGCCAGCTTGAATGCACATATTATTTCTATATTTGATGGTACAGACCCTACGATTCAAAAAGAGATGGATTCCTTAGAGTATTACTATGACGAAGGTGTAGAATTGATAACAGATGCTTATTATTATGAATATTCGGAGAAAGATTGCAGAAAAATTGAATACTTCATAGCCTTGTTGAAAGCTCTTTGGTATATGAAAGATTACCAGAAGACAATTGGTCATGGAAATGGTTATATTCATGATTTTAAACTAGATGATATTCCAAGTGCTATTCAAAGTAGGTTAGCTACACAAACATTGACGAATATTCGTTATTCAATAAACAAGGTTTTTTTCATATATGTGTCTGAATCTGTTCAAGCCACGGTATTTCATTTGGTCAAAAAGGCATTTCTAAGGGAAGTAGACATTTTTTTTTTAGCTGTGTATCAAGAACAAATTAGCAATCAATCTCCAAAAAAAATAAAAGTCAAGCTGTTCAAAGTGGAAACTATTCCTCTTTACTCAACTCAAACCTATTAGAAATGGTTTGAAGAAAAAGTACAAGAACCTCTGATGACTATGATGGAAAAATTTGATCGTAACTATCCTTCTTACTCTTTCGAATTTATGACAAATGCAGTTGTCAGCTATTATAAGTAGCGCAGTTTGAGCATCATCAGATCATTCAACACCAAACATTCAAATAATATGGACCGCTATCCAAACGTGAAGTACTCTGGTCTTCTGCAAATCAACAGTTTGACAACGGAAAGAAAAAAAACAAATAATCATATGTACATGTATAATCATTGTAAGCAATGATTATACATGTACATATACATGTAACGCTCGACCTCAATAATTGTTCAGTTGTTTATAATTTACGATAATAAATAGATTTTTTTTCATGTAAATTATATCTCTGTTTATTTAATAAACCTAACCCCGAAAGTTGATAATAAAAAACTTTTATACTTACACAGACCTACACTTTCTACTCAATCACAATCAATCAGCATAAAGCAAACATTTTTTTTATTTTGGCATGGAACAAGGAGCATGGGGCATGGGGACGGGGGCATGCACGTAAATAATACAAGAGTCGGTAACTGCCGGCGGGGGCATGGGATCTGCACGTCGATACAAGAATCGGTAATTGCCGGCGGGGCCCATGGGGTCTACACGTCGGCACACAGTCGGTCGCAAACGATTCCCGTCAAGCAGATCGATATACATCGGTCGATAAAGCAGCTCATAGATCGCCAATATAAGGATTTATAACATTATCGATCGTCGGTAAAGTAGACATCGAAATATCACATGGTAAGTGGCTCAGGATCCCCTTAGCCCCTAATGGGATCTGCACGTCGATACAAGAGTCGGTAATTGCCGGCGGGGCCCATGGGGTCTTCACGTCGGTACCCAGTTGGTCGCAAACGATTCCCGTCAAGCAGGTCGATATACATCGGTCGATAAAGCAACTCATAGATCGCCAATAGGAGGATTTATAACGTTACCGATCGTCGGTAGAGTAGGCATCGAAAAATCGCATGGTAAGTGGCTCAGGATCCCCTTAGCCTCTACCACTACTCAAGAATAGTAAATAATATGTCTGCTTTCGTAACAATGAATGTCGCTGTCACAAGTTCAGCTAATTCTCGTATTTTCAATTTTTCATGTATTCAGTCTCATTATTTATTGAATCGCTCGGACTTAAATAATCATCAGCCATATAGTAATCATCAGAATTTATAGTAGAATCACTGTCGTAATGATTCTAAAATATTAGATTAACTATTATACAGGGTGTCCCATTTTAATTTACCACCCCCTAAAACAGGTTAATAATTTGCTCTGAGAAAAAAATGTTTTAAATAAAATTTGTTGGGTTCAAAGGGGGGCATCTTTTGGCTATTTCAGCTGCGACCTTGAACATGACCTTCAAGGTCATTTGAAAGTCAATACCAAATTTTCATATGAAATGTGCATATTTTATGGCGGATTCGGATTCTACTAAAAAAGAAAAACACTTTTTGTATGAATCATTTTTTGAAAAAATCCCAAATTTTTGTTGTAAACCGCTTTAAAAAAGTAGAAAAAATCACTAGATATCTCTACCTTAAACTGAGGTTAGAATTTTTCCCACAGTTAAGAATGATTTTGATGAATGTTACTAGATTCAATGAGGGACATACTGTAGTGACCTTCACCACGAACTTGCTTAAGAGCCATCAATGACATTTGAAGGTCATCAAGATTTTTTGAAGGTCAAATGTTTATTTACAGGTAACCATTACATTTTATCCGAGGAATTAGAATATTAGAATTATAATATTTTTCTCATAAATGCTTTATTTCTCGCTAAAAGACATTTTTTTGCTTCGTTATCGTTCTATTGGTAAGGCTTGTAAATTCTTACAGCTCCTCAAAGCTTCTCATCATTAGGTTTTCATTGACTTTCTGAATTACAGATTAAATAAAAATTAAATTATTAATTTAAGATTAAATATTCCCTAAAAAATCTACGTACAACAGATAATGGCTGACTATACGCCAGTAGAGATAGTCAACATGATCAAGATTCTGGGAGAATGTCACGACAATTACAAGGCTGCAGCGAGGCTGTACGCTGAAAGGTATCCGGACGCTCGTCATCCTACTAGGAGGAATATTAAACTTCTAACGATAAGAGCTCAAGGAGGTAACTTAAGAAGGAAGAGGCGACGGACGGACCCAAGAGAGCATATTGCGCTTGGGGTTCGTGCTGTAATTGCCGAGGATCCTCATATTTCCACGCGACAAATTCAACGAATGCATGGAGTACCCAGATCAACAGTTTCCCGTGTATTGCGTCATTTTAGATTTCATCCATATCACTTGCACCTTACACATGCCATTGAGCCTGGTGATCCTGCCAGGCGACTTAGATTCTGTCAATGGGCGGAAACACGAATGCGCATAGATCCATTTTTCTTTGATCAGACTCTCTTTACAGACGAGGCAAAGTTCGACAATATGGGAGGAGTTAATCTTCATAACGCGCATTATTATGCAGAAGAAAATCAACATTGGCAGCGAGATCACCGTACACAAAGACGGTGGTTAATTAATGTTTGGGCGGGCATAGTTGGGGAATACGTTGTGGGTCCAATTTTTTATGACCGTAATTTAAACGGCGAGCTTTATTTAGATATTCTCGAGAACCAAATTCCACCTCTTCTAGAAAACATTCCGCTAGAAATAAGGCGAGACATGTGGTTCCAGCAAGATGGTGCTCCCGCTCATCGTCGACTACTTGTCAGGAGATTTCTGAACGCGACATACCCAAATAGTTAGATTGGAATTGGTAGTCCAATCTGTGAATTCCCTGCGCGATCGCCAGATTTGACCCCATTGGACTTCTTTCTGTGGGGGGCCGTGAAGCAGAGAGTTTACGCGGAAGCCCCGACGACGGCACAAAATATGATGGAGAGAATTGTTGCAGCATTCCAGGCGTTAACCCCACAAACATTAATAGATGTCTAAAGAAGTTTTCGGCAGAGAATACAAATGTGCATTCAACAAAATGGGCAATTAATAGAGCACTTGAGACATTGAAATTTCCGTGACTAGCTGAACGAAGGGGTCTTGCCTTAAGTGGTTGGACGTGAAGGTCTTGCCTTAAGTGATCCAAAGGATCACTTAAGGCAACTGTCTTTGTTTGAAGCTAGTAACATTCATCTAAAACATCTTATTTCTAGAACAAATTCTCTTTTCAGTTAAAGGGAGAGCTACCTACCTATTGATGATCAAAAAATGATTCAGACAAAAAGTGTTTCTCTTTTTTAGTAGAATCCGAATCCGCCATAAAATATGCATATTTCATATGAAAATTTGGTCTTGACTTTCAAATGACTTTGAAGGTCATGTTCAAGGTCGCAGCTGAAATAGCCAAAAGATGCCCCCCTTCAAACCCAACAAATTTTATTTGAAACATTTTTTTCTCAGAGCAAATTATTAACCTGTTTTAGGGGGTGGTAAATTAAAATGGACACCCTGTATATATTTACGTATTAGATTGACTTAAACATTAGTTAATTTGATTACTATACAATGCGTACGTGAATAATCAGTGCAAAACAAGGTTTTGCAAGAGACTGTAGCCAATCTGTAATATTTTTAAGAGCAAGACGAAAAAACACATTATCTTGCTATCATAAAACAATTAATATAGTATATCAGCAATAAAAATATTGGAAAGCATAAACACATGCAAAACATAAAAAATAAATCATAATAAGGTCTCGTGACATCGAACCAGCAGCTATTAATATAATTATATATTATATAATTTGTAACAGAGTTTTACTTCGGCTGTAACGGTGCCGGTGGATTCGACCTGCACCGTGTGTTCCCCATCTCTCCCTACCATCGGCGTGGACTCATGGCAGACCTATAGCACATAATTCACGTGCCTGATGCCTGCCTTTATGTTTTCAGCATCGCCACCGCAACGAGCAAGAAGGAGAAAGATAGAGCGAGGCAGTGGCATTGGTCGACAAGAGCGCCTGTTACTATGCGCTCTTGTAGGAGAGAAAGAGAGAGAGTGAAAGAGAGAGATGAGAGAGAAAGAAAGAACACGATTAGTGCAGGCAGGCGCGTGACACTAGCCGCACTTGACGGTGCCGCGTGCCGCCGATTAGGCAAGAGAGTGGGGAGAGCGTGAGAAGCAGTCTCTCACGCACTCGGAAGCGTACTCGCGACGGGCAGTAGAAAGTGGCCATTAGCAGAGAGAGGTGTGCTGACCCCCTGCAGTCAACCGCAAAAGATAAGAGGGAACCGAGACGACATTAGTATCGGCTACGGATCCAGCCCATCTTTCGTCGAGTTCTTCCAACTACGGACAGATTTGCCTGCAATCGGACGCCATCACCATCTTCGGCGAGGCCCTGCATCGAAGATCGTCAATCGTCAGGTCAATTTTTAATCTCTCTCTCTCTAATTCTCTCTCTAAGGCTACTCACGGCTTATGCGCTGCGCCAGGCTCTCATGGGCCGGCGCGGCTGGTTCGGTTATTAGCCTAGGTTGGATTATATCGAGTCGGTATCGAGATGGCAAGGCGCTAACGTGCCGGCCATCTCTTTTACGATCGTAGATTGTAGTGTAGATAATAAGATGCGCGTTTGAATGTCCGAACTGTATGCTCAGGGTAGCATGATGTAATAAAGGAATTTATTAAGATATGAGGAATGATTATTGCGCCCACCTTTCTCTTTACCTTGTCAGGAGCGATACACCGCCTCCCTTGCCCTCCCCCTTCTAAATAATTGGTAATAGCGATAGGTGCATCGGTGTTGCAAGCCGACTCTATTACACGGCTGACAATTTCAAAGGAGAAAATCTTACTCGCGGCCGCCTGCACAATATTTAAGGAAAAAGGAATGAGTTCGGGAGGCAGGGATGCTTCCACGACTAAATGGCACACCGAGCGTGTGTGCCAATCGCGCACCATGTAAAGGGAAAAGGATGCAAATCGGGTTAAGGCAGTGACACTGGCGGTAACGAATAACACAATTTATTTAATTTCAACAAAACCAAAATGACACTAAACGCCACGAAGCGCCTTTGCATTGTTAATCCGGCTATCGCCTAAGCCAGTCACAATTCTTTCAATCGGATTATCGGTATTAACATGCTCAATAATCCGACTGACTCGCGAACCGCGATCGCGCACCTCACGCCCTGCACGGGGGCCGGCAAACATGCCAGGCCGCACCAATGCCAACGCGCACGCCGCTAAACATGCGAGAAAGAGAAAGAGAAAGAAAGAAAAAAAATATACCGCACCGACCAAGGCCGTCGACGATGATGAGCGGCGGGGATCGCCGCTAGCCGCACTTGCTCGCCGCATTGAACCTTGCGCACATCGGTGACGGGTGGTGGAGCCTGGTTGGGAGCGACGCAGCCAAAAACCAAAACAAAACGTCACAGCACCCAATTACTTCTCACACACACCCGCACACCACGTGTGCATCCAAAAAAACAGCCACACTACGACGTAGCAATGCTATACCACTCTCGGAACCGAAAACAACCCGAGAAAACCAAAACAACCGGGAGTTTGAGAGTGGTTTCTATTAAAAAAAGCAAAGTTGACCTTGAAATGACCTTGATATAACCTTTACGGTCGAAGCCAAGGTCACCATAGGATGCTCTTCTCATAGTCTGATAACTTTTCTCTGTAACGTTTTTCGCTAAACCTTACTGCTGCCAGGTCATTTAGATGAAAAAATTAAGAAAAAAAAATTGATGTTCGCATGACTTTGGGAGTGACCTTGGGGGATCTTCCGGACCTCACATGTAATACGTCATATGAACGTAGAATTTTCCGCTCTTTCCAAATCCGGTGTCAAAAATAGGGGTTCCTATTTAATAAAACAATGCTGACCTTGAAATAACCTTGAAAGTGACCATCAAGGTCAAACTCAAGGTCACCATAGTATGTGCCTTTCAGAGTCTAGCAACTTTCATTTGAATCATTTTTCACACAAATACGTATTTCAGATTTTAAAAGGTGTACGGGTGGTCTGAAACAATGTGTATACAAATGTGTTTGGAACTTGGACATAATAAATATGTGATATAAGTACTTTGAATGACCGATATATTAATACAATTCATATTTTACTCTGTTCGTATTATTATGAAAATAAATTTAAAGAATGGATTTATTATAGAAATTGTTATTAACATGACAAGGCTTTGTTGGTTTTGCTTTCAGTTATGGTTATTTACAAATATACGGGGTGACCCATTTTAAAGGAACTATAACGAAAAAATTGTTCAGACAAAAGTGGTTTGGAACAATGAGGGACACCTTACCCAGAAATCGGATTAGACCTTGAGATTTATTTTCAAGGTCATTTGATGGTCAAAATAATCTTTTGAATAGGAACCTATAATTTTGATCCCGGATTCAAAAAGAGTGAGAAATTCTACGTTTAGATAACGTATTATGTGTGGGGTGCGGTTCACCCCCCTCCCACGTAAATTCATGTAGGGGTCAAATTTATTATTTTCTTCATCTATGCACAGGGATAAACAGGTAAGGGTAAGATTAATTTTAATAGCCCAAAAACTGAAATAATCCAATAACCCAATAAACCAAACCCAATAACCAAATAACCCAGTGATTTTTTTAATAAGAACCTTCATTTTTTCTCATGGATTCGGAAAGAGCGGAAAATTCTACGTTCAGGTAAGGTATTATGTGTGGGGTGCGGTCAACCCCTCCTCCTATCCCACCGGGGCAAGGGTGAGGTTAATAATAATAATAATAATAATAACCCAATACCCAAGATAAATAAAAGTTCGATTATCAAGGTCGTTTTTGATTTAATCATTACGTGTGTTCGTACCACATTTAATAACGTGAACCAATCTAACCAATGTATGCAAAGAGGGAGTGTCCAGTCTATCTACGCAAGATGCTGAGCCGATCAAGACAATACGTTGGCTACACAGCCAATAAAGGCAAGGTATTAATTACCCAGCCACTTCAGGCAAGGTGGGAATGCGTAGCCAATGAAGACAAGAATTCGTGGATCATCGTTGTTCTGTCTCATAATGCGACGACGATTTCTGTGTATTCAAGGTCGACGTCTCTCTCTTCGTTCAATGATTCGGATTCTCACGTGGTTTGGGTACCGAAGCATTCCTGGGTAATTTTGACGGTCAAGGCCGATATCGTGCTGCAGCAAGATATTACCGCCTAGTTATTGTGATGGGGGGGGGGGAAAGATATTACCAGCAAGTTACTGGGTTATTACAATTAATCTTACTCTTGCCCAATCATCCCTGTGCATAGATGAAAAAAATGATAAATTTGACCCCTACATGACCTTACGCGGGGGGAGGGGTTAACCGCACCCCACACATAATACCTTATCTAAATGTAGAATTTCTCGCTCTTTCCTAATCCGGGATCAAAATTATAGGTTCCTATTCAAAAAATAACTCTGACCTTCAAATGACCTTAAAAATAAAACTCAAGATCAAATCCGATTTCTGGGAAAGGTGGCCCTCATTGTCCCAAATATCTTTTGTCTGAACAATTTTTTTGTAGAACGCCAACCGTAGAAAATTTCGGGGCGATTCCTTTAAAATGGGACACCCTGTATACATAGGTAAAACAAAACATAGTTTAAAAACTAGAATAAAAATTTAATAGGAAATAACATAAAAAATTAATAGTAAACAACATTTTACCAATTTCATTACATATTTTTAAGAATCCGAATCACAGTCTTGATTGGAATAATACAATAATCCTAGACAGAGATAGAATAATCATAAAAAAAGAATAATATCAGAATATTACACAATCAATAGAAAGGAAGATACACATTTTCTTAGTAAGCAGTATTGGGGAATCAACACAATTTTAAAAAGTCTAAACCTGTAAAATTTAACAGTGAAAAATTTATTAACTATGTAACATAATGTTTCACAACTAGCAAATATTATCCTGTTCATAATACGATTAATTTAAAATTTTAACGGCATAAATATTTATATTTCAGTTCTTTCTAAATCATGCATATACATAATTTACTATAATTTCCACAGTTGACAATTTCAGTTCATTGAAAGAAAATTCATTTGACAATGTTTAGAAAGTATTTTAAAATGGTGAGTGCAACTATTGTTAATCTATTGTTTGATATTTTAATAATCATCATGTATTAATAATTTTGTATATTTTTATAATAAAGTATTTCTGAAGAGGCCATGAACAATTAGTTTGAAGTGTTGAAGTTTTGATTTAGTTAGTTTCTGGAATATTCCTCATACCATTGCTTTATAAATCCAACATTCCACACAGGGGAAATTTAAATAATATGAAGAAGAAGGGTCTTTGGAGTTGGAGGTAAAAAAAATATCGTACACGCACATGTATAATAACTATTTTAGTACCCAAAAGAAATTACAGCCTAATCATATTAACAAATAGGAAGAAGGAGAAAAAGTCTATACTGAAGAAATTCAGAACGAAGTACTACTATCTCAAGAATTGAAGCAACAAATTTTTGATACTTCTCCGACGGACACGTTTGAATATTTCTTCTCTGATTCCACCTAGAAGCGTATAATTGATGCTACTAAAGCTAATCGAAATCAGTCAATGTAAATTAGAAACTTTCATTGGAATGCTAATTCTATCTTCATTCTATACAAGATCAGATCAAAAAGAATATTGGTTTGAAAAACCAATACTCAAATATGAAAGTGTCTCCTCTGCGAGGAGTCGAAATAAATTTTTCAGCATAAAATTTTAAGTAAAATATTCAACTTCTGCTGAACAAAATGCTTCTGATGAAGCTTGGAAAGTTTGTCAGATTCTAAATTTATTTAGACAAAATATTGATCGATTTGGATTATTTGAAACTGCTTTATCAGTTAGCGAAATGATGGCAAAGTTTTTTGGTCGAATTTTAATTAAACAATTTATTAGGAATAAGCCCACAAAGTTTGAAAATCTAGGCTCTATGCTCCATAAGTGGATTTTTGTTTGATCTCAATCCTTATTGCGGAATAAGTTCTATCGAACTAATTGGAAAATTAGTATCGTAGATCAAGAGTAGTTATGCAAATAACAGAGAAACTATTCGGTAGTGTTAGTCGAATAAAACTGTATCAATACCATTTGTATTTTGACAATTATTTTACCAACGCAGACTTGATTTTGCATTTAAAAAGATGTGGCTTACAATCGACTGGAACCATACACAAAGATTGAATCAGCAGTAGTCATACATTTCAGAAGAATGCTGAAAGAGGCTCAAATCAAATACATCAGGATGAGTCTTCTGGTATAAATCATCTTGCTATAGTTGATTCAAAAACATTCTTATCTCTGCTGCTGGTATAGATCCACTCTTTTCATTACAAAGATATTAAAAAAAAAGAAAAATAAAGTCCCAATCACATTCCATCACGTAGACATAGTTTATAATAAGTTAATGGGTGAGGTGGATGCTCACGATTATAGGTGTGGCTGAGTTTCTCGAAGTATTGGATCTAATAAATGGACTTGGTTCGTATTTTTGTGTATTATTGAAGAATCAGATACTAATGCAGCAGTATTGTTGAATCACTGTCGTGAGAATCGAAATCGTATTAGTACAAAAGAATTCACTATTGAAATTAGCGATATTTACTTGAAAAGATAGAAAATCGGTATTCTATATAAGCATAAATGTATATCTAAGAAAAGACAAACTTGTTCTGAAAAAAAATGTAAGACACGAATAACAAAATTTTGTGTTAACTATGACTTATAATATTGTAAACCGTGTTTTGACAGTAAACAAAAAATACAGAAATAAAATGTATATTGAAAACAGAAAGTTACAAAGAAATCAAATAAAAATATTAAGCTATCTGAAATCTAGAATGAATTAGACAAAAAATATGAATGAGAAAAAATTCATAAAAAAATTTTTTTAAATAATATAATAAAAAATCAAGATAAAAAAAGACTTTCCTTCACTGTTGACCTTCGCTATATGAGAGTTGGGTAACGCGTATATGCGGTAAACGGGCAATATACGAGTACATGAGATGAGAATTGATCAGATTAACAATAATTTTATCCTTGCAGTTAGATATGAAACTCGACTCTCAGAGAAATATGTGAAGTTACCAGTCATATTTTTTTTATGAACGAGAATGAGATATTCATGTATATTCATGTTCTAAATAGGAAAAGTTATCTTTTAATTCTACAATGAAATGAGTCACAAATTCACGGGACTCAGCTATGAACCCTCCTAGTAATTGGGATTTAATAGTAATGGATAAAATTTAGAAAAAAAACGACGAAATTAGACTTCAATTCCATGGTTTTTCAATAATAAATGTAAAATTTTGCGGTTAGGATACTACATTTTCTTCGTCGTATCTTCAAAGTCCCTAGTCACTATTGTTCGAAATACGTATAAACTGAGCTTCACAAAATCATGATAAATATTGAGAAAAGTAGTGAAAAAATTGAACATTTCCTGGAAGCGGTTCCATTTTTAGTTCCCCATTATAAATTTACAGTAAAACAGCAACGCGTTCTTTGAATATATACCTCAATTTAATGAAGTGCATGCTTTTGAAGTCCCCGGAGAGTTTAATTTAAATATAGATTCTCTTTTATACGAAACAAGACTGAAAAATGGCATATATTGAGAAAATAGCGCCATCTTGAATTCACCATATTGGATTTGTGGAAGAAACGGTGTCGTTTTCTAGTACAGACCTATATGCCACCGTAAATACTACTTTGCAAATTAATATTGTATATATATATAATATATAATATGTGACGGTAAACGTCAAATTAGCGCTGATAATATAACTTAATTGTTGCCTGTGAGGGCAGCACCTGCCGGGGGGACGAAATTCATAACGAAGGAATTCGGCACGCGAGCAGACGGAACGCGCGCGATTGAAACCGAACTAGTGAAGCTTCGACTATCGTTGAGTCCGCCCGCTTTCGCTATCTCTATCGTCAATCTACGAGCCATCAACATCAACACGCTAGAGCAGCAACAGCCAGTCGTCCGTGATCGTAGCCGCCTAGGTGCCGTCCAGCTACTAGTTCGAGGCCAGGACGAGAGTGTGTGTGAGGTTTCGCCATCGAGGGCGAAACCATATCCGTGCGCGCGTGTTCGCGACCGGCGACAAACAATTAAAAACTGTTCCGCGCTGTGCGGTTTGTCTGTGCTTCCTTCGATCGCCTGCAATAATAAGGTAAGCTGGCCAGCTTAATTTCGCGATCGCGGTTGCATGATTAATTATTAATTTCCGACATTCGAAGCGTGCATGCGGCGACTCTAATAACAAAGTCCCGGCAAAACGTGTTGTCGATGAGCGAGCGTCAATGTAAACAAACGCGCGGGCCGACTTTGTGTAGTATTTGAATGGTAATAAAAGGCTCCGTCCGTGTTATTAACAAGTATTTTTTGACTCGCTCTTTTCATATAGCTTCCACTCACTTTTCCCAGATTAGAGGACTTACTGGTTGACTGACGCACGTTTCCACATGCTCTCCGATTTATGTATTGAGCATAAATAATTACGCGCGTCCTTTTAGTATAATTGCGCGAATAAAATAATTAAACGGTTTCACCCCGTTACAAATATAATATATATAATATAATATATGTATAATATAATATAAAAGTATATTATATTACAATATAATATTTTATATCGTTTTATACTGTACTATATTACAATGTAGTATATTATATTTTATATATTGTATTATATTATATGCAACGGGGGGGGGGGGGATTAGTCATGCAAAAGAGGAAAATGGTAGTATACAATTCCACGATGCAGAGTTAATCGTCGCTCTGTTAACTACGTATGAGTATATGTGTCTTTATCTTTAGATCTGTCACTTCACTCCAACTTCAACTAACTCCCAATAGTGAACTCATCTTAAGTCACTTTACTACTGACTCCTGTTACTCGTACCGTGTAAACAGGCTTATGTTTACTTTTCCCAATCCCCTAGACTAAATTAATTCAAATACTGGGATTGGATTACGCGTTAGTCAGGGAGTTAAAGATTATAAAACGGCGATTTAACCTAAATCCTTTTAATGAGCTAGACTATACAATTTTAGTATGGGCCGAAAGTCTTTCGCGCGCGTATAGTTTTACATTAAATACCGGGGAGAGAGAAAGAGAGAGACAGAGAATACAAAAGTCTATGCGAACTAACACTCAACTAACACTAACACTGCTACCTAACGGGTTATTCGGCGCTTATATCAACTATTACGCTGTACTATTAAAATATACTATCGCAGTTAGGCTAGGTGTTCTATTGTCCATTGTCCTACCTGTTTTCCGCTCACGAAATTGAAACGATGTTTCACGCAATTTTCACTTCACAAATGTTAACACCTGTCTCGGTTGCCAATTCTATCGACACTAATTCTACTTCCGGCGCGCGCCCCCTCTCTTTCTAAATCGTTAACGAATTGATACTTTTAATCGATTACCGTTGCAATTATTATATATTATATAATATATACAGGGTGTCCAAAAAGTAACGATACACCTGAGAAATTTTTTAAGCCGGTTATTTTTTTAACCGGGTGAAGGTTGTTCTTGAAGTAACTTTTTACGAGGAATCCGATGGTAACTTTGGATTTGACCTTGAACCTCATTTTCAAGGTTATTTTGAGGTCAACCTCATTTTTTTAAATGGAAACCCCCATTTTTTATGGCGGAATCGGAAAGAGCAGAAAATTTTACGTCCAGATATGTATTGAGGTATGAGGTTGAGGTAACCCCTAGAGGTCAACTGAAGGTCAAAGTATGAATTCTTAAAAATCTCGCGAATTCAGTGGTTAAACAAAACAAACAAAAGGATAACCCCAGGTAACTTTCAACTGTGCTCTTTAATTTGTCCTTGAACCTCATTTTCAAGGTTATTTTGAGGTCAACCTCATTTTTTTAATGGGTACCCCTATTTTTTATGGCGGAATCGAAAAAAGTGAAGACTCTCACGTATGGATGAGTTGAGGTTGGAGGTTAATGTGACCTCTAGGGGTCAGATGAAGGTCGAACTGTGGCTTTGTAATAGTACCGGGATTTTAGTGGTACAAGGAAGCAAATAAAGGTCATGGAAACCCCTATTTTCGACAGCGGCAATCGAAAGAGCGGAAAATTTCACATCCAAATATCTACTTAGATCATAAGTCAAGGGCGAACTTAAAGTTTAAGGTCAGTCGAAGGTCATCCAAACTTAAAGACGCCCTAAAATTTTTTAAAGTTTTTTTCATAATGGAGAAGGGTATTTATTTAGTAATTGCCCATCGGAGATCCGTGACCTTGAATTTAACCTTCAACCTCATTATCAAGGTTTTTTCAAGATCAATTTTTTTTACTTTTAGCGTTACCCAGGAACAACGACGTGGACGTAGTAAAATCTGTCCCTTTGGGGTGCTTTATTTTCGTGAGTTCCCCTCGCCTCTCACGATCGGGGTGCTTGATTTTCGTGAGTTCCCCTCGCCTATCAACAATGATTTTTTACGCTTATTTTCTTAATAACTTGATTAGCCGGTTAAACTTTTTAAGGTTACTATCCCATACCTATTCATTGAAAATCCACTAACAATTTCACTTGGTTCTATCCTTAGGAAATGTACTATGCCTAACTTTATCGTTTTGAGCTTATTCTTCGGGACAATTGCATTTTCAAAAATTAATATTTAAAAAAGCAACATATTTGAAAAGATTTTACCATTCGAAAATCTCCATAAAGCATTAGTGCATTAGTCGGACTGTAGTAGAACTTTTTTGTAAAAGTACTCAAATTATAATTTTCATTTTTTGAAAACATTTATTTGGGTTGCAAACTTTTTGTTTTTAATTCTGATTGATTTTTGAGTAAATTTCGATTCGCTGACTTAAAATGGAACGCCTCACTGAACGAGAAAGAATATTACTTCTTATGATGAGAGGCTGGGGTGGAGTAGAAAGATCTTACAGGGCAGTGAGAAATCTTTTTAATGAGACATTTCGGGTTAATAGAACTCCAATTGCTGTGTCTACTGTTCAGAATACTATTTCAAGGTTTGTAAATTTTGGCCATGTCAGAAATCTACCTAAGTCAGGCAGACCACGCTCAGCAACAAATGAAGAGAATTTATTAAATGTTCTATTATCATTCACTGAAAATCCACATAATTCTATCCGCAGAGTTGCTCTAGAGCATGACATAAGTACATCGTCCGTACATATCATTTTAAAAACAGCAAAATTCCATCCGTTTAAAGTACACCTGGTTCAAAAGTTGAATGAAGACGATTTCGATCGTCGTGTTGAGTTTTGTGAAGATATGATGGCACGCATAATTGAAAATCCAAATCTTCCATCAAACATAGTTTTCTCTGATGAAGCAACTTTTCAACTTGACGGAACATTAAATCGACATAATTGGAGGTACTGGGCTGCGGAAAATCCACACTGGATGCGAGAAGATAAATCGCAATATCCGCAGAAGTTGAATGTTTGGGCTGGAATAGTGAATAATCGAATCATAGGGCCATTCTTTATTGATGGTAACTTAAACGCTCAAAATTATGAAGAGGTGCTTCGTAATCAAATAGTTCCAGCAATTAGACACATAGTCGGAGACAACTTCGAAAATACATGGTATCAGCAGGATGGTACTGCAGCTCACTATGGACGAGACGTTCGAATTTACTTAGATGAGGTGTTTGATAATCGGTGGATAGGAAGGAGAGGCACAATTGAATGGCCAGCTAGGTCCCCCGATTTGACGCCTTTAGATTATTTCTATTGGGGTTATCTAAAGGATCGGGTATACAAAACTAAACCCCAAAACTTGGACGAATTACGTCAAAGGATCATAGACGAATCAGCTCTCATTCCCACTGAAATGGTCCAAAATGCTGTTGATGCTTTTTACCACCGATTAGCTTACTGTCAAGAAGTGAACGGTGAACAATTCGAGCACTTAAAATAAGATGTGCTGATGTAAGATAAATCATACGTGAGAGGCCAGGGGAACTCACGAAAATCAAGCACCCCGATCGTGAGAGGCGAGGGGAACTCACGAAAATAAAGCACCCCAAAGGGACAGATTTTACTACGTCCACGTCGTTGTTCCTGGGTAACGCTAAAAGTAAAAAAAATTGATCTTGAAAAAACCTTGATAATGAGGTTGAAGGTTAAATTCAAGGTCACGGATCTCCGATGGGCAATTACTAAATAAATACCCTTCTCCATTATGAAAAAAACTTTAAAAAATTTTAGGGCGTCTTTAAGTTTGGATGACCTTCGACTGACCTTAAACTTTAAGTTCGCCCTTGACTTATGATCTAAGTAGATATTTGGATGTGAAATTTTCCGCTCTTTCGATTGCCGCTGTCGAAAATAGGGGTTTCCATGACCTTTATTTGCTTCCTTGTACCACTAAAATCCCGGTACTATTACAAAGCCACAGTTCGACCTTCATCTGACCCCTAGAGGTCACATTAACCTCCAACCTCAACTCATCCATACGTGAGAGTCTTCACTTTTTTCGATTCCGCCATAAAAAATAGGGGTACCCATTAAAAAAATGAGGTTGACCTCAAAATAACCTTGAAAATGAGGTTCAAGGACAAATTAAAGAGCACCGTTAAAAGTTACCTGGGGTTATCCTTTTGTTTGTTTTGTTTAACCAGTGAATTCGCGAGATTTTTAAGAATTCATACTTTGACCTCCAGTTGACCTCTAGGGGTTACCTCAACCTCATACCTCAATACATATCTGGACGTAAAATTTTCCGCTCTTTCCGATTCCGCCATAAAAAATAGGGGTTTCCATTTAAAAAAATAAGGTTGACCTCAAAATAACCTTGAAAATGAGGTTCAAGGTCAAATCCAAGGTTACCATCGGATTCCTCGTAAAAAGTTACTTCAAGAACAACCTTCACCCGGTTGAAAAAATAACCGGCTTAGAAAATTTCTCAGGTGTATCGTTACTTTTTGGACACCCTGTATATAAGAACCACGGTATCTAAGTGGATAGAGCGCGGGACTTCCATTCCGGGTTCGATTCCCGGCGGGTACCAATGGCTTTTTTCGCAAGAAAAATTGTATGTACCAAAAATCAACATCGCGGTTCTCACATTGGTTCGGATTCCACTGGGTTACATAATGTAAATTATTGACCATTAAACTGTAGGTCCAGTAACTGGGAACTGACAAGCCCGGTTAGCTATACGGGGTTGCGTCAATTAAAATCACGCCGTAGAAGCAAGAGCTACTAGATATATAGTAGATATATAGTATACTAGATATATAGTATGACTACTAGATATATAGTAGTCCGAAGTCTTCTCGGAAAAATGCAAGTTAAAGGTGGGAAAAAAGAAACACCTCCCGCACTACAGTAGTGAGTGAGATGCACTTAAAGCCCATGAGGAGGCATAGGGAGTGCAAAAAAAATATTATACATTATATTATAACTTATAACATCCTCCCAGTCGGCAGTCGAAACTACTGAATAGCTGTTTTATAGTTATTTTAAAAATAGCTGTTTATAACTATTAAATAATTATTAATAATATTTTTTGCTAATTAGGCCTACTACAGTATATTATAATATGTTTTCTTATATTATAAATAACTATATATTCTTGTCTATTTAACAATGTCTGATAGAGATGGTGATTTAGATAGCATTACTTTGTCTTTCGCAAGAACTAATCAGTCTCATAAAAGTTGCATTGTTTGTAAGACAAAAAACTCTTTAATTGTTGTATCTTTATAAGCAAAACTACAACTTTTTGTAAAAAAGGGACGTATTGTTCCAGTTAGAAGTAGATGCTACAAAAGGCATCTTCAAGGTGTTTTTTATTAAACTGCAGATGCCGATAGAATACATGAGGTATGCCGTGAAACTACTTTTACATCGTTAGAATTAACAGATTTATTAAATGATTTATGTTTGTTTTGTAACAGAGGTACCTTGGACTTCGATACCCCAGAAGCACTTAGTAATGAAACATATTTTCATCTCACTGATTTAGAAAGTTATTACTTTTAATTAAGTTTTTGATAAGATTAAAGACTCCATTCGCAATACAAAGTGAAGAACTTCGCGCAAATATTTGGCTATATGCCTTGTTAAATTGAGAACGGGCTTTTGTCATGTAATTCTTTCTATACTTTTCAAAATACCGAGAAGAATTATTGGCAAATCAATTACCTCCACAAGACTTGCTCTGATGAATGATTTTGTATGTGAAAACTTAGGGTTGAATCATTTATTTCAGCAGAATCTTATTGAAAAATATACGACTGATATTTCAAAAAACATATTTGCGAAAGGTGATGAAAATGTAGCGATTTTAGTAGCAGATGAAACTTATGTATATATATAAAAGAGTGCAAACTATACATGCCAACGCCGCTCGTTTTCAATATACAAAGGCAGACCTTTGATGAAGTCAATGATGATAGTAAGCACTACTGGTTATATTTCATAAGTGTTTAGTCCTTATTTTGCTGATGATAAAAACAATGATGCCGGTGTTTTTGATATCTTAATTAAGCAAAGAGGTTCTGAGTTACTAAAATGGCTACAGGTTGATGATATAATGGTTATTGATCGAGGCTTTAGGAATTCTATAAAAACGCTATAGAAGAGTATTTACTGATACCAAAAATGCCTACTTTTTTAGATAAAGGTTCGCAGCTTGAAACATTAAGTGCTAACTCTTCTCGCTTATTTACTAAAATACATTGGATGGTTGAATCTGTAATTAGGTTATCAAAAACCCATAAAGCTCTTGATCAAGTTTTTCCTAATACTCAAATACTTTATATATGAAACTTCATTCGAATTATGTCTGCGCTTTATAAGGCATTTCGACCACTTAGGTGCGAAGGCAGAAAATTCGACAATGACATCATTGCTGAAAGGATGCTAAGTCTCAGTAAGAAATGAAATCTGCTTGAGCAATACATAGAGAATAATCGATGGAAGAGAAAATCCGTAATTTCGAAACAAATAGAAGGTACTTCTCTTAATCACTTTGCTCGCCTTACGAAGGAGGACCTTCAGCGTACAACTGTTGGAGTGTATCAGTTAAAACAAGCAGCTTCTCATACCTGCGAGTATTTAGCTCGAAGTGACAATGGCAACCAAGATAACGCTGGTACACATGTTATGTATTCTCATAAAGAAGAAGAAGGAATTCTAAGAATTAAAATGCAATCATCTCACACATCATCCCAGTAGTATCAACTTTGGATAACATATGAAAAAGATTCTTTCCATTCTATTACAAGTTGGTATTGCAAATGCAAAAACGGGGCTCATGTAGAGGGATGCTGCGCTCACATATGCTCAGTATTGTAGTATCTCAGTTATTACAGACATTTAGACGAGATACTACAATACAATAGCTATTGCTATAGTAATTACCCGTGTGATGCAGGGAATTGGTCAGTAAGCAGTGTGATGGGTCCAATCTTGAGTTGGAGGAATGATAACATTACAAAAACGTCCCATAGTGAGAAACAAGGGGACTTACTCTTACTATAAACAAGCACCCCACAAGAAACATGTAGCTACCACGTCTACATCGTTGTTTTTAGGTTTCGCTAAGAGTAGCGCATTTATTTTAAAAAAGGTCAAAAATACAATACAACATTATGTGATATAGTATAATATATTATATTGTAATACAATGTAGTATAATACAATATATTTTAATATAGTACAATGAGATACAGTACAATTCATTACAGTATAATATAACAAGATAATAAAATAGAAAGGGTAGGGGAATATATTTCCATAATATGCAAACAATATTTATATTCCAAAGTAATGCATAAAGATAGGAAATATTACAAAATATCAGAAATGCGAAAGAGGGGCGGAAGGGGGGGGGGCGGAAATGGATCCAACATTGAAAAAAATATGTAAAAAATAAAACAAATATATGGAAAACGTAGAAGAGGGGGGAAGTCCAAAAAATCATTCTGGTTTAAAAATATATTTTAGGCCTATAGTTCTAAGAGTATCATATCTTTAAAAACCATTTTTTTTCGTGAATTAGTTGTTAGGGGGTGTTGTTTATATTTTGTGGGGGTGCAGAAAGAGAGAGAGAGGATACAGTAGGAGTCTAAGCTGGGTATAATATATCATCCACAAGGATACATGTCAGATACCTATTGAAAAAACGTTAAAAAATTGAAGAAAATGCCGAAAAATCGAAAAAACAATATCCTACCAATTTTGAGACAAGTTGGAGGAATGATAGGAGAGGGTAGCGGTGTGGGGTTGACGCCATTTAGTTCCTTATTTCTATAGATTCCACAGCAATATTAAAAAAAAATGGAGTTTAAATTATTAGCCAAAAGATAGGGGGACAAAATCCCGCTTTATCAACCCTTCTCCTTGTACATTCTTTTAGGAAAATTAGACTATATTTCAAAATTGCGACTCCTTATATAACAATTGACGTCAGATTCTGAAGGGACATACTTAAAAACAGGAGACTCAAGCGACCAACATCATCTATTCCACCTATCAGAAAACCATGCGGCAGGTAGGCTAGATCTGATAAGGTAAAACTTGATAATTTTGCCGACCATTTATCTGCAATATTCAATCTTCACCAAAGAATAATCACCGAACAAAAAGAGAATTGAAAACATAGGCGTCCAAGACAGTACACCTATTGCGGCAGTCAAAATAAAGAAATTATTACTTATAATCAAAAATATAAAGAATAAAAAAGCACCGGGCTAAGATAAAATTACAGGAATAATAATAAAAATGTACCTAATATCACAATAAGATACTTAGCAATTATCTTTAATGCATGTCTTCGTCTATGTTATTTTCCAATTCAATGGCAAATGACTAAGATTATTTAATTCCTAAACCCAGTAAAGAAACCGAACTTGGAACATTATACAGACCAATTAATCTTCTGTCCGTAAGATAAAAAATTTCTGAAAAAATAATATTAGTCAAAATTAACCTAATAATAATTAATAGAAAGTTTATCTCAGATCATCAATTTGGCTTTAGAAGCAATTACTCCACAATAGAAAAGGTTAACAGAATAGTGTCAGTTGCAAGAAAATCTATAGAAGAAAAAGAAGATTGTACTTGCATATTCCTAGACGTCGCACAAGCCTTTGATAATCTCTGGTTTAAAGGTCTTTTGCATAAATAAAAAAGACTTTTCCTAGAAAATCGCTACGAACTACTCAAGTCATATCTTCAAAATAGAGAATTTCAAGTAAAAATGAACAAAAAATATCAAAAAGGCAGAAAATAAAAACAGGAGTACCGCAAGGTAGTATACTAGAACCAACTTTGTATTTGTTATTCACCGCTGATTCGCCAAAATTTCCAAACATCATGACAGTTACTAATGCAGACGAAACAGCCATTTTTACATCTCACTCAGAACCAAAAATAGCAACTGCAATAACACAAAATTGTTTTAGTAATCATCTAAAAAACTGGCTAAACACATGGAGAAATAAAATCAATGAAAGTAAATCAACGTTACAGCTTTCACGCTCAGAAAAGATACCTACCTACCTATTAAAAGAAACGATAAACTCATTCCACAAAGTAGTAATGTAAAGTATTTGGATATTCGTCTAGACATGAGGTTCACATGGAAAATGCACATACGAGGTGTGATCAAAAAGTAAGGTGAATTTTGAAATTTAGCGGGCTACGTCCGTTCGATCTTCGACTTTTTTATTTGGTTATGTCGGTACACTCGTCTAGAACATACGTTCCAAATTTCAGCTTTGTAGTATGTTTGGTTTGTTTGTGAGAGGCATCAAGGTTAGAAGTGTTTTGCGTGCTCCACGATTTGCTGCTGTCTAAAAACATGGATCAAAGAGTTTGCATTAAATTTTGTGTGAAAAATGGAATCAAATGTTCCAAAACACTTGAAATGCTGAAAGTGGCATACGGTGAGTCTACTTTAAGCAAAAAAAATATTTACAAGTGGTATAAACTCTTCGAAGAAGGCCGAGAAGACACCGACGACGAACCTCGTTCTGGATGCCCCAGCACATCAACAACTGATGAGAATGTTGAAGAAGTGAAGAAAATAGTGTTGGGAAATCGTCGAATTACCATTAGAGAAATTGCTGATGATATTGGCATCTCATTTGGTTCGTGCCAATCAATTTTGACGAGTGTTTTAGACATGAGACGTGTTTCAGCGAAGTTTGTTCCGAAATTGCTCAATTTCGACCAAAAGAAACGTCGCATGAGCATCGCCCAAGAGCTACTGAATGACGTCAACGATGATCCAGATTTACTCAACAGGGTTATAACAGGTAACGAAACATGGGTATACGGTTATGACCGTATACCCATTTATATGTTATGCTTACAGTTTTCTTTGACTGCAGGGGCGTGGTGCATCATGAGTTCTTACCACAGGGTAGAACAGTAAATAAGGAATATTACCTGCAAGTTATGCGCAATTTGCGCGAAGCAATCCGCCAGAAACGTCCGAATTTGTGGAAAAATAAAAATTGGCTTTTGCACCATGATAACGCCCCTGCTCACACATCGTTGCTTGTGCGCGAATTTTTGGCTAAAACCAACACAGTGACGATGCCACAGGCACCGTATTCCCCAGATCTGGCCCCCTGTGACTTCTTCTTGTTCCCAAAACTGAAGAGGCCCATAAAAGGACGGCGTTTTGCCACGATTGAGGAGATAAAGACGGCATCGAAGGATGAACTAAACAAGATCACAAACAATGATTTTTTGAAATGCTTTGAGGATTGGAAAAAGCGTTGGCACAAGTGCATTATATCCGAGGGGGATTATTTTGAAGGAGATAAAATAAAAATTGATGAATAAATAAATATTTTTTGAGAAAAATAAAAATTCACCTTACTTTTTGATCACACCTCGTATTTAGAAAACGCAAACAGCTGGGACTAAAGTAAAGGAAAATGTACTGGCTAATTGGAAAAATGTCAGAGCTCACAATAGAAAATAAAATACTGCTTTACAAATCAATCTGGACCTATGGTATTGTTATGTCGCGACTACGTAGCCGTGACGTGTAGTTTTAGAATATGTATGATCAAGCATTTATTAGTAATTATTATAGTGACAGGAACTTACCTGGGTTATTATTTCGAGTTAAGTTGGCTGTTTAGCTCTATCTTGATAAAGTATATATAAGGTCGGTCGGTAATTATGCACGAACACTCGATTCAAGTAATTATTTATTTATTCAAAGACAGAAATGGTTTCTCAAAAATAACAATAGGTGAACTATACGTTGTTCGGCTGTCGCGCGTCGCGAATCAGCCCGTAAGAACTTTAACAAATTTTAATGTTATTGAGTAGTCGCGCGTTGCGAGTCAACTGCCGAATAGTCGAGTCTTCTGTTTTTATATTGACTCTTCGGCCCATATTAATGTGTTGAGTAATCAAAAAATCAAAATGTCGGGCGCCCCAAATTTTCGGACTACTCATCTTTTAATTTCGATGAGTTTGTATTTTGTAAAAATGCCGTTCGTTGTTTATACATTATTTCGTTTTTCAATTGATTGCTGATGAAATCAAAATGAAGAAATAGTTACGTCTCGGGACGTAACACCTCCGTGACTAGATCGTTGTATATCGGTGTGATATCAACGCAAAATAAACAGAGAGAAATGAGAGAGAGAGAAAATAAATAAGTAAATAAATGTGCGTTACTCTTAGTTATTCGGCAATCGATTGAATACGCTTTAATTTTACCTTAATAGTACTTTTAATGTTACACGTACAATAATACTCCGTATCACGGTATAGTAGAGCTTCATTTCAGGGTTCGATATGTATATATATAACAGATTTGTGTTTTTTACTAATGTGATTCTAATGTGAAAATTGGGATATGTTGCTTCTTGCTGGTGGAAATTTCTTTAGGAGTAGGGACGGGGGATGTGGTGTTTAAGGTCTGATTCGTGAATGGGGTTATTGCTTGTGGGTTCTCATTTTTTTGTTTGTCTATTACTATTTCATCCAATGCATATTCTTCCTCTTTTGACGGAGTTTGGTTTCTCTGTTTGAGCAGCGGTTTGTTCAGTGCCACCAGTAATTGTGTTATTGAACTAAATATGGCTCCTAGCAAGTATGCAGAAATTCCATATATAGAGTGTAGAGTATAGCCTCTGATTATTACATTGATTAGACTTTTACCGCATTGAAATATAATGGCGGTCATTATGATGGCAGAACTTATAGAACCAAATTTAGTTAGTTTGGTGATGAACTTATTCCATGTGCTTCCAGCGATGTTGGTTAATGTTTGTTCTGTCAGTATTAGGTTTGATACTAATCCTCCCTCTACACTTTCGTCGCCTCGCATACTTCTCGCGATTACGTTGAGGAGTGATGCTTTCTCCATGGGAAAGAGGATGTGATTTTGTAGTTTTTGTAGGTCTTCTTGGGAGTAGATCCCACTGGTTGCCAATGATTCTAGTTCCGTCGGTTTCCATGTTATTTTGGTGGTCGGTTTCAAAGTTAGAACTGCGTTGGTTGTTCTTCTCGGAGTTGGTGTCAAATTTATCCATTCGTTTCCTATTTTGTAGTGTTGGGGAATGATTGTGTTGCAGTTTATTTCTGTTCCTGTTTTCATTAAGATGTGTGTTTTTGGTGTGAGGTAAAATGTTTCGTTTCTTGAAATGACTGGAAGTTGCGAGAAACATTTGTCTGTATGAAGTAGTTGAACTTCTGTAGGCGTACATTGTATAATATGTACGGCTTCCCCTGCCAGGCGAGCTATGTACCCGGGCTTCTCCATGATGTTGTACGCAAATTCATCTGGTGAGAGGGATGCCAGGGATAAGGAGTTATATAGGACTTTCCTTTCCAATTCAAATTTTTGTTGCAATATATCTATATAGAGGCTTTTTATTTCGACCCTGAAATGCTTTTCTACATACACAAATTTGCTATTGAAGTACGTGAATAGATCATAGCTAAGTATCCCTTGCTTCGTTTGAATATCATTGTCGTACAAAATATTGAATTGGGTTCGTTCATATATAAAAAGTTTTGGATGCTCAGTTGTTATTAAGATTCTGTTGCAAAAACTCATGTTCCCTCTAGTTGACAATTCAAAGGATACTTCGTTCGTACTTATGCTAAAAATGGTTTCATGATCTGGTGAGCTTATTTTAGTGACCGTTCCCGTATACAGTATATCGTATTGATTTTTGAAACAGTCTTCGTGCGGTAGTAATGACCAAAAGGTGTAACCTCCTTCCATATCGATACAATGTTGGTCCGAAAACTTACATACTGTACCCGAATTTAATCTTAATCTATCATGATTTAATTCGACTGCTGCATAGCTTTCTAACAAGGTTATTTTTATAAGTCCCTGTACGAGAACATCGCTCCACGTACCAAATCGGTCGGCGTAGGTTGCCCCTGAACAAGTTTTACCCTTAACGTTTCCTGCTAGATCTAAACCTACACTTTTTGTCGAGTTAATCCTTAGGTCGGCTATTGTGTGTGTGTTATCATATTTAAAAATATCCGTATCATGTATAGCTTTACAGTTGTCGTGTGATATTTCGTAAATGTATTCTTGGATTGCATTTTCGGTTGGGCCTAAATGACTAAACATACCGCAATGAAATATTGTTCGCCTTATTTCTATTTTACATTGTATGATTTTCATTGATTTGAATTCCGTTTTTTGTAATAGTTCGATAGTGGCTTGTGTGTTATTTACTTGAATTTCTTGAAAATTGCATTCCCCTGCATCCAAGAGTGAGTATGTTGTAATGGTAGGGTTCGTTGAGCCGCAATTGAAGCCAATAAGTCCTTTGCTTGTTGAAAAGAAGGTGATTATGATTAAGATAGTCATTGATTGTTGCGCCATTGTGTTTCCTGGAAATAGAATAAGATTACTATGCTTGTTTTGCTACGCTTAATTTATTGGCATGAATTGTTTTTGGTTTTCCATTGTAATCGATTACAACACTGCCTTTTTCAGTTATTTTTAATACTTCAAAAGGTCCTAAATATTTATTTTTCTCTAATTTCCCCGGTTTTGGTTCTTTCATGAACCATACTTTATCTCCAATTTTAAAATTTACTGGATTTGTAAATCGGTCATAATAATTTTTTGATTTTTGTTTTGAGATTATTAGATTTTCTCTAGCCATGTGTGATATTATATTCATGTTTTTTATTAAATTCTCTAGGTATCCATTAAAAGTTGGTAATTGTTCGGATTTTTTTAACGGTACGCTAGATGGTAATTTAGCTGGAAAAGCAAAAACTAATTCAGGTGGTGTGAAATTGTGACTAGTGTGTATGCTGGTGTTGTAATTGAATTGGGCCAACTCTAGGAGTTCGTCCCAATCACATTTTTTTGATGTAAATTGTTTGATGTATTCGCAAAGCGGATGGTTAGCCCTGTCGACAGATCCATTAGATTGAGGTGAAAATGACGTTGTTTCAATTTTTTCGAAATGAAATCTTTTGGCAATTTGCTTTAACATTTTGCTTCTGAAGTTTTGTCCTCTGTCCGTTAGTACTATTTTTGGAGTTCCGAAAGTACAAATAAACCTTTTTATAAAAGTTTCGCTTATAGCTTCCGCTGTTTGGTCTTTTAATGCTACTAATGTGATAAATTTTGAAAGTTGGTCTTGAATTGAAAGTATGTACCGATTATTACATTTTGTAATATCGAATGGCCCCATTATATCCATGGCAACTTTATCAAAAGTTTTGAAAGGTGTATCTGTTATAATCATTGGTTGTCGTGTAGGTTTACGTTTTAATTTGTTTCTTTGATATTCTATACACATGGAAATTCTTTTTTGTATGTCGTTCTTTAGGTTTTCCCAACAGTATTTATTTTTAATTCTATTGTAAGTTCGATTCACTCCCGAATGACCTCCTAATCTCGAAGAATGATATATTTCAAAAATTTTATTTCTCTGGTCTAACTCACATATATATTCAACATGATTCATACAAACAATAGTCTTGATGTTAGTTCCTATGAAAGTATCATTTATGATTTCTTCTATTTCTGACCATTGTATGTTTCTTATGTCAATATTTTTTGAAATACTCAGCATAGAGATCTTATTTTGTAATAGAAGTCTTTTCAAATTTTTGAACAATTCGGCTAAATCTTGTTTTACTGTTTCCGTCGCTGTGGCAGTGTTCAGGCACAAAATAAATATTTTTCGTTTACCGTAGTAATATTGATTTGAGCTCCGCTATCTATAAGTAAATTAAAATTAACACCCGAAAACGGATTCGGTACCTGTATGTATTGTAACAAATTTTTGAACTTTAGGAAATACATTGGCATTTTAGTTTCAATGATACTTGTAAGATCTATATTGCCATTACATTCATTATAGAGTTTCTTTTGTTTGTCATTTCGGAGGCATACTTTATTATTTTTTTCCGTTTTGGTTTGCGACTCATATTGTCTTGTTAAATTTAATGCGTGAGTTTCATTTTAGTCATCAATGTCCATTTTTCGTGTTGTCGTTATTTCGTCTCTTAATTCTGCAGCGAGTGACTTTTTATTTGTTTCCTCCGTGCACTCATGTTCGGAAGAATCTATTCGTTTCCCTGATTATTACGTCTGAAACAAGTCGACTCTGTATGATCGGTACGTTTACAAATTGTACAAAATTTTTCTTGGTTATTTTCTAGTGATTTTATAATTGGACATGATTCGACTTTATGACCTGATTCCTTGCAATAAGTACAAATACTAGTGGTTTTTGCGTTTCTTTCTAAAGCTCTCAATTTCAAACAATTGTCAATTACATGATTATTCATGTGGCAATAATCACACTTAGTGTCATTATTTCTTTTCCCAAAATTATTGAATCGTGAAGGTCCGTTATCTTGATTAAAATTTCCATTTCTGCGTTTATTGTCACTAGAATTTGTATTTGAACTGATTTTATTATCGTTACTTCTATTGTTCTTACTATAGCTAACCAGGATTCTTGCCAATTCACAATTATTTGCTTCGTGATCTTTTTCTTTACAGATTGTAATTATTGCAAATCTACATTCTTTCGTTTCGTCCGCGTTTGGGCAATATTTTACTGAGTGACCGATTTCATTGCAACGCCTGCATGTCACATTTGGGCAATTGCGTATCGTATGGTCGCTGCTGTCGCAAACAGCGTAAAAGTTCGTTGATTTGAAAGATTTCGAACAGTTGTGCGGGGCGTGTCCGCTTTCCTTACATTTCCAACATACTTCAAATTCTATAATAAATGGGCATTGTGTAACTGTATGACCCATCACCTGACAATATTGACAATGATTTCCTTTAACTCTGTTAAATTTGCAACCGTCTATAGAATGCCCCTGAGCATTACAGAATTTACATATCAATTCGATCTTTTTATTTACAATTTTACAATTGTTTGACAGGTGATCTTTGTTCTTACAATATACACAAGCTCCTTTGTAACAAAATAAAGCTTCATGGTTATAGTCCTGACAAATTTGACAATTATATATGTGAGTAACATTTGTTGAAGCAGTAACCGAGTGTACATTACTATGAAAGGGACTAGCGATATCACCCCTCAATAATCTTTGTTTTTTTTAAATTTGTTTCAATTTCAATAGCGTCTTGTAAAGCAGTGCCCAAATTAATGTGATTTCCTAATTCCAGACGAATGTCTTGTTGTAAACCTTAAAAATTTTTAACGCGTCAGCATTTAATACTGTTTCGTACGTTTTGAAATCTACGTCAGTTACATCTGCTTCTAACTTTTTCATTTCTTTAATTTGCAAAACTATTTCCTGTAAACGGTTTGCATATGCTAAGACGGGTTCATTTGGTTTTTGGATGATTTCCGTAAATTTCCCATATAAACTATGAATATTGTCAAAGGAGGGAAATAGCTGCCTTATCACTTTGATATAATCATTTATCTTATCTATTTTGATGTTTACTAATGCTTTATAAACTTCTCCGCCCAATTTAATTTTCAGAATTGATATTAAACTTGGTTCATCTAACTCAGAAACAATTGTTTTTACGTGTTTCAATTTTTCAATATATTCATTAGTTGTCATATTTTTTCCATCGAACTTTGGAACTAAATCTGCAACGTATTTAAGTGGTAAACGTAACGGTTGCGTCATTTTGTTGCCTGTTTTTATACCGTCGTTATCGACTTGTTCAAAGTTATTTGTTTGGATGATTGGATTATAGAGTGCTACTTGTCTGGTCGTTCCGTTCGTATCTATTGTACGTTTCGCGTCTTTGCAAATACTCTCTTCGTTACAAATACCACCAATGTCTGTGTATTCGTTATTATTAAATGAAAATTCGTAATTCTGATCAAGAGTAAAGTCCAAATCTAATAATGAATTTGAGTGTTCAAAATTTTGTGTTAATCGTTTAAGTGGATTTTCTACAGAGTTGTTTACGTCCAATGTATTAAATACTTGTACTTCTTGTACCGTGTTTTCGTTAGGTGTTACTATATTATTTAATGCTTTTTCCGTATTTTCCCTACTAATTCCTTTAGGAGGAGAGTGTACTAATTTCCTTGATCGTTTAAAAGGATCTATAACGGATGTGCTCGGTTGCACTATATCACTTTCCAACTCTGGTTTATTTTTTACCTGAAGCCGCATCAGTCGTTTTGTTTCAATAGGGCTAGAGAGGTTTTTGTTACTCATTAAAATGTGATTTTATTTAGGATGTTATTTTATATAAAACAAACACCCATTTAGTACCGGAACCAATTGTTATGTCGCGACTACGTAGCCGTGACGTGTAGTTTTAGAATATGTATGATCAATCATTTATTAGTAATTATTATAGTGACAGGAACTTACCTGGGTTATTATTTCGCTGTTAGCTGTTTGTTGGCTGTTTAGCTCTATCTTGATAAAGTATATATGAGGTCGGTCGGTAATGATGCACGAACACTCGATTCAAGTAATTATTTATTTATTCAAAGACAGAAATGGTTTCTCAAAAATAACAATAGGTGAACTATACGTTGTTCGGCTGTCGCGCGTCGCGAATCAGCCCGTAAGAACTTTAACAAATTTTAATGTTATTGAGTAGTCGCGCATCGCGAATCAACTGCCGAATAGTCGAGTCTTCTGTTTTTATATTGACTCTTCGGCCCATATTAATGTGTTGAGTAATCAAAAAATCAAAATGTCGGGCGCCCCAAATTTTCGGACTACTCATATTTCAATTTCGCTGAGTTTGTATTTTGTAAAAATGCCGTTCGTTGTTTATACATTATTTCGTTTTTCAACTGATTGCTGATGTAATCAAAATGAAGAAATAGTTACGTCTCGGGACGTAACAATAAGGTGCCGCCTCAAACTCAAGCAGAAATCCTAGAAAGATTCCAATCAAAGTACTAAAAAATATCGTGAGGGCTCCATGGTTCGTACCAAATGACATCATCCGCAATGTTCTACAGATACCATCAATAAAAAAAGAAATTAAAAGGTTTTACAAAAATATAACACCAGACTGCAAAATCACCCAAACGTGTTTGTCAGCGATCTTCTGAAGACAAGGATCACCACTAGACTAAAGAAACACAGTGTGCTAGATATACAATAAAACCAAAATTTATATAAATATTTAAACATATAAATAGGAAACATATAAATATTTAAACATATAAATAGGAAACATATAAATATTTAAACATATAAATAGGAAACATATAAATATTTAAACATATAAATAGGACTCGAGGGTTATATTGAGACTTGGATGAGTGTGGACGCGTCTTGTGTGAGTGCTGAATATAACTCAATTTAAGAGAGAAGGAGAGCGGGAAGTGAAGAGAAAAGTGGAGAAAAGGTACAGGAGGAGTGGAAAGGGGTTTGGAGAAGAGAAAAAGTGAGGGAAACAAAGGGCGAAGGAAGTAAGGTGAGAAAAAAATAAAGGGAGAAAGGATAGGTTAGGTTAGATAAGACAGAAGGCGGGAAAAGAGGAGCGTAGGAGAGGGATATAAAGGCGAAGACAAAGGGAATAAGAGAGAGAGTTAAGGCGGGAGCAAGGTGGGGAATTGGAATAGGAAACAGGAACGAGATGTTCATAACGCCAGGAACAGCGAAAGAGAGGGATGGTAAAGGGGATAAGAGGAAGGCAAAGGGGGTGAGAGGTAGAGAGAGCGAAGAGGGCCTGAGGGGAGGATACAAGGAAGAAGTGAGGCAGTTGAAAAGGTACAAAAGTGAAAGCGAGGGGAGTGGAACAGATGGGGATGAAGGAAATGAAATGGACAGAACATTGATAGGGGTGGGTGAGAGTAAAGGAGAAGATAATGCAATTGAAAGAGTACTAGCAGAAATGAGAGAACTGAGAAGAGAGGGGAAGAGAGAAAAAGAGGAACTGCTAAATGAAATGATGAGGCGAATGGAAGAGGCGGAAAAAAAAAGGGAGGCAAAATGAGAGAGAGGGTTAGAAAAACTTAGAGAAGAATTAGAGAAAGATAGAGAGGAAAGGAAAAAAAGAGAAAGAGAAGAAAAAAGAAGACAAGAGAAGTGGGAAGAAAGAGTGAATGGATTGGAAGAAGAGATGAATAAGATGAAAAAATGCATGGAAGGAAAAGAGACAAGGGCAGAAGAAAAAGGAGTAGATAATAGGGATGAAATGGATCACATGAAGGAGAGGATGGATAGAGAAAGTAGGGTAAATAATATAATTGTAACGGATCTGGAGAGAGAACTGAAATGGGAAAAAAAGGAGATGCAGAGGAATGGTTAAAGGACAGAATGGGAATTAAGGGGGAAATAATAAGCCTAAGGAGTATAGGAGGACCAGAAATAAAACAGAGACAGGAAGGAATAGAGTATAGAAGGAAGAGGATGTGGCAAATAAAGTGTGCCTCATGGGAGCAAAAGAAGGGAATAATGAAGAAAAAAAGTAAACTAGGGGAGAAAAAAATATATATAGATCACGACTGGACGTGGAAACAGAGGAAAATAAGAGAGGAGGTAAGAAGAAAAGCAAGAGAATTGAAAAATAAGGGCAAGGAAGTTAAAATATGGCACAACGGGTTAAGAGCAGGGGAGGAAGAGTGGAGGTGGAATGAGAGAGAAGAAAGAATGACAAAGAAAGGAATGGAAGGGTTTCAGAAATAAAAGTGGGAGAGGAGAGAAGAGAGAAGAGGTGAAGGGAAGAAAAACGGTAAAAATGTTATTCTGGAATGTGGCGGGAATAAAGAGCTTGGAAGAAGAGGACTGGAAATACATTAGAAATTTTGATATAGTAGGACTTACGGAGACATGGGTGAAAAGAGAAGAAGCAGAAATAGGAATAGGAAGAAATTTGAATGAATATAACATTGAATGGAGGGACTCGAGAAGGGAAGGAAAAAGGGGTAGGGAGATAGGGGGTGGACTGATGGCAGTTAGAGAAAGACAAGGGAGAATAAAGGTAAAATGGAAGAAAGAAAGGACAGAAGAAGTCATAGTAAGGGAAATAGAGATAGAGAGAGAGAAATGCACGGTTGCATCAGTCTACATGCAGCACAAGAAAAAAGAAAATTATGAGTACCTAACCGAAGAAATAGAGGAAAATAGAGGTAAAATATTAATAATAGGAGGAGACTTTAACGCTAGAACAGGAGGCGAAGGAAGAGAATGGGATAGCGAAGGACAGACAGAAGAAATAAAAACAAAGGATGGTATGATAAACGCAGAAGGGGAAGAGATGGTTAAATGGCTAGGAGAGACGGGATTAGTGATTATGAATGGGAAAAAAGAGGGAGATGAAGAGGGAGAAATTACATATATAGGAGCGAGAGGGATGTCGATGATTGACTACGTAATAGGAAATATAGGAGGGGAAGAGAGAGTGAAGAAAATGCAAATGGGAGAGAGAATCAATTCGGATCACCTACCAGTAGAAGTGGAGCTAGAAAACAGGGTTGAAGAAGAAGAAAGGTTAAGAGAAGACTGGAGCGAAGAAGGAATAAAAGAGTATCACAGATGGATAGGAGCAGTAGAAGGAACGGAAAAATGGGAAGAGATAAAAATTAGAGTTTAGAACGCTATAACAAAAAAGAAAATAAGAAGTAAAAAAGGAACAAGAAAAAGCTGGTGGAGAGAAGAATGTAAGGTAAAAAGAGACAAGGTAATGAATGCTCTGAAAGAACTAAGAAGAGGAATTGGGGATAGAAGCAGATACCTGGAAGCAAAGAGGGAATACAGAGAGGAAATAAGAAAGGCAATTACGCGTTAGTGAAAAGCGTGATAATGTACGGAGCAAAAATATGGGGGTGGAAAAGATACGAGGAAATAGAAAGACTACAAATGAAATATATAAAATGGGTACTGGGTTTGGACAGAAACACACCGAGTTATCTGATAAAATGGGAAACAGGAAGAAAAGAAATAAAAGAAAAAGCAATGGAGAGAGCGATGAGATATGAAAATAAAATTAAAGAAGAGGGGGATGGAACAATAAAGAAAGAAGCATGGAGAGAAATGAAGAGAAATGAAAGGAAAAGAGAAGAAAGAAATGAAAAAAAGGAGAGAGAGAAGAAAGACTAGGGGAAAGTAAAAAATACAGAGAGAGAGAGAAGAAGGAGACGATGAAAGAGAAGAGTTCTGGGAAGAAGTAAGAGAAGAATTGAGGAAAAAAGAAGAAAAAGAAATGGAAGATAAGCTGGAAGAATCAAGATATATAAGAGAGTGGAAGGGAATAAAGGAAGAAATGAAGAAGTGTAGACTAAAAGAAATACAAAATGAAGGAGAAATAAGAGGCCTACAAATAAGAGAGAGGTGTAGGTTAGGGAACGAGACAAGAGGGAGTAGATACTGGGAAAAAGAAGAAAATAAGAAATGTAGAATGTGCCAAAAAGAAGAGGAAGATTGGAAACACATAGTAGAAAAATGCGAAATGACAAGAAAAGAAGGAGAAAAGTGGGAAGAAATAATAGTTGGGAGCAAAGAAAAAATAGCATGGATGAGGGAACTAAAGTGGAAAAGAAGAAGAAAAGAGGAAGAAAAAGAGAAAGAAAAAGAAAAGTGAAAAGAGAGAAGAAAGGAATTGGTAAGAGAGAACTGTAGTAAGCATAAGTGAAAGCAGAGGGAGCGGAGGTGATCGCAGAAAAGGTGTAAAAGCCTTAATACGGACAGGTGAGAAGACCGGCTAGATAAGAAAGGAATAAAAAATTCATAGAGTAAAGAAGGCAAAAGAAAAGATTAACGAAAATGGATGAAATTGAAAGGGAAATAGCGAAGGTAGAAAGAGACAGAAGAGTAGAAAAAGAAGACCTAGAAGAATGGATGGAAATAGAAAGAAAAAAAAGAAGTGATCTGGAAAATAAGGTAAAAGAGTTGGAAAGAGAGGCTAGGAACCAGGAAATAAGACTAAGAACAATTGAGGAAAACCAAAAAGAAAGCATAAAAGAAAGAGATGAGAAAGGAGCAGAGGAGGAAGTAGAGAGAAAAAAAGAGAAAAATAAAAGAAAAAAAAGGAAAATGGAAAGTGAGAGTGACGAATCACCAGGAGAAGAATGGGACGAGTGGAAAAAAAGAATTCTGGTAGTGAAAAAGGGACCAAAATGGGAAGAAGGTGTAAAAATAGAAGAATGGTTTAAAAATGTTCATAAAGTGAAAGTGAAACATGTAAAGGAATTGGGAGAAAGGCTGAAAGTTGAGTTTAATAGCAGAGAAGACAGAGACAAGATATGGGACCTGGAAAGAGAATTATATAGAGAAGGAAAAATGAGCTTAGACGAGTGGCTGTCCTTTGAAGAAAGAAAAGAGAGGGATGAAATGATAAGAGCAGTAAAGAAGGTCCTCAGTGCTTGCCAGGAAGCAGGAGTAGTAATGGACATCGTGGTAGAAAACAGAAGGATGATTATAAATGGGAGGACATACAGAAAGAGAGGAGGTAAGTATAGAAGGGAGAGAGAAAGAGAGAGGATGGGATAGAAGATGGAATGAAAGAGTGAGAAGAAGACGAAAAATGAAGGCAAATGGAAAAGAAGAGGAGAAGGAAATACAAAAGACACTAACACAAACAAAAACTTAATCACACACACATACAACATAATCACACAAAACACAGGCAAAGGGAGGCCAGGCGCGTCACACAGTAGAGAAATAAAATGTGCTTGTAAATACTAAGATGTAACATTTTGTTGAATAAATTCATATATATATAAATAGGACTCACTGGAGTATTATGCTTTATTATTTTTTAATTTTCGTAATAGTAAGTTCATTTACTTATTGTCTACCTTGATATGAAATATTAGATAAAAATAGATATATTGACGCTACATGCAACAAGGCTGCAATGATTTTCGTTGGAGGAATCGGGCTACCTAAAGAAAAGGATATGGTAGTATATCAATTATCAAAAAATGAAAAATCGTAGTATTCCTCTTATCAGTAAACATACCGATCCAATGACGTATCCACATATTTTTCCTAAAGATGGTTATGACCGAAAAAAATTATATATCAAATCTTCAATATTACAATTACAGAATGAGTGTAAGAAACGGATTCAATCCATATCTACATCTTGATAAAATTAGTCAGCAAGCAACAGTTAATCCATTTGTAAAAGTTGAAAGCTCAAGATTATACTATGTAAAAAAATTAAAATATATTAAGAAGTAAATATTATGATGGAGTAAGTGATTATTTACATAGGACAAATGAATCAGAAAATATGAAAATTGGAAAAATGGCTATCTTACCATAAAGTTTCACAGGAAGTCCGAGGTATCAAAACCAAGATTATATCTATTCAATAACAATAGTAAATCGTTATGGAAAATCAAATTTATTCATATCAATGACATGCAACCCACATTGAAAAGAAATTACTGAGAATTATACTGAGGAATATAAACGTACAACTGATAGACCTGACATTGTTGGAAAGGTATTTCATCAAAAAGTGTAAAAGCTTGAAAATAAAGTAATAATAAAAGATGTATTGAAAAAAAGTATTATTTATACTTACGTCATTGAACTCTAAAAATTGAACTTTCAAATAATGTTATTATTTTTGAATAAGAAAAATAAATTTTTAAATTCGGAAAATGTTTATGGATTAATTAGTGCAGAAATAAATTCAAGAACAACATCTAAATCAAATGGGTTTTTACTGTATAAAAGAAGCAGCGATGGTGTTACTATAGAATTATAGAATTTAAAAGTAAATTTGCTAAAAGGGTAGCTAATTTGTTGTTCCATATAATCCATATTTTTTATTGAAATTAATGCATGTATTTGAAGTGTGCTCGACTGTGCAATGTATCAAATATTTATTTTAGGCCATGACTGTGCATTTATTGAAATACAAGACGCATATATAAACTTTGGAACAATGATGAAGATACCCTTGATAAAGAGGTTCATGACAACTGTGAATATAATTATGATGAAATCAGGTAATATATAAACACGAGATAATTATATCCACCAGAAGCTATGCACAGACTATTATAGTATCTATTACATAATATGTCACATGTGATCCACGGTTTAGCTATACACGAAGAAAATAAACAATCTATTTATTTTAAAGACGGGAATGAAGAATCTATAATCAAATAATATATAGGAACTACATTAACGGCATATTTTAAATCGAATAAAATAAATTCAAAGGTATGAGAATATTTATATTCAGATATACCAATACATTATACTTCTGATGATAAGTCAAAATATATTTCAATAGAAAACGTATTGAAAAACCGTAGTTCATTAGGAATTCTTACCACAAGGTCTCACTGTCAATAAGGAGTATTACGAGTACTTTGAAGTTATGCGTCATCTGCAAGAGGCAATACGCAAAAAACGTCCGGAACTTTAAAAAAACAATTTTGTATCACGATAATGCACCTGCTCATTCATCGTTGCTTGTGAGAGGTTTTTTGGCCAAAACCAACACCACAGTCGTGCGTCAACCTTCATATTCACCGGACTTGACTCCTAGTGACTTTTTTCTTTTCCCAAAACTTAATAAACTCATTAAAGGACATCAGTTTCAACAAATGAGGAGATAGAAACTGTATCGCCGAAAGAACTCAAGGCTATATCTTAAAATCATTATCAAAAGTGTTTCGATGATTCGAAAAAGCGCTGGTACAAGTATATTATATCTAATGGGGATTACTTTGAAGGGGACAGCATGGATATTGATCAATAAATAAATATTTTTTGAGAAAACCATAAAGTCATCTTACTTTTTGAATAGCCCTAATACTTAGCCGAATGTACTCGTATTTGATATATGTAAAAGATTAAGAAAGATATTTTATTAGACTTTTACTACTTCATATCAAAGGAGCAACATCCTTTCTAAAATTACGTACAGTTGATAATGTTCTCTATGGTACATTTTATGAAGCAGCTAAAGCTATAAATTTGGTAAAAGAAGATGAGCAATGGGATCAGTGCTTGCAAGAAGCTCGTTGAGTTAATTTTCCGTATGCATTATGTGAATTATGGGCATTAATTTGTGTTTTCCACAATCCAACGAATGCTTGAGGATTACATGACAAATACAAAATATATTTGTATCAACCAAAATACAAAGGATGCGTCGGAGAAAACATGGTATTGCAATTTAAATACAAAATTTTAAAAGATAATGGATATTGTTTAAACGATTTCAATTTACCTGAAATCACATCATAAATAAATGACGATATTACAGAGTCCATTTCATTTGATGAGATTAGTGATGCAAGAAATAAGCAATTACAAGAAAAAATCAATTCTTTGAAAAAAGGACAAAGAAAAATATTTGATGAAACATAACATTGCATTAAAAATAATGCCGTTAAAAATCTTTATTCATTGATGGATCAAGAGGGAGTTGAAAAAGTTATTTTTTGAATGTTCTCATGGATTACTTAGAATCCAATAATATAGAATATGTTTGCGTGGAACAGACAGGAATTGCTCCAAATTTATTAAAAGATGGAAGAACAATACATACAACATTCAAATTACCTTTAAATATTACTGAATATACAACTTATAGCATTAAACTAAATTCAATGGATGGTAAATTAATAAAAAAATTACAAGTAATCATCTAAAATGAAATATCGATGACTTCTAAATACGCTTTCGAATCAGTAGCTTTGAAGCTTTGATCGAAAACGGAAAAACATTTGCCGGTAAATCAATAATTGTTTCAGGAAATTTTCGAAAAATATTGCTAGTTGTTTGTTACGATAGTCGTACAAATATAATAGAAAACTCAGTCAAATTTAGTCATCTATGAGAACATTTTACGACTATGACACTTTCAAAAAATTTGAGTTACCGAAAATAATAATAATTTCAAAGAATGACTTTTGCATGTTGGTGAAGAAAAAAATCAGAGTTCATATGAAGAAGAGAATGAATTATTAGAAATTCCCAATTACTTCATAGCAGAGGAAAAAGATATAATAAATATAATATTTATTATATATTTTTCCTATTAGTCTGTAAAATAGGCATTCGTTTCTGCAATCACCTCCTCGTTTGAATAAATATTTTCCCCGCCAGCTATTTTTTTATATTAGGGAATAAATAGCAGTCCGATATAGCCAAGTCTGGAGAATAGGGGGGATGTGAAACGAGTTGGAACCCTATCTCCATCAGTTTTGCGGCCATAACTACTGAGGCGTGAGCTGGCGTATTGTTGTGATGGAAGAAGACTTTTTTGTGGGTCAATCGTGGACGTTTCTCTAGCAACTCGGTTTTCAAACGATCCAATAACGATGAATAATATTCGCCTGTAATGGTTTTACCCTTTTCCAGATAGTCGATGAAGATTATTCCTAGCGAATCCGAAAAGACAGTCGCCATAACCTTCTCGGCCGAAGGAATTGTCTTCGCTTTTTTCGGAGCAGATTTCCCCTTGGTAACCCATTGTTTAGACTGTTCTTTGGTCTCAGGAGTGTAGTGATGTATCCATGTTTCATCTACAATGATGAAACGATGCTTAAAGTCTTGCGGATTTTGATGGAACAGCTGCAAACCATTCTTGCAACACTTCACACGATCTCGTTTTTGGTCAATCGTGAGCAATCGCGGCACCCATCTAGCGGATAGCTTTTTCATGTCCAAATGTTGGTGCAAAATATTATGTACCCATTCGCTCGAGATGCCTACAGTACTAGTAATCTCACGCACTTTCACTCTTCTGTCAGCCATCACCATATCATGGATTTTATCAATGATTTCTGAAGTGGTAACCTCAACGGGGCGTCCAGAACGTTCAGCGTCTTTTGTGCTCATATGGCCACTCCGAAAATTTTGAAACCACTTATAAACCATTCTAATCGAAGGTGCACAATCACCATAATGCTTATCAAGCTTCTGTTTAATCTCCCGAGGCATTTTGCCTTTGAAAAAGTAATGTTTAATCAATACACGACATTCTTTTTCGTCCATTTTTTTACATCCACTCGATTTCTTTGATTGAAACGAATGTAAAACGCAAAGTAATTGGCCGATCTGGCTGAAGCTTGATGTGTGCTCTTCCAAGATATGCCACTAACTGAAAATAACCTTGATACGCACTAGTAGCGCCATCTCTCTGACTTTGCACGGACTTTTCAAACGACCCTCGTATATCAGTCCAATGCTTTTGAATTTGAGATTTTAAATAACGCGAAAGTTGTGGCTACATGTGAGCAGCAGCAAAAAGTCTATCTACAAAAAACTTATCATCTGATTTCAAAAGTGTAACTATTCCGGAAGAACTATTGAGAATTACTTTAAGAATTTTCGTGTCATTCTCATTCCCATAGAATGGTCCTAACATATCTACTACGTATCCATTAGTTGTGCAAATTGTAAATGGTTTGCATAACGGTACTTTTTTTAAACTAAATAAGACTTGCGTTGATATTCATTATTCTTACTTTTTTCATGTTTCACATATGTGATATCGCATACTAATATCAATGGATTATTTTTTACATTGTGTATTAATTTTACAACTGATATATGATTTTCAATCAAATATTTTCAAGACAGCGGTTTTATTATGCGAGATGGTAGTTTTTTAAATGAATCGAATATTGATTTTGAAAAATCTGGTACTTATTAGAAACGTTCCCAGCTGAGTAAAATAAATAATTCCACATTCTGAATAAAATTTCTCTAATTTTATTCGTGAACTCCTTATCAACATCTATTCTAATTGTTTATAAAAATTTAGAGATTTCTGAAACATTTATCCTACTATAATGAGATGCTATTGCAATACTATTTATATCTTCTTTATAAAAGTGATTTTTAATGACATGTGTTTTGCATTATCTGAGAGAACAAAAATGTTTCTTTTAGTAAAAACATGGAGCCATGCTTTAAGTGGTAGAAAGGTGTGTTGCTTTTATCATGGTCTCTTCTTCTACTGTTTTTCTCAGTAAATATTACAGCAGGATATCCACGGTCAGTATTTTGAGATTAACCTATAGAAGAGATAGATGGTTGACTAATGTGAGAGCTAAACATTAGACTTCCGACGCTTGCACTACTTTTGATTCAAATATTTTGTTGATATTACTTTTATTAAACACATAAACCGTGTAATAATGTTGACATAAGTAATCTTTAATTTTACGATGTAAGTTTAAAAGTATTTTTAATTCATCAATCGTTATTTATAATCAAACCTGTCTTGTAACTAAATGATTTTCTTTCACTTGTATGACGTGTGACATAATTTAAATATTGTCGTTTATTATTATTTTTTGAAGACATAATAAATCTGAAGAGAATTAAAAATTTAGTAATATATCTAAAGAGAAATAAAAATTTTATAGTAGTTGATCTTACAGCAAACTTATCCAGTAATAGTTATTGTGTGTAGTATCCATCCTCTTTTCAGTTCTTACTATGTTTCGACAAGGTGTCGCTAACAAAGGTAAGATCAACTATAGAACTAATATCTGCCTTGGTATAGGTTGATTCAGTGCCTTTATTTAGCTGAACAACGTTCATTAATGCAAAATCTTCTAGTAGAATCTTCCCACGCCGATTTATCTTACTGATACACTACTCTGGGGTCCATGCATTGAAGTTTCCAGCTACAATTACTGGGCTTCGGTTTCTGACCTCTTTCGTTATCTTATGAATCAGGTCCTCGAATTCGTTTATCGTGATATTTTGTGAGGCATAGCTACTAAAAATGTAGATCTCATTCACCTTAGTCCATACAAATCCATTGTTGTTTTTTGTGGATCCTGTATTGTCCTCCATGTACATGCATATTGCTGCTCGGTCAGACGTATCAGATATCCAGTCATTACCGTTCCGATGTTTATACTGTTCACATAGTATCGCTATATCAATGTTACTCTCTCGCACTGTTTGGGTTAACAAGCCCTGTGCCACGCTGCAGTGATTTAGATTCTTCTGCATCGCTTTCGTTCTGTCTTTTTTTGTTCCAGGTCCTACCGTACCCGATTCTTTCTTTTGCAAACAACTTGCTACTATATACCCTTCTTCTCCGCATTGGTAACATTACGCCGATCAATCAGTCAAGCTTGCACACTTCGATGCTACATTTCCAAACTCATGACATCTATAGCACCGAGAGGAGGTTGGTTTCTGCCGAATCCAACAATTGACCCAGCCTATTCTAAGCTTTTCTCCCTGTATCAAGTTCTTCGCAGCTGCGACTGGAAGTAGGACCGTAGTTTCCTGATTGCTGCGATACGACTTTCTCATTTTTATGTCCTCTACTGAAACCCTATCCGGGTTGATTCATGCATTCATTTCCTACGTCACTTCTTCTTCTTCTGTAATAACTTTATCTATTTCTTTAATATTGACTTGCTCTTTTTTAGGTTAGGGCAGTGGCGTCGGCCATATTTTTCAGTGCCGAAGATACTTTTATATTGAACTCCTGCGTTTGTTTTCCACACTTAACCAGTACAAATAATAGCTCGCCAGCTAACGTTCTTCTAATACGCGTTAGCCTATCCTCAAGTGGTTTGAGTTCAGAAGCCTCTTTCACCTGTTTTAGGATATCTGTGTATAATGCTCGCTTTCCACTTTTATCTTGATTGTATCAGGACAAGACAGGCGTCGTATATTCTTGCGCTATTTATTTTTTTCTATCCTGTTCTTATCTTTTATTTGGCCTTGTAGCAATAAGGCTGCTTTTTGTTGTCTTTCTTCTTCCTTCTTTTCTCTACTGTAACCCAAGCACTACTAGTCCTTTGTTGTCCTATTTGCATGTATAAGCGAGTTTAAGGATCTTTCCTATTTTACTTTGTCTTATTATTTTTTACATGTGAGACTCAAGTACGTTTGCGTCTCTTTACTTAGTGTCCCTAGTCGCTGGCACTGCTACACTTATCTGAACAAAGGAACTTATGCGAGGCCTTTATACTCCTTACTAGATCTTTGATGGTTTTATTGACGTTGTTCTCATCTTTGACGAATCGTAGAAGTTCGACAATTTGTGGTTCTTTTCCACCTCTATTTTCTCGAAATTTGGTTCCCCTTAGAACCTATGGAGCCAACACCGGCTATCAGGGCTCTCGCCCGATCAGAACCAGTGGCGGTATTTAGTTGTTCGGCCGTGCCCGCTTAGGGTAATACTGTTTTATTCTTCGTTTCCAGTTTTGTGTTTTATACCGGGGTTTCTTTTCTTATCTTGTGTCCCAGGCGGAACACAAGATAACAAAGGGTTATCATCCGGGTCTGATGAACCTTGGTAGGAAAACCTCTCCTCCATTCTCCCATACTGTATGGCGAAGCCCCAGGCTTGGGATCGGCATAATGAAGTTTGTGTGTGTGTTTGCGTGTGTGTGTGTGTGTAACGATTGGCGACCATGACCGCCCGATGGTCGTCCAACACGCACGCATACATGAATGCACGACACGGCGGTCCTGTAACACGTGTGCGTAGTCGAAAGGGAAGCGAGAAGGGAGAGAGAAATTAGTTGCGCAGGTCAGGAAGAGTAGTACGGTTTGGTCTTTACACGTGAATAATTCTTCCGTTGTGATCTCAAACAGCATTCTCGTTACGCCTAACGAGTTACTCGTTTTGTGAGTGTATTCTCAATGTGAGGTCCTTCGCACAGTTTAGATCCGTGTTGGCAGATGCTTTCGAAAGTGAGACTAGAGATAGTGCAGTCAAGACCGAAATCCTTGAGTGCCGCAGGCAACTGCCCCAAGGGCAGTTAAGTCGTCTTCAAGGAACGAGGGAAGGCAGACTACTAGGTTTGGTGTCATCTTCCAGTTGGCTGGCCAGCAGATGGAAGCAAGTAAGATAGCGTCCAATTATGCATTCTGTGCTTCACATTCGACTGAGAGCAAACCACCTTTTAGGACCTCGGGCGCAACTTCTCTCGCTCTCGCGCTAGTTGAATCACGTGCTCTCACGTGTGTGATTCTCTTTGTTTTACGTCGAGTGTACGTCGTACGAGACGTAGCGTGTCGAAAGCCTAAACCAAAATAAAGCTTCGTTATGTAACTGCATATACACAGCCTGAGATTCTTCGCCAGCTTAATCATTTCCGTCATCCTCGTTAGACCGATATTGAACATGCAAGGATCATCCGTGCGCGTGAAATTTCGTTTACCTTCCCATTTACCTTGCGTATTGCTACGTATTCAACTAGCGAGAACAAGAAAACAAGGACATACTTAAAACCTTTAGAGCTTTTCGGGAACGGGCCAGTGGTATTACCGGCCACCACCTGCCGTGGTCACGACACCTCTCGTTGACTCATCAGCCTGCAAAGCCCTCTTTGCTTCATCTTGCATTGCTGACATACTAAGCAACTCTTAACGTAATTTCTGACCTGGTCATACATTTTACACCAGTAGTACAAACGCCTAGCCCTGGAAAATGTCCGCTCTCGTCTTTGATGTTCTGCCGTCGGAGCATCGTGGACTTCCTCGAGCACCTGATGCCTTTTCTTCCTGGGCACCACGAGCTTCCACGTTTCCTCGTTGTCGACGGATCCTGTGCTCTCTTCATCAGGTTGATAATGGTACAGTCTCCCTCCGATGACATTCAATGTAGGGTGCAAGTGCGGCTCCTGGCATACCTCTTAGTACTGTTTCAGGTTTCAAGCGTCCGTTGTTTCCAGCTGACTAGTCATGGCAGTCACCTCATAGGCTCAAGATAAAGCATCTAGCACTACATTGAGATTTCCCCTTCGATATTCAATGTCAAAAACATTGCCTTGTAATGTTACGAGGGGGGGGGAGGTCAATAAATCTTTACAAAAAGAAGGAAAAAAAATTTTGCGTGTGTAATTTTTTTTTATTTTTCAACATAATCTCCTTGATGGTCGATACATTTTATTAGACGGCCTTCCTGTTTTTTTCAGCCAACAGAAAAATATGATTTCTAAAAACCCTTAAAATTGGCATTTGTTTCGGCGATGACTTCTTCATTCGACGTGAATCGTTTTCCGGCAAGCCATTTTTTGAGGTTAGAAAATAAGAAAAAGTCACTGGAAGCCAAATGAGGCGAATAGTAGATGGTCAATTAATTCGAACTTTAAATCGTTAACTTTTGCCATCGAAACTGCACACGTGTGAACTCGAGCATTGTCTTGAAGAAAGAGGCATTTTTTTTGTTCAAGTGAGGACGTTTTTCTCTGATTTTTTCTTTCAGCTAACCTAATAATGACGCATAATATTGTACAGTGATCGTCTGGCCCTTTTCCAAGTAGTCGATGTAGATGATTCCATACGCATCCCAGAAAACCGTGGCCATAATCTTGTCAGCTGACTTTACTGTCTTTACCTTCTTTGGGGCTAGTTAATGTGCTTCAGTGGGGCTGCGGTAATCCATTGTTTAGACTGTTCTTTGGTTTCAGGAGTGTAGTGGTGTACCCATGTTTCGTCTACAGTTTCGAGTCGACGCCAAAAGTCTTCCGGATTACGACGTATACGTACCAAAAGCGCCTCAGAGACGTTCAACTCAACTGTGATTTCTTTTGGTATAAGGCCTTTTGAATGAAAGTGTTTTATCACCGCTCAAAACTCTGTTTTTTCCATTTTTCAAATAAAACAATAACTTTTTGTTCAACCAACGCTCATAAAAAAACGACTTAATGAATTGAGCTGAAACTTTGTACGATATCTACTTACAAGGGAACCACCCCAACCCGACCTCACCGATTTAAATGATTTTGGGATATGTTGTAGTACTTGAAAAAAAATTAGATACGTGTTTTTTTTTATCGGCCCATAAAGGCTTTTAAGGAGTGAAATCCACCCTGAAAATCAACCCCTAAAATCAGTTTTTTTAATATTTCTGAGCATCAAATGAATATTTTTCAGTAAACTCAACGTTAAAAAATTTCTTATAAAAAGGCGCTTTTAAGGACATAACATTTATACCGAAGCGTTGTAACCCCCTTTTAAATACTGGTAAATATGCTATTTTTTGTACTGTTTTACGACATGTAATATAGTAAATCAGCTCGAGTGATTTAAAAATCGCACTGATAATGAGAAAATACCAAAATTAAATTGACCTGTTCCCAGATTTAAAAAAAAATATTTAAGGGGTGTTTCTCCCCCTAGAAACCACCCCCGTCAAACTATCAGCAGGTTGATCCACTTAACCCTGGAATAAACAAGTTTAGTCGCTTGTTATTTCTTGAAATAATTTAATCCTATGCATGAGCGAGCTACCTCAACTAACCAACCTGCCTCTAACCCACCAAACCACCATAAACCACCCTTACCTAACCACATGCAGGCTAACCCACCTAATCCTGTAAAAAGCAACTTTAGTCGTTTGTTATTTCTTGAAATAATTGAATTTTACACCATAAGCGAGTTATCCCAGCTGTATAACATATTTCTTATCTAACTACCCCTAACCTATCTAACCCCCACCCTTATAAACCACCCTTACTGAAACACAAGCAAGCTAAACCTCCTAACCCTGGGAAACACGAGTTAAGTCGTTTGTTATTTCCTAAAATAATTTAATCCTACGCCTGAGCGAGCTACCTCAACTAACCAACATGCCTCTAACCCACCAAACCCCCATAAACCACCCTTACCCAACCAAATGTAGACTAATAGACCTAACTTTGGGAGAATTGAGTTTATCAGTTGCTTTTTCTTAAAATAATTGATTTCTACACCGTACGTGGGGTATCCCATTTTTTTTGATAAAATATATCTGTAGCTCAAACATAATTTATGACAAATAAAAATATGCTTAATACATTTTATTTTAATAGTACTAAAATGGCGAGAAATATCTCTTAAAAATAAACACGAGAATAACACGAGGTCTAATTATCATTTATAGATCTATACATATATATTTATATTCGTATGTAGATACATAAATATATTTACGTAAGAGCCATCGTACGCGATACTACATATATTTTGATTTTTCATAATAATTTTCATCTTTTTCTTTTTTTTATTTATTGGTTAATTAAAATGTATCATTCAACGAATTCCTTACAGAAATGATATTCATCGAAAAAGTGTTTGAAACAGAATGATCTTTTACACCAACCACGCCGTATTATAGCAACATTTTTACATGCTTCTACTTCGCAATGTATATTGCAAGAATCTTCAAAATTAAAATCAACAGGGTTATCTGTTTTAGCTGGTTTTTCAGCAATGTAGCCGCTTTTATACCAAGTGTATTTAAAAATATTTGTATATCTTAGTGAAGAAAGCTGGTTATGGACAAGAGACTGCATTTTATGTCTTATGATGTTATTTCTTAAATGTAGATTCATTTCATAGTCCATCAAAATTACTTGATCTGATAAACGTCGAACGAAGTTTTTCCAAATACGAAATCCATAAACATCGAGTGGTTGGATGTTCCCTGTCGTTTCTGTGGGAATTTTTTTTATATTAACAATTTTGTTTGTCGGCATCGTTTCCCTTACAGCTTTATCGCAATATTCACTCCAAGAGTCGAGTAAAAGTACAGATTGAGGTCCAACATTTGAGTAAAAAACTTCTTTCAACCAAATTATAAAATGATCTAAAATAAAAAAATGTCAAAATTTTTTTATGTCATTGCATTATAATAAACAAAAATATACTAACTTGTCGTTAATTTTCCAGATTTAGATGCTTCCACATGCACATTTTCTGGTCTAAATAATGAAGATTCCACTATGGGACCGAATTGACCACTTTTTTCTTTTAATACAATAAAAAGTGGTGATAAAAGTTTCCCGGTTGCTGATATAGTTGGCTGAATTGTATAACTGTGCGTTGTCGATGAAACCGACTGTACCAGACATTGCACCTGCTTTTCTCCTTCAACTGCTAAAGTTCTTCCCGAGTGCATTTCTAATTGGAAACCACTCTGATCTGAATTATAAAAGTTTGCAATGCCGATTTCTGGTATACATGATTTAACATCAGCTACAAAAGCATCAGCATTAGTTTGTAGTTCTTCTTTACTTTCTATGTTTTTTTGGTGATAAATTTATTTATTTTTCTAGATACTATTCTATGAGCTTTTTTAAATTTTAGTAACCAATTTTGAGAAGCCTTAAATCTTATATCTTCATGGCCAACAATTTTTTGAGCTTGCAATGCCCATTTCCGTATATCTCGATCATGCACTATCGTACCAGCTGCAATAGCGGCTTTTACATTATCAAACGTGTATTGGCAAATTTGCGCAATTTTTTCTCGGTAAGTTCCATTTTTATTAATTGTTTTCGCCCAACGTTTAAGTTGACTTATAGATGAAACTATTTTGAATCTATGTTATACAGTATCCAGTTTTAAGTTTTTGTTTTTTCCGCTCCTCCAAAATTCTATGGCTCTTTGTTTATAATCAAATGTGATTTCTTCATCATCATTTGTGCACTGATTTGTTGGTACAAAATCAGAATCAGGAAAGTGATGTTGAACTTCATCTTCGATTATTTTAGCATCAGTATCTTTATAATCTTCATGAAAATCTAACGTCTCTTCAACAATCATATCAATATCATTAAACTCATACACGGCATCTATTAATATTTCTTTCAACTTTTCTGACAATTTAATTTCTTTGAAGTTAATCTCGCCATCTGGTATTTGTAAACTTTGAAAATATGCTAATAATAAATTGACTACGTTCAAAGGATTGATCTTCATATTTTAATCTAAAACAAAATCAAGATATAAATACTCTTTTATGCAGTTGAATAATTTTACAAAAGATAAAAGAAAACCTAGTCTATAGATAGAATTCAATCATACGTTTTTAACAGTTATTTTTCACATGTTTACTAATCAAAATATTTGAATAAAATTATATATGATATGTGACATAAATACTTACGTAGTAGACAAAAACTTTTCTTCTTGTTATGTTCTATATTTTCGTGTTCGGGAAATTTGTATGTAAATATATAAATAAGTTTATTTATAAATCCAGCACTGTAAAAAAACTTTAACTTTTTAAATACTTGACTTTTCTTCAACTACTATGAATAATGAAATATGTATCGGATGTCTTATTATCGTAAGGGGCGTAGATTTGATATAACTTATCTTCTTCGAGCCATAGTAAAGTAAACCACAAGTGAAAATTGAAAAAAATAAACAGTTTAGAAATATAGGAATTGAGACTATAATAGTTAGTAACAAGGTTCCCCTATTAGTAGTATTGCTTGGCAAAAACATCATAATTTAAGCGTGACGAGCGCCATCTCTTGGACTTTTTAAAGACTTATTGACCCCCCCCCCCCGCCTGTACCGCCGAGCGCGCTAGCCTTCCTGTGGGATTTCTCATACTGTGGAGCCATTTCGGATAACTATGATCAGTAATAACATTGAAGTAATGCCCTTCAATGTATAGCCGGAACTTTCCAATGGCCCATATCACTGCCAGGTACTCTCTCTCTCTCTCTCTCTCTCTCTCTCTCTCTCTCTCTCTCTCTCAGAGACTATATAATTTCTTTCAGCGCTGTTTAAGTATCGACTGGCGTACTTTTATTCCTCCTCCCAGGCGAAACAGACATTTTTATTCTTCAGTCGTTTGTCCGATGGGTCTCGTGGCAAGGTTCTCCACTTTCTCGTGACCTCGCTGCTGATCCCCCTCCTTCCTTCCACGCCCTTTTCGTTCACTTGTAACCGCAGAGATTTGGGTCTTATTACGAGCCGTCCTTTTACTCGGCCGATACGCGAGTTGAGGGACGATCGTCGAGATCGGATCCGCAAATACACGTGAGCGTCGACCGTATGACAACGTATTTTGTACTTCGGTCGCCCTTCTATTAAATTCGCGGATCGACGTCAACTCACTTCAACAGCTGGATCTGGATGTTGGGTAAGAGATTAGCGTGCAGCAGGTCTAACAGCCTTTCCAAGGGCATTGGTTGCTCCAACTTGTTAACGAGGGCCACCAGGTCGGACATGTAGTCCCTAATTAATTTGTCTTCGCCCTGGAACCAGTTCTGCATTTCCTGCAACAGCCTTTGTTGTTGTTGCGTACTGGTTCCAAACTATTCTCGGACGTCGGCGACAAATTCAGCGTCGCTAAGCTATTGGTGTTTGTTGTTGTCGTACCATGTCCTCCCGTTGCGCTCGAGGATCTTAACACTAAACATAGCACCTCCTCGTCGGTTAATCCTGCGCCCACGAGCACGTCCTCTAACCTGGACAGAAATGTATCGATGTTCTGTGCCCTGCTGCCTGCGAACCTCAGCTTCCACCCGCGAACTATCTTGCCTACATCGCGGGTTGTGAAGAGCCTTGTCGACATATTACATATTCGGAACGGTGCCAGACGATCCGCTTCGACTCCTCTGCCTTTCTGGTGCGTATTTTCCCCTATCCTCTTGGTCCACTTCGCCTCCTCTTCCTCGGAGAGCTCCTGGAGGGGTCACGACCCTTCCTTCAGGGACGGGTCACGGTGCAGCAGGTGTGCTTCCCAGAATTCCGGAGTTGTAGTGGCAGGTATATGTGTCCTGGAAGTCTACGTGCGTCTCGGACGCGGCTGAATAGAGTTCTACTGGCGCATGTGGGCTGCCACAATAATCCCATGCATTTAGTCCTCCAGCTCTCTAATTCTTCAGCGCATATCTTTTGCCTTCCGCTTTGCCTATATCTACATGTTCTGGAGAGTTTGTAGGGCCTCGAGACTCCGATCAACCCCCTCCTTCAGCTGCTCTATCTCTCTGAAAATGCATTATCCAAAGATCCTACGGACTCCTTCCAAGCACCTGACTCCTGTGCCTACAGTTCCGGGTTGCTCTGTCTTCTGTCCCACTCCTCCTGAATCTGCGTATCAAGGCTTCTCTGGTCAGTGATATCCTCTTCCTGGCAGCCGGCCTCCATTTTCGAGTCTTTATCAAGGTAGTCGAAAATCCTTTACAAATTTGCCAAGGTGATCCTCTCATTATTGATGAGCCTTAAGGGATGTTCGCTGGGGTCCACTGCGCTGGTATTCTCCAGCTCGCCGCATATCGTGTTGAGCAACGCCTGGCGGATGCGCCTCCTCCGCCCTACTGCCTGCTTATTCAGCGTAGTCTCTTCAAAGTCGGCGGCGCTATATTCCCCCAACAACCATCTCCCTAGTAAACCGCCTGCTGTATTACACTGCTATCCTTAAGCAGCTCCAGATCTGCCAAGTAATGTTCGTACTGTGCGGAGGTCAGCTCTAATGCCCACATATCTACTTCGGCTGACAACAGAGCCATTCTGCTTCCGCACGGGTGTAGGATGCGGTCGAGGCTAAAGATTTCGGTCTAATCAACCTGTACCGCCTCCTATCACCGAAGGAATGAGCGGAATGCTACACTCATTAGTGTGACTCTCTTTACTACCTTTATTTTCCAGGTGCAGACTTGCGAGAATTGTGAGCGCGTGCAGTCTCCGCAAAATACAAAATAACAAAGAATAATAAAAATCCTACCTATAGGTAGGAGCCCGTCGTATGCTTGCTCCAGCGGCTGAGTATTTCATGCACTGCACGCTTGATTCTCGCACTCTGCTTATATCATCTTTCGGGTACTTCTGTCCCCCCTTGGCCCACTCTAATGTGACTTAAAACGGGTTAGCATTTGCTAATTTTCGACGATTTGGGATCGCTTCGACCTTTAGATTAGTCATGCTTTCGGCTCTAACGTACAATAATCTTTACAATCGATACAAGGACGGAGCACCTCCCTTTTCCCTCTTACAGAGTGCACAACACACAAACCTAGCATTATCACCCACTCAATTCCTAAATGCTCGCGCAATCGTCTCTCTCCCGTGTGTCGATTACCTTTGACGCACAGACTTAAACGCCTATTATTGGTTCTAATACTGGTTGGGCATCAAGTTACAGGGAGGCAATTACTCGTGCAAAAGGGGAAAATGATAGTACACAATCCCACGGTGCAGAGCTAACCGCCACTCTGTTAATTACTTATGGGTATACGTGTCATCACCTTTAGATTTGTCACTTCGCTCCAACTTCAAGTAACACTCAATAGTTAACTCACCTTAAGTAACTTGGTTGCTGACTCTTGTTACTTGTACCGTGTAAACAGGCTTATGTTCACTTTTCCCAGTCCTCTAAACTAAATCAATCCAATATCTAGAATTGGATTAAGTGTTAGTTAGGGAGCTAAAGATTATAAAACGGTAATTTAACCTAAATCTTTTTAATTAGCTTGACTATACAACTTTAATACGAAAGTCTTTCACGCGCGTATAGGTTTACATTGAATGCCGGGAGAGAGAGAGAGAGAGAGAGAGAGAGAGAGAGAGAGAGAGAGAGAGAGAGAGAGAATACAAATACAATGCCAACTATTGCTCAGCGCGGCGTACTTGAAGGGATATTCGGCCTATCTATTAACTACTTCGCGGTACTATTTTGCATGAAAGTCGCGGTTAAGGTAGGTGCACCTGCCGTGAGTTACTGTTACGGTAATCAGCCGTAACCGTTCGTGCTAAAGCGTATACCCTGATGCTCCTGTCTGATGTGGGTGGCGATGCTGCACCTGTTGCCGTGCGCTGGATGCTGCTGACAAGTGTCGCTAATCGCTGCCACTGGAAAAGTGGTGGCTCAAAACTGGATGCTTCTATGCTGCTACCTGTTTTCAGCTCATAAAACCCAAATGACGTCTCACGCAAATATCACTCAGACACTTCGCAAAGCACAACACCTGTCTCGATTGCCAGCTCTAACGATACTATCCAAATCGCTAGCTCGCGCGCCTTCAGTGCTACCGAATCGCCAACAAATCGGTAGTTTTAATCGATTACCGTTGCACAATGTTTCACTGGTTTGTCTTCCAACCTCAACAGGTCCCTTATTTCAAAAATATCATTAATTCGTTATACAAATGGGTCATTCTAATACTTTTTTAAAAAAACGTGGGCACATATGTCACGGATTCTGACACCAATTTTTTTTCAGGTTTGGTTTGTTGAAATATGACTTTCTGAATTTTTTCAGATTTTTTAGGACCATTCTGGGGACCCTAGAATTTTTGAAAGTCTGAAAATCAAGCCAAAATCGAGGAAAAAATGGCCATTTTCATAGGGCTGTAGAATCGTCAAGTTTTAAGCTACAACACCGTGCGACATCTCATTCTTTTCGTCTTTTTGTGTACTTTCCAATGGATTATTTCGAATTTATTCAATGCACCCCTAAAGTCACTGAACGGCCAGTAATGTGAAGCATGTTTTATTTGATTTTTACTTATCTTCAAAGCCCTGTAAAATAATCATTTTTTGAGATTTTTTACCGTACAAAAATTCATTCTTTTTGTCTTTTCAAGGCGAAAAAAACGAGCCCTTGTACGTTTGAAAATGTTCAAAATTCACGGAGATACGGCGCTTCAAAGAGTGCAATTTTACGAAAAATCACGTTTTTTGCGATTTTCAAGTGACTATAAAGGTGCGTACCCCGATTTCTTTCGGACTGAAAATTTCACGAGAAACTAAAAAAATGTTATATAATAAGATGAAAGTGGTTTGGTGGTGGATATCGAACTCTATCATGAGATTTTAGATCACCACTTTCATCAATTTTTTTAAATTTATTTTGCCTATTTTTCCAAATTATAAATATTTTTGTTAACCTTTCATTCGTGTGTACATGCGTTTAAGATGCAAATTATTCGTTAAAATATTAATAATTGGTCAATGAAGTTGAAAAACCTACTTTAAAAGGCAAAATATACAAATGTCAAACATAAAATCTTTATTTTTACGCAACAGTGACTATAACTGATTCAGTATCGACTGTGTACAATCTGGCTTTCATGGTATTCATATCGATAGGTTGGAAAGAGTGATACTTTCTAGTATTTTTAATCGTTTTGGCTGAATCAAATCTACTTTTGAGCCTTTTATCTCGCAATTCCACGTCCTTATTAGAGACGTAAAGATACCTAGAATATTATTAAAAAATTCTATTATAAAAGTGATTGTTGATGCTGCTGAAAATGAATTTGTTCATGAATTCGTCATACTTTATATCAGAATTAGTTTGACTCAAATAATCATACATCTGCTCAGCATTTAAAATACGTGCGCCTTGTATAGATGCTTTTCTAGCCTTCCGTTTTGCAGCAGCTCCTACGCCATTAGCTGCGCTTTTACCATGAGAGGTTACGAAAAAGTTGTAGGATACTACTTTTATGCCGAAATCCTTTTCGTGGCAGCAGATATTTATCAAATGATTTCTAAAAAAGATTTTATACTATCATAATTGAGAAATAGTCATTATAGAGAAAGATGCTTCATAATTTCAAAAGTTGAAAATCAAAAATATAATTAGCAATAACTAGTTATCTAAAAAAAATGGAAATGTGACTTATTAGGATTGTATTATATCATACTTGTTTTTGAACTGCGTTGGAGCCCCATCACTGTAATAGATCAAGTTTCTAATCCATGGAAATTCTTTTTTGATTTCATTCAAAATAGCTTCTTGGAAAGCATGCACTGAGTAGGCTTGATGAACTTTAGTGTCAGAGATAACGCAAAAACTTTGACATGAAATATCATTGGTAGTAATATCTTTGTAGTATAAAACTGCAGTGAATAACGTAGCCTGTACATTATTAAAATACAGAGCTTGAGCCGAGTCCTGCGCAATGAACGAATAATTTTCTGCAAAGTCCATGACCAATAACCCTGTATCAAGTTCCAACTCTTTTTGGCAGTGAGAATAATATTTTTTCTGGTTGGAAGAAAGAAAATGATGTTCAGTGAAATTATATAAATCTTCAGATGTACTTCTCAAAATGTCTTTGTATGCTTCTCTATACTCGACAAGAGTCATTCTTTTGAAGGACGAGTTTTCAGAATTTTTATTAGAAATATCAAGATTATCCCAAATGGTGTATTTAACTTCTCCTTTTGCATCAACATCAATACCATCACTTAAAAGTTCATACAATTGATATTTCGATGGGCAATGTGTGCACTTGCGCAACATACAATTTTTATTGTCTACTGAACAGACTGAAGCAGCAATTGCTTCTTCGTAAGTAATATTGGGATTCACAACGGCCATTTTCAGTTTAAGATTCTGGTGTTCGCTACAAACGCAAATGTTATGGGTACCAGGCTCTCCGGCGAAAAAACAATGTTTTGGCTGTAAGTTACAAAAAAATGCCAAACATGGGATTGATGGTTGCGAGGTTATCTCCTCCCAATTATTGTACAAGTCTTTCTGATCATATAACATCAATCGCTTTTGGAATGTTTGACGTGTACCTGAAACGTTGACTGTTATTTTCTCTTTGGCACCGCTACACTCCGAACTATTTTCATCATCCAAATAATAATCTTCGATTTCTTTTCTAATTGCAGGCGAATATTTTAAGTAAGATTTCCTTTTTCGTTTGCCCAATATACCTACAAATAGTATAAAGTGTTACTTGATTTACAGTCTTGGGGTGCAGAAAAATGAAGGAAAGATGATTTTAATATAAGATATGATATTTTCAATTTCAAACTGGAAGCAAATCTGCGGGATTGCCTTCACAAACATTTTTTTTCAATAACTGAAATGCAAACTATTAAAAAAATCCGGAACATAAGTTTGTTAGGTAACATAAGAAAATAAATGCGATCTATTTTTTTATATTAAATTTATAAATTCCTGAGATTTTTTTAATAAAACATTGGTAGAATGAAGGTTATATTTCATTAATTTCTTCGCTGTGATTTGATTTTTTTAGCCGAAAAATAAAAAAATTTAATGACTTTCCATCTATCAAATTTTATTATTTCAATTCTCCGGCTTTCATCAGGCTACAATTAGTCACAGTCATTTCACAGCGAACATTTTCGTCCTTTATCTATATGAATTAGAATGGAATAAATGAATTTTTTTTATTTGAAACAGTCAATTGCAGCAATATATATTTTATTCACACTATTAGAAAATTAATGTAGACAGATTAAATAATAGATATATGATAATTTCATCACAATAAAGCCATGTTTATGAGTCTGTGGGTAGGCTAATATATCAAATAATTCAATCAAATTTTAGTTCCAAACGTTCTTTTACCTTATTTTTTTAAATAATTGATATATTTGTAGCTTTATAAATTCAATCAAAAGTATAATTAACTGTTCAAACAGCTTTAAATATTCAATTCAAGTTTTCACTTATAAAAACTGTGACGGTAAACGTCAAATTAGCGCTGATAACCTAACTTAATTGCTGCCTGGGAGGGCAGCACCTACCGGGGGGACGAAATACGTAACGAAGGAATTCGGCACGCGAGCAGACGGAACGCGCACGATTGAAACCGAACCAGTGAAGCACTGACCATCATAACGATCGCCCGCTTTTCCTTTCGTTATTGTCAATCCGAGTGCCGTTCAAGTTAATTATTGGGAGAAGAGCACCCGGATCAGTACCAGCTATCAGTGATCGCTGCCGCCAAGGTGCCATACAACTACTAGTTCGAGACCAGGTCGAGAGAGTGTGTGTGAGGTTTCGCCATCGAGGGCGAAACCATCGTGTGCGCGAACTCGCGATCCGCGACATAAACAATAGAACAGTTTTCTCGCTGTGCGACTCGTCTGTGACACCTTCGTACGCCTGCGATATTAAGGTAAGCTGGCCAGCTTAATCTCGCGATCGCGGTTGCATGTTTAATGATTAATTTCCGATATCCGAAGCGTGCATGTAACGGCTCCAATAACAAAGAGCAGCGAGCGTCCCGACAATACGTGTTGTCGATGAGCGAGCGTCGATGTAAACAAACCCGCGGGCCGACCTTATGTAGTATTTGAGTGATAATAAAAGGTTCTGTTCGTGTTACTAACAAGTGTTTTTCGACTCGCTTACTTCTTTTGCTTCCACTCACTTTCTTATAGGTTAATTAGAATTACCGGTTGACTGACGCCTGTCTCTGCATGCTCTCCGGACTACATTTTGAGCATAGAGTATTACGTTCGCCCTTTCAACAAAGTCGTGCGAATAAAAATATAATTAAACGGTTATACCCCGTTACAAAACTTATGATTACTCAAATGAAGAGTAAAAATTATAGAGTGGAATCATTTCATCTCTTTTTTTTACTTTCAATGCTATTTTCTCAGCTTTTTGTTTTTGTATGTTGTACATGAGCTTTGCATCAGGGATTAATTTTTTGTGAGTACCTGGTGGGCTTGTTCAATTTTTCTATACTCGCTGAATAATTGTTACCTATTTAAATTTGATATTTTATACTTTAATTTGATTGGAATTATAATGAAAAATTTTATATTAGGTATCGTTGAATCGGTGGGAAATAACAAAGAAAATGAGATCCCATAGAGTCAGATTGATGAAAAATTATAACGCAAAGCTTATTTTGAAAAGAGAAGATTTTTTGATCATTTTAATATAAATATCCTTATAAAATCTGATTAGAAAATATGGGGTTGGTGACAAAAATTTTCTCTTCTGACAGAATATGTGGTCAAAATTCCATGAATGAAACTGTTATAATAAAAAAATTAGAAATTATGGTAGAAAGTCACCTTAAGATCAAGTAAGAAAAAAATGAGTATCCATTCTATATTTCCACTTTTCTGTAAGCATATCACTAACAGGACAATTTTTTTCTTATTATAATTATACTTGCCGAGCTTGATCTCAGAGATAGACCAGCGTCAACATCATTATAAAAAATTAATGTTGAGAATACAATTTTTATTTTCAAGTAAAAATGCACTGTCCTAATAATTATGCGAGCAATGATAAATTACAATGACATCATGTGTGAAACCATTTTAATAGAAAATGAACTGTTATGCCATTTTAATGGGCAATAAACTGACATTTTAATTATAGAGATTCAAAATACCTTTCCAAGTTTTATGTATATAATAGAATAAGAAAAAAAAACAATATAATTGAAACTCCATAAAATCAGGATTGAATAAGTAATTTACTATTCATTTGGGGAACTTCTTAGAAAGTTAAATATTAATTAAAATGCAAATTTTAGACTGGTATGTTAAGCTTACCTTCAATTTCTCTCAATCTTTTTGCTTTCTGAAACATATAGCGGCTACAGCATATATGCTTTTGAACATATCTATATTTCCAATCCTGTGACAATACAGTCAATATAGAAACTTTTTCGTCAAATTTCGTTAATGGAGACTCATATTTTTTTTCGACATTTCCAATCATGCTCTTGAACCAGCTACTTTCATCAGACATTTGTTTTATGTTGTTAAACTGAGGCAATGGAACTTCATGCGCACTTTCAAACATTAAGGAAAATTCATTCACGATATTTTGAACTAATTCTACACCTTTTGTAACCATACGGTCATTGTCTAACTTTTGGTATTTTAACGGAGGCATACCAAAAGCATGAAGCACTTCATTGACCTTTCTTTTCTTTTGGCTGTCTGACTGAAATTCAGGAGTCGACAAGCTGTCAGTCGGTGTACTTTCATTAATATTGTTTGTATCTAATGAAGCAGTCGGAGTAAGTGAATTTTCTAATGATTGCTTGTGTTTCAAAATTTCAGAGTCCAAATTAATACTGCAAGTATTGCATAATTTTTTATCATTAGAAATATTTATTTGGTACGCTTCCAACAAGAATTGTTTTGATTCTGGCTTTACACATGCTAAATTAGATTCAACTTTGTTCCTATGCCTGTTGAAAGGATCTACACAATATTTCAAACTATCTTCATAAGTTTCAATTAATTTTGAAAGTCTACACTTGCAATTTTTACACAATTTTTTTCCTGGTATAGTTTTTATGTCTGATGCTTTTATCACCTTTCGTGCAAATTCCAGCTGAATAATTTTGAGATTATTTTCTATTTTCTTTCTATGTTCATTCCAAAGATCACAGCAAAATAGTTCAAGGCAGCTGTAATTACTTATATATCTCTTATAATGATAATCACAAATACTTTTGTTTTCTATATCTTTTAAACCAACTATTCGCCAACACAGGAGTTCGCAATCTTCTTTAGCTAAAGATTCATTATTGTAAATAATTTTCTTTGCTCTGAATCTATTTGCGTGACACTCGTCTTCCACAAAATCTTTCACGCAGCAACTATTTGCATCTGTCATCTTTTGGTGCTATTATTTAAAAAAAAATTTGTTTATTATTTAACGTCACTTTATCTCAACGGGTCCTAGTGGACTTGTAATATTTACCGTTCAATTTAACTAAAAAATAGCAATACAATACACATAAGCATATACAAAAACTGCTTAGAGTGCGATAATTAGGGATTACTAGTTCAATAGTATAAAGAGGTATAACTGGTAATTAAGAATTATCAAAAGGAGACAAATAATTCAGGCTGTTGATTAGCGCGTCAATTAATTCATCAAAAAAATTAGAGAATTTTTTTTGTGCGTGATTATTTCGATTTCATGTTTATAATGTAATTTTATGTAGAATTGGTACCGGTTAGGATAAATGAATGAAGTCATTCTGTGGATCAGCAACGCGTTATTAGGTTGAATACAGAAAGATTAGGACACAAAAATTGTGACATGTTTTGTGAGATATAATGTGTCGACTTCGCTTGTTGTTCTAATTCCTACATAGCAACATACGCGCTTAACCTATTTTTAAAATTCATATTCAACGATATAACAAGTGAGTAAGATATCAAACTAATTTTTAACAATTAAAAATTATTTATATTAATAAATACAAATATTATATGCCCGAATAGTTTTACTATTAAAAAACTTACTAGATCATAACTCTCTAGGTAGACCGTGCATGGAAGTAGCTGCGTAGGGATTAGATAGGGATTGGGATTATGTATGTCATAGGTCATACTGCGTATCTTCTGTGTCCTAATCGTTTTCTATTGAGTCTTAGAAGCGTCAATTGAGGGCTATATAAGGATATATTAGTCATAAATAACAAATCCTGTACATTTTATACGGATCACCACATGGAAATAATATGGCATTTAAAGTTTTATGAATAAAAGTATTAAATAGAAGAAGTTTACGTAGAAAGAGGGTTGACTGAATATCTATAATTAGGGAAAATAGGCAAAATACATTAAAAAAATCGTTAATAGTGATGATCTAAAATCACATGATAGAGTTCGATATCCACCACCAAACCACTTTCATCTTATTATTTAACATTTTTTTAGTTTTTCGTAAAATTTTCAGTCCGAAAGAAATCGGAGTACGCACATTTATAGTCACTTGAAAATCGCAAAAAACGTGATTTTTCGTAAAATTGCACTCTTTGAAGCGCCGTACCTCCGTGAATTTTGAACATTTTCAAACGAACAAGGGCTCGTTTTTTTCGTCTTGAAAAGACAAAAAGAATGAATTTTTGTACGATAAAAAATCTCAAAAAATGATTATTTTACAGGGCTTTGAAGATAAGTAAAAATCAAATAAAACATGTTTCACATTACTGGCCGTTCAGTGACTTTAGGGGTGCATTGAATAAATTCGAAAGTTACCATTAGAAAGTACACAAAAAGACGAAAAGAAAGAAATGTCGCACGGTATTGTAGCTCAAAACTTGACGATTCTACAGCCCTATGAAAATGGCCATTTTTTCCTCGATTTTGGCTTGATTTTCAGACTTTCAAAAATTCTAGGGTCCCCAGAATGGTCCTAAAAAATCTGAAAAAATTCAGAAAGTCATATTTCAACAAACCAAACCTGAAAAAAAATTGGTGTCAGAATCCGTGACATATGTGCCCACGTTTTTTTAAAAAAGTATTAGAATGACCCAAATATAATGCAAAAAGAAAAATTTTACACGTGGCATGGTATCCAAACATATATCATCGCAATCAAATAATTTTCACAATATAAAAAATAATATTAACGGTTCCCATACGTAATAAATTATTTGTAAATATTACAAAGTAAAATGAACAATCTAGTCAAATTAGTAGTCATAATATTATACATAGCAATCCGAAATCGCATAGTAAATAGCAAACAAGAAGTCACACAACATAAGTCATACTGAGAGACAAAAAGATAAACATGAGCACAATACAGAGATAATATTATTAATATAAATATAAGTAAAGTCACAAATGATTCTATGGAATAATAGCTTAAGAAATCACATACTATTGGATAATTAGTTAGACTAAATTTTTTTAAGAAATCTAAAAATACTATTGTATTGTTTACTCAGATATTGAGTACCCTCTTATTTGTTATTAATATTAATATATGTATTAATAAATATCATTTCGGAAATTAATCTTTTTTGCTTATTAATCTAAAATTTGAACATTGTTAAATCAAAATTATGTGTTGGATTCTCTGTAAGATCTTTTGGAATTGGTAGTAATTTGTCTATTGAAGTATTTCCATGTTCTTTAATTCTTTGCTTTAGTTTCCTTTTTGTTCGTCCTATACAGGGTGAGTCATTTTAATTTCCCCAGTCTAATAACTTTTGAAACAAGCAAATTACGCAAAAATGTTTCAGACCAAAGTTGTAGGGGTTCAAGGGGGACATCTAGGGGTGACTTTGAAATTGACCTTGAGCTTGACCTTGACGGCTTTCTCAAGGTCAAGTCTATTTTTTTATTGAGAACCCCTATTTCTGACCTCGGAATCGGAAAGAGCGGGAAATTTTACATCCAGATAACATCTTTTAACATGGGTCAAAATAAACCCTTAAGGTCATGCTAAGGTCAAAACTATCCTGGAACAAGAATCGAACAATGAAAGCAAAATACGAAAAAATGACTCAGAAAAAAGTTGTAGGAGTTCAAGGGGGACGTCTAGGGGTGACTTTGAAATTGACCTTGAGCTTGACCTTGACGGCTTTCTCAAGGTCAAGTCTATTTTTTTATTGGGAACCCTTATTTCTGACCTCGGAATCGGAAAGAGCAGGAAATTTTACAGGATTTAAATTTTTTAAATTTTAAAATTTTTTAAATTTAATTTTTTTAAATTTTACGGGACTATTCTTGTTTCCGTTCCCTATCCTTTTTTATTTTTCACCGGACTGTATGATTATTATTAATAAATTTCAAATATTGGAAGTTGTTGCTAATAATTTGCTATTACAAGTCTATTAAATTAATGAAACTATTTCAGTATCAATCTGATATTCTGCAAAGAAATAAGAGTAAAAGTTAAATACATAAGGATAAATTTCATGTTCAATGAAGAATCTATTACATTTGGAAGTCGTTTAGAAAGTAATCGCAATACGTTCAGTCGTGATTTCAATTTTGAAAAAGCTTTAAATATTACTTTTGTTTTAACCATGCTTGTGTTCATTGTATCACTATCATTATTTCTTCATATTTGAATAAGAGACCTTTCTTATTGCCATCGATCATATGAAATCTAATTTGGACAATATTGCCTCAGTTTTCAGTAATATTTAATTTGTATCATCTTTCTATGATCTTTGCCTTTGTTGATTTGTATTGAGGTTTTTTGAAAAAATCTTTTAAATATGGCTGATTTTACCCCAACAGAAATAGTTGATATGATTTGGATTTTAGGAGAATGTAGAGGTAATTACCGTGAAGCGTCAAGGTTGTATCGAATTCGATACCCACAAAGGCGCCATCCTGATCACCGTACCATTCATCGTCTTGAAGAAAGAGCTCGACAAGGGCATCTACGAAGAAGTTGACCAAGACATGAGTATGATGATAGAGATGCTAGGGTTTTGGTTGTCTTAGGATTGGTTCACCTAAATCCTCATATCAGCAGCCGACAAATAGAGAGAGAAACAGGAATACCTCAGAGAACCGTTATTAGAATTTTAAGAAGTAATAGATATCATCCGTATCATATTACCTTAACGCAAGCATTAAACGCTAATGATATGAGAAACAGAGTAAATTTCTGTCGGTGGGCTCTACAGATGATTTTGCAGGATCCGAATTTTTTTAATTATGTCCTTTTTTCTGATGAAGCTACGTTTCATAGTACTGGCCAATTGAATCGTCACAACCAATCATTATTGGTCTGATCAGAATCCTCACTGGTACAGACCAGTCGATAATCAACATCGTTGGAGTGTAAATGTATGGTGTGGAATAGTTAATGGTCATCTCATCGGGCCATTCTTTTTTGAAGAAAACGTCAACGGCAATGCTATTTTAGAACTTTTAAGGGATCATCTCCCACTTTTACTTGAAGACGTAGATCTTGAGACTAGACGTCGAATGTGGATACAACTGGATGGTGCAGGACCGCATTTCGCTTTAATTGTACGAGAGTTTTTAAATAGAAATTTCCAACAAAGGTGGATTGGAAGAGGTGGTCCAGTTGCTTGGCCTGCACGATCACCGGACTTAACTTCCCCAGATTTCTTCCTTTGGGGATACTTAAAAAATACTGTGTTCGCCGAAGCGCCCACAACAAGGGAGAATATGATAGAAAGGATTAGAGTTGCATGTAGACAAATCTCTAGAGATATCTTACTGCGCAGTATTGAAAGCTTCGAACAGAGGCTCAGGCAATGCATCGACGTAAATGGTAATAATTTCGAGCAAAACCGATAGGAAATAAGTTTATTCTAGTTTCATCACGAATTGTGAGAGGCAAGGGGACTCACATTAATAAAGCACCCCAAATCGTGAGAGGCAAGGGGATTCACGTTAATAAAGCACCCCGAATCGTGAGAGGCAAGGGGACTCACGTTAATAAAGCACCCCAGAGGGAACATAATCCTATTACGTCCACGTCGTTGTTCCTGGGTAGTGCTAAAGATAGGAAGTTTATGATCTTAAACATCAGCATCGTTAGTACATGGCCAGTCCCTTATTCTTTGGAAGTTTATTTAACAACGGTCATATGCGATAAAAGCTTCGCCTCGAAATGTAACAAAAATAAGAGAATTTTCAAGAATTTGACCTTTGCTTCACATTGAGAATAGAAGTACGACAAAGGTCTTCGATGCTCGTTAAACCTTTTGATGTTTGAAAGCGGCTTCAATTTCTTAAGTAAAAACTGAAATATTGTTTATGTTTTTATGAAAAAAAACTAAATAGATACTTGAATGTAAAATTTCCCGCTCTTTCTGATGCTGAGATCAGAAATAGGGGTTTCCATTAAAAAAATAGAAATGACCTTGAGAAAACCGTCAAGGTCAAGCTTAAGGTCAATTTCAAAGTCACCCCTAGATGTCCCCCTTAAACCCCTACAACTTTGGTCTGAAACATTTTTGCGTAATTTGCTTGTTTCAAAAGTTATTAGACTGGGGAAATTAAAATGACTCACCCTGTATATACCGCTGGACATTGATTACATTGAAACTTTTAAACAATGCAAGTCTCAGATCACTTTTCACTTCTATTCTTGCTAAGTCTTACAATACTATTCAGTTTACTACTTATATGCGGAACAACACGTACGTTATACTTTTTTAAGGCAGATTTATAAAAGTTGAAAAATTGCTCATGGTATGGTAATAAAATAATAAATTTAAGAATGGAACTATTATTTGAGGCATTATGTGAATTCAAATTGTCAAATTTTAGTTTGCGAGTACGTTGTAAAATCACTGAATTAATAAAATCAGAAGGAAGTTATCAATTAAATTATTTTTTTATATCTTGATATTTTCTGTATAGAAATTTTTATGAGGCAAAAGTATTGCTCTATCTAACAAGTCATGTATAAATTTTAAATTACTATCATACTCATTAAAAACATCTAAAATGATCTGTAAATGTTCTTTTTTTATACACATAATTGTATCATCTACATATCTGAAGTAAAAAACTGGAATCCAATTATGTAATATTTTCAATATGTTAGGACAATAAGTTTCGAAGCCACACATCACTATATCCTCAAACAGCGGAGAAATTGAAGAACCCATTGGTATTCCAAAAATTTGTTGATTTAGAACATTATTAAATTGAAAAAATGTATTCTAAAACAAAAAGTTAACGCTACCAAGAATGTCTGTAAGCGATATCTTCAAATTCAGATGGATTTATTGGCAACGTTTATCTAACCTTTTTAAAGTTAAACTTCCTGGAACTTAGTAAACAAAGAAGATACATTCAGTGATACCATAATATATCCATTTAGAATGATTAATGAATTTAATTTATTTTTTAACTGTAACTTATTATTAATATGAGACAAAGGTTTTGAAATACATTTTTAAATCATTATCTAAAATCTCTAACTTTTTGTTTATAGTTTCTGATAACTTATTAAAAATATTATTTTTTTGTTCAATGCTATATCTAAAAGTTTGTAGTATATTGTCATTAAACTTATAAAATTTACTATACTGAATTAACGTATTAAAACGTTTTCTAATATAATTTATATAAAGATGAGATCATTAATTTTCCGATTTTACAAATTTTTTTCGACTGAACTCGATTGAATCCTATTTTTTACAACACTTCTTACTATTAAAATTGAATTTGCATTTATAACTATTGAGAATATGCACTGGAAATCGTCTTCACGTTTGCATTGATTTAAGAAAAACAATCTTGCATTGAATTGTGCTAAATCGTATCTAAATGATAACTATGTTTTTAATAATTTCGCTGTATTATCTCCATATTTCAATAAAATCCATTGATAGAAACTCATCCTTCTTTGAGTCTGGCACTTATCTATTTGTAGATCGTATCTTGATCAATTAACCATATTGCTACCCTCGATCATATTAAATTTTGTAAAATTCTAACCAAAGAAACACGAGAGTAAATTCCAATGCTCCAAATACAAATCACACGTGCAGATAAAGGTAATATTACAATATCATAGTAAACAATACAATAGTATTCTTAAATTTCTTAAATAGATTTAGTGTAACTAATTATTCAATACTATATGATTTTTTAAGCTATTATTTCATAGAATCATTTCAGATTTTACTTATATTATAACGGGGCTGCACATGTAATGCGCGCTGCAGCCGCCGTCATTAGAAAATAATTAGAAGAATTATAGGTTGATGGGTTAAGAAGCGATGTCCAGGCAGCACAGCTATGCCGTCATGAAAACGGTTCAAGTTTTAGGCCTGCGGAGAGCATCATGTAGCTTACCTGCGCTGAAGATGTGAAAGAACACAATGCGCAATCGTAATAGGCGACAGGGAACCGGGAAAGGATAGGGTTTAAAAGAAGCAAATGGTTATCATAAAATAAATCACATAATAATGTAAAAAATGAATAATCTACAATAACACGTGAATGCATATAATGAAAATAAAGCGGCGCTTCGTAAAAGCGCAAACTGTAGCGTCGCAACGTGGGAGAGAGAGATAAAACAACAAGCTGGGAGAGATAGAGAGAAATCACAGGTACTTACAGTTGCCGGCCGTATCTTCCTGGTCCTCGCTTATGCGTTATGGAAAAGGCACGCTTTTGCAGCGGCCCGCGTTGCAGACAGGCTCGATGCGCACAACAAAACAAAAATGGCACACTCGTTGTGCACTAACACCAGCACGCACGCACAATAGTAGCCACAGTCCTAGTCACTGCACAGTCCACAGTCGCGAAGGAAGAGGAGGCAACGAATAGCTATGCTGAGGCGATGAATAGGTACGCTGAGGCGACGAATGGCTTTTTCTTCGTTTATGTTGCTCGGAGAGCGTAAACGCAGCAAAGCGATTATCACGCACGAAGGGTTGCACGACTTACTCAAGAACCAAGAACGCGTGTATGTCAATACGTGGTCAACTATATTCTGCCCCTCTCCCGCGGTGACGTCAATGCGAGCCGCGGAAAGCCACTGGCGCGTGGTCCTTACGCGTGTCACGACTTGTTAGCTATTTCACTCTCCTCCCTTCTCACGTGACTTACCTGATCGGCTACTTCTTCTCTCCCGCTGTTGTCAGCTACGCTAGTAGCTAAACGTATTATATAATAATATATATACATGAATTATCATGGAGAGAGAGTGACATAACGAGGGCTAATCGCGCTCGTTATAATATCTATATTAATAATATTATTTCTGTATTGTGCTCATGTTTATCTTTTTGTGTCTCAGTATGACTTGTGTTGTATGACTTTTTGTTTGATATTTACTATGCGATTTCGATAATATGACTACTAATTTGACTAGATTGTTCATTTTACTTTATAATATTTACAAATAATTTTTGACGTATAACAACCGTTAATGTTATTTTTTATATTTTGAAAATTATTTAGATTACGATGGTATATGTTTGTTATTTATGTCTTTGAATACCATTACATGTGTAAAAAAATTTTTTTTTTGCATTATATTTGTATAACCTATTGATTATTTTTATGATTATTTTATTGCGAGAGATAAATAGTAATTCAATAAATATAATGAATAATAACGCACAAGTTTAAGAATTTTTAAGGGTAAGAACATTTAGTTTGTTGAAAATAAAATAGTACAACTTTTTAACAACTTTTCTATTTTTTGTTACTAGGACTTTTCCATTTTCATCCTTATCCAATATATTTATCAAGCATCTAATCCTGGCGTTTCACTTATATCTTACAACATATCTATTGTAAAGTTAGTTGCTATAAGTCTTTTTTTCATCTCCAGCGATGCTCCATCTTTGATTGCATGAATCTGTTATTTTCGTTGCCGACCATTTCCCCGAATCCCGCTCCCCGAATTGCACTTTTCCCGAATTTATTATTTCCCGAAAACCCAATCCCCGAATCCTTTTTTCCCCGAATCCTTTTTCCCCAAATAAATATAATAAACGTATACAGGAGTCTGATTTTATTTATTACAGAACAATTGTTTGTCTAATGGCGTTCAAATAATCGCGCATCTCGTACGTTTCATAGTTCAATACAATTCTGCGCAATTTTGCCTGCACTTCGACCCATTTCTTTTTTGGTGCTGCTTTAATTCTTCGTCCGAGAGACAATTCAACAACTGCGATGTCGGTGTCACCTTGCTCTTTCACAACCTCTTTTATAAACGAATATATGTCGGGATGGTTCTTTCTCATTAGCAGATGGAATCTGTTATGCCACCCTTCCGACACGTTATTCGTTTTAGCCTGACCTTCTATCACGGCGTCATGTTGATTCCATATGTGTATAGGATATCTTGGTGGCACTGCTCTTCGTCTGCCTCTGCGTGGGATGCCGGTAACGTAAGTTGCATCGAAGTACTCGACATACTCTTTCATGTCTGGAGGAGCGCTGCCTTTCAAGCTTGCAAAGTAACACTCTACATCACCGATTGGCACAAATGCCAAAGCGGCAAGCATGTGCGTGAACTCTTTTATGGATCTATCTTCTTTATCATTGTAGGCTGCCTGTAGACCTTTTGTTTGAATTTGTCGATACAAGCTCTGGCCCAAGTGAAAAAAGCACGCACATAGCGCCGCATAAGGAAATACTTCTTTGCAGGCATTTATTATCGCAAGCTCAAAATCGCACATGATTGCTTCGGGTGCACAATTTCGTATACCGTACTTTTCAGCTGCTGACACGATGGCACGTAGGACCGATGCATACTGTTCACCTTCTTTTGATGAGAGCAATGCATACACAAATGGCAATGCAACAACCTCTCGTTCGCCTCCATCAGAAGCTCTCGACACCGTTCCTAGTACTGTGAAAACTTGGGTGAATATATGAGGAGCAACCTATAAAATAAAAGTTTATTGTAGGAATAGTTTCACTTTAATAACCTTGTTTACTTACTTTAAATGTTCCGTCGACGAACCACATTTGGCTTGACGACAATAGCTCGAGATTTTTTTGTGTTGCAAAAACAAGGACTCGACTTTCTGCTGGCTCATTATCGTCTCTTGAATCATAAATTAAAAATTGATCACCAGTTGCCGTTTTTCTATAATTTTCAGGAATTTCATCCAAATCCGCGAGTGAAGTTGGACTAGGCGGCACATTCTTTTTCTTGACTCTGCGAATCATTCTTTTCAAATGTTCTCTCTCGGGAAGCTGACTGAGTACTCCAGATGCAAATCCTGCCAGTTCTTCTCGCAACATTGCAGCTGGGGGGTCTGGATGAGTCTCAGCCCTGTGTTTTAAACTAAATTTTCGTTTTTCCCCTTCAGCTTCTTCGCGGTTGGGGAGATGCTCATGCGGTGATGTATCCGGGCCTTGTATTACTACAATTTGCCCTCCTGCACTCCGAGTTAATGTCACGGCTCGGGCTGTACACTCCTTACTCCTTACTCTTTTATAATTCCAATGCGTATGTACACCGGCATCTTTCGATTTCACGTACACGAAACCGTCCAAAAATAAACGATGAGAACGACCAAAAACAATGATTTCCGGTTCACTATTCATTTTACTTAAAAATTTTGAGTTCTTGTCACTGATAATTTGTCGCCGCCTATACTGCTAATTTTGTATGATTAGGTTATCGGCAAATAACAAAACATATGAAATTCGTTTTTTTTTCTATTCGGGGGAAACGTCGTCGGGGGTTCCGTTTTCGGGGCATTCGTCATTCGGGGAGTTTTTCGGGGGATTGGCGATTCGGGGAAAAGTATTCGGGGAAATGGTAGGTAATCGTTATTTTTTATTTCTTAGTTTAGACTTTAAAAAAAAACTTAAAATTTTAATTGAACGCCAATTGTAAATTAACGCATAAAAATAAGTTAACTTACAAAAGTACTTTCATTTTTTCGTAATTATGAATGGTCAATTAATGTTCTTCTTGTTAGCCTCTTTGCAACATTTATGTCATCTCCTCTGCAGCATTACTTTTCATGTGTCTGGAATATATTTAAGTGCATCGGCGGGATGTTCAAGGAAGCAAAAACTTTAGTGAAGTATGAATTTCCCATACCTGCATTCAAAACACCTGCGAAAAGAATAATATTATTGCATTTGTATCTACTTATTATGAGTTTTAAATATTCTTTAGAAATGGTACAAACCCATTACAGCTTTTATATTTATATCATAATGTCGTTTCTGTTTAGATACTTTATGTCATTTATCACTATCAACAGTATTCAATGATTTGCACTTTCGACATTTGATAATAAATGTCAACGCTAAACCAAATTTCTTCTCGTCAACGGTATTACTCAAAGCTAATACAAATTAACATTTTTTTTAAATAATTCAAAAGCCAGAGTTTTGAAATGAATGATTCGTCGACCTTCGATAATTTTGAAAGGAGAATCGGCTTCAATTTCATTATAGCACACTGCTCTAATATTATTTGACAAAACTGAAGTTTTGAGGTTCCGTGCACTGTTTTTTGTGCCGTAAATTGTTTGAATGTTTTTACCTACTCTCTGTGCAATAAGACACGCTTTGTATACTCTTTCGGTTACTCGTTTTTCTTTCCAATAATATCTTGGAACTTTACTACCTTGCACATCGATTTGTTGTTTTACTTTCGACATAATTAACACAACTTAATATCATAGTTGTGAGGTTTATCGAGTAATTCTGAAACACACTGCTGGAGGTGTATGCGTGCGTTCATGTATACTCACACCAAAATAGGCGACGTGGTGTTGCCATATCAGTCACCTCACAATTAAAATGCAAGATATATTTTGTTTTTATTAGCGTATTATTGCTATAACTCCCTTAAGTTAGGTTATCTTTTGCATATTTTATACATACGTACTTTTATCACAATATTTTTTTGTATGCTCAAGTGTTTGACAGTTTTGAAATTAAAGGATTTCTCTTTTAACATTCAGTCATTTGAATTTAATTACTATAATTATATTAGTAATCTTGATCTTAGGAGTCATCCCTATAAATAAACTACACACTTATTTTATTATAAACGTTTCGCAATTTTATTTATTGCCACCTCAGTACATCTGTTGAATATATATATATATATATATATATATATATATATATATATATATATATATATATATATATATTTTTTTTTTTTAACTGACAAATTATGTTTTTATCTAACTGACAAAAGATTGTTAATTTATTTATATTTATTATTAGCCAGAAAAATTAATATTTATTTAATTAAAGTGTAATGACTATATATGTGCGGAAGAACTTTTAATTTATTCAATTTTATCTACATTACAAAACGTATGTTTATATTATAATACAATACTAATATTGAAAGAATTCATTTATTTATAATAATATATATATTCAACAGATGTACTGAGGTGGCAATAAATAAAATTGCGAAACGTTTATAATAAAATAAGTGTGTAGTTTATTTATAGGGATGACTCCTAAGATCAAGATTACTAATATAATTATCAAACATCAGGAGTGGAAAAAATTAAGAATAATTTAATTACTATAAGTAAAAATCTGTCCACTTTGTAAATTTCTTTGCTCTTGAAATCATGCTCTCTCTTTTAACGGCAACTATCGACATTAGCAGTATGGAAAAATGATGCCGCTTATTACGGATGCTTAAGACTTTATGTCCATATTTTTCTATGGCAGTTTTTAATTCTTCAATATCTACTCAAGGGTGCATGCTCCATAAAAATACTTTGAAACCCTTACCTTCTTTGTGCCGGTATGTATGAAATTATGTATTTCTTTTCCTTAATGCGCTAACGATTGGTAGTTATTTTTACGAGGTTGACATTTATATTTTAATTTTGTTTTAACTCATTTTTAGTATGTAACTATCTTTTACTGTTTCATTCAGTAGTGTTTTTAATGGACGAATATATTATACATTGTGGATAAAAATTGGAGAGGATTTATTTTTCAACGTATTTGTCTCTCAATTGTATTTTCATCCTCAGTTTGATTTTCTTTATCATCATACAGTAGTTCGTACTTAGTTCTTGATTTACTTAGTCAGTAATCGGGTAATTGGGCTTATTGTTTTATGTTTATATTTTGGTTGTCTGTTGATTTGTGGTCTTCTGCTGTTTACAATTTTCCAAATTTCGCCATAGTTTTTATTAGGAGTAGATTGCCTGCGTTATTACCTTTTTATTATGTGTGGGTAAATACTAATAGAAATTTCATTGTTAGTACACTTGATAGGTCAATACTTTAACTTTTCGGGTAGACCAGAGTGTTCACACGTCTGTTCACCTTGATGATTTAACGCTAAATGTCAGCTATGTGAGAGTCGTTCACGACTTGTTGGTATGGATCAAATTCTTGGTGTGCAATAATCCGAATGTAACTGATCAACTGCAAAATAATGTTCAAGTAAATTTAAATTTTTCTATATTTCATTAAATGCATTATTTCTACTATCATAAAAAATTTCTAGATATTTCATATTACTTAAAATATAATTAGCTTCATTTCTAAATTTCTATATGCAATGTAACATATCTCACAAATATCAGTGTTTTTATCCTGAAGTTGTTCAGTTGTTTATTCGTTCCGAACTGTAACTGTTGGTATGTATACAATTGCCACCAATGTTTTCAACCTTGACAAACGTATCAAAAACCATGCAGCCTCTTGACTTATTTTAACACTTGAGCACCTCACCGTTAAGTTTTCTGATTGTGAGTGCCTCTTCTATATCAAACTCAGGATTTTATTCAGTAATTTCAACATTGTAATGCTGCAATTTACTGATACTTCTATTAGTTTTGTTAAAGTACTCTACAATATACAAGGTGGCCCATTTTAAAGGAACCTCGAAATTTTCTACGGTTGGCATTCTACAAAAAAATTGTTCAGACAAAAGTTGTTTGGGACAATAAGGGACACCTTTCCCAGAAATAGGATTTGACCTTGAGATTTATTTTCATAGTCATTCAAAGGTCAAAGTCATTTTTTGAATAGGAACCTATAATTTTAATCCCGGATACGGAAAGAGCGAGAAATTCAACGTTCAGATAAGGTATTATGTGTAGGGTGCGGTTAACCCCCTCCCCCGCGTAAAGTCATGTAGGGTCAAATTTATTATTTTCTTCATCTATGCACAGGTATGATCGGGCGAGGGTAAGATTAATTGTAATAACCCACTAATTTGGTGGTAATATCTTGCCCCCAACTCAATAACTAGACGGTAATATCTTGCTGCAGCACGATATCGGCCTTGACCGTCAAAATTACCCAGGGAGGTGTTACGTGACACTTCATTGTGTTATAATTGTATTTTGTCGAATAATATTTCGGACCCGAGATTTCCGTTCGGACATAGTATAGCTAGCAGTATTCGTGTGCGCGACTCGGTAGGAATGTGCGGCAGAGGCTGATTCACGCTGCGGCAGCATGCTGCGACAGCATGCTTTGGTCAGCGTGCTTAGCTAGGTAAGACGAGCCGATACGAGAAGCGTAAACGTCTAAAGCGTATGTGCGAGAAAGAGACGGAATGCGAGGACAAAAGATATATAATGAACCGGCGAAAACAACGACCCCAGACAGACAGAGATTAGTCAGTTAGGAGTGAGCGCTCGACTAAGAAGGCCGCATATTTTCCTACTGAAATTAAATCCGTAATAAGAGTTTGAGAATATAATTGTTCAAGTTATAATTAAGTATTAGAAGTACCGAGTACCATTGTTTTTAATAATTTTGTCTAAACGAAAATCATAAGAATTATCATTTTCTTGCGTGTTGCTACACTATTGGATAAAAAAATATATTGGACCAGTTGATCTGATCAGATTCAAAGAAAAAGTGATTGGCCACATCACGAAGCGAATAATATTTTGGACCAATTTATATTTACAATATTAATACAAAGTGAGTAATACTTTTTATGTAACCGAAAAAAATAATAGACATCGCGAGGCGAAAATTACGCGTCTGAGAATTTATATATATATATATATATATATATATATATATATATATATATATATATATATATATATATATATATCTATTCTGCTTAACTTATTTATGTTGTGAAAGAGACTAGAATAAATATTATAATTATAAACGCCTATAAGTGTATCCATATGCTTCCCCACTATATTAAAGAAAATCGCTATTACATTTTTCCTTTTAATAAATAAGCGAAAAACGTTATAAACGTTCAATTATTTATTTTACAAAAACGATATCGAGTGTCGAATTATAATTAACGGGGATTTCATTATTGACGCGCGAACGGGCCGAGGTGCCCGAAAGCCTGACTGCCGCCCGAGTCTAAGGCCGCTCGGCTGTTAAAAAAGCCTTCGTATGGGACAAACTCGCCTCGCGCGAGTTGTCACCTATCAGGAGGCTTCAGTACCCAAACCACGTGAAAATCCAAATCATTGAACGAAGAGAGAGACGTCGACCACGAATTCGCAGAAATCGTCATCGCATTATGAGACAGAACAACGATGATTCATGAATTCTTGTCTTCGTTGGCTGGGCATTCCCACCTTACCGTAATTGGCTGGGTAATCAAAACCTTGCTTTCATTGGTTGGGCATTCCCACCTTACCTTAACTAGCTGGGTAATCAATACCTTGTCTTCATTGACTGGGCATTCCCACCTTGCCTTAATTGGCTGGGTAATTAATACCTTACCTTCATTGGCTGGGTAGCTAACGTCTTGTCTTGATCAACTCAGCATTCTCACCTTACCTAGATAGACTGGACACTCCCTCTTTGCATACATTGGTTAGATTGGTTCACGTGATTAAATGTAGCACGAACACACGTAATGATTAAATCAAAAACGACCTTGATAATCGAACTTTTATTTATCTTGGGTATTGGGTTATTATTATCTTTATTATTATTATTATTATTATTTTTTATTTTTTTTTTTTACTAGGAGTTGCGGAATCCTTTTTGCGGATTCCCCTTAGTCTTGATATCTAAGGGGGTATGTGGGACTCCCCCAAAAAAAAAGACAGGCCTACCAACTAAACCGCCATCTCCTTGGTGTCCTTCCCCCTAGCCAGGGACTATGTTGATATTACTTCTGACTGGAGGTTCTGTCTGTGTTCGTCCGTTCGTGTCGTTCCTCCGTATCTCGTTACGTCGCGTTACTTCGTCTGCTCAGTCATCTGTCAGGCAGCCGTCCACGTTCTTACGTCTCAGTATAGTTTCCGTATAGGTAGCGACTAAGTGCCACCATTTGGGTTCACGCAGCATTAGAGCCACGATGTTATCGGGGGTGATGCTGCCGACCGTTTCTTCCACAGGGTGTCTAGTGGTCCTTGAAATCCTTGAAATCCTGGAAATGTCCTTGATTTTTAATTTTGTCCTGGAAAGCCTGGAATTGTCCTTAATTTTTTAATAACATCCTTGAAAGTTTGTTTAACTGAAGTTTTTTCCAATTTTGTCTAACTAAATTTGCGTTCAAAATGAAAGTTGAAAAAAATTATTTTGAAGTATCTATTCAAGTCTCTATAAGAAATGTCGTATTAGTCACACTAAAAAAATAGTCCAAACGTACACAGCTTTTTCGCGGAAATCGGAAATGCGCCGAGCAACGCCGAGCTAAACACGACACGTATCAGTTGACTTTCATGGGAGTCGCTGCTCAGGTACTCTTTTGCTTTTTTCTTGCTTTCGCGATTTTCGCTATTAGAGTTGTAATAAGTTTGAAATGGGAAAAAATAGAGTCAACAACAAAACATGTACTTTTCAAGACGATTGGCTCGATCAAATAAAATATCCTGAATTTGACTGGGTGAGAAAGTCGTCCGCTAGTAAATCTGAAGTGTTTTGTGTGCGATGTAAAAAAAGTATCAAGATTGACAATATGGGTGTGTGTGCTTTGCGATCTTATGCGGACGGAACGAAACATAAGAAAAATGTAGAAGCTCAAAATAGTAGACAGAATATGTCATCTTATCTTTCATCGTCGCAATCAACAAACTCGTCTGTTGCGGAAAAGGCGCCTGCTGATTCCACTTGTAGTTCGTCGACGGCATGCAGTAGTGTCTCGAATAATGCTCAGTGCGCACAAAACAAATCGATTAGTTCAATAGACAATTACGTGACCAAAGATGACGTTGCAAAAGCAGAAATAATTTGGGCATTAGATCGTGTGTACAGTAAAACGTCCGCACGTTCTTCAGGCGAAACAAGCGAATTGTTTGACTTGATGTTTACCGATAGTGAGATTACACGCAAATTTCAGATGAAGAAAGATAAAATAAGCTATTTGATCACTTATGGATTAGGACCTTTTTTTCAAAGTGAATTAGCAAACAGAGTGCGAAATTGCGAGTTCTACACGGCATCTTTCGACGAGAGCTTAAATAAACATGCTCAAAAAGGACAGATGGACTGTGTAATACGTTTCTGGTCTATAAACAGAGTAGATACTCGCTACTTAACTTCGACTTTCTTGGAAAGCGCTACGGCTGCTGATCTGTTTGGAGCATTTACAGGTGACGTAATAAAGAAGTACGGTCTTTCTTTGAAAAAATTATTGCAAGTTTCATTAGACGGTCTGAATGTTAACAAAAAATTTTTGAAAGATCTCGATGCTTACTTGAATGATAGCGAAGATGCTCCTAAATTATTACATATCGGGCATTGCATTCTTCATATTGTTTATGGAAGTTACAAAACAGCACACAAAGATACCAAATGGTTTCTCGACAAGTTTTTACGCGCTATATACTACAGATTCATAAATCGCCCAGCTCGCCGCGGTGAATACAAAAGAATTACAAACTCTCAGCTCTTTGCAGAAAAATATTATGATACTAGATTTTTAGAAAATTCAAAAGCATTACAGCGTACAGATGATATGCTGGAGCATTTGATTGTTTACTTTGACACAATTAAGGCTGATGATGACAAAAATGATTCGAGAGATAAATTTAGTAACCTTGCTACTATCAAAGATTTTTTGAAAGATGTTTTATTAAAAGCTAAGATTCGATTTATGTTATCAATTATTAGTGAAGTAGAACCATTTCTTACTAAATATCAAACTGACTAGCCAATGGTACCATTCATGAGAAACGATTTTTTTATCATGATTAAAGATTTGATGGAACGGGTAGTAAAAACTTCAGCTCTATCCGCGGTAAAAACTATGACAGACTTAGAGAACATTGATTTGACAGCAAAATCAGATCAGCTGTTACCAGCTGCGTCGGTCAACGTAGGTATTGCAACGAATACTACGTTGTCGGAATTAAAAAAGTCAGGAAAAGTCAAAGATGTGAACATTTTACATTTTAAAAATGAGTGTAGAAAGATTATCATAACTATTTGCCAAATGCTTGTGAAAAAAGCTCCAATTTCATCTAAGTTACTGCAAGGGGCTGCTTGCTTTTCGCCAGAAGTAATGCTTCTTGAGAACACAGCAAAGAGACGTGTCGGAACAGCTCTCACTTGTTTACTCGAAAAGAATCGACTGAATGCACTCGAAGCTGACAAATTGAAAAAGGAATATTGTCACTTAATTTCAAAGGGAGCGGTCAAAGAGAAGTTAAAAACTTTCAATGTTCAAAAGGACAGGCTTGATACATTTTTATATGACATGTTTACAAGTGAAAATGTGTCCGAATGTCTACGTCGATTTTTAAGGATTATTCTTATCATGTTTCATGGAAATGCCAATGTCGAGCGTAGCTTTTCATACAATAAAAATTTTTTAGTTGAGAATTTGAAAGAAAATAGTTTGATAGCACTGAGAAGTGTGCACGATGCTGTACGCGTAGCTGGTGGTGTGAGAAATTTGGTTCGCAATAAAGAAATCACAAATGATATGATAAAAGCTGTTTTGTATTCTTATAAAAATAGAAAGTCAGCTTTAGAATTGAAACAATCGGAACTTGCAAAAGAAAATGCAGCCAAAAAAAGAGCAGCTGAACAACTTCTTGACATCGAAATAAAGAAGAAAAAAATGAAAGAAAGCTTTGACCAGGAACTGAGTATGCTGGACGAAGAAGCAGCTAAATTGAAAAAGATTTCAAAATAAATGTTATTTTATATAGTCTAAAATTATTTAAACTAATTCATATTTGTAAATTGAAATTTTTGCAAATAAATTAATCATTAAAGACAAACTATTAAATTATTCTTTTTGACGGAAAAATTCATCCTTGTAAAATAACATTTTCGGCCCTGGAAATCCTTGAAATGTCCTTGAATTTTACTTTCCGAAATCGCTAGACACTCTGTTTCAGTTCTTGTCTAAGTCTTGTCCAGCGGTCACACGCGAAAAACATGTGTTCCGCGTCGTCTCGGTCGTGTCCACAGTACTTACAATTGGGTGTTCGTAGTCTGTTCATATTGTAGAGGTACCGTCGGAAGTACCCGTGGTCCGTCAAGAGCTGGGTGACGTAGAAATTTACATCACCAAATTTCCTTCCGAGTCACAGCCTCAAGTCCCGTATCAATCGTCTCGTCCAGTTAACACCTCGTTCCTCTGTCCATCGGCTTTACCAAATGTCAATTGTCCTGTCGCGCTCAGCGATTGCCGCGCTCTTTCGTCCTATGTCCGCGCTGCCTCCGTAGATCCTTTTGCGTTCAAAGGCCAGAAGATCCACGGGTATTACGCCAGCCACCACCAAAACAGCCTGCGCAGAGACTGTTCGGTAGAAGCAAGCGATTCGCAGTGCGCCCTGTTTCTGTACCATCATCATCGTCATACAGTATTTTTTTATCTTCAGGGAGTCTGCCCATATTTCCGCGCCGTATAGAAGGATCGAGTGAGCTGTCGCCATTAACAGTCGTCGTTTTCCCGATCTCGGTCCCGTCGTATTTGCCATCAAGCGACTCAAGGATGCTATCCTCTCTGCCGCTTTCCGGGTTGTTTTCTGTATATGAGGCCAGAAGGTCATCTTCGTATCGAGGGTTACCCCAAGGTACTTAACTTCCCTCTTGGTCTCTATCTCGCATGTCCCCACCCTCATGTGCAGTATCGTCTGTATGCGTCTTCTCGTGAGAAGCATAAGTTCCGTCTTTTCTGTTGCGAGTTGCAGTCCGTGTCCTGTCATCCATCGTCCAACTCGTCTCATGGTCTGGTTCAACGTCAGCTGCGCCAGCTCGGGAGATCTCTCCGTGATCACCGCCGCCACGACATCAGCGTAGGCGACGAGGGTCACTCCGAGTGGCATCCCAAGCCGAAGCAGACTATCGTATAGACCATTCCAAAAGTCGGGTCTCAGTATCGACCCCTGAGCCACCCCAGCGGTGACCTGTCTCGTTACCTGTCCTTCGATCGTCTCGTACGTTATTCGTCTGTTTCTCAGATAATCCTCCACGATCCAAAGCAGGTACGGTGGGATCCGAAAGTTGCTTTTCAGCGCCTCCAAGATATCCACCCACCTGGCCGAGTTAAAAGCATTTCTGATGTCGAGCGTTGCTAGCAGCACAATGGGTCGCGCCGCATGGGTGTCTGTCTAGTTCCAGGAAAGAATCAGTCACCTTTCGGATCGCTCCAATCGTCGACCGACCCCTCCTGAAGCCGAATTGCAAATCTGAGAGACCCCCTCCGGCCTGTATCGCGTCCGTCAGTCTCGGTCTGAGTAATTGTTCAACGAGTTTACCAGTAGTGTCAAGTAAACTCAACGGTCGGTAGGCCGAAGGCGTGCCAGGGTCGCCCTTACCTTTTAGGATAAGAACGAGCCTCGCCTCTTTCCACCGATCGCTGAACGTTCCTGTCGTCAAGCATGTATTGTACAGATCGAGAAGTATCTCCGGCCGTAGAGGAGCCACGAGCCAGAGAATCTCTGTCGGTATTCCGTCTGGACCCGGGGCGTTGCCCGTCTTCATTGCATTCGCTGCTCTGATGAGATCCTCAGCGGCAAAGACGGGGGGCGCCGATGCGTCAGCGTCGTCCGTCACATTCTTCCGAATCAGATGCGTCGGAAATAGTTCGTCAACGATCCGTCCTATTGTTTCGGCATCTTTGAGTTCGGGTGCAACTCGGGCCCCTAGTTTGCCGGTCACAATTTTATATCCTGTCCCCCAGGGATCCTCGTTCACCCCCTCGCAGAGCTTCCTCCAGCATCGCGTCTTGCTATCTTGTATTGCTCGCGTCAGCGTCTTTCGTGTTGTCTTGTACGCGGCCTGAAGTTTTTCCCTTTCGGGTCCACCTCCAGCCCTCGTCGCACGTCGCCGATTTGCCAGGCATATCTTGCGTAGCTCGGCTATTTCGTCCGTCCACTAGTATTGTGGCCGTCTTTTTTGTATCTGTCGTCGTTTCGGCATTGTGCTGGTGCACAAGCTGTTCATTAATTTCGCCGTCTCGCCTGTCAGTCTTTCCGTTCTTCGCCGGCCCGTTAGCTCAGGAGGAATCTTCGACCCTGGGGCTGATGCTGCCATCAACTCCTCCGAAAATTTTTGACGGTCAAGTTTGTTATGGTTCCACCGCGGGGGTTGGTAGATTCTCGTTTGTATCAATCATCGTCGAAGACGATGTATTGATGGTCGCTGGCTGTATAGTCCTCGACCACCCACCACCCCCTCAGCCGTGGCAGGATTCTGTCCGACGTCATCGTCAAGTCAGGGATGGAGTCTCCAATCCCTGGTCGTCTGTACGTCGGCGTGTGTTCCGTATTTACTACTGCTAGGTCCAACCTTGCGGCCATTTCCAGCAGCAGTCGTCCACGTCGGTTCGTTTCGTTCATTCCCCACTCAATCGCCCTCACATTGAGATCCCCCGCAACGATGACATCTCCGGGCAGATCCCTGATCCCGTCTTCTAACAGCGTCGCCTTCCTTTCGAACTCCGCCGTGGTGCAGTTGGGTGTCAGGTAGACGCTGACTTAAGTGACAGCGCCGACTGTAGCCCAGACGTAGTCGTCCCCGACTCCGCGGTTGGAGACTCTAAATTGAGCGGCGCCCCTTACCCAGATAGCAGTGGTCTCTGTCTTGTTTGTAATGTATGTCTGGGACATCCTTTTCCTGTATGGTTCACACAGGATCAGAATGTCCGCGTCATGTTCGTCGGCTATCTACGGTAGGAGCATGTCTGCAGTCCTACTTCTGTTCAGGTTTCCTTGTACTACTCTGTCCGTCTTCCGGCACGCCTCCTGCACTCCTCCAGCACGGCCCGGAACACGGCACACCTGCCGTTTCCGGCGAGATGGGCGACGTCCCCATGCCCGGCCTCGGAGCACAGTGGGCAGACCGGTTCTCCTTTGCATTCCGTCGTGTAATGTCCGGATGCGCCGCATTCGCGGTAGCATTTCGTCCTGTCTTTGCCCGTACATTCGGCCATCACGTGGCCGAAGCCCAGGCACCTGTAACATTTCGTCACCGTCAGTCTTTTTCGGACGCGGCAGTACACCCAGCATATTCCGATCCGACCGCGCCGGAGCAGCGCCTCGGCTTCCCGCGATTCCACTTCGCACACCGCCATATACTGCTCAGCGCGGTTAGGACCGAAAATGTGGACCCAAAAGTCTGTGTCTCGCCCAGACTCTCGTCTGAGCGCGTTCGTCACGTCTTCCGGAGTCGCAACGCAGTCCAGATCCATGATCTCCAATTGTACCTTGGAAGTCATAGCCCTGACACTGCCGGCTTCCCCGATGGCCTCTTGGATCTGTCGTTCAAATACGTCGCGTCCATCTAGTTTGTCTGCGTCTACCTGCAGCTTCAATAGGCACAGACCGTTCTTCGTCTTCCTCAGGGTCGTTACCTGTACGTGACTCTCCTTCGGATCGATCGTTGTCCGGATTTTTCGTACGATATCGGAGTACGACGCGTGTGTCCCCGGTTTGACGAGGACAGCGAGTCCCCTTTTCTGGTGGGCCGGTCTGTCCTTGTCAAGTCGATTCCTTGCGTCCGTTTTCTTTTTTGTCTTTTTCCGTATAACGGTCTGCCAGTCTTTGGTCAAATCTGTCGTCGGTGGCCTCTTTTGTGAGGGCTCCGGTGTGGTTCCGGTCAGCGAACGTTTCCGTTTCATCTGTGGCGTCTCTGCGTTATTGTTCGTCGTCGTGCTTGTCTTGTTGCTGTCTCGTCGGTGTCCTTCCGGAGCTGTGTCCATCCGCTTGTGCAGCGCAATGTCCACAGTCTCGAGAATTGTCTTGATTCCAGTTTTCACTGTCATATTCATGTTTTTTTGTATGTTTGCTGCTTTGGCCATTTTTGTCGCCGTCTCTTGTATTAGCCTTAGTAGTTCGGTCATATCTCGTGTTTTGTTTGTCGTGTGTGTTCGTCCTGACGTCTGTTCTTGGTTGTCTGTGGCGGAGGCGTAACTCACCCCGCTGCCGCCACTTGATACACTGTCTGCCCTCTGTCGTTCTGGTATGTTCAACGTATTTTTGTTCGTATCGTTTCGTTTGGTCCTCCTCTTCGCCATGCACAAGGTGCGGCCCTCAAAATACTTGCCGCTGCTCGTGGCCACCGGGGCTTTCACCTGATTGAAACCCGGGATGGTTCCCCCTGAGAAGGGATTACCACTTGAGGTAAATCAATGTTTTCTTTGTGCATTTTCCATAGTTTTCTGTCCCGTTATGCTAGAGGTCCCTCGTGCCGCGACTCCACGAACCGCGCTGGGACAACGCACGGCCCCTGAGGTCCCCCCCTTGTGTGTTTACCCTGTGTGTTCAGTGTTCCCCCCTGTGGTGTGTGCGTGTATGTAAGTGCCCATGGGCAAAACCGGGCTTCGTTCACGGGGAGAGCCCGTTTAGAGAGATCCCCTTCACTCGCTTTCGGGCGGCTCCGTTTATAGGAGTCCCCTACCATTCGCTTTTCGGTAAGACCCGTTTATAGGGTCGCCGAGCATTCACTTCCCCGGTTTGCCAGAAGGCGTGTGTGTGTGTGAGTGTTTGCGTAGTGTGTGTGTGTGTATGTGTATAAGTGATTAAAGGTTGGATACATCGGCAGAATACCATTATCTTTTGCGTCATTTGTGAGCCATATCTTCCTCTTGGCCGTGTCCGTTATGGCGTTGCTGCTCAGAGCATTGACGCGACGGACAACGTTTCCACCGGGCACGTCGTGGACGTTGGGAGCTAGCATTTGCCCAGTGAGGTGTTACCATTCACTGGACCAGCCCGGCATTATTATTATTATTATTATTATTATTATTATTATTAATCTTACCCTTTCTCCGGTGGGATAGGAGAGGGGTTGACCCCACCCCACACATAATACCTTACCTAAACGTAGAATTTTCCGCACTTTCCGAATCCATGGTAAAAAATAGGGGTTCTAATTAAAAAAATTACTTGGTTATTGGAGTTATTGGAGTTGGTTTATTTGGTTATTTAAGTTTTTCGGTTATTAAAATTAATCTTACCCTTGCCCGATCATCCCTGTGCATAGATGAAGAAAATAATAAATTTGACCCCTACATAACCTTACGCGGAAGGAGTGGTTAACCGCACCCTACACATAATACCTTATCTGAACGTAGAATTTCTCGCTCTTTCCGAATCCGGGATCAAAATTATAGGTTCCTATTCAAAAAATGACTTTGACCTTCAAATGATCTTGAAAATAAATCTCAAAGTCAAATTCGATTTCTGGGAAACGTGTCTCTCATTGTCGCAAACAACTTTTGTCTGAACAATTTTTTTGTAGAACGCCAACCGTAGAAAATTTCGGGGTGGTTCCTTTAAAATGGGACACTATATTATAGTACCTACGAATATGTTTCTACGATAAATAAAAAATCATAATACGTTTAATAAGAAAGGATCAAAGAAATTATACCATTTTTCTAGAGAATGTCCTTTGACAAATACTCGAGCTATTGTTCTATCAGCACGGGCAATGAGTATGTAATTTGCATTAGAAGTAATTCCATTACATGAATGCATAAAAATAATCTGTACTATCAATAATTATTATCTAATTTTTTTTGCTTTAATATTTTGTAACATTTTCGTAGTGCTTGAAGTTAAGAGTATTCTTACGTTAGTCTAATGGTATACAGTACCGGCCAATTGCTTTTGCCCATCCGAAACAAAATTGTTCAAATCATAGAAGTTTTATATGTAAGTCAACTATGAACGTACAAATATCAGCGGCAGTGCATTTAAAAGCTCTTAAAAAGAGCTTTCAAATAACGTATACATCAAATGCGATTGATACTCTGCTCTAACTTTTTCTAACGATAATTCAAATTTTTAAATTCAAAACTTTTTTGTCTATCTTAGATTCTACTCTGTATTGTCAAAAAAAATCGTAGCAAAATTTGAGATATGTCATTTTTTTAACTTTTTCTAAGCGCTATCTAAAACGCTCATTGTAAATTCGTCGAATATAATGCGCGTAATTGAGTTTTTCTTAGATATTTACCTCTTTTTTAATTTAAAATATCTCGATAAGTTCAAGCCCCAGAAGGCGACTCCTTATAGATGATTTTGTCCCTTCTTCTAAAAACTAACATAATGGGAGAGAGCGCTCTGAGCGCTCTGAACAAGGGTATAAAGATCAGTACACCAGCTCACTCAAGACATTATTTCGAACGGATTAACCAGCTTCGGATCTCACTGAAGCCTTCCAGCCTTCTATCAGGGATAGAAGTATAACTACCAGTGCCTGCTGCCAAACTAAGAGAGTTTTCAGAGGCATTTCCAGTGGCTTTTTCAGAGGCTTCTCTAGTGGTCTATCTTCTATCAGGGATAGAAGTTTACCTTCAACTACTGGTGCCTGCTGCCAAACTAAGAGAGTTTTCAGAGGCATTACTATTGGACTTTCCAGAGGAATTTCCAGAGGCTTTTCCTGAGGATTTTTTCGGGGAAATTGCTTTTGACTACCAGAACCTGCTATAAAGGCGAGATAGTTTCCAGTAACTTTTCCTGGAACTTTTCCAAGTGGATTTTCTAAAGTCTTTACCAGTGCAGTAATTAAGTGATCAGTGGCAGTGTTTTCACTCCTGTCTTCAAGTCTGCGACTTCTCAACTCAACCGTTCAAGATCTGTTTTGTTTTTTCTCTTATTTTCACCAAGATTAAATCTTATAATAACAACGTTATATTAGACAGTCATGATCGTGAATACTTATCAATTAGCAAAAAATTAATTACTTATTTCAACAATTAAAATTGCATAACGAGATAGCGTCCAGTTTGTACATATTTAGAAAATTAATGAAAACGATTTTTATCCATCTGTTAATTTTATATCAATAAAAGATTAATTTCAAACTTTTTTAAAATTTTTGTTGAAAATTAAAATAACATTGAAAGAGCGATCCAGTGTTAAATATGTGCTCCTACCTGTGTATAAATTCACTCGTCATCGCGGCAAACTGAACTCTGAACCTCCAGCCAAATATCGTAAGCACTATTATGAGTGTAATAAATTCAGCTTTATCCTGAAATGCGCTTTATTCGATCAATGGATAGAACAAGGGTTCGTGTTCTATCCTAGTAGATGGTTCAGTAGCTTTACTTTGAAGACTGATACTTTCTTGAGAAAAAATTAGTTTGAGTCAATTTTCTCTTACTTATAATACCCTTATAATGTAACAGAAGCTTAGAGAATTTTTCTATGTTTTTATTACAGTACTATTCTAGCCTCATCTAGATAGTGTTGATGAAACTTAAAAAAATCTTGTATGGTTTTGAGAAAAATAACTGTATATATTAAGACCATAAGAGTTATACGAAAAATTGTCTAGCTGTAGGTAGTTTTATCAATCATTTCATTGCTCTCCCGAAAAATTTTTATTTTGATCTCAAATTCATTTGTTGTTATATTTTATAACGAATCGTTTGTATATTCGTTATGTCTCTCTCTCCCCAAGAAGCCAGTAACTAATATATTTAATAATCATTATAAATTACCATATCGTTTGAATAGTTACAGCATTACGGACGTCAGCGAACTGGTAAGCGACGCGACTTGCGTACGATAATCGATGTCGACTCGCGGCGCGGACCTCGCGGAGAGACGCTTCCTTGCGAGGAGAGAGAGAGAGTTTCGAAAATTGATATAGTCCGTTTTCGACGATCGACGGGTTAACGTTCCTCGTGCGAGTCGTCAGGAGTATTTTCGACTTCCTTCTGGCGAGCCGAGGCCTACCGCGAACATCCAGCCTTACACGCGCCTACGTACGCTGCATACACCAGAAGAGAGGCGTTATTGCGAGTCAGCCAACCAGCGGAAGCGAATACGCAGCAGAGGCGAGCCCGCTATCGTGTGCCCTCGGTTTGCGGGTTAGAATAGGTGTACAAGCGGCTATACTGTAAGTACCAGATCTAGTACCTTTCTTCTCTCTCTATACCGCTCTCTCCCTTTTTGCGTTAACTGAGCCGCTCGTTTACGCTCGCCTTTTCTTTTGTACATGTTGCGCCGCGGCCACGGTTGGTACCGGCAATTCCTCTCTCTCCGCGAACGTGCTGTCGCTTTCATATATTCGTCGTATCTGAGACGAATAAGTGCGGTTTGCCGTTCGCGAACACCCGGCTCCTACGAGGCGATTTCGCTGTTACTTGCTTCGACGAGGTTAAGCGCTGTCGCTTCCACGTTCGAACGGCGCGCGCCGGTTCGCTGTCGCCAGTGTGCACAGCTCACAACAGAGCGAGTGCTTGCGCGACCTTAACCGCGTAGCGCGTGCGCAGTTCCGTTCGCTTCACTGTCAAACTATTGCGAGTTTGTTGCGTTGCGATTAACATTGTTTATATCGACGCGTTTCGATACTATGTATTCCTTTGTTGCTGATTAAAATTTATACGCCTCTACTTTTAATTATATTCAAGTGCTTATTGTCCGCCGACTCCCCGTTCCTTGAATTGCGATTGTGTATGCGACTGTACACGCGCGAATCTCTCTCTTTGGCCGTCGCTCATCTTCACGCGTAGCCTACGACACTCTCCGCGGGCCAAGCTTTCTGACCGAAAAGGAGGCAACTGAGCTGCTGGACCCAGGACACCCGGTGCAGGAGCACCGCGCCGCCCTGGAGAGCAACCTAATTTATTTCCCGCGATTTAGATAATATATAACTGTTCCTGTCCAGGCGAAGCTGAGCAGAAACCCCGTTATAATTTTAACGTTATTGTATTATTATTACTTGATGCGCATTATTGCATCTGTTTTTTCGAATATTACCGTAAAATTATACAAAAATGTAATTAAATTCTTATTCATATTTCCGAGACTGATAATACAATTATTTTTAGAGCAATTATTTTTACCTATGTATTTTTCATGACATAAAGAGCTACAATATATACGTAAAATTCTGCATTTGGTATAAAATATCTTGTTCTATAATGTTCTATTTGGGGGGAGGACTGGTTTTAGGATAAAAAACACTTTTGCGAATTTTTTTTTTAGATATATGAATGAAGAAAATTTATTCAAACCTCTTATACATTATAAAGTATCGTTTAACGATATTCTGTAATTTTTTCAATGAAAAATATCAAGAAATAAGTCGGTGACAGAGCTTTTTCGAGAACGCCTTTTGAAAAAGATGATATACAGTATTCCTTGTATCTCAGCCAAAAATTACCTAAAATAAAAAAAAACGAAAAATGTTCATTAAACATTAAAATATCACCAAAGCAAGCCTCGAACGGTCTTTGATTGTTATTTTTTTCAATTGAAAAGTTTTTAGTTATTTGAAGCAAAAAAGCCATTTTTCACTAAAATTTCCATTAGTTTGTTGCTGGAAAATCCAAACCTCCTTAATTTAAAAAATAATTATAATATCTACCATTAGGGCAGGCCTTTTATATACCAAATATTTATACTAAATTTAAAAAGAATTGATCGAGTAGTTCTTTAATTACAATGGATACGCATTTTGAAAAGCGACTTCGACAGAAACGCGTTTAAACTTTAGAAACTACAAAAAAGTGACGAAAAACATTTTTTCAACTTACATCGAGTCAGCGATTCCAACTCTATAAAATATATTCCTTGCATTAAGTTTGTTATCTTTGGCTGCTTTTTTAATAAAATCATTTTTTTGAAAGTGTAAATGAGTAAATCTCCCTCGAGCCATTTACGTCGACAGGACGCTTTTTCGACAGTTACGTTTGAATATTTGTCATGCAATGAATTGGAACAAACAAATTTAGGAAGCACTGTTCTCTACGTTCTTATATTTATGTTCTTATGGAATTTTGATGAGAGTAAATGGTTTTTCAGAAAAAAATTTATGTAATTACGGAAAAAATTTATCATTCCAGCCGCAAATCTATATAGGCCGTGATCTCGAGAGATTTTTGACATATAAAAAAATGTTAAGAGAACAAACAGTTGAATAAAAATAATTCGACTAAAAATCTTGTTTCTTTTTATTTTTTACTTTTCGATGGTAAAACTTTTTACCAGCATCACGGAAAAAAGCACCCTTGAAAACATAGAGAACAGTGATTTCTATATTTTTTAGTTCAAATTCAGTAGATTGCAACCTGTATCCGTTAATGGGTTAAATCATTTATCACTTTTAAAATTTGAACTAGGGTTCTCAGCTAAGCAACAGGTATACCTATGATACCGGTATACCTATATTAATCCATTAACGACCAAAGAGGTCAGTTTTTGGACATATTTTTGATCGCAAAATTCATTTCTAAAACGAAACAATAAATTGATCCAGGGTACCATACCTTATGTTTTTGGGTGTGCTGAATCTAAATCCGGGCTTAAAATTCAAAAATTTTGCTTACAGAATTAAATATGGCCGATTTTTTATAAAAAAATAAGGAAATTTTGAAAAAAAAAATTTTATGGTATTTTTTTTCTACCATAACACATGTCAATCTCGAAATCTTTCTTCAACCATTAGTGCACAAAATTGTTGAACTTTAACAGAAAATTTTTATATTCAAAGTTTTTTTTCCAAAATGGCGGAAAAAATGCCAAAATCTGGAAAAAAAATACGTTTTAGGTTACTATTTATTTTCTTAAAAACTATGAGGTTCGGGAAAAAACTTTATATTACAAAAATGACTTATAATTTGTCAAGAAAAACTCTGAAATTTTTTGAAATTTTTTTTTAATTTTTCAAAAAATTAAAAAATTGAAAATTTCACAAAAATTTCGAAAAATTCTGTAAAAATTAAAGAGTATTCTTTGACTAATTCTAAGACATATTTGATCTTATAAATTTTTCCCGAAAGCCTATAGTTTTCGAGAAAAAATTCTCAAACAATTGTGGAAATTCTATTCAACCGTTTCAACTTTTGGAATTTCATAAGATAAGTTGGGGTGCAAATGTACGGGGTTTCCATTCTCCATGAGGTCAGAGGAAAAAATCGTATTACCTGAGTATTACTTGAGTGCTCATAACATTTATATTTAGATTTTACTCTCAGCGTAGCCCATCTCTTCTCTTAGAAAAGTTTTACCAAAACCTATTTTGGCAGATCGATTGAAGTCAATAAACATAACGTAATTTTTCAACTCAAAAGTTATTCCAATTCATCCTTTGAAATTAGGAGATTTTCTTAACACTTTCGTGTTTATACTAGCAATGCCTCGAAAAAGATCGAGAAGTGCTGTTTCTTCTGAATTTGGAAGTGAATCTGAATCATGCACCATAGACGATAATGAAAATTGCATGATACCAAATGCAGAATATTCTGGTTCGTTAGATTCTGAAAATGATTCAGATAGTGATTCAGATAATTACCGTGATGAAAAAATACCGAAAGCTACTTACAAGAGAGTTTTAAAAAGTTATCAAGCTGATCAAGCTAAGCTTGAAAAAGATCATAAATTTGATTGGGTAGGTGGTGAAAAGATATATTCTGACATAATTGAAGATAAAATATTATTTCCTAGATCTACAAAAGAAAAAATTAGAAAATGTGATCCAAAAGAACTGTTTGAACATTTTTTTTCTATTGAAATGAAAAATTATATTATCGATGCATATAAGGAAAATCATTTTGACTTATCATTAGTCGATCTAAATACATTCATTCGAATCACTATAACAAGTTCATTCAATAAACGAAAATCTCAAAGAGATTATTGGTCAACTGACCCTTTTTTATCTTGTGAAAAAATTTCTTCAGCAATGTCACGATCTCATTTTGAAATGATAAAGTCTAAATGAAATACTCAAAGGCCAAAGATAAAGATCCACAAGATAAGGCTTGGCGAGTTCGTGCTTTGTTGAAACTGTTTCAAAAGAATATTCTGAAGTTTGGCTTTTGGAAATCAGCTTTATCAGTGCATGAAATGATGGCTAAATCGTATGCTAGAACGTGTTTGAAACAGTTTATACGAGGAAAACCTACACGATTCGGTCTTAAATTTTGGGGTTTGTGCGCTGCTAATGGATACTTATTCAATATAGATTTATACTGTGGAAAGAACTCTGTAATAGGAGATAAGTTATCTAAATGCGCTTTAGGATCTCGCGTGGTTTTACATTTATTGAAGCCTTTTTTTGAATTGACTTCTGATGCAAAAATTCCTCTTTATCATCTTTATTTTGACAATTACTTTACAAATTTGGATCTTGTTGTGCATTTAAACCGATTAAAATTGAAATGTACTGGAACTGTTAGAGACAATCGTGTCCCAGTAAAAAATGTCATTCATAAAAAGGCATGTGGAACATATGCAGTAAAGCATGAAAAAAACTCTGGAATAAATTACATCACGGTTATGGATTAAGAGCCAGTATCAATACTATCTACAGCTGCAGGGGTCACTCCATTATCATCAGCAAAGAGATACAGTTCGATCGAAAAAGAAAAAGTCGATATACCAGTTGCGCAAGCTTTTCACCTTTATAATCAGTCCATGGGTGGACTTGATGTACACGACGGTCACTGTAACAATTTGTTGCCAAGTATTCGTTTAAAGAAGTGGACGTGGGTGGTTTTCATTAGACTTATCCAAGCAGCAATTACAAATGCAGTTGTAATATTCAATGCTACTGTGTAACGGTCCTATCTATGAGCTGTTTATTAAATGACTGCAACTAGTCTAACGTATTTATCTGTTAGTCAAAACAATACATTAAGCGGCGCTACCTCACTGTTTACGCGACTGTATACAAATAAAAGTCGAGTCAAAACAAATAGCGTGACGTCACAAATAATAGACATAGATATAATGAACCATAATATTGAGAAAAATATGTTAATTATAGATAATTTGAATATAACAAAGTATCAATTATATAGATTTTAACATACAGATTCACAATATCTCATTTAATTATAAATTTATAATGAATATCGATATGTAAAGTTAATTTATTTATTAACATATGAAATATTAGAAAAATATAAATAATTTATATGTAAAATGAATAAGCATAGAACATGAGTAAGAATTGGTTTCATTAATAACAGCTAAATAACAACTGTTATTAATAAATAAACAAATAATAATTTATTTAAACAATAAGCTATATATAGAACGAAAATATTAAGTTAATACTTGATAATGACAACTTTATGATTTAGAAATCTTAGATAATTAATCTCATAATCGCATATTAAGATTAGAAGAAAATCGTTACAAATATGAAAAATTAGTCATAATTCAAATGTTATTAATTAATTTAAATAATTAATTTTGGAAAATACTTCCAAAATTAATCAACTTTAAGGTTATATGAAATTTTAACAATTTTCTATTGTAAATAATGTAATATCACGTTAATTAACTTTATTAGTTAATAACTTTTGACAACACTATTGGCGATAATTGTATATTGTATAAAATCAACAAATAACTAATTCTGTAAAATTTATACGTGTTAAAAACTTAATATTAATGGCTATTTACTTGTAAATTAAGAAAAACCATTTCTCAAAATTCGCGAATGTATCTCGAATTTTCGATGAAATCTCTCCTGCAATAATAAGCGGGAAAATCTGTGTATAAATAGGCCCACCTTTGCACAGGCTAGAGCATTCACTTCTAGCCTTGCAAAGTGAGCGCATGAGTTTGAATAAACTTGGATTAACACCTAAGTTCTTTCTCTCATTGTGATTTACTAAGCAAGACTAACCTTTCCTTATAATTTGAGCTCGACTTATAGAACATCTCGCACTATAAGAAACTTGGGCCGAATTATATCCTATCCAAGAAAGACTTTAGCTCTGCTTATGGGACAACTCGCACCATAAGAAACTAGGGCATTGTCTGACTTTCCTCAATATTTTGCAATTACTTATATATATTTGATTTACTTAATAATTATATTTGTTTCATTTATTTATTGTCTTGAAATTAGAGTAAAATCATCGGAAACAAATTCTTACTCATTAGCTACATTACAAGAGTTCGAATTATTTTTTAAATGTGATGTTCGTATCACTTATAAATTAAAATAATTCGAACTCTTGTAATGTAGCTAATGAGTAAGAATTTGTTTCCGATGATTTTACTCTAATTTCAAGACAATAAATAAATGAAACAAATATAATTATTAAGTAAATCAAATATATATAAGTAATTGCAAAATATTGAGGAAAGTCAGACAATGCCCTAGTTTCTTATGGTGCGAGTTGTCCCATAAGCAGAGCTAAAGTCTTTCTTGGATAGGATATAATTCGGCCCAAGTTTCTTATAGTGCGAGATGTTCTATAAGTCGAGCTCAAATTATAAGGAAAGGTTAGTCTTGCTTAGTAAATCACAATGAGAGAAAGAACTTAGGTGTTAATCCAAGTTTATTCAAACTCATGCGCTCACTTTGCAAGGCTAGAAGTGAATGCTCTAGCCTGTGCAAAGGTGGGCCTATTTATACACAGATTTTCCCGCTTATTATTGCAGGAGAGATTTCATCGAAAATTCGAGATACATTCGCGAATTTTGAGAAATGGTTTTTCTTAATTTACAAGTAAATAGCCATTAATATTAAGTTTTTAACACGTATAAATTTTACAGAATTAGTTATTTGTTGATTTTATACAATATACAATTATCGCCAATAGTGTTGTCAAAAGTTATTAACTAATAAAGTTAATTAACGTGATATTACATTATTTACAATAGAAAATTGTTAAAATTTCATATAACCTTAAAGTTGATTAATTTTGGAAGTATTTTCCAAAATTAATTATTTAAATTAATTAATAACATTTGAATTATGACTAATTTTTCATATTTGTAACGATTTTCTTCTAATCTTAATATGCGATTATGAGATTAATTATCTAAGATTTCTAAATCATAAAGTTGTCATTATCAAGTATTAACTTAATATTTTCGTTCTATATATAGCTTATTGTTTAAATAAATTATTATTTGTTTATTTATTAATAACAGTTGTTATTTAGCTGTTATTAATGAAACCAATTCTTACTCATGTTCTATGCTTATTCATTTTACATATAAATTATTTATATTTTTCTAATATTTCATATGTTAATAAATAAATTAACTTTACATATCGATATTCATTATAAATTTATAATTAAATGAGATATTGTGAATCTGTATGTTAAAATCTATATAATTGATACTTTGTTATATTCAAATTATCTATAATTAACATATTTTTCTCAATATTATGGTTCATTATATCTATGTCTATTATTTGTGACGTCACGCTATTTGTTTTGACTCGACTTTTATTTGTATACAGTCGCGTAAACAGTGAGGTAGCGCCGCTTAATGTATTGTTTTGACTAACAGATAAATACGTTAGACTAGTTGCAGTCATTTAATAAACAGCTCATAGATAGGACCGTTACATAGCCCCCTCTTGAGACTGAATAATTTTTGATAAGAAGTCTCATGAATGAGTTCCTTATGAGCTTTTTATTGATATTTTTGTTTGTTTTTTTATATATTTTTTCTTTATTTCTTTATTAATACAATTATAAAAAGTTTCCAGGTGTCGGTGGCCGTTCTGGTTGTTTTGAATTCATTTTCTTTTTTATTTCCTCGATTTTTTCCTTTGTCTTAGTGATCTTTGCAGCCAGTTTATCAATTTTCTTTTTGATCCTTCGCTTTTGTTTCCTCGAGGTTTTAGGTGAATGGGTGGAGGTCACTTGAGCTGTGGAGCGTGGTACACCTGATGGTAGGAAAGAAATCGTAGTTTGTTTTTGTGTTTTTGCCTTTGCCATCCAAGTAGGCTTGGATGGTGTCTGTGTGCTTTTGCACAGGGACCAAGGCACCATATTCTGAGATGGCACAAAAGGTCTGGCTAATGGTGCTGGAATGTAGTGTTTCAATACATATTGATAATGATGTATATTTTTATTGAAATTATTTGCACGTTTTATAAGTTTATTGTGCATTTTTTTCTTAATATTTTCTACTTGATTATAATTTGTAGGTGCCTTTGTTTTGGTGTCAGGTATCCACCGATGCCAAAATCTATCTGGTTTTATATGTAGATGAGCTTCTATAGGAGTTGTTTCAATTGTTTCATGATATACACAATTCATTATTTGTTGTATTTTGGGAATTAGTGGAGCCCAACCTTTATGATTGTCGTTAGCATATGCTCTTAAAAATCTTCCCAGTTCTCTATGTATTCTTTCTACAATATTGCTTTGTGGATGTCGAATACTAGAAAATACTAATTTTATGTTATTGGCTAAAAGCTTTTCTTTCCATGCTTTAGCTGTGAACTGTGTTCCATGATCACATATGATTGCTGATGGTTTACCATAATTTGGTATATAATGTTCAAATATCTTTTTAATAGTAGTATATGTAGTTGATCTTTTTATAGGATACATTACTACAAATTTACTAAAGCAATCTATTGTGGTTAAAATGTATTTAACCCCTCCTCGTGAAGTTGGCAATGGTCCATAAAAATCTAAAGACAATAAATCATTTGGTTTTTCAACTAATATAGGCTGCATTATAGATAATATCTTCTTCGTATAATATTTTGTACGTTGACAGAGATCGCAGCGATTTATAGTTTTAGCTACTTTTTTGCGAAGCTTATAAATATAGAAATTTTCTTGCAACATTTTTGTGATTTTCCTAGATCCAATATGATCATATATTTCATGTATCTCTTGGACCAATTCTTGAATAATTATTTCTGGTAGTAATAATTTATTGTTAATTTTATCTTTTTTATAGACTAAATTGTTATAAACTATATATCTATGGTTGAAATTTTCTTTATTTCTTAAATTTTGTGTATAACCATCATTTTGTTGTAATGACTCCATATTCTTGAAGTATTTTATTAAATTACGTGAAGGTTCTTTCATCAACATAGCAATTTCAATTTCATCTGTATAATTATTACTGCAGTCTGTGATATATCTAGATAGAAAATCGGCAGCTTTATTCTTATTTCCTTGTAGATACTCATACGTAATGTTGTAGTCTTGAAGAAACAAGCACCACCTCACTAATCTAGCATTTGTAAATTTACAAGTCGTTAAAAATTTCAACGCTTCGTGATCTGTACGAATAATTATTTCTTTCGCACCTCTTAGATACGTTTCTAATTTTAAACATGACCAAGCTACAGCTAATAATTCTTTTTCAGTAGTAAAATAATTTAATTCTGCTCCTTTTAGAGTTCTAGATATAAATGTTATAACTTCTTCATCACCTTCATTATTTAATTGTGACAAAGCAGCGGCTATAGTATGATAACTGGCATCAGTAGTTAATATGTAAGGTTTATTAGGATCAGGAAATTTTAAAGTGATTGTTTCAATAAATATTTTTTTCACATTATTAAAAGCTGTTTCATGCTCAGGTAACCATTGATAGCCTTTACTTTGTTGCAATAAATTCATTAAAGGTCTACATATTTCAGCATAATTTTTTGTAAATTTTGTATAGAAATTAACAAAACCAAGAAAGCTTTGCAAGCTTTTCAAATTTTTTGGAGCTTTATAATTTTGAATTATTTCTAATTTGCTTTTTTGAGCTTTTATACCTTGTGGAGTTATAATGTGTCCCAAAAATTCAATTTCTTCTTGAACTAATTTAGACTTTGAAAATTTCAATGTATAATTATCTCTACGACAACGTGTAAATAATGTTCTTAAATGATAAATATGTTCATTGAAGGTTTTAGAAATACATAGTATATCATCCACAAATGGTATAATAAATTGTTTTAAATCGCCAATTGACAAATTTAAAGCTCTCACTAAAGCTGCTGTACTAGTACATGTACCGAAAGGAACTACATTAAATTCGTAGGTATTGCCCTCGATAATAAATGCTGTATATTTTTTACTTTCTTCTTCGAGAGGAATCTGCCAAAAACTACTTGTTAAATCAAAACTAGAAATAAACTTTACTCCGAAACAATGTTGAAAAATATCATCAATATGTAGTGGGGCTTCATAATCTTTAACTAATTTTTTATTCAATTTTCGAGCATCTAAACAAAATTGCACTGATCCGTCTTTTTTAATGCTTATAACAATTGGATTAATATAATTACTAATTGATCGACGAATAACGCCATCTCTTAGCATTTCTTTGATTGCAATTCGAACATTTTCTCGATAACTTAACGGTATAGGATACTGTTTTGAGAAATATGGCTCTTTATCTTTCAAAATCAATTTATGAGTATATACTTTCAATAAACCTAATTTTTTACGAAATACATCTTTAAATTCGTACACAAGCGAAGCTATCTCATTTTTTTGAGCATCGGTAAGGTTAGAGCTTTTATCAACTTTCTCATTAATTTCCCCTCGAGTTAGATTATCAGAATCATTATTTGTGATGCCTGCATCTATTTCATTTCGAGTTAGATCAATGAGTGATGGTATGTCATTCCCAAAATCCGAGACAGTATCATACTGAATAGTTAAGCTTTGATATGTACTTTCATCTATAAATGCATCGTTATATTTCATGTTTTCCAAAGTATTATTAATTTCAAAATATATTTGCACTTTAAATGTGTCAAGTTTGAGCTTTATATTTTTCATAGTATCATAACCGATAATACAATCTTTTATTAATCTAGGAATAATTATGAAGATAATATCAATGTATTGACTACCCCATTTTACATTCAAATAAATTTGTTTTTTCAATCTCACCGATTTTTGGCCTGTAGCTACCTTAATAACGTGTCCACTAATCGGTAAAGTTGGTTTATCTTTAAAATTACTTAAGTTTTGATTGTAAAATTCTTCTGAAATAGCAGAAACTTCACTACCCGAATCAAGTAGAGCTTTTACTGGAATTTTTTCTAATAAAAGAAATATTTCAGGACAAATTCTGCCCCCATTGCTATTATCGTTATTTGATAATTCACCGTTAATTTCATGTCTAGGATCTTCAAAAATAGTTAATAATTCTTTTGATAATAAATCGTTACTTGATTTTATTGTTGCAACTCGTTGCAAGCTTTTGCATTTATCCGATTTCCGAGAAGCAACATTTACTCGTTTCCCGAAGAAGTACTAGGTACATCTTGTAAAATCGGTTTTGCAATATTCTTATTTTTATTTGCTTTATTATTTTTATTATTCGACTTACTATTTTCAATTGTTATGCTATTAATTTGTTGTTCTCCGCCGCTATCTTTTTGAGCATGACGTGAACTAATATAATCATCATTATCCAAAGAAGATAAAACTTTAATAAATTCTGAAATCTTTTTTATATGTCTAGCTTGAACTAATAAACGCACATCTCTATCAAAATGTCGAGATAATTTATCTATTAATTCTTCTTCATCTAGATTTTCATTTATATCAAAAGCTAAATTAATCTTACGTATAGCATAATTATAACGTGATAATTTTCCACCAAAATATTTTCCAAATTCTATTTCGCGAGTAATATTTCTACGTATTTCAGCGTTCCAAAATTTCTCTTTAAATAACATTTCAAAATCTTCAAAATTTCTAATTTCCCGCTGTACTAAATCATACCAAGAAGAATTTACTCCCGTCATAGATTGAGATAACAAACATAACAATTGAGCAGTATTATAATTACTTGCTTGCAAATAACGTTTGAGATCATTTAAATATTTTACTGGTCGATATTTATAACTATCGTCAAAAACTGGACACGTTAAAGCAGGTTGCTTAATAGTTTCAATAATAGTTTCATTAACAATTGATCTATTTTGTTCATTATTCTTAATTTTATCAATATTTTCACGAAGTACTGAAAATGTTTCATTCATTTCCATAGTAACATTATTTTTCGCTCGAACAATATCATTAAAATTATCTTCACATCTATCTTTTAAAATAGCAATAATTTCATTTGACTTTTCTAAATTTGATTCTAAACTCTTAATTATTTGATCCTGTTCAACCATTTTATTCGTTAATCTATCAACTTTATTACTTAAATTGTTAATAGTTTCACAAATTGTCTTAAAATCATTTTGTAATTTAAATTGATCAGTATGAAATGTCTTTAATTCATCTACTACGGCTTTTTCCCATTCGTGCGTTCTTTTTTGTTGCACGGTCAATTCTTTACCAATTAGTGATTCACTAAGTTCGTTAAGAATTGTTTCGGGAGCACATTCAGTAGAATTATACATTGAACGTTTTTCGTTTGACATTGTAATATCAACAAAAAAAATCCAAAGCATACAATTAATTCAACACCAATAATAAATAATATATATAGATGATACTAATTAATCAATTTTCAATAATATATAGGATTTAACAAATAATTGAACAAATTCAAATTATATATCGTAGTAATCAAATTTATTATAAATAACAATACAATTTATGCGCCTGGAGCAGGCCTAGATACTAACATATGTTCTACAGTGTCAGCCAAATGATTTAAATCAGAGCTCATATTTTTCAAACTAGTATCAAACAATTTCATGTTCTTTTTGTAATTATTGCCTAAATTAACAAACGATTCTGCAAGTTCCATATACAATGTACGTAGTTCATTTATTTCTTTTTCTAATGACGCATTCTTACATAGTACTGCTCGCATATGTTTGTTTCTTTTCGGCATAATAAAAAATTTACAATTAAATTACAAACTAATATAAACTAAATAACAAATACTTAACAATAACTAATGTAACAAGAGTCCTGTCACGGTCGCCAAATGTGATGTTCGTATCACTTATAAATTAAAATAATTCGAACTCTTGTAATGTAGCTAATGAGTAAGAATTTGTTTCCGATGATTTTACTCTAATTTCAAGATAATAAATAAATGAAACAAATATAATTATTAAGTAAATCAAATATATATAAGTAATTGCAAAATATTGAGGAAAGTCAGACAATGCCCTAGTTTCTTATGGTGCGAGTTGTCCCATAAGCAGAGCTAAAGTCTTTCTTGGATAGGATATAATTCGGCCCAAGTTTCTTATAGTGCGAGATGTTCTATAAGTCGAGCTCAAATTATAAGGAAAGGTTAGTCTTGCTTAGTAAATCACAATGAGAGAAAGAACTTAGGTGTTAATCCAAGTTTATTCAAACTCATGCGCTCACTTTGCAAGGCTAGAAGTGAATGCTCTAGCCTGTGCAAAGGTGGGCCTATTTATACACAGATTTTCCCGCTTATTATTGCAGGAGAGATTTCATCGAAAATTCGAGATACATTCGCGAATTTTGAGAAATGGTTTTTCTTAATTTACAAGTAAATAGCCATTAATATTAAGTTTTTAACACGTATAAATTTTACAGAATTAGTTATTTGTTGATTTTATACAATATACAATTATCGCCAATAGTGTTGTCAAAAGTTATTAACTAATAAAGTTAATTAACGTGATATTACATTATTTACAATAGAAAATTGTTAAAATTTCATATAACCTTAAAGTTGATTAATTTTGGAAGTATTTTCCAAAATTAATTATTTAAATTAATTAATAACATTTGAATTATGACTAATTTTTCATATTTGTAACGATTTTCTTCTAATCTTAATATGCGATTATGAGATTAATTATCTAAGATTTCTAAATCATAAAATTGTTATTATCAAGTATTAACTTAATATTTTCGTTCTATATATAGCTTATTGTTTAAATAAATTATTATTTGTTTATTTATTAATAACAGTTGTTATTTAGCTGTTATTAATGAAACCAATTCTTACTCATGTTCTATGCTTATTCATTTTACATATAAATTATTTATATTTTTCTAATATTTCATATGTTAATAAATAAATTAACTTTACATATCGATATTCATTATAAATTTATAATTAAATGAGATATTGTGAATCTGTATGTTAAAATCTATATAATTGATACTTTGTTATATTCAAATTATCTATAATTAACATATTTTTCTCAATATTATGGTTCATTATATCTATGTCTATTATTTGTGACGTCACGCTATTTGTTTTGACTCGACTTTTATTTGTATACAGTCGCATAAACAGTGAGGTAGCGCCGCTTAATGTATTGTTTTGACTAACAGATAAATACGTTAGACTAGTTGCAGTCATTTAATAAACAGCTCATAGATAGGACCGTTACAGCTGATGATAGTAAAAAAAAAGTTGGAACTAAAGAATTTGCAATATCAATAGCGGAAAGTCACATTCATGATGCTGAAAAAATAAGGAAAAGCATACAACAATTCGAAAAAAGAAACAGAACAAGTGTTCCATTTGTCCAATAAGAACATATGTGTACTGTGAGAAGTCAATTTGTTTTTTTGCAGTGCATGCATGAAAGCAAAGCATGTCTGATTACAGTGAGAGGCCAGGGAACTCACTATAAAAAAGCACCTCGTAGAGTGAGAGGCGAGAGGACTCACTATAAAAAAGCACCCCGAGGAGTGAGAGGCAAGGGGACTCACTATAAACAAGCACCTTGAAGGAGACATGATTTTACTACGTCCACGCTGTTGTCTCTGGGTTACGCTAAGAGTAAAATATAAATATAAACTGAAAGTAGTCACACTTTAGAGGTACTTACGCAATACTTTATTTAGAACCTCTTGATAAATTAAACTTCGGTACGTCTATACCCCAACTTATCTTATGAAATTCCAAAAGTTGAAACGGTTGAATAGAATTTCCACAATTGTTTGAGAATTTTTTTCTCGAAAACTATAAGCTTTTGGGAAAAATTTATAAGATCAAAAATGTCTTAGAATTAGCCAAAGAAGACTCTAATTTTTCCAAAATTTTTAGAAATTTTTTTGAAATTTTCAATTCTGTAATTTTTTGAAAAATTAAAAAAAATTTTAGAGTGTTCCTTGACATATTATAAGTCATTTTTGTAATATAAGGTTTTTTCCCGAACCTCATAGTTTTTAAGAAAAAAAATAGTAACCTAAAACGCATTTTTTTTTCCAGATTTTGGCATTTTTTCCGCTATTTTGGAAAAAAACTTTGAATATAAAAATTTTCTGTTAAAGTTCAACAATTTTGTGCACTCATGGTTGAAGAAAGATTTCGAGATTGACATGTGTTATGGTAGAAAAAAAATACCATAAAATTTTTTTTTTCAAAATTTCCTTATTTTTTTATAAAAAATCGGCCATATTTAATTCTGTAAGCAAAATTTTTGAATTTTGAGCCCGGATTTAGATTCAGCACACCCAAAAACATAAGGTATGGTACCCTGGATCAATTTATTGTTTCGTTTTAGAAATGAATTTTGCGATCAAAAATATGTCCAAAAACTGACCACTTTGGTCGTTAATGGGTTAATGATAATTGATCAACTGTATCTATAGAAGAGATCATTTTTTTCGAATAATCAATAAATAGTTTATAGTTGTTTTGATGGTATATATCTTTTAGCATTTAACTAATTTTTTCGAATGTGTCGAACTAATACGCATATCGAAAAAAATTAAGGAATGTAAAGAATAGAATATGTAATGTATAAAAAGATTATTTATTTGTGAAAATATATAATTTTTATAAATGATAAAAAAATTCCTTATTGTTAAAATGAAATTGGAAATCTCTCTTACTGTAAGTCTCTCTTGCTACATTAACAAGGATGAGAATATCTTTCCCGAACATGTTAGATAAGGTATTTTTTCGATGAGCGTGCGATAGAGTCATACTTTTAGGAACGGCGTGTTGAAAAACCGACTGTCAATCTTTATAAGTCATACCTTTCTCTTATAAATCCATGATTATTTCCAGATAAAAGTCTTCTGCAACATCCGTTATCTCAAATCTAGTACTTTCATAAAGAGAGTTTCGATAGATTGATCTTGTAGTTGTAGTTATTTCTATTAATAGTATTAATAGTATTAACCTTATCATAAGTAATTTGATGAGATTATCCTGAAGATTAAAGTTTAGAAATCAGAATTTCACTATCACCTAATAACTTTGTTTTTTTAATTATTATAATTGAAGTTAATATGATTGTAGTTCTTTCATTTAGATTTCAACAATATAACATAAATAAATAAAGAGGATATTTAATACGATATAGATAATATCTAATTCATCATTTATTATTTACAGGTTTGGAAAGATGGCCCAATGGAGTGTAGATCGTCGAGACATGGAAAACATGCGAATTACAAAAGTCGGAAATAGTACAATGAAAGTTGTCGTTGAAGGAGAAGAGAGGATAACTCGATTAGGTTACGATTCTCCGCCCCCTGGTCATTATCCAGAAGCTTTGTTAACACAAGGTCCAAGAGGGCTCGATAGCTGGGATGATGTCCATGTGAGATATGATTACTACAAATCTAGAGGTTATTTAAGAGATCTTACTTTGGATGACTACATTAAATGGGAAGAATGGTGGTATAAATACCAAGAATGGTTAGAAGCAGAACGCTATTATGAACAGTGGGCTGTACAATCAGCAAGTCGATCTTCCTCTGGAAGCGGTAGAAAAAGACGTCGCAGAAATAATACAACTCATTAAAAATAATTTAGATTCATAAGTTTGATTATGATTGCTTATATTAATTAATTGAAATAGTTCTATTAAAAGACATTAAATTACCACAACTTATTATGTATAGAAAATATTCAATTTTTCAAGTTATACAATAACTAGACTTTTTAATACTTCAATTAAGTCTTCGTAAATGTTGTTTCAAATTTTTCTATTTCGTGACAGACATCGAACCGAAAAGCTATATGCTATATATTAATTACATACAACACACACACACACAACATAAGTTCAATTGGCACAGCTACTTTTTTTTATCAGAAAATATCTTTGACAAAATATCCTGGCTATTACATATATATTCATACGTATTTACATACGCATATCCATATCACAATCAAATTATACTTAAATAGCCGTATACATAAGTTGTGCCTTATCAGGGAACATTTATTTATTCAGACGCATTTATTACACTCCTCTGCACTTTCTTTAGCCCCCCTAAACTAAATATTAGAAGATGTTTAAAGTTTTTCCTCTCAACGAAAAATAGTTGCAGCTTAAAAGAACTCAACGAGGTTTGAAAGCTCGTTAAAAAAGCTTTAAAATAAACTTTAAAATAAACTAAGTATGATAAGAAAAAGTTAAAAAATGAAATTTTTTATATAGATATAAAAAATGAAATATGAAATATTTATTTTTCTTTCGTCACACGTAGTCAGTTTCCGTTGTAGTTCCGAATATCGGATCTTACAAAAATTTATCAGAATTGAAAGCTGAATATATTCTCTTAAAAATGGTACCTCGATATGTTTCATACTATATATTTGACCATGGCTATAAGTGTTTTTATGAAAAAAATACATTTTTTTTCAATAAATAAAATGTTCAATACTACGCATCATACAAAAAGACTTATTATGGAAATAATGTTTATTTTTATACAAAATATATAAAAATAACGTTAGAATGAGTTTTTGAAAAAAAATAATAATAATAATCAGCCCTTCAATCCAAATGGAAATTTTTTTTTAATTAATACTTTTTAATTTCAATGTATGAAAAGAAATATATTTTTAAAACAATAGTTTCTTGAAAATTATTGTAAGAGAAAAATTTAAATTGCTAAAATTCTGTCAATTAAGGCGTATTTGTAAGCATGAAAACTATTTTTTGGGATATGCAAACAATATTTGTATTTTCAAAATTTTTCCGTCATAAAATTTAATTTCTATCCATCAGTAATTAGTTCATCGTCGTTGTAAGTAAGTATATGTAAATTACAATTAAAAATATGGCAAAGTCAAAGAATTTATCGTTAGTTGTTACCAATCACATTATTGCTTTGCATAAAATAAAAAACATATAACGAGGCAATAGCAGGAAAGGTAAATAGTAGTCGGCGAACTGTTCATTACAATGTAAAAAAATTTACGGATACTAACTGTAGAAAACAATTGTGGCAAAAAATATAAAAGAAAAACAAGTGCTCATGGAGATAAGTACATTGTAAGAACAGGATTACCAAATAGAAGAATGACTGTGCGTGAAATATTATTTGCTGTAACGAAATGTTTAAACAATCTAGTAAGTAAAACTATAGTTTGCAGAAGACTCAAAAAAAAACGAACTTCATAAATGAATAGGTGCTAAGAAACTTCTTTTAACAACTGTAAATGTGAAATAAAAATAAAAATGAGCTAGACAACATCAACATTGGACGATTGATAAATGGAAAAAAGTATTATGAAACGATGACTCCAAATTTGAAATCTTTGGTACCAAAAAGAAAGTTTACGTACAAAAAAGAAAAGGTGAAAAATTTATAAGTGATTATATTGTGTTCAGGATGAAGTATGATCATGGCTCTGTAATGATGTGGGGATATTTCAATGGGATTCAAATTGGAGATCTTGTAAGAATTAAAGGTATTAAAAAAAGAATATTATATTATTTTATAAAATATTATTTTATAAAAAAAGCGCTGTGCCCTCAGGGAAATGTTTGATTGGAATTACATTTATTTTTCAATAAGATAATGATCATAAGCACTCCTTAAAACTATGTAAAAGGGTCATTTCACGGTAACATGGCACACTTTCAGGTCCGACCATCCCAGATCTTTTTCCAAATTTCTCCTCTCAAAGGAGGCACCAACGATAGATGATTTCAGCCCTGAAACACCATTTTCACCCACTCACTGATCTGAGCCATGCTGATGAAGTCAGTCATTCCCATTTTTTTTTTTTTTTTTCAAACTCATACCTCGGCTTTGAATTCCTTTGAAAAAAAAATCGAAATATCATTTTCAACGTAAAATTTCCAGTAGATTTCGAAAAAAATATCAGTTTTCCTGTCGAAAATGATTAAAGTCTTTAAAAATCAAAAAAAAGTTTTCAAATTGATTTTTCACCGTTTTCCCCAAACTTTTATTCCAATTTAATTTTTTTTTTAAAAGAGCGGAAAATTCTACATGAAAAACACTCTTAAAAAGAATGCGGTCAACATTTGTTCATACGTTATAAATAAATTGATGAAAATTAATGAATTAGTAAAATTCAAATTCGACACCAAATTCATAAGGCGCTCTCTCTCTCTCCCTCTCTCCATGTGTTTGATATAACGTAAACAAGTACCGATCATTTGATGAGAGTTCATTGCTTCTGAATCTACAAAACCAGCATTACTTAATCGAAATAACATCAATTCAATTCTTTCTCTTGGAAATCAATTTTAACGGTATAAATTGTTGATATCAAGTATTGTTGAGAATTCCGAAGAAAAATGTCTTTAGCAAGTTTAGTTTTTCCATACGTTATAAATAAATTAACAAAAATAAGTCTTTCTACTACAAAACAAAAAATTTCAAGTCATACTCACTGTGTATTCCACCCATTGCTCTTATTTTTTCACACTGTCTATTTTGTTCAAAAATCCGTTAATTCTATACAGAAAACTATTCATAAAAGTATGGGTGCAATATTTGTCCGAATGCAATGAATAAATTAGCGAAAATGATTTTTTTAACAATAGAGCAAAAAATTCAACTTCGGTATAATAATACACAAAAAGAAAAATATATCAATGGCTTTTCAAGAATGCTGATCTTTATTTGATTTTATGTACTTTCGAATCATTTGATACTGAAACAGTTTTCGTTATTATTTTTGAAGTTGAGTCTACATCTACTATAAATGCATGCGACTGAAGTGTTCCTTTAACCGCTCTGAGATTACGGAATCTTTCTTGCAAAAATTGACTGGTTTGGACGTAATCATCATTGCTGCAGTGAATAAAATCAATCGATTTGAATTTGTTCCGACCCCATTCATAAAACTCAGAAGCATTCAAAATGTTTCTCTGTGACCCAAATTGTAGGCAAGCTCTCCGAGCTTGACTCTTCACCATTCCACCAAGACCATCACACGGTCCTTTTCCATGAGCTGTTGCAAAAAAGTGCCATTCAGCATTCATTCCAAAATCACTATCATGAAGGCATAAATTTTTGAAATTTTTCTTGTTTTTGAAATGTTGAGGTGCTCCATCAGTAAAATAATATATTTTGTTGACGATTGGAATTTTTAATTTAATTAACTCCATCAACCTTTTTTGAAACATGAATACTGAATTGGTATCATGAGTTGTATTTTCTAAAACACCTAAAAAACTAAGATTTTTTAAGGTTCCGTTATCTTTATAATATACGACCGGGGGAAGTATAGCAATATTTGTGTTGTTCCAGTAGAATCCTTGAACGGCATTCTGAATTATTACTGCATAATTCTCAGAAAAGTCTAATGTTACCAACAATTCACCTTCTTTTAAATTATTTTTCAACTTCTGGTAGTATTGACTTTGCGTTTTAGAAACGTAATCATGTTGCACAAGTTTTTCAAGCGATTCTATTAAGGAATCGATGAATTCTGAGAAATTGCTAGAAACATTCATCAGCTTACAGCGATCAGTACTCATCCAAGCTTTGTAAGAAAACTCTTCTATGTCATTCTCTTGGTACACTTCTTCGATGAGCTCTTTTATTTCAGTACTTTTAGGGCAATTTTCGCAAGTACGAAAATAGCAACTTTCTGTTGGCTGCAGACATACAAATTTTTGTAACAAATCACTGTACGATTTGTACTCCCCGTCAAACAATTCATTATTTTTTATCAATGTTTCAAAATTACAACCTAAAACAAATAAAGAAAAACTGTATATTGTAATTGTTTCTAATGTATTAAAATAAAACAGAAACTATAAAAATACCTTCCAACATTAATTTCACATTCTAATGGTACACGCACACACATACGGTATGAGTACCAGCACTTCCAGCAAGAACACAGTGTAGAGGTCTTAATAATGTGAATTTGGTAAATCCTATTTTCAAATCGCTTTCTTTCTTAAAACTTTTATAAAGTTCTTTTAAATTTGACAATATTAATTTTTTCTGCATCAACTTCCTAGTTCCATCAGGCATTTTTATCGACTTAACATCTTTTCTACCAGGCAACTGACGTGAATTATCTTCTCTTTCATAAAAATTTTTGATGAGTTGTTCAATTTCGGCACTCAATCCAGTTTTTCCAGGCACCCTAATTTCAACTTTATCTTCTCTCAATTTTTTCATATCTCTAATCAAGTGGTTGGATTTTAAATTCAAAGAAGTTTGACTTTTTCGAACACTCCAATCTTCCGGTAACAACATCAGAATTTTAATTTTTTTGGATCTATTATTTGAAAAAACAAAATTGTAGGAAAAACCAATAAGATACGATAAAAAATGATTTCCATACTTATCAGTTTCACGTTTGAAGCTTTCTTCAATATTTGTCAAAATTTTATTGTAATCAAGAGTAATTTTTTCAGTTGATAATAACATAGAGCATTCAAAATTTGATTTGAATTTTTTGGTGGCAACTTCATGCACTTCATCTAATTTTTTTTTTTTTTTTTTCAAGGAGTTGCGGAATCCTTTTTGCGGATTCCCCTTAGTCTTTCTGACTGAGGGGTTATATGGGACTCCCCGAAAAAAAGGCCTACCCACTAAACCGCCATCTCCTTGGTGTCCTTCCCCCCAGCCAGGGACTATGTTGATATTACTTCTGACTGGAGGTTCTGTCTGTGTTCGTCCGTTCGTGTCGTTCCTCCGTATTTTGTTACGTCGCGTTACTTCGTCTGCTCAGTCATCTGTCAGGCAGCCGTCCGCATTCTTACGTCTCAGTATAGTTTCCGTATAGGTAGCGACTAAATGCCACCATTTGGGTTCACGCAGCATTAGAGCGACGATGTTATCGAGGGTGATACTGCCGACCGTTTCTTCCAGTTCCTGTCTGAGTCTTGTCCAGCGGTCACACGCGAAAAATATGTGTTCCGCGTCGTCTCGGTCGTGTCCACAGTACTTACAATTGGGTGTTCGTAGTCTGTTCATATTGTAGAGGTACCGTCGGAAGTACCCGTGGCCCGTCAAGAGCTGGGTGACGTAGAAATTTACATCACCAAATTTCCTTCCGAGCCACAGCCTCAAGTCCCGTATCAATCGTCTCGTCCAGTTACCAGCTCGTTCCTCTGTCCATCGGCCTTACCAAATGTCAATTGTCCTGTCGCGCTCAGCGATTGCCGCGCTCTTTCGTCCTATGTCCGCACTGCTCCCGTAGATCCTTTTGCGTTCAAAGGCCAGAAGATCCACGGGTATTACGCCAGTCACCACCAAAACAGCCTGCGTAGAGACTGTTCGGTAGGAGCAGGCGATTCGCAGTGCGCCCTGTCTCTGTACCATCATTATCGTCTTACAGTATTTTTTTGTCTTCGGGGAGTCTGCCCATATTTCCGCGCTGTATAGAAGGATCGAGTGAGCTGTCGCCATTAACAGTCGTCGTTTTCCCGATCTCGGTCCCGTCGTATTTGCCATCAAGCGACTCAAGGATACTATCCTCTCTGCCGCTTTCCGGGTTGTTTTCTGTATATGAGGCCAGAAGGTCATCTTCGTATCGAGGGTTACCCCAAGGTACTTAACTTCCCTCTTGGTCTCTATCTCGCATGTCCCCACCCTCATGTGCAGTATCGTCTGTATGCGTCTTCTCGTGAGAAACATCAGTTCCGTTTTTTCCGTTGCGAGTTGTAGTCCGTGGTCTGTCATCCATCGTCCGACTCGTCTCATGGTCTGGTTCAACGCCAGCTGCGCCAGATCGGGAGACCTCTCCGTAACCACCGCCGCCACGTCATCAGCGTAAGCGACGAGGGTCACTCCAAGCGGCATCCCAAGCCGAAGCAAGCTATCGTATAAGCCATTCCAGAAGTCAGGTCCCAGTATCGACCCCTGTGCCACCCCAGCGGTGCAGTGTCTCGTTACTTGCCCTTCGATCGCCTCGTACGTTATCCGTCTATTTGTTAGGTAATCCTCCACAACCCGAAGCAGGTATGGCTGGATCCCGAAGTTGCTTTTCAGCGCCTCCAAGATATCCTTCCACCTGGCCGAATTGAAAGCATTCCTAATGTCGAGCGTCGCCAGCAACACTATAGGTCGCGCAGCGTGGGAGTGCACTTCATCTAATTTACCTGACATATAATTTTCGTTATCACACCTACATTATTAAAAAAATATATATATCACTCACTGTATACTATTATTGAAATTCAATTCATACCATTTCCTTTTGACAGGACTTATTTTCAAAAGCTTATCAATAGTTACATCACAATCAGAAGAACTTGAAATTTGAGTAGAAGCTAGAGATTGAGATAGTTCTTCACTACTAGCAGATTCAACGACATGTTCTCTCGCTTTCTTTCTGCACGTTGAACATAACCAAGAATCTGCCGTTGCAGACGGAAATTTAAATAGATCTGATTCGGGAAATTTTCTCAAATCACTGATGTTTGTTGAATCTACGACCAATTGTATGGTATAAAATTGTTAGATAGTCATACTGTTTATAAATTATTATATTTAAAAATACAACTAAATACATACGAGATTTGGGTAAATTGAATGAATTGAAACATTCTTTTCTTCTTGCTAAAGACATTTTTCTTCGGAATTCTCAACAATACTTGATATCAACAATTTATACCGTTAAAATTGATTTCCAAGAGAAAGAATTGAATTGATGTTATTTCGATTAAGTAATGCTGGTTTTGTAGATTCAGAAGCAATGAACTCTCATCAAATGATCGGTACTTGTTTACGTTATATCAAACACATGGAGAGAGGGAGAGAGAGAGAGCGCCTTATGAATTTGGTGTCGAATTTGAATTTTACTAATTCATTAATTTTCATCAATTTATTTATAACGTATGAACAAATGTTGACCGCATTCTTTTTAAGAGTGTTTTTCATGTAGAATTTTCCGCTCTTTTAAAAAAAAAATTAAATTGGAATAAAAGTTTGGGGAAAACGGTGAAAAATCAATTTGAAAACTTTTTTTTGATTTTTAAAGACTTTAATCATTTTCGACAGGAAAACTGATATTTTTTTCGAAATCTACTGGAAATTTTACGTCGAAAATGATATTTCGATTTTTTTTTCAAAGGAATTCAAAGCCGAGGTATGAGTTTGAAAAAAAAAAAAATTGGAATGACTGACTTCATCAGCATGGCTCAGATCAGTGAATGGGTGAAAATGGTGTTTCAGGGCTGAAATCATCTATCGTTGGTGCCTCCTTTGAGAGGAAAAATTTGGAAAAAGATCTGGGATGGTCGGACCTGAAAGTGTGCCATGTTCCCGTGAAATGACCCAAAAACTATTTGACGTCCTTGAAAGGCAAAAAAAAACTTACAAGTAACCTTACACAAGTCTAACGCTCCGAATCGACTGAAATTTTGCACACGAGTCAAATGTCAAAAAATATTAGACACGTTTTTTTAGTAGCCATAAATGACTTTTAAGGTCATAAACTACCCCTTGACTGTATAATGAGGGGTAGTAAACGAGTAAAGAAACAACTAATGTTTTCTGTCGGAAAAATCATTTTTTTTAATTAATATCATGAGACCAAAAGTAATTTTAAACTAGATATCTAATAATGACATGAAACTTGCCCTTCGTAATGATTTTCAAGGTTATTTGAAGGTTACCTTTTCTAATAATCCTTTTTAACATGTACGAGTAGAAATCGTTGTATTCAAATTTATAAAAAATATCAATCTTCCATATCATAAATCCGATATCCATAAACCCCAAACTCATAAATCTCAAACCTACAAACATCAAACTTGTATACCCTAAATCTATCAATCCCAAATTAATAAAGTCTAAGTCCATAAATCTTAAATTCCAAACTCACAAACCCTAAGCCTACAAGTCACAACCCCAAATATGTCAAACGTTCAAACCCTAAATTAAAAAGGATAACCTTAAAAATTAAAAAATGACTTTGAAAATCATTACGAAGGTCAAGTTTTATATTATTATTAGATTTCTCGTTTTAAAGTATAAGTTCTTTACTTATTTACTACCTCTGATTACATACTCAAGGGGTGGTTTATACCCTTAAAAGTCACTAACGTCCGTTAAAAAAGTACGTGTCTAATATTTCTTGACATTTTACGTGCGCAAAGTTTCATTTCGATTCTAAGTATTACATTTATTACATTTAGATTTTCGATTTTCGATTTTCGATCGATAGATATACCTAAGTAAAGGTATGTATAGTATATTATATTTGTAGGTATATATACTTATATTGTGTATGTATATGCATTTGCATATGTGTGTACGTTTTTGTGCATGCAAGTATTCATATACTCAAAATAGTTCAAACAAGAAAATAGTATAATGTACGATAAATGAGTAAAAGTAAATATTTAAGACGTTCTAGATAAAAATATGTTCTTTATTTTTTTATAAGTAACTTTTTTTGTTTATAAAATATATTTACATACAAATTATGAATATCACCTTAATTTTCATCACTTTAGTCACTATCATAGTCTTCGTCGGAATCATTTCTTGACTTTTCTTCCTCATACTCATGAGAAGTTTCTTTTTGACTAGCTTCTTCGGCAACTGATTCTTTCTCATTTTCATTTTCAGTTTCATTATCTTCAATCCTACCGTCATTGACCGCTTCTTTTCTCAAAAAAGTCATTAGTTTTGTAGCAGGCTTGAATTTTTTAAAATGACACCTTGCATTAGCTAAATAATAAATTATAGCAGTAACACAACAGCAATCGATAGTCTCAGCTCATTAGGACAATCACACGTATACCTTTTGATTCCATTGGTGCCATTTGTGTTAGATTTATAATCTATATAGAATTTGTATGTTTTACTGTTAATATGGTGTGGTCTTACTGAAAAAGTAATATCATACTCCTTGAGGTATTTTAGTTGAAGTTTCTCATCCACATCTAAAATTTCAGTCATGTATAATATTGCCATTGCAAGCTGATAAATTCCAGAGAAAAGAATTTCCAAATCTTGCTCGGTGATTTCTGGAAAATCATCAAGATCGTCTGAATTAATTTCTTAAATGGCTTCGTTTTTTTACTTCAATTTTCTTTTTCGACTTGTTTTGCGAGAGTATTCTCTTTGTATTTTGGTTTCAACATTCTGTTTATGATTTTGGCACTGATGCTATCGTTGATCTTGAATTGTTTTCCAAACTCGTTGTTCAAAAAAAAAGGCAATATGGCCAATGGCTTTTGCTTCAGGAAGTAGTTTATTGTTTAACTGATGGTGGAGTAGCTTAAACTTCTGTTTTATTTGTCTATGAACAGCTTCAATATTCCATCGTAGTTTTGTTACGAAGCTTGATGCATTAGGTTCTTCCATTGTAAGCTGTTTCCTTTTATATTTAAAAACTAGTATTTTGACAATAAATCCTTCATTCTCTAATAATTCGACAACATCACGGAATTCACAATCTACAATAATTATATCACCCTTTTTCACCAATCTAAAAAACTATTGATCAACTAATAACTTCTTCGTTATCTCCGCATCATTTTTTGTGCCGTTATAAGGACCGTAGGTGTTCACGACATATCCGTCAGTGGTACTTACAGTAAAGGGTTTTATCAATGGTACTTTCTTTTGTCCTTAATATGAATGGCGATGATATTCATTATTATTGCGTTTTTTATGCTTGACATAAGTGCTGTCCAATATCAAAACTAATTGATCATTACCTAATTTAATATATTCCTGGCATCAAATTCCTCCTTGCTTCTTGAATTTCAACATCAGTCATTTCTCTTTTCACGCCAAAACGTATAGGTAAAATATCTTTTTCAAAAGATTCCATGACAGTACGGCGAATCAAGGGTCGCGGTCGAGAGCCATAGGTAAGTAGGCACGAAGTGGCCACAACGACTGCTGGTCGACCGCAACACACTATACAGTAAAACTTTTTAAAATTGCTCACTCAAATGTCAACAAGTTAATAGTTTCTAGCCATTTTAATGTATTAGAGACGCGTATTTCTGATTACAATTACGATGCTGTTGCTATCACGAAGACCTTTCTCCAAGTAGATATGCCTGACTCTCATCTTGCAGTGGAGGGTTACGATTTTCACCGGCATAATTAGGCTTCGCATGGGGGAGGCATGGTGCTTTATGTCAGCATCCTCACAAGATCCTAGCAATCCAAAATGCCCGAGTTCATGATAGCCGACATAACAAATCAAAGGTCACGGTCGAGAGCTGTAGTCGAGTAGGGACCACGACAATTGCTGGCCGGCCACAATACTCTACACAGCAAAATGAAGAAAAGTTAGATTTTTTGAATAGAATATACCTATTTTTTCATGCTTCAACGTATTGATTTCCTAATGTTATACGAGTATATAGTTTAAAAAGTCGAGATTCTCTTCTATTATCCGAATAAAGATTTACTTCGATAGCTTTTGATTTGAGAAAGTTATTTGAGTTTGAAGTTTTGAGTAATGTTGCTTTTCCGCCATTTTAAGATTCTTCTTACGTTTTGTTTTATTTTTATACGTCTTTACGTCTTTTACGTATTTTACGTCTGGTTCTCACGTACATAATAATTGATGATGTAGTCAATAAATAACAATGCATAATGACATAACAACTGCTTATATTTGATGATATAATCATTCTTTCTAGTTGTATAATAATTTCGTGTATATTACGTTATTTCGTACGTCATTTATGGCAGCATTTTTCTCTAAAATTAAATTAATTGTTTTTTAATATACTTGTGACGAAAAAATACATAATACGAGGTCTGTTCAAAAAGTATCGCGAATATTAAATTATTAAAATACGTAAATTTGATTTTTGATTCTTTTGTAGCGTTATGTTGGTACTCATGTCCCTTATTTATGCTGACAAGGTCGGTCATTTTGAATGTTTAGTTAATTTTTGACAGCTGTTTTACTTGGATGTATTTTGGCTCGTCTTCGATTTTTGCCTATTCTACAAAATGTATAAAAGAATCTGTATCAAATTTTGTGTGAAAAACAAAATAAAGTGCGCGGATACATTCCGAATGTTGACTGTGACATATGAAACTACCTTGGACCAAAGCAACGTTTATCGGTGGTACAAAATGTTCTCAGAGGTCCGAGAAGATGTGAACGATGAACAACGTGCCGGACCCCCAAGCACGTCAACAACAGATGAAAACATTGATAAAGTGAAGAAAATGGTATTGGCCAATCATCGAATCACCGTTAGAGAAGTTTCTGTGAATCTAAACATATTGATTGGTTCATGCCATTGGATTTTAACCCTTTGCGGCACAGTGGGAATACGTATTCCCACCTTTTTTCATAGCATTTTTTGCAAATTTAGAATAGTTTTTGATGAATTTACCCTGAGTTTTTTGTTGTTTTACGATTATAGAATGATATACAATTGAAATTTACGTCAATTGGTGCCACAACTTTTATTAATTTGTTAATATTGTTAAACAAAGACGAAAAAACAGCCCTATTTATAAACAAAATTCATTATTGAAGAAACTTTCAGTTATAATTTTACAAAAATTTATACAAAAGAGTTTTTGGGATCGCTAATCACGATTCTGAATTCAGAATTTTGAAATTTAAAATGGCGGATCCAAGATGGCGGCAAAAATTTGGTTTATATTTTTTATTTTATTGAAAAATGGTATACAAGAGTTTTTGGGATCGCTGATCACGATTCTGAACTCAGAATTCCGAAATTTAAAATGGCGGATCCAAGATGGCGGCAAAAATTTGGTTTATATTTTTTATTTTATTGAAAAATGGTATACAAGGGTTTTTGGGATCGCTGATTACGATTTTGAACTCAGAATTTCGAAATTTAAAATGGCGGATTCAAGATGGCGGTAAAAATTTGGTGTATATTTTTTAATTTATTGAAAATTAGTATACACGGGTTTTTGGGATCGCTGATCACGATTCTGAACTCAGAATTCCGAAATTTAAAATGGCGGATCCAAGATGGCGGTAAAAATTTGGTGTATATTTTTTAATTTATTGAAAATTAGTATACAAGGGTTTTTGGGACCAGTGAAGAAATGGTCAAAGTACACATGGTGATTTTTACCAACAAGTTCACGCGTCAAATCTTTGACAACTCGTGCTCCTAACTATTTCTCAGAACTTTCGGTTTTGCCAGTATAAACTTGAAATTCACATACGTAACTGGACTCATCCGCACGAACCCAACATTTATATCCTCGTTTTATTGGTTTTGCTGGCAAGTATTACTTCAGGCTACTTCGACCTTTGAATTTTATCATGGATTTATCGATAGATTGATATTTGCTTGGTTTCCAGAAAGTTTTGAATGTTTCTTGAAGTCTATCCAGCAATGGTCTCAATTTATACAATTTATCATAATTAGGCTCACCTTTTTTAGGTTCTGTGCTGTTGTCGGATATATGCAAATTACCTAATATGAATCCGAAACGAACAACCGGCATTAGCGAGCTTATATATGAATCCTTCAACTTTGGGTCACTGGACCAATAGTCGCGATAAGAAGGCAGTTTTTTTATTCCCATCAGAATATTAATTCCTAGAAAAATCAGTAACTCTTCTTTTTTAATCAATTGCTTTTCCTGAGTTTTCTCCTGTGTATATTTATTTGTTTGCTGAACTAGTAAATCCAGCATGTCGTCAAGAAAAAGACACAAAAAAATATCTAGTGGAGATTTTACGTTTTCGGGGATATTTGGTCCGAAATCAGCAGTGAATTGATCATCAACTCTATTTTTTCCTTTTCTCTTCCATACTTCATTGCCAGAGCGTTCTCCTTGATCTTCATCTGAATCGCTGTCACCTTCATTCTCTTCAAGCTGATCTTCGGTTTCTACATTTATATCATCCTCCTCTTGGTCTGAATCAACAAGTCCATCTACTGACTCCATGTCGCTAGGAATATCAGCGATTTCTATTTTGTATGAGATACGTTAATATTTGTAATTATAAAAAAACTCGACTGCTTGATAAAAAAAATTTTTAATGCTACAGGATCGGTACAAGCTCTTACGAAAATTGCAACTCACAACAGATTTTAGTGTATTATACTACAATGATCCATACGAATCTATTTTGTCGCTCTAAAATTGTTTTTCCATCGGTCTTCAATAGATGACTTGAAATGTTCGATGTGCTATATAACTGAAAGAATTTTTAACACTAGCTTGCAACGGTAGTCGATTCAATTAATCGAACCGTTCGCGATTCTGATTTTCGCGCGTTAGTTCTAAGTATTGAGAGAGAGAGTGGGGGCGCGCGATCTTTTAAATTAGCAGTTACATCTCAGCTGTTACGTGTGTAGTACCGCCAAAATAGTTTTGCACATTGTTTCACCGATTTGCCAATAAATAGTTTATTTGGATTTTGGATACGTGTGCAAGGGTGAGCGAGGAAGCAGCAACAGTAGCAGCATCACAAAAGCAGCAGCATAAGTGACAGCTATTAAACAGCGGATTTGCGATCGAGGTAGCACAGCTGATTTGGATCGGAGGAGCACCTTTAACTTGCTTCAACAATTACGGCTGATCACCGTAATTGCACCGCAGGGTAGGTGCACCTCTCTTAATTATCGCGCGACATAATATATTTGATATTTTGTCCAACTGTGTTAGCGTTGATTTTTTGTATTCGCGCCGAGCGTTAGATCGCGCCAATATTCGTATCTTCTCTCTCTCTCTCTTTCTCACCGAAAGTTATTTAATTGTAAATTCTATTCGCGTGCGTCAGTCTTTCGGCCCGACAAAGACTGTAGAGATTTTTATTAATAAAATCTATTAAAATTATTCGCCGATTTCGTCATATGATTTTTCCTAGTAGTTTAAACAATTAGAAAAAGCTTAGGTTTTAATCCTATTATAGCTAGGGGATTAAGTGGATTTGGAGTAAAGTCGCTTACACTTGAAACTCATCGTGTGTCACAAGGCACGTGACTTGAGGTGAGTTCAACTCTGCTTGATCGAAGACAACTAAGTTAAGTCAGCCGACGTTAAGGCGAATACACATATTAACATACGTGTTAACGTAGCGGCGGTTTGCTCTGCATCGTGAGAGTTTGTTCTTAAATAAATTTCTCAATTTTTGCAGATTTATCCCCCCGTTACACGCTATATTTTTACTCTTATGTATACGTATATAATTTCACGATTATTGAAGTCAAGTAAGTTTGGTAATGATTTATCCTCTGATTTACTGAATTGGCATTGGATCTAATGGAGTACCAGCATACAGAAATTACAACATTTGAAGAGATGACGGTTTGTTACAGCCTCTATTGATGGAAGGAGTTGACTTTTAAAAATATGGAATTTCAGAACTTTCCGCAGAAAGAAAGGAAATTTTCGAAGAAATATGATCACCCATCCCGAAAACCTCTACATGCACATTTTCAGAAGAAATTCTGAAATATCAATATTTGCTGTCGTCTTGGATTCGTTATTACGAATTTCGGAAATTTGAGTTTAGATTCATAATTAGCGACCACAAAAACCCTTGTATACCAACTTTCAATAAAATAAAAAATATACACCAAATTTTTGCCGCCATCTTGGATCCGCCATTTTAAATTTCAAAATTCTAAGTTCAGAACCGTGATCAGCGATTCCAAAAACCCTTGTATAAAAATTTTCACTGAAATACAAAATATACATTGAATTTACGCCGCCATCTTGGATCCGTCATTTTGACCGTCATTTTGAATTTCGGAATTTTGAGTTCAGAATCGTGATCAGCGATCCCAAAAACCATTTTATACCAACTTTCAATAAAATAAAATATATATACCAAATTTTTGCCGCCATTTTGGATCCGCTATTTTGAATTTCGAAAATCTGAGTTCAGAATTGTGATCAACGATCTCAAAAACCCTTGTATACCAATTTTCAATAAAATAAAAGAAAATAACCTAAATTTTTGCCGCCATCTTGGATCCGCCATTTTAAATTTTGAAATTCTGAGTTCAGAATCGTGATCAGCGATCCCAAAAATCCTTGTATACCAATTTATACGAAAACTGGTTTCTCTGAAAAATGTATGCCGCAAAGGGTTAACCAATGATTTGGGCATGAGTCGGGTCGCCACGAAATTCGTGCCAAAACTGCTCAATTTCGACCAAAAACAGCATCGCGTTAACATTGCTCAGGAGATGTTGGACTCAGTCCGTGACGACCCAAATGTGCTTCAGAGGATCACAACTGGTGATGAATCATTAGTTTATGGTAATGATGTGGAAACCAAAGCTCAATCATCCCAAAGGATGCTGCCGCATGAGCCAAGACCGAAAAAAGCGCGCCAAGTTCGGTCGAACGTGAAGGTTTTGCTCACAGCTTTCTTCGATTACAGGGACGTGATGTATCATGAGTTCTTGCCACAGGCTAGTATGGTCAATAAGGAATATTACCTGCAAGTTATGCGCAATTTGCGCGAAGCAATCCGCCAGAAACGTCCGGATTTGTGGAAGAACAAAAACTGACTTTTGCACCATGAAAATGCCCCTGCTCACACATCGTTGCTTGTGCATGAATATTTGGCCAAAAACAACACAGTAATGGTGCCGCGGCCACCGTATTCCCCAGACTTAGTCCCCTGTGACTTTTTCCTATTCCCAAAACTGAAGAGGACCATGAATGGACGACGCTACGTAATTCATGAATAAATAAATAATTCTTGAAAACATACAAAATTCGGTATAATTTTTGAACATACCTCGTATGTGAAAGCCGTTGTGGAAAAACCAAATTATGATCAAGGGGATGAGCGGACGGTCGATATACATAATACTTTATGGCTCCATGGGTTTCCACAGTGCTTTATGGTGTTTTATGGTGTTTGACGAATTTTGATGGATTCATAGTCCTCCATTGTTCCTTATAGTACTCCATAGGCTTCCACGGTATTATATGGTATTTTATAGTGTTTTATAGTGTTTTATAGTGTCCCACGGATCTCGAAGAATTCCTGGTTGTCCATGGTTCCCCATGAGATTGCATAGTATTTTATGGCATTTAATGGTGTTCCACGGATGACGATGGATTTATGGCTCTCTATCATTCCTTATGGTACTCCATAGTGTTTTATAACGTTATATGGTGTTTCACAAATCTCGATGGATTGGTGGTTCTCCATGGTTCTCTATGAGTTTCCATGGTGTTATATGTTGTTTTCTAGTGTTCAGTGGCGTTCCATGTATCTTAATGGTTTTTTGATTCTCTATGGTTTCCCATGAGTTTGCAAGGTGTTTTCTGGTGTTTTGCACATGTCGACGGATTCATCGCTCTTCATGGTTCTGCATGGTACTCCATGCGCTTCCAAGGTGTTTTATGGTGTTTTAAGGAATTTTATGATGTTTCACGAATCTTGATGGATTCGTGGATCTCCCCATGAGCTTTTATGGGTTTTATGGTGTTTTATCAACGCATATTGTTAGATTCATTGTCTTCCATTGTACCTTATGGTATTCCATGGTATTTTGTGGTGTTTTATGGTTTTCCATGTATCTCGATGAATTCATGGTTCACCATTGTTCCTTATAGTACTCTATGGGGTCGGTTTCATGAACGAAACCCAATCTAGTGCAAATAGAAGTTGCTTGATAAAATACTCCAAATTTTGTTTTTCAAATATAATATGTATTTTTATATAAAATTTTCAAATACAATTATCTAATATCAATAGCTTTGACATGACCTGTATATGCTGACATTCAGCAGCTGAGAATACGTTGTTCCACAATTTTCATATCTGAAATGCAAAATTTATTTCTATAATAAGACGACGTTCACCGATGCAATAATTTTTCATAATAATTTATGATTTTCTAAAAATTAAGGATATATTTAAAATTAAAATATCAAAATCAATAACGAAACAAAATCGTACATACGAGGGAGGGGGATCAATAAGTCTTTACAAAAAGAAGGAAAAAAAAGTTTTGCGTATGTAAAGTTTTTTTCTTTTTCAACATAATCTCCTTGGAGGTCGATACATTTTATTAAACGGCCTTCCGGTTTTTTTAAGCCATCAGAAAAATATGATTTATGAAAACCCTCAAAATAGGCATTTGTTTCGGCGATGACTTCTTCATTCGACGTGAATCGTTGCCGGCAAGCCATTTTTTGAGGTTAGGAAATAAGAAAAAGTCACTGGAAACCAAATCAAGCGAATATGGTGAATGGGCAATTAATTTGAACTTTAAATCGTTAATTTTGGCCATCGAAACTGCACACGTGTAAACTCGAGCATTGTCTTGAAGAAAGAGGCATTTATTTTGTTCAAGTGAGGACGTTTTTCTCTGATTTTTTCTTACAGCTGACCTAATAATGACGCATAATATTGTCCAGTGGTCGTCTGGCCCTTTTCCAAGTAGTCGATGTAGATGGTTCCATAGAGCCACGCTCTACCACTCAGGCATCGACCCATACCTTGTTGAGGCTAAATGACCTTGAGGTTAAGCTCAAGGTCATACCTCACTCATGACCTGAGTGCATGTTTGGACGTAAAATTTTCCGTTCTTTCGATTAGCAGTGTCGAAAGTAGGAGTTTCCATTTAAAATAAAAAAGTTGACCTCCAAATGACTGACATTGAGGTTGAAGGTCAAATCCAAGATCACCATCGAATTCCTCGTCGAAAGTTAGTCCTAAAACAACCTTGAGCTTCGCAAAAGCTTTGCTACCTTGAAAGTTATTTCCTTGATTCGTTACTTTTTGGATACCCTGTATATCTCAATTTATACAACTAAACGCAATATTTTCTGTACAAAATATTATTGTACCCTTTCATGTTATTCTGTATTGATAGAAGGGATAAAATATTTTTATTTGTAATATTAAGACATACATACCGTTTCAGTCGTCTTCATTTTGATAACGACGGGCCGACGGGCGTCAAATTTGTTGATTGGAAAATTCTTCACAATAAGTTATTAAAAGATAAATTACAAGTATAGCTGTAAACAGCAGGTAGTGTTTAAATTTTATTTTAGTACCAAGTATTATTCTCATAGAGATAAGTTATTGTAGCAGTTTAGTTCTGTTCCAATAGGAATACTCAACTAACATGTGGATATAGTCCGTTTCGCAGTCTAGTTAGAGATTTTACATATTGTACGAGAGTCGAGACGCAAACGTAATGATAAAAGGCCAAAGAAATAGAGGAAAGATACTTATGAAATTATAAAAATGAACTAATGCTTTTAATAAATAAAATTTTGTATAAGCGAGAAGGCACCATAAATACTCGACGGTTGCTCAGTTTGGATTGTGTAGGACGCCGCGAGAGCGGGACGGTTCGGCGAGCGAAAGAGCACCGTGGGCACGGAGCGCATGAGCACAGTAATTCGATACTAGATTCTTCAGAAGATCGCAAATTGCTTCGCGCTTATTGACTGCTAACTTTAACATTATGTAAATACGATTTTAGACAAAATGAATTGATATATATATATATATATATATATATATATATATATATATATATATATATATATATATAACCTAATGTTTACGTGCTTGCATCAAAGTCTAGTGAATTGACTAAAGGTTATGTACGAGGTGTGTTCAAAAAGTAAGGTGACTTTGTATTTTTAAGAAAAAATATTTATTTATTTATCAATATTTATGTTGTCCCCTTCAAATTAATCCCCCTCAGATACAATACACTTATGCCAACGGTTTTTCAATCCTCAAAGCACTTCTCATAAGCACTTTTCGGTATAGCCTTGAGCTCTTCCAGCGATGCAGTCTTTATCTCTTCAATCGTTGCAAATCTTCGTCCTTTCATAGGTCTCTTTAGTTTTGGGAACAAGAAAAAGTCACATGGGGCCAAATCCGGTGAATATGGTGGCTGAGGCATGGTTGTGGTATTGTTTTTGGCCAAAAAATCTCTCACAAGCAAAGATGAATGAGCAGGGGCATTATCGTGATGCAAAAACCATGAATTGTTTTTCTACAATTCTGGGCGTTTTCTTCGTATTGCTTCTCGCAAACGGCGCATAATTTCAAGATAATATTGTTTATTGACCGTACGTCCATATGGTAAGAACTCCTGATGCACCACGCCATGGTAATCGAAGAAAACTTTGACATTTGATCGAACTTGGCGTGCTTTTTTCGGTCTTGGCTCATCTGGGCTCTTCCATTGGGACGATTGGACTTTGGTTTCGATATCATAACCATATACCCATGATTCGTCACCAGTTATGACCCTTTTGAGTAAATCTGGGTCGCCGTTGACGTCATTCAACAGTTCTTAAGCGATGCTCATGCGACGGTTCTTTTGGTCAAAATTTAGCAATTTCGGAACAAACTTCGCTGACACACGTCTCATGCCCAAAACGTTAGAAAAAATTTCATGGCACGAGCCAAGCGATATACCAACATCCTTAGCAACTTCTCTGATAGTGATTCGACGATTTTCCAGAACAATTTTCTTCACTGCTTGAACGTTTTCAGTTGTTGACGTGCTTGGGCGTCCAGAGCGAGGCTCGTCATTGGCATCTTCCCGACTATCTTAGAAGAGTTTGTACCACTTATAAATATTTTTTTTACTCAGAACAGTTTCACCGTATGCCACCGTCAACATTTCAAATGTTTCGGAGCACTTTATTTTATTTTTTAAACAAAATTTGATGCAAATCCTTTGATCCATATTTTTCGATAGCTAGAAATCGCCGAGCACGCAAAACACTTATAATCTTTACGCCTCTCACAATCAAACAAAAAATGCTATACACTTGAAACTTGGTACAGATGTTCGGGAAGAGTGTACCAACATAATAAAACAAAAAAATCGATAATCAAAAGTACGTTGCCCGTGAAATTTGAAAAGTCACCTTACTTTTTGAACACACCTCGTATAGTCTAAAAATACTGATTTGATACGACTTTTTAAATATTATTAAAGCTTAATAATTATAAATGTATATGTATCGATATTTATGTATCGAGTTTCCAAATAATTCGTTATGTTCTCAACTACAATTGATACAAAATAAACATAGTAAGAAGTAACCATGAACCGTATAAAAACTACATATTGCAGACAGTTAACTTTACACTTATATACATAGCGTATACCCTTGGACAGCTTACTTCAAAATTAAGGTAGTTCGGGATGGATTCTTTTATATTTTTCGAAAATAAATCGAATGGCAATGATTGCAAATACATCGGATACTATTTTGAATCGATAATATACGAAAAATTGTGGAAAATGGTATTTTCGCGGTGTTTTTTATTTGAGGCTAAAGGAATAGCATCAATATCTTAATTTAAAAATACATATTTTTAGGTAATTTTTAACGAGGGATCGAATGGTATGGGTGAAAAGCTTGCGAAATTAAGATGACTTGTCGAGAAATTGAAAAAAAGCGAAAAAATCGAAAAAAAAGTGCAATTTTTTAATGGTAAGTTAGAAATATGAATAAAAGAGCATTAATCTGTTAGGAAATTTTCTCAGGAATAAAACTAAACGAATTTTGTCTAAATATATTGAGATGCGGCTAAGCTATTGGCAAAAAAATGAAAAAAGTCATGAAAAACGATTTTTGGCATCTCATCTTGCTCCAGCTTGATTTTATAAGTTAAAAATTTAAAATAAGACTTCTACTTTTATGCCAAACGAGGCGTCACAATTAGTTTCTGAAAATGGCTTGGGACCCAAATCAACATTGAAACCCGGCTATTCTCTTTGTAAGTAAAACACGAAATTATATCCGTTAGTATGGAGAAGATAATATCTATAACTCTGATAAAAGTGAATTTCAGTTAGAAATTCATTCTAAACGAATACTAACAGAAAGTAATAAAAAAAATTGAGTGTGTTGTTCAATCAATTTCTGCAACAATTCAGAGCTATACGATACAACCGACAATAAATACTGCAGGAAAATTACTTTTGCCCCTTTTTTTAGTTATAAAGGAAACAAAGGATGAGTTTGAATACTAAAAATAATTTATAATACTAAAAAATTTATTTAAACCACCTAATGTTTACGTGCTTGCATCAAAGTCTAGTGAATTGACTAAAGGTTATGTGTAGTCGAAAAATACTGATTTTATATGACTTTTTAAATATTCATTATATTTACAGAACGTGATTAAAAGAAGTTTTTTTATCCTAATGTGAGTAGAAGAAATGTACTTTTAATAAATTTATGGGGTTGACATTGTCCAGAAGCTGTTTGAGAAGCTACTGTGAACGATAAATATGTCCATCTATTAAAGTTATCTAAAGGTACAACATCAAAAATACAACTTTTAGATGTTTTTGATTTTAGAATTTGGAAAAACTTTGTAAGGCATTTCTCCGATAGTGTGATATTATTAAATGAAGATTTTAATTTACATTTGAGGAACAATGTAGTAAAATTACAAGCTTTACTGACAATCAACTGTCTTCACCTAGATATGTCAATCTTTTATAATACAGTTAGTTTAAAATTGGATATATAGACGAAAAACCTATCCATTTTTAAAAACCCTATTGAATTTGGATTTACACAAGCAAGTCAAACTTTATGTGAGGTACCTGGATATACAAATGTTGCTATTATTAGATGTTCATGGTGTCAAAAATCTGTATGTCTTAAATATTATTTCGAAAAAACTTATTGTATAAACTATGTACCGCAACTAATAATATTACGCAACATGCTGAATTGTTTTGCAATTAAAGTTATATCATTAGAATACCTTCTTACACTCGCATGAGCAAAAAAAGATAATTTTTTAAATTACTGTATAATTATTTTAGTTTCTATTGATAAATAATCATTTTATAAATTACTAATGAATGAAATAAATGACGCTTTTTCTTTATGAATTTGTTACTGCTTTTTATAAATTATTGCATCAACTTGTATATTTTGTTTTCATTATAGTTAAATTTGTAAAACAGCTTTAATTTTCTGTATTACGTGTAAAAGAAATTGCAGACAAAATATTTTTATTTCCAATGCTTATGAATTTTTTTTTCGCAATAGTATATTATATCTTACTTAAAATAAATTAAAAAATTCTTGCAGGTTATCACGTGAAAAAATATTTTTACTAAAAATTATATGAGTTAAAATTCTTTAATTATAAATAATTTTTATAAGACAGTATATATACAAAAAACAATTAGTATTACAATTAAATAAATATTCAAATAGATTTTTACAATATTCATAAAAATAAATTTCCAGAAGCCATTCAGAAAGGTTATTTTCACATTTTAAAATACATATTGTAACGGCCCGGAAAATAATTAAATTATTCTCGCGGCCTGTCTACAAATTTATCTTCGCTGCTCGGTGCGAGGCTTACCGCCGCCCCGATCAGCTAGCCGCTTCCTGGTGTTCCGCCGCGTACGGGCGGACACGTGCTGCCCTGAAAAGGGATCGCGAAAGCGCGGCTAAGCACGAGAGCGTGCGTGGATTTTAACCACGGGCGTGGGAAGGGACAAAGGTGCCTTCCTGGGTACGCCCAACACAATGGCAACACTTGAGCAGGTCAAACCGCGCTTTATTTACTTAATCAGATTTTTTTTACACAATACCGCATGCCGAGATTTCGCCTCGAATACTATTTTAGAGAGAGAGAGAGAGACGCTCGCTCGCGCAATTAACGCACGCTAAGTTATCGCTTACGAACGCAAAGAAACTCACCGGGAAGTAGCTGCTGCAGACAGACTACTCCTTCTCGCTAATCGCCCTCGTTATCGCCCTTGTTCGGGCGGGCAAGCTCTGCTCCTCGAATCGCCCACCGGAGATGACGGTCCACGGGCTCTGGTGATCCTCGGGGATGGCGTCTAGCGCACTTACACTTTTCTTTTTCCCCGATCGTTTTCCTTTTGTTCGCGCGCGCACGTGACGATAGCTCGAGCTCCCAGGTATCAGTGCCCGAAAATCGTCTCTTCCTCCCACTCTACCGCCGCGGCACGCGCCTCCTCGAGTCTCGCCCTCTCTCTCTCTACTTCGCTTCGCGCTCGCTTGCCCGCTTGGCCATGCTCGGCCTCGCGCGCGGGCAATTTTCCGCGAAAACGGCCCCGGCCGTTATAATATAAACCTTACTTATCTTTAAATTGCGTAGCTACTCCACAAAGAAATATTTTTTTTATTAACTTTGATATTTTGTAAATATATGGATAGTTAATCCCCATAAATCAATGTTTTAAAGAAACTTACGAAACCCCTTGATTGAAATTTTCCATTTTCTTTACAAAAATGTATATTTTAATTTCATTTAGCGATTTTGAAAAGCTGATACTCCAAAAATTGTAAAAAACCAATATTTTCACTTGCAAAATTTGGGGGGTTGGGTTGCAACCCAACCCTTTCAGGTACAAATAATTATCAAAATTGTCATTTTATAACAAATAATTTGGCGTTGGAATTATATCAATATTCAAGTTTTTTTCGATATTAAGAACAGTTTATTTTCAGGAGTGAATTTTAAGGGTTGTTTCCGCCCCCTAAAAACTTTTCTCCGCCTATAAAAATATAACTTTTATTTTTTCATATTCTACAATCTATTACAGTTACATAAAAATCGCAGGTGGACATTTTGCAAGAGTTTCTTGTTATTTTTATTAAAATGTTTATAGGGTGAGTGTACCAATGCCCGACCAGTTATATAGCATAGGGCTTCGAATGCCGTTATACCATAAATACAAAATCACTAATATCATATTAAAAGACTACTTACACATATTTTAGAAAGGTTGTAAAATGCAAAGGAAAATAATATTACTGATTCATTAAATATAATAATCAATAAATTGAAAATAATATAAACGTTGAATTTGCTATTACCCGACTATTTGATCTATTATTCGACCTAGGGGTCGGCGATTCTCTTGAAAAGGATCGAATACTCAGAATCGATTCCGAAGAAGAATCGATACTATAGAATCGATTCCGAACGAAAAGAATCGAAGAATCGAGTAATAATCGAAGTTATTTTCAACTTAAAATTTGAATCTCCCGCTCTTAAGACAAAAAGAATAACCATATAAATTGCGCAAAATTTCAAATATAAAAAATTAAAATAAGGGAATCTTGTGTTAATTTAAAATTTATTTTTTGTATAAATCACAACTATCATTGCATAATAGAATTTATATTTTTATGGTATATTTATGTAATAGGTATATATAGGAATAGGAAAACTTGATCGTGATGATTATAGACATATTCTTCTTTTGAATCTTTCCATGCAAAGTCAACATTTTGACAAATAATGTCGCCTTGAAACTGAAAAAAAATGAAATACAAAAATATAGTTTTTATTATTTGTGCTACCAAATCACCAACCAAATGAAAGATAAATGATGAAAGTGAAGAAAGGAAGGGAAGAAAGGATAACACACAGGCTTTTTCGTATCAAAAAAATAAATATAGTCTTTAATCAAAATGCCTAGAACATCGCATTAGATGCATTATATTACAATAAATGTAATATGTGTAAGTGTAATGACAATATGGAGCAATAAAGAATAGGAGATTATGAGTATGAATCGTTAAGTGAGCTTATTAATAAATATTGTCGATTGTTGAGATCTTTTTTACTACTAGAAAAGAGAAAAGTTAAACAAACCAGAAAACCAAAAATTAGAAAACTATGAAAACCATGCTATCTTGTTTAATGAACTCAATAATGTCAGCATATTCAAATGCATACCCGTCATGCTGCTGCGTTTATCTGATTTTACGTGGCCAGCAAAAGAAAATAATCGCTCGGAAGGAACTGAAGTCACTAAAATCGATAGTCGTTCTGCAGAATCTGTAGAATATGGCGCATGTATATAGTGCTCCAACTCCCAGTGATATACTAATTGCTTAGGGTCCCTCGAGAAAAATGTTTGACCTCCCTGCTGTTGCTTTTCATTAAGCTATCGTGATGTCTCCAAATATTTAGAGTTCTATATGAATTACTATTTACATCTTTGCTTTGAGGTACGACTTCTGAGACTGATAAATTATCATTTGCTGAAGATGACGAACTACCAATTCGTTGTTCAGTTTTTTTAATGAAGCTGCAAGTAGTTTTGGTTGCTGAAAATGTAGTCTTTTATACCTAGGGTCTAAAATAGTAGATGTTGCAAAAATGTAATTTTGCTTTAAGTTAGATAATTTTTTCTTGATATTATTTTGCACTGTATTCTTGAAACGAACTCCAATATCTATACAAGGTTCATACATGTCGATTGTGACATTCATGCAATTAACATAATGGGAATCAACAAATTACAGGTGGCATTCTTTTCGGCACTGAGATCCGTAATCAATTGTCTGATAGGCAGCATTACACCGAGAACATCAGATAGAATTCTTACTTCTTCTTGGCTCAGTACATCAATACGATTACTTGCTTCACTCATCACGATATACATATACTTTTCTAATAACATATACCTCTCAATCATATCAACTGTGCTAGTAAATCTAGTTTTAACGTCTTGAATGAGCCTTAATGGTACGTTGACAATATCTTGTTCATCTCTCGCCTCATCTTTTGCACGTTGAATATCATTCTTTTGTAACTGTTTGAGTTTATCTGAAGCAGCAACACATCTTCTTATGGTTGTAACAACTAGCTTGAGCTTAGAAATAATTTTGACTAATACAGGTTCTGTTTCAATTGAGTCAGGTAAAATATGTGACGCAGTGTGTGCCTTACAAATAATATGTCGTGACTCGCCCACAATGTTTTTTGCAGCTAATATGATCGCTGATCCTCCATCAGTGATAAGAGCTGATATTCGATCAATCTCTATTCCAAAATCGAGAAACACTTGCCTTAAACAACTTTCCAAGTATACAGCTGTATGGCGCTGATCCAGTGGTTGACATGCTAAACGTAAACTTTGAATTTCACAGTTGGTACTTTCACAAAAATGAACTGTTATTCCCAAAAAGCTTTGACTTGAATGATCAGTCCAAACATCTGCAGTAGTACAATAAAATTCCACGTGCTTCAATCTATTTAAAGATTTTACTTTTAACATTTCGTATTTACGTTCCAATCTTAAGGTCATGGTTTTAGCTGATGGTACTTTGTACAATGGTGATGTTTTTTTCATGAGATATAAAAATCCTTCACCTTCTACCATACTAATAGGTCGCATGTCTCTACATAACATGAATAGAATGCTATTTGTTAGCTCATCTGAAATTGATCCTCCAGTAAATATTTATAAAACTATAAAGCACATATTACCATAATGCCATGTACAATATATGAAATTTTGATTTTAAATTCTTACCTTGGAAAGATTTCATTTTACTAAATATATCGTTGATCTTCTAAAAATAATCAATTTCTTATACACCTTTACATGTACAACGAAAAAAAAACATTCATGTTTAAAAATAAGATTTGCTTCACTTACAGGACTCACACTAGTATGTATTTTCTTAGACTGTGTTACATCCAACAAGTCGCTAGAAGCCGACCTTTTATCTATAGATTTCATTTACTTTTTTTGGAGCCGATTATCTCCAAAAAAAATAGGGTGTGTTCTTAAATGTTTGAGCATGTTTGAAGTATTTTCACAATCTTTTATCCTTGTGGCGCAATAATTGCATTCTATGTAGTCAACTTTGTCTACTGTAATTTTCTTTGCATGTTTCCAAATTACACTATTGTGTCTCTCTCTGAAATATTTAATAAAATTATTAGCCTTCAGTCAAATTTTTTATAATATACATAAACATTGGTATCCATACTTTGGCGACTGATGATTTACCAAACAATGAGATTTGTCGCCAAGGGCGTGACTAAGATTGTCACTACCTGTGCTTGTCGTCAAAGGCTCAGTCTTTAAACCAAGATCACCTGTGACATGTAGGTTTTTCTGTGATATACTACGTCTACTTTCTGTGGAAAAAAAAGATATAATAAATCTTTCAGAGAAGACTTTCACAACACTATCAGTTCCTTTTTATTAAGTATAAAACTAATATTCTTACTTTTTGTACTAGTCGAAGGCTCAGTATAAATTTGTGAACTATGACCATCTAAATACTTATTGTAATTTTGATGACTATTTGAGCTTTTGCTTGTAGATGAAATAGTGTGAGTCTGTGATGTACGAGCAACTAAATTATCAAAATCTTCTTGCATATTAGTTTGATGTCTATTGAATACCATATCTTTTTCTGCAAAAAAAAAAACATATTTCATTAGAGTATTGTAGCAAAATTATTCACAATGTACGTGATATTATTTACCTCCAAACGAGTTATTATTGGCAAATTGTAACCGCGAGATGTCCAAGGTTTCATTTGAAAGACTACCTTTTGGAGTAAAATGTACCACGTCACTATAAAAAAATAAAATAAAAAAGTAAGTAATTACAGCTTGAGACAGCTGAGCTTGTGATAAAAGTACCAATCATAATACTTACTATTCCACATCGTCTACAGACCTCCAAAGATGCTCTATTTCTTCGTTTTCATCAAGCATGTATGAATAATTGTCAACTACATACTCGTAAGTCTTTTGATCCTTCTCTGAAATATTTATTATAGAATAAGTTGATGTTCACACTCTCATTGGCACATAAAAACTTATACTCACTTTTCAACATCATATATCCGCGTACTATCAGATCCGTCACCATGAACGCCTCATGTTTGTTAATTTTAAGGTGAATGGCATAATTCCTGCCATTCCTGGATGGTTGTACAAAAACATCTACAAAAATAAATGAAAATTACAAAATCACTGTAACAACATAACCTCAGTTTTAAGCGTCAACGGTCAACGCAAGTTTTGATGTAATTTTAAATTTGTGATTTTAATTGGATGGCTATGTAAAAGTAAATAATTCTTACCTGAGTTGTTTAAATCATCCATTGCAGCGCAGAACAAAACAAAAAGTTTGCGATTTTTATAAACATGCGCTTGAGTAACGAAAACGCGCGAACGAGCCTCCTGAGTATAGAGCATTCCCACATTCAACTTTCGACTGTTCGATTCTGAGTCGAAATAGAATCGAGCGTTTCAGAATCGATTCTGACAAGAATCGACAAAATAATCGATTCTCAAAAAAAAAAATCGAATACTTTGTCTGGAATCGAGTAGAATCGCCGACCCTTAATTCGACCACGCTCGCCCCAATATCCAGCCGCTCTGACTTTAATAGTATTTTATTTACAAATTTAACTCATTTCAAATCAAGTGATGAATATATGAATTTGGAATTAAATAATTAACAATTTAAATATTTAAATAAAATAAATTAAGCATTTTAGCTTGAAATTTAAATTTTTTTATCAATTAATTTAAAAAGCACAATAGTTTTTTCATTGCACTACTTTTATTCGTTTGCTTAATTGTGTAGTCATTTCTTTGTTCTTATTTAATTTTTTTCAACCATGGATTTTTCAATTGTCTTCTTCTTCAGACTACTTGACTATATGATTTTGATCTTCAACCGCAGCGGATTTCTTTTTGCAACATTTTTTTTGGTTTTTGTACTGTTTTGTTACTTATTTACTTCATCTAATTTTTTCTTTTTGCCAATGATCTTTGTTCTCTGATAGCTTCATGTTCCTTTTTTACTATTATCTTTCATTTCAAAATGCTTTAGTCATTCGGTGGATGATGCAGCACTTGATAGTTTTTTCTCACTTGTAGCTTAGTTGATTTTTATTTAGGCTGAGAATAAAATAAATGTTTTTCAAATGCTCCTAATAACTTTGAATCGTCATTGATATTAGAAGGTCCAGGTATGGCAACATTATCTAGATTTCCTTATAGTAATATAAAAGAAAGAAAGAGGTTATGATTTTTATCTGTTAACAGAGTTAACGAGGTGCTGCATGATGGTATATTTATCAGTTCACTATACACAACATTATTTATAGCATTAGAATCAGAGAGATGTTGTTTCTCGTGTTGCTCTTGGCTAGTACTTGGTGCAATCACAGTAAATTCATCAGTTATCTAAATAAAAAAAAACTCATCAATAATACCATTGTTTTTAAGCTATATTTACTGTGCAATTTTTTTTAACACACCAATTTGCATCTCAATGTTTGTATAATTATTACTACTTGTGGAAGATACATCATGGTCTGAATGTTCTTGATATTCAATAACTCTAACGACCTCAGCAAATATATTTGTAGATTAATCAACAAACTTTTTTAGTTCATTTTTTATTATTTCAGAATCAATGTTGTAAGAAGCAAGTTCTGGTTGTACTTTATCTATAAAAAAAAAAAACAAATTGTCGAGATTGTTGTTTATAGAAATATATAAAACATGTTACGTAATTTTTCTCATTCTTCAAAGCTTCTCTTTTATATTATACACATTTAGTGAAATCTATGTCCTATATTAAAAAGATATAACCAAGAAGCTTGAAATCCATTTTTAATTGTTTGTGATAAATCTACACTTCTTAAAGTTTCTTTGAGAAGCGGTGCAAACTTAATTTTATTCAAGGTTTGATTGTAATTTTTTTCTTTACTCTACCAAATTGAAATAGTTTTTTGCAGGTTCCTTTGAGTGGCTTGAAAATACTCACATCAACTGGCTGCATAACGTGAGTACTATATGGTGGTAATGAATATAAAATTATTCCATTTTCACTGCAGAACTCACTCAAACTCATAGTCAAGTGTGAGTTGTGCCCATCAACAAAGCATAGTACCGGCTTTTTATTTTATGAGATTATAGCCAAGGGTTCAAATCATTGATCATATATTCATAAAATGTATCGCTTTTATCTATCAAGATTCTGATTTACCAATCATCCATTATTCTGAGACGCTGTTGGCTACTTCAGGAGGCAAACGAATATATAGATAGACAATCATGGGTATAACTACTTGACCACTTGCTGTGATAAACATTAAAACAGTGACAGTTTCTTTCTCGTTCCCAGAATTCACTTCATAAATGTTTTTCCATGGCTTTAGTCCAATAACCTTGCCAGTATCCGGATACAGTTGGAAAGCAGTCTCATCTCTAGTAAGTATTCTAGATGTTTGATTAAGAAAATCTTCACAGTTTATGGATTTCAAATACTTATGCAGATTATAACACCACTTTCGAATGCATTCTTTAGTTACTAAGTATCTGCGTTTTAAAATGCCTTCAGCAACTTTCTCTGTTACGATGTAAATCAGGATTCCTGTTCATGAAACCATTATACCATTTTCGCCCTGGCATGTTGTCTGTGATTTCTCCACAATATTTTCAATTGTTAAGGCCAGCCTAACTTTTTCACAGGAAACCCACACTTTGTCGAGTCCTTAATTTATTTATAAATTTTGTCTTCTCCTTCGAAACTCAAATAAGGCTCCCTTATTTGAGTTATAAAACCCGTAAGTTTTATTATCTTTGACAATGTTCTTTTAAGAATATCTATTAATATTGATCTGGATATATTATATTTACATGCAGTATCCCGCTGAAACATTCCTTCACGAACGTTTTCAACAGCTTTTGCAATATATTCATATCTATAACCATTTTTTCTTACAAAATAGGCTTTAGTATTGTTTTTCTGATTATTTTCACTTATTAATATCATCATTTACTCACAAAGATACAATCTTCATACACTGCCTTGCAATAATCAGTTGTTAAGTTTAATATAAAAAACGTTACAGCAATCGGATTCCTATACCTATCATACCTATACTAGATTATTTGAATTCAAAGAAACTTTCCATTCTCCAACCACCATGTCGATAACTCTATAATTCAATTTAAATGTTCCACTTACTGACCTCAGAATCATTAATATAAATTCGTAAAATTTATTTTGCAGAACGTAAAAATAGAAGAATAAATCTTCGGCTTACAAGTGACATAATTTGCTATGAAAAAAAAAATAAAAAGTCTATAGCCTGATTTTTTGCAACGTCTTTTTAGAATATTAATAAAACGCATCAACTTCCACTCGCTCCAAAGTAGTCAGTAAACATCGTTGAATTAAATGTATTGGATATTTTTTTATAGAGTGAAATAAAGTTTACTATGATATATAACAGAAACATATTTATATCATTTGATCTTACTGAAAAAATTTAATTTCTTACTGTAATGATGACTTTTCAAGAAGAAGCTCGGAGTAGTGTTGAGTCTGAGCCTAAAGAAGAAGTTGGAACAGATATAAGTGGTACTTCTTATAATGATGAAGATACGAAAGATTATGTATACAAATAAAAAGATTAAATAATGCATGACAACTTATAATTTTCCTCTATAAAAAATTTTTCTCGATAAGCTAATATTCGCAGAAGTAAATCTCTAAATAACTCAAGTCCGTATGACTATTTTGAGTACTTCTTTGATTCTTGTTTGATGAATACTATAATTGATCAAACTAATTTCTATAAAGAAAAAAATCCACTCCTAGAATATCACAATATGAGAGCATGGACACCTCTAACGCAAAAAAAACTCCGCAAAATGATTAGACTTTCCATAAATATAGGACATGTTCAGAGAAATGGTATAAAAAATTATTGGAGCACGGGCTTTACATTGTCAACTCCAGTATTTGGATATGTTATGAACAAAGCTAGATATTTCGATATTTTAAGATCTCTCTACTTTTCTAATAATGAAGACATTAGTCATTATCCTTTAAAAAAAGTTAAACCAGTAATCGATCACTTGCAAAATAAGTATTCTAATACTATAAATCCAGGAAAAAATCTCTGTATCGATGAAAGTCTTTTGTTGTGGAACGAAAGATTGCGATTAAGCAATACTTACCTTTGAAAAGAAATCGCTTTGGGATAAAGATTTTTAATTAGTGGATTGTAAAACAGGATTCATATTTGGTTTTATTATTTACATTGGTTCTGACACGGATTACAAAGTACATTCTCTTGGAGTCTCAGGAGATGTTATTGCGACTTTGATGAGATCTTATTTTTTCAAAGGTTATATTTTATTTATAGATAACTGATATTCGTCACCAATTCTTATTAAGTTTTCGTATGATCTAGATACAGCAGTGTGCGGAACAATTAAGAAAAATCGAAAAGGAATGTCACAGTTCAAAGCGAAACTAAACAGGGGAGAAATTGAGGTAACAGATAACTGTACTTGGTTAGTAATTAGACGGATGGATAAGAAGGAAGTTTGTATGATCACTACTATTTCTGAGGTTGGATATTCTTTGACAGGAAAAGAAAACTTCAAAACGAAAGAAGATATAATCAAACCAACTTGCGTACATGAATATAATAAAAATATAGGGGGTTTTGACAATATTGGTAGACAATTAATTATCCTTGACTGAGTCAGTAAGAAAGACAATAAGATGGTATAGAAAATTATTCTTTCACCTACTTGATTGGATATTGTCAAATGCTCATATTTTATTCAAATAAATACTGGAAAAAACATTTCGTATTTAGATTTTCGAATGCAAGTAGTCAAGGTATTATTGAGGATTGATCAATAATCTGATACTTCTGATTCTACTATAGATCTAAGGTTACAAGGACGTCATTTTTCAATAAAAATTGATGAATCAAAAAATCTATGTCATCTCTGCGTATTATGCTCGATGTCTACTATTCGTTGAAGATCAGCTTATGAATGTAAAACATGTTCAACTACTCTATGTATAACTCTTTGTTTTGAAACTTACCATACTAATCATATTCTACCATAGAAATAATAAAACATATCAAAAAATATTCGAACGTAGTCTTACAGAGTAGTAGTAGTATTTATTGCTCATGTATAGCCTTCACGGCCTTTTACAAAATTTTCCTTTTACAATATCTCTTACATTCTAAAATGCTTAATAACTACTTTCGCGCAACCACTTCGCTACAGTATATTCCGCTTATAATTCGCTTTAACAATATAAATATTTGCACATGTATACCTTCCCTCTCCCTTATTTGCTCTTTACCCTACTACCTCTGCTCTTATTCAGGATGCTCACTATCTCTATTTTGCCAACTTCTCGAAAATAAATACATAGTTAAAAATTGCTCTATTAGGACTTTCTTTTAAGGGGTCTACCCACTACTCGCCCTCAAAAAAAATGCCTACTTTTGGGAATTTTTTTAAAACATATTGTGAACCATATTGATATAAATATTGTTAGGTGTGATAAATAATGTCTAAAACTGTATAAAAAATTTTTTTTAATCCATTTTATTTAAATTTTGTGAACAAAAACCATGGCTGAACGTAAGTCCTAAAAAATAAGCGAGGTGAACGGTACCACCATTTTCTGAAGAACGGCTCGTCTGAAACAGAAAAATCGAACTTTTTTAGATTCAGTATGACAATAGCTAGGTTTGCGAGCTATATTTACAAATATTTAGCAACAAATAACAAAATCGCTGCCAAAAAATCACAAATATAAAAAAAAACACTGATTTTTTCGCTGTTTTTTGAGGTTAAGATGTATTAAAAGTATAATATTGTAATGAAAAATAGCTTGCAAACCTCGGCTTTTATATGTAGAATACGTGTTTTAAATTTCAAGAGGATCGGTCGAGTAGTTTTGCTTAAAATGGTGGTACCACCTTTGAAAACGTTGTTTTGAGAAAAACGCGTTTAAAGTTTTTTTTAATGAAAAATTCTTTAAAAATCTTACCTAAACTCAATCTGCGATACCAGCACCGTACATTTCATCTTCTTCTTGTTCAAATTCTTCATTCTCTGCTAATCTAGCTTTCTTTCGTGCTGACCTGGACTCTTTAGAAGATTGACTACTCCTGCGGTTCGCCGTTGAGATGCGCGTTTTGTCGCTCTTGTTCGCGTAACTTTTTGCGATAGGACCGATACGGACGTTCATTACGTCCAAAATTTTAAGCAGTGACTTGTTCCCTTCGTTAAAAATACATGCTGCTGTTTTGCAAGCAATCTCAACGACTTGTTTTCCATGGAATATGTGTTTAGGTGCCATAGTCCATACAGTTGTGTTGAAACTTTCGTTGTTGTTCTGCGTGTTACCACCTAAACACCTTTCAAGTAATTCCGTCTTGGTCAAATCTTCAAAGAAAAAAGGTCGAAAACATAGTCGAAAAAGAGAATATACGATTTACTTCAGGTAGCAGCAGCATTTATTGTCTAAGAGATTTAGCCGGCAGAAGGGGCGGGCAAGCGCGTGCAGCTGGCGTAGCGCGCTCAGGTAGGCGCACCGAGGTAGTGATGTACAGGTCACAAAAATATATAGTTACACTGCTCGGATCTTTATAAAATTTTGACACAATATTCTTACATACATATACATTCGAAAAATGTAAAAAAAAAAAAATCGATTTTTCAAAAACCGAGTAGTGGGTAGACCCCTTAATATTTCAATCAATTTATTGTTGTTTTCCCTTACCCCACCAATAATTTCCTGCTCCGCAAGCCCCTTATCCACCTAGCCCCTATTTCCTCTTTTGTCCTCCTACATTCTAGCATATGATCCAAGCTCTTTTCTTTCCTTCCACAGAATCTGCACTCGCTTTCTTTATACTCTTTGCTCTACAGGCTTTGTAGTTCTTGTTCTGCTTTTCTTTCTACCCCTCTCTCTATTTTGCCCTTTATTTTTTCTACTTATTTTTTGTCTTATATCATTTTTAGAATTTCCCCATCCCCTACCCATTTCATTAACATTAGTACCTTCTTTCCCTATTTCGTCGGATTCTTATTTAGTATACTCTTCACTTTCTTCGTCAAACAAATTTTTGGCCCTCTCCCTTCTTCCATTTTTTCTATCTCAACCAAATACTCCATTGTCCTTCTAACTGTCTGCAACTTCATTGACGCCCTGCCTGCTTCGATGGTAACTATATAATTTGGTGTGTTACTATTTAATCCCATGGTCATTTTTATAAACTTCCTTTGTACCTTCTCAAGATTTTTCCATTTCTGCCACCCCCAAATCTCTACCCAATATAAACATCCCGCTTTTATTAGACTGTCCATTAAATATAGCCTTTTCTTTAGATTTTATATTTTTGCCCTATTCAAAATGCTCCACACCGCATAGATTGCCCTACTTGCTTTCTCTGCTATTTTATTTATATGTGTCGTATTCACATTTTTTTGAGTAAACCAGTACCCAAGTATTGAAATTCCCTAACTATCGTCAATTTTCTGTCTTTGTATGAGAAAACTCTCTCTTTACTTATTTTTCCTTCACAAGAAATCATTATCTTACAAGGAAACCCCCCCAACCCGACCTCACCGATTTCAATAATCTTTTGATATGTTATAGTTCATCAAAAAATAAGACATACGTTTTTTTTTATATCGGCGGAAAAACACTTTGAGGGGGTGAAAACAACCCTCAAATTCACCCCCAAAAATAGATTTTCCAATGTATCTCAGCATCTAATTGATATTTTACGACCAAACAAATTTCATATCACTTCTCATGTGAAAAGCAAACTAGCACATGCAATTCCGACCACAAGGGATGCAACCCTTATTTTTTTTATTTAAAATACTATCTATTTCATGGCTATTTTTATGAAAAAAATTAAAATAACCCGAAAAAAATTGGAAAAAATATTACCCTACATAAAATACAAAAATAAAGTTAATCTATTCAAGCTTTTTTTCAAACTACTCCCTTAAAGTTGAAAAACCACCCCTAAAAAATTGTTCTCAATACATTACAGGTCCTGTTGATAATTTACTGTAAAATACGTTGCTCATCACTTATAATGCACAAACACATTTATCTCGTGCAGTTTCGACCACGAGGGTTGCAACCCCTAATTTATGTCATTGAAATTTTTACCTTCTCCATTCCTATTTTTGAAAAAAAGTTCATAATGAGCTTAAAAAATTGGAAAAATTATTATCGTGGATAGAATACGAAAAATATGTACCAATTCAAGATTATATCACCCAACAAGACCCAGAACTGGGACAACGTTTTTCCAAAGTATTTTGTTGCGCCGATTCCGAATCTGTCCGGAAAAATGATCCATCACCCAGTAGCAATTTCTAAAACTCCCCTTATATCCCAATGGCAATTTCCCGCACTAACCCGCACTACCAGAATGCTTACAACCCCCCCTAATAACTCCCTAAAAACCTCCAATGAAAATGCCGTTAGCCCCCCCACTAATAGCCCGAAGACATAGCTGAGCCCCCTTGCAACCTTATGGCAATACTTGCAACCCACCGAATAACATAATGGCAACGTTATCAACCCTGCTAACTACTGGGGTTATTAGGGGGTTCTTAGGGGGAGGGTCTTATTGGGGGGGGGGGGAGTTATTAGGAGGTTAATGGGGGGTTGTAAGCAATGCCATTGGGGGATATTAGGAGGGTTATTAGGGGGAGGTTTATTACCATCGCCATTCGGTGATTAGGAGGGTTGATAGCATTGCCATTGTTTTTGTTGGTTGAGTTTTTCTCCTTTCTTGTGACTAAAATTGTAAACTGCCAAGTAATATATATTTAATTGATTTTTATATGCGTTACTATAATTCATTCAGTTACCAATTAAAAACAATCAAAAAAATTAGGACGGATTTATTGTTCATACTTCTTACAATAATGATATTCTTCATAGAAGTGCTCGAAACATAATGATTTTTTGCACCAACCGCAACGTATAATAGCCACATTTTTGCATCCTTCTATGTCACAATGTGTATTGCAGGAATCTCCAAAACTGTAAGCAACAGGATTGTCAACATTTTCTGGTTTTTTAGTGAGGTAACCACTCTTGAACCAGGAATATTTAAAAAGATTAGTATATCTTGGTGAAGATAATTGATTGTGGACTAACGACTGAAGTTTAATGATGTTGTTTCTTTTATGTAAATCCAAATCATAATTCATCAAAATTACGGTATCTGAAAATTGGCGGACAAAGTTCTTCCATATGCGAAATCCAAAAACATCAAGTGGCTGAATTTTGCCCGTTGTGCCAGTCGGTATTTTTTTAAAATTTATAATTTTATCACGTAGAGTTACAGTTTCTATGGCACTGTCACAATGACCGCTCCAGGAGTCAAGCAACAGCATCGTATTGGAACCTACATTAGGGAAATATACTTTTTGCAGCCATATTTTAAAGAGATCTAAAATCAAAAATCTTATTTGTAAAATCATTTATAATGACATTAATTGTAACTAGATGGGATTATGTATACCTGTAGTCAACTTTCCAGATTTAGATGCTTCTACGTAAACATTTTCGGGTCTAAATAAAGTGGTTTCAACAATGGGTCCAAACTCACCGCTAGATTCCTTCAAAACTAAAAAGAGTGGTGACAGTAATTCTCCTGCGGCTGATATGAGTGGCTGTATAGTATAACTGTGGGTTGTTGAAGAAACTGACTGTACTAAACACTGTACCTGCTTTTCTCCTTCAACCGCTAGCGTTCTTCCGGAGTGCATTTCCAGTTGGAATCCGCTCTGATCAGAATTAAACACATTATGAATTCCAATTATTCTTATGCCTGCTTTAACATCAGCAATAAAAGTATTTGCTTTAATCGTTAGTTCTGAATTACTTTCTAGTGTTTTCTTGGTTATAAACTTATTTATTTTCCGGGATACTATTCTATGAGCTTTCTTGAATTTACAAAGCCAGTTATCCGAAGCTTTGAATCTTACATCTTCTGATCCTATAATCTTTTGAGCTTGCAATGCCCATCGACGTATGTTACGATCATGAATGATGTAACCAGTGTCTACTGCTGCTTTAAAATTATCAAAAGTGTACTGACAAATTCTTGCAATTTTTTCTCTATAAGTACCACCTTTGTTGACTGTATGAGCCCAACGTTTCAACTGACTCACAGATGAAACTTTCTTAAATTTTTGACGTACACTTTCAACACTTAAATTTTTTTTTGCCACTTCTCCAGTATTCTACGGCTTTTTGCTTATATTCAAAACTGACATCTTCATTGTCTTTGGTACAATGGTCGGTGGGTGCTTCGAAATCGTCAGGAAAATGGTGTTGAACTTCATCTTCTACTATTTTTGCAGCATGATCTTTGTAATCTTCTTGAAAATCTAATGTATCTTCAACGATCATATCTACTTCATTGAAATCATTCACGGAATCTATTAAAATGCTTTTACTTCTTTCCGACAATTGAATCTCTTTATAATTTGTCTCACTTTCAGGTATTTGTAGAGTTTGAAAGTAAGCTAATGATAAATTTAAAACGTTCAGAGCGTTAATTTTCATTTTTTAATCTGAAATAAAAATATATATATATATATCTTATATATCTTCTATTATATTAAACAGAAGGCGCGAAATTCTCCGTGCGTCCGTCCATCCATCCGTCCCCTTTTTTTCCTTATTTTTCCTCTGTATAGGTCTCTCCTGATATCGCTGGGGAATAAGAAATAAACTGAATAACAAATAAACAAATTAGGATAAAAACAAATAAATAAACAAATTGATAAGTAAACAATAATGATAAACAAACTTATAGAAAACATTCATGAAAAAAATTAATTAATAAATTAAAAAGTAAACATATTAATTAATAAACAATAATAATAAACAAATCAATAAGTAAACAATAATTATAAACATCATTAATTAATAAATCCTCATAATCAGTGTAATTTCAATTTTTTTAATAACAAATATTAAAAAGCCGTAAAATTATTTGCATATAAAAAATAATTTTATAGTTATACTTACGTAGCAGGTACTACGAAATACGAATTAACGAAATAGTATCTTATTATTATTTGTACTTATAATCTTATATTCTTATTACTATTTATTATGCTGTTAGTTCAATAGTCGATACAATACGTCCAACAACAAGAAAGTTGTGTTGGCTACTGATGAAGAATTACTTACTCATATTTATCAATCATGAAAATAACAGACAATTGTCAGAGACGCTGATAGTAGGACGTCAATAAAATTCTGATAATACTATCATTCATATACCAAAATTTTTGCGCATCCGAGAAACTATACTTATCTTCTAGGTATACTTATAGTATTATATTATTCTTGACTTGTTTTTTTATATAATAAAAGTTATTTATTTTTTGATAGAATTAATAAACGATAGAACGTAAAAAATTTAAAAGAGAGCAACAAAATAGCTATGGAATCATAGCTTATTTGATTTAGAAGAGATTGCAACGATATGTCAGAAACTTTTTTTAGGATGGTTTTTCAACATTGAGGGTGGTTTTGAAAATAAGTTTGAACAGGTAAATTTTTTATTCTTATTCTATCCACGGTAATATTTTTTCCAATTTTTTTAAGCTCATTATGAACTTTTTTTCAAAAATAGGAACGGAGAAGGTAAAAATTTCGATGACATAAATTAGGGGTTGCAACCCTCGTGGTCGAAACTGCAAGAGATAAATGTGTTTGTACATTATAAGTGATGAGCAACGTATGTTACAGTAAATTATCAACAGGACCTGTAATGTATTGGAAACAATTTTTTGGGGGTGGTTTTTCGAAATTAGGGGTGGTTTGAAAAATGAGAAGTAAATTTTTTTTTCTTATTCTATCCATGGTAATATTTTTTCTAATTTTTTTAAGCTCATTATGAACTTTTCTTAAAAAATAGGTACAAAGAAGGTAAAAATTTCGATGACAGAAATTAGGGGTTGCAACCCTTGTGGTCGAAACTGCACGAGATAGTTGTGTTTGTACAGTATAAATGATGCTTAACGTATTTTACACTAAATTATCAACACCACCTGTAATGTATTGAAAACAATTTTTTAGGGGTGGTTTTTCAACTTTAAGGGGGTAGTTTGAAAAAAAGCTTGACTAGATTAACTTTATTTTTGTATTTTATGTAGGGTAATATTTTTTCCAATTTTTTTCGGGTTATTTTAATTTTTTTCATAAAAATAGCCATGAAATAGATAGTATTTTAAATAAAAAAAATAAGGGTTGCATCCCTTGTGGTCGGAATTGCATGTGCTAGTTTGCTTTTCACATGAGAAGTGATATGAAATTTGTTTGGTCGTAAAATATCAATTAGATGCTGAGATACATTGGAAAATCTATTTTTGGGGGTGAACTTTGAGGGTTGTTTTCATCCCCTCAAAGTGTTTTTCCGCCGATAAAAAAAAATAAGTATGTCTTATTTTTTGATGAACTATAACATATCAAAAGATTATTGAAATCGGTGAGGTCGGGTTGGGGGGGTTTCCTTGTTAGTTTTCTCTGTATTAACTTCCATTCCTATCTCATCACTGTAAATCTCTGTTTCTTTCAACATTCCCCTCATTCCTTTCTCATTATCCGCCACAATTACAATATTGTCTGCGAACTTTCAACAATAGAATTTTTTCCTTTCCACTACCGCTCTTTCTATTTCTTTCTTTTCCCAAATATTATCCATATCGTCTATGAACAAACAGAATAAGTTAGGGCTTAATGAACACCCCTATCTTACCCCCTGCTACGTCTCGAAACTCTCTGATAACCCCTCACTAGTTATTACCTTATTCCTTATTGATTTGTAAATTGTTTTTATCATCTGCAACATTTTCCCTCTCATCCTCTTCTTTTGTAATTTTTGCAACATTTTATCTCTATTTATTTTGTCAAACGCATTTTTGAAATCAATGAATCCTAAATACAATTTCTCTCCTTTCATTTTAGCTTATTGCCTATAATCAAGTTCAATACAAAAATGTGCATTCTTGTCCCTCTTTTCCCTCTGAATCCTGCTTGACTTTCCCTATATATCTTATTGCTCTCTGCCCATTCACTGATTTTTTCAGCTATTATTTTCGCCATTAATTTATATCCCACGTCTAGCAGCTATACCACGGTGCGCTGGAAGTGCCTTTGAATCGAAGGTGAAGAGCACATCCAATTTTATTGCATAAATAGATTCTATGGTACTTACTGAGTAACTCTCTGTAAAAATTAAAATAATCCCCAGGGCCGTTTTTATTTTTTTTTAGTTTTAAGCTTAGAAAATCAAATATTGAGACGTACACAAAAATTTGACGGAGCGTGGTCGGTGAAATAATTCGATGATGTAGAAAAAATCGTATAACATTTTATTAACTTGTAACGGAATTATTTAAGCCGACTATTCAAGGGAATATTTTGCTTGCAGCCGTCCGCACAGTATTTATCAAAAGGAGGGCTCGGGAGGCACGAATGCTCCCACGACTGAATGGCACACCGAGCGTGTGTGCCAATCGCGCACGAATTAAAGGAAAGTGGGAACACGAACGGGTTGACGCAGTAACATATGACACATGTATATATAACAAAATTTATTAATACAACACAATAAAAGAAAATAAAAGGAAAAAAAAACACAAATTAATAAATAGACGGAGCACGCACGCTCCGTCTCACAAATCGGCCTAACACAAAATTCGCTAATCCGCTTAATCCGCTCAATCGGATTATCGGCAATCACTGCCCGATAATCCGACTAAGCCTATTCGCTCGCGAACGCACCCGCGACCTCAAAACCCGGCAACGGGGGCCGGCATCACTGCCCGACCTGCACCGTTGCACCCGCGAACACCCCCGGACATGCAAGAGAGCGAGAGAAGGAGAGGGAGAGAGAGAAAAAACCGGCACCGACCTCGCCGACGGAGACTGTAACAAAAATGGCCGCGCCCGGCCACCGGCTACTGCTCACTACTGCTACTACCGCTGCTACTCGCTGTTGTTGCTGTTGTTGGCAACCGGCTGCTGCTACCCCTGGTTGTTGCTGCTGTCGACCGTTGTTGCCAACCGGCCGCTGCTGCTCGCTGCTGCCGCTGCCGTCGGCTGTTCCCCAGCCGCTCGCTGAACGCGCGCGCGCCGGCGGTACGGGCCTCGCCGTTACCCGCGCACACCGGTGCTGGGCGGCAAGGCTTGGCTGGGCGCGACCCAGCCCCTCACTCCACGCACGAGAAACAAAACCACCGATGCGCGCCCACACACCGGGTGCGCATCCACAAACAAAACGACGACGAAGTACCGCACCGCTTCCAAAACCAACGGAAAACCAACAAAATCGGCGACGAACGAAAACAACGCGCGCACGCGATCGGCCAGCCCAAACGATACTGCCGATTTTCTCCCCCGGCCGCGCACGCGTCGGATGCGTGCGCAGCCCGCGCTCTCTCCATCCCGCTCGCCCTCCCGCATGACGATCCTGGCAACTCGTCGGCCGCCTCCAGCTCCGCCAATGCCCGTTCACCGCACCTCAAACAAAGAAAATGCAGGCATGAGAGTGTATACAAACACACTCTCAGCCCGGGCGCAACGAACGGACGAGAGAGAGACAAAGGAGAAGCCGGCAAACCGAAATTCTCCGTCACAAACTGAATAATTAACATCTGCGGACTGTATGTGCACATCTATATCAAATCTATACATATATACATATGTGTGTATATTTGAAATATATACATTAAATATCCAATAACAAACTATAACAAACAAAGAATAACGAACTATATATGTTGACTATTATATTCTTGCACCGCTTTGAGTAAATTTGCAGCATAATTTTCGTGGGATTTATTCAACTTATATTTCTTCCAAGTGTTTTCAAATCCCACGAAAATTATGCTGCAAATTTACTCAAAGCGGTGCAAGAATATAATAGTCAACATATATAGTTCGTTATTCTTTGTTTGTTATAGTTTGTTATTGGATATTTAATGTATATATTTCAAATATACACACATATGTATATATGTATAGATTTGATATAGATGTGCACATACAATCCGCAGATGTTAATTATTCAGTTAATAAAATGTTATACGATTTTTTCTACATCATCGAATTATTTCACCGACCACGCTCCGTCAAATTTGTGTGTACGTCTCAATATTTGATTTTCTAAGCTTAAAACTAAAAAAAAATAAAAACGGCCCTGGGGATTATTTTAATTTTTGCAGAGAGTTACTCAGTAAGTACCGTAGAATCTATTTATGCAATAAAATTGGATGTGCTCTTCACCTTCGATTCAAAGGCACTTCCAGCGCACCGTGATACCCCCCTATAATTTCTAATCTCTTTCTCCTCACTACTTTTAAATATTAGGTAAATTCGTGCTATTTCTCATCCCTCTAAAATCTCGCTCCTGTCCCATAATTCATTAAAAATTTCTACTATTTTTTATATCCAAATATCCGGTAGTTCCTTTATGAATTCAATGAAGAGTCCGTCCTGACCTGCTGCTTTTCCGTTTTTCATTTGTTTCAAGGCATCTCTAAGTTCTTTTTCACTTATCCTCCTATTTAACATGTCCAAAACTTTCCCCTCTTCTGTCCCTTTGTTCGCTTCTCTCCCTTGGTTTGCACTTCCCCTTTCATTCTCGTTCCCCCTCTCGTTTATGCTTTCCTCCTTGTTCGGGTTCCTCCTCCCTTTCCCTGTTACTCCTAGTAAATTATTAAAGTGTTCGGCTCACTCCTCTCGTTTAATTGTTTCCCCCTTTCTGCTTCTCTTCGGTCTTTCTTTATTTACTATCCTCCAGAATTCTCCATGTCCCTGCTAGTTGCCATGACTTTGATTTTTCAGCCATCACCATATCATGGATTTTATCAATGATTTCTGAAGTGGTAACCTCAACGGGGCGTCCAGAACGTTCAGCGTCTTTTGTGCTCATATGGCCACTCCGAAAATTTTTGAACCACTTATAAACCATTCTAATCGAAGGTGCACAATCACCATAATGTTTATCAAGCTTCTATTTAATCTCCTGAGGCGTTTTGCCTTTGAAAAAGTAATGTTTAATCAATACACGAAATTCATTTTCGTCCATTTTTTTACAACCACTTGATTTCTTTGATTGAAACGAATGTAAAACGCAAAGTGATTTGCCGATCTGGCTGAAACTTGGTGTGTGCTCTTCCAAGATATGCCACGAACTAAAAATAAGCTTGATACGCACTAGTAGCGTCATCTCTCTGACTTTGCACGGACTTTTCAAACGACCTTCGTATCCTGGATTTTCGGTCCTCTAAAGGTTAAATTAAAAGTGGCCGGGTATTGGCTGATGGCATTGGTATACTCACCTTATATTGAAAAGTCAAATAACATTTTTTTTTTCACAAACTTATTTTGCTGTTATTTTTTTAATATATTTTGTGTAAAAACAAACATTTTTTTCCTTAATAAGTTTTTTGTAGGATGCGTAGTTTTTAAGATTTTATCTACAAAATTTGTATGTTTTTCAGAAAAACACTCATAGTTATGGTAAAAAATAATGGTATGAAAAATTTCAGGGTACCGTTTTCAAGAATATCTATTCATCTTGCAATTACTATAAGTTTTTTTAAGATCTATTATTTGGAACTAAAATAGGAACTGATTATGTATCAAAGAAAAATGAATATTTTGTCTTTCGTTTTTTATATCTAGAAATTTTATTTTTTAATTTTTAAAAGACTCCGTTTATTTTATAGCCTTTTTAACATGCTTTCAAACCCTATTGAGTTCTTTGATGTGCGACCATTTTTCACAAAAAGAGAAATATTTGAACATCTTCTAATATTTAGTTTAGGTGGACAAAAGCATGTACAGTGGAGTATATGTGGACTGTACTAAAAATGATTTTAAGAGATGATGCTCCAATCTATACTCTGGCTAGACAGATGTAAGCTCTGAACTCCACCTATCTTATCCTTAATAGTTCTCGAAACGTTCTTAAAGTATCATAAATTATCACTTATTCGAGTGATTTAAACAAGTGATGATTTACAAATTTATATTATAACGAGGTTGACGTCAACTCGTTATGTCTCTCTCTCTCTCTTAATATGACCATAATATTAAGAATATCATATATTTATAATGTTACATTATTTTCATTATATTTCTCCTTAGCAGCAGCAGACGACGACTGTGGAGAAGGTAAGAGCGAGCGTCGGCAGAAAGAGACCGCGTGCGCGTGTAGGCATAGCGATATGGAAGACGAACCGCGCGCCGCGCGCCGCGTGACGAAGAGCCGGCAATTAGCCAATAGCTCGCGAGCCGTGCAGAGGCATTCGGTTTTGCGTACGCTTGTATTGGTTTTCTTTGTGAATCGCCTCGTGGCAAGAGAGTGACTTTTGACTGTGACAAATGAGAGAGGTGCAACTGTGCGTGCAATGCCTCCTCCTCCTTCGTGACTAGCGACTGTACTGTTAGGCGAATTCCGCAATTGTGCCGAGGTGTAATCGAAGGGCTTCGATTAATGTAAGTACCGACCGTTCCTTGGATCGCTCTCTCTCGCTTTGCCGCTCTCTCTCTGAACCGCCCTGTACACTGACTCGTACATAAACTTTATATATTCGTATACTATTAAAACTGCATGGCTTTTCTTTCGTACTATCTTTCCTTCCTATCGCTTCCCTCAAACTCGCGATTTAAGCTGCGTGACCCACGACGCTCTCTGTGGGCCAGTTGGCGATCTGACCTACCGGGCTGGTCTTACGTAGTAGAACGTAATCCCGCGAAGAGCTGCAATTGTACCAGCCACTACTTAATCCCGGTTTAATGAATATATTGTAGCGGTCTAAATCCCCGTTACATTTTGGCGTCCAAACGTTATGGTGCTGGCGTGCGCAACGAAAATCTTACCGAGACAAAAGTTTTGGAAAGTCAGATTCTAGGAAAGACAAGGAATGCGCGCTCACTATCGAATACCAAAGTATAAACGAGTATAATTTCGTCGCTACAGAAACATATATTCTCGAAGCTATTGCATGTATTGAGAATCAAGCATATATTTGAAATTACCAATTTGCTCGAAAGTCATACGACAAATAAAATTACGTGTTGGCATGCCATAGCTCGACTTGTGTCCTACCCAATATACAGACAGAAATTTATAATTTCTTCTATATATTCTTGATATAAACATTGTGTAACATATGCCATAATGCGAACTACATTATATTATAAGCTGATTTGCGAGCAGCGAGCTATCAGTTAATTCACCCCTGCGTTTACTCGTAACGCATAATAAACATTATAAAAATCATGAAATGTTCTCTTTTATTGATAATCTTACCGCTTGCGATATAAATGATTAGTATATAATTATTTAAATAGCAATTGTATATCTCACGTAGTAACTTTTATTAATATAATTAATTAACAAATTAACTATTAATTATTTAATATATTTTATTCTGAACTGATAACCGTACTTCTCACTTTTCATTTTAATTAAACAAGCCGTACGATTGTCTCGTAGGTACATTGTCAATCTGAGTACGTACAATATGGCGACAAATTGGTCAATAGGTAACTAATTAATTTTCAAAGAAGATATTGATAAAAAATTGTGAAACTGGGTGAGAGACTTACCCAGCTTATAGGTAGATAGCTTATTGACTCACTAGGGAACCACCCCAACCCTCCGCCTCAGATTTTTCTGCAATTGAGATATGTTATAGTTCGTAAAAAAATAAAAGACCCGTAAAGCTATCTAAGGGATAAAACCAACCCCACAGAAACAGCCCCAAAAGCAGTTCTATAGCAATATCTTTAGTTGTAATAAATATTTTTTTTATGAAACAAAAAAACACAAGATACTTATAAAAAAAGTAACAGACACACATTAATTTGGTCCCCGGGGGTTGCAACTCCTACGTTGTATAAAGAAAACACTGAATTTCTAAGTATATTTTTACCTTACAAAATAAAAAAATTATATGAAAAAAATTAAAAAAATAATATTATAGTAGAAAATGATAAAATAAAATTGACGGGTTTCGGGGTTTTCCTATTATCTATTATTTCGAGGGTGAACTACCCCTTAATGTTATTAATACAATATAAGCAGTTGTTAATCGCAGATTCTGCTGGTTATTTCGTGTTCTATGACGCTCAAAAAAGCCAAACACACGTATACTTTTGTACTGCCGAATAAAATATTTAGAGGGTGAAAGCTACCCCCAAAAGTTAGCCCTCAACACCATTCTATGGCGAAATTTACATATTTTATACACAGTTTTCGACGATACAAACTCTAAAAAATTATTTTAAAAAATTTCAGCTAAATATATGGATTTCGTTTACAGGGGATGCAACCGCCTAACTCGCATGAAAGAAAAGTAATGGTTTCAAATATTTTCTTGCAAAATTTTTCAGAAGAAATAAAGTTTATGGAATTCCGTTTAAAATATAAACAATAGTGTACAGTATCCGTCACCAGGGGCAGCTACCTCTTCATTGGATAGTGAACAGAGCATTCATTTCTTACCCTGATCACCTACCACCCCGAACACAATTTCCTTAAACCTCGAGTTAGTTACCCTACCACGCTATAACCCGTAACAGCTACACCCCAATTTCATCAACTCTCGAGATGGTTACCCTGCGACGCTGTAACCCCAAACTCTTAACGCCAATTTCCTTAACCTTCGAGCTGAGTAACCTGCCACGTTGTAATCGCGAACTCTTAACCCCAATTTCCTTAACCCTCGAGCTGTTTACCCTGCCACGTTCGAACACCGAACTTTTACACCAGGATTTCTTCAATCCTCGAGGTGGTGACCCTGCCACGCTGTAACCTCAAACAGTGAACCACAATTTCCTTAAGCTTCGAGCTGGTTACGCTGACAAGCTGTAACCCCATACTCTTAACCACAATTTCCTTAACCGTCGAGCCGGTGACCCTGCCACGCTCGAACCCCGTACTTCTACACCCGAATTTCATCAACCCTCGAGCTGGTGAACTTGCCACGCTGTAACCTCAAACACTTAACCCCAATTTACTTAACCTTCGAGCTGGGTACCCTGACACGCTGTAACCACAAACTCTTACCCCCAATTACCTTAAACCTCGAGCTGATTACCCTGCCACACTCGAACACCGAACTTTTACACCCAAATTTCCTCAACCCTCGAGCGGTGACCCTGCCACGCTGTAACCTCAAACACCTATCCTCAATTTTCTTAGCGCTCGAGCTAGTTACCCAACCACACCCTTACCGCGAACTCATAAACTCGAATTTTATCAATCCTCGAGATGGTTACCCGGCCACGCTCGAACCCCGAACTTCTACACCCGAATTTCATCAACCCTCCAGCTGGTAACCCTGACACGCACAAACCCCGAACTCCTACACCCGATTTCTACGAATCCTCGAGTTGGTTACCCTGCCACGCTCTAACCCAGAACTCCTACACCCGAATTCCATCAACCTACGAGCTGGTTACCCTGACACGCACAAACCCTGAACTCCTACACACGATTTCTACGAATCCTCGAGTTGGTTACCCTGCCACGCTCTAACCCAGAACTCCTACACCCGAATTCCATCAACCCTCGAGCTGGTTAGCCTGACACGCTCTAACCCGGATCTTGTACAGCCGAATTTCCATAACCCTCGAGCTGGTTACCCTGCCATGCTCTATCCCCGATTTTCTACACCCGAATTTCCCTAACCCTCGTGCTGGTTATGCTGCCCCGCTGTAACTTCATTCTGTAAACCACAATTTCCTTAACCATTGAGCTGGATACACTGCCACGCTAGAACCCCGAACTCTTACACCCGAATTTCATCAATACTCGAGCTGGTTCTCCTGCCACGCTCTAACCCTGATATTCTACAGTCGAATTTCCTTAACCCTCGAGCTGGTGTCCCTGCTACGCTGTAACCTCAAACACTTAACCCTAATTTACTTAACCATCGAGCTGGGTACCCTGCGACGCTGTAACCCCAAACTCTTAACGCCAATTTCCTTAACCTTCGAGCTGAGTAACCTGCCACGTTGTAATCGCGAACTCTTAACCCCAATTTCCTTAACCCTCGAGCTGTTTACCCTGCCACGTTCGAACACCGAACTTTTACACCAGGATTTCTTCAATCCTCGAGGTGGTGACCCTGCCACGCTGTAACCTCAAACAGTGAACCACAATTTCCTTAAGCTTCGAGCTGGTTACGCTGACAAGCTGTAACCCCATACTCTTAACCACAATTTCCTTAACCGTCGAGCCGGTGACCCTGCCACGCTCGAACCCCGTACTTCTACACCCGAATTTCATCAACCCTCGAGCTGGTGAACTTGCCACGCTGTAACCTCAAACACTTAACCCCAATTTACTTAACCTTCGAGCTGGGTACCCTGACACGCTGTAACCACAAACTCTTACCCCCAATTTCCTTAAACCTCGAGCTGATTACCCTGCCACACTCGAACACCGAACTTTTACACCCAAATTTCCTCAACCCTCGAGCGGTGACCCTGCCACGCTGTAACCTCAAACACCTATCCTCAATTTTCTTAGCGCTCGAGCTAGTTACCCAACCACACCCTTACCGCGAACTCATAAACTCGAATTTTATCAATCCTCGAGATGGTTACCCGGCCACGCTCGAACCCCGAACTTCTACACCCGAATTTCATCAACCCTCCAGCTGGTAACCCTGACACGCACAAACCCCGAACTCCTACACCCGATTTCTACGAATCCTCGAGTTGGTTACCCTGCCACGCTCTAACCCAGAACTCCTACACCCGAATTCCATCAACCTACGAGCTGGTTACCCTGACACGCACAAACCCTGAACTCCTACACACGATTTCTACGAATCCTCGAGTTGGTTACCCTGCCACGCTCTAACCCAGAACTCCTACACCCGAATTCCATCAACCCTCGAGCTGGTTAGCCTGACACGCTCTAACCCGGATCTTGTACAGCCGAATTTCCATAACCCTCGAGCTGGTTACCCTGCCATGCTCTATCCCCGATTTTCTACACCCGAATTTCCCTAACCCTCGTGCTGGTTATGCTGCCCCGCTGTAACTCCTACAATCGAATTTCATCAATCCTCGAACTGGTAACCCTGCCACGCTCGAACCCCAAAACTCCTACACCCGAATTTCATCTATCCTCGAGCTGGTTACCCTGCCACGCTGTAACTTCATACTCTAAACCCCAATTTCCTTAACAATGAAGCTGGTTGCCCTGCCACGCTCTAACCCCGAACTCCTACACCACAATTTCATCAACCTTTGAGTTAGTTAACGTGCAACGCTGTAACCCCGAACTCTTAATCCCAATTTCCTTAACGCTCGAGCTGGTTTCCGTGCCACGCTCTAACCTCGAACTCCTATAACTGAATGTCATCAATCCTCAAGCTTATTAGCCTGCCACGCTCTAACCGCGATATTCTACGCTCGAATTTCCTTAACGCTCGAGTTGGTGACCCTGCCACGCTGTAACTTCATACTCTAAACCCCAATTTCCTTAACCATCGAGCTGCGTACCCTGACACGCTGTAACCCAGAACTCCTACAGCTGTATTTCTACAATCCTCGAAATGGTAGCCCTGACATGCACTAACCCCGAACTCCTACACTCGAATTTCATCTATCCTCGAACTGGTTACCCTGCCACGCTGTAACTTCATTCTGTAAACCATAATTTCCTTAACCATTGAGCTGGATACACTGCCACGCTAGAACCCCGAACTCTTACACCCGAATTTCATCAATACTCGAGCTGGTTCTCCTGCCACGCTCTAACCCTGATATTCTACAGTCGAATTTCCTTAACCCTCGAGCTGGTGTCCCTGCTACGCTGTAACCTCAAACACTTAACCCTAATTTACTTAACCATCGAGCTGGGTACCGTGAGAAGCTGTAACCACAAACTCTTAACCCCAATATCCTTGATCCTCCAGCTGGTTACCCTGCCACGATTTAACCTCCAACTCCTACATCCGAATTTCATCGATCCATATGCTGGTTACCCTGCCACGCTCTAACCCCAAATTCTTAACGCCAATTTCCTTAATCCTCCAGCTGGTTATTCTGCCACGCTCTAACCGAGAACTTCTACACCACAATTTCATCAACCTTCGAGTTAGTTAACGTGCAACGCTGTAACCTCGAACTCTTAATCCCAATTTCCTTAACCTTCGTGCTGGTTCCTCTGCCACGCTCGAACCCCGAACTTCTACACTCGAATTTCATCAACCCTCGAGCTGATGACCCTGCGACGATGTAACCTCAAACACATAACCCCAATTTACTTAACTTTTGAGCTGGGTACCCTGACATGCACGATCCCCAAACTCTTAACCCGAATTTCATCAATCCTCGAGCTGGTTCTCCTGCCACGCTCTAACCCCGTTATTCTACGCTCGAATTTCCTTAACCCTCGAGCTAGTGTCCCTGCTACGCTGTAACCTCAAACACTTAACCCTAATTTACTTAATCATCGAGCTAGGTACCGTGACACGCTGTAACCACAAACTCTTAACCCCAATATCCTTTATCCTCGAGCTGGTTACCCTGCAACGCTCTAACCCAGAACTCCTACAGCTGTATTTCTACAATCCTCGAAATGGTTGCCCTGACATGCACTAACCCCGATCCAACGCTCGAATTTCATCTATCCTCGAGCTGGTTACCCTGCCACGATCTAACCTCCAACTCCTACATCCGAATTTCATCGATCCTTCAGCTGGTTACCCTGCCACACTGTAACCTCGAACTCTTAATCCCAATTTCCTTAACCTTCGAGCTGGTTACTCTGCCACTCTCGAACCTAGAGCTTTTACACCCGAATTTTCTTAACCCTCTAGCTGGATATGCTGCCCCGCTGTAACCCCAAACTCTTACCCTAAATATTCGTTAACCTGGAACTGGTTAACCTACCACCCTGATACCCATAATTCCTACACCAAAATGTCTTCAATCCTCGAGCTGGTTACTCTGCCACGCTCTAACCTGGAACTCTTAACCCCAATTTCCTTAATCCTCGAGCTAGTTACCCTGCACCGCTCTAACCCAGAACTCCTACAGCTGTATTTCGACAATCCTCGAAATGGTTGCCCTGACATACACTAACCCCGAACTCCTACATCCGAATTTCATCTATCCTCGAACTGGTTACCCTGCCACGCTGTAACTTCATTCTGTAAACCATAATTTCCTTAACCATTGAGCTGGATACACTGCCACGCTAGAACCCCGAACTCTTACACCCGAATTTCATCAATACTCGAGCTGGTTCTCCTGCCACGCTCTAACCCTGATATTCTACAGTCGAATTTCCTTAACCCTCGAGCTGGTGTCCCTGCTACGCTGTAACCTCAAACACTTAACCCTAATTTACTTAACCATCGAGCTGGGTACCGTGAGAAGCTGTAACCACAAACTCTTAACCCCAATATCCTTGATCCTCCAGCTGGTTACCCTGCCACGATTTAACCTCCAACTCCTACATCCGAATTTCATCGATCCATATGCTGGTTACCCTGCCACGCTCTAACCCCAAATTCTTAACGCCAATTTCCTTAATCCTCCAGCTGGTTATTCTGCCACGCTCTAACCGAGAACTTCTACACCACAATTTCATCAACCTTCGAGTTAGTTAACGTGCAACGCTGTAACCTCGAACTCTTAATCCCAATTTCCTTAACCTTCGTGCTGGTTCCTCTGCCACGCTCGAACCCCGAACTTCTACACTCGAATTTCATCAACCCTCGAGCTGATGACCCTGCGACGATGTAACCTCAAACACATAATCCCAATTTACTTAACTTTTGAGCTGGGTACCCTGACATGCACGATCCCCAAACTCTTAACCCGAATTTCATCAATCCTCGAGCTGGTTCTCCTGCCACGCTCTAACCCCGTTATTCTACGCTCGAATTTCCTTAACCCTCGAGCTAGTGTCCCTGCTACGCTGTAACCTCAAACACTTAACCCTAATTTACTTAATCATCGAGCTAGGTACCGTGACACGCTGTAACCACAAACTCTTAACCCCAATATCCTTTATCCTCGAGCTGGTTACCCTGCAACGCTCTAACCCAGAACTCCTACAGCTGTATTTCTACAATCCTCGAAATGGTTGCCCTGACATGCACTAACCCCGATCCAACGCTCGAATTTCATCTATCCTCGAGCTGGTTACCCTGCCACGATCTAACCTCCAACTCCTACATCCGAATTTCATCGATCCTTCAGCTGGTTACCCTGCCACACTGTAACCTCGAACTCTTAATCCCAATTTCCTTAACCTTCGAGCTGGTTACTCTGCCACTCTCGAACCTAGAGCTTTTACACCCGAATTTTCTTAACCCTCTAGCTGGATATGCTGCCCCGCTGTAACCCCAAACTCTTATCCTCAAAATTTCGTTAACCTGGAACTGCTTAAACTACCACCCTAATACCCGTAACTCCTACGCCAGAATTCCATCAACCCTCGAGCTGGTTACCCTGAAACGCTGTAACTTCATACTCTAAACCCCAATTTCCTTAACCATCGAGCTGGTTACACTGACACGCTGTAACTTTATACTCTTAACCCCAATTTCCTTAATCTTCGAGCTGGTTACCCTGCAACGCTCTAACCCAGATCTGCTACACCCGAATTTCCTTCACCCTCTAGCTGGTTATGCTGTCTCGCTGTAACCCTAAACTCTTACCCTAAATATTCGTTAACCTGGAACTGGTTAACCTACCACCCTGATACCCATAATTCCTACACCAAAATGTCTTCAATCCTCGAGCTGGTTACTCTGCCACGCTCTAACCTGGAACTCTTAACCCCAATTTCCTTAATCCTCGAGCTAGTTACCCTGCAACGCTCTAACCCAGAACTCCTACAGCTGTATTTCGACAATCCTCGAAATGGTTGCCCTGACATACACTAACCCCGAACTCCTACATCCGAATTTCATCAATTCTCGAGATGGTAACCCTGCCACGCTCGAACCCAGATCTTCTACACCCGAATTTCCTTAACCCTCTAGCTGGTTATGCTGCCCCGCTGTAACCCCAAACTTTTATCCTGAAATTTATTTAACCTAGAACTGGTAAAACTACCACCCTGATACCCGTAACTCCCACACCAGAATGTCTTCAATCCTCGAGCTGGTTACCCTGCCACGCTCTAGCCGCGAACTCCTACACCCGAATTTCATCAACCTTCGAGCTGGTTACCCTGCTACACTGTAATCCCGAACTACTACACACGAATTTCATTAACCCTCGAGCTAATTACACTGCCACGCTCTAACCCCCATCTCCTACAACCTAATTTTCTTAACCCTCGAGCTGGTTACCCTGCGACGCCCAAACCCCTAACTCCTACATCCGAATTTCATCTATCCTCCAGCTGGTTACCCTGCCACTCTGTAACTTCATACCTTTAACCCCAATTTCATTAACCCTCATGCTGGTTGCCCTGCCACGTTCGAACCCCGAACTCCTACATCCAAATTTCAACAATCCTCGAGCTGGTAACCCTGCCACGCTCGAACCCAGATCTTCTACACCCGAATTTCCTTAACCCTCTAGCTGTTTATTCTGCCCCGCTGTAACCCCAAACTTTTATCTTCAAATTTCGTTAACTTGGAACTGGTTAAACTACCACCCTGATACCCATAACTCCTACACCAGAATGTCTTCATTCCTCGAGCTGGTTACTCTGCCACGCGCTAACCCCGAATTCCTACACTCGAATTTCATCTATCCTCGAGCTGGTTACCCTGCCACGCTGTAACTTCATACTATAAACACCAATTTCCTTAACCATCTAGCTGGTTACACTGCCACGCTCGAACCCCGAACTACTACACACGATTTTCATTAACCCTCGAGCTGGTTACACTGCCACGCTCTAACCCCCATCTCCTACAACCGAATTTTCTTAACCCTCGAGCTGGTTACCCTGCCACGCTCTAGCCGCGAACTCCTACACCCGAATTCCATCAACCTTCGAGCTGATGACCCTGCGACGCTGTAACCTCAAACACTTAACCCCAATTTACTTAACCTTCGAGCTGGTAACCCTGCCACGCTCGAACCCAGATCTTCTACACCCGAATTTCCTTAACCCTCTAGCTGTTTATTCTGCCCCGCTGTAACCCCAAACTTTTGTCTTCAAATTTCGTTAACCTGGAACTGGTTAAACTACCACCCTGATACCCGTAACTCCTACACCAGAATGTCTTCAATCCTCGAGCTGATTACCCTGACACGCTATAACCACAAACTCTTAACCCCAATTTCCTTAACCATCGAGCTGGTTACTCTGCCACGCTCGAACCCAGAACTCCTACAGCTGTATTTCGACAATCCTCGAAATGGTTGCCCTGACATGCATTAACCCCGAACTCCTACACTCGAATTTCATCTATCCTCGAGCTGGTTACCCTGCCACGCTCTAACCCCGATCTTCTAAACCCAAATTTCCTTAAACCTCGAGCCGGTTACTCTGCCACGCTCTAACCGCGAACTCCTACACCCGAATTCCATCAACCCTCGAGCTGGTTACCCTGACACGCTGTAACTTCATATTCTAAACCCCAGTTTCCTTAACCATCGAGCTGGTTACTCTGCCACGCTCGAACCCCGAACTTCTACACTCGAATTTCATCAACCCTCGAGCTGATGACCCTGCGACGATGTAACCCCAAACTCTTATCCTCAAATTTATTTAACCTAGAACTGGTTAAACTACCACCCTGATACCCGTAACTCCTATACCAGAATGTCTTCAATCCTCGAGCTGGTTACTCTGCCACCCTCGAATCCCTAACTCCTACACCCGAATTCCATCAACCTTCGAGCTGGTTACCCTGCCACGCTCGAACCCCGAACTCCTACACCCGATTTTCATTAATCCTCGAGCTGGTAACCCTGCTACGCTCGAACCCAGATCTTCTACACCCGAATTTCCTTAACCCTCTAGCTGATTATGCTGCCCCGCTGTAACCTTGTGACGAGAGCAGGCCACGTGCCGGTCTCTCGTCCGCGTTTCTCTCTCCCCCACGAGGCTAGGCGTGGTGGCCAACGTTAGGCGCATTTAAGTATGCGTCTAACACTTGGCCTTTTGTTTCAGCGCCAAGGACGAGCCAGCGCAGTTGAGCGCAAGAAAAGTTGAAGAGCGTGGAGAGAGAGTGAGAAAAAGAGAGAGAGAGAGTATTAGGCCTATGCCGGGATTGGCAGGCGCGCAACGCGTGACCGATAAGCGACGCGTCGCGTGCCGCCTAACTAATAGGTCAAGGTAGGGAGAGGATCGAGCGCCTCTGAGCGACTGCAAGATGCGCGCAAGAATCAGTGCGTGAGAGAGTCGCAGCCGAGCCTTACGACAGTGAGGGAGTCTAAGCCTAATCCTACGAGAGTGCGGAAGTCCGAGCCCAGCAGGGAGAGCAGTTTGGGATAGCCGGGAGGAAGGAAGATCGACCCTTCCGGCAACGGCTTTGCCAGCATCTGCAGCCAGCCCACCTGCCAAGAAAGTCAACGTCGCCTACGGGTACCTGGTCAGCGACAGAGGTTAGCGACGCTCTGACCAGCAACGACACCCGGTACTTCCTGCGGCAGCGCATCACTCAGGATTCCCGACGTTGCGAGGAACAGGAGAATAAAGGTCAAGCCTTCCTTTTCTTCTTTCTCTCTACACTCTCTCTCTCTGTTGATGCGACGACCGGTGCGCGTGGAAAGAGATAGCCTGGTACTCACGTGCCGGCTATCTGAAGGTTCGCGCTAGGTTTAATTTATAGTGACGTAAGTTGCGACCGGTGAATTGTCCAGGCGCCCACGTGCCGGGCAATTTACCCGGTATTAGTTCGCGCAGTTTTAAGTAAGTTTGTAATAGGTTAAGTATGCGATTTGGTATTAGGATAAAATGCGAAATCTTCATTTGTGATTATCTTAAGTAGTTTATTGTTCGATTTGTAGTTTGTTGGTCGGTAATTTAGATTATGTTATGTGCGCGTATGTTCTGTGTGAATAATTATTAATAATAATAGGTTGTAAGTGAGATTTGATTCTTGTCCGTGTATAATTTATTTATCAACCTCCCCTCGTTCTTCTCTCTCAATTGTCATGAGCGAAAGTGCCTCACTTACCCCGCAAAAGAATTGGTAACAAAGGATCGAGTTTTGTTACATGGTATCCCTTGTGAGTCTGGCAATTGGGAGATAAATGAGAGAAATGGTTTGATAATAAATTTGGAAATAACGGTTAAATGATTTTCTTTGTGAACTAAGGGCAAAAGAGTGCGCGTAAAAGAATTTCGAGTTCTCGGTATTTTGAATTCCTTGTTAGTGCTTGCCAGTGACCTTTCTTAATAGCGGTGTCGGATGACAACGGTGCGTCATGGAGTCGCTTTGACGCTAGACGACTGCGTTCTTTCCTCGCTTTAGTTTTTCTTTGTTTTAAGAATTTTACTAAACTGCCTATTCAAAAATTACGGTAAGTAAATTTTGATAAATTATAATTTCTTTCCTTAGGCGTAAGCAAGGCGATTTCTTGCCGGCTTATAGCTTGGAAAGAAATTAGTTAGTAAGGTATCAGGTTACACGGACCGGTCGAGACTTGCTTAGCCCCATAAGCTCGCGTCGTAGTCAAGTTACGGATTTTCACTTTTAGAAATAACAATGTCGCTAGCGTGTAGAGATAAAATAGTCTTGCGCAGAATATTACGCGATGCGCATGTAAAAAAATTAAAACGCTAAATTGATTCCACAGAACTGGCCGTTCTGTTGGAATTAATGCGCTATCGCGAACTTAGTCTACACGGTGATCTTGAAGAGTTACAAACCCGGTACTTTCGATATATGCTGTTAAGAGAGCGGCCAGATTTGCAGCCACCGTTGCGCTCGAGCGATTTTGCGTCAGGCCGAATCCCGGAAAAACTGTATGACGAACAGCAAGAAACAACGGTAAGCAGTGCGCGGAACGCGAACCTGGGCGATGAAATCGCGGCAGCTGCAGCACCTTTGGCGGCCGAATTATCATGTGAACAAGAGCAGGCGACACAGGCTAAAGCAAGTGTTGCCGCTTCTTGTGAACAAATTCGACCGCCGGGTGAAAATGCAGTCGCGCTCGGTAATAACGACGTGTTACCGATGGCGGCTCGCTCGCCGTCGGACAGCAGGACCGAACGCGCACGCGAACAAATCGCGGAAAACCAAGGCGAGCGTAGCACTAGCGCGATAAACCAAATCTGGGGAGCTTTAACTGCAGTACCGCGTTGGATTTATAGGCGCGAGGTTAGACAGGGCATCACGGATGGTGCGAATGCAGTTTTTAGAGTTGAAAGAGAGGCGATGCACAGTAGAGCGGCTCAGGCCGAACAGCAGGTTTCATTGCCGCCTCAGGCCAAGCCGCTCGGCGATCGCGAGACGCTAAACGCGCCAGCGGTTGCGACTGAGCCATCTGCCCACGCGAACGCACCAAACAATAGAGCAGGTAGTACATTCCTCTATGCCGATTCAAATAGATCGGCGAGCACGAAATATCACGCGCCTAGAGTAAGTTCATGGGTTGAAGACTGGGAGCGCGAGATACGGGTAGCTACTAGAGAGGAAATGGAAATACCAGCTCCATTAGGTGAAGGTTCGATTATTAGCGAGAAAAGTGTAATGAGCATAAGGCAACCTAAACAAAAACAGGTGAGACAGGTAGAAAATATCAGTGGAAGCGACACTAGCTCGAGTCTATCGGATACTGATAGCTGCAACACCTATAAAGTTAAATCGCCGCGGAAAACCAAGCAAGTAAGAGCGGAAAGACCGAGCAAAAAGAGTGCTCCTCCAAGAATTAAGTATATTAATGGTATACCTGCGGATGGAGTAAGCGCGCTCAATGTCTGGTCTCTCCGTTTTTCCGGTAAGGATAGTACTAACGCACTAAGTTTTCTATCAGGTTTGAGTGATTGCCAGCGCTATTATGGCATCTCGGACGAAGAAATGCTGATAGCAATAGGCACCGCATTCCGCGATAAGGCGCGTCCGTGGTACGAGGTTAATCGCGGTATGTGGAGGACGCTGAAAGACTTTAAAAAGAGTTTTTCTAGCGAATTCTGTCGACGATTGAACAGAGAACATCTTTACGGCGAATTGCATCAAAGAACACAGGGCGAGAATGAGAACATTACGGACTATGTCGCGGCTTTTCAGCCGATTTTACGCCGTTTTGATCCGCCCGTTTCGGTGAAACGCCAGTTAGCCATGATTATAGAGGGTCTACATCCAAGATACAAGCGATATCTTGAAACTAAGACCTTCTCGGATCTAAATAGTTTTAAAGAAGCGGGTATGGCGCTCGAAGATCGCATGCCCGGTTGGAAAAGGTGGCAAAAGCCGCCCACGGCTGACGTAACGCTAATTCCGGAATCCGCGTATACAGAGACGAAGAAGTCACCCGGTAAGCAAAAATCGGTCGAAACTATTGACGGTTTAAACGACGCGATTGATGAGGTCTTAATAGTCGAATCTCCTAAAAAGAAAGCGCAGCAGCAGAACAAAAAACTAGGTAAAAAGGGCAAGAAGCAGAACGGTGAAATTGCCGTGGCTATTGCCGATAGGCAACAGCCACAGGCAAGAAACCAGCCTGCGAACGAAGCCGCGCCTGCTCGTCAGAGCGCGCAGGCTTCGTTGGCCCCGGCTGCAGGTGTAGCCCCTAGTCTGGTCCCGCAGCAGCGCAATCAGGAAGGTAGCAACTTAAATAGACCATTCACGGGGGCTTACTTTAATTGTAACGCGGTGGGACATAGGAGACCGCAATGCCCGATAGCTCAGGTCAATCCGCGAGTAGTTTGTTATAAATGCCGACAACTGGGGCATTACGCTAATAACTGTCCAACGCGAACTTCAGAGTCGACATTATATTGTCAGGTCTGTGGGACAATCGGTTACGTGTTTAGAGAATGCCCTACTTGTAATCAGGTGAAGCAGGGAAACCTCCAGCGCGGGAGCCGTCGACCGCTCGACGACTCCTGCCTAAGATGGATTGAGCGGGCCATTGAGGTAGAGAAAGTGCTTCGCGCAAGGAGCGAAAGCACCGTAGAAGAAAGGAATAGAGTTGAGGTAAAAAGGGAAGGCGAGAACAAGGCAGAAACCGCCAGTTCTGCGCCTCCTTTTATGAATTTAGTAAAAGAGGAAGGCGAGAACAAGGCAGCAACTGCCAGTTCTGCGCCACCTCTCTTAGACGAGGTAATAGGAGAATATTTGAAAGTCAAGGCTAAGGTCAGGCGTGCAGTATTTGTAGAATATGAGGATCCGGAAAAAGGGAGTAAGGAAATTGTCGAGTTTAAAAACGTGTTTAAAAGCGAGTTTAGTCGTTCGACATTGAAAGAAGTTCAGGCGCAGAGTGACGAGGGCGTAAGTTTCCCTAGTAGGATCAGCAATGAACCCGAAGAGGCAAATAAACGTGACTCGTTACAGCAGGACGCGGAAAGTCTTCAACAAGATCGACACACTATCGCGCGAAAAACTTTGCCCGATAAGGATATGCGTGATCCGATAGGGTTTAATAAATTTTGCGCGATAGCTAGCTCGCCTGAGAAGTGCCCAGCGAGGCAAAATGAGTTGCCATCGTCGCGCACGAACACGAATGAGGCAGGTTCAAGTATTTTGCCCACGGTTGGGCAGGCTTCGGAAAAGGCCGTTGCTTTAGGAAATCAGGGTGAACCTGTGAATGAATCTGTTGGTAAGGAAGCGAGCTCAGGCGCTGCGCTCTCGTCGGAGCGGGCTGCGACAAAGGTCATGGTCACGCGCGATAGAAGTGAGCTTGTTGATACTAGGGTTTTGTTGTTTGGACGTTCGGTCGTCGGTGCCGACGCACCTTCCGTTTTAGTGAGGGGAGGGTCTGAGTGAAACTCAGAAATCCCGATGAAAACGGCAGATGAATCAGATGCAGCGTTAGTCGCAGTAGTAGAGAATAGGTTCTTTATTAAGGTCAACATAGGCGGGCAAGTCTATACAGCGCTACTAGATTCAGGTGCTCAGGTATCGGTAGTAGGGCCGAATTTTGGTTTACGGTTTAAGGACCGGTTAAAGCCGCCTACGATTTTTGTACAGGGCATCTCAGACGAGAAGCCGCAAACGTGGGGCGACTTGAGGTTAAGTATTGAAATTGGCGGTAGGACGAACTGGTTAATTGCGACGGTAGTATCTACGCTGAAGCACGACTTGATTTTAGGAGCCGACTTTTGGATAGCGTGGAATATAAATATTAGCCACGGTAATCGCGCTTGGCGGGCAGGTGACCAAGGCGATTGGTATCCGTTAGCAGAGCAGAATAGTAACGAGATAGTTGTTTTTGCGGAATGCGCAGGTTTAAGCAGCTACGAGGAGGCTCAACGAGAGACAATCTTGGCACTTGTTCGCCGGATTGTCCCGGAGCCTGGTGAATCTCCGGCGGTTACAAAAGTTATCGAGCACATTATCGACGTAGGCGATGCGCGCCCGATAAAGACGCCGATGCGCCGAATGTCGCCTCCTATATTAGCATTCACGCAGGAAAAAACCATGCGGCTATGGAAGGCGAAAATAATTAGGCCATCGAACAGTCAGTGGAGTAGTGCGCCGGTAATCGTACGTAAACAGGACGGCGGCTATAGGTTCTGTCTCGATTTTAGACCAGTAAATAAGGTGACGAAAGTAGTCGCGTATCCGATGCCTAGCATTGACGCTATTTTAGATAGGTTGCGCAGAGCTGTCTATCTGTCGAAAATAGATCTGCGAGCGGCATTTTGGCAAATTCCGCTTTCAGAGAATAGCAAACAATATACGGCGTTCGCGGTCCCAGGTCTTGGTTTATGGGAGTTTGAGCGAATGCCGTTTGGTTTGATAAATTCGCCGGCTACTTTCACGCGCCTCATGGACACACTTTTCGGTCCAGAGTATGAGCCGCACGTTTTCTGGTATTTGGACGATCTGCTAGTAGTTAGCGCAGATTTTAATAGCCACGTGATCTGGCTAGAGAAAGTTTTGAAGCGTTTAGTAAGCGTTGGCTTAGAAATCAACTTAGAAAAGTCCGATTTGTTCTGTACCGAGGTAACTTACTTGGGGTACAGGTTAGATAGTGAGGGTCTGCGTCCGGACGACGACAAGGTGAAGCCGATAGTAGATTATCCTGCGCCGAATAACGTAGCTCAATTACGCCGATTCCTAGGTATGGTAGGATGGTATGCGCGTTTTATCGAACACGAGAGTGAGATAAAGGTCCCGTTGACCAAGCTCATCCGAAAGGACCAGCCATGGGAATGGAAGGAACAACAGCAAGTTGCATTTGAGAGGCTAAAGCGCGCATTAACGGAGGCGTCGGTACTCGCGCGCCCTGATTTTACGCGCCCCTTTTACTTGCACTGCGATGGCTCTTCCTTCGCGGTTGGCGCGTGTTTGGTCCAGGTATTCGACGACGGCGAGCATCCCATATGCTACGCCAGTCGGATGCTGAACGCGCACGAGCAAAATTACACAGTGAGCGAAATCGAGTTTTTGGCAGTACTTTTTGCGGTAAAAAAGTTTAGGCCTTATATAGAAGGCTCACACTTTGTCATCGTTACGGATCATAGTGCGCTCACTAGGATTCTTAATAAACGCGAACTTACAGGTAGATTGGAAAGATGGATATTAGAATTTCAGCAGTTGGATTGCGAGATAATACATAGAAAGGGAGCGCTACACCATATGCCGGACGCACTTTCGCGAGAATTTGAGGACGAGCTCGAGGTTTGCGCATTTGATAAGATACAGGATGCTTGGTATCTGCAACGCGTGAAAGACGTTCTTCAAAGACCGAAGAAATTCGAAAATTGGAGAGTAGAGAATAACGTCCTGTATCGGTTCATGCGCGATTACCTGCTCGATCCGATAACTAATTGCGAGGAATGTTGGCGCATGGTGGTGCCGCTGGAGTACCGAGAAAGGATGTTGAGAGACGCTCATTGCGAGCCATTCGCTGGACATTTCGGCCGTGAAAAGACTTACGATCGAATTGCTCGTGAGTATTACTGACCAGGAGTATGGTATGATGTGAGGACGTTCGTAAGTGAGTGCTCTCAATGTCAGAAGTACAAGATAGTCCAGCAGGCACCCCAAGGTCTAATGGGTAAGCGCGTGGTAGAAAGACCATGGGCCGTAGTAGCGACTGACGTCGTAGAACTGCCCCGTAGCAAAAATAGGTTTAAATACCTGGTGGTTTTTCAAGACTTATTTACTAAGTGGGTCGAGCTGAAACCACTACGATCGGCGGACGGCCCTGCTCTTGTTGCCGCGCTTGAGGAGTTAATCCTGTTCAGGTGGGAAACTCCGGAATATATCATTAGTGATAATGCGAAGGCATATAGGAGCAAAGTATTTCAAGACAGGTTGCGAGAATATGGTATCGAACATATATTTTGTCCTGCGTATCATCAGCAAAGCGACCCGGTTGAGCGCGTAAATCGTACGCTAAAGACGATGATAGCGATGTTTGTAGATGCCGATCACAGGAGCTGGGATAGGTACTTGCATGAATTTCGTCATGCTATCAATACGGCGACTCAGGCGTCTACAAAAGTATCGCCGGCGTTTCTAAACTTTGGTAGGGATCCGCGTCCGGTAAAGAGTTTAAGGCGCGAGATCGAAGCAAAGGCCCCTATTGTTAAGATAGATACGAAGGCGTGGGAAGATAGGCTATCACGTTTAAATGCATTACGCGACTTGGTAGCTAGGCACATAGATGAAGCTCAGGAAAAGCAAAAGAAACACTACGATAAGGGTAGGCGTCAGGTACTTTTTCAGGTAGGTGACTTGGTTTTGCGCAAAGTGCATACGCTTTCGAGCGCAGCGGAGGGTAAAAACGCGAAACTGGATCCGAAATTTGACGGACCGTTTGAAATTATTTCAGTGATTTCGCCCGAGATCTACGAGCTAACGACGAACAGTAAGCATCGTACAGCTAGGGTACACGTCTCCGAAATTAAGCGATATATACCACCGCGTAAGGTAAATAAATAGTTTGCGAAATAGGACAGGTGTAATAACTGAATTGTTTTGTTTTAAGGTACAAGAGGTTCATCGACGTCAGGTGATGATGGCTGAAACCGAGGAGTCGGGCCGCATCGCTCAAGTCGCCGAGGCTCAAACACCTACAGGCGACGTGACCGCATCGGTGAACTCGGCGGGAATTGTTGAGGCTATGGAGGTAGACCGAGCGTCGGAGTCTGCCGCCCGGTTTTCAGGCCTTGGGCAGGCGGCCTCCTTTGACGTCGAGGTTGCCTCCTGTGTTTCTCAGTTGGCACAGGCGTCGGTTGGCGGGGACAGTGACGGGCAGGCGAAGGGGTTCCCTTTGCCGCCGCCTTTGCCTTCGCCCCCGACGCCGTTCGTGAGCGACCGGCGAGGGGTCCGTTTGCTAACGGGAAATCGCCGTGCGGGTTCGATAATTCGTCTGGCTGCACCCACGCGTACCTGGGACGAGGCAGTGCGTCGCAGCGCAGCGTTTCGGCTCACGACGCTTTGCATACGCGAAGCATCCGAGAAGTCGAGAGTTATCACCGCAAAAGAGGGAATTGTCTTCTCGCAGGCGGGCACGAGTAGCCAAGGCGAGAAATCGCCGGGCTCTCGAGCTGCCGCGGGAGGATATCTCGCGGGTAGGGCAGCAAATCGGAGCCGTACCGCGAGGGCTTGTATTGGAAGGGGAAACTGGAGTCCCACAAAGCGAGGCGCCACCAACAGTATACTGGAGGTGGTGCTAAGTTCGAGCGACTCCGAGGATGAGGCGATGCCGGTGCAGGAGCTGCCTCGAGTGGCTCCGCAGCCACACGTCCATCCTAATCTCCCTTTCAAACCGCTCGCGTTACAGAGGCTAGACCCCGCGTACCAATTCGTCCGCAGGGGTGGGCCCGCGCAATTCTACCCAGCGGGGTATTTGGAGGACGAGAGAAGGAAGGAGGCTGAGGCTCGCCAGAATTCGGGTAGGAGGAAGCGCACGATGCGTTTCACCCTATCCGCGTGTAATTTTGAGAGGCCATCCTCCGGTTTGACGCCAACTCTACCTGAGATGGCGGAGGGAGCCGTTGCTGAGGCAACAGGCGCCCTCCAGCCTTCGGTTTCGTTGGCTGTCAGCAAAGGGAGAGCCTCGGGAGTTGGTGCGAGCACGGTCACCGAGAAGACGGGAGAGGCAGGCACTAGGATGGAAGTGGTGGTGCCGCCGACTCCACGAAGAGTGGAGCCGGTTGTGCCGGAGCGACCAACCCTTAGGCCGGTACGACCTGTCCCGACTCCTCAGGAGGCGAGCCCGGCCTCGTCCTCTGCGTCGCCGTGTTAGGTCGATGAAACAGGGTTTCGGTTGGTAAGAGGTAGCTTCCTGCAAAACCTGGCTCCGGTCCTCTGGGATGAGGAATTGGACGTGCCCTCGTTTCGCTGCTTTAATTGCAGAACGGGGTCACATCCCAGGTCGACCTGCAGGAACCCGCCTCTCTTGCGTCCGGTCTGTCGAAACTGTGGACGACTCGATGTCCGCGTGCAAGACTGTCCGCGTTGCCGCGATGCCTTTATGGCAGACCAGGCGCGCGCACGATCGGTGGAGGAGGCAAGGGTTCGGGCTCACCCGGGCAAACCGGTAGGGCTCCCGGCCACGCAGCCAAAGACTGTGGAGCCGAAGCTCGAAGCTTCTAGGTCAATGTCCGAGGTAGCCAGCCCTGAATCCTCCGTCGGGGAGCCCAAGGCGAAAAAGCCCAGGCACCGATGTGGCAAGCGTTTTCGCGCTAAGCTCGTGCGTAGGTCACAGACGCTTGCTGCAAAGGAAGCCGGGACTGAAGCCAGTTCGACTGAAATTACGGGGATGGGAGACGCGACGCGGACGGAGCAGGCGTCGGTCCCCGCGGGTGAGCCGAGCGATCGGAGCGCCGAGGTGATTGGGTCCGAGGCGACTGATGATGCCGGCCAAAGACTATCCGGGGCAAGTGCCTCGTTTCCTTCGGCAGAGGAACTTCGAACGCTCAGGCTCCGGTATTTGGAGTCATTGGAGCGGCAGTAAATGGTAAAATTCTTGGTTTAATTGAGTACTGAGATAGTCGCGATCTTGGCGCAGTGGATTAGTCGGCTTGCTATGGCGAAAGGTTAGGCATATCACTCGGATTAAACTATTGGGTTTGTTAGATTTTGCTCTTAGTTGATCTGGTTGTTACCAACTTAGAATTAATTATAATTTAAGCTAAATCTAAGGTATTCTTATATAATTTAGCGTCTATCGTTGGTTACCACTGCCGGTCGACAGGGAGAGAGAGAGGGAGAAACGGAGTCAGACCATTCGCGGGTGCGAACTTTGGCCTTGGAAGGGGGTGTGACGAGAGCAGGCCGCGTGCCGGTCTCTCGTCCGCGTTTCTCCCTCCCCCACTCGGCTAGGCGTGGTGGCCAACGTTGGGCGCATTTAAGTATGCGTCTAACACTTGGCCTTTTGTTTCAGCGCCAAGGACGAGCCAGCGCAGTTGAGCGCAAGAAAAGTTGAAGAGCGCGGAGAGAGAGTGAGAAAAAGAGAGAGAGAGAGAGAGTATTAGGCCTATGCCGGGATTGGCAGGCGCGCAACGCGTGACCGATAAGCGACGCGTCGCGTGCCGCCTAACTAATAGGTCAAGGTAGGAAGAGGAGCGAGAGCCGCTGACCGACTGCAAGATGCGCGCAAGAATCAGTGCGTGAGAGAGTCGCAGCCGAGCCTTACGAGAGTGAGGGAGTCTAAGCCTAATCCTACGAGAGTGCGGAAGTCCGAGCCCAGCAGGGAGAGCAGTTTGGGATAGCCGGGAGGAAGGAAGATCGACCCTTCCGGCAACGGCTTTGTCAGCATCTGCAGCCAGCCCACCTGCCAAGAAAGTCAACGTCGCCTACGGGTACCTGGTCAGCGACAGAGGTTAGCGACGATCTGACCAGCAACGACACCCGGTACTTCCTGCGGCAGCGCATCACTCAGCATTCCCGACGTTGCGAGGAACAGGAGAATAAAGGTCAAGCCTTCCTTTTCTTCTTTCTCTCTACACACTCTCTCTCTCTCTGTTGATGCGACGACCGGTGCGCGTGGAAAGAGATAGCCTGGCACTCACGTGCCGGCTATCTGAAGGTTCACGCTAGGTTTAATTCATAGTGACGTAAGTTGCGACCGGTGAATTGTCCAGGCGCCCACGTGCCGGGCAATTTACCCGGTATTAGTTCGCGCAGTTTTAAGTAAGTTTGTAATAGGTTGAGTATGCGATTTGGTATTAGGATAAAATGCGAAATCTTCATTTGTGATTATCTTAAGTAGTTTATTGTTCGATTTGTAGTTTTTTGGTCGGTAATTTAGATTATGTTATGCGCGCGTATGTTCTGCGTGAATAATTATTAATAATAATAGGTTGTAAGTGAGATTTGATTCTTGACTGTGTATAATTTATTTATCAACCTCCCCTTGTTCTTCTCTCTCAATGGTCATGAGCGAAAGTGCCTCACTTACCCCGCAAAAGAATTGGTAACAAAGGATCGAGTTTTGTTGCAACCTCAAACTCTTATCCTCAAATTTCTTTAACCTGGAACTGGTTAAACTACCACCCTGATATCCGTAACTCCTACACCAGAATGTCTTCAATCCTCGAGCTGGTTACTCTGCCACGCTCTAACCGCGAACTCTTAACCCCAATTTCCTTAATCCTCGAGCTGGTTACCCTGCAACGCTCTAACCCAGAACTCCTACAGCTGTATTTCGACAATCCTCGAAATGGTTGCCCTGACATGCACTAACCCCGAACTCCTACACTCGAATTTCATCTATCCTCGAGCTGGTTACCCTGCCACGATGTAACTTCATACTCTAAACACCAATTTCCTTAACCATCAAGCTAGTTACACTGCCACGCTCGAACCCCGAACGACTACATCTGAATTTCATCGATCCTCCAGCTGGTTACCCTGCCACGCTTTAACCCCAAATTCTTAACCCCAATTTCATTAACCCTCAAGCTGGTTACCCTGCCACGCTTGAACCCCGATCTTCTAAACCCAAATTTCCTTAACCCTCGAGCTGGTTACCCTGACACGCTGTAACTTCATACTCTAAACCCCAATTTCTATAACCATCGAGCTGGCTACTCTGCCACGCTCGAACCCCGAACGTCTACACTCGAATTTCTTGAACCCTCGAGCTGGTTACATTGCCACGCTCTAACCCCCATCTTCTACACCCGAATTTTCTTAACCCTCGAGCTGATTAAGCTGCCCCGCTGTAAACCCAAACTCCTACAACCGAATTTCATCAATCCTCGAGCTGGTTACTCTGCCACGCACGAACCGCAAACTCGTACACCCGAATATCATCTATCCTCGAGCTGGTTACCCTGCCACGCTCTAACACCGCACTCCTACACTCGAATTCCATCAACCTTCGAGCTGGTCACCCAGCCACGCTCGAACTGCGAACTCTTACACTCAAATTTCATCTATCCTCGAGCTGGTTACCCTGCCACGCTGTAACTTCATATTCTAAACACCAATTTTCTTAACCATCGAGCTGGTTACACTGCCACTCTCGAACCCCGAACTACTACTCACGAATTTCATTAACCCTCGAGCTGGTTACACTGCCACGCTCTAACCCCCATCTTCTACACCCGAATTTTCTTAACCCTCGAGCTGGTTAAGCTGCCCCGCTGTAAACCCGAACTCCTACAACCGAATTTCATCAATCCTCGAGCTGGTTACTCTGCCACGCACGAACCGCAAACTCCTACACCCGCATTTCATCCACCCTGGAGCTGGTTACCTTGCCACGCTCTAACCCCGAATTTCTACACCCTTATTTCATCAACCCTCGTGCTGGTTATACTGCCACGCTCTAACCCCCATCTTCTACACCCGAATTTTCTCAACCCTCGAGCTGGTTAAGCTGCCCCGCTGTAAACCCGAACTCCTACAACCGAATTTCATCAATCCTCGAGCTGGTTACTCTGCCACGCACGAACCTCAAACTCCTACACCCGAATTTTATCAATCGTCGAGCTGGTTACCCTGTCACGCTGTAACCCCGAATTCCTACACCCGAATTTGATCAACTCTCGAGCTTGTTTGAAACATGTTTTGAAGTTGGCACAACACAAATTAATAAAAATTCAAGGTGTCCAAGGTTCCTTAACTGTTAGATCTTGTCTTATCACATACGTCAACGATTGCTATTTCTATCAAGGAAAAAACAGTTGTCGTTTCAATCTTGCTATTTGAACCACATGAACCGCATTCGTTTATTGTGGTTTCTATTAAGGAAGAAAACAGTTGTCGTTTCAATCTTGCTATTTGAACCACATGAACCGTATTCGTTTATTGTGGTTTCTATTAAGGAAGAAAACAGTTGTAGTTTTAATCTTGCTATTTGAACCACATGAACCGTATTCGTTGACTATGGTTTCCACGTCATGCTATAGTTTGATTTTGTTTTGCCACGCACATACTCGAGTGTGTTTAAGGTAGAAAATAAGAGTAACTTTATCTCCTATCAGTATTTTTATAGTGACTAAAACTGCTTCGCGAAATACGTACATATACCTATTTGTATGGTAAAATCAGTTTGTCTAATGAATTATTTTCGTAATAACATAATCGATAATAATCGAATTTCCTCAGGGATAGTGGTAATATTTTTTGAACATAATGATTTAAAAATGAAATTTCCCGTAGCTATTTCGAACTTCATAAATTTGAATGATTTCTTAGTTGCATTTACTATTTCCTACCTATACATAAATATACGTAATTAATTAAACGTTATCTTCTACAAAAAATGTGCATATGTCCATTTATTTTAAGATACTATAAATATTTAGAAATCGGGTTTATGAATGACAGGGAGCTGGGTTCCGGATTTTAGTAAATTTGAATGTAGGAGTTCGGGGTTACAGCATGGCAGGGTAACCAGCTCGAGGGTTGATGAAACTGGGATGTAGGAGTGACGGGTTCCAACGTGGCAGGTTAACCAGCTCGTGGGTTGATGACATTGGGATGTAGGAGTTCGGGGTTACAGCGTGACAGGGTAACCAGCTCGAGGGTTGATTTTTATATTCAACAAATGTAATGTCAATATCAGATGAAGTGAACGAATTCATATTATATTCATAACGTAAATATAACATAATAATAAAATAAATTTTACTTTATCTTCTATAATCCTTTCGCCTATGTCATTTTCTTCAGTGATATTACAAATATGTCGAAATTGGGATTATGAATAACAGTGATCCGGGTTTCGGACAAGAAAATTGGAAAGAGCAGAGTAATTAGCTCGAGGGTGGATGAAATTCAGGTGTAGAAGTTCGGGGTTAGAGCATGACAGGGTAACCAGCTCGAGGGTTGAAGAAATTGGGGTTAAGAGTTTGGGGTTAAAGCGTGGCATGGTAACCAGCTCGAGGGTTGATGAAACTGTGATGTAGGAGTTACGGGTTCCAGCTGGGCAGAGTAACCAGCTCGTAGGTTGATTAAAATTGGGGTGTAGGGATTCGGGGTTAGAGCGTTGCAGGGTAACCAGCTCGAGGGTTGATGAAATTAGGGTCAAGAGTTTGGGGTTACAGCGTGGTAGGGTAACAAGCTCGAGGGTTGATGAAATTAGGATCAAGAGTTTGGGGTTACAGCGTGGCAGGGTAACAAGCTCGAGGGTTGATGAAATTGGTGTGTAGGAGTTACGGGTTATAGCGTGGCAGGGTAACTAACTCGATGTTTAAGGAAATTGGGTTCGCGGTTGTATGGGACCAGGGTAACAAATGAATGCTCTGTTCACTCTCCAATGAAGGGGTAGCAGCTGCTTGTGACGGATACTGTATACTTTTGTGTTAGATTTTAAATCGAATTTCATAAACTTCATTTCTACTGAAAAAATTTTGCAAGAATATTTGAAAACATAGCTTTTCTTTCAGGCGAGTTAGTGGGTTGCAACTCCTATAGACGAAATCTACATATTTAGCTGAAATTTTTTAAAAGAATTTTTTAGAGTTTGGATCGTCGAAAACTGCATAAAATACGAAAATTTTGTTATAGAATGGTGTTGAGGGATAACTTTCGGGGGTAGCTTTCACCCTCTAAATAGTTTTCTTCTGCAGAACAAAAGTATACATATGTTTGGCTTTTTTGAGCGTCATAGAACATGAAATAACCAACATAATCTTCGATTAACAACTGCTTCTATTGTATTAATAACATTAAGGGGTAATTCACCCTCGAATAATAGATAATAGGAAAACCCCGAAACACGTCAGTTTTATTTTATCATTTTCTACTACAATATTATTTCAAAAATTTTTTTAACATAATTTTTTGATTTTGTAAGGTAAAAATGCGAGAGACGCTTGAAAAGTCCGTGCAAAAATAAAAACTGCTTGATTTTTTTTAATAAATTTTTTTTATTTTTCAACATAGTCTCCTTTTAGGCTTGTACACTTCATCTAACGCTGATCTAGTTTGTTAATCCTTTCCAAATAATAGGATTTGTCCAAGTCTGTAAAATCGGCATTCGTTTCTGGAATCACCTCCTCGTTTGAATAAAATCTTTTGCCCGCCGGCCATTTTTTACATATTAGGGAACAAATAGTAGTCCGACGGACCAAATCTGGAGAATAGGAGGGATGTGAAGCGAGTTGGAACCCAATCTGCATCATTTTTGTGGCCATAACTGCTGAGGCGTGAGCTGGCGCATTGTCGTGGTGGAAGATGACTTTTTTGTGGGCCAATTGTGGACGTTTCTCTAGCAACTCGGTTTTCAAACGATCCAATAACGATGAATAATATTCGCCTGTAATGGTTTTACCCTTTTCCGGATAGTCGATGAAAATTAATCCTTGCGAAACCCAAAAGACAGTCGCCATAACCTTCTCGGACGAAGGAATTGTCTTCGCCTTTTTCGGAGCAGATTCCCCCTTGGTAACCCATTGTTTAGACTATTCTTTGGTTTCAGGAGTGTAGTGATGTATCCATGTTTCATCCACAGTGATGAAACGACGCTTAAAGTCTTGCGGATTTTGCTGAAACAGCTGCAAACCATTCTTGCAACACTTCACACGATCTCGTTTTTGGTCACTCGTGAGCAATCGCGGCACCGATCTAGCGGTTAGCTTTTTCATGTCCAAATATTGGTTCAAAATATTATGTACCCGTTCGCTCGAGATGCCTACAGTACTAGCAATTTCACACACCTTCATTCTTCTGTCAGCCATCACCATATCATGGATTTTATCAATGATTTCTGAAGTGGTAACCTCAACAGGGCGTCCAGAACGTTCAGCGTCTTTATGCTCATATGGCCATTTCGAAAATTTTGAAACCACTTATAAACCATTCTATTCGAAGGTGTACAATCATCATAATATTTATCAAGCTACTGTTTAATCTCCTGAGGCGTTTGGCCTTTGAAAAAGTAATGTTTAATCAATACACGAAATTCTTTTTCGTCCATTTTTTTACAACCTCTCGATTTCTTTGATTGAAACGCATGTAAAACGCAAAGTAATTGGCCGATCGGGTTGAAACTTAGTGTGTGCTCTTCCAAGATATGCCGCTAACTGAAAATAATCTTGATACGCACTAGTAGCGTCATCTCTCTGACTTTGCACGGACTTTTCAAATGACCCTCGTACACTTAAAAATACAGTTTTTCCTCTATACAACGTAGGGGTTGCAACCCCCGGGGACGAAATTGATGTGTGTCTGTTACTTCTTTTATAAGTATCTTGTTTTTTTTTTGTTTCATAAAAAAAATATTCATTACAACTAAAGATATTGCTATAGAACTGCTTTTGGGGCTGTTTTTTGGGGGTTGGTTTTATCTCTTAGATAGCTTTTTCCGCCGATAAAAATAATACAGGTCTTTTATTTTTTTACGAACTATAACATATCCCAATTGCAGAAAAATCGGAGGTCCTAGTTAGTTAGAATTACGAACAGACAAAACGCTGTATGAGCGAGGAAACCAATTATTTCGTAGGTTAAATGGCGGCTACTCAGCTCAGGACTTTATAACAACAGATGATCTAGATGAAGAACTGCAAGAAAAAGACGTGACAATTTTAGTTACTTATTTTTTATATCAAAAACTTTACCAGCGGAAATCCGAAAAGATTTAGAAACTGCCGTAGAGGCAGAAGAAGCCTTCAACGTCATGGAGCAGCCGAATTTAGAGGATAACGAACATATAACCACAAGCTCTCCACATGGCAGAGCCGTCGAAGAACCAGAGACTTTGGCAGACAACGATAGATGGTTGCTAAGACCTCGACAGTTAACCCCACAAAATACTAGATTAAATCAAGACGCTGCTACTGCTAAGCACATAGCTATAACAGCAACAACGACTAGCATCACGTCAACAAAAGTAGCAAGTTCGAATTACGGTTCTACAGCAAGTTATACAGCCATAGCTCAAATAAATAACGTGCAAATAGTAATGCCAGATTGGTAAGTCGCACTTCGCCGTGGCACACGAACTTCGAAGGCTCTGACAAGTAGAAATCGATACGTTATTGGCACGTAAACACTTTCTGATTCATACGTCAGCCTTAGAAGAGGAGATTGAAAACATACCAGCGAAAATAGCACAGTATAAACGGATAATAACTCAAGAACGAGCTAACTTTACCAAAATACAGTAAGATTTGCACGTACGATTAAAATCAGTTGTATCTACTACTCAACATCAAGCTACGGAGCAGATATGCCTAGAGGCCACGCGAAACAGAAATGTTCAATTTGCAGACACTTTCGAACTGAACTATTATAACCATCCAAACCAATTCAGTAATACAACGTATTCTCATATGCCATTATCACTCAATCCGCAAGCGCCGTTGTTCCATTCCACAACACAGCCTTCCGCAATGTTCTCACAAGTACTCCTGCCATTGTCGCTAGTGACGACTACGTCATCCTTGTCTGCATTGCATCCTTCTGCATCCCCGCACTGGGAGAAGCATACGCCTTCCAGTACTTCTTTATCGCTCGGCCCCGTGACTTCCCTCGCATGCTCGTTTACCCCCGTGTACTTGAGCTGGGGGAAGGGGGTTCTGCCCACTACTTCGGCAGGAGTCACACCGCAGCAGGCAACACTTAGCGCACCAACAGAAAGTCAACCTGCTAGCTCACAGCAAGCAACCACTTTGAATACGACGTCTTCCGGATACTTTCCCAGGACTAAATTTCTAGGAAAAACGGTAAGAGAGTGGAAAATAAAGTTTTCCGGTGACGAAGGGCTGAGTATTGAGTAATTTTTAGAGCGAGTCGAAGAAAACCGATTGTTAGATAAAGTGTCAGACGAAGAGCTATTAAACTCTATGACTCCCTTATTCGAGAAGTCAGCACTCTTTTGGTATCGCACGGTAAGGCCTTCGTGGACTACTTTTCGCGAATTCAAAGAGGCCGCTCATGCAACCTACAGTAAATTAAGGAGGAATAAAAGAATTATGACAATAGAGGCATATTTTCGTACGCAAGGCGCTGACGAGCCCGTAGTTGAATATGCTGTCTCATTATTCACTATTATGAAAAGACTCGATCCGCCTTGGAGTTGCAGGATCAAATTGACCTAGTTATAGACAATATGTTGCTTAAGCTCCAAAAGAAACTTAAGCCATTTAAGGACAACCTCACAGACGTACAGGTGCTCCTCAACAAAGCCAGTCAGGCCGAAAACGATGAAGAGGGACAGTGGAAGCCACCTCCACCTATTGAACATGCCACTTGGCCTGAAACAACCTATAAGTCACGCACCAAAGCCCCTATGGCTAAGCCTTCTGGTTTGCCCTCTCTAAGCAAGAAAACACAGCCAATTGACGATTCTGAGCTGGAAAACGTACTTATAAAGTTCCTCGAGAAGAAAAACTTAGAGCTTAAAGCTTCTAAGACCTCTATATTGCCACAGAAGAAAGGAGGTCGTAGTCAGAAGCCCGAGACAATTCCGAAGGAAAATTCTAATAGTTCGAAGGGAGACTTACATCGCAGTAATGGACGAGGACGTGGAGGCAGGAGAAGTTGGGAACGCCCCGGAGGCAACCGCGTTATTCCTGTGTCCAACAGAAATTAGGATAAAGAACCTGGCCCTGATGGCAACCAACTTCTCTGCTGGAACTGTAGCTGGCCTGGTTACACCAAGGCTACATGCCCAGATTGCTCTTCCGAACAAAAGAAAAATGAGGATTCAAAAAAATAGAGAGGGAGCAAATGGATCAGGTTCCTACTGCTCCCCTAGTCAACAGGACCTTTGAGATTAGCGACGTAATGGGAGTAGCGCAGGTACCGCACAACACGGTGGGTGATACAATGCTAGCCCAAGTTAGCCCTTCCGACATGCAGTCTACCAGCGATGGAGGTACTGTTATAAGCATCCTAGTCGATAAGTTCCCCAGGTGGTGGCTGACTATTAAAGTCAGCGATTATATTTTTCGAGGACTTTGGTACACCGGAGCTTCTCGTACTATCCTCGGCCCCATCGCCATCTCTATCGCTGCTGCATTAAATCGGCGCGTGATACGTATGTGGGCCCCGGGGCAAAGGCAGTTGATGGCCACTACGTACCTATTATAGGTAGCGTAGAGTTACCTTTTACTTTGGGAGGGGTAACGCGTACGTATAGCTCTCTGATTTTAGATGAAGTCGACACTGAGTGCACTTTAGGTGTCGATTTCAAACGCGCCTTTTCAGCCATGTTAGATCCTAAATCTAACAGGCTGACATATGATGGCTGCGACGAAGGCGTCCCTGCAGTTCTTTCCTGTGAGAAAACTGAAGAGGCAACGGCCTTAGCCTCTCTGGGGATTGAAGACCTCACAGATGAGCAGAGAGAAGAAATTGAAAAAGTCATGCGGGAGTTACTCCCCGATCCCTCTTGCGAACAGATTAGTTGTACAAGTTGGATCGCACATGACATAGAATTCAACTGCCCGAATCCAATTAAGCAAAGATATTACCCGGTATCTAAGAGGATAGAGAACGAAATGCACGAGCAAGTGCGTAAGATGTTACGATTAGGAATAATCCGGAAGTCCCTGAGCGAATGGTCAAGTCTAATAGTTATGATCTTCAAACCTGATGGTACGTATCGATTTTGCGTTGTCTACCATAAAGTTAATGCAGTGTCGAAAATTCCGGCACATCCATTGCCCTATATGGATGTGATCTTGCGCAAAATCCAGCACGCCAAGTATATAAGTGCTCTAGATTGTTCTGGAGCCTTCTGGCAGAAACTTCTCACGGAGAGATCAATACCAGTCACGGCTTTCATAGTCCCGGGTATGGGCTTCTACGAATTCATACGTATGCCTTATGGTCTGGCGGGCAGCCCGGCTACATTTCAAATGCTGGCGGATAAAATTATCACGCCTGAAATGGAGCCACGCGCTTTTGCCTATTTAGATGACCTGATCATCGCGACTGACACATTCGCTGATCACGTGAAATGGCTCATGATGATTCTGGAATGAATTAACGAAGCGGGCCTCACCATCAATATGAAAAATTCCAAGATTTGCATGTCCGAAATTCGTTATCTTGGCGTGTTAGTTAATCGTGACGGCTGCCGGCCAGACCCTGAAAGAGTGTGACCAATCTTAGAGTACCCCGCGCCAAGAAATCTACGACGATTGCGACGTTTTCTTGGCATGGCCTCGTGGTACCGCAAATTCCTGCAGGATTTTTGCTACTCTGGCTGCGCTTCTTACGTCTCTTATGAAAAAGGACACCAAGTACGTATGGACGGACGAGCACCATACCACTTTTATACAGATAAAAGCACTTCTAGCTACGGTCTCTGTCTTAGCAAGACCTGACTTCTCTGCGCCGTTTATTCTGGAGTATGATGCCAGTGATACAGGTCTTGGCAGTGTTCTACTTCAGAAGACAGAAGAAGGGGACCGTGTCCTATGTTTTGCTAGTCGCATCCTCACGCCTACGGAACGCCGATTATCGCTTACTGAACGTGAATGCCTTGCAGTCATATGGTCTATAGAAAAATTGAGGCCATTCATTAAGGGATATCGCTTCGTAGTGGTGACTGATCATCACAGCCTTGGCTCCAAAATCTGCGGAGCCCCAATGGTAAGTTAGGCCGATGGTCTTTGCGCCTCCAGGCATACGATTTTAACATCGTACACCGCAAGGGCAAGGATAATGTCGTGCCCGATGCACTTTCTCATATGTACGAGACAGATGAACACGTAGTGGCTTCGCTAGCGTCTTTCACGGTTGCAAAAGATATAAAGGACCCGTGGTACCGGCGTAAGTTTCTGCAGGTCGAACAGAATCTAAAAGCACACCCTTACTGGAAGATTGTTGGCGGTCGTTTGTATCTATATGGACCAGACCCTGTGATCGACGATCTCATGGGAGACAACGACGCCTGGAAGCTCGTTGTTCCAAGAGAACAGCGCGAGCAGGTTCTCGTGGGATGTTATGAGGAACCCACAGCTGACCATTTAGACCAACACAAAACTTACCAGAGGGTGGTGCTACGTTATTACTGGCTAAGTGTCTACAACGAAACCGCACACTTTGTCAAGTGTGCCAGCAAATTAAAGTCGAACACCGAGCCCCTGCTGGACTGATGAAAAAACACGTTGTTTCCCGTCCATAAGAAATCGTCTATGGCGATACGATGCGCTCCTTTCCGAGATCGCCTCAAGGAAACGAACACTTATTCATCTTCATGGACATCCCCACGAGATGGATAGAGTGTATTTCGATCCGCAAGGCCAACGCCAAAACGATCAAGAGAGAGATTAATCATCGCATCTTTTTACGTTTTGGAATTCCCGATAGATTTCTATCAGACAATGGTACGCCCTTTAAAAACTCGTTAGTCGACTCTTTCTTAGATGCACATCGAGGAGTTGGCTCTGCATTGGGCGAAACGATACCCCGCCAAGCACCGAGAAGAGGAGGAGAAGGTTAGGCGCTGGACAGAGCGTAATGCTGCCAAGCGCAGAGAAGAAGAAGAGGAGCGACATCTGCGTGCCCAACGAGCTCTCCCCGCTCCAGATCACCTAAACGAGAGGCAACGGCCATACTCTGCGCCGCGTCGATCCTCTGTGCGACTGACCGACGTCACGGATGAAGAACAGACACCAGCCCAAACCCACGAGGAAAGGTGGGCCGACGCCGAGGCAACAGCGTAATTGTGTCGCTCTGCGCATGTCAGGGCGCAAGAAGAGAAACGCTGGGCCTATGCTGCCGTTATGGCATTCACAGAGCACCCTAACGCTCGTGTTCGAGCTGCTGCATCCCCCGGTTTTATCCAGAAGGTCCGGGATGAAATAGAGCGCCAGGCCTTTCTCACCCAAGCTGCAGATCGAAGGTATGACGCCAAGGCCATCCAGAAGGAGCGCAAACGCCTTCTGGCACAGCAAGAGCATAAGCGGCAGGAAATCTTGGAGCTCCAACGCCAACTGGCTGGACTAAATGTCCAGTACGCATGGGCTTCTGCCGTGACTGCGACCGCTGCTGTCCCTGGTCCGTCACCGAGCCATAAAGAGCGTTGCGAAATCGCAAGGCAGGCCTAAAGACTGCCTGGCAGATTTTGCCGGGGAAATGAGGGTTTAACCCCTCAATACTCTGCACTCCTGCACCAAGATGCCACAAGGCCATGTGGCAAGTACGATGGTCCAGCCCCGGAGAAGAGGGGCATTCGGTTCTGCTACGTCTGCAACTTGACGGCAGTCAGTAGGACCAAAAACTGCTCCAACTTCTCCCAACATTGGAAGTTCGAACAGGGGCTGGAGCCGCGGTACACCATCAATTTGATCGAAAAATAAGCCAGCCACACAAAACAACAAAAATCGGAGGCCGAGGCCTGAACACTATCGAATAACTACAAATACATAATATTATTTAAGTTCTATTAATTATATTTTATCAATATTCTTTCTATACATATATTTTCATAACATGAAATTACAATAACATTTCTTAGTAACAAAAATGTATCATTACTAAACATTACGTTCAAAAGTAGCAACGGAATTTTTGCTGTTTTATTATTGAGTATCGAATGATTTTAATTTTTCATTTTATTCATTGTTCATATTAGAGTGAGTTCTAGCGTATGACTGATTCTTTCTACGTTCAGTCCAATTTATAGATAGTCATATAAATTTTATTTTATTTTTTATTCCAAGAAGAAAAATGGGTTTACTAACACCCTATTTTGAGAAAGTCAGTACATTTTGTTATATTTGTGGAAAGTACAAATGGAATCTTGCCGTCGTTTAATTGATGATCCGATCAATATTTCATTTAAAGGGTTACGGATCATCGATGAAAAATCGGGACAAACCATGGGTACCTACGACAATTTGTAATACTTGAACAAAGAACATAATGTAGCTTATGAAAGCCTCATTGAAAGTAAAAATATTTTATTTCCACTACTTTACATTAAGTTTGGTTTAATGAAATAAATTGTTAAAGCTCTGAATACTGAAGGACAATATTTCGGACATAAGAAAACTTATATAAGACGATGACTTTATCATAACTATGACATCTGTTGAAAAGAGTACTTACAAGGAAGGTAAGGGAAGTGGGTGAAACCAATTCCAATGAAACTGTGATATGTTATAGAGGACTACAAAATAAGTGACACGTAATTTTTTTGATGTGCTAATAAACGATTTAAAGGGACAAAAATTACCTTCAAAATTCGACTATAAAAACGGTTTTTTCAGTTTATCTCCTTTCCTATAAAAAATATCTTTTTGAAAACAACTGGTAAATGTTTGTTACTGAATAACAATATCATACAGTACACCAAGGTCCACACAGGTGGCATCCCTTATTTTTCGAGAATGCGAAAGTTATTTTTTTCTTGAATTTTTGTCTCGAAAAAATACAAATTTAATCCAAGGTCAATGAAACTTATATTGTCCTTTAACATTGAAAACTAAAGTTGACGTGTTTCGGCTTTTTTTGTTTTTATACGGTATAGGGGGTAAACTACCCTTAAATAATTTTCATTCTTATTCGAGTAAAGCACCGTAGATTTCAATGGAATTTCGGTCGATTATAAATTTTCAGAAAAACAAGAGATGAACATTATTTTATATAGTGATAAATGTTTTAAAGGGAGAAAACAACCGCTGAAATTTTCTTTAAAGTACATTTTTCATGGTATCTCTACTTCTACGTAACAAATTTCTAAATTCAACTGGAAATTAACTGTTACTAGTCAACAAAACTATGCGCTGTACCAATCTTCAAGGGGTTGATCCCCTAACTATGGTAAGGGTGGTTGTGATTAAAAAAATTTTTTTTTCTAAAAAAAACTGAAAACAAAATTCAACAATACTAGTACTGTTTTATTTGGAATAACTTTGAATACTAAAGTAGACTAGTATGCATAAACTACTCTTAATTTTCATTGAAACGAAATGCCGCAGATATCTGATTTATGTGATATAGTAATGTATAAAAAGATAAAAAGTACTGAGGTATTTTATATGTAATAATTAATTTTTAGACGAATTGGTATTATTATTATTAATTTTACGATTGGTAAAAACCGTATTTTATTGATTCATATGATTTATTATTTTTCAATCTAATCGACTTTTTGAAAGGATTTATAAGTATGCATTGAAATGGAAAACTCTAGTCAGCGAGAAGTTGAACAAACACTTTTGAGAATTTGTTGAGAAGAAAGAAAGGTTGAGTAGAGAAATTGATTTGCATGAATTTTGTATCTATACTTATATAAAATATAGATTTTCGCGCATTATATCATGGTTCTATATGAATACGTATAAAAGCTTATTTCTTTGTGTGCTTACAAAAAAGTTTTGCCTAAAAGTATAGATATAGAGGTAACTTTTGACTATTTAAAATTATCAAAGAGCATAATACGTGCATCTAAAATTCTTCACAAATCAATTATGATCTTTTATTTGTTAAGTAAAAGTTTTTATCAATATGTATCCACACTTCCATGAACACCTTATAAATTTTCAGCATTGAAAATTAAAGTTAATCCGTTAAATGTGATAAATATGCTTTTGGCTTATTTCCAAACTCTCTCTATCTATATAACCTGTAACGGGGTATCACCGTTTAATTATATTTTTATTCGCGCGACTTTGTTGAAAGGGCGAACGTAATAATCTATGCTCAAAATGTAGTCCAGAGAGCATGCGGAGACAGGCGTCAGTCAACCAATAAATCTAATTAACGTATAAGAAAGTGAGTGGAAGCAAAAAGAAGTAAGCGAGTCGAAAAACACTTGTTAGTAATACGAACAGAACCTTTTATTATCACTCAAATGCTACATAAGGTCGGCTCGCGTGTTTGTTTACATCGACGCTCGCTCATCGACAACACGTATTGTCGGAACGCTCGCTGCTCTTTGTTATTGGAGCCGTTACATGCACGCTTCGGATATCGGAAATTAATCATTAAACATACAACCGCGATCGCGGGATTAAGCTGGCCAGCTTACCTTAATATCGCAGGCGTACGAAGATGACACAGACGAGTCGCACAGCGAGAAAACTGTTCTATTGTTTATGTCGCGGATCGCGAGTTCGCGCACACGTGGTTTCGCCCTCGATGGTGAAACCTCACACATACTCTCTCGACCTGGTCTCGAACTGGCAGTAGTATGGCACCTTGGCGGCAGCGATTACTGATAGCTGGTACTGATCCGGGTGTTCTTCTCCCAATGATTGACTTAAGCGGCACTCGGATTGACAATAACGAAAGGAAAAGCGGGCGATCGTGATGATGGTCAGTGTTTCACTGGTTCGGTTTCAATCGCGCGCGTTCCGTCTGCCCGCGCGCCGAATTCCTTCGTTACGTATTTCGTCCCCCCGGTAGGTGCTGCCCTCCCAGGCAGCAATTAAGTTAGGTTATCAGCGCTAATTTGACGTTTACCGTCACAAACCTCAAGGAAATTGAAATCAAAGATCATTTCCAGATGATACTATTAGATTTTCTAGAAACTGATGATACCATATGATTATGGAAGAATCTTTAGATTTTTAAGAGGAGTTCAAAGACTAACGCATATATTGTCGAGGAATAAAATTTGCATACACTACCTGAGGATCCCGAGTTTCCTACAGATAAATACACTAGCCAGAATGAGCCATTGAGTTTTGAATATAAGGAAAGAGCTGTCGACTTTTGGAGAAGCAGGAAAAGAAAAAATCTTTCTCTTCAAACGGTAAACCAAATTAATCAAGGTGGTACATATCGAGAAAAAATTGCAAGAACTTGCGAATATACTTTCGAAAATTTTAATGCGGCTCTTGAATCTGGTTTTATAATGAAGATGGGCTTTACAAGCTCCAAAATTAATTGGAAATGAATACATAAGATTTACAGCTTCTAAATGGTGGGTTGCAAAATTTAAGAATGTTCAAAGTATTTTGTCTAGAAAAATAAATAAATTTATAACAAAAAAATCTATAGAAAATAGAAAAAAATTGTAAACAAAAGAGACAGAATACTTGTTAAATTTTAATCAATTAATTAATAAAGTAGGTATTGAGAATTCTTTTAATTCAGATCAAAGCGGTTTTCAATTAGAAATGTAGTTTGATCGCACCTTAATAGTTGGAGGGGAGAAACAAGTACAATGTCTTGTACAATCTGTATCATCCATTACCCATAACTACACCATGCAACCAACAATATTAGCAGACGGAGAACTATTATCACCTTTATTTTTAGTATTGCAAGAACGTACCGGAGATTTTGGACCAACCGTATTACAAAAAATATTCACGCCTACAAACGTGCATGTTGCTGCTTCCAAATCTGGAAAACTAAATTCAGGTAAAATAATTTTTCATGTATTGTAAATATGAAATATTTTAAAAGAAAATTTACATGTCTCTTCAAAACGTGGTTGAAAGAAGTATATTTTCCTAATGTGAGACCAACAACAACGCTATTTATTAATTCGTGAAGTGGTCATTGTCCAGTAGCTATAAAGGAAGCTATGCCGCATGATAAAACGGTACGTCTGAAACAAATACCCACAGGAACTACTGGAAATATTCACCTATTAACTGTTTTTGGATTCTATACTTGGAAAAATTTTGTTAACCAATTTTTAGATAGTGTTAGCTATATCGACGATGAATTAGAGTTACATAAGAGGAATAATATTATAAATTTACGATCATTAGTCCATAATCAGTTTTCATCCCAACGTTATAAAAATCTATTCAGGTATGCGTGGTATAAAAGTGGATACGTTGTAAATAAAATGAAGGAATTTAATAATCCCGTAGATTTTAGTTTTGGAGATTCATGTGCAATGAATTGTGACATTAATGGTTGCAATAACGTTGCTATTATCGATGCGGATAGTGTAAAAAGTATTTATAAGATTCTGTTCTGTAAAGAGTCTTTATAAGATTCTATCTTAATATATAAGATTCTGACGTATTTTACAAATTCATTATTTACGACAAAATTATAATATGTTATGGTAATAAAATTTGTAATGTAATATCAAAATATAAAACTTCTAATAAATAGAAACACTGTAAACCAATAAACATACGAGGGTGGATTGATAAGTTTCCGGCCTGACCAAGAGATGGCGCCACTCGGCCTACCTTGAGGTGGCGTTCTATAGTACCATCCTTAGATAGCTTGTAGCTATAGTTTCAGCCCGATCGCCATGTTAGTTTAGGTTTGAGAGGACACTGAACAAGACGCCTCTGTGTTTTTCTTAAAAATCGAAAAGCTGGAAAATCGTGCTGTCATCAAATACTTCTATTTGAAGGGGTTAAAGCCGAAGGAAATCAAAGAAGAGATAGACTCAACACTGGGGACATCCTCCCCATCATATTCAACCCTTAAGCAGTGGGTTTCCGAGTTTAAAAAAGGGTAGTGTTAGCACCTCTGATGAGCCTCGCTCAGGACGTCCTGTTGAGGTCACAACTTCAGATATGATCGTAAAAATCCATCAAATAGTGCTGGAAGACCGCAGATTAAAATGTAATCATAGGTCCAAGTGTAGACCATCGATATAATTGTAATTGTATATGAGTGTAATTATATTTGTAAACATAATCGTAATTTTGTAAAAATATATTTTTCTTTTGTTTTTTAGATAAGGAATTTGTTTTTAATTTAGATTCCTAAAGCGAATATCTCGCTTCCCTCCCCGCTTAAAATGTGGCACATTTAAGGAGTGTCATGTTTGTATTATTTTAATTCTAGTGAAAACAAATGTTTATTTGTAGTTGAAAGAGTGGTTTGATTGTTGAAGGTAAAAGGTTGTCTGTTTGGTAGAGGAGGTGGCGTTATGCATCTAGGTGTTGAGATAGGTATTGTGGGGATAATCTTGATTTCTTGCAGTTCTATGTGTTTTTCTTTGTCGTTGTCTGTTCTGTTTTTGCTTGGTTTCTCGAGTTTGATGAGGAGGTGTGTAATAGAGCTGAAGATGGCTCCGAGTAGGTGGAGCGACCAGCCGTAGATTGCGTGTAGTGCGTATCCTCTAATTATTGTATCTATTATTAATTTTATTGTGTTTATTAAGATCAATGTCATAATTATAACTGAAGAGATTGATCCGCAAGTGATCATTTTGTTTATGATCATATTCCAGGTGCTGACTGCAATGTTTTTTATGGTATTTTCTGAGAAGATGCTTCCACTCGTTGTCACGTCTCCCGTTATTTCTCTTGCTATGTCATTGAGTATTGATGTTCTCTCCATAGGGAACATTATTTGTTGTTGTAGTTCTTCTAGTTCGTCTTGAGAGTATACTCCACTTGTTGCTAATGAATTTATTGATTTGAAGTTCCATCCTATTTTTGTGTTAGGTCTAAGTGTGTTTGGTGCTGCGCATGGTTGAGGTTTGGGTGTGAGTCTTACCCATTCTTCTTCGAGTTTGTAGTACGTTGGGACGAGTGCGTTACAGTTCATCTGTTCCCCTTTCTTTTTGAGGATGTGTGTTTTTGGTGTCAGTAACCATGTTTCGTTTTCAGAGGCACGGTGGTCCTGAACCAACTTTAAATAGCATGGAAAAGCACCACGAAAAAAATCATGGGGTTCGATTCAGAAACACAAAATGTAAGCTCATTTAAATTTTTACAGAATTTCTGAGGGCCGTTTTTGAAAAAACTCATTTTTGAAAAAAGAAATATAAAAAAGTGAAAAAAAATCACGTTTATGTCAATTTTTTTCACGAAAAAAATATTTGCAACGTCTAAATATATTTTTCAAAGCTTAAGTAAAAGTAGTTTTTCTAATTGGTATTCAAATAAAAAATTATTTTTACAAAAAATTCTCTATTAGCATAAATGATACGTTGGAAAATAGAAATAAAAACGACAATTGAGTTTTTGTAATAAATATATTCTTCATAAAACACATAATAAATAAAATAACTTCATATAGTAACGCATAACAATTATATAAGGCACATATATAACACAGTTTATAGTTTTCGAGAATAGATTTCTAATTGATCGATCACTTATATGTGCCTCGAATTGTATTCTTGAACGGCTCTTAACAATTTTTCGGCATAGTTTGGATGAGACTCATGATCTTTATATTTCGCCCAAATACTTTGAAAATCGGAATGCAATGACTCCAAAGCTTGTTCGCTGTAGAAACCAAGACCTCTTCCAACTTTGGCACAAAAATCAGGTACATGAAAAAAAACTGCATGAACTTTCGGCGTGATTGAAATATCCAAAGCAATATAACTACTTCTAAACTTAGCGATACAAGACCGAAAATCAGGTTTAAGCACAGAAGAAAAACAAGAGTCAACCACGATTCGGAAATTTTGTAAGCACTGAACGTATTTCAAGCAATTGATACAACATTTCGCTCGTAATAAATCAACACTATTCAAAAGTTTCTTACAAGAATTTCCGGCAAATGCTGGACTACCGTGCACGAATTCACGAGTTACATTACAATCGTGAGCCTACTGTAAGCTGTCTTTTTCGCAACAAGAGAGCATATCTTTATATACAGTATTTACAACGCCAATTAAAAGGTGTAATTCTGGTGCTGGTATTATATCAATGATTTTCTTATTGTTGTCTTGTGATGAAAATACTGGGTTATCTGTACAGTTATTATAATTTTTAGCATTTGTTTTAATACTTCCTTTTTTCTTCCAGGAACAGGCACTATTTTCACAATTTTGAATAGTTCTATAAACTCCACATTCATTGAGATTATTTTTCGATGCAGTGCACCACGTACAAGGATGCATGCTTGAGTGTGCCATTATACCTGTTAGAACATTTGCTAATTTCAAGTCCGTCGCTATTGTACTTTCAATATTTTTAATCTTCAAAAGTTGCCATAACATCAAAGCATTTTCATAATTTTCTTGTGTGTGTGCGACCAAGCCAAGCAATAATATTTTTTTCACACCTGTATCTTTAAACTGCTTTGCAGCAATACCATCCCTATAACTTTGCCGTGTATTTTTTCTTGTTTCTATAATACTGTCATCGTCGTTTTGTATTGAAAGAGAGACTTTTAAGAAACCCCCACCTCCGTCTATTCCGAATTTCAAGTGTTTATTATTAATATTTCTTTTTTCTACAATTGTGCTTACTAATTTTTCAACATTGTTACAAAATACGAGGGTTTGGGAGGAAATAGTTCTTTTTCCATTTGCTATATCTTTTATATCACAGTTTTTGACTTGAAAAAAAGAATCGAGTGTGTGATTTAGTTTCTGTAATTTAGTATTCAGGTTGGATTCGAAAAATTTTCTATCATTCGTTGCAACTCGAATAGCTCTAGCACAACGTTTAGCTTTGTTTGATGATAAATTGAGATCTATTGAAATTTTGTTAAAGTCTTCAGCCGAAATTTGTCGACAAAGTTTTTTACCTTTTGGCTCAGATTTATTAACTTCTATTCGCATTCTCTTTCCGTGAGTTTGGGATAATGCTACTAGTTTACCTTTATCAAACGATGTATTTGTTTCTTCTGTTATGTTTTTAATCAATTTACAAGCCAAATGTTCCTTTTCTTTCAAGGTCAAATCTTGTGTGACACGTTCTATTTTTTTATAGTTCATAACTTTTCGACAAATATGTTTTCGTCCATAAGTGTAATTCCGTTGATACTTGGCACATTTTCTTTTCTCTTGGTTTGCAGTGTCATTTTTATTAGATGTAGCACGATTTGATCTTCCAATCATACACAAGCCGCACTGACAAATATTACCATCAACATTCCTCGTATTACGAATAACTTTTTTGAAACCAGAATAATCTGGCAAAGTGATTTTAATTGTACTATCACCATTTTCTTTTTTCTTCGCAGCACGATATACTTTAATTTTACATGAACTACAAATAGCACTAGGTAAATTAACATCATTAACATCATAACTGCAAACTTTTTCAATCTTTAACAGTAATGCACCAGCAATATCCCTCAAATCATTTTTCTTTTGTAAACACAACAAACATATTTTCGATCGATTTTCTTCGTGGGTTAGAGCGTGACTTTTTATTTTATGCATATTCGCGAAAGACTACAATACTTCTCATGCATTGACGCGATCAAAACAGAGAAATAACTTCCATAACACACATGTAATTGTCTTCTTCTACGATGAATAGTTTCGGGTGTTCCGTTCTTACAAGTTCTCTGTTGCAGCGTTGTATTTTGTTTCTTAGAGCAAATGTTATTTCACTATGATTTAATGCGTAAATTATTTCGTGATCGTAGTCACTAGAATATTTCGTTGCTATGCCTTTAAATAGTATATCGAATTCATTATTGAAGCATTCTTCTCCTGGTAAAATATCCCAGAAGGTATAGCCTGCTTCCATGTCTATACATGTTTTGTCAGAGAACTTGCATACGGTCCCTGTGTTTAGTCTTAATTTATCGTTATCTAAGTTTACTTTAGCTCTACTTTGTATTAATGTTATTTTGATAAAGCCATGAACAAATACCTTATTCCATGATCCGAAGCTATCAGCGTAGGCTGCTCCATAGCAGGAGTTTCCTTCTGCGCTACCCGCGAAATCGATACTTTTTGAAGTAGTTGCGTTTATTTTTAGATACCTGGCTCTCACCCAGGAGGCTCGGGTTCGATTCCCGGTACCGGAACCAATTGTTACGTCTCGTGCATCAACTACGAATAGCTAATGAATGAGACGTTCCAATATGTTGACTAGTGGTCGGATATGTCTCACTTATAATAAATATATGCGGAAATGTATGTCTGATAATTGTACTACCTTGATAATCGTAGCCTTTAATTGTTGATAAAATGTAGCAGGCTCTAACTGCTTGTTGGATTGTATGAATGTAGCAGGCTCTAACTGCTTGTTGAATTGAATAAATGTAGCAGGCTCTAACTGCTTGTTGAATTGAATAGGATAGGTTGTTGAATAATACTTGCACGATATTACTTTGTAACAATCGCGAATTTATTAAGTAAAATGATCACCAATTGTCGGACCGGTGTGTACGGAGTTGAGTCTTACAGGTACTTATTGACTGACTGACGGACTACTGATCAACTGCCGAGAGTAATTTGTTCATTGCTTTTTATATCTTTTATAGTTCTTTTCAGGTCAGTATTTCGATATTGTGTGACATTTTGTTTTCGCTGATTATAAATTCTTGCGTTTTGGTGACTTAGTTTCGGAGTGTGTTTCGACAGCTTTTTGCTGTCGGCTGAATAGCTTAGCAGTTTTGAATGTGCATATGTTACAAAAAGGATGCGTCGTAAGGCTTAATTTCGGAGAGTCATTTACCTCGCGTTTAATTAGCTTTTTGCTGACGTGCGAATAGTTTAGTAGTTTTGAATTTCGCAAATGTTCATTTTATAAAAAGGATGCGTCGTAAGACGTAACAGTAGGGTTCTTCAGAATTTAAAAACTTTTGAATTTGAAAGTAGCATAAATAAAAAATCGTGTATTTTGAAAATTGATTCAGGTTCAGACGTTACTATTCTGAATTCTAAATTTATTACTCCGAATTACCATCAAATCTCTCTCAATAAAAAAAATTTGAAGTATCCCACTGGTGAAAATGTTCCTCTTAAGTTCAAAACACTTGCTAGAATTGATTTAGGTCAGTATTTAGTTCGGATGATTGTTTTTGTTGCAGATATTACTGACGATTGCATACTTGGGTGTGATTTTTTGAATAAGATTGGAATGACAGAGTCGATGTATAAAATTTTTAAAGGTATCCCAAGTAGAATCGACAGTGATACGGATGGGCAAAAGTGTTACAGAATTATGGAGTGGGCTGGAGAATTACCAGATCTTTTGAAAGATGTTTTTGAAGATAATTCCCGAAATTTGGATTCTTCACAGAAAGAAAAATTCTCTCAGCTTTTAATAGATTTTCAAGATATTTTTCAAGATGATGATGTTGCCGGAAAATGTAATTTGGTTGAGCATAAAATTGAATTGAATGATTCCAATCCTGTGAAACAGTCGGTTCGTCCTCTTCCTTTTCATGTACGAGTAGAAATTGATAAAATGATTATTTAATGATATGCACAATCAAGAGATTATCGAGGAATTATCAAGTTTTTGGTGTTCTCCAGTAGTGTTAAAACGAAAGAAAGATGACACTTGGAGATTTTGTATTGATTTCAGAAAGTTGAACGATAAGACAATCAAAGATTCATATCCTTTACCTAGAATCGATCAAACTTTAGATAAGTTAGCTGGTAACTCTTGGTTTTCGACTTTGGACCTTAAGAGCGGATATTGGCAAGTTAAGATCCGTCCAGAGGACAGAGAAAAGACAGCTTTTTCGATAGGTAATGGTTTATGGCAGTTTATCGTTATGGCTTTTAGACTATGCAATGCTCCAGCTACAATTTCTTCTTCAGGAAATAAATATCTTTTAGTTTTGATAGATTGTTTTACTAAATGGGTAGAAGTTTTTCCTCTTTCCAATACGAGAACGAAAACTATTGCGGATGTATTTGTTCGAGAATTTGTAAGTAGATATGGAGTTCCTCTTGAAATTCATACAGATCAAGGTCGTAATTTCGACTCTAAATTAATCAAAGAATTATCTCACTTACTTGGTATCCGAAAAACAAGAACAACATCGTTACATCCACAATCGAATAGTCAAGTTAAAAGACAAAACAAAACAATACTTGAATACTTGTCTAAATACATCACAAATAATCAGAAAGATTGGGATCGTTGGGTTTCATTATACCTTTTAGCTTACACATCGTCGATACATGCAACAACAGAAGTTACTCCAGCCGAGACGGTTACTGGATTTGACTTACGACTTCCATTTGACCTGATGCGTGGATCTCCACCCACTGATGATCTATTCACCCCCGGAACCTACATACACAAACTCAAGACCACACTCAACAAAATCCACCATTTTGCAAGACTCAACATTTGAATTTCTTCTCAAAGAACAAAGAAAGCCTACGACAGAACAGCTCGAAAAGTTGATTTTCAAGATGGTCAAAAAGTTTGGTTTTACAATCCTCGTCGCATCAAGGGTAAAACACGAAAACTCCAAAGTAACTGGGAGGGACCGTTCAAGATCATAAAGAAAATCAACGACGTGGTGTTTTACATCCAAAAGACTCCAAAACACAAAACAAAGATAGTCCACATTGACCGACTGGCAATTTATCACGATAGGTAACTCATCTACTCTGCTTACGGTTATTTTGAGCTGTGGTTTTTTTCCCGTGAGCCACAGGGCAAATGCCAGAGCAGGAACAGAGTTGTGGTACCACAGTACATCAACATTTCCACTCTCGTTCATAACTTATCAAGTAATACATCTGCTTATAATCACAAGATCCCGACGATAACGATACAATTCTATTGTCAAGAGACGGGTCCTTTGACCGGATGAGTTGAGGATCAACTCGCTTGACAAGTGGATGATTCCTGATGATTCTATCGAAATTTCAAGATGGATCAATTTAAGAGACGGACTCTTTGGCCATGAGGGAAGGAACAGCCCGCTTGAAGAGGATGCTATTTTCGAGAAGTAAAAGATTTTGAGAAGACTGTGCTAATTTTTAAGAGATGGGCCTTTGGTTGAGAAAACCAAGACTTAACTCGCTTGATGTCATCGGTCTTTTCTTCCCTTTCTTTTTGAGATTGTCGGGACGACAATCTGACAGACGGAGGGATAATGTTATGTGTGGCTCATCTGAAGAGCAAAAGAACGTTTACGTTGCTAAGCAACCTCTCTCTCGTCGGTGTTATGATTTTTTTAGTTAGTTGTATTAATAGCTCGATTCTAATAATACCTGTTGTTAACCTATTTCTGAGTTTCGAAAATTAAACTAGTTATCATTCTTTCATAATAAAGTTGTTATTATCTTTTGTGAGCATTCTCAGCGAGATCCCGTCCTCTCCTTTTGACTTTGAGTGGGCATCCGCGAGAACAGCCTCTACGTCCTTGACCGACACCGGGTTTAGATTGAATTGAGGAAATGAGAATGAGCGAGAGAGTGGCATCGATGTCAGATTGTCGTAGCAGGAAAGAGTAATAGGCGGAAGCTGGTTGACGATTTTGGCGAAGTGACAGTTTAACGCTGTGGGTGAGAAAAATGATAGTGGAGACGGCATGGATTTTTGGGCAATTCCGAGATAACAAAGCTCTCTCCATTTGGTCTTGGGATCTATGGCAGATGCAAGTTTAGCCGAGATATGATTATTTTTTGCAGTGTCAAGCTCATTTGAAACGCGGTTTCGAAGGTCTTTGTACCTCCGAATGTCACCTGGAAGCGCAGTTATTTTTGCTCGCTTGTACGCCGCCGTGCGAGCACGCATGAGGATGCGAAGGTCAGCTGATAACCACGGCTTCGCCTTGGCAGACAGTTTTGTCTGGCGAACCGGGGCGAGGGTGTCGAAGGCTTTCAGCACGGCGTTTGAGAGGAGGCGCTCGAGTGAATCCAGGGGCATTTGAGTTGGGTCAGTAAGGGTAGTCTGCGGTGATAGGTACTGTGCGGCAACGCACTCGGCAACGAGTGAGTTTAGCTGCACTGTGTCAATGCTTTCGAGTTTGCGAGTGAAGAAGGTTTTCATGGCTGAGGGGGGAACCGTGGCATAGATAGACAGCTCGATAAGGTCGTGACAGTCAATAAAAGGGGCTGGCGTTTTTGAAAAGGAGTGGATATCTGTGTCGTTTTTAATTAAGAAGAGGTCCAGAAGAGTGTGAGAAGCTTGACCATCCTGGAATCGATGACAAGTAGGCAGCATGGAGACGACTTTTAGGGCGTAGCGCTCGATTTGTTCTCGGAGCACATTGACGTAGTGTAGTGTGTGCGATAAGAGATTGCAGTTGAAATCCCTACAAATTATCACGTCATGATAGTTTGGGAGAAGAGGAACAATGGTTTGGAAAAAATTCAGTGGAGCCAACACAGACGGGCGACGATAGACTACCGCAAGTAGAAGTTTTGCATGTTGTTGTCGTAATTCCACCACCAAAAATTCTGACGCATTATAGTTATCAGGATGAGATTTGGCGATTGTGCGAACGGAGAAACTGTCACGTATGTAGAGAGCAACACCACCACCTTCCATGGCTGAGCGATCGTGTCGAAATAGGTTGAATCCAGGCATTGAGAGGTGAGAGTCAGCCACAGTATCCTTTAGGAACGTTTCTGTGATGGCAACAGCGTCATAGTGTGAGTGGGATACTCTGTCCTCAAGGAGGGAAAAATGGCCGCCGTGGTTCAGGCGGTTCACATTTGCATGTGCTACACAGAGAGTGGGAGGAGGGGCAACGGTTGAGGGCTGTGTTGACCTTGAGGGTCAATCGATGGTAGGTGGATTGCCCGTAGTGCTTTCAGCGGGGAGGGATGCATCATCTGCGACGTGGGAAGGTGGACAGTAGTTTGTCCCATTTGAGAGTGATGGCTCCGCCGTATCCATTGCAAGTGAGGACATTTGAGGGGCAACTTCGGGACTGATGCGCGGAATGTTTTGAAGTGAGGGTTGGCTAGTGTGAGAAGTGGAGGATGCTGTAACAGCGAGTGGGGGATGGGCAGGCAGAAGAGGGAGCAGATGCAGACCAGAGGTTTGCGCCGGTTTCCGGCCACGATTTTCCTGCAAGCATTTTTGGGAAGTTTGCAGGCGTGCGTTTTGCGGTAGTATAGTTGCACACTGTGGGGCGTTTGCCTGTGTGAGCGGCCCGGTTGTAGAAAGCGGTAAAAGTGGGTGTTGAAGATTTTGCAGGGTTGGTGGAAGCGGTTGATTATGATGTTGGTGCGTGGCTTGCAGGTGCGATAGCTGCGGCGGTTTGAGTGGTTGATGCTGGGGTTGGGCATAGAGAGTTTGAGGCTGGTGATATTGTTGCTGCAGGGACGGGGGTTGTTGACAAAGCTGTTAAGACAATTGGGGTGGCTGATGCTGTGGTAGCTGCTGACTATGCTGAAGTTCCTGTTGTTGCTGTCGTTGAGGCGGTTGTTGCTGCTGTTGCTGTGGTGGTTTCTGCGCTTGTTGATATTGAAAAAGTGACGGTAGCTGATGCGAGTATTGTTGCTGTTTACTTTGTGGGTGCTGCAGTCGCTGGGACTTTCGTCGGATGAATGGTCGAGAGCCACGAGTAGGGGTAATAGCGTTGAGTGAGAGGTTGGCTGAGCGATTTTGGTTTTGATTGGGGGGAAAAGGTGTAGATCCTCCTCGCAGAAAAGCTCAGAATTAAATGTAGGTCGCACGAAGATGCGAAGATTACGGACTAAAGGACGGAGATAGCCAAGCGATGTGCAGGCAGCCCTAGCTTTTGTGAGAAAATCATAGATGGCTTTGGGGTAGACTGGGCGCACGTAGACAGGGATGCTTCCACTGCACCCAAAAATGGATTAGGCAGTGAGCTCACGAATACGAGCTGTTGCAGCGATAACGCGATCGCGAGAGGAGGTTGATGAGAGGTAGAATGAGAAGGTGAGAAAAGGGGGGGCGTGGTTGAGAAGACTCTGCGGGGGCGTCAACATTTTGTTGCGCATTTTGGTAGCGGTTTGGCTGATACCATTCACGGGTGGCCTCGATAGCAGGCATGTCATGGCCATGGCCAAAACCAAGGGCGCTTAGTATGTAGCGAGCGGCATCATACAGCGAGCCATTAAACTGCGAGGGGAGCCCGCGAACCATAACCTTTGAAGTATCAATGTGTGCAGCAAGTTTATTGTTAAGATCATTTTGTTTGACGGAATGCTGGAGAGTGGAGCTGATAGAGTTGATATCATTTCTGAGGTCTTGGAATTCCTCGAGGAAGTTAACAAACCAAGTAGGTGGTTTTTCAGACATGATGGGCTCAGATGTAGGCTCTACCTGTATAGTCTGGTGAGGGGCAGTAGAGGAGTTCTCCAACGATGCAGGCGAGGATCTGTCTAAAGTAGTTGAATTGCGGCGTAACAATGGAGGACCCTGGCAACGGAGCTTCGGAGTGTGTAAACTAGACAGAGTGGGCGAGGCTAGCCTGCTTCTTAGAGAGATATGGTAAGAGGAACGCGCCAGAGGCCAGTGGAACTACTGGTGAAGACTGGGGAAGAGCCTCGACGACAGACGCCAACGACGAATCGCTGCTACTTGTATGTTAATGACTCCTGCAGACGAATGGTTCAGATCCCCTGGGGCGCAGTGACGGCGACACACAGTCCATGTGAAGGAGCGCGTCGCAATCAGTGCATTACAAAGTATTGTCGATACGGCGCAAGGGAAACAGGCATTTAGCTCATTGACTGGACATAGAAGCAGGCCGGTGTGGACAGACAGGGGAAAGCTACATGAGCGACAGATGCTGGCAGAGGCAAAGTAGATTGTCCGACCGTGGAAAGTTTGACGAAGTCAAGAAAGAGCAGAGACGCCACGGGCAGATTTCAAATTTTGAATTTCGCGGGTGATTGCGTGCCAAACAGACTCTAGCTAGTAACTTTTCCCAGCTGAATAAGTAAACAAACGAATAGAAAAAATGTAAATATAAACACAATATTTGGAAACTCGGCAATACTTATAAAAGCGTGTTATATGAAAATGCACGATAACGCAAGGGAATACAATAACGCAAATTTATGCAACGCATACAAGGATGCAGATAGGCATGCACGAGATTTGGGATTTTTCTCTCTCTCTCACCAACATATAGGTAGAGTGCAGGCGAGGACTGCTACGGCGAGTTGGAGCAAAGCCGAGTGTGTTGAAGAGGCGCAGCAGCAACGAGATGCAGCTGATGCAGTGGACGCAGATGAAAGCGTAGTGTGTAGTAGCGCAGATGAGAGCGTGGTGTGTAGAAGCGCAGGTGTGCAGAAGCGTGTGCGTGTAAGGCGTTGTTGTTTATGTTTGTAGGTTATGTTGTGTAGCCGGGTATTTAATCGCCTCTGCAGCTCGAAAAAGGCAATAAAAATTGCGATTTATTGCCCAGGCATGAAAGCCGCAGTCGGCGAATACCCTGCAAAGTGAGTTTTCACTCCGAGAAGGAAAACAAGATAAGTAAGGCAGAGTATCAACAGAGCGAAGAAAAGGAGGTGTTGTACGTACCACGGAGAGAGAAAGAGAGAGAGACCAAAGATCGGCTGGTACTTATAAATGGCGTGGCCCTTAGAAAAAACACATGCGCACGGATGCAACAACAATGTTTGGCGTTTAGCAATATTGCCTACTCTCGGTCGCCAGCAAATAATGGTTTGGACAATTATAACTCCCACACAAGGTCACCTAGTCGACCGCACGACTAGGTGACCTTGTCTTATTGGCACGCTTATAATAAGTTTATAGCTAGTTAACTTATAGCTAGTTGTATATAATTAGCTAATAAGTTATATATAATTAGCACACAAACGTACGCTCCCGCGCTACTCTCTCTGCTAGCGCTCTCTCTTACCTCTGTCTCAGCTGTTGTCTTCAGCTGCTAAGAAATTATATAGATAGAATATAAATATAATAGTATTATTAAGTATATTAGCAGACAGAGAAACATAAAGAATTGATAGAAAACTCGTTATAATAGTTTTAATATTTCTGAACAATTTTGTCAGAAATTAATACTGATAAGTGGCAATTCGCGCAAGATGAATTTGCCCCGTATGTAGGTCTTTTTAACAGCCAAGCGGCCTTAGACTCGGGCGGCAGTCAGGCTTTCGGGTACCCCGGCTCGTTCGCGCGTCAATAATGAAATCTCTATTAATTCTAATCCGGCACTCGATACCGCGATCGTAAAATATTTAATCGGACGTTTATAACAATTTTCGCTCATTTATAAAAAAATAATGTAATAGAATTTTTATTTAATATAACGGGGAAGCATATGAATACACTTATAGGCGTTTATATTTATAATATTTATTCTAGTCGGTTTCACAAGATAAATAAGTTAAGCAAAATAGAGAGAGAGAGATATAGACGCGTAATCTTCTCCTCGCATTGTCTATTATGTTTTTTATTACATAAAGAGTGGTACTCACTTTTTGTTAATATTGTAAATATAAATTGATCCAAAATATTGTTTGCTTTGTGATGTGAGCAATCGCTTTTCTTTGAATTTAGTCAGATTATCTGGTCCAATATATTTTTTTTATCCAATAATATGATGATACACAATAAAATGATAATTCCTGTGATTTTTCGTTTTACACAAAATTATTAAAACCAATGTATTCGACGCTTCTAATACTTAATTATGACTCAAACTCTTATAAACTCAAACTCTTATTATAGATTTAATTGCAGTAGAAAAATGAAGGCTTCTTAATTGAGCGCTCACTGCTAACTGAGGAATAACATTTTCTCGTTTTCACTGGTTGGTTAGATATCTTATTTTTTCCTCTCATTCATCACACTCGATCTCTCTCTGGTGCATACGTTTTAATCGTTTCACATTACTTGAACTAGGACGTTCAGTGTAGCATGCTGTCGCAGCATACCTCAGCAGCTGTACTCAGCATCTCCCACTCGCTCCCGCCAAGATGCGCACACGAGTGTGTGGGACTCCCGAAAGCGAGAGTCTAATCAAGTATACGGTTGCACAAAAAAAAGAAAATAGTCTGTCACGTAACATCCGTCCCCCCTTAGAATCGTTGCCGTCCTCGGTAACGTTTAGGAAGGGTCCAATTAAGGTAGTACAGGAAGAAAATAGAAATAAAAATAATATATATAATAATAATAAATAATAATAAATAATAATAATAAATAATAATACTTAATAATAATAAATAATAATATATATGGTCCTCTTTATTTATATATAAACAAACAAAAAAAATAACGGAGAGAGACAAAAGTTTATGGTTTTGGTCTTGCTATTCATCTGCGCAACGCAAGTTGGCGGATATCTTATCCAGCTGTTAAGTCTAACCCCTCTAAACCTTGTAGATAGGAAATTTGATCTTGTAGTAGTAAATCCTGGTCCTTAGGTTTGATTGAGGGATTTTATAAAAATAATGTCAACTTCTTTATGCCATCAAACGGGGACCCGTTGTAATCATAGGTCCCTAGGTTATATTCTTTTAAATGCTGGTCTTGTATATTTACTCCAACTAAATATATATTTAATCACTCCCATAGGTTCACAAGAGCCTTGCCATGTTTTTATGTAGTCTATCGGTCCAAAACGTGCGAAGTCATTATGGACTCGCTGCTCTGGCCATGGTTTACGTTATTCGTCATGGTGCGGTATAAGAAAGTGTAAGCGTCGGTCGGCATTATCTTCCCTTGTATAGGCCGATGTAGTTGGTTGTGGCGTCAATTTAACCGGGTCTATTTTCCCCTCCTTTTTTTCTTCCGTAAAAGGGTCGTCTGTACTATGAGGAAACCAAACTCCCACGGTGCACGGTAAGAATTTCTGGACCGCAGCAAGGTAATCATCTTCTTGAAGAAATTCTATTATAATTTCTCCTTGCTGTGGGGAAAGTGGAGATAATATTGCTGTAGTAGACCGAATGATCCCCACAGTACTAAATAATTTAATGACCGCAGCCTCTTGTCGAGGATCATCATATTTGACTCGCAGTGTAGTAAAACAATCGTTTACTGGTCCAACAGCTTGGAGGCGAATGCCGTTAATTTCTTCCATCCTAAGGTAAAATATGGTCCAGTTAGTGGCATGGTCGAGAGAAAGAAAGGTACATAGATTTAAGGCTAGACATAGACAAGAATGAAGAAATGGTTAAAGATTAATGAGTTTTGGATCCGCTAAGTAAAATAATAATAAATACGATTAAAAGGTTCAATAATTTTTTTTATCCTATAACTTATAAATTATACGGCTGACTCTAAATATCTTCTATCTTCAGAGTCAATTCCTGTTACCACATCTTTTTCTGTTAGGTCAATCGTCTGGTTTTTCGTAAAGTTGCCCGTGGATTAGGAATAGGGTCCAGTAATTTAATTTCCGTAAACGTAAAAAGGTCTGTAGAAGGTCCATTTTTGTCTATTTTTATGCTAGATCGGTTTGTTTTGGTAGAATTTATATTATGTATTTTTCTCACTTCCAATTTAGGGTATTATCGTTTCATTTTTCCTTCCCTGAGTTTATTTTGGTGCTGCCACCTGCAGGTAGTATCATGATCTTCATAGATTGATACATCTATCCATTCGTTGCAAAGCCAGTGGTGTCTTGCTTCATTACTTTGGTCCCATCTTCTTTTCCGTATCTCAGCATATCTACCGCCGAAGATAGGATCGCATTCTTTTAAGGCTGTTTCTGCATTAGCAGCTTTGTATTACTGAGCATATCCTATAGCAAGGGTTCCTTTGTTATCTCACACCACTTTATGATACAATAAGGGTTCGAATTGTACGAAGTGTTGGAACAAAGATATTTCCCTATAATTTTCTCCGATTGTCCAGGGAAGTCGACAAAATAATCGGGTTTTCTCAGTGGGTCTTGAATTGTTTGTTCGTAACGGTTTTGGTTTTTCAATACGGGTATGGTTTATCATATTTATGTTCCAATTTGTTATCTTTTTTGCTTCAATTGCATATTCAATCTTAGTAAATTTACAGAGAATAATTCTTGTACTGTTATTCTTGAGATTTTGTAGTAAATGGAACTCCTCTATGGGTCCGATATTCTCTAATCGTGTCAAAAGTTCGCTCAGCGACTTATGTTTTAAATATCGTATCTTGATGCAAGTCGGATCTATTATCAAATGCTCGGATGTGTCACTTATGATGATATTGAGTACTGAAACAAATGATCAATAATTTATTGATTAATTTTTATACAGACTTCGCTGTCTCGATTTGTAAACCCGAAGAATTTTCAGATCTTATCAACGGATTAGGTATAGTCGCGGAGGCTTTCGGTTTCTTTGAGGGTTGGGTTGGGTTGGGTTTGAATTTGTTTCTTAGATTGTTCTTCGGACATCTGGGTAGGGATTTGCTTATTCATGGTCAGTCCGAAGTTATGAAAAATTGATTTGTGTCTGGTATCCGGTGAATCGTGTTGAGATGACTTTGGTGTATGCATATGAGATGACTCGTGTATTATGGTATTATTTAAGCTTTTGTACGTACGATGCAGCATTTATAAATTATGCTGATAATTATTATAATTAGGATATTAATACTTAATCGTTCATAAATTAGTCCTGATTGCGATGTTGTGATTTTTTTATGATTTCTTATCATTTCTGTCTTTTCCATAATATCACTTCATGTTTTTTCTTGGCTGGTTCAGGTTTTAGTTTGTGGAGTCCATTCTTCTAATTTAATATCTGTTTCAGATAAGTAGGTTAGCGTCGGGTAGAGATTTGTTAGGTTGAGGGTCAAGTTTGGTTGATATAGGTAAACATTTGTATTGTCTTTGTTCGTTTCCGTAAACAAGGTTGCATCTTTGGTACACTGCCGTCAATCACTTTTGCCATGCTTACCTCAAAATTAGGCAAACTTGAAAGTTTTGTATCTCGGTCGGAAATCATCGTATCACAAAAAACAGCAGGGCATTTTTAAGGTAATTGCAAAAGCTTCCATTTAAGACGTGCAGAGACTTAAAAATGAAAATATGTGTTTTTTACAGTAAAAAAACTAATTAAAAAAATTTTAATTTTTTTAACCTCGACTTAAATCAATGCCAATTTAGAACCAGGCGGTGGAGGGCAAATCGACCGGAGGGGTTCGGAGGGTAATGTCTTTCCCTTTCAAAATAGCCCTCGCGGAGTTCTATCCGATGTTTTTTAACCAAGTTACGGCGTTTTTTGTAAAAAAGTAACCTTTTTTTCAATCCTCAATTACTTCGACTTGCGTACGTTTCGGAAAAAAATGCCAAGGAGAAAAAAGTTTCATTTTGTGCCCAAGAATACGAAAATAAAGTTAAAATAAAGAAATAGAGAAAAAAATTTTTTTCGGTTTATTAGCGCATTAAAAAAATAAAGGAATTTAACTTTTTTTACGCTTCGTTTTAAAATGTCTAGGGACGTAGTAAATTACAAAAAAACTAAAACTAAGCGTAAAAAAAAGTTAAATTCCTTTATTTTTTTAATGCGCTAAAAAACCAAAAAAAAATTTTTCTCTATATCTTTCTTTTGACTTTATTTTCGTATTCTTCGGCACAAAATGAAACTTTTTTCTCCTTGGCATTTTTTTCCAAAACGTACGTAAGTCAAAGTAATTAAGGATTGAAAAAAAAGATTATTTTTTTACAAAAAACCCCATAACTCGGTTAAAAAACATCGGATAGAACCCCGCGGGGGCCTATTTTTAAAGGGAAAGACATTACCTTTCGGAACCCTCCGGTTGATTTGCCCTCCACCGCCTGGTTCTAAATTGGCATTGATTTAAGTCGAGGTTAAAAAAATTAAAATTTTTTTAATCAGTTTTTTTACTGTAAAAAAGACATATTTTCATTTTTAAGTCTCTGTACGTCTTAAATGGAAGCTTTTGCAATTACCTTTAAAATGCCCTACGGTTTTTTGTGATACGATGATTTCCGACCGAGATACAAAACTTTCAAGTTTGCCTAATTTTGAGGTAAGCATGGCAAAAGTGATTGACGGGCAGTGTATATCCGATGCACCCCGGGGCAATTCTTAGTATTCCTACCCCTTGTATTTGGATTTTTGGGTCCACTTGATTTGGGCAGACCATTCGAACTGTATCTTATCGGTAAGCTGAGAATATCCATGACCCATCCGTTGATATATAGTTCCCACTAGTTATTCCTTGTATTCTTACAATTAATACTATATCACAATGGTATAATTCATGACTGGATGGTTGTAATAGCAGTCCTAATTCACATTTTCTATTTAAATTAGCGTCTAAGACAGGTTCTCCTACCGGACATATAGAAGTATAGTGTGTTCGCACACCACTTTGTAATGAGTTGTGGTCCATCTGTGTATACTGTTTTTGATCCGAACTTAATGCCAAGTACGGATATCTATGTCTAATATATGCTGATTTTTCAGTTGAACTTGGTAATTGCGGTATCAATATTGAGTGCAGACGGTATAGGTTATCGTAATTTCTGTCAATTATACGTAAATAAATGACAATGTATATTTTCCCTTCTCGCTGGATTGCATCAATGTTGGAAATTTTAATAATTTCCTCGATTCTGAGGTGTTCGGTTGGAATTGGGAAGTCAAGGTCCGTTACCACGAATTTTATATCATTCACTATCTGGTGCAACATGTTAGAGTCTATAAGGTCCGGATGTATTTTAACCCTTATTAACGCATGAATAATTTCAAGAAGTTTTTCCGAACGTTTGATATAATGGTCTAGTTTTGCCTCTAGCATTCTTCCTAGTGATTGTACTGAAATCATGTATTCCAGTCGGGCATTCTCATTTTCTAATTTCTTGAATTTTTGTCGCATTTGGAGGTTCAGATTGTAAATTCTGTCCCCGTGAACGTCCATCATTTTATAAAGTTTATCCATTCCTGTGGTGAATATATGGGTCCTATCATTGAAAAGTTTAATGATATCTTGGTCTGCATATGGGTTGGATTATTCTTGGCTATTTCGATTGACTTATAACCCTTAGGTTACGGATTTATTTCAAAATATTTATAATGCTTTAAAATTTCGAAATAATTACAACAATGAACAATAAAAAATTTTTTTCGAAAGTTATTAACTTTTTGTATAAGAGAATGGTTAATATCTCAAAAAGTATATCTTTTTTTTGAAAAATTCTTGCTCCTACGTATTCCTAAGGATTTTTGCTATCGAAATCAATTATCAAATTCAAGGGCCCGACATATCGGAAGGCGTAGCCCTAATCAAAAGAAGATGCCTAGGTCTACGTCGCAACGGCAGCGGGACGTCCTCGTGGTCTTACGTTGAGGCGTTTTCTTCTAATTAGGGCTACACCTTCCGATATGTCGGGCCCTTGAATTTTATGATTGATTTTGATAGGAAAAATCCTCAGAAACACGTAGGAGCTAGAATTTTTCAAAAAAAATATATTCTTTTTGAGATATTAGCAATTGTTTAAACAATAAGTTAATAACTTTCGAAAAAAATTTGTTATTGTTTATTGTTGTAATTATTTCGACATTTTAAGGTATTATAAATATTATTAAAAAAATCCGACTTCGATATCTTTATTAGTTTTTAAAATATAGCCGTTTGAAAATTTTTTATCATTTTTCTTTAATTGTTAATAACTTTTGATATAATTAATGTATCGACATTAAAATTTCCGAAAAATCTCACTTTTATGTGTACAACAATTGTGCCAAATTAAAAGAAACTCCGTAACCTAAGGGTTATAAGTCAATCGAAATAGCCAAGAATAACCCATATAATTAATTTATGTTGGCTTCTATTTTATCAGTCTCGTCAATAGTCACTAATTCAAATAAACTATGACTCAGCCTTCCTATGCCTCCAAAAGGTACTAGTCTTTTTGGCCTGATATTTTTAGGTCCTTGGACATCGGGTGGTTGAATATGTTCCATGTTCTCAATAGCTCCTTTAATCTTCGTTTGTATTTGTTCAAGAGCGATTGTCTTCAGATCAATGTGAGCCTTGCCAATTATATTACTACAATTTCCTCATTAAGATGCCCAGTACAATTTTTTAATAGCGAGCGTAGGTCAATTATAGCAGTGGTTTTCGCCAGGAATAAATTGAGGTCGATGGTTATGTATACTTTCCAATCTCTCCTCTTTATTCTCATTGTATCTATTCTTTCGTAGTAAATTCCTGGGTTGCTATCTAGTTTTTCTATAGAATAAGCTTGGGGGTCCATAATACGGAGCGAATATGGAGAGAAAGGAAAGTAAGATTAGGTATATATTAAATGAAGAAAAGTATATTAAAAGAAATAGTACCTGAAAGAACAGAACAAAGTAAATAGTGTAGACGAAAAATGTAGAATAGATAAGATAAGTGAATAATTGAATTTATACAGTTACGCCTGAAGCTTAAGTTTATCCATATGCTTGCGTATTGTTTTTCCATTGGGTAATTCTAATAAAACTTTTTTATGATTTAAAATTTCGACAATTTTTAGGGGTTTTTTTATAATAACCATCGGCTTTTCCTACCCGAGGATCGTTCAATACCCAGGCGTTATCGTCGACTTTCCAGTGTAATCAGTCCCATTATGTATACTTGGATTATATGAAAAAACGGCAAAGGGGGTTATCCGGTCCCAGTCGTCGAATCGCTCCAAATACTTATATTCGTAAGAAATCGATTAAGGATGCATGGCTTCTCTCGAGAGAGCCATTAGTCTGAAGTCTGTATCCGGAAGTCGTTAAATGATGAATTTTAAACAAGTGTAATAGTGATTCTACAATCTCTGAAAGAAAGCTTATCCCGCGATCTACAATATCGCTCTAGGGGCACCGAATTCGCATATTAAATGTCTAGCTATTGCATCAGTGACAGTGGTTGCTCTAAGGTCCTTTATTGGTACTACAATTAAGTATTTGGTCAGATTGCATGGCATGGTCAGCAGATGACAATTTCCACTAGGAATGGTTCGTAATTTTCCTACGGTGTCTATTGATACTTTGTCGAACGCCTCGATTGGTGTGTCTGTAATCAGCATCGGTTCCTTAGTCTTGTGACGATCAATTTTCTTCTCAAGACAACTCGGACATTTCCATACGTAATTTAATATATCTTTTCGTAGTCCTGGCCAATAATATCGCGCTCGGATTTCCTGATATGTCTGATTAACACTCTTATGGCCAGCCACTAGGCAATCGTGTAGTGTTTTAGGTATTTCTGTCCGCTGGTTTGCCGGTGGGAGAATCATATTCCCATAACAAACGATTACTTTTATAGAACTCTTTTCGAAAATTCTTATTAGTATTTCTGTTAGTAATCCAGGTCCAAGATCATCGGTATAATCCCCTCGCCTAGCAATCCGGAAACTTACTACATTTCTCTTAATCAGTATCTTCTTTAAATTTGTAAGTCCAACTTTTATAGTAGGTCTATAGCCCTAATTTCACTTAATAGCTTTGAAATAGCAGTTTGGTCATTGCAGTCTCATGATATAAAATGTACAATGTTATCTCGTTGATAGGTTAAACATTGTTGACTCGTGCTTACATTATTTTGTAAGATGTATTTTGCAGTTTCTAATGAAGAATTACTGCTTGCGGTTTCACTGCTCGAGCTTGGGTTCTTATAATCTTCTGCTCTCCGATATTAGTAATTGGTCCAGTCGGTGGTAACAAGAAAAACAATTCATTATCTACTGGTGTTTTCGAAAAGTGTAATTCTACAGGGCTCTTGTTACTAAGATCTGATTCTTCGGGTATACCCTCAAGCCCTTCGAACCTTACCATAGGTCGAGGTCCTTTAACCATGGGAGTACTTGTGGCTCCCGGTATTCCTGTTTTAATAGTTGAGGTTACCGATATCTCTCGATATCGTGGCTGCCTTAAAGTTTCTTCAACTTCCTTAATTCTTTCAGGACTTGCTCCTTTAGTCGCATCTGAGAGACGTTGATTTTCGTCCGGACGGTCTGTGTCCGAGTCATTGTCATGTTCTATATGGGTTTCCATTAATTTTTGCGAATCTTCTACTAGTTTCGTTATTCTATTCGTCATTATCTCATCAGAATCATTTATTTCATCATATGGGTCAAAGTTCCATAGTGTCTCTTGTAGCACTCGCGGGGCTCGTCCCCATCTGAAAAATGAGAAGAAGAATTTCTATAGTTCGGTTGTCCCGCGCAAGACCCATGTCATCCCAATAGTACGATTCATTATCTAAACTTTTATGTCTTCGCAAACTGGCTTCGAATTTTTCTGCCGATTTTCACACTTCGTTTGCCGATAAACTAGTCCTTTGTGCCGGGGCTCGTTCTTCGTATCTTGTAGTAGAACTTTCGTTTTCTGCTAACTCATCATCTTCTCCAGAGTTCCCGCTGGTTTGAGGTCCACAAACTTCTAACTCTATTCGTTTAGTAAATTCCGATTCATCGCTCTGAACTTCGTCACTTGAGGTGTACCCTTCCGTTTCGGTTTTTTTCCTAAGCCTTATACGTCGCGGGTCTTCTATTATGGCTCTGTCATCCCAACTATCTTAGACATTTTTCGGATATTTATCCTCCATTCTAATTGAGGATAGCAAGGATCTCCGAGAGGAACTTGCCTGTTTCATGCCAAACTCGCTATCAGAATCCGAAACACTGGCACTAATGCTTTCCCTTTGCAGTCGATCTAAAATGTTCTGTATTCGTTTGTGTCGGTATATATTGTCCAACAGACGAATCTTTAACAAACTCGTTGCCTCCTTCACGGCAACTTCGATAGCAGATTCATCACAGTCGACATTACTCCTTTCTGCTTTGTAACTTTAGGCGGGGTTTCTTTGTCCAATTCACTAGTTTTCAATCTGGAATCATCTGTTGCAACGTCCGATGTAATCTTTCGTAACGCCTTTAGTCGTTTGGGTAAGGGTTTATCGTTCTCCAATTTGGTCCCTTTTTCAACTTCTAATTTGAGTTTAAAAGTGCCAAGTCTGGGTTCATTTGGTAGTCGGAGAGTTTTGTCTGCGGTTTTCACAGACTTCTTGCTTCGGGTTTTTTCAGCAATGGTACTATGATCTTAATTCGGTTTTTCCTTATTCGTCTTACCCCCAACAGGCCTCCCTTTTGTTCTTGGCTCGTTCGAGATCGTATGAGCCCTCTTACGTTTACCAATCAATTTCTGTAGCTCTACTGTCTCTTCTGTTCATCTGCTTCTTTTCCTCTGGTCTTACGTTTTAGCATCATTATTTATTTATTACGATATTCTGTTGCTGGTACTTTGGATTGGGTCTAAGCTCGCCTTTTTGCTGCTGGTCGTAGGCTATTGTTCCATAGCGTTTTCCAGAGGGATGGTGATACGAGTCTGTATCTGGGTTATATAACCGTCCTGCACATGCGGTCCATTGTCTTGATAATTTTTGTAACGAGGCTTCTAGTTCCTATTTTGGTACGGTCTCTGCCCTTGAGATAGATTCTGTTGCTGTCCTTGTTTATTCTGGTTATTCGTATACGACTGCTCTTCGTTATTTCTCTGTACAAACAATTGTTGGATTTCTGCGGGTAATTCATTCCACTCGTCTTCTAATTGTTCTTCTTGATCATTTTGTTGATCTTGTACGAAGTTGACATTGAAGCTGCGCAATAAATTTGTCCATTTATTAGGATTCGACTGCCCATGACTTGCTCTTGATTTTTTTTTCGTTTCTATACGTAATTCTTCCTTATAAGCATCCTCCAAGGTTCTAGGCTGTTTAATATCTACTAATCTCCAATTTCTTTTAGCAGTCGATCTATGAAAGTCTTAATAGTCGAGTTGCGCATTGGAGTCATCATCGTATCGGTGTAGTGTTCTCTGAACTCTTCTTTCAGCGCATTCTATGCGCAGTTCAATAGAATGTTTATCATGTCGTGAAAGTCACCAACAGTGTCCCCTTGCTTCATACGCAGACTATGGATTTTGGAATCGTAGTATGCGAAGTCTTTGCAAGGTGCGAATCGTTCCTTTAAGATCCTGATTAAGTCATCAACTGCCTTAATGGATTTTCCATAAATGCAGTCGCGTGCGGGTCTTCGCAATTTAGCAATTATTAAACGAACAAAATTTTGTTCCTGTGCATCTGATATCAATGCTCTTCCATTACGAATATCCTGGATGAAGTCCTTAAGCGGGACATTTTTTCCATCAAATTCTGTGATTCCTTGCACTATATTTTGTAGGGTGAAGCTGGCCAACATACTAGTTAATAACTGTAAGGTAGCCGACTCCATTTCGCTTATAGTCCTGTGTATGCTTGTATCTCGCTTTCTTTTTTATATAAGGTCTCAGTAAATTTTCCTGCAGTGGTTTACCGATTATATATAGCCTAAAGTCCCTTTTTTTGTAGATAATAAATAAATAAGGACGACAATACGGAAATTTTCCGCTATCAATATAGATAAAGAAAATAATAATAATAATTCCTAACAAGATTTTAATTTATTGCGCTAAACTCCTTCAATAATTATTAACAAAATACCAATTATTTTTAATCATATATATCTATCGTTTAATAATAAGAATAATAAAAATAAAAATAATTAAGGGAAATTTTAATAACAGTATTGTACAGTATAGTGCCAAGTATTAATCCTTTATAACAACAGAATAAAAAAAAATAAATTCGACTATTTCATAAAAGGAAATATTTCGTAAACCCACACATCAAATTTCAAACGATCATACGTAAAATAATACTCAAAAAGGAATTTTGCTAAGCCGCGTTTCGAATTTCAAACATTTCTAAACAAAAGAATCGCGTTGCCAACACTACTCGGCCAAGTAAGCAGAAAATATGCGAACGGAAGAAAGATGCACCCGGTCTTAGAAATGAAAGCTTTAATTACGCTTACACGACCGTTGCAAAAAAAAACGAAACTCCGCCGAATTCCTGAGCGTCCTATCGTGTGAGTAATAATAAAAAAAACAATTTTCCACGTCTTCGGCGTGGCTTTAGCCTGCTTGGAAATGAGCGCCTTATTCACTCCTATCGCGTTTCACACAGTACAGAAAAAAAAAATTTTTTTTTAATCACAATTATAATTAAGTATAAAATATTCTAAATATTATACAAAATTAAGCTAAAATAATATATGATATATGAGAAAATAATATTAATAATAATGATAATGAAGGTGTACTAATTAATACGTATTCTAATTTTATGAAATTGGTTAATAAATTAATAAAAATTTTTATTAACGCGAAAGAAAAGAGGGAAGATAAAAGCCTGAGCAACCACACTCTGCTACCAGTTAATTGGAGAATTTTCCCCATATGTAGGCCTTTATAACAGCCAAGCAGCCTTAGACTCGGGCGGCAGTCAGGCCTTCGGGTACCCCGGCTCGTTCGCGCGTCAATAATCAAATCCCTATTAATTCTAATCCGGCACTCGATACCGCGATCGTAAAATATTTAATCGGACGTTTATAACAATTTTCGCTCGTTTATAAAAAAAGAATGTAATAGAATTTTTACAGAGAAGCATATGGATACACTTATAGGCGTTTATATTTATAATATTTATTCTAGTCGGTTTCACAACATAAATAAGTTAAGCAAAATAGAGAGAGATATATATAGACGCGTAATCTTCACCTCGCGTTGTCTATTATATTTTTTATTACATAAAGAGTGGTACTCACTTTTTGTTAATATTGTAAATATAAATTGGTCCAAAATATTGTTTGCTTTATTATGTGAGCAATCGCTTTTCTTTGAATTTGGTCAAATTATCTGGTCTAATATATTTTTTTTATCCAATAATATGATGTGTAACGGGGTAAAACCGTTTAATTGTTATATTCGCGCGATTACATTAAAAAGACACGCGAAATTGTCAATGCTCACTACTATTCCGGGAGAGCACGAGAAAGTATGCGTCAGTCAACCAATAATCATCAATAACCTATACTAAATTGAGTAGAAGCTATGTGAGATGAGAGAATCAATGAAAACACTTGTTAGTAATGTAAATCGGATCTTTTATTATCCCTCAAAATTCACAAAAGGTCAGCCCGCGCGTTTGTTTACATGCACGCTCGCTCGTCGACAACACGCTTTGCCGGTACGCTGGCTGCTCTTTGTTATTAGAGCCGTTACATGCACGCATCGAATGTTAGAACCAAATTATTATTCGTATAATCGCGATCGCGAAATTAAGCTGGCCAGCTTACCATAAGGTACCATAAGGTAATTATAATAATTGCAGGCGATCGGAGAACAACACGAATACCTCGCACAGAGCGGAACCGTTTCTATTGTTTCTTTCGCGGCTCGCGAATGCGCGCACGGAGTGGTTTCGCCCTCGATGGCGAAACCTCACACACACGCACACTGCTTGGCCTTCAGCTGGTATCCGGATGGCTCCTTGGAGGCAGCTGTCACGGCTATCTGGCACTCTCGATTGTCAGCTGATCTGGCGTATCGTTGATAACGGCACGTGAATTGGCGATTGCGGTAGCGAAAGCGGACGGACACTAGGATGGTCTAGGCTTCACTGGTTCAAATTCGTTCGCGCGCGTTCCGTCTGCTCGCGTGCCGAATTCCTTCGTTACCTATTCTGTCCCCCCGGCAGGTGCTGCCCTAACAGGCAGCAATTAAGCTAAATAGTCAGCGCTAATTTGACGTTTACCGTTACAGCCCCCTTCCAGTCTGGACCTATAGGGTCCTCGACGATAATTCCATTAGCGCTGCCTTTTCCGAGGAGGAGAAGAGGAAGGATAATAAAGGGTTGTAGTCCAAGTGATGTTAAACTTATAATTTATTGGGCGGCAGGGCGACATGTCGGTGGCCCTGCCCACGGGGGCAGGGCATCATCACCTAGCTGGTCTCGGTGGTAACTCCTGGCCCTGGTCGTCCAACGGAGGTCGGCCGCGCGCCTCCCACCCCAGCCTCTCTTGGACCAGGTCGGCGTGTTGTCGCACACGTGGGCAGCGGTCCGTGCGGGTCACCCCGGGGTAGTGGCATACGTTGCACCCTTCCCACTGAGCGCGGGAAAGGGTGCCCCGTGGGAGCCCTCGCTCTCTGGGGGTCAGAGGAAACCCGTCTCTACGGTTCGGGGCGGACCACAATGGTCTTTCGACCGTGGGGTCCGCACCCGCGGGGCCTAAAACCACATTAATGTGGATGGGCCCCGTTGCTTGACCGCCCTGGCTCCCGTCCACATTTACCACCAGGTTACCCCGCACTTTTGCGGGCCCTGGTGCGAAGTACTCCCCGACCTGGTTCCCGGAGCCGTTGTCCTGGCTCCGATGACCGGAGACTGGGGAAGGTTGGTGGTATTGCCACTCGCCGGGCCCTCGATGGCCTGGCGGAGGCGCTGCTGGACCTCCCTTAGGGCCGACGCGAACTGGCGACGGCGGGACACCACTTTCTCCCAATGATCTAGATCATCCGGGTGGTGCCCCGCGGCTGTGTACGCGTCGTACTCGGCGTACACAGCCCGTTGGAGGGCGTTGAGGGTCGTCCAGCCTCGCTCGACCTCCCTCAACCCCTCGACTATCTCCTCCCAGGTCCTTTTGCCAGAGGGTGATGTCTGGCTCGGGAACCTGGGGGGCCAGGTCGCGTCGGGGGCACCCTCTTCTGTTTGGGTGCCCACTGATGTTGTCGGGGCCCTCATGGGGATGGGTCCCGTTGGGGGTCCAGACGGTGGCACGGCATCGTCGCGCGTGATGCCGGGTGTTGTTGTCGGCGTCGTGGAGGTTTCCTCCATCGGGAGCTCTTCTATGAGCACGGATGACGAGCTCTCGTGAGCTCGCACCCGTGCTCGCTCCTCTTCCTCCTTCTTCTCGGCGAGCAGGTGGAGTGCGGCATGAACCACCCCCTCGACGGCGGGACCTAAGTCCAAGCCGATGAGGGCGGCTGCCGCTTGCTCGAACTGTTCGAGCGTAATCTGCATCCTGTAAATGTCTAGCGAGTTAGTATCCTGAAATAATTTTGGATATCGAAGGTGGGCGCCTGTTCGGCTGCCCAGGGCCTTCGTCGCCGGAATCGAAGGTGGGGTCCTTGGCGTCGGTCTCCCAGGTCCTTTGTTCGCCGTGTATCATGCATCCACGGTTGTCGCTTTCGGTGGTCTGCCCCTCTTCCTCTTCACGATGGTGGGAGGAGGGGCTCGTGTTGTTTGTCGATGTTGTATAGTGTGTGTTGTTTACGCGGACTTACGAGGTCTTCCTCGTGGGCGCTTCGTTGGGTTAGTAGGAGGGATATCTGGCGGGACCCGGCTGGGGGGATTACGGCGAGTACGGCGAGGTGATTTCGGAGTTGTCGCGTCGTCAATTCGGAGTGTATTATCTGAATTGTCTGTGCTCCCGTTTCCGTGTACCGATGTATCGCTCGCGTTAGGCGGGACGTTCATCGCCTCGGTTCCCTCTTCGGTAGCGGTCTCGTCGTCGTCTCGTGTTCGGGTCCCATTTTCCGGTATATCGTCATCTCGTCCATAATAGGGTTTAAGGTCCTTCGCATGTATTAGCTCCGTGACCTCCTCCTGTTGGTTGGCGAGGCGATATGAGTTGGCACCGAGTACCTTCGTGACGATAAAGGGGCCGATGAATTTGGGTGCTAGTTTCGCGGAAATGCCCTGCGCCGCGCAGGACAGTACGCGATTCTTTTTCCACACCCAATCACCTTCTTTAAACCTGTGGTCCCTGTGTTTGGCGTTGTAGTACTTAGACTGCCTCAGGGACTCATCCGAGGCGCTCTCGTGAGCTTGCTGAATGGCGGAACGGCTATTCTGCATGTGCTCGTTCCATTGCCCGATCCGAAGCAAACTCTCCTCTTGCTCGGCGAGCTCGTCCATCCGTTTCCGGAGAGTATTCGGGGCTCCCGGTTGTCTGCCGTAATTGAGCATGGCCGGACTAACCCCGGTGGAACTATGGACGGCCGTATTCAACGCGAACATGAGTTCGGGTAGCGCTCGGTCCCATTCCCTATGATTCCCCTGCAGGTACGGCGTTATCATCGTCTTCAAGGTGCGGTTAACCCTTTCCGTAGGGTTAGCCTGAGGGGTATAGGTTGGGGTGAAGGTCCGTTTTATCCCCTGATCTCTCAGGTACCCGTCCACCAACTGATTACGGAACTCGGTGCCGTTGTCAGACAAGAAGATCTTGGGCGTGCCGAAACGTAGGATTATTCGTTCCCGAAGTTCCTTCACGATCGTCTTGCCGTTAGCACTACGTATGGGTATACATTCGACCCATCGTGTGAATACGTCGATGAATACCAGGACGTATTCGTGCCCTCGTGGGCTCTTCGGAAAGGGTCCGGCGATGTCGCCCGCGACCACTTGCCAAGGCATAGACCATGTCCGGTCCTGCATGAGCCCGCGCGGTGGTCGCTGCTCGACCTTGCACTGTTGGCAGACTTGGCACTTTCGGACGTATCCCTTCACATCCGTGTACATTCTCGGCCAGTAATAGGACTGGGCGACGCGGGCGAAGGTCTTCTCGCGTCCTAAGTGTCCTGCCGTCTCTAGGTCATGATTTTCGAACAGCACCGCTTTGCGTTCTTCCAGGGGCACGACGAGTTTCCATTCGTCGCCATATCCGTCTCCTCCTTGATGATCGTAATTCGGCTTTCGGTGATACATCACCCGGCCGACAACTTTCCAATTCGGGTATTGTTCTGGTTGGCTCTCGACGCGTCGGAATTGATCCGTGTACCAGGCGCTGTCCCTTGGCTTCGGCTGGTTCATCGAGCCAACCTCTGCCCTCGTGGGCTCGAAAGCGCGTGATAAGGCGTCGGGCAATACATTGTCTGCCCCCTTTCGGTATTCGATCTCGAAAGTATGGCCTTGAAGTTGTAAGGTCCATCGGGCGAGACGTCCAATTGGATTCTTCAGGTTGTATAGCCATTTCAGGCTATTGTGATCAGTTACCACCCTGAACGGGTACGCTTCTATGTATGGGCGAAACTTCTGGATAGCCCACACGACCGCCAAGCATTCGCGCTCCGTAGCTGAGTAGTTTTACTCAGCCGGATTAAGGACTCTGCTAGCGTACTCTATGATTCGGTCGCCGTCTCCTGTTTTTTGTATCAGGACGGCCCCGATTCCGGTAGCGCTGGCATCTGTCTCCAGCACGTACTGCCCATCAGGTTCTGGCAATCCCAGGCATGGTGCGGACATCATGAGTGCCTTAATTTTGGCGAAGGCTTGTTCTTGTTCCTCTCCCCACACATATTCGCTCTTTTTTCCTGTTAACCTCGTTAACGGTTGAGCATGCGTGGCGAAGTCGGTCAAGAATCTGCGGTACCACGAAGCTACCCCCAAGAAGGTGCGCAGCTGTCGCACGTTTCCTGGCCTTGGGTACTCCATGATAGAGCGCACCTTTTCAGGATCTGGCCTGATCCCCTCGCGGTTGATCAGCAGGCCGAGGTATTTGGCTTCAGACTTGCAGAAGACGCTTTTCTCTCGATTGATCGAGAGGCCAGCTTCGCACACCCTGTCCAATACGGTTTTTAAATGCCGTAGGTGATCCTCGAAACTGGACGATACCACTATGATATCGTCCAAATAGGCGAAGGCGAATTCGCCTAGTTCGGGACCGATCACACGATCGATCAACCGCTGGAAGGTGGCACCGGCGTACGAGAGACCGAACGGCATTCGTACGAACTGGTAATGTCCCAGTCCGGGTACGGTAAAGGCCGTGATCGGCCGAGATTCGATCTTGAGTGGGATCTGGTGATACGCGCTACTGAGGTCGAGCGTGGATATATAGCGCGCGTTTCGCAAGCGCCTTAATATATCCTGCATAAACGGCAAGGGATACGCATTCGGCTCGGTGACTTTATTGACCTTTCGGAAGTCAATACAAAATCTGTATGAGCCGTCCTTCTTGCGTATCATGACCACCGGGCTCGACCAGCCGCTGTCGGCTGGTTCGATTACCCCTTGGGTCAACATTTCCCTTACCAGTCTATGCATTTCCTGCTCGACCTTGTGCGATACTGGGTAGTAACGCTGTTTAATTGGCTTCGTATTACCGACCCGAATCTCGTGCTCGATGCCTGCCGTACACCCCAAACCCGTCGGGGCTCGGGACAGGGCCTCGTCGATGGTCTTCTGCAGCATGGTCTATTGTGTAGCCGTAACCTCGGCTAGCCCGATTGTGGCTAATCTCGGACCAGCCTCCAAACTAGCTACTTCTAGCTCCATTTTGGCCTGCGATCCCTTGAACAGCAACGTGTTATCGTCTGGATCAAGTACCGCTCTGAACAACCTGATGAAGTTCACTCCTAAAATACATTCTTCGACGAGGGTAGGGAGGATGGCTACTCTCGTCGGCATCGTCAATCCTCCCACGGTGAAAGGTAGCATGGCGTGACCGACGATCGTTAACTTACGACCGTCTGGTAATCCTGCTGTTCCCGCGTGGATGGTATCTAATCTGACGCCCAGCACAGACGCTATTTGTAGAGCATTACTACCCATAGCTGTGGTGGAAGCTCCCGGATCATAGAGGGCCCGTATTTGGAAGTCCCCTATCTTCACCGGTAGCCACCAACGCGTCTCCTGTTCCGGGGAATATCGGGAAACAGTTTCGACGGCTCCATAGCTTTGCTCTTTATTCGTTATAGCGCTAACCATTGTGCTCTTGCGTGGTTGAGTGACGTTACTTGTCGTCCGAGCCCCGTTGGTTCGGACGATCGGAGTTTCCATGAGGTTCTTCTTCGACGGTTTATCTGCCTTAGCCCGTGCCCCCGAGGGCGTGTGCGATCCGTACGTCACCGCCTCGGCTGGTCTAGGGTCTCTGGCTTTACCGGCGTCATAACCCTTCTTCTCTAAGTGCACTCTACCGCCACGCTTATCTTTGGTGTCAGCAAGGGAGTTCTCGTCCTCGACGCCCAACACGCTCGCTACTAACGGCGTGGGCTGTGTTGGCGGAGGCCGCGAGATCTCTTCGACGGGGTTCGGGTTACTGGATGAAGGAGTGGGATCAACCCCACCTATCCACTCCTTTGCTCGTTTCCCTTATTACACTGGGGACAGAACTTCCTATAGTAACCCAGTAGGCCGCACTCGGCACATTTGATCGGCCCAGAGAACTCTCTTCCTCGTTTATGGGGAGTCTCCGGCCTTTTACTTCGGTCCTCGGAAGTCGAGCTTTTGTCGGCGCGGTTATTCTTCATTTCCGCCGATATTTCCTTAAGGGATAACAGCATTTGGTTGAATACGTCAATGGGTGGAACCTTCTTCTCACCATCGACGCATTCCAGACTCGGGTTAGGTGCTGCCCCCGGGGGCGTCGGTGTGTAGACGACCTGGTGCGTCACCTTTTCGAGTACCTTTTCCATGCGTTCCAATCTATCGCTGACTTCCGGTTTATCACCGGACATGGAAGCCACTTTCCCTTTACGACCCTTGCTCGCGTCGGTGCGGGGATGATACGCCATCTCAGGATACAAAGTCGACTGAGGGTCTGGCATCGTCCGCTCCATCCTCCGCTGATGCAAGTTGTGCTGGGCCGTCATGGCCAGGACGTTTAGGGTTCGTACGGAGTCCACTTCTGATCTCCGTATTTGGCTTTGGATTTCCGGCAGGAGGTTGGTATGTAGTAGGTCCAGCTGGCTCTCGTGCGTCATTCTGGGGTTTAGCCGGCTCATTAGGCCCATCAGGTTCGCGATGTATACGTTCGCGGGTTCGTCTGGGCCCTGATATCGGCCTTGGACCTCTTTGGTTAGACGCTGCTGCTGTTGCCTGCTAGTTCCAAACCATGCTCTGGCGTCTGCCTCGAAATCCGCGTAGGAGAACCATTCATTCCGCATCGCCTCAAACCAGACGAGGGCAGGACCGGCCAATAGCTCGGAGACAGCCGTGAGCATCTCGTCTTCCGTAAGTCCAGCGCTGCTCCTCGAGTTGTCTAACCTTGTTAAGAAGGTGTCGATGCTCGCGTTGCCTTCTCCGGAGAATCTGAGCTTCCATCCCTGACGATGCGGCCGACGTCCCTTGTTGTCGATAACGGGCTTGACGTCTGTTGGGATGACCACATACTCGGCGGGTGGTTGTTCACTTCAGCATTAACTCCACCGAGTTGATGCTGTCCACCCTCTCCGAAAGGAGGCGTTCGGCGGGGGGTCCTGCCGGGGGCCCCCGTGGGCCTCAGTCCGGGTCCGGCTGGAGTGCTCTGGGGTAGTCTTGCGTCGTAGTGGCATGTGAACGTGTCCTGGAATGCGACGCTCCTACGCGTGTTTTCGGGTTGCGGTTCCTCATTGGAACTGTTCGACTCGTCTTGCCGCATGATTTTGTGTACGGCATTCTCCAGCTCCGTAATCCTGGTTGCTAGGTTGTCCATGTGTTCCTGCACCCTGATGTTGGTCTGGACGATTTCTTGCATTATTTGGGTTAGGTCAGACGCATTTGAGTTTCGTGAGTGTTGTACCTCCCATTTCCTCTCATGTTCCCTGGACCGGAAGATGAGGTCTTGTATCATCACCGCGAATGCTGGCGGGAGTTTAAACTGGTAGCCTTCGTCAGTCGTTATAGTAATTTCCTTCTTACTATTTGATTTTTCTCCGCTGTCCAGGGCATTCGCGATGTTTATCGCGGTTTTTTGAACTCGCGATATTACGTCCGCACTCTGTAGTAGTTGGGGGCTAGCGGGTGTTCTCCTTCCTGCTCGGATGCTGTGTGTTCCTGGCATAGGGACACAATTAGCTCCGAGCGTAGGGCGGCTCTTTTGGCTGGACTGCTGTTTTGGTGTTCGACTTCCGCGAAATCTGCTGCGGAATAGTCGCCAAGTAGCCAGTTGTGCAGTCGTGCAGCTCTCGAGAGCTTGCTCCCGCTAGTTTTGAGCTCCAGCTGGTCGAGGTATTCTTCGATTTCCTCCTCCTGGAGCGTCCATACCCAATTTTCTATTTCAGTTTGAGTGCGGTCCATAATTGCTGTTTGATCGCTTGCGTTTGCCTTCTTTGCAAAATTTACAGTTGTGTTACGCGGGTGCGAGTGTTGTGTTATAATTCGTACGCCGAATGGAAAAATAATAAAATTTTATTAGCCAACGCTGGGCTTGATCAACGGCGTTTTCTGAATTATTTGCCGAAAGATTCTTCGCTCGTTAGTACGCAATATAATTATCCTACCTATCAGACGCACTAACTGTTTGTTAGTACGGCTGTGTGAGTTAGTATTCAAAATATTGTAACGAGCGTTGCGCGTAATCACCAATAACCGCTTGTAATAATATTAAAAAAACACTTTTACGTTACGACAATGTAATGTCAAATAAAATAATTCAATTAAATTAAATTTGTTTGAAAATTGCCGGTGTTTGTTTTCCCCGGGCCAACGGGTATAATATTATTTGCGGCAACTTTCAAAATTCGTTGGTGTTTACGTTCGAGAATCTTTCGGTCGCACTCGCACGCGTTCACAGTTAATGTTTACAATTTTTCGCCGCGGCGGGCCTTCGCAAGCTACCTAACAGGCTTTGTTTACTAGTGTGGCTTTCGGTGTCGAGTGCGCACAACAACACTTGACTGCCACCTGAGTTGCTGGTTGACCGAGCGTAAGGTTAATATTAAGAACCGGTGTTTTGAACAATCAGAAGCACCGTAGGTTCTTTAACGTTGGGCGCCATGTAACGGGGTAAAACTGTTTAATTGTTATATTCGCGCGATTACATTAAAAAGACACGCGAAATTGTCAATGCTCACTACTATTCCGGGAGAGCACGAGAAAGTATGCGTCAGTCAACCAATAATCATCAATAACCTATACTAAATTGAGTAGAAGCTATGTGAGATGAGAGAATCAATGAAAACACTTGTTAGTAATGTAAATCGGATCTTTTATTATCCCTCAAAATTCACAAAAGGTCGGCCCGCGCGTTTGTTTACATGCACGCTCGCTCGTCGACAACACGCTTTGCCGGTACGCTCGCTGCTCTTTGTTATTAGAGCCGTTACATGCACGCATCGAATGTTAGAACCAAATTATTATTCGTATAATCGCGATCGCGAAATTAAGCTGGCCAGCTTACCTTATAATTGCAGGCGATCGGAGAACAACACGAATACCTCGCACAGAGCGGAACCGTTGCTATTGTTTCTTTCGCGGCTCGCGAATGCGCGCACGGAGTGGTTTCGCCCTCGATGGCGAAACCTCACACACACGCACACTGCTTGGCCTTCAGCTGGTGTCCGGATGGCTCCTTGGAGGCAGCTGTCACGGCTATCTGGCACTCTCGATTGTCAGCTGATCTGGCGTATCGTTGATAACGGCACGTGAATTGGCGATTGCGGTAGCGAAAGCGGACGGACACTAGGATGGTCTAGGCTTCACTGGTTCAAATTCGTTCGCGCGCGTTCCGTCTGCTCGCGTGCCGAATTCCTTCGTTACCTATTCTGTCCCCCCGGCAGGTGCTGCCCTCACAGGCAGCAATTAAGCTAAATAGTCAGCGCTAATTTGACGTTTACCGTCACAGATGATACACAATAAAATGATAATTCCTGTGATTTTTTGTTTTATACAAAATTATTTGATTTATTTTTTTTATTTAACGTCGCTTTATTTATGCTCCATCAGTGCTAATCAGCGATGGAGGCTTGCAATGTGTTTGAGAACAAAGCACATGAAACTTTTTTCAGTGGTGCTTGTATCAATCAGCAGGGACTGAGAATCGAACCACAAAATTATTAAAATCAATGTATTCGACGCTTCTAATACTTAATTATGACTCAAACTCTTATAAACTCAAACTCTTATTATAGATTTAAATGCAGTAGAAAAATGCAGGCTTCTTAATTTAGCGCTCACTGCTAACTAAGGAATAACATTTTCTCGTTCTCACCGGTTGATTATATATCTTTTTTTTCCTCTCATTCCTCAGACTCCATCTCTCTCTAGTGCATACGCTTTAATCGTTTCGCATTACTTAGACTAGGACGCTGAGGGCAGCATGCTGTCGCAGCATACCTCAGCAGCTATGCTCAGCATTTCCTACTCGCTCCCACCAAGGCGCTCACACGAGTGTGTGGGACTCCCGAAAGCGAGAGTCTAATCAAGCATACGGTTGCACAAAAAAAAAAATTGTTCGTCACGTAACAAATACAAATAACAAAAAGTAAGATCATATTTATTTATGCTGTATCTTTTTGTATATTTTTTAAAAAAAATTTTACAGAATAAGAATTTTTCTTTATTGGGTTATTTTGGATTCTTTCTTTAAATACTCGTAATAACAGTTAATCAAGAATTAAAATAAATTTATTAGTATTTTATGGTACATCTCTTTCAAATAAATACAATACGTATATAATTTGAAACTTTTTAGCTTTAGGAAAGTCATGAACTTTTTTGGATTTTACTGTCCTTTATTTCATTCTAAAATAATGGCATTTGCTGATATTTTTGAGTAGGAAAAATTTATTTTATTAATGATATTTGGTTGAGGAGATCGCGTGCGACAGGGTACCCCCCATTAGTATAGTCAAAATGCCCCCCTCCCGGGATCGGTAAACTAAGTTTATAGGCATATTTTACATGTAAAAAGAATACGTTTACCGCAAACCCGAGCTTCCTAGACCTTCTAAGTCTCTATATTGCCAAAAAACGGTTTTTTTTTGTAAATATTTTCTTTCTCCGCGTGTATAAGCTTTCGGAATCTGAAAAAATTCACAAGTATACTTCATAATAAGACAAAATTACCTGAATTTATTCAAGTCATAATATTAAGTAGGCTCTTCTTAAAAAAATTTGGAAATTATTTAACCTGCATTATCTCCGCTTCCTTTGGGACCTGCAGTAATTTTTTTTTTTAATAACGTCGGATTTTGATATTGTCAATAATGATTGAAAAACAAGATCAACGAATTTGCATCAAATTTTGCTTTCAACTCGGAAAAACGAGTTCGGAAACTATTGAAATGATGCAATAGGCCTTCGAAAGCGAGTATATGAGCAAAGCACGAATAAAAGAGTAGTATAAATGGTTCAAGGATGGTCGCACTTCTGTCGATAGTGATTCTCGTTCCGACCGACCTTCAACGACAAAAACCGCAGATAATATTGAGCGGGTGCGACTTGCAATCGAACAAGATCGTCGTTTGACTGTGCAAGAACTAGAAGAAGACCTTGGGATACCAAAAACTATCATTTCAAAAATTTTAACTGAAAATTTAGGAATGAAACTCGTGTGTGCGAAATTCATCCCAAAATTGCTTACAGCAGAGCAGAAGAACATACGCTTAGAAATCGCTCTGGACAATTTGGAAATGGTCAATAATGATGATAATGTGCTTAGAAAAGTTATTACAGGTGATGAATCATGGGTTACTGGGTTATGATCCTGAAACACAACGACAATCTTCACAGTGGAAGCATTCTGAATCGCCAAGACCAAAAAAAGCACGTCAAAGTCGGAGCAATGTTAAGTCAATGTTGATTGTTTTTTCCGATTGTGAAGGTGTTGTACATCACGAATATGCATCAACAGGTCAGACAATCAATAAAGAATACTACGTTCAAATTTTGAAATTTTTGCGTGATGCAGTAAGAAGAAAACGGCCGCACTTTTGAGAAAGGGGTGACTGGCTTCTCCATCACGATAATGCGCCAGCGCATTCATCCAATCTTGTGCAGCAGTTTTTAAGCAAACACAATATCGCATTGCTTCGACAACCTCCATACAGTCTCGACATAGCCCTTTATGACTTTTGGCTGTTTCCAAAACTTAAAAATCATTCAAACGACACAGATTCGATGACAAAACAACGGTTGAAAACAATGCGACGAGTATACTTAAGGCTATCCCTAAAAAAGAGTTCCAGGACTGTTTTGAAAAGTGGAAACATCGATGGAACCCTGTTATTCAATCAAGTGGGGATTACTTTGAAGGATGCCATCCATCAGATGATAAAGAATAACGCTAGCACGAAAATATAAAGGTAGGCCTGATACTTTCCGAACAGACCTCGTACATATTGCTGAGCCCTTGTGCTTAAGATTAAGTTCGTGTCCTTGGATGAGAACAATAGCCTGATGGCGAAAACTCTGGTGATGGCTTTGCCACTCTCGTAGGAAAAAGAAACGATGCGCCACCTCACTCGCACTCGGGAAAGCCCAGTACCAGATGCTGCAAAATCTTATAAAGAAAAAGGAATCGCTGAGATTCTCGGCCACGAGGCAAAACAAAAGGGAGAAACACACACAGCGCTACAAACACGTGTGTCTCGGTCGACAGCCAGCTAGCTAATTGCCGCCTAAGAGCTCCCCACTCTTTTTCCTTATAGTCGGCGTGTTCGCCCCTGTGGCGCGACGTACTCACATATATGCACACGCACTCTACTTCTACTAAACGTAGATAAGCTCTCTCTCTTACCTCGACTCGCCCTGTAGTCCTCTGTTGCCGTTGATGTAGAGGTACGTATTCGTTATATAATAGTAATGAAATAATATATAATATATATGAGGTAGGGAGGGAGACATAGCGAGTTGATATAAAACTCGTTATATCCCCCACTCCCAGACGTTGGTAGCAAGGGCGGTACCAACTCGACACCCCGGTCTCTCTCTCAGAATAAGAATGCCAAACATATGGAAAGTAATTAAATAATTTATTGTCATATTTAGCAAAAATACATAAATCTAATATATATAGGGAAGAAGGAACACAATCTCACTTTCTCTCTCTCTCACTCTACTAATAGTAAAGTACGAGCAGGAAGGGCATAGCCGCGTGTCAATCGATCTTGAAAGAAAAACATAAGGAGAACGTATTATAAAAAAATAGAAAAAGGGCGTCGATGCCTAATAAAAAAAAATAGTAAGGTGAAGGCCTTATGCCGAAAGGCCGACCTTAGATGCGACTAATCTAATGCCATAAGGCTAATTAACGGGGAAAACTTCTTAGGTCGTCGTCTTCTTGAGTTTCCGATCTTCTTCGGCATGGCCTTTTGGAGAAAGAGAACAGCTACCGGTGACACTAATGCTGTGGCTCTTGCTGCTCGTTGTCAAACTCGTTGCCGCAGTCATAGCGGGGCAGCAGGCCCTGTTCAAACTTCCAGTGCAGGAAGAAGTTTGGACAGTACTCCGTGCGGGATACTACCGTAAAATGGCATACGAAGCAGAAGCGTACCCCACGCTTTTCAGGGTTGGGACCATCATTCCTGCTACATGGCTCCGAACTGTTGAATTTCTTTAAGGCTTGGTATTGCGGAACCAATTCGGCATTGCCCCTATAAAAGAGCCCGGGGGTATTTTGTACCCTTTCGGCCAGGAGACGACGCTCCTAAGGCATCAGGCATTCGGGGGTTCAGGATGCAACGGGCGGCCTGCCATCGATTGAGAGAGGAGCAGGAATGCCGATGGGTAGGACCGTGGATTGCCGCACGTTCAGTTTCTTCAATTGAGCATGAATCTGCTGAAGCTCGCGACGTATCCTCTCTTGCGCGTCCAGAAGCTGTTCTTTCTCCCTTTGGAGGGTTATGGCAGCATCGAACCTCTGACCTGCCTCTCTCAGGAAGGCATAGCGTTCCATGGCCCGTTTCACCTCGGCCAGGAAGGCGGAGTTAACCACGAGTCTGATGCGAGCGTCATTGTGGTTCGAGAAGGCGACGGCCTCGGCCTTCGCCTCTAAGAGAGCCTATCGTTCAGCAGGGCTGGTCTGGTTATCAGCTTCTTGTGGAGCACCTCTTGTTGGTTCCTCTCTGGCGTTCCCTGCTGGTAGGGCCAAGAGTGGTTGCCTCGAGGCTTCGAGATTAGCTTGCTGCGCGGCGTTGGTCTCGGCCCAAGCGAGGAGGAGCTCCTCAATGGTGGGTAGTTCGGGGTGGACGTCTTGGTTCAGCCCGGATTCCATGGCTGACCACTGAGCAGCAAGTTCCTGGAACCTGCTTAAAAGAGCTCTGGGGACTTCTAACTGCACCACGCTGGTCTTCTTAACGGGCAGAATTGTCTGTAAAAAGAAAATATACCTTATGGGGTATACCGGGCCAACAAAACACAAAAGAGAAAGCACCAGTAGAAGCGAGGCCAAGCAGCAAGGCCAAAACCATGGTCAAGTCGTTAGGTAGAAGCTTTAAACGAGGAAGAGAGCAAGAAGCAAGGAGCGTTAAATAAAAGTCCTATATTCAAAGGTCGGGTTTGCCTCTTGGGCATAATCGCCGTGGAGAAGCCACTACTGGCGGCGAAGGAGGTTTTTTAGAATCCTTGGGCCGACCTCTTTTACGGATGGTCGTGACCACAGGTGTGGATGGAACTTGACTCGAACTTGGCAGGGTTGTTGAGTCAGTCACAGGTACAGAAGAGGTAGGCTGTACTACTTCAGGTTCATCAACCAAAAACTGATTAACCACTCCAATTTTATCATTAAACAAGTCACTTTGCTCCTTCTCATTATCTTCTATATTAGAAGGCTTATCAGGAGGAAATTGATCCTCATCCTGGCAGGATTTGAGATGGTGTGTGGCGACTTTTCCTATATCCATTCCACGTTTAGACTGGAGTAGATAGGAATTCATGCCAAGACGCTTAGTGTCAACAAAAGAGCCAGAAAATTTCAGGGAGAACTTTGCCGCGACGGCCTTGGCAGCAGAGGAAAGAACGTAATTCCTCGCCCACACCTTGTCACCAACACTATGTCACTAACTGACGTCACCATGCCTGGTTATAATACTTTTCCTGCCTTCCTTCTGCGGCTCTAGTGTTTTCAAGAGCGGTAGCTCGAACTTCGTCGATCTTATTCATCCGGTCACGCCATTCCTCGCGTGCTGTAACCTCGAGTTGTTGTACAGCCGCGCGCACTTCTTCCCATCGAACCGAACATGGGGGCACCGGATTCTTCTATAATTCAGGAAGTCTGGACTGGAGCGAGTAGCTTCGTGGATGGCAGTATTGTAGGCGAACGCGAACTCACCTATGTGCTCGTCCCACTTGGTATGCTTTTCTTCGATGAAAGCCGAGATCATCGTTTTTATAGTTCTATTAACTCGCTCTCTGGGGTTTGACTTGGGACAATAGGGAGCACAAGTTCCATGAAAAACACTATGTGCATCCAGGAATTTGTCAACTAAGTTTTTCTTGTAGGGCGTGCCATTATCGGAGAGAAACCTATCTGGCAATCCGAATCGGAGGAAAACTCACTGATTAAGCTCTCTCTTAATAGTTTTACCGTTGGCCTTATGGATTGGGATGCATTCTATCCATCTTGTGAATTCATCCATGAAAATGAGCAAGTGCTCATGGCCTTGAGGCGAACTCGGGAAAGGGCCCATCGTGTCGCCGCAGACGACCTGCCATGGACGCGTAACAATATGCTTGCCCATAGATCCGGCGGGAGCTCGATGCTCTACTTTTACCTGTTGACAGGTCTGACAGTTACGCACAAAATGCGCAACGTCCTTATAGATACTGGGCCAATAATAGCGTAAGACCGCTCGTTGGTGAGTCTTATAACGCCCTTGGTGGCCCGAAGTTGGCTCATCGTGGCACTCCACGAGAACTTTCTCACGTTGTTCTTGTGGAACCACTAGCTTCCAGGCATCATCATCACCCATTAGGTCATCGACCATTGGGTCCGGCCGATAGATGTACGAGGGTGGTCCGATAATCGCGCAACTTCAATAAGTACTTAGCATACAAAAGAGAAACGGAAATTTTGGAAAAGTGGCGTTTTATTTTTCAACATAGTCTCCTTTTAGTTCGATACACTTGATCCAGCGATGCTCCAACTTCTTTAACCCGTCTGAAAAATACGTTTACTCGAGGTCTGAAAAGTAGGCTTCCGTGGCATCGATTACCTCCTCATTCGACTCAAATTTCTGCCCGGCGAGTGACTTTTTCAAGTTTGGAAACAAAAAGAAGTCGCACGGGGCTGAATCTGGAGATACGGTGGATGGGGCAGCAGTTCGTAGCCTCATTCGACCAATTTGGCCATGGCGACGGCGAAGGCGTGAGCCGGTACGTTGTCATGGTGGAAGAGCACTTTTTTCTTCGCCAAATGGGGCCGTTTTTTCTGCAATTCGACGTCGAATCGGCTCAATAATTCGGCATAGTACAGCTCTGTGACCGTTTTGCCCCTCTCTAGGTAGTCGATGTAGATCACACCATGTTAAACCCTAGAAAATGGTGGCCTTCACCTTTCCGGCCGATGGGGCAGTCTTCGCCTTCTTCGGAGCACATTCGCCGGGTAAAGTCCATTGTTTCGACTATTTCTTGGTCTCTGGTGTATACCAGTGGATCCATGTTTCGTCGACTGTCATGAAACGACGCAGAAACTCCTTCGGATTGCGCTGAAACAGCGTCAGACATTGCTCTGAAGTTGTCTCACGATTGCGCTTGTTGTCCGGAGTGAGCAAACGCGGCACCCATCGCGCCGACAGCTTTCTCATGCCCAAAATTTCATGCAGGACATGACCCACGCGGTCTTTTGAGATGCCTATGATTTTAGCTATCTCGCGCAACTTCAATCGTCGTTCTGCCAATACGAGATCGTGAATTTTTGTCACGTTATCCTCCGTGGTAGCCATTTTTGGAGCACCTGGACGTGGCTCTTCAAAAATCGACGTGCGACCACGTTGAAACTCGTTAAACCAATTTTTGACGGTCGCCATCGAAGGAGAAGAGTCACCGTAGTCAGCATCTAAGCGCTTTTAGATTTCGCTGCGCGATTTCCCTTCCAAAAACAAGAATCGAATCACCGACCGATGCTGCTCTTTTTCCATTTTTCAAAAATCAACGGACACACTTGCTTTCACACGCTCACAAAAATAAACTACAACTCCAATCCGGCTAAAATCTTGACAGTAACCATCGAGAAGGTTGTACTACGTGATAGAATATTTCTTTTACGAGAGTGGTGCCATCGGGCGGTGAGGCTAAGTACTTATCGGACCACCCTCGTACAAGTGCCCACCCACCACTTTCCAGTAGGAGTGCGCTCTAGGATCCTGGAGGACCTACAAGAACTTACGTCGGTACCAGGGATCCTTAATATTGTCCACAAGTGAGAGAGATGCCAAAGAAGTAACCACATCTTCGTCCGTCTCATACATCCTTGATAGTGCATCCGGTACGACGTTGTTTTTCCCTTGCGATGCACTATGTCGAATTGTTTGGAAGCTATGTCGAACGAACACGACAAGCTGATAAGACGAAATAAAGATCTGAAGACCGCGAACAATAACCTCCTCGCTAGACTACAAGCAGCTGAAGTAGCAGTTCAACAACAAGCTCAAAACGAGTGCACACGGTTTAACGCGACTCGCGCAGATAAAGCGGTCAACTTTCGCGATACGTATAGCCTCATCGACCCGGACTTTGACCTGACTGTAGCCAGTCCGAATCTAAATCCCCACGCACAAATCTTCTGCTCGACAACGAAGCAGCAGACGACACAATACGCGACAGGGCCAACAGTATATTCAGCTGCACCAGTGAGACCGGCCGACAGGATGCAAGCGGCCACGCGATTAACGGAGGCGGAGTTTTCCAACGCGATCCCTCACATCCCCGTAAGCTCGAGCTGGGGAAGGGGGGTCACACCTTCAAGTCGTCCGCTCTCGCAAGCGACGGGCGCGCAGCAAACGGCTGCCGCGCAAGCCCGAATGCCTTCGAGCTTCGGTGTCCGCAATTGGCGATCGAGTCCACTTCTCGCAACCTCCCGCTCAATGAGTTCAACTAGGAACCTAGGGAAAACCATCAGGGAATGGAAGATTTCTTTCGCGGGAGACGCCACCATCAGCATCGAGGAATTTTTGGAGCGTGTGGAGGAGAACTGCTGCCTAGACCGAATAGCGGAAGACGAGCTTTTAGACTCGTTATCCACCCTGTTTCGCGGATCCGCGCTTCGATGGTACCGCTTGCTGCGGCCCACGTGGGCGTAATATGAGCAGTTCAGGGATGCTGCGCTATCCGCCTATAGTAAATCTAGGAAGTATAACCGCAACCTATTGGTTGAAGCGCACCTGCGGACACAGAGCCCTTATAAATCGGTCCGCGATTACCTCGCAGCGCTGAATACTATTTATAGCCGCTTCGAAAGACCGTGGAGCGTTGCAGACCAGATCAATTTGGCAATCGATAATATGTTGCCTAAATTGAAGAAAGAGCTGAAAAAGGCTCAGAACTACTTCACGTCGTTACCGCAGTTGTTAGCTAAAGCAATGGAAGTAGAGATCGCGGAGTCCGATGAGCATTGGAAAGCCCCCCCTCCGCGGAACAGAGCATGCTGCCCGATGCGGCATACCAGCCTAGGGTTAAAGCGCCGGCGAAGGCCAAAGCGAATATCGCGTCTGTGATAGAAAAGTCCCCTTTCTCCGAGGCCGACTTCGAGAAATATTTCCAAAACTTTTTCGATAAAAAGTGGCAGCAACTGGCAGCGGCTAAGAAAAGGCTTCCAGCCTCCCATAAGAGTGCAGTACAGGAGTCTGTCTCTACCAGCTCCTCGAAGGATGACAAACCTCCGGCTTACCCGCGTCAACGCGAGGGAAGCCGGGCCGGGGTAAACGGCCGTGGCCGCCCGGCAAGAAATGGTCGGGCCCAAGTCATCACTCCCAAGTAGGACAAAAACAAGAGCAAGCCTCCCGGCCCCATCCGTGCGTTTATCGAAGAAAAACACACGACGTGGGACGCGCATATCGCAGAGTTCGCGTTTGCCTACAACACGGCAATATACGAAGCGGTGCGCACGAGCCTCGCTTTTCTAAATTACGGACGCCATCCCGAGCTGCCAAACTCGAAGAAGCGAGAGGAAGAGCGCGCCGTGGCTCGAAACCTTGAGACGGCCGCGGTCAACAACTGGCACGCTCGAATTAACAAACTCGACGACTTCCGAGCCGTTGCTTACAACCCCCCATTCAGTAACATCATCATTATGATGTTTTCAAAACGTGTCGAAACTTCTACGAATATCTTTGAACAAGAGGGGGGAATGGCATCGTGGATTTACGCCTCTGTTGCTGCTCCGACATTCGTCCAATGGCTCATGGAAAAAATCACGACTCAAAAGAACCGTGAGCAAAGCAGTAAAATGATTATCGATCGTGATAAGTGGCCAAACGATCAATGTGAACAATTTTCTTTTTGTGTTTCGGTGTTTTCTATATGCAATAAATATCGTTGATTTTCTTCAAAATCTTGTACGGTCCTTCCCAGTTGCTCTGAAGCTTCTGTGTCTTTCCTTTGAATCTTCGAGGATTGTAAAACCAAACTTTCTGACCATCAAGAAACTGAAGGTGTCGAGCTGTTTTATCATAGATTTTCTTACGAAGGGATAAATTTCTGATGTTTTGTCTTGCAAACTGGTGTATATTGTTAAGTTTAATCATCAGTTTTTGTTTGTAGGTATTAATGTCCATGGGTCCATCATTGTTGGGTGGAGAACCACGCATCAAATCTAACGGCAATCGAAGATCATTACCAGTTAACATCTCACCTGGACTAACTGCTGTTATCGAATATGTCGAGGATCTGTAAGATAAAAGATACAGTGAAACCTAACGATCCTAATATTTTTAATTTTCTGATACAAATTTAGACAAATAGTCAACAATCGTCATATTTTGTCGTTCTACTTGTCCGTTCGACTGTGGGTCTAATGGTGTAGTCGTAGTCTTCTGAATTCCTAGCAAATGTGATAATTCCATTATTAACCTAGCGTCAAAATTTCGACCCTGATCTGCGTAAACTTATAGGCCTTTTATTCTTTCCTCTCCTTGAATTTCCTTTAATCTATACTTTTTCATTTCTTCTTTCTGTTCTTTCCACTCGTTTATACGAGTATATCTTGACTTTTCTAGCTTTTCTTCTAGTTCTTTTTCTTCTTTTTTCTTTAGCTCTTCTCTATTTCCCTTTATTTCCTTCAAAACTCTTCTCTCATATCGTCTCCCTTTTCCCTCTCTCTCTGTATATTTTACTATTTTCTAGCTTTTCTTCTCTCTCCTCCTTCTTACCCTTTTTACCTTTTTCATTTCTTTCCCTTTTCATGAGTTCTCTCCATGCTTCTTTTTTTATTGAGCCATCTCTTTCTTCTCTTATGTTGTTTTCATATCTCATTGCTCTTTCTAATGCTGTTTCTTTCATTTTTTGTCTTCCTGTTTCCCATCGTATTAAGTAACTTGGCGTGTTTCTACCTAATCCCAATACCCTCTTTAATGTATTTTAGTTGTAATCTCTCTATTTCTTCATATCTCTTCCATCCCCAGATTTCTGCTCCATACATAATGACTCTTTTCACCAGTGCGTCGAACACGTTCATCCTTAACTCCCAATTTTCTCTAAATAGCTTTTCTCCTAGCCCCCATAATCTTCTGAGTCCCATATTTATTTTCCCTACTACCTTCTTTATCTACTTTTTATTTCCGTTATTTCTGCTTATCACATATCCCAAGTAAGTTGTACTCTTTAACCATCTCTATCTTCTCACCTTCCCATTTGAATTCTTCTTCTTTCCCCCTTCCTACTCCTCACCTGCATTTCATCATATTTGATTTTCCTACATTTAGCTCTAATCCCCTTTCTTCCAGGTATCTTTTTAATTTTTTCAGCATTGCTTCCATTCCACTTTCACTCTCTGCCATTATCACTATATCATCTGCATATCCTAATGTCCATATTTTCTGCTTTCCTATCACCACCCCTCCTTCTTGCACCTGTTTGATCTTGACTTCCAGGTCGGCGGAGACAAGATTAAATAGCGTGGTGTTCAAAAGGCACCCTTGCCTTACCCTTGCCTTTGTAAGTCTCAAACTTCCCAATTATTTTTCCTCCAACTTTTACCTTACTACCTGATTTCTTATATATTTGTTCTATTCTTTTCCCGATTTTCCCATTTATCCCTTTCTCTTTTATGATTTCTCATATTTTCTTCCCTTTTATCTTGTCAAAAGCGGTCTTCATGTCGGCAAAGAATACGTACAGTTTTCCTGCTTTTTCACTTATTTCTTTCCCTATTATTGTTTTTAATATATATATATTGTGTCCATTAATCCTCTTTTCTTCCTGAATACCATCTGCGTATCGCTTAGCGTTTTTTTTGCTTCTAGTTCTCTTTCCAGCTTTTACCTTAGTATTTCCGCATGTATTTTATATCCCGTGTCCATCAGCTTTATTCCTCTGTAGATTTTTACTTCTTCTTTCCTCCCTTTCTTATATATTGGTACTATTATTCCATTCCTCCATTCTTCTGGGTATCCTTCTCCGTTCTATATTCCATTTAAGCGTTTTGTCATACCTTTTAACAAGCCTTCCGTGCCTTTCATCCACGCTTCATTTGCTATACCATCTTCTCCTGTCGCCTTTCTCTTTTTCATTCTTCTTATTACCTCTTCTACTTCTAATCCAATGCTTTTCTTCCTATTGTAATTGACTTTATCCCAGAATTTTCATCTCGTCTTATCTTTTCTTATTTCTTCTGCCACTCTTTTCCCCTCAGCTTCTTTCGCTTTTCTTATTTCCTCTCTGTAATCTCTCTTTGCTTCTAGGTATTTGCCTTTGTCTCCTTCTCCTTTTCTTACCTTATTCATCTCTGCCATCACCCTAGCCCTTTTTATCCTATATTCTTCTCTCCACCAGCTTTTTTTCGATCCTTTTTTTCCTTATCTTCTTTTTTACGACTGCGTTCCTAACTCTACTTTTTATCTCTTTCCATTTTTCTGTTCTCTCTATTGCGTCTATCTATCTCTGATACTTTCTTATACCTTCTTCGCTCCAGTCGTTTATCATTCTTTCTTCCTCTTTTTTTCTTTCTTCTGCTATTTTCTCTTCCAATTCCACTTCTACTGGTAAGTGGGCCCATTTTACCGTCTCTTTTATTTAAACCCTTTTTATAGCCTCATCACCTTCCTCGTTACCTACTACATAATCTATCGTTGACATTCCTCTCGCTTCTATATATGTTATTTCTCTCTCTTCATCTCCTTCTTTTCTTCCATTCGTTATCACTAAACCTATTTCTCATAACCATTTTATTATTTCTCCCTCTGCCTTTAACACTTTATTCTTGGCCTTTATGTCTTCTAGGTTTTCTTCTGTCTCCCATTCTCTCTTGTTCTTGCATTGAAGTCTCCTCCTATAATTATAGTTTTTTCCTCTGTATTCCTCTATCTCTTCGCTTAGGTATTCTCATGTTGCATATACACCGTTGCTATGTTGTATTTCTTCCCTTCGATCTTTATTTCTCCTGCTATTATCTCACTTGTCCTTTCTTTCTTCCATTCAACCTTACTCATTCCTTTCCTCTCTCTTACCACCATTATTCCTTCTCCTATTTCTCTCCCCCTTCTTCCTTCCCTTCTTGAGTCTCTCCACTCTATGTTATACTCTTTCAGTTGCTTCTCCATGTCAGTTTTTGCCCCTTGCCTCTTCACCTAAGTTTCCGTTAGCCCTATTATATTGAATTCCCTAACATATTCTCAGTCGTCTTCCTCCATGCTCCTAATACCCGCTACGTTCCAAAATAGTATCTTTATTGCCTTTCTTCCCTCTCTCTCCCTCCCGCTTCTCTCCCTCTCTTGAATAAAATAAAATAAATATATCTTATCAAATATCACAGTTATACAAATATAGGTCATTTTCTGTATCACAAACTAGCTGTGGTATTTCCGAAGGATTTTAGTGCAATGATTCCAAATCTGACCTCAGAATTGTTCCATCACATCAGGTTTTTGAGATTTCCTGACCTAAAAATGCAAACAGGACTGTTTTTTTTTACATTTTTGAGGTTACGTAACATTGTAAATAAATTTTTTCGCAAAAAACAATTTAAAGCATCTTAAAGTACAAATAATCCCTTTTTAAATGCCACTGAGTTTACCCAAATATCTTTTTTTTTCACCGACATATCGCATTTTGAAATTTTTATATTTATGAATTTCTCAAAATTTGAAAATCCATTAACCCGTTAAGTCCTAAGTGGACGATTTTCATTTACTCTTTTTAATTGATCTTTTATCAGGAAGAGAAATCAGGAGTAGACATTTCTCACCTAAAATTGTCTGAATTTTCGATCTAAACTGTTAAAATTTTGAAAAAATGCGTTCGTGTGCGTGTGTATATACTCGTATGTGCATGTGCGTTGACTTAAAATTCGTAATCAGCGACCCCAAAAACCCCCGAGTAACAATGTTCGAGTAAATTCACTGATCAAAGAAAATTGGTGCAACAAAGGGTTAATGGATTTTCGAATTTTGAGAAATTCATAATATAAAAATTTCAAAATGCGATATGTCGTTAAAAAAAAAGGTATTTGGGTAAATTCAACGGTATTTAAATGGAGATTATTTGTACTTTAAGATGCTTTGAATTGTTTTTTGTGAGAAAATTTATTTACAATATTACATAACCTCAAATATGTAAAAAAAACAGTTCTGTTTGCACTTTTAGGTCAGGAAATCTCAAAAACCTGCTGTGATGGAATAATTCTGAGGTCAGATTTGGATTCAGCGAACCAAAATCCTTCGGAAATACTGTAGCTCACTTGTGATATAAAATCTTATTTACCTGTGTACTTATCGACGATTATAAATTTTATTAATTTTTCTTTTTTAATAAAATTTGAGAAAAAAGCACTCCGCTGTGATTACATACTTGCATCGGCTAGTGGCTTGCCTTAAGCGCTGAAGTCGTTATTCGATCCGATCTTTCAAATACAAAATTTCATTTGATACACAGAAGAAAATGATAGAATTTTGGAAGCTTATAAAATAAAACAAAAAAATATTCAAAACACATTCTATCCTTCAAATATATCTCATTTCGCTAATATTTCAAATTACTTTTACTTATTACTTATTTTTTCATAAAGCATGTGTACATTAGAGATTATGACATTTTTTAGAATTTTGACTCGTTTGACAAAATACTATTGATAACCTTATCACAAAGAATATTATAACAAAATATTTTTAGGAATCTTTTCGTATATTCTGAATATTTTTGTGATTTCTGATATGTGCTTAGCTTCGAAAACGATTACCGATATTATCTTACCACAGCTTAATATGGCTCAAACAGTAATTATAATTTTTATTTGTTTATGTTTCGATTTTACATTTTAAGATTCATAATATTTGCATTGTTGTGTAACTGTTTCCCATTAAGTAAATGAATTTGAACGTGGCCGTACAACGACTGCAGATGAACATCATATAGCTCGTTTTATAGACGTGAGCACTCCGGAAGAGATCAATAAAATCCACGACATGGTGTTGAGTGACCAAAAAATGAAATTCCGCGAAATAGTTAAGGCCACAGGGGTTTCAAAAGGTACAGTCATTTCGATTTTGCACGAGCAATTGGACATGAGAAAAATTTCCGCAAGATGGGTGCCGCGTTTGCTCTCAGTCAAGAATAGACGTAGTCGAGTGGTGGCCGTTGAGGCCCTCTTGGCGCACATCCACCGTAATCCGGACGATTTTCTGCATCGATTCATAGCTGTAGACGAAACGTGGATATACCACTATATTCCTGAGACGAAGGAACAGTCAAAACAGTGGATTGCGAAGGGTCAACCAACTCCAAAGAAAACGAAGACAGTGAAATCGGCCGGCAAGGTTATGTCCACTGTTTTTTGGGATGCACGTGGAATTATTTTCGTCGACTATTTAGAAAAAGGACAAACAATCACCGGAGAGTATTATGGGTCGTTGTTGGACTAGTTAAGCGAAAAAATAAAAGAAAAACGTCCTTATTTGAACAAAAAAAATCTGTTTCATCAACACAATGAGTGTATGAAGCACTATTACACACTTGCTTAGTTTCAATGGCTAAAATTGAGGAATTGAAATTCGATTTAGTAGACCATTCACGATATTCACCAGATTTGACTGCTAGTGACTTTTTTTATTCCCAAACCTAAAAAAAATGGCTTGCCGGACAACGATTGATCTCGAAAGACGGAGAAACTATTAGAGATATTTTTAGAAATTATTTTGCTACTTACGATATACAGAATACATTAGTTACAGGCAATGGTTCCATTTCCACTACCAAATTATTTAAAAAATTTGCATTTTCCAATGGAGTGGTAAATCAAATAAAACGTCACCTTTTCACCCAACCAGTAATGAAACCACGAAAAATGCAGAAAACCCGTTTAAATTAAAAATTTAAATACTTACAAGAAAAGAAGTACTTGTTTTATTATCATTCATCACTACAATGTACAATACGAGTAATTCAGCTGAATTATAAATAGGCCGTAAATTCCGTACAAGATAGGATTTGTTGAAAGAGTAAGTTGAAAATCGTGTTTGTTGCAAGCAAAAAGAACAAAAAATTTTCAGACGTAAAAGGAATGTGTGGCGGGGAATTTCGGGGGGTCTCAGCCGCGCACTCGAAGTGCTTCCGCCACAAGGCCTGATTGGCCCTTTTTCTCCGACTAATTATAAGGGCGCCAGACCGCCGTGCCTAAATTAGGGTGATGGTTGGGGGTAAGGCTAGAATATCGCGGCGTATCTCTGTTCGCCCACGGTGCGACTGCGCAGAAAGGGCAGGTAGGCGTTGACCCGCGATTTCCTTAGCTATCAGGCCGTTGGTGTCCAACAATTCAATTCTTTTCGTTTTCTCGTGTCCTCGAAGTACCGGCAGCTCAAGTTATGATTCCTCGTCTCAGGTCGGAGATTCGTTTCGATTTTGCGCGTATGTTACCTAATGTCGAAACCGAAAATAGCGAACAAGGACTTCTCGTTATTAACCGTCCGCGGCTGAAAATAATATTAGCATGCAGGAAAGGGGAGGGGGACGAGACGTAAAATTAAGAAAATCAATCACACTTGATTTTCCTTTATTCCAGAATACACATACAATGACGGTTTAAATAGCGGATGGTCAGCGCAACTCGACACGATTCAATGCGCAGTGACATACACAATCTAAATAACAGAACACTCCAGTAAGTATGCTGTTTTAGTTTACAGTTTTTGCATAATTAACTTAATTTATTTCTTCGTTCATCAGTTTATGTTTCTTAAGTCTAGTGTTGGTAATCTCTTCCGAGAGCAGTTTGCTAATAAGTTCGTTTGAGTGATTTTGCAGTCTGGTGTGGTATTTTTTATAGAAATTGATTATTTCTTTCTTTACTGTTGTAATTTGTAAGTCTTTTCGAATGCTCTCGTTTGGCACGAACCAAGGCGCGTTTGTTATGCTGCGTAGGACTTTCGATTGACACCTTTCCAGTATTTCGATGTCCGAGTTCAAAGTGGCTCCCCATAGTTAGATACCATATGTCCAAACCGGCTTAAGTACTGCTTTGTATAACAAGAGTTTGTATTCGATTGTTAGCTCTGATTTTGCTCCAATAAGCTAGTACATTTTTCTCCATTTTAATCCTAGTTATTTTCTTTTTGTAAATATATGTTGTTTCCATATCAACCTTCTATCCAAGTGAATGCCTAAGTATTTGACATGGTCTTTTCGCGGTATTTGTCATTTAGTGCAATAGATGGACACGTATTTTTACGGAGGGTGAATGTGGTGTGAACTGATTTACTTTCGTTAACTATTATTCTCCACGAGTTAAGCTAATTTTAGAAGTGATTATCTATGTAATTTTGAATTGTTTTGGATGTTGTTGTTGCCTCAGGTTGTACAGGTAGAGTTGATGTGTCATCTGCATATGTTGCTGTCACGATGTTATTTGATATTGGTAGGTTTGAGGTGTATAACAGATATAGCGTTGGGCTAAGAACACTGCCTTGTGATACTCCTGCCTTTATTAGATGATTTTTTGACTTACACTTGTTTATTATGAATTAAAAAGTTCTATTTTGTAGGTATGACTGAAGTAGCTCGTCGTGGCGCACAGGGAGAAATCTCTTGAGCTTGCATAACAATCCTTCGTGCCACACTCTGTCGAATGCTTATGCGACATCCAGAAATATTCCAGTGCAATACTTTTTATTCTCTATTGCTTTCCTAGCCACAGCCACTATTCGGTTAATCTGCTCAATCGTGGAGTGACTATTCCTGAATCCGAATTCATGCTCGGGGATTAGTTTCCTGTTTGCTATTATTGGAGTGATTCTAGCTATTATTAGTTTCTCAAAAATTTTTGATAGTGAAGGTAGAACACTGATCGGTTTAAAAGACGTTAACAATTCTGGTTGTTTTCCAGGTTTAGGTATTAATACAATCTCAGCTACTTTCCACTGGGAAGGAAAATAGCAGAGACGCAAGCATGCATTAAAAACAATCGTTATGTATCTTATCGGAATTTTGGGTAGCATTTTAATAATTTTTCCCGTAATAATATCAAATCCGGGAGCTTTTCTGTTTTTAATATTATTAATAATGAGTAATACTTCCTTCATTTTTATCGATTTGATCGGAGTGCTATCTTGTGCATCAGATACTTCTAGTAAAAATCTTTCTTTCCGTTCGGTAATTATTCTTTGGTGTGGCTGAAATACAGTAGTAAGGTGATTTGCGAAGGTTTCAACTTTTTCCTCGTCCGATTTCGCCCAATCACCATCCGGTTTTCTGATAGGCGGAATATATGTTGTTGGTCTTTTAAGTCGTTTTGTGGCTTTCCATAGTGAATAGTCTGTTGCTGTTTGACTCAGTGTTCTAAGATAATTTTGTGTTTGCGTATTTTTTTCTTCTTGTAGCACTTTCTTTAGGACTTTGATTGCTTTGTTGAGTTTTGATTGATCGTGACTTGATCTCGTTATTTGGTATCTTTTTCTTACAAGGGAACCACCCCAACCCGACCTCACCGATTTGAGTGATTTTGGGATATGTTATAGTACTTGAAAAAAAATTAGATACGTGTTTTTTTTATCGGCCCATAAGGGCTTTTAAGGGGAGAAATCCACACTGAAAATCAACCCCTAAAATCAGTTTTTTTAATATTTCTCAGCATCAAATGAATATTTTTCAGTAAACTCAACCTTAAAAAATTTCTTATAAAAAGGCGCTTTTTAACATAACATTTATACCGAAGGCTTGCAACCTCCTTTTTAATAGGGGTAAATACACTATTTTTTGTACTGCTTTACGACATGTAATATAGTAAATCAGCTCGAATGATTTGAAAATCGTACTGATAATGAGAAAATATAATTTTAGGGGTGTTTCACCCCCTAGAAACCATCCCCGTCAAACTATCAGCAGGTTAATCCACCTAACCCTGGGATAAACAAGTTTAGTCGTTTGTTATTTCTTGAAATAATTTAATCCTATGCATGAGCGAGCTACCTCAACTAACAAACCTGCCTTTAACCCACCAAATCCCCATAAACCACCCTTACCCGACCAAATGTAGGCTAATAGGCCTAACTTTGGGAGAATTTTTTTCTTCTCGTTTTCTTTCTTCTTATTTTCGCGATACCGATTGGTAATACAGTTCGAGATTTGTAATTCTTCACACATTTTGTGCTTGGGAGTTGATAGCAATATATCCCAGCTGTATAACATACCTCTTATTCACCTACCCCTAAACCTATCTAACCCCCACCCTTATAAACCACCCTTACCGAACCACATGCGGGCTAACCTTAATAAATAGCGAAAAATAAATGTATTTCTTGAATAACATTCATGTTGCATAACAATATTTCCCAAGTATTACAAATTTTATGTAATAATTATTATTTTCTTTTCATTATAAATACAAAAAAGATAAAATCAATTAATAACGGCTTATAAATATAAGATTTGAGACTAAAATAAATTATAAATAATTATTAACTATTTTGTTTTTTCGAAATTAATAATAACAGTTATAGTATCAGTTTGTTTAAAAATATTATTTGCATTGTATTACATATAGCTGTGTATAAAAGAGTAATAATAACAGTTATTATTTTTTAAACGTAAAGTTAATTCGTAATAAAGAAAAATAAAAAGTAATAACAGTTAAAAATTATTAATTTCAAAAGTGGAAGTTTAATATAGTTATTATTTCTTTTTTAATCATTTACAATTTGTCAATGAGAAAAGAAATTATAACAAATAATTGATTATATTAATAGTTATAAGTAGTCATTATAGTCTCAATTATTATACTTATAAACTGTTTACTTTTTTCATTTTTTACTTGTGGTTTAGTTTACTTTTTGTTGGTACTTTACTTTTCTGTACACTTTATCTTATTCACAATTTTGTCTTATCAATGGCTCGAAGAAGATAAGTTATATCAAATCTACGCCCCTTACGATAATAAGACATCCGATACATATTTCATTATTCATAGTAGTTGAAAAAAAGTCAAGTATTTAAAAAGTTAAAGTTTTTTTATAGTGCTGAATTTATAAATAAACTTATTTCTATATTTACATATAAATTTCTCAAACACGAAAATATAGTAAATAACAAGAAGAAAAGTTTTTGTCTACTAAGTAAGTATTTATGTCACTTATCATATATAATTTTATTCAAATATTTTGATTTGTAAACATGTGAAATATAACTATTAAAAATGTATGATCGAATTCTATCTATAGACTAGGTTTTCTTTAGTCTTTTGTAAAATTATTCAACTGCAAAAAAGAGTATTCATATCTTGATTTTGTTTTAGATTAAAACATGAAGATCAATTCTTTGAACGTAGTCAATTTATTATTAGCATATTTTCAAAGTTTACAAATACCAGATAGCGAGATTAATTTCAAAGAAATTAAATTGTCAGAAAAGTTGAAAGAAATATTAATAGATGCCGTGTATGAGTTTAATGATATTGATATGATTGTTGAAGAGACGTTAGATTTTCATTTAGCCGTTCCCTTGTAAGTGAACGGCTAAATCTGAGCTGGTGGAAAAATGATCGAAGTAAATATTACCATATTAGACAGTTTTCTTTTTGAAAAGTGGATTGATCATTTGTAAAACTACTCTGGAGCCAAGCGGACATTTCAATAAATTTATTCCAATGCTTTTATCATTTTTACCACAATAAATATCTAATTAAATGTATATCTGTTTACCCCTCATAAACCCTAGAGTTTTATAACATTTATATCAGGTTTACAAAGAAGACATTGTTTTAGTCATGTGTGTACGAAAAATCGAACCATCATTTTATCCACGGAAAGAGCAGTCGAGATGAAACCAAACTATTGAATATTTTTGTTTTAATAAATTCGAAATCTTGCGGATTTTCCAAGCCTTATCAGCATCATTTTTATCACTAGATTCTGAGTATTTTATTTTTGATTTGATTTCACTAAACCTATTACGAGACATCACTGAAGAAACAATGAAACACTTGACGGTCGGATCAAATTCTTACTATTCTCTTTGATCATTCCGTCTATAATATGATGACAGCAATAATATCCCTAAAAATATCAAATTAATCCACCGATATATGCAACCCGTTATCTTCGCTATTTTCAATAATATAATTTTTTATTTTTACAGAGAAAGAAAGTTCAAATAATTTTACAAGTGAAAGCGCAAGTATTACTTTTTGCACTGCATCACTCAAAAGTAATATGTCATCTCAATTTCCAGATAAAACCTTTTCTCCATCCTTCTATGAATACTCATGATTTGGTTCCAACTTTATCTGAGTTTCTGTATACACTGCCTGTCAATCACTTTTGCCATGCTTACCTCAAAATTAGGCAAACCTGAAAGTTTTGTATCTCGGTCGGAAATCATCGTATCACAAAAAACCGCAGGGCATTTTAAAGGTAATTGCAAAAGCTTCCATTTAAGACGTGCAGAGACTTAAAAATGAAAATATGTGTTTTTTACAGTAAAAAAACTGATTAGAAAAATTTCAATTTTTTTAACCTCGACTTAAATCAATGCCAATTTAGAACCAGGCGGTAGAGAGCAAATCGATCTGAGGGATTCAGAGGGTAATGTCTTTCCCTTTAAAATGAGCTCCCGCGGGGTTCTATCCGATGTTTTTTAACCGAGTTACGGCGTTTTTTGTAAAAAGCAACCTTCTTTTTCCAATCTTCAATTACTTCGACTTGCGTACGTTTTGGAAAAAAATGCCAAAGAGAAAAAAGTTTCATTTTGTGCCCAAGAATACGAAAATAAAGTCAAAATAAAGTAATAGAGAAAAAAAATTTTTTCGGTTTTTTATGCATTAAAAAAATAAAGGGATTTAACTTTTTTTCTACGCTTAGTTTTAAAATGTCTAGGGACGTAGTAAATCACAAAAAAACTAAAACTAAGCGTAAAAAAAAAGTTCAATTCCTTTATTTTTTTAATGCGCTAAAAAACCGAAACAAATTTTTTTCTCTATTTCGTTATTTTAACTTTATTTTCGTATTCTTGGGCATAAAATGAAACTTTTTTCTCTTTGGCATTTTTTTCCAAAACGTACGCAAGTCGAAGTAATTGAAGATTGGAAAAAGAAGGTTGCTTTTTACAAAAAACGCCGTAACTCGGTTAAAAAACATCGGATAGAACCCCGCGGGAGCTCATTTTAAAGGGAAAGACATTACCCTCCGAACCCCTCAGATCGATTTGCCCTCCACCGCCTGGTTCTAAATTGGCATTGATTTAAGTCGAGAAATTTTTCTAATCAGTTTTTTTACTGTAAAAAACACATATTTTCATTTTTAAGTCTCTGCACGTCTTAAATGATAGCTTTTGCAATTACCTTTAAAATGCCCTGCGGTTTTTTGTGATACGATGATTTCCGACCGAGATACAAAACTTTCAGGTTTGCCTAATTTTTAGGTAAGCATGGCAAAAGTGATTGACGGGCACTGTAATTATCAAAAATAGATTGATTTGATACACTTGGAACTGAAATTTCTGGCTCAAAGGGTTCATCATTTGACTCAGAATCTCTATCAGAGCCTGAATTGTCTGGATCAGGTACTATTACATAATCTTCATCAGAATCCGAATCCTCACGAGTAGATTCTGAATCATTCTCTTTTGAAATTTTTAGTGCTTTACGCAAGGTCATTTTTCAGTTTATCTGATATTCCAAAGTTTGTATTATGAAAGTAAATAATTTGTTATTCTATCCGCAGAGAGAATAACGCACGTGAAGGATTATTTATTGGAGTGCGCCAATGACTTACCCGGCTTAATAATTGTCCTCGTGCACGACGTCTTACAAGCAAACCAGGTTCAAGGACGGACCACTAGAAAATTTTTCAGTATAAACCGAAGGAACGTAAATTGCTATCAACTCCCAAGCACAAAATGTGTGAAGAATTACAAATCTCGAACTGTATTACCAATCGGTATCGCGAAAATAAGAAGAAAGAAAACGAGAAGAAAAAAATTCTCCCAAAGTTAGGCCTATTAGCCTACATTTGGTCGGGTAAGGGTGGTTTATGGGGATTTGGTGGGTTAAAGGCAGGTTTGTTAGTTGAGGTAGCTCGCTCAGGTGTAGGATTAAATTATTTCAGGAAATAACAAACGACTTAACTCGTGTTTTCCAGGGTTAGGAGGTTTAGCCTGCTTGTGTTTCAGTAAGGGTGGTTTATAAGAGTTATTGGGTTAGGTAGATGGATAAGAGGTATGTTATACAGCTGGGATAACTCCCTTATGGTGTCAAATTCAATTATTTCAAGAAATAACAAACGACTAAAGTTGCTTTTCACAGGATTAGGTGGGTTAGCCTGCATGTGGTTCGGTAAGGGTGGTTTATGGGGGTTTGGTGGGTTAGAGGCAGCTTGGTTAGTTGAGATAGCTCGCTCATGCATAGGATTAAATTATTTCAAGAAATAACAAACGACTAAACTTGATATCCGAGGGTTAGGTGGATTAACCTGCTGATAGTTTGACGGGGGTGGTTTTTAGGGGGTGAAACACCCCTTAAATATATTTTTTTTAAATCCGGAAACACGTTAATTTAATGTTGGTATTTTCTCATTATCAGTACGATTTTTAAATCACTCGAGCTGATTTACTATAGTACATGTCGTAAAACAGTACAAAAAATAGTGTATTTACCCCTATTAAAATGGGGGTTACGATCGTTCGGTATAAATGTTATGTCCTTAAAAGCGCCTTTTTATAAGAAAATTTTTAACGTTGAGTTTACTGAAAAATATTCATGTGATGCTGAAAAATATTAAAAAACCTTATTTTAGGGGTTGATTTTCAGGGTGGATTTCACCCCTTAAAAGCCCTTATGGACCGATAAAAAAAAACACGTATCTAATTTTTTTTTCAAGTACTACAACATATCCCAAAATCATTTAAATCGGTAAGGTCGGGTTGGGGTGGTTCCCTTGTTAGTCACCTTTTTTCTTTGATTTTTTTGGCTATTCTAGAGGAGTTGATTTGTTGCGTATTATTACTGGTTGTTATTTAGAGCAGTCATTAATGGTGTTAGATAAGAGTACGTTGAGTGAATTTATGCAGCTTTCTATATTAATAGTTGTTTTAAGTGGGATATTACACGTAATGCGTTAATCTATGGAAAGAGCATATTTTTTCCAGTCCACTTTTATGTGTACTTGACGGTGAAGAGTAATTATTACCGGCGAATGGTCCGATGTAAGATCTAGGCATGATGCCGCTTCGAAATGATTTTTGCTTATCCCTTTTACTATTGCAAAGTTAATCAAGTCCGGGAGCTTTTTGAAGTCTGTAGGCCAGTATGTTGGTTCTCCGGTGGATATCGGGGTGAATTAATTTTTTTGTAGTATTTCATAGAGTACTCCGCCTCTGGGTGTTGGAGTTTCTGATCTAGATCCCCACCACGGGTGCTTCACATTATAATCCCCTCCTGCTATAAAACGGTTTCCTAGTGTTTTGAAGAATTCTGTCCATTTTTCCTTTGTGATTGTTTTGTTTGGAGGATAGTAAACAGCTGATATCGTAATCGGTCCCTCTTTATCTTTGATGATTATACTAGTTGCTTGAAAGAAGATTTTACTAATATGTTTGTGAACGTGGTGATTTATATTTGTTTTGATTAGAATCGCAGTACCTCCGTGTGCTTTATCGAGTGGATGATTTGTTTTGTATACTGAGTAGTTTGGTATGTGGAGAAAATTTTTACTAGTAAAGTGTGTTTCTGAAACTAACATAATATCAATATTTTCGTGAATTAAAAATGCTCTTAATTCGAGGTGTCTCCTCGTAAGGCCATTTGCATTCCAGATAACAATTTTTAGATTTGACATGGTTATACTAATTTATTAATAAGTGTGGGTACTAATTTTAACAATGTGTCCATTGTTTGTGTCATTTTTTCCATCAATTGTTCAAGTTTATTAATTGACTTTTCATCGTTACTGCAATTGTTTTGTTCTGTGTGTACAGCTGTTTGTTTTAGTGTTTCTGTTTCATTCTGGCCGTTATGTTTGGCTATTATCTGTGCGTATGTTGTGTTCGGTCTAACTCTATTGTCATTTGGATTTGAATTTGCATTTGTGATTATATGTGTTTGCATGTTATTTTGAAATGTTCTTTCACGCAACTTGGGAAATAATTTTTGCTGTAATTGCTTACGTACCGGGCAACCTTTATAATTTACTGTATGATTTCCTTTGCAGTTTGCACATAGTACATCTTTAATTTTTTGTTTGATTGGCCACTCCTTGGTTTGATGATATTCAGCACATTTAACACTCACTGCACTTTTGAAACATTAATTTTTCGTATGTCCGTACTCTTGACAATTTTGACACTCAGGAATTTCTCTTTTTATGTTTGGTGGTTCGAATTTGATTACTGTGTGAAAAAGTTTGGTTACTTTGTAAATGTCCTGACTTTTATAATCATGGTCAATTTCAACTGTGAAAAGCGGTAGTGGTGCTTTTGTGATGCGATGCCGTATGTTATGAATACTTAGTACTTTGTGTCCGTGATTTTCTATGGCAGCTTTTAATTCTTCAGTATGGACTGACAGATGCATACTTCTTAGAACTACTTTGAAACCTTTTTCTTCTTTACGCTGGTAGGTGTAGAATTGTGTCTTTTTTTCTTTCAGCGCATTTATTATCGGGAGATACTTTTCCGATGTTGTTGGTTGAATTTTAATTTTATCTTGCCCTATTACTTTTAGTGTAAAATTATTTTTGGCTATTGTGTTTAATAATTTTTCTAACAGTTGGATACCTTCTACGTTGTAAACAAAGATCGGGGAGAATTTGTTTATCGTTTTGTTTGCTTCGTTACTTCCTGATTTTTCATCTTCACTATGATTATTTTCTTTATCATTTTGTAGTATTTCAAATCTATTTCTTGTATTACTTAGCCAGTAGTCTAATTTTGCTTGTTTGATAGTTTGAATAATTTGTGTTTCATTGCTTGGACTGCTTCGATTGCTTGTACTTCTTTAAAGCAATTTTCCATTCTCCAGGTTTATCTTTATTGCTGGATGACGAATCATCACTTACTTTGTGACTATTTCGGCGGTCTTGTTTTGTGATTCTGTTTAAACGTGTTTCACCTTTAACTGTCACTTTACTTGATATGCTATTGCTATAACTATGACTTTTCCGGTAGAGCGCAGTTTTAACACGTCTACTCACCTCAAGGTTCAAACGCTAACTCGACTCACGATAATTCAAAGAAATTTGTGAATAGTAAGCACGACTCGGTTGGAGCACTAAAATCCTTTTTAGTTTGATCCTAGCACTCACGATAAATTCGAAGAAATGGCGAATGTTCAGCGCGACTCGATCGGAGTACTAAATTCCCGGCGTCGATGGATCCATACGCCGCGACGGCATTAGTCGCACTTCATAATTAATTTTAGTGAGTGGCACTTTGCCTACTTACAGATTCCGCTGAGGGACTCTACGAACGAAATTATAGCAGAAAAAACTGGCACACTTGCTTCCTTCTAATTTGGAGATCAGTGGCAAAATGGACAAGAAACGGCTTTTCGTGGTCAAAGATCATCTTTCCTCTCCTCTTTCCGAGAAGAAATCCTATTATTAGCCGATATGCTAATTCGGATATCGGTAGCGCCCTCCGAATATTTCATGATTGGTGAATATGTAAATTAGAAAAGTACAGCGCCCTCATTTTATCTCCTACTTTCATCGCTATTTACCCTCTCTCACCCTCCACTAAGTCAGCTAGCATTGATTGATGAGAAAGATCTACCCTACTCCTATTTATTTTTCGATGCGGATGGAAATCAAATTTAAATCTAATGCGCTTATTGGTCGTGACGTCACCAGTGAGTTTCGTCAGAGTTTCGAATTTCATCACTCAAGTTATTAATTTAATTTGTCAGATGGCTTGTCGCCTATTAATATATTCAAAGCGAGATATCGTCCCCCATACAAGTATTTTTAATTTTATATTTCAATATTTTACCTGTATAAATCATATCGCTGAATTATTTGTAGTGTGACGTGCGAATCGACCGTTGAGTTCGATCACCCTGTTCGCCTCTCTCTCTCTTCCGCATGCCTTCCCCTGAACCGCTGCCACATCGGTCTCGGTTGATTAAAACCGAGTATCGACGCACGATGTGGCTTTGTTGCAGGTTTGATTCCTGATCGGCGGAGATGCCTGGCGTTGGAGGGATGGTGCGAGAGCGGGGAACAGAGGAGGAGAGAGAGAAATAGTGTCGCCAGCATGAGTCGCACATGTGTGCGTAGCCGGCGGCGCTCGGCCGATTGGGTACGTATAGGGAGGGGTGCGTAAGACGTCGCGAAAAGCGCGAGATCGCGCAGTTAGTATGGCTTTGACCAGCAACTAATTTCGAGCCAGTTAAGCCACGCGACGAAAAGGTGTGTGACCAGTTAATTGCTACCGAGTGAACAGTATCGAAGAGGAAGACCAGCTGCATTTACATAGAGATCCACCTTCTGAGGACTACGTAGTTGGCCCAGCGGACGTGGACTTCCACAGCAGCACTCCCTCCTAAGGTAAGATACCCTTTTTCGTTTCTCGGTGCGCACCTCGATTTCTCTCTCTCTCTCTCTCTGAGCATCGTATCGCGGACGAGTGGCTGCGTGCGTGAATTCGCACCGCACTCATGGGGATTCGCGGGACAGTTGTAAGGCGATGTTCTGTTTCCTGTGAGTTAATTCGCACGGAACGGACTAGCCCGGACTTGGCCGACGCACACGTCAAACGCCACATGTACATTGCTGTTTCAATAAAATGTAAATAAATATCCGAAATGATGAGTTTCTTTGTGCAACCTGTCTCTCTCGTAACTAGGTAAATCGCGATTATCGACACTACCGGATGACATAAGCCCTCGTTAAGCTTCCGCGACGAAGCGAATACGCCTTCCGAGCCTTCCCCCTTAAAATAATTTGTGACGCGACGTTGTTCGGGCTTATTTCCCATGCGGAATTCAAAATTATTAACGTACGTGGTACAGTAGTAATAACATAATTGTAAATCGGTCTTATTTTCGTAGCGCCCTCATCATCGCATATATATTTGAATCTGTAGAACACTTATTTTAGTTCACTCGCTTCATATGGTCTGTCTCCCTCGCTCATGTTTAGTCTGTCTCGCTCGCTTTTGTTGAGTTAGTTTGTTTTGCTCGCTCTCATTAAGTCTGTACCGCTCTTCAAGATAGCCGCCTTCGCTCCCGCGTGTCGACCTCGCGCTCTGTTGCTGGTCTTCGAAGCGCCTCCTGCAGCGCTCTCCATCAGTTGTGTGATACTCGTGTGTGTCCAGGTATTGTGTGTGTGTTTCCGGGTGTTAGCAGTGATCAGCCGCAGTGTCAGTGTGTGTGGCGCTCAGGATCTCGCCGATGATGCGCAGCAGCTTGACACAGCTGATTACCGGCTGCCGCTTCATCGACGATTTTCTGGTCGTCCCAGGTGTGTCAGCTTCTTCAAAGTGTCTGTGTTAGTGCCTGGATGTGTAACGTGTCCGCGGGATTTGCTAACATGCATTTCCGTAGCATTCCCCAGTTAAGTCTCCCGTGTTTTTTCTCCAGCCGGCAACACGTGATCGGGAGTGTGTGTGTGTGCGTGCGCTCTCTTTTTCTTGTCGTGCGCTCCATTTTTCACTCATCCGTCGGATCGCGTTTTCCAACTTGTTACATCATTTTCTCAGGTTTGGGTGGACGGATATGGAAAATAATAAGTGTTCGAATTAGGGCGCGCATGGATTATAATTATACGGCTGGTTACGGAGCAGCAAGGGATGGGGGTGGCATTCCTAAGATGTTGCAAATAATGCAACATTCTCAGACAAAACCTTGTAATTTACCGTATTACAAATGTAGTAATGATTAGTGATTCTACGAATGATAACAGTCCAAAAAAATAAAGTTGTCAGTCCCAAAAACGTGAGCACGATACTTATGTTTTTGCGGGGTCAGTTTGGCCCCATCAGATATTTTTCAAGATTAGTTGAAGGACAAATCATCAAAATTTATAAAAAGTTAACTAAAAGTTTGGTACGAGGGGGGGGGGGGGGGTCAATAAGTCTTTACAAAATCCAAGAGATAGCGCTCGTCACGCTTAAATTATGTTTTTGGCTAGCAATACTGTTAACTAGATATCGTCGTTTTTTTGTAAGCGTTGGTTGAACAAAAAGTTGTTGGTTTATTTGAAAAATGGAACAGAGTTTCGAGCGGTGATAAAACATTTTTATTTGAAAGGCCTTACACCAAAAGAAATCACGGTTGAGTTGAACGCTGTTCATGACAAGTCTGCCCCTGTGTTTAACACTGTTTTTAACTAGGTAAATGAATTTAAACGCGGCCGTACAACAACAAAAAATGAACCTCGTTCAGAACGCCCCGTAGAAGTGAGTACGCCCGAAATGGTCAACAAAATCCACGATATGATGTTGAGTGATAGAAAATTAAAATTGCGAGAATTAGTTGAGGCCACAGGGGTATCAAAGGGTACAATCATTTCAATTTTGCATTAAAAATTGGGGATGAAAAAAATATTAGCAAGATGGGTGCCACGTTTGCTCACTGTTGAAAGCAAACGAAACCGCATAGTCACCTCTGAGGCTCTTTTGGCACGCATACGTCGTAATCCGGAAGACTTGGCGTTGACTCGTAACTGTAGACGAAACATGGGTACACCACTACACTCGTGAAACCAAAGAATAGTCCAAACAATGAATTACCGCAGGAGAACCAGCCCCAAAGAAGGCAAAGACAGTAAAATCAGCTGGCAAGATTATGGCCACGGTTTTCTGGGATGCGTATGGAATCATCTACATCGACTACTTGGAAAAGGGCCAGACGATCACTGGACATCATTATGCGTCATTATTAGGTTAGCTGAAAGAAAAAATCAGAGAAAAACGTCCTCACTTGAACAAAACAAAATGCCTTTTTCTCCAAGACAATGCTCAAGTACACACGTTTGCAGTTTCGATGGCAAAAATTAACGATTTAAAGTTTGAATTAATTGACCATCCACCATATTCGCCTGATTTGGCTCCCAGTGACTTTTTCTCATTTCCTAACCTCAAAAAATGGCTTGCCGGACAACGATTCACGTCGAATGAAGAAGTCATCGCCGAAACAAATGCCTATTTTGAGGGTTTTCAGAAATCGTATTTTTCTGATGGCTTAAAAAAACTCGAAGGCCGTTTAATAAAATGTATCGACTTTCAAGTAGATTATGTTGAAAAATAAAAAAAAATAACATACGCAAAAATTTTTTTTCTTTCTTTTTGTAAAGATTTATTGACCCCCCCACGTATCTTTTGTCGGTCGCTGATTCCAAATTAAGCGTCGGTATTATCCTATAAGGTTATAGTTAAGGTCAGTTCAAAATCAGTCCAAGGTTATGGACATAAAATTGGGGGCAAAATAACACTAAACCCATATCCATTCGTACCAAGTATAAGATTCCTCGTTGTATTAGAAATATTAATCAAAATATTAAAGTAATTGTTTGGCATAGATATGAAAATGGACGAATTGTTGGATTATAAATTTATAAAAGTGATAAAATTGAAGTAAAAATAAATATTTCTACGATATTAAAAAACCTTGTGAAACAGAAGATTGTTATTTTTAAAATATTAATCTGCATGGGTTAAATAGTACATACAGTCATAAATTAATTAAAAGTGTCACGAAACCTATATAAGATCATTGCCAATTCATGGAAGAGAAGATTCACTGAATATCTATGCAGGTGAAAGTATAGATATTGAACAAAATTTAGAAAGACTTGATAAAGATGAAATCTTAGAAGGAGAAAAAGAAAAAACATTTTAAAAAGACGTTAGATTGCAGAAAAAGAAAAATCGCTTGATGATGGCAGTGATATTGCTAGAATAGTGATATAAGTGTTGAGGAATACATACCCTTACGATGCAAAGAACAAGAAGGTCTCCTTACACAAAAAAAGTAAATGATCTCATACGCGATTTAGGTCTACCAAAGGATAGGGCAGATTATTTAGCTTCATGGTTGAAACAAAATATTAATGAAGCTGGAAAAATTAAAGTTTCTTATTACTGAGACAGAGATGAAGAATATCGTGATTATTACGCTAATGATGAAGAATTTTTCTTAGTATACTGTAAAGATATAGTTGGATTGATGAATCGCTTTAAACAGGGATGTTAGAACTCCAACGAATGGAAATTGTTCATCGATTTTCAAAGGAAAGTTTATAAGTTGTTATTTTACACAATACAAATGTTTATAAATACAGCTGTTCTTATCGGATATTTGGTAATATTGGATGAAGAGTACCGTAATGTGAAAGTAATATTAAACTGAATAAAATACGATGATCATAAATGGCAAATATATGACGATTTGAAAATCCTAACAATACTTCTAGGACAATAATTAGAATTCACGAAATATCCTTGCTATTTATGTAAATAGAATAGCAGGGATAGCAAGAATCATTACATAAAGAGTGTCTGGTCTTAAAGAAAAACGTTCGAACCGGATTCTAAGATTATAACAGAAAAGCCACTGGTTGATCTATCTAAAATTCTAATACCACTTCTGCATATTAAATTAGGACTATGAAACAATGGGTAAAATCTTTGGACAAAGATGGTAGCTGCTTCAAGTATCTGTAAAATCAATTTCCCAAATTAAATGATGCTAAAGTAAATGAAGAATTTTTCGATAATCCTCAAATTCGTGGGATGAAAGATGATGAAATTTTTTTATGAAAATGAATCATACAGAGAAAGAAGCATGGTTTTGTTTCTAGGACGTTATTGAAAATTTGCTTGAAAACCATAAGTCTAAATTATTAACAATAGTAAAATTATACTTTTCATATACCTATATAGATGAGTTTCCAGAAAATGTAGGTGATTATAGCGAAGAACAGGGAAAGAGATTTCACTAAGATATCGCAGAAATGGAGAGCAGGTATCAATAAAGATGGGACATGAATATGTTAGTAGATTATTGTTGGTCGTTGAAAAGAGATCTACCATCAATATCGAAGAAATAAAAGCGTAGATCGTTTGACAATAAAATAGTTCATTAACTTAAAAAGAATAATGCGCTTAAATTTTTCTAGGTATTTTATTGAATTGCACATACTTCAAACAAATTTAAATGTAGCTAGCTATGATCTTGAACTGACATTAAACTGATCTTAAATATAACCTTAATGGATAATACAGATGCTTAATTTGAAATGGACGACCGAAAAAATCCAAGATTTTAGTAGTCTATTTTTTCTAAATTTTGATGATTTGACCGTCAACTGACATTGAAAATGATTTGATGGGACGTAACTGACCCCAGATTCGGATTCAGAGACCCTAAAAACATATAAGTATCATGGTCACGTTTCTGAAATTGACAACTATTTTTTTGTAGCACTGTGCAATTCGCGAAAAGTTGAAGTTGGTAAACAGATCAACCTAATTATATATAATGTAATAACCAATTATCAGCGAGTGTGAAAACGTTGTATATATTAATTGCGAGTATACAGGGTGTCAATTAAGTCCCGGGACGCCTGAATATTTTCTGAAGTACTTCAGTTCTGAAAAAGGTCAAGGTCATTCCTTTAGTAACTTTCAACGCGGAATCCGATGGTGACCTTGGATTTGACCTTAAGATTGACCTTCAAGGTTATTTCAGGGTAAACTTTGTTTTTTGAAATGGGAACCCCTATTTTTGACTCCGGATTCGGAAAGAGCGGGAAATTTTACGTCCAAAACGGTATTTTAAAATTTTTTTTCATGGCCTTGAGAAGGTCGATTTAAGGTCAAATGTTTGAAAAACCGCCTAAAAGCGTTTTTTTAATTTTTAAGATATCGAAAAATGACCTCTACAAAATTTGTTCAGAACAGAGTGGGCCACCCAATGCACCAAAAACCTTTGACCTTTAACCTCATTTTGAAGGTCATTTCAAGGTCGAAGTGTTTTTTGTAATGGAAACCCCTCTTTTTGACCCCGGATACGCACATAGCGCGAAATCCGACGTTTGGATAAGGTATTGTGTTGAGTTTCGCGCTATGTGCGAATCCGGGGTCAAAAAGAGGGGTTTCCATTACAAAAAACACTTCGACCTTGAAATGACCTTCAAAATGAAGTTAAAGGTCAAAGGTTTTTGGTGCATTGGGTGGCCCACTCTGTTCTGAACAAATTTTGTAGAGGTCATTTTTCGATATCTTAAAAATTAAAAAAACGCTTTTAGGCGGTTTTTCAAACATTTGACCTTAAATCGACCTTCTCAAGGCCATGAAAAAAAATTTTAAAATACCGTTTTGGACGTAAAATTTCCCGCTCTTTCCGAATCCGGAGTCAAAAATAGGGGTTCCCATTTCAAAAAACAAAGTTTACCCTGAAATAACCTTGAAGGTCAATCTTAAGGTCAAATCCAAGGTCACCATCGGATTCCGCGTTGAAAGTTACTAAAGGAATGACCTTGACCTTTTTCAGAACTGAAGTACTTCAGAAAATATTCAGGCGTCCCGGGACTTAATTGACACCCTGTATAATTTATCCATGAGTGATAGCCTTGATTTGCAAAGACCAGTTAAATATAGATAGTCTAATTGCAATTGTAACTCAAAGTGGTTTCAATGTTAAAGAAAAAGTGAGCATGTGTGAAATTGAGTCGGAAATGTCTTTTTGTAGTGATCAATTGAATACTTCAGAAAATACTTGTCGTGTGAAACTAAATTCTGATATTCAAAATAATCATGTTTTAAAATCTAAAATTACTACTGTTGATCTTACGACGTTCAACTAGAGTGATTGAAGCTAGAAAGGTTCTTAATTTATAACAAATTATGTCTTGTCTAAAGGCAAAGAAATACATTATATATAATTCCAGAGTTCATAACAATTGAATATCCTGATGCTCTTTTATCAATTTTACATATAGCGTTTTCGAATTCAATTAATTTCCAGGTAAACCAGGTTGTTCATAATTAAAAATAAATTACATGATCAATTTCAATCGTTGTTTATATATTACATACTACAAAGCTCATCTTTTTGATATTCCATTTTGATATATATTATTAACGATGACACAATATCAAACAACGCAATTGCTGGAGTCATTTATTAACTTTTTTATAATTTTACAATCTCTTTTCCATATACTATGACGGTAAACGTCAAATTAGCGCTAATTGCCTAACCTAGTGGCTGCCTGCGGGGGCAGCACTTACCGGTAGACGAAAAATGTAACGACGGAATTCGGCACGCGAGCAGACGGAACGCGCGCGATGGAAAACGAACCAGAGAGTGAAGAATCAGCTACCGATACGGAGGCCACGGAAATTGAGACCGACGAGCTAATTACCTGTGCGCACGAGAGAGATCGAGAGGCCGTCGTTACAGATCTACACGGAGCGCAGACCTGAGCCAGAAAAAGCAGGATCGTTACCTGCGGAATCCAGAGTGTGTGTGTGTGAGGTTTCGCCATCGAGGGCGAAACCGTGTGCGCGCGAACTCGCGATCCGCGGCATAGAACAGACAGACTTTTCCGTAGTGAGAGTGCGAATTGTTCCCTTCGTCTTCGTACGTCTGCAAAACAAAGGTAAGCTGGCCAGCTTAATCTCGCGACCGCGATTGCATGCATGATAACTAATTTTCCGTACTCGAAGCGAAGCGTGCATGTAATAGCTCTGCTAACAAAGAGCGGTGAGCGATCCGACGCTGTATGTTGTCCTCGTGCGAGTGCCACTGTAAACATAAACACGCGGGCCAATTCTAGTGTAGCATTCAGAGAGGATAATAAAGAGTTTTCGTCCGTGATATTAACCAGTACTTTTGACGTGCTTATTCCGTATTGATTTCACTCCTGTAGATTTGTTGGTTGACTGACACCCGTTTCCTCTTACTCTCCGACTTTCGTATTTGATATAGGTGATTACACGCACCCATCTACGCTATCGTCCGAATAAAAATAATTAAACGATAAGCAACCCTGTTACAATACATATTTTTAGTTGTTCTCTTATTTCATTTATATTTGTTCGAAAATTACTAATTATATTCGTTAGTACAGTCCCATCAGTTCCACCAGTTTTTCGTAGCGTTCATAAGTTTAGAGCATCGTTATATTGGTAAAGATGGACGATTATAAATTTTTTTGTTATCTACGTCATATTCGTTGTCTTTGATAATTTTATAACCAATACTTAGTAGACCACGACAGCACTCATTCCATTTACGCTCAAACATGTCAGCGCTCATGATAGTACTCAAATATAACAGTTTCATTCTTTTTTTATATACTTTAAAAACTTATGATGTCACTTTTGAGTAAACTCTAACTTATTGAATTTTTCTGCAGTTGAGTTGTTATAGTTTTGTAAGCATTAATTTCGGCTTCAATCAATTGAGCAAATAAATCGAAATTTATAGTCCTGCTGTTAAGAGAAAGCTCTTGCAATTCTGTAGAAAATGATCTATCGTGCAATTGAATATATTTATTATTTTCTCAGATATTTCAGTTAGTTAAGTAGTAGGTGGTTAAAGTACGGGGTTCTAACTTTTTTAACTGAATTTGATAACTCTAATTAATTTGGTATCTGATTTTCTACAAAACAGATATTTCATTAAGCTAGATCTTGCTATATGATTTGTAGTAATAGTTTTAGTTTTATTAGTAGTTACCTATACAAACTTCTTCAATAGATTAACCACAGGCTTACAAATGGTTTATACACAGCTGTAACAACGCTACTGTCGTTTATTTAAAAAAAATTTTAAATAATTAAAACAAAGATAGCCACAATTGAAGGTATTGAAATCTTTGTATCTGACGTAATTATACTTAATTCTACGGATTCTAATATAAAACAACAAATTTATTGCTGGCTGAAGATCGTGAAAACTATCAAAAGATATATATGGCCCATTCTCGCTTACGGCGAATGCCTCCAGACCTATATGTCATCGATTTTCATGAAACTTGGTAGGATGATTGTTTATATGAAGAACAATATCCGTACAAATTTTTAGGTCAATATATTAATTATTTAAAAAGTTATTAACAATTAAAAAATTTCAACGAATTTTTTTTTTCTATTCATATCTTGCTAACCGCAAAAGCCATCGACACGAATGTTTTTTTAAAATACGCACAAAACTACATACTTTTAAGATAATAATATAGAAAACCATTTTTTATATTTTTTCAAATGTAATTAACTTTTGAATATAAAAAAAAATTTTTTTTCAATGACGGTAGTCTTGGATTTCAAAAATTCTTTTTCCATTATATTCCTTGGCCCTTTTTCTATGAAAAACCGTTTTAATATTTTTGTAATCGGTACTTCCAGCCTCGTAATAAACAATAAACTAGTGACGGCGCCGACGCTCGAGCGGCACACTAACCGATTGTAGCTTTCTTATTGTATTTGTATTTTTTTTACTACAATTTGGTCTTTATTACCTCTATTTTATTATACTATTGTTAACCTAATATCAAATTCAGCTTTTATATTAATAATGAAAATGGGGAAAGCTCTAAATAAAATATTCACTTTAATTTTTGTTTTATTTTGAATAAATACATTTGTACGTTTATTATAGATATAACAATGGAATTATAATTAAATAACTACAACACGTTCTGTACAATAAATTCATTAGAATATGATACTTTCTTAATTTTTATCTGTTTTTCATTAAGCGGAATAAAAGCATGATACATTTGTGTTCCACTAATAGTCTTAGCTTTTGCGAAATCTAGTTTTAGTTCTTCTGTTATTTTTGCGTGCTCTTCGTTTGTACAATACGCAAAAGTCATATTCGGTAATGCTGACACTACCCACTCGTACAATTCTACAGCATTGCTTATATATTTGCCTCTTAAACTAGCTCGGCGGGCTAATCTTTTCACAGTTCCGCCTACTCCATCACACGGACTTTTTCCGTGGTAACTTGCAAAAAAGTGCCAATCTGCATGGATACAATACTTTTGATGATGATGGGCTAAATTAAAAAAATTGTATCGATTCTTGTACTGACTCGCAGCTCCATCAGACACATAAAAAATTTTGTGTACATTGTAGTTCTTACTTTTGATATAATTAATAAGTTTTTCTTGAAACAACGACACTGCTTGTACGTTGTGTTGAAGATTTTCGGAAATTATCAGAAATGATTCCTTCTCTACCTTACCATTTACTTTTCTATAAATAAAAAATGGATGTACTGTTACTTGAGTGTAACGCCAGTGAGCAGCTTGGACTTCATCTTGATGGGTGCAAACATAATTTTCTGCAAAGTCTGACATCACAACTATTTCATCTTCACTCTAATTTTCTATTGTTTTTCTTACAAAGTCACCCTGACTTTTAGCGATATAATTATGCAGTCTAAACTCTTTCATAAATTTTTGTCGGAAATGTTGAATGAATTCATTTTTTGTATATTGCACATCAATTAATTGACATCTATTGTCAGTAGTAGCCCATTGCTTAAATTCAAGTGTCTCTATTGAATGTGATTGAAGTACATTGAGGATCTTACATAGTATATTATTTACACCAGGGCAGTCAAAACATTCATCATAGTGACATGCTTCCGTTGTCTCTGAACATAATGCTTCATCTAAAATTTGTCGATAATTGAAAGGAATGTGGTCTTGCAATTTGAATTTTCTACATATTTTAAGTATAGGTTCTAGTAGCAGTTTAATATTTTGATGACTGATGCAAACACAAACATTATGAAAACGTTTTGATTCGTCTACTAAAATACATTGCGGAGGGCGATATCGACAAAATGTAGAAAACCCAAGGAACTTACCGTATTCCTCAGTAAAAAGAGCAAAAATTTCTTTCATACTGTGTAGCAGTAAACGTTTTTGGAGCTTTTCTGATGACTGTCCTAGTTTTACAGTTTTGGTATCCCTCATACCAGGACATTCTCTTCTTATTTCAAAATTGAAGAAAAAATCTATTACCATCTTGATTTGAACATCTGTTAGAGCTGATGACCTATTGCGTTGCACGGGCTGATAAAATATAGTTTCAGTTTCACGAATTTTTTTTGACTCACGAGCAGCCATACATTGTACAACCTATTTTTTTCTGCATTTCAGATAGATTCCAAGTAGAAGGTGCAAATAACAAAATGTTAATTTTTTCTGAATAATTTTTAGCTTTATGGTACTTTAATTTTAAATCCTGCGTAAATTTTGTTTCAAAATCACTTTGATTATCTGTAATGGCATTTTTGGAGTCTTTGAGGAATAACTTACTGAGACTTAATGTGACAGTATGTAGCTTTTTCTGTATAACTTCAGAATTTTTCTTATCGGCTGTGCTTATAATATCTATGTTCAATTGTTTGCACAATTTATTCACTGTTTCAAGCACTTCATTTTGTTGCTAACACAAACTTAAACTAAAATCTTCGTCTCTAGTGCCATCAGTATTAATGAATGGATTTTGAAATGATTCCGAATCGCATGAGTCTATCTCCATCGGCTCACCTTCCTGGCCTACTGGAGAAACAGATCTATTAATTTCTGATTCAATTTTGCTCTGCTTTTCTTGCTGTATATTTCTCACATAATCTTCTATCGAACGTGGAGTCTGATTATTATTGATCAGATTTTTTCATTCTTTCATGATCCGATAAAATACTACTCGGCAACTTTCACACAAAAATTCACCACTTTGCAAAAATGAAGAAAAGGCAGCATAGATCCCATCTGACAATTTTTTTAAATTCTCTCTATGGGCTTTTTCATGTTTATCAAAAATATTTTTGCAATATTTAATGCTTATGGGGCTCGTTCTTACCATTTTGAAAGCACAAAACTTCACTGGAATAGCAGACACAACCTTCTACGTGAACGTTCACGAGAAAACTAAATTTGGAGGACGAACCTCAGAGACTTATATTTCGGCCAGCCTACCTCACACCTACAAATTTTCTTAATAATAAATATTGTCACTCTCACCTACACTATCTATGAGGCCATAAATTAGAACTGTCATTAGTGCGGCATCAGCTTATTGCCAGGTGCTTAAGCCTGACGCCAATAAGCTGTCCAACCGGCACGTCTTAGGGCCCTTAATTATTATAGATTTGTATCACTAATACAAAAGCTGAATTTATTTGATATTAGGTTAACAATAGTATAATAAAATAGAGGTAATAAAGACCAAATTGTAGTAAAAAAAAAATACAAATACAACAAGAAAGCTACAATCGGTTAGTGTGCCGCTCGAGCGTCTGCGGCCGTCCGAACGGCGCGTCGGCGCCGTCACTAGTTTATTGTTTATTACGAGGCTGGAAGTGCCGATTACAAAAATGTTAAAACAGTTTTTCATAGAAAAAGGGCTAAGGAATACAATGGAAAAAGAATTTTTGAAATCCAAGACTACCGTCATCGAAAAAAATTTTTTTTTTTATATTCAAAAGTTAATTACATTTGAAAAAATATAAAAAATGGTTTTCTATATTATTATCTTAAAAGTATGAAGTTTTGTGCGTATTTTAAAAAAATATTCGTGTCGATGGCTTTTGCGGTTAGCGAGATATGAATAGAAAAAAAAAAATTCGTTGAAATTTTTTAATAGTTAATAACTTTTTAAATAATTAATATATTGACCTAAAAGTTTGTACGGATATTGTTCTTCATATAAACAATCATCCTACCAAGTTTCATGAAAATCGATGACATATAGGTCTGGAGGCATTCGCCGTAATCGAGAATGGGCCATATAATCTCATCACCTTTCTTTTTATACGTTACCTAATGAGTATAACTTACAACCATCTTTATCATCTAAAATCACAACAGTTGGCGTGATCTCTCGGCTGATAGGATGTTTCATATGGAAATTCCTCGAAAATGAGTAATTTTGAGGATTTAAACATACTTTTTTAAATCTAGATTTGTTAGCGCTCGATTAGGTAAAGCAACTATACTTTTTTTAGATCTTTGTAACTCACATATGGCTTGAGATTTAATGCATAGCCTGAATTATGGTTTTAATGAAAATCTTTACCATTGGCAATAGCTTCCATAGTTTTATTTTAACTGTAAGCCTCTTTCAATTGAGTAGCTTTAGCACTGTTGACGTCCTTTGCTACTGAAGCCTCCAGCCAGAATTCTAGTGGCACTTAGAGCGGTAAACAATGGAATTAAAAATAGGAGTAACTCATCCTTTTGTAGCTGATCGAACTAAAAGTAATTTGTTACTAGGCATAGGGCTCTTTAAGACAGCATTAAGCATCTTTTTCAATTTAATCAATGAACTTTTACTTTTTTTACCTTTATTTCGTTGTTGAATTTTTTTGACACCTTTTTGCTTCACTTTTTATCCTGCTTAAGCATTTTCATACCCATATCTATATCTAACAAAAGATTATATCTTTTGATAGATTTCATGATCTTCAACCATCGATAAATTTGTTGCTTTATATTAGAGACCATAGAATTAAGTATAATTACGTTAGATACAAACATTTTAATAAATTCAATTGTGGCTATCTTTGTTTCAAATTTTTTTCGTATAAACTACAGTAGCGTTGTTACAGCTAAGTATAAAAACGTATAATCAAAGAATTACTACTATTTGACATATGTTTGACATGGAGAATACATTAACATTACGTCTCTCGGGAAGATTATCGGAAAAAAACCAGGTTTGAATACGTTAATCCTTCGACTGCTAAAGGCTTATATATACTCGTACACCTGCACAAATCCATCAACTATACCAAAAACGTATACAGACGCCCCCTATTTTTAATTTTTTTGCCTTTATTTTTTAAACCCTGAGAATGGCATCAAATTTCCGGGTACTGTACCGGTCACTGTCAGTGTCTACTAGTCGTAGTGACTGACAAGCGAAGAACGCGCCGCCCATATAGATGGATTCGTCCGAGAGCTCACCGCAATCAGAGAAAATAGTCAAAGAAAAAAAATCGAGGTGATAATTACTGTTCTTCAAAGGGTTAAGTGAAAAAAAAGAAAGAAATTCTAAGCATTTATTCAGGTTATTTGTCGCTTTCGATGAGTATCACTCATTATAAAGCTCGTGCGCATCAGCCTTATTGATTGTCATATTTCAACAATAACGATTAATTCATATCTCAATTCAACATCAGAGTTTGTCTGTGCTACCGTCTCATAATATGATTTAAATTTGCTGATGATTAACTAATGAATATGATACTGTAACGAATATAATTGAAATCCACACATAAGTCGCTACGCACTTTGTCTTGCGTTGTCATGGATTTTAAATCTGAGAAAATAGGAAGAGACGCTCCCGAGGGTGAAAGAAAGAGAGAGAGAGAGATTAGATTAGTTCGTTTATTGCGCCAATGGAACCCCGTCTGGCAGTTTGGAAAATGTACATAACAAAATAATAACAAAATTTAAACATGACAAAAGAGGAGATGCAAGGATGAATAGTGACGCATTTAACTGTTTGAAGAAGATGAATTACGTGAACCTGTGTGAGTAGTATTACGGTGAGCAGCGAGTTTTCAATGACATTAACGGTAAACACTAAGAGTATATATGTAAAAATAAAAATAGAATAAAATATGAAAATATAGTAAAATAAAATATATAAAGAAAAATATAAATGAGTTATCAGATAAAACGACAAAATTAACAATAATAAAAGATGAAAAATAATACTAAAATAATAAAGACAATAAAGGTAACAGAGAATAATAAAAATAATAAGAACAACAAAATACTAAAAGTAGTAAAAAATAATAAAAGTAGCAAGAGTAGTAAAGACGCGAATGGCACCTGTTTTACAGAAGGAAGGTCTGAAAAGAGGAAAGGTATCAAGGTGGATCGACGTGCGTTCGGCTAGAAAATAACCATTCAATTGGCTATTTCATGAACCATAGGTCGATAGAGGGGTAAGTGTGGGACGATGGATAATTTTGGGAGAACGCGGCTGGATTGACCCTGTTTGGTATGCGAGTATAATCGGACAGTGCCGGTACTGGCATTAACTTCTCACGAGTCGCCCTCTCAATCCATCCTCTAGCCTCGTAGTTTAAGAATAGATCACGGGTCCAAGCCCTGAAGTTAGGGATACGACCGGTGGAGAACAGGGTCACGTTACGTGAGTAGAGTATTCTCTGAGCAAGGATGGCAAAGGAATGGTTCCATGCCTCAGTTCGAGGGGCCTTGTATTCAAACGCCGACGGCGGGTGGCGACTCGAGCGCCAGATAATGACACCATCGAGCAGGACAGACAGGTTTTTAGCCAGGTAGTGCGGCGATTTTCTGGACACAACAGAGTAGGCCAGAACGGCAAGGGCTCTATACCTATTTGGGGTAAGGGATAGCCAGCCCAGGGCAAGTCTATGGTGCGTGATGTGGCTGTTTAAGGATAGAGAAGGTATAAAAGGGATCCATCCTATTACGAAGCGTACGCAGACGTTTTGTGCAACTTGAAGGTTAGACCAGCGCTCTCCATCAAGCTGAATACAAACCACTGAGAGGTAATCGAAATGTGGGAAAACGAGTTGCTCGACAAGAACTTTTCTGAGGGTAGTCGAGAGAGATTTCCTGTAGAAACGAAGTGAAGCCAGACAGCTGTATGCACTCCTCGTCACGCTTCTCACATGTTCGGACCAGTTTAACGTGGGAGTAAGTGTCACACCCAGATTACGAGCACTGGTAACATAGTCGAGTGGAACCTCGTTGATGGTGATCTTCACGATGTTATTCAAGTTGATAGCCCTAACGTACTGTTCGCTGCCCAGTATCATGACCTTGGTCTTGGTGAGGTTCAGGGAGATACCGTTTCCTAGTGCCCAATCCGCTATAGCCTGCACATCAAGCTGCACCCTCCCCAAAGCCTCCGCAAGGCTGCTGGGATGACAGTGAAGATAGACCTGCGTGTCGTCGGCATAAAGCATGTAGTTCATAAAGTAGAGAACAGAGGGCAGGTCCGAGATAAAGATTGCAAATAGCAATGGTCCTAGAATACTACCCTGCGGTACTCCAGTAGCAACCCTGAGCCAATCCGACACCCTGCCATCCTCCCCCATAACAGCCTGAAACCTGTCAGTCAGATAGCTGAAGAATCATCCCAGGACAGTGTCAGACAGGCATAGGTCCCTGAGCTTGACGATCAGACGACCATGGGGGATAACGTCGAAAGCCCTGCAGAAATCCAGCAGGACGATGATTGTAATTTTACGCTCCTCAATAGCCCTGCGGACGTCGTCCAGGACACCCAGGAGAGCTGTCTGGGTGCTGTGAAACCGCACGAAACCCACCTGCCGTGGATCACGCAGCTTGTGGCGGTCCAGGTAAGACGAGAGTTGTAAATGAACGAGCCTCTCAGGCACCTTTAATACCTCAGATAACCTTGCTATCGGTCTGATGTCCGATAAAAGAGCGGGCGAAGGTACTTTGGCAAGAGGGGTGATGAGAGACCGTTTCCAGGAGGTAGGGAAGACGCCGCACAGTAATGATTTGTTGACAAGATGCGTGAGAGATGAGAGACAAGAAGAGGAGACGAGTTAAAGCATTTGACAGACAAACCATCAGGACCGAATGTTCTGGATGTGGACGAGTTTAGTGCATCCATGACCTCCTGGCAAGTGACCTCACGAAAATGGAATGGGGAGTGGACGTGAGGAGCGCTTGGGGGACTCGCTAAAAGGGCGTCCAAAAAGTCACGTGTCAATGGAGGAGACGAGTTGACTATGTTGGCAAAGTGGGTGTTTAGTACGGATGGAGAAAAAATTGAAACGGGGATGGAAGAGCGCGCCTTGTGACTCCCAAGTTTCGTAACTCTCTCCATCTGGCCTTGCTGGTGGCTGCGGAAGACAGTCTGCCTGAAATACAAGAATTTTTTGCAGAGTCGAGGGCATTTGAGACATCGTTGCGTAGTCTTCGATACCCAGCGACGTCACTGCCCGAGCGGGAGGAGGTTGCCAGTTTATAGGCAGCGTCACGCTTTTTCATAAGCGCAAGAATGCTCGGAGTCACCCAGGGTTTACGCCTAGAAGACAACCTGATGCACCTAAGAGGGGCTACCTCGTTAAAGGATTTTATGAGGGATTTCAGAAAGAGAGTGCACCAAGTTGTCAAGGGGATGCACGTCGGCTTCGATCGACGGGTCGAAAGAGTGCTGCAGTCGTGTTGAAGAAATGTCGACCAGATACGAGAGAAGGCCCCTGAGGGTCCCATTTAAGGCCGCTTCGTCCACCCGATTTAAACCGCGGGACCTAATGACTGTGGTGATATGCTTGTTAGTAGCGAAGCGATAGGTGAGCGAGATGAAATCATGACCAGCAATAAAAGGAGTATCAGACTTTCCAAATGTCTGGATAGCATTTAGGTCTTTCACTATGAAGAGGTCAAGAGTAGTATGGGAAGGGGGATTTGTATTAAGACAGTGATGAGTGGGAACAGTGGATACGAAGTGGAGGTTGTGCAGGTCAACGAGAGATCTCAAAGCTCGAGCATCCGGCAGAGAGCTGGAACCTAGGTCTGCGTTAAAATCACCGGTAATGATGACATTTCCGTACAGAGGGAGGTAAGTGGCCAAGCAGTTGAAAAAGTGTGTGGGAGAGCAAGCAGAGGGACGTCTGTATACCACCGCCATCAAAAGCTTGGTGTTGTCGGACTTTATTTCACCTAGGATGAATTCAGGTGTGTTATCGAAAACTGGATCTGAAGTAGCTAGGAAACTGAATTTAAGGTGAGATCTGACGTACAGGCCAACACCGCCACCCTGCTTTCCAATTCGGTCAAGCCTGAAAAAATTGAAATCGGGGAGAGAGAGGTGTGAGTCAGAGATATCAGGTGAGAGGAAAGTTTCAGTAATGGCTATGACATCAAAATGTGTAGAAATGGCTTATGCTTCGAGAAGAGCAAAGTGACAGGAGGAATTTACTCTGTTTATATTGATGTGGCCGACAACGAAGGAAGCAGAGGGCGGGGTATGGTCCCGGGTTAGTTGGCATCATGGACCAGAAACTGGAGGAGATGAAGTTGGGATGGTTTGCGATAGCTGGGCCGGAAAGACAGACACTATCGGGCTAAAACAACCGTCCGTTTTGTTAAATTACGGAGCCGGGTTTTTTGGGATGGAGGCAATAGGTCGCGATTTGACCACCTGGGGCGTGAAGTTAAGGTTGAGTGGAGCATGTCTGCGAGTGCCGATCGGAGTGGCAGCCACTGCCATGGCACTAGAGCGCAGAGCGGCCTGGGCAGGAGGCTAACCGGGAGGCAAAGGCGTGCAGGTGTCAAGGTCACTCTCCGACGTGATTGGGATCGGGGTGGAACGTGTATTCTCCCGCATATGGACGACCATACCCGAGACGAAAGGGCGCGCGAAACCCAACTCACGACTACGCGCGAGCGCCTTTACAAAGAGATTGTGAATCGGCTGCGGTAACAGCTGACGGATGAAGACGGGGTTTCCGTGACCGCACTTGAAAATGTCCCTCGCCGTCTTCCCAGCGAGCCTGCCCGAGCGCTCCAGTATGATATCACGCACCACCGTTGAGTCGATACGCACGACGAAAGTGGACGTAGTATCGGTCGGATTTGGACGAGAACGAGTGGTAGTCCATCTTCTGGTGGCCACTATGCGACCACCAGCGTTTGGGCAGCCAATTGCCTCAAAAAGCATCCCGGCGGCATCCTCCAGTGAACCCTGGAACCCCTGCGGTAGGCCTAGAATGAGGAGCTCGGAACGATCCTTGAGACCCACCACGGACTTGAGGCTCTTTACCTCGTCGGCAACACGATTGACTTTGGTTAAAATGGAAGTCTGGGTGGCTCTGATCTCGTTCCGAAATTCAGTGAATTCATTATTCACGAAGCCAGAAAACCATGCTGGTGGTTTGTCGCCCGTGGTAGATGCCATGCTATCCAGCAAGTGGGTTTGGTCCGTGCTGGAGGAAGAAACAGTGGGAAGGGCGGCCGATTGGTCAGCACCATAGAAGTCGCTCCGGGATTCCACTCTCGAAGTCTTCGATGGGAAAAGCTCGTAAGGTGATGCCTGTCTCTTACGGCCTGAGATTTCGATAAAAGGCAAAGTACCAGCAGAAGCAGAGTCAATTTGAGTGGAAGGAGAGGTATCCAAAAAAAACGCCACCGGACTGATGAGAGTTGGCCAAAAACGAAGACTGAAAAGAGCAGGCACGACAGGTAAAGGTCGCAGGGTCAGGGTTTGAGGTTATATGGAAACAGTGTCAATGGAAAGATCTACCACAGGACTCGCACTGCAGGATATTAGCATCCAGATAACTCAGCGCTTCACCACACTCGGCGCATGAAGACAAGACCATTTGATCAAAATGAAAGGTTTGAAAATTTAAAAACTAGTTAAGACAAAAAATAAAAATTCATAAAATGTGTCAAAAAGTTTCCCATATCTCCTCCCCGGATCTCAAATCTTCGCAAGAACTGTAACAAGTGAGATAATTAAAGGACCGATTGGCACGACTAATTGAACATAGTTTGAATTTCGCGCGAAAATTTGAGTCACGGACCAATCATAAACGGTAGTTGTGAAAAGTCTGGATTTAAGAGATTTGAAAATTGGCGCCTCAGTGGCACCAACTCAGTTAGTTAAGGATCAAAAATTGGCGGGAGATACAGGAGTAAAATGATGCCATTTACAAGAGACGGTAAGAGAATTCGCAAATTAACCTAGAGATGATTGAAACGCAAAAATAAATAAGTAACTTATCCGCAAAAATGAAATGAGAAAAAATGATTGGTGAAGCGAACGCAGAAAAATTACATTGCAAAATTCATGAAAAAGTAAGAAAGTAAACGCGATTTGACACAGTCGATAGAATAAAATTAAAATTAAGATTAAAAATAAAATTGTCTAGCGTGTAGATAGCGCTAGATGAAAATACAACAGTATAAACTAAGTAAAACAAAACAAGATAAAGTAAAATAAATATAAATTAAAATAAGCTTAAAATTAAAATAGCCATCGCGATGACTAAGCGCAAGAACAAATTAAGTTAGAAGTAGTGATGCGGCGAAGAAATAGCACCGGCTATGAGGAGTCTCTCCGAGAAGATTCAAATATGTGGATAACGGTAACAATAGTTGACACTGGTACTTAGCAGCAAAAGTGTTGGAAGTGTTGCATTCGGTGAGATGTGTGATGTGTAGTGTGTAGAGTGTAGCGGTCCTGGTGTGGAGGCTGTGTTGTTGTTTGTGTTGTTTGCAGAAGTGTATAGATCAAAACTCGTTAAAATTGGAGATTTGATGAAGGTTATGTTGTAACCAGGTAGGCGGTTTATTCATCCACTGGCCAAAAAAATTGACTAAAAGCCAAGAATTTTTAGCAGGAAGCGCAGTGGCCAGCTGGACGAACTCGCCTGCAAAAAAATGCCGCTCGAGGAAGTGGCAAAATTGAGAAAATGTATATTAAGGAAGAGAGCCTCAAAGACCAATGTGTCGTTACTCACCGAGAGAGAGAGAGAGAGAGAGAGAGAGAGAGAGAGAGAGAGAGAGTGAGTTTAAGAAAAGAGGAAAGAGATGTTCTAAGCAGAGAGCAGAGAATTTAGGGTACACTTAAGCTTTGTCGAAGATTGCCGTGGTTATGGTTATAAAGAGCTTGTGAAGGATACAGTCTAAACCATTTCCAATTGACGATTACTTTTCATTCTAACGGAGATCTTCTGGAATGATGACCAGGACAAATTAAGTAATTATTACCATTTGAAGGATACATGCAACTTTGAAAGGTAAGTCTGCCGTCGCATCACTGCTGCCTCTCGGTCTTCCCCACTATCATTTTAAAAATGGAATGTACTACATACGAGTAGATACAGCTCTTAATATAATTCTTCGTATAACTGCGAAAATTTAATAGACGAGTTACTCTTTCATTTGAAGAAGAGTGGCTATTAGTTTCTCTTATTTAGTGTGAATGAATTTGTTTTAATGACAGCAGTTTATGTGAACGCGCTAGTTTTATTGAAAAAATTGTAATAATTGTTGAAAATAATATCTTTATGCTATACGATTAGTCAGTAAGGTAGTGTGCGTCAGTTCGGTCGTAATCAAAGAGCGCTTTTGTCAAGTTTATATATAAGCTTTCCTTACTTCAAGCTAAAACTATATTTATATTAGTAATCTTGATCTTAGGAGTCGTCCCTATAAATAAACTAAACACTTATTTTATTATAGTATTTAAAAAAATTACCCATAATTCCCCAATGGAATCCGATCTTAATTTTCAATCACAGATCGTTTATAGGGACATTTATAGGGACGACTCCTAAGATCAAGATTACTAATATAATTATCAAACATCAGGAGTGGAAAAAATTAACAATAATTTATATCATACGATCTGTGATTGAAAATTAAGATCGGATTCCATTGGGGAATTATGGGTAATTTTTTTAAATACTATAATAAAATAAGTGTTTAGTTTATTTATATGGACGACTCCTAAGATCAAGATTACTAATATAATTATCAAACATCAGGAGTGGAAAAAATTAACAATAATTTATAAAACTATATTTATTTAAACTGTTCACTCTTTATTTAATCCACCAAACATCAACATGGTAGCAGAGCGGAGTTGGTTTGTTGCTGAGTACATCATTTTTAAATTATAACGAGCGGCCCGACCCTCGTTATGTCTCTCTCTCCCCACACATAATTATAATTATTTATATATATATATATTGGTCATATAACTATTTCACATGTGTGGCAGCCAAAGGTAAGTCAGAGAGAGCGCTAATAGAGGGCGAGCTAGAGAGAGAGAATTCGGGAGGCCAGCGCGACGCGCGCGAGTAGGAGAGTGGGGCAGGAAAAAGCCCCGCGATAAGAACTCTCTCTTGTACCGGCGACTTCGAAGCACGTGGACGTGTGACGAGCGGCTATACACGTGCTTGCGATCTTTTGCTGTCCGACTTTTCGCGACTAACTTTTGTGACTGACATTTCGGTTGCTTGCGAATACGCGAGTGTCCACTTGGTGTAAGGTATCGGTGCCGAGATTGCCCCTAGTGCCTTTGGTGGGCTAGTTCCTGCGGCCACGCGTGCGAGCCATTAAGGCCGCCCGCCCTTTGACTGCACCCGAGCTGCACACTGCGCGTCATCGCGAGCCACGTGCGAGGCTGAGGATATCGCCTGCAGGGCTACCGCCGAGACATTATTGTAAGTACCATCTCGAATACGTGTCTCTCTCGCTAGATTTTCCCCACTCTATCTCCCGCTTACTCTGCGTATTAATATTGTATTATTCTCCGTAGTAAACTCGATGTTACTCGTATATCTGTTTTCTTCTTTTGCGCTACCTTTTTACCTATCGTAAGCAATCCCGTTCCGTCCGGCTTTCGCACCTGAATTTCGTGATCGCTCCGAAGCGCCCATAGGACTACACGACGCTCTCCACGGGCCAAGGTAACAGACGCTGCACCACGACGTCCCTGTTGCCGCTGGGTTAGGCTTTGCGTAGCCTATTACGAGGCCCACACCGAGCTGTTTTTCATTCCCTCGTAATTTATATAACGAGCGACCCGCGCTGGGTCAAAACCCCGTTATAAAATATAACCTTCGGGAAATGTTTCAGAATATATTGAGTGAAACAGAGAACTGAGAAAGGCGTGCTCCGTGAAGGCTTGTAGTACGAGTAATAGAATTTACTAGTGAAGGAGAAATAAATGATGAAAAATATCATTAAAACATTGAACGAAGAAAGACTGAAAATAATAAAATGAAAGAACGTGTGATGCGCATAAAGCAAATGTAGACCACATAGTCGAGATTGAGGTTAAGCACGAGTAGTATGCAGAGTAAATTAATGTTCTCAGTTAACAAATAGTTAAATAAATTAATTGAAAATAATGATTTGAAGAAAAATATTGCATCTGAATTAGATAAAAATATAAGCAACTACGTGAGAAAAGTATTTTTGAAGACATTGAAAAGAGTGTTGATATTGAAAGTTACCATAGAAATTAAAAAAGAAGAAATGATGAATTTAGCAAAAATCGAAAATCTATGATATACGTGTTATGTCTTTGGCGTGAGCTACCCGATAAACCTAACATTAAAGACGTACCAAAATGAAATCTAGTGGGCAAGGCCTACTTATATTTTCCATATATATTGTATATATAGTGTAGAAGTGTGAACAAAAAGAAAGCAGAGAAATGAATGAATGAGTATTATAATACCTGGAATTTTATTGTAGAGATGTCTCGAAGATCAGATTTAAAAATGCAGAAAATGACTAGTTGAATATTTTCCAACAAAGTAGTGTTTATTTTAAATTTAACAAAATATATTAGGCACGTTACAGTTGCGGTTACCAAATACACCAGATTTACGTTGCAACGATTGCCGAAAATCGTTTAGACTCGCGTGGGTTACTAAGCGGCTGAGCGTAACAGCCGCGATCGGTTTGAGAGAGAGAGAGGGCGCGTTAGGGGCAATGATCGGGAGGGGAGAGTTAGCGCGCCAGCGCCCCTTGCGGAAAGATCGAGAACCCAGGTTAGATCGGTAAGAGAACTCGGCGCAGGCGCACACCGGGACAAGGTGAGTCAGTGTGCTAGGAGTACACAGTTAACAGAGCACCGTCTGGCTGTATTTAGGATTATTATTACCCGAGGTTTGCGACTAGGCGGCAGCCTGTTACAACGTATAGGTGTGGAACGGTGGTCTGAGATGCAAGTTTTAATTTGAACTCTTACGAATTGCCTGCTACGACGCTTGCGAGGTTTTTATAGCTGCCGAAATTCGTTAATGTTTCGATATTTGCAGTTTTAGGTAGGTCTTGCTTGCTACATCGCAATTTGCAGAATAAAACATTTGCTTACCGCATATCTGTTTGTGGCAAGAGTTCATGAGAGTGTAATGGTTTTTTGCTAACGTATACAGAATTTGAGTTTCTTTAGGAGCTTGAGTTTCGGAACTTTATAATGAAAGTTAAGAGACGTCGTAAGATGTAACATACGTATCTCAATATTGAATGGAATAGATTACAGTTCATAGAAGTTTAGACTTTTGACAATGTTAGAGTACAAAGAGTGTGATAAGCTTGTAGAAGAAGAAACGCCATCAACAGAAACTGAAGCAAATTGGAACAAACTAGATTTGAAAGCAAGAGAAATTTTGATAAATTGTGTATCGAATAAACAAATTGAATATTTAAGAATGCACGACTACATTAGAGATGATGAATAAATTAGAAAGTTTATATTCGACAAAATGAACTACACTCCAAATAATTAATCGTAATAAACTAGAGCAAATAAGATTGAAAAACTATATTACAGTTGAAGAATTCTTTATTGACTTTGAAAAAGCATTTAAGATAATTAATTAAAAAAGACTGATGGCTTACTCATAGAAGAAGAAAAAATGAGATATATTGTCAAAGCTCTACTAACTAGTTATACTAGTTATACATGTAAGTTATTATTTAAGGAACTTAAATGGGAGTGAAGTTTGGATTAAGAATCAATGCTTGTATGATGTAGTAATCAACTGTAATATTAATAATATTGTTACGTTTACGTATAGTTAATAAAAATACGTAAATAACTCAAACTAAACTTTATTAAAACACAAACGTGATGCTTTCAATTTGACGCTCAAGCGTCAACTAACTAAACAACACCAAAAATATTTATTCTGACGTTGCCGTGGATACAAACGTACGAATTCGATATTATAAACCACATTCGTAACACTACCCCCTCCTTTGAAAAATAATTGTCGTCCTCGACAATAAGAAAATCTTGAACCAAGCGGGTTAATCCGTCTTCAACCAATGAAGACTCCAAGGTTGCCCAAGATACCAAATCTTCGAGCACAACCGAACTAACATTCCAGAAGAAAACTGGAACCCGTCTCTTGATTCTTGAATCTTCTCTCTTGACTCCAAGCAAGTTGATCTTCAGTTTTCCAATGACGACTCTAGGCCCCAAGCCAATCATCATTCCAGAAAACAAAGGACCCGTTTCTTGAACGTCAGGAAATTTCGAAAGGAGTATCATGGGAGATGTAAGGAGATTAAACTTGGTTGGGAGTTGACGCTCTGTGGTCCAACCCAAGTTCCTGTTCCGGCATTTGCCCACAGCTTGAGGAAAACCTCAGCACCAAAAACTCAAGCAGAATAGTTCTCCAATTAACGTTGGTCAACGTATTTCGCAAGTCTATCACTATGTACAATTTTATTCTTATGTCTAGGAGATTGTCTTATACAATAAACAACGTCGTTAATTTTTCGATTAATTTCATATGGACCATCCCAATTGGATTATAACTTCGGTGTTTTTCCAATTTTTCTCTTCAGATTGAAGAACCAAACTTTTTCTTTAACTTCAAATGCCAGAAGAAAAAGCGGAATAAGTTCATCCCAATTCCGTTGATTTTCTGAAACGAACAACGACAAAATTGTTCTATTAAGACTCTCGACTTGACCATTATATTGTGGGTGTAAAGGTATCGTTCTAGTTTTATGGATACCCAATAAACCTATTAACTCTTTGAACAAATTTGACTCAAAATTCCTACCCTGATCTGTATGGATTTCTAATGGAACTCCATGACGGGAGATGACTTGGGAGACTAATGCCCGAGCAATTATCTTGGCTTGAATATTTTTTAGAGGAATTACTTCAGGCCATCTCGTAAAATAATCAATTATAAACATTAAATACTTATTACCTGATGAAGAAGGAGGTAATCTGCCTAAAATGTCGATTTGAAGTCTTTCAAATGGAGCTCCAACATTATAAATCTGTAAAGTACTTTTACCTCTTCCTGATGGTCCCTTTTTAGCAATACAAAGATCACAACTCTTACACCAATTTTCAACATCTTTTTTATAGGAATCCCAGTAAAAACGACGTCAAACCTTGTCCAGAGTTTTCTTTATACCAAAATGGCCACCAGTAGAAGAATCGTGAGCTTCTTTGAGTACTTCATTAATCCTACTCTTTGGAACAATTAATTGCCACACACATGTTTTCAAATCATGTGATTCCCAACGTCTAAAAAGAAGATCATTAAGAATAAAAAGAGAATCCCACCGAAGAGTATAAAATTTAAACGAAGGACTTTTCGAAGAAACAATACGTCTATCAGGGCGTTTATCCTCCTTTTTAAATTTAAGTAGGACACTAATGTCCTCATCTTTTCCTTGTTCTATTTTCCAATCAATAGGATTATTTTCAAGAAGACAGATTCGACCGACTACCTTTTGAACAGCATAGTTCTTTTCAATTTTTGAGTAATATCTACAAAAAGATTCATCGCAGGGACGACGTGAAAGTCCATCTGCATTACTATGAGAAGATCCTTTCCTATGAATAACCTCAAAATTTAATTTACTTAATTTCCCTAACCACCTAGCTAATTGACCATCTAAGTTCCGAAAAGAGATTAGCCATGTAAGAGCTGAATGATCTGTACGAATTAAAAACTTCTTACCAATGAGATAATGGGAGAAATATTCAGAAGAATCTACAACCGCTAAAAGTTCTCTTCTAGTGACGCAGTAATTGCTCTCAGCTTTGGATAGAACCCTACTATAATACGCAATTGTTCGTTCTACACCATTCTGAATTTGTAAAAGAACAGCACCAATCCCATGTCCTGATGCATCAGTATCTTACAAGGGAACCACCCCAACCCGACCTCACCGATTTGAATGATTTTGGGAAATGTTGTAGTACTTGAAAAAAAATTAGATACGTGTTTTTTTTTATCGGCTCATAAGGGCTTTTAAGGGGTGAAATCCACCCAGAAAATCAACTCCTAAAATCAGTTTTTTAAATATTTCTCAGCATCACATGAATATTTTTCAGTAAACTCAACGTTAAAAAATTTCTTATAAAAAGGCGCTTTTAAGGACATAACATTTATACCGAAGGATTGCAACCCCCTTTTCAATAGGGGTAAATACACTATTTTTTGTACTGATTTACGACATGTAATATAGTAAATCAGCTCGAGTGATTTAAAAATCGCACTGATAATGAGAAAATACCAAAATTAAATTGACGTGTTTCCGGATTTAAAAAAAAATGTGTTTAAGGGGTGTTTCACCACCTCGACACTACCCCCGTCAAACTATCAGTAGGTTAATCCACCTAACCCTGTGATAAACAAATTTAGTCGTTTGTTATTTCTTGAAATAATTTAATCCTATGCATGAGCGAGCTACCTCAACTAACCAAGCTGCCTCTAACCCACCAAACCCCCATAAACCACCCTTACCGAACCACATGCAGGCTAACCCACCTAATCCTGTGAAAAGCAACTTTAGTCTTTTGTTATTGCTTGAAATAATTGAATTTTACACCATAAGCGAGTTATCCCAGCTGAATCACATAACTCTTATCCACCTACCCCTAACCTATCTAACTCCCACCCTTATAAACGACCCTTACCGAACCACATGCGGGCAAACCTTATATAAATAGCGTAAAATAAATGTATTTCTTGAATAACATTCATGTTGCATAACAATATTTCCCAAGTATTACAAATTTTATGTAATAATTATTATTTTCTTTTCATTATAAATATAAAAAAAATAAAAATAATTAATAACGGCTTATAAATATAAGATTTGAGACTAAAATAAATTATAAATAATTATTAACAATTTTTTTTTTCGAAATTAATAATAACAGTTATAGCATCAGTTTTTTTTTAATATTATTTGCATTGTATTACATATAGCTGTGTATAAAAGAGTAATAATAACAGTTATTATTTTTTAAACGTAAAGTTAATTCGTAATAAAGAAAAATAACAAGTAATAACAATTAAAAATTATTAATTTCAAAAGTGGAAGCTTAATATAGTTATTATTTCTTTTTTAATCATTTACAATTTGTTAATGAGAAAAGCAATTATAACAAACAATTGATTATATTAATTGTGTAACGGGGTTAATACCGTTTATTTAATTTATGCGCGCGATCGAATCGAAGAGCGCGCGAGATTATCTACACGTTCAAATTCGAAAAACCGGAGAGCAGGAGGGAACGGGTGTCAGTCAACCAACTACCTACTAACGTGAAATAAATACGTTGAAAATACTGTTAATATCACATACGGGATCGTTTATTTCCTTTAAATGCTACACTGTATTCGGCCCGCGTGTTTATGTTTACATGCCGCGCGCACGACAACAACATGCAGTGTCGGATCGCTCGCCGCTCATTGTTCGCAGAGTTATTACATGCACGCTTCTTACGGAGTACGAAAGATTAATTATTAGCAATTCTATCGCGATCGCGAAATTAAGCTGGCCAGCTTACCTTATTAACTCTTGCACGGGTAACAAGTGAGATGAAGAAAGAAAGGAAGAAAGAAAGGAGGCTCGTACGGCACACACTAGTCTTTCGGCAATGTTTATTTGATGGTGATGGTACCTCTCGTTTACGGTTTCGCCCTCGATGGCGAAAATCTCCGCTCACGCACACTTGCATGCACACTTGCACGCACACTTTCCGGACGTAAGGCTATGGCACAGCTTCTCTCTTTTGTCTCTGCACTCCGGAAAACTCGGAAAAAACTCTGGTCCTTCTCAATAGCAGCTGAGTGTGCGGGTTCTAATCTTCCACTCATTCGTTTTTATACACGTGCGTTCCGTTACGTCTCGTGCCGAATTCCCTCAATACATTTCGCCCCAACCGGCAGGTGCTTCCCTCGCCGGCAAACGCATGGTTGGGCTGTTAGCGCTAATAAGACGTTTACCGTCACAATAGTTATAAATAGTTATTATAGTCTCAATTCCTATACTTATAAACTGTTTACTTTTTTCAATTTTCACTTGTGGTTTAGTTTACTTTTTGGTTTAGTTTGTGGTTTAGTTTATCAATGGCTCGAAGAAGATAAGTTATATCAAATCTACACCCCTTACGATAATAAGACAACCGATACATATTTCATTATTCATAGTAGTTGAAGAAAAGTCAAGTATTTAAAAAGTTGAAGTTTTTTTATAGTGCTGGATTTATAAATAAACTTATTTCTATATTTACATACAAATTTCCCGAACACGAAAATATAGTACATAACAAGAAGAAAAGTTTTTGTCTACTACGTAAGTATTTAGTCACTTATCATATATAATTTTATTCAAATATTTTGATTTGTAAACATGTAACATATAACTGTTAAAAACGTATGATCGAATTCTATCTATAGACTAGGTTTTCTTTTGTCTTTTGTAAAATTATTCAACTGCAAAAAAGAGTATTTATATCTTGATTTTGTTTTAGATTAAAACATGAAAATCAATTCTTTGAACGTAGTCAATTTATTATTAGCATATTTTCAAAGTTTACAAATACCAGATAGCGAGATTAATTTCAAAGAAATTAAATTGTCAGAAAAGTTGAAAGAAATATTAATAGATGCCGTGTATGAGTTTAATGATATTGATATGATTGTTGAAGAGACGTTAGATTTTTATGAAGATTATAAAGATTCTGATGCTAAAATAATCGAAGATGAAGTTCAACATCACTTTCCTGATCCTGATTTTGCACCAACAAATCAGTGCACAAATGAAATGAAGAAATCACATTTGATTATAAACAAAGAAACGTAGAATTTTGGAGGAGCGGAAAAAACAAAAACTTAAAACTGGATACTGTACAACATAGATTCAAAAAAGTTTCATCTATAAGTTAACTTAAAGGTTGGGTGAAAATAATGAATAAAAATGGAACTTACCTAGAAAAAATTGCGCAAATTTGCCAATACACGTTTGATAATATAAAAGCCGCTATTGCAGCTGGTACGATAGTGCATGATCGAGATATACGGAAATGGGCATTACAAGCTCAAAAAATTGTTGGCCATGAAGATATAAGATTTAAGGCTTCTCAAAATTGCTTACTAAAATTTAAAAAAGCTCATAGAACAGTATCTAAAAAAATAAATAAATTTATCACCAAAAAAACATTAGAAAGTAAAGAAGAACTACAAACTAATACTGATGCTTTTTTAGCTGATATTAAATTATGTATACCAGAAATCGGCATTGCAAACTTTTATAATTCAGATCAGAGTGTTTTCCAATTAGAAATGTACTCGGGAAGAACATTAGTAGTTGAAGGAAAAAAGCAGGTGCAATGTCTGGTACAGTCGGTTTCATCGACAACGCACAGTTATACAATTCAGCCAACTATAACAGCAACCGGGAAACTTTTATCACCACTTTTTATAGTATTAAAAGAAAAATGTGGGTATTTGGGTCCCATAGTGGAATCTTTATTATTTAGACCAGAAAATGTGCATGTGGAAGCATCTAAATCTGGCAAATTAACGACAAGTTAGTATATTTTTGTTTATTATAATGCAATGACATAAAAAAATTTTGACTTTTTTATTTTAGTTCATTTTAAAATTTGATTGAAAGAAGTTTTTTACCAAATATTGGACCTCAATCTGTACTTTTACTCGATTCTTGGGGTGGACATTGCGATAAAGCTGTAAGGGAAACGATGCCGACAAACAAAATTGTTAATAGACAAAAAATTCCCACAGGAACGACAGGGAACATCCAACCACTCGATGTTTATGGATTTCGTATCTGGAAAAACTTCGTTCGACGTTTATCAGATCAAGTAATTTTGATGGACTATGAAATGAATCTACATTTAAGAAATAACATCATAAAAATGCAGCCTCTTGTCCATAACCAGCTTTCTTCACCAAGATATACAAATATTTTTAAATACCCTTGGTATAAAAGCGGCTACATTGCTGAAAAACCAGCTAAAACAGATAACCCTGTTGATTTTAGTTTTGGAGATTCTTGCAATATATAATTATATATACATTGCGAAGGAGAAGCATGTAAAAATGTTGATATAATACGGTGTGGTTGGTGTAAAAGATCATTATATTTCAAACACTTTTTCGATGATTATCATTTCTGTAAGGTATTCCTTGAGTGATACATTTTAATTTACCAATAAATAAAAAAAAGAAAAAGATGGAAATTATGAAAAATCAAAATATATGTAGTAATGCGTACGATGGCTCTTACGTAAATATATTTATGTATGTACATACGAATATAAATATATACGAGGTGTGTTCAAAAAGTAACGAGAATTTTTAAATTTCGCGGGTTTGGAGAGTCCGCTTGTATAAAACTTTTTTTTATTATGTTGGTACACATGCCCCTGAAGTACGATAAAATTTTCAGCAATATTCATTGCTTACTTTTTAAGTGGCAGCCGCTAACGTTAGACGTGTATTTCGAGCTCGGCGATTTTCGTTTGTGAAAAAAAATGGATCAAAGAATTTGTATTAAATTTTGCGTAAAAAATGAAATACAGTGTAGTAAAGTTTGTCAAATGTTAACAAAGGCATATAGTGAGTCTGCTATGAGTAAAGCAAGGATTATGAGTGGTATAAGCGTTTCCAAGATGGCCACGAAAACGTTGAAGATGACGAACGACCCGGACGCCCAAGCACATCAACAACCGATGAAAACGTGAAAAAAGTGAAAGAAATGGTTATGAACGATCGCCGAATCACAATCAGAGAAGTCGCTGATGATGTTGGCATATCAGTTGGCTCATGCCATCAAATTTTTTCGAATGTTTTGGGTATGAAACGTGTGGCAGCAAAATTCGTTCCAAAATTGTTGAATTTCGAACAAAAACAGCGGCGAATGGAAGTTGCTCAGGAGTCGCTAAATGAAGTCAATAACGATGCAGAACTACTAAAACGTGTTATAACAGGTGACGAAACATGGGTTTATGGATATGATGACGAAACTAAGGCTCAATCGTCCCAGTGGAGGCATTCTGGATCGCCAAGACCGAAAAAGGCTCGACAAGTGCGGTCGAATGTGAAGGTTATGCTCACTGTGTTCTTCGATTTTAATGGCATAGTGCATTATGAATTCTTGCCACAAGGTCAAACAATCAATAAGCAGTACTACCTACAAGTTCAACGTCGTTTGCGTGAAGCAATCCGAAAAAAACGCCTGGATTTGTGGCAAAACAATTCATGGCTTTTGCACCACGATAATGCGCCTGCTCACACTTCATTGCTTGTTCGTGAATTTTTGGCCAAAAACGAAACTGTAACGATGCCTCAGCCTCCATATTCGCCAGATATGACTCCCTGTGACTTTTTTCTATTTCCAAAAATAAAGAGAACATTAAAAGGCCGCCGTTTTACAAGCATAGATGACATTAAAAGCGAATCGCTGAAAGAGCTAAAATCTATTACAAAGATCGAGTTTCAAAAGTGTTTCGAGGATTGGAAAAAGCGTTGGCATAAGTGTATTGTATCCGAAGGGGACTACTTTGAAGGCGACAACATTAATGTAGATGAATAAATAAATAGTTTTTTCATAAAACGAAAATTCTCGTTATTTTTTGAACACACCTCGTATGTATAGATCTATAAATGATAATTAGACCTCGTGTTATTCTCGTGTTTATTTTTAAGAGATATTTCTCGCCATTTTGGTACTATTAAAATAAAATGTATTAAACTTCTGTTTATTTGTCATAAATTATGTTTGAGCTACAGATATACGAGGTCTGTCCGGAAAGTATCGGGCCTACGTTTACATCTTCGCGCCATAGTGTTCGAGCGACCTCTACCGGACAGAAACGTCAACAGTAAAGCCTCACGAATCTATTGGTTACTTACTCACACCTGCCGGACGTATAGTTCATGCGCAGCGTGTCTTTGTTTACAGTGCCTTTTTCACGTTCGTCGGATTTTGATATTGTCAAAAATGACTGAAAAACAAGAACAACGAATTTGCATCAAATTTTGCTTTTAACTCGGAAAAACCGAGTTCGGAAACTATTGAAATGATGCAAAAAGCCTTCAGAAGCGAGTGTATGAGCAAAACACGAATAAAAGAGTGGTATAAACGGTTCAAGGATGGTCGCACTTCTGTCGATAGTGATTCTCGTTCCGGCCGACCTTCGACGACAAAAACCGCAGATAATATTGAGCGGGTGCGACTTGCAATCGAACATGATCGTCGTATGACTGTGCGAGAACTAGAAGAAGACCTTGGGATACCAAAAATTATCATTTCAGAAATTTCAACCGAATATTTAGGAATGAAACGCGTGTGTGCGAAATTCATCCCAAAATTACTCACAGCAGAGCAGAAGAACATTCGCTTAGAAATCGCTCTGGACAATCTGGAAATGGTCAATAATGATGATAATGTGCTTAGAAAAGTTATTACAGGTGATGAATCATGGGTTTATGGTTATGATCCTGAAATAAAACAACAATCTTCACAGTGGAAGCATTCTGAATCGCCAAGACCAAAAAAAGCACGTCAAAGTCGGAGCAACGTTAAGTCAATGTTGTTTGTTTATTTTAATTGTGAAGGTGTTGTACATCACGAATATGCACCAACAGGTCAGACAATCGATAAAGAATACTACGTTCAAATTTTAAAACGTTTGCGTGATGCAGTAAGTAGAAAACGGCCGCACTTTTGGGAAAGTGGTGACTGGCTTCTGCATCACGATAATGCGCCAGCGCATTCATTTAATCTTGTGCAGCAGTTTTTGAGCAAACACAATATCGCATTGCTTCGACAACCTCCATACAGTCCCGACATAGCCCCTTGTGACTTTTGGCTGTTTCCAAAACTAAAAAAAACCACTCAAAGGACACCGATTCGATGACAAAACAAAGGGTGAAAACAATGCGACGAGTGTACTTAAGGCTATCCCTAAAAGTGAGTTCCAGAACTGTTTTAAAAAGTGCAAACATCGATGGAACCATGTTATTCAATCAAGTGGGGATTACTTTGAAGGATGCCACCCACCAGATGATAAAGAATAACGCTAGCATGAAAATATAAAGGTAGGCCCCATACTTTCCGGACAGACCTCCTATTTTATAAAAAAAATGGGATACCCCACGAAGGGTGTAGAAATCAATTATTTTAAGAAAAAGCAACTGATAAACTCAATTCTCCCAAAGTTAGGTCTATCAGCCTATATTTGGTTGGGTAAGGGTGGTTTATGAGGGTTTGGTGGGTTAGAGGCAGGTTTGTTAGTTGAGGTAGCTCGCTGAGGTGTAAGATTAAATTATTTCAGGAAATAACAAACGACTCAACTCGTGTTTCCCAGGGTTAGGAGGTTTAGCCTGTTTGTGTTTCAGTAAGGGTGGTTTATAAGGGTGGGGGTTAGACAGGTTACGGGTAGGTGGATAAGAGGTATGTGATTCAGCTGGGATAACTCGCTTATGGTGTAAAATTCAGTTATTTCAAGAAAGAGCAAACAACTAAAGTTGATTTTCACAAGATTAGGTGGGTTAGCCTGCATGTGGTTCGGTAAGGGTGGTTTATGGGGGTTTGTTGGGTTAGAGGCAGCTTGGTTAGTTGAGTTAGCTCGCTCATGCATAGGATTAAATTATTTCAAGAAATAACAAACGACTAAATTTTTTTATCCCAGGGTTAGGTGGATTAACCTACTGATAGTTTGACGGGGGTAGTGTCGAGGTGGTGAAACACCCCTTAAACACATTTTTTTTTAAATCCGGAAACACATCAATTTAATTTTGGTATTTTCTCATTATCAGTGCGATTTTTAAATCACTCGAGCTGATCTACTATATTACGTGTCGTAAAATAGTACGAAAAATAGTGTATTTACCCCTATTAAAAAGGGGGTTACAACCCTTCCGTATAAATGTTATGTCCTTAAAAGCGCCTTTTTATAAGAAATTTTTTAAGGATGAGTTTACTGAAAAATATTCATTTGATGCTGAGAAATATTAAAAAAACTGGTTTTAGGGGTTGATTTTCAGGGTGGATTTCACACCTTAAAAGCCCTTATGGGCCGATAAAAAAAACGCGTATCTAATTTTTTTTCAAGTACTACAACATATCCCAAAATCATTCAAATCGGTGAGGTCGGGTTGGGGTGGTTCCCTTGTAAGATAAATTTGTCATCTTTATCTGAATATGTCAAAATAGGAGGGGATGTCAAGGCCTGCTTCAATTTATCAAAAGCTTTCTGACATTCAGAAGTCTAAATAAATAGAATGTTTTTCTCAGTTAACTTATAAAGAGGTTTGACTATGTCAGAAAACTTTGGGACGAATGTTCTTAAATATGAAGCGAACCCAATAAAACTCCTAATCTATTTCTTTGTCTTAGGAATTGGCCATTCCAAGACAGCAGAAACTTTCTTGGGGTCCATACTTATACCCTCCTGAGATATAATATGACTTAGGTATTCTGTCTAGCTCTTAAAAAGTTCGCACTTTTTCGGGTTAAGTTTCATATTCGCCTCATCTAAACGAGAGAAAACCTTATGCAAATTATCTAACATTTCTTCGAAGTTCTTAACCTCAACCATAATATCGTCTAGGTGAACTAGACAAATTTCGTGGATCAAATCTTGAAGAATATCCTCTATTAAGCTTTCAAAGGTAGCTGGAGCATTACACAAACCGAAAGCCATAACCTCAAATTCCCAAAGACCATTACCTACAGAAAATGCTGTTTTTTCTTTATCCTGGGATCTGAGTTTAATTTGCCAATATCCTAACTTTAAATCTAATGTTGAAAACCAAGAATACCCTATTAGATCAGCGAGAATTTCTAAAATATTTGGCAAAGGAAAAGAATCTTTAATTGTAACAGCATTTAACTTTCTGAAGTCTACACAAAACCGTAATGTACCATCCTTTTTTTTTAATAACTACAGGGGAACACCAAGAACTTTTAGATTTTCTAATAGCTCCATGTTTTTGCAATTCCAAAATCATTTTTTGGATTTCTGCATTGTAGTGAAAAGGGGATCTACGAAGAGGTAGTTTAATGGAACGGGGGTCAGAAAGCTCTATCTTATGTTCGATCTTATTACATGCACCAATATTTACTGATCCATCTGTTAAAGATGACTTATGTTGAATAAGGAATTCTTTGAATTTCTCTTTCTGAGAAATGTTCAATTCAATGCAACTTCTCTCGTATAAGACTTGTAAATATTCAGGACTTTCAGAGGAAGAAGAAGAGGAAGAAATACAACAACAAGTTTGTTGTTCGGAAACTGGAAAATTACCAAAGAGGCCTGTTTCTATGTAGGAAGTAATGCCTGCAGCATCAAGAAAATCTAACCCCAAAATGCAATCATCACCTATGTCAGTGACATAGATAATTATATCCAAACGGTGTTTTCCTAATTTTATATTAACAGGTGTCTTAAAATATACAGGAACATTTTCGCCTGTAGGGTATTTAAGGTTAGAAGAATCACAAGGAATTCTTTCTTTACTGGGATCACACAATTTAAAATTTAAAATTGAAATATCAGTGCCGGAATCGGTTCTAAATGTACATGAAATTCCATTAGCTTTACTAGAAAAATGAACAATTTTTAGATTCCTTGAGATTCTTCCGAAATAAAGAGAATTAAGATTACATGGTTGCAATGAGGCTTTATTGCAATTTGTCAAACTCGCCTCAGAAAGTATGACACACTTTAATTTCCCTTCTTATTAAACTTAGAGCAATTAACGCGGATATGATTAGTGGAACCACACTCCCAACAACACCGGGGGTCAGTGAACATCTTAGTGGGAGTATGTTAGTTACTGGAAAGAGGTTTTTGTGGTTGATAAAAATTTTGGACAGTCGCAGTCGGGATAGCAGGAGCAAAACCAAGTTATGGTGGTGGAACCTGTGGAGACAATCTACGATTTTGTTCTCTAATAGCTTTTATCTCAAAAGCACGAGCGACAGCATTTTTTAAAGAGACTATATGTTCTAGTTGTAACTGTTCGCAAATAGAATTATCAAGCAGAGCAAGGATAAATTGTGAACAAGCAATTTTATCTTGTTCTTCCGGTGAAGAACCAGCAAATACTGATCTGGCTAATCTTTCCAAATCCATAGCCAGTACAGCAAACTCTTCATTCGTTTGCTAACGTCTATTTTGGAATAACGAAAAACTATTTAATGCCTGAAAACTATTGCCAAAACGAAGGTCTAATTTTGAACATAAATCTGCAACATTTACACAGCCATGTTCGACACTATCTAATACGGTTCGAGCTTGTCCAGGTAAACAAGAAACTAATGCAATACAACTTTTGTTGTTATCCCATCTATTAAACTGAGCAATAATATCGAACTGATGAATGAAATCGCGGAAGGATGAAGTACCATCAAAAGTGTCGGGTTGTAGGTTACGAGGGTGGTCCGATAAGTACTTAGCCTCACCGCCCGATGGCGCCACTCTCGCAAAAGAAATATTCTATCACATAGTACAAACTTCTCGATGGTTACTATCAATATTTCAGCCGGATCGGAGTTGTAGTTTATTTTTGAGAGCGTGTGAAAGCAAGCGTGTCCGTTGATTTTTGAAAAATGGAAAAAGAGCAGTATCGGTCGGTGATTCGATTCTTGTTTTTGGAAGGGAAATCGCGCAGCGAAATCAAAAAGCGCTTGGATACTGTGTACGGTGACTCTTCTCCTTCGATAGCGACCGTCAAAAATTGGTTTAACAAGTTCAACGTGATCGCACGTCGATTTTTGAAGAGCCACGTCCAGATGCTTAGGAAACGGCTACCACGGAGGATAACGTGACAAAAATTCACGATCTCGTATTGGCAGATCGACAATTGAAGGTGCGCGAGATAGCTAAGATCGTAGGGATCTCAAAAGACCGCGTGGGTCATGTCCTGCGTGAAATTTTGGGCATGAGAAAGTTGTCGACGCGATGGGTGCCGCGTTTGCTCACTCTGGACAACAAGGGCAACCGTGACACAACTTCAGAGCAATGTCTGACGCTGTTTAAGCGCAATCCGAAGAAGTTTCTGCGTCGTTTCGTGACAGTCGACGAAACATGGATCCACTGGTATACACCAGAGACCAAGGAACAGTCGAAACAGTGGACTTTACCCGGCGAAAGTGCTCCGAAAAAGGTGAAGACTGCCCCATCGGCCGGAAAGGTGATGGCCACCGTTTTCTGGGATTCACAAGGTGTGATCTACATCGACTACCTGGAGAGGGGCAAAACGGTGACAGGGCTGTACTATGCTGAATTATTGGGCCGATTGGACGTCGAATTGCAGAAAAAATGGCCCCATTTGGCGAAGAAAAAAGTGCTCTTCCACCATGACAACGCACCGGCTCACACCTCCACCTTTGCCATGGCCAAATTGGTTGAATTAGGCTACGAACTGCTGCCCCATCCACCGTATTCTCTAGATTTAGCCCCGTGCGACTTCTTTTTGTTTCCAAACTTGAAAAAGTCACTCGGCGGGCAGAAATTTGAGTCGAATGATGAGGTAATCGCTCCCACGGAAGCCTACTTTTCAGACCTCGAGGAAACATATTTTTTAATACAGGTTAAAGAAGTTGGAGCATCGCTGGCCCAAGTGTATCGAACTAAAAGGAGACTATGTTGAAAAATAAAACGCCACTTTTCCAAAATTTTTGTTTTTCTTTTGTAGGCTAAGTACTTATCCTAAATTGATATGGGTATTCGCAATTGGAAGTGGTTGAGTGTTAGAAAGGTTGGATGTGTTTACATTTATAGGTGATATAGGGGTATATAGCGAATGTTGAGGGATTGAAATAGATGTATGTGTAAGAGAAGGGTTATGTGTTTGTGGAGAGGGTTGAAAAATAGAGGTAAATGGAATGGTACAACATTACAAGAAACCGATGGTGAAATGACAGATACTGCAGTTGCTTAACTGTATTAATCGTAATTGTAACTCTGCTGGTTCTCTGCGAAACTGTGATTCAATGTCGGTTCGTAAGCGATGTTCGTCTTGGTTAGCTTTCTCTAATGTAGCTTGTCGTTGAGTTAATCGGTCACATTCTTCTCGGTTAGCTTGTGCATCTTCCTCTCGAAGACGACGTAAAGCTGCAACTGCTAGACGTAGTTTTTCTGATTCTGCCTTTGCTGCATTAAGTTGGCGAAGAAAAGACTGTCGACAGCACACCACATTGTACTGGTTCTTGACGTATAAGTTGTATCTCATCCACCGGCAGAGAAGTTACCGCGCGTGGACCTTGATCCAGCGACAGCGGGTCGTTCGACAAGCTCGAAGGCAAAGTTGTTTGTTGAGCAGATGTGGAATTAGAAATATTAACGGATGATGTATTAACATTTTCGACGGTGACTTCCACTTCGAAAATGTCCGATGTAGCAGTGTCGTTTGATGTAGCGGTGGTCGCAGCTTCAATTGCAGACTGTGCCCTCGTCTTTGTCTGCAGGGGCATGCGTGATGGTGTACGTGTTGTTTTTTCAGATTTTTGAAAACTCATGTTGTACAAACAGTTCACTGTCACAAATTCAAGAAAAGTCCGGACAAATTCAAAAACGGACGAGCCCCCAAAATGTTACGTTTAGGTATAGTCAATAAAAATACGCAAATAACTCAAACTAAACTTTATTGAAACACAAACGTGATGCTTTCAATTTGACGCTCAGGCGTCAACTAATTAAACAACAACAAAAATATTTATTCTGACGTTGCCGTGGATACAAACGTACGAATTCGATATTATAAACCGCATTCGTAACAATATGTACAAATTAGCAAGAGCCAAAAATATTACAGTGAACGAATAAATTTGAACTAATCTGAATCAATATAATTGCCGATAGCAAACCATTGTGTACGTCCTTGCAATAACACCAATGCTATCAGCTCGAAGTCTAGATACATACTCGCATTCACGCACAAGTCGAGAAGTGATAAAACTAAGCTTGATAACACATAAGCTTACATACATAAATTGGAGATTTTGTGGATTTAGTGTCAGAAGTACAAAGGACAGTAGAACTAGTAAAATACAAAATTCAAGAACTTAAATGTATATGTGAAAACCAGAGGTCAGTATTTCAAATGTGGAAAAACTTAACATCAAATAAAGGATTTCTGGCACAATCAACAAAAGCAACATCAAGGCTTAACCAGAGGACAAAGAGGGTCACGCAGAGGATACAATAAAGGCTCAACTCAAGGTAACGGCAGAGACTATAGATATCAACAAGCAGAGAGCAACGAACAATAGTGCAGTTTATCGCACGAGTCTTGAGCAACGCAAGTGGTATACGTGAATGTGAATCAGATAAGTAAAAAAAAAACAAAAATAAAAATGTCATTGAATGGTTACTTGATTGTATGATTGATGACGTGGTTGTACCAATCTTATTGTAAGTGATTCGAAATATCTTTGTAAACAAATAGAATTAAATAATAGTATGGATGTAATATTATCTAATGGTACAGTATTAAAAGCGACTAAGATAGGAGGAGTAAACACTGTATTTAAAACTTATTACTAAGAAACAAATAAGAGGAATGTCAACGATAGACTATGTAGTAGGTAACGAGGAAGGTGATGAGGCGATAAAAAGGGTTCAAATAAAGGAGAGGGTAAAGTCGGACCACTTACCAATAGAGGTGGAATTGGGAGACAAAATAGCGGAAGAAAGAAAAGAAGAGGAAGAAAGAATGATAGACGACTGGAGCGAAGAAGGTATAAGGGAGTATCAGAGATGGATAGACGCAATAGAGGGAACAGAAAAATGGAAAGATATAAAAATAGAGTGAAGAATGCAGTTGTAAAAAAGAAGATAAGGAAAAAAAGGATCAAAAAAAGCTGGTGGAGAAAAGAATGTAAGGCAAAAAGGGATAGGGTGATGGCAGAGTTAAATAAGGTAAGAAAAGGGGACGGAGACAGAGGCAAATACTTAGAAAGAGAGAATACAGAGAGGAAATAAGAAAAGCAAAAGAAGATGAAGGGAAAAGAGTGGTAGAAGAAATAAGAAAAGATAAGACGAGAAGAAAATTCTGGGATAAAGTGAATGGCAATAGGAAGAAAAGAATTGGATTAGATGAAAATATAGGAAAAGAAGAATGGATAAAGCACTTCAAGGAACAATTGGGAGAGAAAGAAAAGGAAGAAAGCAAAGGGGAAGAAACCGAAGACAGCGAAGGAGAGGAAGGTGAAGAAATCAAAGAAAGAGAAGTAAAAAAGGTAATAAGAAAAATGAAAAAGAAAAAGGCGACAGGAGAAGATGGTATAGCAAATGAAGCATGGGTGGAAGGCTCGGAAGGCTTGATAAAAGATATGACAAAATGCTTAAACGGAATATGAAACGGAGAAGGATATCCGGAAGAATGGAGGAAGGGAATAATAGTACCAATATATAAGAAAGGGAGGAAAGAAGAAGTAGGAAACTATAGAGGAATAACTCTGATGGATACGGGATATAAAATATATGCGGAAATGCTGAGGAAAAAGTTGGGAAGAGAATTAAAAGCTAAAGAAACGTTTGGTGATACGCAGATGGGATTTAGGAAGAAAAGAGGAACAATGGACACAATATATATATTAAAAACAATAATAGGGAAGGAAATAAGGGAAAAAGGAGGAAAACTGTTCGTATTCTTTGCAGACATGAAGGCCGCTTTTGATAAAATAAAGAGGAAGAAAATATGGGAAACAATGAAAGAGAAAGGGATAAATAGAAAAATTAGGAAAAGAATAGAAGAAATATACAAGAAAACAGGGAGTAAGGTAAAAGTTGGAGAAGAAATAATTGGGGAGTTTGAGACTAACAAAGGCGTAATGCAAGGGTGCTCTTTGAGCACCACGCTATTTATTCTTGCCTTCGCCGACCTGGAAGTGAAGATCAAGCAGGTGCAGGAAGGAGGGGTAGTGATAGGAAGGAAGAAAATATGGACATTAGGATACGCAGATGATATAGTGATGATGGCAAAGAGTGAAAGTGGAATGAAAGCAATGCTAAAAAAATTAAAAAGATACCTGGAAGAAAGGAGATTAGAGTTAAACGTAGGAAAATCAAAGATGATGAAATGCAGGAGAGGAGGAGGAAGGGGGAAGGAAGAAGAATTCGAATGGGAAGCTGAGAAGATAGAGATGGTGAAAGAGTACAACTACTTGGGATATGTGATAAGCAGAAATAACGGAAATAAAAAGCAGATAAAGAAGGTAGAAGGGAAAATAAATATGGGACTCGGAAAGCTATGGGGGCTAGGAGAAAAGCTATTTAGAGAAAACTGGGAGCTAAGGATGAACCTGTTCGATGCTCTGGCGAAAAGCGTGATTATGTATGGAGCAGAAATCTGGAGATGGAAGAGATATGAAAAAATAGAGAGACTACAACTAAAATACATAAAGTGGGTATTAGGATTAGATAGAAACACGCCAAGTTACCTAATACGATGGGAAACAGGAAGACAAGAAATGAAAGAAACAGCATTAGAAAGAGCAATGAAGTATGAAAGCAAAATAAGAGAAGAAAGAGATGGCTCAATAAAAAAAGAAGCATGGGGAGAATTAAAGAAAAGGGAAAGAAATAAAAAAGATAAAAAGGATAAGAAGGAGGAGAGAGAGGAAAGGCTGGAAAAAAGTAAAATATACAGAGAGAGAAGAGGGAGATGAAATGAGAGAAGAGTTTTGGGAAGAAATAAGAGATGAGCTAAAGAAAAAAGATGAAAAAGAACTAGAAGAAAAACTAGAAAAATCAAGATACATAAATGAGTGGAAAGAGCTGAAAGAAGAAATGAAAAGGTATAGGTTAAAGGAAATTCAAGGAGAGGGAAGAATAAAAGGTCTGCAAATAAGGGAAAGGTTTAGGTTAGGTAATGAAACGAGAGGAAGCAGGCATTGGGAAAAAGAAGAAAATAAGAGATGCAGAATGTGTATGAAAGAGGAAGAAAATTGAAAGCACATGGTAGAAAAATGTGAAAAAAGCAGAAAAGAAGGGGAAGAATGGGAAAAAATAATAATAGGAAGCAAAGAAAAGATAGCGTGGATGATGGAGATAAAATGGAAAAGAAGAAGAAACGAAGAGAAGAAAGAAAAAGAAAAGCAAGAAGACGAAGCTGCAAGACCCTAAGGAGAGACGGAAACAGAAGACAGAGAAGCAAGACTCGCAGACACATATACACACACACATACACACACATACACACAAAACACGAACATACGCGCAAACATAAACATACACATGGACACACACACACACACACACGCACACACACACAAAATACATACATAATCAACTACACAAACTGGATACGAGACACAAATAGTAATATAAGAAATGTAAACCAAATGTAACATATAAGTTGTAAATAAATAAACTAACTAATATATTATATAAAAAGTAAAGATGAAAAAAACAGAGTTTTTATTTGAATTTGTAATTTTAGCAGAAAACCGATTTGGTAAATGCATAAAGAAATTAAGATGTGATAATGGTAGAGAGTATCTGAATAACTTTTCCCCCATATGTCCATGAACTCAATTGAATAGCTGAAAAATATAATAAATAATAAAATATAATGGACATGGACAGATGCTTAGCAAATAAGCTAAAATTTATAAATGTTGGCCAGAAATTATAAAAACTATCGCTTATTTGAAAAATTGTACAATAGTCAATACATATGAATACAAAACTCCTTATGAGATATTCATTGACGAAAAACCTAACCCGTTAACGTCCACAGGACACATTTTTTAAGTTTGAGTTTGAATTGTTACCTCGCAATGAATTCGAACTCAAATAACTTAAAACTAACCGTACCCTATGTTTTCGAGGGTGCTCTTTCGAATGGTGATAATCAGAAGTCGAAAAAAAGATATCTAACCTCTAAAAAATCAAAAAAAAAAAAAACGTGATTTTGAAAAAAACAATTTTTTTTTAAACTGTTTTTCTGGAGCCTATACATTTTTGTATCGATCTAAAACCGATTAGAAAGGTGTCCTCGATATCTGAACTAAATGTTAGGATGATGACATTTATTTGAATAATTTTTCATCTAAGCAAAATGGCGGCCGAAATAAAAAAATTTTGTTCTAAACTTGATAAATTTTTTTCTCAGAAAGTATAGGTGTTAGCAAAAAATTTATAAGAATAAAAATATCTTAAAATCGGCTAAGAAATACTCTTAAATTTTTTCAAAACGTTTTGAAACAATTTTTGATTTTTGAAAAATTCAAAAAAATGACATTTCAAAAAAGTTGAAAAAACATTTTGAAAAAATTCAAGAGCATTCCCTGATTAATTCTAAGATATTTTTGTTCTAATAAATTTTTAGTTAAACTGCATAGTTTTGAAGAAAAAATGTGTGAAATTGTAAAAAAACATATTTGTATATTCAAAATAATGAGCAACAAATAAATAAAAAGGCCGAACCAACGGGATTTTCGGTTCTCTAATTGTTATGCCTGTTAGCCGGCGATGGTACATCACCGTTGTCCATCTCTTACCACGGGGAGGTCGACAATAGAAAGAAACATTTTCTTTTTTTTTGTTTTTTGCCTTGTTTTTTTACTTTTTATTTTTATTTTTTTTTGTTTCTCGCCTTATTCAAATTTTTTTTATACTTAAATGTTTTGGATAAAATCTGATAACTAGATTTAATTGAAGCTTATAAAATTATTTATGAAAATCAAGGAAACATGTAGAACAAAAATATTTTTGGCAATCAACGCAAAATTGTTGTGTTCTTTTAGAACATTTTGCGAAGTTGAAACATTTCTTTATTGCCATGACTTTTTCGTGTGTGTGAGATTGTCGATTATTGGTTTCATTCAAGTATTTTGATGCTACAGCTAGTGCAATGTCTTTTATGGTTACAACTTTTTTACCACACACCAAATTCTTGAGTACGGCGGCATTTGTAATTGATCCTTGAATAATTCTCATTAAAACTACCCAAGTCCACTTTTTCGACCTAATACACGGCAACAGACTGCTACAGTAATAATCATGTTGGTCTACTCCACCCATAAAATTGTTGTACAAATTGAAAGCATAAGGACAAGGTATTTCAACTTTACCATGTTCATCTTTAGAATATCGTTTTGCTGAAGACAATGGAGTAATGCCAGCAGCCGTCGACAGCAATGAGACAATTTTAGAGTCCATGACTGATATGTAGTTGACACCACTATTTTTGTCATGTTTCACAAAATATGTTCCTCTCTTTGATTTATTATTAAGATCAATAGTGACTCCGCTTACTCTATTTGCTCTTACAGTACCTGTAGCTCGAGAACCAATTTTTCGTAGATGAACGAAAAGATCTGGTGAACTGAAAAAGTTATCGAAATAAATGTGATAACGACTGATCTTTCTTGGTGACACAGTTGTTAGGAGCCTCTGGAGCATTTGTAGAACAACGCGGCTACCCAAAGCACAATTTCTTAAATTCTCTAACTGCTTCGAAGGGAGATGGTTTGATCCTTTCCCACAATATATATCAAAATCAAAAATAAATCCTTCTTTATTGCAAATAGCCCACAATTTCAAACCAAAACGTACAGGTTTACCTTTCATAAACTGCTTCAAGACTGTCCTACCATAAAATTTGATCATACATTCATCAATTGATAAAGCTGTGGAAAAAATCGCAAATTGTTGGCAGTTTTTTCGAAAAATATCTAAAGGAACACGTATACGCCAAGCTCTATCATTTGCATTTTTGTCTTCATTTTTTGATAGCTTTATTTCTGATTTTATTTTTTCAGATTTTTGACGACTCATGGCTAATTTTACTACTTCGCAGACTAGAAAAGGATTATTTGACCAGTAATCTCTCTGACTTTTTCTTGAATTAAAGATCGATAAAATAATAATTCCTAAAATGTGTTCAAGTCTTGTAGAGTAAGATCACCACCATTGCATACTGTTGCTTCTACTATAAATTCCTTTAATTCATCAGAAAAAAATAATTCGAACAAATCAGTCAGAGAATAATCGAGGATCTTTTTACGATCAGATTCTGAAAGAAAAACTTCACTTGTTAACTTTTCCCCATAAACTTTTCCGCCATCCAACCACTCATAAACATGGTTTGGTTCTAACTTCTTTTGATTTTCCGAGTAGCTATCAAGAACTTGATTGTATAAAGTAGTAGGTATAAGATTTTCAAGGAATGAGCATACATCAATGTGATCATTTTCATTTTCTGTATTTGAATCAGACTCAGAATCTTGAGAATCGTCTAAACTGGGAATCATAATGACATCAAAATTCTCGTCATTTTCTTCGGTTTCAATATCATATTGTTGATCAGAATTTTTTGATCGTTTTTTGGGTGGCATTTTTCCGACTTCACAATAAAATAATTCTACTATTTTCTTATAAGAATATGTAATAATGCAATAAAAAATTATTATTTAAGTTATCTAAACAACTAAAAATTGTTTCCGAACTCAATGAAAAAATAAAAAAAATTTTTAGAGCTTTAGTAATCATCAAACTACTTAGTGTAAAGATAACATATTTTTACATTTTATACAAAGATTCTTTTATATATTTTCTGAAAGTAGTATAATATTATGTGAAGCTGACAATACGTTGACAGTTAATTATAAAAATAATAATTTAAAAAACTGATTTGAAATGAATGAAGATTAAATTGTATCCAACTATACAAATAAGAAGTGCTTTTTTACAAATTCACGTAATTTTTTCTTCAAAACTATGCAGTTTAACTAAAAATTTATTAGAACAAAAATATCTTAGAATTAATCAGGGAATGCTCTTGAATTTTTTCAAAATGTTTTTTCAACTTTTTTGAAATGTCATTTTTTTGAATTTTTCAAAAATCAAAAATTGTTTCAAAACGTTTTGAAAAAATTTAAGAGTATTTCTTAGTCGATTTTAAGATATTTTTATTCTTATAAATTTTTTGCTAACACCTATACTTTCTGAGAAAAAAATTTATCAAGTTTAGAACAAAATTTTTTTATTTCGGCCGCCATTTTGCTTAGATGAAAAATTATTCAAATAAATGTCATCATCCTAACATTTAGTTCAGATATCGAGGACACCTTTCTAATCGGTTTTAGATCGATACAAAAATGTATAGGCTCCAGAAAAACAGTTTAAAAAAAAATTGTTTTTTTCAAAATCACGTTTTTTTTTTTTTGATTTTTTAGAGGTTAGATATCTTTTTTTCGACTTCTGATTATCACCATTCGAAAGAGCACCCTCGAAAACATAGGGTACGGTTAGTTTTAAGTTATTTGAGTTCGAATTCATTGCGAGGTAACAATTCAAACTCAAACTTAAAAAATGTGTCCTGTGGACGTTAACGGGCTAAGGTAAAATATGTAAAAATATGTGGAAGTAAAGTTTTTGTAAGAATGCCTGAAGTTTTAAGAAAAGGTAAATAGGATAGTAAAGCAAATATAGGAACCTTGGTTGGATATAATCATGATATTTATAGATTTCTTATCAATAATAAAGTTCTAGATTATAATGTTTCTATCATTTATTATTTATATTATAGTTCGTACTCTTGTGATCTGTCGCGTTAATGAGTAAGAATTTGTTTCGTTTTCAAAATGCTTCTAATTAACACTATGAAATAAAGCAATAAATAATATATATAGTATGACTAATGTAAGTGAGATTTCAAGGGGAAAACAGACTTTACCCTAGTTTCTTATGGTGCGGAGTGTCCCATAAGCAGAGCTTAAGTCTTTTTTATAAAGGATGTAATTCAGCCCAAGTTTCTCATAGCGTGAAGTGTTCTATGAGTTGAGCACAAATTACAATAAGAAAAAAGAGGATTTGCTCATGTAATCACTATGAGAGAAAGAACTTCGGTATTAGCCAGGTTTATTCAATCTCATGAAGTTCGAGTTGTTTACGAATTGTGAGTAATCATTTTTCCAAATTTACAAGAGAATAAACAGTAATAATAAAATTTTAAAACATGTAAACTTTATAAAAGTAGATATTGATCATTTTAGTATAATTTACAATTATCGTAAAAAGTATCGTCAAAAGTTATTAACTAATAATGTTAATAAATGTGATAGCGCAATATTTACAATAAAACGACAATGAAATTTGACACAGATTAATAGTTTATCACTTGTAGAAGTCATTTTTAAAAAGAAATACTCAAATTAGTTAATAATAAATTTTCGTACATGTAACGGATTTTTCTAAAATCTTATAATGTAATTACTAGATTAATTAATTAATATTAATAAATTATAAAGTTGTCATTATAAAGTAAGTCGAAATTAACGCTACAATTATATGTTTATTTATTGATAACAGTAATAATTCAACTGTTATCAATGAAACCAATTCTTACTCATGTTTCTAAGATATTCATCATAAATTTATTAGAATATCCGCATTATTCTGATAATTAATATTTACAATGTAATAAACAAATTAACTTTGCATATAAAAATTCAATATAATTTAATAATTAAATGCAATTTAAATTGTTATAATCTAAATCTATGCTCTAAAATCTATATAAACGATGCTTTGTTTCATCAAAATTACTCTTAATTAACATATTTTAATATAATAACAAAAACTATCATATCTATATCTATGAGTATGTGACGTCACGCTCCTTATATGGTCATGAAATCGGACTCTGGTGCTAAGACAATCATATGATGTGGTGCCGTTTAATATGCTGTGACGTCGGGGTCACTCTCAGGTACGCTTGGAGCAAGCGTAAACTCAGGGTTGCTCTGATTTGGCTATCGTGTAACACACAAGCCGGGACGAGCAATATTGTTGCGTTGAGAAAACTGTATGCTAACGGGGAATGTAATAACCAAATGTTATTACGAACACACCAGACTCACGCTTAATGTGTTCTTAAGGGACTTTAATGGAAATTCACCAGACTCACGCTTAATGAATTTCCAAAAGAAAGGCGGATTACTTAAAGAAAGAAAAGGATAGCCAGGTTTAAGATTTTACTTACTTTTATTTTATCAATTTAGTTATTATTAATGTTGCGTTCTCTCTCTGCTCTTTGGCCTCTTTCTCTCTCTATATGCTCTGAATATACTTGGGTGATTTGATGCTTGCTCCGGGACTCGCTCACTGGTAAAAACTTCTTATTACGGACTTCCTGGTGCTCACTCCGCACTTACTCTATCTGAACTTGACTTCCTCTAACTTAACTGACTGAACTGAACTTAACTTGCTCTCCAGCCTTGTACAGAGCTTTTTATAAGCCGTGGGTGGTTGGGTGGAAATCCCTTTCCTCAGGCCCCTGAAGCGATAACGGCTAAATTTTGGGTTGGTGGGAAATTTTCTAATCATATCCAGAATTTCTTTAGTGGTCTGTGGGCGTGAATTTTCAGAGAGAGAAAGGGCGGTCCCTTTTTAACTTGGGCCCTTTTCTCCAGAGATGGCTCTCGGAGTGCCACTTTTAAGAGCAAGAGTAACGCTTTAGCTTATAATTACTTATACATAATTGTACTAAACTTAATTAATCATGACGATACATAGTGACTATTATAAACATTCAGAAAAATATAAACCTTTTACGATTTATTATAAAATACATTATTGTTCTATTTATTGGTTATTCGGTGACAAAAAGATGCGCATTATAATAGCTTACAAAATTGATGAAAATCTATTTAATATTACGGATATTTTCTTAAAATCGGTGGGGAAAAAAAATAGATTGCATTTTTATGGTCCCCTTCCATTATCACCGTGATAACACTTTACGATGTATACGCGATGATCGTAGGCCCTTGTCAACACATACGTGTGGGACAAAGCAGGATAGAGCGTTGATTGTAAGCTTGAGTACGCAGGCTCGGGCCACTATCAAAGTTTATATTTCGAATGCGTTTTCATCGTGGGAAATCAGGAAGGTTCCCACTCCGTTCGTCATATTTAATAATTAAATATAAAAAAAACTAAGTTACGGCTAGCCGTCACAATGCTAATTGATGTAAACAGATAGACGAATTTGTCGGGTTGCAGTAATACAGTGAAAATAAGAGAATAGCTCATAGATAGGACCGTTACAAGATGTAAGGGATGTTGAAGTAGTTGAAAACGAAAATGATCTGATTTTTCATGAAAATAAAATTAATGGTATAAAGAAAAATGATAAACATAAAAACTTTAATTTAGTTAATTAATATACAAAATGACAATAATAAAAATTAAAATAATGAAATTGAGAATGGAAGAAATGAAATTCCAGAAGTTATAAATGAAAAAGATTTTAATGTAAAAAGAGTATTGTAAAGAAAGAAACCCCTAAATAAATAGGTACGGAAATCCAGTAACATGTTGTATTTCAGTAAACCATATTAATGGAAATGTACCTCAAACATTTGGTGAAGTGGTAAATTTCGAAGAGAATAAAAATTGGAAGAATGAAATGAGTGATGAGATTAGAAAACTAAATAAATACAAAACTTGGGTTCTAGTAAATAGAAAAAATAGTAAAAATATTATATACTAAATGGATCTATACCAAAAAGTTAAATGGTAGATTTAGGGCTAAATTAGTAGCTAGAGGCTTTAAACAGAAAATTATAATTAATGATATTTATGCTCCTGTTGCGATCAATCAGACAATAAAGTTTTTGCTATCTTAATGTTGTCAAAATAGACTCCAAATCGAAATAGAGTAGTAGATGTAGACACCGCATTTTTATACGGTGAAATAATCTCAAAAGTTTATATAGAGCAGCCTAAAGGTTTTAGTGACAGAACAGATAGAGTCTTGAGATTAGAAAAGACAATGTATTGTCTCAGTGAAAGTCCACGAGATTGATATGAATGCTTTAATAAATATATAGTAAGCTTAGACAAGGTAAAGCTGAATTGTGTCTTTATGTATATGATACAAGAAACGATAAAGACTTACGTATTTAATTTATTACGAATTTGTAAAAACAAAGAGATAATCAGAATTATTAAAAGATTACTAGCTAAAAGATTCAAAATTAAAAATATAGAAGAAATAACAAAGTATTTAGGTATTAAGGTAGATAACAATGTAGAAAATTATGAAATGAAACTAAACTAAAGCAATCATATAGAAAACTAGCAGAAAAGTATAAGATATTAAAAAGTAAACTTTCTAACACACCAATGGAAAAAGTTAAATATAGAAAAATTTGTTAGTTGTGATGAAAACATTTATTTATTTATTTATTTATTACCAGAGTAAGTATATAAGTTACATGGTTACCAATATACATAAATACATTACAAAATATTGTAACCCATCAGAGGTAATACGTACCTATGCGATGGTCTGGCATATAATTACAAAAGATAAAAAATAAAAAAAAAAAGGAAGGAAAAAAAAGAAAACTTAAAAACTAAAGAAAATAATATTTAAAAATCAACAATTGTACAGCTTGCCTAAGCTTGACAGTGAAAACTACCATGTTAAGCAGCAAAAATAACTATCTTCTTCATCAAAATCTGATTAGCATCTGTCTAGCTGTGTTGTATTAATCCATGCTTGCTTTTTTTCTCTTTGGCATATATTATCCTTTCCATCCTGTGTAGATGGGCCTGATATGTAAGTCCAACCGTACATGTTACCCTTTAGTGAGGAAACATACTATGATGTTGTATAATATTGGTGCAATTGCAAATGGATGCGAACACCACATCATCTACAATTATTAGGTCTTTATGTTTTGACTGAAATTTTAGCGAGTAAACTGAGTTAATAACAGTTTGCGATCCTTGAGTTCCACTATTGAAATAGAGAAAAGCTTAGTTGTTACTCACATGGTTGATATCCCCTTAGGTCATCCTGATACAGTTTGCAGACTGTAATGTTTTTCCAGGGGCTGGTAGTGCCTTTTACATTAAAATATTGTTATTGTTTTCAACAGCTATGTTATCAACAGTTTCAAAAACAATTTTGATGAGTCCGTATTTTGCCTTATGATTGAATTTTTCAGATTTTGGTTTCGAAGTTGTGGCTTTCATAAATTGTATATATTTAATATCCTCAGTGCGGGGTTTTATGTCTAATTTTAGATTGAGTTTCATAGTGTCTGTTAAGTCAGTCCATGATTCTAAAAATGTATTAGCTAAGTCTGTTATAAGTTTTAGTACTTTATCACTCTTGTTACATTTTAGTATACGAGTAGTTATATGAAATTCATCTATTATATATTATTTCAATTTTCTCTATTGGGCAATATTGTAATTATAAAGCAATGGTATGAGGAATATCCTAGAAACTAACTAAATCAAAACTTCAACACTTCAAGCTAATTCAATGGAATAAATATTCAATGGAATAAACATTCAATGGAATTAGTTTGGAGGGTTGAAGTTTAGATTTAGTTAGTTTCTGGGATATTCCTCATGCCATTGCTTTCAATAATATAATATCTAAACAGATTTTTGGCACACTCATGGGATCTCCAATTTTCCCTCTATTTGCGGATTCAGTGATGGATGACTTAGAGACTGAATGTCTCAATATTTTAGCGAAAAAAATTTCACTGTATTCCGACATTTTATCGTCGTTATGTAGATGATACTATATTACGTGTTAAAAAAGATCATATTCAGCTAGTTTTAGATACATTTAATAGTTACAATGAAAATTTAAAGTTAACATAGGAATAAATAGAATGTAATGGTATTAAAAAACTTTTAGATATGATGCTTCATAATAATAATAATCGGATTATCAAAAATAGGTATCAAAAACTTTTGGCTTATAATCGATTATTAAATTATTATTCCAATTACGCGATTCAACATAAGAGAAATATAATTTCCAATTTAGTTAACAAGGCAATTTGTTTATCTAATGAGTCCTTTCATAACACTAATATAAATGTGATCACTGAAATAACAAAAGAAAATAATTACCCTGAATACTTTTATCTGCATAGATGCTAATAGACTCAGACAACATAGATATAAACAGAAAAATACTAAGACACCTAATTGTTTCAAAAAGAATGAATGTGACTGAAACATAATTTTACCAATTCCGTTTATTCATTACTTTTTTTTACAGATGTAGTTATAGTTTCAAAAAATTTAATATTAAATGCGTTTCTATAGTTAGACATAAATTAAATAATATCATAAAATTAGGCAGAGACAATAGTTGTAAATTGGATGAAACTAGTGTTGTTTACAAATTTAAATGTAAGTCATGTTCTGCTATATACATAGGTGAAACAAAACGTAGTTTAAAAACTAAAATTAATGAACATAAAAATTAATAGAAAACAATATTTTACCAGTTTTATTACATATTTCTAAAAATCCAAATAACAGTTTTAATTAGAATAATACAATAGAGCAAGTAATCATAAAAAAAGAATAATATCAGAAATGTTACACATTAATAGTCACAGTGGCACAATCAATAGAAAGGAAGATACAAATTTTCATAGTGAACAGTATTGGAGAATTAACACAATTTTAAATAGTCTAAACCTATAAAATTTAATAGTGAAAAATTTGTTATCTATAAAATTTAATGTTTCAGAACTAGCAAATATTAGTAAATATATAGCCTGTTATACTTGAAATTTTGACGGCACAAGTATGTATATTTCAGTCTTTTCTAAATCATGCATCGTGATACACATAATTGACTGTAATTTCACAATTGACAATTTCAGTTCACTGAAAAAATTATAATCGGCTAAACCGAGGTGATCATCAGAGATGATGTTACAGAGTTTAGTTTAGGAAATGGCAATAATATCGTATGCACTTCAAGGAGAGGGAAGTGCCGCGGCACGTTCAAGCCGTTTATATTGATGTGCATCACGGTTAGGGATGATCGAGAGGGGGTGGAGGTGGTAACAGGATTATTCACCGGGACCGGTAAATGTCATGAGGTTTCAACTGGGTTAAGGACTGGCGACTGAGAGGAGGAGGTAGTTGTAGGTAGAGTGAGGTTCGATGGATTTGCGAGAGGTCGGGAATGATGATCAGAGCGAGGAGGTCGAGGATCGTGGTGGGTACCACCAAAAGGTGCAAATAGTGCAGCTATAGGGTGAGGGCGATCACAAGCTCCCGCCGGGCGTGAGACAGGTTGGTGAGGTGCCAGCCTCGACAGACCACGCAGATCAGGTTCGAAGACGATGGGAATGAGCTCTGAATACGGCGTGGCACGGCAGAAGACCCGCAAGTTTCGAACCACAGGCCATGCATATCCGAGATCCTCACACACTCTTCTGGCCTTGGCTATGAGCTCAAAAACAGGCTTAGGGTAAATTGGTTGCAGTAAGACTCGGGAGCTGCCTCCACAGCCAAAGATCGTCTGCGCAGTATGCTCCCTGAGCCTGAGCGAGTACTTGATGATTCTGTCTCGACAGGATGGTAAATCAAGCAGGAAGGAAAACGACTTCCGTCGAGCACCTTGGCTCAAGAGAGAGGACGATTGCGGCAGGTTTATGGGCGCAGCAGAGCGAACAGTGGTTGAGTGATTCCACTTCCTCGTCGCAATAATTGTAGGCAGGTTGTGCACTCCACCGAAACCTAGCGCAACGAGGACAGAAGTTGTGGCCTGGAAGAGAAAAACTCGAAATTCAGCAGGCAACCCGTGGACCACGATTTCAGGCTCATCAACCACCGCAAACTGGACGTCATTCTTCCTGCGTTTTGGTCCAGAGTCCACAAAGCATCTCAAACCGGTCAGAGTTGAGTTGCGCTTCCTTCGCGTGCCGCTCCGCATTAAGCTGTGACTCCCTGCGAAACCACTCAGGTGCCTCAGACATTGCAGAGTAATTGGTGTTCCGACATGTAGTCGAAATCAGCTCGGATCTGTGAACCTTAGTGATCGGCAGCAGTGATGTTTGAGTTGGTGAGGCAAGACGTTTCTTGGTAATTGCGACGATAGAGAGGGAGTGTCCTGTAGGTGTGGCGAAGATATCCAAGGCAGTATTATCTAGAGGTGTATCGTCATTAAACGAGCGGTTGGGGCAGCAGTTAAATTTGGTAGAATTATGATTGGCTAGTCGTGAATCGGGTGAAATACAGAGGTTATGATGAAGAGAATTACAGGAATTACAGAGGAGGAGATGATCAGGTCGTCGCACGATCAATCCGCACATGGCACACACGCGGCTTGACATAAATAGGTAAAATAAGATTAAATAGTTTGGACGTGCCTATGATAATTTGAAAATTCGAGCGCAAATTCAAATGACGCGGTGGCGTGCGCAACCTACCAGCTATGATAAACTCGGGAAAGTGACCTCTACCGAGAAAAAGCGAATTATCATAGAGGGTGTAGCGGGAAGATCAAAATGCGCGCGAAAGTGGTCCTCGCAATATTGAGGAACGCGAAATTGAATTAAGGGAAAATTTGGCGCGGAAAATTCGCAAATTGACGTAACCTAACTTAAAATAACGTTAACGACTTAAGATTAATGATGAGTAATCATGAAAATGTGAATGACGCTAAATGAATCGCAGTAAAATTTAGTCTTAAATTAAAGATGAAAGATTACAAATTCGCAACAGTACTGACATATGCTAGGTAAAACGAGCGATACAGAGTGGTGATAAGATAAAAAACAAGGCAAAATCTCCCTCACTTAACGAACAAGAAAAAATAGATGTTCGTCGTTGGTAAAGCAAAGACGGCCAGATTGGTGATGAGGTGTCCTGGTGCAGTTGTGGTACAGCAATTGGTCTAGTTAAGAGATTGAACGGATGAGGTGTAGATTATGCTTCAAGTAGAACAGGTTGTGTAATACTGGTTGCAAAAGTAATGCAAATTCCAGGGCAAGATACAAATAATTATGCAGAAAATAGCGTACGCTTGTTGGCCCCGTGGAAGATGCACTACCTGGAACAGTTTGCTCGAAAGCGTGATGCAGAATGGTTAAATAAACTGTAATGATAGAAGAGCCGTTGAAAAGATGCTATGATACCTACCAAAGAGCGAGAGAGAGAGAGAGCGCTCAAGTTGCGAATCACCGCGAAAAATTTAAGGGTATCTGATGGGCTTTAACAGAGGAAGGTATGCGCGCGGATTTAACCGAAGTCAACGGTTTTCCGGAATTGGCCCCGCGACCTCGTCAACGTTCGTTTTCGGAGACACGCCCGGTGCGTGGACGAGAATTAAAGTGTGGTGGCCGGGTCGCGCTCAGCCGTATCCCGAAGGATACCCGGCACCGGTGCATGTGGGTAACCGGCGAGGTCCGCGGGTGTGCGTGTGAGCGGACTTTATCGTTGCTGCAAACACCGAACAACCAAAGGGCAGCGGAAGCAACAACAACAACAGCAACAAGCGGAACAACAGATTAAGGCAGAAATATTGATAGAGCGAACGACAGGACGAGCAAGAGAACAAATAGCGTCGACAATAACACCATCGAGGTGGTCAGCGAGAAGAACGTTAGACTGCGAAGCGTTCTAGCCGTCAGAGAAGCTGAAGGTCGAGGTTGGTGTCGTGTTCTTTCTTGTTTCTCTCTCTTGCATGTTTGGGTGTCAGCTGATGGGTGGTAGTGCGGCAGATCTGCTGGCTACCCCGTTGATGAAATAACACCGGAAAGTCTTTGTTGGGCAATTATTGTAATAATTAGTTTTAAAAAGGGAATCGGCAGGTTGACCAGCCACCGATTCATCTTCGCGTTCGCGTTTGTTATTGTGCCGCTCGTAGTATATAGGCGTGAGATCGCCGTCTTGTAGTTGATTGTTGACGATTAAAGAATTAGTGAGTTAATCCGGTATTGTGTTTATTCGCCGCTGTATCACTCCTCATCCCGACTTTAAATCCGTGCGTTTAACGTGATTGTGCTCGACGCGTTATTCAGTCGTGGAAACGTCTTTTGCTTCTGGAATTCCCAAATAAATAATTTGTGCGGATGGCCGCGAGCTACTCAGACGCAATTATCCGTTATACAATTGTAATATCACCATTGCTACCTTCAAACGTCCGTCAGGCGGCCGCACATGCTCTCATCCGGGATAACCATCCGCACTTAATATACCTGGCCGATGCCTCCCAAGGAAGACAGGCTAGAGCATTGCGATATCCCTTTTACGGAAAACGATACTCCAAGCCAAGGTGACTAAATGATTTCGTCCTCTCCGCCGTTTTTGCCGAATCTTAGGGTGCTGACCTTCGGACCCCCTTGAGTACGACTATTCACGTGGCCATCTGACCGAAAAGTTAGCAGTTCGTTATAATTAGCATTAATACTTCCAATATTTATGCATATTACAGTTTCTTTTTCTTGTTCTAAATAGTTATTTAAAGTACATGTATCATTAACAATTGTTTAATTATTGATATTCACATAAATACTTTCAGTTTTTCTTCCTGTCGATTGTAGTATTATTTGATGGTCTTTGCGCGGATAAAAACGATAATGCTGACTACTTGTTAGTCTTAATTGTCGATCTGTTATCCGTTTTACGCTTGTTACCTATTGATGAGTGTGCACTATTTTACCAAAGTAGCACTGGTAATTAGATTGTATCGAGTAGTCAGTTAATTCGATGTATTTTTCTTACTTGGTTTTTGAGTACTTCGTACAATAAACTATCTTTGCTGCGTGATTAACGTTATATTTCGTATTGTATTTTTCATTGTGGTTTGAGTGATTTGGGTATTTAGTGGTATTACTATTGCATTTATTACCTGTATAATTGCCAACGCATTTGATGCACGTGGATTCATTTTTACATTTATTGCCACTCTGGCGGAGCCTCGAACTCTTGTGGCACGAATACGTATTAATGACGTCCAAAACTCAGTTTTAGCATCTAATAAATATTCTATTTTTGTTATTTCTAAATGTTTGTATAAATTAGATTTTACCTCAATTAATACACTACTTGTCTGTATCTATCACTTGAGAAAACATATAAGACTTTACATTTATTCTCAAATTAATGTATTACAATTTATTGGTTTTCTAATTTGTTCTTGTTCAATTTTAATACTATTTGATAGTTTTTTAGTTAGTGTTTTCAATTGTATTTATGTTGTCTTTATTTATGCAATTTATTAAAACTGTATTTTTATTTTTATTATATGTAATTTTTTAGTTTGCAAAGATTTATCCTTGGACAAATAATGGGCTACAACGTATTTCAAGATTAGTATTATCGTTATTATTTGTTTTTTGAACTATTTATCTTGGTTCTCTTTGTGCAGTAGGTTTAGGCATTATGGCAATCTCAGCATATGAATTTTTGAATGGCGTAATGTGGTGCATTACAAGGGTTCGTCTGAGAGCGTTGTATTAGTTGCAACACCTCAAGGAAGCCACACGCGACCCTTGTCGCCCCGCGACCACTCGAATAAAATTGTTTTACTCGTGCCCTAATACGAGGTGTGTTCAAAAAATAACGAGAATTTTCGTTTTATGAAAAAAATATTTATTTATTCATCTACATTAATGTTGTCGCCTTCAAAGTAGTCCCCTTCGGATACAATACACTTATGCCAACGCTTTTTCCAATCCTCGAAACACTTTTGAAACTCGATCTTTGTAATAGCTTTTAGCTCTTTCAGCGAATCGCTTTTAATGTCATCTATGCTTGTAAAACGACGGCCTTTTAATGTTCTCTTTATTTTTGGAAATAGAAAAAAGTCACATGGAGCCATATCTGGCGAATATGGAGGCTGAGGCATCGTTACAGTTTCGTTTTTGGCCAAAAATTCACGAACAAGCAATGAAGTGTGAGCAGGCGCATTATCGTGGTGCAAAAGCCATGAATTATTTTGCCACAAATCCGGGCGTTTTTTTCGGATTGCTTCACGCAAACGACGTTGAACTTGTAGGTAGTACTGCTTATTGATTGTTTGACCTTGTGGCAAGAATTCATAATGTACTGTGCCATTAAAATCGAAGAACACAGTGAGCATAACCTTCACATTCGACCGCACTTGTCGAGCCTTTTTCGGTCTTGGCGATCCAGAATGCCTCCACTGGGACGATTGAGCCTTAGTTTCGACATCATATCCATAAACCCATGTTTCGTCACCTGTTATAACACGTTTTAGTAGTTCTGCATCGTTATTGACTTCATTTAGCGACTCCTGAGCAACTTCCATTCGCCGCTGTTTTTGTTCGAAATTCAACAATTTTGGAACGAATTTTGCTGCCACACGTTTCATACCCAAAACATTCGAAAAAATTTGATGGCATGAGCCAACTGATATGCCAACATCATCAGCGACTTCTCTGATTGTGATTCGGCGATTGTTCATAACCATTTCTTTCACTTTTTTCACGTTTTCATCGGTTGTTGATGTGCTTGGGCGTCCGGGTCGTTCGTCATCTTCAACGTTTTCGTGGCCATCTTGGAAACGCTTATACCACTCATAATCCTTGCTTTACTCATAGCAGACTCACTATATGCCTTTGTTAACATTTGACAAACTTTACTACACTTTATTTCATTTTTTACGCAAAATTTAATACAAATTCTTTGATCCATTTTTTTTCACAAACGAAAATCGCCGAGCTCGAAATACACGTCTAACGTTAGCGGCTGCCACTTAAAAAGTAAGCAATGAATATTGCTGAAAATTTTATCGTACTTCAGGGGCATGTGTACCAACATAATAAAAAAAAATTTTATACAAGCGGACTCTCCAAACCCAAGAAATTGAAAAATTCTCGTTACTTTTTGAACACACCTCGTATAAACACTACTTTATCTTCAAATTCGCTCACCCACGCCCAGAAAAACGATGCAACAAGAGAAACCGCGCCATCTGATGGATGAAATGAAAAATTGAGCGCACATATCCCGAACATGTGTTTCCGACTGGAGGAAAACACAGGGGAAACTTGACTGAAAAATGCAGCAAAAGTGCATGCGAGCGAAACATGCAGACACGTTACACATCCAGGCATTAGCACAGAAACTCAGTGGAAGCTATCATACCTGGGACAACCAGGAAATCGTAGATAAAGCGGCAGCCGGCAATCAGTTGTGTCAGGCTGCTGCGCACCATCGACGACACTCTGAGCGCCACAAACACTGATGCTGACCACTGGCGAACATCCGGATACTCACACGCAATACACGTTCGAGCTCTATAAGGTCTAGTATATCGCTCTAGAAGGCGCTCCAGAGACCGGCAGCAGAGCCCGTTGAATACACGCGGGAGTGAGGGCGGCCATTTTGAGGCGCCGAGATAGACTGAGCGGGAGCGAGCGAGACAGACTAAACAAGAGCGAGCGAGATAGACTAAACAAGAGCAAGCGAGACAGATTGTATGAAAGCGAGCGAACTAAAATTCAAATACAATACTAATTCGAAAGCAAACTTGATGAAGAGGACACTACGAAAATGAAACCGACCTATGACTATTATATTATATGGCAAAATACGTAGCGTGCGACTTAAAATGTGTAATATACATAAGAAAAATTGGAAAATACATTCACGCAACCCCTATAATTCCCAAGGTCATTAGCGACAAGTAGTAAGTTAAATTAAGTAAACATAATTGATTGATGTAATTTGAATCTCTGACGAAGCTCGCCGGTGATGTCATGACATAATAATAATAATAATAATAATAATAATAATAATAATAATAATAATAATAATAATAATAATAATAATAATAATAATAATAATAATAATAATAATAATAATAATAATAATAATAATAATAATAATAATAATAATAATAATAATAATAATAATAATAATAATAATAATAATAATAATAATAATAATAATAATAATAATAATACGTTCAGCGATCGGTGGAAGGAGGCGAGGCTCGTTCTTATTCCAAAAGGTAGGGGTGACCCTGGCACTCCTTCGGCCTACCGGCCGTTGAGTTTACTTGACACTACTGGTAAACTCTTTGAACAATTACTCAGACCGAGACTGACGGACGCGATACAGGCCGGAGGGGGACTCTCAGATTTGCAATTCGGCTTCAGGAGGGGTCGGTCGACGATTGGAGCGATCCAAAAGGTGATTGATTCTTTCCTGGAACTAGACAGACACTGCCATGCGGCGCGACCCATTGTGCTGCTAGCGACGCTCGACATCAGAAATGCTTTTAACTCGGCCAGGTGGGTGGATATCTTGGAGGCGCTGAAAAGCAACTTTCGGATTCCACCGTACCTGGTTCGGGTTATGGAGGATTATCTGAGAAACAGACGAATAACGTACGAGACGATCGAAGGACAGGTAACGAGACAGGTCACCGCTGGGGTGGCTCAGGGGTCGATACTGGGACCCGACTTTTGGAATGGTCTATACGATAGTCTGCTTCGGCTTGGGATGCCACTCGGAGTGACCCTCGTCGCCTACGCTGATGACGTGGCGGCGGTGATCACGGAGAGATCTCCCGAGCTGGCGCAGCTGACGTTGAACCAGACCATGAGACGAGTTGGACGATGGATGACAGAACACGGACTGCAACTCGCAACAGAAAAGACGGAACTTATGCTTCTCACGAGAAGACGCATACAGACGATACTACCCATGAGAGTGGGCACATACGAAACGGAGACCAAAGGGGAAGTCAAGTACCTTGGGGTAACCCTTGATACGAAGATGACCTTCTGGCCTCACATACAGAAGACAGCCCGAAAAGCGGCAGAGAGGATAACATCCTTGAGCCGCCTGATGGCAAACACGACGGGACCGAGACCAGGAAAGCGGCGACTGCTAATGGCGACAGCTCACTCGATCCTCTTATACGGCGCGGAAATATGGGCAGATTCCTTGAAGACAAAGAAGTACTGTAAGACAATGACGATGGTACAGAGACAGGGCGCTCTGCGAATCGCTTGCTCCTACCGAACAGTCTCTGCGCAGGCTGTCCTGGTGGTGGCGAGCGTAATACCCGTGGATCTTCTTGCCTCGGAACGCAAAAGGATCTATGGGAGCAGCGCAGACATAGGACGAAAGAACGCGGCAATCGTTGAACGCGAAAGGACGATCGACATGTGGCAAGACCGATGGACAGAAGAACGAGGTAGCAAATGGACGAGACGACTGATACGGGACGTGAGACCGTGGCTTGGAAGGAATTTTGGAGATGTGAATTTTCACGTCACCCAGCTCTTGACGGGCCACGGGTACTTTCGACGGTACCTCCACAATATGAACCGAGTACGAACAGCCGACTGCAAGTATTGTGGACACGAACGAGACGACGCGGAACACACGTTTTTCGGGTGCGACTGCTGGACAAGACTCAGACGAGAACTAGAGACAACAGTTGGCAACATCACCCCCGATAACATTGTAGAGGTGATGCTGCATAAACCTGAATGGTGGCGTTTAGTCGCTACCTATACGGAAACCATACTAAGACGTAAGAACGCGGACGACTGTCTGAAGGACGACTGAGCAGACGGATTGACGCGACGTAACGACGCACGGTAAAACGATACGAACGAAGGAACACAGACAGAACCCCCAGTCAGAAGTAATATCACCATAGTCCCTGGCTGGGGGAAGGACAACAAGGAGATGGCGGTTTAGTGGGTAGGCCTGTCTTTTTTTTTTGGGGAGTCCCACATACCTCCTTAGATCAAGACTAAGGGGAATCCGCAAAAAGAATTCCGCAACTCCTTGTAAAAAAAAAAAAAAAAAATAATAATAATAATAATAATAATAGTAATACTAATAATAATAATAATGCCGGGCTGGTCCAGTGAGTGGTAACACCTCACTGGGCAAATGCTAGCTTCCAACGTCCACGACGTGCCCGGTGGAAACGTTGTCCGTCGCGTCAATGCTCTGAGCAGCAACGCTATAACGGACACGGCCAAGAGGAAGATATGGCTCACAAATGACGCAAAAGATAATGGTATTCTGCCGATGTGTCCAACCATTAATCACTCATACACATACACACACACACACTACGCAAACACTCACACACACACGCCTTCTGGCAAACCGGAGAAGTGAATGCTCGGTGACCCTATAAACGGGTCTTACCGAAAAGCGAATGGTCGGGGACTCCTATAAACGAAGTCGCCCGAAAGCGAGAGAAGGGGATATCTCTAAACGGACTCTCCCCGTGAATGAAGCCCGGTTTCGCCTATGGGCACTCACGTACACGCACACACCACAGGGGGGAACACTGAACACACAGGGTAAACATACAGGGGGGGGGACCTCAGGGGCCGTGCGCTGTCCCAGCGCGGTTCGTGGAGTCGCGACCACGAGGGACCTTCAGCACAACGGGACAAAACCAACAATATGAATATGCACAATGAAAACATTGATGTACCTCAAGTGGTAACTCCTTCTCAGGAGGAATCCACCCCGGGTTCCGATCGGGTGAAAGCCCCGGTGGCCACGGGCAGCGGCACGGATTTTGAGGGCCGCACTTTGTGCACGGGAATGGGGGGAAAGATAGGAAAAAACGACAAGAAACTCCTGGACATACCGAGACGACAGAGGACGGACAGTGGGTCAAGCGGCGGCAGCGGGGTGAGCTACGTCTCTGCCGCTGAGGGCCAAGAACCGACGACAGGACGAACACCGACAAGAACTAGTGATACACGAGACGTGACGGTACCGCTGCGGCGCATACAAGTGCCACCTGCGCGGAAAAACGAGGGCTCCGAAAAGCAGACCTCCAACACTGACGCAACCATGAAAGACGTGGACAATGACAACGGACATATGACAGAAAACCTCCAGCTGTTTCGCACGCAGCTCAGGCGCATTGATGCCGCGCTCGAAAAGATGGAGGCACGGACTAAGATACAGAGAAATATTAGTACGGACATAACGACTAGTATGGCTGTAATAAAGGAGGCGGTGGAGATTGCATGGAGTGAATGCGACCGCCTAAATCCCGTCCTGGAGTCCGTAAACGACAGGAGGACAGAAAGACAGAAAAGAAAGAGGGAGGACACGGGGGCCAGCCCTGAGCAAGCCGTGGCCTATCAAAGGGTTGCGGACGAGTCAGGCTGGACCACGGTGAACTCCGCGAACAGAAAAAAGAGGAAGTCTAAACAGAAGACTAATGACCAAACGACGGAGACGACTTCCCTCAAACAGAAGATGCAACAGACTACCCCTGTGGTGGCGCTGGGCGCGCGGAGGGAGAGGCCACTAGCTTCGACATCCGCAGCGGCGACGCCTATCCACGGGAACAAACGGCCCGAGCTGGACAAGAACCGGCCAAGTGCGGGTGGTTCCCGCCGGAAGGGGGGGACCAACGTTATACTGGTACGGCCAAACGACGGACGAACGTACGCGGATACCCTGCGCCGACTAAAGACGGAGATTAATCCCGAGGGCTCTAAAGTGAGTATCTCGGGATATCGGAAGACTAAGGACGGAGAACTCCTCATGCGCTTTCGCTGTAACGCAGACGCAAGACGGAAGTTCCAGGAGAAACTCCAGGTTACTCTTGGAAATGAGGGTAATGTACGAGACATGACACACGGACAGACACTAGAGATACTAGACCTCGACTGTGTTACAGACACGAATGATGTACAGAACGCATTGAAACGAGAAACAGGACAAGATGCGGACTTTAGGATCCACATTTTCGGACCGAATAAACACGACGTTTGTATGGCAGTGTTCGAAGCAGACAGAGACACGGCCCACAAACTGCTCAAGAAGGGCAGAATCAAGATCGGCTGGGTCAACTGTCGGCTGAGAGAAAGATTGACGGTCCCGAGGTGCTACCGGTGCCTCGGATACGGACATAGACGAACGGACTGCACAGGACCTGACAGAGGACAGTGCTGTTGGAGGTGCGGGGGGACCGGCCATGTCGGGAGAGCCTGCCCCACCAAACAGCCGACGTGCTTCCTATGTTCCGAGGCGCGTGCAACGGAGAGGGCGCACGTCCCGGGAACGGGAGCGTGCGCGGCCTACCGGGCAGCGCTGGAGGAGTGCCGGAAGCAGACACGACAATGACAGGAATCTTACAAGGAAACCTGCGTAGGTGCGAGGCAGCCCAGCTGCTTATATCACAGACAGCGAAGGAACGAAACGTAGACATACTGATACTGAGCGAGCAACTGTGGGACTTACGAGAACAGGACGGCTGGTTCTCGAATACCCTCGGTACGTCGGCCATATGGGTCAAAGGCAAACCGGCTAGGAGAATACAAGCGTCTGGCAGGGGGGAAGATTACGCGTGGGTGAGGGTAGATTCCGTCACCTACGTTAGCGTATATTTGACCCCAAACTGCACGATGTCAGTGTACGAGGAAAAAGTCGGTAAGCTGGAAGACGCCCTCACAGGTCTCCCGGGTGACTTTGTCGTTGCGGGAGACATGAACGCGAGAGCGGTCGAGTGGGGTATGACAACGACGGACAAACGAGGAAGACTGCTTCTGGAAATGGCCGCAAGGCTTGATCTGGTAGTGGTCAACCAAGGGGACGACAACGACCTATAGACGACCGGGCTTCGGATACTCAATACCCTATGTGACGATGACGTCAGACAGGATCTCGTCGCGGATAAGAGGATGGCAGGTGACCGAGGACTATACAGCCAGCGATCATCAGCACATCGTCTTTGAGGTGACAAATCAATCGACGAACATACGAAACGGACAAACTAGAGACAGGACTTCAACGTATTGGAACTTACGACGACAAGATAGAGATCTGTTTGACAAACTGCTAAGGGAAGCACCGTTACCCGCCGAGTCTGTCCCGGCAGAGCTTGGTCTGCGGGAGCGTGCCGAATGGATAACGGACAAGACAACGGAACTGATAACGGAACTGTGCGACGCCACGATGACTCGACGCAAGGGCCGAACACACAAACGAGCAATGTACTGGTGGACGGACGAGATTGGCCTCCTCCGTGGGGAATGCATTGCCTGCCGCCGGAGGATGAACCGCGCACGGAAAAAGAGCAGACCAGACGCGGACGAACTATCGACAGCGTACAAGATGGCACGTAAGAGACTGACTACTAAAATAAAGGACAGTAAAAACCGATGCGCTAGACAGTTGTGTGAAGAAGTGGAGCGGGGCCCCTGGGGACTTGGCTACAAGATTGTGACCAAGAAATTGGGGGCCCTTGGCCCTTCTGAACCAAAAGACAAAGACACCATGAAAGCAATAGTAGATGGACTTTTCCCAAACCAACCAGAGACGGAAGAAATGACGAACGAACAAGAGACGACAGTGCCAGAGTTTGTCGGGGCAGAGCTTATTAAGGCTGTGTCCACGATCAAGCCTGGTAAGGCACCCGGACCAGACGGTATACCGGGAGAGATCCTCCAGCAGATCGTGAGCGTACGTCCAGGACTCCTCCTGGATAAGTATAACGCGGTCTTACGTGCGGGCATCTTTCCCAGACGATGGAAGACTGCTAGACTGGTTCTCCTGCATAAAGGAAAAAGAGAGCCGAATAGTCCGTCTTCCTATAGGCCCCTGAGTCTTCTAGACACAGCGGGTAAACTTTACGAAGCGTTATTGAAACCAAGACTGACGAACGCGGTAACTGCAAACGGAGGACTTGCAGGAAACCAGTACGGATTCAGACGGGGCTGCTCAACTATAGGGGCGATTCGACAAGTGACCGACGCCTTTCGGCGGACGAGGCTCGTGTGCTACGGAGCGAGGCCAATAGTACTTCTCGCGACTCTTGATGTCAGGAATGCCTTCAACGCCGCTCGGTGGGAGGATATTCTGGAGGCCCTACAAACTTTCAGGGTTCCCGAATACCGGATGCGGGTGATGAGGGAGTACCTACACGACAGATGGATTCGATACGAGACGACCGACAGAACAGTGACCAGACGAATAACAGCAGGAGTCGCCCAAGGCTCAATCCTTGGACCCGACTTCTGGAACATACTGTACGACGCACTACTAAGACTACCGATGCCACCGGGGGTGGAGCTGATTGCCTACGCCGATGATGTGGCTGTGGTGATAATAGCCCGTACCCCGGAGCTGGCGCAAATGCTGCTGAACCGCGCGATGTTACGAATCAATAGATGGATGACTGAACGCGGACTTAGCCTTGCCCTGGCCAAGACAGAACTCATCCTTCTGACGGGAAGCAGGATTAATACCCTGATTCCCATGACAGTCGGAGAGGTATCGCTGCGGACCAGTGGGGCGGTCGAGTATCTGGGGGTGACTCTAGATACGAAGATGACCTTCTGGCCGCACATACAACAGACAGCGAGGAAGGCGGCAGAGAGGACTTCCGCTCTCAGTCGTCTTATGGCAAATACATTTGGACCGAGACAATGGAAGAGACGACTACTGATGACAACGACCCACTCGATCATGCTCTACGGGGCGGAGGTGTGGGCCGACGCGTTGGGGGTCAAGAAATACTGTAAACGACTGACAAACGTACAAAGACAGGGAGCACTGAGGATAGCCTGCGCCTACAGGACAGTCTCGGCTGAGGCTGTCCTGGTGGTGGCGGGGGTTATCCCGATAAACATGCTCGCCAGAGAGCGGAAACGCGTGTACGAACGAAACAGCGACATGACCAGAACGGAAGCTGCCCAGGACGAAAGAACTAGGACGATGACGGACTGGAACAAACAATGGAGGATGAGCACGAACGGAGCATGGACTAGACGACTCATTGACGACCTGAGACCGTGGACGGAGAGGCATTTTGGGGAAGTGAATTTTTACCTGACCCAGTTTCTTACCGGCCACGGGTACTTCAGGAAATATCTGTTTGACAGAAACAAAGTTAACAGCGCCGACTGTAAATACTGTGGATACAAATGTGATGACGCAGAGCATACATTTTTCAAATGCTCACACTGGAACGACGAAAGGCAAAGACTGGAGACGACACTTGGAAACATCACGCCCAACAACATTGTGGCAAAGATGCTACAAGACAAAGACTACTGGACGGTAACGGCAACGTACGTTGAGACTATCCTACGAGGGAAAAAGGCGGACGGTTGCCTGGAAGTCGAGTGTTAGACGAGAAGAATGCGGGAGTAAATGGTATGAACAAATGGATGAATGTGAATAAACGGACGTAACGAAACGATACAGGACCCGTGGACAACGAGAGGACTTGACGCGGTTCTCCAGCGGGAAGTAATGCTTACGCGGTTCCCCGCTGGAGAATGGTGTAGGTGGACTTTACTACTCTTCCCCGGATGGTTTACCCTCCGGTTGAAGAGAAGCGGGATTTGGGCGGTCAGCTGGTCTTCGACGACCCGGAGGCTCCTTGCGTTCGATTGATAGATCGCTTGAAACAGCCCGGTCTGAGAGGATCAGCGAGTCACGTCACACGGCGAGTGAACTGCCATCACACTCCAACCGTTATGGTCTATGAGGATTTATCCCGTTTTTTACCCCTATAAAAAAAAAATAATACTAATAATAATGACAATGCCGGGCTGGTCCATTGAGTGGTAACATCTCACCTGGCAAATGCTAGCTTCCAACGTCCACGACGTGCCACAATACTGGTGGAAGGACGAAATAGCCGAGCTACGCAAGATATGCTTGGCAAATCGGCGACGTGCGACGAGGGCTGGAGGTGGACCCGAAAGGGAAAACCTTCAGGCCGCGTACAAGACAACACGAAAGACGTTGACGCGAGCAATACAAGACAGCAAGACACGATGCTGGAGGAAGCTCTGCGAGGGGGGAACGAGGATCCCTGGGGAACAGGATACAAAATTGTGACCGGCAAACTAGGAGTCCGAGTTGCCCCCGAACTCAAAGATGCCGAAACAACAGTACGGATCGTTAACGAACTATTTCCGATGCATCCGATTCGGAAGAACGTGACGGACGACGCTGACGCATCGGCGCCCCCCGTCTTTGCCGCTGAGAACCTCATCAGAGCAGAGAATGCAATGAAGACGGGCAAGACCCCGGGACCAGACGGAATACCAGCCGAGATTCTCCGGCTCGTGGCTCGTCTACGGCCGGAGATACTTCTCGACCTGTACAATACGTGCTTGACGAGAGTCAAGTTCGATCAAATGTAAAGGTTTGGCTTACAGTTTTCTTTGACTGCAGGGGCGTGGTGCATCATGAGTTCTTGCCACAGGGTAGAACAGTAAATAAGGAATATTACCTGCAAGTTATGCGCAATTTGCGCGAAGCAATCCGACAGAAACGTCCGAATTTGTGGAAAAATAAAAATTGGCTTTTGCACCATGATAACGCCCCTGCTCACACATCGTTGCTTGTGCGCGAATTTTTGGCTAAAACCAACACAGTAACAATGCCACAGGCACCGTATTCCCCAGATCTGGCCCCGGTGACTTCTTCTTGTTCCCAAAACTGAAGAGGCCCATGAAAGGACGGCGTTTTGCCACGATTGAGGAGATAAAGACGGCATCGAAGGATGAACTAAACAAGATCACAAAAAATGATTTTTTGAAATGCTTTGAGGATTGGAAAAAGCGTTGGCACAAGTACATTATATCCGAGGGGGATTACTTTGAAGGAGATAAAATAAAAATTGATGAATAAATAAATATTTTTTGAGAAAAATAAAAATTCACCTTACTTTTTGATCACACCTCGTATGACGCATACAGACGATACTACCCATGAGAGTGGGTACATACGAAACGGAGACCAAGGGGGAAGTCAAGTACCTTGGGGTAACCCTCGATACGAAGATGACCTTCTGGCCTCACATACAGAAGACAGCCCGAAAAGCGGCAGAGAGGATAGCATCTTTGAGCCGCCTGATGGTAAACACGACGAGACCGAGACCAGGAAAGCGGCGACTGCTAATGGTGACAGCTCACTCGATCCTCTTATACGGCGCGGAAATATGGGCAGATTCCTTGAAGACAAAGAAGTACTGTAAGACAATAACGATGGTACAGAGACAGGGCGCTCTGCGAATCGCTTGCTCCTACCGAACAGTCTCTGCGCAGGCTATCCTGGTGGTGGCGAGCGTAATACCCGTGGATCTTCTTGCCTCTGAACGCAAAAGGATCTATGGGAGCAGCGCAGACATAGGACGAAAGAATGCGGCAATCGTTGAACGCGAAAGGACGATCGACATGTGGCAAGACCGATGGACAGAAGAACGAGGTTGCAAATGGACGAGACGACTGATACGGGACGTGAGGCCGTGGCTCGGAAGTAATTTTGGTGATGTGAATTTTCACGTCACCCAGCTCTTGACGGGCCATGGGTACTTTCGACGGTACCTCCACAATATGAACAGAGTACGAACACCCGACTGCAAGTATTGTGGACACGAACGAGACGACGCGGAACACACGTTTTTCGGGTGCGACCGCTGGACAAGACTCAGACGAGAACTAGAGACAACATTTGGCAACATCACCCTCGATAACATTGTAGAGGTGATGCTGCATAAACCCGAATGGTGGCGTTTAGTCGCTACCTATACGGAAACCATACTAAGACGTAAGAACGCGGAAGACTGTCTGAAGAACGACTGAGCAGACGGATTGACGCGACGTAACGACGCACGGTGAAACGATACGAATGAACGAACACAGACAGAACCCCCAGTCAGAAGTAATAACAACATAGTCCCTGGCTGGGGGAAGGACAACAAGGAGATGGCGATTTAGTGGGTAGGCCTGTCTTTTTTTTTTTTTGGGGGAGTCCCACATACCTCCTTAGATCAAGACTAAGGGAATCCGCAAAAAGGATTCCGCAACTCCTTGTAAAAAAAAAAAAAAAAAAAAATAATGACAATAAGCAAATTAGAATAAAATCTGATTTCCGTCAGCACCGAAAAATTTTTATATGTTATCATTTCCATGATTTGTCCATTTTCTGTTTGTTTTTCGTGTATGATTTCATTTATGTAGAGAAGGGTCGGGCGGCTCCGAACTGTATGATGTCATGATGACGAATATTATGTACAAAAACTTATTAGATACTTTATTATAAATTAGTTCAGGAACAAGGTCAGTTATAAGCAATAGCATAAACTCCTGAACAGATTCCTAAATTGTTATATTACTACGCACTTTAAATATGCATTGAGAATCTTGAAATATTTATATGGCACTAAATATTTGAAATTATGTTATAATACAATTGAAAATTGCAAGATTATTGATTGTTATGTAGACGCAAATTGCGCAGGCAATAACATAAATATGTTAAAAAGTTAACTACAGGGTACGCGATTAGATTGTATGGAAACTTGATTTATTGGTCACAACAAAAACTAGAATGTATTACAAAAACATTAACTTATGCTGAATATGTAGCATTGTCAGAGTTGGTGGCTGAAGGGAAATATATAAGAAAGTTGTCAAACATTTTTGAGTTCGAAATGGAAAAACCGATTAAGATTTATAAGGATAATTCAGGTGTGATAAACATTGCAAAGCATGGCAACTACCAAAAAACACTGAAATTCATTATCACTATGAGCATGAAAGTGTAGAACAACAGTTAATTGATATTGTTAAAGTAGATTCTGACAGTAATGTAGCAGATATATTTACAAAAACCCTTTATTGATACTTTTATCATAGTATAAAGGTAAGAATGTGTATTGTGAATAATACCTTTATGCCTTTATACGATAAATCAGTAAGGTAGCGTCCGTCATTTTGGTCGTAGTCACAGAACTCTTGTCAAGTGTATTACGAAAGTTTTCCTTACTTTAAGATAATACTACATTTATTTAAACTGTTCACTCTTTATTTAACTCTTTATTATTAATTAAGCAAACATTAACAATAATAAATCATGAGACTATTCTTAAATCATAATCTTCGATTATAGATTTTTGATTTATCATTTCGTACAATGCTTTCGTCTTTGCCTGTATTATTTTGCTTTGCTGTCTTTTATTCTTATGCCGTTTAAAATTTCTAGTATTTAGTCTTCTGATTTTATGATTAATTTTCTTATAACAACCAATACAAAAAAAGAAGTTTACAATAATATTCTAGTTCAAAGAACCAAGTTAGTTAACACTATCTTTTATCATTTAATTGAAGTAATACGTTATGAAATAAATGCCATTTTGATAAATAAAACAAAAAATGTTGGATTGTCGAGACTCATGAAAAATTGTCTCTCACTCAATCCGAGTCAAAATTCAGTTTATCAAAATACAGGTTTGACAGGTGATTAAGATAATGTGACAATAATAAATTATGAAAGTTACTTTAATGATACTGTATCTTTTAGCATGCTGTTTGATTCTACTGAAGATTATCGAGAAATTGTGATCAATGTTAAGCATTAATTTATAATAAAATCAAGAAATGACTTGAATGCTGCATCGTCAAAGCCCAAGTCAACCTGATTCTTATAAAAGTAATGTATCTATTGATATGTAGATATTTTAAAAAAATTTATAATTGTAAGTAAATATATTATAAAATAGAGAAAATTAAAACATCAGGCGTAGTTGACAGTTCAATTTATTTGGAAAATTTAACCATCAATTGTGTCTGACAATTTACTTTATTTGTATGATTTTCTATGAATGATTTACAATCGAAAAATTATTAAGCAATAAAATTTTATAATTTGAAAATGATTTAATTATACTAAAATACTATTTTTATTTTTATAGGTAAAGTATGTTATTTAAATATACCTTGAGAAAATCAGCATCCCAAGAACTTATATCATCTGTTCGTTTTTCTTTATTTTCATCGTCTTCTGGGGGCGGTGGATCATCTTTGTGATATGTTGCCCATTGAATTACTTTTCGTAATATAGCAGAGTTAACATTTGGCAAGGGAACAACTTCTTCTTCATCTTCGTCCATACCAAGATCTTCTAACATTGTTTTTATAGTGACGGAACATTTTGCTATATCCACATCAACTTCAAATACTTCTCCATCCGAACTTTGTAACTTTATATTTGGCATCTAAAGAATAAGAAAATTCAATTTTTTAACATAATATGTGATAAAATTTTTCGACACTTTTAGTTCGACTGTTTTAAATATAATGTATACAGGGTGTCCCATTTTAAAGGAACCACCACGAAATTTTCGACGGTTGGCGTTGTACAAAAAAATTGTTCAGACAACAGTTGTTTGGGACAATGGGGGCAACCGTTTTGTGAAATCCGATTTGATCTTGAGATTCATTTTCAAGGTCATTTGAAGGTCAAAGTCATTTTTTGAATAGGAGCCCATATTTTTGATCGCGGATTCAGAAAGAGCGAAAAATTCTACGTTCAGATAACGTATTATGTATGGGGTGCGGTTAACCCCCCCCTCGTCTAAGGTCATGTAGGGGTCAAATTTATGATTTTCTTCATCTATGCGTAGGGATGATCGGGCAAGAGTATGGTTAATTGTAATAACCCAATAACTCGATAACCCAAATAACCCAATAATCCAATAACCCGATAACTTCAATAATTCAATAACCCCAATATCCGAAAAAAATTGTAGGGTCAAACAACAGTGATCTTGAGCTTAAACTTCAGGTTGATTTTCAAAGTCGACTTCATGTATTCAAAGCCTTCATGAGAAGTGTCATTTTCCATTTTGTGGGATAACATGTTACTTCCATTCTTTTTTCTAGTTTCAACTAAATTGTTTAATAACACTTTTTTAGTATTATTTATGACAATAGTGATTCGCGAACAGTCCTTCTCAGGATAGTTCAAGTGTAATTTTCTTAGTCGACTTAAAAGGAGGGAATATGCCGGATTATTCGAGAAACGAAATTGTTGATATTCTGTTGTCTCTCGGGGCATGTCAAGGCCGATATCATGCTGCGGCAAGGTATTACCGCCAAAATTACCCAGGGAGGCTTCACTACCCGAACCACGTGAGAATCCGAATCATCTAGCAAAGAGAGACACGTCGATCCCGAATACGCAGAAATCGTCGTCACATTATGATGCCGAACAACGATGATCCACGAATTCTCGTCGTTTTGGCAATGGTTGATTTGGATCATCATATCTCGTTGCGTGAAATTCAGAGACGTACTGGAATCCTAAGATTAATAGCCGCTAGATTTTTGCAGCTGTACAGATTTCATCCGTATCACATAATTTTGATTCAAGTTTGGTGCGGTATAATAAATGGTTATCTGATAGGACCTTATTTTTTCGATGGGAATGTCAACGGTGCAGCATATCTTGATTTCCTGCAGAGTGAATTACCAGAATTATTGGAAGATGTGGACTTGGAAACCAGAAGACGATTATGGCTTCAACAGGATGGTGCACCGTGTCATCGCTCACTAATGGTTCGTCACTTCTTGAACCAGCGATACCGAAGACGATGGATAGGCATTGGTAGTGAGATTACTGAGTGGTGTCCAAGATCACCAGATCTGACAAGTCCAGATTTCTTTTTATGGGGCTATTTGAAAAATGTTGTTTATGCACAGCAACCAACAACACAGCAAGATATGATGTAACGCATCATACAAGCTTGCAGAGCTATTCTGCGTCACGTTTTGATGTCCACAGTTAAAAATTTTGAACGTAGAATTCAACACTGCATAAATTTGAACGGGGGTATTTTTGAACATCTTATCAGATAAATGTTTGTGTTACAATCTTGACCATAACTCTATCTGTAGTCAACGTCTTGTCTTGATCGGCTGAGCATTCCCACCTTGCCTTCATTAGCTGGGTAATCAATACTTTGTCTTCAGTGGCCGGGTAATCGATACTTTACCTTCATTGGCTGGGTAATCAATACCTTGCCTTCACTGGCTGGGTAATCAATACCTAGCCTTCATTGGCTGGGTAATGAATACCTTGTCTTCAGTGGCTGGGTAATCGATACTTCACCTTCATTGGCTGGGTAATCAATACCTTGCCTTCACTGGCTGGGTAATCAATACCTAGCCTTCATTGGCTGAATAATCAATACCTTGCCTTCATTGGCTGGGTAATCAATACCTTGCCTTCACTGGCTGGGTAATCAATACCTTGCCTTCACTGGCTGGGTAATCAATACCTTATTAACCTCACCCTTGCCCCGGTGGGATGGGGGGGGGGGGGGTGAACCACTCCCTCAACATAATACTTTATCTAAACGTAGAATTTCCCGCTCTTTTCGAATCCGGGATAAAAAATGGGGGTCCTTATTCAAAATATCTCTTGGTTATTGGGTAATTGGGGTTATCGATTTATAGGGTATTGGAGTTATTGGGTTATTACAATTAACCTTATCCTTGCCCGATCATCCCTGTGCATAGATGAAGAAAATCATAAATTTGACCCCTACATGACCTTAGGCGAGAGGGGGGGGTTGACCGCACCTCACACATAATACGTTAGCTGAACGTAGAATTTTCCGCTTTTTCCGAATCCGGGATCAAAAATATGGGTTCCTATTCAAAAAATGTCTTTAATCTTCAAATGACCTTGAAAATGAATCTCAAGGTCAAATTGGATTTCACAGAAAGGTTGCCCCCATTGTCCCAAACAACTATTGTCTGAACAATTATTTTGTACAACGGCAACCGTCGAAAATTTCGGGGTGGTTCCTTTAAAATGGGACACCCTGTATATTATGGAAGCTTTTTAACATAAATGCTTTCAATGTAAAATATATTGTTTATCGGAAAGTATAAATATTAAGTTTAACATACTGTCACCATTTTTGAAAGTCTCGTTTCACATTTTAACCATTCAAGTTAGGGAAATTTTTGTTAGTCATACGAATCTTTTAAAAGATAAGAAGATTTTCAAGTTAAGAAATCCGTACGTACATGCATTTGTGAGTGTATATATTGCGGATGATATTTTCACGATAAATCAAAATCATCTAAAAAGCTTAATAATGAATGATACTGCAATAAGCTTCGTTCTCTTAGATGTAGAAAACATTTACCTATTATTTTTAGGTAGTGGTATCAATTTAACTATCTTTAGGACGGTACATTCCGTTAAAAAAAAAAACTAGTTATGTGACTTCGAAAGGCTCTCATTTTCTTCTCCCAAATAAATATTTAACATAAACTCACTTTCAAAAAATTATATATACAACAATTTTATAACCTTTGAAAAAACTATTTTATTGTCAAATTTACAAGCAATTTTTTCATATAACCAATTTTTTTTTCATTTTCTTTACCAAATTATCGTATAAAGAATCTGTAGTAAATCACATTCACATCTTTATTGAGATGTAAGTTAAAATTCTAAAAAGGACTGTTCCTAAAATTAAACCGAAATTATTTTTTTATGATTGATTCCTTAGATAGGAAGATTTTTCATGTCCACATCAATATTAGCTAATTAATGTTAATATTGCCCAAAAAAAAAACTTATTTATTTGGACTAATTATGCTTAATAACTTCCACCATATACTATAACGAGTCACATTCTCGTTATGTCTCTCTCTCCCTGCGGCCAGTCTATTTATTACTCATATTTATACCTTACCATGCATTATAATAATTTGTAATTTGTAGCGCAGTTGAAATGTCAGCTAACAAGGGAAGGGTCGAGCCCTACGATCTATACCATCGATAGTCCTTAGCGCGGATGTCGCGGAGAGACCGCGATCGCAAAGGGGAGAGAGAAAGAGAGCGCGCAATGAGCAGTTGGCATGCGAGCCGAGACCGGTACGGACGCTAGCTTAATCTGACAGCAACATCTTTTTTGCGTTACGAGAGATTACGGAGGAGTAAGCGAGTACGCAGTGGCGATTATACAAGCCCGAAGATTGCCAGTGATAAGCGAAGACACACAGTGGATGCTGACAGGAATTCCGTCAGCTATAAAGCTTGGAAGCGAGGACGCCCGCGCGAACGTAGACTAGGAGTAAGCGTGGTCGCGATCTATTGTACGCGCGTTTCTATCGTTCTAACAACCGACGACAACAACTGTAAGTGCCTACTCGATTCTTTTCTCTCTCCTTTGGCTCCCTCTCTCTTTCCTATTGCTTGCGAATCACATTCGTTGCTTTAGCTTTTCGCCCAACCTACGCACTCTGTCATTTTGCTCGGCATTGCGTCTTGCCTCGAGCCGCTTTAAGCGAATTTGTCGTCCGATCTTGCTCGGTTGCTGACAAGATCGGTGCGTTGCGTTTTGTTGTTGCCTCGTTCGCTGCCGCTCACATTTCGTCAACACGCGCGCTTGCATGTACTCGTGAGTGCCTAAATACATAATTCATTTTTACTAAAATCCGCAGTGTCTTATTCCGATACACCTGCCTTATTGCATAACCACTTCGCAGCGAGACTCTTTAGGTTGTCTCTCGCCAAGTAACCTGTAGCTCACGATACTCTCTGCGGGCCGAATTTCTACGTAAGAAAGGAGGCAAGCTGATGCAGCTGGATCCAGGCACTGTTCGCGCTGGCGCACAGGGTCGCTTTGGATAGCGCACTTCGCTTTATTAAAATATTAATCTGCGAGAATTATTTATTATATAGCTGATTTAGCCCGAAAAGAGCTCGAGCTAAAACCCCGTTATAATACACAAAAAAAATCCAATCTAGTAGATAAGAAACGGCGTTTATCAAGCAAAATGTCATTATTAAGGCATGCCCATTCTTTAGATTTTGCTGAAAATATTTTAGTTATATAAAAAAATTCACAAATTTTCTAATTCATATATCTTAATACTATTTGGTAAGTGTAGTTAACATATCCGTTAAAAAAAAATATGGATATAATGGCTTTCGTTTGATTTTATTAACCATTAACCCAACCCTTTCAGGGGCACTTTTTTCTGGTGCACTTATCCCAAACCCGAAAGTATATATAAAGGTTTTCGAGGTCGAATTTGAAGCCCGATTTTCAAACTTCAAAATGGATCCAATATGGCAGACAAATTTTCAAACTGAAGCTTATATGAATTAAAATTTGTGTAACTGGGTTTTTCGGATCGCTGATTACAAATCTGGAGTCCAATTTTCAACATTCCAAATGGAGATGCGTAATGAGCAAGCCCATAAATACCCTTATACCATCTTTCAAATGAAATACTCAGAAAACCGCAATTCTAACCTAAAATACTCGCCATATTAGATTTTTCAAATTCTGATACCGGATTCGTGATCAGTCCCTTCAAAAGCCCTTTTATACACATTTTTCATATAATTATCTTGATAATTCTGTCCAAGACCGAATTTTTTTAAAAAAACTGAAAATTTTCCGTCTTCGATTGTTTATAAATAATTGAATAAATAAATTTTCAAATTTTTAATCGAAACATTACGAAGCCTAAGTACTAATGATGATATAGAAATTTATTCAAGAGCGATTGAGCTCAAAACGGTTGCAGTATGAATAGAAAACTGAAAAAATTTAGGTGTATCATATCTGATACGCTGCCCCTGAAAGGGTTAAAAGTTGTCCATAATTTTTTTATAATATAAAACCTTAAAATTTAATCGCATAAACATAATCTCCAAAGAGTAAGAAATCTCTCTGTTGATAGGAAATAATATTGGATTGACATTAATTCAAATATTTATGATCATAAAAGCGATTTCTTCAACTAAATTCTCAACCGACATGACATTTATATGGTGTATGACAAAAATGTAAACAATTTTAACTTTGTAAGAATGTATGCATTTCTCTGCTTAGTCATTTTTGTTACCTAATAACTCATTAAATCTTACAATCAGTTGCTAATGAAAGTTAGTTATTATTATAACGAGTGCGATCGCTACTTGTTATTTCTCTCTCCCAGGTCTCAATTCATATTATTATATATCCATACATACTGTATTCCTAGTATGCTTTTTTCGACAGCTGGCGTGCAAACTAAGTAAAAGATCTGGTGCAAGAGAGAGAGAGAGAGAGAGAGAGAGAGAAACACGCGCGAGTTTTGCCCACGTGCGCGAGCGGAGAGAGAGGCACTTTCTGAGCACGTGTGAGAGAGAGGTGCGCCGCGGAGAAAGTGGTTTGTTTTTCTGCTGGTCTACTAGAAGAATAGATAGAAAAATACATAGAAAAACCATTCAAACGGAATTTGAAAGCTTAATTGAAAAAGAATAGAGGAAAAATATACTGATTGAAACGATTTGAATATATGACCTTCAAAATCAAAGTCAAATTTTTAAATTTCTTGATGTTTTACATTAATTGTAAAATTAGACTTAGATCCGACCTTTTTTGCTATATGTTATATTTTTTTTCTTAAAAGTAGAGTGAAGAGCAAAGAATGGCATTAAAAAAATTGAAAATTGGCTGAGCTAGAATTTTTCCATATTGGGATGTTTTTCAAACTTAAAAAAAATAATTACACATTTCTGTAGCTTCTAGAGAGATAAAATTTTGCACAGAGACTTCTTTTTGCGTATACTATTGTAACAAAAATCAGTGGCATTAAGTTTGAATATATACGGATATTCATAAAAAATTCATTAACCAAGTTTCAACAATATAATTTCAATTTTATCGAATTATAATTTTTACACTCATGAATACAAATGTTGCACAGAATATTAATTTATTGTGTTTATCGAAGAACTGTATAAGAATTAGATATTATAATTTTTATAATTATTGTTATATTCGAGTAGTGAATGGGAATCGTAGTATAGAAAAAAATTAATAGTGAATCGAAATCTGAAGTTAGCAGTAGAAAAGAAGTAATTCTAGAATGAATATTCGAATAATTAATTCTTTATATATATTTATACTTTATTTAGAAAAACTAAAAACATTAATTGGAAAGATGTAAAAAAAATTTAATTCACAAATTAAACTGAAAAATTTTCCAAGGGTAATTAATTCACTCATTGAATTGAACATTTCAAAACCAATTTTCTAGAATAATAATCTGTTTTCCAAAAAATACTCAGATCAGTTAAGTTTCACAATTTTCATATTAGTAATGATAATCCCGAGTATCTACTATGTCTTTTACACAATTTTTATGAATATATTCGATTAAAGAGATGGCCTTTTGCAAATAGTAAAACGTTTCGCATTCGCAATTTTTCCCAATGCAGTATGAGTTTGGATCAATGATGATAATAGTTTTCGAGGTCAACCTGCTAAGAATTCCCGAATACGTCCGCGTCCTAATGCAGGAAAAAAGCGAAAGGCAACAGAAGATGTTTCCGAACGGTCAGTATATAGGCGAGCTCATGAATTATTCAAATAATCAGAGTACAACATTCGTGTTATACAATTAGCAGCTATGCTAATTGTATAACACGAATGTCAGTAGCGTGCGTGAATGTAATAAAAATAAAAATTCAAGTTGAAATAAAGAATCAGCTGAAGATAATTTGAGTATGAATCACCATACTAATGAAAGTGCAGCAGTATTTTATCTTGAGAATAACTACACTACAAATAGATATAAAAGTTTAATTTAGGATACAACATTCAGAAATTGTAAGACTTATCCTTCATATGAAATAGTAAGAAAGGCTATGGAGGAGTCTTTACTAAGAATTTATAAAAAATATGAAATTGAAATTGTTGTTTTGTTCCAAGATATGCTGAACAGATCTGTAGAGAGGTTGTGTAAAAGTGAGCTGGAATGATGTGAAGATTTGAATTGTTTATTACTGACAACAACTCTAGGTTTCGATAGCTCGTCTGGGCACGAAAATCCTCATTAAAAATATGCGAATAGTAGTAATGAAAACGTTAATCCTCAACAGTCATTATTTTTAAGATCAGTTATTGTAATATCCTTAACCAATTCTAGATCTGAAGGTTTAAGCAGGATCAATCCAACTTCTCAAAGTATCAGATTTTGTCGACCACTGCGGTCTACACTTGAAAAAGAAGATAATACAACCTCTATTCGTGAATACAAACATTTTTTAAAGGAAATTAAATTTCTTAAACGTCATACATTAGAGCTGTCAAATAAAACATTGCATTTCATGTTTATGAAATCTTTTTTGATGGTAAATGTTTAAGCACAATTTTTGTCAATAAAGCGAGTTCCAGATGTCCTATATGTAAACTGACAGTACATAGTTGTAAAAATTTTAACTATGCAGTTTAGTAATCTAGTTAGTGATATATTTATCAAATCAGATGATTCAGCTTTGCGATATGGATTAAGTCTACAGCATTGCGAAATCAACATATTCGAATACTTTCTAAAATTGTCGTATCAACATTTTCAAGAAGATTTGTGAAATATAGTCGAAAGCAAGAGTAATAAGTTTGAATCTCTAATTAGTAAAGTAATATAGATTAATTTAATTAGTATGCATTAATTTCTCAATTTCATTATTTTAGCGGAATATGAAAATCAGCAAACTCTTATAAGAAGATAACTTATTAAGAAATTCGGAATAAAAATTTATCAAGACTTTCAGGGACATGAAACTAGAAATACTGGTAATCTAGTATAAAGGTGTTACAAACAGCATGAAAAATTTGCCCTCGCTCTTGGCATAAGTCATCGGTTAGTAGAGAGAATTTGTCGAATTTTATCAGCTTTTAAAAGTAATATAATACTGAATCTTCCGAGACTACAAATGCTTGGTCGCAAGACTTATGGGCAAATCCCAGAAACTTTTGATTTTTGTGTTACTCGCTTCTACAGCTGCGTAGACATGAGTTTGGTCAAGTTGTAATGGCTTAAATTGAAAGGTCTGCAACGTGTGTATCAGGAAAAAAAAATTATTTGTTCAATAATAACCTTTGCATGCAATTCTGAAGGTCAAAAATCCAAAAAGTCGGAATATTGATGAATTTTGCATGTTACTTTGCAAAAAAAGAAATTTCGAATTGCTGTAAAACGTGGAGCATTGTTTGAATTCTATTGAAACTTTTAGAAGTTGTTCTATGTACTATACCCTTGAAGAAATATCTTCATTTTTTCATGTGCCCTTAATAAAAAATAAATGGGAGTAGCTACAAGTTATGTTACTGGTTTTTTGCCGAATTTGATAATTGTCGATTTTCGCTTATAGCGATTGGAGCATTGAATGAATCATAATATAACAAATTTTTATGTTTAATTGATGCTTAAGTAAAGCTATTTATGTGCCAAAAAAGTGTGTGCTCGTTAAAACTAGCTTTTTAATCGATGTCAAAGATCGAAATATCTCGCGAAACTTTTTTCCACTATCGTCATATTTTAGTAGCACAAAAATAGTAACATGTTAAAACCGTCGACGATCACTGTGCTCTATTTAATATCACCAGTGGAAGCTTATAACAAAATGCTAACTTGATCACTCTTTTTATTAAAAGAATAGGGCTATTATAAATTTTAATGTCAAAAATCATGGGTATCAACTTTTTTATATTAGTGATTAGAACATTGTAGATTAATTTTACATGTTTTAAATATCTATATTTTGTGTTCTATAATGAAAAATAAGTATAAATAATTAAATTAATAGATTGATAATAATGAACATAATAAATTATTATTAATAATTAAAATAATTAATTATACATGAATAAATGAAAAGTTCATATCTGTATTGTTGAAAATATTATGTCGATGACAAGACTATTCTATTTAAAAGTTTAGTAGATTCGAATTTGTAAATATAGTCTGTTTATCAGAATCATTTCCAACATTATTGTTAATGAGTGGTGTGTGTGTGTATATGTGTAAGTGTAAGCATGTGTTTGTGTACAAATAGGTATGTATTATATGTCGAGAAATACAGAAATATATGTAATATTTTGAGTACTATTATATTGTTAATGGAGAAAGGGTTGCAGCTGGTGGAGCATTGTATAAAAAATTAAGCACAACCATTCTATCAATTCTTACACTAGTTCCTGTGATCCTGACCAAATTTCACAGGTGTGCTCCAAAAATTGGCCAATTCTACTTTTTTTGACCAAAAATCAAAAGTTTTTGGGATTTGCCCTTATAGAATTTGCTATGAAACGTATCCATGGGCTCGTATGTGTTCTACGATGCATAAAATGCTAATTCATAGATCTGAAATAGCCGGAAAGTTACCATTACCAGTCGCATATTTTGCTGAAGATGCAAATGAATCGTGGTATCGTATATATAGGATTAACATAATTTCGCATGCATGTTAAAACAGCAGAGAAAACAGAGAAAAACTGTAAGTGAGGATGATGTTGTCTAAGGCATATATCTCAGTACCTATATAATTTAACAATTATTATTGAAGTGATACCTGTAATGCAGCTATTGTTTACGAGATGATTACAGTTCTAATTAGATGTAGTTGAATGAATCAGCGAATCAAATTATATAATTTAAGATCAGTTGACTTTCTTGTGTCCCATAATAATATTAAGAGTTTATTTGCATTTGTTAGATGTTTACTTTATTATGTTGTCTCAATATATTTTTTTGTGTTGGAAAAAAAACATAGATTCTTCTACATTTTTGATAATGTACAGATGATATATTGATAGTATGTATTAAATATAATATTTACAATGATCAGTAAATGATTTTTTTGGAAGATCCACATATGTTCAAACTTCGTGCCGCCGATTTTTTTCTACAATAGACTATGCAGAAAAAAGTCTCTGTGCTAAATTCCAACCCTCTAGAGCTTCAGAAACGTGTAAAGTTTGAAAAACACCCAAATTTGAAAAAATTCTAGCTTAGCTAATTTTCAATTTTTTTTTTAACGTTTGAAACGCCATTCTCTTTGTTATTCACTTTATTATTTATTATTAAGAAAAAAATTTAACATATGGCAAAAAAGGTTGCATCTAAGTTCAATTTCACGGTAAATGTAAAAAACAGGAAATTCAAAAATTTGACTTTGATTTTAAAGATCATAAATTCAAATGGTTTCAATCTGTACATTTTCCCTTTATTTCTTGTTCATACTAACCTTTTCAAGTTAGTATAAACCATTTTCTAAAATACTTATACATAAAATTTGAAATGTTATTCATTTAAATAATATTACTTTACTCGTATGTTATTAAATAAAAGAAACTTTGTAAATTGTATCATATATTATATAAAAAAAAGAACTTTGTTAAATTTAAATCCTTGTAAAGGTTTACGAAATATAGTTATTTTTCATTTAAAAAAATTTTCGAATTATATAAAAAACAGTTAATATTTTTTTTGTATCGGTTTTTTCGATTTGGATATTATATAATATAATTTATCCATATCATTAAACTGTGTATATTATTCACAATGCTTGTATAATCGTACGGTTTCATAGTTGGTCATAAGAAATACACGTTTTTCAGATATTTTTTTATTGACAATGAAAAAGAGGACTTTTAGTCATAATTCAAGTTGCAGATACAAATAAAGTTAAAAAAATAGTTTAAGTGTTATTTAATTTTTGCTTTTTTTATAGAAAATTGTACTCATTTATTAATATGATAGCAATACCCTCTTGAGATGAAGCTACTTGTTAATTTATAGACAGCGATTTTATTATATGTTTATGGTTAGAAAATTAGTTTTCATTTCCATTGTTAATTCAATGTATGTAACAATGTAGTAGGCGAAGGGGTGCAATTGAGTGGTTAGCGAGATCACCAGATTTAACTCCGCTAGACTATTTTCTTTAGGGTCATTTGAAACATAGAGTGTACAGGATGAAGCCACTCAATTTAGATGAATTACGTCAACGTATTCTCTATTAAGCTGGCCTTATACCAGCAGAATCTTTTGCAAATGCTACGACATCTTTTTACCATCGAGGGGCTTACTGTGAAAAAGTCAATGGTCATCAATTTAAACATTTAATTTATTAATATGTGATTATTCTTATTAGTTTTGTGACGGAGAATTTCGGCTTGCCGGCTTCTCCTTTGTCTCTCTCTCGTCCGTTCGTTGCGCCCGGGCTGAGGGTGTATTTGTATACACTCTCATGCCTACATTTTCTCTGTTTGAGGTGCGGCGAACGGGCATTGGCGGAGCTGGAGGCGGCCGACGAGGCGACGATCCGTTGCCAGGATCGTCATGCGGGAGAGCGAGCGGGATGGGGAGAGCGCGGGCTACGCACGCATCCGACGCGTGCGCGGCCGGGGGGGAAAATCGGCAGTATCGTTTGGGCTGGCCGATCGCGTGCGCGCGTTGTTTTCATTCGTCGCCGATTTTGTTGTTTTTCCGTTGGTTTTGGAAGCGGTGCGGTGCTTCGTCGTCGTTTTGTTTGTGGATGCGCATCCGGTGTGTGGGCGCGCATCGGTGGTAATTTTTCTCGTGCCTGGAGTGAGTGGCTGGGTCGCGCCCAGCCAAGCCTTGCCGCCCAGCACCGGTGTGCGCGGGTAACGGCGAAGCCCGTACCGCCGGCGCGCGCGCGTTCGGCGAGCGGCTGGGGAACAGCCGACGGCAGCGGCAGCAGCGAGTGGCGGCGGCCAGTTGGCAACAGCGGTCGACGGCGGCAGCAACCAGGGGTGGCAGCGGCCGGTTGTCAACAACAGCAACAACAGCGAGTAGCAGCGGTAGCAGCAGTAGCGAGCGGTAGCCGGTTGCCGGGCGCGGCCAGCTTTGTTGCAGTCTCCGTCGGCGAGGTCGGTGCCGGTTTTCTCTCTCTCTCTCTCTTTCTCTCGCTCTCTTGCATGTCCGGGGGTGTTCGCGGGTGCAACGGTGCAGGTCGGGCAGTGATGCCGGCCCCCGTTGCCGGGTTTTGAGGTCGCGGGTGCGTTCGCGAGCGAATAGGCTTAATCGAATTATCGGGCAGTGATTGCCGATAATCCGATTGAGCGGATTAAGCGGATTAACGAATTTTGCCGATTTGTGAGACGGAGCGTGCGTGCTCCGTCTACTTATTAAATTGTGTTTCTTTTCTTTTACTTTCTTTTATTGTGTCGTATTAATAAATTTTGTTATACATATATGTGTCATATGTTATTGCGTCAACCCGTTCGTTTCCCGACTTTCCTTTAATTCGTCCGCGATTGGCACACACGCTCGGTGTGCCATTCAGTTGTGGGAGCATTCGTGCCTCCCGAGCACCCTTTTGATAAATACTGTGCGGACGGCCGCGAGCAAAATATTCCCTTGAATAGTCGGCTTAAATAATTCCGTTACAGTTTGTTATTATTATGTAAAATACTTGTATTATGACTGTCGGGTTCTTTTAAATAACTTAATGAACCAAAAAATCAAGATCAGATTTGATATTTAATTGTCGAATAACTACGTTATTCGACTTTGGAACGAGAAAAGACATTTCTATTCGAAAAAAATACAATACGAGGTGTGATAAAAAAGTAAGTGTTTGTAACTTTGTAAATGTTAATTATTATAACAAAGCGCATACTCTGAACTCAAGATGACTACCTAAGAAACATGAGTAAGATTTCGTTTCATGAAAAATTTCTTATTATTTTATTGTAAATATTGCGCTATTGTATTAACTAACTTTATTAGTTAATAAAATTTAACTCCACTTTTTGCTATATACGAGGTGTGATCAAAAAGTAAGGTGAATTTTTATTTTTCTCAAAAAATATTTATTTATTCATCAATTTTTATTTTATCTCCTTCAAAGTAATCCCCCTCGGATATAATGCACTTGTGCCAACGCTTTCTCCAATCCTCAAAGCATTTCAAAAAATCATTTTTTGTGATCTTCTTTAGTTCATCCTTCGATGCCGTCTTTATCTCCTCAATCGTGGCAAAACGCCGTCCTTTCATGGGCCTCTTCAGTTCTGGGAACAAGAAGAAGTCACCGGGGCCAGATCTGGGGAATACGGTGCCTGTGGCATTGTTACTGTGTTGGTTTTAGCCAAAAATTCGCGCACAAGCAACGATGTGTGAGCAGGGGCGTTATCATGGTGCAAAAGCCAATTTTTATTTTTCCACAAATTCGGACGTTTCTGGCGGATTGCTTCGCGCAAATTGCGCATAACTTGCAGGTAATATTCCTTATTTACTGTTCTACCCTGTGGCAAGAACTCATGATGCACCACGCCCCTGCAGTCAAAGAAAACTGTAAGCCAAACCTTTACATTTGATCGAACTTGGCGTGCTTTTTTTGGTCTTGGTGATCCAGAATGCCTCCACTGGGACAATTGAGTCTTAGTCTCGACGTCATAACCGTATACCTATGTTTCGTCACCTGTTATAACCCTGTTGAGTAAATCTGGATCATCGTTGACGTCATTCAGTAGCTCTTGGGCGATGCTCATGCGACGTTTCTTTTGGTCGAAATTGAGCAATTTCGGAACAAACTTCGCTGACACACGTCTCATGTCTAAAACACTCGTCAAAATTGATTGGCACGAACCAAATGAGATGCCAATATCATCAGCGATTTCTCTAATGGTAATTCGACGATTTCCCAACACTATTTTCTTCACTTCTTCAACATTCTCATCAGTTGTTGATGTGCTGGGGTGTCCAGAACGAGGTTCGTCGTCGGTGTCTTCTCGGTCTTCTTGGAAGAGTTTATACCACTTGTAAACATTTTTTTGGCTTAAAGTAGACTCACCGTATGCCACTTTCAGCATTTCAAGTGTTTTGGAACATTTGATTCCATTTTTCACACAAAATTTAATGCAAACTCTTTGATCCATGTTTTTAGACAGCAGCAAATCGTGGAGCACGCAAAACACTTCTAACCTTGATGCCTCTCACAAACAAACCAAACTTACTACAAAGCTGAAATTTGGAACGTATGTTCTAGAAAAGTGTACCGACATAACCAAATAAAAAAGTCGAAGATCGAACGGATGTAGCCCGCTAAATTTCAAAATTCACCTTACTTTTTGATCACACCTCGTATTAAGTTTTGTATTTTTTACATCATTTAGATGTTCATTAGCGTTGTCTATTCTATTGTAAACAAGGGAAAATGATTTTGTTCACTTGCGTAAACAGCATGAAGAGGGCTGTCCTGCGAAAATAGGCGGGAAAATTTGTGTATAAATACGCTGAATTTTACACTGGCTGGTATTCTCTTCTAGCCTTGCAAAGTGAGCGCTCCAGATTGAATAAACTTAGCTTCTATCTAAGTTATTTCTCTTTAGTGATTAGCTAAGCAATTCTTTCCTTTCTTATTGTAATTTACGCTCGATTCATGGAACATTTCGCGCTATAAGAAACTTGGGCTGAATTACATCCTTTATAATAAAGACTTAAGCTTTACTTATAGAACACTTCGCGCCATAAGAAATTAGAATAAAGTCTATCCTTAATTATACTAAATACTATATATATATATATATATATATATATATATATATATATATATATATATATATATATATTGTAACGGGGTGGATAAGCTTGTACAAATAGGGTTTATTAAAGAACAAACTCCCACGATGCAGAGCGAACCGCCGCTCCGTTAAACACATATGAGTATACGTGTATTCCCCTTTACGTTTGATACTTTCGTTCCGATATCTCCTTTTCCTACAAAGTTGAACTCACTTTAAGTCACCTGACTTGTGACACTCGATCTATCTTAGATGTGAGTGACCTAATGTTTACTCCAACTATCCCCTAGATGAAATTGGTTAACAAAATAACCGGTGACGGATCCGTTAAACTAAAAGGGAACGAAATAACGTAATGCGGCGAATAAAATTAAGATCGTTTATAACTAAAAACCCACAGTCTTCGTTGGGCCGAAAAACTTATGTAGGCGAATAGGATTAACACATTGTTACAATAATACGGGGAGAAAGAGAGAGTTTTTGGCGAATTTTTGGCTAAAACCAACACAGTAACAATGCCACAGGCACCGTATTCCCCAGATCTGGCCCCGGTGACTTCTTCTTGTTCCCAGAACTGAAGAGGCCCATGAAAGGACGGCGTTTTGCCACGATTGAGGAGATAAAGACGGCATCGAAGGATGAACTAAAGAAGATCACAAAAAATGATTTTTTGAAATGCTTTGAGGATTGGAGAAAGCGTTGGCACAAGTGCATTATATCCGAGGGGGATTACTTTGAAGGAGATAAAATAAAAATTGATGAATAAATAAATATTTTTTGAGAAAAATAAAAATTCACCTTACTTTTTGATCACACCTCGTATATAGCAAAAAGTGGAGTTAAATTTTATTAACTAATAAAGTTAGTTAATACAATAGCGCAATATTTACAATAAAATAATAAGAAATTTTTCATGAAACGAAATCTTACTCATGTTTCTTAGGTAGTCATCTTGAGTTCAGAGTATGCGCTTTGTTATAATAATTAACATTTACAAAGTTACAAACAAATTAAGTTTGCACATTAAAATTCAATACTATTTAATAGTTACAAGTACTTGAAAATATCATAATATTACAATATTATAATATATTATTATAATATATTATTATAATATATTATTATAATATATTATTATAATATATTATTATACAGGGTGTCCAAAAAGTAACGATACACCTGAGAAATTTTCTAAGCCGGTTATTTTTTTAACCGGGTGAAGGTTGTTCTTGAAGTAACTTTTTACGAGGAATCCGATGGTAACCTTGGATTTGACCTTGAAGCTCATTTTCAAGGTTATTTTGAGGTCAACCTCATTTTTTTAAATAGAAACCCGTATTTTTTATGGCGTTATCGGAAAGAGCGGAAAATTTTACGTCCAGATATGTATTGAGGTATGAGGTTGAGGTAACCCCTAGAGGTCAACTGGAGGTCAAAGTATGAATTCTTAAAAATCTCGCGAATTCAGTGGTTAAACAAAACAAACAAAAGGATAACCCCAGGTAACTTTCAACGGTGCTCTTTAATTTGCTCTTGAACCTCATTTTCAAGGTTATTTTGAGGTCAACCTCATTTTTTTTAATGGGTACCCCTATTTTTTATGGCGGAATCGAAAAAAGTGAAGACTCTCACATATGGATGAGTTGAGGTTTGAGGTTAATGTGACCTCTAGAGGTCAGATGAAGGTCAAACTGTGGCTTTGTAATAGAACCGGGATTTTAGTGGTACAAGGAAGCAAATAAAGGTCATGGAAACCCCCATTTTCGACAGCGGCAATCGAAAGAGCGGAAAATTTCACATCCAAATATCTACTTAGATCATAAGTCAAGGGCGAACTTAAAGTTTAAGGTCAGTCAAAGGTCATCCAAACTTAAAGACGCCCTAAAATTTTTTAAAGTTTTTTTCATAATGGAGAAGGGTATTTATTTAGTAATTGCCCATCGGAGATCCGTAACCTTGAATTTAACCTTCAACCTCATTATCAAGGTTTTTTCAAGATCAATTTTTTTTACTTTTAGCGTTACCCAGGAACAATGACGTGGACGTAGTAAAATCTGTCCCCTTGGGGTGCTTTATTTTCGTGAGTTCCCCTCGCCTCTCACGATCGGGATGCTTTTGAGCTTATTCTTCGGGACAATTGCATTTTCAAAAATTAATATTTAAAAAAGCAACATATTTCAAAAGATTTTACCATTCAAAAATCTCCATAAAGCATTAGTGCATTAGTCGGACTGTAGTAGAACTTTTTTGTAAAAGTACTCAAATTATAATTTTCATTTTTTGAAAACATTTATTTGGGTTGCAAACTTTTTGTTTTTAATTCTGATTGATTTTTGAGTAAATTTCGATTCGCTGACTTAAAATGGAACGCCTCACTGAACGAGAAAGAATATCACTTCTTATGATGAGAGGCTGGGGTGGAGTAGTAAGATCTTACAGGGCAGTGAGAAATCTTTTTAATGAGACATTTCGGGTTAATAGAACTCCAATTGCTGTATCTACTGTTCAGAATACTATTTCAAGGTTTGTAAATAAACGAAAATCAAGCACCCCGATCGTGAGAGGCGAGGGGAACTCACGAAAATAAAGCACCCCAAGGGGACAGATTTTACTACGTCCACGTCGTTGTTCCTGGGTAACGCTAAAAGTAAAAAAAATTGATCTTGAATAAACCTTGATAATGAGGTTGAAGGTTAAATTCAAGGTTACGGATCTCCGATGGGCAATTACTAAATAAATACCCTTCTCCATTATGAAAAAAACTTTAAAAAATTTTAGGGCGTCTTTAAGTTTGGATGACCTTTGACTGACCTTAAACTTTAAGTTCGCCCTTGACTTATGATCTAAGTAGATATTTGCATGTGAAATTTTCCGCTCTATCGATTGCCGCTGTCGAAAATGGGGGTTTCCATGACCTTTATTTGCTTCCTTGTACCACTAAAATCCCGGTTCTATTACAAAGCCACAGTTTGACCTTCATCTGACCCCTAGAGGTCACATTAACCTCAAACCTCAACTCATCCATACGTGAGAGTCTTCACTTTTTTCGATTCCGCCATAAAAAATAGGGGTACCCATTAAAAAAAATGAGGTTGACCTCAAAATAACCTTGAAAATGAGGTTCAAGAACAAATTAAAGAGCACCGTTGAAAGTTACCTGGGGTTATCCTTTTGTTTGTTTTGTTTAACCACTGAATTCGCGAGATTTTTAAGAATTCATACTTTGACCTCCAGTTGACCTCTAGGGGTTACCTCAACCTCATACCTCAATACATATCTGGACGTAAAATTTTCCGCTCTTTCCGATTCCGCCATAAAAAATAGGGGTTTCCATTTAAAAAAATGAGGTTGACCTCAAAATAACCTTGAAAATGAGGTTCAAGGTCAAATCCAAGGTTACCATCGGATTCCTCGTAAAAAGTTACTTCAAGAACAACCTTCACCCGGTTAAAAAAATAACCGGCTTAGAAAATTTCTCAGGTGTATCGTTACTTTTTGGACACCCTGTAATATATTATTATAATATATTATTATAATATATTATTATTATGCCCTAAAATCTATATATAAAAACACTTTGTTTCATTGAAATTACGCTTAATAACGCATTTCATATGAACAATAAAAATTATCATACTATAACTATAAGTAGAGTGACGTCACGCTTCTTATATGGTCATGAAATTTGACTCTAGCGCTAATACAACCATAAATATGTGAGGTAACGCCACTTAATATACTAATTGATATATGTAGATTCATGAGTTTAGCGGGTAGCAATAATCCAGTGAAAATAAAAAGAGCTCACAGATAAGACCGTTACCATTGTTTATCTCAAGAATGTCCAAATGGAAAAGAATTGAATTATACATTATATCGACCTCGAAAAAAATATTATATACTATAAATGGGTTCGTATAAAAGAGAACAGATTGAATATCAAGATAAAAAAAATATTTTGATTCAATATACGAGGTGTGTTCAAAAAGTACCCGGAATTATCGTTTTTCCAAACAAATATTTATTTATTCGTATACATCAATGTGGTCCCCTTCAAAGTAATCCCTCCCAGGTATAATACACTTATGCCAGCGTTTTTTCCAATCTTCGAAGCGATCTTGATATTCACTTTTTGGTATGTCCTTGAGCACTCTCAGCGATTCGGCCTTTATTTCTTCAATCAAGGAAAAACGCCGTCCTTTCATGGGTCTCTTCAACTTTGGGAAAAGGAAAAAGTCACACGGAGCCATATCTGGTGAATATGGAGGTTGGGGCACGTGAGCAGGTGCGTTATCGTGATGCAAAAGCCATGAATTGTTTTTCCGTACATCGGGGCGTTTTTTTCGGACTGCTTCACGCAAACGTCGCCTGACTTCCTTCAAGGTAATACTCCTTATTAACCGTACGACCTTGTGATAAGAACTCATGATGCACCACTCCCCTGCAGTCAAAGAAAACTTTAAGCAAAACCTTCACATTTGATCGAACTTGACGTGCTTTTTTCGCTCTTGGTGACGTTGAATGCTTCCAGGTGGACGATTGTGCTTTGGTTTCGACATCATAACCGTACACCCATGTTTCATCACCAGTTATGACCCTTTCAAGCAAACTTGGATCGTCGTTGACGTCGTTTAACAGCTCCTGAGCGATGTTCATGCGATTGTTTTTTTGGTTAAAGTTCAGCAGTTTTGGAATGAATTTTGCTGCCACCCGTTTCATGCCCAAAACATATGTAAAAATGTTATGACATGAGCTAATTGATATGCCAACTTCATCAGCAACTTCTCTAATTGTGATTCGGTGATCATTCAGAACCATTTTTTCCACTTTTTTCACATTTTCATCGATTGTTGATGTGCTGGGTCGACCGGAGCGTTCGTCATCTTCAACGTCTCCGCGGCCATCTTGGAAACGCTTATACCACTCGTAAACACTTGTTTTTTTGATAGCAGATTCACCATAGGCTTTTTCTAACATTTCACACACTTTGTTACACTTTATTTCATTTTTTACGCAAAATTTAATACAAATTCATTGATCCATTTCTTTTAAAAAACGAAAATCGCCGAGCTCATAAAAACACGTCAAATCTTAGCGACTACCGCAGACAAAGTAAACAGTGAATATAGCTGAAAATTTTATCATACTTCAGGGGCATGTATACCAATACAATAAAAAAAATTTAACAATCGGACTCTCCAGACCCGCGAAATTTAAAAATTCCAGGTATTTTTTGAACACACCTCGTATAGTACATCAATTTCGGTAAAACTTGATGCTGTCAGAAAGATATTTAAAGAGGGTCTAAATTCTTTTCTTTATTACAAATATTCAATTATTACATCATTATAATAGTATGAAAACACTATGGTACTCGTTTAAAGAAAATGAAGCTTACATTACCATGGATTTTAGTGAAAATTATAATTATAAGTAGTCGAGAGATACAGTTATGTCATTATGGACTTGGTCATCAGCAGGTTTCGTTACATACTGGTTATTTTCGATACCGCAATTTTTCTCAAGGATTGGGAACAATCTCTTCAAATTTAAATCATGAATTTATAGGAATAATAGCTGATTTGAAGAAAGTATTACAATATTTTTTATCAAAATTTCCTTTGATAATAACCTTACATTTCAAGAGTAATGGACCTTTAACGCAATATCGCAATAAATCGATGTTTTGGTTAGTTATACAATATCTACCTAAATAATTTCCTAAATGCTAAGTGTGAGTATTCACATCATTTCAGCGTTGCTGGTCATGGCATAAGTGAGGTTAACGGAATTGGAGCAGTCTTAAATCGAACAGCTAATAGTGAAGTTTCGCATAGAAATAATATACTATCATTAGAAGTACTCTTTGAAACACTAAAATTAAGGACTTAAAATACTTTTGTAGCTCTAGTTTATGATATGGACATCTATTAAGTGACTAAAGCTCTAAAGGAAGGTACCACGAAGGTCTTCAGGTCTTCAAGGGAACTATAAGTGTAGACGGATATAAATGGAAAAAAACTTGAAGAAAGTAATGTTATATTCAACTCTTTAGGTTATTTCGATTATAATTTGGGAAACTCAACCCATGATCTCATTATTTCAAAGGAAATCTGAATTATATTACAAAAAATATTATTGAAAAACCAATAAAACTAAAAGCTAAGGGTAAAAAAAATTTAATTGCAAAAAAAATTGTAGAAAAAATTGAAAAATTTAAATGCTAAATGAAAATCAAATGAAAATTCACTCAATTCTAACACTTGAATAAAACGCAAGAGTCTACAAAAGCAAAGGCTCCTGTGTTACAACAAATTTTTTGAATAATTATAATATTAAGATCTCTACAGTCATTTGGTATAATTTTTTCCTGTTTCAAATATTAAAAATGTTAAAAATTATTAAAATCGATGTTATACGTTATTATGCTTTGTAATTATTAGTTTAATTTTTCCGAAATGTAATACCTAAAGATTTTTGTAAATTACAGAAGTTAGTCACTACCGTGGCAAACTAAAAATTTAATTTCCAGTTCAAACTTGGAAAAATTATTTTGATGTAGTTTCCTTTGAAATGAATGTTCAAAATAGAAAAATAAAGGAGTTCTATTAAAAAAAATTACGATTTTCAAAACAATTTTTCTAAAAATTTTTAATGACTACTTTATGTACGGAATCATCCATATAGCTATAGATGTGAATAATAGAAAAAACTTATTTATTGATTTATTTTATAATAAGGTGATATAGTCTTGCTACTTCTACATCTGACACCCATAAAATTCACCACCTAAAGAACATGAAAACGACGCGTACCTTTGTACAGGTCGACTCAACCTTGTTGGAATAATTTTTGCCGGACCCCAGCGTAATAACGTAACGTAAAGCGGCGGACGTCAGAAGCACATGAAAGCAATCGAATGATAGAGAACCTGACAAGCACAGTAACCGACAAGAATACACTCTTATGTCTACGATAATGAATGCGATGTCACGCACTGATTACAGATTTAAAAAATCAATATCGTACTTAGCCATCTAAATAACGCGTACAGCCTGTCCGTTCACTGTAATCGATAATCTCGAAACTTGGACACCATGTGTTAATTCGTGTGCAATCCTCGAAAGATAAAGCGAAAAGCGAGGATATATGTGCGCACACGCTTGTCCAATAATTAATTTGTGACGAAAACGCTGTTCTTGTACAATACTATTTTTGAACAGTTACACGTGTAATACTTATATGTTTCTTCATTTTGAAGACAAATTCGGAATCCTTATAGCAACCTTTACAGCGGGAAAAATCAGAGCACGAAAGTCGCATTTAACGATGATCTGTGTTAACGTTGACGATGGCTATGCTACCTGGAGGTGCAAACAATAGTGCAGATAGTTCATTCCCACAATGCTTGTACTCAAGACGCATTTACATACTTTGAACGTGGTCACAGCACCTAGAGGCAACTAGGAACCGCTGATATATGTCCTCACTGGCATAATTCAGGCACATGACCATACACAGAGACACGGCCATTTTAATTGAGAAGTGACGTGAGGAAGAAGAGATATGTAACGCGCGTCAAAATTTGACAGACATAATGCGGAACCTCAAAACTGTGCTCAAAACATATAATTTAGGAATATGGCAGCTGATGTCTTTTGGCAACTAATCAAAATTTGTTAAAGCGTAATGGAATCTACAATCGGCGGACAGTTCCTTTCGAATATACAACTATATAGCCTATTCTGTAAGTACACTAATTGTAAGTTACAGTAACATCTATTTTCCCATTATCAGTCTCGTAAAGAGCAGTAAATACAAGATCACTAGTGGTTAGCGTAAATATTAAGGTAAGCTGCTTGAGGGACTAGAACATCATACTTTATATAATTTTAGTAATAGAAAATTATATTTGAGCAAACCTTCAAGGAATTCTATTTTTGCACCTAGTTTTCTAAGGTAAATTGCCATGCGCCGTAATACAAGATGATTTGTTCGAACTGCATGTCGGATATACAATCAACGAATTTTTTTACAAATATCGTTTTACCAAAAACTGTTGCAACCGTGAGCACAGAGGTGAAAGGATGTTTTTATTGCACATTCATAATGACAACTATCAAAACTATGATAAGTTGTTGTTATTCAACCATGTCCTAATGAATATATCAACAGCAAAAACATGGTCAAAAAGCAAAAACAGCTTGAATAACGTGAGTCCCCTTGATTCTCACGTTGTGGTGCTTAATTAACGTGAGTTCTCGTATCTATCATGTTAGGGTGGTCGGTTAAGGGAACTCATGTTAATCAAATACCTCAATGGGACCATGTTTTTGCCACGTTAACGTACGTCGTTGAGGAACACTGGGAGCGAATTCGGTGTCAAAGTAAAAAATACCAATCGATTATTCAGGCCAAAGTGTGCACTTTACTTACAACCTTTTCATGGCCCTCAGGATCCAGTTTAACACAAGATTCTCACTCTTTCCATATTTCAAATAAAAACTAGGATTTTCATTAAAAAAAAGTTGATCTTGAAATGAACTTAAAAAATCTTGTAGGGTTCACACTTAAGATCACCGATTATTTATTTGAACCAAACGCTACAACTGTTGTTTGGACAATTTTCCTGGGAAATGCCACCCGGAAAGTTTTTCGAGGAATACGAGGTTTGTCCCATAAGTATCCGATCTACCTCGATTTCTCGATAAGATAAGCGCTCGATTTAATCTTCGTCATCCGGAGGGTAGTATCCTTTAAAGTAGTCCTCATTGGATTGAATATGACGTTCATATCGATGTCTTCACTTATTCAAGCACTCTTGAAAGTCAGACTTCGGAATCGCCTTTAGTGCATTCGTCGCATTAGTTTTAACAGTCTCTTTATCGTCGAATCGATGTTCCTTAAGCGGTATTTTTAATTGGAGAAACAGCCAAAAGTCGCAGGATGCTATATCAGGACTGTTGGAGGCTGACGAAGCTGCGTAATACTATGTTTTAATAAATACTGCTGCATAAAGTTCGATGCGTGTGCTGGAGCATTGCTGTGATGATGAAGCCAGTTACCGCTTTCCTAAAGTTGCGGTCGCTTTCTTCTAAGTGCATCACAAAATCTTTTCAAAACTTCATCGTAGTACTCTTTGTGGATTGTTTGGCCTGTAGGATAATATCTGTCGTGCACAATGTTTTTATAATCAAGAAAAAAACAATTAACATTGACTTGATGTTGCTTCGACATTGACGGGCTTTTTTCGGTTGATGCTCAAATGGAAGTTTGTTTGCAATATTCCAATAGTTTCCGCACAATTTTTACCGAGATTAAAGCAAAATTTTATGCAAATTCGGTTCGTTCTGTCATTTTTAGCAATGAACGAATTTTATTATTATAATAAACGAACACAAAGTAGTCATTGTAAACAAACACATGTTGTGCAGGAATTAAAGCATTTCATCGGTATCGCGGGCTACTAACGAGAAGGTTTTTGGATTTCCTGATGACGTTTGTACTATCTAGGAGTCGTCTGAGTCTCACCGCGCGAACGTGGGTCGGATACCTTTGGGACAGACCTTATACTTACTTTTAGTCTACGCTGTGTAATATAATTAGTATGGCTATCATACGTTATAATATTTAACATCATCTATAACCGTTAAGATCTTACCAGCATAGATTTCGCATCTGTAATATACTCGGTAAAAACATTTCTATACCTAACATACACAGGATATCTGAAAAGTTCTGAGATAGCATGTTAATCCAATGACAACTCATTGGAAACGCATTTTCATATGTTTCATACAAAAGTTATAGGATTTTCCCCCGGCTATTCACCAATGACCTTGGATTTGACATTGTGCTCGGAATTCAAGGTCATTTAGAGGACAAACTGAGTTTTCTGAATGGGATCCTATCTGTTTGATCGCGGAGAGGAAAAAGCAAGTTATTCAATGTTAAGATAATTCTTCATTTTTTTCAATTCAATTTTACATTGCAGTCAATGTCAAATATCGTTAAGGCAGAATATCTTGATGAATAATGTTAAAGTAGAGCTTTGCGATTAACTGGAAAAATTGGCATAGTTTGGATTTATTTTTTGAATTCAGAAACCACTAAAATATGTGTAATGGCTATCCGCAAGCTTTGAACGAGCAAACAAATTTTCTATTACCGCGGCGGCAATATTGGATAAGTCATTTTGTAACATGAGAAACTAATTTGAAATTTTAATTATGCGACTACCAAAATATGAGTAATGACTGCACGTAAGCTCTGACGAATGTACTCGTACTATTATACCAAATGAATACATCATCAACGAAATTAATAGATTTTATAATCGAATGGGTTTAAGTTATTATCAAGGAATGAATGATAGTTTGACCACTTACTAAAATAATTTTGATTAGCTCTGATAGTGAGTGATTGAACTGCATAGAGCCTTACCTTAATTGGCTGGGCTGTAAAAGGTCTTGTCTTGACTGGCTGAACCTTAAAAGATCTTACCTTAACTGGTTGAGTTGAGAAAGATCTTGCCTTAACTAACTGAGTTGAGGAGGTCATGACTGACTGAGCCGTGAAAGGTCTTGCCGTAACTCGCTAAATTGTGCAGAATTTTTTCTTTACTGGCTGAATCTTGATTAGATAAGAATCTGCAAAGAGGTTTGCTCTAACTGGCTATAATTTAAAGATATGACTATTTTATTTTGCATCAGCGATATTTGATCTTAACTGTGACCTTACAAAGTCTAGTTGGAAATAAAATGAAGAATTATCCCAACATTGAATAATTTGTCCTTTTTCTCTCCCAAGTTCAAAAGATCCTTATTCAAAAGGTCCTCATTCAAAAAACACAATTTAACCATCAAATAATCTTGAAGATTGAGTCTAAGGTTAAATTCAAGATCACCATTGAATGGCCAGGGAAAAATTCTATAACTTTTGTATGAAACATTTTTGACGAAAATACGTTTTCGACGAGTTATTATGTTGTCCCGAAACTTTACAGATATACTGTATAATTTTTTCTATATATAGATATCCTGTATAATTTTTCTATATTGCTTAACTCCGCATGACATGTAAGACTCCAACCCAAACCAACCCTTGCATAGTAACTCTGTAATATAGAAATATTGAGTTAGTGAAGATTTGCTTTCATTTTCTCTCTCTTTCTCTCTCTCTCTCTCTCTCTCTCTCTCTCTCTCTCTCTATCAAAATAGAATTGTGCTTTAATTCATTAAAGGTACTTGATATCTCCATAAAACGATAACAGTTTCGCTGTATGATTGTACTTCCTTCTACCTTTGTTTTACCTTTCTGTTATTATAGATGGCTATTTTATTAATGTTATCGAATATAAATTCTATCGATTTATATTACTTCTTACATTTTGTTTGTATCTTATTTTTTCCGCATATTATTTTATAAAATGAATGTAACGAGGAAAACCGCTTCCAGAGCGAATTCCCTTCGTCCGTTGCCTCTTAGTACCATTGCGCTTGTCCACGTCAAACGGGATGAATGTGTGTGTCTTGTGTGATCCCATCACTCATGCCCGGTTTGTTTTGATTTGTGGTGCCGATTGACGAGCCGAAAGGGAGGAACGCCGCGAATTATCGTGGCTCATGAGTCGGACATATGTATAGAGATAGATAGATAGATAGATAGATAGATAAGAATTTATTCACCGTGATGGCAAAACATAAAATACAATAATATATAAATATATACAGTAATTGTCACAGCTTTCAGTCAGTTTACATTATACCGTACAGGCATCACATTTCATCACAGTTCGATTACAATTGTAGTTCCTCAGTCAATAAATAAAATTATGATTGTAGTCATTACGTTAAAATAAATAGACTAGGATTTGACTAGTTCACAGTTCGATATTCCAGAGGAAACAATAATTCTTATCACTACAGTCTAGCTTGCTTATCTTAAAACTAGTAATGCAGTCAAAAGTTTAGACTAGTTTTCGTCATACAGACACAAAACAGCACAATAAATAAATAAATAAATATAATTCACTACAAACACGTAAATAAATAACTGTACAAACATTTATACAGTAAACTAATAGAAATAAAAATACTCCAGTGGTACCACCCTACGCATTCAATGACGCAAAGTATCCGCGCGCCCCCCTCTTAAAGCTGCTAAGCGACGGCGCATGCCGCAGGTCAGATGGAAGAGTGTTCCAGAGATGGGCACCCATCATCTGGAAAGACCTGCGAGCCGTCTCCGTTCTAACCTTAGCAACTCTAAGCTCAGCCTGCCCCGCCCTACCCGGATACCTTGACTTGTGCCCTATGAAGAGCTCAGCCAGGTAGCCAGGCTCACGCATGGTCGAGCACCTGTACATTAGCAGGGACATAAAATATTCCCTGCGCACGTCCACGCGAAGCCAACCCAACCGCGACCTATATGGAGAGACCGAGACATCACGCGGGATACCATAGATGTATCTTACGCACGCGTTGCTCAGTCTCTGCAGCCGCTCCCTCTGCTCCGCCGAGGCCCCCAAACACACCACGGTGCAGTAGTCCAGGTGAGGCTGGACCATCGACTCCACCAGTCTGCGCCGGAGCAGCTCCGTAGTACACGGCCTAACAAAACGCAGACCGTACAGAGCTCTCCAAACCTTCGCCGCGACCCGGTCAATGTGCGATCTCCACGACAGCTTGCTATCGAGAACGACCCCGAGACTGGTCACTTCATCACTAAAGGGAACAAATACTCCCTCTTGCACCTCAACACCAGGCAAGACCTCAGCGTAAATGTCATTGACATGTTTGTTAGTTCCAAATATGATAGCTTTGGTCTTGCCCGCGTTCAGATCCGAATCCCGGGCCCAGTTCGCCACCAATTTCGCAGCCTCCGTCAGCATTCGGATACCCTTCGTCAATTCATTTTTATGTATATGCAGATAAATCTGCAAGTCATCCGCATAGAAGAGGTATGAAACCTCATGTCCACGGAGCACATCTTTCAGATCGCCGACATACAGGCAAAACAAGAGCGGTCCCAGCACCGAGCCCTGTGGAACCCCCAGATTCGTCTCCCGCCACTCCGAGCTCCCACCCCCAGCAGTAACCCTTTGCGAACGACCACCGAGGTAGGACCTCAGCCATTGGAGAGCAGAACCAGAAAAACCAAGAGCACGGAGCTTGCGCAAAAGTCTCGAGGGTGATATAGTGTCGAACGCCTTGCTGAAATCGAATAACAGCAAGAGCATCACCATCCTTTTGTCAACGCCCATTCGGATGTCATCCGTCAACTTTAATAACGCTGTCTGAGTACTGTGGCCCCGCCTAAAGCCGGCCTGGAGGGGATCAAAAAGATTTTCTCTATTCAGATACTCCGTGATCTGGTCATGGGCAAGCTTCTCGAGAACCTTTGAAAGAAAGTAAAGCAAAGCTATCGGACGAAAGTCCGAGGCCGAGGCCGCGGAAGGGGTGTTGTTCTTCCTCAAGGCAATCAGCTGTGCCCGCTTCCAGGCTCCCGGGAACTCCCCCTTAGCAAATGAGGAATTAAATATTGACCTCAGGTGATCACCTATGACTGGAAGAGCCTTTACCACCACCCCACGGGGAATCCCGTCCACGCCGCTCGCTTGTGATGTAAAATGAGAGACAGCTAGGATGACGTCATTAATGCCAACAGGTTTGAAGGTAAAACCTCGCTCATCCGCGACATCAACTCCAATCATCCTACTATCTATATCCTCAAGCGGCGAGGCCGAAACCCCAGCGAAGTGGTCATTCAGCTCGTCCAAGGTAAACCCATGAATGCCATCCCCACCCGCCCCTGGCAAGAGGCTGAGGTTCCGCATTTCCTTCCAAATATGTTTACCTTCATCAAGAGCGCTAGACAGATGATTTTGAAGGAAATTAACGCGCTCCTGTTCCAAACGAACCTCGACCTCCCTACTAAGCCTAAGAGACTCCTCTAAGACATCCGCCCGCCCAGTACGCTTATAGCGTCTTCGCGAGGCATCACGTCTGTCGACAAGCCTCCTCAGCTCTGGACCAAACCAAGGAGCATACTTTTTCCTAAGGCATATTGTCTTCTCAGGTGCAAATTTATTTATGGCCTCAGTTAAATTTTAGTTGAGGCATTCCAGCGCTCCCTCCAAATCCGACTCAGCAGCGCCAACAGATGCCCAGTCGCAGCGTGTCAAGAAGTCTAAAAGCATATCCGGGCGAATGCCACGAAAGCTGCGACAGGTAAAGCTACCCGCCGAAGGAGAAGGCACACGGATGTCAATCATGACCTCTATAACCGCGTGCTTACCGAATTCGGGGAGCAATTCGTTCTTCTGGTCCGTGATCGTGTCGCATTCGTCGGTCAGCATGATATCAATCCATGTATGGGAATCACCCACGTGATGAGTCGGGCCATGCCGAACCAAACTCAGCGACAACTCCCCACCCAAACGCGCGATGGAGAGAGCATCATCCGATCCCGAACTCATATCGGCATTAAGATCACCCATGATGATCTTATGACTGAAATCACCACAGAGATCCCTCAACACCTCAAAAAGATCCGAGCCCTGCTGCAAGGGCACCTTAGGCGGACGATAGATGACGCCGATAAGCACCGGAGGAGAATTGCCCGTCTCAATACTGCAAAACAGGTACTCTGGTATTCCCGGTTTCCCAGGCCCATGAGTGGCAGATGAAGCCAGCCTTGTAATTTTAAATTCCTCACGTATGAAGAGGGCAACACCGCCCCCATTAATGTTGCGATCGCTTCTTATCACCGAGTACCCCGGAACCCGTATGATGTGATCATCAACCACAGGTCCCAGCCAGGTCACAGCAACCCCAAAAACATGATAGATGGCATCCCCAGCCAGGAACAGACGAAGCCTCTCAACACGCGCTCTAAGCGAGTTAATGTTGAGAAACCCGGCTCTGAGGAAACCACCGCGACATGCAACATCTTTGGTGCTCACCGTCCCGAGTCATGCCATTTGCGAGTTGACATCAGTGCCCTCGCTGATCCGCTGCATGCTCTCTCCTCCCGATGGTGTAGCGCCCCCCGAGCCGGTGCTCAACTCCGCTGACAACCGCGACCCGCCAGTCGACTCCCACGCCGACCTAATCGCCTGCAGATCCGCTGCCGTCTCGAACGCGTACGCCCTCTCTCCTGTCCTTCGTCGGACCAGAAATCTCCCACCACTGTGCCACACATACCTGAAGCCAAGCCCCTTTGCTACCGGCTTCAGGGTTAGGAATGTTTTGAATTGAGCTTGGGGCAGGAGTTCATTAATAAATAATTTCCTCCGTGGCATCTTGGCAGACAACTCCGGCCCAAGAAGGTCCTTGTCTAGGTCCTCAGTCGTAATGCAAGCACGGGGCATGCCACGCTTCGCCTTCATTATGTCGCGCAAAAGTCCCTCGTCTCTGACCCTTACAATGCAGGAGGGCTGGGATGACCCTGCTCTCCGTTGTCCCTCCTGACTCACCGCCCCCGCACCTACAGCGCCCTCAGCTGGCCGGCGACGAGGCCGCGAGACCCTAACCCCCGTCACGCCCTCTGGCGTCACCGAAGGCAGAACGACCTTCAGGGCCGCAAGAGCCAGCCCACGCAAGTCATCAGGGGAAACGTTGGACGCTTCGTCCAGAAGGCCATGTATTATGACCTCATGGCCTTCAGCGCCTCCACTTTGTGGTAACGAAACCCCCTCCAGCACACCAGACCGCACTGCGTCCCCTTCCAGGTTCAAAGCGGCACCACTGGAGCTTGAAGCGGGTGTTACATTGATAACCCCTTTGTCAATGCTGGCTTTGGCCTTGTCATGATTCGCGTTCTTTGGGCTGCATTTTATGTTGGTGACCCGGCAAGCACACCGGACATCACCAGACCTGGTACATGCTTGTTTTAATCTTTCTTCTAGAGAGCGGTTGCTCTCCAGAAGAGTACCGCATAATTTTTGCAGGTCTTTGACCATCGAGGACTGATCTCGGATCATGCCCTCTAGTGTTGCAATGCGCCCTTCACCGGTAATTTCTCCTTCAGTCTCAGGTAATGTGGTGACCATAGAAGCATTTTCCAGTTCCGGATGCCGCTTCACAAGGGCCTTTACTTCATCGACTTGTCGCTCGATGGCATCGAAACGCTGGAATAATAATTCCAGGGTGCTTAGCGGAATCAGTATATTATTAATACTCGGTAGCTCCGGCGTCCCTAGGAAGTCCTCATCTACACTTTTGTGCGCATCGTTCTTATTTGTCACTTCCGCGTTAACACTCTGGTCAAATCCAGGCGCCTGTATAGCGGCAACCGGTTCTGACACACCTTGAATTTCGGTAGGCGCCCTCTCACCTGCAACCAGCCGAACTGTCGTCTGCTTATCGCCAGCCGGCCGACTCGGCGGGCGAGGTGTTCGTTTCGGCGATAGGCCACGCCCCATCGTAGGTGAGGGCATAGATAGAGCGCACGAGCGACGATGGACTGGTACGCTCATGTTGGTGTTTGCACGCAGCTTGCTCACCTGATTTTTCGCTGACGATGGGATTGGCGCGGCACTCATGTTTCCATCCGCTGATTTTCGAGTAGCCGATTTGCGCACTGCGATGCTAGACGTTGCTGTTGTTGTTGCTGGCTTCGACGGGTCAGTTCGGCAGTTGTCACAGGGGCCATCCTTTCTGTTGCCAGAACACTTGCTGTGCCGTGGCTTCTGGCACACCGTGCAATTTTTCAGCCTCCGGTTCGACGTTTCCCCGCAGACAACACACTTGAATTCGCTCATGTTGCTCGAGCGATTCAAATTTTGGCGGGTATCAGCGAGGTGGAGCTGTTATGGTCGATCGGCGCAGGCGCGAAGATGCGAAATTTTTGCGCCAAAAATTCGCCAAGAATCGCACGGCCTTCCTTAACCTCTCTCCGGTAGCACTTTAAATATCGGGCTCCCTGGTTCCTCCAATGGAACCCAGCAGATCACGCTCCCGGCACGTGGAGCCTGCGGGAGACCGGAATGTCCGCAAAACACACACACCCACACGAGTGAGATGAGTAGCCGATTCCAGCTGCCAGTTGACGGAGCAAAGCCGCACACCTCCGCACACAGAGAGAGAGCGAGAGAAAAAGAGAGTGAGAGAGGAGGAGAGCTGATGGGTGTTTCAGCATGAGAGAGAGTGAGCGTAGATGAGAGCTGCATTACGTGCACATCCGCAGGTAGCAGCGAGGGGGTACAGCAGTTTAAAAAAAATGCGTGTATAATCCACGGATGTCACCGACCCAAGTTTCTATCATCCCAATCATAAGCATGATTGCTGCGATTGTACTATTTCGTAGTCGGATGGAAAAGCTCAATACTGCGTGGGCGTGCTTTTATGCCGGCCCACAGCGGTTGATCTGCGTCTCTGAGCACACTGTATCAACCGGTCGCCATAAGATGCGGTATTGCCTAGCCAAATCTTTTTTTTTTCTTTGTAAATGGCTGGCAATAAATTCGATGATATGATATGGTGTTGTGCTGCCTCCTCTCCTTTCTATTTCAAACTCTTTGGTACGTGAATATTAGAATCTGCACGCCCGATTAGTTCCTCACTAGTCAACTCAACCCATCCGTTTTCGGCGCAAACAATTTGTAGAGTCGCGTGCTGTATTTTGATTATAACATCGATTTTCACTTTATACTCATATGATTTTTTTCATCGATATTGAAGTTAAAACAAAAGCCATAGTTTTTATCCAATCCTTACTCTTTTACATCTATTATTATATTTTCGATATTTTTTTTACTTTCCACTCATACGCACTAATTTTGAAATTATAAGTTTATTATCTTTTTCATAAATTTACTATCAGCTTATTTTATTAACCACTTCTATGATAAGATATGTTCTCTTATAATTTTTTTCTATTTCAATCCAATTATACAGTGAAGTACGATGATGTGAGTATTCATAATGGAATATACATACACATATTAATTTCGCATATATACGAATATTATTACTTACAAGGGAACATTCTCAACCGTTCGCCTTCAATTTTGTTACAATTGAGATATGTTATACTTTATAAAAAATGAGAGATACGTATTTTTTCTTATCGGCAGAAAAAGCTGTCTAGGGAGTGAAAACCACCCTCAAAAGTCACCCCTAAAAACAGTTGAACAGAAGTAACGTTGGTTGTAATGAATCTTTTTTGATGAATCAAAATGGAAAAAATTTCTTACTTAAAAAACAACAAAATCACATAGCTTTTAACTCGAAAGGTTGCAACCCCTACGATACACAGGGAAAGAACAACTTTTTTGATTGGATTTTTCGCGTAAAAAATAACGAAATTACCATAAAAATTAAAAAATAAAATTTCATCTAGAAAATAATAAAATAAGATTGACACGCTTCGGAGTTTTTTCGTTATTCAATATTTCGAGGGTGAACCATCCCTAAACCCTAATATTGCTATATGAATAGTTGCCAATCACCAATTTCGCTGATTTTTCATTTGCTATGACGTTTAGAAATTGATGAAAGAATTATACTGTTGTTGTGCTAGAAAAAGAATTTGGGGTTTGGAAACCACCCGCAAAAGTTACCCCCAAAATGCTGTTACAGCAATATCTATGATATTTATGACTATTTTTTGACAAAAAAATTGGAAAAAATGTATGTAAAAGAGAAACGTAACCATACAGGTTTTGTTACTGGGGATTGCCAGCCCTACGTTGTACAGGGATGAAAATGTATTCAGAGTATATTTTTACCGTCCGAATTAAAAACCGGACCCTAGAAAAATTAAAAAACGATCTATCTTGTGAAAAATAATACGAATAAACCTAAAGCGTTCCGGTATATCTCCTGAACACCCAGTGATTAACTCCACACGCATACGCCCTAATCAACTTCCTGATGACCCCCTGATTAGTCCCACTCGCATACCATCTGATCAATCTCGCTTGCATACCCCCTGATCAACTTCATCTCCTGATTAACCTCACTCGCATATACCCTAATCAAACCCACTCGCATACCACCTGATCAACCTCACCCTCTTATCAACCCCACTCGCATACTCCCTGAATAACTCCACTCGTCAAGTTAATCCTCATAAACGTAAGCCACCAGTTCATCCCCAAGGCAGTTTCACTTCCAGAAGGCTTAACCTAATAAATGGTTATAGAGAGGGTTTACCCTCAGTTTTATTAGCCGCTTACCAAATACTCCCATAGACAGAGTAACCCATAGAAAAATTGACCACTATACAATTTGATTCAGGACACGTGATATATGTTTAAGGGGGGTCAATAAGTCTTTACAAAATCCAAGAGATGGCGATCGTCACGCTTAAATCATGATGTTTTTTTGGCAAGCAATATAACTAACTAGATATCGTACAAAGTTTCAGCGCGATTCATTAAGTCGTTTTTTTGTGAGCGTTGGTTGAACAAAAAGTTATTGGTTTATTTGAAAAATGGAAAAAACAGAGTTTCGAGTGGTGATAAAACATTTTCATTTGAAAGTCCTTACATCAAAAGAAATCACAGTTGAGTTGAACGCCGTTCATGGCAAGTCTGCCCCTGTGTTTAAGACTATTTATAACTGGGTAAATGAATTTAAACGCGGACGTATATCAACAAAAGATGAACGTCGTTTAGTATGCCACGTAGAAGTGAGTACGCCCGAAATGGTCAACAAAATCCACGATATGTTGTTGAGTGATGGAAGATTAATATTGCGAGAATAAGTTGAGGCCACAGGGGTATCAAAGGGTACAATCATTTTAATTTTACATGAAAAGCTGGGGATGAAAAAAATGTCAGCAAGATTGGTGCAGCGTTTGCTCACCGTTGAAAACAAACGAACCCGCGTGGTCACCTCTGAGGCTCTTTTGGCACGCATACATCGTAATCCGGAAGACTTTTGGCGTCGACTCGTAACTGTAGACGAAACATGGGTACACCACTACACTCCTGAAACCAAAGAACAGTCCAAACAATGGATTACCGTAGGAGAACCAGCCCCAAAGCAAGCAAAAATAGTAAAGTCAGCTGGCAAGATTATGGCCACGGTTTTCTGAGATGCGTATGGAATCATCTAAATCGACTACTTGGAAAAGGGCTAGACGATCACTGGATAATATGATGCGTCATTATTAGGTTAGCTGAAAGAAAAAATCAGAGAAAAACGTCCTCACCTGAACAAAAAAAATGCCTCTTTCGTCAAGGCAATGCTCGAGTTCACACGTGTGCAGTTTCGATGGCAAAAATTAATGATTTAAAATTCGAATTAATTGACCATCCACCATATTCGCCTGATTTGGCTCCCGGTGACATTTTCTTATTTCCTAACCTCAAAAAATGGATTGCCGGACAACGATTCACGTCGAATGAAAAAGTCATCGCCGAAACAAATGCCTATTTTCAGGGTTTTCAGAAATCATATTTTTCTGATGGCTTAAAAAAACTGGAAGGCCGTTTAATAAAATGTATCGACCTTCAAGGACATTCTGTTCAAAAATAAAAAAAAATTGCATATGTAAAACTTTTTTTTCCTTCTTTTTGTAAAGACTTATTGACCCCCCTCGTATATACGAGCCGCATATCATTGCGGTTAACGTAGTGAACAAACATTAAAATTCGATTTGATTGCGGTTAACGAGACAAACCAAGATTGAAATTTTATCATATCAGTTTCTTCCTATTTAGTGAAATAGGCCGAAAAAATTCGATGACATACGTAACTTGAATGAATAAAACAAGTTTTGCAGTAAAAACATGAACAGTAAAAAACGGGATTGGGACATTCAAGTAAAACTGGAAGCAATTTCTAAAGCGATTTTATGCGTAAAATATGAATCCATCCTCAGAATTGAGCCATCACATCACGCTTTCGAAATATTCTGACGTAAACGTGCTGAAGCCTTTAGGCTAGATTTTTACCTATATTCAAAGTTACGTGACATCGAGAATAAATTTTATTTCCATAAACGGACCATATACCATAAAGTAATACTCCTACTCTTCAAAATTCACTTTACAGATTAGGAAAACATTGTTCTTCATCGAGACAATCGGAGATTCTCCATGAGCTTAATAAGCGACTACGCGAGTGAAGTTGATCAAGGCTATTCAGGGGGTAATCGAGTGAAATTAATGAGTGTTCTGGGGTATGCGACTGGGGTTAATCGGGGGTATGCGAGTAGGGTTAATCAGTGGATAAGGTTGATCAGAGGGTATGCGAGTGGAATTGATCAGGGGTATGCGAGTGGGGTTGATCAGGAGCTGAGGTTGATCAGGTGGTATGCGGATGGATTAATCAGGGGGTAATCGGGAAGTTGACTAGGGGGTATGCGTATGAAGTTAATCACTGGGTGTTCAGGAGATATACCGGAACACTTTAGGTTTCTTCGTATTATTTTTTACAAGATAGATCGTTTTTTAATTTTTCTATGACCCGGTTTTTAATTCGGACGGTAAAAATATACTCTGAATACATTTTCATCCCTGTACAACGTAGGGTTGGCAATTCCCAGTAACAAAACCTGTATGGTTACGTTTCTTTTTTACATACATTTTTTCCAATTTTTTTGTCGAAAAATAGTCATAAATATCATAGATATTGCTGTAACAGCATTTTGGGGGTAACTTTTGCGGGTGGTTTCCAAACCCCAAATTTTTTTTCTAGCACAACAACAGTATAATTCTTTCATCAATTTCTAAACGTCATAGCAAATGAAAAATCAGCGAAATTGGTGATTGGCAACTATTTATATAGCAATATTAGGGTTTAGGGATGGTTCACCCTCGAAATATTGAATAACGAAAAATCTCCGAAGCGTGTCAATCTTATTTTATTATTTTCTAGATGAAATTTTATTTTTTAATTTTTATGGTAATTTCGTTATTTTTTACGCGAAAAATCTAATCAAAAAGGTTGTTCTTTCCATTTACATCGTACGGGTTGCAACTTCTAGGGAGAAAACCTATATAGTTATATTCATTTTTTATAACGAATTTTTCAAATTTTTTGTTGTCGAAAAATATTGATATAACCCGAAGATATTGCTGTAATAGTATTTTAGGGGTAGTTTTTGAGAATGGTCCTCAGCCCTTACATTTATTTTCCTATAGACTAACAGTGTCATTGTCTAGCCCACTTTTAAACGTCATAGCATTTGGAAAATCAGCAAAATTGATGATCGGCAACTATTTATATAGTATTAATAGGGTTTAGGAGTAGTTCACCCTCGAAATACATAAAAATGAAAAAACGCTGAAACACGTCAATTTTATTTTATCATTTCCTAGATGACAATTTATTTGTCACTTTTTTTATGACAATTTTGTGATTTTGTACATGAAAAATCCACTCAAAATTGTAGTTTTTCCTTGTGCATCATAGGCGTTGTAACCTCCCGAATCCAAAAATATGTGATTTTGTTATTTTTTAAGTAAGAAATTTTTTTTATTTTGTTTCATCAAAAAAGATTCATTACAACCGAAGTTACTTCTGTTCAACTATTTTTAGGGGTGACTTTTGAGGGTGGTTTTAACCCATAGACAGCTTCTTCCGCCGATAAGAAAAAATGCGTGTCTCTCATTTTTTTATGAAGTATAACATATCTCAATTGTAACAAAATTGAGAGCGAACGGTTGAGAATGTTCCCTTGTTATTAGTACTCGTAATTCACTCATACAATCAAAAATTATCACTCAATACAAGAGTATTAAATGATTTTTCAAGATTTATGCCATTTCCAATGTAAGATCACTTGATCATTTGTGAATAGTTTTTAGTATTATACGTTTTTCTTAACATAGAATTTTTAATTTTTTATATTGATTTGGTATATTATTATAATAACTTGCCGTTGTTATGTAGCTAACAAAAATGTAAATAATATATTTTGTTTTTGTTTTTTATAAATGGATGTAATGCACCTATCTATGAGCTTCTGAACCATTTTCACGGTTTCTCACTGTATCACAGCAATCCGCCAAACTCACGAATCTATCCCTATTAATTAATATAGAGAACGGCGTCAATTTCAGTATTATATGAAATGTTTTAAACTTTCAAATATTATTGAATTAATGTGCATACTGCATTTATTTATAATTTTGTGAATATTATTGTAATGAAGCAGATACTCTGAGCTCGAAATGACAATCTGAGAAACATGAGTAAGAATTAGTTTCATTAATAGCAACTTAGTTACGATTATTATTAATAAATAAAAAATTCATAATTTATTTAAAATCAAAAGCGTTAATGGTGTACATACTGATAAAATTTTTAGTATTGATTATTAATAATTATACGATTTTATATTTACATTATAAAATTTATCAAAAAATAAAAATTAATTATTATTCAAATATTATTGAACAATTCAAGTATTTCTTGTTTATAATTATTTCTACAAGCGAAAAGTTATCTTTCTATGTAAACGATTTCAATTATTTCATTGTGAATTTTGCGCTTTCAAGATTACTAACTTTGTTGGTTAATCATTGTTAACTATGAATTATTTGATAATTTCGAATTATGCCTAAATTACTTATATATTCTGTATTTTTTATTTTTATGAAACATATTTATTTATTCATCATTATTTATGTTGGCCCCTTCAAAGTAATCTCCCTTAGATATAATACACTCGTGCCAACGTTTTTTCCAATCCTCGAAGCACTTCTGGTAAGCACTTTCTGGTATAGCCTTGAGTTCTTCCAGCGATTCTTTTTTATATCCTCAATCGTTCCAATCCTCCGTCCTTTCATGAGTTTCTTGAGTTTTGGGTAGAGAAAAAAGTTGCAGAGGGCCATATTCGATGAATATGGTGCCTGAGGCATGATTGCGGTTTTGTTTTTGGCCAAAAAGTTCGACACAAGCAACGATGAGTGAGCAGGTGCATTATCGCGATGCAAAATCTATGAGTTGTTTTCTACAATTCCGGACGTTTTTTTCGTATTGCTTCTCCCAAACGGTGCATAACTTTAAGGTAATACTTTTTATTGAGCATACGACCTTGTGGTAAGAAGTCCTGATATACTAGACCACGTTAATCAAAGAAAACAGTGAGCAAAACCTTGACATATGATCGAACTTAACGTGCTTTGTTCGGTCTTGGCTCTTCTGGAGTCTTCCATTGGGACGATTGGGCTTTACTTTCGACGTTATAACAATAAACCCACGATTCATCACCAGTTATGACTCTTTTGAGTAAATCTGGGTCGTCGTTGACGTCATTCAACAGTTTTTAAGCAATGCTCATGCGACGGTTCTTTTGGTCAAAAATAAGCACTTTCGGAACAAATTTTGGTGCTACACGTTTCATGCCCAAAACTTCGGAAAAAATTGCATAGCACGAGCCAACAGAGATGCCGACGTCTTCAGCCACTTCTCTAATATTGATTCTCTAATGTTTCACTTTTTCAACACTTTCATCGGTTATTGAAGTCCTGGGACATCCAAAGCGAGGTTCGTCGTTGGTGTCTTCTCGGCCATCTTGAAAGAGCTTATCATACTTGTAAGCATTTTGTTGACTTAAAGTAGACTCACCGTATGCCACTGTCAACATTTAAAGTGTTTTAGAGCACTTATTTCCATTTTTTACACAAAGTTTTATGCAAACTCTTTGATTCGTTGTATTCGGCAGCAGAAAATCGCCGAGCACAAGAAACACGTCTAACGTTTCTCTCACGCAAAAAAAAAAACGTAAACATACAAACTGGCTGAAACTGTGAATATATGTGAGGGACATGTATACAAACATAATAAAAAAAATATCGATGATTGAATCTACGTAACCCGCCTAATTCAAAAATTCACCTTACTTTTTGAACACACTTCGTATGTGATTAAATAGGCTCGATTTTACACATTTTAGGCAGATTTATTTATTTTTTTTCTAATTCAGATTCTTAGCTTTTTATAAACCATTCTAATCGAAGGTGCACAATCACCATAATGTTTATCAAGCTTCTGTTTAATCTCCTAAGACGTTGTGCCTTTCAAAAAGTAATGTTTAATCAATACACGAAATTCTTTTTCGTCCACTTTTTTATAACCACTCGATTTCTTTGATTGAAACGAATGTAAAACGCAAAGTAATTGGTCGATCTGGCTGAAACTTGGTGTGTGCTCTTCCAAGATATGCCACTAACTAAAAATAACCTTGATACGCACTAGTAGCGCCATCTCTTTGACTTTGCACGGACTTTTCAAACGACCCTCGTATGCTGGAAACCTCCGTGAAGAGTGCGCACGTGGACATCTCTTATGAAGAGGGTTGAGAAGTGACTTTCTCGAGGAACTATGGCAGGATGCCTTTCCTCATAAGTGAGGCCCATGTTTTGCAGACGGCTACCCACCCTTCAAACCCCCATATCATCGAGAAATAGCTAGCATCGGCGGATGGTCGAGCTTTGGGAAATGGAAACCCATTTGAGAGAGCTCTAATTTCCTCGGCGAATCGCTTCTGTTGAACAACTCTCAGGATACACTGAGTTGCTGACAGGACCTCCGAGGCTGACGTGAGCGGGTTGACAGGTTGCTGGCCAGCGAAGAACGTATGCGAATGCTCACAGCAACCTCGTCAGTGAGAAGAATCAGCTGAACGAAAAGCTCTCCTCTTGTGGTATATTGTGAAGCAGCACACGTTGAGGTGGCTTGCTCTCCAAAGTCAATGACAATTGACTGGAGGTTGGTATCCATGTGTTCTAATCGCTATGTGGCCAAGTAGGGCCTAACCATCATACCGAACTGTCTCGGAACTGGCGGGAAGAGAGTCTTCCTGAAGCAGCATCTGTAGGGTTGTCCCCGGAGGCGACATGGCTCCATATAGCCTGAGGGACCAGCGTGTGGATTTGGCTCATCCGGTTGGTAAGAAAAGTTTGCCAACGTAATGGATGCTCGATGAGCCATGTCAATGTCATCGTAGAATCTGACCAGCAGAATATCTTGCTAGGCCTGGGAATTATCGCTGCCACCAATCGGGCCAGAAGTAAAGCTGCGCAAAATTCCAGTCGGGGCATCCTTATTGACTTGATCAATGCCATCTTGGTTTTTGCAACGAACAAAGAAGAGCGCCAACTGTTTTGTGAATATTGCATCACGAAATAGAGACTGGTTCCATTACCTCGCTCGGAGGCATCGCAGAAGCCGTGTAGGAACCAGAGCGCGTCGTGATCATAACCTAAGAAGCGAAGTATAGCGATGTCCTCCACGTCATGGAGCTATTTGCAGAAGGTGGCACATTTTTTAGGAGTCGGGATCTAGTAGTGTGTCCTAGTTATAGCCCATGTTCCAAAGTTTCTGGATCAAAACTTTGCCTTGGATCAGGACTGGATCCAACCAATCCACTGGATCAAACAAGCGACCACCGATAAAAGTTCCCTCTTGGTGATCCACGGGGTCAGGTGATCGCTTCTGATTCTGAATCCAAAGGCATCGAAACGTGGTCACCAGCAAAGTCCCAACATAGACACTACGTCTTGGCTAGCAGCAAATCCTGAGTGGAGCCATTGGTCAGGCCTGAAAGTAGCGCGAGATGATTTGATAACCATTTATCTAGGGTGTTTCAGGATGTCGGCTTTCAATGGGAAGTTGGCTCGTTCATCGGAGGCCAACTGTCAGAGCGCTCTGATGGCTTGGTATGGAACACAAGAAGTACCATAGGTGACAGTAGTAAGCCGGAAGTGCTGCATGACCTGATCCGGGGAGTCTCTCCAAATGACACATATCCAATCGGCTTCTTCCTCATGAATATGGAACTGTCGAAACATTTTGATAGTGTCTGCTGAGAAGACAATCCGATGATACCCCAGCGTGAAAGGATAACTACAATATCAGTTTGTACGTTAGGGCCGGAATTAAAGTAGTCGTTGAGAGACATCCCATTGTTGACAGATTAGGAGGTGTTAAAGACTACACGGATCTTTTCTCTGCCAATACTCTTGAACACGGCATGATGAGAGGGTGGTGTCTATATCCTGATCGTCGATCCTCTCCATGTAATGTAAAGCCTTATACTCCTTCATGAAGACAGTATAGGTCTCGCGTTCCTTCGGGTTTCGTCGAGAGCGGCGCTCCAAACTCAGCAGTCTAGCCCTGGCAATGACGTGGGAACAAGGAAACTCCGGTGGTTTAGACAATGGGAACCAAAGGACGTAGAGATCGGAGTATTTTCTTCCATGTGTGCACACGAAATGATCTTCACAATCCTGGTCTTCCTTGGATAGCTGAGGGATCGTGGGCACCTCCTCCAACTTCCGAGATCGCCGGAGTTCCATTGTCAGATCCAAATTACTGGCGTGATGGCATCGCATAGATGGTCGTAGGTCAGAGTTGAGTAAAGGGATAGGTCCACTGAGTATCCATCTAAGGGCTGTCCTTTGAGCCATGGGTTCACTTGATAGGCTCTTCCAAAAGCCACTCAGCAGAAGTATAGGGTAAACATCAACACCTAGAACACAGTCGATTAGGCCTTTCACATAATATTCTGGATCCCGTAGATATAACCCGTCTAGATAAGACCAGGTCTTTCTAGTGACTGACATACTAGAAAGGATCGTTGTGATATTTGACAATACTAAGGCCGTTTAATGCATCCATAAAGGCATGATGATAGACGTTAGCATGGCATCTATTTCTTCTGAGGGTTGGAGGCCAATGTTGCCACTTATGCCACTTATGGTCACCCGTATGGATCGCTTAGGTAGACGTAGGGCCTGTACGATCCAGTCGGAAAAAAGATTATCTCGGATCCCTGATCCAGCAGCGCTCGGACCTCAATGTTGGCGTTTCCCGAGTGGATAATCACAGTACCATAATAATCGCCATAAATTATCACCAGCAGTACCGCTTCTTCAGAGTGTGAGCGTGAATGGAGGGCATTGAGTGATAAGGGCTTTGAGACTTTCTCCTGAGCTGCACAGGCCGTCTGGTCAGATCCCTTGGTGCTTCGCATGTTGCTTGCAGAAAAGTATTGTTTGAAATAGAAAGTGAGATGCAGTACTCCACTGTCTGTTACCCTGCAGCGAAAGGAGGATAGACACTTGCTTACTCTATGGCCTCCATTGAGATAGTTGTAGCACAGATTCATCTATTGCATAAACTTTCTCCGTTGTTCAGAAGAGAAGGCCTTAAACTTCGGGTAGCCTGAAACCCCATATTGCCTGTGGCATACCTAGCAAAGAGGTCTGCAATGGGATTTACATTGCTAATCACGTGAGTAGTATGGGCGTGAGCCGTTCTAGCCAATCCTTGCCATGCTACTCGACTTTCAGGGATGTTGATGTTGACTGCGCATGTGGTCTGGAGAGTTCTTGACCGGTGTTCGAGAAAATTCTTCAGGTTGACATACTGGGGAAAAGTGTCAAAGTTCTCTATGGATTTTTTCCAGTCTTTTTTGGTTTGGACGTCCAGCCTTATCTCGATCAACAGTACCAGACAATCGTCCGAATGGCTGACAAGTCATCCCAGCGCTGTCAGAGATCGCACGGCTTCCTCGACTGTATCTAACAATCGAGTGATCTCGGAAGCCGTGCAGGAAGACATACCAGACATCATGAACAGTCGGTTTAAGTAGTCATCTAGCTTAACTCTCCTGTTGTCGTAACTCTGCAAAACAATACTCATTGCAACTCAGTGCAAAACAATATTAGCTATGTGCAGGACGTCTTTCACCATGAAGCTCAAGAACTTCTTGAATGACTCCTAATCCCATCACACGCCGTTGAAAGTTGGTAATTTCAAGGCAGGCAGATGAGAAGGTTGTAGCAAGACGTGTGCTCCGAAACACTTGAAATGTTGACGGTGGCATACGGTGAAACTGTTCTGAGTAAAAAAAATGTTTACAAGTGGTATAAACTCTTCCAAGATGGCCGGGAAGATGTCAATGACGAGCCTCGCTCTGGACGCTCAAGCACGTCAACAACTGATGAAAACGTTCAAGCAGTGAAGAAAATTGTTCTGGAAAATCGTCGAATCACTATCAGAGAAGTTGCTGAGGATGTTGGTATATCGCTTGGCTCGTGCCATGAAATTTTTTCTAAAGTTTTGGGCATGAGACGTGTGTCAGCGAAGTTTGTTCCGAAATTGCTAAATTTTGACCAAAAGAACCGTCGCATGAGCATCGCTCAAGAACTGTTGAATGACGTCAACGACGACCCAGATTTACTTAAAAGGGTCATAACTCGTGACGAATCATGGGTATATGGTTATGATATCGAAACCAAAGTCCAATTGTCCCAATGGAAGAGCCCAGATGAGCCAAGACCGAAAAAAGCACGCCAAGTTCGATCAAATGTCAAAGTTTTGCTCACTGTTTTCTTCGATTATCATGGCGTGGTGCATCAGGAGTTCTTACCATATGAACGTACGGTCAATAAACAGTATTATCTTGAAGTTATGCGCCGTTTGCGAGAAGCAATACAAAGAAAACGCCCAGAATTGTGGAAAAACAATCATGGCTTTTGCATCACGATAATGCCCCTGCTTACTCATCTTTGCTTGTGAGAGATTTTTTAGCCAAAAACAACACCACAATTATGCCTCAGCCACCATATTCACCGGATTTGGCCCCATGTGACTTTTTCTTGTTCCCAAAACTAAAGAGACCTATGAAAGGACGGAGATTTGCAACAATTGAAGAGATAAAGACTGCATCGCTGGAAGAGCTCAAGGCTATACCGAAAAGTGCTTATGAGAAGTGCTTTGAGGATGGGAAAAACCGTTGGCATAAGTGTATTGTATCTGAGGGGGATTACTTTGAAGGGGACAACATAAATATTGATAAATAAATAAATATTTTTTCTTAAAAATACAGGTCACCTTACTTTTTGAATACACCTCGTATATGACTGAAATATATACATTTTTTGTCAAACTTAAATTTGTTAGCGTAAAAAAATGATACACAATTGTAGGTCCAATATCCGAAGAACCTACGACAAATCTTACGCATAATCTGAGCACGATACCACCGAACTAATTATGCTAATGTCTGACAACTCGGAAAAATCTCATATTTTTTCTTTTGTCATTTGCAATTATTTAAAAAATTACCAAAAAATAACTAACTTTTGAAAATTGATAGCAATAATCGACTCTACGGAACAAAATATGCCAAAAATGTATGTAACACTTCTTGTCAGACTTTATTTATAAGAAATTTATTTAATTTTTTATGTACAATTACAAATACTAAAAAAAATCTGGATATTTATTTTGCTTTGTAACGGGGTATGCATGCATTTGTACGGGTATTTTAGTGTGTGCTAAGCTATGCACGGGTTGCGGGTTCACCTTGTATACATGTGCCAATGAACGCGAGCTGCACGAACGTTGCCGCTGCGCCACACAATAGCGCACACTTCAGTGGCGCTTGGTGAACTTTTAGAAAATTGCCCGCACGGGCAATCACGGGCATCTTCTCTGCGGCAATCTTCCCGCTGCTACCTTACCTCGGGAGTAGACACTCGTCTCTGGACGAAGTCCCCGTGTTTAGTCACCGTTACTTTATTCGGTAGGCTCAGCCTCGCTCGGAGGTATGTGGGTAGAATTCGACTATCTGTTTTGTGTTCACAAACGTACCGAAAGGGATTCTAATAATGGATGAGTCAATGATTATATCACATATAGAGTTTACGTATCAATAAAGTGTCCTTTATTATTTCACTATCCGTATATAAGTTTTGGGCCTGGTCTGTTATCACAATTTTCCACACATAGCATATACGAGCGTCGCCATCTTATTCCCTGCGGCACATGAGTCGTTTCCAATCTCTCTCGCTATAATGCAATATGCGAGGTCGCTTTTTGTCGTTTTGCGATTTCATGTAAGATCGCTGGCGACTTCGTTTAAATTTGCGAAACTATTAAAGCGAAGCTGGCCAGCTTATCTCACGAGAGCAGCTCCGAACCACGACGATGCTTAGGTTAACCTCGCTAGGTCCCTTGGTCACACTGGAAAAGTTGAAGGTGTCGAGATGTGCGTTAGCCGTGTCCCTTGTGCGTATCCTCTTAATATGCCCTTCTTCTCTCAACTACTGTCCCTTGCAAAAACTACTGCACACTATTTAAACGGGAAGAAATGTTTGCGCTCCGTAAGAGTCACGACCGTGCGTCGCAAGTAGCTATCCTAGACTCTTCTCTTTTTGCTATCTCTATCTCACTCTTCCCACGCAGAGCGCGCCCTCAACTCCTGTCCGGCAGGTGCTACCCCTCGCGGGCAGTCGTCATGACGAGGTGAGAGCGCGGATATAACGTTCATCGTTATAGCTTATTGTTGATGTAGTTATTTGACACTATCAAAAAGTAGATTTTATTTGGAATTTATCAGCGTGATACGCCTGATACTATTGCTGAAACTGTGCAGAGATTATGAGGAACCGACAGTACTATTGAGCCAAATGAAAATGGCGGTCGTCCAAAGTTCGAATATGATCAACTTTATGATCCAATAATGCAAACTTTCAAAACCGATCCAATCACCAGATTACGCCGCATTTTGTGACAGGACACAAAGGCTTGGTATTAGATATTCTAACACCACAGTATAATGAGTGACAAAGCAAGAGGGAATACAAGCGTAGCTTTCTTAACGTGTCTTAGTACGTAATAAGCTTTTTACCTTTCATGAATGGTTAAAAACCACTGAAAACTGAAGCCCCGCTACGATGCTATTGCAGTAAAGTACTCTTATAATTTTGTTATTGAATATAAATCTCATAAAGCTTACTCTGTTTTTATCTAAGACAAAAAACATCACCCTTTAGTTTCAAATTAAACATTCTTGATAAGAAATTTCTAGGACTATTAATAGTAGAAATTATCGGTCTAAGAGGAATGCATTCTTTATGAATTTTAGGTAGAGCATAAGCCTTTGCAATAACTGTGTTAAATAGTGTGAGATATTCATTACATTTTTTATCCAAATAATCATTGTCATTGAATTTCCGTAAAATTTTATAATCTTTTGGTGGTAAGGATTGTAATAAATTTCTCTTAGTAATTTTATATGTATTAGAGTCTTCAAGTAACACATTCATTTTTACAATATAATCATCTTTATTGAGGCATACTGTAATGTTACCTTTATCTGCACGTGTGAAAAATATATTTGGATTGGATTTGCAAAACTGTTTTGTGTACATTAAATCTTTTAAGAATTGTTTTTCTTGTTTTGTTAACATTAATGGGCGTTTTTTCGTCTTTTATACATTTCTGATTAAAATCTCACGAATATCTTGTAACGGTATATTATGATTTTTAGTTCATTTCAAAATTCTTAATTGTATTAACAATATCAAATTTTGATAAAGGTGCTTTTACATTCAAAATTTTCTGCCATAGATACAATATTAATTACTTTTTGTGGAATTTCTCTGTCAGAAAAATTCTTCAACCATTTTTCTTTGTTACTATAATCACAGACAATGGATAGCTTTTATTTTTCTATTAAGAGTTTAAATTTTTTGTTCAAACTTTTTGTTAACTTAATATTGTTGTAAAACTGTACAAGAATCGTAATGACAAATGATCTGAGACTTATATGATATGTATAATTCCAATGCAATCAGTGCCCGGTTATATATACAGGGTGTCCAAAAAGTAACGAATCAAAGAAATAACTTTCCAGGTAGCAAAGCTTTTGCAAAGGTCGAGGTCGCTTTAGGACTAACTTTCGACGAGGAATTCGATGGTGACCTTGGATTTGACCTTCAACCTCAATGTCAAGGTCATTTGGAGGTCAACTTTTTTTTTTTAAATGGAAACCCCTTTTTTCGACACTGCCAATCGAATGAGCGGAAAATTTTACGTCCAAACATGCACACAGGTCATGAGTGAGGTATGACCTTGAGCTTAACCTCAAGGTCATTTAGTCTCATCAAGGTATGGGTCGATGACACGCTCTACCACTCAGGCTTGGGTTTTTGCGATGAAGCTCAAGGTCGTTCTAGGACTAACTTTCGACGAGGAATTCAATGGTGACCTTAGATTTGACCTTCAACCTCAATGTCAAGGTCATTTGGAGGTCAACTTTTTTTTTTAAATGGAAACCCCTACTTTTGACACCAATTTGATTATTACATTTAACGTCACCCAGGAACAACGGCGTGGACGTAATAATATCTGTTCCCGTTACATTGAGGTCGAAGGTCAAATCCAAGGTCACCATTGAATTCCTCGTCGAAAGTTAGTCCTAGAACAACCGTGAGCTTCGTCGCAAAAACCCAAGCCTGAGTGGTAGAGCGTAAATGACCTTGAGGTTAAGCTCAAAGTCATACCTCACTCATGACCTAAGTGCATGTTTGGACGTAAAATTTTCCGCTCATTCGATTGGCAGTGTCGAAAAAAGGGGTTTCCATTTAAAAAAAAAAAGTTGACCTCCAAATGACCTTGACATTGAGGTTGAAGGTCAAATCCAAGGTCACCATCGAATTCCTCGTCGAAAGTTAGTCCTAAAGCGACCTCGACCTTTGCAAAAGCTTTGCTACCTGGAAAGTTATTTCCTTGATTCGTTACTTTTTGGACACCCTGTATATAGGACAGACAAAATGAATATTAAAACAAAGAATTAGTGAATATGAAAATACTTCTATAGAAAAATTGTTACCAATACCTAAATACCTTGTAGATAATCCGACCCTTAGTTTCGATTTTCATAATGTTAATATTTTAGAGAAAGATTAACAAGAAAAAAAGAATTATTTCTGAAATGATATTCATTAATGCGCATACTAATACTATTAATAGACAAGGGGATACTCAATTTCTTATAAAACAATACAGTAGAATTTTTTAATTTCTTAAATAGTTTTAATTTCTTAATAGCTTAATATACTTATTATTAATTCCATTAGTCTTTTCATTACATCGCTTCTCTTATAATTTGGTCTCTATATCTTTGTTTTAATAAAATAAACTTTGTCTGAGTTTAAGAATATTACTATATGCCGTGGTGTTTAATTTCTCAGTATGACTTGTGACTTGGAACCTTTTGGTTGTCAATTAAATTTATATTGTCTTATTGATAATTATAACACTATGATTTTTGACTTGACTATAACTTTAAATTTAATGACAATATTTGTCGTAAAAGTTTGGACTATTAGCAATGAATAATATAAATTTTGAATTTCGACATGTTGCGTTGGTATGTAAATTTGCTGTTCTATTGATCTTTAATGTATCATTTATTTAAGTCATCATAAAGTATTTTTTGTATCAGTTGACAATTCAATAAAAGACCTGATGAACCTGGAAGGCAAACCAGCGAAATGTTGTCATACTTAATTGTGTATAATTATCTGTTTAGAGTTTCGGGTGTCACTCTAAAATAACTTTGTAATGTAATTCATTAGATCTATAATGATGGAGAATACCAAGGTATTTAATTATATTCAAGTAGTTACAGTTGATAACCTGTCGATAATGTTTTGATTTACGTCAATGAAGATGGCGCATGAAAATGTCTTCTACGTACTTTAATTAAATCGAAAATCATTTTCCTATCAATGATTTCTTACAAAATGATGTTCAAATCACCTCAAAATTAGAGGTAGAACTCAACAAATTACATCATACAATGGCTTAAGTATTTTTGCAGCTATTTTTATGAAAAATTATTTTTATAGCTGAAAAACTATAATTCATACATAAAAACAATTTAAAACAATAGTAAGATACGGTATTCAATATCATTTACCAATAATTATTTTGATTTTAAATCAATCACAAAGAGGAGTAACAAGTTATGTGCACTTTATAATAGACACTCATTACGAAATATACTCGTATAGTAATTCAAAAACATTTAATATTTAACTGACTGCCGATAAGAGACATGAACTTTGTTTAGACATCAAATAACCTATGAGACCATACATTATTAATTTTATTTTTCAATCGTTTTATTTTGTCAAAGTATTTGGCGATCGCTGGATTGAGACTGATGAAGTAATAGAATAGGCAGAACGATCGGTTGACTTTAACCTTTTTGATTACTTCTTCTGGAGAGCGTCTAAATAGGCTATTTATCATAATTATAATGAGCTACTTGCCCGAATATATGAACACGCTCATCATCTAAAACCTCAAGTTTTACGCAAAGCCATGCATCAAGAAGGTTTAAAAATATGTTATACCTGCTAGAAGGAGAAAGCCACTTTGAGAAACGTGTAAAATATGCAGAATAAAGCCAGAATGATAGTGATGATAACGGTGACTTTGATGTTGATGATAAACTCAGCAAAATGAAGATAGGCCGAAAAGTCAATGTGTAAAACAACGTTCTGACTTTTCGGCAGTTGATTCGTGATGCCGACAGCTGAACTCCTTTTCTGAATTTACATTTAATTTTGTACTCTTCATTTTTCTATTATATTGTACTACTCGAATGTATATTATTTTGAAGTTTGATTGTCCTAACTTTTTTGTACCGAATTTTTATCTTCAATTGTACACCAGATGAAATTTTACAACGGATTATAGATTTGTTACGATTATTATTTTTGAAACTGAATAAGCTGTTAAATACATATACCCAATCTAAAATCGATTATTATTTTTAACTTGTATTTATTGACTTCGACTACATCTCGTCCAGACATAGACAAATAGAATTATCTAAAATCGACAAGAGTAATTGAGCAAAAAAATAATAAACCACGAAGAAAGTGACAGCCAGGAAACCTTACCATCTACTAAACTATGTTCTATGAGCTGTAAATGAATAAAGAGTGAGAATATAAATAATTGTATAACTAATCTTGACCTCCGAGTCAAGACTTAACACTACTATCAAAAGGATATTTTTATTATATGTGTGTTTAGAAATATAGTTGTAAGGATTGTTGAGTATGGGAACATTTCAAATGATTTTGTTAAATTTTTTATTAAAGTGGGAGTTGTGGGCTGAATGAATATAGCTAATGTAAAAAGAATCATAGAATTTTATCACTTTCTTAACAATCTTGATGTTCACATTATGTTGACATAAAACATCCATCAAAGAATTGATTTTCTTATTAATAAAATTAGTGTGTGAGTATCTGTGATTTCACATTGTAAAATTCTATGTGTATTTATGAAATAAAAAATCGTATTTTTCTAATTATTAAATAACTATGAAATGAAATATTTTCTATGCTGCGAGTGCAACGTTATATATATTCTGCTAATGAGTCGAAAGTATGACATTACAACAAAAATCTTTTTTTGTTCAAAAAATAGTACGTTTTTTCATTAACTTTATAATATCAATGAATAACTTCCTTATCCTCAGACCATAACCATGTATGATATATTTCAAAACAGAATATATGCTAGTAGCATTGTCAGAATTAAAAAATTGTAAAGTACGTGAATCGATATCAGTGAATCGAACGTCCGACTTATCTGTATTATCATGTGTAAAATCTTCTGTGTTTAGTGAGTTATTGTTGTTCAGAATTAAATGTTTGACCGAAGTGGTTCGTTATCGATTGTCAGCATGAGCCATCATATGTGAATGAGGCATCAAACTTATTCAAATTGGAAGGTTTATTACTTGTGTATAATCTAATTAGTTATTTGGTTATTGAAACTAACATTCATCACAAGTAAAAATGACGTTGAGATTATTACGGCGTTTCGAAATATTTATTTATGATACCCTCATTACGTTACAAAATAATATATGTAACGGTTCTATCTATGAGCTCTCTTATTTTCACTGGATAACTGCAACCCACTAAATTCATCAATCTACTTATATCAATTAGCATATCAACGGCGTCACCTCATATATTATATGATTCTCTTAGTACCAGAGTCAAATTTCATGACCACATAAGGAGCATGTCGTCACCTACTTATAGATATAGATATAATAGTTTTTGTTGTTTCATCAAAATATGTTAATTAAGAATAATATCAATGAAACAAAACATTTTTTACATAGATTTTAGGGCATAGATTTAGATTATAATAGTTTTAATTGCTTTTAACTACTAAATTATATTAAATTTTAATCTGCAAATTTAATTTATTCATTACATTGTAAATATTAATTATTAGAATAATGCGGATACTCTAAATTCGAGATGATGATTTAAGAAACATGAGTAAGAATTCGTTTCATTAATAACAGCTTAGTTATTACTGTTATCAATAAATAAACAATTAATAATTTATTTTAAAAAATAATTGTATTGCAACGGTAGTCGATTCGATTAATCGATCAGGAAGCGACCGTCATCGATCCTTGCGAGCTGCATGAAGAGCCGTTGTAGGCGAACGAATCCGCGAAAGCGTGCGAAGATCCGAGAGGGGATTTATCGAGTGAGCGGATCGAATTAGCAGCCCCCACGGCCGTAGGTAATGATCCCACCGAGACATTGGATTTACCGGTATCTGTCCCAACCAAGAGAGGTCGAGGTCGACCTCGAAAGGTCACCGGTCAAGCAAGAGGCGACAACTTTCCCTTAAAGGAATCTAGAGGGAGAAGTAAGCCTCGAAAGACCGTGCCCATCGTGCAAAGGACGGTGGGGCCGATAAACCTAAACGGGAACCGACGAGGGCCAGGGCGTTCCCGCGATAAATAGCGAGAGAACGCATAACTCGATGGGATGCGGTATTTGATAGGGTTTTTTTTATTCGCGCATAGAGATTTATTCGAGATTTTCTTGTTTTGGATGTTACAGATGGACCGGAAAATCTTCGTGGAGGAAGAGACCTTCGAGGTGGTCACGCAAATGTTACTAGATCTGCAACTGGGCCCTGATGTGATGCAGCTTCTAGAAGATCTGCGGAGCTTCGCCAGGGTCCAGTTGGAGGGGGCCACCCGAAGGGAGCGCCACAACGGATCGGTGGCGGACGTTCTCCGGGACGCATCGCGGGTTGCCCCGAAGAAGGCTTCTCGGGACGCTTGTACCCAAACGGAGGCCCAGGAAGAGAACAAGCGTCCCAAGTCCACCGTGGACCAGGGGGTGCAGACCCTCAAGTCCGGCGTAACCCAGACGTCGGACAGTGCGAGCCAGTGCCTTGGACCCAGGGAAACCTGTGTGGCATCGCACTGGGTCTGCAACCACCCCCGTATCCTGGAGCAGCCAACTCTCCTCCTCGACTTCAGACACGTACGTCTGGGGATTAACGAGGTGGACAGTACCTGGTGGTTCGCAGGGGACCTCCAGCCTCAGGTTCAGGAGCACTTGAGACGCTTCCTGAACCACCAGGGCGCTAAAGAATTGCTCGGAGAGTGGGCAGAGGTGGCTCAACGCCAGACGGCCTACGGAAAGACCCTGCTGCGGGTGGAACAGGGTCGGGAGTTCCCCGCAGCGCTTCCGACACCGGCTCAGGAGAAGAGAGCCCAGGGAGCTACTGGTGCTGGGTCGATGCTCACGATCCAAGTGGACGGGCGTGTGGCTCTCGACACCACAATCGTGGTTCGGTCACAAGATGGCCGTGCGACCGCCATGGTGGGAGGCGTCTCCATCACCGCCTCCCAGGGAGTCAGCTCCCAGCAGTCCCGTCGATCTGCTGAGCAGACCCAAAACTATCAGAAAGCTCAATCCCGATCGCAGCTGAGGGGTTGCTACATCTGGGGGGAGCCTTGGGTTACCAAGTCCCAGCGGTACCCGAGAAAGGCGCTACCCGAAACATCGAGCGCCAGGTGTAGCCAAGAAATGATGTAGGCCCTGGAGGTTTAATAATAATGGAGCCCTACATAAAGAAAGGAAGTTGTTTAATTCATTTGGTTCCTTTCCTTTTTTTTTTCAGGTTCCTGATGGCGGCGAATCGCGGGCATTCGTCCTGCCCAGCTAATCAGGACTTGGAGGGGGCTACAACGGTAGTCGATTCGATTAATCGATCAGTTCGTGATTCGTTTACTTGCGATGTTAGTTCGAACGACTAAGAGAGAGAGGGGACGCGCGAGGGTTTGAATATTAAGTTAAGCCTCAGCTGCTTTCGTGAGAGTATCACCGTGATTTAGTTTTTGCACTGTGTTTTGTCGTTATTTGCTATAAAGTTTCCTGGATATTTTTTGGCGTGCGTGAGTGATAGCAAGTAGCATCAAAGCAGCAGCATCACTGCAATAGCATCTAAAGCAGCAGCAACAAAAACAGTAAATATTTTGAGAGAGGCAGCGCAGCTGATTCAAGGAGCACCGTTGATTCTCAACAACAATTACGGCTGATCACCGTAATTGCACCGCAGGGTAGGTGCACCTCCCTAATATTGTGCAACAAAATACTTCCGATAGTATTTTGTCGATCGTGGGCATAATTTTTTATACTCGCGCCGAGCGTTAGATTTCGCGGGAATTTTCGAATTCTCTCTCTCTCACTCTCACCAAATTATAATCAATAATTGTAAATTCTATTTGCGTGCGTTAGTCTTTCGGCCCATAAAAGACTAGTTTTTATTAATTAAACTTCATTAATTTTATTCGCCGTTTACATCATTTCATTCCCTAATAGTTAATAGATCTATAAAGGTTTAAGTCTTAATCCGATTTTATCTAGGGGATTAGGCGGATTAGGCATTAAGTCTTTCATACTGAAGATAGATCAAGTGTCACAAGTCAAGTGACTTAAGGTGAGTTCAACTCGTTTGAAAAGAAGACACTGAAACGAAAGTATCAAACGTAAAGGCAAATACACGTATAATCATACGTGTTTAACGGAGCGGCAGTTAGCTATGCATCATGGGAGTTTATGCGTTAATAAATTTCTCATTTTGTAGGATGACCAACCCGTTACAGTATATAGATCGAAAGTGTTAATTTTGTACATAACAACGACATTTTTATAATTTATTAAACTTAATTAACTAATTTAGTATTTGCATTATAAGAATTTACAAAAAACCATTACAAATACGAAAATTGATTATAATTCAATTGTTATTAACTAATTTAAGTAACTATTTTTAGGAATTACTTCTACTAGTGATAAACTATTGATATATGTAAAATTTTATCATTATTTTATTGTAAATATTGCGCTGTCACGTTAACTAACTTTATTAGTTAATAACTTTTGACTATATTTTTTTTGCGATAATTGTAAATTACACTTAAATGATATATATCTACTTCTGTAAATTTTACATTTTTACAAACTTCGTTATTACTGTCTATTCTCTTGTAAATTAGAAAAAATGATTTCACAAACAACTCACAGAGGGTTGTCCTGCAACAATAGGCGGGAAAATCTGTGTATAAATACGCTGATTTTGCACAGGCTAGCATTCACTTCTAGCCTTGCACAGTGAGCGCGAGAGATTGAATAAACTTGGCTTATACCTAAGTTCATTCTGAGGCCTGCAATGACTCGGTCGGTAGGGCGACGGACTCGCACCCGGTAGGCCCGGGTTCGATTCCCAGTTCCTGCTGATTGATACAAGCACCACTGAAAAAAGTTTCATGTGCTTTGTTTTCAAACACATTGCAAGCCTCTGTCGCTGATTAGCACTGATGAAGCATAAATGGAGCGACGTTAAATAAAAAAAAAAATAAAAAAAAACCTAAGTTCATTCTCTCAAGTGATTAACTGAGCAAATCCTTTTCTTCCAATTGTAATTTACGGTCGACTCATAGAACATTTCGCGCTATGAGAAACTTGGGCTGAATTGCATCGTTTTACGAGGGTGGTCGGATAAGTACTTTGCCTCACCGCCCGATGGCGCCACTCTCGCAAAAGAAATATTCTATCACGTAGTACAACCTTCTTGATGCTTACTGTCAAGATTTCAGCCGGGTCGGAGTTGTAGTTTATTTTTGAGAGCGTGTGAAAGCAAGTGTGTCCGTTGATTTTTGAAAAATGGAAAAAGAGCAGTATCGGTCGATGATTCGATTCTTGTTTTTGGAAGGGACATCGCGCAGCGAAATCAAAAAGCGCTTAGATGCTGTGTACGGTGACTCTTCTTCAATAGCGACCGACAAAAATTGGTTTAACGAGTTTCAACGTGGTCACACGTCGATTTTTGAAGAGCCACATCCAGGTGCTCCGAAAACGGCTACCACGGAGGATAACGTGACAAAAATTCACGATCTCGTATTGGCAGATCGACGATTGAAGGTGCGCGAGATAGCTAAGATCGTAGGCATCTCAAAAGACCGTGTGGGTCATGTCCTGCATAAAATTTTGGACATGAGAAAGCTGTCGGCGCGATGGGTGCCGCGTTTGCTCACTTCGGACAACAAGCGCAACCGTGAGACAACTTCAGAGCAATGTCTGACGCTGTTTAAGCGCAATCCGAAAAAGTTTTTGCGTCGTTTCGTGTCAGTCGACGAAACATGGATCCACTGATATACACCAGAGACCAAGGAACAGTCGAAACAGTGGACTTTACCCGGCGAAAGTGCTCCGAAGAAGGCGAAGACTGCCCCATCGGCCGGAAAGGTCATGGCTACCGTTTTCTGGGATTCACAAGGTCTGATCTACATCGACTACCTGGAGAGGGGCAAAATGGTCACAGGGCTGTAATATGCCGAATTATTGGGCCGATTCGTCGTCGAATTGCAGAAAAAACGGCCCCATTTGGCGAAGAAAAAAGTGCTCTTTCACCATGACAACCCACCGACTCACACCTCCGCCGTTACCATGGCCAAATCGGTCGAATTAAGCTACGAACTGCTGCCCCAACCCATCCACCGTATTTTCCAGATTTAGCCCCGTGCGACTTCTTTTTGTTTCCAAACTTGAAAAAGTCACTCGCCGGGCAGAAATTTGAGTCGAATGAGGAGGTAATCGCTGCCACGGAAGCCTACTTTTCAGACCTCGAAGAAACGTATTTTTCAGACGGGTTAAAGAATTTGGGGCATCGCTGGGCCAAGTGTATCGAACTAAAAGGAGACTATGTTGAAAAATAAAACGCCACTTTTCCAAAATTTTCGTTTTTCTTTTGTAGGCTAAGTACTTATCGGACCACCCTCGTATAAGAAAGAGTTAAACTCTGCTTATGGGACACTTCGCACCATAAGAAACTAGGGTAAAGTCTATCTTTCCTTAAATCCAATTCATATGATCATAGATATTCATTTATAATTTTATTTCAAACTTAATATTCATAAACATTTTTCAAAGTTGAAACACGTTCTTACTTATTAGCGCGAGAGACCAATATAGTACGAACAATATTATAAATAAAAGGTGATATTAACAACACATATATAAAAATTAGTCTAAAATCTTTTCAAACATATAAGAAAATTAATACACCAAGATAACTAGCAACCATCCAATAAACAATAGTCCAATTACTCTTGATAATAAAAATATTAATAATAATTATTTAGTTGGCCATAGTTTTAATTACTGACACCAAAAATTAATCAAATCCTACATAGTAATAATGTTTGCCCAATTAACAGAAATAATAATAAACTTAACTACATCATAAAATTGGGTAAAGATAAATTACAAAAATCCGACATTAGTAATATAATTTATAGAATTGATTGCAAACATTGTCAGGCTTTATATGTAGGTTTGATGCTAAAAAGCATAAAATGAGAAAAAAAGGAGCATAGATTAGACGCAATTAATGATTGAAATGAATGAAAAGTCAGTTTTAGCTTTACATGTATAGAATAGTAACTATAGTATTGATTTTAAAAGCTTTAAAATTTTATATCAAGATAATAACAAGAACAGATTACAGTTTAGTGAGATGTTATATATATATATATATATATATATATATATATATATATATATATATATATATATATATCTAACTATATATATATAGTCGTAAGGGGGCCTCGGAATCTGATCCCTCCCCCCCTCCCCATAATTTTGTCCCCTCCCCGTCCCCTCCCCAATTGATATTTTTAAGATTGCATAAAAATCAGAGAAATCCACCGTGTTTTCACCGTGTTTTTGAGTGATTTGAAATTTTTAATTTTTCATGGCCCCTCCCCACATCAAAAAATGAAAAATGACCCCCCCCCTCCCCAAAATTCCCCCCCCCCTCCCCATTTGTTCATTTACATGTTTTTATGCGAATTTTAACAAAATATATTTATGTTTGCATTTTTTTTAATGAATGCCATGTATTTACTTCTAATATTGATAGCATATCAATAGTAGAAGTTCAAAGAAAGCTTTAGCTCACGTATTGAAACCTCGCCATGCATACAGAAAGGATGAGTAAACTAAAAGTTAATCTAAAAGTTTTCAAGAAGTAAAGTTTTATATAAAAATGGCTTTGCCTCCCGATATGCTCAGCTTGATCGACCGAACCGTTCAATCGAATGTAAACTGACTGGGATTTTATTAAGCAGTTGCATTTTTTTTTATTAGTAAAAGTTCAAAATAGAGAGCACGGTCCCCATACTGAAAGGAAAATTAAATTTACATTAAAAATATGATTTATTTGAAAAAATAATATAATTTTATAATTGTGTGAAGTAAGGGAAGTGTGGAAAATTCAAATTTGCTGACAGTGCTGCTGTAACACTGACGTATGCTGTAACAAGTGAAATTTGTTTACAAGCGCTACTTCCTACGTTGCTAGGTTTGTTGTTATGACTGTTATCATTGTATTTCAGGATTACAGTGGAAGTTAAAATGAATAAGAAGCCAGTGTTTGTGGAAATAATAATAATACCCTCTAAATTCAAAAAAATGTAAATAACCTTGAAAAATTACCTGACAATGATAAGCAAGTCCAATGTAATTTTCAAATTGAAATGAATATGAATAATGTTGCTGTTCAAACTCTTTCTTGTGTCTGTGATAAGGCAACACAGACAGAAAATGCAGACAATTATAAGTATCAGAAAGGGAAGTTTATAAATTGTATAACTGATAATTTTATATAAATTGGAAAAAAACATGATAAAATGTAAAATTGAAAATTTTATGTTTTAGGTTACCAGTACAATTATCACAAAAATTCATCTAACTACAAAGGCGGATATAAAAGCAATTTTGTACCATATAGTAATAGCGGTAATATATTATCTATTTTCTTATTAGCTCTTGTAGTTAGCGAAATAATAAGACTACATAGTTATGTAAATTAAATCATTTTTGTAGATTCAAAATATAAAGGAAGAGTCTATTATAGGAATTCAACAAATTACGAATATAACAAGAGACCATACTACAGTAATTATCAAGGCGGATATGATAATCAGTATTATTAGATATATAGTATTATTGCTTGTTAAAATATCAAAGAATTTGTGATGATCAAGTTAGATATGAAATTATGATAAGTTATTATTTAGTTAGTAGATAACGATAAAATGATTTATAATACATTTGATGAAGCATGTACAATTATGATGCCATATCAATTGAGGAATTATTTTGTAAATCTTTTATTAACAGAAAATTTCGAAGCCAATTTGATTTGGGAAAAATATAAAAATTATTTTAGTGAAGATTTTCACGACAACAAAGAAAACCGAGCTTTATTTGAAATTGAAAAATTACTATCGAAAGAAGGTTTTTCTTGTGAAAATTTAGGTTTGCCGAAACCACTAAATGTATGTAATGTTGAACAAGAGAAAGATCAATGTTTAAGATCAGAAAGTAAGAAATTATTTGAAAAAATACTTAAAGATCTCAATGAAGATCAAAAAAAAAATCTATCACGAAATTTTTACGAGTAAAAATAAATTATTTTTCATTGATGGACCTGGGGGATCTGGTAAAACTCATTTATATAAAACAATTATATATAAGTATTTATCAATGGGACGGAAAACGTTATCATTGGCTTGGACCGGAATAGCTTCTATATTATTGCCTAAAGGTATGACGAGTCATAGAACGTTTCGATTACCTTTTGATTTAACTGACATAAAATCAGTATTTTTGAAATATGATAGTGATAAAAGAAAATTACGAGAAGCTGAATTAATAATTTGGGATGAAGCTTCTATGATACCAAAAAATGCTTTAGAAATCGTTAATAAGACTTTGTGTGATGTATATGATAATGAAGAACCATTTGGAGGAAAATTAGTTTTGTTAGGCGGAGATTTCAGACAAATTTTACCAGTTATGAAATATTCATTCAAAAACACCATAATAATTAATACTATAAAACATTCTTCTTTATGGCCTTTGTTTACCATATTAAAATTACACAAAAATATGCGTTGCAGTAATGAAAAATTTGCTAAGTTTCTATTGGATATTGGGGAAGGAAAAATTGAAAATTTTATAATACCTAAAAAAAGAAAACTGATAATGTTTGTTCAAAAATATATAGAAATTCCAATATTTCTCATTGGTATGACCGAGTGATTTTAGCGGCTCATAATGATGATATCAATAAGTTGAATACTAAAATTTTAAAATATTTGAATGGTAAAATGGAAAGTTATTATAGTATTGATTATGCTACACATAAAGGGGTTGATCAAACAGATCATAATATATATCTCAAATATCCTATAGAAACATTAAATAAAGTAAGAGAAGGTCTCCCACCATATAAATTAGATTTGAAAATAAATGCAACAGTAATGTTGATTAGAAATTTAAATATACATGAAGGATTATGTAATGGGACTAGATTAAAAATTATACAGTTATATAAGTATAATATTGAAGTTCAAATATTAACAGGTGAAAATATGGGGAAGAAAGTTTTTATACCAAAAATAACGTTGAACACTGGAGAAAATTCTACGTTACCATTTATTTTATACCGTAAACAGTTCCCTATCGTTTTAGCATTTTGTATGACAATTAATAAGGCACAAGGACAAAGTTTTGACTCAGTAGGATTGTATATTGATAAACCATTGTTTTCACATGGTCAATTATATGTTGCATTAAGTAGATGTCGAAACCGTGAAAAAATTCATATTCAAAATAATTCAAATGATGATAACTGTATTCAAAACGTTGTATGGGAAGAAATATTTTTTGATATTTGAAATTATCATGATGAAATGTTAATATAATTAATTAATTAATCCACAAGTAGTACTGTATCGATACTATATGATAAAAGAAAATATGTCAAAATATTGACACTATATGACAAATAAAAAAATTATATTATCATATTATGTATACGCAATAAGCAAATATAGTGAGTTATCGACTTAAAAAAAGGTTTTATAAATCGAGGTATTCAATATAGAACAGTTTATATATTAAAAAATATTTTCAGTGGATTAGGCCTACGGGGGATACCACTATAAAAATAAACGCGCCATGATATTTACCTCCATGGTGGTGTGGAAATAATATCATTCATTGAATATAATATTATCAGTTCCTATTTTTTAAATTGCAACATGTAACTTAATCTTACTCAACTCTTCTTTGGGGGGTTGACGAGCGGAGCGAGTAGGGGGGCGAAGCCCCACTAGTATATATATATATATATATATATATATATATATATATATATATAGTGACGGTAAACGTCGAATTAGCGCTGATTATTTAGCTTAATTGCTGCCTGTGAGGGCAGCACCTGCCGGGGGGACGAAATTCGTAACTAGGGAATTCGGCACGCGAGCAGACGGAATGCGCGCGACAGAATTCGAACCAGTGAAGCTTAGACCATCATAGTGTCCGCCCGCCTTCATTTTGAGCTACCGATTTACGTGCCGCAAAACCTCGAAAGTTAACGAGAACGACAAGTGTCAGCTAGCTGTGACCGCCGTTGACGAGGAGCCGCTTGATTGCAGAGGAAGGAGAGTACGAGCCATCAGAAGTGTGTGTGAGGTTTCGCCATCGAGGGCGAAACCACAACCGCGTGCGCGCGTTCGCGACCAGCAACAGAGACAATAACAAACAGTTTCGTGCAGTGCGACTACTCTTCGTTTTCCCCGATCGCCTGCAAATATAAGGTAAGCTGGCCAGCTTAATCTCGCGATCGCGGTTATCTAATTGACGACTAAACATCGTTCTCAAGGCGTGCATGTAATAGCGTTTCTATTAACAAAGAACAGCGAGCGTACCGGCAAAGCGTGTTGCCGACGAGCGAGCGTTCATGTAAACAAACGCGCGGGCCGACCTTCTGTAGATTTTGAGGAATAATAAAGGATATCATTCATATTACTAACAAGTGCTTTTCGATCCGCTTTTACCTCATAGCTTTCACTCACTCTCGATTGATTATAGGTTATTCACAACTACTGGTTGACTGGCGCCTATCTTTACATGCTCTCCGATTTGCGTACTGAGCATAATTAACTGCGCGCGTCCTTTTAGAGTATTTACGCGCATAAAATAATTAAACGGTTTTACTCCGTTACAATATATATATATATATATATATAGGTTGTAACCCGGCTTAGACGACTTTTTATAGATCCAAAAAAAACATATATAGATGGATATAGATTAACAATTGATCACCGTCTATAACATATATATATGGGTGATTCCAGCAGTTTTTTAAAAATTGGCTGCGCAGGGGCGTCAGCCGATCTTCTCGGCGATTTTTTCTATGATAGAGTATGTCAAAAGAAGTCTTTTGGCTATCTCAGATTTTCGTTAAAATATATATATGTCCATATATTTTTTTTCAAAGTCTGAAAATCTGTCTGTTTTTGGCTATTTTTGAAAAATCGTAGCTCCGCGAGTTTTCAATATTTTTCAACGTGCGACGTCTCATTTGATTCGTCTATTTTTATACTTTCGAGAAAAAAATTGTTCATTTATAAAAAGTGACAGCTACCGGGTGTACTCTGACGATATTCTTACGCTTTTTAGGGTCAATTTGATGCTCATATTCCGAGCACTGTAACTTGGCCAATGTTAAATATTTTTGAACCAACCGCATGTCATTTTTTTTGTCTTTTTAAGACCTGTAATTTGAGACCCGGCGCATCTCAATGGACGCATTAAAACTAGAGATATAGCCGTTTGAAAATGACCATTTTTTGAAAAAATCGAAATCGCCAATTTTTGAAATCGTTTTATTTGAAAATGAAAAAGGGTCATATCGTGAAAATTTCAGAGCATGTTCTACTCGATTTGAGCTAACTAAAACCGCCTCAAAGTAGAAAAAAAATTGAATGCGTTTTTTTTTTTCGCCTTTGAAAATGTCTATTTTTGAAAAAACGGCCAACTTTTATCGGCTATATCTCTGGTTCTAATGCATCGAGTGAGATGCGCTGGATCTTAGATGAAAGGTCTTAAAAAGACGAAAAAAATGACATGCGGTTGGTTCAAAAATATTTAACATTGGCCAAGTTACAGTACTCAGAATATGAGCATCAAATTGACCCTAAAAAGCGTAAGAATATCGTCAGAGTACACCCGGTAGTTGTCACTTTTTATAAATGAACAATTTTTTTCTTGAAAGTATAAAAGTAGATGAATCAAATGAGACGTCGCACGTTGAAAAATATTGAAAACTCGCGGAGCTACGACTTTTCAAAAATAGCCAAAAACAGGCAAATTTTCAGACTTTGAAAAAATATATATGGACATATATATATTTTAACGAAAATCTGAGATAGCCAAAAGACTTCTTTTGACATACTCTATCATAGAAAAAATCGCCGAGAAGATCGGCTGACACCCCCCCGCGCAGCCAATTTTTAAAAAACTGCTGGAATCACCCATATATATATTCATATACACAGTATCAAATTTGTTGTATTCAAATAGTTAGAAAGAATTACGTTGTGCGTAAATACAGAATCGAATTTATTGGAATCGTTGAATTTATTGGATTTACTGGACTTTTAGATTTGATTAAATTTTTTGGGCTTGTTAGATTTATTGGACTCGTGTGAAAGGACACTTTGGATCAACAATTAAAGAAGTGAGTATCAACTAAATGCTTCTTGTAATAGACATAGCACGGCGAACTTTATATCTATCTCTCTCTTTTGAAGTTTAATTATTGTTATAAGCTGAATGTGCAACGATTACCGAAAATCGTTCGACTCGCGCGAGGTTAATAAGCGGCTGAACGAGAAAAGCCGCGATCGGTTCGCGAGAGAGAGAGGGCGCGTAAGGGCAATGACCGGAAGGGGAGAGTTCAACAGGCAGTATGACTGTGTCACTCAATCCGTCTGCATCGAGCTAACCTGTTCTCTCGTGCCGTCATCGCGTTTCTTTTGGTGGTGCGAGATTAAGCGTCGAGAACTTGAGTGCGGTGTGCTGAGTGCGGCGAGAGCAGCAGCAACAGCAGCAACAGCAGTAACAGCAGCAGCAGCAACAGCAACAACCGTAGGAGCAACAACAACAACAGCAATAACAGCGGAGTGCAGTGAGTGGCGGAGCAGCAAATTAGCGACGCGTGCATCGGATACGGTTGGCCACCGTATCCTCATCGTTCTCGCGGTAGGTGCACCTTCCCTTTTTATTGTTGTCAGCGTGCGATCCCGCGCAGCGTGCGCGAAGAAATTGTTTGTTGCGCGCGAGCGGTTAGTTCGCGGTTTTCTCTCTCTCTCCCATCGAGCGTATTGTCAACTGCGTGTGCGTGCGCAAGACTCTCGGCAAATCCCCCGTGTATTTGATTTGATTGAATAAAGCAATCAATCGTTATTACTAAATCAAGTCATCGTTATTTTGTCTTTCCTTTGTCCGGAGGTCGCGTCTATTTACTTTCGATTCGAATAAGCCGGTAGCGTAGCAAGGATCACGCAGAGATCGGTAGAGGCGAATCGTCAACCTAGTTTCAAGCAGCAGCCGTAGGAGCGCTGCTAAGCAGGGGCGACAACGCCGCCAAGTGGCGAGTTGAGGAACCCAACTCGGATTGGCGAGGAGACGCTGCGCAGGCGCACTCCCGGGCAAGGTAGGTTGATGTGCTTCGAGCACATAGATAACTAGGCGTCGTTTGGCCATCATATAGGTACGTTCAAGGGATATTATAGGTTAAACGGCAGCCTGTTACATGGCGCCCAACTAATATTAGGACTCACACACAAGGGAATTTGCACAAAAAGAGAGAGCGACACGCGGGAGAGAGAGACATTTGCGCGCGTGCGTATTAAGGTGCGAGCGGGTAAAATAACGCGTGGCTCGTTCGGCACGTGCTGTGCGGTAGGGAAAAGACGCCTCTCCGACCCAATAACACCTGCTTTTGTGAGCCGAGAGCACACTAACCCTAAGGGTCGAAGAGACGTCCAGAGTCGCCGAAACGAAGAAAAAGGGGTGACAAATTGTTGTTTTTTTTTTCGTTCTCTTTTAAGTGGTTATCCACACCTCAAAACATTTAGGTGGGGGTTAGTCACCGAGCGACAGTACCCGCAGAGCACGCAATTGGGGTGTGTGTAGGGTTAGATTTACTAACCCGGTGGAGCTAGCAAACAGTTAGTCTCCACCTATAGGCAGGTAGTTGCGAGTGGAAGTTCGTACTTCCTTAGGGTACGCGGCACCTGCACACACCCACGAGCCACGTGGATTGTTGCCTTGGAATTGAAGGCGTATTAGGGTAGTTGCCGATAAAAATCGCAACACCCCGCTCACGCCTTGGGCGATAGGAGGCGGTAGTGGTCGACTAGGTAAATTAACCTCAACCGTCACCTACGCCCCAGCATAAGCGATAACCCGGTGGGCATCGGAACTGCCTTCGACACAGCTGGATAGATACCTGACGCAACTGGAGTTGCGTACAGACGGTCCCAAGCTGATGCAGGCAGTTCGGCTAGCGTATTGGTTGTTAGGCGAATATATCGACCTGGACTTCCAAGGAGCGGCGTTGGATAGGGAGGCGACACAACGCAGGCGAAGGAGCCGAGAGAGGTGGCTGGAGTCTAGGCGACAGGAGCTAGAAGCAACTGATGCCGAAGATCTTGTCGCCCACCCACTCATGCTGCTATACAGAGATGAGGTGGTAGAGGCGAACCTGACGCGGACTCTCGCGGTCTTCGACAACCTTGAGGAGGATAGTCGGAGCGAGATGGGGGAGCGAGAGCCCGTAGAGGAAGGGGAAACCGGTGAGGTTAAGGGGCCCGCGGAGGGGATCAGTAGTGAACACAAGGGTTCCACCGGATCGCCAGATAGGCGAAGAGCTCATCGTTTCGAGAACGCGGAGCTACAACCTCAAGAAGAAGAAGAGCGGTGTGTGACCGAACGATTAAAGGAAGAGATCGAGCGCAACCGAGTCGGGATTAACCGCATATTAGAGATGCTGGAAAGACACGACCAGGTATGCGCGCGATGGAGTGACCAGGTGACCGCCCTGCAGGTGGAGGTCCAGCAGTTAAGGAACAGGGACCCCACCAATCGACGAACGGTCATACCAGAGCGGCCCAGGAGAACCGTGGACTTCCAATCCACGTATACGTGTCACTACGACCCGAGGGTACCAGAAAGTACCCCGGAACCCCAGCGACCGACCCCTGGCGAACCTCGAGAGGCTCCCCAAAGGCATGTGCCTTTACGGACGGAACAGCCACCAAGAAGAGGACCAAGAGATGCCGACATAGGTGAAGAGCAGGCGATCCCGGAAGGATCCGCCTGGTACGACGCCAATGCGGCGTCGGGGTACTACGCGACTCGGGATGCGGGTAGGATAGTCCGAGGATGGAAGCTGCGATACTCAGGTACGGCTTCAGAGTGCGTGGACACCTTCTTGTCAAGACTGGAGGATCTACGCGCGGGCTCAGGGCTAACGGACGGCGAAATCTTGTGCTCGGTATCAGAGCTCCTCGAAGGTGTTGCGAGGACCTGGTACGAGCTTAACAGGTTCAAGTGGAGGAGTTACACCGACTTCGTGGCTGGCGCTCGACGGTGGTTTGGGTCAAGTGAGTTGCAGCAACAAAGATTGCTGCAAGAGGCCCAAGCCCGGTACCAGGAGAAAGGAGAGCTGGTACGAGAATATGCCTGCCACCTCCTCTTCATGTTAGCCCAACTACGCCCGCCGTTACCAGAGCAGCGGCAATTAGATTTGTTGTACGCAAATCTCCTACCCGCCATCCGTATGCAGCTGCGGAGGAACGCGTTCTCCAACGTGGACGAATTCCACGCCCGGGCGACCGAAATCGAGACTGCTTTGCGGGACGACGAGCGCCCGAGGACCAGGCTGGAGCCTACGTCCACGTTATACCCCGAGCACATGGGGGTGTCAGCTAAGGCATCACCGCCCCGGGCAGGACCCCGAACGGCGGCCATGTCCAACAAGCCTCGGGGTAGGGAACAGCTGCAACCCGAGTCACCGGTTAAAACACAGGCCAGGAAACCCGAGGACCGGCCCACAATCGCTGCAACGCAGGCGACAGACCGCATTGAAGATCTGTCGTCGCAGATTGCGACCCTGCGACGCGAGATGGACCGGTACTTCAAAGAGAGGAAGGCTAACTCTCCCAGGCGGTCGAGGGGTCGGTCGCAAGAAAAGGGGAGGAATAAAACCCCCCCTGGGTCTCCTGGCCAGCGATGAGAGGGTCAGCGGAGAAAAATAGATTTCTCTCAACCGATTAAGTGCTCGTCTTGCGGCAAGCTGGGCTTTACCAGGAGGTACTGCCCGGATTGCAACAAGGGAAACGGGCAGGGAAATGGAGGACGGAGGTCCCCTCCGCGTCCCCAGTAAAGGTGACCTCTCGTCGCGGATCGCTTGAACGTGGCAGGGGCCCGTCAGCGACCCCAGGATTCAGAAAGGTCTCGCCAGGGATATCAGACCCTACGAGACCTGGCAGTGCGGTGGCGTTGGAAGCGACAGCGACCGAGCAGATGCCTGATCTGGGTAACCGGGCATTTTGTATCCTCCAAGGCTATGGAGGTCGGATTCAGGTGGTGGAGCAGGGGTTTGAATGGGTCGGAGAGGAGACCGTCAGACCCAAAAGCTCCAGGAGACCACCTGACGCTCCAGAGGATACGCCGGCGACCCAGACACCAGCGGGTGAGAGCACGTCGACGCGAGTAGCGGCGACCCAAGGCAAGAGGAGCCGTGGAAGCCTCCGGACCATTGAGGAAAAAGGGACGGAGAAGGCTCCCCGCAGGTTTAATCCCGAGGATGAGACCAGATGGTGGCTTCAGGTGGAAATAGGTGCCTACAAGTTGAGGGCACTCTACGATACCGGGGCCTCATCGACGGTAATGGGTCAACTCGGGCTTAGATTGGCATCGGACATGGAGCTGAGCCTGGATGTGACGCGTGCGGGAGAAGCAAAGCTCGCCGACGGTCGCCCATGTCCCATCTTGGGTCATGTGATTTTCCCCTTCACAGTAGGGGGAATCACGAGAGATGTAAGGGTCGCCATAACGCCACTGTCTGATGACTGCTATGTAGGCGCGAATTTCGTAAGGGAATTCAGCGCCAACCTGAACCCTGACACGGACCAGCTGTACTTGGCGAAAGCCAAAGTGGCGGTACCGTTGGAAGTGGCAAGCGTCACTGGTATGTCGTGCCTCGCACCCGTAGGCCTGGTAGAAGCCACGGAAGCACAGCGTCAAGAAGTGGCTAGCCTCGTCGACGGATTAATTCCAGACGGAGGCGAGTGTTTAGGTTGTGCTGTGGGGGTTGAGCATGAGATAGACATCGGAGACGCTCGACCCTGTAAACAAAAATACTACCCTGCCTCCGACAGGGTGCGAGACGAAATGCACGCGCTGGTTAAGGCCATACTGGACAACGACGTCATTGAACCAGCAACCAGCGGGTGGTCAAGTCCAGTGGTAATGGTGAAGAAGGCAGACGGCAAGTATCGGTTCTGCGTAAATTACCTGAAGGTAAACGCGGTAACCAAGCCGGACGCCTATCCATTGCCCTTCATGAGCGATATCCTGCGAAGGATCAGGGATGCTAAGTTCATCTCGACACTGGACTTGAGTAGCGCGTACCACCAGATACCTCTTAAAAAGGAGTCGCGCCCTATTACGGCGTTCACAGTCCCCGGCCTGGGGCATTTTCAGTTCAAGAGAATGCCCTTCGGATTGTCCTACGCCGGCGCGACTTTCCAGAGGTTGATGGACAAAGTGATTGGCCCGGATTTAGATCCTTTCGCTTTTGCTTACCTCGACGACGTGATTATTATCTCGCCGTCCTTTGAGGAGCATAAGCGACACCTGGGATTGGTTTTACAACGAATCCTAGGTGCGGGCCTCACTGCGAATAAGACCAAAAGCCACTTCTGTAAGTCGGAAGTCAAGTACCTGGGGGTCCTTGTGAACCGTGAAGGGGTAAGGCCAGATCCAGAGAAGATCAAGCCCATCATGGAGTACCCAATACCACGGACGATCAGACAGGTGAAGCGATTCATGGGGATGATGTCATGGTATCGTCGCTTTATACCCGACAATCGCTGAGCCGATAAATCGCCTGACGAAGAAGAGCATCCCGTTTGCTTGGCAGCAGAAACAGGAGCAGGCTTTCGAAAGGCTACGAGACGCAATGGTCTCGGCACCAATCTTGCAGTCGCCAGATCCCAGCGCACAGTTCGTATTACAAACGGACGCGAGCGATAGTGGGATAGGCGCGGTATTGACGCAAGAAATCGATGGACAGGAGCGCGTAATCGAGTACGCTAGTCGCTCCCTAAACAGTGCGGAAAGGAACTATACAGTCTCCGAACGAGAGTGCCTGGCAGTAGTATGGGCTATCGGGAAGTTCCGGCCTTACGCTGAGGGGCACCACTTCAAAGTCATCACCGATCATAGTTGCCTTAGATGGCTCCGCAGTATGAGGAATCCTACAGGAAGGCTAGCGCGTTGGGCGTTAGCACTACAAGGACATGTTTTCGATATAGAGTATCGAAAAGGAGACCTCAACGTGGTGCCAGATGCTTTATCTAGGGCCTATGAGGAGGGGGTGGTAGAAGTGGGTGCCATGACTCATCAGCCGGAAACTGCCGATGCCTGGTACCTTCAAAAATACAGAGAAGTATGCCAGGATCCACATTCTCAGCCTACCTGAAAGGTAGTTGGAGGGAGATTGTATCACTACAATCCGACTGAGGAGAGCGAAGGGTCCATCGACAATGAGGAAGCCTGGAAGCTAGTGGTTCCTGCCGAGAAAAGACCTCAAGTGCTCGAGGAGGTACACGATGCGCCAGCAGCGGGACACCAGGGGAGAGAACGAACGTTCTCCCGGGCTAGGCACCTGTATTTCTGGCCAAAGATGTACGAGCAGGTCAGAGAGTACGTGAGGAGTTGTCCGGTATGTCAGCAGTGCAAGGCGGAACAAAGGCCGCCTTGCGGGCTGATGGGTCGTCGAGAGGTCTCGCGACCCTGGCAGGTGGTGGCCAGTGATATTACTGGCCCTTTCCCAAAGAGCTCGAGAGGGTTTGAGTATATTTTGGTCTTCTTAGACCTGTTCACTCGGTGGGTGGAGTGTACCCGTACGCAAAGCCAATGGAAGGACCATCGTACGGGAATTGCATGAGAGGGTGGTAACCAGGTTCGGCGCGCCCGAGATATTTCTTTCGGACAACGGGACCGAATTTAAAAATCAGGAAGTTGATGCCTACTTGCAGAGGAACGGCATCCGGCGCGCCCTTACTCCAATTTATCACCCACAGGCAAACCCTACAGAGCGAGTGAACAAAACCCTCAAGGCCATGCTCATGTCGTACGTGGAGCGTGACCATAAGAGCTGGGATGAGCACCTGCCAGAGTTCAACTTCGCGTTGAACTCGGCAACTCATAACGCGACAGGTTATAGCCCGGCTATGCTGGTCTTCGGTAGACAGTCCACTCCCCCCTCGACCTTTAGGAGAGCCCAGGAAGCTTCTGAGGGCCAAGGAGTGACCGAATGGGGTGAGCACATGCGCCAATTACCCAATTTATGGGAACGCGTTGGCTCTAAGTCCAGGGAGGAGGCGGACTGTCAGGCGGTCTACTACAACCGGAGGAGACGCCAGGCCGACTTTAGGATTGGGGACTGGGTGTGGAAGCGGAACCGTATCTTGTCTTCCGCAGCTCAGGGCGTTTCGGCGAAGTTGGCGCCGAAGTATGCTGGTCCATACGTTATAGAGGAGGTATGTGGGACTAATACCTACCGCCTCGGTAACCATCAGGAAGAGTTGCCCGAGCTGATCCACGCCAAGGATCTCAAGCCCTATTTCGGCCCATTCTCGGATCAGGACGACAAGGAACCGGGAGGAGGGGACTCAACACCGTTGGAGGAAGAGGAGGGCATAGGCGACCCGCCAGCGAAGGTTGAGGAATCCAGCGAGGATCCGATATGCGAGATGTCGCGATTGCAGCCCCCGCGAACGAAGGTGAGGAGTCCGGGGCGGCTCCAAAGATACCGGTCGAGGCGCCGGCTAAGCGAGGCCGTGGTAGGCCGCGCAAGAACCCTGCGTGCGAACCTCTGGCACCAGGTGGCGATGACCTGAATGGCAATGCGGCAAGGGGAAGAGGCAGGCCCCGTAGAACCACCCAGCACGTGCGGAAGGTGGTCCTGCTAGCTACCCCCGTAAATGGGCCATATTCGCGAGGGAAGCGCAGGGGATCGGGACGTCCTCGTAAACAGTAGCGTCGAGCGTGACGCAGCGATGGTTAGGTTAAGGGCTAAACCTGAGATATCCCTTAACTCCCCTCTTCTCTTTTACAGATGGAGAAGAAGCTGGTAGTGAGCGAGGAGGCCTTCGAGACGGCCACCCAGATGCTACTCGACCTTAGGCTGGGTCCGGACGCCGATCGGCTGATCGGCGACGTAAGAAAATTCGTCCGGGCCCAGGTCGAGGTGGCCGCCCGAGAGGGCCGCTCGCGCCAGCGGGTGGACGACTTCCTCCGGGAAGGCATGAGGTCCCAGACCAGGAAACCAGAGACCCGGGAAGCGTCCACCCAGACCGACGGTCCTTCCGAAGAGGGCCGTCGGTCTAAGTCCACGACGGACCAGGGGGTGCAGACCCCAGAGCCGAACAAGCCGGCGATGGCTGACGGCTCGACGCAGTGCCCCAGGCCAAAGGAGGCCTGTGGCCAGGGGCAGTGGGTCTGCAACCACCCCCGGATCCCCCAGCAAGTTGGGCTCGAAAATTCCTGGAGGCACGTGAGGTTGGGCCTCCAGGAATTGGAAAACGCGTGGGAGTTTGTTGGGGAACTTCAGCGCCAGGTACACGCACACCTGGGGGAGTTCCTCGACTTCCGCGGCGCCCAAGAGATGCTAGGGGAGTGGGCTCCAGTGGTCCGGCGGCAGAGGGCCTATGGTGAGGCCCTGCTGCGCGTGGACCGGGGGCCGGAGTCCCCAGCGGCCGCGGGCCCGCCGGCGGTATTACCACCGACGGCATCAGCGGATAGGGCCGCGGCCAAGACTCCGGCCAAGCCCCCGATGCAGACTCAGGCCAAGAGAGTCTCGGGGGCCCCCGGTGCCGGGCAGGAGTTCACGGTCCGCGTGGACGGGTCGGTTTCCGACCCTACCGTGGTGGTGCGCACCCAAGGGGGACGCACGTCTGCCACGGTGGGCGGCGTTACTTTTATCGCCGCCCCGGTAACTCCAGCCCAGCCGCCCAATCCACCAGCGGGGAGTCAGGGCCAAGGGACGGAGCCTGGCCCCAGTGGACGGCCGAAGAAGGGCTGCTATATCTGTGGCCATCCCGGGATCACCACAACATCAAAGTGTCCCAACAAGTCGGAGCACTGGCGCTATCCAAGGCATAAGGCGCCAGGAGGCTCCGGCAGATGATGTAGGGGAGTGGTGGCCCGGGATGGGCGAATAAAGTACCATGTTAATGAGGATGGGTTGTGTTAATTTCTCTCCTTTTACCAATCCTGTCCAGAGGGTCGCGAGTCGGCGAAGTAGTTCGGTCCGGTAATCCGAAGCTAGGAGGGGGCTGCAACGATTACCGAAAATCGTTCGACTCGCGCGAGGTTAATAAGCGGCTGAACGAGAAAAGCCGCGATCGGTTCGCGAGAGAGAGAGGGCGCGTAAGGGCAATGACCGGGAGGGGAGAGTTCAACAGGCAGTATGACTGTGTCACTCAGTCCGTCTGCATCGAGCTAACCTGCTCTCTCGTGCCGTCATCGCGTTTCTTTTGGTGGTGTGAGATTAAGCGTCGAGAACTTGAGTGCGGTGTGCTGAGTGCGGCGAGAGCAGCAACAACAGCAGCAACAGCAGTAACAGCATCAGCAGCAACAGCAACAACCGTAGCAGCAACAACAACAACAGCAATAACAGCGGAGTGCAGCGAGTGGCGGAGCAGCAAATTAGCGACGCGTGCATCGGATACGGTTGGCCACCGTATCCTCATCGTTCTCGCGGTAGGTGCACCTTCCCTTTTTATTGTTGTCAGCGTGCGATCCCGCGCAGCGTGCGCGAAGAAATTGTTTGTTGCGCGCGAGCGGTTAGTTCGCGGCGATCGCGGTTTTCTCTCTCTCTCCCATCGAGCGTATTGTCAACTGCGTGTGCGTGCGCAAGACTCTCGGCAAATCCCCCGTGTATTTGATTTGATTGAATAAAGCGATCAATCGTTATTACTAAATCAAGTCATCGTTATTTTGTCTTTCCTTTGTCCGGAGGTCGCGTCTATTTACTTTCGATTCGAATAAGCCGGTAGCGTAGCAAGGATCACGCAGAGATCGGTAGAGGCGAATCGTCAACCTAGTTTCAAGCAGCAGCTGTAGGAGCGCTGCTAAGCAGGGGCGACAGCGCCGCCAAGTGGCGAGTTGGGGAACCCAACTCGGATTGGCGAGGAGACGCTGCGCAGGCGCACTCCCGGGCAAGGTAGGTTGATGTGCTTCGAGCACATAGATAACTAGGCGTCGTTTGGCCATCATATAGGTACGTTCAAGGGATATTATAGGTTAAACGGCAGCCTGTTACAAATGATATTCACATGTTTGAGTGTACGGAATTATTGACTAAAAATTAATTCGGATTGCCTACTTTTAGAAATAACGAAATTGATAAAATTCTATTTTTCTAATTTATCGTTGGTGTATAATAAAACCAAAAATTTAAATATTTCGATACGTGTTTCTCTGTTTATTGAGTCTGTACCCGAATTCCCTCCTGCGACTATCGGTTTTGGTAATCGTCATTAAACCGATAGAGAATAATAAAATCTATAATTCTGGATCCCAGTTTCGCCCGGTCCTTTTATAACTAAATATCATACAATAAAAGTGCGGACGGGCCGGGATGCCCGTGAAGCTAGAGACCACCCGATTCCGAGGCTGCTCGGCTGGTAAAAAGGCTTACGATCTACCGGGCGAATTCGCGTGAAGTGAATCCGCACCTATCAGTGACTAATTACTAAAATTAGTTTTTATAAAAAAAAACTTTTTCAATGCATTTTTAACTTACAAGGGAATATTCCCAACCCCCTGCTCCAATTTTTCTGTAACTGAGATATGTTATAAAAAAATAATAGATCTGTATTTTTTTTATCAGCGGAAAAAGCTATTTAGGAGTGATACCTTCCCCTAAAAATCAACGTGAAAAATAGCATTATAGCAATATTTTTAGTATAGTGAATATTTTTCAATGAAACTGAAAGGAACAAACTTCTTATAAAAAAAGGAACAGAACCACATAAATTTTGTCCCCGGAGATTGCAGCCCTACATTATATAGAGAAAAAACGATAGTTTTGAGTGTATTTTTAACCTACACAATCAAAAAATTCATTTTAAAAAAATTAAAAAACTATTTTTCTAGTAGAAAATAATAAATAACATTTACATATTCCGGCGTTTTCCTATTATCTATTATTTCAAGAGTAAACTACCCCAAACGTTATAATATAGGCAATCGTTAGTCGCAAATTATGTTGGTTATTCCATGTGCTATGATACTCTAACAAGCGGAAGACATGAATGCTTTTATTTTGCAGAATGAACTTTTTAAAGGATGAAAGCTACCCCGGAAACCCCCTGAACATCATTTTATAGCGAAGTCTTCTTAATTTATGCAAAGTTATCGACGAAAAAAATTCTAAAAATCTCTTTAAAAAGATGTAAGTTATGTAAACATATACAGATTTCGACTTCAGGAATTGCGACCCCCTTCGTTGTCTGAGATCAAACTATGTTTTCGTGATATTAATTTTTGAAGGAAAAACAAAGTATATAAAATTGCATATAAAATCTAACATATCTAAGAAAAATATCTGATGTCGTCATTTTATTCGAATCAGACATCAATTTACACGAAAGAAATAATATTATAAAATTACAGTCTATCACACATAATCAATTATCCTCACCTAGATTCAAAAACGTATCTAAATATGCTTAGTACAAAAGAGGATACATGGATGAAAAACCTGATCTATTCGACAATGCTGTTAAATATTTTAATTCTAGAAAAATCGGAGGCGGAGAGTCGGTTGGGAACATTCCTTTGTTAGTTAACAATTTTTATTGGTAAGTATTAATGATAGACTTGGTGTATTAATTTTCTTATATGTTTGAAAAGATTTTGAACTTATGTTTGTGACAGGGCCCTGGTTAGAATAGCCGGCCCTGTCTGACTCGCTTTCTCTCTCTCTGGCAGCTCGCTCCTTCATTCCTCTCGCTGTTGCCCTGGCGAGCGTAGTAGAAATTGTGAACCGATACCGATGCTCGCACCGCCTTATTTCATGGCCAATACCTGAGGAGGACATCTTCATTAGGAGCCAATTAGGAGCGAGAGCGGCTGTGGCAAAAGGAAGAGAGAGAGATTGACGCGTCACAAGTAGAGAGTAAGCGAGCGCGAGCGACCCGCGGCGATTCTCTCGCGAAAGCGAAGCCGCCGGCGTTGCTCGAGCCGGCGCGCGATCGGTTAGGGAGAGAGTTCGAGCCGAGATCTTGAGTTAGAAGGATCGATTTGATAGCCAAGCGTGCGCACGCGAGAAAAACCGAATAGTCAAGCAGAGACAAAGGAGCTAGATGACGCCGAACGGAGTACAGCCCGGAGAGGATTTCCATCGACACCTGAGGCATCGCGGAATCCCATTTGAACCTGCCGCAAGCCTGCCAGCAGTTCCCGCAGTATTTCCTGCCAACAGCTCCAGCAGTATTTCCTGCCAGCAGCATTCGCAGCATTTCCTGTAGCACCAGCAGCGATTCCTGACAGCAGCCTTCACCAGGACAGGTCGTCTCTCTCTCTCTCTCTCTCTCTCTCTCTATTTGCGAGTGCGCGACGCGTCGGCGAAGTGTTCGCGATCATCCGCGAGCACCGCGAAATCGGCGAACAAGGCGAGTCCCTCCTTTGTAGTCCTCTCAAACTATTGTAACGTGCCCCCGTGCGATTGTCCGCACGAGCGCAGACACACGGTCGTAGAGAACGACGCGAAAACCCGCGTCGTCGCTGTTTTGATTGTTAAACGTTGAGAAATAAATATTGTTAACGAATATCGGGAGTGATCATTGTGTGCGCCCGTCATTCTCTTCCTCTCAACCTAAAGCCCGAAACGCCAATTTAGTGACGAGGCCCATCGTCACCGTTCAGAGAAGCGAAAGAGCCTCCCTTACCTTCCCCTTTTAAATAATTTGTGACACGGCGCTTGGGCACGGGCCCTTGCATGGCTCGTGGGATTTATATTTCCCCAAAACGCGTTAAATTTAAAGAATAGTGTCACATGTTTATATATTATAATATAGCCGATGACGGAGTCATAAATAAAAACTTCGAATCGTTATAATTATCTGAACGTAATTTTTATAGTAGTGAATGTTAATTTCAATACCAAATAAATAATTAGATTATACACGAGTACTAAACCTTCCAACTTGAATAAATCTTTATATTCTTCTTGAAAATCGAATAAATCTTCCATTATTACATCTATACTATTAGATGATTTCATTAAATCTAAAAGTATTATTTGAAAATGGCCTTTTATTTCTATTTCCTTAATATTGTAAAGATTTTTTTCAATACCAAGTACTTCGAAATAAGCAAGCAACAGATTAATCACATTCAAAGGATCAACTTTCATTTTGATGTTTGAAATAATAAATATTACATAATGAGATTTTTCTTATATATTTTGTTATTTTCAAAAAACTATAATACTTTATACAGTAAAAATAAAAGAAAGTTAAAAAAAAGTGAAAAAAACAATAATTTAAAAATATTTATAGTTTGCAACACCAAATATTCTTCCGAAAATAGAATGTATTTTATATGATATATGAGAATGCACATTTTCCAATACGTTGAATAAATATATGTTGACTTCTCATATAATTAAAAAAAGGAAAATATAATTTTTAAAAACTGCTACAAAATTATAAAAATTTCCATTTGCTATATAAAGAGGTACAATAGTTATAATATATCATATTTAACAATAATATACAAACCTGTAATTTACTATTGCCGTTGAATATTTTTCAATAAATTGATGAAAATGCAAGACTGTACCTACAATTTGTGAAAACTTATATTTTAAAAAACAACGCAGCTATACGTATAATAGTATATATTTATAAAGATCACTTACAATAATTTTATTAAATTTTTACAATAAAATTAACTTATTTTGTAAGTACGAGATATATGTATTATGTGTGTGTGTCAGAGTGTCTTTGATATAACGAGTTCAGCTTCTAGGCACTCATTATTCCTCTCTCTTCCTAGTAGCATACTTTATTAATTTATACATTTATTAATATGTAAAATTATTTTAAAATATTTTAATTAAAGTCATCGTAGCAAGGTAAGTGCGAGAGAGAATGCTATTAAGCAACTGTACTAACGCGATATAGAACCTAGCGCATTTATGCGTGTCTGCGTGACAGTAAATGATGATTTTTAGAATAGGAGAACGTATCGATAGAGCACGCAACAAAGTAAACCAATAACCTTTGTCGGAGATGCTTTGTAGTAGTTAGCCCCCACGAGAATTGTTTTATTTATGATTGCATACCGATTTATTACTTTTTTTCGCTGTTACGAGTGTTGTGGTGCGTATTTCTGAGTGTATATTAGATATTGGAGAATTATTAATTATTGACTGCAAGGATCACTAATTGTTTTTGGTGGAGATTTACCGAATAATTGTTGTTCGGTTGCGAGATAGGCATCACCGATATTCTTGTAAGTACCTGCTTTTTAATAATCTCTTTCGCTTGCTCTCTCTCGCTTATTTAATTTACTATCGATTATATTGCTTTTCTCTTTTTATTTCGAACCTGACTCTGTCCCTTGTCTAGTGCATTCTCTGACGTTTGACATTCGTGCTCGCGCTTATAAATTTTCTTAGCTACGCCAGTATCTACTCACGACGTTCTCCGCGAGCCAGGGTGTACAAAGACGTACATACAAGGTCTGTCCTAATAGTTCCTAATCTATCTCGATTTCTCGGCACTTGATTTAATCTTCGTCGTCCAAGGGGTGGCATCCTTCAAATTAGTCCTCATCTGATTGAATAAGGTGCTAATGTCGATGTTTCCACTTATTAAAGCACTCTTGAAAATCAGACTTCGGAATGACCTTCAGTGCATTCATCGCATTAGTTTCAACAGTCTCTTTTCAATCAGGAAACAGCCAAAAGTCGCAGGGCGCTATATCGAGAAATTCGCTATTCAATTTATTCTGTCATTTTTTGTAATAAAGTGAATATTGTGTGACAAACAAGTGAAGATTGTTATTGTTTGAAGGACGTATTAAGCATTCATTGACAGATTTATATTTCTGTAGTAAATTCATACATTCTATAATAGCATTCTGAATTGTATAATGTGTTACATAACGTATTACATATATAGTTTAGTAACAGATAAATATGTGGCTGCACCCAGGACACCTCCATGTGGTGACGGTGGGCAATGGAGTTATCTCATTATTTGGCATAATTCCTGGATAACGGCGCTCATGCCGTCATGGCCATCACACATAATCGTGTTACAAGGCAGAGGATCAGATCCTCAGAATCTCCGACTGGTCAGAGTGGAAAAACGGGTTCGCAGGCGTCATTGTTACGCGACCATAGTTCTACATCAGTAGGGAACTTGGCCTTTACAGAGTCTAATGCTATTATAAGCCATTCTTTACCTTGTGTATATCGTGATCAATTTCAGCATTGTTTGTGTGGAATATATTCTTCAAGTAAAGCATATTACATTTTCAGATTTACTAAAAATGAGATGTAAAGATGGTTTCAAAATCAAGATTAGCACATTAGATGATATTTGGACTTCTAAATCAATATCTTCTAGATGCCAAAATTTCCTTAATAAACCAAGTAAACTGATATTCTCAAAAGTCATCTTATAGAACAAACCAACAAATCATACTTCTGACTGTTACTATTACCTGACAAATATAAAAGATTATAACCGCGCTAATAGACTGCATTTTCTATGCGAGTGATAAATCTGTTTCATTTCCTGAATTGAAACCAAGACCGATGTTGATAATATGGATATATGTGATGAACCTTCCATTGAATTAATCATCAGCAGACAGTATAGTCGTCTATGCACAAATGCTATATGAACAGTGAAGCATTTCAGAAAATGAAGAAAGTGATGTTTTTATTATGGAAGAATCAGACGTTGAATCCAGTGAACAAAATCCATAAAAGATAAAGCAAGATCAACTGAATGACTTATACCGAAACTTAGATCTCTCAAAACAAAATTCCGAACTATTAGCATCCAGGGTGAAAAATGAACTATTTTTAGCTTCAGGAACACGAATGACACACTATTGTTAAAGAGAGTGACCTTTCTGAAAGTATTTCTCAAGAATTTAGTTTGTTGTAATAACATCGAAATTTTGATCAAAGAATACAAAATAGAATATAGAGCTGGTGACTGGCGTCTATTTATAGATTTTTTGAAAGAAGCTAAAAGCAATGTTGCTTTATAATAGAAATGTCTACACTGCTTTATCAGGTGCCCATTCCGTTTTACCAAATGAAGAGTACCATAATTTAAGTTGCTGTTGCAAAGATTTAAACATGAGTCATATGTGGAAAATTTAGAGAGACTTGAGAATATTCACAATTTCGTTACAACAATAATGAGGATTCACTTCACAGCCATGCTTCTTTTGCGAATAGAATAGTCGGAATGGGAATGGCTATTATATTAAACAAGTTGTCTGTTCGGAACAAATTAATTCCAGGCAAAAAAAATATAATTTATTCGAGTCTGATACCGACGGATAAGATTTTCTTACCACTTCTACATATTAAACTTCTACATATTAACAGTAAGGTGTAAATGACATAAAAGAAAACGATTAGGTACTTTTTATTTTAAAATTTTTCTTTGAATTAATTGAATTGATATGACCATTAGAACAAATTTTTGAAGTGAATTTATAAAATGCCATTTTTTTTCTATTTCATAATTGGCTAGACACGTTCTTGTTCGTTCCTTAAATAATTGGAACATTCCAAAGTCTCATTGTAATGGCTTGAAACGCTCATATTCTTGCATTAACTGGCTAAACACATTCATATTTTTGTCTTAACTAGCCGAGATATTCAGTATTCTTACCTTAACTAACTGGATACGCTCAGTTGTTATCGTGTTTTTATCTAACTGGCCGAAAAATTGCCTTGACATGCAAGACTCCTTTATGTTTTTACTTCACTTTGTCAAGACTCGTTGTATACCCATTATCTTTACTCATCCTCAAAGAAATGGCAGATATTTAGGTATTTTAGCATAAGTATCAGTTTTCAAGTCCATACAAATCCTGAAAATCATTTTAAGTAGACTGGGTTCCATGAGAACATTTGATCAGCATTACTCCGAGAGTGGTATTCCCGAAATTTGGAGCTGATTTACTTTTATATCACTTTTATATTAATTGCTTTTAAATCACGTTTATATAAATTTCTTGTGTGGTCTTTTGAACTCAGCTAACTATACGTACACATTTTTTTAGATTTTTTAGACCATATTTCTTGATTTGACGTTCGAATGATCTTGATACGACTTTTATATAACCTTGATATAACCTTAAGATGTTTTAAATGGTGAAAATAACAACGGTTTTGAACTCAGCAAGTCAAAAAACATACGTGCAAATTATTCCAGGTTTATTAGACCATTTTTGTCCATTTGAGCTTCAACTGAGTTTAAACCTGACGTGAGTGAGCTTAGCCAACCTCGAATTCAAAATCAGCAACCCAAAAACCTATAAGTACCCTGATCAGGTCCGGTGATAATTCTTAAATCAAATGTTGACCGGTATTATTTTACGAAATTGCCGACATAAAGAAATATTTATTATTATATAACTTTCAAACGAGTTAATACAGAAATTAATTAAAACGCGAATTGATATTTTTTTTTATCCGCAAGTATTGTATTATTATAGCTAACATTACAATTGGAATGTTACATTATTAATAATAACTAGAAAAATGACTTGAACTGCTATTATAGTATTATTTTATTTAAAAAAAATTTTCCTTTTAATATTGTAAAAAAAATTATATCAAATTTGAGATAATCTACACTTAAATTAAGGGTACCGTAATCCTATCTTCAGAAATACGTAGCTTTAATTTTTAATTATAAATTAAAGAAATTTATTTGATTAACCCTTAACTGCTATATGGGGTAGATTTACCCCAGACAACTTTTAATAATAAATAAAAATTTTTTTTTTTTCAACAATTTTTTTCAGTGTGTGTAACATTAAAAATTGTTAACCTGAATATTTTTTTTTTGTAGTAAAAGGTTTGAAATATACTAGAAAAAATGTTCATAGCAAAATATCTAAAATTCTCTGATTTATTCAATGTTTTTCGGGCTGGGGTAGATTTACCCCACCGAGCAGTTACGTGGCCAAAATGAGGTGTGCAAGTTAAGGGTTAAGAATATAAATTTTTTCACTTTTTGGTCAATATAACATATGAAAAATGAACATTTCATGTTTTTCGTTGACTTCGATTCAAAAAATAATTTTTCAACGAATATTTAGAATAATTTGTTTCAACAAATTTTTTAAACATACAAATTTTGAAAAGTAATGAAAAATGTATATTCCGCATTTACAAAACTATTAAAATGTGTAATATTATGCATTACAAGGCTTAACCTGAGAGTGTTGCACTATTTTCCAACGCTTCAGGAAAGCCATCTCTGCTCTATCAGAAACACCTTTCCATTTTCAAATTCGCCCACTTACGTCCGAGAAAATGATGCAATAAGTGGAAGAGTGCCATACGACGGCTGATCAGAAAAAAGGAATGTATGCCGAAGAAAAAGAGGGAACACGCGCGTACACAATCCTGACTACGTGTTGTCGGTTTGAGAAAGAACAACGCAAAAAACGAACGGAAAAACGCAACGAAAATGCATACGAATGCAATCATGAATGCATTACACACTCAAACACAGCTAAAAACATTCCGGGAAGTCTGACACACCTGGTGCGACCAGGAAATCGAGGATGAGGCAGCAGCCGGCATTCCGTTATGCCAGGCTGCTGTGCACCACCTACGGCATCTTGAGTACAATACATTCACTACTGTTACCTACGAGACTGATGCACACACACCCAAACACACATATAAAACACGCCCAACGGAGAGCACTTCAGGAAGTGCTCCAAAGATCAATAGCGAGACACAACGTGTACACATGAAGCGGGGGCGGTCATTTTGATTCACCGATATAGCGGGAGCGAGCGAGACAGAATAAGCAAAAACGAATGAGATAGACTAAACGAGAATGGGTCTGACACAAAATCAAGGTAAAGTGCCGCAGTCAAATTCCGCGATAGTTGATGTTCATCGCGCTTTGGAAATACATGTAACGTAGAAAATTGGGGCGTGGAGGTCCATTGCCAAAAAATACGAAACGTCAATTCGCCGCACTGACCTTCCGCGATGTCCGCGAAGGGATGACTTTGTAATTTCGATAGTTAATAAAAGGTATGAGATTTAATAGACTATTTTCTCTGATTCAAGTTGCGTACCTTTTCCGTGCATGCTGTCATTTAATTTTCAGCCGCGATCGGAAAGTCAAACTTGGATAGTGATTAACGGTTAATGAACCCATTAAGGCCCATACCAAACCTGGGAAAGATAGCGCCAAACTAACTATGCCAATCGTAGCTAAATCGAAAAAAAAAATACCCGTGTTTTTTCTTTTGCCATTTTCAATTGTTTACAAAAAATTATTTAAACAAATTATCAAAAAGTTATTATTTTCAAAAAACTGATAGCGGCAATCGATTCTACGGGAAAAAACATGACAGAAATATATATAACGTTTTTTTGTCAAATGTCAATTTGTTAGTGTAAAACGGCTATAAACAATTGCAAGTCTGTCAGGTACATGTGTATACGCCAAATCCCAAGCAAAATCTATTGCCGATAGCGCCAAACTAACTATGCCAATCGTAGCTAAATCGAAAAAAAAAATACCCCTGTTTTTTCTTTTGCCGTTTGCAATTGTTTATAAGAAATTATTTAAACAAATTATCAAAAAGGTATTATTTTTAAAAAACTGATAGCGGCAATCGATTCTACGGGAAAAAATATGAAAGAAATGTATATAACGTTTTTTTGTCAGACGTCAATTTGTTAGTGTAAAACGGCTATAAACAATTGCAAGTCTGTCAGGTACATGTGTATACGCCAAATCCCAAGCAAAATCTATTGCCGATAGCGCCAAACTAACTATGCCAATCGTAGCTAAATCGAAAAAAAAAATACCCGTGTTTTTTCTTTTGCCATTTTCAATTGTTTACAAAAAATTATTTAAACAAATTATCAAAAAGTTATTATTTTCAAAAAACTGATAGCGGCAATCGATTCTACGGGAAAAAATATGAAAGAAATGTATATAACGTTTTTTTGTCAAATGTCAATTTGTTCCAAAAACAAATAACTGTAAAATAAATGTACTAGAAATGTCCAAATATACTAAAAACTTTTGTAATGAAAACTGAATCCATAATATTACATAAAACCGTTAGCCCGCCACTCAAACGTGATCTCTAACACGGTTTCAATAGAAAAAAAATTTTGCAAACTCTTTGCAACTTCGTAACCCAACAATTACTATATTAGTCAAATTTCCAAATGTACAATTTGTGAAAATTCAAAGCTTTCTGTCCTATTTTCTTAAACAAATTGACGTCTAACAAAAAAACGTTACATACATTTCTTTCATGTTTTTTCCCGTAGAATCGATTGCCGCTATCAGTTTTTTGAAAATAATAACTTTTTGATAATTTGTTTAAATAATTTTTTATAAGCAATTGCAAACGGCAAAAGAAAAAACAGGGGTATTTTTTTTTCGATTTAGCTACGATTGGCATAGTTAGTTTGGCGCTATCGGCAATACATTTTGCTTGGGATTTGGCGGAAACACAGGTACCTGACAGACTTGCAATTGTTTATAGCCATTTTACACTAACAAATTGACGTCTGACAAAAAAACGTTATATACATTTCTTTCATGTTTTTTCCCGTAGGATCGATTGCCGCTATCAGTTTTTTGAAAATAATAACTTTTTGATAATTTGTTTAAATAATTTTTTATAAACAATTGAAAATGGCAAAAGAAAAAACACGGGTATTTTTTTTTACGATTTAGCTACGATTGGCATAGTTAGTTTGGCGCTATCTTTCCCAGGTTTGGCCTGGGCCTTAATGGGTTAATGATTAACGGCGCGAGTTAACGGTCTTCATAAATTCTTAGGTGGATCCGAGATTTCCGACGAAACCAACTCATTGTAACATAGATTTCAAAGGTAACAGAAATATGTGTCCGTTTGGCTATAAATTCCGCTTGCACCTTGCCCTGGATAATAGAGTTGGCCACGAGAGCTAGCACGGCCAACTTTGGATATCCGCTCGAATAAGGAGTAAGAGCGAGCTATTGGGAGAAGCAGCCACGCCATTTTTTAACGGAAAATCCGGCCATTAAACACCGCAACCTCAAACACCTATCGCAGTTAATAGGCGTTGTGTGAGGTTATTCGGCATTTATCCGACTTCAACTACCGACAACTGCTGCATCCAGGAGAGTAATAATAAGACGGGAACACGAGTCGCCGACGACCATCAGGTGACGAGATCTTGGCTGGTGGTTTTAATCAAAACTCTAGTTTAATTAAAAGTAACTACCCCTATAAAAACAACTTTATTTTCATTTACGTATACTCAATTTTAAAGCGATATAAAATTTACTGCAATTTTCATAGCCAATCATTGATGACAAAAACTAAATTTTCTTTTTAAAAAATAGGAGTTATTACCCTTAGAATTAAAATTAATGCTGTTTTGTAGCTTATATTATTTTTAAATTTTAGTTTCACCGAGATATATTTATTTCTTTCTAATATATTTGAAAAAAAAAACTATTTCTATGGATTAAATTTCGGCGTGGATTTCACCTCCTAATATTACGTATAAGCTCATATTTAAATATGTGCCTTATTTCTCAATGTGCTATAACATATTGCAATATCATCAAAATCGGCGACACACTCAGAGTATTTTCCTCTCTTGTATAACAAGATGCTAAATACTGTCCTGTCCTGTACTTCATATTGTAAACAATAATTCACGACCCTAACGTTCAAAGTCCAACTCAAATTATTTTGATGACATCAAATAGATTTTTTCGACCGAAGTTACTAAGCCACAACTCGTCAAAATAAGCTCTTGACCTAACCGCGTTTAATATTGTCATTAATGCTCAATCGTGAAAAATAATTCGGATTTTAAACATTTCAGGTCACGCATTAATGCCCGTGCAATATATTTTGGAGTTCCAGTAGTTTCAAGTTCAAACAGGAAAAATGAAATGATGAAGACAATAAAAAAATATCTGCCACATCCTAATACAAAATATATTCAAAATTCACGAAAACTTTTGAATTCCGGTGAATTGCATGACGAAAACCTCAACCTCAGATGCAGAGGGAGCTGAATTGCAGCTGGTTATATCAAAAAGTCAATTATTGGAACTTTTTTGCTCATTGTCGCTGAAGCGGACAGTACACACGAGCGCAGTGTCGGAAATCGAGGTGGTAGCCAGACAGCTACTAGAAGTTGCGCTGATGTCTCTACTGACTAAGAAATGTCGCCACCGACCTGATGTGGGATAGCAAAGTATCTGTAACAAAATAATAATATCAAATATCTTTAGGGTCTAATATAAACGCGAAATTGCTAACAAGGTGTGGTAGAAAGTAATAAAACTGATTGTGAGTAGCACCGATCACACCTCGCTACAAGCATTTGGAGAGTGCTCGTATCTACTCGCAAACCATCTGAAAGCTAATGATTGTTGGGAGTGTGTAAATCTTGACACCATTGAATGTAATGATCATCCTAGCACATAGGCTTTTCGAAGGTTGCGAGCAATAGGAAGCTAACGTAAGTAACGTACTATTTGCCAATAAATTACTTTCTGGTGAAATTGTATTGCAAAAAAAAAAAAAAACTACATCGAAATAGGCAATCAGACATTTAATATATTTATATTTTGGATCGCTAGACAATATGTGCGGGAATTAAAATAAGAGAAAGAATCTTAGATGTACTCGCATACTAAGCAATGTTAGACACTATGTATAAAGCGCTATGTACCTAATGAGTGTATGCTATACTTTCATGAAAATATCAAGTAAATACTTGCATAATAAGATACGTAAGAACTTATACAAGAAATTACATAAGAACTTGGGTACGTTTTTGAGTAAGTCTATACAAACGTATTTCGAGTAAGTTCTTAACCAAGTTCTTATATAAATTTTTAAATAAGTAATTGTTTGATATGGTGATTAAATAATTGATCGGATAAGTTCTTATACAAGTTCTTAGTTAAGTTCTTTCTCCTGAAAATATCAAGTTTTTGCGTAATAACTTACTTGATATGAGAAAAGGATAAGATCAAACTAGGATAATGAAGTTAAATTACTTTCAATAAGCTTAACTATACGAGGTGTGTTCAAAAAGTAAGGTGACTTTTCAAATTTCACGGGCAACGTACTTTCGATTAACGATTTTTTGTTTTGTTATGTTGGTACACTCTTCCCGAACATCTGTACCAAGTTTCAAGTGTATAGCATTTTTTGTTTGGTTGTGAGAGGCGTAAAGGTTATAAGTGTTTTGCGTGCTCGGCGATTTTTTGCTATCGAAAAATATGGATCAAAGGATTTGCATCAAATTTTGTGTAAAAAATAAAATAAAGTGCTTCGAAACACTTGAAATGTTAACGGTGGCATACGTGAAACTGTTCTGAGTAAAAAAAATGTTTACAAGTGGTACAAACTCTTCCAAGATGGCCGGGAAGATGCCAATGACGAGCCTCGCTCTGGACGCCCAAGCACGTCAACAACTGATGAAAACGTTCAAGCAGTGAAGAAAATTGTTCTGGAAAATCATCGAATCACTATCAGAGAAGTTGCTGAGGATGTTGGTATATCGCTTGGCTCGAGCTATGAAATTTTTGCTAACATTTGGGGCATGAGACGTGTGTCAGCGAAGTTTGTTCCGAAATTGCTAAATTTTGACCAAAAGAACCGTTGCATGAGCATTGCTCAAAAACTGTTGAATGACGTCAACGACGACTCAGATTTACTCAAATAGGTCATAACTGGTGACGAATCATGAGTATATGGTTATGATATCGAAACCAAAGTCCAATCGTCCCAATGGAAGAGCCCAGATGAACCAAGACCGAAAAAAGCACGCCAAGTTCGATCAAATGTCAAAGTTTTGCTCACTGTTTTCTTCGATTATCATGGCGTGGTGCATCAGGAGTTCTTACCACATGGACGTACGGTCAATAAACAGTATTATCTTGAAGTTATGCGCCGTTTGCGAGAAGCAATACGAAGAAAACGACCAGAATTGTGGAAAAACAATTCATGGCTTTTGCATCACGATAATGCCCCTGCTTACTCATCTTTGCTTGTGAGAGATTTTTTAGCCAAAAACAACACCACAATTATGCTTCAGCCACCATATTCACCGGATTTGGCCCCATGTGACTTTTTCTTGTTCCCAAAACTAAAGAGACCTATGAAAGGACGGAAATTTGCAACGATTGAAGAGATAAAGACTGCATCGCTCGAAGAACTCAAGGCTATACCGAAAAGTGCTTATGAGAAGTGCTTTGAGGATTGGAAAAACCGTTGGTATAAGTGTATTGTATCTGAGGGGGATTACTTTGAAGGGGACAACATAAATATTGATAAATAAATAAATATTTTTTCTTAAAAATACAAAGTCACCTTACTTTTTTGAACACACCTCGTATGTATCATACGTTTGTACTAGTACTCGGGTATAACTCTTAAATATTCAGTTATTTATAACACATCATGTCTGAATTCTTTTATACACTAAGTAGACAATTCAACTGCTTGCGAGTTAGAAGCATCGAGGTAAAACCAATGTACTACTTTCAAATACGCCATCTGCTCGTGATTCAATGAACTTATCTCATTACATATATTTAAAAATCAGTTCATCGTTGCCTAGGTAGATGACGTTTCAGAAAATAATAGATTGTTTCACACCGTGTAATGCGGTACATTACAAGACTTTGCCTGAGAGTGTTACACTATTTGCAACACCTCAGAGAAGCCATCCCCGCTGCTTGCCATCGCGTAACCAGCCGAATAAAATTTATCTACTCGTGCCTTAATAGAAAACTTACTTTATTTTCAAATTCGCCTACCCATGCACGGGAAAACGATGCAACAACTATAACAGCGCGACCTGACAGATGAGAGAAAAATGGAGCGCACGACGAAAAAAAAGAGAGCTCATACACACATCCACTCCCGACCACGTGTTGCCGGCTGGAGGAAAGCACACGGAAAACTCGATGGAAAAATGTAACGAAAAGGCATACAAACGAAATCTACGGACATGTTGCACAGCTAGACACAATCATAGATACTCTAGGGTAACTGTGACACCTGAGGCGACTAGGAAATCGAAGATGAAGCTGCAGGTGGCAAACAACTATGCCAGGCTGCTAGACACCATCGGCGACACCCTGAGCGTCACACACACTGCTGCTAACCATTAGCAAACATTCGGGTGTACACCTGCGACACACGAACGAGGGGGAGCGCTCGAGCACTCCAGGAGATGCTCCAGAGATCGACAGCGAAGCACGAGGCTTACACGCGGGAGCGAAGGCGGCCATTTTGAGGTGCTGAGACAGAGTGAGCGGGAGCGAGCGAGACAAACTAAACAAGAGCGAGCAAGATAGACTAAATAAGAGCAAGCGAGACAGACCATATGAGAGTAAGGAAATTAGAATTTAAATACAAATAATAAGTCGAACGCAAACTCGATGATGAGGGCGCTACAAGATTGGAAACCGACCTATGAATATTATGGAAACTAGCGAAATGAAATGTACGAGGTGTGTTCAAAAAATACCCGGAATTTTTAAATTTCGCGGGTCTGGAGAGTCCGATTGTCAAAAATTTTTTTTTATTGTGTTGGTATACATGCCTCTGAAGTATGATAAAAGTTTCAGCTATATTCACTGTTTACTTTGTCTGCGGTAGTCGCTAAGGTTTGACGTGTTTTGATGAGCTCGGCGATTTTCGTTTTTTAAAAGGAATGGATTAAAGAATTTGTATTAAATTTTGTGTAAAAAATGAAATAAAGTGTAACAAAGTGTGTGAAATGTTACAAGAAGCCTATGGTGAGTCTGCTATGAAAAAAACAAGTGTTTACGAGTGGTATAAGCGTTTCCAAGATGGCCGCGAAGACGTTGAAGATGACGAACGCTCCGGTCGACCCAGCACGTCAACAATCGCTGAGAATGTGAAAAAAGTGGAAAAAAACGGTTCTGAATGATCGCCGAATCAAAATTAGAGAAGTTGCTGATGAAGTTGGCATATCAATTGGCTCATGTCATAACATTTTTTCAAATGTTTTGGGCATGAAACAGGTGGCAGCAAAATTCATTCCAAAACTGCTGAACTTTAACCAAAAAAACAATCGCATGAACATCGCTCAGGAGCTGTTAAACGACGTCAACGACGATCCAAGTTTGCTTGAAAGGGTCATAACTGGTGATGAAACATGGGTGTACGGTTATGATGTCGAAACCAAAGCACAATCGTCCACCTGGAAGCATTCAACGTCACCAAGAGCGAAAAAAGCACGTCAAGTTCGATCAAATGTGAAGGTTTTGCTTACAGTTTTCTTTGACTGCAGGGGCGTGGTGCATCATGAGTTCTTATCACAAGGTCGTGCGGTTAATAAGGAGTATTCCTTGAATTTATGCGACGTTTGCGTGAAGCAATCCGAAAAAAAACGCCCCGATTTATGGAAAAACAATTCATGGTTTTTGCATCACGATAACGCACCTGCTCACTCGTCGTTGCTTGTTTGTAATTTTTTGGCCAAAAACAATACCGTAGTCGTGCCCCAACCTCCATATTCACCAGATATGGCTCCATGTGACTTTTTCCTGTTCCCAAAGTTGATGAGACCCATGAAAGGACGGCGTTTTTCCTCGATTAAAGAAATAAAGGCCGAGTCGCTGAGAGTTCTCAAGGACATACCAAAAAGTGAATATCAAGAGTGCTTCGAAGATTGGAAAAAACGCTGCCATAAGTATATTATATCTGGGGGGATTACTTTGAAAGGGATCACATTGATGTAAATGAATAAATAAATATTTTTTTGGAAAAACGATAATTCCGGGTACTTTTTGAACACACCTCGTATATCGTAGAATACCTAGCGATGGAACTTATGTGTACAGAGAAAAAAATGGAAATACATGCACGCGACCGCTACAATTCAACAGGCGTACTCATAAATGATAAGTAATCTGTTAAATCAAATCGACATAAATGACTGATGAAATATGAACCTTTGACAAAACTCGCTGGTGACATCATGACCAATAAACGAATTAAAATAAAATTATATTTCCGTCCACATCAAAAAATAAATAAGAGTAGGGCGTAGATATTTCTCATAAATTAATGCTTACCGACTGGGGGAGGTGAGAGAAGAAAAATAGCGATGAGGTAGGAGATTAAATGAAAGCGCTGTTACTTTTCTAATTTGCATATTGACCAATGACGGGAATATTCGGAGGGCCCTACTGATATCCGAATTAGCATATCGGCCAATAAAATGATTTCTTCTCGGAAAGAGGAGAAGTAAGGGATCTTTAACCGTGAAGAGCCGTTGCTCATCCATTTTGCCACTAGTAGAGAACTTAGCTGCACACAGATCTTTTTTTACGAGTTAGAAAACCGAACGATTTGAAACAAAAGAAATTCATTAGATTTGTAAGAAGTAAGTAGGTAACGTGCCACTTGTTTAGTGAAAATTAGATTGTGAAGCGAAATTCGTCGCGTTATCGATTACGCTGTGATGTGTGGACGCGTCGCCGTGTGAACGAAATACTCCCGACTGAATCGCACTAATTAGCCAACGTTTTCCGACTAACTTCAGCGTAAGTTAATTTAGGATTTTAGATAACTCGGTGGAGTGCTGCTCGCCGTTGAAAGGTAAGTGATCGTGCGCACAGTTCGTCGCAGGTGTGATTCGCCGGGACGTGTGGTTTCGTTGACATCGCGCATCAACTGTCGTAATAAGCCGCTCTGACCATCCGTCATTTTGACCGACATGTACTCTAACAAGGAAATAAAGAAAAATGAAGTGCAACCGATATCTGTTATTTATGCCTCGTTGACTTATCCCTCCTTGCATGCTGATTTCATTTTCAGCTGCGGATGGTTTGTAGCGTGGATTTTTTTTTAGTTTCGAACGTAAGGTGGTTGTAAGCGTTAACCCTCAACCGGAGACGAGGAGTGGCTTTCTGAGCTACTGATATTCCTAGAACGTGAGATGACAGAGAGCAAAAACCATTGGTTATTGGAGCGGCCTGGAAAAAGGTAATCGGTGAAAGCGCAGCCGCTTGGCCGCTCTGTGCAGTCGCCTAGCGGGCAATCAAACTTGCGCGCCGATTTCTGACCCTATCCTCGACGATCGCCGTGAATAAAGAATGGCGGGTCTAGCGACCTTATCGTTAGTCGGGGAAACGGGTTCTCAGGTGTTATGGTGGAAGTGTTTCGCGGGCGTAGCTTAAACCCCGTGAAATCCCTTGTCAGAAAATCTAAAATAATGTTCATCAAGGCTGGATTTCAAATGAGGGCCTTTCTCACATCCTTAATTTTAGACGACAGAATGCGCACACCGTATAGTGTGGATGCTCTCTAACTTAAAAAATCTAAATATATTTAAATAATAGTTGATGAAGGGAATATTATAGCTATAATTTTTGTTATTTTTTAATTTAACTTACAATTATTAATATAATTTAATACAAAAAAGCAGTGGTCATTACATTATAAATTTTGTTTTTAAATGATTTTTAGTAAATGTAAGAAAATAAGTTATACAGTATGATTATAGGTAGTTTGTATGGAATTTCAACAATGTTTATATTTTATTTCTTTTTAATGAAAAGCATTGGGTATATTGATTACATAATGTCTTGTTAATTTTAAACTAGTTTTTTGTCATCACCACTCATGGGATTATATTGTATAATGCGATCGTGTAATATTAAGTATGGTAGTAGGCAGCAGTATCTTCTGCTTATCGGTTTGAGTTTCAAATTCTAGGCGTACATTAACTAGCGTGCTTTTTAATGTTTCATTTTTGTTTGGAGCAGTCTATAACTATTAGCGGTACTTTGTTAATGAAATCATTTTTATTGAGTAACAGCTCGTTTTCTTTACCATAGTAGGCATTTTGAGAATTAGCATACATATCGTAGAGAACAGCATACTAATTTTGATTGATGTTCAAATTGGGATTTCCATATGGATAGCATTGTGAATTGAGAAATAGCTTCATATTACTAATGTCACAATGATCAGAATTACTAGAATTAACGCTCGCTGAACTTTCACGTTTAGTTTGAAAAACTAAAATAACAAAGTGATACATAGGTTGGTAAGGTAGGATGTTGTAGAAGTTGGTAGGGTATTTAGTAAGCTATATGATGGTTTCTCTCATTCTCCTTCTATAGTAGGGAGCATAGTAAGCTTATGCTGGCTAAGTTTCGGCCCTCGGAGAGGGAGTAGCGTCTCTAACTTGCTAGGTGCGTACGCCGTTTAGTGTGGATGCTGTTCTCTCTCTCTCTCTCTCTATGATTATAGGTAGTTTGTATTAAATTCTAACAATATATAGTGTATATGTATATATATATATATATATATAATTTTATTTTTTTATTGAAAAGCATTGTGTACATTGATCATATAATGTCTTGTTAATTTTAAACTAATTTTTTAATATCACCACTAATTGGTTTATATTGTACAATACGGTCGTGTAATATTAAGCAGTAGGCTGCAGTATCTTCAGGAAAATCAGTCCGAGTTTCAAATTCTAGGCGAACATCGACTGGCGCGCTTTTTAATGTTTCATTTTGTTTGGAGCAGTCTATAACTATTAGCGGCACTTTATTAATGAAATCTTTTTTATTGAGTAACGGCTCGTTTTCTTTACCATAATAAGCGTTTTGAAAATTAGTATACATATCGTAGAGAACAGCAAACTGATTTTGATTGATATTTAAATTGGGATTTCCATATGGATAGCATTGTGAATTGAGAAATAGCTTCATATTACTAATGTCACAATGATCAGAATTACTAGAATTAACGCTCGCTGAACTTTCACGTTTAGTTTGAAAAACTAAAATAACAAAGTGAGTATTTTCCAATTGATTGAAAGTCTTAACACTCCAAATATGCTTTGATGTACGAGGTAATTTTGGATACTCATACTTTTCCCAAGTACGATAACTCATGGTAATTGCACGATCTCGGCTAACCTGATTGAGTAATTTGATTTTTTCTTTGTTGGCAACCATCACATATGACATCAACCATTCAACCTTAGTTAAAGTAATTTTTTATTTTCTTGAAGCAGTAGGATCCCTATTGGTTTGCTTAAAATAGTATTCAAACATCTCATGATCTTTTGAGAATATGTTCATGCTTGACGTTGACTACATTTTCCGATAATCTCCAGAAAAGTGTTCTGCACTGGCGTAGTACCGTCCAACTTAGTCAGCCGACCATAAATATGAATCATAGATTTTCATTTTGATCAACTGCATGAATTTGAAAATGATCAATGTTCCTCACAACGACTGGAAGGTAAATGACGTAAGAGGGTACTTCTATAATCTTATATCTACGTGGCACTGCTGGAAAAAATTTGTGTATAGTATGTACTTTGCGATGATTTATGTAAGAGCCTGTAGTAATATTTAACTCTACATGTAAAACGTTGACTTTGAGAATAGACACGTCTAAATCAGAACTATGCGTTTCGTTTTCAATAAGCGTGCGTCTAGTGAAGCCTAAAATTGATCTAATAGAATATTCAAAATGTATTTTATGACTAATTCAAAATGTATTTTATGCCTGCACTGAATGACACTACGTAAAGTATTGTTATTTGATTTCAGGCTAAACGATATACCTGGGTGCTAATTCTTTTTTTGAAAAAGCTTTCAATATCTTTTATTTCGTAGCTACCAGTCGGTAAAGTAATAGCTTCTTGACCTTCAATTTAAAATTTATTATCACCAACGTCAATGTTAGGTATTCAATTAAATGTTAATAGCTCAACTAAACCAAGAACCTAATTTTTGTTTGGTGTTAATTCGATCGATGGAAAATAAAATGTTTTGAGTACAAGTGATGTTCGCGAGAGACTGAATGTTAATGTATTCTGCATGATAGATTCATATAAAATGATAGTCATTCTTTGAATGAGTATTTTTTGTACTAGTCGTCTCTTCTATAGTTTACTCAAAAGAAATTTGAGACAAAGATGGCCGCAATTATACGTATTAAAATTTTGATATCTAATATAATTATACATGATTCTATTAATTTTGAGATATGTAATAGAGTCGGCTTGCAACGCCGATGAACCTATCGCTATTACCAATTATTTAAAAGGGGGAAGGCAAGGGAGGCGGTATATTGCTCCTGACAAGGTAAAGAGAAAGGTAGACGCAATAATCATTCCTCTTATCTTAATAAATCCCTTTATTACACTATGCTACCCTGAGCATACAGTTCGGACATTCAATCGCGCGCCTTATTTATCTATACTACAATCTACGATCTCTAAAAGAGATGGCCGGCACGTTAGCGCCTTGCCATCTCGATACCGACTCGATACAATCCAACTTATGCTAATAACCGAACCAGCCGTGCCGGCCCGTGAGAGCCTGGCACAGCACATAAGCCGTGAGTAGCCTTAGAGTGAGAATTAGAGAGAGAGAGATTAGGAAATATGACTTGACGATTGAAGATCTTCGATGCAGGGCCTCGCCGAAGATGGTGTTAGCGTCTAACCGCAGGCAAATCTATCCGTGGTCGGAAGAACTCGGCGAAAGATAGGCTTGATCCGGGGCCGATACTGATGCCGTCTCGGTTTCCTCTTATCTTTGTAGTTGACTGCAGGGGGTCAGCACACCTCTCTCTGCTAATGGCCACTTTCTACTGCCCGCCACGAGTACGCTTCCGAGTGCATGAGAGACTGCTTCTCACGCTCTCCCCACTCTCTTCCCTAATCGGCGGCACGCGGCACCGTCAAGTGCGGCTAGTGTCACGCGCCTGCCTGCACTAATCGTGTTCTTTCTTTGTCTCTTATCTCTCTCTTTCTCTCCTACAAGAGCGTCTGTTACTATGCGCTCTTGTCGACCAATGCCACTGCCTCTCTCTATCTTTCTTCTCCTTACTCGTTGCGGTGACGATGCTGAAAACATAAAGGCAGACATCAGGCACGTGAATTATGCGCTATAGGTCTGCCATGAGTCCACGCCGATGGTAGCGAGAGATAGGAGACACACGGTGCAGGTCAAATTCACCGGCACCGTTACAGATAAAACAATAGATTTATAGGCGATTGAAGATTAACAAAGCTATCAAAATACATAACCTCATCACCTTTCTTTTTATATGCTATCCACAATGAGTACTTGGTCAAATTTCATCACCTAAATTTATAATATTTGTCTCTTGATATCGTGGTTGGTAGAGCATTACACATGAAAACACCTCGAAATTTTTTCAAATCATGAACTGTCAGTGCTCGATTAGGTAAAGTTACTTCGAGCTTTTTCTTTTTAAACCTTTTCCACTTGAATATGGTTTTAGATGAAGGCCATAACCTCTACGATGCGGTTTCAAATAAAAGCCTTTACCAATAGCAATAGCTTCCATAGTTTTATTATTTTATTGTGTCTATGAGCTTCTTTCAATTAATTTTGAGCGGCCTTAGCACTGTTAACGGCTTTTGCTACTGAAGTAGCTCATCCAGCTAGAGCTCCAGTGGCGTTCAAAGCGGCAAATAATGGAATTAAAAATGGAAGAGCTCCACCTGTTTTACTAGTAATCGGTAGAATAAGGGGCATATTTATTTTTCTTCTACCTCCAGTCTTCTTCACAGCTTCTTTAGCTCATTTAGCAGATCTATTACTAGGCACAACACTTCTCGACGTAGCGTTAATAATTTTTTTCAATGTAATTAATAGATTTTTACTTTTTACATGTGTCTTTCATCATCGTTGTTGTTGACGATTTTTTAATCCCTTGTCTCGTTTCTTTTCTCGTTTTACAATTTTAACACCCATACCTAGTTTACTTTTAACTTTCATCATGTTGGCTATAGCAAACGCAGCAGCTTTCTCACTAGAATTACTATTATTCCCTTGCACTCTATCTCAAGCCTCTTTAGCTAGAATTTTTTCGGTTTTATTTCTCGCGTCAATGTTCTATCAATTCTAAGAATAAGCAATATTATCATCTTTACAAGCAGCGTATAGCGGATTTTTTCGAGGATCAGACCGAGCAAGTCGTTTTTTTAATTTAGTTCCCGGTCCAAAATACTAATAACCAAGAAAATGAGCTTCGAACGGTAAGTTATTGATAATCTTATTCACTAAGCCATCACCAATCTTTCTTTCACGAAGAATGACCATACTACTTTAGAAGATAAAGTCTTAATGAAACTAAAAATATATAAGCATTCTTTTTATAGTCTATAGACTCGTTCATTGTTCGATCGATGACTTGTAATCAATATGGATTTCAAAGAGTAACCGCTTATGTTGCAAGTCATAAATTTTGATGGTGTGGCGGAGACGAAAAAACGAGAAAAAAGACATGGTGAAATATTACCTGAAAGTATACGAGTTCTGCGGACCTAGTAACTGGGAAAACTAACTCTTTGCTCACACTAATTACACAACCTAATAGACTTAGATTTGAAAACATTTGTGTTTATTTAAAGTCCCTTAATCAAACAAAGTATAAATTTTAAAAAGATTTATTGAAAGCGATTGATGGTATACAGTATCAAGCATTCAGCGAGCATGAGAAAGTTGTTTCACCAGATAAACCTCATCCAAATTGCATCATGATTTTTGACGATATAGCCACTGAAAAGCAGGACAACGTGAGAGCATTCTTTTGTTTGGGAAGACATAAAAAATAGATAGTTTCTATCTCTGTCAATCATACGCTCGCATACTGAAGCATCTCATTCGAGAAAATGTGAATTTACTAGTTTTGTATCGACAAAATGACGTGAATATTAAACATATTTACAATGATCATGTTAACTCAGATATGACTTTCGAGAAGTTTAAAGCAATTTGTTCAAAATATTGGAGAGACGATAATCATGGATTTTTAGTTATCGATGGAGATAGACCAATCAATCATGAACGGTATAGAAAATGATTTAATTCTTTTGCTATAAATATTAATATTAATATTAATATTAGCTAATGGAGATTATTTAACTTTAGAAATTACAAGCGTCAACATAGCTGATTTTGAAAGAGAAAAGAAGATGCCCCCACCCACAAAGTCATTTCAAGGTTTACCTTACTTTTTTACCGGAAACCCCTATTTCTCACACCAGATTTGGAAAAAGCGGGAAATTATTCGTCCGTAATAATATTCAAAGGTTTTTTTTTGTGACCTTCAGAGGATTAATTCAAGAGCAAAATTTTAAAAAGTTGGATAGTAATTTTTTTAAGTTCTCTAACGAAGCAGTCGCTGTAAAAATATCTATAAGAAACATGTTAACTTAAGTGTGACACTGTTGACCTTGAAAGTATCTCAAATAAGAAAATATTGACCTATCTCTTCCTCCTTTCCTTTTCCCACCCACTACTTTCCACTCCCTCCCTTACTCAACCGTCTTCATACCCTACCTCTCGTATTATCTCGCTCCTCTTTCCCTCTTCCTCTCACTTCATGTGATTCCTCATATGAAGCTGTTTAACCGTGTTCGATTTGAAAAATGAATAAATTGAATATTCTTGGTTTAATCTTAATGAACTTAAGATTTAATTCAATTTATTTAATTTTAATTTCAATGCAAAAAAGTGTAGATGTAAATATCTTTTAGTTATACATTGCAAAATAATAAATTCCGAGAAATGAAAAATTTTCCAGTAATATTGTTAATACGTAAAGTCATGCACAATACTTTAGGTATTAGCCAAGTTTATTCAATGTCATGCACTCACTTTGCAAGGCTAAGAGTGAATGCTAGCCTGTGCAAAAATCAGCGTATTTATACACAGATTTTCCCGCCTATTTTCGCAGGACAGCTCTCTTTGAGTTGTTTACGCAATTTTGAGAAATGAATTTTCTAAATTTACAAGTGAATAAACAGTAATACTGAAATGTTAAAACATTTAATCTTTACAAAAGTAGTTATTGATCATTTTAGTATGATTTACAATTATCGGAAATAATATCGTCAAAAGTTATTAACTAATAAAGTTAATTAATGTATTATGCAACGATTACCGAAATCGTAGACTCGCGCGAGGTTAACGAGCGGCTAAGCGAGAGGAGCCGCGTTCGGTCCGCGGGAGAGAGAGAGAGCGCGTAAGGGGCAATGACCGGGAGGGGAGGCTCCGACAGGCAGTATGACTGTGCCACTCAGTCCGTGCGTGCCGATCTAACCTCCGCTGTTCAAAGTTTTCGCGTGTTTTTGCCAATTGACATTGCGAACTGGAGTGCGTGGGTGGGTGCTAGCAGCAGCAGTAGCAGCAGCAATGGCAGCAGCAACAACTGCAGTAGCCGCAACAGTAACAACAGCAATAGCAGCAGCATCGGTAGCAGCAACAACAACAGCGGCAACAGTTACGAGGCAGCACAGCGAGCATCGAAGCGGCGTCTAGTAACTTGTTGTTCGGATACGGTTGGCCACCGTATCCTCATCGATATCGCGGTAGGTGCACCTTCTTTCCCCTGTTAATTGTTGTAAAATTGCGAGCGATCCCGCGCAGCGTGCGCGAGGAGAATTTATTTATTGCGTGCGAGCAGGTAGTTCGCGGTAATCGCGGTTTTTTTCTCTCTCTCTCGATCAGCGTGTGTTGTCATTCACGCGTGCGTGCGTAAGTCTCTCGGCCAATTCCCCGTGTAGGTTAATTGCAGTAATAAAGTGCATTTTTACCGTTTCTACCGAATCAAAGAGTCGTTTTTGTGTCTTTCCTTTGTCCGGAGGTCGCGCCCGTGTTTATTTACATTCGTTTCGAATTCGCCGGTTGCGTTGCACGAACCGTGCGAGTGCAGGTAGACGCGGATCTTCAACTTAGGTTCCAGTGGCGGTCGCTCGAGCGCTACTAGCAAGGGGCGACAGCGCCGCCAAGCGGTGAGTTGGGGGAACCCAACTCGGAACGGTGAAGAGACTCTGCGCAGGCGCACTTCGAGGCAAGGTAGGTTACTGTGCCTTGAGCACAGAGATAACAAGGCGTCGTATAGTCGCAATTAAAGGTACGTTTGAAGGATTATAGACTAAGCGGCAGCCTGTTACAATTAGCACAATATTTACAGCAAAACAATAATAAAATTTTACGTAAATTAATAGTTTGTCAATTGCAAAAGTAATTTTTAAAAAGAAATACTCAAATTAGTTAATAACATTTGAATTATAATAAATTTTCATATTTATAACGGTATTTTTTTAAATCTTATAATGCAATTACTAGATTAATTAATTCAGATTAATAAATTATAAAGCTGTCATTATTATGTACGAAATTAATGCTTTCGATCTATATACAGCTTTATATTTAAATAAATTATGAATTATTTATTTATTGATAACAATAATAATTAAACTGTTATCAATGAAAACAATTTTTACTCATGTTTCAAAGATATTCATCATGAATTTAGAGTATCCGCATTATTCTAATAATTAATATTTACAATATAATAAATAAATTAACATTGCATATTAAAATTCAATATAATCTAATGATTAAACGCAATTAAAATTAGAATAATCTAAATCTATGCCTTAAAATCTATACAAAAATTGCTTTGTTTCATCAAAATTACTCTTAATTAACATATTTTAATATAATAACAAAAACTGTTATATCTATATCTATAAGTATGTGACGTCACGCTCCTTATATTGTCATGAAATTTTACTCTGGTACTAAGACAATCAAATACTATGTGAGGTGGCGCCGTTTAATATGCTAATTGATGTAAACAGATTGATGAGTTTAGCGGGTTGCAGTGATTCAGTGAATTAAGAAAATAGCTCATAGATAGGACCGTTACAATAGACAATTATTCTCATTTCTTTCGATATATACTTTTCTTCGATGAAGCTATATTTCACAGCGATGGACAGCTTAATAGGCATAATTGTCACTATTGGTCCGACGAAAATCCCTACTGATATAGAGCTTTGGACCATCAGAATCGATGGAGTCTAATGGTATGGTGCGGAGTAGTAAATGGCTATTTGATTGGACACTATTTTTTTGACGGAAACATTGATAGGCATACTTACTTGATATGAGATCACTTGCCGAGATTGTTAGAAGTCGTTGACTTAGAAACGCGATTAAGAATGTGGTTTCAACATGATGGTGCTCCAGCGCACTTTACACTCGTTGTGCGTCAGTTTTTGAATGACAACTACAATGGCATATGGATTGGATGACAAGGCCCAATTGAATGGCCTACTTGCTCTCCGGATACATCGCCTGATTTTTATTTGTGGGGATACTTAAAAAATGTTGTTTATGCTCTAAAGCCCACGACCATAGACGATATGAGGCACATAATTCGAATAGCTTGTGAAGCCATCTCTCGAGCGGTGTTGCTTAAAACTGTGGATAGATTTGAAAGACGAATCCGATTGTGTAATGAAAACAACGGAAGAAACTTTGAACAGCTTATCCGTGACTAATGAAATCAATAGTGGCAAACGTGAGAGGCAAGAAGACTTACGTTAAACACGCATCCCAAACGTGAGAGTCAACCCTTTAATAACGCTTATTAATAAACTCTCAATAATCTCTCAATAATACCTCAATAACTCCTCAATAACCTCTCAATATGTCGTAGAAAGCTACTTTTACTGCGACTGCTTCGTCAGAAAACTTGAAAAAATTATTATCCAACTTTTAAAAATTTTGTTCTTGAATTGACCCTCGGAAGTTCACTAAAATAAACCTTTAAATATTATTCCGGAACATATCACATCATCCGAACGTATAATTTCACGTAGAATTCAAACCTGCGACGAAAAATGAGGGGTCCCATTCAAAAAGTAAGGTTGATCTTGAAATGACTTTGGGGGTCGGGTGGGGGCTCCTTCGGAATCCATAAATATCCCATCATCTGAACGTACAATTTCTCGTAGAACCCAAACCTACGTCGACAAATGAAGAGTGCCATTTACAAATAAGATTGACTTTAAAACGATAGGAATGGGATGGAGGTAATTTGGAACCCACACATATTACATGATTTGACGTAGAATTTAACGTAGAATCCAAATCCGAGATAAAAAGTAAGGGTTCCTATATAAAACAAACATTGAACTTGGACTGACCTTGACCCATCATGTTCAAGGTCAAATTTAAGATCATCAAAATATGGCCCCCTTGATATTGAGTAACTTTTGTCTCAACTATTTTTCTGTACTATGCATAGAATTTGAGATATGGGGGTCCATAGATGAAATAAAATGACTCACCCTGTATATTACCAGAATCCTAAATATTCATCAGCAATAAGATGAGTATTGATGTATTTTGTCGTAAATTTAATAAAAAGCAAGGTAATCGAGGTCCTCCAGGTGTAGGGTATAAAGTAACTAAAGACGGACAAAACGATGTGGATGACAAAACAATTTGCAATATAGCCAATTCTTAGGAGAGTAATGATGCTGTAAACTTACGAACATTGCAAAAAACTAGTGAAACTGATGTTACTACACTTACGGCTACAATAAATAATCTTAAAAAATCTCTAAATATAATAAGGTCAGAATTACAAGTGAATCGAGAAGCGATTATATATTTACAAGAAAATAATAAGAAAAAAGTCTTAGAGAATATATCGTTTGACTTTCTGCATCAATAATAACAAATATATTGACAATGAAAAATCAAAGAGTAGATGATAAGTTACGCAAACCAGCACGTCGAAACTATCCACGTCGAAAAGTAGATATACGTGGAATAGATGAGACATGGCAAGCTGATCTTGTTGAGATGCAAGGCTATTCCAGAGAGAACAAAGGTTTTCGCTATCTATTATCTATTAACTATAGATACATTCTCAAAATATGCTTGGGGAGTTCCAATAAAACAGAAAACTGCTATAGATGTCATTAATGCAATGGACTCTGTATTAAAAAAGGGGCGCATTCCTAAAAATCTCCAAGTGTGTTGAGGACGCAAGCGCGCGGCACCTTTATATCAGTGTTTCGTTTTGAGAGCTCGCACCTTCCGCGACTAAACGGCACCCTTCTTCCAAGGCCTCGCTCGGATGACGCGCATGGCTGCTGTCTAAACAGAGCCAAGGCCGTACGCCTCAGCTTAAGAAACGCAAATGCCGTGCATTTCTTGAGGCTGAAATAAAAACGGATGACCAGCAACGATTACGGTTCGGCGATGGCACAAGGGCTATCCCGAGATCGTCCGGCGATCCACGAGCGGGGTGGAAGTTTAAGGGAGGAATTGGTCGCGGAGGGGTGATGAGAGGTTCGAAGGGCGAAGGGAACGGCAGAAGATATGTGCGATAACATTCGTGGCCATGGAGGTGACATTTTATTAAATATTGAAGGCGAGGCCTGCAATGGCTCGGTCGGTAGGGCGACGGACTCGCACCCGGTAGGCCCGGGTTCGATTCCCAGTTCCTGCTGATACAAGCACCTCTGAAAAAAGTTTCATGTGCTTTGTTCTCAAACACATTGCAAGCCTCCGTCGCTAATTAGCACTGATGGAGCATAAATAGAGCGACGTTAAAATAAAAAAAAAAAAAAAAAAAAAAAAAAAAAAAAAAATATTGAAGGCGGATTGGTATCGTACACATTTATCGAGCATTTGTTTGATAAAAATTGATAGCGTAAATGCGCGTCAAGTTGTTTTATACATAACAACGGATGTTATTTCCATGGTTACGAGTGTATTTAAAAGGGAGCGCAACGCGCCTCCGCACTCCACCCTTTTTTAAATCGTTATACTTAAGACTATAAAACATTGTGAACTATAACTTTTCAATTGTGATTGTGATTATGAACTGTGAATAAAAAAAAAAAAAAAAAAATTTGGTCTTTGTGTTGTGTCTTAGCGAATAATAAGTAAATAAATTACTCCTGCTCAACAATCCCTAATAAAGTGAATAGAGACAGAGTTCTATAATGCGAATTTTCAAAGTCTATATTCCACTTATAGCAATTTTAAAGCATCAATTTATGAACGCTTCAATCGAACACTCAAAAATATTATGTGGAAAAAATTCAGTTTAAGAGGAAATTATAAGTGGATTGACTTTCTCCCCGATTTAATAGGATCTTAGAACAATCAAAATATCGCACAATAAATATGAAGCCTAAAGACGTAACAAAAGAAAATGAAAATGCATGTCTTGACACAATTCTCGTACGACAAACGTATTTTCAAAAAATCGGAATACTAGGTAGAATATAAAGTGCGAGTGAGCAAATCTAAGCACGTTTTTGTAAAGGGATATAAGCCTAATTGGTCTACCGAAATTTTTACTATTCATCGTACGTTGAGAACCACACCTGTCACATATCACCTGCTGAATTATCAAAAAAATCCTATTCTTGATGGTTTTGACGAGCAAGAACTACAGAAAGCTCTGTATCCTGATATCTTTCTTGTAGAAAAAGTTCTCAGAAGACGAGGTAATGAAGTCTTTATAAAATGGCTTGCCTTTGATAATATTTACATTTCTTGGATAAATAATAAGACTATAAATCAATAAATTACAAATATAAATTTATATGTATCTAGCTTTTATTGAAATAAATAGTGTTTGTTTCATTTGTATATTACATTGTTTTTTTATTTTAAGGATAAGAGCTCTAACCTTCGCTCTTACTTGTGAAGTACTTACATATTATCTTCGTCACTCGTGAGTCCATAAAGATAAGTCGAAACCTGCTTTAATAGAAACATTCATGAATCATTTATCCCTTCAAAAAATAAATTTTTATAATGTAATCTTTATTGACATAGAAGAAGGTATATAAAATACATTCAAATAATAAATTAAAATCCATCACATCCATGATATTGTATAAATAATGCATATCTTTGAACTATTTCGGATAAATCAATAAAAAGATCATAATGATGAATTATTCCCCTCGAAATTCGGTCTGGTAGAATAATTTGAAACTCACAATCGAGTTCAAGAATAATTCGAGATTCATCTTGCCTTATGTATGCTACTAGGTTATTCTAATCTTCGTACAATTCATGATGACTCTATTCAGGAAGTACATTGAAGAGCTTCATTAGAATGTTATTCAACATTTCAAAATTTATCTTGCTACAGGTAAAGAAATAGAGAATGTTACGTCTTCTACTACTACTATTATAATAGCTACTGCTCGATTCTTGAGACCGAATGAAGCTCTTTGAGGGTCGCTGCTCTTTTAAAACCTATCTTCACTACTTTGGTTTTCGAGCAGCCACAGCCACCTCCCTCTATCCTCTGAATTAAATTTCTATTTTATTTAACATATATATAGTGTGATGATTTTTTAGTATAGGACTAAGCATTCGATTAATCATTAGTATGCGTTTCTTGAACAATACTCGTGATATAACTTTATTCAATTCGACAATACGTGTTTGGAAGCGCATACGATCTCGTGCTACCTGCTCCCAAATACCTTTTCTAGAGTCTTTTTCTTGATATGGCAGATGAAGAATTCTAACTTTTTTCGTAAACCATACATACTTAGAAGAGGAGCGAGATCTCCTATTGCCTCTTATAGCTGGCATGGCTAAGCTTCTACTAGTTCTTCGTACCGCTGCTTCAAACAGAATAGGCTTGCTATTAACATCTTATCGCTATTTGAGGATCTAACCCCACTACTACGATTTTCGAGTTGCCGAAATTGACCCTTCTTTCTTTCTTATTTATTTATTTTTTGTTAAGGAATAGTGAGAGCCCCAACCATCGCTCTCACCTGTGAGGTACTTCCACTCTAACATTGCTTATGAGACCTTTACGCTAAGTCGAAACTCAGCGTAAAGGTCGCATAAGTAATTACTTCTACCTCTCTAAAAAAAAAGGATTTGAAAGAATAATTAAATTAGGATTAAAGACATAGTTGAAATTAAAAAATATAAATTTATTACTTATTCACTATGTATATTTATACATTATTCTAAATTGATTTTCAAATTCAAAGTTGGAGCCTTCTTGATGGTATAGAAACAATTCCTTCTTCTCAGTGGCCTCGTACAGCTTCTGTAGCATATCCTCATCTTCTTCTAATGTTTAGCTTATTCGCTGCGATAGCAATACTTCAAATTCGTCATCTTACAGTCACTAAAACGCTAAATCCATAGCGAGTGTTTAGCCATCTCAATTTCGTTACCATATACGTACATTGGTTGTCTAATTGTGAGATGATCTTTCTAGGTAGAAAGCTGTCTTCGCAATCTTATTGATTGATGAAAAATCCATTTAACAATAAAAAAAATCATTCATTAATTGACGATATACTTTTTTATTACTATTAGAGTTAGAGTTAGAGAACTATACAAGAAACTTACTTTGCTTAAATTTACTGAAGGGCTTCTACTAGTGGACGAACAGGAGGGTTAGGAAGAGACTACTGCTTCAAGTGAATGCTGAGCAACTATATTGGACTGAAGCGCGTTCTCTGTTTTATAACCAGCGTCCCCTTATTTAGAACTTGTCATTTCCCTCTCTTTTCGCCTACTACTCTGTCTTAAGCGACATCTATATAGTTTTTCTCTCTTCCAACTTTTTCCTTTTCCTAAGATGTCCTTCTTCCCCACTACTACCTTCTCCTCCACTACTACCTTCTACTAAGCGACATCTATTGACTATTACTGAAGTAGAATTTTTATGCTGTTCTCTATGGTCATTTTCTTCATCTTTCGCTGCTTTTCCACCTCTCTTTGAGAGTAGCACTGCACATCTACAGTTGCGGGCAAAAGTGTCCGGCCAAAGTTGTTTTTATGTTTTGATCATGTATAAATGATGCAAAGTAGCAACACAAACATATCTTAGTAAAGTACTTTTATTATGCATTCAAATCATGTTGTCCAACAATTTGTTATAATGCTTAACAAAATTTTATATCGATAATAGAAAATATAGCTTATTCATAAGTATCCGGCCAACTATTGCGTAGATACAATTTGCGTGGCTTTGTTTACATTATCGGTCACAAAGGTATGTAAGCGCTGGAACTGTCTATCAGTTGTGCTCTGACATCAGTATCAATCGGTAAACATGCCGAAACGCACGTCTGTAGATATTCGACAAGTCGTAATTAAATTACACAATGAAGGAAAGGTTTTTCGTGATATATCTAAAATTCTAGGCATAGGAAAATCGACTGTGAATGATATAATTATTAGATTCCACAGCACTAACACTCTGAAAGATAAAAAAAGTTCTGGGAGACCAAGAAAAACCACTAATCGTGTTGACAAATTGATCAAAAGAAAAGCTGTCGTAGATGTTAAAAAGAATGCTGGCATTATTGCACGCGAATTACGCGAAGAAATGTAGCAGACGTCAGTCGCAGTACTGTATCACGTAGACTGAGAGAAGTGGAACTTGTTGGACGTGTTGGTGTGAAAAAACCACTTATTAATAAGAAAAACAAGAAGACCAGACTAGAATTTGCTAAAAAATATGAAAGCTATACTGTTGAGGACTGGAAAAAAGTGCTGTTTTCGGATGAAACTAAAATCAATCTATTTGGAAATGATGGTAGAAGGTATGTGCGGCGACCGGTAGGTAGTAGATATGATTCAAGATACCAAATACCGACTGTGAAGCATGGTGGAGGTAGCATAATGCTATGGGGTGCATTTTCATGGAAAGGCGTCGGTCCAATCTTCAAAATAGAAGGCAATATGGACTCTGTCATGTACAAGGATATTATATTGGAGCAAATGCTACCTTATGCTCGACAAAACATGCCCAGAGGATGGATATTTTAGCAGGATAATGATCCAAAACACAGGTTACACCTCCTTCAGCAAGTTTTTAGTAAGAAAAAAATTCGAGTTTTACAGTGGCCGAGTCAGTCTCCAGACTTAAATCCTATTGAACACTTATGGCAAGAGCTAAAAATGAGATTAGGAAATCAAAACTATGCTAATAAAGCCTCCCTAATGGCAAAAAGTGCAAGAAGAGTGGAACAATATCTCTTATGATAGGATTGTGACACTTATTGAATCGATGCCTCTCCGATGTGCTGCCGTGATAGCTTCTAAGGGTATGGCTACGAAGTTCTGATGACTGTATTACATTTAAAACCATTTCTAGTTTGTTTTGTTTCGTGTTACTATTTTTTCTACTTGTAATTGCCACATTCATAGTTGGCCGGATACTTATGAATAAGCCATAATTGTTATTATCGATATTAAATTTTGTTGATTGTTAAAATAAATTATTAAATTACATGTTTTGAGTATATAATAAAAGTACTTTACGATGATTTATTTTTGTTGCCACTTTGCACCCTTTGTACATGATTAAAACATAAAAACAACTTTGGCCGGACACTTTTGCCCGCAACTATATCTTTCAGTTTTGAGATTTCTAACGTTTTGTAATGTCCCCATGGAAATGTATCAGATTTACTATCGAGTATACATATTTTATTGTCAAAAGGACTTAAAGCTATCAGTTCGTACTTGATACAATTTACTTCGAATATTACATTACTCTCGAGTTATAATTTTCAAATCGCTTAAACAACTAAGGTAATCTTCATGTTCATTGTTTTCTTAACTGCATGCGTTTTGCCTCCTTTCGCCTTTTTAATCGCTAGTTGATTCTCTACTTCAATACTATACATTTTACTCCTTAAACCAATGAATTACTTAATAATGTTACCATTACATTCATCTTTCATTATACCAAGAACTTTTTTGTTAGGTCAAGGTATACCAAATCGATTGTTAATCGGATTGTCATATGTGTCAAATTTATCAATATTTTCTTTCATGATTCTATACATGTCAACGTCTTAAATTTCATACATGAGACTGTCAGTATCAGTATAAAGTAATTTACATTTGTCACCGATTCCATGCTTCATATATCCATAATGAAACTCATAGACACATGTTTTTGAAAGGTCAAAAACACGCAAAGTTTAATGTAAATGGGTTTTCTAATGTGAATAGTCATCTAAAATAGTTGTATTGCATCTAAATTTTCGTAAAAGATAGAGCTACTATGAAAATTACGTTGGGTAATCCGCGCTTCTGCACCATACCGATCAAGCCATTGAGTAACTAGTTTAACGTCTTTTCGTTTTCTCTTGTCTTCCATTGTCTTCTCATAAACAACGTTAACCATTAGCTTATAAGATTATTTTTGAAACTTGTTTGTAGTTTGCTTCCTTTTTTCTGTATTCAAATCTACATAAGGTTTAAGCCACGGCTTTTGATTAAATTTTAGCGCTCTATGAATCTTTCTGAGTTTTAGTCCAAGCTTTATAGCCTGTTTTAACGCTCTATAACGAAGAACATATCGCTCTCTTTCATAAAGCGTAGTCAAAAGTTTTTTCTGAGTCGAACCAGGTGGTTGACTATGCTCAGTACAAAGAGGAAGATCCTTATATTCGTCATACGAGGGGGGGTCAATAAATCTTTACAAAAAGAAGGAAAAAAAAGTTTTGCGTATGTAATTTTTTTTTATTTTTCAACATAATCTCCTTGAAGGTCGATATATTTTATTAAACGGCCTTCCAGTTTTTTAAAGTCATCAAAAAAATATGATTTCTGAAAACCCTCAAAATAGGCATTTGTTTCGGCGATGACTTCTTCATTCGACGTGAATCGTTGTCCGGCAAGCCATTTTTTGAGGTTAGGAAATAAGAAAAAGTTACTGGTAGCCAAATCAGGGGAATATGGTGGATGGTCAATTAATTCGAACTTGAAATCGTTAATTTTTGCCATAGAAATTGCACACGTGTGAACTCGAGCATTGTCTTGAAGAAAGAGGCATTATTTTTTGTTCAAGTGAGGACGTTTTTCTCTAATTTTTTCTTTCAGCTAACCTAATAATGACGCATCATATTGTCCAGTGATCGTTTGGCCCTTTTCCAAGTAGTCGATGTGGATGATTCCATACGCATCCCAGAAAACCGTGGACATAATCTTGCCAGCTGACTTTACTATTTTTGCCTGCTTTGGGGCTGGTTCTCTAGCGGTAATTCATTGTTTGGACTTTTCTTTGGTTTCAGAGGTGTACTGGTGTACCCATGTTTCGTCTACAGTTACGAGTCGACGCCAAAAGTCTTCCGGATTACGACGTATGCGTGCCAAAAGAGTTTCAGAGGTAAACACGCGGATTCGTTTGTTTTCAACAGTTAGCAAACGTGGCACCAATCTTGCTAATATTTTTTTCATCCACAATTTTTCATGCAAAATTGAAATGATTGTACCCTTTGATACCCCTGTGGCCTCAACTAATTCTCGCAATTTTAAGTTTCTATCCCTCAACACCATATCGTGTATTTTGTTGACCATTTCGGGCGTACTGACTTCTACGGGGCGTCCTGAACGAGGTTCATCTTTTGTTGTTGTACGGCCGCGATTAAATTCATTTACCCAGTTATAAACAGTCTTAAACATTTCTTTTGGTGTTTTACCACGGCTCGAAACTCTGTTTTTCTTCATTTTTCAAATAAACCAATAACATTTTTGTTCAACCAACGCTCACAAAAAAACGACTTAATGAATCGAGGTGAAACTTTGTACAATATCTAGTTAGTAGTATTGCTTGCCAAAAACATCATAATTTAAGCGTGACGAGCGCCATCTCTTGGATTTTGTGAAGACTTATTGACCCCCCCTCGTCTAACTCTTTCGAATATGCTAGATCTACTTCTAATATATATTCTATCTTACTATCATCATCTACGTTAAAAAAATTTTAATCACTAACATTTTAAATCCACTCAAATTTCCTATATGGTAAAGGTTGTGTCATTGCCTATCTATAGATTATTTACATCAAAATACATTAAACTCTTGTTTTGTTCTTGCTCATCGAACTCTGCACCGATATACTTATTATTTACCTATGAATATCTGTTAGAACATTGGCCCATACCTCGACGGATGCCTTTCTGAATAAATAAGACCATATCAAATAACTATATCATTATGAATAAATAACCATATCACTTAACAGTTCGAGTTCAATTTTTGTACACTTTAACATAGCACCCCATGTTAATCCTGAAGTTGTGAAATAATGTGCTGGGTCAAGTTCATACGTATTCATACAGGTTGTACGAAAATTTCCGAAAACATTGGCTAATAGTAAAACATCTGTTTTCAGATAAAGATCAGAATACTGATATATATAGGTATATCACTATCTGTTAATTGACTATGAAATTCTTCGACACAAGGTAATCGATTTTCTGTTAAACTATTTAAACCGTTAACGTTTTCGTATAAGAAGACATTGTTCTTTTTAAGTAAATCAATTTGTCTTGCAGTGAAATTATCTTTCTCAAATTCTCTTTTTATAATCTAGCTTAGGTAAATATTATGACAATTTATCTAGAGATGAAGGCATAGAAACGAAACGAATCAATAAAACGTAAACTAATGATATAACCCTGAACATCTTTTGTAAAAGATATATAACGCTCTTTGTTCTCTGTTAGAACAGAAATTTTTTCCCTCGAAATCTGGATTAGTAGCGATTTCTGTTACGATAAAATGAGAGTCATACACTGTAATTGTGAAATACTACTTGAATAAAATTGGCCTGTTTATCATTCAAATTACAATGATTGTAAGCAGCTCCTCTAAATCTATCGCTTAAATGACAATCATCTCTAACTTTCCTTTCTTCTTCCTTAAAAGTTTTATTGCAACTGTGATTCTTCGAAGCCCACTTAAATGTATACATCTATAAAGGAAAGATTCATTACTAAAGCATTTCTTTATACTTCTTCCAACTAAGCTAACACATGGATCAATAAGTCCCGAGACTAACACAGAGATGGCGCTCGTAGTAAACCAGTAACCACATCTTTCTAGAGTATTAACCTTTGCTTGAAACGTGTCAAAATTTTAAGTCGATCGGACCAGAAACAGCTAAGTTATCGAGGTTGGAGTAAAGTCGTTTTGTAGTTTGTTTAAAAAATGGAAAAAACCGAGTTTCATGTTCTGATAAAACATTGTTTTTTAACGGGTAAAAACACCGTGCAAGCGAAACAATGGATTGAAAAATGTTACCCGGACTCTTGTCCATCAAAAGCAACGATTTGTCGGTGGTTTGCCGAGTTTAAACGTGGTCGTACCGAAACAAATGACGCTCGGGTAGACCTGTGGAAGCCGTTACACCGGAAAATGTGAGTGAAGTGACAAAAATTATAATGAAAGATCGTAAAGTGAAGCTCCGTGAGATTGCTGAGATGACACAGATATCATATGGAAGTGTATTTACTATCCTTCATGAAAAATTGAGCATGAAAAAGATTTTTTCCAAGGGGGTGCCACGATTGCTTTCGATGGAACAAAAACAGCAACGAGTCGATGATTCAGAAAGCTGTTTATCGCTATTTACTCGCAACAAAAAAGATTTCTAGCGTCGTTACGTGACCATGGACGAAACATGGATACATCACTACACTCCAGAGTCGAAGCGGCAGTCATCTGAGTGGCGCATAGCTGGCGAAAGCCGTCCGAAACGTCCGAAAACGCAGCAGTCAGCTGGCAAAGTCATGGCATCAGTTTTTTGGTATACGCATGGCGTGATTTTCATTGACTACCTCGAAAAAGGTAAATCGATCAACAGTGATTATTATATTGACTTACTGGTGCGTTTGAAGGAGGAAATCGCAAAAAAACGACCGCACATGCAGAGAAAAAAAAATCCTTTTTCACCAAGACAATGCACCCTGCCGCAAGTCGATGAAAACAATGACAAAATTGAACGAATTGGGCTTTGATCTGCTTCCCCACCCCCTATACTCGCCAGATTTAGCCCCCAGTGACTACTGGCTCTTTTCTGATCTTAAAAAAATGCTGCAGGGATAAAAATTTGGCTCAAATGAGGAGGAAAACGCTGAAACTGAAGCTTATTTTGAAGCGAAAGATAAATTTTTTTATAAACATGGTATTGAAAAATTGGAAAAGCGTTGGAACCATTGTATGACCCTAAAAGGTGATTATGTTGATGAATAAAAAAAAATTTTGCAAAAAAAATGTTGTTTTCATTGTTAGTCTCGAGACTTATTGATCCATGTGTTAATAATATTTTAAATTGTTTTATAAGCCATTGAGCAGGCGTCTCTTCTTCAATTTTTTGTTTTCTATAAAATTTATACTCTGACTTATTATCATCATATCTACATTTCAAATATAATCCAACGTTAAAAGCTTTGTATTCTTGGAAAGCATGACTATTGTCGACTGTGCAAAGAGGGAGGAAAAATTCTTACAATCACAACTTAATTCGCCACTGTTGTGCCCCCTGCGAGTTATTAAGGATTCTGTTTCGGTAAAGAAAGCCGGCGCCGATTTGCACAGGCGCGAATCTACCGCGATGATGGGGAAGGTGAAGGAAATAAATCGAAATGATTACAGAAAGGCGATCCCTTTATTTACGTGATCGAAATAAGACACACACGGTTTCTTACAAAATTAAGATGGTGAGCGCGCACGCTTAAACCATAGAGACGCTACAATAGGCGGCGGTTAGAAGTGTATTCGCTCAACTAAATGTACGCGATGAGTCGATAATGTTCAGGAGCGTATTCGCTCAACTAATTAAATGCGACTAATCAGTTCGCGGCGTTACGCCAGGCGATAGCTGGTGCGAGAAAGAGAGAGAGAGTCCGCGAAATAAATACTGAGGTAGGATCCACCGAGTAACCTCTCCCGCGACTCGCTGGTGAAGAGTCGACGTCTGCGGAATCGCAGTCCTGCAGGCAGTGGGGCTCGCTGGATAACCGGCGGCGGCTTGTTGGCTGCTAGCGGCCCTGATCTGCTCCTTGATCGCCAAATGGTGATGGATGATAAGGCCGCACAAAGCAGTTGGAGACTCGCCACACAGGAAACTCCAGTGACTGATCCCTTGCTTATTTACACCCGGTGCATCGTTAATCGATTCTCTAGGCCGTGACCTAATTAGTGAGTCGTCACTCCTCAACTGCCCGTTCAGACTTGTTCGCTCAACTCTCCCTTTTCTTCCCCTCTTTTCGCGGCGCGAACCGCGCTTTCCGTGTTCTCGCTTGTTTTTCTTCCTCTCTCATTCTCTCTCTCACTCTTCTCGCTCTCGCTCTTCCTCGCACCGTCTTCTCCGCCGGCCGCATTCTCCCTTCTCCAGGCCCTGCAACGACATGAGCGCGTGAATGCTATGTCAATCATAGCCACGCTCGGCTACCACATCCGAGCGAGAAGAGTGCCGCGCACAAGGCTAGCAAACATCGCTATCAGCCCTGTCACAACTGGTTTTAACAAACATTCTAAATTAGCATATATGACATATGAAACCATATCTTTACGTATCGAATGTTTGAATTTTAGAATTGTATCATCAGGCAGATTGATTCTACATTAATTAATTTTTGAACAATCAATATCGTGAGCTATCAATTGATCATCAATAGAAAAATAGTGGAGGCAGCGTTCATAAAGATAGATTTTTTAGTATCTGAAGTTATTTGACTTCTAACAAGAGCAGACAAATTTTTAATCCAAACATTGTGAAACTAGTTGGAAATTGGTTCTTCATTGTGAATATTCTGGCTTTTATTATCATATTCATCAATTTACTCTTTAGAATTAAAAAAGATTAACGTGTTTGGATTTTTTTGAACTAGTTACGTGACATGGTGACAGTTCAAAATTTTTTCTACATTTTTTAAGAATGTATACGTTTGTAGATATGTCATTCAACTTTTCAAATTTTGGAATACTTTTTATTTCTACATGAACGTTATATTATTAAATTTCAATTCCTTTTCAAAGCGCGCATAATTACTTTTTCTATAACTATTGTTTTTATAACAATCAGTAGGATGAAGACAAGATAGTACACCCTATTTGAAACATTCATTGTCGGTATTTCTAACATTAATACAAACTTTTCTCATTTCTATGGCCTTAGGTAATGGAATATACGAGCAAGGTTTGAGTGGATTGTGTTTATTTACACCAACTGTAAACCTAACAATAGGCCTTAGTGACCAACGAGACTCTCTTTCTTGAAATTCTTCTATATTCTTAAGTAAAACGTCTTCATATTTTTTTCAAACCATTTAATTACTTTTATAAATGCGTTGATTTTTAGCGTTAAAGTATTTAATTTGAATATCCACTTCATTATTCTTTTTAATAATAAACTGACCTAAAAATTTCATCTATATTTAACTGTGATGTCGTGAATTGTTTCACCGACTTTTATGAAATTGTTAAAAAATTGCGTTTTTAGGCCAATCAAGTGTGTAGCACAAGTTTGACCTCTTTATAGTATTGCTCGAGATGAATTATTCAGCTTCAAATATCGATTAAGAGCAATGAAAGCAGAATTTGCTAAATTTCTCCATCTAATAAATCATCTACGTCGACTACTTTGTCAAGAAATTTATAATAAGCCGGCCACAGATCTTTTACAGTTTGTTCAAAGTATAAAATTAGAGACATTTTTTTACAGTAAATTACTTTGCAAATTAATAGTTGTCTTTAAGCTACTTTATAAATTATATAGGGTATCTAAGCTATTTTTTCTAACTACTAGTAGTCTCTAAAGACTACAGTTGACTACTAATTATGGCTACAGATGGTCTTAACAGACTGTGCTTTTTCTCGCGGCGGATTGACTTTTAAGCCCAGACGGTGGTGTTATTCGCAGCGGCGTCGGCACTGTGAGCTATGGAAGGGATAGCTTCTGATGTAAAAGTAGTGAGGCGATTGTAGCGACACTGAACTAGTGTACGCAGCGCTGTGATTTATGGAAAGGGTAGCTTATACTGAAAAATAGGCAGGTGACTGCAGAGACATCTAACTAAATAGAGTATATATTGAATTCCAACATTCTCATTTCTAGGCTAGCTATCGTATTGTTCGAATATATCTACGATGACAAGTGTTCAAAATGGAGTATATATGATTTGCAAGGTTTTCAGTGTCCATTTGTAAAGAACTAGCTTATTTAGTGTTGAGTAGTAATTCTAATCTAAATATTCTATGCTTTAAACCTTTAAAAGTTTTACGAAATCATTCATCAAATTTTAAAAATATATATGTGAAAGGAAAGGAGAAAAAACAATGGTTTCAAAGTATACTGCCTGAAAAGTAAGTTTTAATAATGTGTCTTTGAATATTTAGTCTATGCGGGTCCTCTGCATATCACCCGCTACCTCTTTGCTGTGCGTGGTCTCTTCAAAATCTGTGACGGTGTACTTCCCTAGCAATCATCTTCCTAGCCTAGTCGCCTGCTGGATGACACTTCCATCCTTGTGCAGCTCTTGATCCGCTAAGAAGCGTTCGCGCTGTGCAGAGGTCAGCTCTAATGCCTAATTGTCGATTTGAGCTGACAACAGAGCCATCTTGCCTCCGCACGGGTGTAGGATGCGGTTGAGGTTTAAAATTTCGGCCTAATCGACCACTACCGTCTCCTATCACCCAAGGTATGAGCGGGGTGTACACTATTTAGTGTTACTACTTTTAATGCCTCCTTTTATAAGGCGTATAAAAGGAGATTATGAGCGCGTGCAGTCTCCGCAAACTTTCTATAAATATTATAAAAATATCCTACCTAAGGTCGGAGCCTGCTGTTTGCTTGCTCCGCCTGGCTAATATTTGGACTGCACGCTTGGGTCACGCTCTCTGCTTTATCGTTGATCAGGTGCTACCAACCCCCCTTTATCCACCAAACTGTGGCTGAAATAGGTTAACACCTGATTATCCCGTACGACCTGAAATCACTTCGACCTACCAATAATTATCGCTTTCGGCCCTTTTTACAACAAACTTAACACTTTATAAGCAAAAAAGGTCGAAGTGATTTCGTTTTTTCCGCTGCAGAGGGCGTACCGCTCACGATCTCGCGCTATCACCCGCTCAAACCTTCCTAAGCGCTCGCGCAATCGTCTCTCTCTCTCTCTCGTGCGTCGATTGCCTTCGACGCACAATCCTATTCGCACGAAATGGGTCTTAATACCAGTTGGGCGCCATGTAACGGGGGATTAATTGAATCGACTACCGTTGCAGCGGTAACTGGTCTTTGAGTCTTTGTAACTCACGCTATCGGTGACTAAAGAAATTAAGAGAGGCATGTTTCAAAAGCTTAAAACTTTCCTTTTCCGATGGTATATATGAAATTGCTCTAATAAGTTATTAATTATAAAAAAATCAGCTTGTTTAAAAAAAAGCATGAATTTTTCACTCTCTTTTTATTTAAATCGAGTTTTCAAAGGTTTCTTCATAATTCATTGATCTAAAACCTTTTCAGCCGACGGAATAAATGTCTGAACTTTAATAATCCATTGTTCAAAGTTCAATTTTTCACTTTCATCTCTGCAAAATGGCACCAGAACTGCATAATTATCTCGATTGCGTGTATGATTTTTTTCCTCAGCAAACATGTTTAAACCAGCAAAATTACCAAGAATAATAAGTTCATGGAATCACTCAAAGAATACGTTTAAATTTTTTAAAAAAGTTTCAAGTAATTTTCAATTTTGTAAATGGCCAAATTTTTTCAAAATAAAAAATGTGTCCAAAACACTTTGAAAAAATGTATATGTATTCTTTGATAATTCCAAGCAATTTTTATTCTTGGAAATTTTTCTCTTAAATCTATTGCTTTCCAGGAAAAAGTATTTAAATATCACAGTAATCGCGGATGTGAAAATCTGCCCGTCGACTAATGTTCCGATCTCGAGTCACGAATAGAAAATCTAAAGAAAATTCTCGGTCGCGATACAGGCGTACAAAAATTCAGAATATCCGAGGTCGATACTGTTGATATTGTCTCCATTTCTGCAAAACATTCTTTTCATGACCAAGTCGACACTCAATATCTATTTTGTCTGATCATCGCTGCGATTTGATCGATCAAATATACTACGTTAATTCAAAAACATTGAATATTTTTCCAATTTCATCATGCTATACATAAATTTAAGAAAAATATTCAGCAATTTGGATTTCTTTCAACAGATTTTTCAGTTAATCAAATGATGTGTCGATTTCTGGCCGCATATGTCTAGAACAATATTTTTCTTCAAAATCTGATCCATATAGAATAAAGCTCTGGGCTTTGTGTGGAGCAATTGGTTACATTTTCAATGTAGACATTTATTGTGGCAAAAATGATCCAAGCATTGGAATGAACTTATCCTCATGTCCTCTTGGCTCCAGAGTTTTGCAAATGGTGTCTCCACTTTTGTACGGTCTATCGAAAAGAAAATTGCCTACTTGTCATCTCTACTTTAACAATTATTTCACCAATCCAGACCTAGTTATTTCCTTAAACAAATGTGGTTTACAATCAACAGGAACTATCCGTAGAGATAGAGTAACAGAAAAGTATGTTTTTGAAAAGAAATCTCCGTGAGGATCATTCAGAATAAGCCAAGAACGAAACAGTGGAATGAAATTTATTAGTATAATCGATTCTAAAGAGGTTTCTGTTCTTTCTACAGCAGCTGGTGTTACTCCTCTGAAACCAGTAGACAGATATTCAAAATCTGATATAAAGATAGAATAGATATAGCTTTCTACAATAAATACATAGGAGCAGTGGGTGTTCAAAATTATAGGTGTAAAAAAGTTTCTCCATGTATAAAATCGAGCAAATGGGCATAACATTTTTGTACGAATTATGCAAATGCCAATAGTGAATACTGTAATACTTTGGAATAAGAAAGAGCAAGAAAAAATAAATAAATAAAATAAGAACAAGAGAAATGTTTAGAAAAATGAATATAAAATATTTATCGCAATCAAAATTAGGTAATTTTCCATCTCACAAACACGAGACAAGAATAAGAGAATCATGTGATGACGGACGATGCCACCATAGAACTACCAGATTCTCAAAGTTCATATATTTACTCCACCGATTAAATAGATTTCAGATTGATGGCATATGAAGAAACTTTTCAAAACTCGATTTTAAAAAAAAGGGAAAAATTCACGCTTTTTTCTTAAACAAACTGACCTTTTTATAATTAATAATTTTTTAGAGCAATTTCATAAAGACCATCGGAAAAGACAAGTTTTAAGCTTTCGAAACATGCCTCTCTCAATTTCATTAGTCACCGATAGCGTGAGTTACAAAGCCTCATAGACCAGTGTACCATATATGCCATTTTAGACCTTTAAGGGTTAACAGGTAGGGATATTAATTAAGTCGAAAATCATCATGCACAAAATGTTTGGAATACTTTTAATATTACAAATTTAGGAATGTACTCTGCCTTATATTTAAAAAGCGATGTACTATTATTAGCTGATATTTTTGAAAATTTTCCTAAAACGTGTATGCAATCATATAAACTTGATTCAGCACACTATTATACAACACCCGGTTTAACATGGGATGCAATGCTGAAGTATACAAAAGATGAACTCGAACTTCTCACCAATATTGATATAGTATTATTTATTTAAAAAGATATACGTAGAGGTATTAGTCAATGTTGTAATAGATATGCAAAGGCTAATCATAAATACATGGAAGGCAGAATTCAAAGAGAATTAACTAAGTAAAATTTTGATGTATTATCGTTAATAATCATTATGGATGGGCTATGACACAATCTTTATCATACAAAAATTTTGAGTGGATTAAGAGGATCGATAGTACAGACTTTTTTATGTTTCAGATAATGATGATATTGGATACATTTAAGAAGTAGACTTGGGGTATCCAAAAGAGCTACATGATACGAGGTGTGTTCAAAAAGTAAGGTGAATTTTTAAATTAGGCGGGATATGTAGATTCGATCATTGATATTTTTTTCATTATGTTGCCATACATGTCTCTCACATATGCTCATAGTTTGAGCCAGTTGATATATTTACTTTTTTTTTGCGAGACAGAAACGTTAGACATGTTTTTTGTGCTCGGCGATTTTCTGCTATCGAAAACAATGGATCAAAGAGTTTGCATAAAATTTTGTGTAAAAAATAGAATCAAGTGCTCCAAAATACCTGAAATGTTGACAGTGGCATACGGTGAGTCTACTTTAAGTCAAAAGAATGTTTACAAGTGGTATAAGTTCTTTCAAGATGGCCTAGAAGACACCGACGACGAACCTCGCTCTGGACGCCCCAGCACTTCAATAACTGATGAAAGTGTTGAAGAAGTGAAACAAATGGTGTTAAAAAATCGTCGAATTACTATTATAGAAGTAGCTGAAGATGTCGGCATCTCTGTTGGCTCGTGCCATGCAATTTTTTCCGAAGTTTTGGGCATGAAACGTGTAGCAGCAAAATTTGTTCCAAAACTGCTTAATTTTAAACAAAAGAACCGTCGAAGGAGTATCGATCAAGAGCTGTTAAACGATATCAATGGTGATCCTGATATGTTCAAAAGAGTCATAACTGGTGACGAATTATGGGTTTATGCTTATGACGTTATGAAACTAAAGCCCAATCGTCCCAATGGAAGACTCCAGAAGAGCCAAGACCGAAAAAAGCACATCAAGTTCGATCAAATGTCAAAGTTTTGCTCACTGTTTTCTTTGATTATCGTAGCGTAGTACATCAAGAGTTCTTACCACAAGATTGTACGGTCAATAAAGAGTGTTACCTTGAAGTTATGCGCCGTTTGCGAAAAACAATACTAAAAAAACGTCCGGAATTGTAGAAAATAATTCATGGATTTTGCATTACGATAATGAACCTACTCACTCATCGCTGCTTGTGTTGAACTTTTTGGCCAAAAACATTTCTCAGGCACCATATTCACCGAATATGGCCCCTTGTGACTTTTTCATATTGCAAAAACTCAAAAAATCCATAAAAGGACGGAGATTTGAAACGACTGAGGAGATAAACAAAAAATCGCTAGAAGAACTCAAGGCTATACCAGAAAGTGCTTACCAGAAGTGCTTCGAGGATTGGAAAAAACGTTAGCACAAGTGTATTATTTCTGAGGGGGATCACTTTGAAGGGAACAACATAAATATTAATGAATAAATAAATATTTTTTCATAAAAATAAAAATTCACTTTACTTTTTGAACACACCTCGTAACCCCAACGAATAACAAAGTGATAGGCGCAACACTTCTTGAGGCAACGTTAATAATTTTTTTCATTGAAATCGATGGATTTTTACTTTTTACATAATTCTTTCCTCGTTGCTGATGATTTTTTAGTTCTTTACCTTTTTTCTTTCCTCGTTGTGCAATGCCCATACCAAGCTTACTTTTAACTTTCATTATATTAGCTTCAGCAAACGCAGCAACTTTCTCACCAAAACTACTATCTTTCGCTCGTACTCTATCTCAAGCCTGTTTAGCTAGAATTTTAGCTAGAATTTTTGACTAAAATGGAAATTAACGACGTGAGAAAAGTTCAAAAACAGCTGAAAACAGTCTCTTTTGCACTTTTAGGTTAGGATATCTCAGAAACTGAGGATGATGTATCAATTTTGAGGCCAGATTCAGATGCAGTACATCAAATTCCCTTGGATACATTATGTATGGTCTCTGGGTCTATAAACTATCACCCTCGAAGCCTGACTATCAGCCTGTGTGTTTTCAAGTCAAGAGTAACAGCTGACACTTGCAATAAATTTCGATATTTCAACAGTATTGCTAATGATTTAAATTCTATATTGCAGTCGCTTGATACTATATTTGAATCAGCTATTTTCATTGATGATGATGATGATGACGCATTTGATAAGACTGCAGAATCATAATTCACTACAATTGCTATAAATTTAAACAAAACTACTTCAAATGTATCTATAGAACAGCAACTTTAGCTATTGATTGATTCGATTGTAGGAAACTATGTTCGAAAATTGTATGAACCTTAACAAAAAAGTAATTTAGACAAGATATTTGGTATCCGCCTACAAGTAAATATATATGTCATAGGTAATTCTCTATTTCACTTCGAAAACGACAACGTGAATGTGAATGATAAAGCATACACCAAGACACCTGGTTTAATAGAACTTCTGTTTCGTAATGAACCTAATTCCCAATTAATCAGCTCATCAGATATTGAAAATTACATAAAAATTCTTAACGCTTATCGTAAGAGATATGAAGCAAATGGAGAATATCGTAATAAGCATGTAAACAAATTCTAAAAGAACATTGGTAAAATTTATCTTTGAGCGGTAGTGCTCCGAACCGAAAATCGACTATTGATTGTGACGAATCGATAAGATCATTTGAATGATCTCGCTAGAAGTGCGATCGATGGCTCGCTCGACACTGTCTCGCGAGCAACTTCAGGCCGAGGCTCGCTAGCGAGTTGCTCGGACCGCGGAGCGCGGAGGATTCCGTTTTCTGCCGTCGACACGACAACACCTGAGAGGGCTCCGTTCTGTTTGCCTAGTGGATGAAGACGGGCAGTCCTGAGATGGCGTTCGTTGTAATCATGGAATCAGTGGAAATAATTGGACGGTGAAACCTGTGCAGCATGGGTAGAAGAATTTCTCATCCATCATCGTTTTTCTTTTGGATGACGAGTTCGGCCACCAAACTAACCTGATATAGCGTGAGTCGCCTCAAATCTGCAGACCGTTGAAATTCTGAACTATTTGAATTTAAATTATCGAATGAAACAAAAGGGCCGTTCGCGTGGAAGTGGAGTGGTGTTCGTGAGAATGATTTAATGTTGTAAATGAGAAATGTAACGAATATATGAAGAGATGAAGTGTGTGACGGATGTAATTTTATAGCGTATGAAAGGTATAATAATTGGATTAAGTTGCTGAGATCGCAAGATTCGAGATAGGGGATTATATGATAATCGTGTAGAAGAATGAAGTTAACTTATGTTTCTATGCTCTATCAGTGAATAAACATCGAATTGTTCATTGTCGAGATTTTGACATTGGCTTTCTTGTTTTGTTGCATTCCTAAGCTTTAAGTTATGTGATCATTTGAATAAATACCACAATATTTAAATACAATATTTACATGATGGAAGAGATCTTTTAGTGAACTATAAAATAGCAAGAAATGGAACATTATTTGATTATGTATATTGAGATGATCCAAACGAGCTCGTTGAGCGACTAAGATTGCTTATTGCCAAACAAACCACTATTCCTAGTTATGTTAATGAAATTCATTCAGTTATTGAAGAATTACGTGAAGCTAGCTATATATATTATAGCGAACGGCTTGTAGTTCGTTGTGTCTCTCTCTGTCCACGAAGCCAGTAATGAATATATTTGTAATATTGTTATGTATTTATTTATATGAGATATTTGCAGCGCAGATGTCTGCAAACCAGTAAGAGACGTGTCGATCCTTCGATAATCGATAGTAAGCACGTGACGCGGAACTCGCGGCGATGCAATTGTTATCAAGAGAAGAAAGAGAGAGAATAGACGCGATTGGAACAATTGGCTTTGAACCGGCGACAAGTGCACACCTCGTGAGAAGGACAAACGATAGGAGTGTGATGCGAAGAATTGTAGCAAGGAGAGAAGTAAGGCAGTCACGCGCACAACTAGCAGTATCAACAGCGATAACTCAGGACCCGAGTGAGAACGCTAAGACGATCGCCTACCAGTGGAGAAGCGGATACGCAAGCTAGGTTCGTGGAGCGAGTGCGCTACCGAATCCTAACGGATTAAGCGAGCGATAAGTACTGAAGTACCGGCTCGTCACTTGGCTTTCTCTTTCTTTTACGCTCTCTCTCCTCATGCTCGCCTTGTATAACTTTTGGTTTGATCCACTTGCTACTGTGTCTAGTGCGTCGGGCACATGATATCATTTCTTTATCGCGCCGACTGTCGATTGCCTGCGAGTGCGACTAAGTACGCGTGTCAGCTTACACATTCGTATACGGCGCGCCACTTCGCTTTCTATCAGCGGCGGCTAATAACGTGGCGTGAGCCCACATTCGGTTACTCACGTGGCGCGTGCGCTATACTCGTTTCTCTCGGGGGTATGTCTATGAGTGTCTGTGTTACACTGGCTTACGTGACGCAGGCGGCCGTCTCCCGATTTGCGTTGAGTTTGCGTTCTACAATTCTAAAGTTTGTATTAATTTCCCTCTTTCCAATATAAACTGCTATTTACCTGAAATTCATGCCGAGTAGTAGTATAGGTTATAAGGGTTCTAAGCCACTTTTACCATGCGAGTATTCGTGCCTTCCTTACCAGCAGTCGGTAACATGATTAATCCGGCATTACCGGCCACTGAAATGTTTTATCGGCCGATTTTGTATCGACGGTTTGCGTTGTAGCCGACCGAGCATGTGCACGTGCATGTGCATGTGCATGTGCATGTGTGTGTGTGTATGCTCGGCCGGTCAGTAGTTATCGACGTGGGTGATGCCCCCCCGCAGGCCCCCTGCCCCATGGCCCCCTCCCGATGATCGATCGATGATGTGTCAGATTGTTGCAAAAAAAGATATATGATTAAGGGGGGAATATTATCGACGGTGGCGAACAGGCATGACGCGCCCAGTCGGTATATCTTATGGAATGAGGTGGGGGTAAGGTTTATTATTATTAAAAATATTGAATACGTTTAAAATTTTTAAAACACATTTATTTGATAAAAAAAGTATACATGTTTATTATATTATAATACTTTACAAGTTTTGTAATGTTACCACTCGTTGGATTATACTTAACTATACGATTGTGTAAAATTAAACAATATGCAGCTGTTTCCGCAGGTATATCATTTTTTGTTTCAGACTCTAGACGTACATCTACAGCAGCTTGTTTCAATAATTCATTTTGCTTAGAACAATCTATTAGTATTAGAGGTGCATGCGTAATAAATTGTTTTCTATTCAAAAGTGGATTGAACATACAGTCTCTGTTGTAATAGTTCACTTGAAAATTAGCATACATGTCATATAACATAAAATATTGATTATTACTTATATCAAGATTTATATTTCCATACGGATATTGCTGAGAATTGAGAAAAAGTTTAACATTGGTTACACTGCAATGATCAAATCTGCTGGGATTTTTAGTTTGATCAGACTTGCGTTTTGTTTGAAAACCTAATATAATATATCTTGGTTTTTCTAATTGATTGGATATTTTTACTGTCCAAAGATGTTTTGACACTTGTGGTAATGCTGGATACTCATAAAGTACCCACGATCGAAAACTCATAGAAATAGGAATATCTTTTTGAATGAAATTGAATAACTGTATTTTACACTTATCTGACGTAATTACATAAGGCATCAATCATTCGATTCAATTTTAAAAGGTTCATACTGCTCAGTATCATCAATTCTCACCAAGTTTTGTATGACTCCGTTTAAATTATCTCTTGATCGGGTAAGAATAAGTTCATGCTTTACATTCACAACAATTTTCTGATAGTCTTCAGCGAATCCTAAAATCATGGAAAGTGGTATCGACACATCAAAGTAACCATTGTTGTCAATTATTGTCTTAGTTTCTTCAATATCAAAACATCCGGCATTTTCGAGGATGCACTTTGATTTTGATTCAATGAAATCAAACCTTTCATAGTACTCGTCAATCCAGCATTTTTACATCTGTATATCTCAATGGCATTAATTTCATAGCGGATATCTTCGAATAGATGGCATATAGCATTGTTTACGAACTTTGTCTCAGTAACAGCATTACCATCACGTCTTCTTATTTTTCCTACAATGTGTAGAGAACTTTTCGATGGTAAGAGACATAAATCTTGATGTTGTATTAATATACGAATTTCATCGCTATTGTTAAATGTTTGTGAATTGTAAGGTTGATGTGCATGAACTTCATAATGAGCTATAGATTCATCAAAGATGATAGGTGCTTGCACACTAAGTATTTCTTCCATCTTTGAAGTGACAACAGCATACAAATATACACGTTAATTTTTTAAACTGTTGACGTTTCTTTTTCTTCTTTTTGTTGCGACGTCTCGAACAATCTTCAGCCCGAGACTTTTCAGGAACTGAATGTTTCGACGTGTTAGACCTCTCACTATCCGTCGATGACTGACTTTTTGACCGCATAACGGTGTTGTTATATAGCCATTCCCTACTTTAGCATTATAAACTATTCCCATTATACTCTCTTTATATGTAAACGAATCGTGATTACTTCTCCACGAAAGTTCATTAAATTACCGTCTTGGTCAATTAGTCGTAGCTGTAAATGATCAATAACTCTGACAGTTAGAGGTAAATATATAACCTGTTTAGGAACTTCAATGATCTTATATCCTGGTGGTACAGCTGGAAAGAATTCATGAATGATATGACCTCTATTTTGATTAATATAAGCTCCAGATGTTATATTACATTCAACGCGTAGAGCGTTTATTTTGAGAATGGTTACAGGCATGTCGGAGACATTATTTATATTGGTTGGCAACAATCGTTTAGTGAAACCTAATAAACGTCCTATAGAGTTAGTTGGTCGAAAATCGACAAGTTCATTGCAAATTATTTCACTGCATAAAGTATTGTTATTAGGTTTTATTTCTATTTTTATATCTGTTGACTTTAACTTTTCTTTCAAATATCGATCTATGTCACTAATTTCATAACTACCTGTAGGTAGTTCAATTTCAATATCACCAACTTTGAATTTATTGTGTCTGACGTCAATATTTGGTATCGAATTAAATGTAAGTAATTCTACCAAACCAAGAGTATAAGTTTTATCCTTATCTAGTTCTATAGGTGGAAAATAGTATGTTTCTAATACAGATGATGTACCAGACAAACTGAGGGTCAATGATTCAACCATGTCGAGTGATTGTACACAACTGAATTCTTTATTCGCAATTCTTACTATTTATACAAATGATAATTGTCATGATGTTCTAACAAATTACATACAAATTTTAAACATAAATGGCCACAGGTGTAAGTATTCAATTTATTTATTTGTAAGTATTAACTTTAAATAGCATGGAAAAGCACCACGAAAAAAATCATGGGGTTCGATTCAGAAACACAAAATGTAAGCTCATTTAAATTTTTACAGAATTTCTGAGGGCCGTTTTTGAAAAAACTCATTTTTGAAAAAAGAAATATAAAAAAGTGAAAAAAAATCACGTTTATGTCAATTTTTTTCACGAAAAAAATATTTGCAACGTCTAAATATATTTTTCGAAGCTTAAGTAAAAGTAGTTTTTCTAATTGGTATTCAAATAAAAAATTATTTTTACAAAAAATTCTCTATTAGCATAAATGATGTACATCTTTTCATTATAGTGCGTATCAATATATCAGTCTTCGTCGAAATGTTGAAACAGAGCGTCGCACTCGATTGTCATGTGTGTTGTGGAAGTTATTTCTCTGTTTTGATCGCGTCAATGCATGAGAAGTATTGTAGTCTTTCGCGAATATGCATAAAATAAAAAGTCGCGCTCTAACCCACGAAGAAAATCGATCGAAAATATGCTTGTTGTGTTTACAAAAGAAAAATGATTTGAGGGATATTGCTGGTGCATTACTGTTAAAGATTGAAAAAGTTTGCAGTTATGATGTTAATGATGTTAATTTACCCAGTGCTATTTGTAGTTCATGTAAAATTAAAGTATATCGTGCTGCGAAGAAAAAAGAAAATGGTGATAGTACAATTAAAATCACTTTGCCAGATTATTCTGGTTTCAAAAAAGTTATTCGTAATACGAGGAATGTTGATGGTAATATTTGTCAGTGCGGCTTGTGTATGATTGAAAGATCAAATCGTGCTACATCTAATAAAAATGACACTGCAAACCAAGAGAAAAGAAAATGTGCCAAGTGTCAACGGAATTACACTTATGGACGAAAACATATTTGTCGAAAAGTTACGAACTATAAAAAAATAGAACGTGTCACACAAGATTTGACCTTGAAAGAAAAGGAACATTTGGCTTGTAAATTGATTAAAAACATAACAGAAGAAACGAATACATCGTTTGATAAAGGTAAACTAGTAGCATTATCCCAAACTCACGGAAAGAGAATGCGAATAGAAGTTAATAAATCTGAGCCAAAAGGTAAAAAACTTTGTCGACAAATTTCGGCTGAAGACTTTAACAAAATTTCAATAGATCTCAATTTATCATCAAACAAAGCTAAACGTTGTGCTAGAGCTATTCGAGTTGCAACGAATGATAGAAAATTTTTCGAATCCAACCTGAATACTAAATTACAGAAACTAAATCACACACTCGATTCTTTTTTTCAAGTCAAAAACTGTGATATAACAGATATAGCGAATGGAAAAAGAACTATTTCCTCCCAAACCCTCGTATTTTGTAACAATGTTGAAAAATTAGTAAGCACAATTGTAGAAAAAAGAAATATTAATAATAAACACTTGAAATTCGGAATAGACGGAGGTGGGGGTTTCTTAAAAGTCTCTCTTTCAATACAAAACGACGATGACAGTATTATAGGAACAAGAAAAAATACACGGCAAAGTTATAGGGATGGTATTGCTGCAAAGCAGTTTAAAGATACAGGTGTGAAAAAAATATTATTGCTTGGCTTGGTCGCACACACACAAGAAAATTATGAAAATGCTTTGATGTTATGGCAACTTTTGAAGATTAAAAATATTGAAAGTACAATAGCGACGGACTTGAAATTAGCAAATGTTCTAACAGGTATAATGGCACACTCAAACATGCATCCTTGTACGTGGTACACTGCATCGAAAAATAATCTCAATGAATGTGGAGTTTATAGAACTATTCAAAATTGTGAAAATAGTGCCTGTTTCTGGAAGAAAAAGGGAAGTATTAAAACAAATGCTAAAAATTATAATAACTGTACAGATAACCCAGTATTTTCATCACAAGACAACAATAAGAAAATCATTGATATAATACCACCACCAGAATTACACCTTTTAATTGGCGTTGTAAATACTGTATATAAAGATATGCTCTCTTGTTGCGAAAAAGACAGCTTACAGTGGGCTCACGATTGTAATGTAACTCGTGAATTCGTGCACGGTAGTCCAGCATTTGCCGGAAATTCTTGTAAGAAACTTTTGAATAGTGTTGATTTATTACGAGCGAAATGTTGTATCAATTGCTTGAAATACGTTCAGTGCTTACAAAATTTCCGAATCGTGGTTGACTCTTGTTTTTCTTCTGTGCTTAAACCTGATTTTCGGTCTTGTATCGCTAAGTTTAGAAGTAGTTATATTGCTTTGGATATTTCAATCACGCCGAAAGTTCATGCAGTTTTTTTTCATGTACCTGTTTTTTGTGCCAAAGTTGGGAGAGGTCTTGGTTTCTACAGCGAACAAGCTTTGGAGTCATTGCATTCCGATTTTCAAAGTATTTGGGCGAAATATAAAGTTCATGAGTCTCATCCAAACTATGCCGAAAAATTGTTAAGAGCCGTTCAAGAATACAATTCGAGGCACATATCGATCGATCAATTAGAAATCTATTCTCGAAAACTATAAACTGTGTTATATATGTGCCTTATATAATTGTTATGCGTTACTATATGAAGTTATTTTATTTATTATGTGTTTTATGAAGAATATATTTATTACAAAAACTGAATTGTCATTTTTATTTCTATTTTCCAACGTATCATTTATGCTAATAGAGAATTTTTTGTAAAAATAATTTTTTATTTGAATACCAATTAGAAAAACTACTTTTACTTAAGCTTCGAAATATATATTTAGACGTTGCAAATATTTTTTTCGTGAAAAAAATTGACATAAACGTGATTTTTTTTCACTTTTTTATATTTCTTTTTTCAAAAATGAGTTTTTTCAAAAACGGCCCTCAGAAATTCTGTAAAAATTTAAATGAGCTTACATTTTGTGTTTCTGAATCGAACCCCATGATTTTTTTCGTGGTGCTTTTCCATCCTATTTAAAGTTGGTTCAGGACCACCGTGTATTATAATTTTGATATTTGTTATAATTGTACTTGATTTGATCATCTTTGAAATATTTCAAAAGTTCTAGAGGTGGTCGTAAATCACCAAAACTATCAAAGTAGAAGACATTTTTACCATTTTTTCGGTATGCCACCCAATGTGTACCTGGTCCAGAATTATCATCAAGGTTTACAACTGCACACTCGTTGACGCGTGGTCGCGTGGGTAGAGAGTTTCTCATAAAAACACCACGAAAGTTTGGAATTCGTAATTCATGAGCATACTTTTTTATATCGTAATCTGTTAAAGGACGACGTGGCAGTTTTAAATCAAAGTTTTTTTTTTAATGTCTGTAATTTTTTTTTCTTAAATACTTTATTTTTAGGCTTCTTGACTTTACTATTTGTACTGAAGGCTAAACCAAAACCTTTTTGATATGGTCTCAAATAAAAACCTTTACCAAGAGTTAAAGCTTCAATACGTTTGTTATGCCTCGACTGTTCTTCTAATTGTTTTTTAGCAGCGATCGCTCGGTTTACAGCTTGTGCTATTCCTGCTGCACCACCTGCCAAAGATCCAAGTGCGCTAAGTATCGCGAAAACAAGAACGAGTGCTGGTAGGAAACCTCTAACTTTAGGGATTGGAAGTATTCTTGGTAAATTAATATTTTTCTTTCCACCAACCTTTTTTATGGTTTTTCGTGCTGCATTTAAAGCACTCTTGATAACAATTTTCGAATCATTGCTAGGATTTATACATTTTTTTGTCATACTGATAAGTTTTTTCATTGTTAAAGTCTTTCTTATTTTAGAATTTTTTTTTCGACGAAATCTTCCTTATCCTAGAACGCTTCTTGCTAAGTCCCATTGCGAACATTGATTTTGCTTTCATGATGTTTGTAACGGCATATGCTGCAGCTCTTTCACTTAAGTTAGCGTCAGAACTATGTACGCGTTGCCAAGCTTTTTCAGCCAATACTTTGTCTGCAATGTTTCGTGCTTGAATATCCTTATTTTTAGAGTAAGCAATGTCGTGATCTTTACATGCAGCGTCCAGAGGATTAATGCCAGGATCTCCTAGATTTAATCGCTTATATAGTTTTGTACCAGGTCCGCAATATTGATAACCTGGTATATAAGCCTCAAAGGGTAGATTATTTATCAAGTTATTTACTAAACCTCTACCAGTCTTCCTTTTCTTTTTTCTCTCGTGGGCGATCATGGTCGAGTGTTTAGTAGTGAATGCGTAAAAACTTATAAATACACTCTTTTATAGCATCGATTATCAGTTGTGATTCAGAGTTTAGAGTGAAATGGATATAGAGGAACAGTCTCTCAAGCTTCCTGTGATAAATTTTGACGCGTTGATAGACAAAAGTAAAAAGAAAAGTAAAAGACATGGGGATCTATTGCCCGACAGCATACGTGCAGTATGCTGTAGTGCATCTAATTGTGGTAAGACGAATGCGCTCTTAACTCTTTTAACCCATCCTAATGGTGTAAAGTTTGAAAATATTTACATATATTCTAAGTCGCTTAATCAACCAAAATACAAATTTCTTGAGCAACTTCTTGAACCCATCAAAGGTGTTGACTACTTACCTTTTAGCGAGCATGATCTCGTTGTATCACCAGACGAAGCACGTCCAAATTCTATTATGATTTTTGATGACATTGCTTGTGAGAAACAAGATAATGTGAAAGCTTTTTATTGTATGGGAAGACATAGAAATGTTGATTGCTTTTACTTATGTCAATCATATGCTCAAGTACCCAAACACTTAGTGAGAGATAATGTGAATTTTTTAATAATTTTCCGCCAAGATGATATGAATTTAAAACATATCTATAATGATCACGTGAATACTGATATGTCATATCAATGTTTTAAAGAAATTTGTTGATTACAACTTTCTTGTAATTGACAAGAATCAAAAAATAGATGCTGGCAGATTCAGAAAAGGTTTTGATAAGTTCATTATAAATGCGAATCACTCAACATAAAACAGACAGTAGACAACAAGATTGCAAATAGACGACATGACTGAGTTAGGTTAACAGATTGGTATTCTTTGTCAAATGAAAAAAGCTCGCGAAGCCATAAAACATAAATATAATTTGTTGAAATCTGACAAATTAGCAACTGAAAAATTTGTCAAAGAGACTTTCAAGCCTGTGATTGAACCACTTGAAAAGTTGGTTGATGAAACAACACTTAGTCAGCAGAGAAAAGTCAAACGTAAAACATTATTGCAACCTAAAAAAGAAGAAAAAGATAGCTATGACATACGAGAATTATCTAAAAAAGAGGAGAAACCATTTGAAAAATTATATAATAGTGGATTTGAAGAAGCATTGAATGCTAATGAACAACTGAAAAATAATGATGTTGATGTATTTCATACTCCTGAAAGTGATTCACTTAATAAGTATTTATCAATGTTGCGGAAAAATCAAGTAGCAATATTAGATATTATCTGTGGAGTACGTCAAAATAAAGATGATACTCTTAAGATTGGTGATAGGTCAGTGAATTTTGAAAATAATAAAATTATTATAGGTAAAGATACTTATGAAAAAAGCTCTGGATTGATTGAACTTATAACGAGCGGTCAGACCCTCGTTATGTCTCTCTCTCCTCATACATAATTATAATTAATCTTATGTATATAATTGTCTTATATTTATCCCACATGTATGGCAGCCAAAGGTAAGTCAGAGAGAGCGCTAATAGAGGGCGAGCTAGAGAGAGAGAATTCGGGAGGCCGGCGCGACGCGCGCGAGTAGGAGAGTGAGGAGAGGCGCGCGATAAGGACTCGCTCTTGTACCGGCGACTTCGAAGCACGTGGACGTGTGACGAGCGGCTATACTCGTGCTTACGATCTTTTGTTATCCGACTTTTCGCGACTAACTTTTGTGACTGACATTTCGGTTGTCTGCGAATACGCGAGTGTTTACTCGGTGTAAGATACCGGTGCCGAGATTGCCCCTAGTGCCTTTAGCGGGCTAGTTCCTGCGACCGCGCGTGCGAGCCCTTAAGGCCGCCAGCCTCTTGACTGCACCCGAGCTATACACTGCGCGTCATCGCGAACCACGTGCGAGGCTGAGGACATCGCCTGCAGGGCTAACGCCGAGATATTATTGTAAGTACCTTCTCGAATACATGTCTCTCTCGCTAGCTTTTCGCCACTCTCTCTCCCGCTTACGCTGCGTATTAATTTTGTATTATTCTCCGTAGTAAACTCGATGTTATTCGTATATCTGTTTCTTCTTTTGCGCTTCCTTTTTACCTATCGTAAGCAATCCCGTTCCGTCCGGCTTTCGCGCCCGAATTTCGTGATCGCTCCAAAGCGCCCATAGGACTACATGACGTTCTCCGCGGGCCAAGGTAACAGACGCTGCACCACGACGTTCCTGTTGCTGCTGGGCTAGGCTTTGCGCAGCCCATTACAAGGCCCACACCGAGCTGTTTTAATCCCCTCGTAATTTATATAACGAGTGACCCGCGCTAGGTCAAAACCCCGTTATATTATGGCGCCCAACAACACATGGGTTTAATAGCTTTGTGAAAATTCCGAAATTCAAATTATAATTGTATAGCGAAAGCGCGTGTTCGTAGAATCCACCGAGGAATGCGACGCGCGCGACGAGAGAAGAATTGTTTACGTTTAGAAGCTAGCCACAGCGCACAACCAAAACAAGGCGCTCGGTTTTCAGCACCTTAAAATTTTATCATAGCGTGCGAGCGAGAGTCGTAATTCTTCGTATTTAGAAACGTATGCGTACAAGCGTAACAACATTTATTTTCCGCTGTGCGTGCTGGCAACAATCGGGCGTATCCACTTAAAAATTGTTACGCGACCTACAATTAAAATCCACTATTTCAGGATATTCCAAAACTATTGTTTTTCGTTATCAGTTTTATAAAAATTAAAAATGGCCGAAAAAGATATAACTGACTTAACAATTATAAAAGAAAAAATCGACAATCACATTAAAGAATGGATTAAAAGTTTGCCAAGTGATAGAATAGATAACGTTTTGGAAAATCTTGAACTCGTGGTAGACGGCACAATGTACGAACGCGCGAACCGCTTATATAGACGACTGCAAGGTGACTATGAAGAAAAAGACTTCATACAAACCATAGACGCGTGGGACCACGAAACGATAACGCGGCGTAATAACCTTTGTCTCACTTTTATATAATCAGACGCGCTACCGCGAGAATTGCGTGAAGATCTCATTAACGCCGTTAATCAAGACATATAAGAAGACATGATAAATAGTCAAGAAATAGAAGAAACGAATAACGGCGACATGTCACTCACAACAACAGCTAATACACACGAGACACTTATGCGAGACGCGGTACGCATGTGCGTATGTACACACCGATGTTCGCAGTAATTACGAGCGCCCACGTGCCGACATCGCAGTCAACACCGCCGTGCACAGTATCAGCAGCAAACGTAGGCTCAAGTGAACAACGTCATGCCAACACGAACACAACATGTGCGCACGAGTCATAGATACCTACAATAGGCACCCCAAGTACGATAAATTATCGGGAAGACCTCATATGGGTTAATCTGCCTTGCGGTGAACCTAAACAAATGCCACGTTTAGCAGCCGAGGAGCTAAAACGAGCAGTGATAGCGGAACGTTCACAGGCTCAACAAATTCTCGATCTTCAAAACTGTTTAGAAGCTATGTCAAACGAACACGACAAACTTATAAGACAAAATAAAGATCTGAAGACCACGAACAATAACCTCCTCGCCAGACTACAAGCAGCTGAAGCAAGAGTTCAACAACAAAACGAGCGCACACGGTTTAACGCGACGCGCGCAGATAAAGCTGTCAACTTTCGCGATACATACAGCCTCATCGATCCGGACTTCGATCTAACTATAACCAGCCCGAACGTAAATCCCCATGCACGAATCTTCTGCTCGACAACGTAGCAGCAGACAACACAATACGCGACAGGGCCAACAATTTATTCAGCCGCACCAGTTAGACCGGCCGACTGGATGCAAGCGGCCACGCGATTAAGGGAAGCTGAGTTTCCCAACGCGATCCCTCACATCCCCGCAAGCTCGAGCTGGGGAAGGGGGGTCACATCTTCAAGTCGTCCGCTCTCGCAAGCGACGGGCGCGCAACAAACGGCCGCTGCGCAAGCCCAAATCTCTTCGAGCTTCGGTGTCCCCAATTGGCGATCGAGCCCACTTCTTACAACCTCCCGTTCGATGAGTTCAACCAGGAATTTAGGGAAAACCATCAGGGAATGGAAGATTTCTTTTGCGGGAGATGGCACCATCAGCATCGAGGAATTTTTGGAGAGTGTTGAAGAAAACTGCTGCCTAGACCGAATAGCGGAAGACGAGCTTTTAGACTCGTTGTCCACCCTGTTTCGCGGATCTGCGCTTCGATGGTATCGCTTGCTACGGCCCACATGGTCGTCGTATGAGCAGTTCAGAGATGCCGCGCTATCCGCCTATAGCAAATCCAGGAAGTACAACCGTAACCTATCGGTTGAAGCACACCTGCGGACACAGAGCCCCGATGAACCGGTCCGCGATTACCTTGCAGCGCTGAATAATATTTTTAGCCGCTTCGAAAGGCCGTGGAGCGTCGCAGACCAAGTCAACTTGGCAATCGATAATATGTTGCCTAAACTGAAGAAAGAGTTGAAAAAGACTCAGAACTACTTCGCGTCGTTACCGCAGTTGTTAGCCAAAGCAATGGAAGTGGAGATCGCGGAGTCCGACGAACACTGGAAAGCCCCCCCCCTCCGCAGAACAGAGCATGCTGCCCGACGCGGCATACCAGCCTAGAGCCAAAGCGCCGGCAAGAGCCAAAGCGAGCATCGCGTCTGTGGTAGAAAAGTCTCCTTTCTCTGAGGCCGACTTCGAAAAATCTTTCCAAAAGTTTTTCGATAAAAAGTGGCAGCAACTTGCGGCGGCTAAGAAAGGGCTTCCCGTCCCCCTTAAGGACGCAGTGCAGGAGTCGACCACCGCCGGCTCCCCGAAAGATGGCAAACCTCCGGCCTACCCGCGTCAACGCGAGGGAAGACGGGGCGGGGCAAGCGGCCGTGGCCGCCCGGCAAGAAACGGTCGGGCCCAAGTCATGACTCCCAAGTCGGATAAAAACAAGGACAAGCCTCCCGGCCCCGATGCTGAGAGATTACTCTGTTGGGACTGCAGCTGGCCTGGGTACACCAAAGCCACCTGTCCCGAGTGCTCAAAAATCGAGGCACAACAAAACGTGGAGAGGAACGCGTAAATGAGGTCCCTACCGTTCCGATGGCGACCCGGACCTTCGCTGCAGATGCCCCCGCGGGAGAAGCGCCAACGCGTTCCGATAGTTTTGCGACGAGCGCGTTGGTAGAGAAGTACCCCAGATGGTGGCTAACGCTTAGCATCGGTCCATTTACCTGCAGGGCTCTGTACGACACTGGGGCCTCGCGCACCGTTCTGAGTCCCATCGCCCTTCAGATTGCTGCCGCGATGAACAAGCGCGTCAACATGTATGTCGGGCTCGGCGCGAAAGCAGTCGATGGTCATTATGTCCCTATCATCGGTAATGTACAGTTACCCTTTACGATAGGTGGTGTTACCCACTCGATCGACGTACTCATTTTGAGCGAGGCTGATGCTGATTGCACCCTCGGAAGTGACTTCGTTCGAGCCTTTTCCGCGTGTTTGGATCCCGAGACCAACACGATAAGGATTAAAGGTTGCGATCAGGAAGTCCCAACCACTGTCTCCTCACTTCGTGCGGAGGAGGCGATGTCGCTGGCGGCTTTGGGCATCGAAGAGATCTCGAAGGAGCAGCGACAAGAAATCGATCGAGTGATGGATGACCTCCTGCCCGAACCTTCCTGCGAGCAGCTCGGCTGTACCGGATGGATCGAGCACGACATCGACATCGGCAGCGCGCGCCCAATTAAGCAGAAATACTATCCGGTGTCGCATAAGATCGAAGAGGAAATGCACGTGCAAGTGCATAAAATGCTGCAGATGGGAATTATTCGTAAGTCCCGCAGCGAGTGGTCTAGCCCGGTGGTGATGATTCGGAAACCCGACGGCGAATACCGATTTTGTGTGGACTACCGGAAGGTGAATAGCGTTACTCGCGTGAGCGCATATCCGCTGCCCTTTATGGACGCGATACTGCGAAATCTCCAGCACGCCAGATTCGTGAGCGCAATTGACCTCGCGAGCGGATTTTGGCAGGTCCCTCTTTCGGAGAGGGCCATCCCGATAACTGCTTTCACCATCCCCGGACTCGGGCTATTCGAATTTGTTCGGATGCCCTTCGGATTGGCTGGTGCCCCGGCAACATTTCAGATGTTGGCCGACAGGCTCATCTCGCCCGAGATGGAGCCTTATGCCTTCGCGTATCTTGACGACGTGATCATCGCTACTGAAACGTTCTCAGAGCATGTCCGCTGGCTCACGCATATTCTAAAAAGAATACATGAAGCTAACCTTACGATCAACCGCAAGAAGTCCAGGATTTGCATGACCGAGGTGCGTTATCTCGGTGTGCTGGTAAATCGCGATGGTACACGCCCCGATCCTGAACGAGTCGCACTGATACTCGAGTACCCAGCCCCGAAAAATCTTCGTGCTTTGCGCAGATTCTTGGGCATGGCCTCGTGGTATCGGAAATTTCTAAGCGATTACGCCACGATTTGTGAGCCGCTTAACGCGCTCACCCGCAAGGACGCCAAATTTGAATGGCAGGAGGCGCAACGGCAAGCCTTTGAGCAAATCAAAGCCCTTTTGGCTACGGCCCCTGTCCTAGCCAGACCCAATTTCACTGCGCCGTTCATCATCGAATGTGACGCGAGCGATACCGGCCTTGGAAGCGTTCTGCTGCAGCGTATCGACGGCGAAGATCGAGTTTTGTGCTTCGCGAGCCGCGCCCTGTCGGCTTGCGAACGCCGCTGATCGGTTACCGAGCGTGAGTGCCTCGCTGTCGTCTGGTCAACCAAAAAGTTCCGACCCTACGTGGAGGGGTATCACTTTACAGTTGTAACCAACCACCAGAGCCTTAAATGGCTCACTAATCTGAAACACTCAAACGGTAAGCTTGGTCGCTGGTCCCTCGCGTTGCAATCGTATGATTTCGATATTATACATCGCAGGGGTAAGGACAACGTCGTGCCTGACGCGCTTTCACGCATGTTTGAGGCCGATGAAGACGAGCTCGCAGCTACCGCTTCGTTGACACTCGAAGAGAGCATCAACGACCCGTGGTACCGCAAGAGGATGCAGGAGGTCCTCGAGCGGCCCACGGATAACCCCTATTGGAAGGTTTTAGGCAGCCGGTTATATATTTATAAGCCTGACCCCATCGTCGACGACCTCTTCGGAACCGATGACGACGCTTGGAAGCTCGTTATCCCAAAGGAAGACCGGGCACAAGTCTTATCCAAATGCCACGAGGAGCCGACGGCAGGACATCTTGGCCGCTACAAAACCCACAAGCGCGCGAGTCTCCGCTATTATTGGGCGAAAATCCATCACGACGTAGGATACTATGTTAAGAATTGCCAAATCTGCCAGCAGGTCAAAGCCTTACAAGTCACACCAGCAGGATTGATGGGACGACACCTCGTCACGCGACCGTGGGAAATTGTGTCCGGCGATACCATGGGCCCTTTCCCGCGATCCGCAGAGGGCTACGAGCACTTGCTCGTCTTTCTCGATCTCTTCACTCGTTGGATTGAATGTGTCCCTCTCCGTAAGATTACTGGGAAAATCATCCGATGCCAACTGAAAGAACGTGTGTTTCTACGTTTCGGGATCCCTAAAAAGTTCTTGTCTGACAACGGTACTCCGTTCAAGAATAAAGTTGTCGACGACTTTTTGGACTCGTTCGGCGTGATACACGCGACATGCGCCCCGTACTCGCCTAAGAGCAACCCGACTGAACGCGTAAATCGAACAATCAAAACCATGATTCGAGCGTTTATCGAGGAAAAGCACTCGACGTGGGATGCGCATATAGCAGAGTTCGCGTTTGCCTACAACACGGCAATACACGAAGCGGTGCGCACGAGTCCCGCTTTTCTAAATTACGGACGTCATCCCGAGCTGCCAAACTCGAAGAAACGAGAGGAAGAACGCGCCGTGGCTCGGAACCTCGAGACGGCCGCGGTCACCGACTGGCACGCTCGAATTAACAAGCTTGACGACTTCCGAGCCGTTGCACTGCAACACTCGCGAGAAGCCCAAGATAGACAGGAGATATACTATAACGCTAAGCACCGCGACGTCAAGTATAACGTCGGTGATAGAGTCTGGGCGAAGAATCGTGTGCTGTCCTCCGCCGCTACCCAGACGACCGCGAAACTCAGCCCGAAGTACGCGGGCCCGTTCGTTATTACCGCACGCCTCGGCCCTAACTCATACCAACTCCAGAACGAAGAAGGTTGTGACGTTGGTAAAGTCGCCGTTTGTGACTTGCGCCCATGTTTCGACGGAGCCCATTGCCCCGATGAGGCAGCTGACAGTCCTCTCCTTGAAGGAAACGAAAACGACGAGACGATGTCGTTGAAAGGAATTCTCTCGCCCGACCGCACGCAAGAAAGTGACGAGCGCGATGCCTCGAACGACGCCGTTTCGGTCACAAAAGTTATAGGGCCAGAGGCCTCAGCAAGCCCACGACAGGACCTTGCGCAAGGCGAAGTACCGACCGCCCCAAGGAGAAGAGGTCGTCCTCGCAAACAGAAAATGCATGCTCCCGTCGACGTATCCCCTCGGCGCTTGCGTTCCAGGAACTAACACCCTACGACTTTGCTTGTTTTCTCATTTTCTTTCTGCTTATCTCTCCTTCTATGCTAATAAAACTCTGTTACTGCTTCAAAGCTTCTCGCTTCCCTAGCAGACGCTATCGCTTGATACAACAAATTGAGTTCGTTTTTCCTGCCTAACATTATGTATACTTCGCCCTATAGAGGATGATGACCAACGCCGAAATAGCCCCCCTCGCCAAGTGGATGGAAGAGGTGCTGCATGAAGCACTCGCGGCGGCCGTAGCTACCGCATCGCGCCGAAACGCTACGCCGTCGACGCGCAGGGACGCTTATCCAGCTCCAGCCCTAGCCTACTTCAATGCAGTAGGGGATATCCCAGCCAACGAGTCGCGGGCCTCGTCAGATGATGACAGCGACGCCAGTTCCGCGGAGACTACCGTAGATTTCCCCCAGAGGATCCTACGCAGGCCGAGATGGCCGGAAGACGATGCGGCCCGTAAAGGCGAGAATTCACCGGACCGCAGCCCGAAGCGCGCCAACGCGTCTCCGTGCTCCGCCCTGGCGGCTGCCGAGCGCTTAGAGGCCATCCTGCGGCAGCGCGGCTACGGCCCCGAAGAACGCGAAGCCGCTACGAGCCTCAAGGCCAAGGTGGACCAAGCCCCTGCGGCGAAAGAGCCACCTACCCTCGAGAATGAGTGGAAGGTCCTCCAGGCTCATTTCACCGCCTGCAGAAAGGCGCGGCTAGCCGCGGAAAAAGAGGAGGAGAAGGCCTACCGAGACGGACTCGCCTTCATCGACCGTCATGGGTCCCGCGGTCTCGCTATCGCGGGAACCTACGCGACCCGGCTGCGGGAGACAATAGAGCTCAAGGCCTACACCCAGGAGGCGACCGCAGAATGGCGAAAGGAACGCGAGGCTCGCAAACAACGCGAGGAGACGCGACAACGCTTAGGAGAGGAGCAACGTCGAGCCCAAGAGCACCTCGAGACAGTGAAGCGGCAGCTCGCAGCCTTGGGCGACCCACCGACATCACACTCCCGTCGAGCATCCAACCAGGCCATCCCGAACGACCGGACGCGCCGTACGCCAGGCTACTTTGCCCTGCAAGGAGCCGCAGGAGACGAGCCGTGCAACCGCTGGGCTGGTCCCCGTCCCGACCTCTTCGGCAAGCGGGCTTGCTCCACTTGCGGCCTCACAGGAGTACCTCGAACCTCCGACTGCCCGAATTGGTCGAGGCACGAGCTTTGGAGGAGCGGAGGACAGCAACCGCACTCGTACAGCACGGTCGAAACGCGTCAACGCAGGGAAGCCTTCCTTCGAAATCGAGAAGAGTCGTCGGTCACCCACGCGGACGACGGCGACAGCCGAGTTGTATCCGGACACTAGATCTAAACCTAAGTGCTACGACCATCCTCGCGACCTCGCCCTCGAAGTTTTCCCCCAAGAATCAGGCATTGACGCCCATGTTTTTTTTTCTCTTCCCGTTTTCTTTTATCACGCGTATTTATTAGATTTGCGATCCGCGCGAGTAGAGAGATTTGCGGTATGCTACGTTCCACCTAGAGCTTCTAGTGTATAGATAAGTAAATAAAACATATTTTTTTACCACTACGATGTCTTGATTTTCCTTTATCAATTAATTTCCCTTGCTTGGTAGAGAGAGACAGGTTTTTCGACCTGATACGCCCTGCTACTTAGCTCTGGGGAAGGGGCATATAACGAGCGGTCAGACCCTCGTTATGTCTCTCTCTCCCCATACATAATTATAATTATTCTTATGTATATAATTGTCTTATATTTATCCCACATGTATGGCAGCCAAAGGTAAGTCAGAGAGAGCGCTAATAGAGGGCGAGCTAGAGAGAGAGAATTCGGGAGGCCGGCGCTACGCACGCGAGTAGGAGAGTGAGGAGAGGCGCGCGATAAGGACTCGCTCTTGTACCGGCGACTTCGAAGCACGTGGACGTGTGACGAGCAGCTATACTCGTGCTTACGATCTTTTGTTATCCGACTTTTCGCGACTAACTTTTGTGACTGACATTTCGGTTGTCTGCGAATACGCGAGTGTTTACTCGGTGTAAGATACCGGTGCCGAGATTGCCCCTAGTGCCTTTAGCGGGCTAGTTCCTGCGACCGCGCGTGCGAGCCCTTAAGGCCGCCCGCCTCTTGACTGCACCCGAGCTATACACTGCGCGTCATCGCGAACCACGTGCGAGGCTGAGGACATTGCCTGCAGGGCTAACGCCGAGATATTATTGTAAGTACCTTCTCGAATACATGTCTCTCTCGCTAGCTTTTCGCCACTCTCTCTCCCGCTTACGCTGCGTATTAATTTTGTATTATTCTCCGTAGTAAACTCGATGTTATTCGTATATCTGTTTTCTTCTTTTGCGCTTCCTTTTTACCTATCGTAAGCAATCCCGTTCCGTCCGGCTTTCGCGCCCGAATTTCGTGATCGCTCCAAAGCGCCCATAGGACTACACGACGCTCTCCGCGGGCCAAGGTAACAGACGCTGCACCACGACGTTCCTGTTGCTGCTGGGCTAGGCTTTGCGCAGCCTATTACGAGGCCCACACCGAGCTGTTTTAATCCCCTCGTAATTTATATAACGAGTGACCCGCGCTGGGTCAAAACCCCGTTATAAACTGTTATTCAAAAAAAAGCCTGATAGCTCCATTGTAACTCAAGACAATTTAGGTACCTACGGTCGTATTATAAATAAAACGAATCCATATAAAAAGCATTACAAACCTGACGAGGAAATACGCTATCAATCAAGTGAAAAATTTCGAGATATCATATCTCAGTTGATCAAAGTTACACCTTATAATTCACCAAGTAGCAGAGGGTTTTCTTTGAAGTTACCTTATAAAATTGCACGGCCTAATAATCTTACTGATTATATATATTGGAATGATCCTAATGAGCTTGTAGAACGTCTTAGATTATTAATTACAGAAACATCGGCAGGTAATCAAAATTATGTGAATGAAATTCAGTCTATAATCGAAGAATTAAGAGAAACTGAAATTATATATTAATAGTATTAGTTAGCTTTCAAGTTCATTATCATCATAAACATTGATCTCTTTGGATTGAAGAAAAATTTTTGCGTTTGAAAAAAATGAACAAGTATAAAACAGTTGTAGATGAGCTTTATGAGCCAGCTCGTCGTAATTATTTAAGAAGATCATTTGACATTTGTGATATTAACCAGACATGGCAAATCGATCTTGTTGAAATGATACCATATCAACGAGAAAATAAAAATTACAAGTATATCTTGTGCGCTATTGACTGCCTTTCCAAGTACGCTTGGTATGAGGCAGTCAAACAAAAAACTGGTAAAGATATTGCAAATGCTATGAAAACCATACTTGAGAAAGGACGTGTGCCAAAAAAGTTATGTCTTGACAGTGTGATGTTCGTATCACTTATAAATAATAATAATTTTAACTCTCGTATCTAGTTAATGAGTAAGAATTTGTTTCTAATAATTTTACTCTACTTGTCAATAAAATAAATAGATAAATCAAATGTACTCTAATAATAATATACAAATCAAATATATATAAATAAGTACAATGTTTCAGGGAAAGTCAGACGATGCCCTAGTTTCTTATGGTGCGAATTATCCCATAAGCAGAGCTAAAGTCTTTCTTTGATAGGATATAATTCGGTCCAAGTTTCTTATAGCGCGAGATGTTCTATAAGTCGAGCTCAAATTATAAGGAAGGTACAGTCTTGCTCAGTTAATCACAATGAGAGAAAGAACTTAGGTATAATCCAAGTTTATTCAGACTCATGTGCTCACCTTGCAAGGCTAGAAGTGAATGCTAGCCTGTGCAAAGGTGGGCGTATTTATACACAGATTTTCCCGCTTATTTTTGCAGGAGAGATGTCATCGAATATTCGAGAGACATTCGCGAATTTTGAGAAATGAGTTTTCTTAATTTACAAGTAAATAACCATTAATAGTAAGCTTTTAACACATGTAAACTTTACAGAATTTGTTATTTGTTGATTTTATACAATATACAATTATCGCAACTAGTGTCGTCAAAAGTTATTAACTAATAAAGTTAATTAACGTGATATTACAATATTTACAATAGAAAATTATAAAATTTTTATATAACTTTATAGTTGCTTAATTTCGGAAGTATTTTCTAAAAAGAAATAGTTAAATTAGTTAATAACATTTGAATTATAATCAATTTTCATATTTGTAACGGTTTTTTCTAATCTTATAACGCAATTATTAGATTAATTATCTAAGATTCCTAAATCATAAAGTTATCATAATTAAGTATAAAGTTAATTCTTTCGTTTGATATACAGCTTATTGTTTAAATAAATTATTAATTCATTTAAACTAATAATTTATTTATTTATTAATAACAATTATTATTCAGCTGTTATTAATGAAACCAATTCTTACTCATGTTCTATGCTTATTCACTTTGCATATGAATTATTTACATTTTTCTAATATTTCATATGTTAACGTAATAAATAAATCAACTTTGTATATTGATATTCATTATTATTCAATAATTAAATACAATTTGTGTTATTATATTCTGAATCTACGTATTTTTCTTAATAACAAAAATCATTATATCTATATCTATTACTTTGTGACGTTACGCTATTTATTTTGATTCGACTCTTATATGAATACAATCGAGTAAACAGTGAGGTAGCGCCGCTTAATGTATTAATTTGAATAAACAGATAGATGCGTTAGACTGGTTGCGGTAATTCAGTGATCTAATAAATAGCTCATAAATAGAACCGTTACAAAAGAGGTGGTGAATTTTATAATAAAGATTTTGAAAGTTTAATGACCAAATATAAAATTCATATGTATTCTACATATAGTAAATTGAAAGCATCAATTTGTGAACGATTTAATAGAACTTTGAAAAATAAGATGTGGAAAAGGTTCTCGCTGAATGGTAATCATAAATGGTTGGATATACTACCTGATCTAGTTTCACAATACAATAACTCCAAACATCGAATAATTGGAATGAAACCTATCGAAGTAACTACTGCTAGAGTTTTAGAAATACTGAAACGACTGTCTGCGAAAAAAACTCTACTTCTAACGAAACGTGCAAAATTCAAAGTTGGTGACAAAGTACGAGTAAGCAAAAGTAAACAGATTTTTGAGAAAGGCTATACACCGAATTGGTCAACAGAAATTTTTACAGTTTATAAAGTTATAAAAACAGTTCTATTTATTTATCGTTTGAAAGATTATCAAGACAAACCTATCGCTGGTGGCTTTTACGAAGAAGAATTACTCAAGACATAATATCCGGATATTTATTTGATAGAAAATGTTGTAAAAAAACATGGTGATCATTATTATGTAAAATAGTTAGGATTTGACGAATCACATAATAGTTATGTTTATAAAGATGATATGTAAATGGTATTAAATAAATAAAATGATAAAATATATTCTGTTTTTTTATTTTTTCATTTCTATACATTTTTTTACGAGTACAGGTGTAATAGTTTCACTCAAACGATTGATTCTCATTTTAAACCGTTCTCTATCACGAGCCATCTGCATCCATTCTCCGTGACGAGTAGTTCGATTCACATGAGATTCTTTTAACAGAGATTGAAAATATTAAAGATTCTATTTTAAAATTGAAAGCTGAATTAAAAGAAACTTATACACTGATTGATCTTCATTTACCCTCTCCATGACGCAGTTGTCGTCACAAAAGGAGCGCGATTCATTCGCTGCAGCTCATTTGCCGTCTGCAGCAGCATCAGACACATTATGAATTCATTAAGTACCAACATTCGAAGTCGGGCTATAGCCTGCTTGCATGAATATCTTAGTAAACCGTACAATATAGATGATTCTATGATTCAAACAACGATGAATTATGTACAGTCACTCATTGACGAAGATGCGGACCTGATACATTTTTCTAACATTTTCAACCTATCAACGCATGATCTCATAATAATTGAATATTCTATAGCCTTATTGAAAGGTATCTGGTACATGACAAAGGATAAGAAAACGAACAATTTATCTGAATATTCAATGGGTCTTTGTCATATATTTACTCAGGAAGATATTCCTAGTTCTAGAACTGATAGGTTAGCTACAAAAGTAGTGATCATTGTTAGTCATTCCATACTAAACGTTTTTATACAATATGTTGCTGAATGTGTTCGTATCACCATTGACAATTATCTCCGAAATGAATTGGTTCTGGATGTACATTTTATATTCACAGTTTTATATCTACATCGTGAATATACCGATTTCAATCCCAAATTCAAAGTTAAACTTTTCAAAGTGAAATATATTCCTGTTTATTCGGCTTACACATATCGAAGATGGTTCTGCATAAAAGTGCTACAACCTCTGAAAACCAAGATTGAAAATTATCAAACACAGAATCCAATTTATACTCTTGGCTGTGTAACTAACGTAATTGTCAGCTATTATAAATAAGACAACGCAAGGATCAAATTATTCATCAGCCAGCATTCGAATAAAATGGACCGTTATCCGCCAGTCAAGTATTCGCGTCTTCCCCAAGAAGACCCAGATGAAAAGAAAAAACAATCTACATGGAAACAAGTCACTTCCAAATTTTCAACCAACACTAGTCAATTTCCAGAACAAAAAGGCTACGAACAGTTCGACAATGAAATGAAGAAATACAAATAATCAGATTACAAAACTTGTATAAGTATTATGATATAATAAACATGTATACTTTTTTATCAAATAAATGTTTTTTTAATTTTAAACGTATTCACAATTTCGATGATTTTTTCTTGATTTTCCAATGATAATAAACCATATCCCCCACCTCATTCCATGAGATATACCGACTGGGTGCGTCATGCCTGTACGCCACCGTCGATAATATTCTCCCCCTTAATCATATATCTTTTTTTCCATCAATCTGACACATCATCGATCGATCATCGGGAGTGGGCCACGGGGCAGGGGGTTTGCGGGGGCATCATCCACGTCGATAACTACCGACCGGCCGAGCATAGACACACACATGCACATGCACATGCACATGCACGTGCACATGCTCGGTCGGCTACAATGCAAACCGTCGATACAAAATCGGCCGATAAAACATTTCAGTAGCCGGTAATGCTGGATTAATCATGTTACCAACTGCTGGTAAGGAAGGAATGAATACTCACATGGTAAAAGTGGCTTAGAACCTTTATAGTCTATACTACTCCGAGTTATTAACATAACCGCTCTTCTTATAATAGTTAGTCGCATTATTAATTCGCGCCCCGTTCCGGTTGACTTCACCGGATTATCGACGGGTAGCTCACGATACTCTCCGCGAGCCAATTTTTTTTGACGAAGGAAGCAAACTGAAGCAGCTGAACCCTGGACGCGCCTATGCAGGAGCATAGGATTGTACAGGATAGCGACAACGCCCACTACATATAATTTTCGTTCGCGAATGATAACTAATTTTTGTTTCGGCTTCTGTTCGAAACACCTCGAACAAAAGTCCCGTTACAATATTAAGAGAATTCTGAATGTCTATCAGTATTAAAATGAGTGTTAATGTGCTTGCTTGTAAGCTGAATAAAAAGGAGGGTAATCGTGATCCTCCTGGCATAGGGTATAAAATCATTGAAGATAGTTAGTACGATGCAGGTAACAAGAGGATTTGTAATGTTGCTTATTCTTATAAAGCAAATGACGCAGTAAACTTAAACTTTGTTAGACGGTTCATTGAAGTTGAAATAAATAGTTTCAAGAATATAACAACTCAAATGTAGAAAAGTTTCAGTAATTTAAAGCAACAGAATGATCAGTTTTTGAAATATATAAAAGAGAGTAGCAGTATTTTAAGCGATAGTATCATCATGAGCATTGATATGTCTGGACGAAAATGAAAGGGCTTTCATAGTTATAAACTCACTAAAGACGGTCAATACGACATTGATATCGAAAAAAATTTGTAATCTAGCTGATTCTTAAAAGAATAACGATGCCGTAAACAAACGCTGCGAAAAACTAATGTAGCTGAAATTATTGCGGTCATAAAAATAATCGATAAAAATCTTCATAAATCTATGAATAAAATAAAGGTAGAATTGAAAATACATCGAGAAACGATTGTAAAATTAAAAGAACATAAAGAAATTATTCCGGCAATTTTGTTTGCTTAATTTTTTTTAATATTCGTAATAAATATGGAACATGAAAGAGTAGTTGATGAACTGCATAAACCAACACGTTGTAACTATCCACGTCGAAAAGTCGATATATGTGGAATGAATGAGATCTGGCAAGTTTATTTTATCGAGATGCAAGGTTATTCGAGAGAGAACAAGAGCTTTTGTTATCTATTAATTAACTATCATAGATACATTCTCAAAATATGTTTGGGCTGTTCCGGTAAAACAGAAAACTGATACAGATGTCGCTAGTGCAATGAAAACTATTAAAAAAGGAACGTATTCCTAAAAATCTCCAAGTAGACAGAGGCATAAAGTTCTACAATTCACATTTCCAAAATCTAATGATAAAATATAAAATAAATCTATATTCTACCTATAGCTTTCTCGAAGCATCTATTTATGAACGTTTCAATCGTACACTTAAAAATATGATGTGGAAAAAATTTAGTGTAAAAGGAAATTATAAGTCGATTTAATGGTATCTTACAATAATCGAAAATATCGTACAGTAGACGTGAAGCCTAAAGATGTTACTAAAGAGAATGAAATGCAAGTATCACGACTTTCATTAAGAAACCGAAATTCCGTGTAGGTGATAAAGTCCGAGTGAGTAAGTCAAAACACATTTTTGAAAAAGGATATAACCTAATTGGACTACTGAAATTTTTACTGTTACCCTATAACATATCATCTAATAGATTAAAAAAGAAATCCTATTGTTGGAGGTTTTTACGAATAAGAACTACAGAAAGCTATATATCCTGATGTCTATCTTACAGAAAAACTTCTCCAACAAGGTGGCAATGAAGTCTTCGTAAAATGGTTTGGCTTTGATAATACCCACAAATCTTAAATAATTGAGGAGACTGTAAATCAATGAAATAAAAAATATAATTTTATATACATCTAGCTTTTATTGTAATAAATAGATCTTTTATATTACGTAGTTTTATTATTTTTAGGATAAGAGCCCCAACCTTCGCTCTCATCTGTGAGGCACTTTCATTTTATCTTCGTCACTTGTAAGTCCATTAAGACAAGTTGAAAACTGCTTTAATAGAAACACATATGACTCATTTACCTCTCCATAACATAAATTTATACAATATAATCTTAATTGAAATATAAGACGACTTTTTGTTATTAGATAATGTTATTAGATAATTCTAATTTTCATACAATTCATGATAACTTTTTTCAGCAAGTACTTCGAAGAGCTTCATTCTAATGTTATTCAGCATTTCAAAACCATCTTATTATAGGTTTAGAGATAGAGAATGTTACATCTGTTACTACTGCTACAACAGCTCCTACTCGAATCTTGAGAGAGAATGAAGCTCTTCGAGGTCTGCAGCTCTTTTAAGATCTATCTCCACTTCTTTGATTTTTGAACCACTATAACCACCTCCCTCTACTTTAAATCAGATTTTTATTTTATTTAACATATATATCGTATAATAATTTTCTAATATAAGGCCCAAGCTTTAGATTCATCATTAGTATACGTTTCTTGAACAATACTTGGGATATACTCGTACCTTGGCTCAATTCGGTAATGTGCCTTTGGAAGCGCACGCGATCTTGTGCTACCTACTCTTAAATTTCTTTTCTAGTCTTTTTCTTCATATGGAAGATCATGAATTTTAACTTTCTTTGCAAACCATACATGTTTAGAAGAGGAGCGAGACCTCTTGCTGCCTTCTATAGTCGACATAGTTAAGATTCTACTACTTCTTACCGCTGCTTCTAAAAGAATGGGTTTACTATTAGCTTCTCTCCGTTATTTTAAGACCTAACCCCACTACTATGCTTTTTCGAGCCGCTGCAGCCGCCTTCCTCTCCTCAAGATATTTATCTTCAATATCAATGTAAGATTATGTATTAGGGTTAATGAAATAAATAAAAAAGTATCTTCGATTAGAGTAGATATCAACCTTAGTTTATTATACTTAGTTTATAATTATATTGTAACATGACTGGCTACGAGCTATTCGTTTTAGTCTATAATAATTTGACTACGAGAGAAATCAGCCTGAAGAGATCGTCGCAAATGTGCTGATGAAACGTTGCTGTAATTATAATTAAAATTAAGTGAATCTCCATCTCTCACTATTTCCCGTCTTTCCATTATTACAAAATTTATCATTTAATTTATAATTGTATTATTTCATTAGTTTTACAATTTTAAATAAATTCTAAGATGCTGCCTTTGATATGGCGGATCTATAATTCACCTTCCTCAGCTTTTCTAATCAAATTAATGAGTATTGTTTTATCAGCTTCCAATATTGAGCTAATTCATTTAAGAATGAATACATGTAATTAATTATTAAATGTCAACGCCACGCTAAATCTGTATCTGGTATTTAATGATCAAACATTTTTAACTTTATATTGCACGGTGGTCCTGAACCAACTTTAAATAGGATGGAAAAGCACCACGAAAAAAATCATGGGGTTCGATTCAGAAACACAAAATGTAAGCTCATTTAAATTTTTACAGAATTTCTGAGGGCCGTTTTTGAAAAAACTCATTTTTGAAAAAAGAAATATAAAAAAGTGAAAAAAAATCACGTTTATGTCAATTTTTTTCACGAAAAAAATATTTGCAACGTCTAAATATATTTTTCGAAGCTTAAGTAAAAGTAGTTTTTCTAATTGGTATTCAAGTAAAAAATTATTTTTACAAAAAATTCTTTATTAGCATAAATGATACGTTGGAAAATAGAAATAAAAATGACAATTGAGTTTTTGTAATAAATATATTCTTCATAAAACACATAATAAATAAACTTCATATAGTAACGCCTAACAATTATATAAGGCACATATATAACACAGTTTATAGTTTTCGAGAATAGATTTCTAATTGATCGATCACTTATATGTGCCTCGAATTGTATTCTTGAACGGCTCTTAACAATTTTTCGGCATAGTTTGGATGAGACTCATGAACTTTATATTTCGTCCAAATACTTTGAAAATCGGAATGCAATGACTCCAAAGCTTGTTCGCTGTAGAAACCAAGACCTCTTCCAACTTTGGCACAAAAATCAGGTACATGAAAAAAAACTGCATGAACTTTCGGCGTGATTGAAATATCCAAAGCAATATAACTACTTCTAAACTTAGCGATACTCACCGAAAATCCGAAAATCAGGTTTAAGCACAGAAGAAAAACAAGAGTCAACCACGATTCGGAAATTTTGTAAGCACTGAACGTATTTCAAGTAATTGATACAACATTTTGCTCGTAATAAATCAACACTATTCAAGAATTATCTTACAAGAAGAAGATCTTACAAGAATTTCCGGCAAATGCTGGACTACCGTGCACGAATTCACGAGTTACATTACAATCGTGAGCCCACTGTAAGCTGTCTTTTTCGCAACAAGAGAGCATATCTTTATATACAGTATTTACAACGCCAATTAAAAGGTGTAATTCTGGTGGTGGTATTATATCAATGATTTTCTTATTGTTGTCTTGTGATGAAAATACTGGGTTATCTGTACAGTTATTATAATTTTTAGCATTTGTTTTAATACTTCCCTTTTTCTTCCAGGAACAGGCACTATTTTCACAATTTTGAATAGTTCTATAAACTCCACATTCATTGAGATTATTTTTCGATGCAGTGCACCACGTACAAGGATGCATGTTTGAGTGTGCCATTATACCTGTTAGAACATTTGCTAATTTCAAGTCCGTCGCTATTGTACTTTCAATATTTTTAATCTTCAAAAGTTGCCATAACATCAAAGCATTTTCATAATTTTCTTGTGTGTGTGCGACCAAGCCAAGCAATAATATTTTTTTCACACCTGTATCTTTAAACTGCTTTGCAGCAATACCATCCCTATAACTTTGCCGTGTATTTTTTCTTGTTCCTATAATACTGTCATCGTCGTTTTGTATTGAAAGAGAGACTTTTAAGAAACCCCCACCTCCGTCTATTCCGAATTTCAAGTGTTTATTATTAATATTTCTTTTTTCTACAATTGTGCTTACTAATTTTTCAACATTGTTACAAAATACGAGGGTTTGGGTGTAATGCGGTGCATTACAAGGCCTTTTCAGAGAGTGTTGCGCTATTTGCAACACCTCAGAAAAGGCCATCCCTGTCCCTTGCCGCCCCGTAACCAGCTGAAAATACGTAATATTAACGCGCCTAATGCGAAAATCATATTTTCCCTTACATGCCAACCACAACTCAATAAGCAAGAAAAACAGACGAGCTGTCGCGATCCGACGGAAAAAAAAAAGAGAGCGCACGAGAGAGAGAACACATACACACACTCCTGACCACGTGTTGCCGGCGGGCAAGAAAAAAACAAGAAAACCTGACTGAAAAGTGCAGCGGAGATGCACGTAACGACACGTACTGACCCGTTACACTTCCAGACACTGACACTGACACCCGGAGCACGCTGACATTCCTGGGGCGAACAGAAAATCGCCGATGAAGCGGCAGCCGGCAATCAGCTGAGTCGGGCTGCTGCGCACCATCGACGACATCCTGAACGCCACACACACACTGAATACGAACTACTGCCGACACTCACACACAACACTCCGAAACCGCACACGACCGAAAAACGGAGCGCTCCAGGAGGCGCTACGACTACCGGCACCGAGACACGAGGTGCACGCGTTAGAGAGTAGGCGGCCATTTTAGAACGCTAAGCTAGATAGAGCGGCAGCGCGGTAGACTAAGCGGGAGTGCGAGCGAGATAGACTAATTAAGGGGAAGAGAGAGCGAGATAGATAGATTACTAAAGGCGCGCCTATAGTTGACTCAAAATTACGATTTATTTGTACGCGTATGCGAATTAATTGTAATTAAATGTAAGGCGATTTGAAACTTGTTTTAAATTTAGAACTGACTTAAATTAAATGTATTAATTATAATTGAACCGTATCTTACGGATTAAATAATGTATGTAATCTCGCAAACTCTTATATATACTTGAAAGCGATAAGCCGTGTATTTATTGAAATTAATAGCTAGCCGATGAAATTTGAAACTCGGACGAAATTTGTTGATGACGTCACGACCAATAGGCAAATCATTAGAATATTTGATTTCCGTCCTCATCAAAATTCCGACAAGAGTAGGGATGAATCTCTCTCTTAGATTAAATGCTGACCGACCTAGTGGGGGGTGAGAGAGGGTAAAAATTGATGCGTAATAGATAAGACGAGGGGCGCTGTTACCTTCTTAATTTATATATTGACCAATAACGACACACTCGGAGGGCGCTACCGATATCCGAATTTGCATATCGGCCAATAATAGTGTTTCTTCTCGGAAAGAGGAGAGAATGAGAGATCTTTGACCGCGGAGAACCGTTTCTCTTCCATTTTGCCACTGGATCTCGCCAAGGACAGTTCCGAGCGTAAGATAGTGAGAGCAACTTAGCATATTTCTTTTCTTTTTGAAGGATTTATCGCCACATTAATTCCAAGTAAGTGATTGAAGTGTGACTGACCTTCGCAAATAATTAGGGCGCTAGGATAGGAGTAGACCGTAATTCGCCGAGGCGCGTGGATCCGTCGCGGTCGCGATTGCGAGCTCTGATCAAAAAGCGTTGACCTTCCGCCATTTCAGTGCGCGATGTATGGCCTTACAAATAAATGAAGTAACTTGATATTGCGTTCCGGTAATTTCACCTAAATCCCGACATTTTCCCTCTGCCAATTATTTTCAGCCGCGGACGGGATATTATAAGTGAAATTTGAATTGTTTTTCTCTATTACGGTAACGAAACGTACGATTCGACGAAACCCGACCTGAGACAAAGGAGTGAGAGCTAGTCGACCGGATACCTTCTGTGATTTTGCTGGAAGCAGGACATTGAATAAAGGATTGATTTGAACGAGAATGTCAGGACAAACATCGTCGGAACTCTAGGTGATTTTTTTTCAAGTTTCGAACAGTTTTGAAATTTTGAAATTTCATCGCCCGCTCTGCGCAGTCGCACGGTGGGCCATTCTACCGACGAATTCGCCGTTGACACGATTCTCCAACGATCACTGTAGGTAAGGGCGGTGACCTGACGCCCTGCTACCAAAGTTCGGAAAATCACGTCCAACGGAAATTGGTGTTGGCAATTTTAGCTGGTGAGGCCTACGCCCCCCGAAATCCCCCTTCACAAATGGCGCCCAACTTAGTTTCGAAATTCGTCGAATCCGTTTCGTTTAGCTAGTGTAGCTGACCGTTTATAGTAAAATTTAAATTTAAAAATATTTATTCTGACCATATTATTGAGATTATCTGTATTTTATGTGAAAATTATATATTAATTAAAATGCATGTTTATGTTATTTAACGTTCTGATAACTCAGAACAATCACATATTTAATCAATTATTTTCAGCAAGTTTTCTGACCATCAGTATACAATACTGATAATTAAATTCTCTGACCATCAGTATACAATACTGATAATTAAATTCTCTGACCATCAGTATACAATACTGATAATTAAATTCTCTGACCATCAGTATTAACTGATAACCAGTATTTTCTGACCATCAGTATTAACTGATAACCAGTATTTTCTGACAATCAGTATTAACTGATAACAGGTAATTTTCTGACCCTCAGTATATTAAGTACAGAATACGAACACCTATATTTCAATTTAATAGAATTATGTAAATTAACTGATACAGTATTATAATAAAATCAAGATGAGATAAAATCTGACCGATCCTACAAAATTGAGTGAAATTCAAGTTCGAAACTTCGAAAACAGAGCTATATTGCAGATTCACAGCAAACTGAAAATTCAACTGTCAAGTGCTGACAATCCAGACTGTACAGTATGATTACGCGTCAGTAAACTCTAACAGTTTAGAGCCTGACGATTCAAGCTTGTGAATATTGCGTAGCTTGCATTTCAAAACCAGATTCTGACAGTTCAGATTTTGGAGAAGTTCGGATTGACTACTTCCAAATTCAGATAGATTAATTCAACAGTTTGAATTTAGTATTAAGAATTTGGAAAACTCAGATCTGGTAGGAGCGGACAGATAAATTATAGATTTACAAAGCACTTTGATATTGAAATAGACATTAATCAAAATGGTGGTAGTACATGATGACATTCCAACTAATGCACCAATTAAACTGCCATTATCAAATGCTGACCTATTACACATATTAAAGAAGAATAAAATAGCCCGAGATGTGGCAAACAGGATAGCTGACAACACAGAGGAAGAAATTCGTAATGAATTACGCCAAGGAGGATGGCGAATATCGAACGATGACAATATAGACCGACTAGAGCTATTGAGATGGGTAATCCGAGAACAAAGACTCTCAGCTAACCCGTCCATGACTCGCAGCCAAAGAATCGATACTTTTCCGCCATTTGCAAGAATGCTTTGGAACGAAGACCAAGAAACTGACTCTAATAAAACGACCAACCAGCCTCCGAAAACAAATACAACAGAGGCAACATCAACAGCAGGTGAAGAACTAGAAACTGACGAACGTCGGGTGGTAGATACAAATCAATTAATTGATTTACCACTCGAAATGGATGTTATTCGTCGACAAGCAACACCACCGAAACAACTCCACGCAACTTCGCCGACATTAACTTGGAATCAGACTAATGAAGCGGTATTGACTAATACCAATAGACGAACAACGAGGAATAGAGAAACGGAAATAACTCAGATCACCTCAGAGGAAGATTATTCCCGAACACAGGCATTACATTCACCGTCATACAACAGACCTCGTAAAATGCGTACCAGACAATCAAATTGGTCTGACAGCAACTCTGAATCACCATCAGAAATAGAACGGAAAAGACGCAGGAGACCGAAACCACTACTCAAAGAACGAGTAACCTGGGCTGTTTCCAGGGAAGCTCACGGTCCCTCGAGTATTAACAAGACCGATTACAGACCACAGTTAGCCACAGCCAAGCCGACCAGGGCCAAGCTTGCAACAATAGATGAGCCTGTAAAGAGGAATAAAACAGGTCCAGACAAAAATTATACTCCTACGATAAAGTCCATACAGAACACAGCAGAGATATATAAAGAGCAGTCAATTCGTCATAACAAAAAGTATGCAGACGAAAAAGAATTTTCTGACGACGTTAAGAAGAAAATAAAAGTAAGAGATTCCCTCAGAAATTATTCACACCGACCAGTTAATCCCCTCGACTCATCAATGGAGACTTATAGGGATAAGAATAACCACAGACGAACTGAACAATCCGAAAGAAGGAAATATGTAAATAGACATTCAGACTCGTATAGTGAAAATGATACGTCTGATAACAGTTGTTACTCTAAAAAACAACAACTTCATCATTCAGACCGTAGACAATCACGAACTGTCCACCGGCATAGAAAAAATAGAAGGTACTCATCAGGAAGTGAATCTGACCTTGAACAACGGCATAGACGTTCACATCACCAAATAAACTATCACTCCCGATCACGATCACGATCACGGTCACGATCTGGATACAGGAACAAACATTTAGGTCATCGTTACTCTCGTGAACATTGGCGAGAACCACCCAGACATTATTCTGACACAGAAAGCTCGGATTCATCATCCGAATCAGAATATGAGTCGAGGCATAGTTCGCGCAGGCTAAGAGAGCGAGACTACGACACGGCCCGACGAGATCTTCGTAATATTAAATTATTAGAGAGCCGTAAAATAAGATTTAATGGCACAGACGGCCCAGAAGAATTTATTAGCCAAATCGAAGACCAGAAAAGACGCGTTAGAATGTCAAGTGAGGACCTACTGCAAGCAATAACAGCCGTGTTCTCCAAAGAAGTTAATTCATGGTACCGAGGAATATCCAAGGAAATTTACTCATGGCGAGACCTGAAAAGAGCCCTGCGAGACCACTATGGCAGACGTATGACCGATGATGACATTGAAGAAGAACTTAGACGACGGACACAAAATGAAGGTGAATCGATAACAGATTACCTGAACGCCTTCCGATACATAGCCAGCCATTTTAAGCGTCCTATTTCTTTGCGACAACAAATTAAAATCGCTAGACGAGGACTCCTTCCGACATACCGAAAATACATGTCTGATAAACGGATAGAAAGATTCAGTGATCTGACATATTACGGCCGAAAATGGGAAGATTTGGAGGAAATGGATGAACAATACCATCCACCTTCGACCAAGACACATTTTCCAGCAGCAGCTCCAAAAACCAATAAGAGGATAGCAAAAACCTCAGCGGTACAGAAAATTGAAACAAAACCTGACAATACACGTGAAAATCCTCAAAATAATAACAGAAAAGACAAGACAAATAAAACAAAACAAAATAATACACAACAACAGACCAATCAAGAAAATATATACGCTACACCCATGATGGCACAAATTGCAGCATACCAAGGACCTCACCAATACTTGGGCTTCCCACCAGTCAAACAAGAACGGACATGGACAAGCCAAGAAAAATCACAGACAGCAAACAACAATCAGACTAATGACAGAATAAATTACCGGAACCAACAGAGACAAAATTACAGCCAAGGTCAACAAATACCGACATCGAATGGTGTGGAGACAAGATGGAATTTGCCTTCACTGATACCATTTCAAAACAATCAAACAGATAATGATAATAGAATGAATAATGATAATCAGACCGACAGACAAGACAGAGAACCATGCAAATGCTGTCAAGGTGATCATAACTACCGACAATGCCCAAAGAACCCTTGTTTCTTCTGTTACCAACCAGGTCATTATGCAGCATCCTGCCCAAAAAGAGAATCTTTATTCCCAAAAACAGGACCAAGAATCAGACAGACACATTGCCAAGTTTGTAAAAACATAGGCTCGCCTTTTGACTTTTGCAAATTTTGCCAACATATCCGTTCTGAGTTGTTGGGAAACGCGCTAGGTGGGGAGCAGACGAGCCCACTGCTTCCCCCCGATTCCCAATAATGGGCCAACATGACCACATAGGGGAAATAACCATGAAAATGGCCTCCCATATAGAAATTGACACAGATTCAGAAGAAAATACTCGCCCAATATGGGAAATATCATCAGGTGACGATAAAGGGATAAACGACCAGACATCAGAGGAAGATGAAAACTGCACCGACGGACATACCACTCCAATAAATGGACAAGAATTATCCTGGATTGATGATGAACCACTCAATAAGTTGCTAAAACGCCTCAAGGATCATGAGACGTTACTATTCGACATGGATGGGAAAATACAAAGCAGTGAACAGCCGGTGGAAAACTTAACATTTCCACCAGCTGAAAAAGTAACAGTAATAAACGACATTGACCATCAGATTCCGACAATAACAGACCAAATAATAGAACTCCCAGACAAAATAAATACTGTTGCACCAGAAAAACAACCGGAAGGAATGCCTAAAAGAATAATAAAAACCGTAAAATTCCTAGACAAGGAAGAGCTAATACAAACAATAGACGAAGAACCTACAATACCCTCACAATCAGACCTACCAACAGCTAAGGAACCTGATAAAAGACAACAGAAAGCTTTAGATGAGAATAAAGACAAAAGCAAGACAGCGACATTGACCGCACCTCCACAGTCGATAGGAGGGTTAAGCTCAGACAGCAGGTGTTTCATACCAATTATTATTGGTAATATAGCATATGACGCCCTAGTTGACTCAGGAGCAGAACTCTCACTAGTAGGACCGGAAATAACAGACAGATTCAAAGAAAGATTAACGCCTAGTTGCACTACAATCCAAGGAATCACGGGAAAAACTGAGAAAACCATAGGCGAACTTCCCCTACAGATTGATTTCGATGGACATACACAGAAATTTAGATTTAAGGCAATGAAAAACCTACCTGGACCGCCAATTATCCTAGGTCTAGATTTCCTGACACAGTGGAACATGCTTATACTCTTCCGAGAAAGAAAATGGAAAGTACATAATGGTAAATGGCATCATCTACAACCTAGACAACTGACACAACGAGAAGCTTTCTACGCAGAATGCGCTGGCCTCACAGAAATTACACCTGACCAATCTAAACGAATCAAAGAAATAACGGATCGTTTAATACCACCTATGACTGACAAACTAGGAAGAACACCGATAGTAAAGCACATAATAGATGTAGGTGATAGCCAACCAATAAGACAAGGTCTACGACGAATGTCACCAGCAATACAAAAAATAGTACGAACGGAAATAAGGAAAATGTACGAAATGGGCATTATCCGACCGTCCAAAAGTGCATGGCGTAGTGCCCCAGTAATGATAAGGAAACCTGACGGTTCCTGGAGATTCTGCATTGACTTTCGCGACTTGAATAAGGTTACAAGGAAAGACGCATATCCACTGCCTAACATGGACTCAATATTAGACAAATTACGACACGCCAGATATATTAGCAAAATTGACCTTAAACAGGCCTACTTCCAAGTAGCCCTAGATGAAAACAGCTGCGAATATACAGCTTTTGCAAGCCCAGGTGAAGGATTATGGGAGTTCATAGTTATGCCATTCGGACTCGTCAATGCCCCAGCGACCTTTCAACGATTAGCTGACGCATTATTTGGACCTGACTGGGAACCTCAAGTATTTCCATACCTTGATGACATTATTATAGCAACCAAGACCTTCGACGAACATACCAAATATTTAGAATTAGTACTACGCCGAATTAATGAAGCTGGACTGCAGATAAACGAGAAGAAATGTGAATTCGGCTGCACTCGTCTCAATTACTTAGGCTTTTTATTAGACCAAGAAGGATTACGACCTGACCCAGACCGAACCAAGACAGTACTTGAGTTTCCAAGACCCAAAACAGTAAAGCAATTACGTAGCTTTCTAGGGATGGTCGAATGGTACTCTAGATTCATAAAAAATTGCTCAGAAATAAAAATACCGCTACAAAAGTTATTAAAGAAACATCAAGTATTTAATTGGGAAACTGACCAACAAGAAGCGTTTGACAAACTAAAAAGAGCATTAACGGAAGCCCCAGTATTAGCAAGACCAGACTTTGCACGACCATTTACGGTTCAAACAGATGCAAGTGATTTTGCGATTGGAGCTGTGTTGACTCAAAACTTTGATGATGGCGAACACCCAATAGCATATATTAGCCGAACGCTGACTGGACCAGAACGAAATTACTCTGTGACTGAAAAGGAATTGCTGTCAATTATGTATGCCATCAAGAAATTGAGACCTTACCTTGAGGGGTATGATTATACAGTTATTACCGACCATTCAGCTCTAATATATCTGTTTAAAATAAAAGAACCGAAAGGTAGACTAGGAAGATGGATATGTGACCTTATGCAAGAACGAGTGACCTTTAAACATCGTAAAGGGACAATGCATAAAGTACCAGACGCTCTATCACGAATTAATGAAGAAACTAATAAAATCTCAGCCTTTACAACAGTACAAGATAATTGGTATTTAAAAAGGCGTAAAGAGATAAAAGATAAGCCGGAAAAATATCCTGACTGGAAAATTGAAGATAATATGATATATTACAATAGATCAGACCCAATTATGGACCCGGTAACTAAGGGAGAAACAGAATGGAAACTAGTGGTACCTGACGAATATAAGATGGAAATATTGAGGAATGCACACTGCCTACCAGTAGCGGGACACCTAGGAATAGAGAAAACATATATGAGGATCGCTACGGAATATTACTGGCGAGGAATGTATACTGACACCTATAACTTCGTCACAAAGTGCCCATTATGTCAGAAATTTAAAACCAATCAACAAGGTCCACAAGGTCTCATGGGACGACGTAATGTAAACCGACCATGGGTCATAGTAGCAGCCGACACCATGGAATTCCCACGGAGCAAGACACAGAATAAATACCTATTAGTTTTCCAAGATCTCTTCACACGTTGGATAGAAATGAAACCGGTACGCTCCGCAGATGGAAAAACCGTTGCAAAAGCACTAGAAGAGTTGATAATATTCAGATGGGAAACACCTGATTACTTATTGACCGACAACGGGAAAGAATATGTTAATAAGCACTTAGACAGCATGTTAAATGAATATGGGATTAAACACAACACGACAGTCCCGTACCATCCACAGGCCAATCCAGTCGAGAGAAGTAATAGGACAATAAAGACAATGATAGCGACATACGTAGAAAATGACCACCGAAATTGGGATAAACATATCAACGAACTCAGACACGCCATAAATACAGCAATACAATCTACCACGAAAGCATCCCCAGCATTTCTAAATTATGGTAGACAACCAAGATTGATAAAAAGCTTACGAAGGAAGATAGAATCAAATGAAATAGAACCGACACTGACACCAAATGAATGGACGGAAAGGTTGAAGAGACTAAAAGACCTACATGAGTTTGTTGAGAAGATTATTGAAAATTCACACGATAAAATGGCTGACCGATTCAATACTGGAAGAAAGTTAACCGAATATAAAACCGGAGACCTAGTATTAATCAAAACACATCACCTATCGAATGCAGCGAATAAGTTTTCACCCAAATTAAGCGAAAAATATGAAGGACCGTTTAAGTTGCAACAAAAGCTCTCGGACACAGTATTTACTATCGAAACGATGACAAAGCGGAAAGTTGGCAAGGTACACGTGGAACAGCTAAAACCGTTTAAAAGCGCTGACAACAACAACTACGACATTAAACCCTGCCAAGAAAACAAGCAAATAGAAAAATACAAAACAGACAACAAGATATTGAATAAGAAGATTGAAACTGACCATAAAGACTAAAAGAAACCAACCCTAACCTTGACAGGATAACTCTTATTCTAATAACCTAACAACAATTAACAACCACAATACCCACTAAAACCGTTATTAGACCGCATGTGTATCCCCAAGGTGACGGTTGTGTTGTCTGACAAGCCTGGACAGGCAAGCCTCTCCAGGCATAAGGGGGAGGTAAAGCCGGTGGCTATGACCCTCAGGAAAGATTCCAGTGACTGCATGCACTGTGCTGTCCCGACCCATGACCTATGACCTGGCACTAAATTTATTTTCTTTCAGAAAATGGCACCGAACATCTTAATCGCCAAGAAGAAGGGTCTGAGCATGGTGGTGAAGATCCCGCTGACCGCAATCCCCAGGACCATCATGGGGACCAGGGCGCGGGAGATCAAGCCAGCTCAGACCCAGGAGACGGACGGCGAAGAGGAGAGCCTTCGCCTGCAGGCACTCTCCACCATGCCGGGGTACCAGGAAGGAGTGGGGGCTCAGGCCATCGAGCCCACTACAAGCCACTCGACAGAAGACCCGTCATCCTGGTACATCCAGGACATGGTGGACGAGATAGAGCGGGAGAAGGCTCGCCTGGAGGTCACGGAGACAGAGGACCAGCAACCACGGCGCCCCCTCCCGGTGGGACAAGAGCGGGAGCGCCTCATCCGCTGGGCCCTCACGTTCCAGACCCGCGTCCCTGAAGCGGACTGGCGACGGGAGGAGCGTCAGCGGATGGAGGTTGTTCGGGCAATCCGCGAGGAGACCGGTGCGGCGGTTGAGGAGGAGGACGGCGGAGCAGCCGAGACCCTATCTGAGCATGGGACCTCCAAGTCCCATTGCTCAGATACCTCTAAGGGTTCCCGGCTGTCACTGGATGGACAGGCGGAAAAAGAACTGGCGGACTACCTGGGCGGCGACGCGGAGTCGGTACCAGATGGGAAGGGGGAAGTCACCAACCCCCAACCTACTGGACCATCGACCCCGCCCCCAACACTCCGTCGCCCAAGAGTGGTACCATCACCACTCCCCACCGCCACCGCCTGGACCACCACCGCTGAGAACGCCACCACCTCAGCCACCGCCGGAACCACCATCACCTCAACCCCCGCCCGGAACACCACCACCTCAACCACCGTCTGGACACCGACCACCCTGACCATGACCACCAGCGCCCAGAACACCACCACCTCAGCTGCCACCTGGATGACCACCCTGACCACGACCACCAGCGCCCGGAACACCACCACCTCAGCCGCCGCCTGGAGGACCACCACACTGACCACGACCACCACCTCACCGACCACTCTGACCACCAGACCAATTCCGACCACCACCTCACTGACCACGACCACCACCGCTCTGACCACTACAACCACCATCAATACCCGACCACTGACCGACCCCGGAAAAACAATACAGCCAACAACACCCAGAAACCGAGGTCACCCTGGCTGGCTGCCGGTGACCTCGGCAACTCCAAGGACCGACAGAATACCGACCAACCCACGACAGACCACGCCCAGGGTGGACCCGGTCGACAGGCCGGAGATACAAAACCTGCACTACCGGACGGCCAGCGGGAAACGCCGCAGGTATAACCCGCGGCGGCATCTCGAACTGGACGACCTGGTGGGTGCGGGTGATGAATCCGGGGAGGGGTCCGATTACGATCTACCAGGACCCCCCATCGACCGGGTTAGGCAGACCACCGCCAAAATGCCATCCTGGGGCAGCCTGCCTCGTCGAACAGGGGCAGGCTTCGGACATCTGACGGAGATTCCGACGGACCCCACAGTTGACCCACCACTCCGTGCCTGCTTCAACTGCTGGCAACTGGGCCACAATTTCGGGAACTGTCCAAAGCCTAAAGATGGGCAGTTCTGCGGGAATTGTGGTCGCAGGGGTGTGGATGTGTTCAACTGCCCGAGGTGTGCCAAGGCTTATGAGCGGAGGCACACACCTTCGGGCAGGAACAATCCGGTGGATCCACCAGCTACTCCACCGAGGCATCCACACCCGCCTAGCGGCCGGAGGGGGTGGGCGGACGAGGGCATAATACCATCCACCTCGTCCGGGTCCGGATGGGATAGACGACCACCGGACCACTATACGGAACAACACGCTAACCGAGACCCCAACCGAAACACCGACCACGCTGACAATCGACCACTGACCGGTCGACCCCGAGACCTGGAAGAATCACCACCCTCCTACCAGGAAGCCACTCGGGGTCGATCACCGACCAGACGACCGACCTCCAGCACCGGGGCGATACCCCGCACCAGACTCCCTACCTCATCGGCCAGGCCATCGGCGGAGGAACGAGCGAGAGAACTGGTGCGGAGGCCCAGGAACCGGGCGTCAGACGATGAGGCCGACGCTGACCTGCGCCTGAGGGAGCTACAACAGCTCCAACGCGCCCTCCAGGAACTGGAAGAGAGGGAGTGGCGCGACCGCTCCCGCAGGCGCGGACATCACTAATTTAAAAAAAAAAAAAAAAAAAAAAAAAAAAAAAAAAAAATATGGAGACCTGACCAAAATAAATGCCAGGGTTATACCCTGGCTTAACATATCCGACCGGCCATTTATTTAAAGACCTGACCTTTCTGACCAACCAATAGCTCGTAAAATCTAGTGACATCAACGAAAGGATGCAGCCAAGCAGACCAATCGGACCAGACGTCCAAAGGAAGCAAACCAATTCGACCAGGCGTCCAATGATAGCAGACCATGGTACCAAGGGGGGAAACCCCAACAGGTAAGATCCAGACATACGGGGTAAGCTGAGAACGTGGCGGCGAGAACAAGGGAAAACGGCAAACGGACGGTACACCTGGTAGTGTACCGGCTTAGTGGGGGGTTCTGTAATGCGGTGCATTACAAGGCCTTTTCAGAGAGTGTTGCGCTATTTGCAACACCTCAGAAAAGGCCATCCCTGTCCCTTGCCGCCCCGTAACCAGCTGAAAATACGTAATATTAACGCGCCTAATGCGAAAATCATATTTTCCCTTACATGCCAACCACAACTCAATAAGCAAGAAAAACAGACGAGCTGTCGCGATCCGACGGAAAAAAAAAAAAGAGAGCGCACGAGAGAGAGAACACATACACACACTCCTGACCACGTGTTGCCGGCGGGCAAGAAAAAAACAAGAAAACCTGACTGAAAAGTGCAGCGGAGATGCACGTAACGACACGTACTGACCCGTTACACTTCCAGACACTGACACTGACACCCGGAGCACGCTGACATTCCTGGGGCGAACAGAAAATCGCCGATGAAGCGGCAGCCGGCAATCAGCTGAGTCGGGCTGCTGCGCACCATCGACGACATCCTGAACGCCACACACACACTGAATACGAACTACTGCCGACACTCACACACAACACTCCGAAACCGCACACGACCGAAAAACGGAGCGCTCCAGGAGGCGCTACGACTACCGGCACCGAGACACGAGGTGCACGCGTTAGAGAGTAGGCGGCCATTTTAGAACGCTAAGCTAGATAGAGCGGCAGCGCGGTAGACTAAGCGGGAGTGCGAGCGAGATAGACTAATTAAGGGGAAGAGAGAGCGAGATAGATAGATTACTAAAGGCGCGCCTATAGTTGACTCAAAATTACGATTTATTTGTACGCGTATGCGAATTAATTGTAATTAAATGTAAGGCGATTTGAAACTTGTTTTAAATTTAGAACTGACTTAAATTAAATGTATTAATTATAATTGAACCGTATCTTACGGATTAAATAATGTATGTAATCTCGCAAACTCTTATATATACTTGAAAGCGATAAGCCGTGTATTTATTGAAATTAATAGCTAGCCGATGAAATTTGAAACTCGGACGAAATTTGTTGATGACGTCACGACCAATAGGCAAATCATTAGAATATTTGATTTCCGTCCTCATCAAAATTCCGACAAGAGTAGGGATGAATCTCTCTCTTAGATTAAATGCTGACCGACCTAGTGGGGGGTGAGAGAGGGTAAAAATTGATGCGTAATAGATAAGACGAGGGGCGCTGTTACCTTCTTAATTTATATATTGACCAATAACGACACACTCGGAGGGCGCTACCGATATCCGAATTTGCATATCGGCCAATAATAGTGTTTCTTCTCGGAAAGAGGAGAGAATGAGAGATCTTTGACCGCGGAGAACCGTTTCTCTTCCATTTTGCCACTGGATCTCGCCAAGGACAGTTCCGAGCGTAAGATAGTGAGAGCAACTTAGCATATTTCTTTTCTTTTTGAAGGATTTATCGCCACATTAATTCCAAGTAAGTGATTGAAGTGTGACTGACCTTCGCAAATAATTAGGGCGCTAGGATAGGAGTAGACCGTAATTCGCCGAGGCGCGTGGATCCGTCGCGGTCGCGATTGCGAGCTCTGATCGAAAAGCGTTGACCTTCCGCCATTTCAGTGCGCGATGTATGGCCTTACAAATAAATGAAGTAACTTGATATTGCGTTCCGGTAATTTCACCTAAATCCCGACATTTTCCCTCTGCCAATTATTTTCAGCCGCGGACGGGATATTATAAGTGAAATTTGAATTGTTTTTCTCTATTACAGTAACGAAACGTACGATTCGACGAAACCCGACCTGAGACAAAGGAGTGAGAGCTAGTCGACCGGATACCTTCTGTGATTTTGCTGGAAGCAGGACATTGAATAAAGGATTGATTTGAACGAGAATGTCAGGACAAACATCGTCGGAACTCTAGGTGATTTTTTTTCAAGTTTCGAACAGTTTTGAAATTTTGAAATTTCATCGCCCGCTCTGCGCAGTCGCACGGTGGGCCATTCTACCGACGAATTCGCCGTTGACACGATTCTCCAACGATCACTGTAGGTAAGGGCGGTGACCTGACGCCCTGCTACCAAAGTTCGGAAAATCACGTCCAACGGAAATTGGTGTTGGCAATTTTAGCTGGTGAGGCCTACGCCCCCCGAAATCCCCCTTCACATGGGAGGAAATAGTTCTTTTTCCATTCGCTATATCTGTTATATCACAGTTTTTGACTTGAAAAAAAGAATCGAGTGTGTGATTTAGTTTCTGTAATTTAGTATTCAGGTTGGATTCGAAAAATTTTCTATCATTCGTTGCAACTCGAATAGCTCTAGCACAACGTTTAGCTTTGTTTGATGATAAATTGAGATCTATTGAAATTTTGTTAAAGTCTTCAGCCGAAATTTGTCGACAAAGTTTTTTACCTTTTGGCTCAGATTTATTAACTTCTATTCGCATTCTCTTTCCGTGAGTTTGGGATAATGCTACTAGTTTACCTTTATCAAACGATGTATTCGTTTCTTCTGTTATGTTTTTAATCAATTTACAAGCCAAATGTTCCTTTTCTTTCAAGGTCAAATCTTGTGTGACACGTTCTATTTTTTTATAGTTCGTAACTTTTCGACAAATATGTTTTCGTCCATAAGTGTAATTCCGTTGACACTTGGCACATTTTCTTTTCTCTTGGTTTGCAGTGTCATTTTTATTAGATGTAGCACGATTTGATCTTCCAATCATACACAAGCCGCACTGACAAATATTACCATCAACATTCCTCGTATTACGAATAACTTTTTTGAAACCAGAATAATCTGGCAAAGTGATTTTAATTGTACTATCACCATTTTCTTTTTTCTTCACAGCACGATATACTTTAATTTTACATGAACTACAAATAGCACTGGGTAAATTAACATCATTAACATCATAACTGCAAACTTTTTCAATCTTTAACAGTAATGCACCAGCAATATCCCTCAAATCATTTTTCTTTTGTAAACACAACAAGCATATTTTCGATCGATTTTCTTCGTGGGTTAGAGCGCGACTTTTTATTTTATGCATATTCGCGAAAGACTACAATACTTCTCATGCATTGACGCGATCAAAACAGAGAAATAACTTCCACAACACACATGACAATCGAGTGCGACGCTCTGTTTCAACATTTCGACGAAGACTGATATATTGATACGCACTATAATGAAAAGATGTACATCATTTATGTTAATAGAGAATTTTTTGTAAAAATAATTTTTTATTTGAATACCAATTAGAAAAACTACTTTTACTTAAGCTTCGAAAAATATATTTAGACGTTGCAAATATTTTTTTCGTGAAAAAAATTGACATAAACGTGATTTTTTTTCACTTTTTTATATTTCTTTTTTCAAAAATGAGTTTTTTCAAAAACGGCCCTCAGAAATTCTGTAAAAATTTAAATGAGCTTACATTTTGTGTTTCTGAATCGAACCCCATGATTTTTTTCGTGGTGCTTTTCCATGCTATTTAAAGTTGGTTCAGGACCACCGTGATTGGTAATCATCATCTGAATTGTAACGGTCCTATTTATGAGCTATTTATTAAATCACTGAATTACTGCAACTTGTCTAACGTATCTATCTGTTTATTCAAATCAATACATTAAACGGCGCTACCTCACTGTTTACGCGATTGTATACAAATAAGAGTCGAATCAAAATAAACAGCGTGACGTCACAAAGTAATAGATATAGATATAATGATTTTGGATATTAAGAAAAATATGTTAATTAGAAATAATTTTAATATAACAAAGTATTGATTATATAGATTTTAGCATGTATATTCATAATATTGTAACAAAAATTACATTCAATTATGAAATAATAATGAATATCAATATGCAAAGTTGATTTATTTATTACGTTAACATATGAAATATTAGAAAAATGTAAATAATTCATATGCAAAGTGAATAAGCATAGAACATGAGTAAGAATTGGTTTCATTAATAACAGCTGAATAATAACTGTTATTAGTAAATAAACAATTAATAATTTATTTAAACAATAAGCTATATATAGAACGAAAATATTAAGTTTATACTTGATAATGATAACTTTATGATTTAGAAATCTTAGATAATTAATCTAATAATTGCATAATAAGATTAGAAAAAACCGTTACAAATATGAAAAATTAGTCATAATTCAAATGTTATTAATTAATTTAAATATTTAATTTTAGAGAATACTTCCAAAATTAATCAACTATAAAGTTTGTGACGGTAAACGTCAAGTTAGCGCTAACCATTTAACTTTATTGCTGTCTGCGAGGGCAGCACCTCCCGGGGGGACAAAATACGTAACGAAGGAATTCGGCACGCGAGCAGACGGAACGCACGCGGTAGAATTCGAACCAGTGAAGCATAGACCATCACAGTGTCCGCCCGCTATCGCTATTATCTCCGCCAAGTTACGCATCCTCGACGAATACAACGCGACAGAGCAGCAGCAGCCAGTGACCCGGGATCGCAGCCTCCAAGGAGCCATCCTGCCAACAGCTTAGAGCCAAGCAGTGTGTGTGTGTGAGGTTTCGCCATCGAGGGCGAAACCACTCCGTGCGCGCGCCCGCGACCCGCGAACAAAACAATAATAGACTGTTTCGTGCAGTGCGACTACTCTTTGTTTTTCTCCAACCGTCTGCAAAAATAAGGTAAGCTGGCCAGCTTAATTTCGCTATCGCGATTATACAAATAATAACTCGATTCTAACATTCAATGCGTGCATGGAACGGCTCTAATAACAAAGAGCAGCGAGCGTACCGGCAAAGCGTATTGCCGACGAGCGAGCGTGCATGTAAACAAACGCGCGGGCCGACCTTTTGTGAATTTTGAGGGACAATAAAAGATCCGAATTACATTACTAACAAGTGTTTTCATTGATTCTCTCATCTCACATAGCTTCCACTCAATTTTATACAGGTTATTAATGATTATCGGTTGACTGAGGCCTATTTTCTCGTGCTCTCCCGAACACGTATTGAGCATCGACAGTTTCGCGCTCCCCATTAGAATAACAGCGTGGATTAAATAATTAAACGGTTTTCAACCCGTTACAAGTTATATGAAAATTTAATAATTTTCTATTGTAAATATTGTAATATCACGTTAATTAACTTTATTAGTTAATAAATTTTGACGACACTATTGGCGATAATTGTATATTGTATAAAATCAACAAATAACAAATTCTGTAAAGTTTACATGTGTTAAAAACTTAATATTAATGGTTATTTACTTGTAAATTAAGAAAACTCATTTCTCGAAATTCGCGAATGTCTCTCGAATTTTCGATGACATCTCTCCTGCAAAAATAAACGGGAAAATCTGTGTATAAATAGGCCCACCTCTGCACAGGCTAGCATTCACTTCTAGCCTTGCAAGGTGAGCGCATGAGTCTGAATAAACTTGGATTATACCTAAGTTCTTTCTCTCATTGTGATTAACTGAGCAAGACTGTCCCTTCCTCATAATTTGAGCTCGACTTATAGAACATCTCGCGCTATAAGAAACTTGGACCGAATTATATCCTATCAAAGAAAGACTTTAGCTCTGCTTATGGGACAATTCGCACCATAAGAAACTAGGGCATCGTCTGACTTTCCTCGAAATATTGTACTTATTTATGTATATTTGATTTACTTATTGATTACATTTGATTTATTTATCTATTTTATTGACAATTAGAGTAAAATTATTGGAAACAAATTCTTACTCATTAGCTAGATACGAGAGTCCGAATTATTTTATTTATAAGTGATACGAACATCACAGAATCCAACATGGTTTTCTTTGGGATAAAGGACTCCTTCGCCACTCTGTTTAATGTGGAGAAATCCATTCTATAACAAATAATAATTCAATTAATTAGACTCAAATTTAAATTAGTTGACTAGAAAACATAATTGAATAGAACATACTTTATAAATTTTAGTTAAGATAATTTAGGAGTATTGAAGGAAAAGAAGAGACTGATGTTTTGAGTTAATGCTGAACAACTGTGTCCATGTAAGAAGTGCTCTCGGTTATATTATGGGCATTCTCACTCTTCGAAGACAAGTCGCCGTTTTCATTTCCCCCTCCATGGTTCCCCTTCTCATGCTCTTTTCCATTAACAAGTATTACCCCACTTCTAGATCTCGAGTCGTCACCATCATCGTTGTTCCTCCCACCATATCTAATTTTCCTTTTTTACATATAGGACTTTCTCCACCACTACAGAAACTTTTTTCTGAACGACATCTATCAGTATCTTGAAGCACTTTTAAACTCTCTTGTTGCTTTTGGCCATAAGAGAGTCTACTCTCTCTTGAGGCGAGATATTTCTAATGTTCTATAATAACTCCAAGGGAGAGTATTGGAATGAATAGGATACAAACAACTTTTATCATCATTAGGATTCAAAGTAACTTTTTCTTCTTGAATGGTTCGAACTATATGTAAATTGCTTCGTATATTACATTGCGTGCATTTAATAATCTGTAACTGCTCCAAGCAACGTCTGTAATCCTCATGATCGATTTTATTCTTGACAATATGCATACCTGTTGCTTTTTTAATCAGTTTTTGATTTTCTATTTCACTACTGTACATTTTGCTTCGTAACTCTATGAATTCCTTGAATATTTTCGAATTATATTCATCTTTCATCACTCCTAGAATGTTTTCGTTAGCGCGTGATATATCAAATTAATTATTTTCTTGATAGTCTAATGTATCAAACTTATCAATATTCTCTTTCATAATTTGGTACATGTCAAAATTTTTAATTTTATATACAAAATTGTCTGTATCGGTGTATAATAATTTACATTTAGAACCAACTAAATTTAACATATAACCATAATGAAATTCATACATAAGTGTTTTTGATAGATCTAAAACATAAAGCCCTATATAAATCAATTCATTCCTAAACTTGTCGGCGATAATGGTACTACAATCAAATTTTCATCAAAAATAGAGCTGCTATGAAAATTGTGGAGATCAATACGTGCTTCTGCTCCAAATCGACCCTTCCATCGATTAATTACTTTCACATCGTTTCTTTTACGTTTATCTTCCATCTTTTTACCATATACCGCATTCGCCATAAGTTTATAAAACAATTTATCAAGTTCATTTGTATAAGGCCAAATGCCATGAGTCAAGGTTTTTGATTAAATCTAAGTGATCGATGTTTCTTTTTCAGCTTAAGTCCACATTGCAGAGCCTGTTTTAATGCTTGATAATGAATGACACAGTGCTCTTTGTCATATCACAAGTTTCCTCATAATTAAAGCAGGTGTCGCTCTATGCTTTGGATACATAGATAAATCTATGAATACGAGGTGTGCTCAAAAAGTAAGGTGATATTTTATTTTTATGAAAAAATATTTATTTATTCATCAATATTTATATTGTCTCCTTCAAAGTGATCTCCCTCAGAAATAATACACTTGTGTTAACATTTTTCCAATCCTCGAAGCACTGCTGGTAAGCACTTTCTGGTATAGCCTTGAGTTCATCCAGCGATTTGTTGTTTATCTCCTCGGTCGTTCCAAATCTCCGTCCTTTCATGGATTTTTTGAGTTTTAGCAACATGAAAAAGTCGCAGGGGGCCATATCCGGTGAATATAGTACCTGAGGCATGATTGTGGTTTTGTTTTTGGTCAAAAAGTTCGATACAAGCAGCGATGAGTGAGTAGGTTCATTATCGTGATGCAAAATCCATGAATTATTTTGCCACAATTCCGGTCATTTTTTTTTCATATTGCTTCTCGTAAATGGCGCATAACTTCAAGGTAATACTCTTTATTGACCGTACGATCTTGTGGTAAGAACTCTTAATGTATTACGCCACGATAATTAAAGAAAACAGTGAGCAAAACTTTGACATTTGAGCGATCTTGACGTGCTTTTTTTGGTCTTAACTCTTCTGGAGTCTTCCATTGGAACGATTGGGCTTTAATTTCGACGTCATAACTCATTCAAAGAATGATTATCATTTGATATCAATTTGTCATGGAGAATACATCATTCGTACTCGAAACACATTATTTTCCACCGATCGAACTGACACCAAACAAAAAATACGTTCTTGGTCTAGTTGAGTTATTAATATTTAATTCAATACCAAACATTGATGTTGGTAATAATAAATTTTACATCAAAGATTGTTAAATATCATTATTTAGGATCGATAAATTAATGTTCATTAATTAATATTTTATAGTTTAAGTTATAAATAATATAATGTTTATTATATAACTACAATGTTAAATAATTTTAAATTATGTTACGTTTCATTACGTAATGTATATATATATAAGAGCTATTACGAGATGCGCTCGCTCTAGTAATATGTCGGACTAACTAAACTGTTCGCGCTCTATTCACACATACATACGTCGCTGCGTGCGCATCCTCATACTCATACTCGCTTGTATACAATATATAGATACACTCTTTATACAGCATACACAATTACTTCAAAAACTAACAAAGATGAGGAAGCTATCTTTTTACCGACTGGTAGCTACGAAATAGAAGATATTGAAAGCTTTGTCAAAAAAGCATTAACACTTAAATGTATATTGTTTAGCCTAAAACCAAACAATAATACTTAGCGTAGCATCATTCAGTGTAGTCATTGGATCAATTTTAGGCTTGTTCAAAACGGAATGCATAGTTCTGAGATACCTGTGTCTTTTCTGAAAGTTAAAGCTTAAGTGTAGAGCGCAATATTACTACGGGTTCTTACATAAACGATCACAAAGTAAATACTGTATACGAATTTTTTCCAGCAGTACCACCCGGAAATAATATTATAGAAGTACCCTCTCACGTAATTTACCTTCCAGTCGCTGTGAGGAGAATTGATTATTTCCAAATTCGTATAGTTGATCAAGATGGAAACCTAATTAACCTTCGAGGAGAAGTCATCATAGTACGATAACATATAAAAACTATATAGTAAAGGGATTCATTTATAATATAAAGACTGGTCGAGGGTATATTATAAGTAAAAAATGTTGATTAGTGATCAGTCCACAGTGAACTAGCACATCGCTCACATCTCAGAATATTCAGTTTATGAAAAGCCTAAATGCTGTCGAAAATCGTGGAAGAAAATATTGTACATATTAGTGTGCTATTTACAATAACAAAATGGACGAAATTCTAAGTATTCATTCAGTTGTCGCCTTTGATGAGGCTATTGCTCATTGTAAGCCTGATTTATCATTCCATTTAACAATAACGATGAAAGTAATTCAATATCAGTATTTATATTTATTACCATCTCATGGTATGATTCATATATATAGTTGATTAACGCAAGATGATGGAGCTACAGGAGTAGCAAGTACCAAGCTAGTCAATTTATTTGAAGAAATATGTTACGAAATTAATGCAATTGAGATACGAGGGGGGTCAATAAGTCTTTACAAAATCCAAGAGATGGCGCTCGTAACGCTTAAATTATGATGTTTTTGACAAGCAATACTACTAACTACATATCGTACAAAGCTTCAGATCGATTCATTAAATCGTTTTTTTGTGAGCGTTGGTTGAACAAAAAGTTATTGGTTTATTTGAAAAATGGAAAAAACAGAGTTTCGAACGGCGATAAAACATTTTCATTTGAAAGGCCTTACACCAAAAGAAATCACAGTTGAGTTGAACGCCGTTCATGGAAAGTCTGCTCCTGTGTTTAAGACCGTTTATAACTGGGTAAATGAATTTAAACGCGGCCGTACAACAAACAAAGATGAACCTCGTTCAGAACGCCCCGTAGACGTGAGTACGCCCGAAATGGTCAACAAAATCCACGATATGGTGCTGAGTGATAGAAGATTAAAATTGCGAGAATTAGTTAGGGCCACAGGGGTATCAAAAGGTACAATTATTTCACTTTTGCATGAAAAATTAGGGATGAAAAAAATATCAGCAAGATGGGTGCCGCGTTTGCTCACTGTTGAAAACAAACGAACCCGCGTGGTCACCCCTAAGGCTCTTTTGGCACGTATACGTCGTAATCTGGAAGACTTTTAGCGTCGACTCGTAACTGTAGACGAAACATGGGTACACCACTACACTCCTGAAACCAAAGAATAGTCCAAACAATGGATTACCGTAGGAGAACCAGCCCCAAAGAAGGAAAAGACAGTAATGTCAGTTAGCAAGATTATGGCCACGGTTTTCTGGGATGCATATGGAATTATCTACATCGACTACTTCGAAAAGCTAAGATCGTAAGCATCTCAAAAGACCGCATGGGTCATGTCCTGCATGAAATTTTGGGCATGAAGAAGCTGTCGGCGCGATGGGTGCAGCGTTTGCTCACTCCGGACAACAAGCGCAATCGTGAGACAACTTCAGAGCAATGTCTGACGCTGTTTAAGCGCAATCCGAAGGAGTTTCTGCGTCGTTTCGTGATAGTCGACGAAACATGGATCCACTAGTACACACTAGAGACCAAGGAACAGTCGAAACAGTGGACTTTACCCGGCGAAAGTGCTCCGAAGAAGGCGAAGACTGCCCCATTGGCCGGAAAGGTGATGACCACCGTTTTCTGGGATTCACAAGGTCCGATCTACATCGATTACCTGGAGAGGGGCAAAACGGTCACAGGGCTGTACTATGCCGGATTATTGGTCCGATTCGATGTCGAATTGCAGAAAAAACGGCCCCATTTAGCGAAGAAAAAAGTGCTCTTCCACCATGACAACGCGCCGGCGTTACATAACAAATAAAAATCATCAACGCAATGATATTCATTTTTCATTCGAGTTTCCAATTTTTTCACGAAATAAAATTTTTTTAATCATTTATACTGTAACGGGGATTTAGACCGCTACAATATATTAATGTAACCGATTTCAAGTTGTGGCTGGCACTAATGCAGCTATTTGCGGAATTACGTTCTGCTACGCAAGACCGGCCCGGCAGGTCAGATCGCCAACTGGCCCGCGGAGAGCGTCGTGGGTCACGCAGCTTAAATCGCGAAAGTTGAGGGAAGTGATAGGAAGGAAAGGTAGTCCGAAAGAAAAGCCATGCAGTTGTAGAAGTATATAAATATACTTGCAGGGTGATTCAGGAGGATTATAGTTTCCGGAAATGGGTTGTAGAAAAAAATTTTCTGAATCAATTGCCGTTTTCAAAAAATTTTTATCATCAATACTTTCCAAGAAAATTCATTTCAAAAATTAATAATTTCAACCAATCAGAGCGCAGTTTCGGTCGACTACCAAATTACTCATCTTTTGCTGTCATCCCCTCCACTTGGCCGTAGCAACCGAAGCGGTGATTGAGACGACGCGGTAATAAACATTGCAAAATATCATTGGTTGCTTAGCAGCCCATCGAAGAAAGAACCACCTTGTAAAGACGCCATTTTCTTAGAATAAACCGTCTAACAATGTCTTATAATTTATTTTTTTTATAATTTTATAACAAACATATAAATTTAAAGTAATTTTTCTAATCAATAGAAAAGTGACTCTTTTAGTTATTATTAGAAATACAAATAATGTATTACGTAAAATTACATTTAAAGTAATTTTACGTAATAAGCGTAGGAAAGTACCCGACTTCAATGTCGATCTTGGCAATATTTTGCCACTTTTATTCGAATGAAACCTTTTTCATTCAAAAGGTCATGATAAAATATGTCCACCCATCTTTTTCCGACCCTCGAAAAAGCCTTCGACATTAGCTACAGAGTAGAGAGGAATGACGCGCGGACCAGCGTACGAAAGTATGCGACTTCGATGTCGACTTTGGCAATGCTTTGAAACTTTTATCGGAATGAAATCTTTCTCATACTAAAGATCATAGTGAAAAGAGGCTATAAAATTTTGCCGACACTCGGAAAAGCCTCTCACGATAGCTACAGAGAAGAGGGGAAATACACGCGGACAAGCGTACGAAAGTACGCGACTTCGATGTCGATTTTGGCAATTTTTTGCCATTTCTATCGGAATAAAACTTTTTTTCTTTATCATTCGCTGTTGTTTATAAAAAATATTTTGAATCAATTATTTGTGACGTCCGGGTCACTATCTCAGGTACGTTTGAGGCGGACGTTATATCAGGTGCTCTATTTGGTTTGCGTGCGTACGCCTAAACCGGGACGAGCAATTGGAGAATCAGAGCTTTTCTATTTCGCGTTTCGCGTTAAAAGAGAAAAAAATAAAATTTGACTGCAAGTCTTCCATCAAACGCCAGGATCCAATGGAATCGGGACTTGCATGTGAATATCCCAGACCTTGCTAGAATTGTCACATAAAAAAAAGAATTTAATTTTTCTTTAACGGCGCGACTGTCTTATAGAAAAGTATCCCAATCCTTGCTAAAATACTTTTCGTAGACTTGTTTTTTCAAATTCCGGTCTAGCTATTCTAATAGAAAGGAAGAGGAGTGATAGCAGTAAAAAAATTCGTTTAAACTTACTTTTCTTTTATTTAATGTAGTTGACTGGTACTTGGAGAGTCTGGACCTGGCACTTGGTCGAACTTCGTAAAATGAGGTAAAACTAATGACCCTTGCGAGGAGCTAGAGAGTGGGCGATTTTCGCTTGCGCATGCCCTTTTAAACCCTGGGGGTGGTTGGGAGGAAAATCCCTCCTTCAGTCTCTCAAAATTTGGGAAGAGTGGAAGTGCCAGTAAATTTTAATTGGCTGACTGAGATTTTCCCTCTTTTTCTCTTTCGGTTTTCGGTCCCTATAATTGGTTCAGGGGTGTGGTGAGAATTGGGAGCGCGCGTTCAAGAGTATGGGCCCTATCTCGTTAGATAGCTCTCCAAGTACCATTTTTATTACAGATTTTCTTATAATTATTAATTTATTTGTTATGTGAATTGTTACAATTAATTCTTAATAATAACGCAAGTTTCTTAATATCTAACATATTTTACGCGAAAATCTCTAATCCTACATGTTTACAATTAGTAACTTAAATAATTAACTAAATTCGTTGTTTAAATAATATGGAATGAAAAAGGGGCATTATTTAATTGTGGACTATATAATTGATTTACTAAAGTTCATTCAGGTAACTGTTTTTCGACTATTTATCTAATTTCCTAACTTAAAATTTTAAAACTTTGGGATATTTTCGGTGATTGTGCGGTAACTACGTTTCTAATCAAAAAGTGTGCGGGAGGTTTCAAGAAGCTGCGAAATTCTCCTATCATGCTATTATTTTCTTAATTCATTTATACAAAAATAATTATTAAATTTTTTCTATATAACAAAAGTTTTAGCTTCTAAGTGGAAAACTTTTGGGTGAAATCGTGTAACAGGATGTAGGCAGAATTCCACGGCTCCTTTACTCTATATCTAAACCTACTAAAAAAAAACTTTACGATCTTTCGGAGTAAAATTCGGAAAGCGCGCAACAAAGGGACGGGTATTTTCGTGTCCTCCAGCCGCTTCAGCTGAATGCTCTCCCTTTGCTCATTCACGGAGTTAAAATTTAAGTTACGTATTGAACACGTAAAAGCACAAGAGAAAAATGAATTTAATTTTATTGATAGTAAACGGCCCGACGTTACATATTCAACAATTTTTTATTTTCAAAAATTCAAAGTACAAAAAAAAACATAAACTTCATAAATTAAAATCTTGAATTTGACAGAAACTTTTGTATTTAAAATTAAATATCAGAACATGTTTATTGATAAATTTGATGCCTTTTTATTGTCAAAGTTTTTTTTTTACAAACATGTGGTGGCGTTATCCTTTACAATAAGTTTCATCATAGTGTGCAACCAGTTTTGTTTAAGTTGCGTTCGGTGCGAATAAAACTGGCAATTTACAATCTATATTCCGGCATTGATTATGGGTGATCGCGGGGGTCGTGGCGGTAGAGGTGGAGGTCGAGCTGGAGGTTGTGCGGGTGGCCGAGGAAGGCCTATCGGTCGAGGTGCACCGTATACGGGGGCCGAGTATACGGAGATGACTATTTTTTACGGCGATGCCGGGCGCAATGCCAACGAAGCCGCGTGTTTGTAGGCGGCTGCGTTGGATCGCAGGAACTCGCCTGATTTAGGAAGGCGTCCGGATGCAAACGTCATTTTGGGAGCGATACATCGTGGTCGAGAGGACGGTAAACTCATTCCCCTTGCTCATCGAGGTGCTGAACAAGGAGTAGTCGGTGCTCCACGTGTTGTACCTAACGTGGAAAATGAAGAGAATGTTCTAGAGTGCTTAGAAGAGGATCCGACTAGGAACATTAGAAACGTGCCAGGCATGCTGAATCTAACCTACTCCACGGTAAGTAACATAAATTATGTATGTGAAGTTCGTAACATTAATTTGCACGAAAGATATTATTTTAAAATTAATTTTTAACTATTTTTTCGACTCGTGTGATGCTAGTAGTGATATAAAACTATATATTAATGAATAATAACCTTTAATAACAGCCCTGAAATAACTACCCCTAGGAGCCTAGTTCGCTCTATGAAGATATCGGAGTACGCGACTGCAACGGCATTCTTGGCAATGTTTTGCCACTTTTATCGGAATGAAACCGTTTTCATTCGAATGATCGTAGACGTAAGAGGCTGTAAAACTTTTGCTTGCGTTCGGAAAAGCCTCTGTCCCTTGCAACATAGAAGGGAAAGCGCGCAGCCGAGAATACGTAATTACGCGAATTCGATGGCGTTTTTGGCAGAGTTGTGTCACTTTTATTGGAATGGCGCCTTCTTTATTCGGACATAAAGTATTCGTGAAAATTTTGCCGATGTTTGGAAAAGCCTCTGACATTAACCAGAGAGGAGAGAGAGAAAGCGTAGTCATCTTCAATATACTCAGTGAATAATGGTAGTGGTATTGTTGTTATGCGATGTCGAAAATTCCGAATGCTTAAGATTTTATTTCCACGTTCCGTATGGCAGATTTCAAATCATCAATGATGACCGACGGATGCATAGACTTCTCAATATCACTTTAAATCCTTTCTATTCATGACGCTGTTCTGTTTTTTTTCTTTTAATCCATTTATTATTGGTAGATATTTTTCAAATGCTGTTAGTTGAACATTTATCTTGTTTTGTCCCAATTTTTTCAAAATATAGTTTTCTTTGGCTATTACGTTTAGTAGTTTTTTCAATGTCCAACGAGAAACATAATAATAAAACAATTAAGAGAAAGTGGCCGGGTGCTCAAATAATTTTATTGTGTCGAGCCTTTGTGCATTACATTTACAGCATCATCGATAAATGGTTTTATTTGTAATACATTAGTAGTAGCAGTAAATGTAAATTCCAAAACATGTTTTATTTTTCGTTAGATTAATCTAATTCATATTCGACAATTTATACCTAATCACTATTCTATATTTTTAACTTAGGTACAACGGATCATTAAGGACAACTTCCTTCATGCGTATCACTTTCGCAAAGTTCAACAACTGAACGAAGCAGATTACCATATGCGGGTTGAATTTTGCCAAAGGTTATAACGTAGAATCGAAAACGATGAACATTTTTTAGAAAACATTTTATTTACCGATGAATCGACGTTTGGGAGAGACAGAACGTTCAACATGCATAATAACCATTATTATGCTGTAGAAAATCCCAGATTAGTTATTGTAAATAGGCACCAGAATCGATTTTCCTTGAATTATTGATGTGGAATCGTAAAAAATGAAGTTGTAAATATAGACAAATATATTTCTACACAAATATATATATTTTTTATTTATTTAGAAAGTTTATTTACAATCTGTCAACCTTAAATAAAAAAGACAATCAGTAAATTATTTTACGATATAGACAATTTGACATGTTATCAGCAGAGTACTCCAGGGAGTATTCTATCTTGATTTTGTATTGCGCAGGTACTGCTTTTTATCTTGAGTTATATTGTGTTTTCTTTATTTTACGTTTCTTAAGTCTAGTATTAGTAATCGATTCCGAGAGAAGTTTGCTAATACATTTGTTTGAATGGTTTCCTAATTTTGTGTAGTATTTTGCGAATAAAGTTTGAATTTCTTCTTTCACTGTTGCGATCTGTACATCATTTGGAATAATTTTGCTTGGAACGAACCACGGCGTTGTTTGTGGATGTGTTGTTAATATTGCTGTATCGTCCGCATATGTTACTGTCAGAATATTTGGAGGCTCTGGTAGGTCCGATGTGAATAGCAGGTATAGCGTTGGGCCTAAAACACTGCCATGTGGTACATCTGCTTTCATTACTTGCCATGTTGATACTTTTTTATTGACTTTTACCTGAAATGTTCTGTTTTGCAGGTAAGATTGTAGTAAATCACTGTAACAATTGGGGAAAAAAGTTTGTTTTCTATGAATTTCCTCGCTGTTGATACTATTCTTTTCACTTTTTCGATTGTGACGGTGTAGGCTGGTCATAGCCTACACCGTGTATGCCTGCGTCATCTCTCCCGGGCGAAGGCACACGGCTGGCATCAAACGCACGTTAAATTTCACGTGCCTGATGCCTCTTTCTTTATTCCAGCAACACCCGAGAGCAGAAGGCGAGGCCAGAGGCAACAACGCTCGAGTATTGAGAGTGTGAGAGAGAGAGAGAGAGAAAGAGAGAAGTAGTATGCAGTTCGGTGGTTGGGCTTGGCGCGCGGCACTAGTCGTGACCGGCGTTGCCGCGTGCCGCCGATTAGTAAATGAGTGGTGGGAGAAGGCGTGAGAAGTCGGCTCTCACGCACTCGCGACAGTGATGCGACGCACGCATTAGCAATCGGCCGCATTGACAAAAGAGAGTTTAGTGACCGTAGTCGCACAGCCGTCTCTCCTCGTGCAGCTAAGCAGCCAGCAGCCAGGCAAGAGTTGGGCCGGTTTCGTTGTCGGCATATAGCTGCAACTCCCTCGATGAACCACCAGCAACGCAGCCAACGAGGATTTCTGCGAAGCCATCTGTAGAACCGCCAGCAACTGCAATACTCATCAGCAACGGTCAGGTTATTGTTCTCTCTCTCTAGTTCTCTCTTTTCCTCGGCGATTGGTCTTGGTTCGTGCTGCTGCGCCAGGCTCCCCCTTGAGCCGGCGCACTCTTTAGTTCGATATAATTGTTGTTCGAGCCGGTTAACGAGGTGATATGGCGCTAACGTGCCGGTCATCTCGTTTAACATAAGTGCGCGTGTTAGTAGTGATAAGTGATTTGTACTTGTACTCTCGTCGGCACTCAAGGAAGTGTTTTGTAATAAACGGGTTTGTTAATGAGATTGAGTGTGTGTGTGAAGTTATTTGCCTGTTGTTCCCCTTCCTGCTTTGTCTGGAGCGACACACCGCCTCCCTTACCTTCCCCCTTATAAATAATTGGTAATAGTGGTGGGTTTATCGGCATTGCACGCCGACGCTATTACACGATCGTTGAATGATGACTTCTGATTCCGAATTGGTGATCCGGGATAAGTTTTCTATCTATTACGATTTGATTTATTCTTGCTGGTATGATTTTTTCATAGATTTTTTAGAGTACAGGAAGTAGACTAATTGGTCTGTATGAGGTCACATGTTCATTTTCTTTCCCGGATCTAGGTATTAAGATAATCTCTGCGACTTTTAATTGAGAAGGTAAATAGCAATGACGGAAGCATGCATTAAATATTATTGTTATATATCGAATTGCTATCGAGGGAAACTTTTTAATCATTTTTCCTGTAATGATATTATAACCGGGGGCTTTTTATTATTTATGTTATTAATGATTTTGAGTACTTCCTTTAGTTTAACTGGTTTAGATGGAGTGTTATCCTGTGCATTATGATCTTCTAGTAAGATTTCTTTTTCTTGTTTAGTGATTATACGTTGATGTGGTTTGAACACTTCGCTTAGATGTTTTGCAAAAATTGCCATTTTTTCCTCGTCCGATCTGACCCATTTTCCACAATTTTTACGTATGGGTGGAAGAAATAAAGTTGATCTATTTAATCTTTTTTTCTTCTGTATTTCTGCATTTCTGTACGAACAATACTTTCTTCAGTTCTTTAACTGCTCTATTCTACATTCGTTTTATCCTGGCTCGATCTTGTAATCTAATACCTTTTTCTCAGTAATCGTTTTTCTTTGATTTTTTGTTCTACTATAAAGATGATTCATTGATATTCTGTCTTCATTACAGTTGTGGAGTATTGGTAAATGGCTACAGTTAGGAGTGAATTTAATGTTTGTACGATATACTCTTTTCTATGACAGTAGTTGATTTGAGAGGTACATTACTTTTATACGTTCCTCTAGGAAGCTTGTATATTTTTTCCAGTCTGTTATTGTAAGGTTGTTTACAGTTTTGTGCACAGAAGAGTTTAGAGTGACTATTATCGGTGAATGATCTGATGTAAGATGCATGAGGAAGCTTACATATGTGTTTTATTCATACCTTCAACTATTGCGAAGTGAATCAAATCTGGTTTCTTGAACATGTCCGTTGGCCAATATGTTGGTTCTCCAGAGGATATTGGAATGTATTTGTTTAATTGTAATATTTCGTATAGTACTTTGCCTCTATATGTTGGAGGTGTTGATATTGAACCCCACCACGTATGTTTAGCGTTATAGTAGCCTCCTGCTATAAAGCAATTTCCTAGTGAATGAAAGAAATCTGTCCAACTTTGTTTTGTTATTGTTTTGTTTGGAGTACAGTAAACTGCTGATATTGTTATCGGGCCTCCCTTATCCTAGATTATTACATTGCTGTGTGTGTGAACGTAGTGGATTATTTTTGTTTTGATTATTATTGCAGTTCCTCCGTATGCTTTATTGAGTGGATGATTCGTTTTATATACGGTGTAGTTTGGTATACTGAGACAGTTCTTGCTTGTAAAGTGTGTTTCTGATATCAACATGATGTTTATATTTTCATAGTTTAAGAATGATTTTAATTCCAAGTGCCTTTGCATAAGACCGCTTGCGTTACAGATATCGAGTTTTAAACTACTCATTTTGATAGTTTGTTTACTAATACGGTTAAAAGATTGAGCATAGTGTCCATTCTTTGCATCAGCTGCTGCATGATATGTTCAAATTTATTTGTGTTATTATTGTTGGAGTGTTTACTTGGCTTTTGTGTAGCACATTTTGAAATCAGCTTGATACATAAATACAATAATGAATAATAATAATTAAACTTAAATCTTATTACGTTTCACGTTTGATGTATATAAAATTTTTTTTTAATCAGTCTCTGTATCTCAAGTATATTGAAAACGTTATGTTGTGTTACGGATATAATGATTCATGGAATATAAAAAATACAATTTTTTTTATTATCTTTACATTCAGATTGGTCCAGTACAAATGCATAATTATTTGTGTGGAGAGTTTCTGCAAAACCAGCTTCCGAGATTGTCAAGCCATTTGCCTGATGAAGTTCGGCAAAATATGTAGTATCAGCATGATGGAGCTCCTGCTCATCGAGCTGGTGGAGTGGTTAATCTGCTGAACCATATGTTTCCAAGCAGATGGATTGGTCAAGGTGGAGAAATCCATTGGCCTCCACGATCATCAGATTTAAATCCACTTGATTTTTCTCTATGGGGTTATGTGAAAGATATATCTACGGCACAGAGATAGAAAATCTAGAGGATTTAGAAAACAGAGTAACGATGGCGTTTGAAAACGTCACGCCTGAAATGTTAGCTGCAGCAAGACGGAATTTTGTAAGCCGGCTGCAGTGCTGCATTGAAAATGGAGGATATATTGAAATCTGTCTCTAAGTTAGTAAATATAATTTTCAAAGTAATATAATAACAAATTTGAGATTATAAACGTATCGTATTATTTCAGATCAGCATACTCAAGCACTCGTATATATTTTGTTTTGTGAGCTTTGAAGATTTATAATTACAGTTTTTTTATTCCTCTTTTATTCAATTTTTTCTTTAATTCTATGATGTTCATGTTTCATTCTTTGTTATACATGTTTTATTAATTAGGTTCAGTGTTTCATTGTTTTACTTGTTTACTTATATTATTGTTTATTATACTACACATTCACTATTTTTTGTTACAAAATATATAATGTGTTAATTATTTGCATAAAAAATGAAAAGTTGTAACTGTTTAATTTATTATTGTATACTGTATATTGTGACTAATGGAAAATTATTCGTTACTGAAATCTGATATCATTGTTACCTTATGTGATATCATCTATGGAAACGTTGGTGCCTGATGAACCATATCACAATTATTCAAAAAAAAAAAATAAGTGGAGCAAAATCCAGGAAAAATAACTCGGAAAAGTCATTAAAAAAGTCCATGGGAAAATCCTTGACACCTCCCAGGAAATTCGTCAGAACAATTCCCAAAAATGTCTTGAATAGTCCCAAAAACGTCTTCAAAAAAGAAAAATCTTTTTTTTTTTTTTTTATTATTCGACTTTAAAAGAAAAAGAATAACTAATGCAGGTGGATTAGGTTTTCGGCAGGGACTGAGAAAAATAATTTATTTTTCCACCGAACGAATAAAGAGATTAACTCAAACATTTTTTTCTTAAAACTCCAACCGATTATAGTTTGAGAAACAGTCATTAATCAATCGACAATTATATCAATTATGTTATAAAAGCTGAAGAATTTTCAATTAAGCGATCTAAGATTTACTAAGATTTACATCATGCTTGAAAGAATAATTTTTTTCTGTTTGGTCAGTAAAGTGAAGACTTTCTAGACGACTGAAAGACCCTTCGGAGTTTCTCTTGATGACTAAGAATACCTTTGGAGCCCTTATCAACAACTGAAAAAATCTCCGGAGTATCACTCGACAACTGAAAAAACCTCCGGAGTATCACTCGACAACTGGGGATAACTCTGGAGTATTTTTCGAATTTTCAGACGGTTGTTAAGACCTTCGGAGTCTTCTTCGACAACGAGAAGATTTCCGGAGTATCTCTCTAAGACACAAAAGGCCTTCGGACTATTTCTCAAAGTCTGAAAAGATCTTTGGGGTATTTTTAAAATTTCCTGACGGCTGTTAATACGTACGGAGCCTTTCTCGATAGCGAAAAGTATTCTTCGAAGACTGATAATACCTCCGGAATATCTCTCGACGACTGAAAATACCTCCGCAGTATTTTTCGAGGACTGAAAAGCCTCTGAAACTATTTCTCGAATCTTTAGACGATTAAGTATACCTTTGGGGCCCATATCGACAACTGAAACCTCCGGAGTATCACTTAACAACTGGGGATACCTCCGGAGTATTTTTCGAACCTACCCAGGGCTTTAAAGACCTATGAAGCCTTTCTCGACAACGAAAGGTCTAGCAATAATGAAAATATATATTTAAAACATTGAGCAATAAGTTTCATTGATGATCATCGAAAATGTCTTTGAGGCAATGCTTCTAGCATTTAAAAAAATTATCTTTCAAAATATTGTAACTTGCATCTTTTGATATAATTCCGAGTACTTATCGATCAGCATTTAATTATGTTTTGCAACCAAAAATAGTAATGAAGAAGTTCAACTTTTCAGTCGTTGAGAGATATTTCGGAGGTTTTTTCTGTCGTCGAAACAGGTTCCAGAGGTATTCTTAGTCGTCGAGAAATACTATACTCTAGGGACTAAAAGAATATTTGCATTAGTTGTTCTTTTTCTTTTAAAGTCGAATTTATATTTAAGATGAAAAGTGTGAGTAGGAAGGAGGAAAAGAGAATGTGTAATTTCTTTTCCTCCAATTTGATAATTTGTTTAGGGCATGAGGGCTTGAGGAAGGAGCTTCTTGCTCTTGTTTATAAAAGTCGAATTTTTTCACAATGCAGGCAGATCAGATTTTTGGGCGTTGAAGGCACGAGGAAGGGGCTTTTAGCCCTTGCTTATAAAAGAGATCAATTAAATTTTCGGATTAATAAGCAGTACAATTCACTTCAATTTGATTAGTAGTGAAGTTGCAGTTGCACTTTAGTTCGGTTAGTGAGTCAGTTGTATTTTTCATCAAGGGTCTTAGAGCGAGAGCAGTCTAGGCCATATTTCAAACAATTTATAAGTAAGTCAAAGAATAAATACAAATTAAAATTAAATTACATTTACTTTTCTCTTCTTCACTTTTCTATTAGCTAAAACGCGAGTTATGATCTTTCAGTTAACCTTTATAGTCACGAAAAGCCTTATAGAAAACCATTCCAATTATATCCTTGTTAGGTTCTTTCTTATTTTCATTCAATTTTGATGATTTCTACAATAAGCGAGATAAATATGATTGTAAAAATATTTAATTATTGAACCAATAATTGTTTAGGGCAATGACTTCGAGTAAATTTTGTACGCAGTAAACAGACTAATATAGCAAATCGAATAGTCATTTGAATCATAAGTTGCAAAGATTTTTAATAAATTCATAATAAAATACTTTATTTTTGCAATTATAGAAAATTTATCTGAAGACAAAGACCATCTGGTTCATAAAAACTATGTACTGCTGAAAATGGATTCATGAATTTGAGATTAAAAGATGAAATAGATAAAGATAAATTCATTTTTTCTTTCGTTTGTATTAGCTTATAATAATTTATTTAAACTTATAAACACGTTTATTGATATTGAATAAAATAATGATTGAATATTTCAAATTTTAAATAAGGCTTTCAAAATATAAAAAAAGTAATATATCTTTTCAGATTAATTTTTAATTTGATTTATTATTATTTTTTATAGATGTACAAAAAGATCCAGCTTTATGGTCTTTCAAATTATATGAGAACAAACACAAACGTGATAAATATTTACCAAAAGATCTTTCCTACTTTCAGAATAAAAATTCTAGTTTTCAGATATCAAAGCGATAGTTTACAGATCAAAACTGCTATTTTTTACAAAACCTTTTTCAGAAAAAACTTCAGAATGGCGAGAAATGCGAAAGAAAATAACTTATGTTTTCTGAAGATCTCGGATCTGTTTTGTGTTATACTTGCAAGTTACTTTCATCAAAGTATGATAATCTATTCATAAAAAATTGATTTTCCAACTGGAAGAAGGCCAATGAAGCTATATTTGCTCACGAGAATAGTGAGCACAACCATAAATATATAATAGAGTATTTGGTTTTTTCGTCAAAAAATACTCGCATTGATAAAAGTGTGGTAAAAGAATTCGAAAATGAAGTGCGCTATTGGTATCAAGTACTTGAGCGAGTCCTGTCAGTCGTGCGATATCTCGATGAAAGAGGCCTACCATTTCGTAGAACGACGGAAAAAAATGGTTCACTAGATAACGGCAACTTTATAGGTATAATTGAGTGACTGGCTGAATATGATCCCATTTTTCCCATAAAGTTATATGCAAATAAAGGACGTGGAAATGGGTCGTACTTATGAAAGACAACTTAGGAGGAATTTATCAACGATGTGACTAAAAAAGTATTACAGCACATTATGCAAGAAATAAAGAAAGCAAAGTATTGGGGACTTGTATTAGACTCAATACCTGATATCGCACATGTTGACCAATTATCAGTAGTAATTCGCTATTACCTGGATAGTCGTGTTGACGAACGTTTTCTGTTTATCTCTTTTTTCCTTTCTTTTCTTTCTCCTACTTTACACCAAAAATAGAATTATTCAATTATATAAATTTAATTACATGTTTACGAACCTTGGTAACTGGATTGTGTAGTCCCATCTCTAAATACCTCGAGACTCTCCGATATACTGCATTTTCTTCGGCGCCATTAAGACATAATAATATTTACTCCGCACCGAACTAGGAAGTTCAGTTATTAGTGTACAAGAAATAATATTCACTTTGTAACGGGGAAAGTCACTTTAGAGCGCTTTCTATCGTTTCAACATTGCTTTGCACGAGAAGGCTAGACATTGGTACGATTTATATTTTCCTTTCAACTCGTACGAACATTTTTCAAATAACTTTCAGGACGAATTTTATAATACAAATATTCCAATCGATTTTAAAAATTAATTGCCGAGAACAAAATTTAATAGTAGATAGGAAACACATTTACAAACATTTTACTATAGACAATTGAAACAAGCTAATTTCCTAAGGCCAGCATGGACGTTATAAGAAAAGAATATAGCTATAATCAAGCAACTCCTTATATCAGTCAGAAGAAGCTTAGTCCTGATCGACTGCAATAATTCAAATGATCTAATAAAGTCAATGATAAATTTAGACAATTTCTTTACAGAAAGAATAAGAAACTATAAATTTGGGCAAGATAGACGTGGATAATAAGCAAGAAAATATTCAAATTAGCCAGTTTATCATTAAACAAGCATTATAATTCGAATTATAGAGGTAGACAAAATTATAACAGGCTTTGGACACGTGGTAGGCCACGTAGTTCATACAATCGAAACTTTTCTCATCAAAATTTGTCGAATGAAAACGCTTTTAATCCCCCTAAGCTATAACTATCCGACTCAAACGTACACAAGCCAGCAAGATTCATCAGTTCAATTAACGCACAGCCTTTATCTTCACTAATACCCAGCACTCGTTTTCTGCCTCCAATACATAACAATACAAATCATCACACAGCTAGTAATGTCCAATCACAATAAAATAATTTAAACGCAAAATAGGCACATTAAGGTGCGGTCCGTCAGCGCGTCAATTTCATAATGATATTGTTTCTGATATACATAAAGGAATAAACGATAAGGACCCCAGTGATGGAACGCCGAAGAAAACAATACTACCTTCACTGCACTTATTGTGCAAAGTAAATGAAATATCGGTATGGTCGCTTATCAATACGGGGAGTCAAATCAGCGCTATTTCTGAAGAATTTTATAAGGAAATTAGTAAAATAGGAAAATGTTTAGAGCTTCCAGTAACAGGCATATAAGTTTCAGTGGCTTTAGGAAAGAAATAAACTACAATAAAAAAGCAAACTCAACTGAAAATCGAATTCATCCATTTATGAATTTATCTTTTTGGTTGTTGCATTCTTAGCAAGTTAAATTATATTAGGAAATAATATTCACACGTCGATAGACTTGCTCATAAATTGCTGGCATATGCCAATACACATAAAAAATAAAACATTACCAAATTCGTCGATTTTGTTTAAACCGGGCGTGTCAGAGAGACTATGCATAATAAAGGAATAAGATAAAATACTCATATACATAATTATTTGCGATAGAGAAATCATCGAAAATGAAAAAATATTAGAAAAAGAAAGAAGTGAAAAGGATGAAACTTTGCAACTAAATGATATAAATAATGAGGAGTATAATGGTGAAATATACTATCATGGAATAAGTAATATTGACGTGATTGAATAAATAAACGAATAAATTATCCAAGGAAATAAAGCAATTGAACTTGATGAATATATAAATGAAATAGACAGGATAATAAGTAGAAATAAAGTTGGAATAAATGCATACACGCGGAAAGGTGAAGAGCGATCCAGTCTTTCTAAACAACTTGATTCAGTCGCGAAAAATCTCTTAAATATTAACGAAAGACAAAAACAGATTTTTTTCACCATGTTAAGACAATTTGAGTATCTGTTTTCCGACAAACCTGGGTACGTAAATAATTACACACAAACTGAGATTAAAAAATCAAAATCCTACAATAAAGCAAAAGTATCCTGTGTTGTATGCTCTGCGTGCCAAAGTCGAGGTGTGCCTAAACAAAATGATGAAAGCTAAAATTATCGAACCAGCAGTAAGTCCGTATTGCAATCCGCTCCGGATCGTTTGCAAGGACGATGGCACAGTGCGAATCCGTTTTGACACTTGAAATCTGAATAAATACTTAGAAGCTGATCATGAGGCCCAACCTATCATAGATATCAAAATGCAATTTCTTTACAGATGTAAATTTTTCTTGAAGATAGATGTGACAATGGGCTATAGGCAGATTCTGCTTGACGAACAATCACGTTCCCTTACAGCGTTCGTTTTCAAAGGTAGAATGTACCAATTCATTCGCGTTCTTTTTGGAATTAGTACTGCGGGCAGCGCTTGTTTTCGTGTTTTCTCCTTGGCGCTACTTAAAGAAGTAAAAATAATCGATATCTTTGAAATACATCCGGAGTTAAAGAGTTATGTTAATAAAGACCAGAAAGCCATTGCTAGTCCCAAGGATGTAAATATTCACAAAGAATTAGCCACATACGTTGATGACTGTGCGATCGGAACGCAAACTTTCAAACATCAAATATTAGTCCTGCAAGTGATTTTCTCGAAACTAATGGCGGATTTACTATTAATTAAAAAAAATGTCAATTTTTATTAAGCAAAATCCTTTTTCTCAGTTTCGTTTTATAATTTCAAGGGATCAAAGCTAACCCGGATCGTATTCAGGTAATAGTAAATTTTTTAATTCCAAGAAATAAACAACGGCTGCAATATATTTTTGGCGTATGCAACTACTACAGACGTTTTGCGATAAGATATAACGACTATATTACCCCTTTTCGTGATATATTGAAGGATGATAGTGGTTGGTTTTGTACAAAGGAGCATATCAACGCATTTGACGTTCTCAAGCAAAACTTTACAAGGCCGTTTGTTTGAGTCATGAAATGCCGAATATGTAGTTGGAAGTCTTTTTTCAGATTGATGAAAACGGGGATAAATGCATAGTCTCCCTCGCGAGCAGATGTTTGACAGATACAAAAACAAGGTGTACGGCCACAGAACTGGAACTTTTAGCAATCATTTACAGTATATCAAAATTTAGTATATATCTGATCGGACAGAACTTTGAAATCGTAACAGATCACAAATCATTGGAATTTTTAAATTCTACGATTTTTCACAATTCTCATTTGATCAGGTAATCGCTTTGCCTTCAATAATTAACATACACAATTGTACATTTTCGAGGAAAGGACAACACAATAGTTGAGTTTTTTAGTAGAAACCCCGACGTAAGATTATATAAACACACACAATCGTTATTTCATCGCTACATAATTACAGCTTTCCAGTAGAAAAATTACACAAAAATTCACCTCTTATTATAATGTCTCTTTTCGAAAACGATCTCAATTTCAAACTAATCATAAAAATCATCGGCAAAATGCAAAAAAATGATGTTGCCCGTCAAAAGATTCTAAAGATAATAGAAAGTAAAGGAAATGGAAATAACTGTTTGCAGTTATACAACGAGTACAATGTCATACCACTTATAAAAGAGAATAAAAATAACTGTTAGCGCATAATAGTACCAAACGGATTAGAAAAAGATTGAATAGAGATAAGGCATATGCAACCAGAATACCCCGGTATTTATAAAACAACATGCTATCTGAAACGGTATTACTATTGGCGAGCCATGTCAAAAGACGTACATCGGACGAAGACCGTTTTCCTTATCAACATCTCAAACATCGCATCATCGCCAGAAACGCAGAGAACCCGATTAACTTGGGTAACAGAGGACTCAACATCTCCATGCCACGTAAGCATCAAGTCGTCTTTCCGATACGGGGTTTTGATAATGTCTGTAAATTAGCAATGTTTGCAAATTAATGGGCCACGGAAATACGAATATGATGATCACGACTCGACTCCGAGATTAATATAATTTTCACGCGATTTAAATGAAAACGAGAAACGAAATGTTTTGTTTGCCGAAATAAAATTCAAGTTGGAAAAGAAAAGCACTCGTTGATTATCTTTTATAATTGACTTTAATTCCCGTCACCACACACTCTCTGGCGTCGACTTGCCTTGTGATCATCGAGTCTAATAGGAAATAAAATTTACAGATTGCAAAGAGGTAAAATCATCGAAGCGCTGATCGGGTTTGATCTCATATACATTTAGGTTATGAAGTATATAACGGGAAATGCTTGCTCACGAGCTTGCCCAGTTTCTTGCTCCACCGTGCCTGTCCGTCGCCACAAGGTCATGAGCAAGAAGAATTCTTGCTGATGCGTTGTGTTTTCATTTTGGAGATGCAACGTGACAATGTGGCGACGGACCAACGGCAACGATAACGGCGACGAGGAGGGCAGAGCCAAGACGTGAGAGAGAGAGAGAGAGAGAGAGAGAGAGAGAAAAGCATATGTGGTGCACGCGCAGCGGGGTCCGTGTGTTGGGGGCCACTTTACGCGTGTCCGCGTTGCGAGCGGAGATGTTCTTCTCCATCCGGCGGTGGTGGCAAGCAGACGCATCCCGCAGCAACAAGCGAGCAACTGTTACGATGGCTGCCCTTTCTCGCGCGCGAGCTCCTTTTCTTTATGAGTCACCTTCCAAATAAAAAGCAATATAATGGCCATACGATTTCCTTGAATGACCACTTACCATTATTAACATTAGTATTATTATTATTAGTATTAGTATTACCCAATAAGCATAATACGCCGACCACATTGTATACCTTTATACCGACCGTTCACAATATACCCGTGCTCTGATAAGCAATGTTACTATAATATAATCTAATACAATGTTTACTATAATAAAATATAAAATGTTATGTAATCCGCACAGTAGCAACTCGTAGTATAAGCGTCATTCCGCCAATTCGCACTCTGTACTCACTTCAACAGAGACCACCCGGGTGCTACCTAATCCGTCTGGACAATAAGTTTATCAAGTCTAGATGCTTCGCAAGCTCCTCTTGCTTTGTTACCAAGGAGAAAATGCTGACTGCATCCAATCAAAGAATAGGAGAATCTTTGTCCGAGTCAACACTGAGAGCAGTGGAGAGTCAGTCAGCTCCCATCACTCGACTCGGTCGGACGTACCTCTTTAACTTTATATTTTTCGCTGCTGCGCGCGTACAGATCTATTGTCATATATCTTTGTACTTTCCTCGTACCTTTTACCTTAATTAAGATGAATGCGGAATAAAAGTGACATTTAATTTTATTTTCGCGTTATTAATTTCGTGTGATACCTTCCTCGTCGATCGAATTATCGAGCAACTAGTACGAGGATCATCGGCATCACTGCTGGGACTCCTGCCCAGCACCGTCCAACAAACAGGAGTGGTGACAGCGACATTTCAGCCCGAACCCAGGACCCGAGTTTCGCAGAGGCAGTCTGCCCTACTGGAGTGATTAAGGACTACTTGGCGTCGACGAACTCCACCACGCCCTTTCGGATTTACTACCAGTCCGTTCGATATTGCCGCCGGATCGACTCAAATCAGCTAAGTCCCCCTTTTACATCTTTTTCGTAAATTTGACGTAACACAACACAAGATTTGTGTACGACGACGACGAAGTATCGTGGGCGATACATCTGAGAGGGCAACTAGACCTGAGTGCCGCAGCTCAGCAACAAAAACTCAGCAACAGTTTAGTAACAACAGTATTAACAGCCTCAACTCCGGTGAGCCGATTCGGCCGTTCTCTCTCTCTCTCTCTCTCTCTCCCTCTCTCTCGCGAACACTAGCAGTCCCGGAATGCGCCATTGTTGCGACATGGTGTGCAGTTCTTGCGGCCACGCGCAGTATTTGACGTTTTCATCACAGACTTTTCTCGGGGCAGCCGTCGCAGCGGCCCATTAGAGCGCGCTGCAATTCGGTATTCTCGGGTGAATCGTGACAGCGAAGCAATTATCGGGTTATCTGTTAGTTCGTAGGGCAGGGTAAATTTTTTATGTGGATAATGTCACCAAATAATAACATAATTGTTATTTTTTTATACGATGCAGAAGATACCATATTATATCAAGTAACTTGTACATACCGCGCCGCAAATAGCATAGAGCTCCGGTTTCAGCATAATTTTATTAATAAAATAATAACTTTAATTACTCGCTACTACTTTATATTATTTCCACTTCAAACCATTTCTTCCCAAATTTTACTTCGATTATATTCTCATTCTGTCTCACGTTTTTGCTTTGCACAACACTATACTCTTTCGGATCACATTTCCGCAGAACCAAAATATACTTATTTTCCGCCATAGCCAAAGAAAATACAATTGCCAACTAACCGCTTCACTATCAGCAATTTGGTTATAAAAATTGAATAGTTGCTAAGACATTGATTTGTTCAAATTTTCCCAACAACAAAAGAAAAAATAAGGATATTTTTCAATATGATTAAATTAAATAGCATAGTATATTTAACGCTATGTAGCATAAATTTTCGATTTAATGATCTTTCGAATGAAAAATATTTCATTCTGATAAAAGTCGCTAAACACTGTCAAAAATGCCATCGAAATCGCATACTTACGAGTGCTCGGCCGGGCGGCTTTCTCCCACTCTTCTCCGATTAATGTCAAAGGACTTTCCAAGCATCGGCAAAAGTTTTACAGCCTCTTTTCACTATGATTATCGAAATGAAATAGATGTCATTCCGGTAAAAGTGGCAAAAAATTGCCAAAATCGACATCGAAGGCGCGTACTCACGAGTACGCGGCTGCGCGGCTTTCTCCCTCTCCTCTCCGGTTAATGTTAGAGGCTTTTCCAAGCGTCGGAAAAAGATTCGCGAACACATCTTATCGTGACCTTTTGAATGAAAAAGGTTACATTTGAATAAAAGTGGCAAAACATTGCCAAGATTGACATCGAAGTCGCGTACTTTCGTACGCTTGTGCGCGCGTCTTTCACTCAATAAGCAATAATTGAAAATAAAAAGTCTTAGTATTAAATTTTTACTTAAATGCTCATTATTTGTATTTCTAATAATAACTAAAAGAGTCACTTTTCTATTGATTAGAAAAATTCCTTTAAATTTATATATTTGTTATAAAGTTAAAAAAAAAATAAATTATAAGACATTATTAGACGGTTTATTCTAAAAAAATGGCGTCTTTACAAGGTGGTTGACGATGCACTGCTAAACAACCAATGATATTTTGCAATGTTAGTTACCGCGTCGTCTCAATCACCGTTTCGGTTGCTACGGCCGACTGGAGGGGAAAACAACGAAAGAGGAGAAATTTGGTAGTCGACCGAAACAGCGCTCTGATTGGTCGAAATTATTAATTATTGAAATTAATTTTATCGGAAAGAATTGATGATAAAAATTTTTTGAAAACGGCAATCGATTCAGAAAATTTTTTTTATAGCCCATTTCCGGGAACTATAATCGTCCTGAATCACCCTGTATATAGTTTATGTATTGTCTTACGTTTTTAAATTATCAGACAAAAAATTACTGGTGCTAAAACTTGATTACGTAAGTGAGTGCAACATTTAAAAATCATCAAATACTATACATAGCATAATAGTTATGAGTCATACTGTATCATTTATTGAAGTTTCAAAAAATCTACCAAATATCACTTATTACATGTGCATTGGAGAAAAAAAATATTTTTTCTGATCAATAGCCATTTTTTTCCGTTTATTTTAAGGTATTTTAGCGTTTTTCTTTAAATTTATTTGCTCTGCAGTAGAGCAAAGTTGATGACAGTCTCGTATCAAGTAAAAACAATTAAATATTATAAAAATTATATATCACATATTTGGATCTAATAATTTTTATTTGTGGAGTAATTAAAACTACTATTATCCTAAAAATTTATTACTTTAGTCTTATCACGACCTTCAACGTGAATTACCATTTCATCTATCCAATTATCGTATTTGGCATAGAATCAGTGGTTTATATCCTTACTTTTCTCTAAAACCAATATTTGGAGTATTTATTAATTAGATAATTATATCGTGTTAAAAGATAGCTTATACTTTCATTATGGAGCAAAGACCTCTGTCTTGGATCGTCAGATGCCATGTTTCATCTACAATGACTTATATCCCCCGCGTATTTTACGATTATTAAATAATTACGACGATGAAAAAGTAGATATTACTATTCGCGTTCAGCGCGAATTAAACTATCCTGATGCCGAAATCTTGAATAAGTCTCATATACGCATTGGTTCGTCGAAATATAGAGTCAATACGAGATTCACCACATTTACGTTTGAATGTTTAAAAAAAAATCATCAAATCAAAATTTTTTATGCAATATCGTGAACCCTAACATGCACCGACTTAGTGTTAATGGTAGAGTCAAGATATATGTAGATACGAATATCTTTGTTCCTGATACTTCACGGGCTTGTTCACATGATCTAAATGATACGGGGTTCCTGTCGAGTCAGGCTTATGATGAATTACGATTTCTCAATAGATTTTTGGTCCTAAATGAACTAGAAGTTAATCGATTTTTCAATAAATCAAGAGAATTGGTCTCCAAATATCAGAAAAAATCCATCGAACCAGAAACATCTGATACTGTTTTCAAATACCTTACTGCTTTGACAAAAACAGAATTTGACGACTTATATGATGATTGTGATCTAGTTGCTGAAAAGGACTATAATCGTAAAGTTACAAAAAAGCATCTATTCATATTTTTGTGGAAACTATGACATGCCTGCTCAAATAAATGTTTGAAAGTTATTTTTATATATGAAAGTAGACTGTTTGTAAGTTAAATCATAAGTGTTTTTCCACAATCACTTATTAAAAGGTTCGTGCCAGCAAATATTGGGTTGCGATCAATTACGCGTCAAAAATTCATTACGGTACATGTAACACCTTTTTCCAATGCCTTGTATAATGATACATCGGAAGTATTGAAATCAATAGTCGCCGTTGATGGGATTTACAGTTTTATTAAGACGTCAGAAATCTGTAGGTCATTACGTCAAATTTATTCTGTTCACAAAGGCCGTCATCTCATTAAACCTGTTCTAGTAGTAGCACCAAATGGTTATATTTTAGATGTTCACGATCCGTATTTTACTGATTCGACAAATAATGATGCTTCGCTCCTAATGAATGAATTTGAAAAATATATAAATGAAATCCATGCATGGTTTCAGGATAGCGATATTTCTATTGTAGACCGTGGTTATTGAGATTCAGTACCGTTACTTAAGAATGAAAGATACATTGTAAAAATGCTACCTTTCCTTGAAAAAAATCAGAAACAACTTCCTGTCCAATTAGTGAACTTTGTTCATAGTATTACAATGCAGCGAAGGGTAGTCGAAGCTCGGGGTCATATCAAAATGTTTCGCTTATTGGATGGGATTATCTCAAGAGCTCACGTTTTGCATTTCAAAAAGTTATATTTAATTGCTAGGGCTCTCATAAATAAATATGGTAGACACTTATTGATGTCCTAATGCTTTACAAGATAGAGTAGAAAAGAAGAATTGGGCAAGGCGAAGACTATATAGGAGGAAATGAAACAAGCTGATATCCCAGAGTTTCCTCAATTTGATCTTACAAATCTCCATCATATAACTCTAGGTAATTATCAAATTTAACTCACCCCCTCATACATACAAGATTATTTAGATCATAAAAGTACTGATATTTTTCAATTTTACAGACATACGTATGAGCCAGGATATTTGAGATTTATAATCTTCTCAAGATTCAGGAATGCAACTCGATATCAGTTGTGTAGATGGTTTGCAGTAAACAATAATGATCTACCAGCGATGGAATTAGAAGAAGGGACAATATTAGGTTACTTTTATACTTGTAAATCTGGTGCTTGAACAGTGGGTTGCTGTGTCCATATTGCCATCGTTTTGTGGTTTTTAGGACATGCTCGTCATCAGCAGCAAATAAAATATCCAAGTAGAGATTCGTTAGAATACAAACAGGATGTTGGTAACAGTAATGAAAACGATAATAACTACAGAATATTTGAGGTTGAAGTTCACTAATGATAAGATATATAAAGCAGAATCAGGAAAAATCATTATTAGAAAATAAGACTAAGACATTTCAATGGACTAATTGACATACCTTGAAAGACAGATAATATTTCTGAATGACAGGCACTGATAGACACTGACAGACTGAGTGACTGATAGACTGAAAAACTTACTTAAAACAGACTGATGACAAACTGACAGACTAATAGTCGACGGAGTTCAAGTCCGACGGAACTATCTCCACGTGGTGAACTCTAAGTTATGCTAATGCCAGCGGCTTGGCAGAAATAATATTTCAGAGAAATAACTTACACAGACGAATCAGCCTTGCATTTTGAAAATATGAACACAAAAGCGATCAAAACAGGTTGTTACGTTTTTTAGTTTCTAATTAAACTCTGACGTTTTTTGTAGATTGTCAAGTTGATCATTACTTTATGTAAGGCTAAAAATAAAGTTACTATTAAGTATTGTAGTAGTTCATTGCAGTCTTGAAAAATTGGCCATGATTCGAAATTAATAATGGACTCTAAGACCAGATAAATATTCTCCAACTGATTAGTAAGAAATCATGGATAATATAGTTTCTGATGATAATTGTATTTCTTTATCAGGAAATCGCTCATGATACGTATACTAAAATTAATGATTAACTAGAATGATATTCTTCATTATTCTGAAGCTTCTTTAATGAGCTGTTGAAAGCGGAAAAGTAAAGAACTATTTATAATAACTAACCAAAATACTTAAAAACATATGATGGAAAATGTTACGCTCAATATTGTCAGTCTAATGAAGCTTTTTATTTTTCTGAAACTAAAAACATACGATAGAACGTGTGGCATTTGTGATGCCCCTAACATAACTTTAATGAATTTCTTCATTCTTCTGAATGTCTTCAGCATGCTTCTGATGTTTGAAAAGTATTTCTAAAGCCCAATTCGTATTCAAAATACCCAAAAACATAAAGTAACATGTGTCGCTTCGCGATATACTTACATTCAGCTAAGTTTTTCATTATTCTGAAGCTTTTTCAGTAAAAGTTACTGAAGGCTGAAGGATAATGGAATACTATTTACCCGTATCGATCTGTTACCTTTAAAGACAAGTAAGCTCTGAATGCATAATATATATATTATTTTATTTCAACTTTTGTTACATTTTGCTTTACATTTCCTACTTTATTATTTGTGTCTCATGTCCAGTTTGTGTAGTTGCTAATGTATGTGTTTTGTGTGCGTATGTAGAGGTGTCTGCAAATCTTGTGTCTCTATCTTCTTTGTCTGTCTGTTCAGCTTTTCTTCCCATTTTTCAGTTGCTTAATCTTTTCTCCCTCTCTCTCTCTTCCATATCTGCCTTTTCCACTCTTCTGTTTCTCCCTTTCTAGCTTATTTTCTTTTCGACTTCTTCCTTTGCTACTTTCTTTTGCCTTTTCACCTTTGCCTATCTTTTGCTTTTGTTGTCTTTCTTGCTAATCATCTCACATGTCTTTCTCCTTATTAGGGCTTTGACACCTTTTTCTCATTTCCTATTGCTCCCTCTACCTTACATTTCCTCAGCCTCACTTATTTTTCTTAGTGTCTTATAATTTTGTCTACTTGTTTTCCTTTTTCTTTCTCTTCTTCGCTTCTTCTTTTCCATTTTTGCTCCATCATCCAATACCTGCTTCCTCTCGCTTGTATAGTTGCTAGTACGTGTGTTTTGTGTGTGTGTGTATGTGTATGTTTGCGTGTTTTTTGTATATGTGTGCGTATGTAGGGTGTGTCAGCGAGTCTTATGTTTCTGTCTTCTGTTCCCATGTGTTCTGTCTTCTTTACCACTTTTCCGTCTACCTTTCTTTTCCTCAGCCTCACTTGTTTTTCTTGTAAAATCGTCTTCTTGTTTTTCTTTTTCTTTCTCCTCTTCGTTTCTTTTCCATTTTAGCTCCATCATCCACGCTATCTTTTCTTAGCTTCATATTATTATTTTTTCCCATTTTTCCCTTTCCTTTTTGCTTTTTCCACATTTTTCTACTATGTGCTTCCAATTTTCTTCCTCTTTCATACGCATTCTGCATCTCTTATTTTCTTCTTTTTCCCGATATCCGCTTTCTCTCGTTTCATTACCTAACCCAAACCTTTTCCTTATTTGTAGGCCTTTTATTCTTCCCTCTCCTTGAATTTTCTTTAATCTATACTTTTACATTTCTTCTTTCAGTTCTTTCCACTCCTTTATGTATCTTGAACTTTTCTAGCTTTTCTTCTAGTTCTTTTTCTTCTCTTTTCTTTAACTCTTCTCTTACTTCTTCTCAAAACTCTTCTCTCATTTCGTCTCCCTCTTCCCTCTGTCTGTATATTTTACTTTTTTTTAGCCTTTCCTCTTTCTCCTCCTTACCCTTTTTATCTTTTTCAATTCTTTCCCTTTTCTTTAATTCTCTCCATGCTTCTTTTTTTAATGAGCCATCTCTTTCTTCTCTTATTTTGTTTTCATACCTCATTGTTATTTTTAATGCTGTTTCTTTCATTTCTTGTCTTCCTGTTTCCCATCGTATTAGGTAACTTGGCGTGTTTCTATCTAATCCCAATACCCACTTTATGTATTTTAGTTGTAATCTCTCTATATCTTCATATCTCTTACATCCCCAGATTTCTGCTCCATACATAATCACGCTTTTCGCCGGTGCGTCGAACAGGTTCATCCTTAACTCCCACTTTTCTCTAAATAGCTTTTCTCCTAGCCCCCATAGTCTTCCGATCCCATATTTATTTTCCCTTCTACCTTCTTTATCTGCTTTTTATTTCCGTTATTTCTGCTTATCATATATCCCAAGTAGTTGTACTCTTTAACCATCTCTATCTTCTTACCTTCCCATTCGAATTCTTCTTCATTCCCCCTTCCTCGTGCATTTCATCATCTTTGATTTTCCTACATTTAGCTCTAATCCCCTTTCTTCCAGGTATCTTTTTAATTTTTTCAGCATCGCCTTCATTCTACTTTTACTCTTTGCCATCATCACTATAACATCTGCATATCCGAATGTCCATATTTTCTTCCTTCCTATCACTACCCCTCCTTCTTGCACCTGTTTGATCTTGACTTCCAGGTCGGCGAAGGCAAGATTAAATAGCGTGGTGCTCAAAGGGCATAATCTATCGTTGACATTCCTCTCGCTCCTATATATGTTTTTTCTCCCAATTTATCTCCTTCTTTTCTCCCATTCATTATCAATAAACCTATTACTCCTAACCATTTTATCATTTCTTCTCCCTCTGCGTTTAACACTTTGTCCTTGGCCTTTATTTCTTCTAGGTTTTCTTCTGTCTCCCATTCTCTCCCTTTATTTCCTGTTCTTGCATTGAAGTCTCCTCCTATAATTACTGTTTTTCCTTTGTTTTTCTCAATCTCTTCGCTTAGGTATTAATAGTCTTCTTTTTTCTCATGTTGCATATACACCGTTGGTATCATGTATTTCCTCCATCCGATCTTTATCTCTCCCGCTATTACGTCACATGTTCTTTCTTTCTTCCATTCAACCTTACTCATCTCTTTCCTCTCTCTTATCGCCATTATTCCTCCTCCTATTTCTCTCCCTCTTTTTCCTTCCCTTCTTGAGTCTCTCCAATCTTTGTTATACCCTTTCAATTGCTTCTCCACCGCCGTTTCTGTCCCTTGCCTCTTCACCCAAGTTTCCGTTAGCCCTATTATATCGAATTCCCTAACATATTTCCAGTCGTCTTCCTCCATGCTCCTTATCCCCGCCACGTTCCAGAATAGTATCTTTACTGCCTCTCCTCTCTTTCTCTCCTTCCCCTCTCTCTCTTCCTCTCTCTCTCTCTCTCTCTCTATTGTTTTCCCTATTGTTTTCGAAACCCTACCGCCCTTTTTTCTACCATTTTTCCCTCCCTCTCGCTCCATCACCATTCTTCTTCCTTTGACTTCACCCCGTTATGCCACATCTTTACCTCTTTACCTTTACTTTTTATTTCTCTCGCATACCTTCTTACTTCTTCTCTTATCTTCCTCTGCTTCCACATCCAGTCCTGATCTATGTAGATCTTTTCCTGTCCGAGCTTTATTTTCCTCTTCATGATTCCTTCTTTTTGTCTCCATGGTGCGCATCTAAGTTGTCACATCTTTTTACCTCTTTCTCCCCGATCCTCCCTCCCCGCTTTCTCTCTTACTCTTCTCAGATTCACTATCTCCCCTTTCATTTCTAGTTTCTCCCTTAACCAATTCTCTGCTTCTCTCTTCCTTTCCCATCTTAACCCCCCCCCTCTAAGTCTGTCACAATTATATTGTTTATCCTGCTTTCTTTATCTATTTTGTCTCTCATATACTCTATTTCATCCTTATTGCTTACTTCTGTTGCTCTTTGCTCCTTGTTTCTTCTTTCCATACTTTCTTTTAGTTTCACACACTCTTCTTCCAACTATGTCATCCTCTCTCCCCTTTTTCCTGCAGTTTCTTTTCTCTAAGTTCTGCTTTTTTCCTTTTTTCCTTCATCTCTTTTTTCCTTTGTTCTCTCTCTCTCTTGTTCTCTCCTGACTTTTCCTACTTCTTTCTCCCATCTTTTCTCTCTTCTTTTCCCCTCTGCCTCCATTCTTTCCATTTTCTCTATTATTTCTTTAAACGTTTCTGTCCTTTCTTTCCTTTCTTCCTCCCTTGCTTCTCTTATTTCTCCTTTAATATTCTCCTTCAGCCCTTCTCCGCTCTCTCACCCCCTCACCCCCTTTACTCCTTTCTTCTTTTCCTCCTCTATGCCTTTCTTATCAATCCTTCTATCCTTATCTCTCATTTTTCCTGCTATCACAAACATTTCTTTCACTAACCCGTACGCCTTAATTCGCCTCTTTTATTCTGCGCGTGATCTCACCTTAATTCGCTATCTTACCTTTTCTGTCTCCGCCTTTACCTCTTACCGCCCCTCTTCTCTACCTGCCTTTGCCGCTTCCTGATTTTCTCTCTTAACCTCAACTTTTCTCTTTTCTTTTTTCCTCTCTCTCTGCTTTTTCTTATTCTTCTCCAAACCTCTCTCTCTCTCTCTCTCTCTCTACTCCACCTTCTTTCCACCTCTATCTCTCGCTTCAAACACTTTTTCTCTCTAACTTTCTCACCAAAACTCGCACTCACAACCAATACACGTCCACATCCCTCCACGAGTCGAAACCTACTCCCTCTGAATGCATAATATATTATTTGAAAAAAATTTAGAAAAAGTAAACTTAAAAACTTAAAAATTAAATGAGAAAGATCTCATGGCACTTTTTTTTTATTTGACCTTGAGATAACCTTGAGGTTCACTCAGAACAACTAAAGGGAAGTCGTATTTGGATTCAGTTATAGAAAATATTGAAGACAGTTTCTGGTATAGCGGAAAATAGAATCTTAGTGATGGTGTCCGCGTAGCAGTTTCTAACTTTTCAAACTACTCATGTCTTCAATTGATGATAAAAATTACTTTATATATCAAGATCCTGAAGACTTGGGGTTTAGCGACCATGGATACTTTTGATCAGTGGGTCAAAATATATAACGTATTTTGATATATATGTATAAAATACATAACATTTCAGAATCAACTAATTGAACGAAAACGGATTTCCGTGAATTAATTAAACGGATTTCCATAAGATTTCAGCGGTGTCCTTTTGCAAGAAAAACGACACTGGTTGCCAAGAGTCGTCCGAGCGCTGCTTGAGGGTTGCTCCCATTTTTGTATCCAAATCATCGCTTATTATGCGTATTTCAGCGTGCTCGTCTCGAAATTCTATGAATCAGGCTAAAAAAACCGTCCTTGCTCTTGGTGAAAGCTTTTTCGTCTTCTGGTGTCCAAAAGACTTGATCTTTGTCCTTCTTTTTGGCACCATTCAGAAATTTAGTTCAAGACGCTGAGTTTCTACTGCATGTGCTAGCAGACGTGTATAGCTGTTGCCAAGTCCTGAAAATCGACGAAGACCGTTGATGATCTTTGGCAGAGGGAAATTAATGACTGTCTTTACCTTCTTCGGGTTTGACTTGAATGCTTATTAGATGCATGATTAGATGGTTTAGGAAGATAAGTTCCAAGACTTCGAGACTGCATTTCTCGAGATTGACCTGCATCTCAAGCTCGTTAAGTTGTTATATAACTGTTTCCAGGTACTTTCTATGTTCTTTTTCTGAAGTTGAAGCAAGGAGTATGTCGTCAATGTAGACGAAAACAAAGTTGATATTTCCCAGTGTTGAATTGATGTAGCGCTGAAAGATTTGTGATACATTACGAAGACCAAAAGTCATTACTGGAAATTCGTAAAGTTCAAAAAGTGTGATAACTGCTGTCTTCGGATGTTCTTTGGTGCAACAGAAATTTGATAATAGGCGAAACAAATGTTTTTTCGATACAGAAATGCCATGCAGTCAAGTATGTATGGCACTAGGTAAAGGTCTGGTATAGTGACGCGGTTCAGTTTGCGATAATTTCTGCAAGAGCGTACCTTATTTTCCTCTTTATTGAGACCCATGCGCAGAGAACTGGCCTAATTACTGTCGGAAGGACGGCAAATGCTTTGTTCGCACATACGTCAAAAATTCTTACTGAGCAAGTTTCAGTTTGGCTAGTGCGAGAGGCCTGACTCTCTGTGCTATACAAGGTCCTGTGATAAGGATATGGTGAAAAACTCCCCATGTTTTTGTCGATCTAAATTGATCTGGTTCAAAAACTTTAAGGTATGTGTTGGTAATGGTCACGTACTTATGATTAGACATCAGCAATCAAATCTACGTTGATTGTACCAATCTACCAAAAGCAGGAGTGAAGGTGCATGTGTTTCCATCAATCAGTTTCCTTATTTTGAAATCTGGGAGTAAATGGTATTTTGAAAAGTGGTCTGCATCGATTATTGAGAGTGTGGAATATCAGCTAAAGTGAAATTCTAGTTTAGTCTGTATGGCAGGATAACGTCAAGTTGGCGTGGGATTACGCCATAAATGTCAATGAACGTACCATTTAATGCGTAGAGTTTAAGTTCTGTTGGTTTAGTTTGGCAACTTTGTGGGCTTAGGAATTACCGAAATGTCTGTTCTGGTGTCGATCAAGAAGATCTCGCCTGAGATCTTGTCCTTGACGTGGAGACTTATGGTAATGAATGGCTAGCTATCAGTCTGAGCAGTTTTCCTGTTTTTAAATGTAGTCAGAATTCTTGACGACGTAACTCTCGCCTACGCCACGTTTCTAGACGCAAACGGAAATGCATTACTTGGCTCTTGTTTGAAATTTTCAGTGATACCAGCAGCGTTATGTATTGTTATCGCTCGTACTGAATTTCGATCTAATTGCAAGAACGTGAATTGTTTAGCCAGTTCCTATTGTTCGAAGGGTTTTGTTTTGAGTTGTTGTCCAACGACTTTTGTGATGCAACCAAAATCTTATCCAACTTCTCTTCCAAGACGGTTGAACGTTGAGCAGTTACTTTTAAAGCGTCGATATTATTGCGTTGATTTGCCATCTCGAAAGCCAAATCAGCTGTTTCGACGACTTTATCGTTGCCTCTGCAGTTCCAAATCATTGTCTGGATTTTGACCGGCAGACACTTCTTCCAATCGAAGATTATGGTATCATCAGGAACTTGTCCTTGAGCGTTTCTTTTCATGTCTGCTAAGAAGTCTGATGACCTTTTTGATCCTATTTCCATTCCTTTGAAGAGTCTGTCAAGCTTCTTTTGTAACGATTCTGAATATTGTCCGGTTAGAATTTTCTTGATGCTCTCATACTTCTGGCTCCTAACCAGCGTGTTAAACTTATACTGAATGTCCTGATGGATGTCTTGGCTCAAATATCTTTCTACGAAATTGAACCTTGCTTTATCGTTATTAGCTGTGAATAGATCCTCTAGTTATTTGAACTAGCCTACTGGATCGTGTTTCTAGAAAGGTCAGAATTTTGAGTACTTGGTAATGATAAATAGAGTTATGAGGTTATTTCCTAGTTTTAACACGATGGTTTCTGCCGACTAATAGGTCACCATGGTACTGGCGGTTTAGCTAAGAAACTAAGAAGGATTAAGAGGAAATAAGGGCACCAGGCACTTCTATGTCTAGGTATCAGTATTACTCGAATTACTTAGTCCCCGGAGGGGTGCCACGCCATATAATTATTCAGATCAAATAATTAAATTCTAAATAATGAATTTGGTGGACGCGAAGTGCTAAGGCCAAGGTCGGCTTCGAATGATAGAAAGTTGAGCGTAATCAAGGTCGCGGTTACTCCGATAGCAAATAGTCGGATTAACTTGTTTTCTTCAACTTTCCTTAGTCTACTGTCCTTCGCGGGGATTATGACGCGCTTAGTAGGGTAAATATAGGAGAGGAAGGTGAAGAGTAGGAAACTATGATGTTTACACGGTGATAAATTTAGATATAAAAGTTGAGCCTTTTATTGACCAATTCAAAATGTGTAATTGTTAGTGTGGAATTTACAAAATAAAAATTATGTAAAGTGTAGCGTGTTGTATGAGTGTGTTGGTTCGGCACTTAAAATTAATAACAATGATTAAGTTGCGAAGTTGTTTATAATACGCTAATGAGAAATTACAAAAAAAATGATAATTTTAAATAAGTAATAAAATTAATACTAGAGTCGCGTAAGCGCTAATCAGTACTCCACATTGCTTTTACGTTAACATTGAAATTCAATTGAAAAATTAAGGCTGGCTGAATTACAAATCTTGTGGTACTCACTCTAGGGTAATGGAGGTGTAATTCCGAGTTTATAATAGAATCTCAGTCTCCCAGGGCTTTCAGTAATTAAATATAATTTTCTACAAATGTCGCGGCAATTCCACAGGCAATTATTAATTATGAAAATTATTCTGACAGCCCAATAAATCCTGGATAGTTATTTTACAGTTTATAAATATTAATTACAATGAACACGAGCGAGCTATGATGCTAACACCTTAATTTTAATTTACAAAATTGCAACAATAAATTAATTATAAAAACTCAGAAAATTGATAGCTGGAACCAGACGTCCAGTCTATCGTAAAGCCATCGGCACATTCTCGGCCTTCCCTCTCTTATCATTTTCTCCTATCCGTAGATCTTAGCAGTATAAATTCGAAGTAGCGAGATTTTATTAATTAGCGCTGTCCTTTTTTTATTTAATTTGGCTATTAGTCTATCTCTCACTAGGCCTCGTCAAAGTAAGTGCGATGCGCCCTCCTTGTCTAATTTATTAATCTATCTCTTTCTAATTCGTTTGCATTAGACTATACAGGTGGGCGTGGCTAGCGCAGCATACGCTTGCATATGAATAAGTTAGCTAGGAAATACTTCGATTTATATTTCAAATATCGTGTAATTTTTATTTTCGTTTATTTTATGCGATAATTATTTTCTTCGCATTTCGGCAAGACTTCATGTTGTTGAATTTATCCATTTTCTGCGTAGATGATGTTGCTATTGGCATAAGACAGTGATAATTCGAGGAATGGTCGATAGTATTAGTTTTTATTAATTATTAATAATGCTGGTGCTAATAGTGTTACAGCATATGAAAAAAAATAAAAATAAAATTATTTTAGTATTGTTAATAATTTTCTAATTTTTGACGCTTATGCAATCCGGAGTACGGAGAGTAGTCGTTGGCTTTCTAAGTAGTTTAAATTAATTTAATAATTAATTTATTAATCAATAAATTTTAAATAATCAAAACAGCCCGTTACAAGTTCCAGTATCCCTATTGACGGGTTCCGGCAGGTAAAATAACAAATTAGGCTCAGTGTCGAAATCGTTGAAGTTGCTGGTGACTTGAAACCTATTTGTGCCGTTGTTGACATTGAACGGTCGATCCTGAGCATTCACGCTAGAATTGGTTGATATCGATGCCGTTAACTATGGCGTAATGCTCTACTTTGTCGTAGAAGCATGATTAATCAGTAGAAGATTTATTTTGGAAAGGGAGATTCTTTTGTCCGTGTAATTCTTCTGCTCGGAAAGAATACTGACCAGCATGATCTCTAGCGAGTCACTAACATTTTTAAACATCTGACTGATTCTCTTCTGAATTCGTTTTTCTTGCCCTCTAAGCTCTTCTTTAAAGATACGATGATGCTTTCTGTGTTGCTGGGTATCCTCGTACTCATATGATTATTTTCCAAATCTTAAACTTGTCCTTCAGGCTTTTCTCTGCGTTTTGGTCCTTTCGATTCGCATTTGAGTTTAACGGTGTTATACCTGTGACCAATGACCAAGTGAAAATGGAAACTGTTGTCGATCGTGTTCATTGACTGTTTGTTTCATCAGTGCCTAAACTTTCTTTTAATTTTCAGTTGCACATTCTATCGCTCCCTGTGTTCCATTAGATACCAAGTAATGGAAATTAACTGGGTGTGGTCGCGGTTGTAGTTGACGTATTGATTGTGGGTGCAGTGGTGGTGGTTGCTGTTTATATTGTTCTCACAAGTCATTATCTTGCCCTGCGGCCATGTTTGCCTCATGATTTCGAGATTCTTGCGGATTTGCTGCTATGAAATTGTTTCCTTCTCATGATTCAAGTCTTCTTTTAAGCAGAGAGTGACTGACGACCATTGCCTGACTTCTTAAAGTTGCTTGGAGTTTAGGTTTGAGAAGGTAGGAAACTTTTAATATCCGTTTACCCGATCTAAGCCGTAAATTGGGACTTAACACGCTCTTTCGCAATGCAAAGTTCGTTCTAGCGATGTGTTGCAATAAGACGTACAAAATTCATGAATGACTAAAATGTGCTTACAGATACGTACAACTACAAGGTACTGTCTATTGCAACTGCGATAGCCAGAGTGTATGTTACCCCTTGCGTGTGAAGATTATTTCGGGGAGAAAGGTCAGAACAGGATTGACTTGGCGGTGCTCGTATGGAATGTCGAGTGCTCGCGTAAGTCCTCTTTGAATGTACAATTTTCAGATATGAAAATACACTACCAAGTAACGCAACACAACGTATTAAGATTAATTTGATTACTAGATTGCAAAATGCCAACAAAGAAATGAAATTAGAACTTACGGAAATGTACAGCAATTATAATAAAATTCAAAAGCTGAATGAAGGACAGGTTAAGGCGAAAAAAAAGTAAGAAGAAAGACAGAACAGGAAAGTTTTGAATAGTTTTGAGAAAAGAAATAATATAGGAGATGAAAACCAGTAATATGATAGGGATTCACATTCACAATGAATAGGAATGATCATATTGTGTATTATATAAGGAAACCTTTGATTAAATATACGAATTGTGTAATAAAAAATAGAAACATAATTTTTGATAATAAGGGCCCTTCCTACCCCTCCATAGATAAATTAACGAATGGGACAATCTTTGCTCCATAGTTTCGGCATGAATATAGATTAAAGTGATTCTAAAAAAATATATGTTGATAAATTTTGTCAATAAAAGTAAGATGAATTTGTTTTGGATGATTCGGTCCGCAGATTGTTTAACAATTTAAACAAGCCTCAGATTATATTTTGTTGAACGTTAGTTGATGACGAGCTAATTATCATTTTTATTTGATTGAGTTCCATATTTTTTAAATAATTTACTATTGATTGAATATACGTTATATACAAATCTCAAACAATGACTGAAAAAAGCGCACATGAATGAGCTATCAAAAAAAGCACGCAAACAAGTACTAACGACCTTGGTCTAGGCGTCGTGGGTTATCTCGGAAAAAAAGTTCAAACAATTGTACGTACTGCCATGTTTATGTTTATTTAAAATTTGAAAAATCCTATTTTTGACTGATTTTACTTGAAAGAAAATGTATATTACAGGCGATCTCGCAGAGCTTCTAAAAACAAAGAGAAATACGAAGATTCTAATATTTATGGTCCGCAATGTGAAAAACCAGATCTTGATGCAAAAGAATATACTGCTCGATACCATTTCATTCAGTCAAAGCCAATCGACAGACAGAATAAGAGGAATGATATTGAACGTGACAAAAGAGGTCAGTGTAACAATCAAATGTGGTTTGATAAAAAAAATACATGCTAACAGCTTCAAAATTAAAAAAACCTTATTCAGGGCGATAATCAACTTCATGTGCTAATTTAGTTAAACAAATCCTTTATCTGAGTAAAAAATTGACTCCAGCTCAAGCATATGGTGTTTCGGTGGAAAAAAAGCAAAGTTATCCTATGAAAGAATTTACAATATGAAAGTACAAGATTGTGGTCTCTTCATTGGTTCAAAAATTCCCTATTTAGGAGCAACTCAAGCTGGCCTGATAGGAAGTAATGGTCTTTTAATCAAGTATCCGTATAATGTAAAAAATATAACCATTGAAAAAGGACTCGGACTGAAAAAGAAAAATTATTGAAAAATCTGTTAGAAACCAAAACAAGCAAGTCAGAAAAAGGAAAATATTTCAGTACCTGAGTCATTTGATCTAAAAAGGAATCATGAATATTTTTATCAAATACAGGGCCAAATTCACATTGCTATTGAAGAATATTGTGATTTATTTCTATGGACTCCATTGAGTTCAAAAACAATAAGAGTTGAAAAAGACGATAAGTTTTGGGAAAATAATTTGCTACCATTTTTGACTCAATTTTATAAAGAACTTTTATTACCACAGCTTGTTGACAGAGTGAAAAGAAAAATGCCTATTCGTGAACACCAGTTAGCTTCAACTGGCCACATCAAGAAGGAAAAAAACTTGAAAAGAAAACTCGAACCTGAAACATACAAGAAAAATTTACTTGAAAATGGATTATTTGATGATCAGTTACATTACGAGGGTCGTTTGAAAAGTCCGTACAGAGTCAGAGAGATGGCGCTACTAGTGCGTATCAAGGTTATTTTCAGTTAGTGGCATATCTTGGAAGAGTACACACCAAGTTTCAGCCAGATCGGCCAATTACTTTGCGTTTTACATTCGTTTCATCAATCAAAGAAATCGAGTGGATGTAAAAAAATGGACGAAAAAGAATTTCGTGTATTGATTAAACATTACTTTTTCAAAGGCAAAACGCCTCAGGAGATTAAACAGAAGCTTGATAAACATTATGGTGATTGTGCACCTTCGATTAGAATGGTTTATAAGTGGTTTCAAAATTTTCGGAGTGGCCATATGAGCACAAAAGACGCTGAACGTTCTGGACGCCCTGTTGAGGTTACCACTTCAGAAATTATTGATAAAATCCATGATATGGCGATGGCTGACAGAAGAGTGAAGGTGCGTGAGATTGCTAGTACTGTAGGCATTTCGAGCGAACGGGTACATAATATTTTGCACCAACATTTGGACATGAAAAAGCTATCCGCTAGATGGGTGCCGCGATTGCTCACGATTGACCAAAAACGAGATTGTGTGTTGCAAGAATGGTTTGCAGCTGTTCCAGCAAAATCCGCAAGACTTTAAGCGTCGTTTCATCACTGTGGATGAAACATGGATACATCACTACACTCCTGAGACCAAAGAACAGTCTAAACAATGGGTTATCAATGGGGAACCTGCTCCGAAAAAGGCGAAGACAATTCCTTCGGCCGGGAAGGTTATGGCGACTGTCTTTTAGGATTCGCAAGAAATAATCTTCATCGACTATCTGGAAAAGGGCAAAACCATTACAGGCGAATATTATTCATCGTTATTGGATCGTTTGAAAGCCGAGTTGCTAGAGAAACGTCCACGATTGGCCCACAAAAAAGTCCTCTTCCACCACGACAATGCGCCAGCTCACGCCTCAGCAGTTATGGCCGCAAAACTGATGGCGATAGGGTTCCAACTCGTTTCACATCCCCCCTACTTTGCAGACTTAGCTCCGTCGGACTATTATTTGTTCCCTGATATGAAAAAATGGCTGGTGGGGAAAAGATTTTATTCAAACGAGGAGGTGATTGCAGAAACGAATGCCTATTTTACAGACTTGGACAAATCCTATTATTTGGAAGGGATTAACAAACTAGAGCAGCGTTGGATGAAGTGTATAAGCCTAAAAGGAGACTATGTTGAAAAATAAAAAAGATTTATTAAAAAAAATCAAGCAGTTCTTATTTTTGCACGAACTTTTCAAACGACCCTCGTATATGCAAGATACTCTAGCAGTTGTCACTATAGATCAATATAACTGTAATGAGATTGAATTTCTCTGTGGTTTCTCTAACAAGGTTTTATGATCAAAAGAATTTTCTACTCTCAAAGAAAATGAATGGTTGTGTGGAGATATTATAGATGTAATGATGATGATTAGTTGGAAGAGAACATTGAAATCCAAAAACATTGTTTCCATCTCAACTGCAATGACAAATTTCATTTTTGGATACATGCGTAACACGAAGAAATCTGTAAACTAGCATATGTAGAATTGAAAATGGAACTTTACTGGCAGAAATTATCTTCCGTACTGTTATTCTGGGCATTGGTATCTTGTTATACTTAATATTAAGCAAAAAAAATTCTACCACATTGATCCAAGAGAGAATATAAGGTAAAGTATAGAAAAGGTATGATAACAATAAGGTTTTGAATGTTTTAAAAAGTATTTGAAGGAGTGTGAATCTCACAAAAAAAAAAGTTGTGTGAAATAGAATGGACGTTCTCAAAGTTCGATGATCAGAGACCAAAGCAAGAAGATTTAGTGAATTGTGGGGTATTTATCATGAAATATATGCTGGACTTGAGAATTTTTTTTTATTTCCTTCTCAAGGTACTTTACACTCTGTCTATATGAAGACAATAAGTAAATTTTTATAACAGTATGTTAAATTTATATGAATACAGAATTCTAGTGAGTATTCTTACTAGTTCTTAACATTATCGAGAGACATTGTACAATATTCTGTTTAAACTTTCATTATTTTACGTTTCTTGAGTCTGGTGTTTTTGATTGAATCTTTGAGAAATTTGCTAATAAGTTCGTTTAAGTGGTTTTGAAGTTTAGTATTGTATTTTGCGTAGAAATTTTTAACTTCTTCTTTTACTGTTAGAATTTTCAGATCATTTTGAATGATTTCGTTTGGGACAAACCAAAAATGCGTGTACAATATTACGAAGTACTTGCGATTGGAATCTTTCCAGAATTTCAACGTTCGAATTTTAAGAAGCATCCCACAATTGAATGACGTAGGTTCGTAATGGTTTGAGTATAGCTGTGTAAAGTAAAAATTTGTTTTTGAATGTCAGCTCCCATTTTTCTCCTATGAGCCAGTACATTTTCTTCCATTTTAATGCTTACTGTTTTTTTTTCGTAGATATGTGCTCTTTCCATGTTAACTTTCGATCCAAGGGTATACCTAAATATTTTACCTGCTCGCTTTGAGGAATGTATTTGTCGTTTAATTTAATAGGTGGACAGGTGTCTTTCCGAAGAGTAAATATAATGTGTATTGATTTGCTCTCGTTTACTATTATTCTCCATGAGTTAAGCCAGTAATGTAAATGTTGATTTATGGAATCATGTAATATTTCTGTTGCAATTTTTCTTCATGATGGGTTAGAATTGCTGTATCATCTGCATAAGTTGCTGTTATAATGCTTGAGGACTTTGATAGGTCCGACGTGTATAGCAGGTATAGCGTTGGGCCTAAAACACTTCCCTATGGCACTCCTGCTTTTATTGGTTGACGTTACGATACTTTATCATTTATTTTAACTCGGAATGATCTATTATGGAGATATGCTTTTAATAACTTATAGTGACGTTCAGAAAACATTACCTTAAATTTATACAGAAGCCCATTGTGCCAGACTTTGTCAAACGCCTGGGCGAAATCGAAAAATATGCCTGTGCAGTACTGTTTGTCTTTGATGGCTTTTCTCGCAATGTTAACAATTCTGTTAACTTGTTCAATCGTTGAATGATTGCATCTAAATCCAAACTGATGATCTGGTATAAGTTTTTTATTAACAATAATTGGACTAATTCTAGTTAGAATTAATTTTTCTAAGACTTTTGCGAGTATTGGTAATAGACTGATTGGTCTATATGAAGTAACAAGTATCGTTTCTTTACCGGGTTTAGGTATTAATATAATCTCTGCTATTTTCCATTGAGAGGGAAAAAATAGCAATAGAAAAAAATGCATTTAGAACTATTGTTATATATCTTATTGCTATTAAGGGTAGTTTTTTAATCATTTTCCTTGTAATTTTATTATATCCGGGAGTTTTTTTACAATTGATATTGTTAATTATTTGTCATACTTCCTTTAATTTCACTATTTTTATTGGTTTGTCTTCTTGAATATCTGAGTTTTCTAATAGAATTTTTCTTCTTGTTCAGTTATTAATCTTTGATGAGGTTTAAAAACTGAGTATAGATGTTTTGCGAACATTTCTGTCTTTTCCTCATCAGATCTGACTAATTACCACAGTTTTTTCTAATAGGTGGTATACGAGGTGTGATCAAAAAGTAAAGTGAATTTTTATTTTTCTCAAAAAATATTTATTTATTCATCAATTTTTATTTTATCTCCTTCAAAGTAATCCCCCTCGGATATAATGCACTTGTGCCAACGCTTTTTCCAATCCTCAAAGCATTTCAAAAAATCATTTTTTGTGATCTTGTTTAGTTCATCCTTCGATGCCGTCTTTATCTCCTCAATCATGGCAAAACGCCGTCCTTTCATGGGCCTCTTCAGTTTTGGGAACAAGAAGAAGTCACAGGGGGCCAGATCTGGGGAATACGGTGCCTGTGGCATCGTTACTGTGTTGGTTTTAGCCAAAAATTCGCGCACAAGCAACGATGTGTGAGCAAGGGCGTTATCATGGTGCATAACTTGCAGGTAATATTCCTTATTTACTGTTCTACCCTGTGGCAAGAACTCATGATGCACCACGTCCCTGCAGTCAAAGAAAACTGTAAGCAAAACCTTTACATTTGATCGAACTTGGCGTGCTTTTTTTGGTCTTGGTGATTCAGAATGCCTCCACTGGGACGATTGAGTCTTAGTCTCGACGTCATAACCGTATACCCATGTTTCGTCACCTGTTATAACCCTGTTGAGTAAATCTGGATCATCGTTGACGTCATTCAGTAGCTCTTGGGCGATGCTCATGCGACGTTTCTTTTGGTCGAAATTGAGCAATTTCGGAACAAACTTCGCTGACACATGTCTCATGTCTAAAATACTCGTCAAAATTGATTGGCACGAACCAAATGAGATGCCAATATCATCAGCAATTTCTCTAATGGTAATTCGACGATTTCCCAACACTATTTTCTTCACTTCTTCAACATTCTCATCAGTTGTTGATGTGCTGGGGCGTCCAGAACGAGGTTCGTCGTCGGTGTCTTCTCGGCCTTCTTGGAAGAGTTTATACCACTTGTAAACATTTTTTTGTGTTAAAGTAGACTCACCGTATGCCACTTTCAGCATTTCAAGTGTTTTGGAACATTTGATTCCATTTTTCACACAAAATTTAATGCAAACTCTTTGATCCATGTTTTTAGACAGCAGCAAATCGTGGAACACGCAAAACACTTCTAACCTTGATGCCTCTCACAAACAAACCAAACATACTACAAAGCTGAAATTTGGAACGTATGTTCTAGACGAGTGTACCGACATAACCAAATAAAAAAGTCGAAGATCGAACGGACGTAGCCCGCTAAATTTCAAAATTCACCTTACTTTTTGATCACACCTCGTAGATATAAAAACGAATGGGCCAATCTTTGATCCATAGTTTCGGCCCGAATATTGATTAAAATGACCCCAAAAAAATATACATCGATAGATTTTGTCAATAGAAGTACGATGAATTCATTTTAAATGATTCGGTTCGCGGGTTTTTTCAAAATAAATTTTTGTAAATAAACTCGCTAACGTCGCTCATTGACTTGCCATTTTTCATTTGTTTAAAAATGTAAAAAACCCTCAAATCACTGTAGGTTGTAAATTGTAAGATGATACTTGTGATCCCACAATTACCATAAAAAAATGGATTTTATAATGTTATATGAGGGTGCTCTTCATTTATACTCTCGACAGAACACATTCATAAAAACGCGCCATTTCAATGATTGCGAGTCGCAATGTGCGTAACAGTATATACGGAAACAAACCTCCTGATCATATTATCTGCTCCACTCTCGACGTGTGTGACATGGCTGAATTCAGAATTGTTTATATGTACGATCTAGGAGCTATAGATACCTATTTGCATACAATGAAAATAATTGTTGACAAGACTTATACTCAATAATACTTGTTCTCAATCGAGAACTCATTTCAAATATAATTATTTTTATTTTAGGTTACATACATCAAAAACTACAGGCTGCAATAATCAGTTTATTTACAGAGTTTACATTCATTTACTTCAGCTACAAGAAAGACTTCTTCATACTGCTTCTTAGCAATAAGTTTTCGTTGTACCAAGTAACGATCGGGTATCCACATTTAGCGTTTGATTTATTCTATTTTTTTATAAGATGGTCTTGATCTTTTGCAACCAAGACATACATTTTGCATATTTTCTGAAGAGCGTAACAGATCTTGGGCTATTTTGACTTGATATTCATTAAGAACAAAAAGTACAGAAATCTCAGTTTTATTTCTCAAGTCAGTTTACGTTTGAATCTCCAGGAGGCCAGACGTATTATTCTACGCAATGCGCTCTGCTCTCTTGAAAGTAAACCTATAAGCCAACTAAGTGAAGTGATAATTTGCAAATCAAGTGTAGAGACTACACAAACTAGCCCAGGAGAACAAACTACCAATAAAAAACAAGCGCAATTAACAGATTACTGGTTAAGCCAACCTGTAAATAAATTTTCTGTACTGCAACAAATTGACAATGAAAATCAAAGTCAGGGAGAGAATCATGCAAAATCCAAGGAAGATAACATCACACAAAACAAAGCATCCCCGATCTTTGTCTATTACATCCACTGGAAAACGTTCTTAACACGGTAGCCAAGGACAGTTAGACTTTGAAAGTGTTAGCTAACAACAAAGTGAAAATACAACCGACTACGTCCGAAAAAGACCTACCGATCATAAACGTATTAAAAGAAGAAAACACTCAATTCTACACCAATCAGCGCAAAAAGGACAAAGGTTTCAGAGTCATCCTGAGAAGTATGCATCCATCAGTCAATATTGATGACATTAAAAAAGATATTGAAGAATACGGACATACGAGGTGTGATCAAAAAGTAAGGTGAATTTTGAAATTTAGCGGGCTACGTCCGTTCGATCTTCGACTTTTTTATTTGGTTATGTCGGTACACTCGTCTAGAACATACGTTCCAAATTTCAGCTTTGTAGTATGTTTGGTTTGTTTGTGAGAGGCATCAATGTTAGAAGTGTTTTGCGTGCTCCACGATTTGCTGCTGTCTAAAAACATGGATCAAAGAGTTTGCATTAAATTTTGTGTGAAAAATGGAATCAAATGTTCCAAAACACTTGAAATGCTGATAGTGGCATACGGTGAGTCTACTTTAAGCCAAAAAAATGTTTACAAGTGGTATAAACTCTTCCAAGAAGGCCGAGAAGACACCGAAGACGAACCTCGTTCTGGACGCCCCAGCACATCAACAACTGATGAGAATGTTGAAGAAGTGAAGAAAATAGTGTTGGGAAATCGTCGAATTACCATTAGAGAAATTGCTGATGATATTGGCATCTCATTTGGTTCGTGCCAATCAATTTTGACGAGTGTTTCAGACATGAGACGTGTGTCAGCGAAGTTTGTTCCGAAATTGCTCAATTTCGACCAAAAGAAACGTCGCATGAGCATCGCCCAAGAGCTACTGAATGACGTCAACGATGATCCAGATTTACTCAACAGGGTTATAACAGGTGACGAAACATGGGTATACGGTTATGACGTCGAGACTAAGACTCAATCGTCCCAGTGGAGGCATTCTGAATCACCAAGACCAAAAAAAGCACGCCAAGTTCGATCAAATGTAAAGGTTTTGCTTACAGTTTTCTTTGACTGCAGGGGCGTGGTGCATCATGAGTTCTTGCCACAGGGTAGAACAGTAAATAAGGAATATTACCTGCAAGTTATGCGCAATTTGCGCGAAGCAATCCGCCAGAATCGTCCGAATTTGTGGAAAAATAAAAATTGGCTTTTGCACCATGATAACGCCCCTGCTCACACATCGTTGCTTGTGCGCGAATTTTTTGCTAAAACCAACACAGTAACGATGCCACAGGCACCGTATTCCCCAGATCTGGCCCCCTGTGACTTCTTCTTGTTCCCAAAACTGAAGAGGCCCATGAAAGGACGGCGTTTTGCCATAATTGAGGAGATAAAGACGGCATCGAAGGATGAACTAAACAAGATCACAAAAAATGATTTTTTGAAATGCTTTGAGGATTGGAAAAAGCGTTGGCACAAGTGCATTATATCCGAGGGGGATTACTTTGAAGGAGATAAAATAAAAATTGATGAATAAATAAATATTTTTTGAGAAAAATAAAAATTCACCTTACTTTTTGATCACACTTCGTATGTAGGGGTAGGGGGGCCTTTAATTAAAATGTGAAATCGAGGTTATAAAATAAAATTTCAAATAAGTTATTATTTTATGCATTCACGTGTGCCAATCTATAACTACACTCAAAGAAAACATTAGAGAAACGACAATACTTCAAACAGTAAATGGATTTAGTAAGTCTAAAGGAACAGAATATTTTATCTCATTCATTCAAGTTAAGTAAGCTAGGAGACATTTAGCAGTAAATCGGACTTTAAATCGCATATTAGGAAAGGCTGTTAGGAAAATTTTTAAAACGGATATTGAAAATAACTGTCAAAGAAACTGGCATTTGATGCTATGCTTTAGTAATAACGTGAGGTCGCTCATTTCAGAGTTTGTATTGTGCAAGGTTAAATTATCAAAGTGACCTTTCCTTAGATGAGTTTTTAGTTCATATAACATTTTTTTTTATTGATGGAGAAAACTCATTAAAAAATCATTTACTGTATAGTAGATAATCTATAATTTTTAACATAGTTGCCTAAACTCCTGTGGAAATTGTTGATATACTGTACATTTTGGAAGAATATCAATGCAATTACGGTGCAGCTGAAAGATTTTGTGTGGAAATACCAGAACAGATGTCACCCAAATGACGATACTATTAGAACTATAAAAATACAATTTCAAAATGGTTATTTACGTTGTAGTCCGGAAGCCCAGGGGGTTAAGAACACATTTTTAGATTCTTTCAGTAACTTGGTGTTATTTTATGTTTTTTAGTTCGCTGATTATGAACTCCCTGGTTATCAAACTCAAACGTTAAGCGTTCAAAAGTTATAACAGAGAATGCGACATGTGCGGTGTTCTGCCGTGGGGATCTCACGTGCTGCACCAAGCTGCGAGTGTGAGCGTATGGAGCACATAGTCATGCTTGTTTTTATTTGTTGAGATGCGGTGCGAGATCGAGCGGTAGAGGAAAACGCAGGTGGCAACGAAGAAAAAGTTAGGACACAGGTAGAAGAGAGAAGAAAGAAAGAGATAGACGATTAAAGAGAAAAATCGAGATTTGTGCGTGCACCCTCACGCCTATTTTGGGGCAGTATTCACTGAGCAGTAGCGAAGGGCCCGTCACCCACACAGAGCTCTTTACCATTTCGGGTAAGTTTTCCCGCGATATTGCTGACGAGATAGTTACAGAGATATGCCCGGCGCCGAGATGAGTTTTGTATTGTTAGCTGGGTCGTGCCCAGCCATTTCTTGAAGTTTTGGCTGGCGTCATGGTTTCATCGGTGCGTGTATGGTTCCATCGAGGTATAACGACTGCGCGCGTGGACGGCCATTGCTGCAAGCAGTGTGTAGCGCAAGCGTTTGGCAGCAACGACTAGCAAGATGTGAGGTGATGAGGAAGCACAACACCATCAATAATAACAACAGCAGGAACAACAAGAATGACAACAATAATAACGACAAGGACAGGATTAACGGCCACGACTTCGATGACGACGACCACAAAGCGACAGATCAAGAGGTCAATAAATGAGATCGGTGCCGTCTCTCTCTCTCTCTCTCGCATGTTTCGCGCGCCAGATTATCACGGGTAGCGTTATCGACCTGCCAGCTACCCCGTCAGTCGCGACTGCCGATTGATTTGTACGGGCGTTTCATTGTGTGGCGTTAGTGGTAAAGGTAGAATAAGGGAAACAGATGGCAGCCCTGTCATCATTTTACCTTTGCGTGCGCGGTGTTAGTGTTTGAGCGTAGAAGAAAGGCCACCATCTTGTTATTCTGTATTGGCCCGGTATTATCGTTAATTTGTTTTGTTTTGCTTCCTTTATAAGTAAAGGCCCAATTGTCAAGTCGTTGTCACATTCATTTTGCTTAGAGAATCACTCCTCATTCTGAATCCAGTCCACGCGGTTAACGTGTTATTGCTCGGTGCGTCATTTGGTCATGGGAGCGTTTGCATCCCCCAAATTTCCATTACAAATAATTTGTTAGAGCCGTCGCAAGCTATCTTGGGTGAGAACGGCCGTATTCACCGTTACAAATTTATGGTAAAATTAGTCTTTTTTTCTAGTTTTTTTTAACATTTCTTATTAGAATTACTCAAATCTGACTCTGCCAATCGATTCTACGAGAAAAATTACATGAAAATCATGCTCACTGTATATAAATAAATAATCAAGATTACTGTGTCATTGAAAAAGTAATAACGTGGGCTTCTTATAGGCGTGCGCGTTATACGTGCATACCGTTCGCGTTCGAAGTTCGCACAGTTTTTTCTATTTTTAACTTGATCTTTCATTTCTGTGATTATTATTATTACATTATTATTTATTGATGGCATGGCACTATTAGTTTTTAAATTGTGTTCTTCAATCCACGCCTGTCATAACAAAAAAAAGGCAGAATTAAACAAAAACAGACATTTTTCGTTGCGGGTTTATTTTATTAGTTTTTAGCAATAATAATAATAAAATTTATTATTTTAATCAAGATACGTTGTCGAATAGATTTCTACAAATGTTTTGTGAAGGACACTAATAAAGAGAAATACAAGGTAGCACCCATGATTTACAACCGCTTAATTTAGTTGAACATGTTTTGCAATTACAATTTGGTACCAGTTTTTATTTTTTTATGTTGTTGAACGTCGCTTACGCTCTATCAGTGCTAATCAGCGATGGAGGCTTGCAATGTGTTTGAGAACAAAGCACATGAAACTTTTTTCAGCGGCACTTGTATCAATCAGCAGAGACTGGGAATCGAACCCGGACCTACCGGGTGCCAGTCCGTCGCCCTATCAATCGGGCCATTGCAGGCTCATTAGGTATCAGTTCATTTACCGGTGGATACAATGTCATTATCCTCTCTGGCAATAAGATGCCATCTTTTGAAATGTAACCAAACTCTAAAGGATCTAGATTTATAGCATTGGCTTGGAGTAAATTGATTTGCTGTTGTGTTAAATACAAAGCCCTTAATATGTGTAGTTTTATAAACTTGCTTGTAGGTGCAGATCTAAAATGGAAACTGCACTCCTAAAGTAGTATACTACTGTGGGCAAAAAGTAAGGTGAATTTGTTTGTAAAATGAAAAATCTTTATTTATTCTTCTACATCAATGTCATCCCCTTCGAAGTAATCCCCTCCCGATAAAATACACTTATGCCAACGTTTTTTCCAATCCTCGAAACATGCCAAATAGTCCCTTTCCGGTATAGCCATCAGCGCCTTCTTCGATTCAGCTCTTATCTCCTCAATCGACTCGAAACGCGTTCCCCGGAGTGGTCTCTTGAGTTTTGGGAATAGCCAGAAGTCACACGGAGCCAAATCAGGCGAATACGGTGGTTGCGGAACGATATGCGTCGAATTTTTGGCGAAATGGTCACGAAGAAGGAGTGCAGTGTGAGATGGTGCATTATCGTGATGCAAAAACCAAGAGTTGTTGGCCCATAATTCTGGTCTTTTTAGACGAATTGCTTCACGCAAACAACGCATAACGCTCAAATAATATTCCTTATTAACAGTTTGGCCGGGTGGAAGGAATTCATAGTGCACCACACCACGAAAATCGAAGAAAACTGTCATCATGACCTTGATTTTTGAACGACTTTGACGTGCTCTTTTCGGTCTGGCCTCGCCTTTAGCACGATATTCGCTTGATTGGTCGGTTGTTTCAGGGTCGTAAGCATAAATCCAAGTCTCATCTCCCGTAATCATGCATTTGAGCTTGTCCTGATAGTCAGAAAGCATTGTTTCACACACATCAACGCGGCGACTTTTTTGCAAGAAATTGAGCGTTTTCGGTACCAAACGAGATTTGACTTTTCGTAGGCCCAAATGGTCTTTCAAAATTGTTTTCACAGATCCTTCTGATATTCCGATCATATCAGTAAGGTCTCTAACAGTCAACCGACGATTTTCGAGCACTAATTCCTTCACTTTATTGACGTGTTGGTCATCTGTTGACGTCGATGGTCGTCCGGAGCGCTCCAAGTCATCAACACGTTCTCGACCCTCTTTAAAGTCTTTGTACCACTTATAAACATTTTTCTGCGACATGGTAGAATCACCAAAGGCCTTCCGCAACATCCTCAACGTTTCCGCAGCCGAAATTTCATTCCGCAAACAAAATTTGATGGCACTTCTTTGCTCAATTAAATCAGACATTGTAAAAATCGAAACATGCACTCTTGGTCGTTTGGTAAACACAAGCGTAAATATATTACTGATGATGACATTGACATGAAATTTGTCCCAGATGTCATTCGCAGTCCTACCAACTCAAGAAAAAAAGAACTAGCCCGAAATGTTAAGCCCGCGAAGTTTAAATTGAAAATTCACCTTACTTTTTGCCCACAGTAGTATATTATAGTGTAGATCAAGCGTGAAAGAGATGTGATTTCTTCTTAAAACTTAAATAACGTACCTTTCTGCATGATCAATAAAGCTATTTAAATGAGATTCTTCAATACTTATAATATGCAAAGTGTTTATAATGAATTCAAGCCAACGAATACTATTTTATTGTTTTTTTTTTCATTTAGTTTTTACCTCGATCGAATTCTTGTAAATAATTTTAAGGTTTGGCTTTCAAACCAACGAGCTTTGTTCCAACTTTACTCGTATAGTCGGCTCCAGTTAAATGGTGTTAACTTTCTATAATATAAGCACCGAATATAGTTGAATACCTGATTTATTTGTTAGTGTGTGTATAGGTATGAATCGTTTTGTTTTTGCAGCGCCCAGATTCCTAATGATAATAATACAGGTCGACAAAATTTAAAAAATGTCCGCACACAGAGACCAGACAAAGTATTTCCAAAGGAATTCGGTGCGTTGAATCCGAATCTGAGCTCAGAATTGCTCCATCACCCTCCGTTTCCAAGATATTATAACCTTAAAATGTCAAAAATATGCTTTTTTCTATTTTCCAACTTTTATAACTTCATTAAAACTGTTCTTTTGCTAATTTGACAACGGCATCTTAAAGAACAATTCTTGCCCTACAAAAGACACTCCTCAATTTTTTCAATATCATTTTCTTCGACACAAATGACACAATGAAGTAAGATAAACTTGCATTTTCGCAAATGTTGCTCAAACAAAGGAAACTTTCGCTTAAAGATAATCTTCGCTAAAAAATAAAATATAATCCCAAGTATCTTAATCAAAAAGCCCTGTACTTTGTTAGGCATTACCCCCGACCGCTACATCTCACGTTTCTTAACCAAAGAACTCTGTACCCTGCTAGGTAATAACCTCAGCCCGTTACATTCCGTATCGCAACCCAAAACCCCTGTATTCTACAATAATCCCCGACCACTACACCCCAAGTTTCTTAACCCACTAATCCTGTGCCCTGCTAGGTTTACCACTGTTATTTTTCAGCAAAACTTTCCTCTGCTTAAATGACATTTGCGAAAACGCAAAGTTATCTTACTTCATTGTGTCATATCTGTGTCGAAGAAATGATATTGAAAAATTGAGTAGTGCATTTTAAAAGACAAGAGTTATTTTTTAAAGTATCGTTGTCAAATTTGCAGAAAAATTTTTTTTTCACAAATTTACAGGAATGGAAAACAGTAAAAAACGTTTTTGACGCTTTTTGGTTAGAATATCTCGAAAACTGAGAGTGATGGAGCCATTCTGAGCTCGAATTCGGATTCAGCGCATCAAATTCAGAAACAACAGATCCTGTCTGTGGGTGTGAAAACGTGTTGGCCTGTGAAATTATTATTTAAAAACAGAAATAAACCTGTTTCAAAATCGATATCAGAAGAAACTTACCTGCAAACCTTAGTTTTGAAACGTGATTCAATAATACAATAATTGAACTATTTCATTTGTATCTAAAGATAAAATTAATATTTATCTTACGGCGAAACAGCATGCTTGACATGTATGAATTATAATCCTAGAATCAGTTTCTACAATGTCTGATATTTGGAAAATGTTTATTAGATAGATTAGGCTTAGGTTTTTTTTAAAGTACCCCCATCATTAAACAAACTATTGTGTTACATTAATTTGAAAGAAAAGAATCGTACCAAATAATAATATCTTTCCTTCGCTATATCAATTATTATGTGCACTACTTTATTTTGTTTTATGTAAATCATGCTTTTAGTTGATTTTTCTGTTTGAATTGTTTTGAAGTGTGGCAATTTGATTTTTGGAACTAGATCAGAGATATTAAGTGTTTTTCCAATAGCTGAAATAATAATAATAACGGAATAGCCAATTCTTCCATTGCAAAATTTTTCAGTGACTGTTTGACAATTGAAAGGGATTACCATGAGACATCATATATTGTATGATTTTAACTACTTCTTCTTCGGAACATTCTGTCGTAGTACGGCTAAACTCATGATGTGTTTGTAACTCGTAATTTTCAACTTTAACATTATTGATTATTCTGTATAAATTGTTTATAGCCATTATTTCATGATAATTGAGGTTCCATGCAGTTATAAATTTTTGTTGTTGAATGCATTCTGTCATCCCTAAATGTACCTATTACCACTTTTCTGAGAACGATTTATTGATTGGTCAAATGCTTGATCAATGGCTACGGATGAGAAAAGAACTAATGATGTTTTCATGACGAAATTTCCGTTTTTGTTTCAAACTTTTCATAAAATTTCAGTTTTTTTCTTATAACATAGAACGTAGTAAGAAAGTGGAAGCCAATGCATGTAATTAGTTTGACCAAAAGTGGCAGCATTTTGATTTGATGGACATATATTTTCAAGTTACTAGTCATGTCCGCTCGAATGGAATTTCTCAGTAATTGCTTTAGAGCAAGGATTTCATTTCCGTATTTAAATGCAGGTGATTCTTACCCTCTATTGCGTATAAAATCTTTAAAATCTTTTTTAAGAACAACCGAGTTGTCTATGAAATGTTTGTATAAGGATTTACACTCTGAAAAGCATTTTTTAGTAAATGAGTCTTGTAGAGCTTCGATAGTAGTCAATTGATCGTTATACTCAGTAATATCCGTTTCTTTAAAAAATGCTTAAATTTGGAGACGCGGCAAGGTTTCATCTAACAACAAAAATCTTTTAGTTGACCTTGCATAATGTGTCCTGCTTAAAACTTATTCGACGAAATTAACTCTGAGAGTTTCCGTTTCAACAAACACGAAATCGATTCTACTTTCCTTAAAGTATGTACCTATACAGGAGGTCAAGATTTTTGTCGGCATATACCCAGTCGTGTCACGGTGCGTTTCATTTATAATCTGAGAAATTAAATGTGTGTAACGTGCCCAACTTTTATGTGCATCTTTTGCATAAAACCGAAAGAATCTACTTATTTTCATACACCCCACTATTGAGGATTGAGGATGACGCATGACGGAATTTTAATATAATTTTCGAATTATTTAACGTATCTTTCAATTTTTTGGAAGTAAATTGCGTGTCATGATCTAACATTATCGCTAACGGTTTGCCAAATTTTAATATGTCATCTTTAAATATTTTATTAATTACAGCAATCATAATCGCTTTTTTAATTTTATATAATACAACGTACTTTGAGAAAACATCAATTGTTGACAAAATATGTTTTACACCACCCGTTGATGTAGGTAATAGACGGTAAAAATCTATAGACAAAATCTCATTTGGACTGTTGCACAGAATCGGTTGCATTAGCTCCTCCTATCGTATTGTTAAATATTTCATACGTTGGCAAATACTACACGTCGTAATAAATTTTTTATTCGTTTATGAAATTTTAGCATAACAAAAATTTCTTGTATAATCTTATATATTTTAAATGAACCAATATGACCGTACGCATTATGCACATCCGTGATACAACTAGAAAAAATATTTTTTGGAACCACTATTTTATTCATTGAATTCACCACTTTATATAAAATATTGTTTTTTATCTTATAATTTTTCACGACTGTTTCATCATTATTTATCAATCTCTTTTTTATTTTATTGTAATAATCATCAGTATTTTGATAATTTACTAATTCTTTTAATAATTTAATTGTATTTTTACTTAATTCTATCTTCGCTACCGCGTTTATTATGATATCCGTTTCTTTATTATTGTCCGCTTTCGGATGTGTTTACCTACTGAGATAATGCGTGCTAGAGTTTTATTTACCTTTTATACGAGGGTGGTCCGATAAGTACTTAGCCTCACCGCCCGATGGCGCCACTCTCGCAAAAGAAATATTCTATCACGCAGTACAACCTTCACGATGGTTACTGTCAAGATTTTAGCCGGATCGGAGTTGTAGTTTATTTTTGAGAGCGTGTGAAAGCAAGTGTGTCCGTTGATTTTTGAAAAATGGAAAAAGAGCAGTATCGGTCGGTGATTCGATTCTTGTTTTTGGAAGGGAAATCGCGCAGCGAAATCAAAAAGCGCTTGGATGCTGTGTACGGTGACTCTTCTCCTTCGATGGCGACCGTCAAAAATTGGTTTAACGAGTTTCAACGTGGTCGCACGTCGATTTTTGAAGAGCCACGTCCAGGTGCTCCGAAAACGGCTACCACGGAGGATAACGTGACAAAAATTCATGATCTCGTATTGGCAGATCGACGATTGAAGGTGCGCGAGATAGCTAAGATCGTAGGCATCTTAAAAGACCGCGTGGGTCATGTCCTGCATGAAATTTTGGGAGAAATTTGATGAGAAAGCTGTCGACGTGATGGGTGCCGCGTTTGCTCACTCCGGACAACAAGCGCAACCGTGAGACAACTTCAGAGCAATGTCTGACGCTGTTTAACCGCAATTAGAAGGAGTTTCTGCGTCGTTTCGTGACAGTCGACGAAACATGGATCCACTGGTATACACCAGAAACCAAGAAACAGTCGAAACAGTGGACTTTACCCGGCGAAAGTGCTCCGAAGAAGGCGAAGACTGCCCCATCGGCCGGAAAGGTGATGGCCACCGTTTTCTGGAATTCACAAGGTGTGATCTACATCGACTACCTGGAGAGGGAAAAAACGGTCACAGGGCTGTACCATGCTGAATTATTGGGCCGATTCGACGTCGAATTGCAGAAAAAACGGCCCCATTTGGCGAAGAAAAAAGTGCTCTTCCACCATGACAACGCACCGGCTCACACCTCCGCCGTCGCCATGGCCAAATTGGTCGAATTAGGATACGAACTGCTGCCCCACCCACCGTATTCTCCAGATTTAGACCCGTGCGACTTCTTTTTGTTTCCAAACTTGAAAAAGTCACTCGCCGGGTAGAAATTTGAGTTGAATGAGTAGGTAATCGCTGCCACGGAAGCCTACTTTTCAGACCTCGAGGAAACGTATTTTTCAGACGGGTTAAAGAAGTTGGAGCATCGCTGGGCCAAGTGTATCGAACTAAAAGGAGACTATGTTGAAAAATAAAACGCCACTTTTCCAAAATTTTCGTTTTTCTTTTGTAGGCTAAGTACTTATCGGACCACTCTCGTATACTTCAGCGAAATATTATAATCCTGTATCAATAAACTACAACGAATCATTCTCGCATTATTAAATCTACTGCAATTTAAAAACATAACGGCTTCATGATCAGTACCAACTATGATTTTCTTTTTCCCCCTGTAAGTATGATTGCAATTTGTACAATGACATACTACTGCGATGAATTTTTTTTCCACTGTATAATAATTTATTTTGTTACCTTTTAGTGTCCGACTGACAAAACAAACTATCTGTTCCTAGTTATCATCATTTAATTGTGACAATACTACAATTGCGTAATCACTGGCGTCAGTAGTCAATATGAATGGTTTGTATCGATCGATGTATGTTAATACTACATCTTAATCGAACGCTGCAATAATCTTCTTGAATGCTAATGCATGTTCTTGCGACCATTCAAATTGAAACCTTCTTCTTAATAAATTTAATAAGGGCATCGTTAACTCCACATAATTTTTTACGAGTCGAGTATAAAAGCTTATAAAACCCAAAAACGGTAGTAATTCTTTAAAGTTTGTTGGTTCTTTGAAATTTTTAATTGAAGTTTCGGAGTTAAAATATATCCTAAAATCTCAATTGCTTCATGACTTCTAAATTTCGACTTTCTAAAATTAAACGTACTAGTGTCGTCAAGCGCGCTTCGTGCGCTCATATCTCGTTTGTATTACTTTTAAATTTCTGGTTTAAATTAAAACTAAACTATTATAAAATACATCGCATACATAAAATAGTTCTTCTATGCTTTAACATGCTTAACATTTACAACATTAATTCGCAAATAAAAATCCAATTCCGTTGATATTTACAGAATTAGTCATAATTTCAAACCTAATAACGTAGCAGATCTTTAGATGTAGCTAATTAGCCATAGATAATAAGCAATGTATTAAATCCATATCTCTTCCTTCGTCTTCTTCTAAATACCAGGTACTGTCAGCGGCGCCGAACAATTTAATTTCCTTTCTTGTTTAATATATTTGTCTACGATTTTAAGCTTTTTATAGGATGTCTTCATATGAACAGATGTTTTTTCTTTCAGGTTTAGGATGGTTTGGAGCATTACTTTTAACAAACTCTTTTTCAATATTTTCACTTTCAGCCACATTATTATTATCTTTCACCTATTTATCCATAACAATTTTAAGGTAATATTTATATTTATAAGTTCAATTTCAAAAAAATATGTTGAATAATTTTCTGTACCATATCTACCGATGTTACTTTACAGTATTTTATTTATCAAACAATTTAACAACTTATGTTTCTCTTCCTCTTTATGAATGTTTATTCGAAGCTAAACTTTGTAACAGAGATTTTCAATAAATTTATTTGTGCTAAGAATAAATATAACTTAAGAGCATTAAAATTGTTTTATCATATTATCTTAAGGTTAGGCCGTTGAGTGAATGTGTACGCTATTTGTTTTTAATGATTACGAAGTCTCTTACTTATTTTTTATTCACTCAATTAATTAATATCAAATAAATATAAAAGAACTAGAGTTATTTATTAGCATAAATTTGTTGAATATGTCAGCTGATCTGCTAATAATGGCTTGTATGCACTAAAATTAAATAATGTACATATACACGTACATACTACCACATGATGATAACTCACGTGATTACCTTTCAGCCAATCACATCACGAATAAAGCGCGGAATTTTCCAGTTCATCTCTTTTTTTATACAAGGTCACTGACCAGCTTACTTGTCACCTTACTCTCTCTCTCTCTCTCTCTCTCTCTCTCTCTCTCTCTCTCTCTCTCTCTCTCTCTCTCTCTCTCTCTCTCTCTCTCTCTCTCTCTCTCTCTCAAATACAGATCGTGTAACTATATCCCAACCAATCAGATCACGAATAAACTGGCTTCACTTTAGGTCAGGTCTCTTTTTTATAAGGGGAATATTATGTTTTTCTGCTTTTTGAACTAACAACTCTAAATAACATAAATTATCATCAAACGAATCTGATCTGAAATTAACATCATTCACGAATGTCAACAAGAAATCTAGTAAATTGGACGTCGTTTCACTAAATTTCCTTATTAATGCTGCAGAGAGTATTATTAATGCTGCCTTCTTGCTAACAGAAGGAATAAATTATTCTCTACTTGATTCTTATTCTTATTTTGAATTTCCACAGCATTCAGCGATTTCTGCTAGGGTTTTTTTATTTTTTTTCCATCGAAACCGAATCCGTTTTTCCATGTTTAAATATAAACATTAAATCTTTCTGTAATTTTGCATTATCTTGCTTCAATTTTTCAATTACAGCATAGTTATCGTTATTTTGATTCTGAAAGATTGCCAGTTCTAACTCTAATTCGCGTATTTTGTTTTTTTGCTGATGCACCGTACGAATCAAAGTATTTACTCTACGATTATTATCAATTTTCTCTTGACCATTTAATCGTAATATGCATCCTGCGATAAATTTGGCTGTTGTCGGTTTTGTCATATGTACTCTATTTAAATGCCCTGTATTACTAAAAATTTAAATGTCCAGTCTATTTACTTCTAACGTACACCATCTATATACTGAGACATCAACAAGCTGTGTCAGTATGCTATATGCACAACAACTCTACCACGTGTATGAACCTTTATTTTGATTCTATTTATATTTATAATCACACCTTATACCTTTAGATTTAAGAAATATTTTCAACAATTTAAATGCCTTGTCTATTTACGGATCATATTATTCCAATTAAATTGAACAATTAATCACCAATGGAAAAATAATTTTAATAACAACTGATACTCTATCCTTATCCTACGCAAATTATACACAATTATCAAACATCGGGTCCCTATTCGGACGCCAATTTGTGACCTTTCGGGCAGATCAGAATATCTGTAGACCCGATGTTTTCGCGTTATATATACAGTAGAGAGATGAAAATCCAATTTAAGTTTCCGTTGTACGTGCAAATAGCCTTGTTGCATTGCCGCAGGAATACTTAATTCGATAAGTAAAGGACAAATATAAGTATTTTTTGTATTGGGCTCGTTCGTGCAGCCGGTCAAAATAGCACGGCGGAGCACCAATATCCTAGCTGCCTGTTCTGGTTTGAGAAGAAATAGTTGTGGATTACTCGCGCAATTTCTCTCGTTTAGCAATAAGGTTCGCTAGCGTAGATCGTCACACCGAGCAGGTGGATGGCTAGAATCCGAATACTCGATCAAGCTCGCTCGTTCTTATATATACGTTTCTTGCATGCGCACCTTATTTACATTTGTACCTAAGCCTATTACTAAACCTATCAATAACAATTTCTGTAGTGCCAATAATCCTTTAATCTGTAGATCATTGTTTGTATCCGATCTCAGTGTTTGCATATATCACAAGTTGTCTTTTAATATTCATACATTCTTATAACGTAAGCCAAATTGTCAATATTTCTTTCGTTAAAAATTTCTTTCGTTAAAAAAATATTTATTGATATTTTTGATGGTAGAACAATTTTTGTGTGGGTTTGTTGAAAGTTTTTAGTTTCTGACATGCTAAATTTTTATTAAATGATCGAAAAAGTACGTTAAATGCTGTTGATAAAATATTTGGTTTTAGCAAAAATTTGTTTGTACATTGTTCAAATGATATTGATACAGTGTCGTGCATGCTACGTAATCCAGATTACGTACCTTTGTTGTGATCAAAATTGTCGAATGACTAACGGTGAATAGCGATGTATCAAAATGACTAGGAAGAGGAACATTGCCTGTACAATATTCTAATGTAAATGAAGTTAAGTTATTGTTTATTCTGAGCACATCATCTTAATGGTTAAAGCAAATTGATTCATACTGTCTGTCAAATTTGTACTTTTGTAGGTGTAATGAATGGCTAAGCCATTCATCACTTTTAAAGCTGTTCTTTCTCATTCTTAAATAAATACGTACATCAGTTGGAACAATCATTTGATTCTTAATTTCTTGTTTTTAGATATTTTGGAGTGAAAATTTTTTGGGTGAAAATCATTTCTAGATAAATTAAAAATATTATTAACATGTACTGATACTCCATTTAAGATAGTTGTCAGTTCTCATGAGCTTTCTAGAGAACTAGCATCACAAAATTTATCTGGCAGATTGAAATTTACTTGTTTTAAAGATTTTTCTATAATTTATTCACTTTGTGTCAATATATTTTCTGGTTATAGCTTATCTATTTAATTCGTTAAATGATATTGTCGAACTATGAACTAATGTACTCTTACTGTGATTAAAAGGAACAGAAAATGCTATTTTGATGCCATAAGTCTAAATTAGATATTGTTTCATCTCTCTTATACACTTGTGTATCTGATAAATGATACTCATTAATTTGATCTCTGATTTTTAATAATTGACATATCTCACTGGATTCCAAACGTGGTAATATAGATTCTATGGTGTATGTAATTGCTTTTATTTTATTTAAAGCAATTTATTCACTTGTATTGTTATTCGAATTTTCAGTCTCTTTTATGGTTATGCTTATCAATGTTAAGTTTTCGAATGATATTTTCATACCTTCTTTTGTAAAAACGTAAGCAATTTTTGTGATAATGAATATCAGCTGCAAATAAATTCTTTGGATTTTGTTTATAGGAAGTACGTGTAAATGCATCATCTTGAAAATATCTGGTAATTCGATATAAGCGTTCGGCTTGTGGCTCCTCGCTTACACGTAATAATCTTATCTCCTCCATGTACGGTTGGCGCATAGATTACACAGCGACAATCAAAGATATCATATACGAGGTGTGTTCAAAAAGTAAGGTGACTTTTCAAATTTCACGGGCAACGTACTTTCGATTATCGATTTTTTTGTTTTGTTATGTTGGTACACTCTTCCCGAACATCTGTACCAAGTTTCAAGTGTATAGCATTTTTTGTTTGGTTGTGAGAGGCGTAAAGGTTATAAGTGTTTTGCGTGCTGGGCGATTTCTTGTTATCGAAAAATATGGATCAAAGGATTTGCATCAAATTTTGTGTAAAAAATAAAATAAAGTGCTCCGAAACACTTGAAATGTTGACGGTGGCATACGGTGAAACTGTTCTGAGTAAAAAAAATGTTTACAAGTGGTACAAAATCTTCCAAGATGGTCGGGAAGATGCCAATGACGAGCCTCGCTCTGGACGCCCAAGCACGTCAACAACTGATGAGAATGTTGAAGAAGTGAAGAAAATTGTTCTGAAAAATTGTCGAATCACTATCAGAGAAGTTGATGAGGATGTTGGTATATTGCTTGTCTTGTGCCATGAAATTTTTTCTAACATTTCGGGCATGAGACGTGTGTCAGCGAAGTTTGTTCCGAAATTGCTAAATTTTGACCAAAAGAACCGTCGCATGAGGATCGCTCAAGAACTGTTGAATGACGTCAATGACGACCCAGATTTACTCAAAAGGGTCATAACTGGTGACGAATCATGGGTATATGGTTATGATATCGAAACCAAAGTCCAATCGTCCCAATGGAAGAGCCCAGATGAACCAAGACCGAAAAAAGCACGCCAAGTTCGATCAAATGTCAAAGTTTTGCTCACTGTTTTCTTCGATTACCATGGCGTGGTGCATCAGGAGTTCTTACCATATGGACGTACGGTCAATAAACAGTATTATCTTGAAGTTATGCGCCGTTTGCGAGAAGCAATACGAAGAAAACGCCCAGAATTGTGGATAAACAATTCATGGCTTTTGCATCACGATAATGCCCCTGCTTACTCATCTTTGCTTGTGAGAGATTTTTTGGCCAAAAACAACACCACAATCATGCCTCAGCCACCATATTCACCGGATTTGGCCCCATGTGACTTTTTCTTGTTCCCAAAACTAAAGAGACCTATAAATATATATATATTATATATATATAAGGACGGAGATTTGCAACGATTGAAGAGATAAAGACTGCATCGCTGGAAGAGCTCAAGGCTATACCGAAAAGTGCTTATGAGAAGTACTTTGAGGATTGCAAACCCGTTGGCATAAGTGTATTGTATCTGAGCGGGATTACTTTGAAGGGGATAACATAAATATTGATAAATAAAGAAATATTTTTTCTTAAAAATACAAAGTCACCTTACTTTTTGAACACACCTCGTACACTGTATGAATCAAGCTGTGATCTTATTACCCTTGAATTCGTGTGACTTGCTCTAGCACTAACAGGTTGAATATCCATTCTTGCAATTAATTTTTCTGTTTCATGCAATTTCTTTTCAGCGACTAAAACTTTATTTCTATTTGTATACGTCATGTCATACACGTTTATCCTGTGGTAAGAAAAAAGTTGATCTTTTAGCAACTCTTTCGTACATTATATCTAATTCTTATCCATTTTTACATTGCACTTAGCTTACACATCCTCAGCATGAATTCAGTACACCGTTTAACACATGAGCGAGTGAGCCGTCAGTAGAACGTGCGCGACGTAACAAACATGTTCAGATGCGCGAGCTTACACAAGTTTCATTTAGTAGATACTCTTTCATATGGTATTACTTATATATATTATATATCACGAAAAAAATGGATGTCGCTCTTTCCACCGGGTACAAATTAAAAAAATTAAATATAATTTTATATATAATTGTAAGTAATAAGGTCAACACGTAACGAAAAATATTAATTTTTGTTGAATTCTGCCTTTTTTTTGGTTATGACAGGCATAGATTAAAGAACACAGTTTAAAAAATAATAGTGCTAAATAAATAATAATGTAGTAATAATCACAGAAATGAAAGATCAAGTTAAAAATAGAAAAAACTGCGCGAACTTCGAACGTGAGCGGCACGCACGTCTAGCGCGCACGCCTATAAGAAGCGCACGTTATTACTTTTTCAATGACGCAATAATCTTGATTGTTTACTTGCTACTCGAACATCAAAATGTCATAATACGGGTAAATTCTATAAAATGTCGATAAAAATCTTTAAATTAGTAAAAAAAATTACGGCTGAATTCTAGATTTTTATTTCACTTGGAATAGTTTTATAAAGTGTCCTACAATGATATTCAGGAATAAAATCCTTAGGTGTTTACTATTTGATTAAAATTTTTTTAAACACACCGTGAATGGTGAATGATTTAAAAAAATTAGGATGTTTAATGAAGCTTAAATTCCATTTTCTTGATTCTTATCTTGATTTCTATCCAAAAAATCTAAGGGCATTCAGTGATGAACAAGATGAAAGAATGTATCAAGTCTTGAGTAACTTTGAATATGTTGGCCGATTATTGCTGGTGTTTATAAAGAGACATAAACGTTAAAGCATAAAAGAAAATCAATGAAAAGATCGTTTGAAAATAAACGTAAACGATTCAAAGTTGACAATTAATTTGTATGCTAAACTAAGGGGATTAATTTATTGAAAACAATTTAAACAGCAGTAAAGTGTAAATGGGATAAAAGAGAATTATTAGGTAAATTTATTTTATTATTTTATTTAAGTCCAGAGTAAATATACATTAATAATAATTAATAATATACAATTACATTACATATACATGTAATCCAGCAGAGGAATTTCTTCCTGTACGCTGGTCTGGCATGTTTAATAAACTAATACTAATACTTAAAACTAATTAGTAATTTGTATAAAGATATTCGTGATTTGTTGTTCTAATCCCATGTTCTATTTAGCATCTGTCTGGCTGTAGTGAAATATCCTGTTGTTGCATTCTTGGTTCTTCTGTAGATGACACGTTCTAAGCTTGTTAATCTTGCTGGACATGTTAGTCCTATTGCGCAAGTTTCTCTATAGTGTGGAAAAATTTCTTTGTGTTGTCTGTTCGAGACACATTTGCAAGTTGAGGTGAACACTATGTCATCGACAACTACAATGTCTAGGTGTTGTGGTTGATATTCTAGAGGTGATGCTGAGTTCCTGAAAATTTGTGCTCCTTGAATACCTCTGTCAAAATTTAACAGGGCTTTATTGTTGCCTAGATAGTTTATGTCTCCATAGGTCATTCTGATACAATTTGATTGTTCTATCAGTTTTCCAGGGGCTGGCATCGGTTTTCTTGACAGTGCTCTATAGTTATTTTCATTTACCATCTCATCAATGGCATCGAAAACTGTTTCTATGGACATTTTGTTATTACTGTTTATGTTATGTTCTTCGAGTGTGGACTTAGTGAATTTTATTCTGTTAATTTGTGTAGCTGTCGTTGTTTTCATATTATTCAAGAGGCTGTTAGCTAGCTTTGCGATCCTGTTGATTTCTTGTGTTGATCCTTTCAGCATTTTTTCATAGTTATACTGAGTGATTCTTTTGTGTGATCTTTTATGAGATAAATTGCAATTGTTATTTGCACAAATAAATGTTCTAATATCTAGTATTAATTTGTTGTGGTCTACTGCATTCTCATGGACTTCCGATGTCGGATACAGAGTACCATAGAGATCAATTAATTGTTTTATATTTTTGCAGCTTAATCTATTTGCCATATTGGGTTTCCTTTGATCCATTTTTGTTTGAAATTTTTGGTATAGTTTTTTCATTTTCTAACTGTATTGTAGTTTGTAAAATTTTTAAATTTTGTATTTGAATTATTTCTGTTGATTCAATTATGTCGTCTCTGATATAGGTCACCACGCTATCAGCCTTATTAATACTACTGTTGTTATAGTACATACTGTATCCTTCAATATTGAAGACTAGGAAATGTTGTAAATTCCATATTTCAGTACATATTATAACACTTGGTTTTTTTTGTAGGTTGTTTATAAATGTTAGAAGTTTGGTGTAATTGGCATTCAAACTTCTGATATTAACACAGATAATAATTTCCTTTTCTGTTATTATGTGCTCATTTAATTCATCAGTGTTATTAATAATAATTTCGTTGCTAATATTTTCATCGATGGGATGCATTTTTATTTGTATTTCGTATTATTGTTACCATGTAAGTTGAGCGAGGATATGGAGGCTAATGACGCTAATGATGCGCCGCTTGATAGAGCAGGACGCGCGTTAATTGTTGGTTTTTCTGCAGCCGGGTGTTCTATTTTTCCGAAGTAGCGTTGGTGCGTTGGCATTATCGGGTAGTCTGTCATTTCAATGTATTTGTTTATTTTTGCTTTTAAAATTTCACAAGATTGGCTGTCAATTGCACTGTGTTTAGTATCAAATTTAGTTTTGTATTTAGTATTGTGGTATGTGCAATTAGGACATGTTTGTGTTTTATTGTTGCATTGACTACCAGTGTGATTACCGCCGCATTTGTAACACGTGGCTTCATTTTTACATCTGCTCCCACTATGTCCAAACCAAGCACAGTTATAACAAGGGCTTGTATTTATAATGTCATAGACTTTGCAGTTTTGGCAACCAACAAAAAGTCTGCTTTTATTCTCTCTAATGTGTTTGTACAAATTAGCTGATACCTCCATTATAACTGTCATAGTTTGCAATTTCTCATTTGTGTACGTGTGTATTACTTTACCTTTGTCATCATAATTGTGGAAATTTCTTTGGTTTATATCTGACTCAATATCTCGCATATTTTGTGTGAAAGATTTGCTGATGCCAATAACTTTAACTGTTGGTTTCCTAATTTGCTCTTTTTCAATTTTAGCAAACGTGTGTATTTTTTTGTGTAATGTTTTTTCTATAGTGTTAATACTCTCTTCATTCATGCAGTTAATTATGACAGTATCGTTATTTACTGTTTTAATTTTTTTGTTTGTATTGTTTTATCTTTGATAAGATAATGAGCTACGGTATTTTCTAAATTAGTGGTATCATTTTTATTAGTTCGTTTGATAATAAGTCTTGGTACCTTTTTTGGCTTAGGCTTTGCTAAACTCAATGTTTCTGCATATGAATTTTTAAATATGTTATTTGGTTTATTTTTCTTTTCTTTTGCTAATAACTCATTCCTATTTTGCTTTTCTTTGATGAGTAACTCATTTAGTAATTCATTTTTTTCCTTTGTTTCTTTGTAGAGTTCTTTCAATAAGTTATTTTCAGCTTTTAGTTGTTGTATTTCATCTAATTCACTTACTTGTGTTAAATCCATATGTTCATCGTTTTCATTCATTATTTGTTTCTCATGCACGAGCTCATTTAGTATTTCTTGTTTTATTTCCTCTCTGCTTACAAGTTTGAATTGTGTTATAAAAGCACTAGCTTGTTCACTTAAGTCCCCATATGGCAAGTTTGATGTTAGTGCAAAATTTGGATGCTCCTGGCATATTATGAATGAGCTGTTTATTAGTTTGATTGCATTTCCTGCATTGATTTTTGCTACTATTTCACTCGTATGATAGAAATTTCCACATACTAAACACACAACTGCTCCTACTTTTGTATTTGGATGACACTTGAAATGCTTATGTAGCGATGATGCGTCAGGCGGTTGCACTTCCGCACCGCTTGACGGCGACATCGCGACTCAATTATATTTAAAAATTATCAAATTATATTTAAAATTTTTTTCTTGAATTTATTCAATTGATATAAACATTTCGTCAATTTTCAAATTTTTAAAATGAATTTATAAAACGCAATCCTTTTTCTTATCCATAAATGGCTAACCACATTCCTGCTCTTGTCTTAACTGGCCGGAACGTTCAGTCGTCTTGTCTTAACTGGCTGGGACATTTAATCGCCTTCTTTGCACTAGCTCATGATTTTAGCTAACTGGCCGAAAAATTGTCTCAACAGGTTAGATTCATTTATGTCTTTGCATCATTCGGTCAGGACTTGTTGTGTGCCCATCATACTCATTCATCATGTAAACAAATGTAGGTATATAGGTTTTCGGGTGTGAGTACCAGACTTCAAGTGTATAGAAGTTCCTGGCTTTAAATGAACCGGCTTTCTTGGGAACATTTGATTAGCATTACTGCGAGAGTGTAATCCTGAAGTTTGAAGCTAATCTCCACCGAAATCACTTTTATATTAATTTTGTGTCTGATCTTTTGAACTCAGCTAACTATACGTATAAATTTTATTCATATTTTTTAGACCAATGTTTTCGATTTGATATTCAAATGACCTTGATAAGATCTTAATATCATCTACATATGACCCTTAAATGTTTTAGAATGATGAAAATAACAGTGGCTTTGAACCCAGCGGGTCCGTAAAAAGGACCTACGAGACTCGGTCTAATAGTCCAGGTTGCCGTAGATTTTGATATGTAGCAATGGCTCGCGGAAAGCGTCGTAGATAGATAGATAGAGAGAGAAAGAGAGCGGGAGACAGAGAGAGAGAGAGAGAGGGAGAGAGATTAGATTAAATTAGATTAGATTAGAATATTTATTTGCACCTTAAAGAAGTACCCTATCTGGTGATAAGAAAACAATAATTGTTATATTTATATATTAATAAAATGCAAGATAATTGTATTACATTATAAAATTGTGATACATTAGTTGTTAAACGGTGTGAGCAAGTAATAAGATTTGACAAATAAAGCGTATAATAGTTTAATAGCATCAATTTACGCATGATTAATAGAGCAAAATAGAACAAGATCGAGTAAGCAAAAGTAAGCAAAATCAAGAAATCTTATGAAGCCACTACCTGGTAGACTATAGCTACCAAGATGATATTACAAAATTGACCATTTGCCGATAACACTACAAGAGTAAATCGATATAAATAAAGGATATGTTAAAAGAATATGGGTGAGAGAACAAGGGACAAGGTAAGAGGATATACGTAAAGTTTGGCAGGAAGGTGTGATGAGTGAAAGATAGAAAGGAGAGTGTTTGAGTTTAAGTAGCGACCTGGTACAAGCAAATAATCAGAATTAAGCATATAAGATACAGCATGAAATGGAAGGGTTGAATGAGGCAAAAATTCAGGTAGAACACCATATTCGAGATTTTCGTTGCTAACTCTAAAGTACCAGCTCTGTCTCTCGATGAGGTAAAGCCAGGACAGGAGCTAGGATTTGAATTCAATGAACCTGTCAAAGTCTATTTCGGTGACAGATAACTTATTGAACAGACGACCACCGGTTATAGCGAACGAATTATTCTAAGATTCTATTTTAGGAGCATGATAGGTAAAGAGAGCGAGAAGATTTCTGGAATAATTTGGAGTAGATAGTTGAGTTGTAGAGGTTAGTAGCATGTTTAAAAGGTAAGAGGGAGTAGAGGTAGCTATTAATTTAAAGAATAGAGAGCCAAGAGAAAATAAATGTTTGTTTGATAATGTAAGCCATCGAAGGAACAGCCTATGGTGTGTAATATACATTTTGTGCAGTCTGTAATTTAGCAACACGTTGTTTGTTAAGATCAAGGTAAACTGATGAACAATGATCGAAAAGGGGAAAAACGAGTGACTCAACGAGTCTCTTTTTGAAAATTATAGATAGAGACTTTTTGTGAAATCTGAGGGAATATAATGTTTGATGGACCCTACGAACAACCGCACTGGAATGCCGCTTCCAATCTAGTTAACGAATGTTGAGTATTAATTGGTTATATTGTTGAGTGAAAGGCGAGGGAGTGTATTGAGGTTTATAAGAGAAATAAATATTCCGCTGCCAAAGATAATAGCCTTAGTTTTGTTGGCATTCAATCTAAAATCATTAACATGTGCCCAATCAGCAATACGGTCAATTACCACCTGTGTATCTGATAAGGGAAGGTCCCCAGGTGTTCAGCGCCAAAAGGCCCGCTATTAGGTGAAAAATGTTCCTTATGGTACCCACAACAAGCATTGACTTGTCCTAAGTCCTACTTTTCGGGTATTTTTGAGTACTATTTCCTCAAAGCTTGAATTTTGAAAACTTACAAACATGTTACTGACAGTAAAGTTGTTACGTCTCGTGCATCAACTACGAATAGCTAATGAATGAGACGTTCTAATATGTTGACGAAAGGTTGGATATGTCTCACTTATAATAAATGTATGTGGAAATGTATGTCTGATAATTGCACTACCTTGATAATCGTAGTTTTTAATTGTTGACAGAAATGCAGCAGGCTCTAACTGCTTGTTGAATTGTATAAATGTAGCAGGCTCTAACTGCTTGTTGAATTGTTTAAATGTAGCAGGCTCTAACTGCTTGTTGAATTGTTTTGGGTAGGTTGTTGAATAATTACTTGCACGATATTACTTTGTAACAGTCGCGAGTTTATTAAGTATAGTAACCACCAATTGTCGGACCGGTGTGTACGGAGTTGAGTCTTACAGGTACTTATTGACTGACTGACGGAATACTGATCAACTGCCGAGAGTCATTTGTTCATTCCTTTTTATATCTTTTATAGCTCTTTTCAGGTCAGGATTGCGAGATGGTGTGACATTTTGTTTTTGCTGAATATAAATTTTGCGTTTGGTGACTTTATTTAGGCGTGTCATTTACCTCGTGTTTCGTCGGCTTTTTGCTGACGTGCGAGTATTTTAACAGTTTTGAATTTCATGAATGTGCATTTGTTACAAAAAAGGATGCGTCGTAAGCCGTAACACTTATTTCGGAGTGTCATTCACCTTGCGTTTCGTCAGCTGACGTGCGAGTAGGTTAGCAGCTTTGAATTTCACGAATGTGCATTTGTTACAAAAGGATGCGGCGTAAGACGTAACAAAGTAATTCACTTTACAGTCAGTCAAAAGTAAAGTGTTTTCTTGTAGGTGAGGTCACACTCTGCAATCCATTTCTTGACGTGTTCTTTGGTCAGATTACCAGATTTACTACAAACTATGATTAAATTGCTCGGTGTATTTTGAATCACTTCCATATGAATATGAGGCCCAAATTCATTACCAGTAGTTTACTGTAAGCATATTAACATAGGTGACAAAAGTTTACCAGATGCTGTGATTATTGGCTGAATTGTATATAAATGACTAGTATTGAAAACACTTTTTACTAATTGCAAAGTGTCTTTTTCACATTGAATACTTAAAATTTTTGTCGAAAAATATTCTTTTGAAAAACCAAACTGTTCAGAATTCATAACAAAATCTAGATTATATTGAGGTATTTTAGAATTTGTAAGTTATAAGTGAACAGATTTACGATTTGCAATTTCAGTTTCTTCAGTCACATGCTTACTAGTTACAAGTTTAGTTATTTTTCTTGGAGAAATATGAAGTCGAAGTTTCAGATTCTTAATAACATGAGAGCTTGCTGTACATTGGTCTAATCCAACTCTTCTTGCTTTTTCAATAGCCCAGCGTCGAAGATCAATATCATGAACTAGTAAGAATTTTTGTCTTGCTTCAGTATATCGACTCTTTATAGACTGCTCTACTTCATACATCTTCAATGAAAAATTTCCCTCGTTTTCTACATATTTTTTAAACCTACTTATATGCACAGGTCGTAAGCGAGGATACAATGTTTGGATAGAAGAAAATTTCAATTGTTTTACATCTTTCATTTTAATAATTTTTTTCATTGTTTCAAATAAAAATGGTTGACTTTTATAAGGAGTATTTATTTCAACTGAAAAGTCATATCCATCGGCTTCTATTTCTCTTTTCTTCATTACCAGTCAGGTTCCGATGTAGATGAAAATTCTGAAGATTCTGTTCGGCTCATTTGAGAATTTGATTCTTCTGCTAAAGAACCTTCTGATTCATTTTCCTTTTTTAAATCTTCGCTTTCTACAGATTAGGAACCAAGTTCAGTCATTTCTAAGGATTCTCCTATTTCTAATTCAAGTGATACTCATATAATTCTCAGAGACCTTACTAAGCGAAAACGCGGAACAAGTGTTTGTATCAAATGGAATATTTGTAAGAAAGGTGGAAAAGTGGTGATGATCGAATGGGAGATGACTAGAAGCTATAGAGATATAATGTCGATTTAACACGGTTGACTTAAGTAATGTAAATGGAGAGCTAGAAGCCTTACTAGACAGATCAAGAGAATAAAGGCTGCGCTATTTTGCCACAATAGTTGGAGCTTCATCGAGTTGCTTCTTAATATAGCTGTTTTTTGCAGTGTCAAGAGTGTTAGAGACCTGAGATCGCAGTGAATTATATAAAGAGAGGTCGTAACTAGATTTAGTTGAAGTAAAAACCTTATAGGCACGATCGCGACGAGACATGAGAGCATGAGTAGCAGAGGTGATCCAACGTTTTCTTTTGGACAAGAGCACGACAGTACGAACAGGAGAGAGAGAAAGAGAGAGAGACAAAATTATCAGTTGGCATTTATATGGCGCAGCCCTCGGTAAAGCGGGTGCTCGGATCGGCTCAATTTGATTGACAATATTGCGATATCAGTGGCAATAGTTTGCCCGCATCCAATGTTCGCTCGCACAGTTGCACACGACATTACGCGTAATACACGTGCATGCTAACACGCCGTCTCTCAGTTCGCATAAAAGTCATGAGGCAAATAAAAATAAACGTAATCGCAAAAGCGCGGAGACTATTCCCAACGTCTTCTGCATTAACCATCCGTCAGCTATCTCCTTTCTTCTTTTTCGTTCTTGTCACGCGGCACACCGCGGGCTGCTCGTCACTCCCAACGCACACACATGCACCCGTTACTCTCTCTTACCTTAGTCTCAGCTGTCGTCGTCTGCTGCATGGCAATACATAGAAATGTTATAGAAATATAATTATAAATATAATAATAATATAATCCGAAAGAGAGAGAGAGAGACATAGCGAGTTTGATGGCCAACTCGTTATAATTATTAGATCAAATGTTGACGTGTGTAATCAACTGACGAAAAATATTTTTTTATTGCAATTTAACCAATGCAATAAAAACTCAATTATAATTAAAGCTACACCAGAATTAAGCCAATCGAGTGTGCATACGCGCACTGAAATCACATTGTGAGTAATAATATTGACAGTTAAAGTTCAGATCTCCGTTTAAGCATTGTTTCGACAATCGGGTGTTTTTCAAAAATTGGTTCTTAAATTTCTTTCAAATATCTTTAGTCATTTATAAATTTTTTGTACATTAAAATAGTTCAATAATACTAAATTACAGATCAATTTACTCGATACAAATCAATACATTCAAGATGTTCATTATTTCTGAAAATCTGACCTAGGACCTAACGTTATATAGAAGGAAAATAGTTTTAAGATAACACTACGACAGCACGTTTTTTTATCTGCATACAATTAATATTTCATTCATGCTGTGTTACTAATGCTCAAGATGTTATAACAAAATCAGGGATAAAACTTAAATAACTATAAAGCTTTAGGAATTTGGAGGTCTAGGATAGTTTTATGTGTATTTCTCGTTGCCAAAAATGCAAGTTTGATATTTTGACGATTTCACTACAGACGTGTACTACGCTAATTATAGGTTGTTATAATTAAGAATATTTATTAAAAATATTGGATATCAATAATATTATGAAAAAATTAATTTTAATTAAACTTTAATTTTATTAACAGAAGGGATATTACGAGTATCTAGCATTAACTGATAAGAGTCAAAATTTAGGCTAGAGTCCCCTTGGGCAGGCTCAAATAATTTCATAACCCATATTAACCTTTTCGTAAAAATAAAACATTTTTTTTATCAATCTATCTTTGAGTATTAAACTGTTTTCCTTTATCGTGATATAGAATTACCAGAAAGTAGAGCTGCATAACTCGTGCAATTACCTTGCTTTAATAATAATTCACTTACCATTCATCCAATTCATCTAGTTCGAAGAATATTTAAATCATTATTTATTCACTACATTCATTGTAGAGTTACATAATGCGAAGGATTATTCATAAAATCTTTTTTAATATTTAGACAACGATTACAGTCTTCCATGTAATCATATTGAGTACTTATAATAAATGAAATTTAACGTTTATCGACTCTCACGATCAGTTATGAATGTTGTGAGTTGAATAAAATAGTGTTTTACTATACAGAAATAATTATGTTTTTAGTAAATGATGTCTAACTCTTTTAATCTCAAATTAAAGCTTTTATCGATATTATTATAATTATTTAAAATCTAGTCTTGAATGTTTCAAAGTTAAATGTTAGTTTACGATATAAAAATGACATAATAATTTTGAATAGCAAGAACGTTGTCTAATATGAACAGAAATGTTAATTGCATTATTATAAATTCATTCTGTGTAAATTGATCGATTCACATTTGTGTCCATTTACCATAATGCCTGTATGCGCGTGCACGTGTGTGTATGTACTTAAATTGGTTGGTTAATAATTTCGTCGATTGATCTATAATTGAGGCTGATACTATAAAATTTCTACCTATAAATAGAAATTTTCCATGAGCAATCTATGATACTAGTGCTGTAAAGTAATGTATTGATTCTAGCAACATTTATGCATTTTAAATGTCTTAGAATAGCGGAGGAATATGTTGGAATTGATCACCTAACTAGTTAAAACTAATGTAACGCATTGCCATTCTATCTTGAATTCTGTTTGGCATGCATGAAAATTCCAGGTCAGGATGATACTGTAAAGCTGTAAAAAAAGTTATGAAATTGAAAAATAATATTCAATACAAAAAGTATAATTATATAGTGCTGGCTTACTGCTTTTGCACACCATAAAAGAAGTTGTTCAAAACATTATAGTCTTATATCTAAGTGAGAAATAAATGTACCTAGATCAGTTTGAGTGAATTTAAAAACAATTTTTTCAATCTTCAATTCATTTTAATAAATAATATAATTACACTTTGAAAATCAAAACATTTTTTGCCTAATTTGACTCTATATCGTAAAAAAATGGTAAAAAAATTTGAAAGCACAAACATTTTCAAAACCGTTAAATCAATTTTTAAAGATTCTGATTGTAGTTGCTGTGACGATCAGTTAATAATTTCTACAATAGTAGAAACTATTGTATATATTGTACATAACGCATTTTTGCAATAGAAATATTAATAAATAAAAAATGATTGAATTGGAACAGTATTTCATTTCTTCGTTTATCTAACGTTAAAAAATTCTTATTGTTAATGACATGGAATAGTTTACGTTGTAAAGTAGAGACGAAAATTTAAAATACGTACTACAAGATTCGAACAAAATGTTGAGTTGTCGTGAAATTGTTGTAAAATCAATGTCTTCGATGTTTGTCAATAACGGCCAAGAGACACTGGGTATTATTTTAAGATTTAAAAATATTATTACCAAAAATATTAGATTTATAATGAAACCTATCTTATCAACCACTAGAAGCAAAAAATTATAACAAAAAACTACTAAAATACTCTTAAAAAATTCAGTTTTTCGCTTTTAGGGATTGATAGAGTAGATTTGATAATAAATCTAATAGTACCATTGTATACAATATGTAAAATAATACTTCGGAAATATGTACTATAATTTTAGAAGTAACTTTTTGTATGCCTTAAAAATAACATAGTATCCGTTACGTCGGCCGACTAGCGAAAAATGAATATATTTGGATATCTGATGAATAAAGGCCTTTTTTTTAGAAACGGATCGTAGTACGAATTTTGAAAATTAGCATTCTAGAAAGTTATATACTGATTTTTAAACGTAACATACTGTCTTGATTCCCTTATGATTTTTTAAAATGATAAATTTTGTAATGATGGAAAAAAGGGAAATAGTGATAGATGGAAAATTATTTAATTTTAATTATATTCAGCAACGTTTCGTCAGCACATTTGCCGACCTCTTCAGGGTTTATTAATAGAAAAACAACAAATTATTAACAATAGAGTTTGCAAAAGTAATTTTAATTGTATATAAATGTATATATATGTGTATACCTGATTTCTCTCGTAGTCAAATTATTATAGGCTAAAAAGAATAGATCGTAGCACAGACAACTTACAATAAGGTGAGAAATCAAGTATTTCAACCTATATATATATATACTCTTCATCTATTATCTCTTCCTCATCAATCTTAATAAAGGCTTATAGATGTGACTTAGATATCGTATATCCACTTTTCTATTTAACGTGTTTTTATGTAAGCCAATGTGTAACATTTCTGATATTCTACGTTTCTTATAATTCATTTCATAATCCAATATCTTAGCTTTTTTCCAGTCAAATTCGTGTGACAACGTTCTTCTATGTGTAGCTACTACTGTATCTGAATCAATGTTTTTTTTGTGTTCGTTTAATCTAATTTTTAAGGAACGCTTACTTTCACCTATATAGACCGCTAAACATCGTTTGCAGTTAAAACAGTAGACAATACCAGTGTTGTCTAATAAGTCAGATTTGTCTTCCTAAACGGATAAACTCTGTTAATGGTTTTTGTAATAAAGGGATAGATATAATGTTGTTTTTTTAACAAAGATGAACATTTTTTGAAGATGTAGCAATTATTAGGAATAGCGACTGTAGGTAATTTTTGATTTTATAATTTTTTAGAAATATTATTCCCTTTTTTGTATTTATTGTGATGTTTTGTTTTGATAAATAAAGATGGATAATTATTCTTTTTCAGGATATCAGTAATTATTTTTAAATTCTTGGAATAAATTTTTGTCAGCAAGTACTCACTTGGTCAACTAAATTCGAATTATATTAACTTTTTGATGAATTATATGTTCTGAGTTAAAATTCAAAATTCTGTCAGTTTGTGTTGTTTTCTTAAACCAGTTAAATTCTAATTTATTATTATTTCTCATCAATTTTAAGTCAAAAAATGGAATAAAATTATTCATTTCAATTTCAAACGTAAATTGTAGTCTATTATGATAAGAATTGAACGTCTCGATAACTAAATCAATTTTATCTTTCGGAACGCAAATCAAAGTATCATCAACATATCTGTAATAGAAAACAGGATTAATTTGATATTCATTCCGCAACACGCTCAGGCAATGTTTTCCATACAAGGGAACCACCACAACCCTACGCCTCAGATTTTTCTGCAATTGAGATATGTTATAGTTCGTAAAAAAATAAAAAAGCCGTATTTTTTTTTATCGGCGGAAAAAGCTATTTAAGATATGAAACCCACCCCCAAAAAACAGCCCCAAAAGCAGTTCTATTGCAATATCTTTAGTTATAATGAATATTTTTTTATGAAACAAAAAAACACAAGATACTTATAAAAAAAGTAACAGACACCCATCGACTTGGTCCCCGGGGGTTGCAACCCCTACGTTGTATAGAGGAAAAACTGTAATTTTCAGTGTATTTTTACCTTACAAATTCAAAAAATTATGTTAATAGAATTTTAAAAAGGATATTCTAGTAGTAAATGTTAAAACAAAATTGACGTGATTCGGGCTTTTCCTATTATCTATTATTTCGAGGGTGAACTAACCCTTAATGTTATTAATACAATATAAGCAGTTGTTAATCGCAGATTATGCTGGTTATTTCATGTTCTAAGACGCTCAAAAAAGCCAAACACATGTATAATTTTGTTCTCCCGAATAAACAATTTAGAGGGTGGAAGCGACCACCGAAAGTTACCCCTCGATTTTATGCACGGATATTTACAGTATTTTATGCACAGTTTTCGACGAAACAAATTCTAAAAAATTCTTTTAAACAATTTCAGCTAAATATATAGATTTCATCTACAGGGGTTGCAACCAAACCCTCTAATTTGCCTGAAAGAAAAGCTATGCTTTCAAAAATTTTCTTGGAAAATTTTTTCAGAAGAAATGAAGTTTCTAAAATTCCGTTTGAAGTGTAAGACAAAAGTATACAGTATCCTTCACCAGGGGCTGCTTCACCTTCACTGGAGAGTGCACAGAGCATTCATTTGTTACCCTGATACCCTACCACCCCGAACCCCATTTCTTTAAACCTCGAGCTAGTTACCCTGCCACGCTGTAACGCGTAACTCCTACACCACAATTTCATCGACACACGAGCTGGTTACCCTGATACGCTGTAAATCGAAACACTTAACCCGAATTTCTATAACCCTCGAGCTGCTTACCATGCCACGCCCTAACCCCGAACTCCTACATCCGAATTTCATCAACCCTCGAGCCGGATACCCTGCCACGCTGTAACCCAAAACTCTTAACCTCAAATTCCTTAAACCTCGAGCTGGTTACCATGACACGCTGTAACCCCGAACTCCTACTCCCGAATTTCATCAATCTGCGAGCTGGTAACCCTGCCACGCTGTAACCCCAAACTCTTAACCCGAATTTTCTTTACCCTCGGGCTGGTTACCCTGCCATGCTTTAACCCCAAACTCTTAACCCCATTTTCCTTAAGTCTCATGCTGGGTACCATGCCACGCTCTAACCCCGAACTCCTACACCCGAATTTCCTTAACCTCCGAGCTGTTTACCATGCCGCGTTCAAACTCCGAATTTCTACAAACGAATTTCCTTAACCTCCGAGCTGGTTACCATGCCACGTTCTATCCTCGAACTTCTACACCCGAATTTCATCAATCCTCAAGTTGGTTATCCTACCACGCTGTAACCTCAAACGCTTAACCCCAATTTCCTTAACCTCTGAGCTGGTAACCCTTTCTTGATCTAACCCCGAACTCCTATACCTTAATTTCATGAATCATCAAGCTGGTTATCCTACCACGCTATAACCCCAAACTCTTAACCCCACTTTTCTTTACACTCGGGCTAGTTACCCTGCCATGCATTAACCACAAACTCTTAACCCCAATTTCCTTAACTCTCGAGCTGGGTACCATGCCACGCTCTAACCCCGAACTCCTACACCCGAATTTCCTTAACCTCCGAGCTGTTTACCATGCCACGTTCAAACTTCGAATTTCTACAAAAGAATTTCATGAATCATCAAGCTGGTTATCCTACCACGCTATAACCCCAAACTCTTAACCCCACTTTTCTTTACACTCGGGCTGGTTACCCTGCCATGCATTAACCCCAAACTCTTAACCCCAATTTCCTTAACCCGAGCTGGGTACCATGCCACGCTCTAACCCCGAACTCCTATACCCGAATTTCCTTAATCTCCGAGCTGGTTACTCCAATATGGTTACTTCTTTACCCTCGGGCGGATTACCCTGCCACGCCTTAACCCCTGGCTCCTATGCCCGAAATAGATCAATCCTTGAGCTGGTTACCCTACCACACTCTAACCCCGAATCCCTAACACCCGAGTTTTATCAACCCTCGAGCTGGTTACCCTATTACGCTATAACCCTAAACTCTTAACCCCAATTTCCTCAACCTTCGAGCTGTTTACCATGCCACGCTCTAACTCCGAACTCCTACACCCGAATTTACTCAGACCTCAAAATGGTTATCCTACCACGCTTTAACCCCAAACTCTTAACCCCAAATTCCTTAACCCTAGAGCTGGTTACCGTGCCTTACTCGAACCCCGAACTCCTACATACGAATTTCATCAATCCTCGAGTTGTTTACCCTACCACGCTCTAACCCCAAACCCTGAACCCCAACTCTTAACCCCAATGTCATCAATCCTCCAGCTGGGTACCCTGCCACGCACTAACCCCTGAACTCCTACACCCGAATTGCATCAATCCTCGAGCCGGATACCCTGCCACGCTGTAACCCCATACTCTTAACCCCAAATTCCTTAAATCTCGAGCTGGTTACACTGCCATGCTGTAACCCCAAACTCTTAACCCCAATTACCTCAACCTCCGATCTGGTAACCATGCCTTGCTCTAACCCCGAACTCCTACACTCGAATTTCATCAATCCTCGAGCTGGCTATCCTGCCACGCTTTAACCCTGAACTTCTACACCCCAATTTCCTTAACCCTTGAGCTGGTTACCCTGCCCTTTCCAATTTTCTAGTCCGAAACCTGGTTCTCTGTTATTCATAAACCCAATTTCGACATATTTGTAATATCTCTGAAGAAAAGGACATAGGCGAAATAATTGTAGAAGATAACTTTAAATTTATTTTATTTTTATGTTATATTTACGTTATATTAATTAGTCATTTCATCTGATATTGAGATTACATTTTTTGAATATAAAAAGACAATCCGCGCACATTATCACTGTACATATTGTGAACAATAATGATACTCTATAAATAAATGCTGTAGACATATTAGTTTCTTGCACCATGGACATTTTATAATTGCTATTTTCTCACAAATCTCGCACATAGGCTGTTCTGAAATTTCGAAGCAATATCCAACAGGATTGTCGAACGAATCAGGTTTTTTATCCAAGTACCCACTTTTATACCAAGCATATTTAAATAAGCATTTGAATCTAGGTGAAGATAATTAATTATGTGTGATAGACTGTAATTTTATAATATTATTCCTCTCATGTAAACTGATGTCTGATCCGAATAAAATAATGGCATCAGATATTTTTCTTAGAAAGTTTTTCCAAAATCGAAAACCGAAAACATCCAGTGGTTGAATTTTGCCTGTCGTTCCCTTAGGAATTGTCATCAATCGAAAATTTGTATCTGCTGGTGTCACTTCTGTTACAGTTCGTTCACACTGTCCACTCCATGAGTCTAGTAATACAACTGCTGTTTTCCCACAGTTAGGAAAAAATACATGTTGCAACCATGTTTGAAGTAATTCACTCTACAGCTTTCCTGATGCACTTGTTCGCAAAAATATATTTCGTGCATTGAGTAGATTTTTTGAAACAATGGGTCCAAACTCTCCGTTTATTTCTTTTAATACCATAAAAAGGGGTGATAGCAATGTACCTTCTGCACATATTGTCGGTTGAATCGTATAACTATGCATAGTCAATGATACTGATTGTACTACTGATTCGACTGTCTTCTTACCTTTTTCCCTCAATGTTCTGCCAGTATGCATTTCTTAATTGAATCCACTTTGATCGGAATTATATATGTTACTTGCACTTGTGGTTGATAATTCTGTTTTTATGAGGTTGAAACAATTTTGACAATCTAACTTTAAACTAGCCTCATTTTCAACGGATACTTTAGTCACATATTTAGTTATTTTACGCGATACAATTTTATGCTTTTTTTTGAATAGGGTGAATCCAATTGGGTGAAGCTTTAAACCAAGGCATATCTAAGTCATACTTTTTTTGTAAAGCCCATCTTTTAAGATCTAAATCATGCACTGTGAACCTCCGATCTAAATCTTTGAGTTGTTGTAAAGTATATTCTGAAACTTTAAACAGATTCTCTCTTTTGGTCCCGGCTGACAAAATTTGCTGTTTCCATGTTCTCAACTGACGTTCTGACGAAACTTGTTTATATTTACTCTGGGCGGAACTTAAAGATAGTTTCTTTTTCTTATCACTTTCACAGTATTCAACAGCTTTTCTTTTATCTCTATCGTCGAGTACCGTATTTGTTACCGTACAAGTAGGTACCTCGGCATAGGCTACACCATGTATTTCTTCAAATAGGCCGTCAATTACTTCTGGATTAATATCAAAATCATCATCTAGGACACATAAGTTCTCACTTGTTATACATTCAATACTTGAATTCGTTTCAATGCTTTTTCTCAATGTAGTATCTTCAACATAATCGTGTAGCTGCTTCTCTGCATCGTTTAATATAGGTATGCTTTCTACAACCGAACTTATGTGGAATTTTTTCAGTAATTTTTGAATGACGTTGTGAATTTCATTTGCCATTCTAACACAATTTTGATATTCAAAAACGTAGATGTAAAGCAAAGTTCTATTACTAATTTACTGAAGTATGCTGATCGAATATGCTTATATATACTGTGAGTGAACAAAACATGTTTTCAAGTTGGCATCACACAAACGGATATCAAATCAAGGTGCCCGAGGTTCCTCCACTGTTAGATCTTGGCTTATCACATACGTCAACGATTGCGATTTCTATCAACGAAAAAAACAGTTGCAGTTCCAATCTTACTATTTGAACTACATGAACCGCATTCGTTGATTGTGGTTTCTATCAAGGAAAAAAATAGTTGTAGTTCCAATCTTGTTATTTGAACCACATGAAACGTATTCGTTGATTGTGGTTTCCACGTCATGCCACAGTTTGATTTTGTTTTGCCATGCACATTCTCGAGTGTGTTTAAGATGGAAAATAAGAGTAACATTATCTCATGTCAGTATTTTTATATTGGCTAAAACCACCTCGCGAAATACGTACCTATTAGTATGGCAAAATCAGTTTGTCTAATGAATTTTTTCGTAATAACAAAATAATCCAATTTCCTCAGGGATAGTAGTAATATTTGTTGAACATAATGATTTAAAAATGAAATTCCCCGTAGCTATTTCGAACATCAAAAATTTGCATGATTTCTTAGTTGCATTTACTATTTCCTACCTATACATTAATATACGTAATAAATTAAACATTATCTTCTACAAAAAATGTGCATATGTCCTTTTATTTGAAGATACTATAAATATTTCGAAATCGGGATTATGAATGGCAGGGAGCTGGGTTCCGGATTTTAGAAAATTGGAAAGCAGGAGTTCGGGGTTACAACGTGGCAGGGTAACCAGCTCGAGGGTTGATGAAATTTGGGTGTAGGAGTTTGGGGTTCCAGCGTGGCAGAGCAACCAGCTCGAGGGTTGACGAAATTGGGGTGCAGGAGTTACGGGTTACAGCGTGGCAAGGTAACCAGCTCGAGGGTTGATTTTTATCTTCAAAAAATGTAATCTCAACATCAGATGAAATGAACGAATTAATATAACGTATATATAACATAAAAATAAAAAAATTTACAAGATTAGAAATTACAAATATGTCGAAATTGGGATTATGAATAACAGAGAACCGGGTTTCGGACTAGAAAATTGGAAAGGGCAGAGTAACCAGCTCGAGGATTGATGAAATTCGGGTGTAGGAGTTCGGGGTTAGAGCGTGGCAGGGTAACCAGTTCGATGATTGATGAAATTCGGGTGTAGGAGTTCGGGGTTAGATCGTGGCAGTGTAACAAGCTCGATGGTTAGGGAAATCGGGGTTAAGAGTTTGGGGTTATAGCGTGGCAGGGTAACCAGCTCGAGGGTTGATGAAATTGGGGTGCAGGAGTTACGGGTTACAGCGTGGCAAGGTAACCAGCTCGAGGGTTGATGAAATTTGGGTGTAGGAGTTTGGGGTTACAGCGTGGCAGGGTAACCAGCTCGAGGGTTGATGAAATTTGGGTGTAGGAGTTTGGGGTTACAGCGTGGCAGAGCAACCAGCTCGAGGGTTGACGAAATTGGGGTGCAGGAGTTACGGGTTACAGCGTGGCAAGGTAACCAGCTCGAGGGTTGATTTTTATCTTCAAAAAATGTAATCTCAACATCAGATGTAATGAACGAATTAATATAACGTATATATAACATAAAAATAAAAAAATTTAACGTTATCTCTACAATCATTTCGCCTATGTCCTTTTCTTCAGAGATATTACTAATATGTCGAAATTGGGATTATGAATAACAGAGAACCGGGTTTCGGACTAGAAAATTAGAAAGGGCAGAGTAACCAGCTCGAGGATTGATGAAATTCGGGTGTAGGAGTTCGGGGTTAGAGCGTGGCAGGGTAACCAGTTCGATGATTGATGAAATTCGGGTGTAGGAGTTCGGGGTTAGATCGTGGCAGTGTAACAAGCTCGATGGTTAGGGAAATCGGGGTTAAGAGTTTGGGGTTATAGCGTGGCAGGGTAACCAGCTCGAGGATTGATGAAATTGGGGTGCAGGAGTTACGGGTTACAGCGTGGCAAGGTAACCAGCTCGAGGGTTGATGAAATTTGGGTGTAGGAGTTTGGGGTTACAGCGTGGCAGGGTAACCAGCTCGAGGGTTGATGAAATTTGGGTGTAGGAGTTTGGGGTTACAGCGTGGCAGAGCAACCAGCTCGAGGGTTGACGAAATTGGGGTGCAGGAGTTACGGGTTACAGCGTGGCAAGGTAACCAGCTCGAGGGTTGATGAAATTTGGGTGTAGGAGTTCGGGGTTAGAGCGTGGCAGGGTAACAAGTTCGATGATTGATGAAATTCGGGTGTAGGAGTTCGGGGTTAGATCGTGGCAGTGTAACAATCTCGATGGTTAGGGAAATCGGGGTTAAGAGTTTTGGGTTATAGCGTGGCAGGGTAACCAGCTCGAGGGTTGATGAAATTGGGGTGCAGGAGTTACGGGTTACAGCGTGGCAAGGTAACCAGCTCGAGGGTTGATGAAATTTGGGTGTAGGAGTTTGGGGTTACAGCGTGGCAGAGCAACCAGCTCGAGGGTTGACGAAATTGGGGTGCAGGAGTTACGGGTTACAGCGTGGCAAGGTAACCAGCTCGAGGGTTGATGAAATTTGGGTGTAGGAGTTTGGGGTTACAGCGTGGCAGGGTAACCAGCTCGAGGGTTGATGAAATTTGGGTGTAGGAGTTTGGGGTTACAGCGTGGCAGAGCAACCAGCTCGAGGGTTGACGAAATTGGGGTGCAGGAGTTACGGGTTACAGCGTGGCAAGGTAACCAGCTCGAGGGTTGATTTTTATCTTCAAAAAATGTAATCTCAACATCAGATGAAATGAACGAATTAATATAACGTATATATAACATAAAAATAAAAAAATTTAACGTTATCTCTACAATCATTTCGCCTATGTCCTTTTCTTCAGAGATATTACATATATGTCGAAATTGGGATTATGAATAACAGAACCGGGTTTCGGACTAGAAAATTGGAAAGGGCAGAGTAACCAGCTCGAGGATTGATGAAATTCGGGTGTAGGAGTTCGGGGTTAGAGCGTGGCAGGGTAACCAGTTCGATGATTGATGAAATTCGGGTGTAGGAGTTCGGGGTTAGATCGTGGCAGTGTAACAAGCTCGATGGTTAGGGAAATCGGGGTTAAGAGTTTGGGGTTATAGCGTGGCAGGGTAACCAGCTCGAGGATTGATGAAATTGGGGTGCAGGAGTTACGGGTTACAGCGTGGCAAGGTAACCAGCTCGAGGGTTGATGAAATTTGGGTGTAGGAGTTTGGGGTTACAGCGTGGCAGGGTAACCAGCTCGAGGGTTGATGAAATTTGGGTGTAGGAGTTTGGGGTTACAGCGTGGCAGAGCAACCAGCTCGAGGGTTGACGAAATTGGGGTGCAGGAGTTACGGGTTACAGCGTGGCAAGGTAACCAGCTCGAGGGTTGATGAAATTTGGGTGTAGGAGTTCGGGGTTAGAGCGTGGCAGGGTAACAAGTTCGATGATTGATGAAATTCGGGTGTAGGAGTTCGGGGTTAGATCGTGGCAGTGTAACAATCTCGATGGTTAGGGAAATCGGGGTTAAGAGTTTTGGGTTATAGCGTGGCAGGGTAACCAGCTCGAGGGTTGATGAAATTGGGGTGCAGGAGTTACGGGTTACAGCGTGGCAAGGTAACCAGCTCGAGGGTTGATGAAATTTGGGTGTAGGAGTTTGGGGTTACAGCGTGGCAGAGCAACCAGCTCGAGGGTTGACGAAATTGGGGTGCAGGAGTTACGGGTTACAGCGTGGCAAGGTAACCAGCTCGAGGGTTGATGAAATTTGGGTGTAGGAGTTTGGGGTTACAGCGTGGCAGGGTAACCAGCTCGAGGGTTGATGAAATTTGGGTGTAGGAGTTTGGGGTTACAGCGTGGCAGAGCAACCAGCTCGAGGGTTGACGAAATTGGGGTGCAGGAGTTACGGGTTACAGCGTGGCAAGGTAACCAGCTCGAGGGTTGATTTTTATCTTCAAAAAATGTAATCTCAACATCAGATGAAATGAACGAATTAATATAACGTATATATAACATAAAAATAAAAAAATTTAACGTTATCTCTACAATCATTTCGCCTATGTCCTTTTCTTCAGAGATATTACATATATGTCGAAATTGGGATTATGAATAACAGAACCGGGTTTCGGACTAGAAAATTGGAAAGGGCAGAGTAACCAGCTCGAGGATTGATGAAATTCGGGTGTAGGAGTTCGGGGTTAGAGCGTGGCAGGGTAACCAGTTCGATGATTGATGAAATTCGGGTGTAGGAGTTCGGGGTTAGATCGTGGCAGTGTAACAAGCTCGATGGTTAGGGAAATCGGGGTTAAGAGTTTGGGGTTATAGCGTGGCAGGGTAACCAGCTCGAGGATTGATGAAATTGGGGTGCAGGAGTTACGGGTTACAGCGTGGCAAGGTAACCAGCTCAAGGGTTGATTTTTATATTCAAAAAATGTAATCTCAACATCAGATGAAATGAACGAATTAATATAACGTATATATAACAAAAAAATAAAAAAATTTAACGTTATCTCTACAATCATTTCGCCTATGTCCTTTTCTTCAGAGATATTACAAATATGTCGAAATTGGGATTATGAATAACAGAGAACCGGATTTTGGACTAGAAAATTGGAAAGGGCAGAGTAACCAGCTCGAGGATTGATGAAATTCGGGTGTAAGAGTTCGGGGTTAGAGCGTGGCAGGGTAACAAGTTCGATGATTGATGAAATTCGGGTGTAGGAGTTCGGGGTTAGATCGTGGCAGGGTAACCAGCTCGAGGGTTGATGAAATTGGGGTGCAGGAGTTACGGGTTACAGCGTGGCAAGGTAACCAGCTCGAGGGTTGATGAAATTTGGGTGTAGGAGTTTGGGGTTACAGCGTGGCAGGGTAACCAGCTCGAGGGTTGATGAAATTTGGGTGTAGGAGTTTGGGGTTACAGCGTGGCAGAGCAACCAGCTCGAGGGTTGACGAAATTGGGGTGCAGGAGTTACGGGTTACAGCGTGGCAAGGTAACCAGCTCGAGGGTTGATTTTTATCTTCAAAAAATGTAATCTCAACATCAGATGAAATGAACGAATTAATATAACGTATATATAACATAAAAATAAAAAAATTTAACGTTATCTCTACAATCATTTCGCCTATGTCCTTTTCTTCAGAGATATTACAAATATGTCGAAATTGGGATTATGAATAACAGAGAACCGGGTTTCGGACTAGAAAATTGGAAAGTGCAGAGTAACCAGCTCGAGGATTGATGAAATTCGGGTGTAAGAGTTCGGGGTTAGAGCGTGGCAGGGTAACAAGTTCGATGATTGATGAAATTCGGGTGTAGGAGTTCGGGGTTAGATCGTGGCAGTGTAACAAGCTCGATGGTTAGGGAAATTGGGGTGCAGGAGTTACGGGTCACAGCGTGGCAAGGTAACCAGCTCGAGGGTTGATTTTTATCTTCAAAAAATGTAATCTCAACATCAGATGAAATGAACGAATTAATATAACGTATATATAACATAAAAATAAAAAAATTTAACGTTATCTCTACAATCATTTCGCCTATGTCCTTTTCTTCAGAGATATTACATATATGTCGAAATTGGGATTATGAATAACAGAACCGGGTTTCGGACTAGAAAATTGGAAAGGGCAGAGTAACCAGCTCGAGGATTGATGAAATTCGGGTGTAGGAGTTCGGGGTTAGAGCGTGGCAGGGTAACCAGTTCGATGATTGATGAAATTCGGGTGTAGGAGTTCGGGGTTAGATCGTGGCAGTGTAACAAGCTCGATGGTTAGGGAAATCGGGGTTAAGAGTTTGGGGTTATAGCGTGGCAGGGTAACCAGCTCGAGGATTGATGAAATTGGGGTGCAGGAGTTACGGGTTACAGCGTGGCAAGGTAACCAGCTCAAGGGTTGATTTTTATATTCAAAAAATGTAATCTCAACATCAGATGAAATGAACGAATTAATATAACGTATATATAACATAAAAATAAAAAAATTTAACGTTATCTCTACAATCATTTCGCCTATGTCCTTTTCTTCAGAGATATTACAAATATGTCGAAATTGGGATTATGAATAACAGAGAACCGGGTTTCGGACTAGAAAATTGGAAAGGGCAGAGTAACCAGCTCGAGGATTGATGAAATTCGGGTGTAAGAGTTCGGGGTTAGAGCGTGGCAGGGTAACAAGTTCGATGATTGATGAAATTCGGGTGTAGGAGTTCGGGGTTAGATCGTGGCAGGGTAACCAGCTCGAGGGTTGATGAAATTGGGGTGCAGGAGTTACGGGTTACAGCGTGGCAAGGTAACCAGCTCGAGGGTTGATGAAATTTGGGTGTAGGAGTTTGGGGTTACAGCGTGGCAGAGCAACCAGCTCGAGGGTTGACGAAATTGGGGTGCAGGAGTTACGGGTTACAGCGTGGCAAGGTAACCAGCTCGAGGGTTGATTTTTATCTTCAAAAAATGTAATCTCAACATCAGATGAAATGAACGAATTAATATAACGTATATATAACATAAAAATAAAAAAATTTAACGTTATCTCTACAATCATTTCGCCTATGTCCTTTTCTTCAGAGATATTACAAATATGTCGAAATTGGGATTATGAATAACAGAGAACCGGGTTTCGGACTAGAAAATTGGAAAGTGCAGAGTAACCAGCTCGAGGATTGATGAAATTCGGGTGTAAGAGTTCGGGGTTAGAGCGTGGCAGGGTAACAAGTTCGATGATTGATGAAATTCGGGTGTAGGAGTTCGGGGTTAGATCGTGGCAGTGTAACAAGCTCGATGGTTAGGGAAATTGGGGTGCAGGAGTTACGGGTTACAGCGTGGCAAGGTAACCAGCTCGAGGGTTGATTTTTATATTCAAAAAATGTAATCTCAACATCAGATGAAATGAACGAATTAATATAACGTATATATAACATAAAAATAAAAAAATTTAACGTTATCTCTACAATCATTTCGCCTATGTCCTTTTCTTCAGAGATATTACAAATATGTCGAAATTGGGATTATGAATAACAGAGAACCGGGTTTCGGACTAGAAAATTGGAAAGGGCAGAGTAACCAGCTCGAGGATTGATGAAATTCGGGTGTAGGAGTTCGGGGTTAGAGCGTGGCAGGGTAACCAGTTCGATGATTGATGAAATTCGGGTGTAGGAGTTCGGGGTTAGATCGTGGCAGTGTAACAAGCTCGATGGTTAGGGAAATTGGGGTTAAGAGTTTGGGGTTACAGCGTGGCAGGGTAACCAGCTCGAGGATTGATGAAATTGGGGTGCAGGAGTTACGGGTTACAGCGTGGCAAGGTAACCAGCTCAAGGGTTGATTTTTATATTCAAAAAATGTAATCTCAACATCAGATGAAATGAACGAATTAATATAACGTATATATAACATAAAAATAAAAAAATTTAACGTTATCTCTACAATCATTTCGCCTATGTCCTTTTCTTCAGAGATATTACAAATATGTCGAAATTGGGATTATGAATAACAGAGAACCGGGTTTCGGACTAGAAAATTGGAAAGGGCAGAGTAACCAGCTCGAGGATTGATGAAATTCGGGTGTAGGAGTTCGGGGTTAGAGCGTGGCAGGGTAACCAGTTCGATGATTGATGAAATTCGGGTGTAGGAGTTCGGGGTTAGATCGTGGCAGTGTAACAAGCTCGATGGTTAGGGAAATTGGGGTTAAGAGTTTGGGGTTACAGCGTGGCAGGGTAACCAGCTCGAGGATTGATGAAATTGGGGTGCAGGAGTTACGGGTTACAGCGTGGCAAGGTAACCAGCTCAAGGGTTGATTTTTATATTCAAAAAATGTAATCTCAACATCAGATGAAATGAACGAATTAATATAACGTATATATAACATAAAAATAAAAAAATTTAACGTTATCTCTACAATCATTTCGCCTATGTCCTTTTCTTCAGAGATATTACAAATATGTCGAAATTGGGATTATGAATAACAGAGAACCGGGTTTCGGACTAGAAAATTGGAAAGGGCAGAGTAACCAGCTCGAGGATTGATGAAATTCGGGTGTAAGAGTTCGGGGTTAGAGCGTGGCAGGGTAACAAGTTCGATGATTGATGAAATTCGGGTGTAGGAGTTCGGGGTTAGATCGTGGCAGGGTAACCAGCTCGAGGGTTGATGAAATTGGGGTGCAGGAGTTACGGGTTACAGCGTGGCAAGGTAACCAGCTCGAGGGTTGATGAAATTTGGGTGTAGGAGTTTGGGGTTACAGCGTGGCAGGGTAACCAGCTCGAGGGTTGATGAAATTTGGGTGTAGGAGTTTGGGGTTACAGCGTGGCAGAGCAACCAGCTCGAGGGTTGACGAAATTGGGGTGCAGGAGTTACGGGTTACAGCGTGGCAAGGTAACCAGCTCGAGGGTTGATTTTTATCTTCAAAAAATGTAATCTCAACATCAGATGAAATGAACGAATTAATATAACGTATATATAACATAAAAATAAAAAAATTTAACGTTATCTCTACAATCATTTCGCCTATGTCCTTTTCTTCAGAGATATTACATATATGTCGAAATTGGGATTATGAATAACAGAACCGGGTTTCGGACTAGAAAATTGGAAAGGGCAGAGTAACCAGCTCGAGGATTGATGAAATTCGGGTGTAGGAGTTCGGGGTTAGAGCGTGGCAGGGTAACCAGTTCGATGATTGATGAAATTCGGGTGTAGGAGTTCGGGGTTAGATCGTGGCAGTGTAACAAGCTCGATGGTTAGGGAAATCGGGGTTAAGAGTTTGGGGTTATAGCGTGGCAGGGTAACCAGCTCGAGGATTGATGAAATTGGGGTGCAGGAGTTACGGGTTACAGCGTGGCAAGGTAACCAGCTCAAGGGTTGATTTTTATATTCAAAAAATGTAATCTCAACATCAGATGAAATGAACGAATTAATATAACGTATATATAACATAAAAATAAAAAAATTTAACGTTATCTCTACAATCATTTCGCCTATGTCCTTTTCTTCAGAGATATTACAAATATGTCGAAATTGGGATTATGAATAACAGAGAACCGGGTTTCGGACTAGAAAATTGGAAAGGGCAGAGTAACCAGCTCGAGGATTGATGAAATTCGGGTGTAAGAGTTCGGGGTTAGAGCGTGGCAGGGTAACAAGTTCGATGATTGATGAAATTCGGGTGTAGGAGTTCGGGGTTAGATCGTGGCAGGGTAACCAGCTCGAGGGTTGATGAAATTGGGGTGCAGGAGTTACGGGTTACAGCGTGGCAAGGTAACCAGCTCGAGGGTTGATGAAATTTGGGTGTAGGAGTTTGGGGTTACAGCGTGGCAGGGTAACCAGCTCGAGGGTTGATGAAATTTGGGTGTAGGAGTTTGGGGTTACAGCGTGGCAGAGCAACCAGCTCGAGGGTTGACGAAATTGGGGTGCAGGAGTTACGGGTTACAGCGTGGCAAGGTAACCAGCTCGAGGGTTGATTTTTATCTTCAAAAAATGTAATCTCAACATCAGATGAAATGAACGAATTAATATAACGTATATATAACATAAAAATAAAAAAATTTAACGTTATCTCTACAATCATTTCGCCTATGTCCTTTTCTTCAGAGATATTACATATATGTCGAAATTGGGATTATGAATAACAGAACCGGGTTTCGGACTAGAAAATTGGAAAGGGCAGAGTAACCAGCTCGAGGATTGATGAAATTCGGGTGTAGGAGTTCGGGGTTAGAGCGTGGCAGGGTAACCAGTTCGATGATTGATGAAATTCGGGTGTAGGAGTTCGGGGTTAGATCGTGGCAGTGTAACAAGCTCGATGGTTAGGGAAATCGGGGTTAAGAGTTTGGGGTTATAGCGTGGCAGGGTAACCAGCTCGAGGATTGATGAAATTGGGGTGCAGGAGTTACGGGTTACAGCGTGGCAAGGTAACCAGCTCAAGGGTTGATTTTTATATTCAAAAAATGTAATCTCAACATCAGATGAAATGAACGAATTAATATAACGTATATATAACATAAAAATAAAAAAATTTAACGTTATCTCTACAATCATTTCGCCTATGTCCTTTTCTTCAGAGATATTACAAATATGTCGAAATTGGGATTATGAATAACAGAGAACCGGGTTTCGGACTAGAAAATTGGAAAGGGCAGAGTAACCAGCTCGAGGATTGATGAAATTCGGGTGTAAGAGTTCGGGGTTAGAGCGTGGCAGGGTAACAAGTTCGATGATTGATGAAATTCGGGTGTAGGAGTTCGGGGTTAGATCGTGGCAGGGTAACCAGCTCGAGGGTTGATGAAATTGGGGTGCAGGAGTTACGGGTTACAGCGTGGCAAGGTAACCAGCTCGAGGGTTGATGAAATTTGGGTGTAGGAGTTTGGGGTTACAGCGTGGCAGGGTAACCAGCTCGAGGGTTGATGAAATTTGGGTGTAGGAGTTTGGGGTTACAGCGTGGCAGAGCAACCAGCTCGAGGGTTGACGAAATTGGGGTGCATGAGTTACGGGTTACAGCGTGGCAAGGTAACCAGCTCGAGGGTTGATTTTTATCTTCAAAAAATGTAATCTCAACATCAGATGAAATGAACGAATTAATATAACGTATATATAACATAAAAATAAAAAAATTTAACGTTATCTCTACAATCATTTCGCCTATGTCCTTTTCTTCAGAGATATTACATATATGTCGAAATTGGGATTATGAATAACAGAACCGGGTTTCGGACTAGAAAATTGGAAAGGGCAGAGTAACCAGCTCGAGGATTGATGAAATTCGGGTGTAGGAGTTCGGGGTTAGAGCGTGGCAGGGTAACCAGTTCGATGATTGATGAAATTCGGGTGTAGGAGTTCGGGGTTAGATCGTGGCAGTGTAACAAGCTCGATGGTTAGGGAAATCGGGGTTAAGAGTTTGGGGTTATAGCGTGGCAGGGTAACCAGCTCGAGGATTGATGAAATTGGGGTGCAGGAGTTACGGGTTACAGCGTGGCAAGGTAACCAGCTCAAGGGTTGATTTTTATATTCAAAAAATGTAATCTCAACATCAGATGAAATGAACGAATTAATATAACGTATATATAACATAAAAATAAAAAAATTTAACGTTATCTCTACAATCATTTCGCCTATGTCCTTTTCTTCAGAGATATTACAAATATGTCGAAATTGGGATTATGAATAACAGAGAACCGGGTTTCGGACTAGAAAATTGGAAAGGGCAGAGTAACCAGCTCGAGGATTGATGAAATTCGGGTGTAAGAGTTCGGGGTTAGAGCGTGGCAGGGTAACAAGTTCGATGATTGATGAAATTCGGGTGTAGGAGTTCGGGGTTAGATCGTGGCAGGGTAACCAGCTCGAGGGTTGATGAAATTGGGGTGCAGGAGTTACGGGTTACAGCGTGGCAAGGTAACCAGCTCGAGGGTTGATGAAATTTGGGTGTAGGAGTTTGGGGTTACAGCGTGGCAGGGTAACCAGCTCGAGGGTTGATGAAATTTGGGTGTAGGAGTTTGGGGTTACAGCGTGGCAGAGCAACCAGCTCGAGGGTTGACGAAATTGGGGTGCAGGAGTTACGGGTTACAGCGTGGCAAGGTAACCAGCTCGAGGGTTGATTTTTATCTTCAAAAAATGTAATCTCAACATCAGATGAAATGAACGAATTAATATAACGTATATATAACATAAAAATAAAAAAATTTAACGTTATCTCTACAATCATTTCGCCTATGTCCTTTTCTTCAGAGATATTACTAATATGTCGAAATTGGGATTATGAATAACAGAGAACCGGGTTTCGGACTAGAAAATTAGAAAGGGCAGAGTAACCAGCTCGAGGATTGATGAAATTCGGGTGTAGGAGTTCGGGGTTAGAGCGTGGCAGGGTAACCAGTTCGATGATTGATGAAATTCGGGTGTAGGAGTTCGGGGTTAGATCGTGGCAGTGTAACAAGCTCGATGGTTAGGGAAATCGGGGTTAAGAGTTTGGGGTTATAGCGTGGCAGGGTAACCAGCTCGAGGATTGATGAAATTGGGGTGCAGGAGTTACGGGTTACAGCGTGGCAAGGTAACCAGCTCGAGGGTTGATGAAATTTGGGTGTAGGAGTTTGGGGTTACAGCGTGGCAGGGTAACCAGCTCGAGGGTTGATGAAATTTGGGTGTAGGAGTTTGGGGTTACAGCGTGGCAGAGCAACCAGCTCGAGGGTTGACGAAATTGGGGTGCAGGAGTTACGGGTTACAGCGTGGCAAGGTAACCAGCTCGAGGGTTGATGAAATTTGGGTGTAGGAGTTCGGGGTTAGAGCGTGGCAGGGTAACAAGTTCGATGATTGATGAAATTCGGGTGTAGGAGTTCGGGGTTAGATCGTGGCAGTGTAACAATCTCGATGGTTAGGGAAATCGGGGTTAAGAGTTTTGGGTTATAGCGTGGCAGGGTAACCAGCTCGAGGGTTGATGAAATTGGGGTGCAGGAGTTACGGGTTACAGCGTGGCAAGGTAACCAGCTCGAGGGTTGATGAAATTTGGGTGTAGGAGTTTGGGGTTACAGCGTGGCAGAGCAACCAGCTCGAGGGTTGACGAAATTGGGGTGCAGGAGTTACGGGTTACAGCGTGGCAAGGTAACCAGCTCGAGGGTTGATGAAATTTGGGTGTAGGAGTTTGGAGTTACAGCGTGGCAGGGTAACCAGCTCGAGGGTTGATGAAATTTGGGTGTAGGAGTTTGGGGTTACAGCGTGGCAGAGCAACCAGCTCGAGGGTTGACGAAATTGGGGTGCAGGAGTTACGGGTTACAGCGTGGCAAGGTAACCAGCTCGAGGGTTGATTTTTATCTTCAAAAAATGTAATCTCAACATCAGATGAAATGAACGAATTAATATAACGTATATATAACATAAAAATAAAAAAATTTAACGTTATCTCTACAATCATTTCGCCTATGTCCTTTTCTTCAGAGATATTACATATATGTCGAAATTGGGATTATGAATAACAGAACCGGGTTTCGGACTAGAAAATTGGAAAGGGCAGAGTAACCAGCTCGAGGATTGATGAAATTCGGGTGTAGGAGTTCGGGGTTAGAGCGTGGCAGGGTAACCAGTTCGATGATTGATGAAATTCGGGTGTAGGAGTTCGGGGTTAGATCGTGGCAGTGTAACAAGCTCGATGGTTAGGGAAATCGGGGTTAAGAGTTTGGGGTTATAGCGTGGCAGGGTAACCAGCTCGAGGATTGATGAAATTGGGGTGCAGGAGTTACGGGTTACAGCGTGGCAAGGTAACCAGCTCAAGGGTTGATTTTTATATTCAAAAAATGTAATCTCAACATCAGATGAAATGAACGAATTAATATAACGTATATATAACATAAAAATAAAAAAATTTAACGTTATCTCTACAATCATTTCGCCTATGTCCTTTTCTTCAGAGATATTACAAATATGTCGAAATTGGGATTATGAATAACAGAGAACCGGGTTTCGGACTAGAAAATTGGAAAGGGCAGAGTAACCAGCTCGAGGATTGATGAAATTCGGGTGTAAGAGTTCGGGGTTAGAGCGTGGCAGGGTAACAAGTTCGATGATTGATGAAATTCGGGTGTAGGAGTTCGGGGTTAGATCGTGGCAGGGTAACCAGCTCGAGGGTTGATGAAATTGGGGTGCAGGAGTTACGGGTTACAGCGTGGCAAGGTAACCAGCTCGAGGGTTGATGAAATTTGGGTGTAGGAGTTTGGGGTTACAGCGTGGCAGGGTAACCAGCTCGAGGGTTGATGAAATTTGGGTGTAGGAGTTTGGGGTTACAGCGTGGCAGAGCAACCAGCTCGAGGGTTGACGAAATTGGGGTGCAGGAGTTACGGGTTACAGCGTGGCAAGGTAACCAGCTCGAGGGTTGATTTTTATCTTCAAAAAATGTAATCTCAACATCAGATGAAATGAACGAATTAATATAACGTATATATAACATAAAAATAAAAAAATTTAACGTTATCTCTACAATCATTTCGCCTATGTCCTTTTCTTCAGAGATATTACAAATATGTCGAAATTGGGATTATGAATAACAGAGAACCGGGTTTCGGACTAGAAAATTGGAAAGGGCAGAGTAACCAGCTCGAGGATTGATGAAATTCGGGTGTAAGAGTTCGGGGTTAGAGCGTGGCAGGGTAACAAGTTCGATGATTGATGAAATTCGGGTGTAGGAGTTCGGGGTTAGATCGTGGCAGTGTAACAAGCTCGATGGTTAGGGAAATTGGGGTGCAGGAGTTACGGGTTACAGCGTGGCAAGGTAACCAGCTCGAGGGTTGATTTTTATATTCAAAAAATGTAATCTCAACATCAGATGAAATGAACGAATTAATATAACGTATATATAACATAAAAATAAAAAAATTTAACGTTATCTCTACAATCATTTCGCCTATGTCCTTTTCTTCAGAGATATTACAAATATGTCGAAATTGGGATTATGAATAACAGAGAACCGGGTTTCGGACTAGAAAATTGGAAAGGGCAGAGTAACCAGCTCGAGGATTGATGAAATTCGGGTGTAGGAGTTCGGGGTTAGAGCGTGGCAGGGTAACCAGTTCGATGATTGATGAAATTCGGGTGTAGGAGTTCGGGGTTAGATCGTGGCAGTGTAACAAGCTCGATGGTTAGGGAAATTGGGGTTAAGAGTTTGGGGTTATAGCGTGGCAGGGTAACCAGCTCGAGGATTGATGAAATTGGGGTGCAGGAGTTACGGGTTACAGCGTGGCAAGGTAACCAGCTCAAGGGTTGATTTTTATATTCAAAAAATGTAATCTCAACATCAGATGAAATGAACGAATTAATATAACGTATATATAACATAAAAATAAAAAAATTTAACGTTATCTCTACAATCATTTCGCCTATGTCCTTTTCTTCAGAGATATTACAAATATGTCGAAATTGGGATTATGAATAACAGAGAACCGGGTTTCGGACTAGAAAATTGGAAAGGGCAGAGTAACCAGCTCGAGGATTGATGAAATTCGGGTGTAAGAGTTCGGGGTTAGAGCGTGGCAGGGTAACAAGTTCGATGATTGATGAAATTCGGGTGTAGGAGTTCGGGGTTAGATCGTGGCAGGGTAACCAGCTCGAGGGTTGATGAAATTGGGGTGCAGGAGTTACGGGTTACAGCGTGGCAAGGTAACCAGCTCGAGGGTTGATGAAATTTGGGTGTAGGAGTTTGGGGTTACAGCGTGGCAGGGTAACCAGCTCGAGGGTTGATGAAATTTGGGTGTAGGAGTTTGGGGTTACAGCGTGGCAGAGCAACCAGCTCGAGGGTTGACGAAATTGGGGTGCAGGAGTTACGGGTTACAGCGTGGCAAGGTAACCAGCTCGAGGGTTGATGAAATTTGGGTGTAGGAGTTCGGGGTTAGAGCGTGGCAGGGTAACAAGTTCGATGATTGATGAAATTCGGGTGTAGGAGTTCGGGGTTAGATCGTGGCAGTGTAACAATCTCGATGGTTAGGGAAATCGGGGTTAAGAGTTTTGGGTTATAGCGTGGCAGGGTAACCAGCTCGAGGGTTGATGAAATTGGGGTGCAGGAGTTACGGGTTACAGCGTGGCAAGGTAACCAGCTCGAGGGTTGATGAAATTTGGGTGTAGGAGTTTGGGGTTACAGCGTGGCAGAGCAACCAGCTCGAGGGTTGACGAAATTGGGGTGCAGGAGTTACGGGTTACAGCGTGGCAAGGTAACCAGCTCGAGGGTTGATGAAATTTGGGTGTAGGAGTTTGGAGTTACAGCGTGGCAGGGTAACCAGTTCGATGATTGATGAAATTCGGGTGTAGGAGTTCGGGGTTAGATCGTGGCAGTGTAACAAGCTCGATGGTTAGGGAAATTGGGGTTAAGAGTTTGGGGTTACAGCGTGGCAGGGTAACCAGCTCGAGGATTGATGAAATTGGGGTGCAGGAGTTACGGGTTACAGCGTGGCAAGGTAACCAGCTCAAGGGTTGATTTTTATATTCAAAAAATGTAATCTCAACATCAGATGAAATGAACGAATTAATATAACGTATATATAACATAAAAATAAAAAAATTTAACGTTATCTCTACAATCATTTCGCCTATGTCCTTTTCTTCAGAGATATTACAAATATGTCGAAATTGGGATTATGAATAACAGAGAACCGGGTTTCGGACTAGAAAATTGGAAAGGGCAGAGTAACCAGCTCGAGGATTGATGAAATTCGGGTGTAAGAGTTCGGGGTTAGAGCGTGGCAGGGTAACAAGTTCGATGATTGATGAAATTCGGGTGTAGGAGTTCGGGGTTAGATCGTGGCAGGGTAACCAGCTCGAGGGTTGATGAAATTGGGGTGCAGGAGTTACGGGTTACAGCGTGGCAAGGTAACCAGCTCGAGGGTTGATGAAATTTGGGTGTAGGAGTTTGGGGTTACAGCGTGGCAGGGTAACCAGCTCGAGGGTTGATGAAATTTGGGTGTAGGAGTTTGGGGTTACAGCGTGGCAGAGCAACCAGCTCGAGGGTTGACGAAATTGGGGTGCAGGAGTTACGGGTTACAGCGTGGCAAGGTAACCAGCTCGAGGGTTGATTTTTATATTCAAAAAATGTAATCTCAACATCAGATGAAATGAACGAATTAATATAACGTATATATAACATAAAAATAAAAAAATTTAACGTTATCTCTACAATCATTTCGCCTATGTCCTTTTCTTCAGAGATATTACAAATATGTCGAAATTGGGATTATGAATAACAGAGAACCGGGTTTCGGACTAGAAAATTGGAAAGGGCAGAGTAACCAGCTCGAGGATTGATGAAATTCGGGTGTAAGAGTTCGGGGTTAGAGCGTGGCAGGGTAACAAGTTCGATGATTGATGAAATTCGGGTGTAGGAGTTCGGGGTTAGATCGTGGCAGGGTAACCAGCTCGAGGGTTGATGAAATTGGGGTGCAGGAGTTACGGGTTACAGCGTGGCAAGGTAACCAGCTCGAGGGTTGATGAAATTTGGGTGTAGGAGTTTGGGGTTACAGCGTGGCAGGGTAACCAGCTCGAGGGTTGATGAAATTTGGGTGTAGGAGTTTGGGGTTACAGCGTGGCAGAGCAACCAGCTCGAGGGTTGACGAAATTGGGGTGCAGGAGTTACGGGTTACAGCGTGGCAAGGTAACCAGCTCGAGGGTTGATGAAATTTGGGTGTAGGAGTTCGGGGTTAGAGCGTGGCAGGGTAACAAGTTCGATGATTGATGAAATTCGGGTGTAGGAGTTCGGGGTTAGATCGTGGCAGTGTAACAATCTCGATGGTTAGGGAAATCGGGGTTAAGAGTTTTGGGTTATAGCGTGGCAGGGTAACCAGCTCGAGGGTTGATGAAATTGGGGTGCAGGAGTTACGGGTTACAGCGTGGCAAGGTAACCAGCTCGAGGGTTGATGAAATTTGGGTGTAGGAGTTTGGGGTTACAGCGTGGCAGAGCAACCAGCTCGAGGGTTGACGAAATTGGGGTGCAGGAGTTACGGGTTACAGCGTGGCAAGGTAACCAGCTCGAGGGTTGATGAAATTTGGGTGTAGGAGTTTGGAGTTACAGCGTGGCAGGGTAACCAGTTCGATGATTGATGAAATTCGGGTGTAGGAGTTCGGGGTTAGATCGTGGCAGTGTAACAAGCTCGATGGTTAGGGAAATTGGGGTTAAGAGTTTGGGGTTACAGCGTGGCAGGGTAACCAGCTCGAGGATTGATGAAATTGGGGTGCAGGAGTTACGGGTTACAGCGTGGCAAGGTAACCAGCTCAAGGGTTGATTTTTATATTCAAAAAATGTAATCTCAACATCAGATGAAATGAACGAATTAATATAACGTATATATAACATAAAAATAAAAAAATTTAACGTTATCTCTACAATCATTTCGCCTATGTCCTTTTCTTCAGAGATATTACAAATATGTCGAAATTGGGATTATGAATAACAGAGAACCGGGTTTCGGACTAGAAAATTGGAAAGGGCAGAGTAACCAGCTCGAGGATTGATGAAATTCGGGTGTAAGAGTTCGGGGTTAGAGCGTGGCAGGGTAACAAGTTCGATGATTGATGAAATTCGGGTGTAGGAGTTCGGGGTTAGATCGTGGCAGGGTAACCAGCTCGAGGGTTGATGAAATTGGGGTGCAGGAGTTACGGGTTACAGCGTGGCAAGGTAACCAGCTCGAGGGTTGATGAAATTTGGGTGTAGGAGTTTGGGGTTACAGCGTGGCAGGGTAACCAGCTCGAGGGTTGATGAAATTTGGGTGTAGGAGTTTGGGGTTACAGCGTGGCAGAGCAACCAGCTCGAGGGTTGACGAAATTGGGGTGCAGGAGTTACGGGTTACAGCGTGGCAAGGTAACCAGCTCGAGGGTTGATTTTTATCTTCAAAAAATGTAATCTCAACATCAGATGAAATGAACGAATTAATATAACGTATATATAACATAAAAATAAAAAAATTTAACGTTATCTCTACAATCATTTCGCCTATGTCCTTTTCTTCAGAGATATTACATATATGTCGAAATTGGGATTATGAATAACAGAACCGGGTTTCGGACTAGAAAATTGGAAAGGGCAGAGTAACCAGCTCGAGGATTGATGAAATTCGGGTGTAGGAGTTCGGGGTTAGAGCGTGGCAGGGTAACCAGTTCGATGATTGATGAAATTCGGGTGTAGGAGTTCGGGGTTAGATCGTGGCAGTGTAACAAGCTCGATGGTTAGGGAAATTGGGGTGCAGGAGTTACGGGTTACAGCGTGGCAAGGTAACCAGCTCGAGGGTTGATTTTTATATTCAAAAAATGTAATCTCAACATCAGATGAAATGAACGAATTAATATAACGTATATATAACATAAAAATAAAAAAATTTAACGTTATCTCTACAATCATTTCGCCTATGTCCTTTTCTTCAGAGATATTACAAATATGTCGAAATTGGGATTATGAATAACAGAGAACCGGGTTTCGGACTAGAAAATTGGAAAGGGCAGAGTAACCAGCTCGAGGATTGATGAAATTCGGGTGTAGGAGTTCGGGGTTAGAGCGTGGCAGGGTAACCAGTTCGATGATTGATGAAATTCGGGTGTAGGAGTTCGGGGTTAGATCGTGGCAGTGTAACAAGCTCGATGGTTAGGGAAATTGGGGTTAAGAGTTTGGGGTTACAGCGTGGCAGGGTAACCAGCTCGAGGATTGATGAAATTGGGGTGTAGAAGTTACGGGTTATAGCATGGCAGGGTAACTAGCTCGAGGTTGAAGGAAATTCGGTTCGGGGTGGTAGGGGATCAGGGTAACAAATGAATGCTCTGTTCACTGTCCAATGAAGGGGTAGCAGCCCCTGGTGACGGATACTGTATATTTTTGTCTTACACTTTAAACGGAATTTCTTAAACTTCATTTCTTCTGAAAAAATTTTGCAAGAAAATTTTTGAAAGCATAGCTTTTCTTTCAGACGACTTAGGGGATTGCAACTCCTGTAGACGAAATCTATATATTTAGCCGAAATTTTTTGAAAGAATTTTTTAGAATTTGTTTCGTCGAAAACTGTGCATAAAATACTGTAAATATCCGTGCATAAAATCGAGGGGTAACTTTCGGTGGTCGCTTCCACCCTCTAAATTGTTTATTCGGGAGAACAAAATTATACATGTGTTTGGCTTTTTTGAGCGTCTTAGAACATGAAATAACCAGCATAATCTGCGATTAACAACTGCTTGTATTGCATTGATAACATTAAGGGGTAGTTCACCCTCTTAATAATAGATAACACAGGCCGACAAAAAATTTTACCAAGAACCCGAGTATAGTTTTCCGAAGGTTTTTTGCGCGCTGAATCCGAATCCGAGGTCAGAATTACTCTGGTGGCTCCGGTTTTCGAGATATCCTAACCTTAAAGTGCAAAAAACGCGATTTTTGCCTATATTTGAGGTTATGTAGCAAAGAAAAGATATTTTTTTTCAAAAAACTGTATACATCAAATTAAAGTATGAGTTTTCTTCTTTCAAATGCCGTTGAGTATGCTCGGATATCTTTTTTTTTCACGAAGTTACACAAATTTGAAAATTTCAAATTTTATGAATTTAAAAAGCACCACACCATTCAGCCCAAGCTATCTAACAAGTAACCATATTAAAGAGCCACTCACCAATTTAAACCAAACTTGGAAATATGACAAAACACTAAAAAATATTGTGAGCATCGTGCTTCTATTTACAAAATGCTCTCTTACGGGTAGAAACTACCCCTGCCAACCCCTAAACAGGCTCACCCATATAACCCTGGGTAGAGCAAGTTTAATTAACTGCTTTCCGATAAAAAAAAACTCATTTTCCAATCACAGGTATGCGTACTAATCTCGACCTAGATAAGCCTCATCCCCAAATACCTGCTGAACCCTTTAAAACCACCCCTACCAACCCCTAAGCAGGCACACCCACATGACCCTGGGTAGAGCAAGATTAATCAACTGCTTTTCGGTAAAAAAAACTCATTCTCGGGGGTTTTGGAAACCCTTCAAGTTCCTATTTTTCGAGCGAAATATTGATTTCAAAAAAATATCCTCCACCATTTTGAATTCGCTATCTGGCGTTCGCCATCTTGGATTTGAAAAAACGAAATTTTGGTAGTATATTCGAACTCAGCGACCTCGAAAACCCCCGAGTACTAATTTCCAACCAAAAATATGCTAATTCTATGATTTTCATCCACCATCTTGAATCTGCCATTTTGGATTTTCAAAAATGAAAATTCTGACTGTAGATTCGTATTCAGTGACCCCGAAAACCCCCGAGTAAGAAATTTTAAGCCAGAATAGTCAATAGAAAAATGTATGCCGAAAAGGGTTAAAAGCCACCCCTATCTACCTCTTGCAGGCTTATATACGTAACCCTAGTTACACCAAGTTTAATTAAATCCTTTTTGATGAAAAAATTAATTTTTTAATCACAAATAGACATACACATCTTAACCTGGATATGCCTTATCCCTGTATACATGTACAACCCTTAAAAACCCTTGCGCAGGCTAATCATAGAACCCTGGGTAAGCTATTTTAATCATGTGAAATTCGATGAAGGAATTAATCACAGATAGACATACGCAGCTTATTTTTTGTACGCGTTATCGCCACATACCGCTACAACCATTAAAAACTACCTCTTTAATCTTACCCAGCTGGTATACATATTTAAATTTTATTATATTACTTGGACATTCTGCAAATCCAATCAACGTAAATTGTTACAACCAAAACTCTGAAAGCTCAAGCCAGCCAGCCTTGATTCAATCTTATATTCAACATATACGCGAACCATAATTCCGTATAATTTATTAAGTATTAAGTATTAATATTGTTAAATTCGGTGCGCCAGATCCATCCTCTAAATTCATTTTTTGAACATATAGCGATCTACCAGTGCGCCTCGCGCGCACTCTGTCTATCTCATTCTGTCTCGCCGTTTCGCCTCTTTCGGGTCTCCACGCTGATTGTTTCTTTCCCCTCTTTCGCGCGTGCGCTATCTGTCCTTTGTCTCAACGAATTATAACAGCTCTATAAGCCTTTATAGGCTTCAACTTTGACCTCACGTTTTTTTTAAGGATAGATAAACCTGAATTTTACGAATGTCGGAAACTGAAATGAAATAGTTTGTTTTTCAACAAATTTAGAATAAACGTTAAGGTTAATTTTAATACAGATTTGGCTAAATTGTACTTTTAGGATATTAAAACTATATTTAAATGTTAACTAGGTTAATTGTATATATTTTAAAACATTCATTTAATAAAAACTCATTGTAACAATTTGAAACGTTTCCTTTTTTAAAATTTTTGTTGTTGTGAATATTCCGGTAAATGCGATTATTACTTTTTATATTTTCTGCATCATTATCAATCTAATTGTTTAGAAAGAAAAAGATATCAGTTTATCATCTTCACTAAATCAGGTCTAATTTAATTTAATATTACTTACCCATTAATTTTTTAATTTAGAGTCCAAAGATTAAGTTTTAAAGATAAAATAGTTTGTGTTAATGATATGATCAACATCACCATAATTTTATGATCACTTTATTTTTACTTCACTTAATTTTAACATCACTTAATTTGTCTACTTAATTTTAATATCACTTAATTACTCTAATTAATTTGAACATCACATTGATATAGCTTGAAATCGAACATCACTTTCTTATAACTCTGTAAAGGCATCATTACATCTCATTCAGAACAAATGCTTAGCTGTTAAAGTTTTTATCTTTTGTAACTTTAATGAAAAAAATCTAAAACCAACATATAAAATTACATTTTACTCTTTAATTTAATTTGAAACATATAATTTATTCTGTCAACATGTCTTTAAGATGCCCTTGTACAAGTAAAAAAGATAAAATTTGTTACGTTTGCGGAAATTTTGAGACAGAGAGTAACCGCAGATCTATTAATGAAACTGTTATAACGGGGTTTTGACCCAGCGCGGGTCACTCGTTATATAAATTACGAGGGGAATAAACAGCTCGGTGTGGGCCTCGTAATAGGCTGCGCAAAGCCTAGCCCAGCGGCAACAGGAACGTCGTGGTGCAGCGTCTGTTACCTTGGCCCGCGGAGAGCGTCGTGTAGTCCTATGGGCGCTTTGGAATAATCACGAAATTTAGGTGCGAAAGCCGGACGGAACGGGATTGATTACGATAGGTAAAAGGAAGCGCAAAAGAAGAAAACAGATATACAAATAACATCGAGTTTACTACGGAGAGTAATACAAAATTAATACGCAGCGTAAGCGGGAGAGAGAGCGGCGAAAAGCTAGCGAGAGAAACATGTATTCGAGAAGGTACTTACAATAACGTCTCGGCGTTAGCCCTGCAGGCGATATCCTCAGCCTCGCACGTGGCTCGCGATGACGTGCAGTGTACAGCTCGGGTGCAGTCAAGAAGCGGGCGGCCTTAAAGGCTCGCACGCGCGGTCGCAGGAACTAGCCCGCCAAAGGCACTAGGGGCAATCTCGGCACCGATATCTCACACCGAGTGGACACTCGCGTATTCGCAGGCAACCGAAATGTCAGTCACAAGAGTTAGTCGCGAAAAGCCGAGTAACAAAAGGTCGCAAGCACAAGTATAGCCGCTCGTCACACGTCCACGTGCTTCGCAGTCGCCGGTACAAGAGCGAGTCCTTATCGCGCGCCTCTCCGAACTCTTTCTACTCGCGCGCGTCGCGCCGGCCTCCCGAATTCTCTCTCTCTCTCTGGCTCGCCCTCTATTAGCGCTCTCTCTGACTTACCTTTGGCTGCCATACATGTGTGATAATTATAAGACAATTACATATATAAGAATAATCACAATTATGTATGGGGAGAGAGAGACATAACGAGGGTCTGGCCGCTCGTTATACTGTTAAACGAAAATTTAAAGAATGTTATGGAATAGCTATAACAAATTTAGATAAAACGTGGGTACCCACAATCATTTGTACTTCTTGTCGAAACACATTAAATTGATGGAGTGATATTAAAAATGATGTCATCCTTCAGCCAGTCATTTGGCGCGAGCCATTAAATCATGATAAAGACTGCTACTTTTGCGCTTATGATATAACAGGATAAAATAAAATAAGGGAAAAAAGTTAAGACTCCTTCTGTAGAAAGCGTAACACCTTCTAAAAGAGGAAAAATTGATAGATCACAACAAACAGTCTTAGAACCACGTAGTGTTGAGCGAATTGATGCTGTTGAAAGTGAGCATAGCAGTGAAAAAGAATATTTTTCTGATGATGAAAAACCAATACTTTATAATCAAGCTGACTTAGACGATCTTATCCGTGATTTAGGTCTTGTCAAAGATTCAGCTGAGCTGTTAGCTTCTAGGTTGAAGGAGAGAAATTTGCTATTGCCTGGTACAAAAATAACTGTTTACAGAAAAAGAGAACAGAACTTTATAAAGTACTTTACGAGTGAAGATACTTTAGTATATTGCCATGATATTAAAGGACTTATTAATGAATATAAAGAAGCATCTTATTCTTATAAGCCAGATGACTGGCGTCTGTTCATCGATTTTTCTACAGAGAGCCTCAAAGCAGTATTGCTTCATAACGGAAATGAATATGCGGCAATTCCTATTGCTCATTCTAGTACGCTTAAAGAATCATATGAAACATTTCAACTTCTCCTGGAGAAAATTAATTACAATTTGCACCAATGGTTGATATGCGGTGACTTCAAAATGATTAATATTTTAGTTGGTTTACAATCTGGAAATATTAAATACCCTTGTTATATCTGTCTTTGGGATAGCCGGGATCGAGATAAACATTACATCAAAAAGAAGTGGGAAAATAGATTGAAATGGGAAGTAGGATCTGAAAATGTTGTGCATGAGAGCCTTGTTAACAGAAGCAAGATCTTACTACCACCTCTTCACATAAAATTGGGACTAATAAAGCAATTTGTGAAAGCTCTAGATACTGATGGTGATTGTTTTCAATATATTAAATCTAAATTTTCACATTTATCGGATGCTAAAATAAAAGAAAGTGTTTTTGTTGGTCCTGATATTAGAGCTCTAATGAATGATGAAGAATTTGTGAAGTGTATGAAAAATGATGAAAAAAATGCTTGGTTAAGTTTCAAAAAAGTTATAGAAAACTTTTTGGGAAACTATCGAGATCCTCAATACTCAACTATAGTTACAAAAATGTTAAAGGATTTTCAGAAATTAGGCTGTTTAATGAGCATGAAATTGCATTTTTTATTTTCTCACTTGGACAACTTTCCTGAAAATGTAGGGGCATTCAGTGAAGAGATGGGTGAACGCTTTCATCAAGACATTAAACAACAAGAGCGACGTTATCAAGGTAAATTAACTGTGCGAATGATGGCAGATTATGCCTGGTCTCTTAAAAGAAACGACAACTCGCCTAATCATAGACGCAAGTCTCTTAAACGAGCGTTTGATTGGTCACGTGAACGCTTCCATAAGAAAAAATAAGCATATATAAAACAAAAAGAAAATAAAAAATTACAAAAAAAAATTAAAATTCTCAATAAAATAAAAAAAAATATAAAAAATGAAAAAAAAACAAAAAAAAACGAAAGGAGTCAATACCGCCACGTCCACGTTTCGTGACTCTCGGTTCGGCTGAGAGCGGTAATAAACCATTTTTAATTTTTAAAAGTTCAAATAAAAATTCTTACAAAACAGTATCGTATTTAGTCCACACATACTCCTAAACTCACGTAGCAAGAGGCTGCCCATACACATATGCACGTACACATCCAAGTCCAAAACATCATAAAATCCACAAAATAATACACCTCATCTAAATTCACAGATCCTCAACTTTCTGACACAAGCAAAACTCACCACTTCAAACCTACACATCCCGAGCCAACGAAACTCACGCTTACACATCCGGCCCTAAAAGAAAAAACAAGTCACTGATCGATTCTTTGTGTGTATGAATTTCGGGGTGAGTGGATTTGAGATGGTGAATATTTAAGAAAGTTGGCTTAGAGTATTAGATTTTAGGGTGTACAGGCTTAGTTTAAGAAATTAATATGGCGGCGATTTGGATGAGAACGTGATTGGTCGGATGAAAGAGGCTGCGCGGTAGCACAACTGATCTCCTTTTCACCATGATACAGGTGAACAGTGGTAGGGTACCTTGCTTGGGCGTTTAAAGAGGTAGTTTAAGGGTTGTAATGGTGTACGTATAATGATTAGACATATCAAGAATGTAATTAGTAAGCCGATATGTGATTAAAAATTTACTTTGTTTATCAAAAAGTACTTAATTAAACATGCTCTACCCAAATTTACGTGGGTTAGCCTGCTTAGGAGAAGGTAAAGGTGGGTTTAAGGGTCGAAAATAAAAGTAGGATGAGGCATATCTAGGTAAAGATGTGTGCACCCATTTTTGATTGAAAAATTAAATTTTTTCATTAAAAAGCACTTGGCTAACTTGCTCTACCCAGCGTCATGTGGGTGTGCCTGCTTAGGGGTTGGGAGGGCTGGTTTTAAAGGGTTGAGGAGGTATTTGGGGATGAGGCCTATCTAGATCATATTAGTACGCATACCTGTGATTAGAAAATGAGTTTTTTTATCAAAAAGCAGTTAATTAAACTTGCTCTACCCAGGGTTATGTGGGTGAGCCTGTTTAGGGGTTGGCAGGGGTAGTTTCTACCTGTAAGAGAGCATTTTGTAAATAGAAGCACGATGCTCACAATATTTTTTAGTGTTTTGTCATATTTCCAAGTTTGGTTTAAATTGGTGAGTGGCTCTTTAATATGGTTACTTGTTAGATAGCTTGGGCTGAATGGTGTGGTGCTTTTTAAATTCATAAAATTTGAAATTTTCAAATTTGTGTAACTTCGTGAAAAAAAAAGATATCCGAGCATACTCAACGGCATTTGAAAGAAGAAAACTCATACTTTAATTTGATGTATACAGTTTTTTGAAAAATAATTTCTTTTCTTTGCTACATAACCTCAAATATAGGCAAAAATCGCGTTTTTTGCACTTTAAGGTTAGGATATCTCGAAAACCGGAGCCACCAGAGTAATTCTGACCTCGGGTAAAACTATACTCGGGTTCTTGGTAAAATATTTTTGTCAAATTCTGTCGGCCTGTGTAATAGGAAAACCCCGAAACATGTCAATTTTGTTTTATAATTTTCTACTAGAATATCATTTTAAAAATTTTTTTAACATAATTTTTTGATTTTGTAAGGTAAAATTACACTTAAAAATACAGTTTTTCCTCTATACAACGTAGGGGTTGCAACCCCCGGGGACCAAATTGATGTGTGTCTGTTACTTTTTTTATAAGTATCTTGTGTTTTTTTGTTTCATAAAGAAATATTCATTACAACTAAAGATATTGCTTGTAACGGGGTAAAACCGTTTAATTATATTATTCGCGCGATTACACTAAACGGACGCGCGTAGTTAATCATATGCTCAATAGGTAAATTGGAGAGCATGCAAAGACAGACGCCAGTCAACCAGTAAGTTCTCTTATCGAAGGAAAGTGAGTGGAAGCTATGAGATATAAGAGAATCAAAAGAAAACACTTGTTAGTAATATGAACTAGATCTTTTATTATTCCTTATAATCTACAGAAGGTCGGCCCGCGCGTTTGTTTACGTTGACGCTCGCTCGTCGGCAACACGTATTGCCGGGACGCTCGCTGCTCTTTGTTGTTAGAGCCGTTACATGCACGCATCGAATATTAGAACTTGATTATTAATCACGCCACCGCGATTGCGAAATTAAGCTGGCCAGCTTACCTTAAATTTGCAGGCGATCGGAGAAAACAGGGACGAACCACACAGCGCGGAACAGTTTTTATTGTTTTTGCTCGCGGGTCGCGAATGCGCGCACACACTGGTTTCGCCCTCGATGGTGAAACCCCACACACTCTCTCCGGTCCTGGTCTCGAGCTGGCGGATCTCTGGCACCTCGGTGGCAGCTGTCACGGGTATCTGGCATTGGTCGAATATCGCTGATCTGGCGTGTAGTCGTCAAGGGCACGTGAATCGGCAGTGGCGGTAGCGAAAGCGGGCGGACACGACAATGGTCAATGCTTCACTGGTTCGAATTCTATCGCGCGCATTCCGTCTGCTCGCGTGCCGAATTCCTACGTTACGTATTTCGTCCCCCCGGCAGGTGCTGCCCTCACAGGCAGCAGTTAAATTAGATAATCAGCGCTAATTTGACGTTTACCGTCACATGCTATAAAACTGCTATATCTCTGCTTTTGGGGCTGTTTTTTGGGGGTGGGTTTCATCCCTTAGATAGCTTTTTCCGCCGATAAAAAAATACGGTTGTTTTATTTTTTTACGAATTATAACATATCTCAATTGCAGAAAAATCGGAGGCGGAGGGTTGGAGAGGTTTCCTTCTAAGTCTTCCATAACAATATCAGCTAGTAGAGGAGACATTGGTGAGCCCATCGAGCTTCCAAATATTTGTTTATAATAAATTTTGTTGAACGCAAAATATGTGTTATTATATACAAAACTTATACCTTTCCGAATCTCTTCTATTGGGAACTCACAATTTTTAATTTGTTCATAACGATTGTCCAATCCCTCTAAGACTAAATCACACAATATGTTTGTGAATAAGGAACTTACATCCAATGATATTAAAACATGATCGTTTGAAATAAAAATATCTTTCAATATCTGTTTTAACTGTCCACTGTTTAAAATGTGAGAGTTAGTTTTCTTTATAACTGTTTTAAGTGCACTATATAAGAATTTGACTAATTTGTGAGTAGAGCTATTAATTGATGAAATTATTGGACGTAGTGGCACGTTTTCTTTATGAATTTTTGGTAATCCATAGCATTTTGCTATAGTTGTGTCCGTTTGAGTCAAATCATTATTATGCCAATATTTTTTCAGAAAACCATTGTCATTCCAGTCTTTTAAAATTGTTTTTACGTCTGCTTGTAATTTTTTCAGAGGGTTTGATTTAACTTTGATATAAGTGATATTGTCTTCTAATAAAGTATTCATTTTTTCCAAATATTTTTTTTTTTGACATGACTACTGTGACATTACCTTTGTCTGCGTTAATAAACATAATGTCTGGATACATTTTCAAAAATTATTTTGTTGATTTTATTTTTTTGTTAAATTCTTTTTGTTTAATAGATATATGTTTTTGGTTTTTATTAGCTGTTTCTAATATTCTCGTTATTTTACTGTGGATATTTTGTTTTTCATAAGTCGTTTTGATATAGTCTGTTTCTAATAGACCTTCTACATTTTTTATAATAGTTAAAATTTATGGTTTATAGATCTCAGTGGAGTAACAAAATTTTGGATCAAGTGAAATTGTTTGAACCACTTCTTTAGGAAGATCAATGTTTGTTAAATTTTTTATCCAACTTTGGCAACAAGTGAATTTATGTTGTTTCTTGTTATGATTCTTTGACATCAATTTCTGGAATTTCATTTTGTCAAGCTTTTTTCTAAATTTGTTCATGTTCAATTCAGTCATGTAGAAATAATTATCTAAAATTTTATTGTCAATGTTTGATTTCCTTAATAAGGACGTCGTTTTGTCTAATTATTTTTCCAAAAATTTAATATGTTTGTTTATATCTTGTATTTCAATTTTTAAGATTTTTGTTGCTAGATTTAACAGAACTTTATTAAATTCATTTTTGGAATGTCTATTTATGACAAAGATATTCTTTAATTTTGTCATATGTTGAAAAATATATACTGATTTCTATTGATGTCGATGTTGAAATTACCGTACGGATAGCAATGTGAATTCAGGTAAACTTTCACGTTGGACATATTACAATGACCGAGCTGATTGGCATTACCTTCTTTCTCATTTCATCGATTTGTTTCAGAATCCAAGATGACAAAGTGTGGCTTCTCCAACTGATTTACCATCTTGACTTGTCCATACATGGTTGATATTGATATGTAGTATTCGATACTCTGTAACGGGATGGATTAGATGCTGAGTTAACCACCGCTCCGTTAAACACGTATGAGTATCCGTGTATTCGCCTTTACGTTTGATACTTTCGTTCCGATGTCTTCTTTCCAACAGAGTTGAACTTACCTTAATTCACCTGACTTGTGACACTCGATCTATCTTAGGTGTAAGTGACCTAATGTTTACTCAAACTAATCCCCTAAATGAAATCGGTTTAAAATTTAACCGGTGACGGATCTGTTAAACTAAAAGGAAACGAAATAACGTAACGCGGCGAATAAAATCAAAATCGTTTATGACTAGAAAACTACAGTCTTTCATGGGCTGAATGACTTACGCACGCGAATAGGATTAACAAATTGCTACAATAATATGGAAAGAGAGAGAGAGAGAGAGAGAGAGAGAGAGAGAGAGAGAGAATTCAAAATTCGACCACGAAAACTAACGCTCAGCGCGAATACACAAACAGTCGTGATAGACAAAATACTACCGTAAGTATTTGTCACGCAGAAAAAGGAAGGTGCACCTATCCTGCGGTGCAATTACGGTGATCAGCCGTAATTGTTGAAGCAAATCGAATATTGGTGCTCCTTTGGAACCAGCTACGCTGTTTCGATGAAGAATATCGGTGACTGCTGCTGTTTTGCTTGCTGCTTTAGTTACTGCTGCTGTGATGCTGCTGCTTTACTCAGCTACCTCGCTATCACTCGCGCACGTATTCAAAATCCAGAAAAACTATCGAATGGAAAAAACGGTAAAACGCAGTGGAAATCTATTTGTCAGAACTATATCGCACAACAGCTGAGATTTAACTGAAACTTTAAACTCTCGCGCGCCCCCTCTTTCTCTCTTAGACGTTCGCTCTAGCATCGCGAGTGCTACCGAATCGCGAACGTATCGATTGATCGAATCGACTACCGTTGCAACTCATACTATGAAAACTCTGAAAATTATTCTATCTGTCTTCAAAAAATCAAGCAGACGAATTGTATATTCATATGTCCTAATCTACTCGATACGCGTTAGATTGATTTTCAAGTCTTCGTATCTATCTACAGCATTGATTTTTTGGATCATTTTCCAATTCATATCATTGTTTGGTTTCACGACAATAAGTTCGTGTTTGAAATTGCCAATAATTTGGTCTAGTATCGAGCGAATTTAAAGATGAAGTTCAGATAAATAGATACATCAAAATATCTATTATCATCGATGATTTTTTGATTTTTTTACTGTATAACTGCCGACATTGTCAACGATTATAGTTTGACTTGAATTGAAAGATAACTAATTTTTGATGGCACTTATCAAGCTGTAGTTTTTACATATTTATTGATTTCAATGTCTTCTCGTATTTGATTTTCTCAAATATATGACGAATATCATTGTTAACAAAGTATGTATTCGTCAAGTTTTCATTTGTAATGGTACATAATCGGTTGCAACTCAGATACGACAAAAGAGATAGGTTTTGATGTTAAATCTAATTGTAAATTTAATCATTATTTTTGAAAGATATATTGGTACAAAGCTGATGAGCGTGAATCTTCTAATGAGTTAATGATTCATAAGAGACGGCAGTTGACTCAATTTCTAGAACGTTTTCCATAATTTCTTTCAAAACGATAAAAGAAAATGTGCAAGTTTGTTTCCACCACAAGTTAGCCTTTTTAGATCCGATGCGTGAACGATGTCGTTGTCCGTCAACAACTGATAGTTAAATAAATTCGGACTGAAAGGGCTTCTACAGGAATTATTGAATTTGAAAAATTGAAATTCTGATATCAGATTCGTATATAGTGATCTCAAAAAACTGCGAGTTACTATTTCTAGAACACAATTTATGATTTGAAAAATTTTTCAAATCATAAATTTTAAATTCACCATCTTGGATTTTGAAAGAAAAAAATCAAATTCTGTTGCAGATTCGCATTCAGTGACCCCAAAAATCCTCAGTAAAATTCTTCATGCAATAAGAGCTAAAAAAATGTGCTGTTCAAAGAGTTAATGGATTTTCGTATTGTGAGAAATTTATGAATATAAATATTTAAAAATGTGATATCTTGACGAAAAAAAAAAGATATTTGGCAAACTCAACGGCATTTGAAAAGGAAGGGATTTGTATTTTAAGATGCTTTAAATGATTTTCTATGAAAAAATTTATTTATAATGCTACGTAACTTCAAGTATGTCAAAAAACAGTGTTTTCTGCAATTTTAGATTAGGATATCTTAAAAATTTACATTATAGAATAATTCTGAGGCTAGATATGGATTCAGCGCATCAAAATTCTTAGGGAATACTATACGGTTACGTGCAAACGTGTCCAGTCAAAGATAATTTCATGTTTTAACAATATATGAAGGGTGGAAAGTGGAAACACGAATGTACGTTCATAAAGTACTTTTATTACTTATTAAAGCATTTAATTTAATCATTTATTTTAACAATTAATAAAATTTTATAACGAATAAAACAAATTTTGCTTATTCATAAGTATCAGGGCAACTATGAATTTAAGACATATACAAAAAAATATAGTAACTTTAAACAAAAAAATTGCAAATGGTGTCAAATGTAACATAGTCATCAATACTTCGTAGCCATATCCTTAGAAGCTATAACGGCAGCACATCGGTGAGGCATCGATTCAATAAGTTTGGTAATTCTATCATGAGGGGCATTTTTCCACACTTCTTGCACTTTTCTCATAAAGCAGCATCATTAGGATAATTTTGAGTTCCTATTCTTTATTTTAGCTCTTGTTATAAATGTCCCATTGGATTCCAATCCGGAGATTAACTAGGCCAATATAAAACTTGAATCTTTATCATGGTAAAAAATTGCTGAAAGAGCTGTGATCGATGTTTTGAATTGTTATCCTGAAACATCCATCCTCTTGGCATGTCATGTCAAGCATAAGGTAGCATTTACTGTAGTAAAATATTTCTGTATGCGTCAGAGTTCATAGTGCCTTCTATTTTAAATATTAGACCAACGCCTTTCCAAGAAAATGCACTCCATAGCATAATGATACCTCCATTGTGTTTCAAAGTCGGTATTTGATATTGGGAATCATATCTACTACCTTCTGGTCGCTGTACATACCTCCTACCATCATTTCTTATACAAATTAATTTATTTTCGTCCAAAAATAGCACTTTCTTCTAGTCCTCAACAGTCCAACTTTGATGGGTTTTCGTAAATTCTAATCTAGTCTTCTTATTTTTATTAATAAATAATTAGTGGCTATTTTACACCAATACCTCCAAAAAGTTGGTCTTTTCTCGGTCTGCGTGAAACAGTATTTTCACTTATGTCTTTTAAGTTTTCTTTGCGCAATTCGCGTGCAACAATAGCAGCTTTCTTGTTGAAATCTTTAACAGCTTTTCTTTTAATCACTTTAACAACACGATTAGTCGTTTTTCTTGGTATCCCAGGATATTTTTTATCTTTTAGACTGGGAGTATTCTTAAATTTATTTACCATATCGTTCAGAATTGATTTTCTTATTGCCTAAGTTTTAGCTATTTCAAATTAAACTTTTTCTTCGTTGTATAACTTAATCATGAGTTTTCGAAAGTCTAAACACGTGCGCTTCGACATGTATATTGATTGATACTGATGTCATTGTTTATAAACTTTTGCAACTCATAATGTAAACAAAGGAAAGCAAATTGTATCTATTTAATATTTGGCCAGATACTTATGGATAAGCAAAATTTGTTATTTTCACTATAAAATTTTACTAATTGTTAAAATAAAGTTTTAAATTACATGTTTTAATTACGTAATAAAAGTGCTTCACGAAGGTATATTTGTGCTTCCACTTTTCATCCTTTACATATTGTTAAAACATAAAATTATCTTTGGCTGGAGACTTTTGCACGGAACTGCAGCTCACTCGCGATACAAAATCTTGTATATCTGTGTAATTATTCCACGTTTAAAAAGATAAAATTTGATTCTTTACTATACATAAGGTAAAAATCTATGGAAATTATAATTTCATGATAATATTAATTTACGAAATAAGAATTATGATATTGACATTTGATACTCGTTAAAATATATGGGTAATTCTTGGCTAATTCGATTGACTTGTAACCCTTAGGTTACGGATTTTTTTTTAATTTGGCACAATTGTTGTACACATAAAACTGAGAGTTTTCCCAAATTTTGGAGACGATACATTAATTATATCAAAAGTTATTAACAATTAAAGAAAAATGATAAAAAATTTTCAAACGGCTATATTTTAAAAACTAATAAAGATATCGAAGTCGGATTTTTTTCAAAATACTTATAATACCTTAAAATTTCGAAATAATTACAACAATAAACAATAAAATTTTTTTTTCGAAAGTTATTAACTTTTTGTTTAAACAATTGCTAATATCTCAAAAAGTATATATTTTTTTTGAAAAATTCTTGCTCCTACGTATTCCTGAGGATTTTTGCTATCGAAATCAATCATAAAATTCAAGGGCCCGACATATCGGAAAGCGTAGCCCTCATCAAAAGAAGATGCCTCGGTGTCCGGTCGCAACGGCACCCGAGGTCCCCTCACATTAATAACCTCTTGAATGTCTTTTGGGCCTTTATTTGGTTTTCTTAGAAAAAACTCGATCAAGCAGTTACTCTTCTGTGTATTTGAAAGTTATTTAAGCATTATCTAATTACTCAAGTATTCATGAAAATAAAATATTTTTAGAAATAGAATATGTTAAATGAATCATAAATAAGTCATAAATCGCCCTATTAACCTTCAAACTATCGGCAGTTTATATACATAAACATCTAATACATCTAATTGTAATCTAATACATCTAAACCTATTAAGACCAAATAAAGGCCCAAGAAATAGCCGAGAGGTATCGTGCTGTAAAGCGTCTTCGGAGTCAGAGGGACGTCTTCGTGGTCTTAAGCTGAGGCATCTTCTTTTGATTAGGGCTACGCTTTCCGATATGTCGGGCCCTTGAATTTTATGATTGATTTCGATAGCAAAAATCCTCAGGAATACGTAGGAGCAAGAATTTTTCAAAAAAAAAATATACTTTTTGAGATATTAGCAATTGTTTAAACAAAAAGTTAATAACTTTCGAAAAAAAATTTTTATTGTTTATTGTTGTAATTATTTCGAAATTTTAAGGCATTATAAGTATTTTGAAAAAAATCCGACTTCGATATCTTTATTAGTTTTTAAAATATAGCCGTTTGAAAATTTTTTATCATTTTTCTTTAATTGTTAATAACTTTTGATATAATTAATGTATCGTCTCCAAAATTTGAGAAAAATCTCAGTTTTATGTGTACAACAATTGTGCCAAATTAAAAAAAAATCCGTAACCTAAGGGTTACAAGTCAATCGAAATAGCCAAGAATTACCCATATATCAATTATTTAACGCATATATATGTAGATGACAGTATGTCAAAATTTTTAGAAATAACAATTTTATAAATAATACTGATACTTACACGTGCAAATGAATTGCAATATATATATAAAGAAAAATTATATCATCAAGCAACAGCTTTTATACTTAATGCGACTGCACTTTTATTTTACTTCACAAATAAGTTTCATTTAATATCTAAAGAAAATCTAAATAAAAAATATTATAATGATATAGATTATGTTTCGTTTGTTGATTGAAGGATGTTTTTGAAACAAAGATTTTCAGAATAAATGGGCAAATTATATTACTGTCCCCCCCCCCACACACACACACACATTGTGACGGTAAACGTCCGGTTTGCGCTACCGTCTCGATCGCGCAGCTGCCTGAGAGGGCAGCACCTACCAGCCGGGGGAAGTAAAAAGGGATCTCGGTCCGAAATGGGGCGGAACGCGCGCGAAGAAAGAAGGATCAGTGAGAGAGTACCTCTAGCATCGGCAACAGCGTGAGCGTGTGCGAGAGCTGTATCCAGAGATGAAAGAGTGCAAATATACGAACTGGATTGCTAATAATCTGTTGTTGCTGCTATCACGGTAGGATAGCTCATACGCTATAGTAGGCTGACTACGGAATCCGAGGGATTGATCCGATGGAAGCAGCAGGGTAATTGAGGAGGCCTCGTTTTCGTTGTGAAAAAGCGGCAACCTGAACCACGTGTTGAAAGGCGACGTCGAATTGTTCCCCTTCATAAACGACGAGCGTATCAAGGTAAGCTGACCAGCATCGCCTGACGATTTTTACCGAACGACCGCGAGTAATATCTTAACTCTCCCCTCACGTCTGCAAATATTAAGAAAGCGGTAGTCGTTGCGCACATTGAATAAACGTTTATGCGCGGGCCAAATGCGTTGTAAATAGTTATTATAAATAAACTAGTCTGTATGTGATCGAAATAATAATTTACTTTTGTCCCTTGTTATTATTTAGTTGGTTGACTGTTAACCGTCCTTCTCCACTCCTCGATTAGGTAATTATTGCTTATTTCATTCTCATCGCGCGGATTCCGGTACGATTGCGCACTAGGTGAAACCCAGGTATTAACACGGAATTAATATCTCGTTACAATATATATAAGTCGCCCCACACACACATAAAGTAAAAATAAGGAACAAAATATTTTCGAAAAACATCTGAAAAAATGCTATCGCATTCTACTTGGACTAGCAAAGATTTTCTTTCAATTAAATATTTTCTATTTTTAATATTTATCGAGATATTTAAAATTGATGAAAATGGCTATTTCTTTTGCAAAAATTTAATTGCACGTTATATACTTTAGGAATAAAAATTTCTAATAAATGTTTAAGATAGCCTTTGAAAAAAGATACAAAATAATGTAATTAAAACTTTTTTACAATTTTATAATACAGGCAGGAGTCGAAAATGGACAAAAAATTCAAATTTTTAGATTTGTATTATCATTAGAAAAAATTAGAGAATTACATCAATTTATTTGATATAGATATTATTTGAAAGATCTTGTACCTGTTAATGCACACAGACCGATCTCAGTACATTGACTTTTCGGTTAAATATAAGATGTTGATATTATGATAAATTTTTTTGGTGGGCAAAAGCAATTGATCGGTATTGTATGTAATATATGTATTTATGTAATATTTATATAAAATATATTGTGACGAGCAGGCTCATTGAGTAAATTTTTATTTTAGCGAGAAAGCACATTGCGAAACAAGTATTCACACCAATAGAGGAAGAGAGATATAGAGATACAAAAAGTATGTCAGGGTGACCTGAGAGAGAGAGAAAGAGAGAGAGCGAGAGAGACAGTATAGTTATCGACAAAGAGAATCGCTTGCTCTGGAGTCAATAGGAGAGTGAATAGAGTATTTGCAAACATACAGATGAGCCGGAATAATCGAAAGAGCGTACATGTGTTGTGCGCAGCCTGCAATAGGTGAGCGACATCATCAAAGTGGATCGAAAATATGGGAAGTTTTGAGTATTCTTGAGCCTTCGTATGCCACTATCTTCAGTGACTTCCACGGCCACGTAGAAGCCACTGCCGTCTGGTGTCAAGCTGCGACGATGATGCAGTCTCCATAGGTACTCCCCTTTTAAAGACATTTGTAGGGCACGGAAGAAATGATACCCGCTTATGGATGATATTAAGCGTAGCCCTGGTCGTTGAAGGCTCTGAAGACTCAGACTCCGAAAGGTGTTTGTTTAGCGTAACGGTTCCAGTGCTGGTGATGAGCGAGTGTGTCGTGCGGAAGCTTGACAGTAACAAGTTCGTCGAAAGAAGCCGATTTGAGGGCATCCGTGGAGACCTACTTCTCCCCGTCATCGAACTTATGAACATAAACATTCTTGCTGATGTGACGGACGACTTGATAAGGGCCAACGTACGGTAGCTTCAGGGTTTACGGATTGCCTTCATCCTTTAGAAAACATGCCTGCATGTATCCAAGTCTTTGTGCTGGAAAACTTGATATACGGCATGTCTCGATACCTAAATCGTCCGTATCTGCTTCATGAGCTCTCGAAGCTTCGCGATACAAACATACTGACTCGCGATGGTGCTCTCAGAGACTAAAAATTCGCCTGGAAAACGGAAAGTAATCCTAAAAAGAAGTTCGGCTGGTGAAACTTCGAGGTTTTCTTTGAATTTGGTACGAAGGCCGATAAGAACGATTGGTAATTGCTCGGAGTATATAGAATACTTCCTTCGCACATCAGAGCTGCCTTCAGTGTCCAGTGGAGGTGCTCTACAAGGCTGTTACTTTGAGTGGGCATCTATAGAAAGCCACCCTTTAAGAAATACTTTACGAAGGCTGTCGCGACGGTTTCAGCTGCGATGTCTGTGAGCAGCACGACTACTCGCCACTGTTGAGTCAGACGATCATCGTTATGCAGTAGTATGTATAATTATGTATTAATCAGCCAAACAGGCCTAGAAAAAGGACTTGGTTTACATATAGTCACAGTGTTCTTGAAGGTCGGAAAAGTTTGATCAAAATGTGGACGAAGTTGCTTTGCGCAGGTTAATTCTACATCAAAAGTAGATTCAAAATTCGCAAAAATTGAAATCGTAGATGATCCCTTTTGCGATTTATGACATTTTTTCGAAAAAATACGTTTTTTACGTTTTAAACGTTTTGTTTCGTAATAACTTAAAAAATATTGATTTTAACAATATAAGTTTGAGACAAAATTTGTGTATTTTATTATTTTGAAAAACTTTTCATACTTGTAAAATTTTTGTAATAGATATTTTCCGAAAAACTTGACATAATAGTTGAAAAATTTTCATTTTTAAAATTATTTTCTAACTTGAAATTAATTTTGTAATTATTTATTTAATATTTCATTAGTTACATATAATTTATCTAAAGTACTTTTTTTTACCGCTAGTGACTGCTCTAATTTTGTACACATACCTAAATTAGAACAGTTAAGTTATAAGTATACCTGTGTTATTGTGTAATTTGTTTACTGTATTATTTTTAATATACATGTTTTTAGTGCAAAAATCATTTTATTTTCGTTGGTTTTCAAATGGGCAACGGAAATAAATCTTCTCATGAAGATAATCGAAAAAAAGTGTGTGGTCCCTGTGGCAAAAAAATTGTTTTTAAGAATAAAACTCAAGATCATTTTAAAATAAATGAAAATACTGAAAAACTTATCAAACAATTTATATCTGAAGACTATGATTTGAAAAATGACAAGTATCCTTTAAGCATTTGTAAAACTTGTCATGTTACATTACTCGATGCTGACAAAAACAAAGAAAAAGGAAACGCTTCAATTGAAAAGAATAATTCGCAAAGACCTTTTCAGAAAATGCCAAATTATGCTGATTTGAAATTGCCAAAGACGACTCGTGAATCACGTGATACATCATGCAACTGTTACATCTATTTGACAGGGAGATACAAAGGACATGCTAAAATTAAAAAGGGTAAAGGACACAAAAGAGAATTAAAGAACGTAATTAATAAATCTACAGGTCTTTATGGAGCTTCAATTACAATAGCTCAACTCCCTGTTTTAAAAGAAGAAAAAAAAATTCAAATACGATTACATTTTGTAGTAACTGTTATCAAATGATTGGAAAAGGCGTAAGTCACAATTGTAGCAATCAAAGCGGAAATTTGTTAAAAATAATAGAAACTTTGCCTGAAAAAAGTCAAGAACAAATTGCTTCTAGTATTATTAAAAAAAAGCTTGAATCTACGACTCCACCTACACTTACGACGGATATTGCTTTGAAGTTATCTACTAGCGGACGCGAAAAAACAATCGTATTGAATCCTAGTTTAAAAAAAAATATATTATTTGATAAAGAAAGTTTGGATAACGTTAGAGTAAATTTAAAAGTTTCAGGTAAAAAAATGAATAAAATAGTAAATTATCTAAGATCGAAAGTAGGAAGAAGATGCGTTCCACCGTATTATGCGAAACATTTTTCAGATAAATCTAAGGTTTTAAGTGATGTCTATAAACAGCAGTATGCGAGTTTGATTGTGAAAATGATTCTAAAAAATACCCTCGATCTGTTATCTTTGCTGACGCTGAAGAGCTTTATGAAGCAGTCATAGAACATCGGAAGATTGAAGGGAATGTTCTTATTAAGGTTTTTGCCGATGGAGGTCAAGGCTTTTTTAAGATAAGCTTGACAATTCTTCCAGAGAATTATTCAACCTCATCAGATTATGGTGTCGAAAATAATCAATCAGATTTTGATGACGAATGCGAAAATGAATCGACTGGCAAAAGCAAGCTTTATTCAGAGGGCGGCAGTATCAGCAAGAAAGGTAAGCTCACCAGTGTAAATAGATTAATACTTTTGTGCGTGGTTCCTAATATAAAGGAATCGTATGATAATATTAAAACACTATTTGAAATTACAAAACTTAATAATATTCCTTTTAAGTTTGTTGTAGATTTCAAACTTCTCTTGATTGTTAATGGACAACAAACTGCAACAGCGACATTTTCCTGTCCATACTGTTTCATCACATTAGACGATTTAAAAAAAAATCCTTTTTGTAAGCATCAAACATGTTCTAGTAGTAATTCGAGTTTAACTGGTAGTTCAGAGATTGAAGATGATGTACAATAAAAAACTTATGGAGATTTGAGAGATGATTACAATAAGTTTATTCTTGCAGGTAAAGATAAAAAATTTAGCAAAGACTCTCGCAGCACTATTAATCTACCTCTTTTTGCAGAAGATGATGAAACTTTTGTCCTACAAAAGTGCATTATCCCAGAACTACACGTTTTACAAGGATTGTTAAATCATTTATTTTGGAATGGTTTAGTTCCTCTTTTAGGTAGAGAAAAAGCATTGTTGTGGCCTAAAAAAGTAAAAGTTATATCTAAAAATTACCATGGAGATGCTTTTGAGGGTAATGCCTGTCGAAAATTGATTAAGCAAGCTGACAAACTTAATGATTATGAAATTTTTCAAAATGTAGGTTATTTGAAAATTGTGCCTTACATTGCTGCTTTCAAAGCAATGAATAAGGTTGTTGACTGTTGTTTTACTTCTGGCAAGGTAACATGTTCACCAGATGCTTATGTACATGAATTAGGCAAAGCATTGCAAAGTATCGATAACCTTTTAGAAACTTTAAAAATTCATGTGATTCTTGCGCATTTAAAAGCAAGTTTACAATTAATTGAAAATGATAAAGGCTTAGGGTTTTGGTCGGAACAAAGCGGAGAATCGGTACACCGAGAATTTTTAATACATTATAGCCGCTACAAAATAAATGATATTCACGATGAGTCATATGGGTCAAGGTTAAAAAAAGCAGTGGTTGAATTTTCTTCGCTGCACTTGTAATTTTGTTTTGTGCGATTGCTTATTTTTTTCCAATAATGAGAGATTAAGGCACACATGCTAATATTGAAAAAATATACAAATAATACAAAAAAAAACATAAAAGATACAAAAAAATATACAAAAATATACAAAAAAACAAAAAAAAAAAGCAAAAAAAGAGATGGGGTCAGATAACCACTACGTCCACGCCGTTGACCCTGGGGTAAGCTGAAAGTGGTCTTCATATAAATTTTCATGGAAAATATCTATTTTATAACAATGGTACGGATTTGGAAAGTTGTTCGTAATAAAAAATACACAAATTTTATTAAAAAATTTCTTTGTTAAAGCTAATATTTTAAACTTATTACGAAAACAATGTAAAAAACGTATTTTTTTCGAAAAAGTGTCATAGATCGCTAAAGGGATCAGCTACGATTTCAATTTTTGCGAATTTTGAATCTACTTTTGATATAGAATCAACCTGCGCAAACCAATTTCGTCCACATTTTGATCAAACTTTTCTGACCTTCAAGAACACTGTGTAGTACCTTAGCTTAAAGAAACATATACACACCACTCAAAGCCTAAACTACCCAAATACACACATACTACGTGAAATACACATTTACTCTATACATAAATATAACTTATATAATCTTTATACATTCTACGAGGGTGGTCCGATCAGTACTTAGCCTACAAAAGAAAAACGAAAATTTTGGAAAAGTGGAGTTTGCGTTTTTCTGCAATTCGACGTCGAATCGGCCCAATAATTCGGCATAGTACAGCCCTGTGACCGTTTTGCCCGTCTCCAGGTAGTCGATGTAGATCACACCTTGTGAATCCCAGAAAACGGTGGCCATCACCTTTCCGGCCGATGGGGCAGTCTTCGCCTTCTTCGGAGCACTTTCGCCGGGTAAAGTCCACTTTTTCGACTGTTCCTTGATCTCTGGTGTATGCCAGTGGATCCATGTTTCGTCGACTGTCACGGAACGACGCAGAAACTCTTTCGGATTGCGCTTAAACAGCGTGAGACATTACTCTGAAGTTGTCTCACGGTTGCGCTTGTTGTCCGGAGTTAGCAAACGCGGCACCCATCGCGCCGACAGCTTTCTCATCCCCAAAATTTCATGCAGGACATGACCCACGCGGTCTTTTGAGATGCCTACGATCTTAGCTATCTCGCGAACCTTCAATCGTCGATCTGCCAATACGAGATCGTGAATTTTTGTCATGTTATCCTCCGTGGTAGCCGTTTTCGGAGCACCTGGACGTGGCTCTTCAAAAATCGACGTGCGACCACGTTGAAACTCGTTAAACCAATTTTTGACGGTCGCCATCGAAGGAGAAGAGTCACCGTACACAGCATCCAAGCACTTTTTTATTTAGCTGCGCGATTTCCCTTCCACCTGCTTATTTCACCTCCTTCACTAGTTTATCTCTTAAAATTTCTGTATAAACTTTATATGCCGTCCGTAGTAAGGATATTCCTCTAAAATTTTTTACATTCTTAAAATCTCCTTTTTTATGCAGTGGTACGATAACTGCAACCTTCCAATCCTCTGGTATACCTTGACCTGCCCATATCTTCCTAATCAAGGAAACCAGTCTGTTAAACAACCGTTCTCCGCAAAATTTCCACACTTAATTTGAGATGTCATCAAAATCGGCGGCTTTCTTCCATTTTAGCGATTTATTTTTGAATTTCGCTGTCAGCAGTCGAGCCGTGGCCCGAGGAAATCCTAATGACGAATACAGAACATTGAAAGTTTTTCGACGCAGCGTGTGCAGCAAATATGGTTTAACCACTTAATTCCGGATGTTGTAGGTGAGCATGATTTTATCGATCCCGAGCTTCTGTAGTGCGAGCAGGCCTACATCCAACAAAGAAGGAAATTCGTCATCTAACTGCTGAGTCGCAGAGATGTCGCAGACTAGTAAGCCGGAAGGTATGCCTGTGATACAAACTCGTGACAAGGTGTCGATAACGACGCTATCCTGCCCTTTAACATGCTGGAAAGTAACGTTAAATTGTAGCAAGAAGTTTAACGCCTCTGCTGACGAGGAATGGTCATGCTGGGGGTCTAAATGGTTACATATATCAGAGACTTATGATCCGTCATGATTACGAACGTGCGTCCTTTCAAAAAACTTTGAAAAATTTGACTGACGCGTAAGCAGCGAGGAATTCGCGGTCGAACGTGGTTTAGTGTCTCTCAGGTGAATTTTCTAGAAAAGAAACCTACTAATCGCTGAATTCCATCGATGGCCTATTATAGGACGACAGCGAGAGTCATATCTGAGTAGTCAGCAAAAAGAATGAGATGCTAGTCTGTGGCCAGGAATGAGTTTGTCGCTGCGTTGCAAAGAGTTTGCTTGCAAGTGACGAAAGCCTTCTTGTGAATTGACGCCCACTCGGAAAGCTTTGCTCTCTTGCGTTTAAGAGTGCATCGGAGAAGGTCGTTCAAAGCCATCTGAATGTGTGTTGTTTTGTCGATGCAGCGCTGATAATAATAGATCATGTTCAAGAAACTGCGTAGCTCTTAGAAATTCGGCGACTTAGAGATGCGTTCCATAGCGTTGATTTTCTAAGATGGAGGCCTGAAACCGTGCCGAAAAACTCAATGGCCTAAGAAAATCACCTCTTCTAAACTGATCTAGCACTTTTTCAAGCTTACCGTGAGGCCCGCCGTATGCAGGACTTGGAATATTGTACACAAATGCTTCAGATGCTCCTCATGGTTGCTTGAGAATACAATGACGTCGTCGAGGTATTAATGTACGAAAGGTACCTACCTTTCGTAATAAGATTACTAAATAGCGAGTAATTACTAAACGGTGCAGTGTCTGCGGTGCGTTCTAAAGACCGAGCGAAATCATGACGAACTAGATGGGGCCGAAAGAGGTCGTGATGGTCGTCTTGAGGATGTCCTCCTTTGACATGATAAAAGGTCTTCTGAAGATCGATTACCAAGAACACGATTCCACCATGGTAGTAGTGAAACAAATCTTCTATAGTCGGCAATGGATAATGGTCAGTTTTGGTGACGGTATTAAGGTCGTAGTAGTTGTCAGTAACACAGTGAAACCCGGGCTATTTACTACTGCCTATTGACGGGGCTGGCCTATTGACTAGAGGAAATCCAGATAATGCCTCGATCCGCTAACTCCTTGAATGCACATTTGATTTCCATGAGCCTTCAACTATTCAGAGGTCGAGGCTGGTCGAACACTGGAGCTTCGCTGGTGACGATCTCTCCATTTTTACCATTCATCGTAGCGACAGGCTATTTGCGTTCAGCCGATTTTTGAATTTAGAACACTGAAGCATGAGTGATGGCGTGGTGCGTTGACCATTGATGTTGGATCACATGAGCGCACATATCCTCTGATTTTTTCTTAGTCTTCAATTTCTCGCGTAACTACTGGGTATAGGTGTGCGTAATGGGCCGTGAGCCCTTATTCGCTAATAGCGGTGTGTGTGAACATGAACTATTTCGAGTAATGACGGTGCACCGCATGATGCTGTGGCTTTCTCATTATCCACTATGCCGAATATTAAAAATCACCGAATTTTGGCAGGATTACCACTGTAGGATTTAGGTCAATGAATTGTTTGACGAAATGATAGACGGGTTTACAAAGATAAATAAATATTATTTATTTTTGTAATATCGAATATAATGAGAGTAAATAGGCAACGTCTTCTAAACATGTGAAAGTTGCGGCCATTGTTCCCTGATTCGCTAGCGAGAACCAAGCACGCAGTTCGCGCGCCTGAAACGAGATCGCTGATACCATTTGGTGTTGAGCTGCCCGCACTTCAAAGCTAAATTTATTTGAAAAAATTTACCGACGTTTGGATGACATTATATACCATTTTCAAAACTAAAGGAGAACAAATAAGTTTATATATTAAATGGATAATTACAATTTGAATTGGTACTTACCCTAAACGTCAATGGAATATTATATTCTTATGAAAACTCTTGTTAGATAGAAACAATAACATACATTAGAACAAAACACTTCATAAATTGTTATATAACTTCTAACGAAAATTGTTAAATGTATCGCGAAAGTTAAATATGTCAATGAAGGGTAATGATATGTAACCAGGTTTTCGCGGGTATTTATGCCGAAATGAATAATTTTCAGTAAAACACCAACTTTTTCACCAATATATCAGACTCATGAGACATACACTAAAGAATGCACAAATAAATCCTAATCTATTTTTCACATTGTAAAACAAAGGATACTCAGTGGGGTATTCTTTCTAACCTCATGTACATATTTCATATAGCAATAACATTTACTTATTGCCTTAAAATTTAAGCCATTGTAAATTAACTTGATGCCATAAAAAAAACTTCACTAATTGATAATTTGAATAAAATAATTATATGTAAGTATAACAATGAGATTGTTTCTCATTATCTCTCTTTCATAACTTAATAATTTGAAACAAAATGTAAGAAAGTAGGTGAAAGAAGGAGAAAGAGAGAAAGAGAGAGACACGTTGCGACAAGTAATAGTGCATACACCCAGCACATGTGCGTACATATGAGGTCTGTCCGGAAAGTATCGGGTCTAATTTAATATTTTCGTGCTAGCGTTATTCTTTATCATTTGGTGGGTGGCATCCTTCAAAGTAATCCCCACTTGATTGAACAACACGGTTCCATCGATGTTTCCACTTTTCAAAACAGTCCTGGAACTCACTTTTAGGGATAGCCTTAAGTACACTCGTCGCATTGTTTTCAACTGTTGTTTTGTCATCGAATCGGTGTCCTTTAAGTGGTTTTTTTAGTTTTGGAAACAGCCAAATATCGCAAGGGGCTATGTCGGGACTGTATGGAGGTTGTCGAAGCAATGCGATATTGTGTTTGCTCAAAAACTGCTGCACAAGATTGAATGAATGCGCTGGCGCATTATCGTGATGGAGAAGCTAGTCACCATTTTCCCAAAAGTGCGGTCATTTTCTTCTTACTGCATCACGCAAACGTTTTAAAATTTGAACGTGGTATTCTTTATTGATTGTCTGACCTGTTGGTGCATATTCGTGATGTACAACACCTTCACAATCGAAAAAAATAACCAACATTGACTTAACATTGCTCCGACTTTGACGTGTTTTTTTTGGTCTTGGCGATTCAGAATGCTTCCACTGTGAAGATTGTTGTTTTGTTTCAGGATCATAACCATAAACCCATGATTCATCACTTGTAATAACTTTTCTAAGCACATTATCATCATTATTGACCATTTCCAGATTGTCCAGAGCGATTTATAAGCGAATGTTATTCTGCTCTGCTGTGAGCAATTTTGGGATGAATTTCGCACACACGTGTTTCATTCCTAAATTTTCGGTTAAAATTTCTGAAATGATAGTTTTTGGTATCCCAAGGTCTTCTTCTAGTTCTCGCACAGTCATATGACGATCTTGTTCGATTGCAAGTCGCACTCGTTCAATATTATCTGCGGTTTTTGTCGTCGAAGGTCGGCCGGAACGAGAATCACTATCGACAGAAGTGCGACCATCCTTGACCACTCGCTTCCGAAGGCCTTTTGCATCATTTTAATAGTTTCCGAACTTGTTTTTCCAAGTTGAAAGCAAAATTTGATGCGAATTCGTTGATCTTGTTTTTCAGGCATTTTTGACAATATCAAAATCCGACGAACGCGAAAAAGGCACTGTAAACAAAGACACGCTGCGCATGAACTATACGTCCGGCAGGTGTCAGTAAGTAACCAATAGATTCGTGAGGCTTTAATGTTAACGTTTCTGTCCGGTAGAGGTCGCTCGAACACTATGGCGCGAAGATATAAACGTAGGCCCGATACTTTCCGGGCAGACCTCGTATTTTCGTTTGTTCCACACATGAGAGAGGGGAAGACCCCTTCCGTGATAGTCACTGCTCAACTATTGACGTGAGCGCGTACCTTGATCAGCAAGAGACGATTTTACGGTTTTTACTCGTGCGAGAGCGGTTCTTTGGTTCTCCCGGATGTGAGAATTTCTTTTTATTTCGTGTGATACTGTAAGTGCTATGCTAAATGAACCGGCACGTGCTGGAATTCCGAATGCCTGCACTCGAGAAGATCACAGCACCGTTTCCACCTTCAACATTTACGAGCGACCTTTGTTGATCAAGGCTCGAGAGGTTTGTCAGTACCGACGTTATTGTGTTTCTCTTTCTTGCTACTTTCTAACAATAGTGCTTGCTCTCTCCTCACCTCGCCGTTACACGCCTGTAACTTACTGCTTTGTCTTTATTTTATTAAAAGGTTATTTCTTGTACCTGCTTGTTTTTATTTGCACATACCTGTTTCCCTCAATTCCGCATAAAGGCAACTACACGTTACTCTCCGGGTACCGACATCGACATTAAACTGCACGACGCTCTTTTTGAATAGCTCAGATGCATCGGATCGAGATTCGCAAAAGGCACGACGAAACCCGCAACGACCTGCTGCTTTCCTTATCCCTATTACCTGTTTTTATGCCAACGAGAATCGACTCGTAGCTGCAAAGCTTGTTACATAATTCGGCACTCAACTTCCTGGGGGTATAAGCTACTGGTAAAACGCAGATTCAAGAAAGTTTCTTTTTTTTTGACCCGTATTAAGCATAAATTGCGCTGCGAAACGAACGTGAAAATTTTAGGCATCCGTATTTCGTTCAACATTGCGAGCACAAAGATTCAGAATGAGGCATAGAAAGCAATCCTAATAAATTTAAAACAAGTTCTTTAAGCCACGTACAAATTACAATTAACATGTCCAATTAACATAAAAAATGTTGCAATTAACATAAAAAAATATTGAATATTAATATATTTGACGAAGGTGATTTAAATGATTGTTTTGTGAAATTTTTTATCATAAAAAAATAAGAGATTTACGATATATATTTCAATATATATTTCAATTCTGCATTACTGTGGATATGAGGAATAATTTTTTATACAAGTTGCTCATTACGTGATATAACGCATTTTTGTTGCATAGAAATATATTTTTTCTAAATAAGAACTACATACACTCAACAAATTTACAGAGAATAAAATAACAATGGCAATTTTACCGATATTGGACGAAAAACTTATAGTAGCTTTGATTCCTGCCATCGGCGACAGAGCTTTATTCCTCAACTATTGGAAAAAGAATTATGGATCCACTCTCGTGAATACTAAAAAACGAGTCAGATTTCTCTCTTTGTTAAAGGTTTTTTCCAAAACTTTTGTTTGTGCTGAGTCCAGCACAACACTAAGTTTCGCTATGGTATTTTCAAACATTTGCGTTGAATTGAATATTGAATGATTATATAAATTAAAGTATTTTCAATTTTTCGTTTTACGAATATAGTGATAACTTATTTTTTTATTTAATTTCGTATTCCGCAGAAAAAATTAGAAGACAGCGAAACAGATCAAATGACACAATCTTTAGATAAGTACGTGCGCGATGAAGGTTCTAAAAACAAAACAGATCTGATATCTTTGGAAATTAGCAACAATGCTTTAACAAATGCAATGGCAAAATCACTTGAATGATTACTAAAAGAAATTAGAAAGTAAATTAGGCAAATCACTGTTGGAAAAATATTATAATAAATTTTTTATTTTTCCTTATAGATTGAAGAAGATATAACAAGAATAAAAAATTAAGTTAAAGCGGCAGCTGCTCAATTGAAATTATCTATTTAACCTTACATCATGACAATAGGACCTATAAATGATGATATAGACATTTACTTATTATATACCATATCTGCTACAAAGTTGACTCTGTTTTGCAAACACTTGATATATATTTCAAAGCGCTTTTCGTTTTGAATTTAGGATATTTGATTGTAAGTACGAGGGGGGGGGGGATCAATACGTCTTTACAAAATCCACGAGATGGCGCTCGTCATGCTTAAATTATGATGTTTTTGGCAAGCAATACTACTAACTAGATATCGTACAAAGTTTCAGCTCGATTCATTAAGTCGTTTTTTTGTAAGCGTTGGTTGAACAAAAAGTTCTTGTTTTATTTCAAAAATGGAAAAAACAGAGTTTCGAGCGGGAATAAAACATTTTCATTTGAAAGGCCTTACACCAGAAGAAATCACAGTTGAGTTGAACGCCGTTCATGGCAAGTCTGCCCCTGTGTTTAAGACTGTTTATAACTGGGTAAATGAATTTAAACGCGGCCGTACAACAACAAAAGATGAACCTCGTTCAGGACGCCCCGTAGAAGTGAGTATGCCCGAAATGGTCAACAAAATCCACGATATAGTGTTGAGTGATAGAAGATTAAAATTGCGAGAATTAGTTGAGGCAACAGGGGTATCAAAGGGTACAATCATTTCAATTTTGCATGAAAAATTGGGGATGAAAAAAATATCAACAAGATGGGTGCCGCGTTTGCTCACTGTTGAAAACAAACGAACCCGCGTGGTCACCTCTAAGGCTCTTTTGGCTCGCATACGTCGTAATCCGGAAGACTTTTAGCGTCATCTCGTAGATGAAACACGGGTACATCACTACACTCCTGAAACCAAAGAACAGTCCAAACAATGGAGTACAGCAGAAGAAGCAGCTCCAAAGAAGGCAAAGATAGTAAAGTCAGCTGGCAAGATTATGGCCACGGTTTTTTGGGATGCGTATGGAAACATCTACATCGACTACTTCGAAAAGGGCCAGACGATCACTGGACAATATTATACGTCATTATTAGGTTAGCTGAAAGAAAAAATCAGAGAAAAACGTCCTCACTTGAACAAAAAAATGCCTCTTTCTTCAAGACAATGCTCGAGTTCACACGTGTGTAGTTTCGATGACAAAAATTAACGATTTAAAGTTCGAATTAATTGACCAATTACCATATTCGCCTGATTTGGCACCCAGTGACTTTTTCTTATTTCCTAACCTCAAAAAATGGCTTGCCGGACAACGATTCACGACGAATGAAGAAGTCATCGCCGAAACAAATGCCTATTTTGAGGGTTTTCAGAAATCATATTAGTCTGATGGCTTAAAAAAACTGGAAGGCCGTTTAATAAAATGTATCGACCTTCAAGGAGATTATGATGAACATTAAAAAAAAAATTACATACGCAAAACATTTCTTTTTCCTTCTTTTTGTAAAGACTTATTGACCCCCCCCCCTCGTATACTCATATAGGTATTGATACAAAAAGGAATCTATTGAATTGATATGGCTAAAGATCCTGTTAGCACTGCAATTGAACATGTTATTAACAAACTAAAAAGCTCAACAAAGTCAAAAAATAATGCTAATTCTGATGACTCATCAAAAGTTGATAATGCAGATGATGATTAGAAGTTGGATTGAATAGTACGTAAAAAAATTGATAGAATTAAGCAGTTCTATTTGAAACAATATCAAAATTAATATTATGATTGAATGGTTCTTGTAAAAGCTCATAAAAATTTTAGAAAAATTTTGTCGCATGTATAGCTTTCATTGTAATAATTGAGATCGATTAAATATTGTAGGAAACTTCGTTTTTTTGTACTTCTATATCTCGATATTAACATTCATGTCCGTTTTTATAGATTAGCTTATAAACTATTAAAAGTGAATTAAATAACGATGACGAGAATTATTTTTGAGGTTGCTCAAATTAGCTAGAGTTTGAAAATTTGTAACATAGTGTTTTCCCGACAACAAATTACCATGGTACTAGGTAGCATAGATAACAATAAGTTATAGTGGTCAGAATTAAGATCAGCAAAAATTGTGAGTCGCATAAAAATTAATTTACGGTACAGGCTATACCATGGCTCAGTTAATTAATTAAACTTAAAGTTGGACGCCAGGCACTTCTATAGTGTAATTTGATAAATAATTGGATACCAGAGGAGTGCCTCACTGGGATAAAAACTAGTTATTACAAAGTCGACGGTAAATATTGTAGCTAATATTCGAGGTTTCAAGGAGTCAAAAAAAAACAACTAAAGTTAAAGTTAAACTAATAAAGTTAAAGTTTAGCTTGGCTTAGCTAATGCTAGATAGGTCGTGGCTTACCTCGATGGAACACTGTTAGATTCGGGTAGCGATGTTGTTCGATTTAATCCCTTCTTGTCTTCATAGATAAATATGTTAGCGAATGAATAAATTTCTGTTGGAAAGGAATTCTAGGATGGAAAATTAACAACATCGTAAACTTAAAAGTGAGCCTATTTATTTAATAAGAAATAACGAGTATCTGTATCAAGTAAAAATTTACAAGGAAAAGGATGTAAAGTATAGGTGAGTGTGTGAGTGTGTAGGCTCGACACTTAAATTTACTGATAAAATCAAATAATAAAACTAACAAACGAACAAAAAACGTTGATAAGAAAAACAATAATTTCGCTAGGCGAAATTTCTATGAAGTTACGAACGTGAAAGCGCTACTGCGTATTCCTCAACGCATTAGTTAAGAAAATGTAATAATTAGTTTACATAGTTACGCAACGCATTCACGCAGGACGGCTAAATGAAGACCTGTATGAACGATATTGGTTGAATATTAAATCGTGCAGTACTTACTTTAATTTTGGAGAGACACGATAAATTCAATTTTTTTTTTTTTTTTCATAATCGCTGTCATTACTAAGACATAAATAATTAAATTCAACGCGAACAATATAAAATAAATTACGGCACGGCGAGTACGAGCAAGCTATGATATTTCTTATACGTGTGCAAAATAATTCACTTTAATTTTAATCGTGGGAAATATTAATTATGAAGCAGTCATTGAGTAAACAGAAATGTACTGTAACGGTTCTGTTATTTCGAGAAATGGAATGTCGCGAAAATTAAAGTTATAATAGACTTTTTTAATACATTTTTGGAATCGCGGATAGACTTAATAGACACTGTGAAACTCGATCTAAAATTAGACATAAAACCCCGCACTATGGGTATTCAATATATACAATTTATGAAAGACACAATTTCAAAATCAGAATCTGAAGAATCCAATCATAAGGCAAAATACGAACCTATCGAAACTGTTTTTGACATTATTGATAACATAGCTGTTATTGAAAACACTAACAAGATTTTAATGCAAAAGGCACTGCCAATCCCTCGAAAACGATTACAGTCTAAATTGTATCAGGATGACCTACGGGGATATCAACAATCTGGGTAACAACAGAGCTCTTCTCTATTTCGATAGAAGAACTCAAGGAACGTAAACTATCATTAACTCAGTTTACTCGCTAATAGTTATAAATAATGTGGTTATCACATCCACTTGCAATTGCACCAATATTATATAACATCAAAGTATGTTCCCTTACGATAGGGTAACATGTACGGTTGAACTTACTTGTCCGGCCCATCTACGAGGGTGGTCCGATAAGTACTTAGCCTACAAAAGAAAAACGAAAATTTTGGAAAAGTGGCGTGTTATTTTTCAACATAGTCTCCTTTCAGTTCGATACACTTGGGCCAGCGATGCTCCAACTTCTTTAACCCGTCTGAAAAATACGTTTCCTCGAGGTCTGAAAAGTAGGCTTCCGTGGCAGCGATTATCTCCTCATTCGACTCAAATTTCTACCCGGCGAGTGACTTTTTCAAGTTTGGAAACAAAAAGAAGTCGTACGGGTCTAAATCTGGAGAATACGGTGAATGGGGCAGCAGTTCGTAGCCTAATTCGACCAATTTGGCCATGGCGACGACGGAGGTGTGAGCCGGTGCGTTGTCATGGTGGAAGAGCACTTTTTTCTTCGCCAAATGGGGCCGTTTTTTCTGCAATTCGACCTCGAATCGGCTCAATATTTCGGCATAGTACAGCCCTGTGACCGTTTTGCCCGTCTCCAGGTAGTCGATGTAGATCACACCTTGTAAATCCCAGAAAACGGTGGCCATCACCTTTCCGGCCGATGGGGCAGTCTTCGCCTTCTTCGGAGTACTTTCGCCGAGTAAAGTCCACTGTTTCGACTGTTCCTCGTTCTCTTTCTTGTTTCTCTGTATGCCAGTGGATCTATGTTTCGTCGACTGTCACGAAACGACGCAGAAACTCCTTCGGATTGCGCTTAAACAGCGTCAAATATTGCTCTGAAGTTGTCTCACGGTTGCGTTTGTTGTCCGGAGTGAGAAAACGCGGCACCCATCGCGCCGACAGCTTTCTCATGCCCAAAATTTCATGCAGGACATGACATACGCGTTCTTTTGAGATACCTACGATCTTAGCTATCTCGCGCACCTTCAATCATCGATCTGCCAATACGAGATCGTGAATTTTTGTCACGTTATCCTCCGTGGTAGCCGTTTTCGGAGCACCTGGACGTGGCTCTTCAAAAATCGACGTGCGACCACGTTGAAACTCGTTAAACCAATTTTTGACGGTCGCCATCGAAGGAGAAGAGTCACCGGACACAGCATCCAAGCGCTTTTTGATTTCGCTGCGCGATTTCCCTTCCAAAAACAAGAATCGAATCACCGACCGATACTGCTCTTTTTCCATTTTTCAAAAATCAACGGACACACTTGCTTTCACACGCTCTCAAAAATAAACTGCAACTCCGATCCGGCTGAAATCTTGACAGTAACCATCGAGAAGGTTGTACTACGTGATAGAATATTACTTTTGCGAGAGTGGCGCCATCGGGCGGTTAGGCTAGTACTTATCGGACCACCCTCGCAAACAAGATGCAAAGGATAATACATGCAAATGAGAAGAAAGCTAGCATGAATTACTACAACACAGTAAGACAGATGCTTATCAGACAGTGATAGAAGAAGATAGTGATAGAATGGCACAATATTTAGTTTACATTTTTGCTGGTTAACATGATAGTTTTCACTGCCAAGTCTAGGCAAGCTGTACAATTGTTAATTTTTAAATATTATTTTTTTTAGTTTTTAAGTATTCTTTTTTTTCCTTGCAATATTTACAATATTTTTTACAATATTTTGTAATGTATATATGTATATTGTTAACCATGAAACTTATCCATTTACTGTCGTAATAAATAAATAAATAATTAATGTTACTCTTATAAACTAATGCGACAGTGCAATGCGGAGTGCGGAGAGCTGGCTGCTGGTATTTTACTGCTCCACGAAAAATTAATTAATTTTATTTTTAGAATAAAACAGACCGTTACAAATTTTTTAATTAATTATTACTTGAAAAATATTAAATTGCTTATATTGTCCAGAATCTTTCTCATCATTTGACTCATTATCAAGTTATGTAAATTTGAAACATTCTTTATTAAAAAAATGCGAAGTGCAGTGTAATATTACATCTTCTGATTTCAAATTCAGCAACGTTCACACACTTATAAGCCATATCAAAAAGACACATAATTTAAATACAGGGTGGTGAAAAAGTATGGAAACACCTGAAAATCTCAGAGGGTTGGTCATAAAAATAAAATTCTTAAGGTCAGGTCCTATATAACTTTCAACGAGGAATCCAGTGATGACCTTGAATTTGACCTTGGAACTTACATTCAAGGTCATTTCAATGTCAACCTCATTTTTTCAAATGTGAACCCCTATTTTTGATGCCGGAATCAAAATGAGCGGGAAATTTTACGTCCGGATACGTGGTTAGGTATGAGGTTAAAGTAACCTCTGGAGGTCAAATAGAGGTCAATGTCGGAAAAAGTATGGAAACCCCTGAAAATCTGAGCGTTGGTCGTAAAAATAAAATTGTTAACGTCAGGTCTTATGTAACTTTCAACAATGAATCCAGTGATGACCTTGAATTTGACCTTGGACCTCACCTTCAAGGTCATTTCAAGGTCAAATTTCTTTTGTTAAATGGGAACCCACACCTTTGACATCGGCAATTGAAAGAGAGTCAAATTTTACGTTAAAATATGCCTTGAGGTCCAAGGTCGACGTGACTTCTGGAGGTCAAATAAAGATTAACAGTATATTTATATCGAAACTCCAAAAATGTGTCTATTTTGATTATTAAACAAGAAAACCAGTTTCTCAATCCAGAATCCTTCTTTTAGCGCTATCCAGGAACAACGACGTGGACGTAGAAGGATTCTGTTCCATTTGGGGGGCTTTTTTAGAGTAAGTTCCCCTTGCCTCTCACGTCGGGGTGCTTTGTTGAATAGGTTTTAGTATCACTGATCTCGATCACGCTACCGTGAACCTGAATCGGGATACACGGCTACACGGAAACACGGCGATTTCCAAAATTACTGAATAAGTTGGCTAAAATAAGAAAATAATTTAGAAAATCAGATATGTAGTTTGTAATAATTTGCAAAAACGATTCACTTGCAGAAATTTGCAAAAACTATTCATTTACGAAAATTTGCTAAAATGATTCATTTGTATAAATTTGGTAAAACGTTTCATTTGCAAAAAATTTCTAAATCGTAGCCTTTCAAACAAATAGCGAAAACGAAGTTGGATCCCGCAAAAATTCGTTTCTATTTTCATTAACATTCATTTACTATTCAAACCATTACATTAAAAAAGTATTGCTAAGTTTAAATTAGACAAGAAAAAATTATTTTCGTTACGCCCGCTTCTACAAGAAAGAAAGAAAAGAAAGAAAGCCAACGTATCCGCATTTTCAAATGAAAATCCGACGTGTCCGCTTTTACAAATAAAACTCAACTTGTCCGATTATTCCGCCAAACTGACGAAATGTATCTTTAACAAAATAGCTTTCTCATTAAAAGTCGAAAATTCAATATTATGTGTGACTTTTTCATGTCCGCGTAGTTACATAAATGATATTGTTAAAAAAAGGTTTTCTTTAGATAGAAAATAAATTTATGAATGAATGAATTTTTATTTCAATTCGCTTGACGAATACATTTTTGGTATTACTGCATAAATAACACTCTGTAGTTGCAAGAGATAAAATTTGACAAAATCACCAAATATTTTTGTTGTAAATTAGTTTTGTACGAAGAAGTCATTTTGAAACCAAAATGTTTCGATTGTCCGAAAGAGAACGGATATCACTTTTGATGATGAGAGGTTGGGGTGATATGCATAGGTCATATACACAGGTAACTAATCTGTTTAATGCAACATTTCGAAACGATGGTACTCCTATATCAAGAGGAACTGTTTCAAAAACAATAAGACGTTTTGATGACACGGGATCTGTTCGAAATCGTCCTGTTGCTGGTAGACCATCGACAGCAACAAACGAAGAAAAATCTTTACATGTTTTACAGTCTTTTGTAGAAAATCCTCATGAGACTCTTCGATCTGCAGCTTTACAACACGACATCCATCACACATCTGTTCTTCAAATTTTGAACAGAAACAAATTGCATCCCTTCAAAATTAAACTCATGCAAGAATTAAATGAAGATGATCCTGATCGTCGCACTGAATTTTGTGAGACGATGATGGAAATGATAACTGACAATCAACAATTTTTAGGAAATATTGTCTTTTCAGATGAAGCAATGTTTCAGTTAAACGGTAATGTCAATCGACATAACTTTCGATATTGGTCTGATACAAATCCTCACTGGATGGACGCAACTCACACTCAATATCCTCAAAAACTAAATGTGTGGGCAGGAATTGTAGACGACACAATAATAGGTCCCTTTTTTATCGAAGGAAATTTAAATGCACAAAATTATGAACAGGTATTGCGAAACCAAATTGTTCCAGCAATACAAGCTGTAAAAGGAGACGATTTCGAAAACACATGGTTCCAGCAAGACGGTGCAGCACCATATTTTGCAGTTAATGTTAGAGGAGTCTTGAATGAAACATTCTTCGAAAGATGGATAGGTAGACGAGGTAGCATAGAGTGGCCTCCAAGATCTCCAGACTTAACACCATTGGATTTTTTCTTATGGGGGTATTTAAAAGATCGCGTTTACAGAACAAATCCAGAAAATCTTGATGAATTAAGACGTAGAATTATTGAGGAAACTGCTCTCATTACAAGAGATATGATTCGACATGCAGTTCAGTCATTTTACATCAGGATTGGTTACTGTCAAGAAACAAATGGAGAACAATTTGAGCATCTGTTATAAATTTACTCATCTACTATAATAATTCATAAAAACGCCCTAAGTGAGAGGCAAGGGGAATTCACGATAATCCAGCACCCCGACGTGAGAGGCAAGGGGAACTCAGGATAATCCAGCACCCCGACGTGAGAGGCAAGGGGAACTCACGATAATCCAGCACCCCGACGTGAGAGGCAAGGGGAACTCACGATAATCCAGCACGCCGACGTGAGAGGCAAGGGGAACTTACTCTAAAAAAGCCCCCAAATGGAACAGAATCCTTCAACGTCCACGTCGTTGTTCCTGGATAGCGCTAAAAGAAGGATTCTGGATTGGGAAACTGGTTTTCTTGTTTAATAATCAAAATAGACACATTTTTGGAGATTCGATATAAATATACTGTTAATCTTTATTTGACCTCCAGAGGTCACGTCGACCTTGGACCTCAAGGCATATTTTAACGTAAAATTTGACTCTCTTTCAATTGCCGATGTCAAAAGTGTGGGTTCCCATTTAACAAAAGAAATTTGACCTTGAAATGACCTTGAAGGTGAGGTCCAAGGTCAAATTCAAGGTCATCACTGGATTCATTGTTGAAAGTTACATAAGACCTGACGTTAACAATTTTATTTTTACGACCAACGCTCAGATTTTCAGGGGTTTCCATACTTTTTCCGACATTGACCTCTATTTGACCTTCAGAGGTTACTTTAACCTCATACCTAACCACGTATCCGGACGTAAAATTTCCCGCTCATTTTGATTCCGGCATCAAAAATAGGGGTTCTCATTTGAAAAAATGAGGTTGACCTTGAAATGACCTTGAAGGTAAGGTCCAAGGTCAAATTTAAGGTCATCACTGGATTCCTCGTTGAAAGTTATACAGGACCTGACCTTAAGAATTTTATTTTTATGACCAACCCTCTGAGATTTTCAGGTGTTTCCATACTTTTTCACCACCCTGTATATCTAATGATTAAGAAAAGTTGAGTAATTCATTAGAATCTTCCAACGAATATACCGTACAAACACCTCAAGCGTCACGTTCTACCGAAAATACATCGATTCCAAGCGTATCTTACGAGGTGTGTTCAAAAAATAACGAGAATTTTCGTTTTATGAAAAAAATATTTATTTATTCATCTACATTAATGTTGTCGCCTTCAAAGTAGTCCCCTTCGGATACAATACACTTATGCCAACGCTTTTTCCAATCCTCGAAACACTTTTGAAACTCGATCTTTGTAATAGCTTTTAGCTCTTTCAGCGATTCGCTTTTAATGTCATCTATGCTTGTAAAACGACGGCCTTTTAATGTTCTCTTTATTTTTGGAAATAGAAAAAAGTCACATGGAGCCATATCTGGCGAATATGGAGGCTGAGGCATCGTTACAGTTTCGTTTTTGGCCAAAAATTCACGAACAAGCAATGAAGTGTGAGCAGGCGCATTATCGTGGTGCAAAAGCCATGAATTGTTTTGCCACAAATCCGGGCGTTTTTTTCGGATTGCTTCACGCAAACGACGTTGAACTTGTAGGTAGTACTGCTTATTGATTGTTTGACCTTGTGGCAAGAATTCATAATGCACTATGCCATTAAAATCGAAGAACACAGTGAGCATAACCTTCACATTCGACAGCACTTGTCGAGCCTTTTTCGGTCTTGGCGATCCAGAATGCCTCCACTGGGACGATTGAGCCTTAGTTTCGACATCATATCCGTAAACCCATGTTTCGTCACCTGTTATAACACGTTTTAGTAGTTCTGCATCGTTATTGACTTCATTTAGCGTCTCCTGAGCAACTTCCATTCGCCGCTGTTTTTGTTCGAAATTCAACAATTTTGGAACGAATTTTGCTGCCACACGTTTCATACCCAAAACATTCGAAAAAATTTGATGGCATGAGCCAACTGATCTGCCAACATCATCAGCGACTTCTCTGATTGTGATTCGGCGATCGTTCATAACCATTTCTTTCACTTTTTTCACGTTTTCATCGGTTGTTGATGTGCTTGGGCGTCCGGGTCGTTCGTCATCTTCAACGTTTTCGTGGCCATCTTGGAAATGCTCATACCACTCATAAATCCTTGCTTTACTCATAGCAGACTCACTATATGCCTTTGTTAACATTTGACAAACTTTACTACACTTTATTTCATTTTTTACGCAAAATTTAATACAAATTCTTTGATCGATTTTTTTTCACAAACGAAAATCGCCGAGCTCGAAAAACACGTCTAACGTTAGCGGCTGCCACTTAAAAAGTAAGCAATGAATATTGCTGAAAATTTTATCGTACTTCAGGGGCATGTGTACCAACATAATAAAAAAAAATTTTATACAAGCGGACTCTCCAAACCCGCGAAATTTAAAAATTCTCGTTACTTTTTGAACACACCTCGTACACATACAATAAGACTGTCGTTAATGATAATTAAGATATTGCGCGTCAATCAAAAAACATAACTATAGAAGATTATGCTAACAAGATTTTTCATTATGCTTTATATTTTGTAACACAAATTTATTCATTTGGAAGTATAAGTAGAAAAATGGTTCACACGGTTATTGACAGCATGAACGAGTTGTATAATAATAATCCAATGAATTTTATTCAGGGAAATTTTTTAAATGTAAATGTTACGTGACGGACTATTTTCTTTTTTTTTATGCAACCGTATGTTTGATTAGACTCTCGTTTTCGGTCACACACACACACACACACACACACACACACACACTTGTGTGCGCTTCTTGGCGGGAGCGAGTGGAAGACGCTGAGCAGAGCTGCTGAGGTATGCTGCGACAGCATGCTGCACTCAGCGTCCTGATCTAAGTAATGCGAAACGATTAAAACATATGCACTAGAGGGAGATGGAGTGTGAGGAACGAAAGGGAAACAAAAGATATATAACCAACCGGTGAGAACGAGCAAGTATTATTCTTCAGTTAGCAGTCAGCGCTCAATTAAGAAGTCTGCATTTTTCCGACTTCATTTGAATCTATAATAAGAGTTTGAGTTATAATAAAGTATTAGAAGTGTCGAATACATTGGTTTAATAACTTTGTGTAAAACAAAATATCACGGGAATTATCATTTTATTGTCTATCATCATATTATTCGATAAAAAATGTATATCGGACGAGTTAATCTGACTAGATTGAAAGAAAAGCGATTGCTCACATAACAAAACAAAAATATATTGGACCAGTTAATCTGACCAGATTCAAAGAAAACCGATTGCTCACATAACAAAGCAAACAATATTTTGGATCAATTTTATATTTACAATATTAACAAAAAGTGAGTACCACTCTTTATATAATAAAAAACATAATCGACAACGCGAGGTGAAGATATACGCGTATATATACTCGTATATATCTCTTTCTATTTTGCTTAAATTATTTATGTTATGAAACCAACTAGAATAAATATTATAAATATAAACGCCTTGTAGTGTATCCATATGCTTCCCCGTTATATGACAGAGAAATTCTATTACATTCTTTTTTATAAACGAGCGAAAATTGTTAAAAACGTCCGATTAAATATTTTACGATCGCGGTATCGAGTGCCGCATTAGGATTAATAGGGATTTCATTATTGACGCGCGAACGGGCCGGGCTGCCCGAAAGTCTGACTGCATATTCTACATTCTACATACGAGGTGTGATCAAAAAGTAAGGTGAATTTTTATTTTTCTCAAAAAATATTTATTTATTCATGAATTTTTATTTTATCTCCTTCAAAGTAATCCCCCTCGGATATAATGCACTTGTGCCAACGCTTTTTCCAATCCTCAAAGCATTTCAAAAAATCATTTTTTGTGATCTTGTTTAGTTCATCCTTCGATGCCGTCTTTATCTCCTCAATCGTGGAAAAACGCCGTCCTTTCATGGGCCTCTTCAGTTTTGGGAACAAGAAGAAGTCACAGGGGGCCAGATCTGGGGAATACGGTGCTTGTGGCATCGTTACTGTGTTGGTTTTAGCCAAAAATTCGCGCACAAGCAACGATGTGTGAGCAGGGGCGTTATCATGGTGCAAAAGCCAATTTTTATTTTTCCACAAATTCGGACGTTTCTGGCGGATTGCTTCGCGCAAATTGCGCATAACTTGCAGGTAATATTCCTTATTTACTGTTCTACCCTGTGGCAAGAACTCATGATGCACCACGCCCCTGCAGTCAAAGAAAACTGTAAGCCAAACCTTTACATTTGATCGAACATGGCGTGCTTTTTTTGGTCTTGGTGATCCAGAATGCCTCCACTGGGACGATTGAGTCTTAGTCTCGACGTCATAACCGTATACCCATGTTTCGTCACCTGTTATAACCCTGTTGAGTAAATCTGGATCATCGTTGACGTTATTCAGTAGCTCTTGGGCGATGCTCATGCGACGTTTCTTTTGGTCGAAATTGAGCAATTTCGGAACAAACTTCGCTGACACACGTCTCATGTTTAAAACACTCGTCAAAATTGATTGGCACGAACCAAATGAGATGCCAATATCATCAGCAATTTCTCTAATGGTAATTCGATGATTTCCCAACACTATTTTCTTCACTTCTTCAACATTCTCATCAGTTGTTGATGTGCTGGGGCGTCCAGAACGAGGTTCATCGTCGGTGTCTTCTCGGCCTTCTTGGAAGAGTTTATACCACTTGTAAACATTTTTTGGCTTAAAGTAGACTCACCGTATGCCACTTTCAGTATTTCAAGTGTTTTGGAACATTTGATTCCATTTTTCATACAAAATTTAATGCAAACTCTTTGATCCATGTTTTTAGACAGCAGCAAATCGTGGAGCACGCAAAACACTTCTAACCTTGATGCCTCTCACAAACAAACCAAACATACTACAAATCTGAAATTTGGAACGTATGTTCTAGACGAGTGTACCGACATAACCAAATAAAAAAGTCGAAGATCGAACGGACGTAGTCCGCTAAATTTCAAAATTCACCTTACTTTTTGATCACACCTCGTATATTAAAATCTTAATATTATATCAAAAATTATTTTAATATAGAATTTTTATTAACTTTCACTTTCATTATTCAATTATATTCGACATTACAAGTCTGATTTTTCATACAATTACAAAAATTTACCGCAAGGTATTTTCCGTTAAGTATAAATACACGATTTTTATTACAATCATTACTATTACATGCATCATCTAATTCATTGGGAGGAGAAAATAAAATTATAATTCTCTTCGGAAACAAGAGACTATCTTTTACTACATATCCATATGTTGTTAGATCTAACTCGTTTTTATGTTGAATCGAACAATTAGTTTGGATATGCACTACATAAAAGACCCGTATCATATATAATCTGATTAAGTTTGAAGACGATAATGAATGTTCCATTAATGAATTTTCCCACACTCTCGCATCGTTAAACAATTTACATTTTACTTTCTTATTGACAAGGGAACAATATTTTATTGTTAATTTTATCCTGTTTATATATTAAACGAGTTAGCGCTTGAACCTTGAGGTGAGTAGACGTGTTAAAAATGCGCTCTACCGGAAAAGTCATAGTTATAGCAATAGCATATCGAGTGAAGTGACAGTTAAAGGTTATTTTATAATGTCTAGGGACGTAGTAAATCACAAAAAAACTAAAACTAAGCGTAAAAAAAGTTAAATTCCTTTATTTTTTTAATGCGCTAAAAAACCGAAAAAAATTTTTTTCTCTATTTCTTTATTTTAGCTTTATTTTCGTATTCTTGGACACAAAATGAAACTTTTTTCTCTTTGGCATTTTTTTCCAAAACGTACGCAAGTCGAAGTAATTGAGGATTAGAAAAAAGGTTGCTTTTTACAAAAAACGCCGTAACTCGGTTAAAAAACATCGGATAGAACGCCGCGGGAGCTCATTTTAAAGGGAAAGACATTACCCTCCGAACCCCTCAGGTCGATTTGTCCTTCACCGCCTGGTTCTGAATTGGCATTGATTTAAGTCGAGGTTAAAAAAATTGAAATTTTTTTAATCAGTTTTTTTACTGTAAAAACACATATTTTCATTTTTAAGTCTCTGCACGTCTTAAATGGAAGCTTTTGCAATTACCTTTAAAATGCCCTGCGGTTTTTTGTGATACGATGATTTCCGACCGAGATACAAAACTTTCAAGTTTGCCTAATTTTGAGGTAAGCATGGCAAAAGTGATTGACGGGCAGTGTATTCATAACATAAGGCATCGCATCACAAAAGCAACACTACCGCTTTTTACAGTTGAAATTGAACATGATTATAAAAGTCAGGACATTTACAAAATAACCAAACTTCTTCACACAGTAATCAAATTCGAACCACCAAACATAAAAAGAGAAATTCCTCAGTGTCAAAACTGCCAAGAGTACGGACATATGAAAAATTACTGTTTCAAAAGTACAGTGTGTATTAAATGTGCTGAATATCATCAAACCAAAGAGTGATCAATCAAACAAAAAATTAAAAATGTAATATGTGCAAACTGCAAAGGAAATCATACAGCAAATTATAAAGTTTGTCCGGTACGTAAGTAATTACAGCAAAAATTATTTCCCAAGTTGCTTGAAAGAACATTTCAAAATAGCATACAAACACATATAATCAAAAATGCAAATTCAAATCCAAATGACAATAGAGTTAGACCGAACACAACATACGCACAGGTAATAGCTAAATATAACGGCAAGAATGAAACAGAAACACCAAAACAAACAGCAGTACACACAGAACAAAACAATTACAGTAACGATGAAAATTCAATTAATAAACTTGAATAATTAATGGAAAAAATGTTGCAAACAATGGACATATTGTTAAAATTAGTATCTACACCTATTAATAAATTAGTATTACCATGTCAAATCTGTCAAATCTAAAAATTGCTATCTGGAATTCAAATGACCTTACGAGAAAACACCGCGAGTTAAGAGCATTTTTAGTTCAAGAAAACATTGATATTATGTTAGTCTCAGAAACACACTTTACTAGCAAAAATTTTCTCCACATACCAAACTACTCAGTACACAAAACAAATCATCCACTCAAGAAAGCACACAGAGGTACTGCGATTCTAATCAAAACATATATAAATCACCACGTTCACAAACATACTAGTGAAATCTTCCTTCAAGCAACTAGTATAATCATCAAAGATAAAGAGGGATCGATTACAATATCAGCTGTTTACTGTCCTCCAGACAAAACAATCACAAAGGAAAAATGGACAGAATTCTTCAAAACACTAGGAAACCGTTTTATAGCAGGAGGGGATTATAATGCGAAGCACCCGTGGTTGGGATCTAGATCAGAAACTCCAACACCCGGAGGCAGAGTACTCTATGAAATACTACAAAAAAATAAATTCACCCCGATATCCACCGGAGAACCAACATACTAGCCTACAGACTCAAAAAAGCTGCCGGACTTGATTGACTTTGCCATAGTAAAAGGGATAAGCAAAAATTATTTCGAAGCGGCATCATACCTATATCTTACATTAGACGATCCGCCGGTAATAATGACTCTTCACCGTCAAGTACACAACTATGTAAACAAACACATAAAAGTGGATTGGAAAAAATATGCTCTTTCCATAGATGAACGCATTACGTGTAATATCCCACATAAAAAAACTATCAATATAGAAAGCTGCATAAATTCACTCAACGTACTCTTATCTAACACCATTAATGACTGCTCTACAATAACAACCAGAAATAATACGCAACAAATCAACTCCTCTAGAATAGCCAAAAAAATTAAAGAAAAAAATCAATAAGAAAAAGATACCAAATAACCAGATCAAGTCAAGATAAATCAAAACTTAACAAAGTAATCAAAGTCCTAAAGAAAATGCTACAAGAAGAAAAAAATACCCAAACACAAAATTCCACCGAAATAGCAGAAATTCTGATACCCGAATCAAGTAAAGCTTTAACTGGACTATTATCTAGTAAAAAAAGTATTTCAGGGCAAATTCTGCCTCCATTATTATTTTCATTATTCAATAATTCACCATTAATTTCTCGTCTAGGTTCTTAAAAAATGGTTAATCATTCTTTTGACTTTAACGTATCATCTGATTTTAGTGTTACTACTCATTGTGAGCTTCCGCATTTTTCCGATTTCCGTGAAGCAACACTTACGCGTTTCTCGACGAAGTACTAGGTACGCTTATGTCTAGTGGAATAGGTTTTGTACTATTATTATATTTGTTTTTATATACTTTATTGATATTGCTTTTATTAATTGATTTACTATTTTCAAGAGTTATACTATTTATTTGTTGTTCTACGCCGCTATCTTTTTGAGCATGGTGTGAACTAATATGATCATCATTATCTAGAGAAGATAAGATTTTAATGAATTCCGAAATTTTTTTTATGTGTTTTGCTTCAATTAATAGGCGGACATCTCTATCAAAATGCCGAGAGAGTTTATCTATTAATTCCTGTTCATCTAAATTTTCATTTATATCATATGGTAAATTTATTTTACGTATTGCATAATTATAACGTTACTCAATTATTCAAATTGTTTAAAACTTTGTACTATCAATCGATGGAAATAATACGAGAAGATTCTTTAGAAATTGAAAATTAAAATAAGAAGACTGCAATGAATTAGGAGAGTCTATCTGAAGAATTTAATTCTCAAGTAAGTGTTACAAACTCTTCATACTCATTATCTGCCTCGGAATTTGCACCAAAGAAAAAAAAAATTGAAGCCGATGGTTATGACTTTAGTCTTGAAGTAGAAACGTCCTTATAAAAGTAGTCAATTTTCCATGAAAACTACGAGGAAAATTATTGAATTAAAAGATGTAAAAAAATTGAAAGGACCTTTTCCTTAGGAAAAATTGAAAGGACCAACCTTATGGAAATTAGTTCCCTGTCAAATTAGCTGAAACTTCAGTATATTGTTTTTCTCGGTGTTTTGATCAAATGCTTTAATGGACACGAGATTCTAAAATCCATAGTTTCTGAGATACAACCCGTTAGAGTGTCGGTATATGGCTATCTTCTGTTTAACTAGGTAGGTGTGACGGAAAGATCTGTCACCGTCACCCATGCCACCTTACACATACCGTACTAGCCACTGCGTGTGTGCATGCCAGAATGCGCAGGGAATATGTAACCATCGGTGGATGCGAGTCGCTAGCCACAGACCCGAGGGTCGTGAGTGAGTGCGTAAACAGCACGCGAGCAACTATCGTAGGTACCCTACTCATAATCGCGAATCTTAGTTTATTGTTTACATTTTCTTAGCGTGGTCACCTCCATCTTGTACGGACTCATTAGTCTCATGGATGGATAATAGATGTTTTCTTAGATATTTTGCGTATTCTAAGCCCATCTCAGAATTTTTAACGATTTTCCGCAAAAGGGGCAATGATTGCTTTTTATAATTGATAAAGAAGATTCCCATTTGCTGAGTGGTTTCGTCTCCAACGGTCCTTCTCTGGGTATTTGGCAATTTTCTACATCACTTTCGGTGATTGCTTCTTCGAAAGTCCTTTTAGGGATAATTGAAGAGCAGTTATATTTGATGGTTGGTTGTGTTTCAAAAGTGTTGCTCAGGATAATTGGTCATTATTTACGTCGAGATCTACACTAGAGTCGTGTCATAAAGTAACGAATTTTGGAGCTATTGAGTTATTTCATCTTGACTTTTATCTATACTAGAACCGTCAGTAGAAAATGGGAAACAAAAACTTCTTGCACTGTTATATTTGTGATGGACGATTTCCTCCTAAAACAATGGCTCGCATCGATGGAGAAGATAATGCTCTTAAACTAGGCATAGCTATTCAGAGACGTGATGTGTTTAATAGGCCTCCCCTAGAAGTAACTAATCTGACACGAATATGTATAAACTACAACTATTCGGTTTATGAAGAAATACAAGCAATTGAAGAAGATCCAAGTCGCATACGATTGAATGTTCTAACACAAACTAGGAACTCTACGTACCTTGTATGCAATGTCGAAGGTGATCTTCATCTACTGGTAGGTGAGTGTAAAGCTGATGTTTTTATCTGCAAAAACGTATACATTCCTCAGAATTTTAAATCTTGAGGGTTCGAGACTCGCAGATCGCATCTACCGATGGTTTCATATTTCCCACACATTCCGGCATGCACACACACAGTAGCTAGTACGGTGTTTACAAGGTGACATGGGCGACGGCGATGGATTTTTCCGTCACACCTACCTAGTTAAACAGGAGATAGCCATATACCGACACTTTAACGGGTTGTATCTCAGAAACTATGGATTTTTGAATCTCGTGCTCATTAAAGCTTTGGATCAAAATATCAAGAAGAATAACATACTGAAGTTTCAGCTAATTTGAGAGAAAATAGGATAGAACGCGGTGCAAGTCAAAGGGACGAAGACCTGAAATAGTACTAAGTTTTTTTTATGTAGACTTTGCTCGAAATGTATTTTATATTCTTATTCTTTTATTTTAAATTGTTATTCTCTTATTTTATATTCCTATTCTCTTCTTAATTTTAATTCTACTAAAAAAATTGGAACAGAGTTTACTTGAAAAATTATGGCCCATTGTCAGAGTAGACGTCATAAATAACATAAAGCAAAAATAAATTAACAAAACTTACTAAAATAATATTTATGTTTTTTAAAAAGAGCAAGAAATAGAAGTACACATGCGTGTAGAAAATAATATATATAACATAGGACCATAAAATGAATAAAAAAAGTCCCCCCGACAAAATCATACCTAATAGTTTTTTTGGTCCGCTGATTCAGAATCTGGGGTCCTTGTAACTCTAGCACGTCGGGATCAAAGTCATTTGAAAGTCGAAATTGTTGATTACCGTAGAACCTTAAATCTAACCACGAATTCGAAAAGAGCGAGAAATTTTACGTTCAAATACATATTTCTGATTTTTTTTTTCACCTAATTCTCAAGGGTCATCTGGGAGTCAAACAAAAGACGCATAGGCTCGAATGTCTTTGGACTCATATTAACGAGAATCGGAAATATTTTATGCGTTTGAATCATATATTTTCATGTATTTTCTTTGTCCTGCATCTAATTTTAGGGTCTCTGTGACCCAAGCACATCGGTCGGGATAAAGACCGTTCGATAGTAGAAAGTTTCGTATCAGTATGTATTTGAATGGATTTGCATTACGAAATCTGAGCATTTTGCTCTCATTGAAAAAAAAGTTACGAGTAACGCATTTTTTCATTTGCAAAGAGATTTTCGTTTGTGTTCTGCAAAGAGATTTTCGTTTGTGTTGAGAAGTAGTATCTCTCTTGAGAGATCAACAGAATAGCCTGCCATCATATTTATATCCCAATAACCTTGATATCACTTCTACATATCTTTGATGTCTTGGTGAAATCTCTCTTCTTGCTCTTCGCTAAACTTCCTCAAGTTTTCAGGGAGTATTTAAGATGAGAATGGAGGAGAACTTCTCGAAAATATACGTAAAGGCGTTACTTCCATCTGGTGATTTTAACATTGCTTTAACTAACTGTTTAACCAGATCAAACGTAATGTGTAAGGGTGGGAGGATAACTTTATGCACAGGTATAATTTCGTATAAAATACTTTTATTACCTGGAGTAACATTTTGTCACAGTGGCCATTCTTTTTTTCACATAATGTTCGTCTCCTGCTCGGCTATCCCATTCACAAATAAAGCATGAATACTTTGTGACGCCACTTTGTTGACGTAACAAAATTGTTGTGATTTTGAAACCATCAATGTAGAGCTGCGGTCGTATAATGACGACGATTGCGGGCGTGCTTGTTCACCCTGATCAGCCACCGATACTGACCAACCGAAACCATGCATCGTAATTTGACGTATATCGATAATGACGGCATCATGCCTTCACTGTAGGGCTTTGCCAGATAAAAAAGCATAAAAAAAGCCGTTATCCGCCGTCACGACGTGGAGGTGCCATAGATGTCGACACGCAATATAAGTTGACAAATTGAAGAATCGAGGGACGAGCATGATATAAATTATATAGATGAGATGGGAGTACTTAAAGATGATAAAGAATATCAATATTCTTTCTAGTTCAATCAAGATGAACTTAGTGATTTAGTTCGAGACAAGTCTCTCGAAAGAACTTTCTGAGTTGTTAACATCACGATTGAAAGGAACAAATTGCCTGGCTCTTGGAACTCGCATAACATTTTACCGAAATAGAGATTAACAGTTTAGAAAATTTGTTTCAAAAGAAAACGATTTAGTTTATTGTAATGACGTTGAAGGATTGATAAATGAATTTGAGAATATAAAATATGAAGCTATTGACTGGCGTCTATTCATAGATTCTTCTGCAAGAAGCTTAAAAGCAGTCTTACCCCACAATGGTAAAGTAACAGAAAATACATGAAAATATATGATTCAAGTGCATAAAATATGTCAAATTCTCGTTTATATGAGTCCAAAGCCATCCTTTGTTTGACCTCCACATGACTCTCAAGAATTAGGTGGAAAAAAACCAGAAATACGTATTCAAATGTAAAATTTCCTGCTCTTTTCGAATCCATGGTCAAATTTGAGGTTGCATGGTAATCAACAATTTTGATCTTTAAATGACCTTGATCCCAGCGCGCCGAAAAAACTATTGGGTATGATTTTGGCGGGAGGGCTTTTTTTGTTTATTTTGTGGTTATTGGGTTATTGTATTATTCTGTAAAGTCATTAAACACGTATTACTTGGTAAAGTTCCTGACTGACGTTCTACTGAAAATTTTGTATTATTGTATTTCTTCTACCAACGTCATCCTTCCTTGTTAATATTTCAATATCTGTGATAACATACCCGTGGGATTTCTAGTCACATCTTATTATTCTTATCTGACATATTTAACTTTGGTTAATATATTTGACGATTTCTATTAGAAATAACATTAACAGCACATGAAGTGTTTTGTTCTAATGCGTGTTATTATTTTTACGTATATCATTTCACTGACGTGTAAAAACCAATTTCAAATTGTAATTATTTATTTAGTGTACAAGTTTGTTTTCCTTTAGCCTTAAAAATGGCTATATACAACATCACTGAAACATTTATATACTTTTTCAAATAAATTCGGATTAGAAAGTTCTAACATGAAAAACTATTTTGATTACCCGAAAAAATCCACTTAAGAATAGAAAATTTACTGGATGATTAGAATGCGCTGTTGCAGGCAGCTACGTCGCAGCACGCTCATACTTTTACTTAGGCCTTTATGCGTCTGCCCTTTGGTTTATAACGCTTGTGAGAAATGCAAATTACATGCGAATCAAGGTCTCAGATAACCTCATAGTAAAGGATATTTTTTTACTTGGAAATATGGCGGTAATGGGTGGAAATTAATTATTTCCTGCTCGTTACAATACATACATATATAAAATATAAAAAATTATAAAAAGCAAATTACCTTAGTATTACAAAAGTTGTTCAATAAAGTCGCACTTCAAGTGTTCTACCATCAAAACGAGATCGATTCATCATAGCTGTTAGAAACATTAAGAAAATGTATTCGAAAGATAATAATTAAAACTTATATTTTTATGTACCTTATTTTGGCAAAATAAGAGTAAACATAGGCTTACCAAATTATTTATTTTTGCATTTTAAAGGTTTTGTATTAAAACGAAAAATTTTAAATAAAAAAAATGAGAAAAATTTTTTTTTCACTTATATGATAAATTAGGTAATAAGACTGATCATCTCCATAATCATATAAAGTATTTGATTAATTCCAAATTATCAAATTATCAAACCAAACCTCTTATCATTTATTACTTATTTAAATATGTAAGGACCAATTATTATCTATGGTTAGTAATATGACTAATATTCATAACTTAAATCTGAATTTATTATTTATAGTTCGGAAGAAATGTGTGTCAATTTGGAATCGATAGTTAACCGGTCATATAAAATTGAAATACCGATGATTGACCGATAAACCATGCTGCATCTCGTTAATACTAAAGTGATAAAGTGTAGAGCCACGTATCAGTCGAACGAGAGATAGTGATTGTGGGTTTCTCAAATTTTAACGTGAAATCTCAGAAAATTGTTATGTCTATTATGATATTTATTTTTGAGTTTTGAGCATTAAAGTAAAGGATGTAAATTTAAGTTGTATATTTGTAAATTCCTTATCTTTTAAAAAGGGAAAGGGAACGGTCAGCATGAATTTAGAATATAGTTAATTAAATAGTTCATAAATCAATCAAGATATCATTAGTATAGGACACTAACCATGTCATTTTAAATTTATAATGGTGTTATTTGAGCCTTTTACGTACTCAAAGTTACCTTTGATAGAGAAAAAGGCCACACCGTTGTGATGTTCTTATCACTTATAATTTATTTAATAGTTCGTACTCTCGTGGTCTTGTCGCGTTAATGAGTAAGAATTCGTTTTTTTCAAATTTACTCTAATTATTAATATGAAATCAATCAAAAATTATGTATATAAGTATGTAAGTCAAATTTCAAGGAAAGTCAGACTTTGCCCTAGTTTCTTATGGTGCGAATTGTCCCATGAGCAGAGCTAAAGTCTTTCTTATGAAGGATATAATTTAGCCCAAATTCCTTATAGCGTGAAGTGTTCTATAAGTTGAGCGTGAATTATAATAGGAAAGGAGAGGATTTGCTCAGTTAATCACAATGAGAGAAAGCACTTAGGTATTAGCCAAGTTTATTCAATCTCATGCGATCACTTTGCAAAGCATGGAGTGAATGCCAGTCTGTGCAAAAATCAGCGTATTGATACATAGATTTTCCCGCCTATTTTGGCAGAAGAGTTCTCTTCGAATCTTCGAGAGTTATTCGAAATTTCTGAGAAATGATTTTTCTAAATTTACAAGTAAATAAAAATTAATACAAAAGTTTGAAAACATGTAAACTTTACAAAATAAGTTATTGATCGTTTTAGTATGATTTCGTATGATTTAGTATGATCATAAATAGTATCGTCAAAAGTTATTAACTAATAAAGTTAATTAATGTAATATTACAATATTAACAATAAAACAATACTTAAATTTTACATAATTTTATAGTTTATCAATTTTAGAAGTAATTTCTAAAAAGAAATACTCAAATTAGTTAATAACATTTGAATTATAATGAATTTTCCTATTAGTAACGGTTTTTTCTATAATCTTATAATGTAATTACTAGATTAATTAATTAAGATTTATAAATTAAAAAGCTATCATTATTATGTACAAAATTAACGTTTTCTTTATATATACAACTTAATGTTTAAATAAATTATTATTTATTTATTTATTTATTAGCAGTTATAATTAAACTATTATTAATGAAACCAATTCTTACTCATGTTTTTAAGATATTCATTATGATTTTGGAGTATTCGCATTTTTCTAATAATTAATATTTATAATGTAATAAACAAATTAACTTTGCATATTAAAATTCAATATTATTTAATAATTAAACGCAATTAAAATTATTATAATCTAAATGTATGTACTAAAATCTATATAAAAAATGCTTTGTTTCATCAAAATTACTTTTAATTAACATATTTTATTCAAATAACAAAAACTATTGTCTATATTTATAAGTCTGTGACGTCACGCTCCTTATATGATCATGAAATGAGACTCTTAACTAAGACAATTAAATAATAGGTGAGGCGGCGCCGTTTAATATACTAATTGATGTAAACAGTTTGATGAGTTTAACGGGTTGCTTTGATTCAGTGAAATAAGAGACTAGAGCTCATAGATAGAACCGTTACACCGTCTGGGTGAAGCTCTGAAAGTTGATCAAGGTAATGCGCCTCAACCAACTGTTAAAAAGCCCGCAGATCTTACCAAATCAATATAGAAACATCAAAAGTACTCCTGATCCTGATTTTGCTTTGTTGCATTGACTCAGACTTAACCCTTTCGTGCACATAATAGTTACAGCTATGGTGTGGGGAAACTGTTTATATTTCATAGGGTTCCGAGTCGTGCTAAATCCGAATCCGAGGTCCGATTTTAAAAATTCAAGATGGCGGATCCAATATGGTGGACGGAAATGTCAAAATAGTACATTACGATATAAGTGCGGAAAAGTAGATTCTTGTCTCGTGTGGCGTTTACACCCAAGCGAAGCGAAGGTGGAAAGGTACACGAGACTAGAAACTCTTTTTCGAACATGTGCCGTACTGTATTTTTTGATACGACGTGTGGAAAACGCGATTTTCAACGCACGCTTTTTGCCGAGCGTGCGGGAAAAGCGCACTTTCCGCACGGAGTGTCGAAAAGTCGATATTTTGAAACACAAAAAATTATTTCGTACTCTACGTGAAAACAAAAATAGAAACTGTTCTTGGTGTTTTTTCAATACCTCTCTTAGTTCTTGAGTAAAAACTTCATAAACTTTGAAAATAAGGCAGACCTATTTGCCGTCTATTCCGTTCGTGCATATAAGCGTTGCAGCCACATGAGTAGGAAACTGATTATTTTCTACAGGATCCCTAACCGCGCTGAATCTGAATCCAAGGTCAAATTTTGAAAATTCAAGATGGCGGATCCAATATGACGAACAGGAAAGTAAAAGAATCGAGATTTTGAGGAACGAATAATTAATTATACTGTACTCTATGTCGAGAAAACGGAGACAGAAATACATTTCTATATGAGATTTTTCGAAAATTATATAAGATAGGAATTCTTATATCACTGGTCAGGCTGAGGATCAATTGAATTATCAGCTGCATAGCCTTAACTCTATTAATTTAAGTGATAATTTCACTTAGTACACTTAACACCACGTGAAGGTTAGAGTTTGAACTTTGATGACTTCTTTTTTTTCTGCACTTTTGGAAATTTTTATATTTTTTTTTGTTTTTAATTTGATTTTTTTGATAATTTTTAGATTTACTTCCCCTTCGTTTTTGTAATTATCGTTAAAAAAAGATTCAGAAATTGTAGTCAGTATGCTCAAAATAATCCCTGAATCTTGTTCTGCCGTTGTAATCACCAATCAGTCGTTGCGCTAACTGTATTCTACATGCTAATTGATCTTCATACTCACCTTCCTTATAACATTTGTATAGAATATAAGAATTGTCTATAGCTAGATCTATATAATAATATATTGTTGAATCCCACCATTTTTTAGATCTTCTTTCTATCATATATACTTCCCTCAATTAATGAAATCTATCTACACCACCCATTATTTTGTTATAAAACTAGATCGTAATTGGACAAAATATAGGAAGCCGAGATCCATCTTTCAGTTTCCGAGTGATCTCGACAGTTTCCGTAGGATTCAAAGTTGACGTCAACATTAAGACTGGTTTCCTGTCCATCCATTTGATCACAGAAATACCTTTTTTGATTTTATAATTGAAACCTCCTCTTTTCATTTTCTCCTTTGTTTTCATCATTTCTGGCAAACCTTTCCTGTTGTTTCGAACTGTTCCTACTGAATAGATGCCTTTATCAAGAAGTTCTTCAACCAAGTTGACGGAAGTGAAAAAGTTATCGAAAGCTACCAAATATTCAACCCAACCCTCAGAATATTTGATACTAAGTTAGAACTATACGTTCTCCAAGTGGATTTTTCGAGCCATCTCTTGCTTTTCCAGTATAGACCTCAGATTCGAACACGTAACCTGTAGATAAGTCAGCCAAACATCAAACTTGAACCCTTGTTTTATTGGCTTCATTGACACACACACATATACATGTACTGAATAAAAGAGGACCGTCCCGAGAAGTAGATCATTGACTCATCTACAGAAACGGTCTTTGAGGTGTTATAACTCTTATTACTTGTTTGGTTGATATGGTCGCTGAAAGGTCTGATTTTGTGGAGCTTGTCGTAGTTTGGGTCAGTTCTTGGGAGCATAGAATCATTATCATTACAATGTATAATTTCCGTCAGCTTAGAAAATCGAGTATAAGGCATAATATTTGCAAAACAATCAACTTTGAGAAATGGATCTGACCTCCAATAATTTCTTACTCTATCATATCATTCTCTTTTTTTATTTTATTCAAAATGTTCTGCACAATTTTGAAGAATGCTTAAGATTGTTGTTTTTTTGAAAATGAAACCCATGACCAATTAACCTGAATCCAGATGGAATACCGTGCCGCTGCAAAGTGCTATGATACATTTTCTTATCCATAATACCATGTTTTATTGTCGCTAGTAAACACTGTTTTGAGAATCGTTTTCCAGGTCTACGCTGTACCTCTTGTTTTCGTTTACTACCATACAATTCAAACTAGGACTCATAAGTCTACAAAATTTTTTTCCATTTTTCAATTGATCATTTCACATGTTTTATTGACCATGCAAGTCGTTTGTTCTGATTAATACGTTGAAGAAAAGGCTTCTCGACAGCAATACGACCATTTAAATTTGCTTCACGCGAACGACGTTTCACTGTTGTTACATTTACAATTGGTTTTTCTCTTGAGGGATTGATATTTGCTGATATTTCAGGAGCTGTTAGCCTTCGATTGCATTTACTTGATATAACAATAAACTCATCTTCTTTTATTAATGTTTTGCGAGGTTTTCTAGTACGTTGTCGATCGCGATTGCTATTAGTATCTTTATATCTCAAAACTGCTCTTCGTACTGTACTGTACGGCATTCCAAGTTTTTTTGAGATTTTACTGTATGAAAGGCCATCATTTCGTAAAACCACAACTTATGAACGTTGTTCTTTTTTTCACAAATTATTTTTAGATTGAACTTTCTCCGTTTTGCTTTGTTTTGATGTGACAGTAACAGTCTTTGATAATACTTTATGCACTCGATAATAAAGAACACGCAATATTTTTAAATTTTATGAAAAGAATAACCATTTTTGTGCATTTTTTCAATCTGCGATCGCTACTGAATCACTGACCTTGCTCGTTGAAAATCCATTTTGAAATAACCGACGACGTAAGCATGTAGAGCATCATAGTCTCTCATCTGTCAAGCAAGTTTATAAACTACAAACGTAAATAGTGCTCCAACTCAAACGTAAAAATGTCATACAATTTCTACAGATATGAATAATACTATGTGACTTTGAACTATCATAAAATGACGAAAATAAATAAATTAATTATATCGACAAGTTAACAACTTTCTTTTATTTCATTGTGTATATTTTTACTGAATTAATCTTTCTCTTTTTTCATACATTACACATTTCAGTAGCGAATAGTTAAAACGACATCATATACGAGGTGTGTTCAAAAAGTAAGTGACTTTTCAAATTTCACGAGCAACGTACTTTCGATTATCGATTTTTTTGTTTTGTTATGTTGGTACACTCTTCCCGAACATCTGTTTCAAGTATATAGCATTTTTTGTTTGGTTGTGAGAGGCGTAAAGGTTATTGTTTTGCGTGCTCGGCGATTTCTTGTTATCGAAAAATATGAATCAAAGGATTTGCATCAAATTTTGTGTAAAAAATAAAATAAAGTGCTTCGAAACACTTGAAATGTTGACGGTGCAATACGGTGAAACTGTTCTGAGTAAAAAAAATGTTTACAAGTGGTACAAACTCTTCCAAGATGGCCGGAAAGATGCCAATGATGAGCCTCGCTCTGGACGCCCAAACACGTCAACAACTGATGAAAACGTTCAAGCAGTGAAGAAAATTGTTCTGGAAAATCGTCGAATCACTATCAGAGAAGTTGCTGAGAATGTTGGTATATCGCTTGGCTCATGCCATGAAATTTTTTCTAACGTTTTGGGCATGAGACGTGTGTCAGCGAAGTTTGTTCCGAAATTACTAAATTTTGACCAAAAGAACCGTCGCATGAGCATCGCTCAAGAATTGTTGAATGACGTCAACGACGACCCAGATTTACTCAAAAGGGTCATAACTGGTGACGAATCATGGGTATATGGTTATGATATCGAAACCAAAGTCCAATCGTCTCAATGGAAGAGCCCAGATGAGCCAAGACCGAAAAAAGCACGCCAAGTTCGATCAAATGTCAAAGTTTTGCTCACTGTTTTCTTTGATTACCATGGCATAGTGCATCAGGAGTTCTTACCATATAGAAAATTTTAAAAATGCATAAGAAAATAAGAATAGCGTCATAAATAATGAACATAACATAAAAAATTACTCTACATTTTGTAAAATATTACGAAACAATTCTAAAACTATGAAGCAAGATAAATACACGAATAAAGGAAAAAATATAAATTACCTCACATTTTACATTAAAGATATGCCTAAAAGACTTGAAGGTACTACAGTAAAACTCGTACTTAAAGAAATAGAAACCTTGCATTGTAGTTCTATATATTTAACAAAAAAAGAACTACAAATAAATCCAAACAACGAAGATATTACAAACTAAAAAAGAAGATCCGCATTACTAAATACAATATATTTAAATCATTTAGGGATGGAAAAACGAGAACTCATGGCAAATTTAATAGTTGCGTTTGAGGATATATATATATTTTTTTATTTGACGTCGCTCTATTTATGCTCCATCAGTGCTAATCAGTGACGGAGGCTTGCAATGTTTTTGAGAACAAAGCACATGAAACTTTTTTTTCAGTGGTGCTTGTATCAATCAGCAGGGACTGGGAATCGAACCCGATCCTACAGGGGGCGAGTCCGTCGTCCTACCGACCGAGCCATTGCAGGCCTTAACGTTTAAGGATATATGCTGGTTAGAAGGAGAAAAAGTTGGTATCTGCAAGATAGAAGAACATGAAATCAACCTAATAATGATACACTAATTTATGTTAAACAATTTTCACTAGCCTACACATTGAAACAAGTTGCTGTCTCAGAAACAAAAGAAATTAATAGATAATAACTAATAAAATCATCAACAAGCGCATTTAACACACCTGCCTGAATCATACCGAAAAAGGATGTAACAAAAGACGGAAAAAAATGGAGATTAGTAATTAATTACAAGAAATTAAATACTAAAACAGTACTAGATCGCTATTTACTACCAAAATAACAGAAATTTTTTATTGCATCTAAAAAAATAGATCCTTTACTACAATCGATCTAGTGTCAGAATTTCATCAAATTTAAATGAAAGAATCAGACATACACAAAACCTCATTCAGTATACCGAGTTTAGAATGTTTGAATTTAAAGTATTACCATTCGGATTGATAAACTCCCCTAGAGTATTTCAAAGAGTCCTGACGACCACTTTATTAATCCAACCGACTTCAAAAAAGGCGACTATGTCTAATTTATAAAAAAAACCAAAACCTGGAAAACTAGAAGAAAATCAAAATTTAGGACCGTTCGAAATCATTGATAAAACTGGTAACAATAACATCACTATAATTGAAGGTAATTTTCATCATGATAATGAAATTATTGCTATTAACCACAATTTTTAATGTAAACTACGCACTCATCGGATATCACTGTGGACTAACAACACCAAACATCACCAGCTTTTCCCGTCTGGACTCCGGAAAATGTGACTTTCAGAACATAAACACTAACTCAACAATAATAGATATCGAACTAATTCATATAGCCGAATTTCAATTAGTGCACGTAACTCAATATAAAATAAAAAAAAAATATATATATATACATATTCTATTTTACTATTTTATTATATATATGGAAAATAATAAGTGAGCCTAGCCAACTAGATTACATATTGGTACGTCTTAAATATTAGGTTTAACGGGTATCTAACGCCCAAGACGTAACATAATAAGCATCACGAGGAGAAAATCGATCGGGTTTACCTTATCATATGTGTGTGTGAGTGTGTGTGCGTGTATATGTATGTAGGCGTGTGGGTCCATCCGTGTGTGTGCGTGTGCGTATGCGTGTGGGGGGGGGGGGGGGGGGGGGGAGGCGATTGCTAATAATTATACAGGAAGCTCTTAATATCTTGTGTTGTCACCTCGGCGTCAAATAACCTCAGCTAATCTTGCAGGCATATTCATGCAAGCTCTCATCGTGTCTTGAGGTATCTCGTGCCATATCTCATTCAGAGTTAGTCCTATAGTTCCTGAAGATTCCTTATCTGGCTCTGCGTACTGCGCAATCGTCTGTTTATCATGTCCTATATATGTTTAATTGGATTAAGATCCGGACTTTTCGATGGATACAGCAGTATGTATAAGTAATGTTACCGGATGTAAGCCTGAGCAATTCTTGCGTAATGGGATGGGGCATTATCTTACATGAAAATGAAATTTAGACCTATGCGGTGACTCATTGGAAGCACGTGAGGCTCCAAAATTCCTTCCCAAACCATGACAGAATCCACCGAGAAAAATCCTGATAAGTTGAATATGGTATGGCTCAAAACGCTCCCTCCTACGACGCTAAATTCGTATTAGAGCATCATTACCATACAGGCAAAATTGTGACTCGTCTGTAAACAAGACGTTCCTCTACTGTCTAACCATCTATTGTTGACAATATCTACGATGTCTTGTTGAGAAAAAAGGCACTCTAGCACAAATACTACGTGACCTTAAGTCTGCTTTGTGAAGACGTCTCCTTACTGTTTGCAAAATGATTTGCCTGTGTGGTAAGGCTTACTTATGAATTTGTTGAGAGTTTCTTACTGGTTCACGTAAAGTTGCTCGTATTACACGACGGTCCTCGCGAGTATTTGCTACGGGTCTCCTACCTTTGCCGGCCCTTCTGCGATAAGCACTTGTTTGATTGAATCGAAACAGAACTCGAGAAACAGACGAAAAATGAACCTCTATTTGTCTTGCTACCTCACGTCGACTAAGTCCATCTTCTGATATGGCAACAATTTATGCGATTCAATTTCATTCAACGAAGACATTTCTATTTTGCCTATTTTACATTTCTATTTTCTATAAAAAAAATTGATTTGAACAATTTAAAAATACTGCCATAAAAAATTTTCCGATTTCCCAAAAAGGTAAAAGGTTAAAGAATGGTAGATTTGTAAAAGAACCGTATTCGTTTCAATTCATTTAAAAAATCTTTAATATAGTAAATCACAGCATAGACTTTTGAAGTTACTGATATCTCCAAGTCGAAATAACTTTCTTGAAATAGGTCGATTTTGTTGTTATAACCTGGTTTCAACTGCATTCCAAAACAATCGTTAACAATGTTTTCGAATTTACTAATGTATCGAAATACTTTAAACATCGTATATCATCTTTTGATCGAAGAATGTCAATTTTACTTAAAAGAATGTTAGAAGAGTTACCATTAAATATTGTACCATCAGTAGTGACTTCTCGTTTTACGTTACATTGTTTAATCTATTCATCTGCAATTTTTCCACATTTTTCCGTAAATTTATTAACTAATGTGTTAATAAATCGAAGCAATAAATGTAATTCAGGTGGTGAAAAAATGCTTCAAATTTCAACATTTTTCTTTGCAGAAAAAATTGGTAAGTGTATAGAAGTTTTGAAATCTCTTGCACTTTTTTTATTTACTCCGTTTGTTAGCTATTTCTCATAATTTTGTACAGTCATTTATCGCTTGTAATAAGCCTTTTTTATCTAACGTATATTTATTAGCATTACAATACCTACACGGATACATACTAGAATGAGGCATTAAACCAACTAATATATTACCTAACTTGAAATCTGTTGCAATTGTGTAGGAAAATTTATTTATATCCAGTATATTCCATAGTTTCCATACATTATGATAATTTTCTTGGACATCAGGCGCGAATACTAGAATAAATAGTTTTTCCCACGCCGGAATCTTTAAAGTTAATCTTGTTAACGCCATCTTGTAATTTTTGTCGTTTACTTATATTTATAGTATAACTCATTCATCAATATTGAAATTTTGTTTCCATAAACATAATTTCAAAAAACTACCACTTCGATCAATACCAAATTTTAAATTTACGTCAAATACATATCTTGATTATGTGACGTGTTTAATAAAATCAGATAAATTTCTACAATTTCAATAAATATTACTTTCTCAAATACAAACAATTTTTCTACAGCGTGACTTTTTTCAACCCAAATTCTTTTAAGCATAGAATTAATAATTTTTCAATTACCAGTTGCTGTTCGAATATCTGCTGCAATACTCACTAAAGTTTTGTTACTCAAATTGTGTTTTATTTTTATTTTAACATTATATTCAGTAGATATAATAGAAGTTTTACTTTGATTTTTAGCTTCTGCTTTAGTTTTACTATTAACATTATCAATAGTTGATATTAATTTTAATTTTTGTTTTGAATTTACACTATTGTTCAATTCTTTTTTGAATTTGAATACGTGTGTCGGTATTGCATAAATAACCTAAAACTTTTTTTAATTCACCGAAGCATTTATTGCACCGCTTAACTGCAATTTGAGATTTCGGTAAACAACTTACTTTAGATATTTTATACTTACCAACATACAAAGTCTTGGCTAAGTCACATAAGTAGTATAAGCATTTACCATTCACATAAAACATAGAAGCTTTTGATTTTATTGCTCTAGTGTTATTGAAAAACTTAGACAAGTCAGATTAATTGATACTAACATTTCTCTTGCACTTTTCCGATGTAGCTAAAGAAATATTTCTTTTACACGAACTGCACACTGCATACCATAAATTATCTTCGAAAACAATTTAAAAACCTTAAATCACTATTCAATTTTACTAATAACGAGCTCTCTATTTTGAACATTTCTTTAGTTGTATCGAGGTATAATAAACAAATTTTATGTCTATTTTCATCATAAGTAACTACATGATCGTTAGTAAATGTGCACTAAATTTTATATGTAAACGTTCACTACTACACTAGTAATAACTAGACGTTTTTGTAGTATTTTTATACTGCTTTATATATTTGATGTTATATAATTATAAGTTCAGCAGAGAAAATGAGATTATTAACAATCAAAAGTTTTTAATTTAATCGTTCGTGATTTTCTGATATTCGCCATTGTAGTATTTACATTACATAAATATGCTTATTTATATAGAATATACGTACTATAGAATCATTTAGGACAGTATAAATTTGTACTTGCATGAAATGTAAATGAAACATGTTGATACCCGAAGACTTACCTGTATGAAATTTGCGAATAGGCCAGAAAACGTAAATAAACATAAATTTATGTTATATTCATATTTAGCATGTGTATTTGTGTACTGTTATAATAGTTTTATAATATCAATATAAATGCAGTTCAAAAAAAATTTGTTTATCATAAAGAAAGAATTTTTTATTTATTTTAGCTTAATTTTTAGTGTACAAAAATGGGTACTACCTACAATTTTTTGGTTTGCATTTTTTCGCTTTAAAAATATTGTAGAATTATTTTACAGAACAATTTCTGAAGGGATGAAACATTTGGTTTTTTGAGCGTCACGTCACCTATCGAACTCGGACTCTGCTCCCTCTCCCCGTCGTGCGCGTGTCCGCTCGAAAAACGTCGGCCGTTTCGCTCTCGCGAACGGATCACTGCGGATCGCTCGCGCTCATTCCCTCCCTTTAGGCAACGTATCTTCTCCTCTCTCTTCTCGACTCTGTCGCTCTCGTTCCTAATTGACTCCCTCTAACGATACCGGCCATAGGTATTGATTCTGAAATAAAGCGTTGCGGGCATCGGCAATGGTTCTAGGCTTCTATCACATTCGCCCTGGCTACAGTGAAGGAGCGAGTTGCGGGAGAGAGAGCGAGCCAGATAGGGCCGGTTATTTCGGCCAAAGCTTCGCCACACAGCATTCTCTACCAAATTAAATTGGTCCACCCCTTTTCAAAATTTGACGTTAAGTATAAGATCATCTGAGGTCCGCATTTTAAAAATATTCGTATTTATTTGATATTAAACCCTGGTCTTTTTAAAAATCTAATACATCTCAAACTTTGATGTCATTAAAATTTTTCGAAAAATAAAAATAATTTATGTACCTCATCATACGAATCCTATTTTGAAAGTAATGGTCATGGTATCTTGCTAATTCTAAATTTCAGCTATCCTCTGAATAAGCCGTCAAACGTGGTCCTAAGTTCGTTGTATAAGTCATCTGAATCGTGTATTTGTCAAAAGTCGTCTGAACCGACAAAATCGTCTGACTCAAAAAACCTTGAAAGTATAATATGATTTCGGGTGATACAGTATTTCTACATATAATTTAACAATGAATTCATTTCGGGCCTAAAAAATAATTAAAATTTTGAATTTAAAAATTCAAAAATTGAAATTAAACATGAATATAAAAACCAGGAAATGTATAAAGTAAACTGACTATTAAACATGGTAATCAAATTCAAGCCATCGAACGTTAAAAGAGAAATTCCCCAATGTCAAAACAGCCAAGAATACGGGCATACAAAAAACTATTATTACAAAAGTGGTGTGTACGAAATATGTGAAATATGGTAAACAACACCAAACTAAAGAATATCCAATTAAAAAAAAAATTAAAGACGTAACATTTGCAAACTGCAATGGAAATCGCAACGCAAACTATATAAGATGCCGAGTTCTCAAGCAATTACAGTAAAAACTATTTCCTAAATCAAGAGAAAAAACGTTAAATCAAAACAGTATTTAAGTTGATCACAATTCAAATTCAAATTTAAATACCATCGTCAATAGAGTTAGACCAAATATAACATAGGCACAGGTAATATCGAAACAAAACGATCAAAGTGAGATACAAATATAATAAAAACAGTTGTTCTAGCAGAGATGAGTTAACATCCTAACGAAGTAAACGCAAATAATAAACTCAAACAAATGATGGAGCAGCTCATGCAAAGAATGTATATTATGTAAAAGAATGGATAGTATGTAAAATCTTTTAACTGCACTAGTAAACAAAATGGAATAATAAGCACTCTAAAACTCGCTATCTGGAACGCAAACGATTTTGTGCAGAGGCACATTGAATTAAAAGCATTTTTAATCTATCAAAATATAGACATCATGTTAATATCAGAAACACACTTTACAAGTAAAAACTTGTAAAGTGTGTTCCATGTACCAAAATACAATTGTAACGGGGATTTAGTCCGCTACAATATTTAATAACCGAGAGATGCGTAATAGATGACGAAGCGGGCTCGTGCAATGGCCTTGCACGACCGACCCGGTAGCACAGACTGCCGATGGACTTGCCGGGTGGCAACGGCCCGCGGAGAGCGTCGTAGGTCACGTAGCTGAAATCGCGAAGGGGTAGGAAATGAAAGGAATGACAGAAGGCGCAGAGTGAAAGAGGCGATAGGTGTGAGAGAAAAATATGTATATTCTACGTGTATTTGTACAGGGCAGTGCAGAGAGAGAAGCAAAGCGGGTAATGCGAGAGATACGCAAAGAACAAGTAGTACTTACATCGACTGCCGTTGTCAGTGAGATTAGCCACGAGGCTCGACAGTAAAAGTTCGGCCTACCGAACGCCAATGCATGCCGCAACCGGTAGCACTCAATCTAGCACTCAATCTATCGCTCAATCTTGCCACGAGGCGACGCAAATCACATAACGAATGTCGTCGTCAATGGCACAGCCAAGCTACGAATCCCTCACGCCGTTGCACGCGTGTCACCAGTTCGAGAGGCGTCAGCTAATTGCCTCTTCTTTGTCAAGCAGCACATGTCTTTCACGGCACCCGGCTCTACAGTCCTACCAACCTACGCGGTCTCTCTCTCTGCTAGCGTTCTCTCTCTTACCTTAGTTCAGCTGCTGTCGTCCGCTGCGGCTGCTAGTAGTATAATATAAAAGTAGATACGTGAATATGTACATATATTATTGTTATATAATTAATGTGGAGAGAGACATAACGAGTCGATGACAAACTCGTTATAGACTGTACATAAAAGCCATCACCCGCTTAATAAAGCACACAGTGGTATTGCGATTATAATCAAAACAAAAATAAACCGTTACATCCATACTTACATTAGTGAAATCTATGTACAAGCAATCAGTCTAATCATCAAGGATAAAGACGGATCGATAACAATATGAATTGTTTACTGTCCTCCAAACAAAACAATTATGAAAGGAAACTAGACTGACTTTTTCAATACACTAGGAATTCACTTTATAGTAGGAGACGATTATTATGGGAAACATCCGTGATGAGGATCAAGATCATCAACTCCAACATATAGAGGCACAGTACTCTATGAAATGGTACAACAACATAACTACATTCCCATATCCATTGGAGAACCAACGTACTGGCCTACAGATATAATCAAGTATCTGGATTTAATTGACTTTACTATAGTAAAGGTATAAACAAAAATTATTTCGAAGTGTCACTATGCTTAGATTCATCATAAGATCATTCGTGGGTGCTATTTTCTCTACACCACCAAGTATTTAATAAAATAAACAATAAAACAAAAGGCGACTGAAAAAATAATGCTTTTTACACAGAGGAACGCATAACGTGCAACGTCTCTCTTAAAACAGCTAATAATGTAGAAAGCGGCATCAACTCACTCAACCTAATTTTAACTCAAACTATTAATAAATGCTCTACTAAAATAAATAGAAATAAAACACAGCAAATCATGTAAATAATCCAATAAAATAACCCAAAAATTGAAAGAAAAGAGATTGTTAAGAAAAAACTATCAGATAACTAGATCGAGTCAAGGCAAAACTAAAGTAAATAAAGCAACCAAAAATCTAAAGAAAATGTTATACGAAGAAAAAAACACATAAACGCAGAATTATCTTAGATCACTGAGTCCTACAGAAGTAACAAATTACTCATTATGAAAAGCTACCAAACGACTTAAAAGATCAGATACATTTATACCGCTTAACAGAAGACCTGGTGGTAACTAGGCAAGATCAGACAAGGAAAAAGGTGAAACGTTCGCCAACCATCTTAGTAGTCTGTTAGTAGTGTTTAGTCTCATGAGCGGAAGTCGAGGAACTTTTTTAGTGTACTGAGCCAGAAAAATCGCTTGAAAAAAGAACTTTCATAATACGAGGTCTGTCCGGAAAGTATCGGGCCTACCTTTATATTTTCGTGCTAGTGTTATTCTTTATCATCTGGTGGGTGGCATCCTTCAAAGTAATCCACACTTGAATTAATAACAAGTTTCCATCGATGTTTCCACTTTGCAAAACAGTCCTGGAACTCACTTTTAGGGATAGCCTTAAGTACACTCGTTGCATTGTTTTCAACCGTTGTTTTGTCATAGAATCGGTGTCCTTTGAGTGGTTTTTTTAGTTTTGGAAACAGCCAAAAGTTACAAGGGGCTATGTCGGGACTGTACGGAGGTTGTCGAAGCAATGCGATATTGTGTTTGCTCAAAAACTGCTGCCCAACATTAGAGAAGCCAGTCACCACTTTCCCAAAAGTGCGGCCGTTTTGCATCACACAAACGTTTTAAAATTTGAACGTAGTATTCTTTATTGATTATCTGACCTGTTGGTGCATACGAGCAAAAAGTAAGGTGAATTTTTATTTTTCTCAAAAAATATTTATTTATTCATCAATTTTTATTTTATCTCCTTCAAAGTAATCCCCCTCGGATATAATGCACTTGTGCCAACGCTTTTTCCAATCGATTATTATCAATACGTATTACTAAAAACCTGGCTAAAATCCTTTGTATGGTGAAATATTCATTATAAACTTTCACTGCAATGTTTCTGGATCTGTTTTAATAAAAGGTTCAAAGAGCATGAAATGTTTCAAAATAAATCTACTAAGAAAGTTTTTGTTACAATATTTCTGTAACATTTTTAGAATACTACAGTGATATTCTAACATGGTGTTTTTCTAACAAAAATTCACCATTGTACTACAGCTTCCAAACGGTAATATATTACAATGGTTAAAATAAGGACCAACAACAAGTTGCTAATGTCGCTTAAGAAATCTAATTAAAAGAAAATGCAGCGATGCAACTAATTAAGGATTTTGAATTATGTGAGTCACTATTAATTATCAATGAATGTGTAATTGAGTTTCAGAGGGATACCACTCTCATTTAATGTTAGAGATTTATCAAATGCCAAATTAATATTTTTATAAATATGCATATTTCTTATTCGGTACGGTAACGAGTTTTGTAACCGAACAAAATTACTATTTATTCGAGAAGAGTAAATCCTGATCTGCTCAGCTATTTTTCAGCATAAGGTCTTGATTTATCTCGATAGCGAATAATCGGATTAAAAATATGTCATTTGTTGCGATAATTTCAAATCTCTTCTTTCGACTTTTAACGGAGAGAATATTAGAAGATAATAGCAAACAGACTTACGGATAATTAAAAGGATATGTTAGAACAGATTTGTCCCTCTGATCTAGGGACCCTAGGAACTAGGGCACTATGCTTAAGCATATATGTATGTTTCAAAACAGATTATTCCCTAGGTACTAGAGATCCTAGTTTTTTGATCAATAGAATTTGTAGACAGATTAATTTTTTTTTATTGGAACTAGGGACCATGTTGTATAGCGTCAGTCGCTTCCCTATGTTTCAGCATATATGTATGTTTCAGGACAGATTTATTCCTAGGGACTAGAGACTCTAGTGTTTTCATTCAGGTAGTCTATGATCATTGGAATTAATTTATAAACAGATCTATATTTATAGTTCAATTAAATAATGAATATAGAAAGAATGCTTTGTCACGTGTTTAGCTGAGCTACAATTTTTTCACAAAATGAACGGATGCGTAAGGGAATCGAACCAGCGTTCTCTGGGTCCATAAGCTGGAGCTCTACCATTGAAGCTAATGCGACGTGAACATTGTAAAATTCTTAATGTGTATAATAGCTACATATTTGGCATACGGCCTGAGAGCGTGGCGGTGGTGCGGTGAGCACGCTCTCTATAGTTAAAGCTCTAGGTGGCTTGGAAATACGCGGAGGTTGGGAACACGTGCTCTCTCTCTCTCGTTTCGATTCAGTGTGACTTAGCAGCGACCGGTGGTGGGAAGCGCGTGCTCTCTCTTTTGCTCTCTCGATCTCTCTTGCACTCTATATGTATATATCATATATATCTTGTAGAGGGGATGCGGTTTCTTGGGCGGACGCTGGTATAGGGCGCTACTCAATGTGTGTATATACTAGCTATAATGTGGTATAGGGTATGAGCGCGTCCTAGCGTTCTCTCTCTCTCTCTTTCTCGGTGATTGACGGCGCACTGTTTTTCAAAGTGCTCTTTTCGAATTTATATTTTTGTCACTTTCTTGAGCGGCAAATTTTTACAGTCGAGTTCATTCAGTTAGCCTTTGCGCTTTCTGCTAAAAATATTGTATCTATCAATTTTTTCGAGTTGTTTTGCTGCATCACATCACTTTTAATACATAACTTTCAAATCTATCTTGTGTTTAATTACCGTGATTGCTGTTTATTTATTCTTGAGCTTTATTTTTACCGTTTTTCATTTCTAATGCTATCTACTCGATAGACAATTTTATTTCAGCGACAATGTCAAATCGTGATTTGTTTTATATTTAATATCATTTTGTCTTAATGTTAATTTGCGTTTGTTATTCATCAATCATATTTTCATTTACATTTTCTCATTTTCAATTATGCATTTACATTTATTTTGTTTTGTGTATTTAGTTGTTTAGATTAATTCGCCGTTTAATCATATTCTTAGCTTGCTATTCCGTTTATCTGTAATTGGCGCCATTCTATTTTCGAATATCCATTTAAATTTAAATTTTAACCAACATAGTTGCTGTCAATGAAGCGCCAAATTTAAAATGCAATCAATTGTGGCCTTTCTTTAGCTCCTGTATATGATTGGTCAGTGACTCGAGTTCCGCGCGAAATTCGAATTTTTCCAAACGCCTTACCAGTCTGTCATTTACAAATTACATGTCTTGTCACAGTTTTCTCGTAAAGTTTGAGATTTGAGGAGGAAATTGGGTAATTACTGACATAATCTACAAATTTCGGTTCTCTCCTTTGCGGACCGACCCTCTTCTTGTTAGACACTGCGGCCTCCATCGTGGGCGACCAACCGCCAGCATGGTTTTCTGGTTTTGTCAATAACGAATTCACTGACAAGGTAACCACCCCAACCCGACCTCACCGATTTGAATGATTTTGGGATATGTTGTAGTACTTAAAAAAAAATTAGATACGTGTTTTTTTTTATCGGCCCATAAGGGCTTTTAAGGGGTGAAATCCACCCTGAAAATCAACCCCTGAAATCTGTTTTTTAATATTTCTCAGCATCAAATGAATATTTTTCAGTAAACTCAACGTTAAAAAATTTCTTATAAAAAGGCGCTTTTAAGGACCTAACATTTACACCGAAGGGTTGCAATCCCCTTTTTAAGAGGGGTAAATACACTATTTTTTGTACTGTTTTACGACATGTAATATAGTAAATCAGCTCGAGTGATTTAAAAATCGCACTGATAATGAGAAAATACCAGAATTAAATTGACGTGTTTCCGGATTTAAAAAAAAAATGTTTAAGGGGTGTTTTACCCCCTAGAAATCACCCCCCGTCAAACTATCAGCAGGTTAATCCACCAAACCCTGGGATAAACAAGTTTAGTCGTTTGTTATTTCTTGAAATAATTTAATCCTATGCATGAACGAGCTATCTCAACTAACCAAACCGCTTTTAACCCACCAAACCCCCATAAACCACTCTTACCGAACCACATGAAGGCTAACCCACCTAATCCTGGGAAAATCAACTTTAGTCGTTTGTTATTTCTTGAAATAATTGAATTCTACACCATAAGCGAGTTATTCCAGCTGAATCACATACCTCTTATCCACCTACCCCTAAACCTATCTAACCCCCATCCTTATAAACCACCCTTACCGAACCACATGCGGGCTAACCTTATATAAATAGCAAAAATAAATGTATTTCTTGAATAACATTCATGTTGCATAACAATATGTCCCAAGTATTACAAATTTTATGTAATAATTATTATTTTCTTTTCATTATAAATACAAAAAAGATAAAAATAATTTATAACGGCTTATAAATATAAGATTTGAGACTAAAATAAATTATAAATAATTATTAACTATTTTGTTTTTTCGCGATTAATAATAACAGTTATAGTATCAGTTTTTTTAATATTATTTGCATTGTATTACATATAGCTGTGTATAAAAGAGTAATAATAATAGTTATTATTTTTTGAACGTAAAGTTAATTCGTAATAAAGAAAAATATCAAGTAATAAGAGTTAAAAATTATTAATTTCAAAAGTGGAAGTTTAATATAGTTATTATTTCTTTTTTAATTATTTACAATTTGTCAATGAGAAAAGAAATTATAACATATAATTGATTATATTAATAGTTATAAATAGTTATTATAGTCTCAATTCCTATACTTCTAAACTGTTTACGTTTTTCAATTTTCACTTGTGGTTTAGTTCACTTTTTGTTGGTACTTTACTTTGCTGTACACGTTATCTTATTTACAATTTTGTCTTATCAATGGCTCGAAGAAGATAAAATATTTTTTGTGTTTTCACTCCTGATCTTTAATAATTTTATTTTAATTTCTTATACTTATATATTTTATAATATATATATTTTAACTCCAATGATCAAGAAATTAAAATAAAATCGAAGAAGATAAGTTATATCAAATTTACGCCCCTTACGATAATAAGACATCCGATACATATTTCATTATTCATAGTAGTTGAAGAAAAGTCAAGTATTTAAAAAGTTAAAGTTTTTTTATAGTGCTGGATTTATAAATAAACTTATTTCAATATTTACATACAAATTTCCGGAACACGAAAATATAGTACATAACAAGAAGAAAAGTTTTTGTCTACTACGAAAGTATTTATGTCACTTATCATATATAATTTTATTCAAATATTTTGATCTGTAAACATGAGAAATATGACTGTTAAAAATGTATGATCGAATTCTATCTATAGACTAGGTTTTATTTTGTCTTTTGTAAAATTATTCATCTGCAAAAAAGAATATTTATATCTTGATTTTGTTTTCGATTAAAAAATGAAGATCAATCCTTTGAACGTAGTCAATTTATTATTAGCATATTTTCAAAGTTTACAAATACCAAATAGCGAGATTAATTTCAAAGAAATTAAATTGTCAGAAAAATTGAAAGAAATATTAATAGATGCCGTGTATGAGTTTAATGATATTGATGATTATTGAAGAGACGTTAGATTTTCAGGAAGATTATAAAGATACTGATGCTAAAATAATCTAAGATGAAGTTCAACATCACTTTCCTGATCCTGATTTTGCACCAACAAATCAGTGCACAAATGATGATGAAGAAATCACATTTGATTATAAACAAAGAGCCGTAGAATTTTGGAGGAGCAGAAAAAACAAAACCTTAAAACTGGATACTGTACAACATAGATTCAAAAAAGTTTCATCTATAAGTCAACTTAAACGTTGGGCGAAAACAATTAATAAAAATGGAATTTACCGAGAAAAAATTGCGCAAGTTTGCCAATACACGTTTGATAATTTAAAAGCCGCTATTGCAGCCGGTACGATAGTGCATGATCGAGATAAACGGAAATGGGCATTGCAAGCTCAAAAAATTGTTGGCCATGAAGATATAAGATTTAAGGCTTCTCAAAATTGGTTACTAAAATTTAAAAAAGCTCATAGAATAGTATCTAGAAAAATAAATAAATTTATCACCAAAAAAACATAGAATGTAAAGAAGAACTACAAACTAATGCTGATGCTTTTGTAGCTGATGTTAAATCATGTATACCAGAAATCGGCATTGCAAACTTTTATAATTCAGATCAGAGTGGTTTCTAATTAGAAATGCACTCGGGAAGAACTTTAGCAGTTGAAGGAGAAAAGCAGGTGCAATGTCTGGTACAGTCGGTTTCATCGACAACGCACAGTTATACAATTCAGCCAACTATATCAGCAACCGGGAAACTTTTATCACCACTTTTTATTGTATTAAAAGAAAAAAGTGGTCAATTCGGTCCCATAGTGGAATCTTCATTATTTAGACCAGAAAATGTGCATGTGGAAGCATCTAAATCTGGAAAATTAACGACAAGTTAGTATATTTTTGTTTATTATAATGCAATGACATTTTTTAATTTTGACATTTTTTAATTTTAGATCATTTTAAAATTTGGTTGAAAGAAGTTTTTTACCCAAATGTTGGACCTCAATCTGTACTTTTACTCGACTCTTGAAGTGGACATTGCGATAAAGCTGTCAGGGAAACGATGCCGACAAACAAAATTGTTAATATAAAAAAAATTCCCACAGGAACGAGAGGGAACATCCAACCACTCGATGTTTATGGATTTCGTATCTGGAAAAACTTCGTTCGAACGATTACCAGATCAAGTAATTTTGATGGACTATGAAATGAATCTACATTTAAGAAATAACATCATAAAAATGCAGTCTCTTGTCCATAAACAGCTTTCTTCACCAAGATATACAAATATTTGTAAATACGCTTCGTATAAAAGCGGCTACATTGCTGAGAAACCAGCTAAAATAGATAACTCTGTTGATTTTAGTTTTGGAGATTCTTGCAATATACATTGCGAAGTAGAAGCATGTAAAAATGTTGTTATAATATGGTGTGGTTGGTGTAAAAGATCATTATGTTTCAAACACTTTTTCGATGATTATCATTTCTGCAAGGAATTCGTTGAATGATACATTTTAATTTACCACTATATAAAAAAAACAAGATGAAAATTATTATGAAAAATCAAAATATATGTAGTATCGCGTACGATGGCTCTTACGTAAATATATTAATGTATTGCAATAGATACGATTGCCGAAAATCATTAGGACTCGCGTAGACTGTCGAGCGTGGCTAAGTGTAATAGCCGTGATCGGCTTGGGTTAGAAAATAAATATATATGTATAGATCTATAAATGATAATTAGACCTCGTGTTATTCTCGTGTTTATTTTTAAGAGATATTTCTCGCCATTTTGGTAGTATTAATGTAAAATGAATTAAACATATTTTTAAGGATACCCCACGTACGGTGTAGAAATCAATTATTTTAAGAAAAAGCAACTGATAAACTCAATTCTCCCAAAGATAGGTCTATTAGCCTATATTTGGTTGGGTAAGGGTGGTTTATGGGTGTTTGGTGAGTTAGAGGCAGGTTGGTTAATTGAGGTAGCTCGCTCAGGCGTAGGATTGAATTATTTCAGGAAATAACTAACGACTTAACTCGTGTTTCCCAGGGTTAGGAGGTTTAGCCCGCATGTGGTTCGGTAAGGGTGGTTTATAAGGGTGGGGGTTAGATAGGTTAGGGGTAGGTGGATAAGAGGTATGTTATACAGCTGGGATAACTCGCTTATGGTGTAAAATTCAATTATTTCAAGAAATAACAAACGACTAAAGTTGCTTTTCACAGGATTAGGTGGGTTAGCCTGCATGTGGTTCGGTAAGGGTGGTTTATAGGGGTTTGGTGGGTTAGAGGCAGGTTGGTTAGTTGAGGTAGCTCGCTCATGCATAGGATTAAATTATTTCAAGAAATAACATACGACTAAACTTGTTTATCCCAGGGTTTGGTGGATTAACCTGCTGATAGTTTGACGGGGGGTGATTTCTAGGGGGTAAAACACCCTTTAAACATTTTTTTTTTAAATCCGGAAACACGTCAATTTAATTCTGGTATTTTCTCATTATCAGTGCGATTTTTAAATCACTCGAGCTGATTTACTATATTACATGTCGTAAAACAGTACAAAAAATAGTGTATTTACCCCTCTTAAAAAGGGGATTGCAACCCTTCGGTGTAAATGTTAGGTCCTTAAAAGCGTCTTTTTATAAGAAATTTTTTAACGTTGAGTTTACTGAAAAATATTCATTTGATGCTGAGAAATATTAAAAAACTGATTTCAGGGGTTGATTTTCAGGGTGGATTTCACCCCTTAAAAGCCCTTATGGGCCGATAAAAAAAAAACACGTATCTAATTTTTTTTTAAGTACTACAACATATCCCAAAATCATTCAAATCGGTGTGGTCGGGTTGGGGTGGTTCCCTTGTGAGTTCCACAATGAAATTAGAGCCAGCCAGACTTTCATCCTGGCCAAGGTCGATCGTGTTGCCAACGAGGTGAAGAGCCTGAAATCTGTGGTAGCTCTCAGGGATCGCTCCGAGCTCCTTATTCTGAGCCTTCCGTAGGAATTCCAGGGTTCGTTGGAGGACGCTTCCCGTAGGCTCTTTGAGGCGATTAGCTGTCCAAGTGATCAGGGCCACATAGCATCCACATAGTATTGCATAACATTCTTTTGGAGCGCTCTGGAAAGCTCGCTGTAAGAACGGCAAGGAACACCTTTAAATGTGGTTCCGGAAATCCCGTCTTCATCCATCAGCTGCTACCTCAGCTACTTCACAATCTATTTGTGAAAGCGCTGGCACGTAGTCGCGAAATAGGTTTTGCACGTCCTTTTGTCCTTTGGTACGGTCATTCACATGCGGGAAAACACCCGTTCCACCCCGATTCCCATAATGTTTGAGTGACCTTGATGGCTATACGCCTCTGCCTTCCGACTGGCATCCTGTTTCATCTACCTAGCATTCTAACTTTGTCATCAGCAGGCACCCCGATCGGCATTCGAAGATACGCGCCACTTAATCTCAATTTCGCGCCCTAGGGCCGCAAATAACGATCCACAACCAAAATACTTCGCTCTGCAACTTAATACTACCGACGATTGTTTTAGCCCGTCAGTGTCAAATCCCCCCTCCCCCGACTATCAGAAGCGGTGATAAAATTCACTCCCTCTGTCTTCTATCTCATAACGCCAGTCATTTGAAGACCACAACCTGTCCTCTGCTTTCTTAATTACCGGTCACATCAATATAAATAAATGAAATTCCCCCTGTCACTTTACTCTTCTTGAAGTACAGGTACACTCATTTTGACGCCATAGCTATTATAGAAACTTTCCTTTTACCTGATATCCTTGACTTACACCTTTCTTTTTCTGACTTCAACTTTTTTATAATTAGAAAGCAGGGTGGCGGGGTGAGCCTGTACGTCAGATCGCACCTCAATTTCAGCTATCTAACCACTTCCGATCCAGTCTTTGACAATACACCCGAATTCATCCTCGGCGAAATAAAGTCCGACAAAACCGAGCTTTTGAATACGGTGATTTACAGGCGTGCTTCAGCATGGTCTCGAACACATTTCTTTAATTGTCTGGCTGTTTACCTCCTCCTCTACGGAAATGTAATTATTACTAGCGATTTTAACACCGACCTCAGTTCTAATTCACTCCCTGATACTAGAGCCTTGAGACTCACACAATCTTCATATCGTATCCACTGTTCCCACACCGTTATTTCTAAATATAACCCCCCCCCCCTCTCATACCACGCGCGACCTCTTCATTGTTAAGGATACAAATGCTATCCAGGGCTTTAGGAAATCCGATGCCCTAGGTACCATATTCACCGGATATGGCCCCCTGTGACTTTTGCCTGTTCCCAAAACTCAAGAAACCCATGAAAGGAAGGAGGTTTGGAACGATTGAGGAGATAAAGAAAAAATCGCTGTAAGAACTCAAGGCTATACCAGAAAGTGCTTACCAGAAGTGCTTCGAAGATTGGCAAAAACGTTGGCACAAATGTATTATATCTGAGGAGGAAAAACTTTGAAGGGAACAACATAAATATTGATGAATAAATAAATATTTTTTCATAAAAATAAAAACTCACTTTACTTTTTGAACATACCTCGTATATGTTTCAGAATAGAATTATCCGTAGGAACTAGACCCTATGCTTAGCCATATATATGTTTCAGGGCAGATTATTCCCTAGGCTCTGGAGAGCCTAGTTTTTCTATCAATGCATTTATAGACAAATAAATTTGGAGATGGAAGAATGAAGCTTCTTCTCTCTCTCTCTAGCAGATAGGATACGGTTTTCCGTTTGGTCACCAATATCATTAAGGTGCTACTGATACCCTAGTTGAGGGCTGTAGACTGTTAGCTCAGTCTCTGGACTACTCCCATCTTAACCCATTAACGCCGAAAAAGCCAAAAATCTTCACTTTACTTTGCGTTTATTTTTGAATTTTTATTCTTTCTCTCTAGTAACATCATTCGATTTCAGAAGCCTTTCAACCCGAAGGTTCATTTTATTTGAATATTAATTAGTAGAATTCCTAGAATTGTTAATTTATTTATTAAATTATTATTCAATTATACACTGTCTATAATCTTTATTTTTAGTAGTCGACATAGCTATTTTAAAATATTCAATTGAATAATTATTAATTAATTATTAATTAATTCATAGTAAATATTAAAATTTTCAAATATATTTAAAGAGCCGACCAATAATCATAAACAGGTAGTTATTGTTTTGCTACAACTTTGAGCACGCGTAGCTCCTTTAATTTATATTCTAAAAAAATTCTGACACGGTTATTTTGAAGCTTTCTCCAAAAGCTTTCTTTCTGGTTTTCTTAATTTTTTTCATGGGTATTTTTACGAATATTAAAACGAGTAAGAAACTTCAGAAGTTATTGCTTTTTTTCATTTTTTTCCCATCGGTTGTAATTTTTTGAATATTAGAGATAGAATAACTTTGAAAAAAGATTCTGGAAGGGCTTAAAAAATGCTATTTGGAACTTTTTTCAATAAATTGTTTCGTCAATTTATAGCAACGTTAGCAAAGAAAATTTAGAAAGCAAGTAAAAAATAACCGACGTTTATTTTTTCGACGTAAATTTTCTCAACAACACAAGTATAAAATCGGTAACTTTACGAGCTCAAAACTTTGCTATAAATTGACGAAACAATTTATCGAAAAATAGTTTCAAACAGCATTTTTCAAGCCCTTTAAGAATTATTCTATCAGTAATATTGAAAAAAACTACAGTCGAATGAACAAAAATGAAAAAATACAACAATGTTTAAAGTTTCTTAATCATTTTAATATTCGTTAAAAAACCCTGAGAAAAATTAAGGAAACCAGAAAGAAAGCTTCTGGAAAGAACTTCAAAATAACCGAATCAGTTTTTTTTAAATAAAAATTGAAGGAGCTACGCTTTATTTTTTTTACGAACTAAGGACTTTTTTTCTCAATGTCATTACTATTTTCTTTTTTACAATAAATATAAGCTAGTAGAATCTTAACGTTTTAGTATTATTTAATATTATCTTGACGTTATTACTGATTGAATTATATCGTACAATTCGATCATTTAGAATAAAACAATAAGCGGCAGTGTTGTCAGGAAAATCTTCTGTCGTATCAAACTCGGGGTGTACGTCTACACGTGCATGTTTAATAGATTCATTTTGTTTCGAACAATTTATCACGATTAACGGTAATTTCTCAATGAAAACTTTTTAAGCATTGGTTCATTTTCTGGTACGTAATATGAGCTTTGAAAAATAAAATACATATTGTAAAGTACTGCATACTGATTTTGTTCAATACGTATGTGACGAGAGTAGGCAGTTACCTGTTTATCGTCGGTCCCTCCGTCTCCCCCTTTGCCCTCGGCAAGGTTCAGAGGTCAGTATTGAGCGCACTTTCTCTATGCGTCTAATACTGTACCTCTTTTTCAACCGCCATAAATTACCAGGCCCTGCTGAGATAGCCTAAGGAGAGCGAGAGAGAGAGAGCGTTGTAGAAAGAAAATGTAAGAAGACGCTGCAGTTGAAGGGAGAGAGAGAGAGAGAGAGAGAGAGAGAGAGAGAACTAGAAAAGAGAGAGAGAGAAAGAGAGGAAGAACGTTCACGTGAGCGCACACTAAGCGGTTGTTAGGCAGGCGGGCGACGCGCAACCAATTAGCGTTTCGTCGCATGCCGCCTAAAAATGGGCTAAGTAGGGATAGTTTGCGGGAGAGCGGTGACTGCCCGCGCAGGAGTATTGCGTGGCGTGAGACTCTACGTCAGCAATCAATCGAGGTCAGTTGACCAAGGAATTAGCTCGCGCTGCCATCATCTGCCGTTGTTCCCTACGAAGAAGAGTTTGGCTACCTTCCATCCTAAGCGGCCCCACACCCTGGCCTTTCGTCGAAAGCGTGCCACCTGCAGAACGACGAGAAGCCGGACAATCAGCCTGCCCTGCAATTGCCACCTTCGTCTCGCAGGGATCATCGAGGAGAAAACAAAGCAAGGACAGTCAATCAGGAGGGTCGTCAGAAGCAGAGTCGAGCACGAGGAGTGAGAAGAAAAAGAAGGAAGAGGACAACAAAGGACAAGAAGAAGTCTAGGAGGAAGCTGTTCCTCGGGAAGGTTTTCTCTTACCTCTCAATTGCTTGGAGCGACATTGCCTCTCTTCTCCACCTCAAATAATTATTGACGAGCAGTACTTTCTCGTTACAAAACTTTTCAGGAACTGAATATTGCGAGGTGTGAGCGTTGTAAATGATCAATGCTTCAATGCTCAAAATAATCAATGGAAGGTAAATGACGTATGAAGGAACTTATATAATCTTATATCCAGATGGTACGACTGGAAAAAAGTCATGTATAATGTGCACTTTATGTTCGTTTACATAAGCACCCATAGTAATATTACACTCTACACGTAAAGTGTTCACTTTAGTATAGTTACTGGTAAATCAAAACTATGCATTTCATTTGAGTTAAGTTTACGTGGAGTGAAGCCTAAAATCATTCCGATAGAATCCTTCGGTTCAAAATTTCGCGACTGCATTGAATAACACTATGTAGAGTATTATTATTTGGTTTTGGGCTAAATGATATATCCTTCGTTATTAAGACTTCTTTGAGAAAACTTTCTAAATCTTCTATCTCATTACTACCAGTCGATAAAATGATTTCTTTCAATATAAAATTTATTACTACCAACGTCAATGTTTAGTATCGAGTTGAATGTCAGTAACTCTACTAGACCAAACACATAGTTTTTATTTGGTATTACTTCAATTGACAGAAAATAATTTGCTTCGATGACGAATGATATTCCTGAGAGACTCAATCTCAGTGTATTTTTTATGACAATCGTAGAAATGACTTTCATTCTAAACTATACGTGTTTCTATACTAAAGTGTATTCGAAAGAACTTTAAGACAAAGATGACCACAACTATAGGTATTGAATTTTTATATCTAACGTAATTATACTTTAATTCCATGAAAACTGAGATGAAGTAATAAATTTATAAGTGGTTGAAGATCACCAAAACTATCAAAGTATATAACCTTATCTCCTCTCTTTTTGTAGACTACCCATTGAGTATCTGGACCATTTTTATCATCTAGATTCACAATATCAGACTCTTGATAATGAGGTTCATTAGCTAGCAAAACATTACGAATGAAAACTCCTCGAAAATCATCAATTTTCATTAATGAAACATATTTTTTTATATCTAGATCTGTCAGTGTACGATTAGTTAAAGTTACTTCGAGCTTTTTTTTAGACTTCTCCCATTGGTATACGGCTTGAAATGCATGTCATAACCTTTATTTAGCTTTATATAAAGACCTTTACCTATAGCAATTGCTACCATAGTCTTATTAAGTCTATGAGACTCTTTTAATTCATTATCAGCGGCCTTAGCACTGTTGATAGCTTTTGATATTGAAGCAACGCCTCCAGCGAGAGCACCTGTGGCGCTCGGAGCAGCAAATAATCAAATCCATTCACAGCTTTTAGAATTGGTAAAATGTGGTACATACGAGGGTGGTCCGATAAGTACTTAGCCTCACTGCCCGATGGCGCCACTCTCGCAAAAGAAATATTCTATCACGTAGTACAACCTTCTCGATGGTTACTATCAAGATTTCAGCCGGATTGGAGTTGTAGTTTATTTTTGAGAGCGTGTGAAAGCATGTTTGTCCGTTGATTTTTGAAAAATGGAAAAAAAGCAGTATAGGTCGGTGATTCGATTCTTGTTTTTGGAAGGGAAATCGAGCAGCGAAATCAAAATCGCTTGGATGCTGTGTATGGTGACTCTTCACCTTCGATGGCGACCGTCAAAAATTGGTTTAACGAGTTTCAACGTGGTCGCACGTCGATTATTGAAGAGCTACATCCAGGTGCTTCGAAAACGGCTACCACGGAGGATAACGTGACAAAAATTCACGATCTCGTATTGGCAGATCGACGATTGAAGGTGCGCGAGATAGCTAAGATCGTAGGCATCTCAAAAGACCGCGTGGGTCATATCCTGCATGAAATTTTGGGCATGAGAAAGCTGTTGGCGCGATGGGTGCCGCGTTTGCTCACTCCAGACAACAAGCGCAACTTCCGTGAGATAACTTCAGAGCAATGTCTGACGCTGTTTAAGCGCAATCCGAAGGAGTTTCTGCGTCGTTTCGTGACAGTCGACGAAACATAGATCCACTGGCATACAGAGAAACAAGAAAGAGAACGAGGAACAGTCGAAACAGTGGACTTTACCCGGCGAAAGTGCTCCAAAGATGGCGAAAACTGCCCCATCGGCCGGAAAGGTGATGGCCACCGTTTTCTGGGATTCACAAGGTGTGATCTACATGGACTACCTGGTCACAGGGCTGTACTATGCAGAATAATTGGGTCGATTCGACGTCGAATTGAAGAAAAAACGACCCCATTTGGCGAAGAAAAAAGTGCTCTTCCACTATGACAACGCACCGGCTCACACCTCCGCTGTCGCCATGGCCAAATTGGTCGAATTAGGCTACGAACTGCTGCCCCACCCACCGTATTCTCCAAATTTAGACCCGTGCGACTTCTTTTTGTTTCCAAACTTGAAAAAGTCACTCGCCGGGTAGAAATTTGAGTCGAATGAGGAGGTAATCGCTGCCACGGAAGCATACTTTTCAGATCTCGAAGAAACGTATTTTTCAGACGGGTTAAAGAAGTTGGAGCATCGCTGGGTCAAGTGTATCGAATTAAAAGGAGACTTTGTTGAAAAATAAAACGCCACTTTTCCAAAATTTTCGTTTTTCTTTTGTAGGCTAAGTACTTATCGGACTACCCTCGTATATTTTACTTCTACTTCCGAACTTTTTTATCGCTTCTTTAGCACCCTTTATAGCAGAGCGAATAACTAAAAGCGAACGCTTGTTAGATACAGTAATTTCAATAGCAGCTTTTACAATTTTTATCAATGATGTTATTTATTTATTACATTTTCTACATTTCTTTTATGATTGCCGTTCTTTGATATCTTTACTTCGTTTCTTTTCACGTAGCTGCTGCTGCCGATTTCTATTTAGACATTTTGATTCCCATACCAAATTTACTTTTCACTTTTATAATGTTCGCTACAGCAAAAGCAGCTGCTTTCTCATCAAAAGAACTATCCTTAGCATTCATTCTTTCCTAAGCCTTTTTAGCTAAAATATCATTGGCTTCGTTTCTCGCTACAATGTTCTCTTTATTGAGAAAATATGGAATATCGTGATCTTTATCAGCAACGTTTAGTGGATTTTTACTAGGATCACCTTGAGCCAATCGTTTTTTCAATTTATTTTCTGGTCCACAGTACTGTTAATCAGGCAAATGAAGTTCAAAAGGTACGACGGTCGTTTGAAAAGTACGTGCAAAAATAAAAACTGCTTGATTTTTTTTAATAAATCTTTTTTAATTTTCAACATAGTCTCCTTTTAGGCTTATACGAGGTGTGTTAAAAAAATACCCGGAATTTTTAAATTTCGCGGGTCTGGAGAGTCCGATTGTGAAAATTTTTTTTATTGTATTGGTATACATGCCCCTGAAGTATGATAAAATTTTCTGCTATATTCACTGTTTACTTTGTCTGCAGTAGTCGCTAAGGTTTGACGTGTTTTTATGAGCTCGGCGATTTTCGTTTTTTAAAAGAAATGGATTAAAGAATTTGTATTAAATTTTGCGTAAAAAATGAAATAAAGTGTAACAAAGTGTGTGAAATGTTACAAAAATCCTATGGTGAGTCTGCTATGAAAAAAACAAGTGTTTACGAGTGGTATAAGCGTTTCCAAAACGGCCGCGAAGACGTTGAAGATGACGAACGCTCCGGTCGACCCAGCACGTCAACAATCGATGAAAATGTGAAAAAAGTGGAAAAAATGGTTCTGAATGATCGCCGAATCACAATTAGAGAAGTTGCTGATGAAGTTGGCATATCAGTTGGCTCATGTCATAACATTTTTTCAAATGTTTTGGGCATGAAACGGGTGGCAGCAAAATTCATTCCAAAACTGCTGAACTTTGACCAAAAAAACAATCGCATGAACATCGCTCAGGAGCTGTTAAACGACGTCAACGACGATCCAAGTTTGCTTGAAAGGGTTATAACTGGTGATGAAACATGGGTGTACGGTTATGATGTCGAAACCAAAGCACAATCGTCCACCTGGAAGCATTCAACTTCACCAAGAGCGAAAAAAACACGTCAAGTTCGATCAAATGTGAAGGTTTTGCTTACAGTTTTTTTTGACTGCAGGGGCGTGGTGCATCATGAATTCTTATCACAAGGTCGTACGGTTAATAAGGAGTATTACCTTGAAGTTATGCGACGTTTGCGTAAAGCAATCCGAAAAAAACGCGCCGATTTATGGAAAAACAATTCATGGCTTTTGCACGATAACGCTCACTCGTCGTTGCTTGTTCGTAATTTTTTGGCCAAAAACAATACCGTAGTCGTGCCCCAACCTCCATATTCACCAGATATGGCTCCGTGTGACTTTTTCCTGTTCCCAAAGTTGAAGAGACCCATGAAAGGACGGCGTTTTTTCTCGATTGAAGAAATAAAGGCCGAATCGCTGAGAGTGCTCAAGGACATACCAAAAAGTGAATATCAAGAGTGCTTCGAAGATTGGAAAAAAATGCTGGCATAAGTGTATTATATCTGGGGGGATTACTTTGAAGGGGACCACATTGACATAAACGAATAAATAAATATTTTTTTGGAAAAACGATATTTCCGGGTACTTTTTGAACACGCGTCGTACACTCCATCCAACACTGCTCTAGTTTGTTATTTGGAAAGGATTACCTTTCCAAATAATAGGATTTGTCCAAGTCTGTAAAATAGGCATTCGTTTCTGCAATCATCTCCTCGTTTGAATAAAATCTTTTCCCCGCCAGCCATTTTTTCATATTAGGGAACAAATAGTAGTCCGACGGAGCCAAATCTGGAGAATAGGAGGGATGTGAAACGAGTTGGAACCATATCTCCATCAATTTTGCAGCCACAACTGCTGAGGCGTGAGCTGGCGCATTGTCGTGGTGGAAGAGGACTTTTTTGTAGGCCAATCGTGGATGTTTCTCTAGTACCTCGGTTTTCAAACGATCCAATAATGATGAATAATATTCGCCTGTAATGGTTTTACCCTTTTCCAGGTAGTCGATGAAGATTATTCCTTGCGAATCCCAAAAGACGGTCGCCATAACCTTCCCGGCCGAAGGAATTGTCTTCGCCTTTTTCGGAGCAGATTCCCCCTCGGTAACCTATTGTTTAGACTATTCTTTGGTCTCAGGAGTGTAGTGATGTATCCATGTTTCATCTACAGTGATGAATCTGAATCTTTTATAGTTTGATGGATAGCTTGGTTCTTGATGGTTTTCATGGTTTGGTTGTTTGCGTGATTATTGTACATTGATTTGAAATCAGTATATGGTAAAGATAAGGTCGTTGGACGTTGCTCTGTGGCTATTTTAGCGTGTTGATCAGCGATTTCATTCCCCGTAATATCTACATGAGAAGGAATCCAAAAAATCTTGATTTCAACATTACTTTTTCTGTTTTTCATGAATTCACAGTATTTATTATGGATTTCAAGTATGTATCGATTATTATTAACTTAATTTTTAGGGTAAGTCAGTGCTAAAATAGCGCTAAGTGAGTCGGAGAAAATATAAAAGTCTCTATTCATATTCTCATTCTTTAGAGCAACATCCAATGCATATGTTAGGGCCATGCACTCGGCGGTATAAATTGAAGCTTTGGGTATTATACTCCTAGTAAACAGAACATTTAGCTCTGGGCATACACAGGCAGTACCGACAGATAATCCCGAGTGGTTTTTACTTCCATCAGTGAAAATATTTAAGGAACCTGAGGAATTGAATAGCTGGTTGAACATGGCGTTAGGGTTAGTGCATTTTTGTAGCGATTTTCCTATATCGTAATCAGTCGGGATTGGAGTCTTCATTATGTTATATTCATAATTATACAGAGTAGGATGCAGGTCACAATCAATCAAGTGTTCAACGCTAATAACTCTCATGATACAATAATTGAGTGTTGTAATTTTTTTCCTTCTATCCTCAATTATGCTGAGTAAATACTTTTTGATCGTTTCATTAACAAGAGAGTACTTAATACTAACAGCTTTGAGTAGGAAGTTTATGCATAGCATCATTGCCCGATGTTCTAATATCATCAATTTAGATTCTCCCAGAAGTACGTTGGTAGGGGTGCTCATTCTCATCCCTAGTCCCATGCGTATAGAACAGAACTGTACTCGTTCTAACTTTTCTTTCCTTAGCTTTTGTACAGGATAATATATGAAAGATCCGTAGTCAACAGTAGATCGAACATAACTTTTGTAAAAGGTGATAAGAGTTGAGGGATCAGATCCCCACCAAGTACCTCTAAGGAATTTTATAATGTTGAGGGCTCTGTTTACTTTCTCATGTAAGTACCGCAAGTGTATATCGAAAGTTAGTTTGTAGTCGAAGTAGATACCCAAAAATTTAACTGTTTCAACCGATTCTATCGTTACATCGTCTATGGTTATCGCAGATTCGTCCGGTAAAATACCTTCAGAATTAAAATGCATATAATTAGTTTTATCCGCGGCAACGTCCAAACCAATTGATCTCAATCTTCTCACGATTTGCATTAAAGCTTCCTCTAATATTTTTTTTAGCTTCGATTGAATCCGTCGATATTATACATAGTTATGCATGTAGTTATAACAAATTAATGTTTATAAGGGTTATTGAGTGCATTGATTCTATTTCCATCATTACATTAGGCTACAAAATCAACGAATGGAAAGTAGAGTTTGAAACGAGGAAATTGCTTTTGTGATCATAAAATGGTTTTTTCTGATCATTCTTCCGCAAATGAAAATATATTTATTGTAAATGATAAATTGAACAATAAATGATAAAAAAAAACTAATAACTGGCCGTAAAATGTTTAAGATTCAAGAAAAAAAAAAAACAATCAAAATTTACTCCCTTCAACCCCTATTTTGAACGCTTTAGGTTGGTTGTTGGTTAAAAATAACTATGGAAATGGATTCAGCGGGTCTCAAAATCCTTAGAAACCATATTCATGTGCATCTAGAAGTATGAATTGTGACTGCAAGTTTTGACACGAAAAGTTAGAAAAGTTTTGCCAGTTAAGAGGTTAATCTTGGTAAAAGTTGTGCGGAAATTATTGAAATGTTGCAAACGGCCTTTAAAGATAAGTGTATGGGCAAAGCACAAATAAAAGAGTGGTATAGGCGGATCAAAAGTGATCGTACATCTGTTGACAGTGATCCTCGTTCTGATCTATTTTTTTCGATTATAAAGGCGTTGTGCACCACGAATACGAGTATGCTCCTACAGGCGATTCAATCAACAAAGTGAACTGCGCTAAAGTTTTGAAAAACTTTGGGAAACCGGTGACTGGCTTGTTCATTACAACAATGCTCCAACGCACGCATCAAAAACCTTGTGCAGTATTTATTGAAACACAGTGTTGCGTAGCTCCACCAGCCTTCATACAGTTCTGATATAGCTCCCTGCAACTTTTGGCTATTTCCTCGATTGAAAATGTCGTTTAAGAGATATCAATTCAACGATAAAAAGACTGTTAAAACTAATGCGACGAATGCACTAAAGGCGATTCCAAAGTCTAACTTTCAAGAATGCTTCAATAAGTGGAAACATCGATATGAGCATCTTATTCAATCAAATGAGGAGTACTTTGAAGGTTCCTATCCCTCAGATGACGAAGATGAAATCAAGTGGTGAGAAATCGAGGTAGGTCAGATACTTTTGGGACAGACCTCGTAGACTTATTCACTAGAGAATGGAATCGCGTATACGAACGAAATCAAAATGTAACAAGAACAGAAGCTGCGGAAGAGAAAAAAAAGACAATAACAGAATGGAATAACCGATGAAGGTTATATACGACCGATATTTGGACGAGACGTCTCATCAACGACCAGAAAACGTGGACGATAAGGAAATTTAGGGAAGGAAACGTTTCTGTGTCCCAGTTTCTTACCAGCCATCGATACTAAAAAAAATACTTAAACGACAGAGGAAAAGTAAGCAGCTCTGATTGTAAATACAGCAGACATGGACGGGATGACGTAGAGCCAACATTTTTTTGAATGAAACCACTGTAACAAGGAGAGACGACATCTAGAAACGAAAATAGGCAGCATCACATCAGATAATATAGAAAATATTATACAGAAAATCTCTCTCTCTCTCTCTCTCTCTCTCTCTCTCGCCTGTTTGAAAGCGTCAGTTGTATATATGATCGTGTACTATAAAACTGCCGGTCCCTGCGCAAGTTATAATTGGCTGTTATGTTCGGCATTATTGGTGGCGGGTTAACGTGTCACGGTGGTCCTGAACCAACTTTAAATAGCATGGAAAAGCACCACGAAAAAAATCATGGGGTTGATTCAGAAACACAAAATGTAAGCTCATTTAAATTTTTACAGAATTTCTGAGGGCCGTTTTTGAAAAAACTCATTTTTGAAAAAAGAAATATAAAAAAGTGAAAAAAAATCACGTTTATGTCAATTTTTTTCACGAAAAAAATATTTGCAACGTCTAAATATATTTTTCGAAGCTTAAGTAAAAGTAGTTTTTCTAATTGGTATTCAAATAAAAAATTATTTTTACAAAAAATTCTCTATTAGCATAAATGATGTACATCTTTTCATTATAGTGCGTATCAATATATCAGTCTTCGTCGAAATGTTGAAACAGAGCGTCGCACTCGATTGTCAGGTGTGTTGTGGAAGTTATTTCTCTGTTTTGATCGCGTCAATGCATGAGAAGTATTGTAGTCTTTCGCGAATATGCATAAAATAAAAAGTCACGCTCTAACCCACGAAGAAAATCGATCGAAAATATGTTTGTTGTGTTTACAAAAGAAAAATGATTTGAGGGATTTTGCTGGTGCATTACTGTTAAAGATTGAAAAAGTTTGCAGTTATGATGTTAATGATGTTAATTTACCCAGTGCTATTTGTAGTTCATGTAAAATTAAAGTATATCGTGCTGCGAAGAAAAAAGAAAATGGTGATAGTACAATTAAAATCACTTTGCCAGATTATTCTGGTTTCAAAAAAGTTATTCGTAATACGAGGAATGTTGATGGTAATAGTTGTCAGTGCGGCTTGTGTATGATTGGAAGATCAAATCGTGCTACATCTAATAAAAATGACACTGCAAACCAAGAGAAAAGAAAATGTGCCAAGTGTCAACGGAATTACACTTATGGACGAAAACATATTTGTCGAAAAGTTATGAACTATAAAAAAATAGAACGTGTCACACAAGATTTGACCTTGAAAGAAAAGGAACATTTGGCTTGTAAATTGATTAAAAACATAACAGAAGAAACAAATACATCGTTTGATAAAGGTAAACTAGTAGCATTATCCCAAACTCACAGAAAGAGAATGCGAATAGAAGTTAATAAATCTGAGCCAAAAGGTAAAAAACTTTGTCGACAAATTTCGGCTGAAGACTTTAACAAAATTTCAATAGATCTCAATTTATCATCAAACAAAGCTAAACGTTGTGCTAGAGCTATTCGAGTTGCAACGAATAATAGAAAATTTTTCGAATCCAACCTGAATACTAAATTACAGAAACTAAATCACACACTCCATTCTTTTTTTGAAGTCAAAAACTGTGATATAACAGATATAGCGAATGGAAAAAGAACTATTTCCTCCCAAACCCTCGTATTTTGTAACAATGTTGAAAAATTAGTAAGCACAATTGTAGAAAAAAGAAATATTAATAATAAACACTTGAAATTCGGAATAGACGGAGGTGGGGGTTTCTTAAAAGTCTCTCTTTCAATACAAAACGACGATGACAGTATTATAGAAACAAGAAAAAATACACGGCAAAGTTATAGGGATGGTATTGCTGCAAAGTAGTTTAAAGATACAGGTGTGAAAAAAATATTATTGCTTGGCTTGGTCGCACACACACAAGAAAATTATGAAAATGCTTTGATGTTATGGCAACTTTTGAAGATTAAAAATATTGAAAGTACAATAGCGACGGACTGAAAATTAGCAAATGTTCTAACAGGTATAATGGCACACTCAAGCATGCATCCTTGTACGTGGTGCACTGCATCGAAAAATAATCTCAATGAATGTGGAGTTTATAGAACTATTCAAAATTGTGAAAATAGTGCTTGTTCCTGGAAGAAAAAGGGAAGTATTAAAACAAATGCTAAAAATTATAATAACTGTACAGATAACCCAGTGTTTTCATCACAAGACAACAATAAGAAAATCATTGATATAATACCACCACCAGAATTACACCTTTTAATTGGCGTTGTAAATACTGTATATAAAGATATGCTCTCTTGTTGCGAAAAAGACAGCTTACAGTGGGCTCACGATTGTAATGTAACTCGTGAATTCGTGCACGGTAGTCCAGCATTTGCCGGAAATTCTTGTAAGAAACTTTTGAATAGTGTTGATTTATTACGAGCGAAATGTTGTATCAATTGCTTGAAATACGTTCAGTGCTTACAAAATTTCCGAATCGTGGTTGACTCTTGTTTTTCTTCTGTGCTTAAACCTGATTTTCGGTCTTGTATCGCTAAGCTTAGAAGTAGTTATATTGCTTTGGATATTTCAATCACGCCGAAAGTTCATGCAGTTTTTTTTCATGTACCTGATTTTTGTGCCAAAGTTGGGAGAGGTCTTGGTTTCTACAGCGAACAAGCTTTGGAGTCATTGCATTCCGATTTTCAAAGTATTTGGGCGAAATATAAAGTTCATGAGTCTCATCCAAACTATGCCGAAAAATTGTTAAGAGCCGTTCAAGAATACAATTCGAGGCACATATAAGTGATCGATCAATTAGAAATCTATTCTCGAAAACTATAAACTGTGTTATATATGTGCCTTATATAATTGTTATGCGTTACTATATGAAGTTATTTTATTTATTATGTGTTTTATGAAGAATATATTTATTACAAAAACTCAATTGTCATTTTTATTTCTATTTTCCAACGTATCATTTATGCTAATAGAGAATTTTTTGTAAAAATAATTTTTTATTTGAATACCAATTAGAAAAACTACTTTTACTTAAGCTTCGAAAAATATATTTAGACGTTGCAAATATTTTTTTCGTGAAAAAAATTGACATAAACGTGATTTTTTTTCACTTTTTTATATTTCTTTTTTCAAAAATGAGTTTTTTCAAAAACGGCCCTCAGAAATTCTGTAAAAATTTAAATGAGCTTACATTTTGTGTTTCTGAATCGAACCCAATGATCTTTTTCGTGGTGCTTTTCCATGCTATTTAAAGTTGGTTCAGGACCACCGTGGTTTAACAGTGCTATTGACTTCTACAAGTCTGCCGCAGATTCGCGTCGTTTCGCTTGTAACATTATTTAGTCGTGGGAATGTCGACGCCTCCTGAAACCGCCCTTTAAAAATATAATGCGGATACTTGCAACTACAGCCGTATTGGTATCGGCCGCTTAATTTGGTATAATATACAATGTGTTTCATTTTAATCCGACCACGCGCATAACCTAGTAAAAACAAACGTTATCAAAAAATGACCTCTACAAAAAATGCAGAGGACAGAGGGGACCACCAAATGCTACCATCAATTTTGACCCTTAAAACGTTTTTCAAAGTCATCTGAAGGTCAAAGTTCTTGTTTTAATGGGAACCCCTATTTTTGACCCCGAAATCGTGTAGAGCGGGAAAAATTACATCCAAAATGATATTTCAAGTTTATATTTGTGACCTGAGAAGGTCAATTAAAGGTCAAATGTTAAAAAAATTGTATTTTTGCCAAACCGATGTCTCTGTAAAATTTATTAATTAAATTAATTAATTCTCTGATTCTCCATTATTAATTTGTCCCCTATTTATTACTAAAGTAGATAATTGATTCAGTTAAAAATAATTTTTCGTATTGACTTTGACCCCTGCTTATTGTTACATACAGTTTATATTTAATATAGCACTACCTATTGAATAGTTAAACTAATTATATTTTTTTTTAACATTGTTTTCTTCTTAAATTTAATAGTTACAGAAAAATTATCTCATTTTTTTTTACTTTGTTATAATCAAAATTTTCACTATGGCTGATTACTCAGCGGCTGAAAGGGTTGATATTCTATTGGTTCTTGGTAAATGTAGGCGTAATTACCGACAAGCTGCTGCTCTTTATCGAAATCAACATCCCTACAAGAGACATACGAGTCATACAATAATTCGTGAAATTTACCGTAGAGCTCAACAAGGGCAACTGGTACGGGTTAGAGAACGTCGTAATTACAATGAAGAAGATATTCGTGTAATAGTGGTTTTGGCAATGATTCATTTAAATCGTAACATCTGATGGCTGATTCGAATTTACAGAAAAAAGATATATGACCTTAAAAATTTATACGTGGAGATTTTTGGAGTTGCTGATTACAAATCTGAAGTCGGAATATTATAATTTTTTATCATGTAAATTTTCTAACCTATCGACCTTAAATATGTTAACTTTTTAGCTGCGGGGGAGGTCGCTCTAGAGACAGAATATTTGAAGTTCTCAGATCAAATTTGATGTCCTGAATACATAATAAGTAGTTTTTTAATTTCTCGAAACATTTTTAACATTGAACTGAATTTTACATATTTACCACATCAAAATTCATACGACAGCCTTTTTATAAAGAATATAGCTTTGCCGATTTAAATGAGTAATGGCACTACAGTCTGTTGGTCCCTTCTCCTACTACTACTATAATGCTATAGTACATGCTTAGACGCGCGAGCCTTCAGCGAGTGCGCATGTTTTGTTTTAAATCTCTCGAGTCGAGCTATAAGCGAGAGCACTTACAAGCATTGAGATAATCAGAATATTTGTGAGAATAAATCTAAAGTGTCCAAAGATATATTTGTGTTGTATCGTAAAGTTATTCCATCTATTATAATCACCAGTCCTATCACTCTACGTTAATTAATAAATAATAAAAGGACTAAGAGTTCTACATGGTAGCAGAGCGTGGTTAAAAGCGTGGTAGTAATCTACGGAGTTTGAAAAGTAAAAATAAAATAATCTGGTGATTATAATCTTAGGACAGTGTGAAATAGTTAAACTGCTAATCGAAGATCAGTGAAAAATTAGTCCTGCATCACCTATCGAAACAAAAGATCAGAGCGGACCGGCAAGCTGACTCAAAAGAGAAAGCGCTAGTGTTTACATTTCGACGTGCTACTAGACACAACAAAGGTCGACAGGAAATTTGAAAAAAGTGAGTTTTAAACGATTTTATAAAAGATAAATTTCATGTCATTCGTTCTTTATCAATATTATAAAGAGTATAAATAGTTAAACAAATAAAGAATTGTGTTTAACAAAATATTTAAAAAAAATTACAGTAAGGTAATGATTATTAAAAAATTAACATGCATTTGCATAATACATAAATTGTTAAAATGTGATAAAAAATGGAATGACAAATGAAATTTGAGTTTTTGTTAATATATCCTCGAAAATAGGAAATCTGAGAATCAGGGACGATCGGGTGCAAGGGAAGGCCAAGCGTAGCATGTCGTTACATGTTCGGCGTGTCAACGAGGGCTCACGTAAAAGGTCGTTCGCGTGTTTTGGCCAGAATTTTTATGCACTTTCACTTTCAATGTTTCCCCTTTTCCAACCTTTTTTTTGCCCTTATAGTAATAAAAATATAGAAAGTTTTTAGGCAAAATCTGCGCTTAAATTTGAGTTTTTTTAATTATCACATGATATTGGCTTTCTTTTGTTCTTTGTTGATTACGCGCGTACACGCCGACTGACTTCGTGGAGATCTCGGGCGCCTTACATTCGGGTGTGTCATGGTCTTTATTGTGCGCGCTTTGGCTCCTTGAATTGAAGCGTAATACAGCATTTTACGATTGTCGTTTCTGGAAAAGCCGAGGGCTTGCTCTTATACATTACGGAGGGAGCTCGTGACGATTCTCGTGAATATTTCCCTGGCCGGTATGTGAGTTGTAGTGTCCCTGGTCCCCCGCATGCTACATTTTACTCTCTGTGTAGATGTATGAAGGGGCTCACAATAACAACCAAGCTAACAAAATTTATATAGAGAAATGAGTACTTATTTTAAATGACGAGAGTTGTGATTGAAATCAAATGATATTAGAGTGAATATATCTCATCTCATAAATACAATTAAATATTCTCAACAAGTCAAGAATTGATTACATGAAAAAATAAATAAAAAAATAAAAAAAAAAGGTTGTCTGAATGTTGTGAATATCTTTTTGAAATAAGTTAAAAAGAATGAGTTTATCTTTTCGTAATGAGTCGAAAAGATTTTGAGTTTATCTTTTTGAAATGAGTCAAAAGGATCATGAGTTAAAAAAAAGGGAGGGAGTCAAAAGTGATCGTTGTACCACAACATACTGAGATGAGACAAATTTAGTAAGTCAGTTAAATGAAAAATATAAACATACGAGGTGTGATCAAAAAGTAAGGTGAATTTTGAAATTTAGCGGGCTACGTCCGTTCGATCTTCGACTTTTTTATTTGGTTATGTCGGTACACTCGTCTAGAACATACGTTCCAAATTTCAGCTTTGTAGTATGTTTGGTTTGTTTGTGAGAGGCATCAAGGTTAGAAGTGTTTTACGTGCTCCACGATTTGCTGCTGTCTAAAAACATGGATCAAAGAGTTTGCATTAAATTTTGTGTGAAAAATGGAATCAAATGTTCCAAAACACTTGAAATGCTGAAAATGGCATACGGTGAGTCTACTTTAAGCCAAAAAAAATGTTTAAAAGTGGTATAAACTCTTCCAAGAAGGCCGAGAAGACACCGACGACGAACCTCGTTCTGGACGCCCCAGCACATCAACAACTGATGAGAATGTTGAAGAAGTGAAGAAAATAGTGTTGGGAAATCGTCGAATCACCATTAGAGAAATTGCTGATGATATTGGCATCTCATTTGGTTCGTGCCAATCAATTTTGACGAGTGTTTTAGACATGAGACGTGTGTCAGCGAAGTTTGTTCCGAAATTGCTCAATTTCGACCAAAAGAAACGTCGCATGAGCATCGCCCAAGAGCTACTAAATGACGTCAACGATGATCCAGATTTACTTAACATGGTTATAACAGGTGACAAAATATGGGTATACGTTTATGACGTCGAGACTAAGACTCAATCGTCCCAGTGGAGGCATTCTGGATCACCAAAACCAAAAAAAGCACTCCAAGTTCGATCAAATGTAAAGGTTTTGCTTACAGTTTTCTTTGACTGCAGGGGCGTGGTGCATCATGAGTTCTTGCCACAGGGTAGAACAGTAAATAAGGAATATTACCTGCAAGTTATGCGCAATTTGCGCGAAGCATTCCGCCAGAAACGTCCGAATTTGTGGAAAAATAAAATTGGCTTTTGCACCATGATAACACCCCTGCTCACACATCGTTGCTTGTGCGCGAATTTTTGGCTAAAACCAACACAGTAACGATGCCACAGGCACCGTATTCCTCAGATCTGGCCCCCTGTGACTTCTTCTTGTTCCCAAAACTGAAGAGGCCCATGAAAGGACGGCGTTTTGCCACGATTGAGGAGATAAAGACGGCATCGAAGGATGAACTGAACAAGATCACAAAAAATGATTTTTTGAAATGCTTTGAGGATTGGAAAAAGCGTTGGCACAAGTGCATTATATTCGAGGGGGATTACTTTGAAGCAGATAAAATAAAAATTGATGAATAAATAAAAATTTTTTGAGAAAAATAAAAATTCATCTTACTTTTTGATCATACCTCGTATATCTTGCTCATAACAATTTTTTAAATCTTGATATAAAATTGAATTTGAGATTTACTATTTGTAGTTCTGGGGTCATTGTTCAGGTGGAACTAAAAATTTAGTGAAGTTTAAGCACTGACTAGAGAGATTAGATAACTCTATTCGTGACTCATACATGTGCTTGCACAGCCCAAAACCGACTGACTTTCACGGTAACTCGTGGAGTCGACCATCGGCGAGAGGTGTGCATGTATGATGGGTACGGTGAAAGAATTGAAACAATCTATTTCGATTGTTTTAATTCAGAAGCACGAAATATTACTCTATTAGTTAAGAGGAGTATCACCTGGTATCTATTGAGTATAGATTACAATATAAAAATTAAAAGAGAGTACCAAAATTCTGAGGAATTTGTACATAAAATGAGAAAACTTAGAGATTTTTTTTTGGTTTGAATGGAATATCTATCTTGAGTTGAAAGTATAGCGATAAATATAAATCGACCATAATGATGATCAATAAAAAAAAAATATATATACTAATTTGAAAATGTTTCTTAATCCTGGAACAGATGACTAATAACAATGATGAGGATGCTATCAGGCAACAATATGAGGAGTATATGCGAATGAGGAATGGTGTAGCGATCCATACTACTTGGAATACCCAATGTAAGAATAAAGTTTTATTAGGAAGAGTGAGGAAGTTAGATCTGACATTTTCTTTGAGTTGAGTAGAGTTAATAAGCCCAGGTAATAATTGAATATTTTATTTCAAAACTTCAATCGCAACGAGTGGGACCAACGCGTAGAATTCGTTGAATATTTTGAGTAATTCCAGTACTGTGACCAGAAACATATCTGCCTAAGACAAAATAGAATAATTACAATGGGCTATAGCCAACGCTCATGATATTGCTAGGAGCATTCAAATAAATAATCTAGATGAACAATCAATGAGTATTATGGAGGATGCTGTTGATAAATTAACATTCATCTAAAAAATTAGCTTGGAGTTTGAGAAACCGAGACTGAAAGCTTTAGAATCGGAGCAGAGAGTAAACCCAATTGCTGAAATAAAATTAAATACAAAGAATACCATGTGGAGACCGAAAATACAGAGAACATATAAACTGACTTCGAAAACAAGTTTTGAAGTTTGGTTAGATTGTTTAAAAACTGAATTGACCAACTGTACGTTCCTGGATCTAGTTAATCCTAATGTACGTAAACGAACTAATTAGTCAGAAAATGATATAATATTGAGAAAGAATACTGTCAAAAATATTATCATTAATCATATTGTCGAAGAATATCACTAGAAAATCCTAGGCATGACAGAGCTAATGGAGATATTAAACAAACTGAGGGACAGCAGAAAAGGTGAGGTCAGCTCAACTCCAACCTCCATAAGAACCAAGCTTTACAATTTAAGGATGAACGCAGATGAAAGGGTTCATACGTTCTGCAAAAGATTTGACCAAATCATTCAAGAACATGCATTAAATGATGATCCAGTAAAATTAACAGCTCAAGAAAAGCGTCTTATTTTAGGCCATAATTGGAGTGATGCTTGAAATAAGACGAACAGACTCAGCTGTTATTACAACAACAAGAAATGAAATGAATACGGATGCTTTAAGAAGAGCTATGCGTCATATCCAAGAAGACAATGATACTGAGTCTAGAACGAAGAAAAACAAAGAACCAAGAGCGTCAAGAGCAGTATCTCAGAAATCTAGAAGCAGCTTTGGGTGCTATAGATGGAATAAGAGTGGACATTGGCAGCAACAATGTCCTTTAAAGGATACCGAATACTGGTTCTGCAATAACTGCCAAAAAATAACAGATCATAAGGAAAGCTAATGTTCTGTCGACCGTCAACCTCAAAGACCAATTAAGCGAATCTTCAATAATGAGAACGAGGTATATGGCACGTATGGTCCACCTAACAAAAAGAGTTTTACGCCTATGCAAGGCTTAAGAAGCAGAAACTCTGTAAGCAATCGAGGCAATCAAGCAAGAGGCAGAGGAATATCAAGAGGCGGTGGTAGAGGCAGCAACAGAGGAAACAATAGAGGCAGAGGTAACAGGAGAGGTTCGAGGAACCACTCAACTGTTAGATAAGCTGAGTACTACGAGGATCAGTTCCAATCAATCGATCAAGATGAGTATTTGGACGAGGAAGAGTAGGAGGAGCACGATGAAAGTCAAGATAACAAATTCATTACTAATACTAATCCCAATAAGAAGAGGCATATTGAGTTTATAGCAGATTCAGGAGCGACCAAACAAATTGTTAATAAAAGTTTTATACTAACCAATTTTTAAGTATCTGAAAATGGAGTAATTAAAAGCTCAAACAAAAATGACTTTGCTGACATAGTAATTGATGGTAGAGACAATCTTTTGATAAAAAATGATAAATGAAATGGGAGTCATATAAAATTAACAAATGTTATAGCAGCAAAAGATGTTTCTGAAAATCTACTATTTTTACGAAAACTAGCAGATGCGGGATTTAGTATTTACCTTGACGATAAAATATTCAGAGTTTACAATGAAAATAATGATAAGACAATTTTTGAAGGAGTTTATGAAAAATCAAACTGGGTTGTCAAATTTGAAGCTAAAAAGTCGAATAGTAAAAGTGATCAAATCTTACATGAGTATGACAATTAAAGTTGCGTTGCGTATATAGCAATAGAAAACGAGTCTTCAAAACAATCGCAGACTGATGAAAGAGCAAAACGATGTTCAGATTCGGGAGGGAGAAAATCCAAAACACGTCCATACAAAACCAGAAGAATTTGCGATTAGGAGAGAGAAACTTGAAAAGTTCATTGAAACAAATAATATAGAACGAACACCAGAAGAGAGGAGCGGTGACTTTGTAACTCGTAGTTACAAAACACTGAACATAGACGAATTAAATAAAGCAGAAAATTTAAAAGAAATACTCGAGAGTTTACCAGCAAATTAGATTTCTGAGATTAAATCGAGCGAAGGTTTACTGTGGCATATGAGATTAGGTTACGCTTCGTTAACGTACCTGAAGATGCTGCAGAAAAAAACAAAGTTCTGTAAAATATTAAATTCGAAGATTCAATCAAAGAATGTGAAGTATGCATACTGACAAAGATGGAAAAGCTCCCATTTAAACAGAAAAGACAAAGAGCTGAAAGACCATTTCAATTACTTCACACAGATATTATGGGACCAATTAAACCGATTTCATGGCCTGGGCAAAAGATAAATATAATAACATTTGTAGATGATTATTCATGTTATGCCCAAACATTCTGTCTGAAGTCAAAAGACGAAGTACGAGTAGGTCACGCTTTCAAGAGCCTTTTAGTCTACAAGAAATATGTTAGGTACAAATGAAAAAGTTTGCAACGTCAGATCAGATAGAGGCACAGAATACACCGGTGGACAGTTCACTGAAATAATGAAAAATGAAGGAATAGAGTCCGACAGTGGTCATCTTACACACCATAATTGAATGGAATTGCTGAAAGGTTTAACAAAACCATTCAGAGAACGATCAGAGCACGGATATGTGATTCTGGATTACCGACCAATTTTTGGGAACTTCCAACTTATGCAGCAGTTTATTATTACAACAACACACCTCACAAGTCTGTCAAATATGAAATTTCATTTGTGAAATTCTCATCAACAGCTAGAAGCCATTTAGAATACATAAGGTTTGGCAGTATAGCGTTTGTCAAACTACCAGTAACCGATACATAATTCAATAATATGTCTATAAAAACAGTAATAGTAAGCCACACAAATACTGGATATATCTTATGACATCCTGACTCCAGGAAATTTATAGAATCTAGACAAGTGAGTTTCGTTGAGAGATTGGTATACAAAAACTTATACCAGAAAAATCAAAATATGAACCAAACAAACGACAAACAATTACAGAATAACTGTGAGACAGATGAGCCAATTGTCTTCGAAACATCCGAAGAAAAAGAAGCAGAAAAACTTAATAATATCGAAAAAGCTAACAATCAAGAAAATCCAGGTACAGACATATCTAAATCAACTCTAAGAAAGAGAGGGAGACCCAGAAAAGAAACTCTGGAGACAAATAACAAAATAATGAAGAAGGATCCAAAAACGAACAAAAAGACAAATATGAAGGGCCTGTCACAAGAAGCAAAACACAAAAATTCACGATATCAGTTTTGCAAACATATGCACCAGTTTCACGACTATCATTGATACGAGTACGAACAGCTATTTCCATAGCCAACAAAGAAGATTTAGAAATGCGTCAGATGGACGTCAAATAGGCACTTCTAAATGGAGAATTACAAAAGTAGGTTTACATGGAAATTCCTGATGGCTTTGAAACTCAAGAAGGAACAAAACTTAAGGTGTGTAAAATAAAGAAGTCTCACTATGGTTTGAAAGTAAGCCCAAAGAAATGGAAACTTAAAAGCTTTCTAGGAATGAGTATTCAAAGAAACAAAGAAGAAAAGAGCATTATAATAGATCAAGCAGATAGTATTTTCCGGTGTATAAGACGCACCCCAAAATTTGAAGACACATTTTGAGAAAAATGAAAATTTTGATAAAAATATAGTCTTGAGGAAACAAATTCATTTAATTGTAATAAAGTACGTTTTTTTTGTAAATTAAAGTTAATTACGGGATGATAAAAAAATATTGATATCTGTTAGCCGACGATGATTAGATACATTGCCGTTGCCTATCTCTTACCACGGGGAGGTAGACAACCGAAAGAGACATTTTCTTTTTTTTTTGTTTTTGGTTGTTTTTTTATTTTTTCTTTTGTTGTTTTTTGTTGTTTTTTAAAGTTTTTTTTGCATTTTTTAAATATTTTTCGTTGTTTTTTTGTATTTATTTTTGTTTGTTATGTTCTGTTTTATTTATTTTTTTTGTTTTTTTTTTAAGTTTTTTGTATTTTGTTGTTAATTTTTTTAGTTTTCTTTTTGTATTTAAAAATTTTTTTTGTTTTTAGTTGTTTTTTTTTTGTTTTTTTTTTTAATTTTTTATTGTTTTTTTTTAAGTTTTTCTGTGTTTTCTTTTTTATTTTTTGCCTTATTCAAATTTATAAATTTTCGCTCTCTAAATCGGTACTTGTGTCGCAGTCGAATTCGCTGTTGGAGTCATTTGATTAAATTATTTATTCGGAATTATCTTCAGCTGAAGAGACTTCATCTTCATGTATATCTGATTCATAAAGAAGATGATCTTGGAAACTATCTACAGCATTACTGACACCACATTTCAAAAAAGATTTTTTAACCATTTTCGCATCGACTTTGGACCATGATTCTTTGACCCATTCACAAACTTGAGTGATAGTGGGTCGTTGAAGAGCTCCTAACGGAGTGAACTTATGCACATTTGAGTCCATCATCCAGTCGTTCCACTTTTCTCTCATAAAAACTTTAAACGGTTTATTTAATGAAACATCGAGTGGTTGAAGTATTGAAGTGAATCCACCAGGTATGATTACCAATTGTGTAGAATTTTGATGAAATTTTTGTCTTACAGAATCTAACAAATGAGACCGAAATTGATCAAGAACCAGAAGTGCTTTTTTCTTCAAGAAGCTGCCTTGTCTTCTACACAAGACTTTATCAATCCAAATTTTCATACCACCTTCATCCATCCATCCTTTTGGGTGTACATGCACTATTACACCTGTCGGTATTTTATCCTTAGGCATAGTTTTACGTTTAAAAATGATCATTGGAAGTAGCTTTCCACCATCAGCACAGCAAGCAAGAACCACGGTGTAGTGGGATTTTTCATGACCACTTGTCTTTATCATAATCGTTTTTAGTCCTTTTTTCGAAACACTTCTATTTGACGGAACATCGAAGGTCATAGGTGTTTCGTCCATATTTGCTATCTGTCCGATTTCAAAATTCATTGCTTGTCTACGGTGAACTATATACCGGTGAAAAGAGAGAATTTTATTTTCGTACTATTTTGGCATTTTTTAACAAATTTTTGTTTTCACTCGCATAGCTAAACCATTGCGTTTCATGAAGCGGTGACACCATGACGGACCTCCATTAAAATCATTTATTTGACTTTTTAAAGCTACTTTTTGTGCATGTATGCGTATCATTTTTGTTGAAACAGCTAAGCCTTTGGAACGATTATTTTCAATTCATTGTTTAACTTCATCCTTTAAAATAGGCCACTTTGCTTTTTTACCATGTTGTGCACGCATTGATTTATGCATTTTTATCAAATTACTCTTCTGAGAACACCAAAGCCTTATAGTATTTTCCGTCGGTGATGGGCCGAAATGACGTTCGGCAGTTCTATTGCCATGTTCTTCAGCAAATTTGATCACCTTCAATTTGTAGCCCGCTGTGTACGATTTTTGTTTGTTAGCTTCGCTCATATTAGAATTCAAGTCAGTCTCTTACTTCAAAAAATACTTTCAAAATTATAATAAAATAAACGATGCAACAAAAATATCGTTTTTATAAAAAATCTCGTATTAATTATCTAGTATATTATGCGACATTTTTTTATCTCAAGTGGCATATAGGTACTATCGTAGGTATTTTTTATCAACCTCAGACATAAAGTACGTTTACTATACACTGCCCGTCAATCACTTTTGCCATGCTTACCTCAAAATTAGGCAAACTTGAAAGTTTTGTATCTCGGTCGGAAATCATCGTATCACAAAAAACCGCAGGGCATTTTAAAGGTAATTGCAAAATCTTCTATTTAAGACGTGCAGACACTTAAAAATGGAAATATGTGTTTTTTACAGTAAAAAAACTGATTAAAAAAATGTCAATTTTTTTATATATTTATATAATAATCAATTGTTTATTTATATAATAATTAATATTTTCTGTTAAATATAATTTGAAAAAATAATAAAAATAAAAAAGAATTTATTTATACTACTCATTTTGTGATTTACTACGCCCCTATACATTTTAAAACTAAGCGTAAAAAAGAAGTTAAATTCCTTTCTTTTTTTAATGCGCTAAAACACCGAAAAAAAATTTTTTCTCTATTTCTTTATTCTGACTTTATTTTCTTATTCTTGGACACAAAATGAAACTTTTTTCTCTTTGGAATTTTTTTCCAAAACGTACGCAAGTCGAAGTAATTGAAGATTGGAAAAAAAGTTTGCTTTTTACAAAAAACGCCGTAACTCGGTTAAAAAACATCGGATAGAACCCCGCGGAAGCTCATTTTAAAGGGAAAGACATTACCCTCCGAACCCCTCAGGTCGATTTGCCCTCCACCGTCTGGTTCTAAATTGGCATTGATTTAAGTCGAGGTTAAAAAAATTGAAATTTTTTTAATTAGTTTTTTTACTGTAAAAAACACATATTTTCATTTTTAAGTCTCTGCACGTCTTAAATGAAAGCTTTTGCAATTACATTTAAAATGCCCTGCGGTTTTTTGTGATACGATGATTTCCGACCGAGATACAAAACTTTCAAGTTTGCCTAATTTTGAGGTAAGCATGGCAAAAGTGATTGACGGGCAGTGTATATTATTAAAATAATAAAAAACTTACCTATACTCTTTGTCATCTGCTAGTTTTGAAAGATATTCATAAGTAGTGAGGATTGCCTAATTGCTACTATTCAGGCACACGTTTTAGTTAGGTTAGTTAGTTTGGGGTTTGTAGGTTTGAAGTATCTTACATTCGGTGTATAAGACGTAGGCTGATTTTGGAGTTAGCTTTGACGGTGAAAAGGTGCGTCTTATACACCGTACAATACGGTATACCGAAAAGGTACTAGAAAAGTTCAGCATGGCTGCCTGTAAACCTCAAAATACACCTATAGTCACGAGATAAGTAGATCACAGAAACAAAAAGGTTGAAATAAAAACAAATGATGAAACAACCGAAACCAAACAAGTCCCCTACAGAGAAGCTATTGGAAGTCTGATATACCTAGCTAATGCCACAAGACCAGACATAGTCTTTGCTGTCAATTATCTTGCGAGAAAACAATTGGATCCAACAGAGAGCAACTGGAGCAATGTAAAAAGGATCTTTAGATATTTGACAGGTACCACAAATCTTGGCCTGAAATACTTATCTAGTTCAGAGACTCTGGAGGTGTTGACAGATGTAAGCTTCAGGGATTTCTAAGATTCAACATCTACAGGTGGACTGTTTGGAGATGTAACAGCTTGAAGAAGCCATAAACAGTAATACGTGACATCTATTTGCCAAGCAGAATATCTGACTATGGGTGATGCATGCCAAGAATTGATATCCTTGGATAAGTCAGTTAGATATATACTTGGAAAAACCCTATACCCTGTAAGCATATGGTGTGATAACAGGTGAGCTAGAGATTGTACTGAAATGGACGGCAGCCATAAGCTTAAAATGTTTGATCAGAATATGGATGACATAGAGAAACATTTAGCATCCAGAGAATAAACAAGGCATAGAAAACATATGGCTGACACTCATGGAGATTATAAAACAATGTGTGGATGAGAAGAAGGTCAAGGTATTTTGGATACCGACTGCGGAAAACTTGGCCGACGTCATGATTAAGTTTCTATCCCATAAAACTCACGTTTACATAAGAAATAAAATTACTAACATGTTACTTTAACGAAAATTACATGATGTAAAATTATGTTATAAATGATAATGTAATATTTTTGTTGTATGCTTTCAAAATAACAGTTTCAGATTGCCAGGGCAAAGAAAAGAGGATTATAGTAGAGTTTTGAACTAGTTCTTACAATGGCCTTTAGAAATAATTTTAACTTAAACAAATTTGATTGCTTTCATCTTTTATTTTATTTAACGTACAATTTTTTAATTTGTTAAAGGGAGGGAGTGTAAAGAATATAGTTTTGCCGATTTAAATGAGTAATGGCGCTACAGTCTGTTGGGCCTTTCTCCCAATACTACTATAGTGCTATAGTTCATGCTTAGACGCGTGAGCCTTCAGCAAGTGCGCACATTTTATTTTAAATCTCTCGAGTCGAGCTATAAGCGAGAGCCCTTACAAGCATTGAGTATTAACAGGAATTTTTGTATTATTTTTACGAATTCAGCACATCAAACTAGATACGAAAACCGTCTAAAAACTTGACTTATAGTAGGAATAAAATTTCATCTTCAAATGGTGATTATCAAGGCCAAGGGTGTCTGCAATCATTTCGTTATTATTTTTTTTTCATATTCAACGCGTGAAATTACATAAAATATCCTTTCAAATCTTCATAACAAAGAGACGAATTTTTTTACATTGTACTTTACGTTGCCTGCGGGGCTGGTCGATATATGGATCAACAGTTAGGTCAGCGACTCTATCTGAGATATCCGGTGATATTATGTATACATTTTACATATTCTGAGAAGTTAATTTGTACTGAAATTCCCTGCAGCCTAAAGGTTAACATAAAATCTATTAATGCTATATCTTCAAACCCTATTTCCATAAACCTCCGATTCGAATGATCTTTGAACATAACATATTTTAATATTATAAGCTCAAGTACTTATCTAATATAATATAATAACAGACACTGATCAGGTTTCAGAAAAAATTAATTGAAGGGATATTAGTTTTGTATAATTACATGTAATGAATTCAAATTATTTTCTGCAAATTTGGCAAGCCGACGATTGTACACATAACTATTTTACAGGTGATATATTGTGCATGATATAGTATGCGTATGTATCACTTTTCACGTGTGTTACTGTGCACAACAGTATATGTATAAAATAGTGACATACGAGGTGTGTTCAAAAAGTAAGGTGACTTTGTATTTTTAAGAAAAAATATTTAATTATTTACCAATATTTATGTTGTCCCCTTCAAAGTAATCCCCCTCAGATACAATACACTTATGCCAACGGTTTTTCCAATCTTCAAAGCACTTCTCATAAGCACTTTTCGGTATAGCCTTGAGATCTTCCAGCGATGCAGTCTTTATCTCTTCAATCGTTGCAAATCTCCGTCCTTTCATAGGTCTCTTTAGTTTTGGGAACAAGAAAAAGTCACATGGGGCCAAATCCGGTGAATATGGTGGCTGAGGCATGATTGTGGTGTTGTTTTTGACCAAAAAATCTCTTACAAGCAAAGATGAGTGAGCAGGGGCATTATCGTGATGCAAAAGCCATGAATTGTTTTTCCACAATTTTGGGCGTTTTCTTCGTATTCCTTCTCGCAAACGGCGCATAACTTCAAGATAATACTGTTTATTGACCGTACGTCCATATGGTAAGAACTCCTGATGCACCACGCCATGATAATCGAAGAAAACAGTGAGCAAAACTTTGACATTTGAACGAACTTGGCGTGCTTTTTTCGGTCTTGACTCATCTGGGCTCTTCCATTGGGACGAATGGACTTTGGTTTCGATATCATAACCATATACCCATGATTCGTCACCAGTTATGACCTTTTTGAGTAAATCTGGGTCGTCGTTGACGTCATTCAACAGTTCTTGAGCAATGCTCATGCGACGGTTCTTTTGGTCAAAATTTAGCAATTTCGGAACAAACTTCGCTGACACACGTCTCATGCCCAAAACGTTCGAAAAAATTTCATGGCACGAGCCAAGCGATATACCAACATCCTCAGCAACTTCTCTGATAGTGATTCGACGATTTTCCAGAAAAATTTTCTTCACTGCTTGAACGTTTTCATCAGTTGTTGACGTGCTTGGGTGTCCACAGCGAGGCTCGTCATTGGCATCTTCCCGGCCATCTTGGAAGAGTTTGTACCACTTGTAAACACTTTATTTACTCAGAACAGTTTCACCGTATGCCACCGTCAACATTTCAAGTGTTTCGGAGCATTTTATTTTATTTTTTACACAAAATTTGATGCAAATCCTTTGATCCATATTTTTCGATAGCAAGAAATCACCGAGCACGCAAAACACTTATAACCTTTACGCCTCTCACAACCAAACAAAAAATGCTATACACTTGAAACTTGGTACAGATGTTCGGGAAGAGTGTACCAACATAACAAAATAAAAAAATCGATAATCGAAAGTACGTTGCCCGTGAAATTTGAAAAGTCACCTTACTTTTTGAACACACCTCGTACATAATCATCGGCTCGCCCCAAATTTGAATAAAAGTGTTTAATATTCCGACTTCAGATTTGTAATCAGCGACCCAAAGAATCCCCGAAAACTAATTATCAAATTAATTCATCTAACAGAAAATTATATGTATCTAAGGGACAGTAAAATATATAATACGAGTAGTTTCAATCCATAAATAAAACATTCCGCGGATACAAAAAAAATAGACGGGTCGAATATTTGCGACTTGGGGAACAACACCTAGGTAGGCTTACTTGTTAGTCATAATGTAACGGAGAACTGCCCCGTTAACATAAAAATAAATTGTTAATCAATGATGATATGCGGATAATGCAGGTAAAGAATCCGGGCTCGGTTAGGCAGGAATAGCTCGGCTCGTCAGGTGTTGTCAGGGCGTCGTGGCTTCAATATCAGGTCGCGGCGCTAGACCCGCACGCCTAAACGTAAAATTAAAAGGTCGAGGAGATAGGCGGAAGGACGGAATAAAGCAAACGCGCGTTAAGAAAACAAGCGTATTATTTATTAGGACAACGGATAAATAATAACAAAAATAATATAACAGCGGCGAAGCAAAAGGAGAGAGAAAGAAAGCAAGAAGCTGAATTGAGAGAGAGAGAGTAAGATGCGCAGCAGTACTTACAAGTTGTTGACCCGTGAAGGTCGGCTCGCAGTAGGCGCTCGAATTACAAATAGCAGTTTATAATCTATACGCCCGAATAGGCTGGCGCCGATGGCAGGAGGCCGTCACTCACAAACTTCACACTCGCTCGATAATTCAGTTCGGTAGTTCTCTCACACTGCACACTTTAAATCACTCTGCCCAGGATTCACAAGCTCAAGGCACGAGTATCGTATCGACAGCTAAACACGTGCGCTCGCGTTCAAGAACAATTGCCGAATCTGCCGCGCTCAAAAAATCAAGCGCCCTCCTCGTGGTCCGCGCATTCGATAGTCGAACTGTCTCTCTCTCTCTCTCTCTCTCCGTCCGAATCTCTCTCTCTTACCTACCTTGCTTCAGCCCACTGAAATTAGAATGAAATGTACTCGTAATATACATTTGACTTATATTAATAAATTAAAATAAGGGAGTGAGAGACATAACGAGTATCATTCACACTCGTTATAATATTCTGATTGCTTATTTCGAAATTATATTAATTTACTACTAAGTAAAATTAGTAGATGTCATGGATGAAGATTGAAATTTAACCAAATGTACTAACATTTTTCCTCATAGTAAAATGTTATTTTTGAATATTCATGTATTGTGGATTTAAGAATAAAATGATTTTTCCATTTCAAGACAAAAGTAACTAACAATAATATTAATAATATAAACGTGTTCATAAATTCTTCTATAATATAGAAATGAAAAGTTAGCATCTATAATAACCATGGTAAAGGATACATACAGCACGTTCGGCATCCCACTCTGATGCAAAACGTACCATACCGACATCAGCACCTCGCATTTCAGCAAATTTTACTTCTCCAATATCTTGACACTTATCTCTTAGTACTTGCCACGTTGTATTGGGAGGTAACTTGAAATAATAAAATATAAATATTAAAAAAATTAATTACAAGAATAATTCAGTAAATATGAAAAGACTACAGATTAACATTATTTTATTAATAATTTATGTTCTAGTTGTGTAATATCTGCATCAATTAAAAAAAATATAGTTGTTAAAACTGTACATTTTTTAAAGTGATTATTAAATGTAGCCATCCACCATTATACGTGGAAGTTACAATGTATTCATAGCGTTAATAGAAAATTGTAAATGTTAGATTGAAAAATTTTACCAATAAGCATTAAATTTTAAACTACAAAGCACATATATCGTATAAACTAGGGGCCTCGCATTCCTGCGCGTTACTCCCGTCAACCCTCCAGAATCAAATAACAAAACAAGAAAAATAATAGCTTCCACAGTAGCAATTGAAATTATTTTGAAAATTAGAGGAATGAAATTAGCATTCAGAATGTTTGAGTCTTGCAATTGATAACAAAGTTTAAAAAATAGAAAGAAGAAATATTTTATTATGAATTATGTATTTTGAAAAAGCTACTATCAACTCAAGAACCCAAATAATCCGAATAGGTTCTCTATTTATTAAACAGAAACTGAGATTTTGATATGACACAGCGGTGGTGGCGAATTGAAATCATAGATTATCATAGTTTAATAGTTTATAAATTTCTTAAGGTTAATTAAGATTAAAGCTTTTTCGATATTAACATTAGGTTCTATGTAGGTGTTACTTATCACCTTTGAAGTTAACATTATAATGCGTCTAAAACTTGTAGAAAAACAAAGTTAAATGTGAATAGATTTAAAATTATTGTTTCTTTACATACACTTTTTAAAAAAATATCTAGAAAATATTAGAAAATAAAAATAAAAATTTAAGTGGTAAAAAGGGGAAAAAGGGACGAAAAAGGGGAAAAAAGGGTTGCGGATGAGGGATCAGAAAACTCTTCTTCATATATATATTGCAACGGTAGTCGATTTAATTAATCGAACCGTTCACGATTCTGCTTCTCGCACGTTATTTCTAACAATTGAGAGAGAGAGAGGGGGCGCGCGATCTTTTGAATGAGCAGCTACGCCTCAGCTGTGAACGCGAATTTACCACCGATTTGTGTCGCACTTTGTTTTCACCGAATAATTAGTTTTCTGGGACAATTTCGTGCGTGAGTGCAACGGTATTTTCGAGGTAAAAAGCAGCAGCAGTGCAGAAGAAGTATCGTAGCTAATTGGAGGCAGTACGAGGCAGCGTAGCTGATTAATCGAGGGGCAGCGGCAGTTGATAATTTTGCATCAACAATTACGGCTGATCACCGTAATTGCACCGCATGGTAGGTGCACCTTCCGTCATTATATGCGATACAAAATACATTCGGTATTTTGTCTAATCGTGTTAGCGTTATTTTTTGTATTCGCGTCGAGCGTTAGTTCGCGGTAGAATTCGAATCTACTCTCTCTCTCTCTTTCTCATTAAACATAGTTAATTGTAAAATCCTATTCGCGTGCGTTAGTCTTTCGGCCCTACAAAGACTATAGTGATTTTTATAAATTAAGGTTTGTTAAATTTATTCGCCGTTTTCGTCATTTAATTTTTCTAGTAGCTAAAGTAATTGAAAAAGGCTTAGGTTTTAATCTGATTACATCTAGGGGATTAAGAAGATTAGGAGTAAAGTCGCTCACACATAAAACTCATCGAGTATCACAAGACACGTGACTTAAGGTGAGTTCTACTCCGTTTGATAGAAGACAACTAGGATAAATCATCTGACATTAAGGCGAATACACGTACTATCATACGTGTTTAACGGAGCGGCGATTTGCTCTGCATCGTGGGAGTTTGTTCTTAAATAAATTTCCCATTTTTCAGATAACCTCCCCCGTTACATGGCGCCCAACTAGTATTAACACCCGTTTCGTGCGAATAGGATTGTGCGTCGAAGGTAATCGACGCACGACAGAGAGAGACGATTGCGCGAGCGTTTAGGAAGGTTTGTTTTTGAAATTAGAGTACTCTATGATACCGGCGCCTCATCCATGGGTTAATTAGGGTTGAGATTGGCATCGGAGATGCGACTCGGATTGAATGTGACCAGAGCGGGTGACGCAAGGCTCGCTGATGGGTGCCCATGCCCTATAATTGATCACGTGATGTTCCCCTTTAAAGTAGGAGGAGTCACGAACGAAATCAGAGTCACCATTATGCCACTGCTCACGGATGACTGCTACGTAGGCGCGAACTTTATAAGAGAGTTCCGCGCAGTTTTGGATCCCGACGAGGATGAGTTATGGCTTAAAGACGCCTAGGTGAAAGTACCAATGGAAGTGGCTGGAATTGATGGTACGGCATTTCTCGCACTGGTAGGACTGTGGGGGGCCACGGAGATACAGCTGGAGGAAATAGAAAACCTCGTATGGATTGATTCCTGACGGAGGTCAGGCTTTAAGCTGTGCCGTGGGGGTTGAGCACGAAATAAATGTTGGAAATGCTTGTCCCATCAAACAGAAATACTACCCAGTCTCTGATATAGTGCGAGAGGAAATGCACGCGCTGGTTAAAGATATGCTGGAAAAAGATGTAATCGAACCAGCGATCAGCGGATGGTCAAGTCCAATAGTAATGGTAAAGAAGGTTGATGGAAAATATAGGTTTTGCGTAAATTACCAAAAGGTAAATGCGATTACCAAACTGGATGCCTACCCTTTACCATATATAAACGACATTCTAAGACGGATAAGGGATGCAAAGTTCATATCTACTCTGGACTTGAGCAGTGCGTACCATCAAATTCCCCTAAAGGAAGAATCGCGTCCGATATCAGCGTTTACGGTACCTAGATTAGGGCACTTTCAATTCAAGAGAATGCCTTTCGGACAGTCATACGCAGGAGCGACATTCCAGAGGTTGATGGACAAGGTGATAAGCCCGGATATGGATCCATTCACTTTTGTTTACCTTGACGATGTAATTATGGTTTCGTCGTCCTTTGAGGAGCATAAACGGCACCTAGAAATGGTATTAAAGAGAACAGGTGCGGGCATAACCATAAATAAAGCCAAAAGTCACTTCTGCAAGACGGAAGTCGGGTACTTGGGAGTTCTTGTGAACCAGGATGGAGTAAGACCAGATCCAGAGAAAATACGACCGATATTGGAATATCCAACACCCGGGACTGACAAACAGGTGAAGCGATTCATGGGAATGACCTCGTGGTATAGACATTTTATACCCGACTTTGCCATGATCGCTGACCCTATAAACCGCCTGACAAAGAAGAATGTACGTTTCTCTTGAGAGGAGGATAAAGAGCGAGCTTTCACGAGGTTGCAGGAGGCGATGGCTTCCGCCCCAATACTGCAATCGTCCGATCCTAACGGTCAGTTTATACTGCAAACTGATGCCAGTGACAGTGGGATCGGGGCAGTCCTCAAGCAGGATGTCGATGGAGAAGAGCGTGTGATAGAATACGCCAGTCGATCACTCAACAGTGCTGATAGAAATTATACGGTCTCCGAAAAAGAGTGCTTGGCAGTGGTATGGGCTATTGGAAAGTTCCGGCCGTACATTGAAGAGCATCACTTCAGGGTCATCACGGATCATAATTGCCTGAAATGACTTCCCAATATGAGAAACCCCACGGGAAGACTGGCGCGATGGACGCTAGCATTGCAAGGCAATGTCTTCGATATAGAATATCGAAGGGGGGATCTCAATGTGGTGCCAGACGCCGGCCTGCAAATAGTCGGCAAATAGTCGGCCGGAGACCACTGACGCCTGGTATTTGTAACCATACCAGGAAGTATGCCAAGACCCACACTCTCACTCTACTTGGAAGGTAGTGGGAGGGAGGCTGTATCATTATAAGCCTAATGAGGACGGTGAAGGGTCCATCGACAACGACGAAGCGTGGAAGCTTGTGCGGTGCCTAGGGAGAAAAGGCACCAGGTGCTCCAGGAGGTCCATGATGCTCCTACAGCAGGACATCAAGGACGAGAGTGTACGTTCTCCAGGGCTAGGCGTTTGTACTACTGGCCTAAGATGTATGATCAGGGCAGGGAGTACGTAAAGAGTTGCCCGATATGTTAGCAATGCAAGGTGGAACAAAGAGCACCTTGCGGGCTGATGGGTCGTAGACAAGTGTCACGACCCTGGCAGGTGGTGGCCGGTAATATCACTTGTCCCTTTCCCAAAAGCTCTCGAGGTTTTGAGTACATCTTAATCTTTGTAGACTTGTTTACTCGCTGGGTAGAGTGCGTTGCAATACGCAAAGCCAATGGGAAGACAATCGCAAGGGAATTATACGAGAGGATTGTCACTAGGTTTGGCGCGCCAGAGGTATTCTTGTCGGATAATGGAACCGAATTCAAGAATCAGGAGGTCGATTTATACCTTCAGATGAACGGCATCCAGCGCGCCTTGACTCCCGTGTATCATCCCCAAGCGAATCCCACAGAGCGAGTAAACAGGACACTCAAAACCATGATCACATCTTACGTAAGCCGTGATCATAAGAGCTGCGATGAACACCTGTCAGAGTTCAACTTCGCTTTGAACTCGGCAACTCATAGCGCCACGGGATATAGTCCTGCGATGCTCATGTTTGGGCGTCAGCTGGTACCTCCTTTGACGTTCAGAAGAACCCAAGATCAGCAGGCCCTTGAATGTTCGGAGAGTCAAGCTGTGGTGGATTGGGCTGAACATATGGAGAAGCTCCCTAATTTATGGAAGATGGCCAACTCCAAGTCAAAGAAGGAAGTTGCGCGTCAGGCGGCTTATTATGACCGGAAGAGGCGCCAACCCGAGTTTAAGGTCGGAGATTGGGTTTGGAAGAGGAACAGGATTCTCTCTTCGGCTGCCCAAGGCATTTCAGCCAAATTGGCGCCGAAATATGCCGGTCCGTACGTGATTGAAGAGGTTTGTGGTTCCAACACGTACAGACTAGGCAATCAGCTGGAGATCCTGTCCGAGATCTTCCATGCCAAAGACCTTAAACCGTACTACGGTCCGGGTGAGGATAAGGAAAGCGAGGAAGTCATCGATCCTCGCGTGTCGCAAAAACAATCAGCCGTCGGAGGAGGCGAACGATTCCGCGAATGCGTGCGAAGATCCGGGAGGGAATTTACCATCGAGCAGATCGAATTAACAACCCCCACGGTCGTAGATAATAATCCGACCGAGACGTCGGATTTAGCGGTATCTGCCCCAACCAAGAGAGGTCGAGGTTGACCTCGAAAGGTCCCAGAGACGGTCACCGGTCTAGTAAGAGGCAACAACTCTCCCATGAAGGAAACAAGAGGGAGAGGTAGGCCTCGAAAGACCGTGCCCGTCGTGCAAAGGACGGTTGGGCCGATAAACCCGAACGGTAGCCGACGAGGGCCAGAACGTTCCCGCAAAGAATCGCGAGGGAACATATAACTCGGTGGGATGCGGCGTATATTAGGATTTTTCTTCGCGCAGGGAGTTTCATCCGAGATTTTTGTTTTGGATGTTTCAGATGTACTGGAGAATCGTCGTCGAAGAGGAGACCTTCGAGGTGGTCACGCAGATGCTATTAGATCTGCAACTGGGCCCTGATGCGACGCAGTTAATTGAAGATCTGCGGAACTTCGCCAGGGTCCAGTTGGAGGGGACCACCCGAAGGGAGCGCCACAATGCTTCGGTGGCAGACGTCCTCCGGGACTCATTGTGGGTCGCCCCGAAGAAGGCTTCCCGGTACGCTTCGTCACAGACGGAGGACCAGGACAGTGTCGAGCTTCCCAAGTCCACAGTGGACCAGGGGGTGCAGACCCTCAAGTCCGGCGTACCCCAGGCGTCGGACAGTGCGAGCCAGTACCCAGGACCCATGAAAACCTGCAGGAGCACCTGAGACGCTTCATGAGCCGCCAGGGCGCAGAAGAACTGCTCGGGGAGTGGGCAGGGATGGCTCAGCGTCAGAGGGCCTACGGAGAGGCCCTGCTGCGGGTGGACAAGGGACAGAAGTTCCCCACAGCGCTCCCGGCACCGGCTTAGGAAAAGAGAGCCCCGGGAGCTACTGACGCTGGACCAATGCTCACGGTCCATGTGGACGGGCGTGTGGCTCCTGATACCACATTCGTGGTCAGGTCATAGGATGGACGTGCGACCGCCACGGTGGGAGGCGTCACTATTACCGCCTCCCAAGGAGCCAACGTCCAGCAACCCCCTCTGACTGCTGAGCAGCCTACACAAGATCGGGAGGCTGCAAAATCTCGATCGAAGCTGAGGGGCTGCTACATCTGTGGGGAGCCTGGGGTGACCAACTCCCAGCGGTTCTCGAAGAAGGCTACATACTGGCGCTACCCGAAACATCGAGCGCCAGGTGTAGCCAAATGATGATGTAGGCCCTGGAGGGCAATAAAATTAGCCAAAATAAAGAAGGGAGTTTGTTATTTTGTCCCTTTCCTTCTTTAGTTTTTCAGGTTCCTGATGGCGGCGAATCGCGGGTATTCGTCCTGCCCGGGTAGTCAGGATTTGGAGGGGGCTGCAATGGTAGTCGATTTAATTAATCGAACCGTTCGCGATTCTGCTTCTCGCGCGTTAGTTCTAACAATAGAGAGAGAGGGGGGGGGGCGCGATCTTTTGAATGGGCAGTTACGCCTCAGCTGTGAACGCGAATTTACCACCGATTTGTGTCGTACTTTCTTTTCGCCGACTAATTAGTTTGCTGGGACAATTTCGTGCGTGAGTGCAACAGTATTCCGAGGTAAAAAGCAGCAGCAGTGCAGAAGAAGTATCATAGCTAATTGGAGACAGTCGAGGCAGCGCAGCTGATTAATCGAGGGGCAGCGGCAGTTGATAATTTTGCATCAACAATTACGGCTGATCACCGTAATTGCACCGCATGGTAGGTGCACCTTCCGCCATTATATGCGATACAAAATACATTCGGTATTTTGTCTAATCGTGTTAGCGTTATTTTTTGTATTCGCGTCGAGCGTTAGTTCGCGGTAGAATTCGAATCTACTCTCTCTCTCTCTTTCTCATCGAACATAGTTAATTGTAAAATCCTATTCGCGTGCGTTAGTCTTTCGGCCCTACAAAGACTGTAGTGATTTTTATAAATTAAGGTTTGTTAAATTTATTCGCCGTTTTCGTCATTTAATTTTTCTAGTAGCTAAAGTAATTGAAAAAGGCTTAGGTTTTAATCTGATTACATCTAGGGGATTAAGAAGATTAGGAGTAAAGTCGCTCACACATAAAACTCATCGAGTATCACAAGACACGTGACTTAAGGTGAGTTCTACTCCGTTTGATAGAAGACAACTAGGATAAATCATCTGACATTAAGGCGAATACACGTACTATCATACGTGTTTAGCGGAGCGGCGGTTTGCTCTGCATCATGGGAGTTTGTTCTTAAACAAATTTTCCATTTTTCAGATAACCTCTCCCGTTACAATATATATATATATATGACGTTTCACGTCAACCGGATCATTTTGCGACCATTTACGCAACCGATCAACCCATTAACAACCATAACCGTCAATTTTACATCATGATTTAGATGCGAAATTTCATGCATGTAATGGAGTCATATATGGGTCTCATACATGATTTCTTTGTATTTTTATCTGCAGAATCCGAATATGTGGTCAAAATTGAAAAATTTTGCCTTTAAAAAAATATATGCCTGTTTTTTTGCAAAAAAAAATTGGTCATTATAAAAGTTTAGGATTTTTTTTTCAGACATAAACTACGACGATATATGAAGTTGCGTTCAACCATTGGAGCACAAAATTGCTGAAGTTTAATGGGCAATTTTTGTAAGTATGATTTTTTTACAAAATGGCAGCTACAGGGCCAAAACCACATAAATCACCGTAAATGTTTACAATTTTTTTCCTCGAAAACTATTGACTTTAGTAAAAATTTTCAAAAATTAAAAATTTCTTAGAATTGATGAAAAAATACTAAAAAATTTTTCCAAAGTGATTTGAGAAAAATTGTTTAATTTTCAATTTTTCCAATTTGTGAAAAAAAAAAAAAATTTTTCCAAAAATTCTGAAAAAATTTTCTAGTATTCTTTGATCGATTCTAAGACATTTTTACTCATTACAAATTTTTATAAGAATTCATGGTTTTCGAAAAAAAAAAAAATTTTAAGCTTCACTTTTAGCACTAGTTAGAGATAACGTCGTGGACGTAGTAAAAATATATCTCCTTTGGGGTGCTCTCTTATAGTCAGTCTGCTTGCTTCTCACTAATCGGGGTGCTTTTCTATAGTGATTTCCCCTGCCTCTCACTAATCGGGGTGCTTTTTTATAGTGATTTCCCCTGCCTCTCACTTACTCAGATGTTTTCGTGATATGTTTTCATACATAGACTGCAAAAAAACAATTCGCTATCACAGAAAATATATGTTAATATTGGACAATTAGAACATTTTTCTTTGTTTTTCTCGTCTCGTTGAATGTTTTTTTTCGTTTTTGACTAGTGTTGCAAATGTAGCTTGTACTATTGACATTGCAAATTCTTTGGTCCTAACTTTTTGATGATTATTTCCAGCAGCATTGAATATTACAACAGAATTTGTAATAGCAGTCTGGATTAGTCTTATGAAAACTAACCAGGTCCATTTTTTTGATCGAATGCTTGGCAATAAATTGTTACAGTGCGCATCATGTACATCGACACCATCCATGAACTCGTTATAATGGTGAAATGCTTGCGGAATTGATGTCTCAATTCTTGCTTTTTGAATTGAACTATATCTTTTCAGTGACTGTAATGGTGTTACTCCTGCAGTTGTAGATAATATAGACACTAATTTTGAATCCATTACTGTAATGTAATTGATACCACTGTTTTGTTCATGCTTTACTGAATATGTTCCATGTAGAGCCTTTTTGTCAATAGCATTTTTCTCCTTTACATGATTCTCTTGAACAGTGCCACTAGACCTCAACGTTAGTCTCTTCAAGTGTACAATAAGATCTAAATTTTTTGTAAAATAATTGTCAAAATAAATGTAATACTGAGAAATTTTCCCAGGAGCTGTCATTTCATAAAAAGGTTTTAATAAATATCATACGACACGAGAACCCAATGCGTATGAAGCTAATTTATCTCCTACAGAGGAATTTTTTTTCCTTACATACACTGTAACGGAGAAGGTTATCTGAAAAATGGAAAATTTATTTAAGAACAAATTCCCACGATGCAGAGCAAACCGCCGCTCCATTAAACACGTATGATAGTACGTGTATTCGCCTTAACGTCAGATGATTTATCCTAGTTGTCTTCTATTAAACGGAGTTGAACTCACCTTAAGTCACGTGTCTTGTGACACTCGTTGAGTTTTAAGTGTAAGCGACTTTACTCCTAATCTTCTTAATCCCCTAGATGTAATTGGATTGAAACCTAAGCCTTTTTTCAATTACTTAAGCTACTAGGAAAATTGAATGACGAAAACGGCGAATAAATTTAACAGACTTTAATTATTAAAAATCACTACAGTCTTTGCAGGGCCGAAAGACTAACGCACGCGAATAGGATTTTACAATTAGTTATATTCGGTGAGAAAAAGAGAGAGAGAGTAGATTCGAATTATACCACGAACTAACGCTCGATGCGAATACAAAACATAACGCTAACACGATTAGACAAAATACCGAATGTATTTTGTATCGCATATAATGGCGGAAGGTGCACCTACCATGCGGTGCAATTACGGTGATCAGCCGTAATTGTTGTTACAAAAATATCAACTGCCGCTGCCCCTTGATTATCAGCTGTGCTGCCTTGTAGTGCCTCCAATTAGCTACAATCTGCTGCTTCTGCACTGCTACTTGATGCTGCTTTTTATCTTGAGAATACCGTTGCACTCACGCACGAAATTGTCCCAGAAAATTAATTATTCGGCGAAAATATAGTGCAATACAAATCGGCGGTAAATTCGCGTTCACAGCTGAGGCGTAACTGCCTATTCAAAAGATCGCGCGCCCTCTCTCTCTCTTAACTGTTAGAACTAACGCGCGAGAAGCAGAATCGCGAATGGTTCGATTAATTAAATCGACTACCGTTGCAGCACCTATAATGTATTGTTTCATTTCAATTCAAACAAAAGTATCAACAAATATTACTGGCTTACTTTTTTGTATTTCATCTATCACAGATTTAGACGATACATTTCGTCTGAAATTTCATTAGAATATTTCCTTTCACCATCTTTCCAAACATATTCGTGATCATTTTCGAGCTTAGTTTGATTTGCTTGATAATTTTTAAAATTTTTTTTATAAGTGATCGTCGGTAAATTTACGTCACAGTAAGTATCAAAATCAGAATCATCTGAAAATCCAGAATTATCTGCATTTGGTATCAAAACGTTTTCGTCCTCTGAAGAGTCTTCTTCAAAATCGGAAGGAACAGCCCGTTGAGTTTGTTTTCGTGACATTTAAAGGTTTATGAGGAAGAAGAGTTTTTTGGTCCCGCCATCGCTGAATCAGAATTCGCGGGTAGATTTTCAACATTCAAGATAGCGGACTTAGTATTGTAGCTGTTAAAGAAGTATGCGTGGCTATTAAAAGAATGATGCGTATATATAGGTGTAAACGAGGAGTCTCGTGTAAAAGGTTAGGCGTAGTGTGAGGTATCCAGGCTCACACTCGAGAGAGATTGGTAAGGTAGGAAGCGTTTCGTCCCGATGCTACCGGCTGGACTCGTCAGTGAGGCTTGACGGTCTCATACGCTCGAAGTGCTGCTCGTATCGCTATGCGGACTTATATATTCAGTGAGCGTATTTCTTGCCGCTCGTGGCTGGCCGATACCATCTAGATGTGGATGGTCAAATCATGAGACAACCATAGTATGACGGAAGACATTTCAAAAACTGTAATATTTCTGAAAAGAAAAAATACTGTGATTTATACGTAAAAAACCAAATATCAACGAATCTTGGTGATTCTTTGATTGGCTGTGTTGTTTTCTAATGAAAAATTGTAAAAGTTTGGAAAAAGTCTGCACATATCGTATAATCCTAAAACATTTTTAATTTTTTTATTTTGATACAATACAAATAATCAAAAAGAAAATTTGAAAGAAAATGTAAAATTCTCGGAATATCGGCAGTCACGTTGAATCTCCTAACTTGAAACTTGAAAATCTGACTATGCATTCGACTTCAGCGATGGTCGAAACCCTTCTACAGTGAAATCAGTTTTCCCATGATCTTTCTTTTCATTTATGACAATTCTTTTTAGGATAGTCGTATTTCTGACATATTACGTGCTCTTCTAACATCAACGTCTCTTCAGTAACAGTCCTTCTTAAGATAGTTATTGAGGATTTGTCAGGAGTGTATGAACTATCGGTGATGAATTTTTCAACAGCCCTTTTCAAGATAGTTGGCGAATCACTTATTGATATCACAGTTTCGACGGTCCTTTTTAAGATAGTCGTTCTTTTGGTATATTACGTTCTCTTATAATATTGGTATCTACTTAAGCACAATCCTTATCTTCAATATGAAAAATAAAAGTGTACATAAAAAAGACACGCAACGTTGCATGGGTGTATTATCCGTATAATATAAAATATAGTCCGGTAAAATATAGACAATTATATTCGTATCAACTTAAGGAACATTTCTAAAGATATATTGAAAGTTTTTCTAAACTTACATCCAAAGTCAAAATTATGTCAATATTGTAGAAAATTATTTTACGAATTAATGAAAAATGAGTCTCATAAGAGTAATGTTACTAATACATAAGCTATGGTGGTTCTAAAACACTTGAGAGCTCCCGATGACGCAATCCGTATTTTAGAACCGCCACAGAGTTTTCGCGAAGACAAATGCAGTTCCCTTATCCTAAAATTTCAGCACTGAAAAGCTAATATTTTAGACTGTATCAGCTATCTGATGTGCCTTTGAGAGAAATCTCGCCCCTATTTATAGAATGAATGTTCAAATTTATTATTTATTTATTATATTTTATATTTAATAAATAAATTTTAGCAATAAATTATAAATATTGTTAAAGTTTATTTATAAATAAATTATATAACGAATGTGAATATAGGACGTTAAATCGAATTTAATCAATACACTAGTTGATCAATTATTCTTAATGTATATTTATTTAAGATGAAAAAAAAATTTTGATTATAGTAATAGAGTATTAATTATATGAGGAATGGATAGGGTGAATAGATTGTTGAATTAAATCTTACATTATATGTTCAATAATTTTTATTAAAAAATAATATATATATAAATTGTAACGGGACTTTTGTTCGAGGTATTTCGAACAAAAGTTGAAACATAAATTAGGTGTTATTCGCGGACGAAAATTACATGTAGCGGGCATTGTCGCTATTCTGTGCAACACTATGCTCCTCAATAGGTGCATCCAGGGTCCAGCTACTTCAGGTTGCCTCCATCGTCGGGAGAGAAATAAACCCGCGGAGAATGTCGTGAGCTACGTGAAGATTAACCGGTGGATAACCGAGAGGGAACGAGGCGTGAATTAATAATGCGACTGACAATTATAAGAAGAGCGAGACTGGTTAGGTTAATAACTCGGCATGAATGTCAGGTAAACAGTGGTTTATATTGGTGAGAAGAAAATTAATACAAAACTAACATTGTAGAATGCAAACTCAGCGCAAATAGGACGACGCGCCTGCATCACGCAGACCTATACAACAAAAACAGTCGTAGACGTGCACTCAAAAGACATGAGTATAGCGCACGCGCCACGTGGGTAAACAGAATAAATGTATAGTCGGAGATCTACAAAGTGAGAATTAAAAATTGATACCCCTAGTGTTTGTTCCATGAGAGGAGGAGGCGATGTCATATCCTCCAAATGGCCTTTATTATCTGGAAAAGAAAGAAAAGTTAAATTTATATTATACATATATGTTTATATTATTCATATATATTAAATATGTACTTACTTTATCTAAAATAATCTGCAAGTGATAATAGTAGCATCAATACAAGCAGCAGCAATCCCAGTAGCAGACAACACAGCACATGGGAACATCAGTACAGCAGCAGCGAGCACAGCATAGCAGCAGGAAGCACGATTTATCTCTAACTTAACCATTTTATAATAAATTTATAAAAAAAGAAACCATCGCACACACGTGCACTACCGGGTTTTAAAAGCAGACGAAACTAAACATATATCTAATGATTGAGGATGACACTGTATACGAGCCGTAGCAAATGTTATAGACAGTTACCGTGGAAAGTTGAAAATCCGTTTGAATAGGCTTGTCAAAAATTTTTGTCAAGTTCCCTCACTAAAGGCGCGCGCGAAGAGCAGACACCCTCTCTTCCTCAGCTAATGAAGTTAAATACTCGTACGCTGATTGGGTCTTGAGAGTTTAAAAGCGATCGCAACGTAGTCAAAATTTTAGTTAGGTAGATGCAGCGGACGGAGATATACTCGTATACAGCAGGAACAGCGACAGCAGGGAGAAATGCAGCGGACGGAGACATATTTAGCGAGAACAGCTAGAGGCTAGCTGAGAAAATATAGATCATTTTAAATTCTTTTTTGAAAATTGGATTATTCCTATGAAACATCATTTCATTTTAAGCGCGCAATTTAAAATTCAATTTTTTGCGCGCGATTTGAAAATTTATTTTAGAGAATATGTTCGGTTTTGGAGTGCAATTTAAAATTTGATTTTGTTCATAGAGTTTTTTTATAGGCGCGCGATTTGAAAATTCATTTAGACAGTGTGTTAAAATTGTTTTTCTTCTTTTCTTGATGACAGCCCCAACCTCGCTGCCATCTGTGAGACACAATCATACATTTGCCTCCCCAATTAATTTTTTATTTATTATTATTTTTTTACAAAACATGTTAGTAGTCGGTTTCGTCGACTCCCTTGAAGTCAGTGCTAGGGGTATCGGTGCGGCGTTAGTCATGCAGAGGACAGTCATATTGACAACGGTTCCACTTTGTTTTTTTCTTCTCCTCCTCCTCTTTCTCCTCCTCCTTATTCAGCATCCATGTCAACAGTTTTTCAACATTCTATAATGCACACAACGGCAGAGTGCCGCATTTGCAGTTGTGATGATATACACAAAATGTCGTATCATCGTTAGAGAGACTGTTGAGAGATGGGTCCCATGTTAGTTCTCATGTCTACAACTGATTATAAGAAAAAAAACAACATTCCATTGATTAGTAAATTAATCGAACACCTTTGAAATTAAAATTACATACATTCCAGATGTTGCTCACCACGCAGATGTTGGCTCAACCAGTTTACTTTTTGCCCACCCTTGACGTACACCTTTTCGCAATACAGCAAATTTAATTACAGCACCATGATAAATTCCGTATATGGAATGTTTCCCGCTCATCAAGATATGCCGTGGTGCTTTCTTACAATCCACTTATTCGCGTTTTGAAAGAAAAGTAATAGCGTATTGAGTGGTTCAGGCGGTAAGAAATAGTACACCTTGGGAAGATAATGCGTTTAACGGGAACTAAAGCAAACTCCTTGAAGATAAATTCGCCTGCTGGACTTTGGAAACCCTGCATATCTATGATGTATCGCATTTTGAAAGTTTCAGTTCTGCTGATGCTACTATTACTACCGATGCTAGGAAGAAGGTTCTTTTCCAACTTGATCGAATATCAACCGTTAGCTCACTGCACATACGCTCACTCCTACTCAAGCGTACAGCGTCGTCACCGCTAGATCGCTGCGTAGACGCGAATTTTATGAATAAAAAGCTGAGCCGAAGCTCTCAGAATTCATCAGCTTAACGTCATTAAAAACAGCGCCAGGCTCAGCACCAGCACCACGTCCTGTGTTCGAGACACAAATCAAGCTAGTTCTCAACAGATACAGCTCTATCAAGGTAAGCACGGAGCTAACAGGGGAATTTATCATTCAGAAAAATGGCAAAGAAAGCACTATAGTGAAGTATTTTAGCACGAAATGGACTACCATCTATCAGACCAACGATATATCTGATTAGTTTAAAGTTAACATTAGACAAGTCATCATGAAAGAGATGGAAGAGTTTGAAGAAAAAGATGCTAGCTGGACTATGAAATCCATCTTAGGATTCACAGTCAACATTAACAAGATCAATCCTCTCAAGGGAAGCTCTTTTATCGCAGTTCCATCCTTTATTGCTGATAAGAGAGCCTGTGTTAACGTGTAAAACGAAGATGATCAGTGCTTCAAGTGGGCCATTTTCTCAATATTGTATCCAAAAGATATAAATCCACATCGAGTTTATAACTATTATCGTTATTCAAACGATCGTAAATTCAAAAACCTTAAATATCCCGTACAACCTAAGGATATTAAAAAGTTTGGAATAACCAGCAACACTTTCATCAAACTATACATACTCAAGAAGTATGGTTAACAATATGAAGTCTCACCATATCATCTATCCTCTCTGAAAAGAGACAATCTATAAACTTGCTGTTATACAAAATTTCTACATCGATGAGAGCCTTGAGAATCAACCAGACAATGACGATAGAGAATACGTTCCAAAATTTCATTACGTGTGGATTAAGAATATGTCTCGATTGATCCGCTGTCAAGTATCTACCCATGAGCATAAATGCTACGTCTGTAATCGTTGTATGCACTACTATTGGAGCAATGAAAAGTTGGAAGCTTACAGTTTAAGAATCATGATCGCAGTGAATTGGTACATTTGTTACGAGTATCTATGCTTGAAGAGTCTCTTGAAATCAGTGAAAGTTGATGAACGTATCGTTGAAGGTCATAAGGCATGCAGCATTGGTTTATACGTGAAATGCAGCTTTAACGACAACCGGTCCATTTACAAGACTTATAGGAAGGTGGCATATGAGGAATTATCTCCTGCAGAATGGCTTGTTCAGCAACTTTAGACTCTATCGATTGATTTAGAGGAGAGATACAAGAATCCTAAAGAAATGCAACTCTCGGATCAAGAGACATTTTTATTTTTTTCTGATTGAGACCTGTCACATTTGTCACAAAACATTCAAAGAGGATTAAAGGAAAGTCTGAGATCACTATCATCGTACAGGCCGGTTCTTCTACAAATTGATGATTAACGTAGTCTACGATAAGACGATGGAGTGTTAGAGGAAAAGGGTTGACATTAGACTCGTTAGTAAGTGGGAGGGACGATATGGTACTGAGGCTTGTATCGCTGCACCCAACTTCCACAGTAGCACGATCTTCGATGAGAACTTGGTTGGTGATTCAACTGTCATGCACGAGTATCTCCATCAGCAAACCTATATATGTCAAACTCTGCGTGTTGGACTTGACCAAGATTCTAGTCCACCGCAGCAAAATGTATATTATCAGCATAAATGTCAGGATTATATTAAGAAATCAAAGGGGATTAAGTCGCACACCGTAAAGAACAGCATTATCTTCGAGGATTGCCGACGCTGTTTGGAGGAGCAAGAAATAACCACGTACCGGTGCCTGGGCTTCTTTGCCTTGGACTCTCTGACAGAGGACCCAGGACTTGTTACCACGTTCGGTTCCGTTGGCTCCGTCTGTATCACCTCTGGTGAAGCGTAGAGCTCAACCGGTTCGCTAAGGAACTCCTGTGTCCTCTTTTTCTCGGTCAATCTTCCACGCGCCTGTTTCGCCTCAAAGGTGTCACAGCAACGTGGGCTATTGTATACCGAGACATTTAGTTGCCCGCAATTTCGACAAACCGGACGAGTGAGAGGCGAGGCCCTACACGTCGACCGTTGATGTGCTCCCTTTCGGCAATTAAAGCAGTGGAACCTAGGCACGTTAACTTCCGGATCCCACGGGACCGGTGCCAGCCCTCGCAGGAACGTTCCCCACACTAATATCTCTCCCGACCTATCTACCCAGATCCCTACTTTAGAAGAGGAGAAAACCAAGCTCGCCGTCTGAGGATGCGCAGCAGGCTCAACTCGTGGAGATACCGACAACTCAGGCACAGCTGGTTCATTCGTAGGTCCTGGTCCGTCATATTTCGGATCGAGTTTGGTGTTTTTACCCGCTGCCGTATTTGGAAACGTATGCACCTTGCGCCAAACCAAATCGCCTACCTGGAAAAGTGCGTGACGTCTACATTTATCGTAGTACCTCTTTTGCCTTTCCTGTGCTTCATCGATATGTCTAACTACTAAGTTGCGTAACGCATTCAAACGCAATAACCTATCTTCCCATGCCTTCGTATCTAACTTAAAAATCGGTGTTTTTACCTCAATCTCGCGCCTTAAACTCTTTACCGGGGCGGATCCCTACCAAAACTTAAAAACGCCGGCGATACCTTTGTAGACGCCTGAGTCGTAGTATTTATAGCATGACGAAATTCATACAAATACCTATCCCAGCTCCTGTGATCGACATCTACAAACATTGCTATCATCGTTTTCAAAGTACGATTAACACGCTCTACCAGGTCACTCTGCTGGTGAAACGCCAGGCAAAGCAAGTATTCAAACCGTACTCTTGTAACCTGTCCTGAAATACTTTGCTCTTGTACGTCTTCGCGTTATCGCTAATAATATACTCAGGAGTTTCCCACCTAAATAGAATTAACTCCCCGAGAGCGTTGGCAAGAACAGGATCGTCTGCCGACCGGAGCGGTTTTAATTCAACCCACTTAATAAATAAGTCTTGAAAAACCACTAGGCATTAGACCTATTCTAGCTACGGGGCAGCTCTACCACGTTAGTCGCTACCACTGCCCATGGCCTTTATACCATGCGTTTATTCATAAGTCCTAGAGGCGCTTGCTGAACCATCTTATATTTTTGACATTGAGGGCACTCATCTACGAACGTCTTCACGTCTTACCACACTCCCAGCTAGTAATATTTACGAGTTATTCGATTGTAAGTCTTTTCCCGGTCAAAATGTCCGGAGAACGGTTCGCAATGAGCATCTCTCAACACTATTTTTCAAACTCTTCAAGCTTGTCTTCAAATTCTCGCGAAAGTGCGTCCGGCATATGATGCAGCGCTCCCTTTCTATGAACGATTTCACAGTCTAGCTGCTGAAACTCTAGCACCCACCTTTCCAAACGACCTATCAATTCTCGTTTATTTAGAATCCTAGTGAGGGCGCTATGATTCGTAATGATAACAAAACCTATAACCGCCGTCTTGTTTACGCACTATCACCGGCGCGTTACACCATTGACTGTTCGATGGCCTAATTATTTTGGGCTTCCATAGCGGCATGGTTTCTCCCTGCATGAATGCTAATATTGGAGGTGACATTCGGCTCAGCGGCGTCTTTATTGGGCGCGCATCACCTTCGTCTATGATGTACTCGATAACCTTCGTAACCGCTGGCGATTCACCAGGCTCAGGGACAATCCGGCGAACTAACGCCATTATTGTTTTTCAAACCTGCACATTCTGCAAAAACATCTACCACTTTGCTGTCTCACTCTGCTAGCCTTGGTCACCAAGGAGCAATCTCTTGTCGTAACTAACCAATTAGTCCTACCATCGATTTTTATACTTAGCTTTAAGTCGCCCCACGTTCGCGACTTCTCACCTGAGATACTCTGTACGAATACCGTAGGCGGCCTTAACCGGTTCCTAAACCTTAAGATAAGCTTCGATCCTAACACTGATACTTGTGCACTCGAATCTAACAACGCTGTATAGACTTGTCCGCTTATGTCGACCTTAATAAAGAACCTGTTCTCTACTACTGCGACTGTCGCTGCATCTGATTCATTTGTCGTTTGGTTAGGAAGTTCTGAGTTACACTCAGGCCCTACCCTCATCGAAACGGACGGTGCATAGGTACCAACGACCGAACGTCTACTCAATCAAACCACATCATCAACAAGCTCACTTGTACCGCGTATAGTCACGATCTTTGTCGAAGCTCGCTTCGACGGGAGCGCAGCGCTTGAGCTCGCTTTCTCACATGAAAAATCTACCGCAGGTTCGTCCTTATTTTCAAAACCGACGGCCTTGTCTGAAACCAGCCCAACCGTGGACGAAATACTTGAACCTGTCTCTCTTGTGTTCATGCGCAGCGATGACAACTCATTTTGCCTCGCTGGGCACTTCTCGGATAAGCTAAACCGGCGTCTAGTCGTTTGGTAAATAATTGTGCGATGTGGAGTTTCGACATTTCTAGCTGAATTCTGCACTTCCTTGTACCGTATCGCGTTTATTTCTCTGTTCGAACTTATTATTAGCTTTACTGGGAAAATCTACACTTACGCTACCCTGCGTCTGAATTTTTTCTACTTTCGAAATAGGAAGCTTACCCTTTAAGACTTCTATGACTTATCGCGTTGCAATTAAAACAGGCCCCATTAAATGACATAATTAAATTGCTCCTGAACGCGTCACCTTTATGATCGTGCTGCTGCGGAATCAAACCATGGGCTACTGTTGTAGCCGGGGCTATCGAAGTTTGCGTGCTCTGCTGAGCGGGCGTGGCTTCTTTTGCAGGTTGGTTTGTCAACGTCGGCTGCTGCCAGCCGGCTGCAGCCACGGCAACTTTACCTCCCTGGTTTTCGCCTTTTTTCCCTTACTTTTTCTTTGGCTGCGTTTTCTTCTTTGATAGCTCTACCGGCGCATCGGAATGATGGAAAATCGTTTGACAAGCCGCAACGTAATCAGTTATTTTCTCGTCTTCACCTTGCGTTCTCTGGCTAAGCTCACCGTGAAGCTGTTTCCTGTTTAATCGGCGGCAGAATTCACCAGAAAAACTCTTCTCTCTGCTCGATCTCTCTACCTTTTTTACCTAATCTCTTTTAAACGGTCTCTCTTTTCGCGTATTTGAATTATCGGTATCTGACAGACACGTACTCATATTGCTTACCCCGAAAGTCTCTAATTTTTCTGCTTGCTTTTGCCTAGGTCGCTTCATATTAACCACACTTTTCTTATCTTCGACCGAGCCTTTCCCCAACGAAGCCGGTCCTCGCATTTCATTTCTAGTGGCTGCCTGTAGCTCAGTTAACAGTCTTCAACCTAAGAGTTGATCCTCGATGCTCGGTACGTACCTCGTGCTCGCTGACCTAATAGAATCAGCATTAATACGCGTACTACCGGCCCTACTCACTGGTGCGCTCGTATACGCTGGTTGCTCAGCCGCAGCCGCGGGCACGTTTAGCACCGCGTGGTAGTCGGACGGTCTGGCCTGAGGCCGGCAATGAAGTCTACTGTGCACCGCTTATTTTGCCACTCTAAAAACCGCATTCGTACCATCCGTGATTCCCTGTCTGACTTCTCGCCTATAAATCTAACGAGGCATGGCTGTAAAGGCCATCCAGATTTAGTTTAACGCACTAGTGCTACACTCACCTTGATCTCGCGCGTCCTGCTCATGTGCGTAATCATCTGCGTTAACTGACGGCAAACGAACCGTCGACGGCAACTTTTTTTTTTACGCTTAGTTTTAGTTTTTTTGTGATTTACAACGTCCCTAGACATTTTAAAACGAAGCGTAAAAAAAAGTTAAATTCCTTTATTTTTTTAATGCGCTAAAAAACCGAACAAAATTTTTTTCTCTATTTCTTTATTTCGACTTTATTTTCGTATTCTTGGGCACAAAATGAAACTTTTTTCTCCTTGGCATTTTTTTCCAAAACGTACGCAAGTCGAAGTAATTGAGGATTGAAAAAAAAGGTTATTTTTTTACAAAAAACGCCGTAACTCGGTTGAAAAACATCGGATAGAACCCTGCGGGGGCTAATTTTAAAGGGAAAGACATTACCCTCCGAACCCCTCTAATCGATTTGCCCTCCACCGCCTGGTTCTAAATTGGCATTGATTTAAGTCGAGGTTAAAAAAATTGAAATTTTTTTTATCAGTTTTTTTACTGTAAAAAATACATATTTTCATTTTTAAGTCTCTGCACGTCTTAAATGGAAGCTTTTGCAATTATCTTTAAAATACCCTGCTGTTTTTTGTGATACGATGATTTCCGACCGAGATACAAAACTTTCAAGTTTGCCTAATTTTGAGGTAAGCATGGCAAAAGTGATTGACGGGCAGTGTACATGCTGTTACCCGATTCCTTGATAAGAAAAGGTCACAAAGAAATCCGAACTTTCCAGAAACTAAATTCCTTCGCGAACAAGCGCAACGAATTTTGCCGTTGGTTTATAATAAATATATAACAATTTATTAATCTAACCGGCATTCGCCTTTTCTATCGATTTGCATCCTTCCTCACAAGGGATGCTATGTAACAGTTTTGACGCACTGCTACCTATTTTTAAAGGGGAAGGTAAGAGAGGCGCTTTCGTTCTAAATGTAATCGAAAGAGTAGGCCGGAAAATAAACCAATTTTTATTGATACCAAATGACGAAACCTTTTATTATCTTATAATTCAAAACAAACGCGCGCTTAAACTAATCAAAAATCTAAACACCTTAATCATACGTCTACAATATTATGTACCTTAACCGAATAACAAACTCGACTTATTCTAACACAAAGAAACTTGTAAAGTAGTCGGCGAGTGATCGCCTGGCTACCTAATAATTCGCGCGGCCGCACATCACTACAAGAGAGAGCACAACCGGGAGATAGAGATAACCTGATCATTATTTTCTCCTTGATGATCCCTGGGAGGCGAAAGTGGTAACTACAAGGCAGGCCTATTGGCCGGCTTCTCATCATTGACGCTGCTATCGGTGTTGCGTGCTTTCACGAAAGGCCAGGGCGTGGGGACGCACAGGATGGAAGGCAGCCAAACCTCTTCTTCGCAGGAGAAAAAAACAATCGCCAAGATGATCGGTAGCGCGAGATAATTCCTTCGGTCAACTGACCTATATTAGTGGCTGACGTTGAGTGACGCCCCGCATTACTCCTGCGCGGGCAGTGACAACACTCTCGCAGACTATCCCTACTTAGTCTAGTTTTAGATGGCGTGCGACGAAACGCTAATTGGTCGCACGTCGCCCACCTGCTTTATAACCGCTTAGTGTGTGCTCACGTGAGCGCGCGCTCTCTCTCTCTCTCTCTCTCCCTCTCTCTCTTTTCAATTATAGCATATTCTTACGTTTTCCTTCGGCTTTCTCGGCCGAGCCTGGCGATTAATGGCGGCTAAAAAAAAGAGGTACAGTATTAGGCGCATAAAAAAAAGGTGCGCCCACTACTGACCACTGAGCCCTGCCGATGGCAAAGGGAAGAGGCAGAGGGACCGACGAGAAACAGGCAACTGCCTACTCTCGTAATAATAGATCAATAAAAAAAAAAATAAATTAACATTTACTTAGAAATCAAATAGCTCAACTCCTTGCATAAACACTACAACGACATCAACAGTGCGGCCAACGTCATCTATCTCTAACAATAAAAATGTTTCTTTATCTATAACAAAAAGTATTCACATAACTTTTATTTATATTTGATCAAAGAAATAAACATACGAGGTGTGTTCAAAAAGTACCCGGAATTATCGTTTTTCCAAAAAAATATTTATTTATTCGTTTACATCAATGTGGTCCCCTTCAAAGTAATCCCCCCAAGATATAATACACTTATGCCAGCGTTTTTTCCAATCTTCGAAGCACTCTTGATATTCACTTTTTGGTATGTCCTTGAGCACTCTCAGCGATTCGGCCTTTATTTCTTCAATCGAGGAAAAACGCCGTTCTTTCATGGGTCTCTTCAACTTTGGGAACAGAAAAAAGTCACACGGAGCCATATCTGGTGAATATGGAGGTTGGAGCACGACTACGGTATTGTTTTTGGCAACAAATTACGAACAAACAACGACGAGTGAGCAGGTGCGTTATCGTGATGCAAAAGCCATGAATAGTTTTTCCATAAATCGGGGCGTTTTTTTCGGATTGCTTCACGCAAACGTCGCATAACTTCAAGGTAATACTCCTTATTAACTGTATGACCTTGTGATAAGAACTCATGATGCACCACGGCCCTGGAGTCAAAGAAAACTGTAAGCAAAACCTTCACATTTGATCGAACTTGACGTGCTTTTTTCGCTCTTGGTGACGTTGAATACTTTCAGGTGGACGATTGTGCTTTGGTTTCGACATCATAACCGTACACCCATGTTTTATCACCAGTTATAACCCTTTCAAGCAAACTTGGATCGTCGTTGACGTCGTTTGACAGCTCCTGAGCGATGTTCATGCGATTGTTTTTTTGGTCAAAGTTCAGCAGTTTTGGAATGAATTTTGCTGACACCCGTTTCATGCCCAAAACATTTGAAAAAATGTTATGACATGAGCCAATTGATATGCCAACTTCATCAGCAACTTCTCTAATTGTGATTCGGCGATCAGTCAGAACAATTTTTTCCACTTTTTTCACATTTTCATCGATTGTTGACGTGCTGGGTCGACCGGAGCGTTCGTCATCTTCAAGGTCTTCGCGGTCATCTTGGAAACGCTTATACCACTCGTAAACACTTGTTTTTTTCATAGCAGACTCACCATAGGCTTTTTGTAACATTTCACACACTTTGTTACATTTTATTTCATTTTTTACGCAAAATTTAATACAAATTCTTTGATCCATTTCTTTTAAAAAACGAAAATCGCCGAGCTCATAAAAACACGTCAAACCTTAGCGACTACCGCAGACAAAGTAAACAGTGAATATAACTGAAAATTTTAGCATAGTTCAGGGGAATGTATACCAACACAATAAAAAAAAATGTTGACAATCGGACTCTCCAGACCTGTGAAATTAAAAAATTCCGGGTATTTTTTGAACACACCTCGTACTTTAAATTATTTTCAAATTTTTAACTATTTTGCTGTTCATCTTTTACAGAGAACGTACCCAAACGCTTACATGTTGAGCTATTAAATGAAGAGAGTGATGATACAATCACAAGTTCAAGCACGATTTGCTCGACGATTCATCATTATACTACTCTTGCGCAAGACACTCTAAATACAGAAATAAGCTGCCTTGAAAAAAAAATGTTGATGGAAATCGAGGGACAAGATAATGGACTGGCTCAAGTTGGAGTTCAACATAGAATTGACGACTTGAGGAAAACCATAAAAAGCAAGGAAAAAAAAGAGTATGACCAATTGGTATATAATTGTTCTTTTTCATTTATATTATTTCAACAATTTTCGAAAATTCAACATTGAATTAATATGGAATCGTTTAAAAGTTCGTCAAGATACATACGTATTTATGTCGTTGTTATATGTTTTAAATTCATGAAGAAAAAGACCGGTCCTTTCTAGAGACTACTCAATCTGAATTATTAGAAACAATTACTGACACTGCTATTTTTGAAGGAGAAGCCCATGATCGCAGACGATCAAATTTGATTAGAAGCTCCAACTCGCTGAAGGATCTGCACTCCGAACTTCTATCTCGGGTTTATTATCGAAAAGTGCTTTTTATCTTCGCCTTCTTTCACGAGATTGCCATACTTCTGAAGAAAAATGGCATGTTAACATTGTACCAGCTCAACTCTGTTGTACTCAAAATACGACGAGAAAAAATCATGTCGATGATCGATTTTGTACTGCATCTGTAAGATGATTCTATACCTTAATTTTCTTGTTTGCCATAATATGGCCTTGAGCTTTCAATTATTTCATAAAATTAACATCTTCAATATAAAAGAAATGTTTTATGATTTAATGATCACACCTTTGGAAAATTGTGATATAATTTTTTTGTTAGATGTAAACGTCAAACCTGTTTTTATTATTATGAGTGATGGACAGCCAGATGAAAATCCGCGTTACCAAAATATGATCTCATTTGTAATTGATCATTTCAAGTCTTTCAACCTTAATACTATTTTCATAATCATCAATGCGTCTAGAAGAAGTGCATATAATCACGTAGAGAGGAGAATGGCTAAATTCAGTAATAAGATAGCTAAAGTTGTATTACATCATGATTATTATGGATCTCATTTAGACAATTCAGGTAAAACTATTGAAGAAGAAATTGAAGAAAAATTTAGCATTCACATGTATGGCTCTAGTAGAAATTTGTTTTTAATTATTTAAAATCGTAAATTAATTATGGTAACGTTAAAAGTGTCACGAAACCTATATATGATCATCACCAATTAATAAAAGAGAAGATTCACTGAATATCTACGGAAGTGAAAGTATAGATACAAAATTTAGTAAGACTAAACCCTAGAAGGAAAAATGGAAAGAGTATCTTAAGAAAACGTTATATTGCAGAAAAATGAAAACAGTGATGTTACGAGTACAGGTGATGCAGGTGTCGAAGAATACATCCCTTATAATACTAAGAACGAGAAAGGTTCACCTACACAGGTAAAAATAAATAATCTCATACACGATTTTGGTCCACCAAAGTTTCTTACTATCGGGACAGAGATAACGAAGATCGTGATTATTTCGTTAATGATGAAGAATTTTCCTTAGTATAGTGCAAAGATATAGTTGGATTGTTGAATCGCTTTAAACAGGGATGTTAAAACTCCAACGAATGGAGATTGTTCATCAATTCGTCGAAGAGAAGTTTAAAAGCTGTTCTTTTACACGATACTAATGTTTATCCAGCTGTTCCTATCGGACGTTCAGTAATACTGCATGAAGATTACTATACTATGGAAGTAATATTAAACCGAATAAAATATGATGACCATAAATGGCAAATATATGCGGATCTTAAAATCCTAACGATACTTCTAGGACAACAATCGAGTTTCTCAAAATATGCTTGCTATTTATGTGAATGAGATAACAGGGATAGAAAAAATCATTACATAAAGAGTGTCTGGCCCGAAAGAAAAACGTTTGAACCGGGTTCTAAGAATACAAACGAAAAGACACTGCACATTAAATTGGGACATATCAAACAAGGGGTAAAATCTTTGGCAAAGGTGGTATCTTCTTTAAGTATTTGCGAAATTAGTTTCTCAAATTAAATGATGCTAAAGTAAATGAAGATTTTCGATGGCCCTCAAATTCGTAAGATGATAAATAATGAAATTTTGTTACGAAAATGAATCATACATAAAAAGAAACATGGTTATGTTTTAAAGACGTTATTGAAAATTTTTTTGGAAATCATAAGAACCCAAATTACCAACAAATAGTATTTTATAGGTATTTTATTGAATTGCACATACTTCAAACAAATTTAAATGTAGCTAACTAGCATATAGTTTTGTCCATGACATTGAACTGACATTGAACTGACCTTAAATATAAACTTATGGGACAATAATGACCCTTAATTTAGAATTGGCAATCGAAAAAACCCAACATACCATACTTTTAGTTAATTTTTTATCACATTTGATGATATGACATTCAACTAACCTTAAATAGAATCTGATGGGATCAAAGTGACCGCGGATTAAGATTAAGAGACTCTAAAAACATATAAATACCATGGTCACGTTTCTGAAACTGACGTGTTGTTTTTTTGGGCTGTGTTATTAATTTTATAGCTGCTAAAACGAACGCTGAATCATATTTTTTATCATCAATTACGAGGGGGGTCAATAAGTCTTTACAAAATCCAAGAGATAGCGCTCGTCACGCTTAAATTATGATGTTTTTGGCAATCAATACTACTAACTAGATATCGTACAAAGTTTCAGCTTGATTCATTAAGTCGTTTTTTTGTGAGCGTTGGTTGAACAAAAAGTTATTGGTTTATTTGAAAAATGGAAAAAAAGAGTTTCGAGCGGTGATAAAACATTTTCATTTGAAAGGCCTTACACCAAAAAAAATCACAGTTGAGTTGAACGCCGTTCATGGCAAGTCTGCCCCTGTGTTTAAGACTGTTTATAACTGGATAAATGAATTTAAACGCGGCCGTACAACAACAAAAGATGAACCTCGTTCAGGACGCCTCGTAGAAGTGAGTACGCACGAAATGGTCAACAAAATCCACGATATAGTGTTGAGTGATAGAAGATTAAAATTGCGAGAATTAGTTAGGGCCACAGGGGTATCAAAAGGTACAATTATTTCACTTTTGCATGAAAAATTAGGGATGAAAAAAATATCAGCAAGATGGGTGCCGCGTTTGCTCACTGTTGAAAACAAACGAACCCGCGTGGTCACCCCTAAGGCTCTTTTGGCACGTATACGTTGTAATCCGGAAGACTTTTGGCGTCGACTCGTAACTGTAGACGAAACATGGGTACACCACTACACTCCTGAAACCAAAGAACAGTCCAAACAATGGATTACCGCAGGAGAACTAGCCCCAAAGAAGGCAAAGACAATAAAGTCAGCTGGCAAGATTATGGCCACGGTTTTCTGGGATGCGTATGGAATCATCTACATCGAATACTTGGAAAAGGGCCAGACGATCACTGGACAATATTATGAGTCATTATTAGGTCAGTTGAAAAAAAATATCAGAGAAAAACGTCCTCTCTTGAAAAAAAAGTCTCTTTCTTCAAGACAATGCTCGAGTTCGAATTAATTTACCATCCAGCATATTCGCCTGATGGCTCCCAGTGCCTTTTTCTTATTTCCTAACCTCAAAAAATGGCTTGCCGGACAACAATTCACGTCGAATAAAGAAGTCATCGCCGAAACCAATGCCTATTTTGATTGTTTTCAGAAATCATTTTTCTGATGGCTTAAAAAAACTGGAAGGCCGTTTAATAAAATGTATCGACCTTCAAGGAGATTATGTTGAAAAATAAAAAAAAATTACATACGCAAAACTTTTTTTTCCTTCTTTTAGTGAAGACTTATTGACGCCCCCCCCCCCCGTATAACGCCAAAACTTTTATTTATATTACCGTCATAGCACATTGAAGTAAAATAAAATAAAAATGGAATATCTTTCTGAATCAGAAGTCAATTTTTTGCAAAACTTTCTGTAAAATAAATATTTTATTTAAATATCCATTTTGCTTTCTCAATTTAATTTCATTTTACTGCAGTTCTTTGAATCGTTTATGCTTGCTCATTTTATCTGAGCAACTGTTTAGTTCTTTCGGGAATACGTTAAACGTGGAAGTTTTTTTTGCAATACCAGTTTTTTCCTAAAATGCAAAAGTAATTGCATCAAATATCAATCCTTTCTCTGATAGAAAGTTCTTTGCGGTAATCAATAGATTTTTGCAACTGTTGCACTCTCAAAAAAAGACATGAATCGTTTTCCTTAAAGCAAATTACATAGGTCTGCAAAATATGAGGTTGTAATTGTTATGAAGTAGCTGATAAACATTTCCGAAGTAATTTTCGGCGTAGAACTCAAATCTGGACTCAGAATCATTCCATGACGTTAGGTTTTTGAGTAATCCTAACCTGAAAGTGCAGAAAAAACGGTAATCCGCCATATTTGAACATCCATAACATCACCATTTTTTATTATTTTCAAATCTGAAATAACCATCAGAAAGGGCTACTCTCCAGTTTTCCATATCAATATTTATATGTATGATTATCATTTTTAAACCGGAGATGCCGTCGAGTGAAAAGAACTAAATTAGAGGTTTGACAAAGACCGATATATGAACGGCAAAAATGACAGGACATATAAATTCCTTTGATGAATCTTTGTTGAACGAGACAGTATATTAGCAGAAAAAACTTAAATAGCTGGTAGCGCTCGGTTTATAAAACCTTAATAAGCTATAATCCCATAACCTCAAACACAATAACATCAAACCTACGACAGGTAGGGCTCTGTTGTTTCAAACCCAAGTATGCTGTCAGTTTTACCGTTCATATACAGTTGCGGGCAAAAGTGTCCGGCCAAAGTTGTTTTTATGTTTTGATCATGTATAAATGATGCAAAGTAGCAACACAAACATATCTTAGTAAAGTACTTTTATTATACATTCAAATCATGTTGTCCAACAATTTGTTATGATGCTTAACAAAATTTTATATCGATAATAGAAAATATGGCTTATTCATAAGTATCCGGCCAACTATTACGTAGATACAATTTGAGTGGCTTTGTTTACATTATCGGTCACAAAGGTATGTAAGCGCTGGAACTGTCTATCAGTTATGCTCTGACATCAGTATCAATCGGTAAACATGCCGAAACGCACGTCTGTAGATATTCGACAAGTCGTAATTAAATTACACAATGAAGAAAAGGTTTTTCGTGATATATCTCAAATTCTAGGCATAGGAAAATCGACTGTGAATGATATAATTATTAGATTCCACAGCACTAACACTCTGAAAGATAAAAAAAGTTCTGGGAGACCAAGAAAAACCACTAATCGTGTTGACAAATTGATCAAAAGAAAAGCTGTCGTAGATGTTAAAAAGAATGCTGCCATTATTGCACGCGAATTACGCGAAGAAAATGTAGCAGACAGCAGTCGTAGTACTGTATCACGTAGACTGAGAGAAGTAGGACTTGTTGGACGTGTTGGTGTGAAAAAACCACTTATTAGTAAGAAAAACAAGAAGGCCAGACTAGAATTTGCTAAACAATATGAAAGCTATAATGTTGAGGACTGGAAAAAAGTGCTGTTTTCGGATGAAACTAAAATCAATCTATTTGGAAATGATGGTAGAAGGTATGTGCGGCGACCGGTAGTTAGTAGATATGATTCAAGATACCAAATATCGACTGTGAATCATGGTGGAGGTAGCATAATGCTATGGGGTGCATTTTCATGGAAAGGCGTCGGTCCAATCTTCAAAATAGAAGGCAATATGAACTCTGTCATGTACGAGGATATTATATTGGAGCAAATGCTACCTTATGCTCGACAAAACATGCCCAGAGGATGGATATTTCAGCAGGATAATGATCCAAAACACAGGTTACACCTCCTTCAGCAAGTTTTTAGTAAGAAAAAAATTCGAGTTTTACAGTGGCCGAGTCAGTCTCCAGACTTAAATCCTATTGAACACTTATGGCAAGAGCTAAAAATGAGATTAGGAAAGCAAAGCTATGCTAATAAAGCCTCCCTATGGCAAAAAGTGCAAGAAGAGTGGAACAACATCTCTCATGATAGGATTGTGACACTTATTGAATCGATGCCTCACCGATGTGCTGCCGTGATAGCTTCTAAGGGTATGGCTACGAAGTTCTGATGACTGTATTACATTTAAAACCATTTCTAGTTTGTTTTGTTTCGTGTTACTATTTTTTCTACTTGTAATTGCCACATTCATAGTTGGCCGGATACTTATGAATAAGCCATAATTGTTATTATCGATATTAAATTTTGTTGATTGTTAAAATAAATTGTTAAATTACATGTTTTGAGTATATAATAAAGGTACTTTACGATGATGTATTTGTGTTGCCACTTTGCACCCTTTGTACATGATTAAAACATAAAAACAACTTTGGCCGGACACTTTTGCCCGCAACTGTATTAAACATTGCGAAACCTGTGATTTAGTTCTTTTCAATCGACGTTATCTCCGATTTAAAAAATTATAATCATACATATAAATAGTGATATGGAAAGCTGAAGAGTAGCCGTTTCTAAAAAATTCGTTGTAAACAAATATACGTTGCGCAGGAACTAAGGCGTTTCATTGGTATCTCAGGCTACTGACAAGAAGTTGCTGGTGACATTCGTACCCTCTACAAGTCGCCTGAGTCTCTCTGCGCGAAGATACGAACGTAAGTCGAATACTTTTGGGACAGACCTCATATTTCTTCGTGTTTAACATTCGTTTGAATAAAAAAAATTGAGTGGTCGTGAAAAAATGAATGAAAAAAAATTTCGTATTGATTAAACATTACTTTATTAAAAGCAAAATGCCTCAGGATACTAAACAGAAGTTTGATAAACATTATGGTGATTGTGCTTCGATTAGAATGATTTATAAGTGGCTTCAAATTTTTCGGAGTGGCTATATGAGCACAAAATACGTTGAATGTTTTTGATGCCATGTAGAGGTCACCCAACCAGAAATTATTAATAAAATTCACCATATGGTGATGACTATCAGAAGAGTGAAGGTGCTTGAGATTGCTAGTGCTGTAAGTATCTCGAGCGAACAAGTACATAATATTTTGCACCAACACGTGAGTTATGAAAAAGCTATCGATTGCTCACAATTGACCAAATACGAGAATGCGTGAAATGTGGCAAGAACGGTTTATAGCTGTTCCAGAAAAATCCACAGGACTGTAATTTCATTGTAAATGAAACGTAGATACATCACTCCACTCTTGAGATCAAATAACAGTCTACACAATGGGTTACTAAGGGAGAATCTGAACCAACAAAGGTAAAGACCATTCTTTCGGCCGGCAAGATTATGGCGACTGTCTTTTGGGATTTGCAAGGAGTAATCTTCATCAGCTATCTAGAAAAGGATAAAACCATTATAGGTGAATATTATTCATCGTTGTTGGATCATTTGAAAACAGTTGCAAGAAAAACATCCACGATTGGCTCACAAAAAAGTCATGTTCCATCACGATAACGCACCAGTCCACACTTAGTTGTAACCACAAAACTCATGTAAACAGGGTTCCAACTCGTTTAAAATCCCCCCTATTCTCCAGACTTGGCTCCATCGAACTATTATTTGTTCTTTAATATGACAAATTGGTTAGTAGGGAGAAGATTTTATTCAAACGACGAGGTGATTATAGAAACGAATGCCTATTTTATAGATTTAGACAAATCCTATTATTTAGAAAGGATCAATAAACTAAATCAGCGATGTATAAAATGTGTAAGCCTAAAAGGAGACTATATTGAAAAATGAAAAAGATTTGTTAAAAAATAATCAAGTAGTTCTCATTTTACACGGACTTTTCAAACAACCCTTGTATATACTAACATTTTGTGTTCTCAATAGTGATACACGTGTGCCACTTTTTGTTTTCTAACAACCACACGTTTGATAGATAATTTAATATCAAATATTTAAATACAAATTAATTTTAATATAAGTATTACAATAGTATAACAAAATTGATACTATCAAATTGGCCTAAGGGCTTAATATCGAAATATAGTTTCATGTATGTACTAGTATACTCACATTTCCAATTAAAATAGTATCTGACATCTGTCGTGACCCATTTGTGGTTTGTCTATTATTTCCAGCCTGATGAGGATTTGTTGAAAATGTTGCACCTCCAACAGAGACTCGCTCATTTTCGTTTCGGTTGAAACTACTTTCAAAATCTCTATTTCCTCCAAATGTAGGATTTCCAAAAGTATTATTATTACCAAAGGAAACATCATTATCCAATTTGGATAAGCCTCTAGGAGCGAACGTATTACTTGACTGAGCCAAAGAAGCCTGAAGACTTGCTAAGCTGGCTGCTCCTTGACCGAAGCTATTCAAATTTGACGCCAGCTCATTAGTTAGAGAGTTATTTAGCAAAGAAGTAGTCGCTAAGTTGGCTCCCAAACCAGTCGCTAAACTAGCTTGAAGCGCAGCTGCATTGCTGTTTGTAAGAGCTGTTGCTGTAATTCAATTCAAGTATTAAGTTTAATGAACATTTCAAAGATTTAAGATATAGTTTGAATAGAAGAAAAACATTTAAAAATGCCGAATTGGAACAACTAATTATTTCTTATAACCTAGCTGATCGTATACACTGCCGGTCAAGCACTTTTACCCCCCCTCGAGCAAAATTGCTTGAACTTGGAAGTTTCATATTTTTGGTCAGAATCAACGTACAGAGATGAGCGGGAGCGCATTTGGAAGCTCTTTTCAAGAGCATCTGAATAGTATGCATCGCAAAATTTATGAAATCGGTTTTCTAATTTTTTCAATCGAATATTCATCAATGAAAATTCCGAAATTTTCAGTCTATCTTTGATAACTTGCCAATTCTATCTTCCTTTTTTCAAACCCTATCCAAATCACTGGTCAAAATTTTGTCCATCAAATATGACCCTTGTATGAGAAATTTTCTTTTATAAAATTTAAGAAATTTTCAACTTTTTATAACTTTGTAAATAAACATCCTAGAAAAAAGTGTACATGAAAGAAAATGTTTCATTTTTTACGTAGAATACTGTTAAGTTTTTTCAGATTAAAAAAAAAAATATTTTTTTTATCCATCTTTCTATGGTCGTTCAAAAAAAAAGTAAAATATTCATCTGCAACGTGAAATTGTCTTTTTGTAAAATAAAAATTGTAGATTTCAAAAACTTGTTATTCCCATTTTTTTCCTCATAAAAACACTGTTTTTCAATAACAATAATGATATGTCATGATTCAAATGAAAATACATGCTTAATCTGGAAAGTTATTTAGTTGAAATAATAACTTTACATAAGTTTCATTGAGCCTAAAACTTGAAGATTATCTGCTATTTCACTCTGGATTTGATTCTAGCGTGTTTTTAGTAGAATGTCATAACATAGAAATAGACAACAAAAAATAGATAACAAAAAATAGACAAAAGTAATCAAATGCGGAAGGACGATGAACCAAATTTTTTGCTAAATATCATTCGAAATAAATAAAATTAGAATAAATAAATGCACCGTCTTATAACAATAACACGTAACAATAGTGACTTTGTAATTAACAAACGTAAACTTGCGATAATTAGAACTTTTATCAGACAAATTAAACTTTTTTTTCATCAAAGGGCCCTCCTTTATGCTTGATAACAACTTTGCATATTCTTGGCATCCTTGCGACTAGTTTGTCCAATATGGTTTCTTGGAGATTGTTCCATTCTCTTTGTAAAATTTCCCATAAATTAGTTGCAGAGCTTGGGCAAGATTTTCTCACTGCTCGATCGAGCTCTTCCCATAGCAGTTCGATGGGATTTAAATCAGGCGACTGGGCTGGCCATTGCATAACTTTCAATTTTTTTTTCTTTTCTAAATTTGAGAGATAATTTTTACATAATTTGGATGTATGTTTTGGATCGTTATCTTGCTGAAACACAAATTGTGTTCCCACTAGTCGAATTCCTGACGTTACAGCGTGCCTTTGTAGAATGTTTTCGTAATTTTCTTTCTTTAAGATTTCATCAATTTTCACAATATCACCTACTTTTGATCCAGCAAAACAACCCCATACCATAACTAAACCACCACCATGCTTCACACTTGGAACTAAACAATCACTACTATATTTCTTACCAACCCGTCTTCTTACATACACTGTCTTTCTACTTCCAAAAATTTTAAATTTTGACTCGTCAGACCACAGTACATTTTTCCAATCAGAAATAGTCCAATTTTTGACTTTTTGCCCACTGTAAGCGTTTCTTTTTATTTACACATCGTAGAAGTGGCTTCTTAACGGCAACTCGACCAAAAAGTCCTTTCTCTCGCAAACGTCTCTTTACCGTACTCACACTCACAGGTTTTTCTAAATGTTTGTTGACATCTGCGGTAAGTTCAGAGGCAGTGGCTTTTCGATTACGCAAACTTGTTCGACAAATGTAGTCATCTTCTTTGGCAGTAGTTTTTCTTCTTGGTTTGCGTTGCCTATTTTCGACACTTCCAGATGTACAGAACTTTTTAATATTATAAGCCACTGTGCGCCTGTCTATTTTCAACTGCTTTGAAATAGCGTGACTACTCATTTGCAGTTCATGAAGGGCAATGATCTTATTACGTTCACGCACGGACAAATTTTTCGATTTTGCCATGTTCACTACACATTACACAAACAGTTGTTCACACTTGAAAGGCTCGCGATCAACAAGTTTGCTCATAATCGTAGACACAGAAATATTTAAGAAGATACCACATTTCATATAGTGAGCATTCGTATATAAACTTTATTTGTAAACACCGGAGTATACAACGTGTTTACAAATAGTAGGGTATCTACTAAATAAGCCTGTGATTACTGGGTGTGAATACACACACGTATACTCACTATTGTTTCCTGTACAATATTTTTTTTTTTGGTACCGGCTATAAAAGCAGCGATGAAAAATACTTGAAAAACAACGTTCTTGTGAGGAAAAAAAAATGGGAACAAGTTTTTGAAATCTACAATTTTTATTTTACAAAAAGACAATTTCACGTTGCAGATGAATATTTTACTTTTTTTTTGAACGACCATAGAAAGATGGATAAAAAAAATATTTTTTTTTTAATCTGAAAAAACTTAACAGTATTCTACGTAAAAAATGAAACATTTTCTTTCATGTACACTTTTTTCTAGGATGTTTATTTACAAAGTTATAAAAAGTTGAAAATTTCTTAAATTTTATAAAAGAAAATTTCTCATACAAGGGTCATATTTGATGGACAAAATTTTGACCAGTGATTTGGATAGGGTTTGAAAAAAGGAAGAAAATGCTGTGCTCAAAATTTTCGTGGGATTTTTTCCCTAGAATTGGCAAGTTATCAAAGATAGACTGAAAATTTCGGAATTTTCATTGATGAATATTCGATTGAAAAAATTAGAAAACCGATTTCATAAATTTTCCGATGTATACTATTCGAAAGCTCTTGGAAAGAGATTTCAAATGCGCTCCCGCTCGTCTCTGTACGTTGATTATGACCAAAAATATGAAACTTCCAAGTTCAAGCAATTTTGCTCGAGGGGGGGTAAAAGTGACTGATCGGCAGTGTATATTTAAATCTATAAAATAAAAAAATTAGACCTTTTGCAACATGAAGAATTTATAAATGTTTATTAATGTTGATTTATCAATAAATCTCACCGTGATGTCAAGTATGATGGCTGAATTTTAAAAAATTTTATCAAATATTTGGTGATTCGTGTAATCAAGCGAGCTTCATTTCATGTTCATATTAATATTCAGTCTAGTGCTCGAATCAAATCAAAACATTTATAGAAATAAAAATGTGTAAAGTACACTTTATGCATAAAACAATTCTATAATTTAAAATTCTCAATCAAAATCGATTGACAAATAAATAGCAAAAGAAAATAATTATATTAAAGTGAAGAAACATCTCTTGTCCGTCCGTCCATCCATCCGTTCTTTTTGAATGGTGAATAATTTATCTCCGATGACAGTTGTACATCTCAGGGAGGGCAGCCTGATCTCTGCACCTTGTTAACCGGGCGAAAGGTTGATCTGGAGGTCACCCTAGAACCTGGACATCGTCTCCTGGATGAGGCGGTGTTTTTTGATAGATACACTATATACCTGGTGTACGTTCCAAGAGATAATATCTCACTGATCGGGGGAGGGGTCACCCTGGTACATACACCTTATCAACCGGGGGGAAAGTCGCTCTGACTGCCGCACTTCATCCACCTCAGAGTCATCCTAGCACCTGGACATCATCTCCTGGGTGAGTCGGTGTTTTTCGATGGATACACTATATACCTAGTGTACATTCTCGGATATGGTGTCTCGCCGATCAGGGGGAAGGGATCATCCTGAGAACGTGACATCGTCTTTTTGGCGGATTGGTCATTATATGTGAACAAACCTTTTATTTAAATCTTTCCCAGCAATGCATATAATATGCTGCTGCCGATTCGATTATTTTTGTTCAGCGCTCCAAAAAACATACTGCTACCGATTTTATTATATTTTTGTTTAGCGCTGCACAGTTGATATTGATGCCGCCGGTTCGTCCCAGTGCTATATATAACATGCTGCTGCCGATAGGATTTGATATACTATTATCAGCGGTACATATCTGATAATGATGCAGCCAGTTTAATCCAGCTCAGAATATCAGTGCTGCTGCCGATTTGATATTAATTTAATTATGCTACGGACGATTCATCCCAGCGCTGCATATCAGATGCTGCTACCGATCGGGCTCGGTGTTTATTTTATTTTATTTATTATGCCTCAGTCAGTTTATTCCAGTGCTATATATAACATGCTGATGCCTATGCGATATTATTTTCAGTGTGCTCAAGTCGAATAAACATAGCACTGCATATCAAATGCTGTCGCTGATTAGATTTAGTATTTAACGTATCTTGGGCGAACCCGCTTGAGGTCGGCGAAGAATGTTGGAGGGAGAGGGGGAAGAACTCAAGCGGGTTCGCCCAAATACGTACATAATTTTTCTGTTTTGGAGTCTGTAACCTGCTTTTTATCGCGTAAATATTTACATACATTAGGCGAGAGACACGTACTATTATTATATATTTCATAAAAAATGAACATTTATTTTCAACGATTGATAAATTACAAAGTTTTGTAATATATAGTTTAGACTAAACCATTGAATGTAGATTTTGCGTACATTCATAAGCTAGATTTATAATATTTTATACCATAAACAGAACTATCATATCACATGTTATTTCTTATTAAATAATTCATAAATACAACTTTTAATACAGGCTTTCTTAATTTTATAACACTTGAATGAATAAAATATTAATATGCAGACTTTTCAAGCCAGTATTTTTAAAATAACATAAAAAAACTATATTGTATTTTTTCACTTATTGTTAATAGTAAACGTGTAATTATTAAAAACATAAACAGATTTTTCTTTATTTTGTTTACTTCCTAAAATGTCACATCCTTTTAAAATACTTTGTCGACTAAAGTTTTCAGACTCGACTTTACTTTTTTTTATTTTTGGTACAAAATCAGTTTCTAGTTCTGCAAATTCTTCCTGACTTATATTTTCAATTTCAATTCTTTCTAGTTGTGTTAACTATTTCTTTTCTTTTTCTACAATGGATGGCGCTATTACAGCATTCAAATTTTTATCTAACAAAACTCCATTTCTTATTTTACTTTTTGGCAAAAAATCGGTATTTAGAACTCTGCATATTCTTCTTGACTAATATTAATTATCTCATTCAATTCGACTTGAGTTAATACTGTTGGTTGAGAATTTTTATTTGGCAGAACACATTAGGATACCGGCTCTCTTTTTTTTACACCCATGGCAGCTGATATCAATTTGCTTGTATTTGTTTTGTTGAAAGCAGACTCATCAACATAATCTTCAGCTACGCTGTTACTTTCCCACAATCCATGTCTTTTCAGTGCCATAAGATCTGCCCCTTGGTCAACTAGTAACGTAGCTGAGGTTCTTCTATAGGCATGTCCTGTATATTTTTCAACTTCAGGTAGATTCAAAAATTTAGCTATATCGTTCAAGATAGAAGATAGTTTGCCTTTTCCAACAACCTGTAAATATTAATTTTCATTTTAGATTATATTATACATTTAATTATTGTAAATAGATTTCGAGAGTTGAAAGATTACATATAAATTATACCTGTTGTGTGTACTTTTTATTACGAAATTGAACTAAAAATCTTTCAATATTTTTTGACGTAGGCTTATGTATTTTCCAAGTATTGGATAAACACTTTCATCAGTATAAAACAATTTATTTTTCCTATTTCCAATCTATTATTATTACTGATATAAACAGAAATCTGATAAATAGAGCCTTGTTGTTTCACATTTTCAGCTATAATATTTAACAAGTCTTTGGATCGAAGATATCCATGTAACCAAGGATTAAAGCCACCTTTGAAATGAAAAATATTATTATTATTCGATTTTTTTGATAAGATTATAGTGTATACATAGATTGTTTTTTATTTTATATTCTATTTACTTTATGTAGAAGATATTCGTCGTTTGAAGCATCATTTAGGAAAGTCGAAATTTCAACATTTGTAAAAACTTTAGCTTTTTTTTCGTACGACGTTTTCCTTTTGTCTTCAAAAAACATTGAAGTTGCATGTAGGTTCCAATATCAATTCCTGTATTTAATCTTATCATAGCTTTTAGTTTCGAATAAGTAGACCACAACGTTGTAGCAGCATAAGTTTCAGATAATTTTTGAAAATAGGCTAATAATACATTTTCTTCGATTTCTTTAGTTTTTAGTTGAGTACATCAAACTTGAAATTTCTGATAGTGCTTCATATAACCTCTTTTAATTTTCTGGTATTAGATCTAATTTTGCTTTCTGCACAAGCTCGTTTATTTGGTTTTGACACTCCTCGTTATCACTTCCACTGTCACTATCACTATTTTTTTCACAGTTTTCGTTAATTAAAAACATTTGTGCAAAATCCATTTTCCAAATATTTGCTTTGTATCAACGATTTGATAGATATTGTGACAAGTCTTTACACGCGAGATGATTAGGCATTTGTTATTGTGTTGCCATTTTACGTGCGTGCACGACTGTCTTTTTTGCTGGTTTACACCGACCAGCGCGTTCGCCGGCAAGAAAGAGAAAGCAAGTATTAGCCGAGAGCTTACAACTCTGTCTTTTTCACTCTCACGCGCACTGACAAAGAGAGACAAAGAGAAAGAGAGAAGGAAATAGCAGACCTACCAGAGACTAGCTGTCTCTCTTATTCGCGAGTGCTCGACAGTGTAAGAGAGAAAGAGATAGCAAAGCTATACCAGAGACTCTATAGCTGGCTCTCTCACTGGTGAGCGCGTGGTTAGTCAGCGAGAGTAGCACACAGTATACTCCTTGATCTACATCCTAGTGATGTCGTCCAAGGAGTATAGTGCGTGCTAGGTGAGGAGTATAGTGTGTGCTCCCTCAACGACATCCTAGTCATTACCCATTGTGCGTGCTCTATACGAAAAAAGCTGGTTACGGACTCTTAAACTGAAAAGATTTTTTTTCAGTGAAGCACAGTTGATTGCGCTGCTGCCGTTTCAGTCCGAACCTGCTGATCCATTATTAGAATCGAAATAAATATTACAGAACTTCTTTGAAAACGATATCTTTTATGTAAATTTTATTGGTATATTTATCGCCACCCCTTTTAATGGGAGCATTATTCAATAATACAATTTTCGAATTTGATCTACTTTTCACTCAAAATAAGGTAATATATAAATGTCCATGACTTAAAACAGGAAATGGTAGATAAACCCCTTCTCGTCAATACGATTATCTTGGTGACTTATTTATTGTCATTGTGAAACCTAATCACACAGGAAAGTATTTACGACGCATTTTGAATGTTACATCTTCTTTAGCAGGCGATAACGATATTCTGGAAATAAGAACGGTCTTACCCGTTTTGTTTCCACGTGTAATGTGTGCTTGAATTGTAAATTTGTACAGATGTTTAATTATCAATCGTTTACTATTAAAGTCCTTCATTAATATTTTATTTCTTAACAGTATGACAGCAGCCCGACTTTCAATTTTACCTATACGGTGGTAATCCGTTTGGAGTTAATTAATTAAAAGCTTCTGTTGGTAACATAAAATCTAAATTTTCTCCATTGCCATCTTCGTATCTATATCTATCCTAAATATTTATGGCAATCACCATTCATTATATCTAAAACTTCATTGATAATCTTTATTAAATCATTATTTATAGGAGCCAAAATTACTTTGTCGTCTCTGTTCAAATTATTTAATGTTCTTCTATCTTCAAAAATTGATTTATTTAAATTTTTTTCATCGGTTAACATAGAATCTAGAATTTCTAACAATTCAGTCTCTTTCTCATATTGATTTCGATTTTTTGCATCTCCAACATTCAAAAACCACACCATAAAATTATCATGATCAGTAACTCTTAAATTATGAGTGAGTGTCATTTACAAAATGTTCCTAAAGATTAATTTGGATTTTATTCTTGCCTGACATGGTTCAATGATCACAGTTAATTCATCCTCGATCGGTGTAGGCAATTAATAAAAACAATAATTTAACGTTAACGTTTCATTGACTGGTTTGTCAACCTCTCCAGAACATTTATTAAAAAAGTGAATAGAGGTTAGAACATATATGACAAATTATTCAGTGTGGTGCTTCTAACTACATACTAACAAATTCACAGCTATTAAAGCATGTTGTCAGAACAAATAAAACTTGTCAACTAAAGTTTAATATATGAAATCATGTTTATATACCTGTCATACTTAAGCCTATTAAGCCTTGAGTATATTAGTGATCGAATTATATATATGTCCTATTAAGCTTATCAACCCAACCCAACCCAACCCCTTAAGTGTATTTGTGATCGGATTATAATTGTTACGCAGTTTTACTATATCTTCTTTGTCATTAACGTTAGTACTATTACTCTTGATGTGTAGCATCTCCGATATCAAACGTTTCTTCCAATTAGATTCAACAGCTAGTATAACAGCATTATTCCAATTAAATTCAGGGTTGTTTTTACTCATATGTATATTTATTACCGAATCAGCATTCTTATTATTTTTATGTTTGTTTACTCGAGTCTTTAATGCACGTTTTGTTTCTCCGATGTACAAAGCATCACATTGTTTACAGTTTAATTTATAGACCACATTTGTCTGATCCATTTTTGAGGTAGTATCTTTCCCTAATTTTATAATAGAATTTAATTTAAAGTTTAGTTTACTATGGGTACAGTACCAATGTTATGTGCTTAAAGGCACTGTGCAATAATTTCATGGTTGGAATTATATGGAATGCTGACTACTTTTTATCTTGATTATTTACCCTATTTTTGGATTCTGTCTTATCTATATAAAATAATTTTTGAGTCGGATATGTACATGTCGTGTGATAAATTCTAACGGATATTTCTTTATTAGTAATATGTCTGTAATGATTTTTCTGTTTTCTTTATGAAAACTTTTGTCAGATAATAAAAACGCCCGTTCAACCAAATTATATGCAATATTGTTCTTGTAAGATAACTAGTAGTTTGATATAAAATGAATCAATTTGCCAAGATGAAGTATCTTTCTGATACTAATTTGTAATGATTCTATTCCATTTTTTGATGACAATTGTATCTAGAAAATTTAATTTTCCATTGGTTCCTACTTCTAAGGTAAATTTTAAGTCCTTGTTATATTCGTTGAAAGTTTGCATTATCTTAGTTATTTAGTGACGTTTAACAATTAAAAAAGTATCATCGATATTTAAAATATATCTAATATATAGCACGGGTATACAAGAGAATTTGGATTCTAGGGTAGTCGAACACGAATTTTCTAAATCGTCAAGTACTATGTCTATGAACAATGGAGAAATAGATGAGCCCATTGGTGTACCTTTAATTTGTTTATAAAATTTTTTGTTCAAGATAAAATATGTATTTTCATACAAAAACTTTATAATCCTTATTACATCTGTGAATGGAATTTTGGACTTATTTCTGATAGTAATTGATCTCCGGTCTAAAGTATTAAATTGACCGGAATATTTGTGAACAACGATACTACATCTAATGAAATAAATGTATCATTATATTCTAGATATAATCGAAAATTTGTTACTAAATTTAACGCTATTGTTAATATGTGACTTGGTAAGATGTGGAGGTGTTATACTCTGTTTTAGATCATAATATAAAATTTTTAGCCAAAATATGAGTTGGACTATTCACTAATGAAATAATTGGACGTAAAGGCATATCAATTTTGTGAATTTTGACTAGGCCATATGCTTTATCTATCGTTTGATTGTGTGATAAATTTGTTATTATATTTGCGGTCCAAATAATCCTTATTATTTAATAATCGTAGAAAACTGTCAGTATTTGTTTGAAGCTGTCTTAGCGGATTATGTTTAATTACTTCATATGTAGGTGAACCATTGAGTAATATAAGAGGGGTGTTCAAAAAGTAAGGTGACTTTTCAATTTTACGTACATTCAAGTTTTGAATTGTTGTTGTTATGTTGGTACACTCGCCACGATCATATATTCATAGTTCTGACTATATAATACGTGTTGTTTTTCTGGCAGAGGCGTCAGAGATTAAAAGTGTGTGGTATGTTCGGCGATTTTTTTCTATCGAAAAAATTGAGCAAAGAATTTGCATTAAATTTTGTGTGAAAAATGGGATAAAGTGCTCTAAAACTCTTAAAATGTTAACAATTGCATACGGTGAGTCTAATCTGACAAGGGAACATTCCCAACCGTCCGCCTTCAATTTTGTTGCAATTGAGACATGTTATACTTTATAAAAAAATAAGAGACATGTATATTTTTTTTATCGGCGGAAAAAGCTGTGTAGGGGATGGAAAACCACCCTCAAAAGTCACCATTAAAAACAGTTAAATAGCAGTAACTTTGGTTGTAATGAACCTTTTATGATGAAACAAAATAAAAAAAATTTCTTACTTAAAAAACAACAAAACCGTATAGTTTTTAACTCGGGGGTTCCAACCCCTACGATATACAGGGGAAAAAACTACATTTTTAGTCAATGTTCCGTGTACAGAATCACGAAATTATCATAAAAAAATTGAAAAATAAATTTTCATCGAGGAAGTGATAAAATAAAATTTACTTTTTTCGGCGTTTTTTCATTTTTATGTATTTTCAAGGTGAACTACCCCTAAACCCTATTAATACTATATGAATAGTTGCTAATCATCAATTTTGATGATCAGGATGTCTGCGAGTAAGGTTAATCAGGAGGTGAGGTTGATCAGAAGTTATGCGGTTGGGATTAATCAGGGGATATGAAAGTGGGCTTGATGAGGGAATGAGGTTCATCAGGGGATACGCGAGTGACGTTGATCAGGGATGATCAAGGGGTATGCGAGTGAGTATCAGGAGGTGAGGTTGACAGGGTGTATGCGAGTAGGATTTATCAGGCGGTATGCAAATGTGGTTAATGAGGGTTAATCAACGAGTATGCGAGTGGGGTTAATCGGGGGGTGAGGTTTATATTAGGGGGTATGTGAGCGAGGTTGATCAGGTGATATGTGAGTGGGGCTAATCAGAGGGTTAATCAGGAAGTTGATTAGGAGGTATGCGTATGGAGTTAATAACTAGGTGTTTAATACCGAAACACTTTCGGTTTATTTGTATTATATTTATAAGATCAGTTCACTCGTAACGCTCGAGGTGTTCAGATGTGCGAATGATCGCTCTCTAAGTTTAAAGTGACCGTTAGACAGTAACAGTAAACAGACATATCAAAGAAACACAGAGCAAATAAAACAAACAAAACCAAATCATACAGACAAATAATAGTATTAGTTTAGCCGTCATGGCTACAATAAAAGAAAAGGTGCAGATCACACCAATAAAAAATTCGAAAGAAATAAACGATGAAACAACAACCTGGAAAATTGCTCAACAAAAGCGCCCAAGAAATAGCCCAGATGAAAACAAATCAGTTAAAAAAAGACAAACACACATTAAGGACTACTGGCTCGGAAATAGCCCAAAGGAAATAGAAACAAGTAATCAATACGAGGTATTGCAAGAAAAGGAAATCAGTGATAACACAGGTAAATCAAATATTCAAAATCAAACCGTAATTCCAAAAGCTGCGAAATCACCACCAATTTATGTTAATGGTGTCTTAAAAATAACCCCACTACGTGAATTGCTCGACCAGATAGCAAAAAATGAATACACGTTAAAAATTTTAAATAATAACGAAATCAAAATACAAATCAATAAACCGGAACTCTTCACACAAACAGTCAATGAACTTGAAAAAAAAAATACCGACTTCTACAGATTTCAGCGTAAAGAAAATAAACCGTACAAAGCTGTACTAAAGAACATGCATCCAACAGTAGACATAGACGAATTAAAAATTGAAATTGAGTCATTTAACCACGAAGTAGTAAGAATTACAAATATAAAGCACAAAATCACAAAACAACCGTTGCCAATATTCTTTATTGAAGTAAAACCGAAAGAAAATAACAAAGAAATATTTGAAATAAAAAAACTAATGCAACAAATAATTAGCTTTGAACCTCCGCATAAAAAAAAAGATATCCCTCAATGCATGCGCTGCCAAGAATTTGGTCACACCAAAAATTATTGCCACCGACCTCCAGTCTGCGTAAAATGCGCAAGCAATCATCTCACCAGCGATTGCCCAGTCCGAACAAAAATAAATGAAGTAAAGTGTGCAAACTGTGGAGGGAATCATGTGGCTAGTTATAAGGGCTGCAGTGCAAGGATACTCTTACAGCAAAAACTTTTTCCACCGTTAAGGGCAAAACAAATGCCCGAAAATACCGTTAGACCAGACGTTACTTATGCACAGGCAGCAACCGAAAATATAAACACGACAAATACTGAACCCAAACAAACACCGACACCACAACAAACAGTAAACACCAACGACAGTCAATTCGTAAACATGATGCAAATGATGATGCAAATGATGAATAAAATGGACACTATGTTAAACCTAATCAACACGCTTCTAAACAAGATAAAATGAATACAAAAATAAAAATAGCAATTTGGAACGCTAACGGTTTAGCGCAAAGAAGCATAGAATTAAAACCTTTTCTCATAGAAAACAATATCGATATAATGCTAATTTCTGAAACTCATTTCACACACAAAAGTTTTTTCAAAATCCCACGATATACACTGTACAGTACAAATCATCCCGACGGTAAGGCTCATGGAGGAACGGCAATAGTAATAAAAAACACAATTAAACACCACGAAATAGAACCACACAAGCATGACTACCTACAAGCAACAAATGTTGCGATCACAGACAGCAACGGTCACATCATTCTCTCGGCATTATACTGCCCTCCAAAACATAGTATAAAAAATGAGCAATACAAAAAATATTTTGATAGTCTGGGAAACCGCTTTCTTGCAGGAGGAGACTATAATGCAAAGCATCCATGGTGGGTATCAAGATCAATAACTCCAAATCCAAAAGGAGCAACCTTATATGCAGTAATGAAAAATGAAAACTTAACGCCAATATCAACAGGCGAACCTACCTACTGGCCTTCAGACATAAATAAATTACCGGATTTAATAGATTTCGCTATTATAAAAGGACTATGCCATAAACACATAATAGCTGAATCATGTCTTGACCTAACCTCAGATCATTCTCCAGTCATTATTAACCTAAACTCAACAATAGAAATAAACCAAAAAACCAGTCATATGTATAACAAAAAAACAAATTGGAATCTTTACAGAGAATTAATAAACAAAAAAATTACATGCAACATACCTCTAAAAACAGAACAGGATATAGACGCTGCGATTGAAAATTTAAACAATAACATCTATATAGCCATCAAAAATGCAACCCCTACATATTCAATAAAACAAAATAAAAAAGAAATAAATTCCAAAACAGTAACAGCTAAAATAAAAGAAAAAAGAAAGTTAAGAAAAATCTGGCAACGGACTAGGCTATCTACAGATAAAACAAAATTTAATAGGTCTATTAAAGAACTTAAAAAACTTCTTTATGACGAAAAAAATGATAATATAAACAACTATCTAACAAACCTAACCGCAACTGAGGTTACTGACTATTCGCTCTGGAAAGCCACTAAAAAAATTAAACAACCACAAAAATTCTCTCCTCCTATATTAAAAAATGATATGACTTGGGCTAGAACAAGCATTAAAAAAGCTAACACATTTGCCAAACATCTACAAAATGTATTCAAACCCTCACAACGTAAAATAACAGAAGAAGAAGAACAAGATCTATTAAAAACCGGACAATACAACAACAATAATATTCAACCAACTAACAATACTAAAATAAAAGAAATAAACCACATAATACGTCCCTTAAAAAACAAGAAGAGCCCTGGACATGATAATATAAATGCAAAGCTACTGAAAGAACTTCCAATAAAAGCTATAAGATACATAACCATCGTAATAAACTCAATACTTCGTTTACAATACTTCCCTGTTGCATGGAAAATAGCAACAATAATACTAATACCAAAACCGGGAAAACCGCCCCAAAAAGTCACGTCCTACAGACCAATTAGTCTACTGCCCACATTATCAAAAATCTGTGAAAAAATAATAATCAAAAGGTTAAACAAAATTTTAGTCGAGCAAAGCATAATTCCCGAACATCAATTCGGTTTCCGAAACAACCACGCCACAATCGAACAAATAAATAGAGTAACTAACAAAATAGTAAATAGCTTTGAAAACAACGAATACTGTAATGCAGTATTTCTTGACGTAGCTCAAGCTTTTGATAAAGTTTGGCATGAAGGGCTTCTATGCAAACTTACAAAAATCACACCACCAAATCTCTATCTACTGTTGAAATCATATTTAAGCGCCAGAACTTTTAAGGTTAGAGTAAATGATGAAACAACTAACTTATACCCAATTAAAGCCGGCGTCCCACAAGGAAGCGTTCTCGGTCCATTATTGTACTTAATATACACGCATGATCTACCAACCAAGCAAAATATTGACATCGCCACGTATGCAGACGATACAGCCATTCTGATATCACATGCTAACAAAAAAACAGCCTCCCACAATATGCAAATATACCTAGACGCAGCCGTAAGCTGGTTCGATAAGTGGAGGATAACAATAAATGAAACGAAGTCAATACAAGTAACTTATACCAAGAAAAAAGGATCTTGTCCACCAGTATGTATTAAAAACCAACAAATCCCACAAGGACAAAAAGCAAAATATCTTGGAATGCACCTTGATCGACGATTAACATGGCGAGAACACATATGGACCAAACGAAAACAACTCAATCTCCAGATAAGGAAATATTACTGGCTATTAGGGAGAAAATCTAAACTCTCAATTAAAAATAAGCTTCTTATATACAAGTCAATAATTAAACCAGTATGGACATACGGCATACAACTCTGGGGCACAGCTCCAAAAACAAGCATAGAAATAATAGAAAGATTTCAAAACAAAACAATAAGAGCTATTACTGATGCACCATGGTTTGTCACAAATGAATATATAAGAAAAGACATAAACATAAACACAGTAAGAGAAGAAATTGAATCAGCCCGCCGGAAATACACCAGCAGGATAAAGGAACACACAAACAAATTAGCAAAGAAACTAATATACACAACACCGATAGTTTCAAGATACAAGAAATATAAAACAGTGTTTGTGCAAGATTGAACAAGCGCGGTATTAAAGTACTGGTACTGATCAGTGGAGAAGTACCCTCATGTAATTTTTTTGTAACCAATTAATGTAATTGAAACATTTAAGTATACAACATTTACTTATTGTCAAAAGACAGATTGTAAATAAATGGTAGTAATAAAAAAAAAAAAAATATTTATAAGATAGATCGTTTTTTTAATTTTTTTATGATCCTTTTTTGAATTCGGACGGTAAAAATATATACTCTAAATACAGTTTCACCCCTGTACAACGTAGCGCTGACAACCCCCCAGTGGCAAAACCTGTATGGTTACGTTTTGTCTTTAATATAGATTGTTTCAAATTTTTTTGTCGAAAAATAGTTATAAATACCGAAGATATTGCTGAAACAGGGTTTTGGGGATGGCTTTTGAGGGTGGTTTCCAGACCCCAAATTCCTTTTCTAGCAAAACAACAGTATAATTCTCTCATGAATTTTTAAGCGTCATAGCAAATGAAAAATCAGCCAAATGGGTGACTGACAACTATTTATATAGTAATAGTAGGATATTGAATAACGAAAAAACATTTGAGCTGGTCAATATTATATTATCATTTACTAGATAAAAATTTATTAATTTAATTTTTATCATAATTTCGTGATTTTTTACGCGAAAAATCCAATCAAAACGGTTGTTCTTTCCCTTTACATCGTAGGGGTTGCAACCACCAGAGGCAAAACTTATATAGTTATATTCACTTTTTTATAACGAATTGTTCAAATTTTTTGTTGTCGTAAAATATTAATGTAAACCGAAGATATTACTATAGTAGTGTTTTAGGTCTTCATCCCTTACATTTATTTTCCTACAGACTTAAAGTATCATTATTTAGCCTACTTTTAAACGTCATAGCATATGGAAAATCATCAAAATTGATGCTCAGCAACTATTCATATACGAGGGGGTCAATAAGTCTTAACAAAATAAAAGAGATGGCGCTTGTCTCGCTTAAATTATAATGTTTTTGGCAAGCATTACTACTAACTAGATATCGTAAAAAGTTTCAGCTCGATTCATTAAGTCGTCTTTTTAGGAGCGTTGGTTGAACAAAAAGTTATTGGATTATTTGAAAAATGGAAAAAACAGAGTTTCGAGCGATGATAAAACATTTTCATTTGAAAGGCCTTACACCAAAAGAAATCATAGTTGAGTCGAACGCCGTTCATGGCGAGTCTGCCCCTGTGTTTAAGACTGTTTATAACTGGGTAAATGAATTTAAACGCGGCCGTACAACAACAAAAGATGAACTTCGTTCAGGATGCCCCGTAGAAGTGAGTGCACCCGAAATGGTCAACAAAATCCACGATATGGTGTTGAGTAATAGAAGATTACAATTGCGAGAATTAGTTGAGGCCACAGGGATATCAAAGGGTACAATTATTTCAATTTTGCATGAAAAATTGGGGATGAAAACAATATCAGCAAGATGGGTGTCGCGTTTGCTCACTGTTGAAAACAAACGAACCCGCGCGGTCATCTCTGAGGCTCTTTTGGCACGTATACGTCGTAATCCGGAAGACTTTTGGCGTTAACTCGTAACTGTAGACGAAACATGGGTAACTACACTCCTGAAACCAAAGAACAGTCCAAAAAATGGATTACCGCAAGAGAACCAGCCCCAAAGAAGGCAAAGACAGTAAAGTCAGCTGGCAAGATTATGGCCACGATTTTCTGGGATGTGCATGGAATCATCTACATCGACTACTTGGAAAAGGGTCAGACGATCACTGGACAATATTATTCGTCATTATTAGGTCAGTTGAAAAAAAAAATCAGAGAAAAACATTCTCACTTGAACAAAAAAAAAAAAAAAATGCCTCTTTTTTCAAGACAATCCTCGAGTTCACACGTGTACAGCTTCGATGGCAAAAATTAACGATATAAAGTTGGAATGAATTGACCATCCACCATATTCACCTGATGGCTCCCAGTGACTTTTTCTTATATCCTCAATAAGGCAATCCTCCTCCGGCAACCTCAAAAAATAGCTTGCCGGACAAGAATTCACGTCGAATGAAGAAGTCATCGACGAAACAAATGCCTATTTTGAGGGTTTTCAAAAATCATATTTCTCTGATGGCTTAAAAAAACTGGAAGGCCGTTTAATAAAATATATCGACCTTCAAGGAGATTATGTTGAAAAATAAAAAAAAATTACATACGCAAAACTTTTTTTCCTTCTTTTTGTAAAGACTTATTGATTCCCCCTCGTACATTCGGGTAAGTACAGGTTTATTTGTCTTTACTGTAACTTCGGACCGTTTACTGTAAAAAAAAAAATTTTTTTTCCGTGTGCTTTTGCGTGTATATGCATTTAATACGTGACTTAAATTTTAACTCTGTGAGTGAGAAAAAGGAGAGCATTCAGCTGAAGCGGTAGAAGAACAAATGAAAATACCCGTCCCTTTGCCGCGCACTTTCCGAATTTTACTTCGAAAGATCGTAAAGTTTTTTTTGAGTAGGTTTAGATATAGATTAAAGGAGCCGCGGAATTCTGCCTGCATCCTGTTACACGATAGCTCCCAAAAGTTTCCACTTTTGGAAGCTAAAACTTTTACCATAGAGAAAAAAATTTAATAATTATTTTTGTATAAATGAATTGAGAAAATAATAGCATGATAGGAGAATTTCACAGCTTCATAAAACCTCCCGCACACTTTTTGATTAAAAACGTAGTTTCCGCACAATCAACGAAAATATCCAAAAGTTTTAAAGCTATAAGTTGAAAAATTGGATAAATATTCAAAAAACAATTACATGAATGAATTATAGTATATTATTCCAACATGCGACGTAAATTAAAATTATGTTTGTAATAAATAAAATTGAATTTCATTAGATAAAATAATAAATCAATTAGTTAGTCTACAATTAACTATTTATTAACCTTCACTGAAACGAATACGATTCCTAAATAATGCATAATCTCCCCTTTCTCATTCCATATTATTTAAACAACAAATTTAGTTAATTATTTAAGTTACTCATTGTAAACACGTAGGATTAGAGATTTTCACGTAAAATATATTTAGTTATTAAGAAAACTGCGTTATTATTAAGAATTAATTACAACAATTTATATAACAAAATAAATTAATAATTATAAGAAAATTTGTAACGAAAATGGTACTTCGAGAGCCATCTAACGACATAGGGCCCATACCTTTGAACGCACGCCCCCGATTTTCACCACGCCCCTGAACCAATTAGGGTCCGAAAATCGAACGAGAAAAGGGAGGAAATCTCGGTCAGCCAATTAAGGCCTGCTGCCATTTCCACTCTTTCCAAATTTTGAGGGACTGAAAGAGGGATTTTCCTCCCAACCACCCCCAGGCTTTAAAAGGGCGTGCGCGAGCGAAAAATGTCACTCTCTTTCGCTCCTCGCCAAGTTTTTAGTTTTTACCTTGTTCGACCAAGTGCCTGACAATTACGCTAAATAAAAAGTAAGTCGAAACTAAACCTTTTTATTGCTATCTCTCTTTTTCCTCTTCTGATTAGAGTAGCCAAATCGAAACTCGAGAGAATAAGTCTTCGAAAAGTATTTCAGCAGGAATTGGGATACTTTTCTATAAGACAATCGCGCCGTTAGAAAATAAATTAAATTCTTTTTATGTGATAATTGTAGCAAGGTTTAGGATATTCACAACCATCGGATCCTGGTGTTTGATGGAAGACTTGCAGTCCAAAATTATTTTTTCTCTTTTATCGCGAAACGCAAAATAGGAAGCTCTGATTCTCCAATTGCTCGTCCCGATTTAAGGAGGCTCCAGCGAGGAGGGGTATTGAAAAGTTTCGATGTTAGTTATAGTGATTTCGATAAGTGAAAATGCATTGAATCCAACGGTATCCTTCTTTACCCCTCAAGCCGTGGAAAATTTCGAGATATTTCATCTCAAAGTTTGCGCTTTTTGTATAGTATCTTATGGAACAAGGTGAAAAAATGTTAGAAATTCATCAATAACTAAAAGTAATGGTGTAGTTACGCAATGAAAAACTGATCTTCTTATAGATAAAAACTTGGTCTTTCGAATGATGTACTGCAAAATATGGATAGCCGTGGAAAATTTTGAGATATTCTCCAAAAAAGTCTGAAATTGTCTACTTTATAGGTTCTGTGCGTCGTACCAAACTCAAGTTCTGGAACTTCTGTTGTAAAAAGTTACCAACTGTAGTTGAAAATCGTACTATTTTGTAATAATATTGCTTTAGAAACTGCTTATAAGATTTTTTAGCCGTTAGCTTGAAAGTTTATTTTTTGTTGTGTTTTTGATCCCGGCGGTAGTCGCAGGAGCCTCCTTAAGCGTACGCACGCAAACCAAAAAGAGCACCTGAGATACCGTCCGCCTCAGACGTACCTGAGATAGTGATCCGGACGTCATATTACTCTTTTATGATACGAGGGTGGGTCAATAAGTCCTTAGAAAAAGATGGAAAAACAATATTTTTTTGGTATATTTTTTTTATTTTTCAACATAATCTTGTATTAGCTCGATACACTTTTCCAGACATTTTTTTAAGTTTTTTTAAGCCATCAGAAAAAGTTAATTTTGGAAGTTCCTAAAAATAACCATTTATTTATTTTATGACCTTCTCATTTTAGATGAATCGTTGCCCGGCAAGCTACTTTTTTTAGATTTGAGAATAAAAAATAGTCACTAGGGGCCAAATCTGGTAAATACGATGGATGATCTACTAATTCGAGCTTCAATTCCTTAATTTTAGCCATTGAAACTAAGCAAGTGTGTACTCGTTTATTGTCTTGATGAAACAGATTTTTTTTTTGTTCAAAGAGGACGTTTTTCCTTTATTTTCTCGCTTAATCGGTTCAACAACGACACATCATACTCTCCAATGATTGTTTGTCCTTTTTCTATTCGACGAAGATAATTCCACGTCCATCCCAAAAAACAGTGGCCATAACCGTGCCGGATGATTTCACTATCTTCGCCTTTTTTGGAGCTGGTTGACCTTGCACAATCCAGTGTTTTGACTGTTTTTTTGTCATGAGTGTAGTGGTGTATCCACATTTCGTCTACAGTTATGAATCGATGCAGAAAGTCGTCCAGATTCCGGTGGATGCGCACCAAGAGGGCCTCAGCGGCCACCACTCGACTGCGTCTGTTCTCGACTTACAAGGAAAGGTACCCGAACTCACCGATTTCGATGATTTTGATACATATTGTAGAACATAAAAAAATAAGAGACACGTATTTTTATTTATCGGCTAATTTTCACTTTTAAGGGGTAAAAACCTCCCCTAAAGTTAACCCCCAAAAAGCGTTTTTTTTAATATCTCGGCTTAAAATTAATTTTTTTAAGTGAAACAAATTGGAGGTTATTTCTTACAAAAGGAGCAAATATTGCATGGTGATTTGAAGAGTAAGGGTAGCATCCCCTATTTTTTAGGGGTTGAAAACATATATGTTATGGCATAATTTTATAATAAAAAAGTTTAAACCGACTAAAAAAAATTGGAATAAATGTTTAAACATCCATAATAACAAAATTTAGTTGACGTCTTTCGGTGTTTTAATAAATATTGCCCCTAACGGGGGGTAAACCACCCCTAACACAAAAAAACTGTAAGTATATTTCAATCCATAATATTTTGTAGGTTTGTATATAGGGGTTTTCGAGATCGCTCTTTACAAATCTGATATCAGATTTTGTAAATTTAAAATGGCGGAAAGAATGTGGTGGACGAAAATGTCGAAAAAAAATTTTAACTTTTATAAAAACTTATTTACAAATGTGTGATCTTTGTAGCCTATACATGTGAACTAAAGAGCCCTAAACCCTAAACCCCTAAGCAACAAATAGGCTAGATGCCTGTGCTTTTTAACCAAACCACCTCAAATTCCTAAATTTGTAAACAAGAAAATTCTGTGTGTGAAGAAGTTTTATAATTTCCGTAGAAATTGTTATCAGAATGTTATTGAAATTCCTTTATCGTAAATTTAACTTATAATGTATTTTTGCTTATAATATTAGAGTATAATAATATAAAATTTATATTTGTAAAATTAAGATATAACGTAAATATTATGCTGAACTTAAATTAAATGTCGGTAGAGCATAGATGAAAAGGCAAACAACTAAAAGCTCATGGACAAGATCGTGGGAATAACAAATTAAATCGATTAAAATTAATAATTGTTAATTTTATTAGATGTGTTTATGTTTTACGTGATCACGCTTACAAAGTTCGCAATACTTCGATACAATAAATGATTTTAGATTAAACGGTAATCGTATTTATTACACTTTCGTCAAAGGCCATCTCGGTTTCGCTAAACTCTTTCTATTTTCCGATTATTCTTATTAGAAAAAGTGCGTCTTACATGATTTTCGAGTATCATCATGCAATAATCCACCGTTTGCAGACCAATCCTCTAAAATTTCAAGTGAAGTAGATGAGCTCCTCCTTATTTTTCCTTAAAATCTCTGGTGGACTCGTAGATTCAAGGTCGTTGTCAGTAGTTGGTAATTGCGAGACATCTCTGTACGCGTGTGTATGCGTGGACCAGCCGGTAGATCTCTCTACGATTCTTGCTTGAGGATAATCTTGAGCTACCGTTGACACACACACCACGTCCTTGTCGAAGACAGCGACTCTCGATTACTTCTGATCTAGCGTGGGGCTGTCGTCGCTTTTAAATCCTCGCAAAGCGGATTAAGGGGTGCTCATAAGCAATTTTAGGAGGAAATTTGGAGACGAACCAATACAATCGTCGCCTTGGACAAGGTCGCCATCGTGTTACGACTGTTCGCGATGATCGGACGATTGTCCGACAAGTTCGACATGAACCTTTCATCAATGCGAATATTTGGGAAAGAATTTCCCGACTTGGGAAGAAATTTACCAAATCGGGTAAAACAGCGACAAAGATATCGACAGCAGCATCAAGTGCGAAACATTTCTTCCCGAATAGTAATCAACTGTCTTCGCGAAATTGGGTTAAATGCACGACATCCTAATCGTGTACCCCTTTTGACAGCGAGACGAGAGCACGCTATCGTATGCTAATGCACATCGGGCTTGGACATTAAGACAATGGGGAAATGTTTTACTCTCTGACGAATCCCGGTTCGTCCTTCATGGGAGCGATCGACGTCCCTTTGTTTGGCGTCGTCGTGGTGAACGTTTTCACCAGAATTTCGTTCGTTCGATTGTTGCCGACAGCGCTGGATCAGTCATGGTCTGGGGCGGCGTTTCACGAAATTAGAGAACACTTCTGCTGATTGTACACGAAAACTTAACAGTTCAGCGCTACATTGACCAAATTTTGAGACCGATTGTACTGCGCAGACGACAACATCAGAGGGCGTTTATTTTAATGCAAGATAACGCACGTTCACACATAGCCAACATCACCAGACGCTTTTTAGAACGACATGACACCACATTACTGCGGCACCCACCAATGAGTCCAGACCTCAACCCCATCGAGCATGTTTGGGACATAATGGGTCGTCATTTGCGCAGAGAGTATCCAAATTTGTACAACTTGGCCGCATTAGAGCATGCACTTCTGCAAATTTGGAACACCATTCCGCAACCCCAGATAGCCCGCTGCATTAATATGACTGAACGCTTGGCAGCCGTTATTGAGAACAGCGGTGGCAATACCCGTTATTAACCCATTAACGACCAAGACGGTCGATTTTAGACTAACTTTTCGTAGCTGAATTTCAGGTACTCAACGAAGTAATAACTGGGTCCGACATATCAATCTTTATGTATTTTTGTCTGCTGAATCAGAATCTGGGCTCGAAATTCGAAAATTTCTATTGCAAAAAAAGATATGGCGATTTTTTTGCAAAAAAATCTGAAAAAAAATCGCATTTTCAAACTTTAAGATTTTTTTTCAGGCAGAAATCGCATGAATTCATGGTGAAATCATCAACCATCGGTGCACAAATTTGTTGAAGTTTAACGATAAATTTTTACATATATGTATTTTTCGCCAAAATGGCGGCCAAAATGCAAAAAATTGCATAAAATCGCATTTTTTGTTCATTTTTTTTTCTCGAAAACTAAAGGATTAAACAAAAATTGTCTAAGAATAAATATATCTTAGAATTGATCAAGGAATACTCTCAAATTTTTTCAGATTTTTTTGAGACAATTTTTGATTTTTTGAAAAATGCTAAAACCAAATTTTTAAAAAATGTCTGCAAAAAATCTGAAAAAATTTGAGAGTATTCTTTAATCAATTCTAAGACATTTTTATTCTTAGGCAATTTTTATGTAAGCCTTTATTTTTTGAGAAAAACATTGTTGAACTTGATTACATGCATTTTCCAATGGTGGACACTTGTTGCTGGCATTAGATAATAATGTTTCGAATTGGTCTGCTTTTATGTGTTAGTAAAATTAGTCAACCATCTTGAAATGTTTTTTCGTCAATGTACATTCGAAATTTCAATATTTGTTATGTATTCATTGTAGTCCTCAGATACGATTTATCATATTGGGCAAAAAAAGTTATTATCCATAGTACAAGTAAAATACTTCAATTGAATAGTTCGTCACAATAACATTCATAATAATGTCAAAAAAGCGTACGAGACGATCTGTTTCTTCTGATTCTGAGGTTGAAACCTCAGAGGATGATGAAACGGTGTTGATACCAAATGCAGATGATTCCGATTCATCAGGTGACTCTGATTCTGATTCTGAAAATTATTCTGACGCAAAATTCCCGAGAATTATTTACCAGAAAGTTTCAAAAAATTATCAAGGAGATCAAGCGAAGCTAGAAAATGAACATGTATTTGATTGGGTAGATGGTGAAAGGACATATTCCGATAAAATTTTATTGACAGAAAGTGCAAACAATAATATACGAAAGAGTGAGCCAAGGGAACTCTTTGATATTTTTTTTTTAATTGAAATGAAGGAGTATATTATCGATGCATGCAAAGAAAATGGTTTAAATTTATCGTTGGCTGAATTGAATACATTCATTGGAATTATTATAATCACTTCTTTCAATAAAAGAAAAAGTCAGCGAGATTATTGGTCGACAGACCCTTTCTTGTCTTGTCAAATAATTTCTTCCGCAATGTCACGATCTAAGTTTGAAAATATAAAATCAAAATTGAAGTACTCGAAGGCTAAAGATAACAATCCAAACGATAAGGCGTGACGTGTTCGTGAATTGATGAAAATTTTTCAAAGAAATATTCTGAAGTTTGGTTTCTGGAGAACTGCTCTGTCAGTAGATGAAATGATGGCCAAATTATATGCTAAAACGTCATTGAAGCAATTCATACGCGGAAAACCTAGGCGATTTGGACTTAAATTTTAGGGTCTTTGCACTGCTGATGGATATTTATTAAATTTCGATTTATACTGCGGAAAAAATTCTGTAGTAGGAGAAAAATTAGCGAAATGTGCATTGGGTTCTCGTGTAATTATGAATTTATTGAAACCTTTTTTCGAAATGACAGCTCCTGGAAAAATTCCCCTGTACCACGTATATTTTGACAACTTTTACAAATTTAGATATTGTTATATTGTTACATTTGAAAAAATTACAATTGAGATGCTCTGGAACTGCTAGAGAAAATCGTATCAATGAAAAAAATGTCGTCAATAAAAAATCTCCACGTGGTACATATGCAGTAAAACATGAAAAAAACAGTGGGATCAACTATATTACTGTAATGGATTCAAAATTAGTGTCAATATTATCAACATCAGCAGGGGTCACTCCATTAGAACCACTAAGGACATATAGTTCGAACGAAAAGGCAAAAATTGAGATACCAATCCCACAAGCGTTTCACCTTTACAATCAGTACATGGGTGGGGTCGATGTTCATGATGGACACTGTAATAATTTATTGCCTAGTATTCGGTCAAAGAAATGGACTTGGGTAGTCTTCATCAGGCTCATTCAGGCTACCATTACAAATTCTGTTGTTATATTCAATGCTGCTAAGAATAATGAAAATAAAGTTGGAACAAAAGATTTCGCTATATCGATAGCTAAAAGTTATATTCATGATGGTAAAATAAAGCAAAGTAAACATCAAACGATCAGAGAAAGCAAGCAAAAAAGTTGTTCTAATTGTCCTGTAAGAACATACCTTTTATGTAGTGATTGCCAATTATATTTTTGCAGTTCGTGTATAAAAAAAAGGCACTAAAATATAGGTGCTTGTGAGGGGCAAGGAGACTCACGATAAAAAAGCACCCCGACTAGTGAGAGGCAAGGGGACTCACGGTAAAAAAGCACCCCGACTAGTGAGAGGCAAGGGGACTCACGGTAAAAAAGCACCCCGAAGGAGACATTTTTTTACCACATCCACGCCGTTGTCTCTGGGTTATGCAAAGAATAAAAAATCACTGTAGAGTCAAGATAGATATTTGTTACATATCTACCCACATTATCTACCCACCCAACCACCCACCCAGACACCCACACACCCACACTCCCACATACCCACACACCCACACACACACACACACACACGCGCGCGCGCACGCACATTCTTAGGAAAATGAGTTTGGAGTCATTATCTATGGAGGAACTGACGAGTCCCCGGGTCTCATTTCTCCTAAAAAAAACACACACGTGAAGCGTAAATCCAACAGGGCAACCTCCATGTGGTACGCTTCGGGTAATGCTGATGCCGGCGTTAGTTTTTGTTCAAAATTTTTTGGAGTCACTAAAGAAAAATGTTTCAAAATTAAAAAAAAATATTTTTTGGCTTTTTTTCAAGATTGTGATTATTTAAAATCAAAATTGTGGTCCTTTAATTTTTTTCAAAAATTCGATTGAATAAAACAAAAAAACGGCTAGATCAATTGAATTGAAACTTTGTGAGGTTTTTGTGGGCATATTTAACTGTAAAAGACATGCTTAACATTTCTGGTTTTCTCGATAGTTCCAACTTAGCGCTTGATTATCCCAAAAACCACCAAATACCCTTTTTTTCTTGATTTTTTAAATTAATGTAAAGAAAAAAAAAATTTTTTTATCAAAAACAGTAGTACAGTTTTTTGGGATATTTATTCAAGATTTCAAAACCTACCTTCATGTTTTTGTGCAATAAGCGGTTGCTGAGATATTGATGGTTATAGACAAAAAGATCCTTTCCCATTCAAAGTTCGATATCTCAGCAAGAGGTGGTGATATTGAACTTTTTAAAAATGTAAATTAAAGCTGAATAAAAAAGTTATCCGATCAATATAGTGGCTGAGTTAGAAAAATTTTCTCCAAGTTCATAGACTAAAAAAAAAAACTGAAAAAATTTCATAAAAAAATTTTTTTTGGTATTCATGAGGATTGAGCAGAACATGTTGCTTGAAAAATTTTTTGATTATGAGATCTCAAAACTAGAAACGTCAAACTTTGAAACGCTTTTTTTTAAAATTCCAGTACGACCTTCAAGGGAAATACAACCAGTTAAAAGCGTCAAAAAAATTGGAATTTTTTTTTGATCCTTTAATTTTTTCCACTAGTGTATATAAAATCACTAAAGAAAATTTTCTACAACTGTATGATACCACTGACAAACAAAAAGACGTACTATTCGTACTTTCCGGCATTCAACTAGAATATCCACAAAACTCACTCACTGCCGAAAAAATAACACAGGCAGCTGAGGTAAACACTCGATGAAAACAATCTAAAAAAAGAATATACTGATTCACACATATTGTCAACAACTTTTATTAGTGAAAGACATTTATCTGTGGAATTATCATTGAATGTATGATAACATTCATTAAACTAATGAATGTATATACAATTCCCTTTCAATAACGGATTCTTTCATTGCAAATGAAGTTCGACTATTAATATTCTTTTATGTATTTTTACAAATAACAGAAATTATCATAGTATATAATAATAATAATAATAATAATAATAATAATAATAATAATTACAGACCGGAGGAGGTTTATTAGATTTGCAGTTCGGTTTCAGGAGGAGTCGATCGACGATTGGAGCGATCCAAAAGATGGTCGATTCTTTCCTGGAACTAGACAGACACTCCCACGCTGCGCGACCTATGTGTTGCTGGCGACGCTCGACATTAGGAATGCTTTTAATTCGGTTAGGTGGAAGGATATCTTGGAGGCGCTGAAAAGCAACTTCGGGATCCAGCCATACCAGCTTCGGGTTGTGGAGGATTACCTAACAAACAGATGGATATCGTACGAGACGATCGAAGGACAAGTAACGAGACAGGTCACCGCTGGGGTGGCACAAGCGGTCGATACTAGGACCTGACTTCTGGAATGGCTTATACGATAGGTTGCTTCGGCTTGGGATGCCGCTCGGAGTGACCCTCGTCGCCTACGCTGATGACGTGGCGGCGGTGGTTACGGAGAGGTCCCCCGAGCTGGCGCAGCTGGCGTTGAACCAGACCATGAGACGAGTCGGACGATGGATGACAGACCACGGACTACAACTCGCAACGGAAAAAACGGAACTGATGTTTCTCACGAGAAGACGCATACAGACGATACTGCACATGAGGGTGGGGACATGCGAGATAGAGACCAAGAGGGAAGTCAAGTACCTTGGGGTGACCCTCGATAAGAAGATGACCTTCTGGCCCCATATACAGAAAATAACACGGAAAGCGGCAGAGAGGATAGCATCCTTGAGTCGCCTGATGGCAAATACGATGGGACCAAGATCGGGAAAACGACGACTGTTAATGGCGACAGCTCACTCGATCATTCTATACGGCGCGGAAATATGGGCAGACTCCCTGAAGACAAAAAATACTGTAAGACGATGATGATGGTACAGAGACAGGGCGCACTGCAAATCGCTTGCTCCTACCGAACAGTCTCTGCGCAGGCTGTTTTAGTGGTGGCTGGCGTAATACCCGTGGATCTTTTGGCCTTTGAGCGCAAAAGGATCTACGGGAGCAGCGCGGACATAGGACGAAAGAACGCGGCAATCGCTGAACGCGACAGGACAATTGACATTTGGCAAGGCCGGTGGACAGAGGAACGAGGTTGTAACTGGACGAGACGATTGATACGGGACTTAAGGCTGTGGCTCAGAAGGAAATTTGGTGATGTAAATTTCTACGTCACCCAGCTCTTGACGGGCCACGGGTACTTCCGACGGTAACTCTACAATATGAACAGACTACGAACACGCGATTGTAAGTACTGTGGACACGAACGAGACGACGCGGAACACACGTTTTTCGCGTGTGACCGCTGGACAAGTGTCAGACAGGAACTGGAAGAAACGGTCGGCAGCATCACCCCCGATAACATCGTGTCTCTCATGCTGCATGAACCCGAATGGTGGCGCTTAGTCGCTACTTATACGGAAACTATACTAAGACGTAAGAACGCGGACGGCTGCCTGACAGATGACTGAGCAGACGAAGTGACTCAACGTAACGAGACACGGAGAAACGACACGAACGGACGAACACAGACAGAACCTCCAGTCAGAAGTAATATCAACATAGTCCCTGGCTAGGGGAAGGACACCAAGGAGATGGCGGTTTAGTGGGTCGGCCTATTTGGGGAGTCCCACGTAACCTCTTAGTCAGAAAGACTAAGGGGAATCTGCAAAAAGGATTCCGCAACTCCTTATAAAAAAAAAGAAAAAAAGAAAAATAATAATAATAATAAGCATAATTGCAATAGCAATAATAACAGTAATACTGATAATAGCAATGATAATGAAAAATAATAATAATAATGTGAATAATATTTATTATTGAATTTAGATTTTTTGATAAATTCATTAAATCGTATTAAATAGTGTTATTATGGAATTCCAGACTGTAAATATTTTACTATAGATAGAATGATCATTACTTCGAGAATTCATCTAAAAAACTTTTGGCTTACGAAATAATTGTAACAATGAAAAATTCCTAAGTTTTGACAACATTAAAATTTTTTACAAAACGCAAAAGAGGTTGATAAACTAATTTTATTAACCTATATTTTTTCATTTGCAAAAAGTGTGGACCTTTTGAATTTATAAAATTATATAATTATAAAATATATGAAATACTTCATAATGTATGAAATTACTTTTGAAATTATACTACTTTATAAAAGCAGAAAAATAAATAATCTTTGATTGAAACATAAAACGAGACGTTATTTGTTACATACAAAATGATTGAATAAAATATCGGTAATATGTCTATACTCGTGTCTACGATAAAGTATAGGTTTTCGGCCTGTCTGGAGATTAGAGGTTTGGAGTCGTTTGGTTAAAAAGCACAACCATTTAGCCTACTACTGTGGGCAAAAAGTAAGGTGAATTTGTTTGTAAAATGAAAAATCTTTATTTATTCTTCTACATCAATGTCATCTCCTTCGAAGTAATCCCCTCCCGATAAAATACACTTATGCCAACGTTTTTTCCAATCCTCGAAACATGCCAAATAGTCCCTTTCCGGTATAGCCATCAGCGTCTTCTTCGATTCAGCTCTTATCTCCTCAATCGACTCGAAACGCGTTGCCCGGAGTGGTCTCTTGAGTTTTGGGAATAGCCAGAAGTCACACGGAGCCAAATCAGGCGAATACGGTGGTTGCGGAACGATATGCGTCGAATTTTTGGCGAAATGGTCACGAAGAACGAGTGAACGAATTGAGCGTTTTCGGTACCAAACGAGATTTGACTTTTCGTAGGCCCAAATGGTCTTTCAAAATTGTTTTCACAGATCCTTCTGATATTCCGCTCATATCAGTAAGGTCTCTAACAGTCAACCGACGATTTTCGAGCACTAATTCCTTCACTTTATTGACGTGTTGGTCATCTGTTGACGTCGATGGTCGTCCGGAGCGCTCCAAGTCATCAACACGTTCTCGACCCTCTTTGAAGTCTTTGTACCACTTATAAACATTTTTCTGCGACATGGTAGAATCACCAAAGGCCTTCCGCAACATCCTCAACGTTTCCGCAGCCGAAATTTCATTCCGCAAACAAAATTTGATGGCACTTCTTTGCTCAATTAAATCAGACATTGTAAAAATCGAAACATGCACTCTTGGTCGTTTGGTAAACACAAGCGTAAATATATTACTGATGATGACATTGACATGAAATTTGTCCCAGATGTAATTCGCAGTCCTACCAACTCAAGAAAAAAAGAACTAGCCCGAAATGTTAAGCCCGCGAAGTCTAAATTTAAAATTCACCTTACTTTTTGCCCACAGTAGTATTTGTTGTTTAGGGGTTTAGGGTTTAAGACTCTTTAGTTCACATGTACAGGCTACAAAGATCACACATTTGTAAACAAGTTTTTATAAAAGTTAAAATTTTTTTTCGACATTTTCGTCCACCATATTTGTTCCGACATTTTAAATTTTCAAAATCTGATATCAGATTTGTAAAGAGCGATCTCGAAAACCCCTATATACAAACCTTCTACAAACTATTATGGATTGAAATATACTTATAGTTATTTTGTGTTAGGGGTCGTTTACCCCCCCGTTAGGGGTAATATTTATTAAAACACCGAAAGACGTTAACTAAATTTTGTTATTATGGATGTTTAAACATTTATTCCAATTTTTTTTAGTCGATTTAAACTTTTTTATTATAAAATTATGCCATAACATATATGTTTTCAACCCCTCAAAAATAGGGGATGCTACCCTTATTCTTCAAATCACCATGCAATATTTGCTCCTTTTGTAAGAAATAACCTCCAATTTGTTTCACTTAAAAAAATTAATTTTAAGCCGAGATATTAAAAAAAACGCTTTTTGGGGGTTAACTTTAGGGGAGGTTTTTACCCCTTAAAAGTGAAAATTAGCCGATAAATAAAAATATGTGTCTCTTATTTTTTTATGTTCTACAATATGTATCAAAATCATCGAAATCGGTGAGTTCGGGTTGATTACCTTTCCTTGTTAGAGCAAACGTGGCACCCATCTTGACGAAATTTTTCTCATATCAGTTGCAAACACAGAAGTAGATACACCATGAACTGCATCTAACTCAGCTTAGATTTCTTTAGGTGTAAGGCCTTTTAAATAAAAAAATTTTATTACCGCTCGTAACTCACATTTTTCCATTAGTAATACGAAATAAAAGTTGTTCACATTGATCGACGATAAAAACGAAACTACTCGATGGTTCTAGTTGAAACTTCGGCAGCACTCTATTTAATAGTGACACTTACTGGTGCAGTATAAGTTGAGATGAGGGATGCAGGATGACTTGAGTGCCATCACTTGGATTTTCGAAGGACTTATTGACCTATCCTCGTATCTTTTCAAATTTTTATAGAAAGTATAATGTATTGCTATATCTGAATACTAATATTTACGACCATCAATATCGGTCTTATTCAATTCAAAATACGCCGGTAATACAGTATTAACATTTTTATTGATTATCAATTCTTCTTGCCTTTCTTGAAAATAAACTTGTTTTTGATTCTTTTCATGAACTGCTAAACGACGTATCATATGTGAAGTATTATGTAACAGATACTCAAGTAGTCTATGTACGAGGTGTGTTCAAAAAATAACGAGAATTTTCGTTTTATGAAAAAAATATTTATTTATTCATCTACATTAATGTTGTCGCCTTCAAAGTAGTCCCCTTCGGACACTTATGCTAACGCTTTTTCCAATCCTCGAAACACTTTTGAAACTCGATCTTTGTAATAGCTTTTAGCTCTTTCAGCGATTCGCTTTTAATGTCATCTATGCTTGTAAAACGACGGCCTTTTAATGTTCTCTTTATTTTTGGAAATAGAAAAAAGTCACATGGAGCCATATCTGGCGAATATGGAGGCTGAGGCATCGTTACAGTTTCGTTTTTGGCCAAAAATTCACGAACAAGCAATGAAGTGTGAGCAGGCGCATTATCGTGGTGCAAAAGCCATGAATTGTTTTGCCACAAATCCGGGCGTTTTTTTCGGATTGCTTCACGCAAACGACGTTGAACTTGTAGGTAGTACTGCTTATTGATTGTTTGACCTTGTGGCAAGAATTCATAATGCACTATGCCATTAAAATCGAAGAACACAGTGAGCATAACCTTCACATTCGACCGCACTTGTCGAGCCTTTTTCGGTCTTGGCGATCCAGAATGCCTCCACTGGGACGATTGAGCCTTAGTTTCGACATCATATCCGTAAACCCATGTTTCGTCACCTGTTATAACACGTTTTAGTAGTTTTGCATCGTTATTGACTTCATTTAGCGACTCCTGAGCAACTTCCATTCGCCGCTGTTTTTGTTCGAAATTCAACAATTTTGGAACGAATTTTGCTGCCACACGTTTCATACCCAAAACATTCGAAAAAATTTGATGGCATGAGCCAACTGATATGCCAACATCATCAGCGACTTCTCTGATTGTGATTCGGCGATCGTTCATAACCATTTCTTTCACTTTTTTCACGTTTTCATCGGTTGTTGATGTGCTTGGGCGTCCGGGTCGTTCGTCATCTTCAACGTTTTCGTGGCCATCTTGGAAACGCTTATACCACTCATAAATCCTTGCTTTACTCATAGCAGACTCACTATATGCCTTTGTTAACATTTGACAAACTTTACTACACGTTATTTCATTTTTTACGCAAAATTTAATACAAATTCTTTGATCCATTTTTTTTCACAAACGAAAATCGCCGAGCTCGAAAAACACGTCTAAAGTTAGCGGCTGCCATTTAAAAAGTAAGCAATGAATATTGCTGAAAATTTTATCGTACTTCAGGGGCATGTGTACCAACATAATAAAAAAAAATTTTATACAAGCGGACTCTCCAATTTAAAAATTCTCGTTACTTTTTGAACACACCTCGTATAGCTTCTGGTGAACGTAAGTATCTCATGCTGATGTATTACCTAATTTCATCATAATTATAATCACTAATATCATGATGATGTTGTTCAATTATAATTTCATCGTTTTTCACAAAATCCACATTTTTTATTAAACTTATTTATTAATTTATTAATAAATTTTTGTTTATACAAACATTTTTTATTAATTTATTAATGCATCTCTTATTTTTATAAATGCACAGTCATGGCCTTTATAACAATATTTCAATAAATATTTGATACATTGTACAACCAAACACATTTCAACATTAATATGTGCATTGAACTTCAATAATAAATATAGGTTGTATGGAACAACAAATCTATTATCAGCAATTCTATTAGAGAACATATTCTTAAAACTTATAGTAATACCATCATTGCCTCTCTTATACGAGGTGTGTTCAAAAAGTAAGGTGACTTTGTATTTTTAAGAAAAAATATTTATTTATTTATGAATATTTATGTTGTCCCCTTCAAAGTAATCCCCCTCAGATACAATACACTTATGCCAACAGTTTTTCCAATCCTCAAAGCACTTCTCATAAGCACTTTATAACGAGTTTGTCAACAACTCGTTATGTCTCTCTCTCCACATTAATTATATAACAATAATATATGTACATATTCATGTATCTACTTTTATATTACACTACTAGCAGCCGAAGTGGACGACAGCAGCTGAACTAAGGTTGTAATAGTGTCGGCGTGCAATGCCGATATATTCACTACTATTCCAATTATTAATAAAGGGGGAAGGCAAGGGAGGCGGTGTATCGCTCCAGGCAAAGCAGGAAGGAGAACAGCGGGGAGAATAATTTCACACACACAACTCGTTGACAGACCGTTTATTACAACGCCCTACCTAGAGTGCCGGCGAAAGTACAAACACTTATTAACAATAACGCACAAACTTAATCTAAACGAGATGACCGGCACGTTAGCGCCATGTCACCTCGTTAACCGGCTCAAACAATTACTTGAATTACGCACTGTCGAAAACTACGCCGGCTCGGGGAAGCCTGGCGTCGCAACGCGAACCGTGAGAATCGCCGAGGAAAGGGAGAGATATAAAGAGAGAGAGGAATGGATGACCTGACCAATTTCGGCGGACGTCGCTGTCGCCGGCAATCTGGAAGATGTTCCACCGGCGGCCTGGCAGGAAAACCCTTGGCTGCTGTGCAGCCGGTGATCTGGCAGAAGAACCAGCCGGGTACCGTCCTGATGGTGGCTTCTTGCAGGAACTTCCTGACTGCCGCGTCGCTGGCAGAGAAAATCCGTCCGGCTTATCTGTCGAGGAATACCAACTTCTTCCCGAACAAAGGGCGCAGGCTTTGCAGCGATGGTCATCCACTGATATGGTCGATCTCTCTCACGTGCGTCGCGTAACTCACTGTCGCGAGTGCATGAGAGCCGGCTTCTCACGCCTTCTCCCACCACTCGCCTCCTAATCGGCGGCACGCGGCAATGCCGGTCGCGACAAGTGCCGCGCGCCAAGCCCAACTACTAGACTATAGTTTCTCTCTCTCTCTCTCGCACTCTCAATATTCGGTAGCGTCGTCGTGTCCCTGTCCTCGTCCTCCGCTCTCGTGCGTTGCTGAAAATGAAAAGGGCAGGCATCAGGCACGTGATAACAACGTGCGTATGATGCCAGCCGTGTGCCTTTGCCTAGGAAGGAGAGGGAGATAAGCACACGATGCAGGCCATGACAGGCCTACACCGTCACAAGGTAAGAGAGAGAACGCTAGCAGAGAGACCGCGTAGGTTGGTAGGACTGGCGAGCCGGGGTGCCGCGAAAGAGAGGTGCTGCTTAAAATTCATAGCTTGGCTGTGCCATTGACGACTAGATTCGTTTTGTGATTTTGCGTCGCCTCGTGGCTAGTTTGAGTAATAGATCGAGTGCTAAATTGACGTGTATCGGCGTTCGATAGACCGAACTTTTATTGTCGAGCCTCGTGGCTAATCTCACCGACAGCGGCAGCTGATGTAAGTACCACTCGTTCTTTGCGTCTCTCTCGCATTATCCGCTTTGCTTCTCTCTCTGCACCGTCCTGTACAAATACACGTAGAATATATATTTCTATTACACCTATCGCCTCTTTCACTCTGCGCCTTCTATCATTCCTTTCATTTCCTACACCTTCGCGATTTCAGCTACGCGACCTACGACGCTCTCTGCGGGCCGTTGCCACCCGGCGAATCCATCGGCAGTCTGTGCTACTGGGTCGGTCGTGCAAATCCGTTGCGCGAGCCCGCTTCGTCATCTATTACGCATCTCTCGGTTATTAAATATTGTAGCGGACTAAATCCCCGTTACAACTTTTCAGTATAGCCTTGAGCTCTTCCAGCGATGCAGTCTTTATCTCTTCAATCGTTGCAAATCTCCGTCTTTTCATAGGCCTCTTTAGTTTTGGGAACAAGAAAAAGTCACATGGGGCCAAATCCGGTGAATATGGTGGCTGAGACATGATTCTGGTGTTGTTTTTGGTCAAAAAATCTCTCACAAGCAAAGATGAGTAAGCAGGGGCATTATCGTGATGCAAAAGCCATGAATTGTTTTTCCACAATTCTGGGCGTTTTCTTCGTATTGCTTCTCGCAAACGGCGCATAACTTCAAGATAATACTGTTTATTGACAGTACGTCCATATGGTAAGAACTCCTGATGCACCACGCCATGGTGATCGGAGAAAACAGCGAGCAAAACTTTGACATTTGATCAAACTTGGCGTGCTTTTTTCGGTCTTGGCTCATCTGGGCTCTTCCATTGGGACGATTGGACTTTGGTTTCGATATCATAACCATGTACCCATGATTCGTCACCAGTTATGACCCTTTTGAGTAAATCTGGGTCGTCGTTGACGTCATTTAACAGTTCTTGAACGATGCTCATGCGACGGTTCTTTTGGTCAAAATTTAGCAATTTCGGAACAAACTTCGCTGACACACGTCTCATGCCTAAAACGTTAGAAAAAATTTCATGGCATGAGCCAAGCGATATACCAACATCCTCAGCAACTTCTCTGATAGTGATTCGACGATTTTCCAGAATAATTTCTTCACTGCTTGAACGTTTTCATCAGTTGTTGACGTGCTTGGGCGTCCAGAGCGAGGCTCGTCATTGGCATCTTCCCGGCCATCTTGGAAGAGTTGGTACCACTTGTAAACATTTTTTTTACTCAGAACAGTTTCACCGTATGCCACCGTCAACATTTCAAGTGTTTCGGAGCACTTTATTTTATTTTTTACACAAAATTTGATGCAAATCCTTTGATCCATATTTTTCGATAATAAGAAATCGCCGAGCACGCAAAACACTTATAACCTTTACGCCTCTCACAACCAAACAAAAAATGCTATACACTTGAAACTTGGTACAGATGTTCGGGAAGAGTGTACCAACATAACAAAACAAAAAAATCGATAATCGAAAGTACGTTGCCCGTGAAATTTGAAAAGTCACCTTATTTTTTGAATACACCTCGTATAATGGATGTAGTAGATTTGAACATTGTTCTTGAATTAAATATTTTTGAAAATTTTTAGTGCGAATATTCTTATCATCCATATACGATGAATTTAAATTTTGTTCACCACGTAGACCATATATCATAAACTGTCTTACTAACAAAAAGAGGTTACGAGGTGGTGTACGCCAAATGAATCGGGGAAAATTGTGCGTATTCTATATATATTAAAAAAAGTAGTCGTGTATTGCCATTTGTCCTATAGGCTTTCTATCCGAGAAAAAAAATGATTTCCAATTTTAAACGTTTGATTCAATAACTTCATGAATTGAGAGAGTATTGCGGGCAGTCCCATGGATGATTTTCGCATATGTTATACATGATTTCTATGTATATTTTGACGTAGAATACGATGGTGCTATTATTTTTATCATAGGATGCACCACAAACATGCCAAAAGTAAAAAACCACTGAAAAAACGCAAAAATAAATACTTTTACGTAGTTTTCCACTTCCAGCATCTTTCGGGTATGTCATATTATAAACCTGATAATGCCACCGCTGAAAATGCGTATATCATATTTTAAAATGACGTTAGAATGTCCTTGAATTTCAATGGAACACACGTTTTCCTTATACTTTTTTGCGTAGAATTTGACCGTGCTGTTGATTTTAACAGTTAAATCGACCGTAATAGCCGGAGCGTCAGAAAGCGTCCACGACGAAAATACGGAACTTCATACCCATACTTTCAAAATATTATTAGTTAACTTTTTAATTTTGCAAAAACTTACAAAAACCAGATTGGATATAATTATTTATAATAAATTAATCTCTACTCTAGAAAGTATGATGTAGATTGATAAAAATTAACTGATCCTAAAAATTAAAAGAAAAAGACTTTTTTTTTTCTTTTCAAACACTTAGTGTAAATAAGGTTCATTTTGCAATTTCGAACATTTGACAACTTCTACTTAATAAGAAATTTTCTAAGGAATAAATCTTGTTCAGTTAAATTTTTACCTTAGATTTTTCTTACTGTTGAAAAAATAAATCGATATTTTTGGCATTTTTTTCATAATTTATCTTACTACTTAATTTTTTCACGCATTTCAGGTGGAGCATCGATAAAATTTATTGGTCACTATTTCCCGAACCTAATTCAATTTTTTATTTGCCTCTACCTTATACATCCTGTTTTGTGTGTGTGTATGTGTGTATATTTCTTCGTGCCGGATGGCACGGAAGTCGCACGTGTGGGATTGTAAGAACATCGAAATACCGAAACTCGTCAAACTCCTGAACGTACCTATAATGATAAGGATGTTGTTCGTCGTCTTTCATTATCCGCTGTACCGTACTACAAGAGCATCTAGAACTGATATTATTCTGAAGTTCATGAGCAATATTACGTCGGTTGGGTCATGGTCAAAAGCTTCGACGACCGGATCGTGATGGGCATCGCGCAAGTCTCTCGCTAGTCTATCATCAGGGTTCTACAGGGTCATACTGCCTGTCTCACAGAACCTCTACTCCGTCGCTGCGATGGTATTTGTCGTGGACATGTTCTTTCATAATTTTTCAAATTGACGACAGTAATCCTGACCTGTCTGTTCGCGATTGCCTTCCGTTCAACCAAGGCACAATACCATATCGTTATACTCCGCAGCCGTATATTGTGAGCGAGCCATTATTGTAGCGAAACATGATACAGTGATACGTTCACGCGATAAAAGTAATGAATTTTGATAAAAAAAATTTTAAACAAATAAATGTAGTTCTGGCAGACTTCATTTAATATTTTTTTTTCGAATTTCAAGATATTAATATTGATACTATATCGATCTCTCAGGATTGAGAATATAAATAATATCTAGTTCATCTAAAAACTAGAATATCTCTGCAAAATTAACTTTATTTGAAAACTTATCATTTTCCTAAAATTCTTTAATTATGATTATTAACATACACGTATCAACAATGAGGAAATTTGTAATTTCATTTAATTGTTCATAATTGATACCATAATATTTAAGCATTGTGCAAATTTGTAAAACGCGGCAGACTCTTGTAATGAAGTTCTCCGCGTATAAATGCATAAACGCTTTAGACGCACGAGTAAAGTTTAGTCATTTAAGCTTATACTCTTTTCGTATTGCTAGTAAAATATGATTTTTGTTTGCAATACTACTCTTGTACTTTGTCGTACTACAAAATTATTCTGTAATAGAATCTTGTATTATCTTAAATTACGTATATGTATTAGAAAATTAAATATTTAAAATGAAAAAATATCGATTAAAAAAAATGATAAGATCTGTAAAAACTTGGGTGCCTATTTTACCATCTGCAATAGAATATAAGTAGTATGAGAACGCTCATATATATTTACTTGTAAGCGAGAGAGGAAGAGAGAGTTGCGGAAATCATCAAAAAAGAAAAATAATTATTTTTATAAAATTTAATACTTTCAATACACACGCACTTTTAATTTATTTATAAATATTAATTTATTTATTTATTGCCGTTAAGGATTTGTTTCGTAATCTCCCGATGCGAGGCTAACCGCCATCGAGATCTACTTCAGTTCTGCAGCTAGTTTGTGCTTGATGGTTCGCGCAGTTGTAAACAAGCGCGTAAGCACGAAACCAAATTATAAGAGACGAGCGAAATCAGTAATGAAGGTTCAATACCATGAGCGAGGAGTAGTAGGTTATTGCTTGGTTAAATGAAAAACGTGACTCGTAGTTAAAATGAAAGAGGTCTTGGTTTTATGTGTCGATATGCAGATAAAGAAAAACAAAATCGTCTTAAACCGAGAGATTTGAGCGCATGCAATTGAGTAACAAGTGCCCGCGCATGTCGATTGTGACAAGTAACGAAAGAGCTAAACTAATTATTGGTACCACGCAAAAATACTCTTGCCTACCTCACACCGGGCATCGTTGTTGCAGACAACGATGCAAGATGATCTGATTGTTACTCCGCTATTGTTAGGCGCCAAGCTCTCGACAGACACTGGTTATCATATTCCGGTACTAATGCACGCATGTGAAGACAAGCACTAACATACTTAGATCACCGGAGGCGAACGACGAACGTGAATGCTCTCTATTGCAAATTAAGTTTTCTATGGCCTGTTCAATTATTTTTGTCATGGATTGACTAATGAAATATATTTATTTAGTTGTGGACGTATTCAAATGGCAATCTGCAACTGCTTTAACTCATACCTAATATTTGACCGAGTGCTCCGGAAGTTTTGACTGGCGCACACACGCACACAATATACCCGGTATGTCGGCAAATGGCACTGAGGGTCGCGAGTGGATTCAGGACCGTCTCCAGAGACGCCGCGCACGTGATATCCGGTCTGCTTCCTATCGAGATCTTGGCCGAGGAACAAAGAAGGATATACCGCTACCGGAACAGTAGAGTAGCAGATATAGATGACTGCAGAAAGAGAGAAAGGCAGAAAAGCCTCCAGTGCTGGCAAGCGCAATGGGATAGCTCAGGCAAGGGCAGGTGGACCCATGAGCTCATCCCAAATCTGGCGGAATGGGTGAATCGCCAACATGGGAATCTCAACTACTACCTGACACAGATGCTCACTGGACACGGATGCTTCCGCAAATACTTGTACAAGTACAAGCACGAGGACTCACCAGAATGTCCAAGATGTCATCTTCACGTGCCCTAGATTTGGAAACCAACGACGACAGCTTGAAAGCACAATCGACGCGGCGATCATGCCAGGCAACCTGGTGCAAAAGATGCTTGCATCCCAGGAGACATGGAACACCACAACAGATTTTGCTAGAAAAGTGATCACAGAGCTTTGGAATGAAGAGATAAAGAGGAGAGAGGAAAGAAGTAGAAGTGCGGGGCGCCAGACTGTAAAACAGTTAGCTCCCCTCGCTGATGCAGAGAAACGTAGGTGACTGGGTTGAGCTCAGTCTCCTCCAACCGATGTAGAGGAACACAGGCTCTGGAGTAGAGACTATCTATAGGATAACAAGGCACCTGCCTCCTTAACCCTTAAACACCCAAAACGCCACTACCGGTACACTGCTCTTCGACGGCCAATAACTAATACTATTCGTAACTAGAAAAAATTGAGATACATACATTTTTATTGCTAAAGATCTCCTCTATCCGATAGTGTGAATAAAATTTCCCCCAAAAATGATTATTTATTGCAAAATGCAGTTTAAACAAAAAAAAAACGTGATTTTTCGTGCGTATTTTTTTTTTGTGATCGCTTTTTGAAAGGTTTCCCTGTCTGCAGTATACCTGGGACCTCACTAACCGGTGGAGTAAATGTCTAAACTTTAAGAATCCATGATTCAAAAATCGATTTTTCGTTTTCCTATTTCCAAAATGGCCCCTTAACGGCAATTTTTTTTCAAAATATTCATAAATTTTTTTGCTAAATTGTGTGCACTTTTCGAAAAAACTCTCAAAAGTAAAAAGTTCTTAGAATCAGCTGAAAAATACGTCTGAATTTTTTCAAAGAATTTATAGCAAATTTTTTAATTTTGCATATAACTAATTTTTGCAAAATTCAAAAAATTGCACGAAACGCTTCGGAAAAATTCAGGCGTATTTCTTGGCTGATTCTAAGAAATTTTTACTCTTGAGTGTTTTTTCGAAAAGTGCACCCAATTTAGCAAAAAATTCCCGCGGTTTCTGGTATCATCTAAAGGTGTTGAAGATGATTGATGTGCATATGTATATCTATCGTCTGTCTGCCGCAAACAGAGTTTACGTTGCCCAACTATCACCAACATGGAGGTCGACGAATCTCGATAGTTTCTTTTTTTTTCTTTTTTTTAGTATTTTTATATTTTTTTAATTTTTTTTTAATATTTTTTTTAGAGATTTTTGAAAATTTCAAGTATTCGTCAATTGAAATTAATTTGATCCTGCTGTTTCAGAGTGTGATTGAGAGAAACAACGCAAGCAATAATACATATCGCAATCAATGCAAAATCTTGTAGTCCTTTGGCGACATTTTTCAAAATTACATAATAATCTTGTTCTTGACTCGAATCTATGAGTTTTAAAATCGCCTAATTTCGATTGCAACAAATATTTCCTGCTAATGTCTCTACAAAAATCTTTTGTTTTCAATTTATTTTTAGTACTCTTATTGCAAATTTTCCAAATTACTGTAGCATTTGTGATTGATAATTCTATTATTCTTGAAAAAATTTTAAAAGTCCATTTCTTTGAACTGATAGATGGAGAAGCTTTTTTACAACGGAAATCGTGTAAATCTACCCCTCCCATGTATTTGTTGTACAAAGAAAAAGCATGAGGAAATCCTAGTTCTACTCTCTCTTGAGCAGTTCGTGAAAATCTTTTCACGGGTGTTATGGGAGTGACACCAACAGCTGTGGAAAGAATAGAGACTTGTTTTGAGTCTATGACACTGATAAAATTCATACCACTGTTGCTATCATGACTTACTTTGTACGATCCTCGCGGATCTTTTTTTTCAAATTCATGTTTTTCTTACACTCTATCCTTACGAACAGTTCCTGTTGATCGTAAACCATATTTATTCAGATGAATGAGTAAGTCTGGGCTGGTAAAAAAATTATCAAAGTAGATATGATAATCAGATAACTTTCTTATTGACAGGCCATTCAGAAGGAGATTGATCATTTGCACGACAACTCTCGAGCCAAGTGCACATGCCATTAACTTTATTCCAATACTTGTATCATTTTTGCCACAATAAACATCTACATTGAAAAGATATCCATTGGCTGCACATAAACCCCAGAGCTTTATCCCGTATCTATCAGGTTTACAAGGCAGATACTGTTTTAGGCTGGTACGACCAAAAAATCGAACCATCATTTCATCAACTGAAAGAGCTGTTGAGAAAAAACCAAATTGTTGAATGTTTTTCCTGAATAAATTTAATAATTGACGCACTCTCCATGCCTTATTTTTATCATTTCTATCTTGAGTTTTTGAAAATTTTATTTGTAATTTGATTTCACAAAATCTATTACGGCTCATGGCTGAAGCTACAGGAGAACATTTCAGTTCCAGGTCCAGAACAGGTCAGTTTCCTAATACTTTGATTGATTACTTCGGATATTGTATGATGGAAGCACTAATATACCGATAAAAGTGTTGAGTTCTTGTATGGATATTTCTAAGCCATTTTCTCGGCTAGCTTCAATGATATAGTCTTTTATTTCTCTGGAGAAAAACATTTCGAATATTTCCACAGGTGTCATAGATGATATTTTTTTCCTTGTTGCATCTGTCAGAAAGATTTGATCATCTACATTACCAGAGCGAACTTTTTCCCCGGCCTTCCAAGCAAAAACGTGATCTGGTTCCAATTGTTTTTGAGATTCTCAGTAATTATGAAAAGTAGATCTATATGAAACATTTGGTATGGAATATTCCAAGGCCTCATTCTCGTCATCCGACGAGGAGTCTCCATCAGAGCCAGAGTCATCAGGATTTGGTATGATGGTACATTCATCATTTTCATCTGAATCCGATTCGGATTCAACATTTGTTGAAATTTCTGTGGCCCTGCGCTTAGGCATTTTTTTTCGATGTGTTCGAAAAATTTTAGGATAAAAATCCGGTGAAGGTGTGATGTGGATGTCAGAGATAAAGGTTATTGAATCATTGGGAATTTTTTACTAAAAAACGATGAACTTTCCGAAAAAACTCTCAAGAGTAAAAAGTTCTTAGAATCAGCCAAGAAACACACCCGAATTTTCCTGAAGCGTTTTGTGCAATTTTTTGAATTTTGCAAAAATTAGTTATATGCAAAATTAAAAAATTTGCTATAAATTCTTTGAAAAAATTCAAACGTATTTTTCAGCTGATTCTAAGAACTTTTTACTCTTGAGAGTTTTTTCGAAAAGTGAACCCAATTTAGCAAAAAAATTTATGAATATTTTGAAAAAAAATTGCCGTTAAGGGGCCATTTTGGAAATAGGAAAACGAAAAATCGATTTTTGAATCATGGATTCTTAAAGTTTAGACATTTACTTCACCGGTTAGTGAGGTCCCAGGTATACTGCAGACTGGGAAACCTTTCAAAAAGCGATCACAAAAAAAAATACGCACGAAAAATCACGTTTTTTTTTGTTTAAACTGCATTTTGCAATAAATAATCATTTTTGGGGGAAATTTTATTCACACTATCGGATAGAGGAGATCTTTAGCAATAAAAATGTATGTATCTCAATTTTTTCTAGTTACGAATAGTATTAGTTATTGGCCGTCGAAGAGCAGTGTACCGGTAGTGGCGTTTTAGGTGTTTAAGGGTTAAATGTTCCCCTGCCATAGCAGGTCAGCGAAGGCCATCGGGTTGAGCTGAGACTCCCTCACCTGATGCAGAGGAACATAGGTGTCGAGGTCGAGTCTGTCCAGAGGATGACCGGACGATGCTGTATGAAGAAGACGACCGGACGATGCAGAAAGAAGAAGACGATTCAATGATGCAGTAAGAAGAAGACGACAACCTTAGCCCGAACCTCCAACCACCTCGTAGTGATTGGGGGACGTAGGGAAGACAAGATAGAAGGAAAAGCGAAATGCTACAGCTTCCCCGTGAAGTAATACCTAGCGGCAGTTCTGCGGGGGATAAAAGGACTACAGAAGATAAAGAGGCTGGAGTTTGGTGGGTAGGGCTTTTACTTCGGAAGAAGTAGAACCTGGTCGTACCATCTGATCAGGCAAGCGATGCAAGTAACTTGGTGAGCCCCACACACGGGGAGCCCCGCAAGGCTCCTGTCATGGTGCGTAAAAAGCATTCTCCACCTCTTCGGATAAAACACACACACACACACACACACACACACACACACACGCGCGCGCGCACGCACACACACACACACACACACACACACACACACACACACACACACACACACACACACACACACACACACACACACACACACACGCACACACGCACACGCACACGCACACGCACACGCACACGCACACGCACACGCACACGCACACACGCACACGCACACACACACACCATGGACCTACTTAGTAGTCTAAGTGGACAGGGAGGTGAACCCCGACGTAGCGCGTCCCAGGTGGCGGATAGGGAGGCTCACTTGCTATTGGTTTGCCAATAGCGGGAGGGCTTGAATAAAATACCTCTCGTGGACCAAACACAAACCCTGTCCAGGGTCACGGACTAGAAGTAGGAGCTCCGAATATAAACCAGTCATGGCGAGTACAACTTAAAGGAAATCGTTTACGGTGCAAGGGTTGGGATACCCTAGTACCGGCGCACAGTGGGAGATTTGGAAATTTTTTTGGATAAAATTGAATATCTTTTGATTGGAAAAAGATATCGACATCAATCCAAGGGCATTTTGAAGCTTAATTGGTGCTGAATAAAGGAAAACTATCAGTATTATCATTATATATATCTTTGACCTTTAAAAATAAGGTCAAAGTTGGCATTTTATGAAAAAATTTCATTCTTTCCAATGTTTAGCCTTCAAACGGATGATAATTTAATATAAATATATCGCATTTTTTTAGGATTTTGAACGAGAATTCCGAATCCGTTATCAGAATTTCGATTAAGTATAGTAGTCATTGAGAAAAACGCGTCCGAAGCCAAGGAAAGCCCAGTTTTCCTTGTTATTTCTTGTTTATCTCCCTGCAAACGGTGGATATCGTCTTATTCCATAAACGGAATATACATTTTTACAGGATTTTGAACGAGGATTCCGAATCCGTTATCAGAATTTCGATTAAGTATAGTAGTCATTGAGAAAAACGAATATATATTTCATTAGGAACGAGAAACCCGAATTTATTGTCAGAGCTTCATTTATCTATATTGTTAATTGGTAAAAACACTTGCAAAGTCGAGGAAACCCCGGTTTTCCATGACTCTTGTTCTCTAACTAATTGACTATACTAAATAAAAAATTCTATTACCTAAAATGACAACTATAGGAATAGCAACTTCGATATGGTTCTAGAAAATAGAATATCATAATTTCTTGCGAGCTTCTAGGAAAATCAGAGAGAAAATTTATATTTTTATCAAAATTTGTTCAAGTATTGAATAATCTTATCATAATTTCAATATAAAATATGGCCGTATATCGAGTACATGCATCAATAAGCCCCAATTCATAAAAATATATGAAAATCACTGCTAACTAAACTATGCTCCGAATTACGAAACTGATGATGAAGGACCCAAGAGATCATACATGAGGATAGCAATATAAAGAAATCATAGATATGGATTCCAATGGTAACTTTTGTCGAAAACGATAAAACAGGATACTTTAAATAGACTAACACCTGAAAATAATTGCATTTATATATTGATGCTACAATGTATGTATAGAAATTTATTTCATGTCCAGCCAAAAATTCGCTAAACTAAACTTACAACAATACTGGTGAGTTATTTTCGTTATGAATGTTGTTAGCTGTAGTTTTTCATATGATATTCATGATATTATGTGTTTCTATGTTTATTCTTCTTGTTGATGTCCATTTCATATTGAATTTCATATTGAATTTCTCCGTACCCATTCATGGGGAAATTCAATCATACATAAAACAACAACATATGTTTGTCATGAAAAAGACGATATCCACCGTTTGCAGGGAGATAAACAAGAAATAACAAGGAAAACTGGGCTTTCCTTGGCTTCGGACGCGTTTTTCTCAATGACTACTATACTTAATCGAAATTCTGATAACGGATTCGGAATTCTCGTTCAAAATCCTAAAAAAATGCGATATATTTATATTAAATTATCATCCGTTTGAAGGCTAAACATTGGAAAGAATGAAATTTTTTCATAAAATGCCAACTTTGACCTTATTTTTAAAGGTCAAAGATATATATAATGATAATGCTGATAGTTTTCCTTTATTCAGCACCAATTAAGCTTCAAAATGCCCTTGGATTGATGTCGATATCTTTTTCCAATCAAAAGATATTCAATTTTGTCCAAAAAAATTTCCAAATCTCCCACTGTGCGGCGCCTGGTAGGAGTAAGCAAGCGGGCTCCCCGGCGTCGTCATCTCATGACCGCAGTGCTGCAGGGGTTGGTCACGCAGCCCCTGTAGTACCCAATGCTACAAGTGACGTAGAAAATGGCTCTGCTGGCAAGCTTCAGCAACTCGAGGAGGCAATAGAAGAGCTTCTGGTGATGCTGAACGATAAAAACCAGAGAACAGTTAATAATACCACGCGCGGCCTAGCGAAAAAGGTTAAAAACGCGTTCAGAAGCCTTAAAAATGAAATATCAAAGGAGCAGATTGACAAGGTACCAGCTCCTGTTAATCGTTGGGTCGAAGATCCCGTAATAAGAAAGCAATTGGCATAAGAAAGTAACTGTTCTCGACGTCGGCTGATAAACAACTGCCGAATTCCTCGGACGGCATGCCTAAGCGAAAAGCAGGCTCTCCGCCTTGTATGGAAACAGCGACAGTCATGAGGAATAAGAGGAATCAGTAGAATACGGCGGTATTTACAGAAAAGCAGACTGAACGTGGCAAAACCTAGGAGGAAGGAGGAAAGGCTGAGAATTGGGAAGAGCCCAGGGAAGAAAAGAAAAGAAAGAAGACAAAGAAGAAGGAGAAGAAGAAAGAAGAGCCAAAGAAGAGAAACCCTTTACCAAAACGAGGCCCTCAAAAACTAACAAATGCCTTGCTAGTTCGGGCCAAAAACCCTGGTGAAAATGACTCCAGACTCTGCAAAAAAGTGGAAGAGTTTTTCTCAGAGAATCAGGTAGGGGGAAAAGAGAGCGAATTAATGAGAATACGGAGGACACGGAAAAATGATGTGTTGGCCGTACTGAAGGGCAGAAACAGGGAAAAAACTGAAGCGCTCAGGAGCCGGGTAGGCGACAAGCTAGCGGCTGTAGCGGAGGTTATCAGCAAAGTACAGGAGGCAAACCTCGAAATCAACGAGATAACCGAGTCGACGACCAAGGAACAGGTTGTTAAGGCCCTGCAAAAAGCGGCTGGTCCGGAGTGGAAGATCACCACTGACGCGGTGATAAATCTGCGACAATACTACGCAGGTATGCAGGTGGCATCGATCCGGCTTCCTGCGAAACTCGCGGAGAAAATTGTCAGTGGTGGATCTAGGATCCTGGTAGGCCCTATAAGCTGTCTCATTAAGATTGTGAATAAGCCTACCTACTGCTATAAATTTGGCACGTAGGACATACCGCGGCCTAGTGTAAGAGTGAACAACAATACAACCTACTCGATGATTTACTCGATGATGCTACTGTCAAGATTTCAGCCGGATCGGAGTTGTAGATTATTTTTGAGAGCGTGTGAAAGCAAGTGTGTCCGTTGATTTTTGAAAAATGGAAAGAGAGCAGTATCGGTCGGTGATTCGATTCTTGTTTTTGGAAGGGAAATCGTGCAGCGAAATCAAAAAGCGCTTGGATGCTGTGTACGGTGACTCTTCTCCTTCGATGGCGACCGTCAAAAATTGGTTTAACGAGTTTCAACGTGGTCGCACGTTGATTTTTGAAGAGCCACGTTCAGGTGCTCCGAAAACGGCTACCACGGAGGATAACGTGACAAAAATTAACGATCTCGTATTGGCAGATCGACGATTGAAGGTGCGCGAGATAGCTAAGATCGTAGGCATCTCAAAAGACCGCGTGGGTCATGTCCTGCATGAAATTTTGGGCATGAGAAAGCTGTCGGCGCGATGAGTTGCTCACTCCGGACAACAAACGCAACCGTGAGACAACTTCAGAGCAATGTCTCACGCTGTTTAAGCGCAATCCGAAGGAGCATCTGCGTCGTTTCGTGACAGTCGACGAAACATGGATCCACTGGTATACTCCAGAGACCAAGGAACAGTCGAAACAGTGGACTTTACCCGGCGAAAGTGCTCCGAAGAAGGCGAAGACTGCCCCATCGGCCGGAAAGGTAATGGCCACCGTTTTCTGGGATTTACAAGGTGTGATCTACATCGACTACCTGGAGAGGGGCAAAACGGTCACAGGGCTGTACTATGCCGAATTATTGGGCCGATGCGACGTCGAATTGCAGAAAAAACGGCCCCATTTGGCGAAGAAAAAAGTGCTCTTCCACCATGACAACGCACCGGCTCATACCTCCGCCGTCGCCATGGCCAAATTGATCGAATTAGGCTACGAACTGCTGCCCCATCCACCGTATTCTCCAGATTTAGCCCCGTGCGACTTCTTTTTGTTTCCAAACTTGAAAAAGTCACTCGCCGGGCAGAAATTTGAGTCGAATGAGAAGGTAATCGCTGCCACGGAAGCCTACTTTTCAGACTTCGAGAAACCGTATTTTTCAGACGGGTTAAAGAAGATTTTCGTTTTTCTTTTGTAGGCTAAGTACTTATCGGACCACCCTCGTAGCATTGAATACTGAATGTATTAATGCGAGTAATGCCTACTAAGAGTCGGAAAAAGTCATTAAGCGCATTGTTAATGCCTGTGATGCAACAATGCCTAGGAAGTGCACAACAGAAAAGAAAATGGTTTCTTTTTATGTAAAGTGCTAGAGAATTTGTTCAGATTTTGTTGAAAAAATTTTTATCCATACAACTGATGCACAAAAAAGATTAAAAAAATTACTTGATACATAAAATCTTCTTTTTTTCCTTTTAGATTAATAATGCACAAACAAAATTACAATTGATGAAAAAAATATTTTTCCGTTTTTCTCTATATAAAAATTATTATGTCGATGAAAATACAAGTACTGCCAGTATTCCAATAAAAACACATGTTTCATCAAATTTATTTATTTTACATGAAATAAAAACTAGGCGTTATAAATTTACGTAAGATATTTAGTTTAAATATTCCAATTCCTAACATTTTTTTCGAAGATACATTCCATTTGATTAACGCCTACATATTTCATGTACACCATCGTGTTTGTTCAAATCTTGCTATTAGTTAGTCTTATGTTACTTGTTGGAGATTTTTCCACTCTTGTTGTAATATTACCCACAAAAATCAATCGAGTTCTTCACATAGTGATTTGATAAAATTCCAATCGGGTGATAATGGTGGATACTGCATAATTTTCAATTTTTGTCATTTTTTTAAATTTAAGAATTAGTTTTTACGTCATTTAGATGTTCACTTGAGATCATCACTCTGTTGAAATCTAAATTAAGGTTCAAAACCATATCAAAAATTACGGTTCATAAACTAATATTACAGCGTGTAATTGTAAAACATATTTGCAATCTACTTTTGTCAAGGTTTCATTAATTTAAACAAGATTTCTTCATTTTGAATCAGCTAAAATAACTCCATATCATGACAGAACCACCACCGTGTTCTATACTAGGAACTAAACAATCATCGATATATTTTTTGATGACTCTACTTTTGATGTACACTTTTCTTCTATTTTCATAAATTTCAAATTTTAACGCATCGAACCAAAAAACTTAAGCTTTCTTCCAACGGTCAATTTTCTAATCATTGTAAGCGTTAACCTACTGTATGCATTTATTTTTATTAATAATGCATAATAGACTCTTTCACTGTAATTCAACAGAGAAGTCCTATTTCTCTCGTACGCCTTTTCTCATTGTACTTACACTCACAATATTTCCTTATAAACATTCATGGACATCGTCGTTAACTTCAAACGTTGTCGCACTTTCCGACTTCGTAAATTTACTTGGTAAATGTAATTGTCCTCTTTGACAATAATTTTCTTTCGAGACTTTTGGTATATTTTTTACATTTACTGTTACATGAATTTTTTTAATGTTATAAGCAACTGTACGCCTGCTTACTTTCAACTATTTTGAAATTGCCTAACCACTCATTTGAAGTTCGTGAAGTGCAATAATCTTATTTCGTATAGATAAATTTATTGAATTTTTGAACAGCCCGGAACGGGAAATTAAGGGGGTATCCCTATATAGATGAGCAAAAATGAACCAAAACTTTGCGATTTTTTTTTTCTTAAACTATAGAAGATTTTTAGTTGAAAATTTTATAGTTTATTGCTTAAACATTGAAGATGCATTAAATATTTTTTTTTTACATTATTTTGTTTATAAAAGTTGTAAAAAAAATGTTGAACAATACAACTTTTTTTTTTTTCCCCCAATTTTGTGTGCACACTTGTCGTCGTCGTATCTCTCTGAAACATAAAAGAAGAATTTTTTTGTTATTATAAGGTCTAAATCTCGTCGACTAACCTAAATTTAAAGTATAAAAAAATTCCATAGCAAAATGGTGGACTTTTGAAAAAAAATTGTAACATTTTTTTTTATTATTATTGCAAAATAGTGGTTAAATAAATTTTTATTTCAAAAACAAGTAGGTTCATCGACTAGATTTTTAAATTATCTTCAAAATGCTATTTTTTTTAATAAGTTAAAAACTCGCCGAGAAATTATGCCCGCAAACACGGACAGTCAAGAAATTTCCTTTTCAAGTAAAACGCGTTTAAAGTTCGCGGTAGCCGAAAATCGCATTTTTGATTGACTCACCATTACTTTTTAATTTTTTTCTTAATCAGCAATGCCTGGGCCATAAAGGAGGTCATCTTCTTCATCTTTTTCAGGAGCAGCTCTTGCTTTTTTAGCCAATCTACCTTCCTTTGTGGCACTCGAACTCTTCAGCTCTTGACGCTTTATTCGGTTTTCATCCATCTTTTGGGCGTAGTTGTAAGTAGGCGCTCCAATAGTGAACTCGAGGATGTTCATTGTTTGCAGGATTGATTTATAACCGTCATTAAATAATCCAGCAGCAATCCAAGCTGCAATTTCAACGGTTTTTGAACCACAGTGCAGATGCTTAGGAGCCAAGCGCCATACAAGAGCATTAAAACTTTCATTCGCATTTTGGGTATGTCCGCCCAAGCACCTTTGCAGTAGATCTTCTCTCGATAAATCTTCATAAATGGGCAATAAATGCTTTTGTAAATCTTCATGAAGAGCCGGTGGATGCTCAAAAACGCCGGCTGCGACTACCTGCGATTGTTGCCACTCACACCAGCTATCGATTCCCGGAGGGCAGTACTGATGCTGTGGTTTTTCGTCAGTCGAGCACATATGGTAGTATGTAGCTAATATTGCTTCTTTTATATGTTGTATTGAGTTGACGTTTCTTCTGATGGCGAGTCCGTAATAAGTACTTAACTTTTTTATAAGAGCATCAGTAAGTTTGCCTCTACCTCCCAATTTCTCTTTTTTTTCAAATTCCGAAGACGCGTTCCCATTCGCTTCTGAACGTGGCCAATGCACTCACACTTCACCACTGGAAATTCATCTCCGTAAGGATTCTTTTTCAAAATTGCAGTAAAAGTTTTCGAGTCGCCATCGCCGATGTAGACGGTGTATCGTATGCCGTATTCATCAACCGAATGCTCAAACATTTCTAAAACGGCGTCGACCTCCATCTTTCCTGCAGAGCCTTCATGATTTGCAGCACATTCGTCAGCATGATTTTCGTACCAGTTGACATATTCTTGAGTGTTTTCCTTGTAAGGGCATCCTAGACACGATTTGCAAAACGTACTTTTCACAACTAAGTCGACAATTTTTCCACATTCATATAATATCAGCGTAGTCACGCCGATTTTTGAAGAGAAGCCTCGTTTCTTCCATGATCCATCGCCGGATACTTTCATTTCAAGTAATGGCTTTTCTGATTGCTCGTTCAGTTTCTTCTCTTCTTCGACAGCTTTTTGACTTGTTATTTTGAAATAAAGTTTTGTCGCTTGATGAATGTACTCCAATATACTGTCATATGCTGTATTACTGAGTCCTTCACCAAAATCCATCAAATTAGAAAACATATTTATTCCTTGCAAACCAATACCTAAAAGTCTCATCACAAACACTATATGCCGATTTACTTCGAAGCCATTGTTTATGTGGGGGCCAGAAGGTATAGTACTCGTGCCACATTTACAAGAAACGGAAAGTTTCCATCCGAAACCACGGAAGCCTGTCTCTTCAAACTTCACTGCTCCTTTACAAGTTTTACAGCACAGCATCTCGGAAAGTACCGAGAAAATAGTCACAAATTCAATTATTCGATATCGGTGAGATAGATTGACTGGCACGTCATCAGCAGTTGCTGCTGCTAATTTTCGTGCACTAGCACTGGCCCCTTTCACTTCGCCGTCTTCACTCATGTGCTGATTACCATGGTAAGATCTCTTTCTACGGCTTGCACGATAGTTGCTTTCATGTTCGCCTTTCGGATACGATGTCATGATGAATGTTGAGAGAGAGTGATGCAAACTGCACAACAGTTACAGTAAAACTGAACCAACTGTAGCGAACCGATGCTCCAAAACGAGTTTATAGCTGTACTGTACACTGTCTATCCTACTATACTATTGGCTCGTAAAGTCTTGTTAGGGTACACACAAACACACTCACAAATCACGGAACATCTGCTCTTTTCATTATCGAAGTATCCCAGCTCAGCGGGGAGCTATTGTGTCCGAGCGCCTACCTGCCTACCTGCGCCGCGCGCACCACCCGCTAAAGGACGTTAGCGAATATGCCTATAGCGGCTAAACGGATTCAAATTTTGCGCTAAAATTTTAACAGCATACTTTTGAAATGTTCTACTTTCGATTTATGTAATAAATAAAAATCGATTTTTTGATCGATCTATATAGGGATACCCCCTTAAGCGAAATAAGTGCATTGTTTGCGGGGAGAAGTCTACCAGGAGGCTGAAACCTTGTATGATACGAGGGTAGATTGATAAGTTTCCGGCCTGACTAAGAGATGGTGCCACTCGGCCTACCTTGAGGTGGCGTTCTTTAGTACCATCCTTAGATAGCTTGTAGCTATAGTTTCAGCCCGATCGCCATGTTAGTTTAGGTTTGAGAGCACACTGAACAAGACGCCTCTGTGTTTTTCTTAAAAATGGAAAAGCTGGAAAATCGTGCTGTCATCAAATACTTCTATTGGAAGGGGTTAAAGCCGAAGGAAATCAAAGAAGAGATGGACTCAACACTGGGGACATCCTCCCCATCATATTCAACCATTAGCAGTGGGTTTCCGTGTTTAAAAAAGGTCGTGTGAGCACCTCTGATGAGCCTCGCTCAGGACGCCTTGTTGAGGTTACAACTCCAGATATGATCGAAAAAATCCATCAAATAGTGCTGGAAGACCGCAGATTAAAAGTGCGTGAGATAGCTGAGACCTGTAAGATGTCATATAAACGTGTGCAAAATATTTTGCACCAAAATTTGCATAAGGAAAAGCTCTGTACAAGATGGGTGCCGCGTTTGCTAACAGTCGACCAAAAATTGATTCGAAAAAATATTTCTACCGCCAATTTGGCGTTGTATAAGCGTAATCCAAGCGAATTTTCGCGTCGATTCGTAACTGTTGACGAAACTTGGATCCACCACTACACTCCTGAAAACAAATAATAGTCTAAACAGTGGATTAGACCAGGGAACCAACTCCAAAGAAGGCAAAAACAATTTTTTCGGCGAACAAGGTTATGGCTACTGTTTTTTGGGATGCAAGAGGTATTATATACATTGATTACCTTGAAAAGGGTAAAACTGTCACTGATCAATACTACGCAGACTTATTGAAACGTTTGAGTCACGAGGTGAAAATTAAACGACCTCGTCTGGCGAAGAAAAGAATCTTGTTTCATCACGATAACGCACCAGCGCACGAGTCAATCGTTACGATTGCTAAAATCAACGATCTGAAGTTTGAATTGATGCCGCACCCTCCCTACTCTCCAGACCTAGCCCCGAGTGACTATTATCTGTTTCCTAACCTCAAAAAATGACTTGGCGGTACGAGATTTGCGGACAATAAAGAAGTAATCGAAGCTGTAAATGGGTATTTTGAGGAGCTTAACGAATCAGTCTATAGAGATGGCATTACTAGACTAGAACACCGCTATGAGAAATGTATCAGCCTTGGAAGAGATTATGTTGAGAAATAAAAAAAAATTCTTAAAAACGTTGTTTTTCTTGGTCAGGCCGGAAACTTATCAATCCACCCTCGTATGTCAAAAATCGTAACACTCGCAGTGTTCTGGAAACAGGACAGATAGGCCCTTGTAGTAGGGCTCCAACTTATTTGAAGTAATGAGGGATCTCTGTAATGGTTTTAGCCATAAAATTATTATTAAGGGTTGACCACAACGCTCACATGACCTCTCGATTAGATGACGCCCTTACTTTGATGCGCCTGAAAAACGAGCTGTCCTTGAAACTGGTCTAACCACGTGGGGAGTCTCACATGTGGATAGATGTTATTACGACTAATGACTGTGACCATATTAAGGACCACAAAACTGAATTATTACCCAGTTTTGGCAAACACGCTGTTATAAATGTCACCATTGACATCTATGCACTGCTTCCTGTGAAGGGAATTTTTACCTACCGAAATTTTCATAGCATTTGCCCGGAAAGATTGACAGAACTTTCAAAAAGCTGTGACTAGGCAACCGCTGAGTCTGCCAAGTCAGATCTGGATAGTGCTATTCGTGGTTTCAATGAGAATCTAACGCAGGCCATCGACAGCTAGGCGCCTTTAAAAACGGCGCTTTTAAAAACGGCGCCTTTGTCTTAAAAAAATATACTTGTGGCTTGATCTAGAGTTAAGGGAACTCGTCGATAGATGAAATATCATGCGCAGATGTTATAAACACACTGAACGGGTAGATCTTCTGGAAAAGTGCTCGGATTCTGCAACGAGGTCGATGTCCGTATGGAACAAGAGCGCATTAACTACCTTCACAACCATCTTTTGAGCGCTTTTGATGAAGGAAAGAATATATGGAAGAAAATGCGGTACCTCGACCTCTTGCTAGGGGCAAATAGGGATGGACTTCATTGGCTTGACTTGGATGAGCTGAAAGATCACTCCGCTGGGGTTTCCGCCTCGATAACAGAGGATATCAACAGCGTAAATATGCAATTGGAGTCAGCTGGTAATGACGGTTTTATTTTTAAATCCATTAACGCCAGTGACATTATCTTGGCTGTTTCTCACTTCTCCTCACAGGCGAGTGACGGCACTGGTTAAAATGACAGATGACATACGTATGTCCATTGACAAAAAGACAGTGACAATTTTGCTACTGTGTGACTTCAGCAAAGCATCTAACACCATTTCACCATCAAAGCTTTTGTGAAAGCTTCGCGCTCTTGGTTTCTCTAGATCTGCTTTTCTATGATTGAGGTCCTACCTGAAAAGTCGTACTCAAAGGATTACCTCTAAGAGTTGGAGGCCAATCTGGGGGTGCCACAGCGCTCGGTGCTGAGACCGCTTCTGTTTTGTTTGTATGTGAATGACTTAAAGGACGTATTAAAAGGACATGAGGTTTCTCATCTCTCTTATGCTGATGACTTGCAGATTTATCTGCGTATACCGAAAAATAACCTATCTAGTGGAATATGAAAACTGACTGAGACAGCCAGACTGGTAGTAGACTGGGTCAGCAACTTAGATTTGCGTCTTAATACTGGCAAAACTAAGGCTGTAATTTTTGGGACAAACAAAGATGTTAATGACGTTAATGACAGAATGGGATCTTTGTCTCCTTTAGCGATGAGGAAAAAGATTTGAAGTCGTGCAAGATTACAAATTAACTTGGAGGTCGCATGTTACCGTAGTTTCAACAAAGGTTAGGAGAGCTTTCTACAGGCTGCGATTTATCAGACCTTACACAACGGAACTTCTTATATGTAAGCTGGTAAAGTCGCTGGTTCAACCGCACATTGACTATTGTATGATAGTGTGTTTAGGTGCATCTATGGAGCAGAGAGTTAAAATACAGAGACTGAGTAATTCAAGTGTGAGATAAATTTTTGCTGTTTTTTTTATCTTCCGGGTGAATCTCAACTCGCCAGTATCCGCTTTTAAGATCTAAAGTAGAGAACCAAGATTTACCAGATAATTTATCTAACGTGTAATCGATCCTAGGTAAAGGATATGAATCTTTAATCGTATTTTCAGTCAATCTACGGAAATCAACACAAAATCTCCAAGATTTGTCCTTCTTTTCTTTTAATACCACGGGAGAACACTAAGGACTAGAAGACTTCAATAACCCCTTGTTTTTGCATATCATTAATCCTTAGATTAATCTCTGCTTGTATGTGAAAAAGAACAGGACGAACCGGTTGTTTACAACCGGTTATATCAACCGTCCAATCATCAAGAATAGTTGAAAAATGTTGAATGTTATGGTTACCATAAGAAAAGACATATTCGACCACACTGTCCAGAACAGGGAAACTGAAAAGTGTCAAGCCTTTAGGAGTGGGTTTGATATTTCATGAACAAGCTCCTTCTGATAATGTTGTTAGTTCTGATTACTCAAATGCACAGATTTGTAGAGTTCTTAGAAATTTGAACACTTGAGAGTTTGTTAGTAATATAGACAGAAAGTCAAATATTTGACGATATGAGGTTCACTTAATATAATATCTATTATTTTTTCTATGTCTGTCAATATATTCTTTTTTTGGATTACTTTTTTCAACATCAAATTGAAAACTACGAGATTTGTATAAGTTACTAATGCAGCTTTTTCAGACACGTGCTCACGGTAATATTTAGGCACAGCTTTTGTGCCTCAGTACATCGTATGAATTTTGTAATGTTTATCATTTATCTCGATGAAAAACCGGTTGCTGTTTTAAGATTATCTAATTATCTGACTATTCTAACGAAAAAGAAATGTTTTATTTCTTCACTATTGAGAATGATTTTTTTACGTCCATGAATATTTAAGTAATTTGAGTACAAAGTTTGACGTTTTGTTTAATTTTGTACTCGCGCTTTTAGTAAAGAAAATGAATTTCTTTAGAATTGCCCTATTTTCATTGAGTTATAAACTGTACAGTTAACGTTACAATACAGAAATTACAAGAAACAAGTATAGTATACAATACGCTTATAACCAGGAACATTATGACCGTTGACATTAATATATGGCCAATTCCATCTCAGATCATGCAGAGCTCCCCACACACCTGTCACCAAGCTACTCCAAAGTATTTTTTTATTGTTCTAGGTCAAAAATAAGAGGACCCGTATTTTTTCTTTTTTCTCTCAGATGCATAGTTCCGTCAATAATGCAATCGGAAAATGCACTGCTGAAAAGGGAAAATTGAGAAAATTTTTCCAATTAAATTTGGTTTCCTCAATATTTTTTTTATTTTTCGATACAATTAAATAATTTTTATGTCATCTATAGTAGAAACGAAGTTCTTCAAGTCTAATTTATCAAAAATATGAATGTATGCATTTTTCGGGAGAAAATGCATGTTTTCGAAAAAGTGCATCTTGGAGAAAAAATTGTGTATCTCAAAAAGGCCATAATTTTTTGCGCTCAAATTTTTTTTATATATTCTTAGTACCAATACCTTCAAATCCATTCGATCAAAATTTGCTGTTTTTTCGTTATATCGCTTAAAAAAATTTAAAAAAAAAGTTTTACATTTTCAAGTCAAACGCGATAAATACATTCAGGAATTCATGTTAGCGACTATGTAGGTTAATAACTGAACTACAATAACATGTAACTCAAAGAAAAAGCTCACTTTTATTCAATCATGTCTGCAAGAAATGTAAAATTACACGATCATTTTTTTCTGTTTGAGTTGATTACTTTTACAACTCTCTTCACTTTTTTAGATACAACTTTCACTTTCTTGCCCTTGTTTACATTTTCGTTTTTCTTCTTATGAGTACTTTTCTTTTTTTTTCATCTTTTTTCACTTCAATCCATGGATGCGCAGCCGTTCGAGCTATAATACATTCGCTCCTCCCTTCCGAGACAACAGATTTCCACATGTGGCAACGTTGAATACCCTGATATTTCTGGCATTTGTGTCTTTGCTCCATTTGACTACTACGAAAATTGTTTATCTCTGCAGTTTCCATCAAAATCAGCTCTATAGAAGTTGTGTATTTTGATACATTTTCAACAAAACTTTTAGCAGTTTGAATAGCATCAGATTCAGTACTGCGTAAATTATGCACTGTTGCATAATGCTTTACCAAACCACCTATACCATCTACAGCACCCTTTCCATGACCAGTAGCAGAGAATATCCATTTTTTACTCATACTTGCATTTAAAAATTCATTTAACTGGAATCTATTTTTGAAATGACTTGCAGCGCCATCAGATACTAAAGTTATAGAATCAATCGAATTTCCATACGTTTCTTGTGTGTATCTAGTTATATGTTCAAGAATTATTTGTATTGCTGCCAATGCATGAGAATAATCATGTTTTAAGTCTTCACTAATTACAGTATAACTCTTTGTAATTCCGCCTATGTAGCAAACAGCAGTGAAAATTGAAATCTGTTTATTCACCCAATGATTCCCTTGAACTGGATTTTTCAAAATTACAGACCAATTCTCAGCAAAATCTATATGCATCAGCAAATGTTGATAATTTAACGTCACCCTTTCTTTCTCAGCTTTGATTTCCATTCGCTGTACCTATGTATTTATCGCGTTTGACTTGAAAATGTAAAACTTTTTTTTTTTAATTTTTTTAAGCGATATAACGAAAAAACAGCAAATTTTGATCGAATGGATTTGAAGGTATTGGTACTAAGAATATATAAAAAAAATTTGAGCGCAAAAAATTATGGCCTTTTTGAGATACACAATTTTTTCTCCAAGATGCACTTTTTCGAAAACATGCATTCGAAAAATGCATACATTCATATTTTTGATAAATTAGACTTGAAGAACTTCGTTTCTACTATAGATGACATAAAAATTATTTAATTGTATCGAAAAATAAAAAAAATATTGAGGAAACCAAATTTAATTGGAAAAATTTTCTCAATTTTCCCTTTTCAGCAGTGCATGAAACATGGATACATCATTATACTCCTGAGACCAAAGAACAGTCTAAACAATGGGTTACCAAGGGGGAATCTGCTCCGACAAAGGCTAAGACAATTCCTTCTGCCGGGAAGGTTATGACGACTGTCTTTTGGGATTCGCAAGGAATAATCTTCATCGACTATCTGGAAAAGTGCAAAACCATTACAGGCGAATATTATTCATCATTATTGAATCGTTTGAAAATCGAGTTGCTAGAGAAACGTCCATGATTGGCCCACAAAAAAGTCCTCTTCCACCACGACAATGCGCCAGCTCACGCCTCAGCAGTTATGGCCGCAAAACTAATGGAGATAGGGTTCCAACTCGTTTCACATCCCCCCTATTCTCCAGACTTGGCTCCGTCGGACTACTATTTGTTCCCTAATATGAAAAAATGGCTGGCGGGGAAAAGATTTTATTCAAACGAGGAGGTAATTGCAGAAACGAATGCCTATTTTACAGACTTAGACAAATCCTATTATTTGGAAGGAATTAACAAAATAGAGCAGCGTTGGATGAAGTGTATAAGCCTAAAAGGAGACTATGTTGAAAAATAAAAAAGATTTATTAAAAAAATCAAGCAGTTTTTATTTTTGCACGGACTTTTCAAACGACCCTCGTACACATAATAATATCAACTAATTCACATTAGAAATCTAACCTTTGTTACTTTGACTGACACCTTCAGATTAGAGCGTTTTCTTATTGAATTCGTTCACGTATTCTAAAACTTCTGAATCATTTTGATTATTAAAATACTGCTAAGAACTAACCTCATTTATTGCTTTAGGCATAATAGTTAAATTAATTTAAAAATCTTTGGCCTCCATCAACCATGACTGTGATAAAAAAAGATCCTAATCAATTCTCTATATTTAATGTCTTCATCAAGAAATTGTTTAGCATTGTTATAAATAACAGCTTGTGATGTTTCGAAATACCTGTTTTATAAACATCTTTTAAAAACTCAGATTTTTTCAACATGTGCTCTTAATAATCTTTAGATATAGATTTTCTACCAACATTGTACCTTAAAAAATTGGTAATTTTTTTTATTTGGTTTTATGAAGATTCTAATTTGACTTGAAAATTATCCAAGTTGTCTACATTAAAAATGATTTTTTTATTATGTATTTTATTTATTGTAATCTTGGTACTTCTCCCGTCAATAGTTAAATTCAAGTTCATATTTGCAAGTTTTCTAATCAAAATTAGAATCAATATTATTTTTCATTACACATGTTGTAAGTTACTGTTAAACATTTTCAAAAAGTTTTTGAACTATTTTTATCACGTTATTCTTAACATTTTCGCAAACGACTTTTACCTCTGCCAATTTCTTGAAAACATTTAGTACATAATTTAATTGAATCTATATTATCATTATTTTGTTTTAACTAAACTTAATGTGAATCATAAAATCCAACAGAAATATCAATTTTCTTATTTATATCTCTAAAATCACCTCCACCTTTTTGTATTTTACGGTGTCCTTTTATAATTTAGCAGTCAAATATATATAACAATCAGAAAAGACTGTTATTTAAGCTAGTCTCTTTTAGTAATACTAGCTCTTTGTAATTATCCATAGTTGGCAGTTGCCCATTGAAAATTTCCTTTCCACATCATGAAATATCAAGTAACAAGTCCTACATATCCTCAACGGATATCTTTCATCATTCAGATCAAAATCCTTTGATGACAACTGTTGTATAAGAGTTTCATTAGATTGAATTATTACAAATTTTTTTTGGCTTTATTTTACCAAAAATTATTTTTCTACCATACGGTTCACATATTTCCTTTCTTATTGTCATCATGAGAATACGGAGGAGTCATTTCTAAAAAAATTAGCTCTAGATTACACAATATTATAAAATATGATTTATAGAACAACTTGATAATAATTAGCTAAAGTATTTCGAAATATATCGCGTAATTGAAAAAATTGATAATTACATTAGTTATAGTTAGTAAATTAATCAATATATCAATAAATTTCCAAACAGAAATGATATTTTTAACAATACAACATAAAATGTACCCAATTTTCTTGGTTTAGAATTAAAAACGAGTTTTATACGTAAACTTGATTTTTCCACCGTGCTGTTTATGAAGGTGCATAGTATACATATAAAATTGTCCATAACTTGTCGAAACCGATCAGTTGGGATTTTCATTTTTACATCTTTTAGTCTACAAACCATATAAAATCTAGCTGCGTTAGCAGACTTTGAATTCATTTTCGGCCTACTTTTCCTTGCTCAAGATAATCGTGCCTAATAGTCATCAATTAACTATTAAAAAAACATTTGAAAAATAGTTAAAACAATATATAACTAATGATATGGAGATATACAAAAAAACTTTAAATAGTAAACTAAAACGTTAAAAAATGAAAAAAATACAAATATCAGGTACAGCTACTGGTGCTATTTATTTGAAAAATACAAAAACGAATCCTTGTTTCCCAAAAAATGTTCCATCATTTTTTTCAAGTTTATCCAAGCAGCCTTTTCTATTGCCGTCATAGTTTTTTCGAACTCGACAACATTCATAAATTTTATAACGGGTTCAACAAAAATTCCTTATCTTAATTTAACATCACATAGTTTGGTAAAACTATTCTGATGTTTTTGTAGTGTTAACTTCCAGAATCTAGAGCTTTAATGAACAGCTTCATCAAATTTAATTTCATTTAAAGTGGCGGTAACAATACGATGTTTCTACCAATAAGACTGTCATGAACAACAATCTGAATACCAACTTTCCACTTTTTTCTTTCACACAATTTGAGTTCTGAATGCTTTTCTTTTACCCGACTAACCTTCAAACGAATGGAATAATGAAATTCTTTATATCCTGGTTGCAAGCCTACTATAAGATCGAACATTTTGAAGTTGCCATAAATAAGCCATTTATGATTCTTATATTGTACCTTATCTAGAAGAAATTAAAAATTTTCATATGATTCTTTGAGTGAAATTGGGTAGCCGACGGGAAGAGCTGCATACATTCCATTATGTAGTAAAACATTTTTCAAATTTTCTGTGGAAGAATCGATCAAGAAACGCCATACCTCTGATTTATATAAACTGTCTACGTAGGAATTAAAAACTCCTTGAATATCATTACAATGTACTAATTAAATTTCCTCCGAGAAGAACTTAATATTCATATCATTTTATTTTCAATAGAATTATTTACTTTAGTTGTAGGTAATAGAAAATTTCTCTCTTTGAGTCTTGTGGTAAAAAGCTCAGCTGTATCATTCGGAAGTCTTTTTGTAGCACTCGCCCAATACTAGCATCAAAACGTTCTCTAAAATTACGAACGATTACTACAACCTCTAGCGAGTGAGTATTGAATTATAACAACAAATTACAAAACCAAATCAAACCAAAATGGCAGAAAAACTGCGAATTTGTCAATAGAGAACCGTGGTGAAATTGTGGCTCTTCACAAAATCGGCAAGAGCAATCGGGATATAACAAAAATGCTTAAGTTATCTCAGTATACTGTTGATTATTATGTAATGAAGTTCTTGAAATTTGGCACTGTCAAGGCAAGAAAAAATACAGGCAGGCCGAGGAAGATGACAAAGAAACAAGATGATTCGATACTTCGCTTGAGAACTTGAAATCGCAGCGTAATATCTGTAAAATTATCATTAGAAGTGAGTAAAAGTTTCGGTAAATTGATTAGCACCACTAAAGTCAGATGAAAGCTCGTAGAAAAAGGACTTTATGGAAGGATAGTAGTCAAAAAATCAATTTTGCGGAAAGTAAATGTAGCAAAAAGATTTAAATGGGCCAAAGAGCATAAGATTTGGAGTGTAGAAGACTGGAAGAAAGTATTATGAAGTGTCAAATCAAAATTTAAAATTTTCGGTTCTATAAGAAAAGTTTTTGTTAGGAGACGCAAGAATGAGTCATTCTCGGGATTGCATTATATCCTCAATCAAATACGGTGGTGGATCTGTGATGGTTTGGAGATGTTTTGAAAGATCTAGAGTAGGAAACTGCATCCAAATTGAAGGAATATTAAATAAAGAAAGTTGTATGAGTATACTTCAATGAAATGAAGTGCCTTCTATAAGACGTCTGTTTGGTGCCAATTTTATTTTCCAACAGGGAGAAGGAAGGCCGGTGGAAGAGTGTGGACGTGTCTTGGCTGTGAGTGCGAGTTTTGGTGAGAAAGTTAAAGAGGAAAAGTGTTTGAGGAGAGAAATAGAGGTGAAAAGAGCGTGGAGGCGGAAGAGGAGTGGAGTAGAGAGAGAGAGGCTTGGAGAAGAGCAGGAAAAAGCAGAGAGAGAGGAATAAAGAAAAAAGAAAAGTTGAGTTTAAGAAGAGAAAATCAGGAAGCGGGAAAGGCAGGTAGAGAGGAGGGGCGGTAAAAAGTAAAGGCGGAGAGAGAAAAGGTAAGACAGGGAATAAAGGTGGGATCACGAGTAGAATTAGAGAGTCGAATTAAGGCGTACGGGATAGTGATGAAAAGATTTGTGACAACAGAAAAATTAAGAGATAAAGGTGGAAGGATGGATAAGAAAAGCCCAGAGGAGGAAAAGAAGAAAAGAGTAAAGGTGGTGAGGGTGAGAGAGAGCGGAGAGGGGCTGAGGGAGAATAATAGAGGAGAAATGAGAAAGGCAAAGAGATGCAAGAGTGAAAGCGAGGGGAGCGAGATGGAAGGGGAGCAGGGAGAAGGATTAGACAATACGATAAGAGAAGTGGGAAAAAATAGTGGTGCAGAAGATAGAATGGAAAAGATACGGGCAGATATCCTTATATCCCGGGATTTAAGAGAAGCATGGGAGGATGAAAGGAAAGAATGGACGGAAATCTTTAAAGAAGTAATGGGAAAAATGGAATGAATGGAGGCAGAGGGGAAAAGAGAAAAAAGATAGGAGAAAGAAATAGGAAAAGTTAGGAGAGAACAAGAGAGAGAGAGAGAAGAAAGAAAGAAAGAGACGAAAGAAGAAAGGTAAAAAGCAGAAAGTAGAGAAAAGAAACTGCAGGAAAAATGGGGAGAGAGGATGAACCAGTTGGAAGAGGAGTGCGTGAAATTAAAAGAAAGTATAGAAGGAGGAAACAAGAAGCAAAGAGGAACAGAAGTAGGCAATAAGGAAGAATTAGAGTACATGAGAGAAAAAATGGATAGAGAAAGTAGGATAAACAATATAATAGTGACAGACTTAGAGGGTGAGTTAAGATGGGAAAAGAAGAGAGAGGTAGAGGACTGGTTAAGGGAGGAACTAGAAATGAAAGGAGAGATAGTGAATACGAGATGAATAGGAGGGACAGCTGGGAGGGATGATCGGAGAGAAAGAGGAAAAAATATGTGCCAAATTAGATGCGCTTCATGGGAACAAAAAGAAGGAATTATGAGGAAGAAAAAGAAGCTGGGACAGAAAAAGATATACATAGATCAGGACTGGATGTGGAAGCAGAGGAAGATAAGAGAGGAAGTAAGAAGGAAAGCGAGAGATATAAAAAGTAAAGGTAAAGAGGTAAAGATGTGGCATAACGGGGTGAAGTCAGAGGAAGAAGAATGGTGGTGGAGCGAGAAAGAGGGAAAAATGGTAGAAAAAAGGGCGAAAGGGTTTCGAAAACAATAGGGATAAAAGAGAGAGAGAGAGAGAGAGAGAGAGAGGAGCGAAGGAAGAGAGAGGGAAGAAAGGCAGTAAAGATACTATTCTGGAACGTGGCGGGGATGAGGAGCATGGAGGAAGACAACTGGGAATATGTTAGGGAATTCGACATAATAGGGCTAACGAAAACCTGGGTGAAGAGGCAACGAGCAAGAACTGGTGTGGAGAAACAACTGAAAGGGTACAACATAAAGTGGAGAGACTCAAGAAGGGAAGGAAGAAGGGGGAGAGAAATAGAGGGAAGAATAATGGCGGTAAGAGAGAGGAAAGGAATAAGTAAGGTTGAATGGAAGAAAGAAAGGACAAGTGAGGTAATAGTAGGAGAAACAAAGATCGGAGAGAGGAAATACATGATAGCATCGGTGTATATGCAACACGAGAAGAAGAAAAACTATGAATACGTAAGCGAAGAGATAGAGGAGAACAGAGGAAAAACAATAATTATAGGAGGAGACTTCAACGCAAGAACAGGAAATGAAGGGAGAGAATGGGAGACAGAAGAAAACCTAGAAGAAATAAAGGCCAAGGATAAAGTGTTAAACGCAGAGGGAGAAGAAATGATAAAATGGCTAGGAGAAAGCGGCTTAGCGATGACGAATGGGAGAAAAGAAGGAGATGAAGAGGGAGACATAACATATATAGGAGCGAGAGGAATGTCAACGATAGACTATGTAGTAGGTAACGAGGAAGGTGATGAGGCAATAAAAAGGGTTTAAATAAAAGAGAGGGTAAAGTCGGACCACTTACCAATAGAGGTGGAATTGGGAGACAAAATAGCGGAAGAAAGAAGAGAAGAGGAAGAAAGAATGATAGACGACTGGAGCGAAGAAGGTATAAGGGAGTATCAGAGATGGATAGACGCAATAGAGGGAACAGAAAAATGGAAAGAGATAAAAAATAGAGTGAAGAACTTAGTTGTAAAAAAGAAGATAAGAAAAAAAAAGGATCGAAAAAAAGCTGGTGGAGACAAGAATGTAAGATAAAAAGGGCTAGGGTGATGGCAGAGTTAAATAAGGTAAAAAAAGGGGAAGGAGACAGAGGCAAATACCTAGAAGCAAAAAAAGAATACAGAGAGGAAATAAGAAAAGCAAAAGAAGATGAGGGAAAAAGAGTGGCAGAAGAAATAAGAAAAGATAAGACGAGAAGAAAATTCTGGGATAAAGTGAATGGTAAATTTCCTATAAAAAATATAGGAAAAGAAGAATGGTTAAAGCACTTCAAGGAACAACTGGGAGAGAAAGAAAAGGAAAAAAGCAAAGGGGAAGAAACCGAAGACAGCGAAGGAGAGGAAGGTGAAGAAATCAAAGAAAGAAAAGTAAAAGAGGTAATAAGAAGGCTTGATAAAAGATATGACAAAATGCTTAAACGGAATATGGAACGGAGAAGGATATCTAGAAGAATGGAGGAAGGGAATAATAGTACCAATATATAAGAAAGGGAGGAAAGAAAAAGTAGAAAACTATAGAGGAATAACGCTGATGGACACGGGATATAAAATATATGCGGAAATACTGAGGAAAAAGCTGGAAAGAGAACTAGAAGCTAAAGAAACGCTAAGCGATACGCAGATGGTATTTAGAAAGAAAAGAGGAACAATGGAAGCAATATATATATTAAAAACAATAATAGGGAAGGAAATAAGGGAAAAAGGAGGAAAACTGTTTGTATTCTATGCCGACATGAAGGCCGCTTTTGACAAGATAAAGAGGAAGAAAATATGGGAAACAATGAAAGAGAAAGGGATAAATAGAAAAATTAGGAAAAGAATAGCAGAAATATACAAGAAAACAGGGAGTAAGGTAAAAGTAGGAGAAGAAATAATTGGGGAGTTTGAGACTTACAAGGGCGTAAGGCAAGGGTGCCCTTTGAGCACCAGGCTATTTAATCTTACCTTCGTCGTCCTGGAAGTGAAGATCAAGCAGTGCAGAAGATCTGCAGGAAGGAGGGGTAGTGATAGGAAGGAAGAAAATATGGACATTAGGATATGTAGATGATATAGTAATGATGGCAAAGAGCGAAAGTGGAATGAAAGCAATACTGAAAAAATTAAAAAGATACCTGGAAGATAGGGAATTAGAGTTAAATGTAGGAAAACCAAAGATGATGAAATGCAGGAGAGGAGGAGGAAGGGGGAAGGAAGATGAATTCAAATGGGAAGATGAGAAGATAGAGATGGTGAAAGAGTACAACTACTTAAGATATGTGATAAGCAGAAATAACGGAAATAAAAAGCAGATAAATAAGGTAGAAGGGAAAATAAATATGGGACTCGGAAAGTTATGGGAACTAGGAGAAAAGCTATTTAGAAAAAACTGGGAGCTAAAGATGAACCTGTTCGATTCTCTGGCGAAAAGCGTGATTATGTATGGGGCAGAAATCTGGGGATGGAAGAGATATGAGGAAATAGTGAGACTACAACTAAAATACATAAAGTGGGTATTACGATTAGATAGAAACACGCCAAGTTACCTAATACGATGGGAAATAGGAAGACAAGAAATGAAAGAAACAGCATTAGAAAGAGCAATGAAGTATGAAAACAAAATAAGAGAAGAAAGATATGGCTCAATAAGAAAAGAAGCATGGAGAGAATTAAAGAAAAGGGAAAGAAATGAAAAAGATAAAAAGAGTAAGAAGAAGGAGAGAGAGGAAAGGCTAGAAAAAAGTAAAATATATAGAGAGAGGGAGGAGGGAGACGAAATGAGAGAAGAGTTTTGGGAAGAAATAAGAGAAGAGCTAAAGAAAAAAGAAGAAAAAGAACTAGAATAAAAGCTAGAAAAGTCAAGATATATAAACGAATGGAAAGAACTGAAAGAAGAAATGAAAAAGTATAGATTAAAGGAAATTCAAGGAGAGGGAAGAATAAAAGGCCTACAAATAAGGGAAAGGTTTAGGTTAGGTAGTGAAACGAGAGGAAGCAGGTATTGGGAAAAAGAAGAAAATAAGAGATGTAGAATATGTATGAAAGAGGAAGAAAATTGGAAACACATAGTAGAAAAATGTGAAAAAAGCAGTAAGGAAGGGAAAGAATGGGAAAAAATAATAATAGAAAGCAAAGAAAAGATAGCGTGGATGATGGAGATAAAATGAAAAAGAAGAAGAAATGAAGAGAAGAAAGAAAAAGAAAAACAAGAAGACGAAACTGCAAGACCCTAAGGAGAGACGGAAACAGAAGACAGAGAAGCAAGACTCGCAGACACATCTACATACACACACATACACACACAGACAAAACACGCACACACGCGCAAACATAAACATACACTTGCACACACACACACACAAAACACAAGTACTAGCAATTACACAAGCGAGAGGAAGCGGGTATTGGAGGATGGAGCAAAATGGAAAAGAAGAAGAGTCGAAGAAGAGAAAGAAAAAGGTAAATTAGAAGACAAATTATGAGATACTAAGGAAAAATAAGTGAGGTTGAGGAAAGGAAAGGCAGAGGGAGCAATAGGAAATAAGAAAAAGGTGTCAAAACCCTAATAAGGAGAAAGATAGAGGAAATGATTAGCAAGAATGAGAGCAAAAGCAAAGGAAAGGCAAAGGTGAAAAGGATAAAGAAAGTAACAAAGGAAAAAGTTGAAAAGAAAATATGCAAGAAAGAGAAAAACAGAAGAGCAGAAAAGGCAGATCTTGGAGAGAGAGAGAGAGAGAGAGAGAGAGAGAGAGAGAGAGAGAGAGAGAGAGAGAGGAAGAGAAGATTAATCAACATAAAAATAGGATGAAAAAAGGAACAGACAGGCGCAGAAGACAGAGACATAAGAGTTGCAGACACACCTACATACATACACACACAAAACACATACATCATCAACTACACAAACACAAACTGGACACGAGACACAAATAGTAATGTAAGAAATAAAAAAAAACCAAATGTAACATAAGTTGTAAATAAAAATATATATATGTATTTTCCAACAGGACAATGATTCGAAACATACCTCAAACATTTGTAAAAATAATTTAGACAACTTGCAGAGCCGTCAAATACTACAAGTCATGAATTGGCCTTCCCAACCCCCTTATATGAATCGTGTTGATTTGTTATAGGAAGAACTCGTTCGAGAAGTAAGTAAAAATTCCTCTACTTCTAAAGAACATTTTTAAAAGTTTCTGGAAAAAAATAGGAAGAGATTGCAGCTTTCATCTCGGATAATTTGATTCTAAGAATACCAAAAATTAAGTGACTAACCCTTTGACTGTAGCGTTTGCGAGGACGTATATATACACCTTCTGCAATCAAAGGATTGAAAAAAAGGTTGTCGTCTTGATAAAAAAAACATTTGTTTAAGTACTATAATGCCAGGTCAATATATAACTTTTCATCTCAAGACTTCGATGTATTAATATTAATTTATTTAAATATTTGATCTTGAAGATTATTTTTTTGGAGCGAGATTTTGTTACGGGGGGGGGGGGTCAATAAGTCTTTACAAAAAGAAGGAAAAACAGTTTTACGTATGTAATTTTTTTTTATTTTTCAACATAATCTTCACAACTCGGGCCGTTTCTTACAAACTCGTTGTCATAGTGTTGTCAAAATTGAGAAATAATAAATCTGGTTTACAGTGTGACCCTCTGGAACCTATTCTGTCATTACAATACCGTTAATATAAAAAAAAAACAAAAAGAAAACGATCAACATTGCTGAGAAAAAAATTCTTGAAAATTCGATTTTTTTTGGGCTGTCACATTGATAGGTCCCCTTAAGCTAACAGTCTGAAATTAAGAAAAAGAAGGACAAACCTAAAAAGATTGATAATATCAGTGAAGAACAGAGGGACATGAGGGAATATTTGGAAAAAAATGAAAACGCTGACCAGTTTAGAAGGAGCATCAAAGTGATTCATTCACCGGTTAGAAGCAGGGACGGAGAAAATGCAAGTAGGACGAAGGAGAGAGATAAGGATAAAGAGCAGAAGTGCAGCTAAAATGCAAAGAAAGGACAGGATAGTACAGCGCAAAACGAAAGAAGGCACAATGAAGGCACTCCAAGAGACGAACGCGTCAGTAGAAACAAAGATGGGTGAAAAGAAAAGTCGGCTGGAAAAGTGGAGGAGATATCCGATAAGCAGAAGCAAGAATCGCGGATTAGCGAACAGACGCCTGCAGGTATAGTAGGAATCGACGCAGTCAGCGTAATAATAGGTAAGGTTGGGCAAATAGAGCAGACAAAAAATTAAGTGCAGCAACATACTAAAAAGTTAGAGGGACTCACGGGAGACGAGAAAAGTTGAGAAAAGAAGTGAAAATGCTACAACAGAGGATTAAAGAATGCGAACAACTTCGATTGAGGGGCCTAATGAAGATGAATAATGTTTGGACTGAAAAGATACAGGAACTCAAGCAAAAATCGGTAAAAGAAATAGCGAGCGTTAAAGCACAGATAAGGACAGAAATTCGGAATCTAGATGCAAGCGAGAAAGGACTGACGGACAAAATCATTCAGAAAAACGAGGAGCAGCAAGGCAGGAAGGAAGTCACACGTTAGGTAGAGGATATATCGGTACAGAGAGACGGGCAGGAAGAACACAGTAGAGCAGGCAACAGTAGGGAAACGCAGCACCTCGAGATCGAGAAAAAACCAGACACATTAACGACGTTAAAATATGAGTATGAAATGTATGAAAGGAATAGCAGAAAGACAAACGTGTTCATGAGAAGAGTTAGGACGAAAGGCAAAGAGCTGTACGGGGAAATTTGGGGATTGTGTACGCGCATCACGAACAAGCAACTGAGGATTTCTAAACTGCGAGCGATGAAAGGTGGGCTAGTGGTAACATTCGACCATTTTGTTAATAAACTAGCTGTTAAGCAACACAAGAAAGATTTCGGAAGAATGGGAATCGAGATAGAGGAGGATTCTAGGTATAGAGAATTGGAGATTCAAGATTGGCTGAATGAGACGACAAATAGAGGAAGGAAACAAAGCGAATGTAGAATACTTGAAGATAAAAATAAATGGCAAACTGAACATATGGGATGAAAGAAAAGGGAAACTGATAGAAGCCCAGCCAGAAGGAAAATTGTTTTTTCAGGGAGAAGCGAAGAAACGGAATAGACAGCAGGGAAACAAGTACACCAGTACAGAGCATAACCGCAACGGCCAGCAGAACGGCGCTTATCAAGCTAACGAAGGGAATGCAGGGTGACGAAGTCAATGACCGGAAGGAGGGACGTAGGAGCAGAGCAACAACGGACGGGAAGGGAACAGAAATTTACGTCGACATCGAGAGCACACTGAGCAACGAGACATTGAGAACAGAAGAGAACGAAGAGAGCACACCACAATGCACAGGATACTTTTAGATATAGAGAATTTCTGGAGAAAATAGATGTAATTTTAATTGAGTAAACTTGGGGTAGAAAAAACTAGGGAGGAAAACTTTTAAAAAAATTTAAACTCGACATTTATCTGGGGGGGGGGGGGGGGCAAAAGCAGCTGTTAAAAAAAATCCGGAAGGTAAAAAGGGGGAGGGGATAATAGAAGGAATAAAAAAAAATTTATTTAAAAACGTAGAAATTAAATAATGGGAATACGGTCTAGTTATCAAAGGGATTGAATGCGATGAAGAAAAAATCGATATAATGACGGTTTATACGAGGGTCGTTTGAAAAGTTCGTGCAAAGTCAGAGAGATGGTGCTACTAGTGCGTATCAAGGTTATTTTCAGTTAGTGGCATATCTTGGAAGAGCACACACCAAGTTTCAGCCAGATCGGCCAATTACTTTGCGTTTTACATTCGTTTCAATCAAAGAAATCGAGTGGTTGTAAAAAAAAGAATTTCGTGTATTGATTAAACATTACTTTTTCAAAGGCAAAACGCCTCAGGAGAATAAACAGAAGCTTGATAAACATTATGGTGACTGTGTACCTTCGATTAGGATGGTTTATAAGTAGTTTAAAAATTTTCGGAGTGGCCATATGAGTACAAAAGACGCTGAACCTTCTGGATGCCCTGTTGAGGTTACCACTTCAGAAATCATTGATAAAATCCATGATATGGTGATGGCTGACAGAAGAGTAAAGGTGCGTGAGATTGTTAGTACTATAGGCATCTCGAACGAATGGGTACATAATATTTTGCACCAACATTTGGATATGAAAAAGCTATCCGCTCGATTGAATTTTTGTCTCGGAAAAATACAAATTTAATCCAAGGTCAACGAAATTTATATTGTCCTAAAGGACATAGAACACTAAAGTGAACGTGTTTCGGCTTTTTTCGTTTTATACGGTATAGGGGGTAAACTACCCTTAGATAATTTTTATTCTTATTCGAGTAAAGCGCCATAGATTTCAATGGAATTTCGGTTGATTATAAATTTACAGAAAAATAAGAACTGAACATTATTTTATATAGCGATAAATGTTGTAAAGGAATGAAACAAAACCCTAAAATTTGTCTTTAAAGTACATTTTTCAGGGCATCTCTACTTCTACGTAACAAATTTCCAAATTCAACTGGATATTGATTGTTACTAGTCAACAAAATTATGCGCCGTACCAATCTTCAAGGGGTTGCATCCCCTATCTATGGTAGGGGTGGTTGTGATTAAAAAAAATGTTTTTTCTAAAAAAACTGAATGCTAAAGTAGACTGGTATGTATAAGCTACTCTTAATTTTCATTCAAATGAAATACCACAGATCATTGATTTATGTGATATATTGATATATTATAGAAGGTCAAAAAGTACTAAAGTGTTTTACAGAAGAATAAAATCTACTCGTAAAGTTTATTGGTAAAAACCGTATTTTATTGATTAGTATAATTTAATATTTTTCGATCTGATCAACGATTTGAAGGGATTTATAAGTATGTATTGAAATGGAAAACTCTAATCACCGAGGAGTTAAACAAACACTTTTGCAAATTATAACAAAAAAATTTATAGTTTAAATAAAAATGTATTCCATGTGAATTAATTTTTTGTTTGATTAAACTCTATGTAAAGACATGCTAAAGACCAACTTTTAATAATCCAAATGAATCTCTTCTAAATGAATACATTCATAGTTTTAATTAGCTAAAATAATTATGCTTGAATTTAAATTTTTCAACCCGAAATCTTTTAATGTGAAATTCCTGAAAAGTCACAAGTATTAATGTTAATTGTAAATACCATTTTAGAGCTATCAAGTTATATCTTTATATTGCATAAAAAATAAATATGTACCAGATAAAACAGGTACACTATCAAAAAATATTGTATATAAATAATTTTCTTGATAAACATTCGCTTTTTTTCAATGCTGTACCATAATTAGAATTATATCTATGGTTGCATGAGAGAATCGAATAAGTGACTTATTTATGATTTCGCGATTTTTTTTCTATCTCTAAAGTTAGAAAAATATATTAGATAGACTGACTTATTCGGTGTTTATTCGTGATTTTAGCAGGTCTAGATTGGCTTTTGATTTTTTACGTGAATTATCAATTTTAATAATATAACACTCAAATATGAAGAATCCGATGTTAACTTAATTTCCATACAATTGTCGCGTATCCGGTTCTGCCGAACAGCCATATGTATATACATACATGTATTTATAGAATATTTTTTTGCTGCGTATATTTAGATATTTACAAACAATGCCTATTTTCATTCGTCGCAGTCAGTGCAACGATTTTTCGTGAGCGAGTTGCACATTTCGTGGTGAGTCAGTTGCCCATTTTTTTTCAAAACATTATTGTGACTATTATTTTTAATACTGCTTAAATAGTTATTCTAGTATTCAAACAGTTTATTTCTCGTGAGAATTTGTTGAGAAGAAAGAAAGGTTGAGTAGAGAAATAGATTTGCATGAAAGTTTTGGAACAAATAAGTTAGTTTTGTGTAGAATTTTGTATCTATATTTAGGCAAAATGTAGATTTTCACGCATTATATTATGGTTCTATATGAATACGTATAACAAGCTTATTTCTTTGTGTGCTTAGAAAAAATTTTTCCCTAAAAGTATAGAAATAGAGATAACTTTTGATTATTTAAAATTCTCAAACAGCATGATAGTGCATCTAAAATTCATCGCAAATCAATTATGATCATTGATTGGTTACATATAAGTCTAAAAGATTCTATCAATATGTATCCACACTTTCATGAATACCTTATGAGTTTTGAACATAAGAAAAGAGCTGTCGACTTTTGAAGAAGCGGAAAAAAAATCTTTCTCTTCAAACGGTACAAAATCATATCCGCAAGGTCACATCTGAACACAACTACGGCGCTGGAACACCAAATTAATCAAGGTGGTACATATCGAGAGGAAATTGCAAGAATTTGCGAATATACTTTAGAACATTTTAACGCGGCTCTTGAATCTGGTTTTATAATTCATGACAATGATTTGAGAAGATGGGCTTTACAAGCTCAAAAATTAATTGGAAATCAACACATAAGATTTACAGCTTCTAAATGGTGGGTTGCAAAATTTAAAAAAGCTCACAGAATTATGTCTAGAAAAATAAATAAATTTAGAACAAAAAAATGTATAGAAAATAGAAAAGAATTGGAAACAAAAGATACAGAACTTTTGTCAAATGTCAACCAATTAATTAATCAAGTATGTATTGAGAATACCTTTAATTCAGATTAGAGCGGTTTTCAATTAGAAATACACTCTGGCAACACCTCAGCAGTTGAAGGGGAGAAACAAGTACAATGTCCTGTATAATCTGTATCATCCATTACACATAGCTACACCGTGCAAGCAACGATATCAGCAGACGGTGAACTATTATTACCTTTATTTTTGGTATTGCAAAAATGTACCGGGGATTTTGGACCAACAGTATCACAAAAAATATTCACAGCTACAAACGTGCATGTTGCTGCTTCAAAATCTGGAAAACTGAATTCAGGTAAAATAACTTTTCTTGTAAATATAAAATATTAAAAGAAAATTTACAAGTCTCTTCAAAACATGATTGAAAGAAGTATATTTTCCTAATGTGGGACCTATAACAATGTTATTAATTGTTTCGTGGACCGGTAACTATCCAGTAACTGTAGAGGAAGCTACACCGCATAATAAAACGATAGATATGAAACAAATACCCACCGAAACTACTGCATTATTCAGCCATTAGATGTTTTTGGATTCCGTAGTTGGAAAAATTTTGTTAAGCAATTTTAAGATAGTGTTAGCTATATCGACGATGAATTAGAGTTGCATAAGAGGAATAATATTATAAAATTACAATCATTAGTCTATAATCAGTTTTCATCCTCACGTTATAAAATCTATTCAAATATGTGTGGTACAAAAGTGGATACCTTGTAAATAAACCGAAAGAATATGATAGCCCCGTAGGTTTTAGTTTTAGAGATTCATGTGCAACGAATTGTGAAATTCATGGTTGCAATAATGTTGCTATTATTCCATGCGGATGATGTAAAAAATCTTTGTGCTTGAAGTATTTTTTCGAAGAATACTATTACTGTATATTTATAATCCATAAGATTCTGACGAATTTTGCAAATTCATTATTTACGACAAAATTATAATACGTTATGATAATATCAACATATAAAACTTCTAATAAATAGAAACACTATATACCAATAAACTTACATTTGAATAATCAAAGAAAAAAAAGATATTTTTAATTTATCAAAATAATAACAACACAGGTTTACAAAATAAAAAAGTTGATGCCTATTTGACCAGACCATATAACTTTTATGTATTTCGATGCGCTGAACACGAATCCGAGGTCCGTTGATCTCCATCACGTGAGGTTCAAGGTCTTTTGAAGGTCAAATGTATTTAATACAACAGAATTAAAAGTTTGACTACGGATTCGGAAAGAGCGGGAAATTTTACGTTCAAATATATATTGTTGGTTTTTTCCAACATGACCTTTGAAGGACTTCTAGAGCTCAAACAAATAATAAATAGACCTTATTTGCTTTTTATCCATATGAACTTGTTTTTGAGACGTCCGATGGGCTTCTATTGTATACTGTCATGTATCTTTGTATTCTGAATACAAACCTGGAATCCATTTGACCTCATCCAGTTAGGATTAAGGTCATTTCAAGGTTAATTCGTTAATTTTGCACAAAAAAACAAATATAACCCTAGTCTTTGAACCCTGGTTGCTTTAACCCTCGAGCCCTGCAACTCTCTATGACCTTCGACCTCCGCATCCTAATTTCCTAAAACCCCGAGAACTTGACCTTAAAACGCCTTGAACCAATCCCTCATACCCCCAATTCCATAACCACCGAGCACTTAATCCTAAGACCCGATTCCCCATACTCCAATGTTCTTTACTCCCCAATACTTAACTCTGAGACATCTTACACCCAATCCCTAATACTACATTTTCTTTTATAACCGAGTCCTATAAACTATAAGCGTGCACCAGCGGCTCCGTTCGACGGTCCTTTTCAGGATAGTTGGATATCCGATGCAGCAGTGGTTCCGTCCAACGGTCCTTTTCAGGATAGTTGGATATCCGGTGCAGCAGTGGTTCCGTCCAACGGTCCTTTTCAGGATAGTTGGATATCCGGTGCAGCAGCGGCTCCGTCCGACGGTCCTTTTCAGGATAGTTGGATATCCGGTGCAGCAGCGATTTCTCCAGTTTTTATTTAGTTATTTTGTACAAATACAGCAGGACTTGATTTATGATCTGCAAAAATGGATGAAAGCTCAAAAAGTTTCTGTGTTCTGTGCGGCAAATACAACGTTCATAGAAACTTAATTTCTTTCTCTAAGAAACTTCGCATGATCTACGACGAGTGTTTAAAACCACTGATGTGGATCTAAACCAACCCTGGATTCCAAAACTCATCTGTCGAGTTTGCGATTCACGTTTAAGACGTTGGAAAAGTGGAGAGCGACAAATGATATTTTCATCGCCTATGATTTGCCGCGCACCTCGAGATCATGATAATGATTGCTATTTTTGTATAAACACCAAATTTGGATTTAATTAAAGAAACATTCGATCTGTGCCTTACACAACTACTTTGTCTGTCACAATGCCAGTCTTAGTAAGCGATACCAGTCATGATGAAGATGAAGCAATGGAAATCGATATAAGTGATGAAAACATTACAGAATCTTTGGGGAACACGGACCAAGAAAATGACAAAGAAGATAAAGAAGAAGATGACGCAGAACATGATGAAATGAATGACCGAGAATGTTACGAAGAAGATGACGAAGAAACTGATTGTGATGTTAGTACAACGGGTAACGAGATAACCCCTTCAAAGTTCAATCAGAGTGAACTCAACGATTTGGTAAGAGATTTAGGGCTATCTAAAGCGCAATCGGAACTATTGGCATCACGGCTGAAAGAAAAAGGTTGTTTACACAAAAAAACAAAAGTAACATTCTACAGAAACAGAGATGAGCCTTTTCGAAAATATTTTGTTCAAGGTGGTTCTTTGGTATATTGTAGTGATATAGACGGGTTGTTTAGAACATTTGGAGGTGAACATGATCCTAAAGAATGGCGGTTGTTTATTGATTCTTCTAAGAGAAGCCTTAAAGCTGTATTACTAAACAATGGGAATAAACTAGCTTCTGTTTCATTGGCTCACTCTACGACAATGGATGAAAATTACGTGAATTTGGAATATTTACTTGATAAAATTAATTACGAGTTGTATAAATGGAAAATCTGCATGCATTTAAAAGTTGTCACAATCATTTTGGGACAACAATCTGGTTTTACGAAATACCCATGTTTTCTATGTGAATGGGACAGCAGAGCTCGTGAAAAGCATTATGATGTAAAGGAGTGGCCAGCAAGGGATAGTTTTGTTGTAGGGAACAAAAATCTCAAATACAATAAATTGGTTGATCCTGATAACATAATACTGCCTCCTCTTCATATAAAATTAGGCTTGATTAAACAGCTGGTAAAAGCTTTAAAGAAAAGAGATAGTAAAGCTTTTCAATATCTCTTCTTGAAATTCCCAAAGTTATCCGAAGTAAAACTCAAAGAGAGAATTTTTGATGGACCTCAAGTAAGAGAACTCATAAAAGATCTCGAATTCCCGAATAGAATCTCAGAAGATGAACGAAAAGCTTGGCAGAGCTTTATTGACGTTTGTACGAAATTTTTAGGTAACAACAGAGATCAAAATTATAAAGAAATAGTCAACGACTTGGTCGTAAACTACAAAGCTGTTCAATGTCTCATGAGTCTGAAGCTCCACTTTTTAGATTCTCATTTGGACAAATTTCCACAAAATCTAGGAGATTATAGTGAAGAGCAAGGTGAAAGATTTCATCAAGACATTAAAGAGATGGAAAGGCGCTATCAAGGATTTTGGGATGTCAATATGATGTTAGATTACTGCTGGAATCTTAAGAGGGATACTTCAGTTAAGCACAAGAGAAAAGCGCTGAAAAGAACATTCGATAAAAGATGTAGACCTAGCAAGAAAGCACGTTTACATTGAAGAGTGGTGGCTTAACAGAGTAAGAGACATAAACCTCGATGTTAAGAAGTACCCTCCATGAGATTATAATAAAAAATGATTGTTTCACCATGACATTGAAATACTTAATATAAATTTCAGAGATTTCCTGATTTTCATACCTTTAACTGACTTTAGAAAGTTAGAAGATCTTAAATTTCGATTGGATTTCAATTCGATTTCGAGAATATCAAGGTCGGGGCGTGTAGAATTTGCTATTCCGTGTTTGGGATTTTTTATGCGGTGGTAAAAAGCAAGCGAATCCTCCTATCTAGAACCCTGTTCTCTACTTTACTATTCGGAGAATCCCGGTAACATTTGAAGTACCCATAGCACGTAAGCATCTGCGTAAGGTAGAAGTTCACTTCTCCGAAGCTCCTCTCCATCCACGCCCTAATGTCGGGAATTGAGCTTCTCGTCCATACGCCTTTACCATCTCTCGACCACCGTTCTCGCCATACCTCTATTATTCTATCACTCTCCTCCTTGGCTACTTTTACTTTATTTTCGTTTAACCTTCTGTCATAGATCCTCTTGCGCTCCCTAGCAAGAAGATCTACGGGGATTACACCATCGACAACCAGAATAGCTTCCCTCGAGACCGTCCAGTATGCGCTAGATGTCCTCAAGGCCCCTCGCCTCTGTACGCTCAAAAGCCTTTCGCGATATAGATCGAAGTTCATCGCATCAGGGGTTTATGAAATTAGGATGTGAAGGTCGGGGTTGTAGAGTTGCAGGTTACCGGGCTCGGGGCTGAGAAAATTAAGATATGGAGATCGGAGGTTGAGAGTCCAGGGTTATAGTCACGCAGAGTTGCAGGGCTCGAGGGTTAAAGCAACCAGGGTTCAAAGACTAGGGTTATATTTGTTTTTTTTGTGCAAAATTAACGAATTAACCTTGAAGTGACCTTGATCCTAACTGGATGAGGTCAAATGGATTCCAGGTTTGTATTCAGAATACAAAGATACATGACAGTATACAATAGAAGCTCATCGGAGGTCTCAAAAACAAGTTCATACGGATAAAAAGCAAATAAGGTCTATTTATTATTTGTTTGAGCTCTAGATGTCCTTCAAAGGTCTTGTTGGAAAAAACCAACAATATGTATTTGAACGTAAAATTTCCCGCTCTTTCCGAATCCGTAGTCAAATTTTGAATTTCGTTGTATTAAATACATTTGACCTTCGAAAGACCTTGAACCTCACGTGATGGAGATCAACGGACCTCGGATTCGTGTTCAGCGCATCGAAATACATAAAAGTTATATGGTCTGGTCAAATAGGCATCAACTTTTTTTATTTTGTAAACCTGTGTAATTCTCTACAGGCATCATTTATTACCATGGCTCGAATTCAATTGCATCGTATACTGAATTTTGTTGAATTTTGAGGTCGATAGAATACTATTTAGTCGTCATAACAAAACGAGAGTAAAAATTAAAAAAAAAAGCAAGGATATAAAAAATCAGATTCCATGAAGATATTACTATAACGATGTACAAACATTAACATTAGGGTAATTTTTAGTTCAATAAACGGTTTATTCATATAAAAACAGATAGGTGTTAGTCAAAAATTTTGACCTTATATAATATATTACAACGTCACATAAATCAGATACCTGCGGCATTTCGTTTCAGTGAAAATTAAGGGTAGTTTATGCATACTAGTCTACTTTAGTATTCAACGTCATTCCAAATGAAACAGTACCAGTATTGTTGAATTTCATTTTCAGTTTTTTTAGAAAAAACATTTTTTTTAATCACAACCACCCCTACCATAGATAGGGGATGCAACCCCTTGAAGATTGGTACGGCGCATAATTTTGTTGACTAGTAACAATCAATATCCAGTTGAATTTGGAAATTTGTTACGTAGAAGTAGAGATGCCCTGAAAAATGTACTTTAAAGACAAATTTTAGGGTTTTGTTTCATTCCTTTACAACATTTATCGCTATATAAAATAATGTTCATTTCTTATTTTTCTGTAAATTTATAATCAACCGAAATTCCATTGAAATCTATGGCGCTTTACTCGAATAAGAATAAAAATTCTCTAAGGGTAGTTTACCCCCTATACCGTATAAAACGAAAAAAGCCGAAACACGTTCACTTTAGTGTTCTATGTCCTTTAGGACAATATAAATTTCGTTGACCTTGGATTAAATTTGTATTTTTCCGAGACAAAAATTCAAGAACAAAATAACTTTCGCCCTCTTGAAAAAGGCATGCCACCCCTGTGGACCTTGGTGTGCTATATGATATTGTTATTCAGTAACAAACATTTACCAGTTGTTATCAGAAAGAAATCTTGTATAGGAAAGGAGATATACTGAAAAAATGGTTTTTGATCTGAAAACTTTGGGGGTAGTTTTCGCCCCTTTAAATCGTTTATTAGCACATAAAAAAATACGTGTTGCTTATTTTTTAGTCCTCTATAATATATCACAATTTCATTGAAAGCGGTTCCACACACTTCCCTCACCTTCCTTGTAAATGAAATTTAATTTACAATTATAAATCACGAATAATTTTGTACTAAACAAATTCAATGTAAATTCGAATATCACACAGCGAAAATGGCATATTCAGATAAAGAAGCATGAATTTGACATGTTGATCACACAGCCACATAAAAAAAAGTCCTCTCACCTTCAGATGAGACCACGTGTTTTATACGTTTTTTGAGTCGCTGATTTCAAGTCCGGGGTCCATTTGACCCCATTAGGTCAAGTTTCAGGATATTTGAACGTCAAATTATAGAACAGTCGTTGATAAATCTGAAAACCTATATATATATATATGTTTTTGGTATCGCTAAATCCGAATCCGGACTTCTTTCGATCCCAACTTGTCAAGGTCATGGCCAAACGAAGGTCAAATCCCTAAAATCTAACAATATGATATTTTTTATTCATCGTTGCACCATCTGATTACTTTTTGTTTCGATCTTTACAAAACTCCTTCAATGGTAAAAAATTCAATAATGATGATGTCATATCGTACCTGATTCAGTTTTTTGGTAATCAAAACCAGAAGTTTTATGAACGTGGGATTATGATGCTGTCTGAAAGATGGCAATAGGTCATTGATAAAATGGGCAATACATTACAGAATAAAGTTATTTAGTTCCATGAAAAAAATTTCTTTGATTTTCTAAAAAAATTCTCAATTACTTAGTTGCTAACCCAATAGAATGTAAGAGGAGACTTAGCTATCTGGTGAAAACGCCGAACTTCATGATTTTGACTTTCATATCGATTTATCTCATTTATAATTTTTTTCCCAAGAGGAATCCCAAGAGGATTCCAAAAGTATGCAAAATAATCAATACCGTTATTTCCTAATATAGAGATATCCGGATATATTTCAGAACTACCTTTGAAATCTTTAACTGATGGATAAAAATAGACATCTTGGACAATTTAAGTTTCATCATAATCATTCTCTTCCAATCAATTTCTCCATTATCCAACTCTTGTTTTCACGTTCGGACTGGCCGCCAATCCAAGCTTCAACATCGGCCATTTTATCAATGCTACTCTTTATTTATACATAATTGTGTCAATAATAACAATAATATCAGTAATAATAAGAATAAGAATAATAATAATAATAAGAATAACAATAAGAATAAGAATAATAATAATAATTCTAGCTGTCCTTGAATTCATGAAACTTTTTGAAGCTACGTCATCGCTGAGATCCGGGAAGGCGCCAGAACCGGACTGTATATCAGGGGAGATTCTTCGAGAGATCTCCTAAGTACATCTAGGTTTACTCCTGGACATATACAACGCGAACTTAGGACTCATTCGCGACTTGATGGAAAACAGCAAAATTAGTCTTGCTATATAAAGGAAAAGGAAAACCTAGTGCTCCTTCCTACAGACCCTTGAGCCTGTTAGATACCACGGGAAAACTATACGAAGCAGTACTGAGACCACGACTAACAGATACGATCACGGAAGCTGGAGGACTGACTGACAATCAACATGGCTTTCATAAAGAACACTCAACGATAGACGCAATAAGGGAGGTCACCGAGACCTTCTAACGGGTAAACAGCATATGTTACGGTGCGAGACCAATGGTTTTGATTGAGAGATAAGATGCTAGAAATACCTTTAACTCTACCAAGTAGAAGGACATTCTGGCTACTTTACGAGCTTTCGGAGTTCCCCCTACCTTATGCGGATGATGAGGGATTACCTACGAGACAGACGGATCACGTACGAGATGACTGAAAGACAGGCAAACAGACGCATTACTGCGGGCGTTACGCAGGGACTAATTCTGTGATCAGATTTTTGGAACACGGTTTACGACGGCCTGCTAAGGCTGAATATGCCGGAGAATGCCTCACGGGTCGTTTACTCCAATGACGTAGTGGTAGTGATCGTTCAACGAGACCCGGAGTTAGTACACCTGACGCTGAGCCAGATCATGCGATGGATAGACGGGTGGATGACAGAACACGGTCTGTCACTGGCTTGAGAGAAGACAGAGTTAATCCTGCTGACCGCAAAGAGGCTTCAAACCCTCATTCCAATGTCAGTAGAGACGAAATAGATGAAGACCAAGGGCAAGCTGAAATATTTAGAGGTGACCCTGGATACAAAGCTGACCTGTTGGCCTTATATACAGGAAACGACCAACCAAGGTCTCTTCGCTCTCCCGCCTCGTAGCAAACACGTACGGACCAAGATAAGGAAAGAGACGGCTACTAATATCGACGGCTCACTCGATTATATGGTACAGTGCAGAAATCTGGGCTGACGCGCTCGACGTTAAGAAATACCGCAAGCGACTAACGAACGTACAGAGATAGAACGCGGTACGGATAGCGTACGCCTACAGGACTATTTCGGCTGAAGCAATCCTAGTCGTGGCGGATGTTATTCCCATAAACCTGGTCGTCAATGAACGGAAACGGACGCATGAGACAAGCGTTTGATAAGTGGCCTGAAGCCGTAGACACTACGAGGGTTCGGGGAGATTCTTCACTGGACACGGAATCTTCAGACGCTACTTATTTAGAACCGGTAGCGACGAAGTATTACGAAAGTGATCCCACCTCTTGCAGGTTGAACAGAAAGTGGAATTTTCATCCGGTGGGTATGCTTCTAAATGCTCTTATGGGCATGATGAACGGATGGTGGGTTAGAGGATCCCTGTGAGCCACCGAAACCCCTGCCGCAGATGGGCTGGAATAATCCAATCTATCCGCTGCCGAGGTTGACGTATTTCCGGAACCCGTCACACCTACGGGGTTCTTGACACTTGCCTCAGTAAACAAGAGGGCTTCCGCTGATGGTCTGAGCTAGGCAGATTCCCCATTTTTTTACCAACAAATAATAATAATAATAATAATAATAATAATGCCGGGCTGGTCCAATAAGTGGTTCCACCTCACTGGGCAAATGCTAGCTTCCAACGTCCACGACCGTGCCCGCTGGAAACGTTATCCGCCGCATCAATGCTCTGAACAGCAACGCTATAACGGACACGGCCAAGAGGAAGATATGGCTCACAAATGACGCAAAAGATATTGGTATTCTGCCGATGTGCCCAACCATTAATCACTTACACACACATGCCACTTGGCGAACCGGCGAGATGAATGCTCGGCCACCCTATAAACGGGTCTTACCGAAAGAGCGAATGCCCGAGGACTCCTATAAACGGAGCTGACCAAAAGCGAATGCAGGGGATTCCTCTAATCGGGCTCTCCTTGTGAATGAAACCCGGTTTTACCACTACGGGCACTCACAATCACGCACACTCTACAGCGGGGAACACTGAACACACAAGGCAAAGGAGGGGTGATCTCAGGGACGTGCGTTGTTCCGCGGTTCGTGGAGTTGCGATCACGCGGGACCTTTAACACAATTGAACGAAACGAAAATATGAAAATGCACAAATGAAACACAGACTTACAAGTGGTAACCCCTTCTCAGGGGGAATCCACCCCGGGTTCCGATCGGGTGAAAGCCACGGTGGCCACGGGTAGCGGCATGGATTCTGAGGGTCGCACTTTGTGCACGGCGAAGAGGAAGACGACACGAAACAACGACACGAACCAGAACCTACTAAACCTTCCAAGATAACAGAGGACAAAACGAGCACTCACAACGACAAACAACACACGAGACATGACCGAACTGCTATGGCTCATACAAGAGACAGCGGCGAAAATGGCCAAAGCAGCAAACGAACAAAAGAACATGAATATGACAGTGAAGACGGGCTGAGAACGGACCCGAAAGGGAAAACCTCTAAGCCATATACAAAACAGCACGGAAGACGCTGACGAAAGCAATACGAAACAGCAGGACGCGATGCTGGAGGAAGCTCTGCGAGGAGGTGAACGAGAATCCCTGGTGAACCGGATACAAGATCGTGATCAGCAAACTAGGAGCCCGAGTCCCACCAAAACTTAAAGATGCCGAAACAGCAGGATGGATTGTTGACGGATTGTTTCCGACGCACCCGATTAGGACGAACGTGACTGACGACGTGGACGCACTGGTGCCCCCTGCCTTTGTCGTGATGAAGACGCGCAAGGTGCCGGAACTAGACGAAGTACCGGCCGAGACCCTCCGGCTCGTGGCTCGTCTACAGCCGGAGATACTCCTCGACTTGTACAACACGTGCTTGACGACAGGAACGTTCAGGGATTGGTGGAAAGTGGGGGAGGCTCGTTCTTATCCCAAAAGATAGGAGCGATCCTGGCACGCCTTCAGCCTACCGACCGTTGAGTTTGCTTGACACGGCTGGTAAACTGTTTGAACAAGTACTGAGACTGAAACTGATGGACGCGATACAAAGCGGAGGGGGTTTCTTAGACTTGCAGTTCGGTTTCAGGAGGAGTCGATCGACGATTGGAGCGATCCAAAAGGTGGTCGACTCTTTCCTGGAACTAGATAGACACTGCCACGCGGCGCAACCTATAGTGTTGCTCGCGACGCTCGACATTAGGAATGCTTTCAACTCGACCAGATAAGCGGATATCATAGAGGCGCTGAAAAGCCACTTCGGAATCTCAACATACCTACTTCGGGTTGTGAAAGATTACCTAAAAACCAGACGGATAACGTACGAGATGATCGAAGGACAAGTAACAAAATAGGTCACCGCTGGGGTGGCACAGGGATCGATACTAGGACCTGACTTCTGGAATGGTTTATACGATAGCTTGCTTCGGCTTGGGATGCCGCTCGGAGTGACCCTCGTCGCCTACGCTGATGACGTGGCGGCGGTGATTACGGAGAGATCTCCCGAACTGGCGCAGCTGATGTTGAACCAGACCATGAGACGAGTTGGACGATGAATAACAAACCACGGACTACAACTCGCAACAGAAAAGACGGAACTGATGCTTCTCACGAGAAGACACATACAAACGATACTACACATAATGGTGGGGACATACGAGATGGAGACCGAGAGGGATATCAAGTACCTTGGGGTAACCCTCGATATATACGAAAATGACCTTCTGGCCTCATATACAGAAGACAACCCAGAAAGAGGCAGAGAGGCTTGAGTCGCCTGATGGCAAATACGACGGGATCGAGATCGGGAAAACGGCGACTGTTAATGGCGACAGCTCACTCGATCCTTCTATATGGTGCGGAAATATAGGCAGACTCCCTAAAGACAAAGAAATACTGTAAGACGATGATGATGGTACAGAGACAGGGCGCACTGCGAATCGCTTGCTTCTACCGAACAGTTTCTGCGCAGGCTATTCTGGTAGTAGCTGGCGTAATACCCGTGGATCTCTTGACCTTTGAACGCAAAAGGATCTATGGGAGCAGCGCGGACATAGGAAGAAAGAACACGACAATCACCGAGCGTGACAGGACAATTGACATGTAGCAAGGCCGATGGACAGAAGAACGAGGTGGTAACTGGACAAGACAACTGATACAGGACTCGAGACTGTGGCTCGGAAGGAAATTTGACGGGTCACAGGTACTTCCAACGGTACCTTCACAATATGAGCAGAGTACGAACACCCGACCATAAGTACTGTGAACACGAACAAGAGACATAAGAATGCAGACGACTGCTTGACAGATGACTGAGCAGACGGAGTAACGTGACGTAACGAGATACGGAGGAACGACACGAATGGACGAACACACACAGAACCCCCAATCAGAAGTAATATCAACATAGTCCCTGACTGGGAGAAGAACATCAAGGAGGTGGCGATTTAGTGGGTAGGCCTGTTTTTCTTGGGGGGGGGGGGGGGAGTCTCACATACCCTCTTAGTCAGCAAGACTAAAGAGAATCCGCAAAAAGGATTCCGCAACTCCTTGTAAAAAAATAATACTAATAATAATATCGGACGGGCCCGCTGAGCGGCAACTCTTCACTGGGCAAATGCTAAATTCTAAAGTCTACAACCGTGCCCGGTAAAAACGTTATCCGTCGCGTAAATGCTCTTAGCAACAACGCTTTAACGGAAACGGCTCATAGGAAACAATAGCTCACACGGAAAGCAAGAATAGTCGTACTTTACTGATGTGCTCAACCACTTATCACTTACACCTACACGGAATTAAGTCTGTTCCGCAGTATGAATGGGGGACTATAAATGAGTAACACCAGTAAACGAGATAAAGGGTACCTATAACCGGTTAATCCTGAACGGTACGTCAGGACGAGGGCTCTATAATGAGTATCGAGAGAGAGAGAGAGAGAGAGAGAGAGAGAGAGAGAGAGAGAGAGAGAGAGCGAGAGAGAGAAAGAGAGAATGATACGGACAGATTCGATATTCCAGCAGATACGAATCGAGAAAGGGAGATAAAGGTGATCAAGACAGAACCTACTCATGCCAGTGTGTGCCTCCACTCTAAAAGGGTACAGCGTTAACACCAGCTGGCACTACTGGACCGCTAATAGTATGGGACCCGAACCCAGGTATAGCCGACATGGGAGGCTGCCCCGCACATTGATATATCAAAAGCTAGAAATCTTGTCTCTCGTAGTAATGCTAGGTTTTATTGAAGGTCTATACGGGAGGTGGGGGCTAGGAATGTTTATGGTGGCGGTTGTCTGCAACTGCCATTGTATACCGAGACCACTAGACTGTCGAGGTGCTCTGGTACTGCGGAGGTGGATGCCGGATCACTGGTCTCACCAATCACAATGAGTTAATTCTGACCATTATATGATACTTTATTCACAACAAATTAGAACAAAATGGAAGAAAAAACAATAATGCAGGTTTTACAGTGTCACCTGCGCAGAAAAACGCGAACTAAGAACAACAGTCCCAAGTACAACTCAGCACACCAAAAACAACGACCACCAACGCAGACGTCGAAATAACGGGGGTGGACAACAACGCAACCAATGACAACGGACAGACAACAGAAAGCCTCCAACTTCTTCACACGCAATTCAGACGCATTGATGCAGCACTCGAAAATATGGAGGCACGGACAAACATACAGAAACATATCAGTACGGATATAGCTGTACAGTCGAACCTAACGCACTGCCTGCTCTCGGGAGTAGCCGACCCGTGCACTGCACGCCGCGCGTCAGCCAATCAGAGCGTTGGACTAGGTGTGCGTATACTCCCGCTGGTGAGCGGAGATCTGAGGGGCCCGAATAAATTTGACACCGGAAAATATTATACGCGCTATACTTTCTAGAGAAAAACAGTAAATTTGATGGTTAAAAATGTATTCCTTACTAAATAAAAGTAAATATTAATGCATATTTTCCACATGGCTTGGGTAATTAAAAAAATGCTTCATTGATGAAAATAAATAATGTTTTTTGAGTATTGCTTTTTCATGGTATTTAAATTTTAATGAAATATTATGGTTAAAAATGTTTCTCATTGACAAATAAATATTTCAATAATGCTTATTATTCAATCCCGGAAATGTTTATTTTTCAATGAAATTACATATAGAGAAAAATAGGAAACTTGTATTTTTCTAAACCTAAATTCTAAAAGTTGTTTATAAATATTACATATTTACAGTGCACAATTTTGAAAAAATTGAGTTTTCAATTTCTAAAAAATATTTAATAGATCAAAAATTATTAACAGTTAAACTTGCAAAAAAAGTTAATTTTTCAATTATTAACTGTTTAAAAATGTATTTTAAAAAAAACTACAAGAGATGTTTTCATCTTAAAATGACCCAAATTATCTATAAAAAATTATTTTGTTGAAAAAGAATTATTTGTACACGATTATTTAAACAACTGAGTTTTAAACAAAGCCCAGGGGTTTGTCGTAAAAATTATTAGTACCATTGGATTCAGCAGGTAAAAATACATAAGATTACATGGTTTTTACTTTCTGCCGTCTTAGAGTATAGGGGATGATACCCGGTTCCCGGATTAGCAGTATACGGCAGTGTCTGCCGCGCAGTGCTTAGTGAGAGAGAGCGCGCAGTGCACGGGAAAAGGCAGTGCGGTAGGAGGTAGTGCGTCAGGTTCGACTGTATATATGTATTATACGAGGTCTGTCCGGAAAGTATCGGGCCTACGTTTATATCTTCGCGCCATAGTGTTCGAGCGACCTCTACCGGACAGAAACGTCAACAGTAAAGCCTCACGAATCTATTGGTTACTTACTGACACCTGCCGGACGTATAGTTCATGCGCAGATTGTCTTTGTTTACAGTGCCTTTTTCGCGTTCGTCGGATTTTGATATTGTCAAAAATGACTGAAAAACAAGATCAACGAATTTGTATCGAATTTTGCTTTTAACTCGGAAAAACGAGTTCGGAAACTATTGAAATGATGCAAAAGGCCTTCGGAAGCGAGTGTATGAGCAAAACACGAATAAAAGAGTGGTATAAACGGTTCAAGGATGGTCGCACTTCTGTCGATAGTGATTCTCGTTCCGGCCGACCTTCGACGACAAAAACCGCAGATAATATTGAGCGGGTGCGACTTGCAATCGAACAAGATCGTCGTATGACTGTGCGAGAATTAGAAGAAGACCTTGGGATACCAAAAACTATCATTTCAGAAATTTTAACCGAAAATTTAGAAATGAAACGCGTGTGTGCGAAATTCATCCCAAAATTGCTCACAGCAGAGCAGAAGAACATTCGCTGAGAAATCGCTCTGGACAATCTGGAAATGGTTAATAACGATGATAATGTGCTTAGAAAAATTATTACAGGTGATGAATCATGGGTTTATGGTTATGATCCTGAAACAAAACAACAATCTTCACAGTTGAAGCATTCTGAAACGCCAAGACCAAAAAAAGCACGTCAAAGTCGGAGCAATGTTAAGTCAATGTTGATTGTTTTTTTCGATTGTGAAGGTGTTGTACATCACGAATATGCACCAACAGGTCAAACAATCAATAAAGAATACTACGTTCAAATTTTAAAACGTTTGCGTGATGCAGTAAGAAGAAAACAGCCGCACTTTTGGGAAAGTGGTGACTGGCATCTCTATAACGATAATACGCTAGCGCATTCATCCAATCTTGTGCAGCAGTTTTTGAACAAACACAATATCGCATTGCTTCGACAACCTCCATACAGTCCCGACATAGCCCCTTGTGACTTTTGGCTGTTTCCAAAACTAAAAAAACCACTCAAAGGACGCCGATTCGATGACAAAACAACGGTTGAAAACAATGCGACGAGTGTGCTTAAAGCTATCCCTAAAAGTGAGTTCCAGGACTGTTTTGAAAAGTGCAAACATCGATGGAACCGTGTTATTCAATCAAGTGGGGATTACTTTGAAGGATGCTACCCACCAGATGATAAAGAATAACGCTAGCACGAAAATATAAAGGTAGGCCCGATACTTTCCGGACAGACCTCGTATACTGATATAGCTGTAGTACAGGAGGCGGTGAAAAATGCATGGAGTGAATGCAATCGTCTTATTCCCCCGGAGGTGGCACAAATGCTACTGAATCGCGTGATGTTAAGAATCAATAGATAGATGACCAGACACGAACTGAGCCTTGCTCTGGCCAATACAGAACTCCCCCTTCTAACGGGAAGCAAGATTGATACCCTGATTCCCATATCAGTCGGAAAGATTTAGGTGCGGACCGGGAAGTTAGTCTAGTACCTGGGATGATCCTATATACGAAGCTGAACTTCTGACCACACATAAAAGAGAGCAGAAGAAGCGGTTGAGAAGACTTCCGCTCTCAGTCGTATTATGGCGAACATTTGGACTGAGACAGTGGAAGAGATGACTACTGATGTGTACGATCCACTCGATCATGTTGTACGGTGCGGAGATCTGGGCCGACACACTGGGGGTTAAGAAATATAGAAACTAACGTACAAAGACAGGGGGCATCGAGGATTCCCTGCGCCTATAGAACAGTCTGAGCCGAGGCTGTTCAGGTGGTGGTAGTCGTTATCCCGATAGATCTGCTCACCAGAAAACGAAAACGTGTGTACGAACGAAACTGGGACGAACAGAAACTGCGGAAGAAGAAAGAACCAGGATAATAACGGACTAGAATGAACGATGGAGGACAAGCACAACCGGCACAGGGACAAGAAATTTTATTGACGACCTGAGGCCTTGGACGGAAAGGAGATTCGGGAAAGTGAACTTTTTCCTGACCCAGTTTCTTACCGACCATGGCTACTTCAGAAAATATTTATTTGACAGAGGGTAAGTAAACGTCCCTGACTGTAAATACTGTGGACACATAAGAAACGATGCAGAGTACACATTTTTTGCGTGCAACCACTGGAACGAGGAAAGACAAAGACTGGAGACGAGACTTGGAAATATTACACCCAATAACATTGTGGCAAAAATGCTGCACGACAAAGACAGCTGAACGATAACCACAACTTACGTTGAGGATATCTTTCGAGGGAAGAAGGCAAATGGATGCCTGTATGAGGGTGGTCCGATAAGTACTTAGCCTACAAAAGAAAAACGAAAATTTTGGAAAAGTGACGTTTTATTTTTCAACATAGTCTCGTTTTAGTTCGATATATTTGGCCCAACGATGCTCCAACTTCTTTAACCCGTCTGAAAATTACGTTTCCTCGAGGTCTGACAAGTAGGCTTCCGTGGCAGCGATCACCTCCTCATTCGACTCAAATTTCTGCCCGGCGAGTGACTTTTTCAAGTTTGCAAACAAAAAGAAGTCGCACGGGGCTAAATCTGAAGAATACGGTGAATGGGACAGCAGTTCGTAGCCTAATTCGACCAATTTGGCCATGGCGACGGCGGAGGTGTGAGCCAGTGCGTTGTTATGGTGGAAGAACACTTGTTTCTTCGCCAAATGGGGCCGTTTTTTCTGCAATTCGACGTCGAATCGGTCCAATCATTCGGCATAGTACAGCCCTGTGACCGTTTCGCCCCTCTCCAGGTAATCGATGTAAATCAGACCTTGTGAATCCCAGAAAACGGTAGCCATCACCTTTCCGGCCGATGGGGCGGTCTTCGCATTCTTCGAAGCACTTTCGCCGGGTAAAGTCCACTGTTTCGACTGTTCCTTGGTCTCTGGTGTATACCAGTGGATCCATGTTTCGTCGACTATCACGAAACGACACAGAAACTCCTTCGGATTGCGCTTAAACAGCGTCAGACATTGCTCTGAAGTTGTCTCACGGTTGCGCTTGTTGTCCGGAGTGAGCAAACGCGGCACCCATCGCGCCGACAGCTTTCTCATGCCCAAAATTTCAGGCAGGACATGACCCACGCGGTCTTTTGAGATGCCTACGATCTTAGCTATCTCACGTACCTTCAATCGTCGATCTGCCAATACGAGATCGTGAATTTTTGTCACGTTATCCTCCGTGGTAGCCGTTTTCGGAGCACTTGGACGTGGCTCTTCAAAAATCGACGTGCGACCACGTTGAAACTCGTTAAACCAATTTTTGACGGTCACCATCGAAGGAGAAGAGTCACCGTACACAGTATCCAAGCGCTTTTTGATTTCGCTGCGCGATTTCCCTTCCAAAAACAAGAATCGAATCACCGACCGATACTGCTCTTTTTCCATTTTTCAAAAATCAACGGACACATTTGCTTTCACACGCTCTCAAAAATAAACTACAACTCCGATCCGGCTGAAATCTTGACAGTAACCATCGATAAGGTTGTACTACGTGATAGAATATTTCTTTTGCGAGAATGGCGCCATCGGACGGTGAGGCTAAGTACTTATCGGACCACCCTCGTAAGTCGAGTGAAAGACGAGAGCATGTGAGAGTAAATCGTATGAAAGAGCGAATAAATGTAAATAGACAAATGTAACGATACTGGACCTCACGAAAAAGAGAGAACATGACGCGGTGCTTCAGTAGAAAGTAATGCTAACGCAGTTCCCCCACTGGAGAATGAAAGATGGTAGATATAACTTTCACCTGCCTTGGCAATCAATTACCGGGCCAGGAGAAAACAGGTTTAGGCGATAAGGGGGATCGGATCTGATGTCTCGGCTATTATTGATAATGGCCCAGTCTGAGGCAGCTAACCAATCCGAAACACGGCGAGAGAGCGCGACAATGAGAGAGCACGCCCACCCACTGGCGTACTCAGTGGTGTCAGGTCTAGGAGGATTTCCCTGTTTTTTAATCACAAAAAAATAGTAATAATATTAATAATAATAATAATAATAATAATAATAATAATAATAGTGGAATAATAATACTAGCAATTCGAAATTTTCCGCAAAAAAAATCTAAGTACACATCCCCTGGTAATAAACTAATAGTAATAAAATATCTTAGCGTTATATTTACCGTAAAGATGCATTCTTCTATTCGCAATACTTCTTTCGTATTGAATAAATCAAAATACGTGGGTTTACTAACCAATTTTCAGGGTCAAATATTAAATAAAAAATTTTATCTTGGAGTGATTATTTCAGTCAGATATGCTTCCTAAAGTAGTTATTTTACCATTGACGATACCATGTATTTATCAAGTCAAATAATTAGGAAATATATAGCTAGTATATGTAATCATAAGAATCAGTTTTAGCAGAATTTATGAAAAAAGGAAAGGCGACACCTATTGGACAGATTATAGAATATTGCTTTTATTGAATAGAATGAGAAGAGGTGAGTTATTATCCAAATCTTTTTGCTTACAGTATACCCATTTTCTAATCGAAAGGTCAAATAAAAAATTTGATCTTGAAATCACTATTTATGTTACTTTGTTACTATATATGTTATTTTGCTGCATGCGGAGACTGTCTCGCTCTACTGAGAGTAGATTTTACTCGCATCATAACATCCATATTCACCCGCTGTGAAATGACCTATTACGAAACAGTTAATTCTGTATTTTGTGTGATATATTGTCCTATACTAAATATGATTTTATTCAAAATGAATAAAGGTAGAAAGTATTTTCATTCCTATTGAAAGGAAGGTGGATTTATGCCTACAAAAACAGAAACAACGTGTAAAAATAAACCTGCATTAACTGTATTTATGCTAAAGGCTATATGTTTACGGTGCAAGCAAGACTTAGTAAACACATGAGATGACACTAATTACATTAGTTTGTAAATTAGATTTAAAGTTATTTAATTAAATATATTATAAATAGAAGGCTGGTATATTCTTTTTCATATTACACATTAAATCATATAGATAGAATTCAATTGATTCATAGGTGATGACAAGTTACCTCGAAAATGGCCAAAAGTAACCATTTGCGCACTTTTACATTAGGACAATTCGGAAATCACACCCACCTAATTTGATAATTTGAACCTCAGATTTACATTCAGCATATCAAAATCTGTCAGAAAAGTATACTTTAGTTTCTGTATCTAACATTTGACCAAAATTTGTTGGCTTGTATTAATAAAAAATGAATGTTCAACGAAAATCAGTGATTACAAAATATAAGGTTCCAGAGGTTCGGACGGACCCTTCGCTAAGACATACTCTAAATTTCATTATTCTTGCTTAACATTTAGCTTTTAATGATATTGAAAATCATCCCAAGAAATTTATGATATAAAAAAAATAAATAACTAGAATATTTTTTTATTTGAGAACTTTATAGAAACAATTTTTTTCTATAGACTTATATGTGGCGTACAAATAATTGTGCAAGATTTTATTGTATACATAAGCTATGGTACACAATTACACGGTATGTATCATTGCTTATTGCTATGCTACTGTGCACAATAATTGGTACTTATGATAAAATCATGCACAATTGTCCACATGCCACATATACAAGGTAATTTCGGTAGCAAATGTAAGTTATAGGAAACTTTACTTTCTGTATATAAATCTTAATAATTTGTACCATTTTAAATAATTAAAAAATATTATCAGACAATGAAAACAAAACCTTTCATGATTTTTTACCATAAACTGATGAAACATTTATTTTCAATAAAATTATATGGTCACTTATTTCACTTAAATTATAAAGCTTCCAGTGATTCTGCGATTATGATGCTGTGATTATAGTAGGTTTGAGGTGAATGTAACTTCGCTACTATATACAAACAATTAAATAAAAATTTCTTATCAACAAAATATCATGAAACATTCACATTTATATTTTACAATGCTTTTTAATACTGTTTAGTTTAAAAAGAAGTTAGCTAAAGGATTAAGTTATCTCAGCTGCTTTTGTCTACTATACTGTGTAATTGTCTAAACAATGTCACCAAAACCAACAAATATAGACACTACATTCATTGCCAAAACTTTTTTTCGATTCTAAGAATAACATACATTTCATAATAATTATTTTATTTATCTCGTTCCTGATGTCATCTTATTGATTAATCATGAAAATTAATTTTAAAATTAACATATTGAGAATGTTCCTTTCAAATATTAATGTTTGTTTTGACTTGCATAGTTACCATAATATCATCTTAAATTAAAATATAACAATTAATATTTTTATTACCTAATTGAGCAGGAACAACATTGTTTAATCCTGCTCCAAAAGCACCAGTAGCAAGAACAGGTCCCGAAATGGGATTTACAACTGGGGGATTAGCAGGTTGTACACTTGGCAAATTCCTAGCCACATCAGTTAATCTATTACCTCCAGCACCTAAACCCATTCCAATACCTTTAAGTCCTGTAATAACCATTATAGTAAATACATTATAATAACATAATACCAAATTCTATGATCTCTGAATATACCTTCTGGTAACTTAGGTGGCATATCAGGTTCATTAGCTCTATCAAGTCTAACTGTCATACGTCTATCATATAGCTGTTGGTTGTGTAACATAGATATAGCTTGAACAGATTCAACCGGATGATCATATTCAACAACACCAAAACCTCTTGATTTACCATCTTTATCTTTACCCAATTCAACATGTAATACTTTACCAGCTAACTTGAATACTTCTAATAATTTTTTTTCATCAACTTTATAATCAAGCTAAAATAAAAAAAAAACATTTAAAACAAAAAATAATCATAAATATGCTGCTATTATATGACCATACATTTGCTACAAAAATTCTTGTTACTAAAGGTCCACTAATACCAAGAGATTCCAAAAATTGAGCACTTAATCCATAGGTATTACCAAATTTATTTTCACTATTTCCTCCATTTCCTCCACCAATACTACCTCCAGTATGAGATGATATATTTTGTCTAACAGAACTGAGTCTTGGTTGATCCCTAAAACGATCATCACGATTTCTCTCATTATTACGACCAGTAGATAATCTCCCATATTTGTCACGTTCAACATCATAATCCTAAAAAATACATTAATTAATTAAGCAACTACAATAAGTGGAAAAAAATTAATCCTTATAAACAAAAGTAAACCTCTTTGACAACCAGTTTACGTCCTTTTATGTCAAATCTATGCATTTTTTCAACTGCTACTTTGACTGATTCAGAATCTTCAAACTCAACAATACCACAACCTCTTGGTTTATCATTTTCATCAGTAAAAAGTTCAACATGGGCTACTTTACCAACTTCAATTCTAAATAAATCCTTTAAATCTTGCCATCGAAAATCATATGGAATGTTTGAAACATAAATTCTTCGATCAGCAACTTTTTTATTCCGATCATTACGATCACGACTACGATCTCGGCTATCCGAATTTATACGATTAGGACGATCAGATCTTCGATTTCTATCACGCTCTCTACTCTTTTCTCTATCACTGTTCAACATTAAATTTCTGAAATAGGAATAATTTATGATAAAATGTGAACCATTGAAAACCTTATTAATATACTCACATTCACTTATGAATATGAGTAAATATTACTATAACATGATACAAATAAATTAATGAGATGAAAAAGTACAACGAATTGATTCACACTACGATGTATAAACGTTAATACTCACTCTTCGCTTTTCATAACTGAAAATTTCAGAACTTTGAGGTTGTAGGATTAAATTGATCAAGTTTTAAAATTAAAAACTGGTATTGTTTATTGCAAATACGATGAGTTGATAATTTTTATGTCACTTGACGAATACAAGTTTTTTCGACGAAAAAAATTTGATAATCTGAGAAAACCAAAGCCGATAGCGTCTTCAAAATGGCTGAGACCGGTAACAAATATCTCACCATTCAACATTGCGTAGAATCTCCATGACATTAGTACACTTATATTGAGAATTTAAAAATATTATGTATTAAAAAATTTTATGTAATGTGCTCCTTAGAAATCCGTCATTAAAAAAAAATTACGTTATACAGTTCTCAAGTTATTATTAAAAAAGTCATTTGAGTGAATTTTTTCTCAGACTCTACAAACTCTATATACGATGCCCCTATAGTGTCTACGACGGATCTGTGATGTGGACACCCGAGTATGGATGAAAATTTTTAGAAAATATTCGTCAATTTGTGCAGAAGCTGCGCGTTCAGAACCCGCGATCAAATAATTTGTGCAACTTTTAATTACGCCAGTATTAATTAATTAAAGTCGGGTGCTGGCTAAACTTCGATTGCGATTTTCTCGTGGAAATACTGAAAATTTCCGAATTCTGACGACTCCATTGAGTTGCGCGTAATTTGTGCATCAAGAATATGTAGTCCTAATTGAGAAAAAATCAAAGGGTGCGGAAGGAACGATAATAATTAGATTTATAATAACTTTGGTTTGCCGCGCATGCGCAAACGCTCACGGCGCGCGGCGCGGCGCCTCCGACCTACGAACGCGCGGAAGAACGGTAGCATGGTGTATTACAGTGCCATAGCAACACGAAAAAGAATATTTATAGTCCACACAACAATTCTCATCGACATACACAAGTCTTTAGGAAATTGATTTTTCCTTGGTAGTTAGTTTTCCTGAAACAGGAGGCTATTATATATGGTGTCGAGGCAGAAGGGGGAATCGTGCTTGCGAAGAAAATAAAATAGAATATTTTACGACGACTAAATCTATGAGAATTCTTTTCAAGAGTTCTCATCGATTTAGTACAAAGCTTTTCGAGAAAATGATCTTCCCTCGTAGTTTTCCCGACACAGGTAGCGAAGCCGACGCGGCGTCGAACCCGAATTCGGTATTATGGCTTGCATTGAAAGAAAATAGATTCTTTTTTACGAGACTAAATCTATGAGAACTGTTCTCGAGAGTCCACTGAACAATTCTCATCCATTTAGTAAACGGGTTTTCCGAACAATAATTTCATTTTCAGCTTTCCCGACGAAGGTGGCTACGCCGGTGTCCAAACAGAATGCGCTATCGCTTTTCCGTAGGAAATGAAATAAATTTTTTTGCGACAACTAAATCAATGAGAATTGTTCTTTAGAGGCCACTGAATAATTCTCACACATTTAGTAGTCAGTTTTTCGGGAAAATGAATTTCCCCTTTAGCTCCAACGACACGGGTGGCTAGTCCGGTGGCCGTGCGGAATCTCGGTTTCAGGAAATCAGAAAGTCATTAAGAAAGACATAAGATGCTTGTAAATGACTAAAAATCTACAAGAATTTTTTTGTTGCGTTTTCTGGAGATTGCTCATTAATTTAGAACACATTTTTTGGAAATGGAATTCTTTCATGCAGTTTTCCAGACTTCAAGGGTGAACCGGTTGCTAAAATGAACAATGGATTGATTGAAATTAGTCATTTCTTAGACAAAAATTGTCTAAAATAATTTATATATGTGAAATTGGAGAACTTTTCGCTTGAAAATTCTTTAATTTCAGCTATAATTCTTGTTGGATTAGTTCAAGAATAAAATATTCATGTTTTTCCTGACATTTTATAAGGGCCTCAAGTAATCCTATGTGACATTTCGATTGAAAAAAAGTGCTATTTTATAATTTTTTAAATCGAGCGAAATATAAAATTATTTGTTAGATTGACTTTTGAAAATCAAGAGATTTTGTACTCTTACCGAAAATCAAAATTGCATTCACACTCAAATTTTGATATTTTATTTGAATTCTCTCTAACACGGGAAATAATTATTTTTTGCAAAAATTTGTCTTAGATGTCTGAAAATTATTGAGTTTACATTTTAATACTTTCATTAATTTTGATTACTCATAATTCTAACTACTAGCTTATTGCTAGCGCCGTGATGTCTTATTCAAAATGAGCTGACGATCATCGCATATTATGGATTTGTCCATGATTTATATTACTAAAAGAAACTATGTTAAAATGACTTAAGAAGGCAACAATTATTGAACCATGCTCTGTTGAAAAACTTTTAGAAGATCCCTGTATCAAAAGTTGTAAAATTATATTCAATTTTATAAAGCTTGTTCTTTATATATATATATATATATATATATATATATATATATATATATATATATATATATATATATATATATATATATATATATATATATAATATTGATAAAAATATTATTCCATTTTTTTCAATCGTCTTTTCTCTTTCCTTTCTTCCCATCTCTTATATACTGCTCCATTTTTCCTTTTTTCCCTTTTCTCCTTTTATTTTCCTTTTCCTTCTACCTTTCCAAGCCCGTCATTGCTACGTGATAATGGCTTAAGTTACGCGGTAACCTGACAGCAGATAAAGCCAATCAAACAAGAAAAGCAGACGATCAAAATCTAAGTGAATACACTGCTATTACACGCGCTAAAAACTTATAATAGTAATGTTTTTTTCAGTTCTTATGTTTTTGTTCATTCCAAATTTTTTAATTGAATTTGATATATAAATGAGTGCTGCTTTTAACCCATGTAAAGTAGTTTATACTAATTGATTTTTATATAGTTATATACGAAGGCTCCTTCCTCTCAAGAGAGGAAAACTGCAGTATCTTTGTGTAAGTATTTTTGTGGTTAGAGTTAGCAATTGACAAATCCTTGATTGTTAGTCTATAATGTAATTCATCTTTGATTTTAATAAGTCATTTAATTTTTTACAGGGTTTAGATGTATTAATTTAGTTAAACGGCTTCATGTATCTTTAGAAACGTTGTTACACACAATTACTATTATGACTAGAAATAAAACAGATTCTAATAGAAGACAAGGATTAGCTTGGGAAAATAATTTGTATTTCAAACTCCTTACAATTATTGATCAGGAGAATGTGTCAGTAGACGCCAACACTCATTGTATTTCTAGTGAGCTATTAATCAAATGGAGCGAAGCAGTTTTTCCTATTTATGGAAAAAGAAAAGCCTATCAAGATAAGGTCAAATTATTTTTAGAATACTATTTTGAAGCTGTTGCAGCAGATATTCCAAGTGAGCTTTTATCTTTGTAATTGATTACATTTTTTCCACAATATTGAAGCCTAAATAATTAATCATAATTTTTTTTTAAGAGTTAAAAAATCAAGCCAATTTAGTTAATGCGCCTGCACTACAAAGCTGGTTGGATTACAAAGAGAGCCTGGGGAAATGTCTCTGTTTACCAAGTATAAGGCAGTGCGTTGAAAGGTTTATGCAAAATCCTGACGACAAACTTTCTGCAACTGTGAAAAAATACATTTTACATCAAATGTACGGATTGAGAGAAAATGATACCATAGAGGAATGGCAAATGAAAAAATTAAATAACTGCTTGTGGTTTAACAGAAATGAAATTGAAAGAGTCTGCATTCTGTCTGTAACACACGAGATACCGTTGTAAATATTATAATTCCGAGAAAACGTGAAATCTCAGTTAACAAAATAGTATTAATAGTAATTTAACTCAAGAGCTTTTCAATTAGATTTTTTGCCGTTTTTTATTTATATCGGTGAATTAAACGAGTGCAGTTGATTTTTGTAAACGTGTTAAGTGCATGCTGGGATGCAGTGTTCTATTTGATTTTGTGTCTGGCTGTATTTAATATTATGGAACCGGCAGTTCCATGGAAAGATTTATTGGAAGTTTTGAAAGTGGTTGACGTTTTTAACGAAAAAGGAGAATTGTTAAAAGAGAATGATGAGAGTGGAGTGTGGCAAAAAGTTTCAGATAAAATAGGCTTAAAAAAAACAGCTCATACGATATACATTGATGTGCAACAAAATAAGCATAATTTAAAAGATGATTTGAAAGCTCAGGGCAATATTAAAGTAGTAAATCAATCTTACAATTATGTACTGCCCAAAGATGATTTTTCTGAAAGCGAAAAAAGTGAAACTGATGACTTAATGATGGATGAGGAGTATATACCAAGAAAAATTTCCAATTCTGGTAAATTCCAACCAGTAAATATGAAAATACATTTGGATAAAAAAGAGTGGGCACAAATAAAGCCAGACAGAGTTTTTTACAAAGATGGTAGAGAATATCTAGTCTTGAAGAAAGATTGGACGGATATGGTAGTTGAAAAAGTGTGTAATGATACAAAAATTAATTGTAATTATGCTTTTACAAAACATCAATTTTATGTTGGAAATGATTTTCCTTTTTTCAAATTTTATGGCAAGTGTACGGAATGTTTCAACGATATTGAAGGAGAATGTGCTCGTACTTTTTCTCTTGACAGTGAAAGTATTTCTATCGATATTCATACCTTTGACAGTACAACAATTGCTCACAAAAGGAAACGCCAACTCAAGAACACGCGAAGGAAAAAAGCTAAACTAAAAGCACGATATGTAAAAGCTGGTGTTTTTCGTCTTGAGGCTGCGAATGATTTATTGGAATATTCTGATTTAAAACCAGCTTACTTGAATAATTCAGTTACGATCAGAAAATTGAGACAGGAAGCAATTGATGAAGCTTTAAAACTAACTGGTCCTAGTGCAGTCTTTGATTCTCTCTTGTATTTGAGTGAAAATGGGTTTTCCAAAATCAGACAAGTTAGTAAGAAACCATTTGTCGTGAATTTTGTTACTGATGATCAAATACAATTATGGAAAGATCTAAAAAAAGTTAAGAAGCTTAGGGTGTCAATCGATGCATCTGGTGGATATGCCAAAAAAGTAATTGTAGCATCAGATGAAACATCTGGTTACATATTTCTCTACAGGATGGTTACAGATCACGAATCCAAAGTTGCACCACTGTGGCAGATGTTGAGCGATGCACATGACACCAATACGATCCAATATGCTCTGAGTCTACCTATCTCTCTTGGTGCTCCTTTGCCAGATGAAGCTTCAACAGATGGTTCTCTAGCTATGTTGAATGGTACAAGCATGGCGTTCAACGATTGCCCGTACAAAAATTATTTAGATACTAGCCACAAAATTTTAATGGGCGAAAGCTTGAAACGAAAACCATGTCGTTTAACAATGGACTAAATTGTCGACTGAATCTGACAAGATTGTAGCACAAGTACAAATGCCAATAAAAATGGAAACAATTGAAACTGATAAAAATTCGGTAAATAATGTAAGGCAATTGAAAGAACTCTCTTTTCTTATTTTAAATGGAATAATTAATGATACGGTTTTATATGATAACAAAAAAAGGAAATTCATAAATATATGTGCCTTCGACAGTGTTTCAGAAGTTTTGATTTGTTCTGCAAGTATCGATAGTGTATATAAGATCTTATCTGAAGGGGAATCATGTGAATATTTAGAAGCTCTTACAAGTTTTAATAAAGATGTTTCTCTGCTGAATGATTTTTATGAAAATAGAGCAAATATATTGTACCCAAGCGTGATCAATTCAATCTATAATCGAAACAACCCTAATTTACATAATTTTGATGGAAGTATAATTGACTGTCAGATTAATGTCATAGATTTGGTTCAGATTCTACTTAAAAACAGTGAAACTTCTTTGATAACATCTACGAAACAATGTGACGAATGTGGATATCGAAATACACCGAAAAACTTTAATACATTAGTGTTCCCTTTTAGAGAGACTGCAAAAATTATAAATAGGAAAGACGGAATGCAAAATCTGCAAGAATGTTTGAATGATATTTTTGATGAACCGGAGTTAGATGCCTGTCCAAAATGTCAGAAAATTACAAAAAAATTAATCTACGATATTGGAGACATTCTGTTTCTCGAAACCGAATTTATTTTCACTAGCTCAGAATTACACCACACTATCAACAGTTCATGCCCTGAAACCATTTTGATACGTCGTAGTAGATATAAATTAATAGGTGTCGTAGAAATCGAAGAAATCAACAAAGATTTGAACCATTATAGGGCCTACTGCCTGGTAAACAATAGATGGATCAGAAAAGATGATTTATCTACATCAGCGAAATACATTGTTCATCTACCTGACAACATCAAACTATCAATGGTTGTGTACGCAAAGGTGAACGCGTAGGTGTACGAAAAATCAATTGAAAAAGTATATGAGTAGCGATTCTTGAATGAAATTTGTCTTACATAATTCATTTCATACTGGTTTCTTTTTTCAGGTATCAAGTAGTGGCTGATGAGTTGATCCATTCAATTTCCATTTGCAGCAACTGGGGAGAATAACTACGATGCAGAAACTCTTAGATTCTGAAAATTGAGACACATATATTGGTATAAATAAATCAGTATCCTTATCCAAATGCAAATTTCGAAAATAGTTATAAGCAACTTCATTACTATTAATTATCTTGTTAATGTAGCTACATGTACGCTAAGTAAATTAAATAAAAATCTATCAATACTCGAGCGGCTCTATGGAAATTCTGTTTTTTCTTGGATTTGGTGCAGCAAATGTGATTGTCCTGGAATCATTGCTTCATTGTTGGGTACACTGATTGACTAAGGCTGGATGTCCGGGCCTAGTGGAATCTTCTTGAACTGTTGATTAAAAACATGATGTAAAAAATTCAGTATTCATTCCTAGGTATGAGTTGCAACTATAGTTATCAGAAACCTTGAGTTGGTAGTGAAAATATTAATATTCTTGGTTATAAATCACACGTATCATTTCTTTTTTTTTTTCATTTCTAAAAATATCAAACACTCTCATGTGAATATAATGTTTATCTGGATACTAAGCATTAATACAATACTAATGTTGTGTAAAAATTACATTTATACGCAAGTAAAGTCATTACAGGCATGCTCTGAGTACATGAAGTAGTTTCAAAATAGCTTGCTGGCGCAATTTCAATGTACTTTTTTCAGTGTACAGTTAATGATTAATTGATTGATAAGTTATTAAATTAAAAAGAATACATACTCTAAAAGATTCTTCTGGCAAATTTACAACAGCCATCAGCGTATTGTCTCCCTGACACTCCTAGCAAATTAAATTAGAGCAGTTGCAGTTGCAATAACAGCTGTACTGACAGTCAGCGCCGCTCGCTGGTAGTTAGAACGACGTTGTGCGCATGTGCCGCGCGCAATGATTATTGATCAAATGCCAATTATATTTTTTATCGTTCCTTCCGCACCCTTTGATTTTTTTTCAATTAGGACCACATATTCTTGATGCACAAATTACGCGCAACTCAATGGAGTCGTCAGAATTCGGAAATTTTCAGTATTTCCACGAGAAAATCGCAATCGAAGTTTAGCCAGCACCCGACTTTAATTAATTAATACTGGCGTAATTAAAAGTTGCACAAATTATTTGATCACGGGTTCTGAACGCGCAGCTTCTACACAAATTGATGAATATTTTCTAAAAATTTTCATCCATACTCGGGTGTCCACTTCACAGACCTCTCTACGACGTACATAGAAACTGCTAATTACAAATAGTTTCAGTTTTAGTTTACTAGATGGCGGTGGGTCTCTTAGCTGAGACTCCGGTACAGCGATGAGCATTGGTCACCCATCCCAAACTTCTTGTTCTCCTATTCATAACGCATCTAGGTCTGTTGTACACTCGTAGCTGTTCTATGATTATACCGTGTCCGAATTCCGCGTTTCAAATTAGTTTTGTTTAAAAGAGGGAAAATAAAAATATTCTCAATTGTACAATATACAGGGTGTCCAAAAAGTAACGATACACCTGAGAAATTTTCTAAGCCGGTTATTTTTTTAACCGGGTGAAGGTTGTTCTTGAAGTAACTTTTTACGAGGAATCCGATGGTAACCTTGGATTTGACCTTGAACCTCATTTTCAAGGTTATTTTGAGGTCAACCTCATTTTTTTAAATGGAAACCCCTATTTTTTATGGCGGAATCGGAAAGAGCGGAAAATTTTACGTCCAGATATGTATTGAGGTATGAGGTTGAGGTAACCCCTAGAGGTCAACTGGAGGTCAAAGTATGAATTCTTAAAAATCTCGCGAATTCAGTGGTTAAACAAAACAAACAAAAGGATAACCCCAGGTAACTTTCAACGGTGCTCTTTAATTTGTCCTTGAACCTCATTTTCAAGGTTATTTTGAGGTCAACCTCATTTTTTTTAATGGGTACCCCTAATTTTTATGGCGGAATCGAAAAAAGTGAAGACTCTCACGTATGGATGAGTTGAGGTTTGAGGTTAATGTGACCTCTAGGGGTCAGATGAAGGTCGAACTGTGGCTTTGTAATAGTACCGGGATTTTAGTGGTACAAGGAAGCAAATGAAGGTCATGGAAACCCCCATTTTCGACAGCGGCAATCGAAAGAGCGGAAAATTTCACATCCAAATATCTACTTAGATCATAAGTCAAGGGCGAACTTAAAGTTTAAGGTCATTCGAAGGTCATCCAAACTTAAAGACGCCCTAAAATTTTTTAAAGTTTTTTTCATAATGGAGAAGGGTATTTATTTAGTAATTGCCCATCGGCGATCCGTAACCTTGAATTTAACCTTCAACCTCATTTTCAAGGTTTTTTCAAGATCAATTTTTTTTACTTTTAGCGTTACCCATGAGCAACGACGTGGACGTAGTAAAATCTGTCCCCTTGGGGTGCTTCATTTTCGTGAGTTCCCCTCGCCTCTCACGATCGGGGTGCTTGATTTTCGTGAGTTCCCCTCGCCTATCAACAATGATTTTTTACGCTTATTTTCTTAATAACTTGATTAGCCGGTTAAACTTTTTAAGGTTACTATCCCATACCTATTCATTGAAAATCCACTAACAATTTCACTTGGTTCTATCCTTAGGAAATGTACTATGCCTAACTTTATCGTTTTGAGCTTATTCTTCGGGACAATTGCATTTTCAAAAATTAATATTTAAAAAAGCAACATATTTGAAAAGATTTTACCATTCGAAAATCTCCATAAAGCATTAGTGCATTAGTCGGACTGTAGTAGATTTTTTTTGTAAAAGTACTCAAATTATAATTTTCATTTTTTGAAAACATTTATTTGGGTTGCAAACTTTTTGTTTTTAATTCTGATTGATTTTTGAGTAAATTTCGATTCGCTGACTTAAAATGGAACGCCTCACTGAACGAGAAAGAATATTACTTCTTATGATGAGAGGCTGGAGTGGAGTAGAAAGATCTTACAGGGCAGTGAGAAATCACCCCGATCGTGAGAGGCGAGGGGAACTCACGAAAATAAAGCACCCCAAGGGGACAGATTTTACTACGTCCACGTCGTTGCTCATGGGTAACGCTAAAAGTAAAAAAAATTGATCTTGAAAAAACCTTGAAAATGAGGTTGAAGGTTAAATTCAAGGTTACGGATCGCCGATGGGCAATTACTAAATAAATACCCTTCTCCATTATGAAAAAAACTTTAAAAAATTTTAGGGCGTCTTTAAGTTTGGATGACCTTCGAATGACCTTAAACTTTAAGTTCGCCCTTGACTTATGATCTAAGTAGATATTTGGATGTGAAATTTTCCGCTCTTTCGATTGCCGCTGTCGAAAATGGGGGTTTCCATGACCTTCATTTGCTTCCTTGTACCACTAAAATCCCGGTACTATTACAAAGCCACAGTTCGACCTTCATCTGACCCCTAGAGGTCACATTAACCTCAAACCTCAACTCATCCATACGTGAGAGTCTTCACTTTTTTCGATTCCGCCATAAAAATTAGGGGTACCCATTAAAAAAAATGAGGTTGACCTCAAAATAACCTTGAAAATGAGGTTCAAGGACAAATTAAAGAGCACCGTTGAAAGTTACCTGGGGTTATCCTTTTGTTTGTTTTGTTTAACCACTGAATTCGCGAGATTTTTAAGAATTCATACTTTGACCTCCAGTTGACCTCTAGGGGTTACCTCAACCTCATACCTCAATACATATCTGGACGTAAAATTTTCCGCTCTTTCCGATTCCGCCATTAAAAATAGGGGTTTCCATTTAAAAAAATGAGGTTGACCTCAAAATAACCTTGAAAATGAGGTTCAAGGTCAAATCCAAGGTTACCATCGGATTCCTCGTAAAAAGTTACTTCGAGATCAACCTTCACCCGGTCAAAAAAATAACCGGCTTAGAAAATTTCTCAGGTGTATCGTTACTTTTTGGACACCCTGTATAGCTATTGTTTGGTCATCAGCATATTAAATTGTTGTTAGCCTCGGGAAGTACTGATTATATATTTTCAAGTACAATTCGATATGAAGCCTAGTAGTAAAAGTAAAATTCCAAAGAAAGAGGTATTGTAACAAATATAATTTATATTCTCCTACTATCTTTTAAATAATTAAGAAAAATGTAAACATATCATAAATTGTCAAATCCAAAATAGTTTATTCTTAATCGAGCTCTATAAATTCATATAGGCCATATGGTAAAGGCTATAGCGGGTTAACAATGTTAAAATTGCATAAGAATGAATCGTTATCGGGAATCAGCCATCCGAAAGAGCATATTTTGAGGCTCTCTCATCTAAATTTTCAGACCCCTAGGTGGCAATAGAGTGCCACAATCGTAAAAAACTGGTTTTTATGAAAATAATTTCTCCTGCTTTACTGTGTAACCGGCTGCCGTTTAACCTGTAATTCCCCTTGAATATACCTACTTGATGGCTAAACTACGCCTAGTTATCTATGTGCTCGAAGCACGTGAACCTACCTTGCCCGGGAGTGCGCCTGCGCAGCGTCTTCTCGCCAATCCGAGTTGGGTTCCCCAACTCGCCACTTGGCGGCGCTGTCGCTCCTTCTTAGCAGCGCTCCTGCGGCTGCTGCTCGAAACTATGTTGGCGATTCTCGTCTACCGATATCCGCGTGATCCGTGCTACGCTACCGGCTTATTCGAATCGAAAGTAAATAAACGCGAACTCCGGACAAAGGAAAGACAAAACGATGATTTGATTCAATAAACACTATCGTTCACTTTATTTAGACAAACCAGAATACACGGGGGATTTGCCGAGAGTCTTGCGCACGCAGTTGCAGTTGACAATACTCTGGGTGGGAGAGAGAGAGAGAAAACCGCGATCGCCGCGAACTAACCGCTCGCGCGCAATAAACACTTTCTTCGCGCACGCTGCGCGGGATCGCACGCTAACGACAATAAAGGGAAGGTGCACCTACCGCGAGAACGATGTGGATACGGTGGCCAACCGTATCCGAATTACTAGCCGCTGATTAGCTGCTTCGCCGCTCGCTGCACTGCCGCTATTACTGTTGTAGTTGTTGTTGCTGCTACAGTTGTTGCTGTTGTTGTTGTTGCTGCTGCTGTTGCTGCTGCTCTCGCCGCACTCAGCACACCACACTCTAGTTCTCGTCTCTGGATCTCGCACCACCAAAAGAAACGCGTTAACGGCTCGGAACACGGGTTAGCTCGACGCAGACGGACTGAGTGACACAGTCATACTGCCTATTGAACTCTCCCCTCCCGGTCATTGCCCCTACGCGCCCTCTCTCTCTCTCGAACCGATCGCGGCTTTTCTCGTTCAGCCGCTTATTAACCTCGCGCGAGTCGAACGATTTTCGGTAATCGTTGAAACTATTTGCTCAAAAAATTCTGAAAAAATTCATGGATATTAAATTTTTTACTACAAAATAGCCTGATTTTTTTTAGATATTTTGGATAAAAATCGGAGTCAGAAAAAATTATTGAAATTTCAATGATTTTTTAGGTTATGAAGGTTATATTGGGCTAACATCTACATAATCATTTTTTATGTATTTTTTCCCGTACTTTCGAATGCATTTATTCAAATTATCATTTTGACCGGAACATGCTCAAAAATTGAAAAAACCGTTATTTTCCGCGTTTTTCCCATGTTTTTAGCACATAACCTCAAAATTATATACTTCACTAGGTATTAAAACACCTAAAAATACTCTAGGACCCTTTGCCTGTATGCAAGAACACCAAAAAGTAGTTTAGAAAAATTTTCCAACTCCTAAAAGTTCATACAGTCAAGTATTACTTCCCTGTAACTGCAAAGAGCCAGACCAATCATTTATGATTGAGACATTTTCGTTGCTTAAAATTAATTCAAACCTTAAGGAGGCTCCAGCGACTACCGCCGGGATCAAAAACACAACAAAAAATAAACTTTCAAACTAACGGCTAAAAAATCTTATAAACAGTTTCTAAAGCAATATTATTACAAAATAGTACGATTTTCAACTACAGTTGGTAACTTTTTACAACAGAAGTTCCAGAACTTGAGTTTGGTACGACGCACATAACCTATAAAGTAGACAATTTCAGACTTTTTTGGAGAATATCTCAAAATTTTCCACGGCTATCCATATTTTGCAGTACATCATTCGAAAGACCAAGTTTTTATCTATAAGAAGATCAGTTTTTCATAGCGTAACTACACCATTACTTTTAGTTATTGATGAATTTCTAACATTTTTTCACCTTGTTCCATAAGATACTATACAAAAAGCGCAAACTTTGAGATGAAATATCTCGAAATTTTCCACGGCTTGAGGGGTAAAGAAGAATACCGTTGGATTCAGTGCATTTTCACTTATCGAAATCACTATAACTAACATCGAAACTTTTCAATACCCCTCCTCGCTGGAGCCTCCTTAAAGCTATAAAATATTTTGAATTAAAATAGTTTGAACAATATAAGCTAGACATTTTTTTAACGAGTCTCTTATTATATTGACAATCTTGTGATCCACAAGTTATAGTTATCGTACTTAGTCATACGTATTTGGTACAACCCTTTATTCATAGTTTCATTGAATAAAACTTGTGAGATTGCATACTTGGATTACACATTAATATAATAACACATTATATTACACATTAATGATTAAAAAAACATTGAATTTACTTCTGTGAGGTTATGAGAACGTTTTAGCACAATAACATCTGTTGTCTTCTGCTACGTCAAATTATCTCGACGACCTACTAAGTCGTCCGAAAAAACGCTCAGTATAACGCGGTGAGCTAACAGGTCGGCCTCAGAAAAAGTACTTTTTGGTTAGTGACCTACCCACTCACTCACCACCAGCAGTTGGATAACAAGCTTCTACCAAAAGCTGGCGCATATTGTAGAATCGCTTGTTTTCTCAACAACCGTTTTGGAAAGCGTTTGAACAGCGATAAAGATGAAGATGGATTGCAAGACATAATTATTGAAAGAATGCTGAAATGTAATCAAGATGAAAATACTTTGGCATCAGAAGTTGCGACCGCCAGATGGTCTAGACGATCTACTATTATGACTAAACTAACGTTAAATGAAATAACTGACTTTCCGGAGATGACTGAACGGGATCTTAAAATTTTTTTTTCAGGTACCTATCAAATAGGTCAAGCCGTCTATTATCTGACTGAATTAATGGATGATAATCAAAATATCAATTTGAAGTATGTTAAGTTGAAACCAAATATTATTAAAGTATTAGTAAAATCCAGGCATATAAATAGTAAGACCTACAAGTGCTACGTTGAATACCAGCCTAATTAAATCGGCTATAGCGGTATTCTACGACATGCATGCGACTTGCGAACGGATTACGAACTGTAGGCTCTTGCTCACATATCGCAGCAGTTATATACTATCTCAGTAATGCTAGATATCAATCGAAAATTATTAGACCAGCAAAAATTCTTTCTGATTTGTTTTCCTCCATAGATATTGATCCAGTTATAAATGAAGATAGTGATGAAGATTAAAAATAATATTGTAATTAAAATTGATAATGTTAAAGTTCTTGTAAATTTTAATTGATATGGATTTATCACATTTACATTGACAATACATTTCATGAACAAATTGAATACACATATTTATATTTTTTATAAACATTATTCTAATTTCTACTATAATTATATACTTACTTACTCAAGGATATTATTTCATTATAATAATTAATAATTTCAAAATGATACGGAGTTTTTCTGTACTTGAAGTTGGCTGAATAGGCTCTTTGCAGTTCCAGGGAAGTAATATTTGACTTTATGAATTTTTAGGAGTTGGAAAATTTTTCTAAACTACTTTTTGGTATTCTTGCATACAGAAAAAGAGTCCTGGAGTATTTTTAGGTGTTTTAGTACCTAGTGAAGTATGTAATTTTGAGGTTATGTGCTAAAACCATGGGAAAAACGCGGAAAATAACGGTTTTTTTCAGTTTTTGAACATGTTCCGGTCAAAATATGATAATTTGAATAAATGCATTCGAAAGTACGGGAAAATATACATAAAAAATGATTATGTAGATGTTAGCCAAATATAACCTTCATAACCTAAAAAATCATTGAAATTTCAATAATTTTTTCTGACTTAGATTTTTATCCAAAAAATCTGAAAAAAATCGGGCTATTTTGTAGTAAAAAATTTAATATCCATAAATTTTTTCAGAATGTTTGGAGCAAACAGTAAAGCAGGAGAAATTATTTTCACAAAAACCCGTTTTTTACGATTGTGGCACTCTATTGCCACCTAGGGGTCTGAAAATTTAGGTGAGAGAGCCTCCAAATATGCTCTTTCGAATGACTGATCCCCGATAACGATTCATTCTTAGGCAATTTTAACATTGTTAACCCGCTATAGCCTTTAGTAAATTATAATTCTGGTTTGAAACATTTTCTTTATTATAGCTAGAACAGCTGACAATAAGTAAGTCAATAAATATAAGATAATTATATCTAGAGCGTAATACCGAATTGAAATTTCCAGAACAAATTGAACAGAATGGAAAGAGTTCACTTCGGTCCAAACAGAGTCTAACATTGAAAATGTTGAAAGTAATTGTGAAACAGTGTCAAAGTATGTTTAATTATTAAAATTTTATAGATTGATATTTATTGTTTTTAATTATTTTTTAATTTAGATGTTACGGGAGTTAAAAAAAGTCTGAAGTGTCAAAACATACTGCTGACAATAACAGTAACAAAGTCAACTCTTTATATTCTGTTCAATTTGCTCTAGAAATTTTAATTCAGCATTACGCTTTAAACATTGTCAATCTATAATAAAGAATTTAAAATGTTTCAAACAGAAATTATAATTTACTAAATTTACCATATAACCTATGGACTTACAGAGCTTAAATAAAAATAAACTAATTAGGATTTGACAATTTATGACATGTCTACATTTTTCTTAATTCTTTAAAAAATAGTATGAGAATAAAAACTATATTTGTTTAAATACCTCTTTATTGAACTTCTGCTCTTACTACTAGGCTACATATCGAATTGTACTTGAAAATAAATAATCAGTACTTCCTAAGGCTGACATCAATTTATATCAAACAATAGCTACATATAGTACAATTGAGAATTTTCTTATTTTTCCTCTTTTAAACAAAACGAACTTGAAACGTGGAATTCGGACATGATATGATGATAGAACAGCGAAGTGTACAACAGACCTAGATGCATTATGAATAGGAGAAAAAGAAGTTTGGGATGGGTGACCGAAAGCTCATCGCTGCTCCGGTATTTCAGTTTCAGTTTACTAGATGGCGGTGGGTCTCTTAGTTGATACTCCGATATGCCAGAACGCCTGCGTTGACCAAGGAGAATTCGTAGTTTGAAATTCAAGTAGTAAGAGTAGTTTATAGTTAAGGTTGATAAATTGAATTCTATTGGTTAGATAGATTTGTGAACAGTGTAGGATTATATGAAGAAAATAGTGAGGATTGGAAGGAGATATTTGTTTAGTGATTTGGGGTTTATTTTAAATTGAGAGCTTGCATTTGTTGAGAAATTCGGTTAAGAAGAGACATGGGGGATGAGTAGGGAGTTTTAGTATATTGATAGTTGTAGTTATTGAGGAAGTTTTAGTTTTTTGGGAATTTTTATTTAGTTTTATTATTAGTGTTTCTCTCTGAGGAAAATACGTAGGGTAAAACCACACAATATGGTTAATGTCTTGTATTGGAGATCCACATTGATATGAGGGGGAATTTATAAGGTTCTTTCTGTATAGACTGGCTGCTAGAGAATAGTGGTTGCTTCTAAGTTTATTAATAGTGGAATGTTTTCTATGAAGGTAAGTTTTGTGGAACCATGGTTTAGATTGTGTTGATAAGCAGTAATTATGATATATCATATATCCTTTGTAGGAACATTGATCTAGTACAATGGATTGAAAAGATGTTATGTGAGAGTGTTGAATATCCTCAAGAAATTCAGTGTGTCCGAGCAGAAACAATGTATTAACGCCTTTTCTGATAAATGATTTAGCTAGTTGGTCTACTGTTACGTTATGTGTAATTTGAGAGTGAGAGGGAATCCATATAAGTTCAATAATATTGTTTTGTTTTTGCAGGTGAAAAAGGATTGTTTGAATGTCTAGTGTTACGTCGAGAACGAGTCAAACTATTTAATAGCGGTAAAATTTGAATTTTTTTTATGAAAGGGGAGTTCCTGTAATTAAAGTAATAGTCATTTAATAGCTGACTTTATTCTCAGTGACGCACTTACCCCTTCTGGGTTTAACCCTTTATAGATTAGTTTTTATGTATAGTTTTTATGTATAACTTTTATGTATTTTGTACTATAAAATAGGACGCAAAGGGATAGTAACTGACACTCTATATTCGACTCTGTAAGACTACGGATCTTCTCTAATTTAAGCAATAAATACTTAAACTCTATTTCTATAATAATTAATTATAAACCAGTAAAGACTTATACCTAATTCATATATCTACGTTACATCTCTGATTTCTGGCGTACGAGTTTCTGAACCAGTCTAACTACAGGTAAAATTATATAAATTGTCACTTTTCCAATCGGTGCTTTAGATAAGTTGCCAGCCTGCTCTCGTTTTAGTCTCGCACCCGTGGTAAAGCGCTTACGGGTTGACCGAGAAGAGACAGTCGCATTTGAGTAATTCTTGTCAATTCGCGACCGTTACGTGAGACGTAACATTGGGGGACCCCTTCGGTTGTATTTTTTTTTAACGAAAAGCAGGTCTAGGGAAAAGTAATTTTTTTTTACAAACATGGCTACGGGAGCCGATTTTGGAGATAAACGAAATGAGGAAGCACTATTAGTTTTAAGAAACTGCATAGGAAAAGTAGATCCGAATTTTATAACTAGTAGAGAACCAACATTACTAGAATGTATAAAATTTCTGCACGCTCGTCAGGATTTAAATTTCGAAATAGAGGGCAAATACAACAACTAGAAAAATTAATAAAAATTTTAGAACATTATATAAATGGAGAATTAATAAGGAATTCATGTCATGATCCACTCTTACTACACATTGTAGAAGAATTAACAAAACGCAATATAAGTCCGAAAGAAATTTTAGAAGCAGTGAATCGTACTGACAAAGTAGTACAATTTGAAAATAAATTTGAACCAATAATTGAGTCAACCGCGGAAATAACGGAAGACGAGCCAAGAAAATATTTCCAATCTTTGACAAACTCGACAATTGATAATGATAACGAAGATAAAATAAATAAAACAAGAAAAGAAATTCCCATTATGAATCATAAAATGTAAAATTTTTAATACCAAAATTTAATGAAAAAAGTTAAAACGAGAAAAGTAGCAATTCGGAATACTTTACACCAAAATCAACATGCAGATCATTAGCCATCACAAGACCGATTTATCATTCAACTCCACCAGAGGTAACCCATAAAGTACAAAATTATACAATTAGCTCTATGAGAAATGTAGGTTTGAAAAATATCGTAGATTTCATTCCTAAATACGATGGATGCTGTATTCCGCTACGTGATTGTCTAGGCGGTTGTTGGGAAGCTTATAATGTTATTCCACCTGAAATGAAGCAGATCTAGCAAGATTAGTTAAAATGAGATTATACGGGGATACATTAAAAAGTATGCGTGGAAAATATTTTGAGACAATTAGCGAGATTGAAATGTATTTAGATCACCTTTTCGGATCAGACAAAACTTTCAAGCAACTGTCCGGTAAGCTGGCTATGCTCAAGCAAAAAACCTCAGAAAATGTAGTAAAAGTTTCAAACAGAGTTAAAACGGTAGCGCGAGAATTAGTAAGCGTAGCAGTGCGCGAAAAAAAATATAATGTTGGATTCTTAAATCAATTAGAAAAGGATAAAGTCAAGTTTTTCATCCGCGGCTTACACTGGCTGATTAAAGCGCGAATGGGACAGGCAAAAAATCTCGAAGAAGCAACAGCAAAAGCTATAGAGATTGAATGCGATTTCGCAACACAGGAACCTAACGATCTCAACCAGACAGTAAAAGTACTTGCAGAAGCAAAAAAAGATATAGCAAACATTAAAAGAGTAAAAGTAGTAAAAACAGATAACTCACAAATATGTCAAATTTGTAAGTTGTCAAATCATTTAGCAGATACTTGTTTTTACCGTAACAATGGCAGTACGAAATTTAGAAATGAAAGATTCAATAGTAACGAAGGCCAAAAGCAAATGAATAGTCAAAATACAGCCAATAGAGAAAGAATGAACGAGCAAGTAGCTCCGCCCCAAGCAAATCAGAACTCTGCATCAAAAAATCAATACCAGAGAAATTTTAATTCTAATGATCGCGGACCAGGAAATTCAAACAGAAATCCCACAATTTTTAATTATTGCGGTATTGAAGGTCACTGAAAAATTAGATGTAATAAAAGAATTTTTAATGAACAAAAAAAACAATAGGGAAACGCCGGTGGTTTCCAGGTGACGGGCACGACCAGGGAAACGACCAGCCAGAAGGAGCGCCGAGATTAAGTAAGAATACAAAGAAATTAGAAATAACGAATAGACTGGTGTTGTTAAACTTGAATAGTAGGTTACCAACTTTCATTTTAGAAGGTAAAAATCAAAATATTAGTCTTTCTACCATGCAAGATACTGGTGCAAGACCATCTCTACTGAAATGGTCTAAGAAACCCAACGAAGCATATCTGAACGAAATGAATATTTTAGTGTTACAAGGTTTTACACATAACAGTGTAGTAACATTAGGAAAAATAAATACTAAATTAAAAGATTTAGAATACGAATTTCATATGGTACCCGATGATTTACCTATTGAAGAAGACGGACTAATCGGCAGTGAATGTCTGCGTAAATTTAACGCTAAAATAGATTATAAAAACAATATTTTAAAAATCGCTGATAAAGTGTCTTGTTTATCCACAAACAATACAACTGCTGATAATCAATATATAACATCGCAAGATGATAATAGTAATTCAAAATCAATAACAAACTGCAAAACTTACGCTGGAGTAGTCAGAAATCAAGTAAAAATTCGTAACAATTTGGATTTATTTGCGAGAAGAGTTCCCATTAATAAAGAAAGCAAAGAAAAATCAACGACAGATTTTGAGCCAGATAAAAATTATTTCAATAAAATTAGACGGAGCGGTTGCAAAGACAATCGTTCAAATAAAATTGGAGTAAATTTGCGGAAATTCGAAATCTGTAAGTTGCCACAGAAAAAATCTGAGATTTGTAATTTCTAAATTGGACTAGAAAAAGCTAGCGAAATTAAAATTAGTGAACCTGAAATCTGTACATCCGAAATTAGAAATTCGAATGTTGAAAATTGTAAATAATCAGAAATTAGAAAAAACCAAAGTACGTAGTCAGTTTGTAATTTGACATTAGAAAACAAAGAATGCGGGAGTGCAAACCCAAATTCCGCGAAAGCTAATTCATTATCTATTCAGAACAATAAAATAAGTAGGGCTAAGCAAAGCCATAATGAAAGCACCCTCGATAAAAATTTTGCAGATGATAAAATTTACCCCACGAAATTCTCAATGACAGAAAATAAATTAAGTATACAGCCATATTATAAGTCGAAAATTAAAAAAAGTAGTAGCAATGATCGCAAAAGTATAGAATGTTACGATAATACTGACGAAATTGCCCTATTGAAAAGAGTTTATAAAGGTATTATCGTATTAAATAATACGAATTCATACACAAGTAACAAACCATATTCCGTGAGCAACTTTTTATCCGTAATTAATTCTGTAATTACCCTGCTCGAAATATTGGACGAAATCAGAGATAAAGAATACATTAAAGAATTATTAGAGGACGTGGCACAAATATCATCATCATTATTAACCATTTCCAGATGGTCCAGAGCGATTTCTAAGCGAATGTTCTTCTGCTCTGCTGTGAGCAATTTTGGGATGAATTTCGCACACACGCGTTTCATTCCTAAATTTTCGGTTAAAATTTCTGAAATGATAGTTTTTGGTATCCCAAGGTCTTCTTCTAGTTCTCGCACAGTCATACAACGATCTTGTTCGATTGCAAGTCGCACCCGCTCAATATTATCTGCGGTTTTTGTCGTCGAAGGTCGGCCGGAACGAGAATCACTATCGACAGAAGTGCGACCATCCTTGAACCGTTTATACCACTCTTTTATTCGTGTTTTGCTCATACACTCGCTTCCGAAGGCCTTTTGCATCATTTCAATAGTTTCCGAACTCGTTTTTCCGAGTTAAAAGCAAAATTCGATACAAATTCGTTGATCTTGTTTTTCAGTCATTTTTGACAATATCAAAATCCGACGAACGCAAAAAAGGCACTGTAAACAAAGACAATCTGCGCATGAACTATACGTCCGGCATGTGTCAGTAAGTAACCAATAGATTCGTGAGGCTTTACTGTTGACGTTTCTGTCCGGTAGAGGTCGCTCGAACACTATGGCGCGAAGATATAAACGTAGGCCCGATACTTTCCGGACAGACCTCGTAATTAAAAGGGTAATTTAGTCCTTACTCGTCACCAATATTTTGCGTGGACAAGAAAAGGAATGCTGAAGGCATTGTCAAGAAAAGACCAGTAATAGACTACTGCGCAGTAAATACACTGATTCCGGATTACAATTTTCCAGTGCCGAATGTAGACGATCAGTTAGATGCGTTAGGAGGATCCATAATATACTCGGTCTTTGACCTTTATTCAGGATATCTTCAATGCCTAGTTAAAAAAGAGGACACGCAGGTGACAGCATTTCAATGCGACCAAAGCCTTTTCCAGTGTACAAGGTCGCCTTTCGGCTTGAAAACAAACGCGCCGATCTTTCTATCATTAATCCACCTTTTAACGACAGGAATGAAAAAAGTAGTAACCTTCTTCGATGATATTTGCGTACATAGTAAGACTATTAAGGAAAATTGTGAGAGTATTACTAAATTAATGGAACGTCTAAGAAAAGCGAATTTAGTATTAAATCCGAAAAAATGCGAGTATTTTAAATCAGAGGTAGTATACATGGGTTATGTAATCTCGAAAGTCGATTTACTACCTCGCAACGATAAAATTTTAGCCGTCCAACAATTTCTCACGGCGAGAAATCCAAGGAATATTAAGCAATTTATAGGCCTGTGTAGCTACTACAGACGATTCATTGACAAATTTTGTGACATCGCGCAACTTTTAAACAAACTGTTAAGAAAAGATCAGCAGTTCATATGGGAAGAAGAGCAACAGAAAGCCTTGGAACTGTTAAAACGCAAATTGTGTGAGCCACCTGTATTGGTTCACACGAACTTCGAAAAACCATTCATTTTATCAATAGATGCTAGTGGATACCGTGTAGGATGCGTTTTATCTCAAAAACAGGATCAGGAAGACTTTGATAAGCCAGTAGCTTATGCATCACTAGTGTTAAATGACGCGGAAAGACGTTACAGCATCTTCGAGAAAGAAATGTTAGCAATTGTTTTCGGAATTCTTAAATTTCGACCGATCTTATAAGCGAAAAAATTCACCGTCATTACTGATCATAAACTTCTAGTTGGATTATGATCGCACAAAGATTCTAACTCACGGGTAACTAGAATGAGAATGAAGGTGACAGATTTTCAATATGAAATTCAATACAAAGCAGGAGTTACCAGTAAAAATGCAGATGTTTTGTCTCGTTACCCAATAGAATTACATACATTAGATCCGCAATTAATTCAAGAACCAATTAATATAGTAAAAGGATTAGAAACAAATTATGATAAAGTACCGAAAATGGAAGGGATGATCACATGATCGCGCGCTAGACGAAAACCTAGCGCTAAGTACGAAGAAGCTATAAGCGCGCTGAAACCTAATAAACAGAAAAAGAGACGAGACCAAAGTGCCAGTGGGTAACAACACAACAGAGACAGGAAGACAAGAGGTCAGAAACCTTTGAGAACACAAATGGTAACAGACCGTGTACGCAACAAATCGAGAACCAAGCAACAGACGTACAAAGCAAGAGGACAGATGTACCATTAAAAACCAGTTTAGAATATATTAAAGAAGAGGATGAATGCGAATGAAACGAAACTAAGATCGACGCAGTAGAAGAGATCATAAATAATGAGAATGAAATAGAAAATAAATTACCTCAAAGTAACATCATTTATTGTCGCGAAAAATTGTTCATGAGAAAAGATAATTATCTATATTTTGTCAATGATAAAGGAGAACCTCTTGATGAAGGAGCACGTCTATTAAAAGAAGTAAATAAATTACCAAGATTAGAAAATTTAAAGGTAGGATACCCTAAACTAATTAGAGTCGGAAAAAGATATCATTTAGTGATGCCGCTAAGGTGCGAACAACGAGAAAGCATCGAGGATATAATTATTATGCTAAAAGCATTACTCATGAATCTAAGAATCATCATTAATGAAAATAAGGTAGTCACTTTTAGCCTAGCCAAAAGTGAAAGTATACAGAACGTGTTATTCAATAAAATTATTAACTGTATACGAGACAAACTTGGAAAACTAGATGTCAAGGTCATAATATACACCGGACAGGTAAAACATCCTCTACCTAACGAGAGAACGGAGATTATACAAGAAGCACATTGTTCAGCAGTCGGGGGACACGCGGGAGTTAATAAAATATTTAATCATATTCGACACAAATCAAACTGGGAACATCTTAAAGAAGACGTACTTAGTTTCATACAACGATGTGTTGACTGTCATACAAAAAAATTAGTACGTAAAAAAACTAAACAGAAGATAGTCGTCACAGATTCACCGCCAGTATCATTTTTCAAAACATCAATGGACATAGTGGGATCGATGCCAACGACCAAACTAAATAATCGTTACTGTTTAACATTTCAGTGCATGTTTACACGTTTCGCTATAGGTATTCCAATACCTGATTAAACGGCTATTACTATAGCAGATGCTTTTATTAAACGTGTGGTCTGTATATTCGAGCACCAAACGGTTTGCTTACCAATTGCGGGCAAAATTTTTTGTCAAAATTAATGAAAAGAGTTACGAAAAGATTTTGTATTAAACAATTTCCTCATTAAACGAATATTTAAAATTTTCTACAAATAAGTTTGAAGATTGGGATGAATTTGTATGGCAATGTTCAATTATAACACTAGCAGACATGAGGCTACGCATTATACTCCATATGAACTCATGTTTGCAAGAGTTGCAAGAGTAACATCAGCAACTATGCCAGAACCAGAAGATCTTTTGCCTACTTATGGCGATTATATGTCACAACTAATTAACCGTTTGAATGCTTTGCACCAAATTGCTCGTGAAAAAATTACACTTGCAAAGATTAAGTCAAAATATTATTACGACAAAAAAATTAATCTGAGAGAAATTAAGGTAAACGATTATATTTGGCTTTTAAGTGGTCCCGAATTAAAAAAAATTCGATGACTAATACTCTGGTCCATATCTAGTATCGGAAGTATGGCCCAACGGAAATGTACGAATTAAGATCGGCAAAAAGCGCAGCAAAATTGTACATACAAATCGTTTACGCATATCATATATAAAGCCAACCGAATAATCATTTCGCAAAATTTAATAGACAATCACGCCAATTGTATGTTCTGATTAAGATCTATTAAGGATTAACTTAAATTTATTGTTTGCAGATGATGAGTCTTCTAATTTGCCTACTGCTCTTGGAACTTGTCACCAAGGCGACGGCCTACATTGCTTATGATTACGCGCAGAAGTTCACAAATATTACAACTTTTTCTTTGGTAGATATTGCAGACTGCGAATTGCCACCACCAATCGTCAAATCTACGCGGATCGAAGTATCATTATTGCAACTCAATGAATATTCGTCGATGCGATGCGTTATTGCAAAATAGAAATAGATAGGGACACTAAGAGATGCAGCTATAATAATCATAATATGGAAGTTTGATTAGGAAGAATAAAATTTTTACGCGAAACATCAAGAGACGAATGCGAAAGAATGCATGTACATAGATCAATATCTACTAGGTGTGTAAATATGAAACCGGAATTTTTCAATAGAAAAGAAACATTTATTGTGCGAAAATGGTACACAAATATTTTATTCGAAGTACTTTCCTTCGCTAGCTACACATTTTTCCCATCTCTCTGTCAATTTGTGGATTCCTCGCCAAAAAAATTGTTCGTTTTTTGAAGCAAACCAATCATCAAGCCATTTTCGTACATCTTCGTAAGAAGTAAACCGCTGCTCAGCTAGTGCGTGTCCCATGGATGCGAACAAGTAAAAATCGGATGGAGCTAGGTCTGGGGAATAAGCCGCATGCGAAAGAATTTCCCAACGAAACGCCCCAATCGTTTCCTTGACCGCTTTCGCCGTGTGTGATGGTGCATTGTCATGAAGTAAAATCACTTTGTGTTGTCTTGATTTATATTCTGGACGTTTTTCAAGTACAGCTTGGTTTAAATTGATCATTTGTTGTCGGTAGCGTGCAGTATTAACTGTTTCCCCTGGTTTTAGCAGCTCGAAGTAGATCACACCCTTCTGATCCCACCAATCACAGAGCATTGTCTTCCGTCCAAAGCGATTTGGCTTTGCAGTGGATATCGATGGTTCGCCTGGAGTTACCCATGACTTTTTACGCTTAGGATTCTCGAAATATATCCACTTTTCATCCCCAGTCACAATTCGATGGAGAAATGACTTTCTTTTGAACCTGTCAAGCAACATTTCGCAGGATGTTCTTCGGTTTTCCTGCTGTCTTTCGTTCAGTTGATGTGGGATCCATTTTCCTACCTTTTGAATCTTTCCCATGGCTTTCAAACGTATGGAGATCGCTTCCCGTGTGACATTTAGTTGATCTGCAAGTTGCTGTTGCGTTTGAGAGTCATCTTCGTCCAACAATACTTGCAAATCGTTGTTTTCAAATTTCTTCGGTGGTCTTCCACGTTCTTCATTTTTCACATCAAAATTGCCATTTTTAAACTTTTTAAACCACTCAAAGCACTGTGATTTACTAAGAGCATGCTCACCGTAAGCTTCTACAAGCATTCGATGTGACTCAGCAGTTTTCTTTAAATGGAGCAGTTTTCTTTAAATGGAAACAGAAAACCAACGCTGTCCGCAAATCGTAGCTTCGCGGCACAAGACTCGACATCTTGGACGCTACTATAACCATGCAGTTGCATGCAACTGGTGACTTCTGTAGCGGCAAAAGGTTTGCGAGATGTCAACACAAGTAAATGACGCCACTGACGAGTTGTGTCGATGGCTTAATTGACTAGTAACGCCATCTATTTAAAATTCCGGTTTCACATTTACACACCTGGTATAGAAGATCGCCTCTTTCAATCCTTACTAGTGAATAATTCAGTAGTACACGCTACAACTTTCGCAGGATCAGCCGGTAGCTCGGGTGGATACAGTAACGCAGGCTACTATAATGACCCATATGGCGAATTTCAAGACGTTTTTGAGACAGGTTATGGTTGAAATTTCGTTGCAGGAACACTGGGAAACAGTATCGCTAGATAACAATAAAATCACATTATCAACAGGTACGGTTTGTAAATTCAGTGACGATAAATGCATAGATAACGTTCTCGGTTACGCTTTCTGGGACCCAATTCCCTATGCACGAATGCCAAGAAAATAAGTTCACAGAACTTTACATTGGATAAGTAGATAAAGTCATGGAACAGGGTAGCGAAAGGCTACCACTATACAGGTTAGATACACAAGGAGTGTCCTTCGCATTTAAAGATCTAGGAGCATTACCTAAATGTGGGTTTGTCTTAAAGAACAAAATTGTCATTTGTCTTAACCAGAACAAAACATCCAAGAATTTTAATCCTTAATGATGAAAATAAACATAACTTTCCGGCGATAACAGATAAAAATATCAAAAACATCGACTTATTTGCATGTTGTAATGCAAAGATACTTTTTTTTGAAAAACACGTAAGAAAAAGCTTACAGAAGTTATATTATGACGTTTTATTTCAACAGTGCGAGTGAGAAAAGACAGTTATAATGAATGCACTAAATATCGCAACAATTAGTCCGGATTTATTGGCCTATTATTTGATGAATGGACCAGACTATATGAGCCTACTCGCAGGCGAGGTCATTCGCATAATTAAGTGCTTACCGGTAGACGTGCACACAAGAAACTCTTCAGAGTGCTATCTAGAACTACCTGTAGAGCGCGACGGAAGACCCATGTTTATGACACCGCGCACGCATATATTAAAATTTTTCTGTACAGAAATAGCCTGTGATGAGACAATACCAGTAATGTTTCAGGTGTAAAGTGGATGGTTTAAGATGTTACCACGATCGACCTATTTTAGCGACGGACCAAGAGATTTAAAGCCTCAAACAAAACAAACGTGGAAATATCTAGTACCCATCGACATAACTAACAGCGGAATTTATAGTTTGTCAGATATTGAAAAATTAAAAAGCTATATCATGTTTCCAAACGTACAAGCCACGATTTTGAATAAAGTAGCAAAAAGTATATCTTTGAACAGACGTCCCGGAGCAAAATTATCATTTTATCATATGCTCGATGAAAAAGCGCTAGAGAAATTAGCCGAATCCACATGGTCGAAATTATGGGGAAAATTTATGAGTTTTAGTTCGGTAGCTTTAGTTTAGTAGCGCAGGCTTTATTTCCGTAATTATGCTTTTTCGCGTGATTAAATTTATACTCGATACAATCATTCATGGATACGCACTCTATTCGCTTTTCGAATGGTCTATCAAAATAATAGGTGCAGTGTGGAATTCACTTACAAATTTACTTATCCATTTAGCTAGGACTCCTACTAAAGAACGGGAACAAGATAAGAATCAAAATAAAATCAAGCGGGATCGGTGGCCAACAAGAGTTATATAAACGCCCCTCCAAATTCCCCATCTGCTCCAAGTTCCTCGGACGCACCAGTATTGAAAGCGAAAATAATCGAGTGTATCTTTAAACCCAACACACAACAGGTAGAAAACAGATTAATAGATACTAGACCCTATCCCATATTACAAGAGCCTTGCATTCGATCAATTCCTTCAAGGAAAAAACGAGCTCGTTCAGATAGGGACGAGTAAATAAAAAAAAATTGGTATTAAAATTAGATTTGTCACCATGAATGATTTAGAAAAAATCGAAGTATTAGAAAATTTAATTTGTATAAAAACAAAGTTAATATGTATGGCCCAAAGGAATAACGAATCAACTCATAAATTTGGAAAAAGAGCCATAAATTTATTAAAATCATACAAGATTGCAGGCCATTTGGCTCAGTTACAGTTAGATGAAGTAACAGATACTATGGAAGAAAGAGAACAATTAGCAACAATATGTTTTGTTGAATACCTAAACAAAGGTTCAAAAAGATATATGTGTCAATACAAATTTTATAGTTCATTACAGCAGGCAGTTGCGCACGCTGAACAAATTAGCAATAATCTAAGTGAATTAGAATATATTAAAAATACAACAGATTTAACAATTAATCAATATCAAAATATTCAAAGATCTTTTTTTTAATTATATAATGTATTTGATTCATTAGGTAAAATTTGTAAAAGAGTATTATTTAAGAAAATTTGTAATAACGATAATACACGATCTAAGCCAAGCATGTATTAACAATAGTGTATTTAACGTTAATGGTCCTATAATCTTGTATTAATAATACAATTTATTGAATAATAATTGTAATCGAATTACATTTTGCAGAACGCTTAAAAAAAACAAATAAACAAGATAAAAAAAACAGCAATTTGCCTGTATTTTCTTGTGGATTTATGGCAGTCAGCGGACGAGAAGAAAACCCCGTCGTACATCTGATTGAAGACAATCCAGGGATTGCGTTTCATAAAATTGAATGTATAGCCTTTACTCGTGAAAATTGGAGTTGACTAACAACCATTGACCTGCAACACATTTTCATTTAGAACGAGGTGCTTACTAATCAAGTAACTAGTTTAAACAGCATTTTCGTACAGGATAATGTGTCCTATATATAGTAGAAGCAAGTTCGACTATACAGCATATTAAGGATCATTTGAGAGATATTAAACGTGTTAACGATTCCCTGAATCGTCTTGTCAACACGTTGCATGTTTACAAAATTAAGGGGGGAGGAAAAGCTTTATCTTTTCAAAACAGTTACGCATTGAGTAACACTAAAAAAGTAATGGAAAGAGTAATTAACATGCGTATAAACGATCTATCTTATGTTATGGGCGATTAACCGAACACTTATTTCTTTGACAATGGAATGAATGAACAAATTAACTCAGTAAACTGGAAAACTGACTATCTAAAAAGATGTGTGCAACTGTTAAAACAGAACCCTAACATAACAGATAAAAATCAAGCCGCGCTAATTTCGACAAAGCAATTTCACTTATCAAAGAAATACAATATGAAGGCAAAGAAATTATGTTATTAATGATTGAAATGTTTAAATATAACAAATATTTATTAGCTATGTACCTGTTACAAGCATGAAATTAAATAGACATCACTTTTAAAATCCATTATTAAACCTAATAGTATTAATACAGCAAATATTACTGACAGCACAGTTACATTTTATGATGTATGAAAAAGTACTAATAGTAGAAATAGTACTATCTTTCATACATGCGAAAAGTTTGTTATGTACAAAATGATGTCTTTTACTGTTTTTCAACAATCTAAGACAAACAAGTCAATAGCTGCATACATTGAACCACAGAATGATTACATTATTGTATCAGAAACTAATAACTCATATTTCTTTATGAGCGAAACGTTTGAATTATGTAACACGGTAAAATATTATAGAATATGTAGTTTCGAATTAATAGAAAATACTAAAGCATCTTGTGAGTTCAACATGCTAATAAACCCAAAAATCAAAACTTTATATCAATGTAATGTTAAATTGAGTCAAGATGAAGATTATTTTCTGATCAAAACTTCTAGCAAACATCTCTGGTTATTTTCCACGAGAGAATATGATTCACTAAAAATTAAATGCACAAACAAATTGATATCTATTCCGAAGCTTCCCTCTGGCATAATTGAACTCCCAAGGTCATGGTAACATATGGGCCGACGAAAAAATTTATAGAGGTGCGACCGGCAATAAAGTAATAAAAAATCTAATTATTCCGCCTTTTCAACTAACCCTTTTAAATATAGACCAGCGGTTAGAGAGTACAACTAAAATTGAGATTAAACCGATCAGTACCCTAACAACAAAAGTAGAATCAAAAATAGTTGACTTGTCAACTTGGAACTTTATTTGTATCAGCATTGTAATTTTATGTTTAATCATAAGCTGTCTAATTATGTTAATTGTTTATCGCTATGTCAACAAAAAACAAAGTAGAAGAGGCATTATAGTAAGCGAAACATATATACCAATGTCGAGATTAGATACCGGTTTTAGATACAATTTTACAGGGCCACCGTTTTACGAAATACCCCGTAAACCTCCTAACAAGGTTCATTACTATGAAAACATGTTACCAACTCTATTAGAATTAACCCAGGATGAAGAACTACAGGAAGATTCATCGGAACAATTAGGTATTGAAATCTCAGAATCAGTAAATACCAAAGAATAAATAAGTATATCTGTTGTTGAGGGAGTCAGCCGGTTAGTTGCAGTTTTCGCACTTATTATAAGTAGTAACGCGATGAAATATTTGGTTTTGCGGGGGGACGTTTTCCGTAGTATTAGACCAGATATGGGTAATAAAGTTTTCCTAGTGTTACTAGAGTAGGCCATGGATTGTAAAATGGTAATCATCCAGAACATAAAAGTAGAAAGAGAGTAGTAGGGAATTAGAAAAAAGCAGTATTAAAACGAATGGAGCAAGAGGAAATTGGCTAGTCTATAGAAAACAACAGAGCGAGTAATTGATATAATTCAGTAAAAAATGTACGCTCACTGTGTTGGCAATAAACTGATAAGTGAAAGAGGATTTTGCCACGATTTTCTCTTTAGCGAAGAAGGTGTTGTGCAACGAGATCCTCTAGGACTATTTGAAACTAGTGAAAACTACTATAGGACACCTGAACCATTCCATATTTATCATTGGGGAGCTTGCCGCTGGCTGAACAAAACAGCAAGTGAATACGGATACAAAGTGCAAACCTTCCAGCCAACCAACACATATGAATTAATCGGGGAAATACTATACAACAATTCATCGGAATTTCAAGAACTATGCAAAGAGAATGTAACAAAGATAAGATACTCACTGCTAGATCCAGTAATACCAGGACTCATAATGGCACAACAACAAGCTAGAGGCAGACGTTTACATTAAGAAGCAATAATGAGATGTTTCAATATCCTGAATACTCCACTATATCAAAAGATAATTTATTCAGGAGTCAAAATTTGCTTCATTGTCCGTCTCAAACAGTCAGTGAATGTACTGATATCTTTATTCGGCATCTGTTGAAGATCGATTATAGTAGTCTTAATACAGATAACCAACTCACCTTTGCTTTGGATATTGTGCAGTGTGCCAAGTACCGTTATTGGCTGTACGTGATTGTCGTTATTGCACAGCGTTGCACTTAAGTAAACAGCATAAGGACGTGTTAGTGCAAATTTTAGAGTGTTCCTTTGCGGAACATAGCAAGTCATTAGAAAATGATGACGAAAGGTGCCGGTTCCACCAAGGAGGTAGTGAATTAATTCAGGCGTGGAGTAGGCAAGTAGACGAGTTATATTCGAAGAACAGTAGTTATTGGCTAAATCTGTAGTGAATAAAGTTTTTTTTTGGTATCTTTATATAAAAAATAATAATGAACAAAAATAAATTATTATTAGAGTGGATTTTTATTAAATACTGCAATTTGCCGGTAAGGCTCCTACAGAAACAGTTGACAAACAATATGCTAAACTCGACACCTAGTGCTCGAATAAATTAAGTAGTATCTAGCAGTAGGAAAAGAGTAAAATTAGAATTTTATAGCTATATTAGTGATTAAGCTCCCGATATTAAGGGTAAGGCAAAATAAAAGGGACTTAGTTTTCAGTAAAAGATCATCGTGTCAACTAGTTTTTTGTCCATGGCTCTACAAGTTATAGTGCAACATGTTCGCGAGTGAAGTGTTGGAAAAGTTGGAGTCTGCTTTTGGAGAATATGATGGATTTGTCATCACCGAAGAAGGAATCATAAGTGATCCATTGAATCTATTTAGTAACAGCCCGGAACCCTACGACAATGTGATCTTACCGGAAATGTATCGACGTGGAATCGTCATGTGGCTAAATAGTGAAGCAGTAAAGATGGGGCGACCATCCAGAGCAGGTAACCCTACTAATCAAGCCCAAGTCCTAGGTCAGATATGCTACGAAAATTGCGAGGACTATAGAAAGGCATCGGAGACTTGCGCTTGCATGATGGGATATGACCTACTCTTACCGTTAGCACCTGGAACAGATGTAACTAACGATCAGTTACAGGTTATCATGAAAAGATGGGATTTAAGATATGAAAACGATCAACTAAAGTATTTAGAATATATTCCTCGACCACCTGAAGGATGTAGTAGAACGGAGATGCAAATATGGATAAATTATTTGGTAGCATATTTCCATGAAGAACGAATCGAACGAGGGAGGACATATACAGCATTTGTCCATCTGCCTTATGGAGGTAGGGGTTTTGCAAATTTATTGACCTACGATGACTGTGTACAATATTCTCGACTTTTACCTGAGTGGCGTTTCTGTAAATTATGTATTTTAAAATACTTAAGTCATGGATCGAAGGATATTTTTCTCATCTGTTGGGGCTACTGGTCAACTGCTCATCAGTATCCCCTTCAATCTAAAGAAAAGTGCCGTATGTGTAAACGCGGTAACATAGGAGAAGAAATTTTTTTGCGAAGACTAAACGTAGTGTGGAGAGGTAGTTTTTTGCCTTTTCAAAATTAGAGACTTTATGTTAAGTAATGTTTCGAAGTGTTTCTCGTTTAAACATATATATGTGTAAAATCTCTTTGTGTTTAGTACGTAGTGCTTATTGTAACTACGTTATATGCAATGTATAAGTATAATTATGATATTTTGATGTACGAAATTTTAAATAGGCGGGTGCAACTTGCGAGCGCCCTGCGTCGCTAGTCTTCAGGGGCGAGCGTGTTACGTCGAGAACGAGTCAAACTATTTAATAGCGGTAAAATTTGAATTTTTTTTATGAAAGGGGAGTTCCCCTAATTAAAGTAATAGTCATTTAATATCTAACTTTATTCTCAGTGACGCACTTACCCCTTCTGGGTTGAACCCTTTATAGATTAGTTTTTATGTATTTTTTATTATAAAAGAGGACGCAAAGCGATAGTAACTGACACTCTGTATTCGACTCTGTAAGACTACGGATCTTCTGTAATTTGAGCAATAAATACTTAAACTCTATTTCTATAATAATTTATCATAAACCAATAAAGACTTATACCTAATTCTTATATTTACGTTACATCTCTGGTTTCTGGCGTACAAGTTTCTGGACAACTACAGGTAAAATTATTTAAATTGTCACTTTATTTAAATTATCCAACCGGTGCTTTAGATACGTTGCCATCCTGCTCTCGTTTTAGTCTCGCACCCGTGGTAAAGCGCTTACGCGTTGACCGAAAAGAGACAGTCGCGTTTGAGTAAGTCTTGTCAATTCGCGGCCGTTACGTGAGACGTAACACTAGTATGAAGTGGAATGTATTTTACTTTTTAAAGGGGAGAAGTATTGTATAGCTTTTAAGACACTCAAACAGTCAGAAAAGATGGTGAAGTTATTGTTGCCGTGGTTGTTAGATATGTACGTTAGAGCCGTGTAGATGGCAAGCGCTTCAGCTGTGAATATAGAGTTGGAGGTGATTTTGTACATTCTATGTGTGTTTAAATGATGTATGAGGTACGCAAAATCAACATGAGAGTTATTTTTTTGTTTAGATGCATCTGTAAAGATAGGAAGGGTGGTATGTTATTTTCTTTAAATATTTTGTTGAATATAGTATGGGGAGATTTTGAGGATTTAATTTTGGATCTAGTGAGAAGATCAATAATAGGTTTGTGTATAGATATAATTGTTGGTGAAGGGGAGAAGGATTTTGAGAGATTGAATAAATGGAGAGATTTTAGGGAATAAATTATTGTATGAATTTATGATGGTGTATTTGTATTTAAGAGGATGATTAGGGGCAGATATAAGAAGATCTAAGTGGTTAAGTTTGTCGATTATAGGTGAGTGATTATATTGTATAAGTTTTAATATAAACTTGTCTGATAGAAATTTCATTCTGTGGTTGATAGTAGTAATTTTGGATTCGTTCTACATAACGTTTAGAGAAGTAGAGATTCTGTAATTTAGAGCAAGACGGATAGATTAATTTTGTATTTTTTTTATTCTTTAATTTTTCTCTGTTGTGCAATATTAGAACTAAAGATCAATGGTGTGAGGAATATCCCAAAAATTGATCTTAATTTCTAATATTATATTTTTTCTATTTTAGGGAGGGGTTAGTAATGTGTAGTAGGAATAGACTATATTTAGGGTGCTTCTTATCACAGCAGTATAGATTTGTAAGAGAATCTGAGGGTGTCGGCTTTATCAGGTACCTCTTAGAATTTTTAATAGGTTTAAGTGTTTACTAGTTTTGACAATAATATATTTGACATGTTCGTCCTAGGAGATGTTATGGACAAGGAGGATGTCGAGATATTTAACTTATTTAGAAGGAAATAACTGATGAGAGTTGAAGTTGAGAACATAATTTTTAACGTTGAGGAAACTGCCAAGGTTAATTATAATAAATTAAGTTTTTTCTGGTAAGATTGATAAATTAATAGAATTGAAATAGTTATTGATTGAGTTTAGGGTTTGTTCAAGAATTTGTATGAAGTCTTGGATGTTGTTTTTGACGGTGAAAATAATAGTGTCATCTGTATATTGAATAAGTTTAGTACCTAAGGGGAAGACAACTTTATGTAGACCAGAAACATATATGTTGTAGAGCAAAGGACTTAAGATGCATCCTTGAGGGACACTAGTATTTTTATAGAGTGGGCCATATAAATCGTTTTCGATTTCAAAAAGCATTTGCCTGTTTGTGATGAGGTTGTAGATAAATTTTCTGGTTTTGAAGGGGATGTTTATTTCTTTTAGGATATGGTCTAGAATGATTATTGACCTTATCAAAACCCGATTTAATATCGATTAGTGTACAGCAGGTTTCAAGACGAAATTGTTTATTGATGTGTAATTCAGTGATGAGGTGTGCTAGGGCATGTTGGCAAGATTTGGATTTTTTGAAACCGTATTAGAATTCTGGGATAACGAGTAAGTTATTTTGTTCTATGTAATATTTTAGTCGCATGTTGATTATTTTTTCGATTGATTTTAAAATACATGAAGCTAAATAGATCGGTCTGAATTAACTATTAGAGTTTTTGGGTATAAGAATGATGAGGAATTGTTTCCAGTTGGTGTGCATTACGTCGTTTTGAAAGAATTGGTTGAGTGAGACTAGTAAGAGTGATTTGAACATGTTGCGAGTATTTACATTTAGTAGTCGATTTGATCAAGACCTTATAACGGGGATTTCGACGTAACATGCGAATGTCGCCGTTATATAATGGAGAGACAATGCAGAAAATTAGCAGCTCGTTGCGGGTCTCGTCGTGGGTTGTGCGAAACCCGGCCCGGTACCCAGTATGCCGCTGACGATGGCTTACCTTTGCCACTGGGCCCGCGGAGGCGGCGTGCAGTTCAATGCCGATAGCTGGAATCGCAAAAATATGTAGGCATGTGCACCGAGGAAACGCTAGGAAGAGCGGAGAGTCAGGCGCGATAAATAAGAAAATTGTATTGTAATAAAATAATATTGAATGCAATATAAGCATACAGATCGCAGCGTAAACATGAGAGAGAGAGAGCTCTAGCGAAAGATGCAAGAGAGAGAGAGTGGTGGACGAACGAGTACTTACAAAGTGGTTGACTACCGTATACGTTATCGCTGGTGGTTCAAGGTCAGCGCTCGTCGCAGTTATACTAGTCGCGGATTCGCAGGTGCAATTGGGACGTCGGCCGGTGGTCGCAAGGCACACACACATACACTCACTATTACTCTGTCACTCAGTCACCAAGTCCCAAGACCTAAAGTCACCACGCTGCACCAAGAAACGCACGCCGAACAATCTATACGAAAACGCTCTGTACAAAGGAAATCGGAAGAAGTTAGGATCGCCGGAGAAAGCTAACGTGAACACGTCTGCTCCGTTCACGCGCATTGCTCCAATTGACGCCTCATGCGCAGAAGGGTCTCTCCTCTCTCTCCTCTCTCGCGACTCTTCATCTATATATCGAAGTGTCGCGAAGAAAATCGAAGTGTGTATATGAACTGCGACTCTCTCTCAGATTCGCAGAGCCCTAGCTCTGTCTCTCTCTTGCACTTACCTTCAAGCTGCAAGAAATACATGGTAAATATATATGTGGATAATTAATGATTAATTATATGATTAACAATTAACAATAATATAGGCGTTAGAGAGAGAGAGAGAGTTATAACGAGGATTTAAACTCGTTATATCCCCCCTCCCCCCAGATGCTGTGTACGGAGACATACCAGCTTTAATCTCTCTCTCAAAGGAAAGGAATAATATATGTAAAGTTATCAAAAATTTGACTTTTATTTAAAAGCTGTTTGGCAAATACAAAAAAGGTAATAATCATGTGGCAATTATTACGGTAACTTCTGAGCTAACGCAGTCTCTCTTTCTCATTTACATAAAAAAAAGGTAATATCAAATTATAAGATTAAAGTGGTTAAGGCGTACGCGCATTGGGATCAGAGTAGTAATCTAGGTCAAAGAAAGGTGACTTGATTAGTCTAATAGGAATAGAACAAAAAAAAGGAACTGGCGTCAATGCCGATGATTATAAACTAAAGGAAACTACTCTACTGATCCAAAAAAATCAATGCGGTACTCCAGGGCGTAGTGACCGGGTACTCTGGGAGTACGGGTCGTCGACTGGGATCTGGCTCCCTGCTACACATGCTGACTAGCACTCGCGAAACGAGTGCCTGATCGAGTTGTGTTAGGTAGCTGTTGATTTTGGGCGCTTCCTGGACCGGCACTTGGTCGTTTCAGGGCGCGGAGGCGCTAATTGTAGCAAAGGCCTGATCCTCTGCCGAGAGCCTTCCACTCGTGGCAAGCGGGGGCGCCGGCTGATGTAGTCGCCCGTGTTGCAGCCAGCATTAGTCGCATCGTCGAGTAGGCTAGCTCGTTGTTGATCCTGGCCTTGGCCGGCTGTCTCGGCAGGCGCTTCTTGTTGCGGGCCTCCCTCTTTCTGGGCGTAGAGCCACGGGAGGGTCGACACCCAACTGTTGCTCTCCGACTCCACGGTGTCAGAGTTGGATGGGGAAGACGGTGCCTCCGAGTGAGTCTCCTCATCTTCTATCCCACCCGTCGGGGCATCCACCTCCGCGGGTAAGTTAACGCTCGACTCCGGCTGAATCGGCAATCTGACCTCGGCAAATCTTGCGAGCTCGCCGGGCATCTCTTGGCTCTCCGGTTGAAAGTAAGCCGCTTCCGTGAGAGGGGCGGCTGTCATCTGCTCTATTAGTTGTTGAGCCAGAGCGTTGACGTCCATTACAGGAACCTCCATCGTCCCGGGGAACGCTAGGGCCAAGCAGTCGAGCAGCTCTTGCAGCCAACGTCATACCTCCTCAGGTATATCTATGGTCCTGTAGGGTATTCAAGTATTCTTAGAAAATGGGTCAGAGTCATAATAGTGAAGTTAGGAAATTAGATGTTAGAGCATTTTAAATATAAGCGTTAGATGTTAAAGCATTAGTTAAACAGTTAAGCAATCATCTACCAGTTTTTTTTTTGAATGAAATAGTTTCCTTAGTATTTCTTAGTTTCCTTGAGTATTTCGGGAGCGCAAGCGCCTAGGAGAGAGCGTAACTGGCTGGGGCTGAGCCTTCTTTGAGCCGCACGGGCGGCCTCTCTTTCTCGGAGCGTCTGACGGCAGCTGAGCTACCCCACTCTCGATGTTTTTAGGCGGCATAGCAGAAGTGGCTGCTGCGCGTTCGTCACCTCCTTGCGGTATGACGAGGGAGACGTCTTGCTGCTCTCGCAATTCTTCACTTTCTTGTTCAGTTTCCGTCAGAGTGTCGAATTCATCGTCACCGTCGTTTTCGGGAAACTGTTTTTTGTCATAACAGATTTTCAAGTCGACTACGGCATGCTTACCAATATCCTCTCCCTTGGTAGTTTGGAGCTGATATGAATTAGGGCCAACGCGACTTTTGATGATAAAGAGCCCAGCGTACTTCACGCCGAGGCTTGCCGCGAAAGCTCGAGCGGCCGAGGAGAGCTTGCGGCTCTTTACCCAAACTTTATCACCGACGTTGTAATTTATGTTCCGATGTCTGTTATTGTAATTCCTGTAGATAATTAATAAATATTCATTACCTTGAGCTGATCGAGGATATGGTCCCATTATATCGCCGGAAACAATTTGCCAGGGACGAGAAACGATGTGTCTACCCATCAATCCTGCCGGAGCAAGCTGCTCCACTTTAACATGTTGTCAAGTTAAGCAATTGCGCACATAGTGTGCGACGTCCTTGTAAATACTTGGCCATTAATAACGAAGAATTACGCGCTAATATGTTTTGTAGCGGCCACAGTGTCCGGCCGTTGTTTCTTCATGGCACTCGGACAGCACTTTTTCTCGTTGTTCTCGAGGCACGACGAGCTTCCACGCATCTTCGTCAGTACCGAACAAATCGTCGATCACCGGATCGGGCCTGTATCTATACAGACGGCCGCCTACGAACTTCCAATACGGGTGAGCCCGAGGATCTTCGATCACTTGTTGAGCTTTTCTCAGATACCACGGATCTTTGAGGTCTTCGTCGATTTTTAACGAGGCGAGCGACGCAAGTTCGTTCTTCTTCTTCTTCGCTCTCGTACATACGACTAAGGGCGTTGGCCACCTCGTGGTCTTTTCCCTTGCGATGTACAATATCGAAGTCGTAGGCTTGCAAGCTCAATGACCATCGACTAAGTTTACCAGTTGGGTGCTTTAGGTTTTGCAACCGTATTAGACTAGCGTGGTCGGTTACTACGGTGAAGTGGTAGCCTTCCACGTAGTCGCGGAATTTTCCTATGCTCCAGATGACTGCGAGGCACTCGCCCTCTGTAACTGATAGCCTTCGCTCGGTATCAGAGAGGACGCGACTTGCGTAGCAGAGGACACGATCTACACCGTCGAACTTTTGCGTCAAAACGGCACCCAGGCCGGTATCGCTAGCATCGCAATCAATCGTGATTGGCGCATTGAAGTCAGGCCGGGCAAGCATGGACGCAGGCGCTAATAAGCCCTTAACTTGCTCAAAAGCAGCCCACTGCTCGTCTTTCCATTCGTACTTTACGTTTTGCCGCGTGAGCACTGTAAGCGGCTCACATAGAGAAGCATAGTCGTCCAAGAACTTGCGATACCACGAGGCCATGCCAAGAAATCTCCGCAGCTACTTCAGATTTTTCGGCGCTGGGTACTTAAGTATCGGCTTGACTCGGTCTGGGTCTGGTCGAGTGCCGTCACGATTAACCAATAAGCCAAGGTAGCGTACCTCGCTCATGCAAATTCGCGACTTTTTGCGATTAATCGTAAGGCCGGCCTCGTTAATTCGTTTGAGGATCAACGTAAGCCATTTTATGTGCTCTGAAAAGGTGTCAGTAGCAATGATTAAATCGTCTAAGTATGCAAACGCATACGGCTCCATTTCGGGCGTGATAAGCTTATCAGCCAACATTTGAAAGGTTGCTGGGCCCCCCCGCCAGACCATAGGGCATTCTAATGAATTCAAATAGACCGAGTCCTGGAACAGTGAACGCCGTTATTGGAATCGATCTCTCTGTAAGAGGGATTTGATGAAATGCACCCGAACAATCAAGCGCACTTATATATTTCGCATGCTGTAGTTTACGCAGTATCGTGTCCATATAAGGCAGCGGATACGCGCTCACTTTGGAAACAGAGTTCACTTTCCGATAGTCAATACAAAAATCGTACGTACCGTCAGGTTTTCGAACCATAACGACCGGACTTGACCACTCACTCTTGGACTTACGAATAATTCCGGCTTTAAGCATTTTGTGTACTTGCTCGTACATCTCCTCTTCTATCCTGTGTGAAACGGGGTAATACCTCTGTTTTATCGGGCGTGCTGTGCCAACGTTAATGTAATGCTTGATCCAGCCTGTGCAACCGAGTTTTTCACAGGACGGGTCGGGCAAAAGGTCACTCATCAATTGATCAATTTCTGCGCGCTGCTCCTTGGTAATTTCCTCGATTCCCAAGGAAGCGAGCGATATAAGCTCCTCAGCGCGAAGCGAAGAGAGAACAGTTGGCACTTCTTTCTCGCAGCCCTCAATTTTTAGCCTGTTCGTCGTGGGATCGAGACAAGCTGAGAAAGCGCGAATGAAATCAGCGCCGAGTATACAGTCTGTGTCTGCCTCACTCAAAATTAGACAATCGATCTGATGCGTGACTCCGCCTACCGTAAATGGCAACTTGGTACTGCCAAATACAGACACCTTATGACCGTCGACCGCTTTTGCGCACACACCAACATAGCGTTGAACACGAAGGTTCAATGCGCTGGCTATTTGCAAGCCAACAGGACCAAGAGAAGTGCGCGAGGCTCCGCTATCAAAGAGCGCTCGGAAGTTGAAGTGACTAACACTGACTGTCAGCCACCACCGTGGGAACTTCTCGACAGAAGCGCTGGTCGCAGTACCTCCATTGCAACACGTTCGTTCTTCACTCGAGTCACTCGGAGCTAGCGTTGAGTTGACTGTTGTGTCGAGCGGCGTTTGCGCTACTCCTGCAACGCTACTAGTCTCGAAGGTCCGGGTGATTGTCAGGGCATTAGGGACCTTATCTACTTGCCCCCTTCCTCGTTTTTTCCTTGCTTAATATTTTTAGAGCACTCGGGACAGTCAAGCCTTGTATATCCAGGCCAGCTGCAATCCCAACATATAATATCAGCTGTCGGTCCTGCTTTCTTATCTTTATTTTTATCGGAATGAGGAGTGATCACCTTGGCTGGGCCACCTCCCCGGCCTCCGCCGCCTCTACCTCGATAATTACGACCACGGTAGTTGCCCCCTCTGCTGCGATGGAGCGTTTCCTCCAGGCGCTTTTTTCTTCAGCAGACTTTTCATTTGGCGGGAGCGCTTTCATGTTTTTCGGATTTTCTGCCGTACTTGGAAGGACACAGGTAGGAGATTTGGTACTAACTGCATTCCATTCTTTAAACTTTCTATTGAAGAAGCTGTCTAATATTTTATTCAACTCCGCCGATGTAAGAGTCATTTGTTCTGACATAGCAGCGATGTGCGCCTTTGGCTTAGCAGCTTTAGGCGGCGGCTTGTAGGCCGCCTCCGGCAGCATACTCTGCTCCAGTGTCGGTGGCGGTTTCCAGTGCTCGTTAGATTCTGCCACCTCTACCTCGAGTGCCTTCACTAATAAGCTGGAAAGTGAGTCAAAGTTGTGTTGATGTTTTTTCAACCTCTTCTTCAATGCTGGTAGCATATTATCTATGGCCAAGTTAACTTGATCTCGCGAGCTCCACGGGCTTTCGAAGCGACTGAAAATTGTGTTAAGCAATGCCAAATAATCTCGAACTGGCTCATCCGGCCCTTGAGTACGGAGGTGCGCCTCAACCGAGAGATTCCTTTTGAATTTCCTCGACTTGCTATAAGACGTAAGTGCCGCCTCTTTAAACTCCGCATATATTTTCCACGTAAAGGCAACGAGGCGATACCACTGAAGCACTACCCCTTTAAAAAGAGTCGACAATGAATCTAATAATTCTTCCTCCGCTACTCTGTCCAAAATACAATTTTTCTCTACTCTCTCTAAGAATTCTTCAATGCTCATTCCCGCTTCGTCGGAAAATGAGACTTTGCACTCACGCACTGTTTTACCCAAGCGTTTTGACGTAAAATTTGGATGTGAGGCATTGACCGAATTCGAAGCGTTCGACCGCACGTTAGACGTAGTATTTTGTATTGCAGGTGGTGCCTGCGCGCTCGTCGCTTGCGGAAGCGAAGAACAAGGCAACTTTGCGCTGGCCCCCCTCCTCCAGCTTGAGCAAGCGGGGGTGTAAGCGACTGGCGCCGAGACCGGCTCCCACGCGGCTTGGATTGAAGACGGCCATCCTGTAGCTTTGCTTCCTGCAGCCAAGATATGATTTATAATAGGAGGCTGAGATACTGTTCCTTTTGCTGTGCTCACAAAAAGTGACGGTCTTGTTGTAGAGTGAAACATTGGTGCATTCGGGTTTAGTGAGATACGCTGTGGTATATCATACAAGTCGAAGTCATTTGACTCATCATTGATTATTCGATATGTGTCTTGAAATAATACCGTTTTCCCGCGTTCGCCGCATTACCTTTAGCTTGAGCTTCTTTGGCTTGATGGTTTGCATTTGTTATCACGTTTTCCATTTGCAGGCGTAGTTGTTCGTTAACTCTCTGCAAACTGGAAGATGTTTTTTCCAGTTGCTCATTTCTTTCGGAGAGTGCCTCTATCACACCTTTCATTTCTATGAGTCTGCGTTGCAGCTCAAACTCCGAGAAAATTGCTCTTTTAAGCTCAGCGGCCACTGGTTTGGACAAGTATTGTTTGCTTTTGTCCGGCAACGTGCACCAGACCATTTCGTCACCCGATACGCTATATTGGGATAACTTGTGTGACCTTTGTTGCGTCGGTTGCGGTGGCGCGGCTGAATAAGCAAAGGAGAAAATCGGTATATGTGTGTGTAGGCCGACGGACTGTTGTGACGTCGGCTGGGGAAATTCAAGTTACTCTTTAATCTGTTCTTCTACGTCTGTAGATGGAACGATAGGTACATCATTTTGTCCATTTGTAGTTTTTGCAGGTATGCGTGATAACACTGGGAGGGTATCTGCCAGTGTTGTCAACGACATGTCGTATATGACATTTGATTTTTCCGCATGCGTATCTTCTGGTAAATTAGCTATTTTGATTGGTGAACTAGTTGTAAAGTTTGTCGTACTTCCGCATCGAAAAGCTCAGTCCTCAACTCTAATGGAATATTATCTGAGGCGATAAATGTTTTGCATAGATTATCGCGCCGAAGCAGAGTTTCATTATAATCTTGATCCTGCGTTTGAATAAATTCATTTGCTGAATAATCTCCTTGCAGGCGTCTGTACAATCGATTCGCTCTGTGACATAACTCGCCTTCTGTGTGTAGCTCTAACTGTTCCAAATAATTATTGACAGTATCACTCGGTAATGATTTAATCCATTTACCGAATTTTTCATTAACTTCGCCAGTAAAAATTTCTAATTCTGACATATTGCTTGCCATTTTACAATAATATTTTATTTTAATGATTGACTTTAAGTAAAAAAGATTATGTCAATAAATTTAGAACAATTACGCTAAATCGCTTGCACCCGTTTACTGTGAATGAAGTAAAAAGAAGAATCGATAAAAGGAATTCTAAACTCATGCGAGAGCATACATACACGAAGAGAGGTAGAAAGCAAAACAGAAAAAAAAATTTTATATGTACGCGGTCACACATTCAATGCGTGCAACATAACCCACACCATTCAATTTTACGCACGCCTTCAACGTATACTCTATACACGCTACCCACTATACGCACACATACCCTCATATATACAGCACACTACACTCATACGGTATAGTCGTGCGCTTGAATTGGAGCATTCGACTGATTACCGATAGACAACTTTTTGAATATCGATCGGCAACAACGGTTGCGATTTCGGTTTGGTAATATTTTCTATTCGAAAATAAAATTTTACTTCGAGGGTTTTCGTCTCCTTCGCACGCATAGACGAATTTTAAAAGTGCTGGATTCGTGCTGTTTGGTTACATTACGCCCGAAGCCTGACTCTCGGAATATAAACAAGCAGGGATTTGCGCGCTTGCTTTTCTTTGTCTCTCTGAATTTTCACTAACCGCTATAGCAAATGTCCCCCCCTTTACGTTTGGGCGCCAAATATATAACGGGGATTTCGACGTAACATGCGAATGTCGCCATTATATAATGGAGAGACAATGCAGAAAATTAGCAGCTCGTTGCGGGTCTTGTCGTGGGTTGTGCGAAACCCGGCCCGGTACCCAGTATGCCGCTGACGATGGCTTACCTTTGCCACTGGGCCTGCGGAGGCGGCGTGCAGTTCAATGCCGATAGCTGGAATCGCGAAAATATGTAGGTATGTGCGCCGAGGAAACGCTAGGAAGAGCGGAGAGTCAGGCGCGATAAATAAGAAAATTGTATTGTAATAAAATAATATTTAATGCAATATAAAAGCAGCAAATAAGAAGCATACAGATCGCAGCGTAAGCATGAGAGAGAGAGCTCTAGCGAAAGATGAAAGAGAGAGAGTGGTGGACGAACGAGTACTTACAAATGTAACGGTCCTATTTATGAGCTATTTATTAAATCACTGAATGACTGAAACTAGTCTAACGTATAGTATCTATCTGTTTATTCAAAACAATACATTAAGCGGCGCAACCTCACTGTTTACGCGATTGTATACAAATAAGAGTCGAATCAAAATAAACAGCGTGACGTCACAAAGTAATAGACATAGATATAATGATTTAGGATATTAAGAATAATATGTTAATTATAGATAATTTTAATATAACAAAGTATTGATTATATAGATTTTAGCATGTAGATTCATAATATTATAACAAAATTCACATTCAATTATGAAATAATAATGAATAACAATATGCAAAGTTAATTTATTTATTACGTTAACATATGAAATATTAGAAAAATGTAAATAAGTCATATGCAAAGTGAATAAACATAGAACATGAGTAAGAAATGGTTTCATTAATAACAGCTGAATAATAACTGTTATTAGTAAATAAACAATTAATAATTTATTTAAACAATAAGCTATTTATAGAACGAAATATTAAGTTTATACTTGATAATGATAACTTTATGATTTAGAAATCTTATATAATTAATCTAATAATTACATATTAAGATTAGAAAAAACCGTTACAAATATGAAAAATTAGTCATAATTCAAATGTTATTAACCCATTAAAGCCCACGCTAAGACTGGTTGAGATAGCGACAAACAAACTGTGCTATCTTTTGCATAAGTGAAAAATAAAATATACGTATATTTTTTTATGTTATTTTCAATTGTTTATAACAAATTATTTAAACAAATTACAAAAAAATTCATAATTATCAAAATCTAAATGCGGGAATCGATTCTGGAGGTGAAATCAAGACGAAAACCTATATAACACTTTTTTGTCAGAATTCAATTTGTTAGTGTAACGTAGGAATAAACAATTGCATGTTGGGGAGAAAAAGTGACCATGTCAAGTCCCAAGCAAAATCTATCTGGAATAGCAAAAAATAAACTGTGCTATCCTTTGCATAAGTGAAAAATAAAATATATATATTTTTTCTTATGTCATTTGCAATTGTTTATAACAAATTATTTAAACAAATTACAAAAAAATTCATAATTTTCAAAATCTGAATGCGGAAATCGATTCGGGGGATAAAATTGAGATGAAAACCTATATAACACTTTTTTGTCAGAGTTCAATTTGATATCTTTATGTAGAAATAAACTATTGACAAATAAGTGTTTTCATTCTCACACATGGTATCTGGAATCATATCAGTATTTTTTACTGATAAATTTTGAGATCTTATACTGTAATTGGATAAGTTTATTTCATTTCGTAAATCCTTCCGTGTTAGAGATCACGTTTGAGTGGCGGGCTAACGGTTGAAAACATTTATACATTGGATCTATTCTTTGAAATAATAATTTCGGAAAACTTTTAGTTTTTATTTTGTTCTAAATTGGTAACGTTACTGATAATGCCGAGACGGAGAATTAGCGATCTACCAAATTTAGTTGAAGATTCTGATAGTGATGAAGGTCAACATATTGATATAGCATTCATTCCTAATGAATATGAAAGTTCAGATGGAGATTCGGACGGTGATCCAAATGAAGATACATTATCAAATGAATTACCATCAGGTTCTTACGAACATGTTAAAAGTACATACACAAGTACTCAGAAATTGTTGGAACCGAATCATAAGTACAGTTGGAAAAATGATGCTTTGAATGATATTTCTCCGCATGTCGAGAGCAACTTCAATAATTCACCTATTTCATCATTGCAATCCAAAAATGCTTTTGAGTTGTTTGAGGTTTTCTTTTCGAAATCAATGAAAAACCATATCATTGAAGCCACTTCTGAAAATCATTTTGATTTATGTATGGATGATCTAGAAAAATTTATTACAATCATAATGATTACTATCTTCAATTCTAGAAAAAGTATTCGTGATTACTGGTCAAAAAAGCGAATACTTCAGTGTCTAGTAATTGCGGAACTTATGTCTAGAAATAATTTCGTTGCCATAAAAAAGAACATACGATTCTATAAACTTCAAGAAACTGATCAAAATGATAAAGTCTGGAAGGTTAGAACTCTGTATGATATGTTTCGTGAGAATTGTATGCAATTTGGTTTCTTTGACTATAATTTATCAATAGATGAGATAATGGTAAAATACTTTGGTAGGTTTGGTATCAAGCAATGTATAAGGAATAAACCCATTAGATTTGGAATAAAAGAATGGGCAGTCTGTTCTTCTGATGGGTATATATATGATCTTGATATTTACACTGGTAAATCAGGAATCGATGAACGAAATCCTTTAGTTGCCGTTGGTTTAGGGTCTAGAGTGGTGATAAAGTTACTTTCGAATTTATTAGAAAAAACACAGAGAGAAGAACTGAAAAAGTATCATATTTATTTTGACAACTTTTTCACAAACCCAGATCTTATGATTCATTTGAAAAAAAATGGTTTATCGGCGACAGGAACTGTTCGGCATAATCGTGTGAAAGTGAAAGTCGAAATGCCAAAAAAAGCTAAAAGAGGATACACTATTTCAATGCATGAAGTGAATTCAAAATTGAATTATATTACAGTTATGGACTCAAAGCCAGTATCGATTCTCTCTTCGAAATATGGAAATGAACCAAAAGTTGAAATGCAGAGATGGCAGGAATCATCGAAAAAATCTATTCTTTTTCCTCATTGTTTCTCTATGTATAATGAACACATGGGTGACGTCGATCTACATGATCAACACTGTAATGCTTTGATGCCTACAATTCGAAGTAAGAAATGGACATGGTGCCTTGTATTACGGCTCATCCAAGCATCCTTAGCAAACGCTACAGTGATTTACAATAAGTTACATCTAGACGAAAGAAAAGGTTCCAAAGATATTGTTCAAGAAGTTTGTGAATATTATATTGACAAGTTATCTTCCAAACGTCCCCCCAAACGACAGAAACAGAGTGAAACTTCATCCCAAGAACACGTGATGAAACATGGGAGTCTTAGGAAATGTGGAATTTCAACATGTCGGACAAGAACGGAATGGTATTGTGAGAAATGTTCTATGCCTGTTTGCAAAAGTCATAAAGAAGGACATGGCAATGAACAATAATTCAATCCCACCGATTATATTTACAATAATTCATGCCAATATTGATGGATAAATACAATAATTAGCTTCATTTTATACGATTTTTTGAAACACTCTCAGGAGGCCGAATGTTTCTTCCTTCATTACAATAACTAATTGGCCTCTGACAGAAAAGTGTTATATAGGTTTTCGTCTAAACTTTACCCCCAGAATCGATTTCCGCATTCAGATTTTGAAAATTATAAATTTTTTTATAATTTGTTTAAATAGTTTGTTATAAACAATTGCAAATGACATAAGAAAAAATATATATATTTTATTTTTCACTTATGCAAAGGATAGCACAGTTTATTTTTTGCTATTCCAGATAGATTTTGCTTGGGACTTGACATGGTCACTTTTTCTCCCCAACATGCAATTGTTTATTCCTACGTTACACTAACAAATTGAATTCTGACAAAAAAGTGTTATATAGGTTTTCGTCTTGATTTCACCTCCAGAATCGATTCCCGCATTTAGATTTTGATAATTATGAATTTTTTTGTAATTTGTTTAAATAATTTGTTATAAACAATTGAAAATAACATAAAAAAAAATACGTATATTTTATTTTTCACTTATGCAAAAGATAGCACAGTTTGTTTGTCGCTATCTCAACCAGTCTTAGCGTAGGCTTTAATGGGTTAATCAATTTAAATAATTAATTTTGGAGAATACTTCCAAAATTAATCAACTATAAAGTTATATGAAAATTTAATAATTTTCTATTGTAAATATTGTAATATCACGTTAATTAACTTTATTAGTTAATAACTTTTGACGACACTATTGGCGATAATTGTATATTGTATAAAATCAACAAATAACAAATTCTGTAAAGTTTACATGTGTTAAAAACTTAATATTAATGGTTATTTACTTGTAAATTAAGAAAACTCATTTCTCAAAATTCGCAAATGTCTCTCGAATTTTCGATGACATCTCTCCTGCAAAAATAAGCGGGAAAATCTGTGTATAAATAGGCCCACCTCTGCATAGGCTAGCATTCACTTCTAGCCTTGCAAGATGAGCGCATGAGTCTGAATAAACTTGGATTATACTTAAGTTCTTTCTCTCATTGTGATTAACTAAGCAAGACTGTCCTTTCCTTATAATTTGAGCTCGACTTATAGAACATCTCGCGCTATAAGAAACTTGGGCCGAATTATATCCTATCAAAGAAAGACTTTAGCTCTGCTTTTGGGACAATTCGCACCATAAGAAACTAGGGCATTGTCTGACTTTCCTCGAAACATTATACCTATTTATGTATATTCGAATTACTTACATTTTATTTACTTATTTATTTGATTAACAATTAGAGTAAAATCATTGGAAACAAATTCTTACTCATTAGCTATATTACGAGAGTTCGAATTATTTTATTTATAAGTGATACGAACATCACACAAAGTGGTTGAACACCGTATACGTTATCGCTGGTGGTTTAAGGTCAGCGCTCGTCGCCGTTATACTAGTCGCGGATTCGCAGGTGCAGTTGGGACGTCGGCGGGTGGTCGCAAGGCACACACACATACACTCACTGTTGCTCTGCCACTCAATCACCAAGCCCCAAGACCTGAAGTCACCACGCTGCACCAAGAAACGCACGCCGAACAATCTATACGAAAACGCTCTGTACAAAGGAAATCGGAAGAAGTTAGAATCGCCGGAGAAAGCTAACGTGAACACGTCTGCTCCGCTCGCGCGCGTTGCTCCAATTGACGGCTCATGCGCAGAAGGGTCTCTCCTCTCTCTTCTCTCTCGCGACTCTTCATCTATATATCGAAGTGTCGCGAAGAAAATCGAAGTGTGTATATGAACTGCGACTCTCTCTCAGATTCGCAGAACCCTAGCTCTGTCTCTCTCTCTCTCGCACTTACCTTCAAGCTGCAAGAAATTCATGATAAATATATATGTGGATAATTAATGATTAATTATATGATTAACAATTAACAATAATATAGGCGTTAGAGAGAGAGAGAGTTATAACGAGGATTTAAACTCGTTATAACCTGGTGAAGATTTATCTTTAGTAGATTCTATGACTATTAAGCATTCTTTTGTGGTAAATGAGTAATCTAGTTTTTCTGAATTACACAAGCCGACAAGGAAAAAACCAGAAACCAGACAGTACGTTTCCAAAGGTTTTTGGTGCGCTAAAACCGAATCTGACCTCAGAATTGCTCCATCACCCTAGGTTTTCGAGAAATCCTAACCTAAAAGTTCAAAAAACACGATTTTTCACTATATTTCGCGTAGTATTACGTCGTAAGCCAATTTTATTTTAAAAAATGAGTGATGCTATCTCAAAGTACTACTCTTACCCTTCAAAACCCTTTTTCAGATTTAAAAAATCTTTTTTTTCCATCGAGATATCGTAGATTGAATTTGAGGGATTTAGCGATTTCGTTACAGTACGAAATAGTGGTGAATTTCCGAATAAGGAGCTATACTGTAATTATATGTTTTTTGGGTCACTGAATCCAAATTTAACGTAAGAATGACTCTATAATCTCAATTCCCTTAACCCTAGAGCCCCATAACCTGCGACGCTGTAACCCCGGACCGGCATACTCCAAAGTCCTTAACTCTCGAGCCCTTTAACCTGCTGCGGTATAACCCCCGACCCTCACACCCCAATTTCCTTAACCCTCGAGCCTTTAACCTGCTAAGCTATAACCCCCGGCCCTATCGAGGGTTAAAGAAATTCGGGTTTGGTGGACGGGGAATACCGGTGGGTCAATGGAACAACGATAGACGTCATTTCTGCGGTAAAAGAAGGTAGAAGAATTTGTGTCTGTGATAGGAAAATTCATATCCAACTTACGTATACAAGTACAATTTACGTTTACATACAAGTGTCTATAACTTGCGAAATCGATCAGCTAGGATTTTTAATCTTACATTTTTCTGGTCTACTAACGATGAAGAAAGTATCTACGTTAGCAGATATCGGATTCACTTAGGGCCTACATTTCCTTACTTGAGGATAACCGTGTATGACATTGCTCAAAAACTACAAATTTTTGTGCTTCGTTCTTCATCCGTGTTAGGGATCGTGTTTGAGCGGCAGGCTAACGGATAAGTCACTGGAATTGAATTTTTGGTATTATTTCTCGTACAACACTGCGTGCAGTACTTTCATTGATTTTTATTATAACTTCATTTTTCAGAAATTTTATCATTACCCCATTCCGGTATTAGAATAAGTTTATAATATTATTCGTGTTTTAAAACTGCTCGAAAACTCCAAGTTTTTGTGTTCTACTCTTCATCCGTGTTAGAGATCGTGTTTGAGCGGCAGGCTAACGGAGAAGTCACTGGAATTAAATACTTTCTATTATTTCTCATATAACACTGCGTGCAGTACTTTTACTGATCTTTATTATTACTTTGTCTTCTAGAAATTCAATTATATTTACCCATTTCGTTATTAGAATAAGTTTATAATATTACTTGTGATTTCCAATTAACTTATAAGTTATTAAAGATGTCGGCATGTAGAATTCCATGCAAAGGAAAAATCGATTTCTTTTGTAATATCTGCGGTAAATTTGAGGTAGCTCGACTTCGTCGATCAATCACTGATATCATTAAAGATCATTTTGAAGAATGTTACGAGACACCTATGAAGAATTTAGACAAACCATGGGTTCCTAAATATATTTGTGAAGACTGTCGCCGAAATTTGAAAAACTGGAATAAAACTAAAACCGAAGTTGTTCTCCAACCAACAATATGGCGTGAACCTAAAAATCACCATGATATCTGTTACTTTTGTAAATGTGATACTTTAGGTTTTAATCATAATAACAAAGCTTCTCTCCTTTATCCGAACGTTTCTAGTGTAACAGCAGCGGTATAACCCCCGACCCTCATATCCCAATTTCCTCAACCCTCGAGCCTTTAACCTGCGAAGCTATAAAACCCGACCCTCACACCCCCATTTCCTCAACCATCGAGCCCTATTACCGCGACGCTATAACCCCCAACCCTCATACCGAAATTCGCTACGCAGAATATCTCAAGCCTCCAAATTATATTCAACCCCCGAGCCCTGCAAGTCTGCAACCTCAGACTCCTTTGCCAGAATTTCCTCAATCAGCACTTCAAGCTGCTATCGTATAACCGTAAGTCTCTACATTTCAATCCCTTCAATATCCAAGCCTTGTATTCTACGCAGCTTTTAATTACGCGTCTTAAATCTCATTTATTCAGTTTATGAGTGTTGCATCTGAATATCTGCAACCCTACAGTTTTTCACTTCTTTTTTTTATGAAAACGCTGTCGTTTATCTTGAAATGAACATTTAAGAGATTTGCGTCTATGATGATCTGTCAATGTATCGTGTCGGTGTAAAGCCCAGCAATAGTCAGCCATCATGCTCTCATTCCATCTACCTTGATAATGTTCCTCTTTGTTTCTGAAATCTTGATGAAATCTTTAACCCATTTCTTCACTGAACTCCTCAACATTATCCGGAAAGTATTCCAAATGTGAAAACAAAAATTGTATTTTGAGACTCATCAAACACCCTAATTTTTGAAAATTGTGTAGCATTGTCGACACAATAGTTTTGTATTTAGGGTCCCGGTGATTTCCGAGAAAATTCTCGGTGACACTTTTGAAACTTATCCAAGCATTTCTCTCATTAGTCGTCATTGTCAAGAGGAATTCATCATCTTTCATAAGTGCTCGAATGTCTGGCCCTACAAATATGCCTACAAATGGCCCTATAAATACAAGATGCCTTCCTTAATTTTCGCTTCAGACAATTTAGGAAATTTGCCCTGAAGATACTTGTAACATTCGCCTTCCTTATCTAGTGCTTTGACGAATTGCTTCATCAAGCCCAGTTTTATATGGAGTGGAGGTAACAAGATATGTTTAGTATCAACAAGGTTCTTATGGACGACATTGTGTGATCTAACAACCATTCCGATTCTTTTCGTCCATTCTTTCCGAACCTAATGTTCTTCTCGTGCACGACTATCCCAGAGACACAAAAAACAGAGGTGCTTCGTATTTCCAGATTGCAAGCCAACTAATATATTGATCATCTTGAAATCGCCACAAACGAGCCATTTGTGTTCATTGTATTTGATTTTCTCAAGAAGGAATCGAAAGTTATCGTGAGACTCTTTCATCACAGTGGAATGAGCAATGGGAATAGCTGCATACTCATTCCCATTGTGCAGAAGTACTGCCTTGAGACTTTGTACAGATGCATCCATGAAGAGTCGCCAGTTCTCTGGATTATAACCTCCTTGCACTTCATATAAACTGATGAGATGCTTTATATCGTTGCAGTAAACAAGGTTATCCACGCAAGTAAAATAAATAAAAGATTTCTTTCTTTTAGTCTTGAAGCTAAGAGTTCTGAAGAATCTTTCGGAAGATTCAAATCACGGATCAGATCATCCAAACAATTTTGGTCGAAAAGTTTGGGCTTTTATGAGTCAGAAAAATCTTCTTCATCACTACTGCTGCTTTTGTCTGTTACCGGAACTTCTATTGGTTGAAGTTTTTTTGGCTCAGAAACAGAATTTTTTTTTCTTTCTATTTTTCCATACTGAGCTGCTGTTACACTAGAAACGTTCGGATAAAGGAGAGAAGCTTTGTTATTAAGATTAAAACCTAAAGTATCACATTTACAAAAGTAACAGTTATCATGGTGATTTTTAGGTTCACGCCATATTGTTGGTTAGAGAACAACTTCGGTGTTAGTTTTATTCTAGTTTTTCAAATTTCGGCGACAGTCTTCACAAATATATTTAGGAACTCATGGTTTGTCTAAATTCTTCATAGGTGTCTCGTAACATTCTTCAAAATGATCTTTAATGATATCAGTGATTGATCGACGAAGTCGAGCTACCTCAAATTTACCGCAGATATTACAAAAGAAATCGATTTTTCCTTTGCATGGAATTCTACATGCCGACATCTTTAATAACTTATAAGTTAATTGGAAATCACAAGTAATATTATAAACTTATTCTAATAACGAAATGGGTAAATATAATTGAATTTCTAGAAGACAAAGTAATAATAAAGATCAGTAAAAGTACTGCACGCAGTGTTATATGAGAAATAATAGAAAGTATTTAATTCCAGTGACTTCTCCGTTAGCCTGCCGCTCAAACACGATCTCTAACACGGATGAAGAGTAGAACACAAAAACTTGGAGTTTTCGAGCAGTTTTAAAACACGAATAATATTATAAACTTATTCTAATACCGGAAGGGGGTAATGATAAAATTTCTGAAAAATGAAGTTATAATAAAAATCAATGAAAGTACTGCACGCAGTGTTGTACGAGAAATAATACCAAAAATTCAATTCCAGTGACTTATCCGTTAGCCTGCCGCTCAAACACGATCCCTAACACGGATGAAGAACGAAGCACAAAAATTTGTAATTTTTGAGCAATGTCATACACGGTTATCCTCAAGTAAGGAAATGTAGGCCCTAAGTGAATCTGGTATCTGCTAACGTAGATACTTTCTTCATCGTTAGTAGACCAGAAAAATGTAAGATTAAAAATCCTAGCTGATCGATTTCTCAAGTTATAGACACTTGTACGTAAACGTAAATTGTAGGTGCGTGCGCCGTATATTGTGAATGCTGTTCTCTCTCTCTCTATCTCTCTCTTTCTATTCCTGTCTCTCTCGCTCTCCTTCATTAGTAGGGCGCTTAGTAAGCTTATGCTGATTAAGTGTGGGCCCTCGGCTGCCTACCCATGGGTCTTTTCGACGCGTTCTAGCAGAGTGCTCTCTCTCTCTCTCTCTCTCTCTCTCTCTCTCTCTCTCTCTCTCTCTCTCTCTCTCTCTCTCTCTCTCTCTGATACCGCTACATTTCATGCTGAGGGCTAAGATGCAATAGATGTACCTTTTTATTGAAGATGAGTTCTAGCAGTGGGCGCTCTCCTTTATTTCATTCCTTTTGTTATTTTCACGGTCGCATGCTTACGTGTTTTGTCAGAATGCACTCTCTCTGATAACGTTATACCTCATGCTAAGGGTCTAAGGCGTAATCGATGTACCTTTTTTATTGAAGTTGCCTTCTAGCTTAATTACGAATCGCATGCCGAGTAATTAAAACTAAATTTATGCATATCGTCCCATAGTTATTTTAATGTCTGAAACTAAGTCACAGGTTTTCCAAGTTAGCCTCATCTTGAGTTTCGCTAGCAATACGAGGTGTGATCAAAAAGTAAGGTGAATTTTGAAATTTAGCGGGCTACGTCCGTTCGATCTTCGACTTTTTTATTTGGTTATGTCGGTACACTCGTCTAGAACATACGTTCCAAATTTCAGCTTTGTAGTATGTTTGGTTTGTTTGTGAGAGGCATCAAGGTTAGAAGTGTTTTGCGTGCTCCACGATTTGCTGCTGTCTAAAAACATGGATCAAAGAGTTTGCAATAAATTTTGTGTGAAAAATGGAATCAAATGTTCCAAAACACTTGAAATGCTGAAAGTGGCATACGATGAGTCTACTTTAAGCCAAAAAAATGTTTACAAGTGGTATAAACTCTTCCAAGAAGGCCGAGAAGACACCGACGACGAACCTCGTTCTGGACGGCCCAGCACATCAACAACTGATGAGAATGTTGAAGAAGTGAAGAAAATAGTGTTGGGAAATCATTGAATTACCATTAGAGAAATTGCTGATGATATTTGCATCTCATTTGGTTCGTGCCAATCAATTTTGACGAGTGTTTTAGACATGAGACGTGTGTCAGCGAAGTTTGTTCCGAAATTGCTCAATTTCGACCAAAAGAAACGTCGCATGAGCATCGCCCAAGAGCTACTGAATAACGTCAACGATGATCCAGATTTACTCAACAGGGTTATAACAGGTGACGAAACATGGGTATACGGTTATGACGTCGAGACTTAGACTCAATCGTCCCAGTGGAGGCATTCTGGATCACCAAGACCAAAAAAAGCACGCCATGTTCGATCAAATGTAAAGGTTTGGCTTACAGTTTTCTTTGACTGCAGGGGCGTGGTGCATCATGAGTTCTTGCCACAGGGTAGAACAGTAAATAAGGAATATTACCTGCAAGTTATGCGCAATTTGCGCGAAGCAATCCGCCAGAAACGTCCGAATTTGTGGAAAAATAAAAATTGGCTTTTGCACCATGATAACGCCCCTGCTCACACATCGTTGCTTGTGCGCGAATTTTTGGCTAAAACCTACACAGTAACGATGCCACAGGCACCGTATTCCTCAGATCTGGCCCCCTGTGACTTCTTCTTGTTCCCAAAACTGAAGAGGCCCATGAAAGGACGGCGTTTTGCCACGATTGAGGAGATAAAGACGGCATCGAAGGATGAACTAAACAAGATCACAAAAAATGATTTTTTGAAATGCTTTGAGGATTGGAAAAAGCGTTGGCACAAGTGCATTATATCCGAGGGCGATTACTTTGAAGGAGATAAAATAAAAATTGATGAATAAATAAATATTTTTTGAGAAAAATAAAAATTCACCTTACTTTTTGATCACACCTCGTTTATCACATGCTAAGTGTCTAAAACGAAATCATGTACCTCTTCCATTGAAAAAATATGTTCGCAATTTTTGAGTAGAGTTTCGAGAGTAGAAAACTTTTGGGAGGAACGAAATAAAAACGTCTTCATTTTCAGAAAATCTTTCATTATTAGACTAGGCCTGAAAGGGAAGACTTTTAAATAAGTGATTAAAAATAAGTGATTAAAAAAAGTGAATCATGAATTCAATCTAAATAATTCGTACAATAAACGCCATGATTGCATTCATGGTGAATGTAAGTAAAAAACAATCTTATTCTTAATCTTATAATTAGATTTATATATCTTTTTTAGACTCCTCCAAACCTGCTGGCGGGCATTCCGACAGCACTATTTTATAATTTATTATTGGCGATATTATCAGTCGTGATTAATTATATTATATATTTATTTTTAATTATTATAATCTTGTATATTTTTTTCAGCTTCATACAGTCATGGTCGATCCCGCTCAAAAGCTGCGGATTGGTCATCTGTTGCAGGGGGTGATTGAGGTAAAAAATTTTACTTTTTTTTATAATTTGCTTAATATAATTATATAAATATTTGTTGGTTTTTTTAGTTGCAGCAGCAATTGGATTTTGCTGAGCGCTCAGCAAGACAGCGGGCAGATGCCCAAAGAGCCGCTGTTGGAAGGGCTGCAGTCGAAAGGGCTGCAGCCGAAAAAGCTGCAGCTGAAAGGGCTGTAGTCAAAAAAGTTGCAGCCGAAAAGGCGGTGGTGGAAATAGCAAGGAAAAGGAGGAAGCTGTTTGCATCGTTACCGCCAAAAATAAATTTTTAAAGGTATAATTTTAATAATCGTAACAATAATTATAAAATTACAATTAAAATTAAAAAATTATTATTTTTTCAGATAAACGATGTTGCTCGAGAACCCTTGAGTAGCAGTGAAAATGCCGTTCTAAGGGCAAAGTTTACTGCTGCTGCCACCACCACCACCACCACCACTGCCACAACCATCACTACCACCACTGCCACCACTACCACCACCACTGCCATCACCACCACCACCACTGTCACCACCGCTGCTATCACCACCAGCAAGCGGAAAATAAAAGTTAGGGTTGTGAAGATAAAAAACGTTGATGTGTTGTATTCGGAAATTATTCGAAGGCCAACACAACCTTCTAAGCCATGCGGCAGAAAAAGAAATTAAAACATTATGTGTGCGTGTGTGTGCGTGTATAAATAAATAAATGAATTATGTTATAAAAAAAGTGTATATTTACTTATTTATATAAAAATAAAATGGTATATATGAAAAATGGAAATAGATCACAACTACCTATCTGGAGATGGAAGGGGGTCTGTAGCTTGCTAGGTGCATACGCTGTATAGTGTGGATGCTGCTCTCTCTCTCTCCCTCTCTCTTTCTCTCTCTCTCTCTCTCCTTCTCTCGCTCTCCTTCGATAGTAGGGCGTGTGGGCCCGAGGAAATAGGGTAGTATATACGAGGGAGGGGGGGTCAATAAGTCTTTACAAAATCCAAGAGATGGCGCTCGTCACGCTTAAATTATGATGTTTTTGGCAAGCAATACTACTAACTAGATATCATACAAAGTTTCAGCTCGATTCATTAAGTCGTTTTTATGTGAGCGTTGGCTGAACAAAAAGTTATTGGTTTATTTGAAAAATGGAAAAAAACAGAGTTTCGAGCGGTAATAAAACATTTTCATTTGAAAGGCCTTACACCAAAAGAAATCGCAGTTGAGTTGAACGCCGTTCATGGCAAGTCTTCCCCTGTGTTTAAAACTGTTTATAACTGGGTAAATAAATTTAAACACGGCCGTACAACAACAAAAGATGAACCTCGTTCAAAACGTCCCATAGAAGTGAGTACGCCCGAAATGGTTAACAAAATCCACGATATGGTGTTGAATGATAGAAGATTAAAATTGCGAGAATTAGTTGAGACCACAGGGGTATCAAAGGGTACAATCATTTCAATTTTGCATGAAAAATTGGGAATGAAAAAAATATCAGCAAGATGAGTGCCACGTTTGCTCACTGTTGAAAATAAACGAACCCGCGTGGTCACCTCTGAGGCTCTTTTGGCTCGCATACGTCGTAATCCGGAAGACTTTTAGCGTCATCTCGTAACTGTAGATGAAACACGGGTACACCACTATACTCCTGAAACCAAACAACAGTCCAAACAACGGATTACCGCAGAAGAACCAGCTCCAAAGATGGCAAAGACAGTAAAGTCAGCTAGCAAGATTATGGCCACTGTTTTCTGGGATGCTTATGGAATCATCTACATCGACTACTGGGAAAAGGGCCAGATGATCACTGGACAATATTATGCGTCATTATTTGGTTAGTTGAAAGAAAAAATCAGAGAAAAATATCCTCACTTGAACAAAAAAAATGCCTCTTTCTTCAAGACAATGCTCGAGTTCACACATGTGCAGTTTCGATGGCAAAAATTAACGATTTAAAGTTCGATTTAATTGACCATCGACCATATTCGTCCGATTTGGCTCCCAGTGACTTTTTCTTATATCCTAACCTCAAAAAATGGTTTCCTGGATAACGATTCACGTCGAATGAAGAAGTCATCGCCAAAACAAATGCTTATTTTGAGAGTTTTCAGAAATCATATTTTTGTGATGACTTAAAAAAACTGGAAGGTCGTTTAATAAAATGTATCGACCTTCAAGGAGATTATGTTAAAAAATAAAAAAAATTACATACATAAAACTTTTTTTTCCTTCTTTTTGTTAAGACTTATTGACCGCCCCTCGTAGCTTGGTAAACTATATGCTTCTCTCTCTCTCTAAGCAAGCGCTATAGTAGTTTCATTAGATTTCGGGAATCTTTCGACCTCACAGTTAATTTTATTTGAATATTAATTAATAAAACTCATAGAATTTTCGTTTAATTATCAATTTATTGTTCAGCTATACATTGAATATAATACAGTCTGTCTATAATCTTTATTTTCAGTAGTTGACATCGATATATCGAAATATTGAGTTGAATTTTTATATGTAATATTGTCAACTTCATCAATACCTTCCACTTCAGATTGTTTCCGTCTAGCTTTTATCCTTAGAAACAATCTTTGTGCATTTATAACGGCATATACAAAATTAGCTAGTTTATTGTAATAACATGTGTACATTGTTTCTAATGGGAAAGGTAATGCGCTTAATGGTGGACATCTCATATCGCTTTTAAGTTCTAAAATTTTTCTATAGAAGAAAAAAAGTTTCTAATTAATAATGATTTTAATTTCTAACAAAAAATAAAAATAATTTTTATACTTACTTTTCGGGTAATATTTTTTGTAACCATTGTTTATTTTTTAATCCTTCTACATAAATATTTCTAGAATTATCTAAATGATTGTTTAGTACACGTGCTAAATTTATATATGGAATAATGCCAGATCTCCATAATAAACCATGATGACACATTTCTAAGCATTGATTCACTTTTCGACACTTGAAAGGAAGTTGAAACCAATGATATGGTAGTTTATATTAAATTCCAACAATATATATATATATGTATATGTATATATATATATATATATATATATATATTTATTTATTTATTTATTTATTTATTTATTTATTTATGCAGTAGTAAATTCTATACAACCATGACATTTATAGGTGAGAAATAATTTAAGTTTATTAGTGTAATCTGCCATATCATTCAGCAGCTTTTCATTCACGATCAATGCACTCGATACCTTGTTTAGTAGAACTTGTTTGAGTCTGGTGATCATATCCTCGGATTATGTCTCCAATTCATGAATCTTCTTAGTGGGTTTGAATTGATGACAAGCTACATTATTCAGCTGCACGAGATCCATCTGTAGAAAAAAAATGATATTTAAATTCAGTTGACTTGAAACAAAACACCCACACACAAAAAAATCACAATTACCTCGAGTAATTTTAATCACGGAAATTTTCTTTTTTCTAATTTTATCGACAAACCGAACTTCCAGTAACTTTCTTTTCCTTGGAGCAAGTTGACTAAGAATGAAATTAGAAGACTACTGCTGCTGCTGCTGTTGCTGCTACTGCTGTTGCTCACTACTCGTCGTCGTCGTAGGTAACTTTTTCTCGATGAAAATGAGCTCCGAAGCCTCGGGTGCCGATTGATATAACCCGTCCCCCACTCCGGTCTTTTTCGGCACGTACTTCGTAAAAGATATGTATTTTTCCTTGGTTTGAGGAATGAGGCTCACTCGACCGGGAAATTCGTTCACGATTTCTCGGATAAATAGATGTGCATCATATCCACTGAGATTGTGAAAAAAATGGATATAGTTCTCGATTCTTGATTAGCAATGTTACACATGCTATGAGCAGCTCCATGATACTTTCCCGTAAAGTGACAATGATCGCGAACTTTTTTGTCTTTTTTCTTGACAAAAAGCCTATTACATATATGACATAGCGTAGCACGAAGAAAGCTAAATGTCTCTTCGAACGTTAAATTTTCCATAGGCTGTGGGCTTTTGTACAACTCGTGCAGATACTTGGCCAAATCGTGAAAATTGGGAACGAACCACTTGGCTGGACCAACGTCATCGACGGTATTCTGTCTGTAGCTTCGATAACACGAAAGAAAGTCATCATAGCTACACTTGACGAAAAAGCCAACACTATACGGTTTATGACGTTGATAGATCCGTTCATCGTTGGACACCGCTTCCAAGAAACTCTCAAAATCGGCTGCGTACACAACGAACAATACTGCGCACTCATTTTTTAAGTTTTGAAATTGTAAAAATTTATCTTTCCCACTGGAAAGCACAATTTTACACATATTTACATTTTTACAGTCGTTCTCGTGCGTTCTCAATCTCTGTTCAGTTAGAAAATAGTGTAAGCAACGATCGCATATGTATGACTTACATCTGCGAAAGACAACTGTCGATACATCAATCGAGATAAGTCTTTTATCCAAACATAGTGCACTTTGTAAGGTATACTGGGACATTCCATTTGCTTTTCGTTCACATCGGCATTAATCGATATAATAATTTTCCACTAGAAGAAGATTCACGTGTCTGTCTTTTTTTTCATCGGTCAAATGTTGCGGCAAAACATCGTAGGACCCATTATTCAAATTTAAAAAATACTCGTTCACTGAAATGTTGTTTTGTTTTTCAAATTTCACGACTTCTTTCGGGTGAACCGGAAATGATAGATTTTTGAAATTATATTTATCTTGATGAGCAGTATAGGCAGTGACACGAAATGCATTCTTTGCGACTGGATGTAACGCCGAAAGGATGGCCTATTTGAAACATTCGTTGTCGTTGTTCTGCACATTCACACAGCCTCTTTTTCTTCTAATAGGCTCGGACAATTCAACGTAAAAATCAACCCTCATAGGATTGTACTTGCTGATATTTACGGTTAAGTTTAATATAACGCGAAGAGACCAGCCCGAGTCTTGCTCTTGAAATTCTTCCGAGTTCTTACTGATTGGTTCTAAAACGTTTTCAATGAACCACTCGTCTATGTCTGTGGTTAGGTATATTGGCGCCATCTTCGTATTGAAATGCTTCACATCGAGCTTTTCATCGCAATTATTCTTTTCGACTGCATACTCGGCATCCAGTACGGCATTAACTTTTAAAGAACTATATTTCTTCAAGGTCTCCTTAATTTGAGCATGGAATAATGGTTTGGCATGCCTCAAAAACTCATTTAAATCCAGATGTTTCAGATTGGTTATCACACCAGTCTTTATTCTGCCTTTGAACGCACTATTGATGTCGTTCCAGTGAACTGTTGAGTCTTGAGCTGGATTGACGACAGCCGGTGTAGTAGTAGTAGTATTAGTAGCTGGTTCGAGACCTTCACCAACTACATCCAAAATAACGAAACGTTCGTATATCGATTGTTCGCTATGCTTGCTCACAACAGGTTCGGCAATCGATGAAGTGACAATGGGGGGCTGTGTCAACAGCCTACTCTTGTATTCGTTTAGCAAATTTAAAATGCTTCTATTCATGCACGTAGCTGCCTGCAGCTTCTGTCTGCCAGCCACGATCAAGCTAGACGAACGAGAAAGCTCATCAGCTTTGCGGAAAGCCAATGAACCCAATGCCAACCATCTTTCGATGTCTTCGACACTAGCACGACCAGCATTCGCCAAATGATATATTAACAAATCCATCGCGTTATATTCACTACTTGTCAATGCTAATTCGTTGGAAAAAATATGGAGGGAGTGAACGATTTTGATTGATCGAAAAATTATAGTGGGATATCAACAAGTGCATACTCCAGCATAAAAAGGCATTCATTCGATTGTATTGACGTAGTCGTCGTTGTCGATTCCTCAGTTACTACGATGGATTTTGTTGTAGACGTACAGGGCTTCAAAAGTACCTTGAACGAATTCGTATTCAAGGAGATTGCAGTTTGTTCTCCGGAAGAAGATCCAACTCCATAGGTGCTTCTGTTTAAATCACCTTACCTATGGGAACGGTTATTAAAGAAAAATCAGTGCGAAAACCTGTGGTTAGCGAGAAATGTTCGTGGTATTCCGTGGGAATCTAGTGATATACCATACGACGACCTTAGAAAAATAATGAAAAAAACACTTTTTGGAGCAACTATTTTTGTCAAAGGTCTTAAAAAAACAAAATAGCTCAGAAATTTGTTGACCAATGCACAGTAAGTTTTTTTTTATCGCGTATCATCGTAAAAAGAAGAAAAATGATATCTAATGATTATTTTTTTGCTTCTTTTCTTTTTACAGAACTACTGTGGTTAACTTTGAAGATTTGAGTTGTCCATCACTCAAGAATCTTATAAACGATAGCATTTCCGTATACAGTAACCACAACACGTATCTATCAAATACACCGTGTGCCTTTAAAAACGCGCTGGCTATCAGCAGATGGATGCTCGCTCGCAAAAGTCGTGATGATATGTAGTTTGATTTTTATATCTAAGTTTGAAATAAATAAAAAGTTAACGTATTGATCAATCCTTGATTTTTGTACTTACCTATTATTTATAAATTTTAGAAAAAAAAAAAAAAATTTTAAACAAAAAAAATCATCTTTCCAAAATTTTCAATTAACATGAACAGCTTTTTTTGTATTAAAATAAAATTTAATATTAAAATACAAAATCGTAGATTAAAAGAGAAAAAAAAACACAAACATTTTTTAATAATAATAGGCACTTTATTAAAAAAAAAAAGAACTAATTTACGCAAAATAAGCATGAACACGCTTGGTAATAGTTTGACGACGTATTGGACAATTGTGAATTCTTGATGCACATTCCATGCATACAGCGATATGTTCACAAGGTAAAAATAGTACAGCAACTCTAGCATCCAAACATATCTTACATCTAGTAATTTCAAGTTGACGCAAAATATTGACTATATCTCGCTGCGGCTGTTCAACCCTTTCGCGAATTTTATTCATTTTATTATTCTATTTGTCAATACTTTTCTTATAACCGCGTACAAATTCTTCGCAAACAGATACCATACCAATAGTTGCATTTGATATGGTTTTCGAAGCACATTTCTCCGTCAAATGTAAATCGAAAAAAAGCTTTGTAACAAGGCTCTCTATCGACGATAACGCAGGCTCATCTGTACTCGAAGGTGGGTTGACAGTAGCTGGACTAGTCGTTGCGCACGCTGGCTCTTCCCACGTTGTTGCTGCCCAACACTCGAGCTTATACCGTCCACAATCATCTCTACTTCTTCAAGTTCGTACTGGTACGGGGCTCGATCCGATCGGCACATTGCTGCAAATTCTGTTGCGAATAAAAAGGCAGCCGCCATCCCAGCGCAGATGTTCCGTCACAGGGTCGTCACCTTCTTCCCAATGACTGACTTCCAGACCACATTCAAAACAGCGCACTCGATCGAGCTTCCCCGTATAATAAAAGCCGGCCGCAGCAAGATCTGCTGGTTGTACGTGTGCGCATATCCATTGAGACGTGAAGCTATCCAGCCTCGCGTGCTCAAATCTGCACAAATAAAAAATATTGAAAAAAAACTATAAAGTATGTTTTCTATAAACAATTAAACAAATAATTACCTATAATCAATCTTATTGGAGCTCATTTTAGAATGCTCGTATCACCTTTTTTTTCTTTCGCACTTTACACTAGTCCACGCTCGATTCAAATGCGACTGATGATGAGATGCAGCTCATTTTTTATAGCGCACAATTGAGATTTCCCCCTCCATCCTCCATTAAAAAAATTCCTTACATGCCATATGTGCGATACATTGCATTCATTCCATACATGCCACACATTACAAAAAAAATCCATTTTTTGTTCCATGTTTTGAGTTATACGAGGGTGGTCCGATAAGTACTTAGCCTACAAAAGAAAAACGAAAATTTTGGGAAAGTGGCGTTTTATTTTTCAACATAGTCTCCTTTTAGTTCGATACACTTGGCCCAGCGATGCTCCAACTTCTTTAACCCGTCTGAAAAATATGTTTCCTCGAGGTCTGAAAAGTAGGCTTCCGTGGCAGCGATTACCCTCATTCGACTCAAATTTCTGCCCGGCGAGTGACTTTTTCAAGTTTGGAAACAAAAAGAAGTCGCACGGGGCTAAATCTGAAGAATACGGTGGATGGGGTAGCAGTTCGTTGCCTAATTCGACCAATTTGGCCATGGCGACGGCAGAGGTGTGAGCCGGTGCGTTGTCATGGTGGAAGAGCACTTTTTTCTTCGCCCAATGGGGCCGTTTTTTCTGCAATTCGACGTCGAATCGGCCCAATAATTCGGCATAGTACATCCCTGTGACCGTTTTGCCCCTCTCCAGATAGTCGATGTAGATCATACCTCGTGAATCCCAGAAAACGGTGGCCATCACCTTTCCGGCCGATGGGGCGGTCTTCGCCTTCTTCGAAGCACTTTCGCCGGGTAAAGTCCACTGTTTCGACTGTTCCTTGGTCTCTGGTGTATACCAGTGAATTCATGTTTCGTCGACTATCACGAAACGACACAGAAACTCCTTCGGATTGCGCTTAAACAGCGTCAGACATTGCTCTGAAGTTGTCTCACGGTTGCGCTTGTTGTCCGGAGTGAGCAAACGCGGCACGCATCGCGCCGACAGCTTTCTCATGCCCAAAATTTCAGGCAGGACATGACCCACGCGGTCTTTTGAGATGCCTACGATCTTAGCTATCTCACGTACCTTCAATCGTCGATCTGCCAATACGAGATCGTGAATTTTTGTCACGTTATCCTCCGTGGTAGCCGTTTTCGGAGCACCTGGACGTGGCTCTTCAAAAATCGACGTGCGACCACGTTGAAACTCGTTAAACCAATTTTTGACGGTCGCCATCGAAGGAGAAGAGTCACCATATACAGCATCCAAGCGCTTTTTGATTTCGCTGGGCGATTTCCCTTCCAAAAACAAGAATCGAATCACCGATCGATACTGCTCTTTTTCCATTTTTCAAAAATCAACGGACACACTTGCTTTCACACGCTCTCAAAAATAAACTACAACTCTGATCCGGCTAAAATCTTGACAGTAACCGTCGAGAAGGTTGTACTACGTGATAGAATATTTCTTTTGCGAGAGTGGCGCCATCGGGTGGTGAGGCTAAGTACTTATCGGACCACCCTCGTACATACACGTGCGCGCGCGCGCGTATGTATGCGTATGTAAAGCATACAACTCGTGGGAATTGACTCAAGGGTCTATACGAGTGACGTCATTTAAAACTGTCACATATACGCACAGATACGAACTGAGTCGGAGTTGCGACAGCGGTGCCTTCGCCTGCCTGGAAAGCGTGTGTTAGAGTGCGCATGTGAGGAATTTCGCCAGCGAGGGCGAAACCGAAAATGCGAGCTTCAGCGTAAACAGCGTATTAAAGACAGACTTTCCCGCAAAGAGAGTGCGAATCGTTTCTTTCATTCTACGTACGACTGCAATAAAAGGTAAGCTGGACTGCTTAATTTCGCGGTCGCGATATAATTGCCATACGACGGATCACTCGATTCGACAAAAAGCGTGCATGTAACATCTCGGCAAACAAAGAGCGGCGAGCGATCCGACATTGCATGTTGTTGTCGTGCGCGCGGCATGTAAACATAAACACGCGGGCCGAATTTGATGTAATATTAAGAGATAATAAAAGTCCTCGTATGTGATATTAACAGTACTTTCGAATTGTTCTTTTCGTATTTGTAGATAGTTGGTTGACTGACATCCGTTCCCTCCTGCTCTCCGATTTTCGTGTCTGACGTAGGTAATTACGCGCGCATTTCAGTACGATCGCGCGAATAAATTAATTCAACGGTACCCACCCCGTTACAATATATATATATATATATAAAATTCTAAAACTGTTGGTATTTGTTTACGATACAGGATGTACGATAATCCAACTTATTCTCTTGTATTTAACTTATTTGTGAAATGAAATTAATTTTTCCTTTATAAATAATTAATGATTGTTTTCAAATTATGTTTATACGTGTGCAATTTCTGCTAAAAGTGTTCCATTAGAAATTATTAAAATGTTTAGAATTTTAATTAATTTTAATTATTTAATTATTTAATTTAATGAAATAATTCATTTTTACATCAATGTGAATTAAAGTTGAATTTTTTTAATACATTTGAATCATAATGACAATTAATACAAATATTTAAGATTAATTTCAACGATTTTGAAATACTTTTAATATTTTCTAATAAAACATACTATTCAATGATAATTTATTTAATAATTATTAATCTATTTTATTAAATTTTAATTAAATGAACTTCAATAATATTTCCTCGATTTTTTATGCTTTTCAATATTTTTCAATAAAACATAATATGTCATCACATTTTAACAAATAATTATTAATACATCCTAATAATTGCTTGGTTTTCAATAACATTCAATCGAATAATTTTTAATGAGACCAAACATAATACACCCAAAGGATTTTGGTGCGCTGAATCCAAATCCGAGCTCAGAATTGCGCCAGCACATCAGGATTTTGAGATATCCTAACCTAAAATTGTGAAAATCACGTTTTTTTGGCTATATTCGGTACCTTATAACATTGTGAATAAATTTTTTCATGCAAAACTGATAACGGCATCTGAAAGATCAACTCATGGCCGACGAAATGCACTACCGATTTTAGTTTTTATGTCTTTTGGTAATGGCGATATCATCGTTTGAAATTTAACACATATGAATTTGTTTATACTGTGACACTACAGAACGAGTGGCAAGACATAGTATACCTGAAGGATTTTAGTGCGTTGAATCCAAATCCGAGCTCAGAATTGCGCTTGTACGTCAGGATTCTGAGATATCCTAACCTAAAAGTGCGAAAATCAAGTTTTTTTGGCTATATACGGTACCTTATAACATTGTGAATAAATTTTTTCATGCAAAACTGACAACGGCATCTGAAAGAGCAACTCTTGACCGACAAAATGAATTACCGATTTTTTTATGTCTTTATCTAGCAGAGATACCGTCAATTGAAATGTGCCATTCATCAATTGATTTCTACTGGAGTATGAAAAATCTTTTTTTGCAATCTTCAGTAATAGGAAAAACTTACACTGGCATATAAAAGTCTACCATTGTACTAATTTACGGCGAATCTAGCTGAATTTATCAGATGCACTCTAAAATGGCAGCTATAAATTTAGGGCAGGCTAAGGCAGATGGTTATGACCTAAATGCACTGAAAATCCTATAACTCTAGAACCAGCGACAGATTAACTTAAGTGCGCTAAAACCTGCAAGCTCAAAACCATGACAGGATTGCCTAAGTGCGCTATAACCTACACTTAGCTTAAAACCACGACAATAACCTAAGCGCTCTATGACCCGCGAGAGATTAAGCTAAGTGCGTTATAATACGCGGCTGGTTAACTCAAGTGCGCTATAACCTGCAAGCTCAAAATCACGGCAAGTTAACCTAAATTTTCTATAACCTGCTACAGGTTAATTTAAGCGCGCTATAATCCGCAACAGGTATATTGAGTACGATATAACTTGCAAACTAGAATCCACGACAGTATAACCTATATGCGCAGTAACCTTCGAACTCTAGACCACTACAGGTGAACTTACGTTCGCTATGATCTGCGAGCGCTAAACTCACAACAGGTTAAACTAAATGCAGTGAACAGTGAGGGTCAAGCACAGGACAAATTAATTTAAGTGGACTGTAATCCATAGCATTTCAACCTAAGCTCCAATGTAGTTAGAGAGGTTACACTAAGAAGCTGACAATCTTTAGAATGTATATTCTTAAACCTATAACCGCCAATTCTGTGATGTTATGCTTTCTTTTTGTGAAAACGTTGGTGCTTCATTTCTAAGGATCGTTGAAGAGATTTACGTTTATGACTAGTAGGGTTATTATCATCCCTTTTCAATGACCAGCAGTAGTCGGACATCATTTTTTCGTCCCACCTTCCTTGGTACTGTTGTTCCTTTTGTTTAAAGTCTTGGTGAAATCATTCACCCATCTCCTTACTATATGCTCCAAGATTTTCTGGGAAATAGTCCAAATGAGAATGAAGGAAGTGTATTTTAACCCATTAAAGCCCACGCTAAGACTGGTTGAGATAGCGACAAACAAACTGTGCTATCTTTTGCATAAGTGAAAAATAAAATATACGTATTTTTTTTTATGTTATTTTCAATTGTTTATAACAAATTATTTAAACAAATTACAAAAAAATTCATAATTATCAAAATCTAAATGCGGGAATCGATTCTGGAGGTGAAATCAAGACGAAAACCTATATAACACTTTTTTGTCAGAATTCAATTTGTTAGTGTAACGTAGGAATAAACAATTGTATGTTGGGGAGAAAAAGTGACCATGTCAAGTCCCAAGCAAAATCTATCTGGAATAGCAAAAAATAAACTGTGCTATCCTTTGCATAAGTGAAAAATAAAATATATATATTTTTTCTTATGTCATTTGCAATTGTTTATAACAAACTATTTAAACAAATTATAAAAAAATTTATAATTTTCAAAATCTGAATGCGGAAATCGATTCTGGGGGTAAAGTTTAGACGAAAACCTATATAACACTTTTCTGTCAGAGGCCAATTAGTTATTGTAATGAAGGAAGAAACATTCGGCCTCCTGAGAGTGTTTCAAAAAATCGTATAAAATGAAGCTAATTATTGTATTTATCCATCAATATTGGCATGAATTATTGTAAATATAATCGGTGGGATTGAATTATTGTTCATTGCCATATCCTTCTTTATGACTTTTGCAAACAGGCATAGAACATTTCTCACAATACCATTCCGTTCTTGTCCGACATGTTGAAATTCCACATTTCCTAAGACTCCCATGTTTCATCACGTGTTCTTGGGATGAAGTTTCACTCTGTTTCTGTCGTTTGGGGGGACGTTTGGAAGATAACTTGTCAATATAATATTCACAAACTTCTTGAACAATATCTTTGGAACCTTTTCTTTCGTCTGGATGTAACTTATTGTAAATCACTGTAGCGTTTGCTAAGGATGCTTGGATGAGCCGTAATACAAGGCACCATGTCCATTTCTTACTTCGAATTGTAGGCATCAAAGCATTACAGTGTTGATCATGTAGATCGACGTCACCCATGTGTTCATTATACATAGAGAAACAATGAGGAAAAAGAATAGATTTTTTCGATGATTCCTGCCATCTCTGCATTTCAACTTTTGGTTCATTTCCATATTTCGAAGAGAGAATCGATACTGGCTTTGAGTCCATAACTGTAATATAATTCAATTTTGAATTCACTTCATGCATTGAAATAGTGTATCCTCTTTTAGCTTTTTTTGGCATTTCGACTTTCACTTTCACACGATTATGCCGAACAGTTCCTGTCGCCGATAAACCATTTTTTTTCAAATGAATCATAAGATCTGGGTTTGTGAAAAAGTTGTCAAAATAAATATGATACTTTTTCAGTTCTTCTCTCTGTGTTTTTTCTAATAAATTCGAAAGTAACTTTATCACCACTCTAGACCCTAAACCAACGGCAACTAAAGGATTTCGTTCATCGATTCCTGATTTACCAGTGTAAATATCAAGATCATATATATACCCATCAGAAGAACAGACTGCCCATTCTTTTATTCCAAATCTAATGGGTTTATTCCTTATACATTGCTTGATACCAAACCTACCAAAGTATTTTACCATTATCTCATCTATTGATAAATTATAGTCAAAGAAACCAAATTGCATACAATTCTCACGAAACATATCATACAGAGTTCTAACCTTCCAGACTTTATCATTTTGATCAGTTTCTTGAAGTTTATAGAATCGTATGTTCTTTTTTATGGCAACGAAATTATTTCTAGACATAAGTTCCGCAATTACTAGACACTGAAGTATTCGCTTTTTTGACCAGTAATCACGAATACTTTTTCTAGAATTGAAGATAGTAATCATTATGATTGTAATAAATTTTTCTAGATCATCCATACATAAATCAAAATGATTTTCAGAAGTGGCTTCAATGATATGGTTTTTCATTGATTTCGAAAAGAAAACCTCAAACAACTCAAAAGCATTTTTGGATTGCAATGATGAAATAGGTGAATTATTGAAGTTGCTCTCGACATGCGGAGAAATATCATTCAAAGCATCATTTTTCCAACTGTACTTATGATTCGGTTCCAACAATTTCTGAGTACTTGTGTATGTACTTTTAACATGTTCGTAAGAACCTGATGGTAATTCATTTGATAATGTATCTTCATTTGGATCACCGTCCGAATCTCCATCTGAACTTTCATATTCATTAGGAATGAATGCTATATCAATATGTTGACCTTCATCACTATCAGAATCTTCAACTAAATTTGGTAGATCGCTAATTCTCCGTCTCGGCATTATCAGTAACGTTACCAATTTAGAACAAAATAAAAACTAAAAGTTTTCCGAAATTATTATTTCAAAGAATAGATCCAATGTATAAATGTTTTCAACCGTTAGCCCGCCACTCAAACGTGATCTCTAACGCGGAAGGATTTACGAAATGAAATAAACTTATCCAATTACAGTATAAGATCTCAAAATTTATCAGTAAAAAATACTGATATGATTCCAGATACCATGTGTGAGAATGAAAACACTTATTTGTCAATAGTTTATTTCTACATAAAGATATCAAATTGAACTCTGACAAAAAAGTGTTATATAGGTTTTCATCTCAATTTTATCCCCCGAATCGATTTCCGCATTCAGATTTTGAAAATTATGAATTTTTTTGTAATTTGTTTAAATAATTTGTTATAAACAATTGCAAATGACATAAGAAAAAATATATATATTTTATTTTTCACTTATGCAAAGGATAGTACAGTTTATTTTTTGCTATTCCAGATAGATTTTGCTTGGGACTTGACATGGTCACTTTTTCTCCCCAACATGCAATTGTTTATTCCTACGTTACACTAACAAATTGAATTCTGACAAAAAAGTGTTATATAGGTTTTCGTCTTGATTTCACCTCCAGAATCGATTCCCGCATTTAGATTTTGATAATTATGAATTTTTTTGTAATTTGTTTAAATAATTTGTTATAAACAATTGAAAATAACATAAAAAAAAAATACGTATATTTTATTTTTCACTTATGCAAAAGATAGCACAGTTTGTTTGTCGCTATCTCAACCAGTCTTAGCGTGGGCTTTAATGGGTTAAGGCTCATTAGACAACCCATTTTTCGGAAATTCTGTAACATGTTGGACACAATAGTTTCAAACTGCGGGTCTCGATTATTGCCTAAAAATTTTTCTGTAAAATCTTTAAAGCTCAACCAAGCATTCTTTTCAACGAGAGTCATGGTTTCGATAAATGTATCATCTTACATGAGTTTTCGTATATCAGGCCCAACGAAAATGCCTTCCTTAATTTTTGCATCACTCAATTTCGGAAATGTGGCTTTCAAATGATTGAAACATTTACCTTCTTTCTTCAAGGCTTTCACAAAATGTTTCATTAAACCTAATTTGATGTGAAGTGGTGACAGTAATACTCTCTCTCTATCAACAAGACCTACGTAGGCGACATTATGAGAATCTATTTTCCATTCTGATCTTGTGGGCCATTTTTTTGTTACCCAATGCTTATCTCTTGCATGGCTGTCCCAAAGGCAGAGGAAACACGGAAATTTGGTAATTCCCGACTGCAAGCCAACTATAAGATTTATCATCTTAAAGTCACCACAAACAAGCCAATTGTGAGTCTTGTAATTTATTTTTTCCAGTAGAAATTGAAAACTATTATATGATTCTTTTAGTGCAGTTGAGTGACCTACAGGAAATGCCGCATACTCATTTCCGTTGTGTAGTAACACAGCTTTGAGACTTTGTGTGGAAGAATCAATGAAGAGACGCCAGTTTTCTGGCTTGTACAAATCTTGGATATACAAGTTAAGCAATTCTTCGATGTTATTACAGTACACCATCACATCCTCCATTGTAAAGTACTTTATGAACGCCTCTTCTCGGTTTCTATAAATTGACACTTTTGTTCCAGGTAATAATAGCTTCCTTTCTTGGAGTCTTGAAGCACAGAGTTCAGCTTTATCCTTTGGAAGATTGAGGTCTCGAATAAAATCATCTATCGAACTTTGGTCAAAAAGCTTAGGACTCTCGTCATCAGAACTATCTTCAAAAAAGACATCTTCAGTTGTATCAATATCCATCGGTTCAACTTTTGCCGAACCAACTTCTTTTCCGGGTTTACTTACTTTTCCTACTTTAGCTGGTGTTACACTCACTACCGCAGGGTAGATGATTTTATTTGAATTTTGTTTAATGAAACCCGTTGTATTACATAAGCAGAAGTAACAATCAGTTTCATGGTCCTTGGGTTCACGCCAGATGGTCGGTTCAATAACAGTCATATTGCTGCTATTATCATCCCACTTCAACATAGCAAGTCTGCAAGAATTACAAATTGAAGATGGTACCCATGTCTTATCTAAATTATCGATCGGAACCTTATAACATTTCATATATAGAGTTTTGATTGAATCATTAATCGATCGTCGATAAGAAGTTGTTTTAAACTTCCCACAAACATAACAAAATCTATCAATTTTTCTTGCACAAGGGCTTCTGGAACTCATTTTCTTATAATAAATAACAAAGAGGATAAAAAATGTTCTTATGATAAATATTCTTATAATAAATAAAGTAGAAGAAAATATGATAATAGCATTTACAGGAAATTCAACCGTTAGCCCGCCACTCAAACGTGATCTCTAACACGGAAGGATTAGCATGTCACTAAATCAGTTATCTCAGCTTTCACCTATCTCAGCTTCAGCATACAATCATACATTTCAAGTTACGTAATAACTCTACATCATCTATCTACAGAATTGCATATATCTATATACAGAATGAAAGATTTCACGGTTTTTGATTGCGCTGATCGTATAGGATATCAGATTTTCAATACTTATTTTATTCAAGCAATTTGTGTAAACAAATTTTTGCACAATTGAATATTTTTGCAAGTTGCACCTCATTTCCGTGGTTTTAGGGGTCACTGATTACGAGTTTGATGTCAGATTTGTTAATTTAGATTTATTTAAACAATTTATTTAAACAAATGTTGCAAGATTCAATGTTTTTGCAAGTTGCACATACTTTTGCTGAATTTTGAGGTCGCAGGTTATGAATCTGATATCAGATTTACAAAATGTGTTTTATTTAAGCTACTTGTTTAAGCAAATTCCTGTATAATAGAATATTTTTGCAAGCTGCACCACATTTCAATGGTTTTGGGGGTTACTAGTCACAAGTTTGATGTCAGATTTGTACATTTAAATTTATTTAAACAAATTAATTAAATTTTTAATTTTAATATTTGTCTGTCTGTCACAGGCCGACAAACTTCAGAACCAAAAACTATATATAACGCACCCGAAGAATTTCGATGCACTAAATCCAAATCCCAGCTTAGAATTGCGCCAGCACGTCAGTATTCCGAGATATTCTAGAAGGCTATAATCTGCGTGGCCATAACCCTAAATCCGTTAACCCAAAAACCCCCGACCCCTTAACCTTTAACTGCCCCCTTAACCTTAAATCCGTTAACCCTGTAGCCCTGAAACCTGTGATGTTATAACCCTCGATGCCGTAACGCAAATCCCTTAATGCCTGAGCCCAGTAATTTGCACCACAAGGAATCTAGGGCTATTGTATCGCAAGTTACAGGATTCCAAGGTGAAGAAATTCGGGGTTAAATTGGCAGGTTTTATTTCCGCTCTTATTATAACCTTCTTGGGATAAAATATTTGGGGTTAAGGGGACGGGGATTATTGCATCGAAGGTCACAGGGCTCGGGGGTTAAGGGATTTAGGGTTAAGTGGGCAAGATTTATTACCCCGCAGGTTACAATACTCCAAGATCAGGGATTTGAGTTATAATAGTCGAAATTCATTGCGTTGCCGTATAAACCAATTGATAAGTAGTACATTTCAATTGACGATAAAAGAAGACATAAACTAAAGATTGTTAGTGCTTTCGTACGATAAGAATTGCTTTTTAGATGCCGTTGTCAATTTTGCACGAAAAAAATTATGCGCAATGTTATAAGGTACCGTATATAGCCAAAAAAACTTGATTTTCGCACTTTTAGGTTAGGATATCTCAGAATCCTGACGTACAAGCGCAATTCTGAGCTCGGATTTGGATTCAACGCACTAAAATCCTTCAGGTGTACTACTACTGTGGGCAAAAAGTAAGGTGAATTTTCAATTTAAACTTCGCGGGCTTAACATTTCGGGCTAGTTCTTTTTTTCTTGAGTTGGTAGGACTGCGAATGACATCTGGGACAAATTTCATGTCAATGTCATCATCAGTAATATATTTACGCTTGTGTTTACCAAACGACCAAGAGTGCATGTTTCGATTTTTACAATGTCTGATTTAATTGAGCAAAGAAGTGCCATCAAATTTTGTTTGCGGAATGAAATTTCGGCTGCGGAAACGTTGAGGATGTTGCGGAAGGCCTTTGGTGATTCTACCATGTTGCAGAAAAATGTTTATAAGTGGTACAAAGACTTTAAAGAGGGTCGAGAACGTGTTGATGACTTGGAGCGCTCCGGACGACCATCGACGTCAACAGATGACCAACACGTCAATAAAGTGAAGGAATTAGTGCTCGAAAATCGTCGGTTGACTGTTAGAGACCTTACTGATATGATCGGAATATCAGAAGGATCTGTGAAAACAATTTTGAAAGACCATTTGGGCCTACGAAAAGTCAAATCTCGTTTGGTACCGAAAACGCTCAATTTCTTGCAAAAAAGTCGCCGCGTTGATGTGTGTGAAACAATGCTTTCTGACTATCAGGACAAGCTCAAATGCATGATTACGGGAGATGAGACTTGGATTTATGCTTACGACCCTGAAACAACCGACCAATCAAGCGAATATCGTGCTAAAGGCGAGGCCAGACCGAAAAGAGCACGTCAAAGTCGTTCAAAAATCAAGGTCATGATGACAGTTTTCTTCGATTTTCGTGGTGTGGTGCACTATGAATTCCTTCCACCCGGCCAAACTGTTAATAAGGAATATTATTTGAGCGTTATGCGTTGTTTGCGTGAAGCAATTCGTCTAAAAAGACCAGAATTATGGGCCAACAACTCTTGGTTTTTGCATCACGATAATGCACCATCTCACACTGCACTCCTTCTTCGTGACCATTTCGCCAAAAATTCGACGCATATCGTTCCGCAACCACCGTATTCGCCTGATTTGGCTCCGTGTGACTTCTGGCTATTCCCAAAACTCAAGAGACCACTCCGGGGAACGCGTTTCGAGTCGATTGAGGAGATAAGAGCTGAATCGAAGAAGGCGCTGATGGCTATACCGGAAAGGGACTATTTGGCATGTTTCGAGGATTGGAAAAAACGTTGGCATAAGTGTATTTTATCGGGAGGGGATTACTTCGAAGGGGATGACATTGATGTAGAAGAATAAATAAAGATTTTTCATTTTACAAACAAATTCACCTTACTTTTTGCCCACAGTAGTATGTCTGGTCACTCGTTCTGTAGTGTCACAGTATAAACAAATTCATATGTGTTAAATTTCAAACGACGATATCTACATTACCAAAAGACATAAAAACAAAAATCGGTAGTGCATTTTGTAGGCCAAGAGTTGCTCTTTCAGATGCCGTTGTCAGTTTTGCATGAAAAAATTTATTCACAATGTTATAAGGTACCGAATATAGCCAAAAAAACGTGATTTTCGCACTTTTAGGTTAGGATATCTCAAAATCCTGATGTGCTGGCGCAATTCTGAGCTCGGATTTGGATTCAGCCCATCAAAATCCTTCGAATATATTATGTCTGGTCTCTGGTTCTTAACCTTTGTCAAATTTTGTTGGCCTGTGTAATTCATATTCATATTCTTATGAAATTTCTATAAAAAAATAAAAGTATTATTTGTGGAATTTTTAAATCAATTACAGCCAAATTAAAATTGTCGATAAAAGATTTTTAATAATTATCAATCCATGGTTTCAATATTTTCTTTTCATATAACTCATAAAAATGTATGTTAATTAATACCTTGAAATCAAGATAGATTTTCATCCAATGTATTTATATACAGTGTTTGATACTGTAACGGGGTATGCATTTAATGTGTATGCTACGCCGGGCACGGGTTGCATCAATATTTATGTTGTCCCCTTCAAAGTAATACCCGTCAGATATAATATACTTGTGCCAACGTTTTTTCCAATCCTTGAAGCACTTCTGGTAAGCACTTTCTTGTATAGCCTTTAATTCTTCCAGCGATTTTTTCTTTACCTCCTCAATCGTTCCAAACCTCCGTCCTTTCGTGGGCCATATCCGGTGAATATGGTGCCTGAGGCATGATTGCGGTTTTGTTTTTGGTAAAAAAGTTCGACACAAACAACGACGAGTGAGCAGGTACATTATCCCGATACAAAATCCATGAATTATTTTCCTACAATTCTGGAGGTTTTTTTCTGCGATTATAAATATGCAATTTAATTAAATTAATTTAGTTGTGCAGATAAGTATGAATAAATGTAATAATGTAATACTAACATAATTAATGTGTGTGTTTGTGCGTGTGTGTGTGTGTGTATATTTTTATAAAAACTAAGATGTTATAAAAAATGATGTAATAAATAAATATTCATTAAGGCACATACTTAGTATAAGAAGCCACCGCAAAAATTCTGGATTGAAGGAATAGAGTTACGCGGGCGAAATGAAAGGGAAGGAGAGTGGCACGGGACAAGAAGGAGAGTAGTATCACTTTGGTCGGCTAACATCAGAGAGCTGACAAGACAGAGATCATGAGTTTTTTTGCTGAGGGTATAGCGAAAAGAACAACGTACATCGGGGTCGACGCCCAGTGTCACATAAAAGAAAAAGAAAGGAGATGTAGAGATTCTGGACTGTTGTTCTCCGGATATTGTACACGTCGCTTCCCAAAACGCGCATCGTTCCAAGCTATAGCCAAATTAATTATCGGCTAAGTTCTGCCTTACCCTTTCCCGGTAAAATTGTGGTCTGCAACAGCAATGGAGCAAGGTAGGCGATCTGTCGTCTTTAAACTTTTCTCGCGAACTCGACGTATGAACGGAGCCATCGCTATGAGTCCGTGATTATTCGCGCGTTTTGTTTTACTAATGAAATTCGGGTGTAGGAGTTCGGGATTAGAGCATGGCAGGGAAAACAGCTCGAGGGATAAGGAAATTAGGGTTAAGAGTCCGGGGTTACAGCATCACAGGGGTACAACAGGGGTACACAGGGGTACATACAACAATTGGGGTTAAAAGTTTGAGGTTTCAACGTAGCAGGTTAAACAGCTCGAGGATTGATGAAATTCGGGTGTAGGAGTTCGGGATTAGAGCGTGGCAGGATAACCAGCGGTAGGGTTAAGGAAATTGAGGTTAAGAGTTTGGGGTTAAAGCGTGGCAGGGTAACCAGATCGAGGAATAATGTAATTCGGGTGTAGGAGTTCGGGGTCAGAGCATGGCAGGGTAACCAGCTCGAGGAATAATGTAATTCGGGTGTAGGAGTTTGGGGTTACAGCCTAACAGGGTAACCAGCTCTAGGTTTGATGAAATTGGGGTGTAAGTTTTACGAATTACAGCGTGGCAGAGTAACGAGCTCGAGAATATATGAAATTAAGGTTAAGAGTTCGGGGTTACAGCATCACAAGGCAAACAGCTGGAGGGTTGACGAAATTGGGGTTAAGAGTTCGGCATTACAGCGTGGCAGGGTCACCAGCTCGAGGTTTGATGAAATTGGGGTGTAAGTTTTACGGATTACAGCGTGACAGAGTAACCAGCTCGAGGATAGATGTAATTAGGGTGTAGGAGTTCGTGGTCAGTGCGGGGAAGGGTAACTAGCTCGAGGATTAATGAAATTCGGGTGTAGGAGTTCGGGATTAGAGCATGGCAGGGAAAATAGCTCGAGGAATAAGGAAACTAGGGTTAAGAGTTCGGGGTTACAGCGTCTCAGAGCAACCAGCTGGAGGTTTGACGAAATTGGGGTTAAGAGTTCGGCGTTACAGCGTGGCAGGGTAACCTGCTCTAGGATTGTCGAAATTTGGGTGTAAGAATTACGGCTTACAGCGTGGCAGAGTAACCAGCTCGAGGATTATTGAAATTCGGGTGTAGGAGTTCAGGGTCAGAGCATGGCTGGGTAACCAGCTCGAGGATTATTGAAATTCGGGTGTAGGAGTTCAGGGTCAGAGCATGGCTGGGTAACCAGCTCGAGGATTGATGAAATTCGGGTGTAGGAGTTCGGGGTTAAAGCATGTTAGTGTAACCAGGTCGAGGGTTAAGAAAATTCAGGCTAGGAGTTCGGGGTTAAATCGTGTCAGTGTAACCAGCTCGAGGGTTAAGGAAATTAGGGTGGAGATTTCGGGGTTACACCGTAACAGGGTAACCAGCTCGAGGATTGACAAAATTGCGGTGTAGGAGTTCGGGGTCATGGCATGGCAGGGTAACCAGCTCGAGGATAAATGAAATTCGGATGTTGAAGTCCGGAGTTAAAGCGTGTCTGTGAAACCAGCTCGAGGGATAAGGAAATTGACGTTAAGAGTTTGGGGTTAAAGCGTGACAGAATAAACAACTCGAGGTTTGATGAAATTGGGGTGTAGGAGTTACGGAATACAGTGTAGCAGAGTAACCAGCTCGTGGATTGATGTAATTCTGGTGTAGGGGTCCGTGGTTTGAGCGCGGCAGGGCGAATAACTCGAAGATTGATGTAATTCGGGTGTAGGTATTGGGGCTTAGAGCGTGGCAGGGTAACCAACTCGAGGGTGAAGGAAATTGTGGTTAAAGGTTTGGGGTTAAAGCGAGACAGCGTAACCAGCTCGAGGTTTAAGGAAATTAGGATTTAAAGTTCGGGGTTAGAACGTTACAGGGTAACCAGTTGATGAGTTGATGAACTTGGGGTTAAGAGTTCGGCGTTACAGCGATGCAGGGTAACCAGCTTGAGGATTGACGAAATTGGGGTTAAGAGTTCGGAGTTACTGCGTGGCAGAGTAACCAGTTCTAGGTTTGATGAAATTGGGATGTAGGAGTTAAGGATTAGAGCGTCGCTAGGTAACCAGTTCGAGGATTGATGTAATTCGGGTGTAGTAGTTCGGGATCAGAGCGTGGCAGGGTAACCAGGTCGAGGATTTATGAAATTTGGGTATTGGGTTTCGGGGCTAGAGCGTGTCATGATACCAGCTCGAGGGTTAGGGAAATTAGGGATAAGAGTTCGGGGTTACAGCATGGCAGGGTAACCAGCTCGAGGATTGATGAAATTCGGGTGCAGGAGTCCGGGGTTAAAGCGTGGCAGGGTGACCAGCTCGAGAATTAATGAAGTTCGAGTGCATGAGTTCGGGGTTTGAGCATGGCAGGATAGCAAGCTCGAGGATTTATGAAATTCTGGTGTAGGATTTTGGGGTTAGAGCGTGGCAAGGTAGTCAGCTCGAGGGTTGATGATATTGGGGTGTAGGAGTTACGGGTTATTGCGTGGCAGGGTAACTTGCTCGAAGTTTAAATTATTTGGGTTCGGGGTGGTTAGGGGATTAGGTTAACAAATGAATGAAGGGGTAGCAGCCCCTGGTGACTGTTACTGTATACTTTTGTGTTAGATTTTAAACGGAATTTTATAAACTTCATTTCTTCTCAAAAAATTTTGCAAGAAATTATTTGAAAACATAGCTTTTCTTTTAGGCGACTTAGGGGGTTGCAGCCCTTCTAGACGTAATCCATATATTTAGCTGAAATGTTTTAAAAGAATTTTTTAGAGTTTATTTCGTCGAAAACTGTGCATAAAATACGAAAATTTCGCTATAAAATGGTGTTGAGGTGTAACTTGCGGGGATAGCTTTCACCCTCTAAATAGTTTATTCGGCAGAACAAAAGTATACATGTGTTTGGCTTTTTGGAGCGTCATAGAACATCAAATAACCAGCATAACCTGCGATTAACAACTCCTTATGTTGTATTAATAACATTAAGGGGAAGTTCACCCTCGAAATAATGTTTTTTCGGCTTTCCATAATTAGACGCACCACAGCATTCTTGCCGGATGCTGTCTGGCAATAGATCTCCATGTCTTTTACTTTTATTTTCAGTTTTGTATGTCAGCTCATCAAAATTTATCACAGGCAGCTTGTGAGACTATTCCTCTACATCCATTTCACACTAAGCTCCGAATTGCATCTGATAAGCGATGCTATAAAAGAGTGTATTTATAAGTTTTTTACGCATTCACTACTAAACACTCGACAATGATCGTCCACGACAGATAAAAGCAAAGGAAGACTGGTAGAGGTTTAGTGAATAACTTAATAAATAATCCTTTGATGCTCACATACCAGGTTATCAATATTGCGGACCTGGAACAAAACTATACAAGCGATTAGCTGGAGAAGACCCTGGCATTAATCCTCTAGACACCGCATGTAAAGATCACGACATTGTTTACTCGAAAAATAAGGATATTTAAACACGAAACATTGCATACAAAGTATTGGTTAAATAGTTCTGACGCTAACGTGAGTGAAAGCGCATATCCTGTTACAAACATCATGGAAGCCAAATCAATGTTCAGATTGGGACTTGGCAGGAGGCGTTCTAAGAAAAGGAAGACTTCATCAAAAAGAAGTTCTAGAAAAAGAGACTTTATTATAATTGGTATATCACGAATTATTTTTTTGCTGTTCAAAGTGTGTGTGTGCCCGTGTGTGTGTGTGTGTGTTCGCTGAAATAAAAAGAGATATTATTATTAATAATCATTTATTACATAAAAAATACAAAAATATAAAAAGTATAAAAAATACAAAAATATAAAAAGTATAAAAAATACAAAAATATAAAAAAGAACTTATACATATAAATTTATAAAAAATAACATTACAAACAAAAAAAACTAACGCTTAGTTATCGTTGTCGTTATCGTTATCGTCATCGTCGTCGTCGTCGTCGTCATCGTGATGGCAGGGTTCGGTTTGTACACATAACAATTTTACACGATTTGATTAAACACAAACTATTTGACTTTATTTATTAAACACGAAAATTATTTATTGAACACGATAAATAAAATATAAATTAAAAAAAAAGTTAAATATTTTCCTACACGTAACTATTCGACACAAAATGAAATTGAAAATGTATTGATTTGAAATATTATACATATAGAAATCATACATAATCAAAGTTTATTTGATTACAAAAGTGTTGAATTTTGAACACGTTTATTTGTACATAATCAATTTAATATTCTACACGAATGAAATTTCGAATATTTTACATAACTCATTTTTCTACACATACTTTTTCAAATACATACATTGTAAAAGATTCTACACGTCACATTTGGTTATTATCATATCAGATGAAAAACATGAACATTGTACACGTTTATGAATATTCACAAAATGTGTCAACTTTTATTAGACATAGCCTGTTATTAATTCTACTTAACGAATGTTTTTAAAAATCTAGATAAATTCATTCTACACAATGAAAAATAAAATTTTATTTCGCAACAGTTATGTTTAAAGTTTCGACATGTACTGATTTGATTACCAGTAATAATATTCTACACGGTTGATTTATACACCAGAATAAATCAGTTTTATTCTACACGAACAGTTTTTTATTTTACACGATGACTTTTTATTCTACACGATCAATTTTTATTCTACATAGTTGATTTTGTGTGAAATGATAGCATACTTATATTATACACAAATGTTTTGTTATTCTACACGGTTAGTCCCACTCTTTCTCTTTATTGCAAAAAATCGAACGAATACTGTATTTCTCCAGGATATTATGTACCTCTTTGTATGTTGTTTTATTCAAGTTTGTTTCCAGTGTCCTTTTAAGATTAAAAACCCCGTTTCATTTATTTCGAATAAACGTCAAGTATCGTTACAACAATTCACATTTTAAATATACTCGTCGGGCGAGTCATATTGCACTGACGTAGCGGGCATGATAAAAATGTTCACGCTTACAATTTGACAGATAGTATTTTTGATAGCTGCAGTGAATAGAGTAATGCAAATAAATATTGTTTTTGACAGCGAAAGCACCGAGGAACAATCCATGCTTTGCGCCTGTCGGAAGCACAAGTCCAAGAGTCAGTTCATCCAAGGACAGGCATCCGCCCACGAACATTACCTACCTTTATAAATTATATATATTATTGCAGTCCCGGGGTTGGTTTTACTTATATAAACAATCAAAATCGTTCATTATAAAACTTAAATTATAAAAAATAAAATGATTCTCAACAAGAATTTGTTATAGTCCTATTGATATTTACAATTTCCAATTTATATCAGAATTTGTACTATTGTTTTCGTCATACATTGATATAACAATAATATCTTGTTATTATAAAAAAAAGTCATATTCTATTTCAATTTGACGTATATACATATTTTAAATTGAATGTATTATATATATTATAAATTTATTTTTTTTACTAATAATTATCTAGCTTCGGAGACAGAAGGTAAGTATATAACTCTCCTTCAACGTTTAATCATAAATATTGGCCATACAATTTATTTGCTTTGATTATTATGTTGTTTAATTTCATTAAAATATGTACCTAGTTAGCAGATGATTTTTCATAGTTGCCATATTTACATAAACTCGTAACTTCCCATTAGAAGTCTCTCGGGATAAAATCGCGGTGTGAACAACACAGGATAGGTTAAATAAAAGAATACTGAGAAATAGAGGTTTAAGGTTAATGTAGTAGTATACTCTTGTGTAAAGATGATGGTCAGATGGCTATTGTCGAGTAGATGCGAGTTCTCATTAACTACAGAAGAGCGAACATCAACAGAGTTGATTCCTGCTTGTCTGTTAATAAACAGATTATCTGCAGGAAACTATCAGTATTGCCAAACCAACAGCGTTCCAAAGCTGCCTGAAATTTCCAAATTCAAACTGCATTTGGCAAACTGCAAGAAATTTTAAAATTCTAGAAACATTTCTGCAAATATATTGATCTAAAATAACGGAGGAGTTAGAAAAATAACAAAAACAAGTATTATGTTTGTTATAAATGCACGTGACGTTTTTTATCTATTTATATAATATAAACAGTTTTTTTAATTAATACAGTTCCTGTGTATTTTATAAATTTATCTGGCCACCCGATTATAACGTTTAATGTTTATTGTTTATTGAAAGTCAAATATTGTTAAAAGCTTTCATTGTCGATTCGCTTGTCCCAGAAAAATTGCGTACGAAAAAATCATTCATATTTTTTTGATTTCGATAAATCTCTGCGAAAAAGAAATTGTAAGTACTACTCATATGGAGTACTTTCAGGTAATACTTGTAGATAACAATTAAGCTTCATGCAAAAGAATCACAAAAAAGAACTAGGGTATAACTAAAGTGATAAAGTTTATGTGCTATATAAATTATTTTTTCTGCTGTTTTTCTAGGAAGTAACAAGTGCCTACGTAAATGAGAACATTCGACAAATCGCCGAACAAGACCAGACAGTGACAACTTACCTGTGATCTTCACCAATACAAATAAACAGTAAATAAACGTTTATCGTCAGATCTAGAGAGAACAGTATATAATATAATACATTTTCTTAGTCATACGATTTACCTTTTGTTAGCGTCGCCATGTTTTTAAATATTTTTTTATTTTCTCTACACGACATACTTACTGACGGTTGTATTAAGCGAAAGAAACCATTACGTCTTTTACGTTTTATTCCAAGAGATCATAAGCCATACCAGTCCCAACAGTTATATATTTGTATATATGCTTGTAATGTATATAATAGAATGAAGGTAGTATATATAAATAAATGTGTATGTATATCGTAAATGTTGATTGTTAGTAATGCGTTTGTGCGATTCTGATTGACCGTGAGCTAAACTGTCAAAAATATTTAAATATTTCACAACATTATAATTTAGATATTTATAAACCACACAACAAAGATTAAAATATCAACAAAAGAAAAATCATTATATATTTTTTTGTTTTTTATTAACGTGGATTTATATAAAAAAATATATAATCTGGTTTTTCAATCGTCTGAATCATCTGAATTTACTGGATTCAAGATATATTCTTCTCTGCCCATCATGTGTTCAGGAAGGTAACTTTCAAGCGGTTGCTTGCACATAGGACATAGTCTCCTTCTTATTTTTAGAAGGCAGATCGTACAAAATCTGTGCCCGCATGGCCGACATTTTTGTATTCTTTTTCCTTTTACATAGCAGACTCCGCATTCTATAATTATTAAAAGAGATGGCATTGCATATGACATATTTACACTTTAGTACTTAAATAATTAGCAAAATACAGAACTTTACGTTATATGCTCAATTGTGTTTTCTCTAAACCATATGAAAAGCCTAAAAAATATAAATAAATCCATTTACTGATACTATATTTGCTGAAATGCCATGCGTGTGTATTTGATGGATTTGGAGAGAGGCGTAAGCGCTTATTGTTGTATGCGCGAGTGCCCTGCGCGGCACGCTAACTTAGCACTTAGATCCGTCCGAGTACGGATACTTTGATAAACTTTTCATGCCTCGCCATCCAACAATATTACAAACAATAAATATATACAATGTATCAAATAGAATCACAAAAACGTGATCTCGTTAAAAATAAAACGACCGAGGTGAAAGACTTCTTGTTAAAATAGTGGAAGACGATACCAAGGAAAGTAAAATATCTAGAGAAGAAGATTCAGATTGGCCTTAAAAGAAACCAAAAGAGTACTAGTTGTCACAAGGATGAAATTGTAAAGTACATAGATGAAAGATTTAAAAAAACTAATTTGTAGTTTATATAAAGAAATAGACATGGCCGTCAATAAAATATATCTATATCGAATGAGTCGAATCTTACGAAAGTAAATGTTTCGTATACTGATAATAGTATACCAAGAGATTACAAACTATCTAATAAACCGTTATTCGAGCACCGTACAAAAAACAAATCATGAAAAGAACGTAGAAACAATTGAAAAAGAAATGTACAATGCGTGCGATATTTTAATAAATCAGTTAGTCGAAGGTAAAAAATTATTAATATAAATAAAATAATACAAGAGAACGAAAGAGATGAGAAATGAACACTACTGCCCTGGAGGCGTGAAACAAAAAATCAAGACATGATATGAATAATATACGTCATTCAGTTGGTGGACCAATTTCGAAGAATTAATCAGAAAATATAATAATATACCTGATGCATCTGAATTAATAGAAGACGAGAAAAGAGACGTGTTTTATTTAAAGCAAACTGATTACAAATCGTGACGGAAATATTTTGAATAAGACATAATCAACTTGTAATATAGATAAGACAAGCTGAAGTAGAGAGAGATGGATCTTCACAGTGTGCTAGAAGTGAAGCGATGCTAATGATATGTGATTAAGACGAAAAATGATCGCTGCTACGAGTGCCACGACACGGGACACACGGCACCTAACTGCAAGAGGTCAGATGGCCAGCTTAAGTATTACAGTAGTATAACGCTGACCACCTCGCTTTTACATGCTGGTTCAATTTGCCTTCAAGAATGGAAACGCGGAATTAGGACAAGAGTGAGGATGACGCAACTCATGGTAGAGTGAACGAAATAATTACTACAACCAAGGCAGTAAAAATATCTATCTGGGAGCAAAGAGAGGCAAACGAAATTATTTTCGATGAAATAATTCATATTCGTTTTAATTATATATGAGATGTAATCATACGAAAACTATAAATGTCAGTTCTTATTTTACTACAATTCTAAACACCAAATTCAATAATCATTAAGTTATGTGAAAGATTACCGACCGAAATTATGATTGACTAAGTAGGAACGCGCTCGCATACTTTGACGATCACAAGATGGACGGCAATAGTCACCTCATGAATATTGATGCCAGGAACACGGTCGTGCTCACACGTGCTTCTATATTCACTAGCATTTGACCCATCACATAGATCAAAAACTCCTATCATAACACAATTCAATGTACGAGTTCAAAGTCTTATAATTTATGTGATTAATTGTCGACCGAAATTATGATTGACTAAGTAGGAACGCGGTCGCGCTCGCATACTTTGACGATCACAAGATGGACGGCAATAGTCACCTCATGAATATCGATGCCAGGAACACGGTCGTGCTCACACGTGCTTCTATATTCACTAGCATTTGACCCATCACATAGATCAAAAACTCCTATCATAACAATTCAATGTACGAGTTCAAAGTCTTATAATTTACGTGATTAATTGTCGACCGAAATTATGATTGACTAAGTAGGAACGCGGTCGCGCTCGCATACTTTGACGATCACAAGATGGACGGCAATAGTCACCTCATGAATATCGATGCCAGGAACACGGTCGTGCTCACACGTGCTTCTATATTCACTAGCATTTGACCCATCACATAGATCAGAAACTCCTTTGATTCTAATAAAGTAAATACGTTTATCCAAAACACAGGATAAATAGAAGAATTAATCAAACGGATTAAAGGGTAAAAGTTATAGTACCTACTTTCCTCGGTTTTAGAGTGGCATAGTTTCAAATGACGTGAGTTACAATATCACTGAGACAAAAATAGCTAATAATGTTAAAAGCCAAAATTTGTCATTAATTCATCATCACAAACAAATAAACCAAAGACAAATAAACTGGAATTCCAAAGTAAGAAACGAGATGGGAAAGTGATTAAGATCAGAAATGATGGAAGATAATCATGATTTCGTCCTTGTAGATAAAAATGGAGTCAACCCTGAATCATATAATAGCTTAGATCTGAAAATTAAATTCATTATACTTGTAATTTTTTAATAAGATTACGAGGTGAAATTTTCACAACATAAATAAAAGATCACGTGATGATAATATATTTTGAAAAACAAATAACACTGTTAATCCTATTAAAATGAATACATGCTTAACTCTGATCACTATCCTATCAATGTAGAGATTGACAGAAATAAAATTAATAAGATTACTAATTTTAAACACATTAATTATAATAAACTGTAAAATTCTTGGTTGTAAAATGAATTGGAATATTGTTCCATAATATTGAATCATTAACGTATGAACCTGAAATAGCATCCTGCGATATTTAACACGATCAAAGATGTTATCAGTAATGTAGTTACCGATATTATGCAGAGCAAAAAAACAAATAGATAGAGCAAAGCATAGATGACTAATGACATCATAATTTCTCGTAAACCTAACCCAACCCAAAGAACAATTATATAAAAAATCGTGTAGTACGGCAACTAATAAGAGATTCGAAGAAGAATACAAGAAACATAAGAAAGTTTTCAATAAAGTAATCAAGGATACCCAAATAAAAATAGAAATAAATAGTAGTGAAAAGAACAGTAAAATGTATGGAAATATATTAATGATAAATTGATAAATTAATTAGAAAAATTAGTATTTTTAATAAGTTCTTAGGCGAAGTGTCCATCAAGTTAGTAGTTCTATCCAGATGGATGTAAATTATCTTGTAATTGTATAGCTTGTAACTATCATCTGGCAATGAATTTAATTTAATCTTAAAATGTATTATTAGCTCGAGCTTATTCAATAACTTAAGTGTACAATTGTGTTTTCTAATTATGCTTTGATTAAGTCATACCAAAATCTATATGTTAATAAAATTTAAAAGATATACATTACAATTTCATACCGTAAAGTTCTGTAAATAGACATATCCATAGAAAATTTATTTTATATATATATATATTTATATATATTTATATATATATATATATTGCAACGATTACCGAAAATCGTAGACTCGCGCGAGGTTAGCAAGCGGCTAAGCGAGGTGAGCCGCGTTCGGTTCGCGAGAGAGAGAGAGCGCGTAAGGGGCAATGACCGGGAGGGGAGGCTCCGAGCGCTAGTATCACTGTGCCACTCAGTCAGTTCGTGCGCCTAACCTGTTTCCGAGCCGTTCGAGTTTTGTTTTGTTTGCTATTGACATTGCATTTTGCGTGGGTGAGTGCTAGCAGCAGCAGCAGCAGCAGTAGCAGCAGCAACAACTGCAGTAGCAGCGGCAACAACAGTAATAGCAGCAGTATCAGTAGCAGCAACAACAACAGCAGCAACAGAATTCGAGGTGGTACAGCAAGCAGCGGAGCAGTTTAATAACAACGTGTTATTCGGATACGGTTGGCCACCGTATCCACGCCGTCGTTGCGGTAGGTGCACCTTAATTCCCGTAATTAATCATTGTGTTAATTTTGGCGTGCGAATCCGCGCAGCGAGCGCGAAGAATTTGTTTTGCGTGCGAGCAGGTAGTTCGCGGCAATCGCGGTTTTTTCTCTCTCTCTCAAATAGCGTGTCTTGTCATTCACGCGTGCGTGCGTCAGACTCTCGGCTGATTCCCCGTGTAATTTAATTAGCTAAATAAAGAGCATCTTAATCGTTATATTCTAGTTAAACAGTCGTTATTTTGTCATTCCTTTGTCCGGAGGTCGCGCCAGTGTTTATTTTCAGGAGATTCGAATTCGCCGGTTGCGAAGCACGAATCGCGCAAGTATCGATAGACGCGAGTCGATAACCTAGGTTCCGGTGGCGGCCGCACGAGCGCTACGCGTACGAGCGACAGCGCCGCCAAGTGGCGAGTTGGGGGAACCCAGCTCGGAGAAGTTGAAGAATCTGCGCAGGCGCACTTCGGGGCAAGGTAGGTTACTGTGCTTTAAGCACATAGATAACAAGGCGTCGTTTAGTCGCATCTAAAGGTATATTTGCGTGATTTTAGACTAAACGGCAGCCTGTTACAATATATAGTAGAATAAACATATATATATGTAGAATAAAGTATAGTAGAATAAATACACATACACATATATGTTTATTCTTCTAGTTACATATTTTATTTTGAGTTGTACTTACAATTCTTCATTGTGTACAAGTTTCTTGTTGTCTTTCGCGTTTCCGAGTTTGAGTGTGAGTGTACTTATTTGTGTAAGTATGTGAAAGTGTCGTATCTGTGTTGTCTTGTGTATTTATTTATGCGCATTTCTGTACTATCTCTTTCCTTTCTTCCCAGTTCTTTTGCCCTTCGCCTCTCTTTTCATTGCTTACTAAATCTTCCTTTCTCCTTTTGCCCTCTCATTATTATTGTCTTTTTATTTTCCACTTGTACTTCTAACTTTAGTACGCTTATTTCATTCAATCTTCCTTATATTCTCAGCATTTCTCCTCTTATTTTTCTCTCTTCATACGTTACCCATTCATCCTTATAGCTATTCCTCTCACGTAGTAGCTCCTTTCCCTTTCTCATATTTGCTTTATGTTCCTTTTGTTTTCAAATTGCACTTAAAATTCTGTATTAATTTTCTTTTCTTTTTTTTTCTTCTTTCCTCACTCGTCATACTGACACTCTTCAATTTCTTCTCTTATCTCTCTTCTGTCTCTCTCCATTATTTCCCTCTTTACCTTGCATTATAATTCTTCGATTTCCATTTTTCGTTTGTTGCTTTCACCTTGTTGTATATACTTTCACTTCCTTGTTCTGATTATCCTACCGGTCGGTCTTTTCAAATTTTACTTTGTTTTCTATTCTATCTTGTTTTTCCTGCACTGCCCTTTATCGTTTCTTCTCCGAACCAACTTCTTGCCTTAGGGTATCTTGTCACTCTTATTCTTCTTTTTCTGTCCTTCTTCGCAGCCTACTTTTTTTCTTTTCTTTTAGTCTTCTTGATATGCCCCTATGTCTTTTTTAATTAGTTTCTTCTTCTTCTGTCTTGACATCGTTGTGCCGTTGTTTTATTGCTTTCACTTTTAATTTTAGCTCTCTTGCTTTTCTTCTTGCTAGATTGTGTTTTTCTTTAATGATTTCCTCTTTTTGCTCTTACGACTTGCATTTGATTATTTATATCTTCTTATTTTCCTTACACTCTCTTTCATTTTTCCTCTCTTTTTATTCATTTCTTTCTTCTGTTCTTCTTGCATATACTATCTCGCCTCTTATCCTTAGTTTTTCTTTCAGCCACTCTTCTACATCTTGTTTCCTCTTCCAGATCAGATCTTCCTTTATATCCGTAATAACGATGTTCAGTTTTGTGTTTTTTCTTTATAATTTTTCAAGCGTCTATTCCATGTGTTGATTTTTTCCTTGTGCTTTCTCGTTTTCTATCTCGCCTCTTATTTAAATATAAACTTCTTAAGACTTCCTGACAGCCGTGCGATCAACCAAAACTTTCATTATTATTATTTTATATTCAATGAAAACTGCTTATAGATATACGAGTACTTTAAGCTAAGTAGATCACTGTTAACACTTGATATAACCTTACAAATAAATGACTTTATCTTTTTGTGGTTAATGAAGCTGAATGAAACGAAAAAGAAGCTAAATGAAATTCTGTATTCATAGGTGTACCTTCTATTTGAAACTTCAAATGTCAAAAGTTCTATGGATATGCCTATATTCTACTCTTATTTTAAATATGACATATGCATGCCTAGTAATATAATTTTTACAACGCTGATCTATACATGTATAGTTAAATTAAATTTTTCATTTCAAGAAATTCATTTAATTTAACATTTACATGTATAAATGTTGTTGTAATGATATTACTACCTGACTTTCCGCCCTTTCCTCTACGACGCCTCTTCCTTGGTCTTTCTGCATCAACTCCATCTGTATATATAAAAAATAAAATTGGCACTCAATATTAATTATTACAAGAATATGAAAATATGTAATTCGCAGCTTTTTTCAAAGAGATATAGTATTAGAGTATTGTAATAATTATAAATTTCATTGAAATTAAAAAAATATTATGAAAAAAATTATTATGTGATAAAGCTATGATTATAGTGTATATTAGTAACGTACATTTTTACGATTTAAAATAAAATCTTTTTCAATATTCTGTAACGGTCCGCTAAATAATCAAATTATTTTAGTAGCCCGTTAGAGATTTTAATTCAACTGGTCGGTGCGGGGCTTACCGCCGCCCCGGTCAGCTGGCCGCTCGCTGGCGTTCCGCCGAATACGGGCGGGCACGCGCTGCCCTGAAAAGGGATCGCGAAAGCACGGCTAATGCACGAGAGCGTGCGTGAGTCTCAATCACGGGCGTAGGAAGGGACAGAGGTGCCTCCCTGGGTACACTCAACACAACGTCAACACATGAACGGGTTAAACCAGGCTTTATTTACGTGAACTTTCTATACAAATTCGCACGCCGAGATTTCGCTTCGCGTATTAATCCGGAGGGAGAGAGAGGCGCTCGCTCGCGTAACTAAACGCACGCAAATTCGGCACTTATTAACAGAGAGGAACTCACCGCGAAGTAGCTGCTGCAGCCAGACTACTTCTTATTCGTCACTCGCGTCGTCGCCCTTGCTCGGGCGGGCAAAGTCTGCCCCTGGTGATTGCCCGCTTTAGACGACTGTCCACAGCCTGCGACGACCTTTGGGGATCGGCCTTCTTTTCTCGCGCACTCGCACTTTTCTTCTACACTCGGACACTTTCCTTCTTTTCTCTTCACACCTTTTTCTTTTTGGTTCGCGGGAGCACGTGGCGGTCAATCTCGCTTGCCGGTCTTAGTCGAAGTGTCGTCAAATCGTTTTTTTTCCCCCCACTCTCCCGCTACGGCACGCGCCTGCTCTAGTCTCGCTATCTCTCTCTCTTTCGCTCCTCGCTCGCTTGTCCCCTTGGTCGCGCTCGGACTCGTGCGCGACCGATCCTCCGCGAAAACGGCCCCGGCCGTTATAATTCACAACATCGTTTTACATATTGTTGAGATATTATTCTTTCATAATTTTAAATAATAAAAAACATTGATACTATACATTACTATCGTTTCGATAGTACAAGGTTTATCTTTGTGAAAATGTCAGTGTGTAGATAAATATGGAAAATAAACAAAAATATATAAGAATAATTTATACCGTTTAGTATACGTGCAGGTTGAGGTCTTCTGTCCACTAGTATATCATCATCGAAAGCCTATATAGATATATAGTTTTATAAAAGTTAATGTGTATCATATGAATTGAAGAGGCATATACTAATATAATCAACATGCATATTATTATAAATTAAGTGAGAAAATGTGATACAAAAACTCATAGAATTCGGCAGCGAGAATTGTTGCGCTGAATAAGCTAGATAAAGTATGTTTTGGCGTTGGTGTATACTGTAATCAAACTTGAACAAGTCATTACGTGTATATAGCGCTTTTTATGTTGACAAAGGCTGTGATTTCTCCATCATCCGTAGTGTTTCAATGGTTTTTATGTTGTAGAACATGTGTAAAGCTTGTTTTCATAAAAAACATGTGATATTTATATTAATAAGATTATATGTAAATATTTATTTATGTCCTTTATATATGTGTTGCTTAAATGGCTAACTCACATCTGATTCAATTCACTTACTTGATGATGATTTAAATCGTTAATAGGGAGACGTATCGGTTCATCTACGTGTTCAGGTGCCTCATTCAGCCCCTGCCTCACGTTAACATCAGCTATTAGCTGTAATTAAAATATTTAAATTTATTTCGTAATAATACAATTCACGATTTGAATTATATTTAACATAAATTTATCGAATCGTGTAATTTAATAATTTAGTTACTTGATCGTCATTTACATCTTCAACAGGAAGGAGTTCCGGTTCGTCTATTTGACCTTGTCCGAGTGCCTCATTCAGCCCCTGTCCAACGTTAACATCAGCTATTGGCTGTAATTAAAATATTTAAATTTATTTCGTAATAATAAGATTCTTGAACAAAACTATATTTATGATGGATTTCAGACAGTGTGTGTGTATGTGGTATTTTCCTCGCACGACCAAGCGTGACTTGAGTCAGCCTTCACTCAATCATGATAACCTTACAAATTCACTCACTTCCCTTATTTGAGTTGGGCAAATACGCTCTCTCGCGCCATGTAAAGTCTAGTAATATAAGTATTTTATTTGTCATTTGTTGGCGTTGTTTAATAGATTCCTCCTTTTTGTAATTGCGAACCGCGATTTTCCTTATTATAACTCTCCTAGCTATAGCGAGTTGTTTTCTCCGTGGAAGTCAATGCCATCTTTCTTGATCGGAGCTGAACCCTTATAATATATCAACAGAAGATGGTCCTGACGCGCAGTGGCCAAACCCTTTTGCAGATTTATCAAATAATGTTATTTAATAAGTAACTTACCAGATCATGATTTTCATTAACAGCACGAACAAGATGTGGTCTTCCTCTCCGACGTGGAATATGTGCCATTGGTTCAGGGTTTTCTATTGCTCCATCAGCTTGCTGTAATTTATATTTTTATCCAATCGTATAGTAATTTTCATCCAATGGTATAGTAATTTTCATCCAATCGTATAATATACATAGTATTACTTCAACTGCACCCAACATTAGTATATTTACATTTTCATTCATGATTGCAGCCCGGTTTCTAGGACGAGGTGCTGCGATCCGTCTTCCGCGTCGTACTCGTTCCCTCGGTGGTACTTCCGGTACAGGACCTGGCATCAGATTATGATCTCTCCCGAGATTGTTTCTTCGCCTCCTTCGACGTATATAGGCATTTTCAAATTCACCACCTACAGTGAAATTAAAATGAGATTCACATAAGAATGCTCAAATTATTTTGTTAGAAATGTATATTTTATCAAGGGAAATAGTACTGTACCTGCACCAGGGTTGTGCTGAAGGATACGTATTAAATCTGGTACGTCATCCATATCTACCAGGCTAATGATATTATTAATCGTATTACGTTCCTGGTTCTGCATAATGACTAATAATTTATTCAATTAAAAGATTTTACATTTACAATCACGGTCTGTATGTATTAACCGTTATAAGTAGTCCTACTTTCTATCATATGCCCTATTAGTTCTAACTTTGAATTTAGCTTACTTCTAGCAAAGTGTGGTCTTCTAGTCGCAGCTACTGTCAATAAAAATTCCTGAACATCATATCTATAAAAGGAATTATAACCAACCTCATGAAAAGCATATTTGTTACAACAGACTTAACTGTTTATTTCGTACGTGAAGATATTGTTCAGTTTAATTACTTATTTTATCTTAAATTACTATTTGAAGCGATATAACAATATTATATACATAATTTAGTGTGTGTGTGTAAAAGTATTGTAAAAAAAACCTATAATCTATAATAAACTTCTATATTCAACCCTCATCGGTCACCGTGGGTAAATTTCACCCAAACAAAATTATTAACTCCTCAGAAAATACCTTAGTGTTTGAAAATACCCTTAAGGCGCCATCTACTGTTAGTCTGAGGTACCCTCTATACCTTTATACAGTTAGCGTGGCTTAGGACTCTTCTCTGTGCGTCTGGCATTTGTCCAGAGTTAACCCTCAAAAATCGTTGGGTGAAATTCACCCAGTGTAACTACATTTTTCGTGCATTCAATCTTTAAAATAATTATACTTTTTAAAAGAATCAATATTATATTATTTTTTAATGAAATTATTATGTTTTAGGAGTAGATTCCTATTGGTTTTTTTGCTTTATATGAATTGTGTAAAAAGATATAAATTTTTTAATTAGAAAAATGACTTTTTTGTTATGTTAAATAAAAACAATTTTTTAATGTATAAAAAATTAATTTTGATTAATGATACTCATAAAACATCTTTTATAATCCTTAAAAAACGCATACAAATTATTTTTAGATAAAAAAAACTCATTAGCGAAGCAAAATGTTACTTTTTCGACGGTGAATCTCACCCAGTGTGACCGTTATGCGATTCTACTGAAGTGTGACCGACGAGGGTTAAAAGGAAAAACGTCAAGGAGATGTCGAATATACATTTTGTAAGGTTAATGTATTATTAATTGTCAATAAAATATGAATCAGTATTGATTAATAATTTGTACATAAATTTATCTGACCTCCCCAATTCAAGATTCTGTTCAGCACGGCGAATAGCAAAATCAGACTGAATTAATTCCAGTGGTCTTTTTGGTTTGACATTCAATCCTCTCATCGCATTTCTTATATCCTTTCCAACACTTGCTGTATACGCTTTAAGTTTTTCTATAAATGTATTTATCTAATTAGTTAATTGCTATAAAATTTATTGACCTTTTAGTAATGCAATTGTAATTGTAGCTTAAATAATCGATACCAAAGAAATTTTTTCAAAGAAAGGTATTTGGCATATCACACATGTTATAGCTAAGAATTTACTTATAATATATCAAAGTTATATGAACATTTTTTATACTATCATTGTACTGTAACGAGCATAATCGAATTTGCTGATGGATGAAGATCGTCGCACAATAAAGCAGTATCGACTGACGCACATATTAATAATAGTGATGACGATTACCTCACCCGCACGAGCATACACATTATTACCAGTTACAGGACTAGAAAAGCAATCATTAGATATATTATATTTCAGTTATTGTTCTACCAATAAACTTACTGATCATTTTCCAAATATTAGGATGTTTTCCGAATATTTTTTGAGCGTGCATGTTTATATTTTCGGAAATATTATTTGTTTTTATTGGTTGATTGTAAACAGATATTACATTTGCTAATGGTACCCAGGTAGTCCTAGAAATAATTTACAAATTAATGCGTTGACAACTGATTTTGAGATTCTATTGGAATGTTGCATGTTACAGTACTTTAGTGATTCACTTAAAAATCACAGATGGTTTTCGTAATATTATTACTCGACTAATCACAGAATTTAAGGCAGCGATTAGAGAGATAAAAAAGAGTCAAAGTGTATACCATTACCGCAAATACGTTCCGAAAGATTGTAATTTTTCGCCTTGAATAGATCTTGGATTAACGGCTTGGTCAATTAAAGATACTATATGCCTGTATCCTTCGTCTATTTTATCTGACGGTAGGTGTATCAGAGCATATGCATTTTCCAAGATATAGTCGTACTGAACGTTTATATCAAAGTTATCCCATTTCTTTGCAAGATTCTAAAATATTGATAAAGTAATAGTTATAAAAATACTACGAGATATTTAACGTGTGAAATAAATGTCATTGATCAACTACAGTTCTTTTTATGACAAAAATTAACTACGATGTCTTATTTTAAGATATATATAAGTCATATGTATGTTTAGAGTCACGATTGAAAAATCAATTTTAAGCAGTCCACGACCGTATATAAATAGTGTTCCGAAATCGAAGACTATACGAGCTTATGATAGTGCATTAGCTTATGGAATAATTTGGCAGCTATTCCTATACATTTTTTTCGTATACTTACTTGCTTGTAATGGAATGAACAGCCTGTGATAGTCACATTTGGAAAGTGTGATATAAGACTATTGAGTTGACTTCGTTCGAAATCACAGATAACGGAACGGATATTATCTCTTAATTCTGGAATTATGTCAAATATTTTTCCCCACATTGCATCGTACATTCTTTCTGTTCTCGATGAACATAAACAAAATATAGATGCAAAACCCTATAAAAGTTATGGTAGTTTCATAAAATGAAAAAAAGTAAAAAACTCAGCTTTATAAAAAGTTAAGCGTTTTTACTTATATATAAAGAAATTGAACTTAACCCACTTAACAAGGAGAAACCTGAATGCATCATAAACGAAAAACATATACCATTGACGTGAAAAATATGATTTATTTCTAGAACTATATCAGTAACTATAATAAAAAAAAAGTTTTATCTAGTTCTAAAATGAATTGTAACGACAATAGATAATATTCAACATATAGCTTCAATTATCAAATAAAAAACCTCATTTGATACGACTGATAAATATATTCAATTATAATTCTTCAAACAGAAAAATTACAGATTAAAAAATTTCGATGAAACAAAAATCTATATTTATTTTTCTAAATCGTACGTGTTGAGATGCCATGCGTATGTGCTTGCGATCTCTTCTGTGAAGATGGACGTAAACTTACGTGAATGCTCAACACGACATTACTCTAATAGAGCTTTGTTTCGGTCCTGGACGGATCGATCTAATGAATATTTTGTTTTCTCTAACCTGTGCCTTATTTCTGTACCAAGCATCTGTGTCCAACAGTGTGATGATAGGTAACTATTATAAAAACTAATTCAAGAGATAATAGAAAAATAAATTCGATTAAAATCCTGTCAACAACAAGGTTAAACCTTGAATATATGTATCTATTGATAGTTCAGGTCTTGACGATTTGTTTGGGAATTGATGTTCATATAAATGCAAATAAGAAAAGAATTTCAAATTAATAATGCAGATTACATATCCATCAGTAGAAATTCATAACCTGAAAAGATAAACACTTCAGAGAAAATAAATTACTATACGGTTGTCAATATATCTAGCTTGCAATGAGCATTATGGATATACGAATGTATCTTTGAATTATAAAAATATCAGTAAAAATAACAGAAATGATAATATTAACGTATCAGTGGAACTGCCGATGAATATGTTCAACCATATACAAAATTAATAAATGATAGATAAACTGAAGAGTGTGATCTGAAATAATAGTGATTTGAAATTAATATATTTTCAAAAACCACCTATATAACAAAGACTATGGAACGGCTACGATAATAATAAAATAAAAACTTGCTGATCAACAATATTATTTGAATTTTAACTACTTTTTCACCTTCCATAGTTTTCAAAACAATTTTTGAAAAAAAACTCGACGGATATTATTTGAAGTCTACAAATATCGGCCTTGCATTCTTGAAGCCACCAAAATTACACTAACATACTTAACTAAACTGATTAAAAGATATGACCGCGACGGGAAAATTTGTCGCGATTTGTTTGATAGCAAAGTAAAAGCATGCTCATTCGAAATGAACAAAAAGAGACAGTCAGTTATGTAAGAGCAAATAGTTCAGAGATTGAGTGAGTGACGTAACATTATTATTCTTGCACTTATCCTCATCAGTGACAATCACAATAAAATTCTGAAAAGTAGTTCGATTTCTTGGCGATAATTATGACAGAAATAAAGTGTTGCTGTCAATTTGATATAAGTTGATGAACAGGCTATCTATGAAAAATAAACAAACAGTAACGATGGATAGCTATGCATCGAGAGAATTTTTGTAAAGTTCTTTAAGTATTCAATTAAAGTTAAACATTAAAGTAAGTACATAAATTGAATAACTTACTGTATCTAACTTTCGAAAACTTATTATGTACACTTGCGCTATTCCTAAATTTCTAGGGATTACCTGTAAATGTATTAGTATATCATTATTGAACATATTAATTTTTTCACAGGATCGAAAGGGTGTAAAAATATTATAGTTAACTCATTTCTTTCATAAAAAATGAGTGGACCGAAACCGAAGGCACATAAAAATAGTTTTTTCAAACAAAAGTAAGTACTAAGAAAGATAACGAAAAGAATATCGACTAGAATTATTAAATAATGTCTAAATGATACATAACATATGTCCAAAAGTCTCTTGTCATAATTATTTATCATACTATTCCAATAATATTAATACATACTGTGAAGGTCCCATCTATGAATAGTTGAGAAATCAACCTCAACGCCTCCAAGGCCGTATCATGGATGAAAATTAAACATTTTGATGTATCTGTGGCTACAGCTATTCCTCTGTATAAATTGTTTATTCGGTGGTATTCAATCAACATTTCATTTAATTGCTCTAAATTGTTCGGCGTACCCGGAAGTGTTTGATTAAAGACACGCATAATTATTTGCTTGAATTTTGGATAATATCCAATATGGTCATCAGCTTGTAATGGTGCATATCTATTTTCATCAAATAATTTGAATATTTAGATTTTTTGTTAATTTTGGTATCGGAAAAAAGAGACAGAGAGCATAATAGTTCAGTTGAATTAGACAAATAAGTGTCGAAACAAAGGTGTAAGAGGTAAGTTTGTTATGATTGTTACAATTGGTCTAGAATAACAATGTGAATTGGGGGTGCGCGAACGATGGTCTCTTATGATTTTACGGTATAGCTCCTTTTCAAATACCTTCGGACAGGAGCTTCGTTTCAATATTATAATTCAACTTACTGATATCAGCATATTTTTTGTTGTATCTTTTCAAAAAAGGTCTTGACTTAATTCATATAGATAAAAATTAACTGGAATATCCGATTCTAAGTGTCATCCTTTTTTTCTTTTTCCTCCTTTTAGTCCATACGATTATGATTATCAATAAATTGAACTGTCAACAAACATGTTTATATGATGACGTTTCGTTGGATAATTACCAATCTTTTCTGATCTTTATAAAATATTTAAAAAATACACAGATATCAACAATTAATCATAATTGCTACCTACCAATATACATTTTTTCGGTTTTCTATTGCTTTTCATAGAATTGCGATCAAATCAAACCATAAAAATAGTCACTTAGTCAAGCTGAAAATCACATATATCAAAAACAAAATAGAAGAATACCCAATCCTCTCTCTAATAATCAAAACAGAATTATCAATACCGAATTAGATGGACCATGTGTGCAGTATACATAAACAAAAATATAACAAAATTACAAATGTATCCTATATTTTTTCTAACTTGATTTGCATTGATAAGATTTGTTATGAAAAGGTAAAGCAAGAACCTTAGTATTTATTGCTTTTGCCCATCATGAGTACTATTATTTTTATTATGATTGAATCTATGTCTACGAATGTGATCAGAAATACTTATCTCAATAAATTTATTCGGATAATCATTATCTCTTTAGATATTTTTCACTAATTTTATATTAAAAAAGTGAAAAGATCTATCAGATAACAATAAATCTCTATCGATTAGATTAAATATAATACTACGCTTTTTTTGTACAGTTATTGTATATATTTGTATTTTTTAATATTTAATAAAGATTGGAAGAGATCGGTCATCATCCAATGAAACGTCTTCATATAAAAATGTTTATTGTCAATTCATTTTATTGATAATCTCGTGGACTAAAAGGAGGAAACAAAAAAAGGAATGGCTCTAACAATTGGATTTTTCAGTTAATTTTATACGTATTGAGAGTGAATTTTCCAAAAAAAATCCTATAGATTATTCTAATAACTTACTCATCAAGAGCACGAACGGAATCATACACATTTTTTGGTTCATCGATATCGGCGTGCTCTCTCGCTCTTAATTTGATGTCAATCTCAAATTTTTCTCTTAAGTATAAATTAGGATCGCTAGGATGCGTGTGTTCATTAATCAATTGTATCACTTCGTTTTCGACATAAATTTCATTTTGTGTATAAATATACGCAGAGCATAGATACTGATCCCTTCGAGCACATCTATACTTTCGCAAATTAGAAGTGTCTCTATAGTACATATAACCTGCGTGGAAATACCGCCAAGAGTCCGGCTGTTTTCCTGTCAGCCTCAGCATCGTTATTCCTATATTAAAATGAATTCATGGATAAGATAATAAGTTAATGAATAAATATACACATAAATATATACAGTCTACAGTATAGTAAATATATATTATTTTAGATTTCTAATAAGGAAATAGGATTTGATGGTTATGAAGAAAAATATAGTATAGGTGGACGTTAACGTTAGAATAGGTAAAGAGCGTTTTTGGAAAGCTAAGGTTATCAGCACAATTTATATCGTAATTCAGTGAAGAATCATAGATAAGACCTAATAGCAAAGCCATTCTTTATAGTTATAGTGCTCAAAATGTGTTTGTACAAGCATACGATGATTGATAATAGAAGCGAAAAATGTTATAATTAATATTAAGATGTATGTATAATTCAGGGAATGGACATGCCTGTTATCCATCTTAAATTTATTTCGCGGAATAATTCAGACTTCGACAAGAGAAGAGGCGAGTTGCTTCATTGCATGCAAACAGCGTAGAATAAGCGGCTTTCCAATTGTGTAAATTGTGATATAAAAGGAAAAACGGCTTTTCCTTTCTATGCGAGATTTGTATGCCTAATGTATAATCCAAATAAATAAATAAAAAAAAAAGAAATAAAAAATCTACATTATTATCTATTTATCAAACCATTCATTAAGTCATCTTTAATTTAAGCGTCACAACACAGTTAAAGCTTATACTTCGTTTACTGTATCCGGGATAAAACTACACTAAGTAAATAAATTCTATTCATTATGTTCACAAATTATATTCATCACTGTTGGTTGAGTCCAAATATGGACCCTCCTATTTCTTGAGCCTTAGTGGGCTGACTGACCCTTGCCAGTATTGTGAATTTCCATCTTCACAATCGTTGCCACCTTAATTGTCACTTTTAATATAACTGCCTTTTAATACTTTAAATTTCAACAACAAAGCAAAAGATACAAGCTTCTTATCAATTATCTGCAGGATTTGAATACTTACGTGCATCTATTTATATTTCAACTCATCTACTTCAATCATCATTTCAATAGATCGAAACATTTTTTCCGAGTTTACTAATCATAATGTTACTATGATAACACGCCAGCTTAGTTTAAAGCTTTTCATGATCAGTATATTTAAGATACGCAAATGAAAGAATATATACATAAATGTACACAGTAAATGGTGAAAAATAACTGTGTTATTCTAAACATTGAAACTACAAAAGACTCACTACGTGAAAAATTGGCCGTTGTAACAGGTTCATGTGAAATCTTTATTCATGAATTGCCGTCGAGCTTTACAGACATCCATTTTGATGCCGCACATTATAATTTTCATGCGATTGGATTTGAAAATGACCATAACATGCCAAGAATAATACTCAGAAATGAATCAATGATTCATCTACATCATCTAATTAAGATAACCCGTTAAACAAAACGATATCAACAATAATTACTCACTCATCATTTTCAGCACGCAACTCTTTTATAACATGAGCGGTAACAACATTTACAATTACAATCCACTAAATAATATGTCTTTCAACTTAATAACCTATAGTAAGGGACAAGGATTTCCTAAAAGCAAGACAGCTTCATAGTAAAAAAAGCAAACACATTGCAAGCCTCCGTCGCTGATTAGCACTGATGAAGCATAAATAGAGCGACGTTAAATAAAAAAAAAAAAAAAAAAAAAAAGTGCGTATTCTTTATTGAGTATGTTAAACTATATGTTTATTTGCACTGATCTAAGTAGTCAAGGGACTTCACTGTAAACATAACCAGCTGTAAGATCTTGCAGTCTCTAAAGAAGGTACCTTTATGTACGCGTGCGTGTGTCAAGGCAAAACAATGTAGCAATGCAGTTAGTAAGGAAAAATTTCAGTAGAGCTTCATCCAGTCAAGGTAAAGTTATATACTACAAATGCTCCCACCTAATTATGAATCAAATGTTCAATGTGTACACTATTATTTTTAAAACACAATAACAATTTGTAAGTATTTCAGTAGTTATCACTTAAGAGTACTTCCTATATTTTCACTCTCTTTTCCATAACCATCCGACGCTGCAAGATTATAAGCATGTGTTATATACACGTATTTACTAAAAAAACATGTCTTTCTATTAGATTCGTCGAAGTAATAGATGATATCACAGCGCAAACTCGAATAGAGAAGATACGACGAGCGCGAGAGTGAAGAAGATAGATAGTTGTGTACGCAGCATGGGACCATACATGGGAGGCAGTGAGATCGCGCACATGCGTCCGATAGATTGCAACCTTGGTGGGGCTTCAGATAATCTACATCTACTCCAAGAAGAAAGCAACTGTCTGAGAAAATGAGAACAAATGACCGGGAGACTATTTACTGACCAACAGACCATAACTTTTATGCTTATTTAAGATATAAAAATTTATTCTACGTAACAAGTATATCTGTCGATTACCTTTTTCTGTGAAAGGTCCTATCAATGCCACGATAAGCAGTAAGTTATAAGTGAGATCTCTTGACAGCTTAAATTAGTGCCAAACAATAAACAGCCCAACACGTGGTAGAACGATGTACGAAAAATGACTAATCACAGCAAAACTCATCTATATAGTTTCCCGTTTATTCCGAATGCGGAATGAAAATAAAAATTTGTATATTATAGAATCTTAGTGTGAACCATAGTACCTTTGAACGTAAAATATAAAGATTCTTATTTAAAATAAAAAACGTTTATCTGGCAATGACCTTTAAAATCACATCCAAGAATACGTTTGACATCAAGTTATAGTCAAGGGGACATCTTATGTATATATTTATCAATAATATATATACAAGATGTATATATATCAATTATATATATTCTTGATAAATTTTAACGACACAACTATACTATCTGACTCACCAAAAAGCTTACGGGAAATCCATCTATTATTATTTAATTCCCTAGTTATAAATTTTAAGCATTTTTTTTTAAGAGCTTTCGGATTATATGTTTCTTCTCGGTACTCTAATATACCAATGTTCATCAGAAAAAACAATTGGTTGTGGATCTCAACTTCTTCATCTACCGTTAAATATACATCTGTCAATCCACTGAACGTTCTGAATTCCATACCGTATCTACAATTTTTAAATTGTTATTAATAAAAACAGAAAGAAAGCAAACAAACTGTGCACCTTAATTTAGTTTCAGTAACATACATTGAAACAGTAGAAATCGTAGTAGAAACATGCGATTTCAGATTGCTTGTTAGAAACATATATGTTAGGCTATAGAAAATGTATTACTTTAATACAAAAAATAAATTAAAAGAAGAAGTTAATTGCGCTTTTGTAAAAAAAATTTTTTTTTAAAAATCACTTTTCCAATAACTTAAAAATAAATAAATTGTTGATTACTATGCAAGTCCTACATAAGCAAAATAATAAACACAATCTTAATACAGAAACAATCATAAATATGTGATTTGAGCGAAATATTTCGAAAATAAAGGAAATGCTAAAGACGTAATAAAGAATTGACTTCGGCCGAATTTTACGTTTTAAACTCTCTCTTCCGGTTTAGACTGATGTCTCCGAGGTGTGATGGTGTGTGCATCATTAGCACACCCTTATATTTGGCTCACCTATTATTCAAAGTGTTGGCAGCGACTAGACCGAATTCGAAAGAGTAAGTAGAGCGAGAAATAGGCGATCTATTTCGGCTTTGCGGTCAGCTGTAAAATTTTCGGCAGTTTCCAGCTGACCTCTATTATAGCAAGTATAGCTTCGTCAGTAGCCACTAAAACAATGATAGCAACGAGAGCAACTATATAACACCAGCAGCGACAGCGGTATCAGCAGCAACTGCATAACAACAACACCGACAGCAGCATCAAAGTAATGGAGGGCAGCGCGACACCATGAGTTATTTGTGTGTGGCAATGTCGTCTCTCACTCATGTATTTCAGAGCCGTATGTCCGGGCTATTATAATGCCAACGGTCAGCAATAGTGCGATCTTTGTGCATTAACAACACCCGTGGTCGCACGGATTGCTGGATGATGCGCCGTCCGTTTTGTTTGTTTCGCCGGATTATTTTTATTTTCATTTTTGAGAGTGTGTAATAAATGTATATTTAATGTATTTCGTGTGCAAGGGATTTGTCAGTCTTATTTCTGTCACCTATAGTAGTTCTCTTCCTCGTGATCGCGTGGGTATGTTTTCCCAATACGCTCTTAAGGGCTGCAGCATGTTACCTCCTATCTGTGTAATTTAAATAATTTGTTTGCGCTCAAATCGGGGATGTATTTTATTTGAACTTAAGAAAAATCCCATTTAATCGTTACAACATTTTTGAGTGATCGAATCATTCGTTACAATATATAAAAGCACAATGCTGTAAAATTGCGGAACGAGTTAGTGGATCTCACGTTTGACTAAAGAAAAAAGCGAGGAATGGCAATAGCTTAACTTTTTACTGTATGCGGCTAATTACAGGTCATGGCAGAGCTAGGAGTGTCTTGCTAAAAGGGTAGCCAAAATAAGTGTACCGTACCAACCTTGCGATTTATGAATAGATAGATGACCGATAAAAACTTAAAACTAATTACTTAAGGTAGATATAGATGGAAGTATGCATTACAGGCGCGAGTTTACAAAGAGAGAATAAAATAGTGACGCTCTAACGATACCTACAATTTATTATGTACAGATTTTAGAGAAGACATTTCTGGACTGCTTGTAAACTTATAACTCAGGTAACGTCTAGGTTTGCTCAAGTACGCGGCAGTATGTGTTAAGGCCGCTAAGTTGAAAGACAGATAAACGAGGGGCAATATGCGCCGATCCTCATATCATGTTGATTCACCACGAGAAGAAAAAAAATCAAGAAAAACCATGCCACTAGTTCCTGACTGTCGGGATTAAAATTAGTAACACTCAGCTGGTTTTTCCATGAGTTGATACCCGAATGAGTATTTCAAGGCCTCAGTACGAGAGGCTCGAACATTGAAGGTAATTGATGGATTTCGAAGTGAACGGCGGATGAGGACGTTTCGAGGGAGATACTTCAGAGCCGAACTTCAAACCACCTTGTAAAGCAGCCTCGTAAGAGCTATTTGCTCTTGTAAACTCAGCATCAACCAGCCCAGCTTAAGCCTCTGAAAAAAGACGTAGGTTTGGGTGTTGGGTGAATAGGTCACTGGTCGGGATAAAGGGTATTTAGTCCACCACAAAATAGACACACGCATTGTGAGCGAACTGAAGTTCAGCCATGCGAATTTTGTCGACGTCCATGAGAACTACGAACCGGACGCGTAGATGAAGTGCGGGAAGATCAGGAACTGGAACAAGTTTCTCGTTAGAGTGACGAACAACGATCTGAGGTGAAACATCCCAGAATGCAGTGACCAATGGACCTTGTGGACCACCGTTAAGGTATTGGTGCTTTCATTGAAGCGTGGGCGAGAGAGTTACATACAGGCTTTATTGTCGGAGAGTAGGGAACCAGCAGCCCATTAACGATAATTTTAAATAACATATCTAGGTCAATTCTGAAAACGTAGAGCTCACTGCCATGAATTATGACCTTAGTCTCGACCACGTTCAATCTGAGACCATTTACAGCCGCTCACTCCATAACCACGCCAGCGTCGTGCTGTGCCCTTGAGATGCGGTCGAGGATGTCGGGCGAAAAGCAATATATATAAATTTGCGTATCATCGGCGTATATTGTATCATTAGCGAAGCGGAGTAATCTTAAAAAGTCATTGATGAAAATAGCAAAAAGGTGAAGACCTAAAACGCTTTTCGGTGGGACCCCTGTAGAGGAGCTCAACCACCCGGAGACAACACCAATCTCGTCATCCAGCGCCTGTAGCCTATGGGCCAGGTAGTTGAAGAACCGCAGTAGCAGGTCGTCAAGAATGGTGTCAAAGGTCGTCAAGAAATCGAAGAGAAGCAGGATGGTGATATATCGTCTCTAAATGGCCAACCGAACATCATCGAGTAGGCCAAGTAGGGCTGATTCAGTGGAATGACCATTACGAAAGCCTGCCTGGTTTGTTGAGGCTGGAAAAACCCCGTAAGAAAGCGAACGATTGAAGAGTACTGTAGTGCGGCCCAAGAGAATGCGAGGCTAGAGAAAGGATGCTGAGAGAAAGGCCATCAGGGCCGGAGCCCCATGAACGTACTTCAGCAAGAACATCCTCCTCTACCTCTCTCCGGGTGACGGATTGGAGTGCAAATGGAAGGCTGGTAGCCAAAGTAACTTATAAGTTAAAAGTTAAAACTTAAAAGTTAACTTATAATCAGTTTTAGTCCCTATAAGCTGACAATAAAATAATCAACAAGATTTATTATTCAAAGTCTTGTGTAATTATTTTTTCAGAGGCATCATTACAAAATAAAAATGACAGTTTTATTAAATATTTGCAATGTATTTATATGCATTGCAAATATTTAATGATATTTACATTTTTATTTTATAATGATGCATCTGACAAAGTAATTATACTTTTTTGTGAGTATTTGTTTAAGAGGCATGATTATAAAATAAAAATGTCAATTCAAATAAATATTCACAATGCATATTAAAACATTGCAAGTCTTAAGAAAAACTGGTTCATTTTATTGTATGTCCATGCCTCTGAAACAAATAATTACACAAGAATTTAAATAATAAATCTTGTTGATTATTTTATTGTTAACTTATAATCAGTTTTAGTCCCTATAAGCTGACAATAAAATAATCAACAAGATTTATTATTTAAAGCCTTGTGTAATTATTTGTTTCAGAGGCATGGTTACACAATAAAATGAAACAGTTCTTTCAAGTCTTGCAATGTATTAATATGCATTGCAAATATTTAATGATATGTACATACTTTATTTTATAACCATGCTTCTGAAACAAATACTTACACAAGAGTTAAAATAATAAAACTTGTTGATTATTTTATTGTTAGCTTATAATCACTTTAGTTGCTATAAGCTGACAATAAAATAATCAACGAGCTTGATTATTTAAATTGTAATTATTTTTTCAGAGGCATCATTACAAAATAAAAATGACAGTTTTATTAAATATTTGCAATGTATTTACATGCATTGCAAATATTTAATGATATTTACATTTTTATTTTATAATGATGCATCTGACAAAGTAATTATACTTTTTTGTGAGTATTTGTTTTAGAGGCTTGATTATAAAATAAAAATGTCAATTCAAATAAATATTCACAATGCATATTAAAACATTGCAAGTCTTAAGAAAAACTGGTTCATTTTATTGTATGTCCATGCCTCTGAAACAAATAATTACACAAGAATTTAAATAATAAATCTTGTTGATTATTTTATTGTTAACTTATAATCAGTTTTAGTCCCTATAAGCTGACAATAAAATAATCAACAAGATTTATTATTTAAAGACTTGTGTAATTATTTGTTTCAGAGGCATGGTTACACAATAAAATGAAACAGTTCTTTCAAGTCTTGCAATGTATTAATATGCATTGCAAATATTTAATGATATGTACATACTTTATTTTATAACCATGCTTCTGAAACAAATACTTACACAAGAGTTAAAATAATAAAACTTGTTGATTATTTTATTGTTAGCTTATAATCACTTTAGTTGCTATAAGCTGACAATAAAATAATCAACGAGCTTGATTATTTAAATTGTAATTATTTTTTCAGAGGCATCATTACAAAATAAAAATGACAGTATTATTAAATATTTGCAATGTATTTACATGCATTGCAAATATTTAATGATATTTACATTTTTATTTTATAATGATGCATCTGACAAAGTAATTACACTTTTGTGTGAGTATTTGTTTTAGAGGCATGATTATAAAATAAAAATGTCAATTCAAATAAATATTCACAATGCATATTAAAACATTGCAAGTCTTAAGAAAAACTGGTTCATTATATTGTATGTCCATGCCTCTGAAACAAATAATTACACAAGAATTTAAATAATAAATCTTGTTGATTATTTTATTGTTAACTTATAATCAGTTTTAGTCCCTATAAGCTGACAATAAAATAATCAACAAGATTTATTATTTAAAGCCTTGTGTAATTATTTGTTTCAGAGGCATGGTTACACAATAAAATGAAACAGTTCTTTCAAGTCTTGCAATGTATTAATATGCATTGCAAATATTTAATGATATGTACATACTTTATTTTATAACCATGCTTCTGAAACAAATACTTACACAAGAGTTAAAATAATAAAACTTGTTGATTATTTTATTGTTAGCTTATAATCACTTTAGTTGCTATAAGCTGACAATAAAATAATTAACGAGCTTGATTATTTAAATTGTAATTATTTTTTCAGAGGCATCATTACAAAATAAAAATGACAGTATTATTAAATATTTGCAATGTATTTACATGCATTGCAAATATTTAATGATATTTACATTTTTATTTTATAATGATGCATCTGACAAAGTAATTACACTTTTGTGTGAGTATTTGTTTTAGAGGCTTGATTATAAAATAAAAATGTCAATTCAAATAAATATTCACAATGCATATTAAAACATTGCAAGTCTTAAGAAAAACTGGTTCATTTTATTGTATGTCCATGCCTCTGAAACAAATAATTACACAAGAATTTAAATAATAAATCTTGTTGATTATTTTATTGTTAACTTATAATCAGTTTTAGTCCCTATAAGCTGACAATAAAATAATCAACAAGATTTATTATTTAAAGACTTGTGTAATTATTTGTTTCAGAGGCATGGTTACACAATAAAATGAAACAGTTCTTTCAAGTCTTGCAATGTATTAATATGCATTGCAAATATTTAATGATATGTACATACTTTATTTTATAACCATGCTTCTGAAACAAATACTTACACAAGAGTTAAAATAATAAAACTTGTTGATTATTTTATTGTTAGCTTATAATCACTTTAGTTGCTATAAGCTGACAATAAAATAATCAACGAGCTTGATTATTTAAATTGTAATTATTTTTTCAGAGGCATCATTACAAAATAAAAATGACAGTATTATTAAATATTTGCAATGTATTTACATGCATTGCAAATATTTAATGATATTTACATTTTTATTTTATAATGATGCATCTGACAAAGTAATTACACTTTTGTGTGAGTATTTGTTTTAGAGGCATGATTATAAAATAAAAATGTCAATTCAAATAAATATTCACAATGCATATTAAAACATTGCAAGTCTTAAGAAAAACTGGTTCATTATATTGTATGTCCATGCCTCTGAAACAAATAATTACACAAGAATTTAAATAATAAATCTTGTTGATTATTTTATTGTTAACTTATAATCAGTTTTAGTCCCTATAAGCTGACAATAAAATAATCAACAAGATTTATTATTTAAAGCCTTGTGTAATTATTTGTTTCAGAGGCATGGTTACACAATAAAATGAAACAGTTCTTTCAAGTCTTGCAATGTATTAATATGCATTGCAAATATTTAATGATATGTACATACTTTATTTTATAACCATGCTTCTGAAACAAATACTTACACAAGAGTTAAAATAATAAAACTTGTTGATTATTTTATTGTTAGCTTATAATCACTTTAGTTGCTATAAGCTGACAATAAAATAATTAACGAGCTTGATTATTTAAATTGTAATTATTTTTTCAGAGGCATCATTACAAAATAAAAATGACAGTATTATTAAATATTTGCAATGTATTTACATGCATTGCAAATATTTAATGATATTTACATTTTTATTTTATAATGATGCATCTGACAAAGTAATTACACTTTTGTGTGAGTATTTGTTTTAGAGGCATGATTATAAAATAAAAATGTCAATTCAAATAAATATTCACAATGCATATTAAAACATTGCAAGTCTTAAGAAAAACTGGTTCATTATATTGTATGTCCATGCCTCTGAAACAAATAATTACACAAGAATTTAAATAATAAATCTTGTTGATTATTTTATTGTTAACTTATAATCAGTTTTAGTCCCTATAAGCTGACAATAAAATAATCAACAAGATTTATTATTTAAAGCCTTGTGTAATTATTTGTTTCAGAGGCATGGTTACACAATAAAATGAAACAGTTCTTTCAAGTCTTGCAATGTATTAATATGCATTGCAAATATTTAATGATATGTACATACTTTATTTTATAACCATGCTTCTGAAACAAATACTTACACAAGAGTTAAAATAATAAAACTTGTTGATTATTTTATTGTTAGCTTATAATCACTTTAGTTGCTATAAGCTGACAATAAAATAATTAACGAGCTTGATTATTTAAATTGTAATTATTTTTTCAGAGGCATCATTACAAAATAAAAATGACAGTATTATTAAATATTTGCAATGTATTTACATGCATTGCAAATATTTAATGATATTTACATTTTTATTTTATAATGATGCATCTGACAAAGTAATTACACTTTTGTGTGAGTATTTGTTTTAGAGGCATGATTATAAAATAAAAATGTCAATTCAAATAAATATTCACAATGCATATTAAAACATTGCAAGTCTTAAGAAAAACTGGTTCATTTTATTGTATATCCATGCCTCTGAAACAAATAATTACACAAGAATTTGAATAATAAATCTTGTTGATTATTTTATTGTTAACTTATAATCACTTTTAGTCCCTGTAAGCTGACAATAAAATAATCAACAAGATTTATTATTTAAAGTCTTGTGTAATTATTTGTTTCAGAGGCATGGTTATACAATAGAATGAAACAGTTCTTTCAAGTCTTGCAATGTATTAATATGCATTGCAAATATTTAATGATATGTACATACTTTATTTTATAACCATGCTTCTGAAACAAATACTTATACAACAGATAAAATAATGAACGAGCTTGAATATTTTAAATCTTGGCTACTTTACTTTTTCAGAGGCATGGTTAATTTTATTTTTAATAATGCCTGTGAAAAAATGAAACATACAAGAAATAAAATATTCAAGCTCGTTAAACACAAACACAAACACAAACACAAACACAAACACAAACACAAACACAAACACAAACACAAACACAAACACAGTCACAATCACAATCACAATCACAATTTTATTTTGAATTACACACACTATAAATTAACAATAAAATAATCAACAAGCTTGATTATTTTAATTCTTGTATATTTAATTTTTTAAAGGCATGGTTAAAATTAAAATGAACCATGCCTCTAAAAATATTATATATACAAGAAATATAATAATCAAGCTTGTTGACTATTTTATTATTAGCCTTTCATTATTTCAAAAATCATAGCATGCAAACAATAACACTGTTAAGCAAGGGGGATATAATAAGACTAGTCTAGTATACTGGAGCTAAGCCTGTCTTCTGCTACTTAAAATTTTACTATAGTGTAACTACGTACGTAAATCTAGTAACTTAATTTTAAAAAATTTTGCGGAATATTTGTAATTATTAAACGCGAATATATAAATTAATTCAAGACGAATTTAATATTATATATATAATAATAAAAATTAAAAATATTTATTATAGAAAGATATAAGATTTGCATACTTACAATATATTGTGTATAATAAATTTTAATGAATCCTTATGATATTATATTGCTATTTATGTTCTTCTTAAAACTGTATTATATTTTCTATATTTCTTTAATCAATTAGACTTTTTTATATCCGCTTATCACTTACAATATTATTACTTTATAACTGCTGTTTGTATTGTGTAAACTATTATTCGCATTTGAATTTTCAAACAACGGTTGCTATGTGTATGAACCCCGTATCGTTATATAAACATTTAATTATAATTCGAAAAAGTAAATAAGTAGTTCGTTTGTTCTTTGATTGATAAATAGTTTTTGACAATAATATTTATAAATTTATCTATGAAGTTTTAACTTATAAATTAATTGAAATAAAAATATGCATTGTTTGTCAAGCGCTCAATCTTGACCCATCTATCGCGCATGCTCATCATTATCTTATCATAAAAATGACAATTGTATTGTTATAGTTAAATCATTTGTATAAGGTCTATCTTACTTAAACGCTGTTAAATTTCTAATAAATTATAAGCTATCATGATTTAGTAGTTAAATTATTATAAATGACAACATATTGGGTAACTGGATTCACACCGCGATTTTATCCCGAGAGACTTCTAATGGGAAGTTACGAGTTTATGTAAATATGGCAACTATGAAAAATCATCTGCTAACTAGGTACATATTTTAATGAAATTAAACAACATAATAATCAAAGCAAATAAATTGTATGGTCAATATTTATGATTAAACATTGAAGGAGAGTTATATACTTACCTTCTGTCTCCGAAGCTAGATAATTATTAGTAAAAAAAATAAATTTATAATATATATAATACATTCAATTTAAAATATGTATATACGTCAAATTGAAATAGAATATGACTTTTTTTTATAATAACAAGATATTATTGTTATATCAATGTATGACGAAAACAATAGTACAAATTCTGATATAAATTGGAAATTGTAAATATCAATAGGACTATAACAAATTCTTGTTGAGAATCATTTTATTTTTTATAATTTAAGTTTTATAATGAACGATTTTGATTGTTTATATAAGTAAAACCAACCCCGGGACTGCAATAATATATATAATTTATAAAGGTAGGTAATGTTCGTGGGCGGATGCCTGTCCTTGGATGAACTGACTCTTGGACTTGTGCTTCCGACAGGCGCAAAGCATGGATTGTTCCTCGGTGCTTTCGCTGTCAAAAACAATATTTATTTGCATTACTCTATTCACTGCAGCTATCAAAAATACTATCTGTCAAATTGTAAGCGTGAACATTTTTATCATGCCCGCTACGTCAGTGCAATATGACTCGCCCGACGAGTATATTTAAAATGTGAATTGTTGTAACGATACTTGACGTTTATTCGAAATAAATGAAACGGGGTTTTTAATCTTAAAAGGACACTGGAAACAAACTTGAATAAAACAACATACAAAGAGGTACATAATATCCTGGAGAAATACAGTATTCGTTCGATTTTTTGCAATAAAGAGAAAGAGTGGGACTAACCGTGTAGAATAACAAAACATTTGTGTATAATATAAGTATGCTATCATTTCACACAAAATCAACTATGTAGAATAAACATTGATCGTGTAGAATAAAAAGTCATCGTGTAAAATAAAAAACTGTTCGTGTAGAATAAAACTGATTTATTCTGGTGTATAAATCAACCGTGTAGAATATTATTACTGGTAATCAAATCAGTACATGTCGAAACTTTAAACATAACTGTTGCGAAATAAAATTTTATTTTTCATTGTGTAGAATGAATTTATCTAGATTTTTAAAAACATTCGTTAAGTAGAATTAATAACAGGCTATGTCTAATAAAAGTTGACACATTTTGTGAATATTCATAAACGTGTACAATGTTCATGTTTTTCATCTGATATGATAATAACCAAATGTGACGTGTAGAATCTTTTACAATGTATGTATTTGAAAAAGTATGTGTAGAAAAATGAGTTATGTAAAATATTCGAAATTTCATTCGTGTAGAATATTAAATTGATTATGTACAAATAAACGTGTTCAAAATTCAACACTTTTGTAATCAAATAAACTTTGATTATGTATGATTTCTATATGTATAATATTTCAAATCAATACATTTTCAATTTCATTTTGTGTCGAATAGTTACGTGTAGGAAAATATTTAACTTTTTTTTTAATTTATATTTTATTTATCGTGTTCAATAAATAATTTTCGTGTTTAATAAATAAAGTCAAATAGTTTGTGTTTAATCAAATCGTGTAAAATTGTTATGTGTACAAACCGAACTCTGCCATCGTGATCAGTGGGGAAAAATTTTGCTATTTTTAGTCCGGGGCGCCGTCGACTGAGTCGTTCATGACGCACAGTCGCTTTTTCCTTGTGATGATGAGATCTCGCATGAGCCCCGTTGTGGATAATCTTGCAGGGCTATTTAAGAGAGTTGGCAACGGCGATCGGGATAACTGGCGAACAGCATGGGAATTTTCGGGAGTGGGCGACCGCCATACAAATAACCGGCGCACCACGTGTCTGACCGCTTCTGTCCAATCGACGTGCCACCTGCTTCCGCGCTGTGGTGGTGATTTCATCCACTGCGGCTGTCGACTGCAGCGTCCAGCGGCGCAGTATGCACTATCCCATCCCTCGCATACTGGCATGATGTCGTCGTTATCGACCTGCAATAAAAAAAATGAAAACTTAAAACAAACTACCCCGATTAGAAAAAAAGAAAAAAGAAAAAAAATTTATACCTGTTCTTGTCGGTGGTAGGGCGTCTCTTGTTGCTCTAGTGAAACTAAATTCACTAAGAGCGGCTGAGGCGTCGCGGTGCTGGTAGTGGACGCGAGACAATAACCTGACAAACCATCTCCACATCGTCGTCATCATCAGACCTGTAAAAAAAATTGCTTATGAAAAAAAATTAATTCATATATATCTATATATATAACAATATTTTAAAAATTAATAAATATTAAAATTACACATTCACCGTCGAAGACGATTGGGAGCATGGAGACGGTGGCAGTACTTGGAGTGGCGACCAACGCCTGCTGTAATAGTATCACATATATTAATAGGAACTATGCTTCGTATGAAATTCTCTGTATTATAAAACTAAGAGTGCATGAAGTAACCGTGTACTATGCTGATAACAATGACGACGAAAACCAGACGTAAAGTAACATAAAAAGAATGCGCTCGAAAACAAAACAAGAAATTTTAAGTACGTGAGAGAGAAAGAGAGAGAGAATGAAATTAAATTTGAAATTGAGTATGTACTCTCTCTCTCTCTCTCATGTACACATACATACATAAGTCTACATTGTAATGGGTTATGAATTCCGTATTAATTCCTTTGTCTCGGCTAATGCACAGTCGTACTGGAATGCGCGCGACGAGATCGAAATAATCAATTTTGTTAACTAACCGAGGAATGGGGAAGGACGGGTATCAGTCAACCAACTCACTAATAGCAAAAGACAAAAGTAAATTAATGTTTCAATCACACACAGACTAGTTTATTTACTACGTAATCTACATCGCATTTGTCTCGCGCATTTACGCTTATTCGACATGCGTGACATTCTTACGTACCGCCATTTCGTTTACAGTTGCTCGTTCGAATTACTCGCTTGCATGCTCGCTCGCTACCGATTTCCTTACGTTCGCAGACGTGAGGGGAGAGCTAAAATATTACGTGCGGTCGTTTAGCAAAAATCCTAACGCGAAGCTGGCCAGCTTACCTTAATTGATCAGTCGCGCTATCAAGGGAAGCAATTCGTTGTCGCTTCTAGACACGTGACTCAGGTTGATGCTTTTCCACACTGAAAACGAGGCCTCTTTAATCGCTCTACAGCTTCCACCGGGCAGATTCAGCAACCTCGTGGCTGGCCTACAATGGCGTTACAGCTAACCATTCGAGACCGCAGCAACAACAAAAACTATTGGCAGTCTAGTATTCGCGCTCCTTGCTACGTTCACACTCACGTACGCTGTTGTTGATGCTAGAGGTGCTCCTAGATTCAGACACGCTATTACCAATTCTCGAGTAACTGTTCAACTCTAGCGTTAATCCTCGACTCTCACACGCGGTTACCCGTGTCAAAGGTACTCTCCAACTCTTGCACGCTGTTGACAAAGCCAGCGGTACTCCTCGACTGGTCCTTCGCGCGCGTTCCGCCCCATTTCGGACTGAGAGTCCATTTACAAATTTTTTTATTAGTATGTTGGTATTAATTATATATAAATTTTATAATAATGCGAACATATCCATTTACATTTGAATGATTTTATTCTTTACATTATAAAAAACAGAATGAGAGAGAGAGAGAGAGAGAGAGAGAGAGAGGGAGAGAGTAAAAGATAATGAAAAATAGGTTCTTACAATATAGATGATGGAGGTGTCAGCGGCATTCGAATCGTTGCGGCTTCGTGGATGTCGTCTCTCCTCGGTGTTGGTGTTTGCGGCTGCTCGACGACTTCGTCTACCGCTGCTTCAATCTGTGACAACATCACTCCAAAGACTTCATCTTCGAAAAGATCACAGTCCTCACCTAATGCTACCATAACTTCGTCCAGCAAGTCTTGCCACGGCCTATCGTCCGGCGAAAACAATAGATCTAACACTTCCTCACTCACTGCACTATCGTCTTCACATTGCATTCTACTTCACGAAGCTTAACTTTACGACCAAAAAAATCACAACGACATATCATTGCGAGGCGATCGAATTTTTATTCATTCTCGGAAACACTTGCCGCGCTTCGGTCATTGGTCGAAGAATTAAGAGTAGGAGTGGGAGACTACACGACAGCACTGATTTTGTCACGCACATAAGACGATCATAATTAGGAGTGGAAGTAGCTAAAGCAATAGCGATTAGTGCGGAGAAAAGAGGCTAATGTGTATTAATACAGGATCGCGATAGCGCGTGCGCTTTTTTTTCAAGCAACGGACGAATCGTAGGTGGTAGTGACAAGTTGTAGCGAAGAACGATCGGCCTTTTTCAGGGGTACCTTTTATTCAAGTTGGCGAAGCTATACAATCCGGACAGTTAATTGATATCATCGATTAATTATAAATTTAAAACAGCACTTTTCAGTGCTAAATTTCAATTATAGACAAACTATTTGTTCAATAAAAAAACTTATATTATTTTTATAAATCAGCACTTTTCAGTGCTATTTAAACGTATGTTTAAATATAACATAGTCTAACTATTTGTTCAATAAGAAAAACTTATATAAATGGTACCCCCTCTTAAGTATAGTAAAAATGCCCCCTCCCGGGATCGGGAAACTAAGTTTATAGGCATATTTTACATGTAAATAGAATACGTTTACCGCAAACTCGAGCTTCCTAGACCCCCCTAAGTCTCTATCTGGCCAAAAAACGTTTTTTTGTAAATATTTCTTTTTCTCCGTGTGTATAAGCTTTCGGATTCTGAAAAAATTCACAAGTATACTTCATAATAAGAGAAACTTACCTGAATTTTTTTAAGTCATAATATTGAGTACGCCCTCCTTAAAAAAAATTTGGAAATTATTTAACCTACATTATCTCCGCTTTCTTTGGGACATGCAGTAAATTTTTTTTAAATAACGTGTTTTTTTATGAGGAATAAAATGGTATGATTGAAAATCCGGATATCGAGCGGGGTCCCTGCTAAAAATTAAAGAAACCGTCTTTTTCATGTTTTTTGGCCGTAACTCTTTGCAGAACATACCTACAATAAATCTGATCAATCCATTGGATTCCGCGTAAAAAAATATACAGAAAACATGTATGATAACTCCCATATTAATGCGGGGTCCTCATTGAAAAAATAAAAAAAAAATAAGTAATTGAAGCAAAATCGGCACTGGGATTCACTGCATGAACGGAATTTCGGCGAAAACCAAAAAAAAACCAATAGATCAATATTTTTCTGTTAGTAATGTAATGATTATTGGTAGAGACACCCAAATACACATATATGTACATAATATGACGCAAGACATCGCTCAAACACAATTTATATCAATTTAATTCAACTAGTTTTTTCATTTTTTTTTGTTTTTTGGCGTTTCTTTGTAGGTGACTCCTACTGTGAAATTGATAGCCTGATTGAATTATACAGAGAAAAAAATACATAAAAATATTGGACAAATGAAATGATTCAAGAGAAATTGGCATTTACTATAATTTGCAGTAATCTAATACTTGACCAAATTATCTTCTTCATTGGTAAAAGTTAATTAAAGTAATATATTTCCAATCATGGTAGGCTCTTAAAAGGATAAAAAAAGAAGTAAATATTAAATGCAGAAATACGCAAAGAAACTGAATTTTATTGAAAAAATCACGTATAAAATTTAAAAAAGTCATTACAAGCTCATACATTGAAAAGTTGTGTTCACTCTTATATTTGCAACATACTTATTAATATTACATGGTAATTTTAATCGAAAATATAACTTTAGTCATCATCGCTATTCTCCTCTATAACAAACACTATATTCGTAAAGTCAAATAAGCTAGTTAATTGTTCTGCTGGTTTCGGAATTTTTGATAAATATCTTGCATAACCTAAATAATAAATAATGGCTGCAACATGAGAACAGCAGCCTATAGTCCTATTGCCGTTAGCACAGTTACAACAGTACCGTTTAATACCTCGGATACAGTATGTTCATAATGCACATTATTATTATTATTATTATTAACCAGAGTATAGTACAAAATATTACAACAAGTAGTAATAATTATACAATTTTACATTACAAATTTGTAATCCGGCAGAGGATAAACCTGTTCGCTGGTCTGGTATTTTAAAACTACTAAACACTTAAAGAAAACTAAGAAAAAAATAAAAAAACAAAGAAAATTAAGAAAAAAATAAAAAAAAAACAAAAAACTTAAAACTAAGAGTCGGTTTGTATAATAGATTATAATATTTCACAGATGAAGTATGGCTTAATATTGGTAGCAAGAATGCTTCCTATAAAAGCTTACTTCACCAATATCTTCGATTTTGTTCTTCTATCTCCAATATCTGATTAACATTTGTCTGGCCGTTACGATTGTCGTCATTGATGCTTTCATTTTTCTTGCGTATGATATTCTTTCGTATGTATTTAGTCTAACAGGACAAGTAAGTCCTGTAGCACACGTGACTCTATAGTGAGGGAACATTTCAGTATGCTGTCTATGTGAATCACATTTACATGTTGCTGTGAATACTATGTCATCTAAGACTATCAAATCTTTATATTTAGGTTGTTGTTCAAGTGAGTACAATGAATTAGTGAAAGTTTGATATCCTCTGATACCTCTATAAAAGTATAATAATGCTTTATTGTTTCCAAGATAATTGATGTCTCCATAGGTCATTCGAATATTATTTGTTTGTAGAATCGGTTTTCCTGGTGTATTTTTTGGTTTACTTGTTTCTATTTGCATACTATTATTGTCTGCAATGTCATCTATTTGTTTAAATACTGTTTCTATGGGTTTATATCTTACTTTATCTGTATTTGGTTCTTTGTGATCTTCTTTGTTTTCTTCTTTTATGAAATGTATATGTTTCTTACCAATTAATTGTTTGTATGTGCAATATTCACATTTATTAATGAAATTTATGTTGGTTGTATCTGTTTTTGTTAGAATGTAAGTTTCGTTTCTTTTTCCCTCTTTGAGTCCGTTTTTTGTTTTGGTATTAATAGTTATCCGTTGTGAGTTCCATGCTATGTTAATCACATTTGCAATTGTTTCTATTATTTTTCTGTAGTTATCTGATACTTTAATTTTTTTCATGTTATATTCAGACATTCGACGATGAGAACGATTGTGATGAAGTGTACAAATGCCTTGTGAACACAAATATGTCCTTACATCCAAGAGAAACTTATCCTTATCCACATCCACATGGACTTCCAATGCTGAATTTAGACTATTATCAAAGTTCTCTTGTTGCTTTAGTTTGTAATATATTTGTTGTAAATTGTTGCAGTGTATTTTGTGGTTCATTGTATTCCTGTATCTAGAATGGATGGCCTTTTATCCATTTTTTTATTTTATCCTTTATTGTTTTTGTATTGCTATTTAAAGTTTTGAGGTGAGACGGTAGTTGATTGAAGGTGGCTAAAGCTCTTGTATAGCTATCTTTAATGCTGATTGTTAATTTTCTTTTAAGGGGCTGTATAGTTTTTTTCCTTGTTACGGAATTTTTCTTCAGGAACATATCTTGCAGGTTGACATAGTGATACACTAGAGATTCCATGGTGAATGTTCGATCTATGTTTAGTGGATTTTTTTCATTTATAAACTTGTTTTTATTTATTATTTGTAATAGTCGTGTTTGTAGAGTTTGTATATATTTGAGTCTTCCAATGTATGCTCCACCCCATGCTATAATACCGTATGTTGTTATGCTATGGAAAAGTGCATAGTAAATCATACGTAGATTATCTGTGCTCATTATCCTAGATAATTTGTAGAAAATATAAGTTAGATATTTTAGTCTATTGTATAGCATGTTTGTATGCATGTCCCATCTCATATCCCGGATAGCACAAAATGCTTTGAAAACGTTTTGAAAACGTTTTGTGAAAAACGAAATAGCGTTTTCCAAATTAAGTTAAAAAAACGTTTCGAAAACGTTTTGAAAACGTAAAATATGTCCGGTATCTTTTCGGTATTTGTATTTACAAACGTTTTCAAGGCGTTTTCAACGTGTTTTGAAAACGTTTTCCAAACCATGCTTATGCCGATTGAAAAGCTTAAACGTTTTGAAAACGTTTTCAACGCGTTTTGAAGACATTTTCCAAACCATGCTTATGCCGATTGAAAAGCTTAAATGCTGCCAAGACGTTGTCAGTTCGTTTTGAAAACGTCTTCCATTGCATATTTGCGTCAATTAAAAAGCTTAAACGCTTTCAAAATGTTTTCCAATCGAGCGCCAAGGAGTTACGAAGGGAAAAAGAACAAATGGTCAGTCCCGTGCAAGAGCACGGAAGAGTAGGACCCAAATAGCTATAATTATAAATAATTGTGTTTCTTATATTTATTAACATTTATTTGTTTTACAAACATTTATAGTGTGCAGATATTAATAGTTAAAGTACACATCTTTTGTTTCTCTATATAATGATCAGTATTAATACGAAATAAAATAGTCATAAAAAATAAAATATCTAAGTATAAGATACAATTTTATAAATTACATTGTTAGCGAAGTATAATATGCATATAATATTACTATATTATGGACCTCTAGCTATAATTGCCATGCGACATTGCCATATTATATACTACACGTACAAGTATGTGCGCACCGTATTAAATGTACAGTTAGAAGAATTTTCTACCTGAAGAAAAAAATAACAGGAAAAGATCTTAAAATTTTCTTTCTTTAATAACTTTATAAAAACTGCATTGATTGATCTGAAACTTTTTCTGGACGATAGGTGGCATTCTAAATTTTCTATTTGACTTACGGAAATATATATGTGAGCATGGACCAGAAAAGAACGATAAATGTCTTTCTTGTATAAAGTACCGCGATAGCCACCGCTTAGTGCTTACTCGCAAGCGTGACTCTACCGCATCACTTGCTATATTTTCTTGTATATTAAATAGGTACATATGTATAAATGTTCTCAATCATTCTTTAAAATTTAAGTCGTTTTGTATGAATGAATAAGTGGCATCGCAACAAATTGGTTTCCAAATGGAATTTTACAGATTTTAGCACAAATAGATTTAAACAAGAATGATTCGTTTGAGTTTTCCGAATTGCTAGATTTTATAATGTTTATATTTAATAGTTCAGAAGGTAACAGACGTTGGTAAAAACATTTCAAAGTTTTGAATGGACATCCTACAACACGTACTTGATCATCACTTCCTTTTATAAAAAATGGCATTCTAAGTACGTACCATTGCCGAGTAAGATATACTTATCTTTCTCGTTACGACAGTCTATTATGAAATTGCTTGTTTTCACAATTTGAAACTTTTGGTTTTTTTTCTTAACTGAAAAGTCTGTTTGCTCAGTATCGTCTTGATCATAATATGCTTTAGCTGCTCTAATCTCCATAAGTCGATTACCTATTTGTTGCAGTCTCTTGTCACCTTTCCGCAGTAACTGCTTCACTTTCATGATATGGTTTTCGAATCTAAATGCACTAAAATTATCTAATGCACCGAAATGTCTTACATCATTTACCAAATGTAAGATATTATGTACGTTAAATACCATATTCAATTCTCCATAGTATTCTTCATACGTTTCTACGAATTTGGTTAGTAGATCTTCAGCATATTTCAACCATGTTTCATTCTTACATGAAATAGGGTTCACAAGTATCGATATTGCTACATGCAAAATTAAAAAATTGAGATATAGATGAGGTGGTAGAATATTGTATAAGGCAACGGGTCCAGTGTACAAAAGAAAAGTTCGTAATTCGTGAGCTTTCCACAGGCGTCTTACGTTTTGAAATTGTCGCGGAGTCCTATTAAAATCACATGGCATGTACTCTTTGAACATTAATAGTTTTGTAGATACTTGTTGTCGCTCATACTCGGATAATACAAATTTAGGATTTTGTATCCACAATTCTATTAATTTTAACATTACTCCGAGGCAAACGAGATGCATATAGTCCAATACTACATCAGTTATTGGGTGGAAATTAGGAATTTTCTTCATATACGTTTCTCCTTTTTGGAAATCGTCAAATTCTGTTTTATTGCGCTCATACTCTTGATTAATAAAACATTCATCAGTTCTTAAATGTGCATACTGCTGTAATCGTGTAGGAAAATATACTTTATTGTCGTAATCCCCTTCAATGGTACACTTAGAGCAGCTATAATAACCACTGTGCAGTTTAGTTTTTAAAATGTACGCTTTAGCAGGTGCGTCACATACTAAACAATGAAACATAACTTTGAACTGCTTGCCTTCAAACATTATTCCATTGTTAATAAAATATGTTAACTCATCGACATACATTTTTACTAAATCATCACTGTCTTTAGATTTCTGCTCGCCATCATATATCCCAACCACTTCGACAAGATGTAAAATAGTCTCGGAAATAGATATAATCCATGAAGTAGCTTCTGATGAATTATGAAATTTGGCGCCATCAATATTAGTGATTAAACTAATACAGTCAATATCGATATTCCTTTTTTTGTAAGCCGTTAAAAAAGTCACTAATGTACTTTCGATACCGTAATGGCAGTACTCGCCATGAGCCATTTTGTGTATTACAGTATTTCTCGGGGTTTTCAAAAAAGTACGCGCATCTTTTGGAAATGGATAATCTTCTTTCCTCAATTTTTCTAACAATTCATTAATAAATATATGAGGAATTGTATGAATATACTTTATGCAAAGAACTCGAATTTCGTTCAAAAAAGTCATCTTTGAATATTCTTTCTTCAATGACATTAATGCATTGAAGTACATTGCCTCTTCTTTACAATCTGAATCTTCATCTTCCTCGTCATCACAATATTCGTGATATACTTTTAGTATTACATCGAAAAAATCAAACCTTGTATCGTCTTCAATACCAATCATATCAGGACCTAGATTTTGAATGTTCTGCTCAAACAATTGGTGTTTAAAATTTTCTAACGGGTTTCCGTTTTCTTCTTCAGAATCAGATTCACATAAATAATTACGAATACACTGACGGTTAAGACTATTTTCTGTTAAAAAAGCACGATTCTTCCGACGTACATACATAATTGTTCTCTACCTTTTGTTTTTTTAATGTAAATTTTTCTTCGCAAGACTTCGTCCGTTTATATAAATTTTCTTCAACATTCCGTTCAAATAAAGCTTTTTCTTTAGCCAATTTTCGACGAATTTGTCTGTCAGACAATAAACTTGAATGCTTTCTTGAAGACATTATAGCTCTTTCTCTTGGTAGGAACTGAAACATAATATTATATACTCATTAATACATGTATTTGTTATAGGGAGTTTGAAAATATTATTCATGTAGTTGGGAAAATGTCAGTCACTTGGGTAATCTAAAAATCATAAGAACTAGAATATTGTCTTTTGGAAAGTCTACGCGTTGTCAACTGATTTAACGAAATGTTTCTTGGAGATTATTATAATTATATGCACACTTTAAACCAGACGTGGAAAAAATAGGATCAAAAACTTTGGAATTCCGCAATTTCAATAATTGAAATGGGTAAATCATGAAATTTCAATAATATCGAAGGGTAAATCATAAATTTTTGATAATATCGAAATGAAGTATAATTTGTCACCTATTGAAAATATAAATTTTAAAAGTTTACCCAGTTGGATTAGGGAAAAGCATGAATTTTGAGATTAAGACTATAACTGCAACTATAACTGACTGTAACGGGCTTAGACTGGAACTGGAACTGCTTTTGGAGCCGAACTTAGACTGCCTGTACAGGGCCAGCGCAGGGCCTTAAATAACCCCTGGGGGTGGTTGGGTGGAAAATCTCTTCCCGCACCTTCGAAGGCAAGGAAAGTGAAGTTAGCGTCAAAATTTTCATTGGACTACAAATTTTCCTCCACTTATCTTGTCTTATCCTGAACTACTAATTGGTGCGGGAGCGTGGGAAAATTAGGGGCGTCGACTATGGACTTTGGGCCTTACACAAGAGATGGCCTCGCATGTCCCTATTTCTAGCTAACTAACAACATTATTATAAGCTAATAATTGAGCAAAGATCATAGTGTTTAGGATACAAAAATTTATACTTTATAACTATTTAATACTAAAACATTGATTAAGTTTTGAGTTTTTATGTTCCTTGATAACTTTATTTAATATTATAACTAAAATGATTATTTAAACATTGTTGTGATAAAAATTCGTAAATTTGACAAAGGAGTTTTTATTCATATTAATTCTAGGAACACAACTCAAAAATTATCCAAGTTAAACTTAAAAATTAACGTGATACAATGCTTTGTTTAAACCAATAATAAAATAAGTATAAGTTTTCATGTTAGATACGATAGTTATTCTCTATAAATCAATCTGAACTCAATTTAATTCAAAAAATTGCAAAAAGATTATTACGTGTATTTATTAACTTAATGTTTAAATTATTTGCATTCAATTAATTACATTTAAATGTTCTATTTTGACTATTTCATACTATATTTCAAATCAACATTATAGCAGAATTAATATTTCAAAATTTGTTATAAACTAACTAATATTTCAGTTTTCCGTTAGAAAACTTTTGAATTTCATTGCGTTTTAATTGATTTGCGGAGAATCTATACATCTAATAGAAAAATGCATGAAAGGTATCTGAAAGTCATAAATTTTATCTATAATTTGGCATAAATTTTATATTTGTAATAATTAATTCGCTCTACAAATTTTTCCTATGTTAAATTTTCAAGTATTCTAAGAGTGGAAAAACTCGGGGAAAATCTCGTTAACCGAGTGCACATTCCAAATTTTATGACTTTCATTCTCTCAATGTAAATATAATAAAACGAAAAATGCCCGGTTCAGCCTGATAACGTGTCGGTGCGATGGGAACAAGAGACGGCGTTGTCCCTGCGCAAGATAAACGTGCTACAGTTTATCTTACTCTTGAAAATTTTCCTAAAACGGGAAACATATGTTCTCTCATCTTAACAATAAGATATAATCAAAGAAAGGAAAGGGTTAATTAGGGCCTCTGGACCACGGTTGCAAACCCTAATTAAGCTTTAATTGGTCTTAAAGTGTTTCGCATTATCATCGATGCCTAATCAGAACCAGAACCTGCTTAAATAATGCATAGTGCGCTTATAACAGCCGGCCGCCCGTATTGGGGTATCGTTATGACGAGAATTATAAATATATACATGGCAGTCAAAACACTGATGGAAGTAACCGAGCGACCACGAGAGTCCCCGAAAGTCGCTCGAAACACTTTGCAGCAATCCACGGCATGTGTAATATAGATAAGGGCCTGTTTACTACTTTTCGACCAAAACCGTGCGCACGTGGTGAACCGATTTCAACGCTGATTTTTTTTTAAGATGTACATGTGAAAATAAGACTTCCTGAATTTTTTCAGATTTTTTAAAACTAATCTAGAGTCCCTAGAATTTTTAAAAGCCCCAAAATTGTGCCAAAATCGAGCAAAAAATGGCTATTTTTGAACTAGAATAGAAACGTCAATTTTTAAGCTACAGGAACGCGCCGGGGCTCATTTTCTTCGTTTTTTTAAGTGATCTCCAACTATATCATTAGAAATTAGTCTACGTAGTCGGAGAGCGTCTCAACAGCCTATAACGTGTAGCATGTTTTTTTACGATTTTTACTCATCTTTAAACCTCTGTAAAAAATTCATTTTCCAATATTTTGGATCCGGCAAGGCAGCAAGTTTTTTAACGCTACGCGCATTTTTTTAAAGAAAAAACTGACGTACTCAAAGTGGGCTTCAAATGTAACAAATTACGATTTCAGCCAACTTCAACCCTCTATAACTTTTTTGTAGCAACTCCATATTGGCTGAAAATTTATTAAGATATTCTTCAAATCATGCAGAAAAAGAGCATATAATTACTGATTTGTGTATTTGATGAATAACATGTTGATTTTTCATGCCATTTTATGCATTTTTTCAATCAGTGCAAAGCACGTAGCCGCGTTTAGTAGGGGATTTAATTATGTGTTTCCTTCCGAAGATCGTTTTTTTCAAATGTATTTGAAGAAGCTAGGTCTTAATACTTTCAATGATATGAAAGTTGATGATTTGTTTTTTGAAATGTCTATGATTATTATGCAAGCAAAGTTTTGAAAGTATTAAGACCTAGCTTCTTCAAATACATTTGAAAATTTCCTGTTCCTGTAGCTTAAAAATTGACATTTCTATTCTAGTTCAAAAATAGCCATTTTTTGCTCGATTTTGGGGCTTTTAAAAATTCTAGGGACTCTAGATTAATTTTAAAAAATCTGAAAAAATTCAGAAAGTCTTATTTTCACATGTACATCTTAAAAAAAAATCAGCGTTGAAATCGATTCACCACGTGCGCACGGTTTTGGTCGAAAAGTAGTAAACAGGCCCATAAACATACTTGAAACAGCATTTTTTTCACATTTTTCTATGTGGTTTGAAAACTACTGATTTTCACGCAAAAGGTTTTAAATAAAAGTTGTACCTCATTAAATTGTCTTCAAAAAAGTCAGCGACGGCACCTCTCTAAGTTTATTAGTTTACTTGTAAATTAAGAAAAAATACAAAATTAAACAAGTCAATTTCTTGTTTTGATTAATTTACAAGTAAACTAATAAACTTAGAGAGGTGCCATCACTGACTTTTTTGTAAACAATCTAATGGGGAACAACTTTTATTCAAAACTTTTTGCGTAAAAATCAGTAGTTTTCAAACCGCAGAGCAAAATGTGAAAAAAAATGCTATTTCGCAATTATGTCAGCCTTGTATTCATAGTACGGTTACAATGCTATTCGGCTATGGACGAGCAGCGGCCCTCTCGGGGTACAGGTGTAAATTTTTTTTCCCCGTTCGATTTTTCATTCAATACGTTCTCAAATTACAAAAAAACATGTTATAGATTATTGGATTCAATTTATGTTGCCGAGAAAATTCTTAAAAGTTTTCGCAATCTTTGTACGAAACTTTAAATGTCTTAAATGAAATTAAGGGGGTTCCAGCGCGGAAAGTTCAGAGATATGATATAACTCATTTTATAGATTGAAATGCGCTGAATCCAACGGTATCATTCATTACCCCCCTAGCCGTGGAAAATTTTGAGATATATCATCTCAAAGTTCGGATCTTATACATGGGTTCTTATGGAGCAGAGTGGAAATGAGGTTAAAATATGATAATTTACTAACCTTAATGGGAAAGTTACGCGACAAAAAACTTATTTTATATAGATAAAGCCTTCAGCTTTCTAATGGTACATCGCAAATGGTGTGGAGCCGTGGAAAATATCGAGATAATTAGTAAAAACTGTACGCGAAATTGGACGAGCCGTTGCACATCCGGCTAGCCGACGGTAGCCATGTTAGTTACATTGCGCATGTCAAGCGCGCGTCTTTTGAATGTTATGTTCTGATAATAACAAAAATATTAAAATTTATTTCATTTATAAATGATGAATTTATATTATAATGATACACAAACAATATTTATCATTCTAAGAACGTTTGAAAAAATGGAAATTGGAAATTTTAGTATTACTATGTAAATAATTTAAATAAAATTATAAATTTTTCATATCGATTTGTCGACAAAAAAAAACAATAAATTAATATTTTCAGGTGCAGATTTTTCTTATTTCATCACAGATTGCGGTAATAATTTCTGGCTTGGAAGTAACTCGTACTTTGTTACCAACACTAATAGATAATAAAATTTTAATTCCTTCTTTTGGATTTTTTAAATAAGCGTCCTTCAACACGTCTTCTGTTATACCTTCTTTCGCAAGCTTATTGATAATAGCTGATTTAACAACGTTTTTTAACACTTGCAATTTTCTTTTGTTTGCATCAACAATTTGTTTAACAATTTTTTTATGTTCATTAGCATCTTTATTATTCTGCATTTGGCTGAGACTCACTGTATCACTAACTATTTCTTCATAAGAAACATCTAAAATATCGACTAGACTTTTCAAAGCTTTAATATCCTCTAGCGCATCATGTAGAAGAGCAATATTTATATTAGGTAAATACTCCTGGATTAGAGCTTCTTGGGTCCAAGAATTCTTTTTATCCTTCGCCCTTTCAGGTAGCTTCTTCTTGAAAATATTCAAGGTGTCAGCGTATCCATGTACTAAATTAACGAACTTATCATACGAATTAAACTGTTCGAGTAAAGGTTTGATTCTCTCGGCATCGAACCTTCAAGAATGTATTATAATATATTAAAAAAAAAGAAGTACTCCGCAGACGCAAGAAAATTATGTTTGACTGGTGAATTACCGAATAACATTATGGCCAACTAAAATAATATGTGGACGAGAAGGATTGGATTTGAATGTTTCTAAATAATTCAAGAATCCATCTACAGCTTGTTGCCTAGATACACTTGCCAACTTTTTTCCTCGATAAAACAAACTGCTACTTTTAATCGTTAAACCAGTTTTCAGTGATGCCATGGGTGCAATCGGTACCGTTGGAACTATGTGAGCACTATACGATGTATTGCCATCATAAGCAGCAATCTTAAAAAAAAACAAAAATAAAGAGTTAGTTTTTAAAAATAAATAAGTTTATTGGAGTAAAAAGTGCGTACCTGGATTATTTGGTCTTTCTTCGGATTCAGACCAGTGGTTTCGGTATCAACATAGATTAATTTATAATTCTGGGAACCATCGGGATTATGACTAGGTAACACTGGATGAGGTATAGCATTGGTTACTCTGGGCAAATTAATTGGAATATTAAGTGGAATTTCAAGTACACCACTTAGCCCTACATCACTTCCATAAGTGATACCTTCTTTTTTTTTTGACCACTTGATTTTGAAGATCGTGCTATTTTCAAAGCTTTCTTGCGCAACTTTCCTACACGACTACTAGCATACAAATTTTTTCTAATTTTTTTCAACTCTCTAACAATTCTGTACTTTATACCTGCTTTTACAGGACTAAAAGTTAATCTTTCAAAGACTAAATTGATCCATTCATGGCCCAAATTTTTTTGGCATACTGCTGCTGCAACTCGGAAAGAAAACGATTCAGATCCGGAAAAGTGTTTTGATTTCGGACATTTTTATGCGACTAGATGGTTAAAAGATTCATTCGCTTGTGTGGATGCTGCTGGTGCAATTTTTTTAACATCATTAATAAAACGACTGAATATTTCTTCCAAAGCAGTTTTAAGATCTTTATTATCTAAAGGTTTTTTTCCAGGCAACCTTTTATACTCATAATTCTCTTTATCTTCATGAAAAGTACAGAGAGTGTGATCTCTAAATGCATGAGGCACTATTGCCTGTAATCTTTCTTTAAGAATATCAGGTTGACCTTTACATTCCGCGATCACACCACTAAAATTTTCAGTAAAATAGTCTACCAGTCCCGCTGCCACAGACAACCTATGCAAAGCGTTGGACAAAGATTTCACCGTATGATTCTTATCAGCCCAAAGCTCAATATCATGTGTACAAACTTTACGTAATAATGCGATAGTACTGGAATCGTTATCCATAATTAGCCTAGCACCATAGATATTAAGTTCCTTGAACAACGGATTATCAGTAAACAATTCCTTTGCCATATCTGCTTCCATTCCTTTAGCTGAACCGCTATAATTATTTCTACAATCGTGTATTTTGCCTGAACTACAGGACCGACAAGTTTTTGTACGGACTGCGAAAGAACCAACTTTTTTTGTGTGAAAACACATCAATACACCATGACCTATACGACAATTAACGTTTCTCAATGCAAAGCTTTATAACAATTACTCATGCGATATTTTTAGCTTACATAATAATATTATTTTATTTATAGTTTTTTATTTTGAATAAAAAATATAAAAACTATTTGAATATTTCCTAAGTATTTCTGTAAGTAAAAGTATTGCAACTATATCGAGGTCCTATCAAATTATTTTTACCTGACAAACTATTATAGGCTCTGCCGGTTCCCCTTTTTTGCCAACCTGCGTCATAACCGAATGTTAATCCATATTTGTCTTTTTCATTCCTGAAAATAAACGCGATAAAAAATAGAAAGTGAAATACACAAAAATTATTACAATTTTGTTACATTTTATTTATAGCAAATATTGCCAACTTGCTGAATACTAAAATATCGAAGCATTTGATACAAATATTGTCTTACATTAGTGCAAAATTTCTTATCTCAACAGTTACATACATAACACTCAAAATCATGAAAGTATACATCAGTTTTTAGGTAAATATCGTCATAACATATATAAGCATTGAATGGAATAGTTAGATGATTGAGTTCTTAAAAAATAATATCTTGTTTATCATAATTGGAGAATTGATAAAGTAAATGTTATCAATAACAAACAAAAAATAAAAAATAGTAAAAAATTACAATTTCATTATAACAATGATTCAATAAAAGTTGAGGGTAAAAAAAATCATAAAAAAATTATTTTTATATAAATAAAATTCTAGCTCATGCAGATCTTTCTTATATGTGAGTATAACTGCGACCAAAAAAGTCCTACTTGTCTGTTATAATATCATTGGTTTTCTTAGCCAAGGCTATTTCTTCTTTCAAAACATTCAAGCATGAATCTTTAGCGAGGGCTTCGATTGCTGGGCCTACAATCCTTTCATACCTTTTGAGCAAAGTATCTGACACGGTGTTGATATTCAGTGCAGATAGTAATATATTGAATTGTGTTTCACCAATTCCAGCATCTATAATACCTATAAAATATAACAATCAGTAATAGATCATTATTAAAAATAATAATTATGATCAAAAGTAGAAATCATTTACCAAGCGCTGCTTTAGCATTTGCTTCAAACAGTACACTATTGCCCTGTCTGAATATTTTTCCTGTTCTTACTGTTTTGACCTTATCGCATTTGTAACATTTTATATCATAAACATATCCTAAGCCTTGCTGGACTTTATTTACAGTGTATCGAAAAGATAAGGGTATGTCACAGCTGCAACACCACATTTCTTGTGCCAATATGCTAGGCTCAAATAATTTTCTCCCAGCCAAAACATCACCTTTAACTTTAACCGTGGCCGCATCGTCATTTTTTTCGCTTTCCTCCTTTTCCTATAAAATATATTATAAATAAAATAATCAGTCACGTATTGTTTACATATTTTTGTATCAAGGTATCTCACCTCGCATAACCTCTTCGACCTCTCTCCTCGATCTACGCTTTTCGTTCGTTTCACTGATTTTTTTTTAAATTGACCTTTGCGAGATCCTTTTGTGATTCTCTCGTTATTTCTCCAATTGTTTTTATCCTCGCTTGTAGAAGCGTCATCACTCATTTCATTAATAACAAATATCAACAAATGTTGACAAACACATTACGCTTACGATTGCGCAAACAGCTGGTGCGACACTCGTATACTCACCGTACAGACATATAGGTTAGGTAGTAAGGCATGCTTTCCGGATGTACGGTCATCTAAATCGAGCTGTTCATTGGCTCATTGTAAACAAGATCAAATCAGCGACTGTATATTTTATTGATAAATAAAATATAATCTTAAGTTGCTCGCTTTCATAATATTTGGGCTTTAAAAATAATTGCAGGATTTACTAGCATCAATTAAATATTGCGAATACGAATTTAATTTTGGGCGGAGTTTGACCTCGGCTGTAGTCGCTGGAGCCCCCTTAACTCTTAATATTTCAAACCCAAAAGAATTCGGATTTTTGCCACAAAATAATGTTTTTTCCTGAAATTTACCAGAGATTACTCTAATAAGCGATAAATGCAATAAAATTTTTGAAACTCTTCAAAACCTTTTCAAGTTATCAATTAAAAAAAAATTTGTTTTAACATCATTTTTTTCAATTCGAAATTGGTAATAAAAGTTGAGAAAATTCATAATGAGTCTGAAGTTCACAACGTTGAAGTTGAACGAAAATATAAAAAAATCAAGGAAATAAATGAATATATTGCTTTTTCTTAACGTATAAGTATTGAATATGGCTAAAATAAGTCCCCAAACAAATTGCACCCCTATAAACAACCCTTATAAACCTGAATAAGCGTTTTATATAACTATGTAATTTTTTATTTCGTATTAGACCAAAGTTAAAAGACCAAACCGAATTTAAATTAATCCTTCGCTAGAATGGAGTGTATAATAAAATATAAGACGACGCGCATCCCCCATCAACCACCCCTATAGTCACGTACATCGTCTGAATTCGGGATATTTGCGTGTTTTTCATTGGTGACTTCCTACAAACCAAAAATTAATGAACAAAATCTATTTGATATTGTTTCTTAGCTTGAATAGAGTGTATAAAAAAATAATATAATAATCCAATCGTATGTTATTCTTTAGCTTAAATGGAGGGTATATCAAATTATATAAGAGTCGCATTTCCTATGAACCATCACTAGATCCGTTCGTACTTTCTGCTTACAAGAAATTGTGCGTGGTTTGATTGAATTTTTTTTTCAACCAATTAAAAATTGTTGAAAACCGGTTGTATATTGTGAATTAGTGTGTAAAGTGTGACTAGAACAAATTTGGCTAGTCGATTACAGAAAATACAAACAAACGAAAAAACACTCCATTACTTACCTTTTACAGTTCTACGTATGTTTTTCCTTTATATACACTTTGGTTAACATTTGATTCGTCTACTGACAACATTGAATAATTCAATAAAAAGAAACTTAATAATGGGATTCAAGAATATCAAGGGCTATGGTTTTAAATATTATGTAATTTACAATAATATACGAATATATCTAATGGGATGTATAATAATTTTTTTATGATGAATATTTGAATTTATTATTAATTAATGAGTTACTCGAGTTATATTTATTCACCTATCAATATAAATATTAAACAAAAATCGTGCCAGTTGCGTTTTCGATGGAATTGTTTATCTGCAACTTAAAGTTAGTAAATTTATTTACATAATTGATTAACTCTTTACATATTCTAGTTAATAATTGATAAATCCGAAAATTTATAACGTGTTACAAAATAGTTTCTTATTCATTTACTCAATTCCAACATCACATACGATTAAAAAAACAAATGGGAATCTCCATATAGTGTTATTATGCCTATTCAATAAATTAAAAACACCCAAAATCCTCCGATTTACCACTCAAAGATTATCGGAAAGCTAGCAATTAATGCTTTTTAGAAACACAATAAAGAATCGACAATTTGTTAAAACGAAAATATGAAATTTTGGTTTGAAAAAACGTAAAAGGTAACTCTACTTATCGCTGTGCTACGAATAATATTTAATACCTTCTCGCGCGAAGGATTCTCTATTGTTATTACTTTTTTCCAGATGAAAATTATATTTTTTCCCTGCGCTAAATTCTTAATACTTCCCCACTATTTTATATGACATGGATTATTAGCTTTCCGACAAACTTAGAATGGTAAAAATCGGACGATTATTGTCGTTTTCAGTTTATTAAATGAGCATATCTGCACTCATGTTGATTTTTTGGCTAAAGAATAACGTTCGATTGGATTATTATATTATATTTTTAAACACTCTTTTTTTAAAGTTTCAATCCTCAATAAGTTTCGTTCATTATTTAGGAAATTACAAATAAAAAACACGCGAAAATCCTGAATACAGCCAATACACGTACATGGCTGTTATATAGCTGCGAAGAGCAAGCAACTGAAAATATTAATTTGCCAATTTTTATTACGACTACGGAGCGGTAATTTTGTGAACTTTATAAAATGATCTAACATAAAATAAAATTAAACTAGGCCAGACTTAGAAAGTTGAAAGAAAACAAAAAGTATATTATTTTTACCGATCGAAAACAAAACCGGATAGTACCTACGAATCATGGTTTATAAAATTCAAGAGACCTGAAGATAGTCTGCTTACAAAAATTGGGAGGACGTAAAAATACGATAGTAGTTAATCTATTCTGTGGACGAAAATTAAGGATTATCAAAAGATGCACAAGATATGTTAATATAATAAGGTGCCTGAAGAAAGGTTGAATTGCCTGTTTATAGCCTTTGGAGAAAATCGCCATCAGAATAATAAGAGTAGTAGATATAAAAAAATTTCTAAAAATTCATAACAAATTAAAAACACTTACATTCATCTTTCAAATAAATCGATTGGGGTAATTGTATATCAACAAAAAATACTTGTCACAATACCATTAATTGGTATCAAAAGTCAATGTAAATTATGCAGCACAATATAACAACATAAAGAACAGGTAACAACATTAGATGTTATCTTAATATAGCAAAATAAAATTAAACATGAATGCTGACTTTCGATAAATTTCTAGCTATAACATGATGAACAGTTGACTAACAAGGAAGGTACCCGAGGTGTACCTCACCGATTTTCTTGAAATTGTGATATGTTGTAGAACATCAAAAAATATTCGACGCGTATTTTTTTATACGTGCCCATAAGCCCATTTAAGGGGTGAAACCCACCCTTGAAGTTCACCCCTAAAAACAAATTTTTTTTAATTTCTCGAATACAATTCGTAATTTTTTACTGAAACAAAGTGGGTAACACTTGTTATCGAAAAGCACATATTTATGCATTGTTTTTAGTCATCAGACTCGTAACCCCCGTTTTTTATTAATGAAAAACTATATTTGATGACCATTTTTTTCACTATACACATTCCAAAATCTGTTAAATCTTGACAAAATTAATTGTTTTATGCACAATAATCAAAAATAAAGTTGACCTGTTCCGGCATTTTCAAAAAAAAAATCCCTTGAGGGGGTGAGCTACCCCTAACATTTATACTATTATATTTCATTATTCCATTACGATATCATGGTGTAAATCTCTTGGATACTATTAAAATTGTTAAGTAGTTGATGTAGTTTGAAATTTTCTGAAATCAGCCCTTACAAATGAATTCATCCCTAAAACTCAATCTCAAGTATTATTTTTTCATTACTTGAAAATACCCTAGGACTATTCAGTGGCGTAAAACGTGTAATAATATTAGTTCACATCCTTGGTATTGAATTAGAATTCTTCACCCCACTAATGTATCAACCCCTATTTTTCAATAAAAAAATGACACCCTTTTCCATATGAAAATACTAGTTTCTTGAGTTTGACGAAAAAAATTTTGGCAGTATGCACAATATTCAAATACGAAATCGACTGTTCTCACCTTAATAAAAATAACCTATAATAAGGGGTGTACCAGCCCCACAGGAGATATTGTCGTATCTCTATGATTTTATTCTTTTTCTATGGGACTTTCAAAAGTAATAAAAAATTAATGATTCAAAGCAAGAAGAACTAACTAATTATCGAATAAATGCATACGAAAAATAAACGTATAAACGCTTGGAAAACAAATTAAGAGAAGTGAACAGCTTAAAATAACAAGATAAGATTAAATTTATCATTTTCTTGTTGTTGTTGTCGAGATCGGACGGTGGGAAAAACCTCAACGGTTAAATTATCGTCTTGCTATGTTTTGGATAGATAAGACCTTTTTCGACGATGCGATCACACTCTTGAACTCACAATCAGCTCGCCAAAACAACACTCGAATACTCGATATTACCTCTCATCATCAGTCTTTAGTCAGAGCTTCATCGAGCTCGTTTGAATCAGTATATTAATTGTGAGTGCAGTGTTTGTTGAATTTACAAGAAATTACATTGGAATCCAATAAATGTGCAACCAAATTTCAAACTTCAAATTTCATCAAAGTATAACATAGTATTTTGGAATTCGTACATATTAATTCTACCATATAATTTTTGGTCAATACTTATTTCCTGATTGTAAGTAAAATTTCCTTTTGCGTAAAATTTCTTAACGCGGTAATTGATAGATATTGTATACATGCCCTCGCCATTTTTCAAAAAACGCACAGAAATTGAAAGTACTCTATTTTACAGCTCTTTACAAGCCCTATCTAAAGAAACCATAAAAAATTATTTTCATCATTTTTTTTACTCTACATTTTTGAATTAAATATTTTTCCGAAGAAAAAAGCTCAAAAATTTTCATACTCACATCGTATTTGACGAAAATAATTTTTTAATTAGTGATTTAGATATAGCTTATAAAGAGTTATAAAATGCAATACTTCATATTTTTATGTGGTCTTTTTCCAGAATTGGTGAGGGATCAAAGATGGACAAGAAATTTTGGAATTTTCAATATTCAATTATCGTTCGAAGAAATTAGAAATGAAATTGATACGTAATTGTCAGTGTAATGTTGATTTAAATGATATTAAAAATTATTGCCTGACTTTGTAAAAAAATATTCAAATTAATGCGCTTCGGATTTCATCATATAAAAAACAAATAATAATTATTATTTCTAGGTATTGGAAAAATGACTATTAATCCTATAAATGTTATACAATTATTATTATTATCTTTTCAAGCTATGAATATACAAGAAAGTCCCATTACTAAAGATGAAATTGCTTTGAAGGATAATATAGAAAAACTATTACTTGATTGTATAAATAACTTTGAGGATCCAGAATTCATTGTGGAATCTACATTAGCTTTTCAAGAACCATTTAAGGATATTGAAATGCATATTGTTGAAGATATTGATAAAATCTAGTCAGCGGATGTTGATGAACACTCACTAGTATGTACAGCGGATACAGAAGATCTATCTTGGGATTACAAACGAAAAGCTCGAAAAATCTCGCTCTGCGTACTGTGCAGCATAGATTTCGAAAAGTCCAATCAATTACACAGTTGAATCGATGGGCGCATACTTTGAATAAAGGAGGCACTTATAAAGAAAAAATTGGAAGAATCAATAAATTTGTATTAGATAATTTTCAGTCGGCTTCCGATGCCGGTTATATAATTCACGATAGAGATTTACAAAAATGGGCATTACAAGCTCAGAAAATCGTTGGACATGAAGATATAAGGTTTAAAGCGTCACGTCATTGGCTACAAAATTTTAAAAAGGCTCACAGAATAGTCAGCAGAAAGATAAATAAATTCGTAACAAAAAAGACTGTTGAAGGGAGAGAATATTTACAAAAAACAGCTGATGATTTTGTTTCAGATGTGAAAAAAATAATTAAAAGCAAAGGTTTGGAATCAATTTACAATTCAGATCAGAGTGGATTTCAAATTGAAATACACTCTGGAAGAACACTAGCTATTGAAGGCGAAAAGCAAATTGAATGTCTTGTAGAATCTGTAAGTTCGACGACTCACAGTTACACAATTCAACCACTCATTTCAGGTGATGGGAGACTGCTTTCCCCATTATTCATTGTTTTAAAAGAAAGTAAAGGAACCTTTGGACCGGTAGTAGAATCCAAATTATTCAAGCCATCAAATATTTACGTGATGCCTTCCGCTTCAGGCAAACTGACTTCAGGTATGATATTTATTATTGATGATTACAGTTTTTAACTTATGTCATGTGAATAAAAATGAGTTTTTTCAATGGTTACAGAACATTTCAAAACATGGCTGAAGGATGTGTATTTTCCCAATGTTGGGCATTCAAGTGTCTTATTAATTGATTCGTGGAGTGGGCATTGCCCTGATGCTGTAAAGGAAGCAGCACCTCCAAACAAAATTTTTGATGTAAAAATAATTCCAAAAGGAACAACAGGCAAAATTCAGCCACTAGATGCTTTCGGCTTCCGAGTGTGGAAAAATTACGTCCGTCGCTTCGAGGACAGTGTAACATTAATGAATGAGGATATAGAACTTCATAAAAGAAATAACATTATAAAACTCCAATCCTTGGTACATAATCAATTGTCATCTCCTCGATACAATAACCTATTCAAATATTCATGATATAAAAGTGGCTACGTTGAATCAAAGCCAGATAAATTTGATAACCCCGTAGATTTTAGTTTTGGTAATGATTGGTGAGATGCTCTTGGTGTAAGAAATCATTATGCTTGAAACATTTTTTTAATGATTATCATTATTGCCAGGATTATAAAAAGTAACATTAAAACTCAAAACTATTGAAATATTAAATTTAAAATTTTTTTGTACTTTGAATCATTAATTTTTTATTACTTTTGAAAGTCCCATAGAAAAAGAATAAAATCATAGAGATTCGACAATATCTCCTGTGGGGCTGGTACACCCCTTATTATAGGTTATTTTTATTAAGGTGAGAACAGTCGATTTCGTATTTGAATATTGTGCATACTGCCAAAATTTTTTTCGTCAAACTCAAGAAACTAGTATTTTCAAATGGAAAAGGGTGTCATTTTTTTATTGAAAAATAGGGGTTGATACATTAGTGGGGTGAAGAATTCTAATTCAATACCAAGGATGTGAACTAATATTATTACACGTTTTACGCCACTGAATAGTCCTAGGGTATTTTCAAGTAATGAAAAAATAATACTTGAGATTGAGTTTTAGGGATGAATTCATTTGTAAGGGCTGATTTCAGAAAATTTCAAACTACATCAACTACTTAACAATTTTAATAGTATCCAAGAGATTTACACCATGATATCGTAATGGAATAATGAAATATAATAGTATAAATGTTAGGGGTAGCTCACCCCCTCAAGGGATTTTTTTTTTGAAAATGCCGGAACAGGTCAACTTTATTTTTGATTATTGTGCATAAAACAATTAATTTTGTCAAGATTTAACAGATTTTGGAATGTGTATAGTGAAAAAAATGGTCATCAAATATAGTTTTTCATTAATAAAAAACGGGGGTTACGAGTCTGATGACTAAAAACAATGCATAAATATGTGCTTTTCAATAACAAGTGTTACCCACTTTGTTTCAGTAAAAAATTACGAATTGTATTCGAGAAATTAAAAAAAATTTGTTTTTAGGGGTGAACTTCAAGGGTGGGTTTCACCCCTTAAATAGGCTTATGGGCACGTATAAAAAAATACGCGTCGAATATTTTTTGATGTTCTACAACATATCACAATTTCAAGAAAATCGGTGAGGTACACCTCGGGTACCTTCCTTGTAAGTATTTCTACTTAAACGCGAATTAATGTGAACAGAAATATTTGTGTTTGTTGAGAGCTTGAATAGAATTTTTCTATTTTTTCTAAAAAATTTTATGAACAAATAAAAATTTCCTACGTTTTATACAAAAAAATAATGTGAAAAGTATTGAAAAATTCACTCAGCCAATTTCAACTAGAATCTATGGGCATTGTAACATGTACAGATTATAATTAGTGAACTCTTATTATAAAAATCCTGACTGAATACTTTCATCAAATATGAAAATGCAACTGCATTATTATTTATTTTGTCACCTTGATGCTAAAGCAACTCAGGAAAAGTGCAGTGCTGTCGCTAACTCTGCATGTACCGTTCATCTACATGATTTTAAACTAGCATCAAGTTGAAATGTCCAATCAGTACACCAGATTTACATAAACAAGACAAAATCTACAAGTGTAATAATATTATAAAAATAATTATTGATTCTACAAAATATTTCTATGCCATTTGCAATCGTTAAATGCCACTAAATTCACTATTTTGCGTCATTGCACTCAATCTTTTTTGTTATTAAAAGTAGATTGTAATACAGTAACATTATGTTATACTTGTAGAAAGCTTCAATATTAATAAAAAACCAACAAGAATAATCTTCTTGAAACGAGTTTTCTTTCAAAAGTTTGAAAAATTTAAGAAAATATGGTTAAACAAGCACTTGTAATTTTGTCAAAATAATCATTGAATACATCCACTTGAAAATATTTTATTGCTAGTGAATGATAAAAGTTATGCTCGCAGGCCAGAAATTGTATACTTTTTTTTAATAAAATTAAATCATCACTATATTGTAATGGGCCCAGGACTTGATTATAATTATTTCAGTTTAGTAATAAAAAAAATCCTATTTCAATAAGTACAGCACTCATTCAGTATTGAAAAACTTGTCTGTTAGCCATTATTCCAAGTTGTATATTCCTTCATGTTGACTTGGCAAAGTGAAGGAACAATCCTCTCCCCAACTCTGCTTTCAAGATGACAAGATGCATTTAAAAACTTTCTTGATGATAAACATAACCCAATAACCCAATTTTAGTGTATATAAGCTTGAAGGATGCATTGAAAATATTATAAACATTGAAGGCTTTCAAGCACATCCACATATATATTTATAATTCAAAGATCAATTTAGAACTGGGACTCTCGTATGATAGCTATAGACAAATTTGAATTCTATTCAACTATCATTGAAAAAATAATTAAAACCTACATTGCATTTAACACTTTTTTTAAATAGTACCTTTCAAAATGCATCATGTAACTATTGATAATATAGTTTTATACTTAATCATACAAGAATAATCTTACCTAAGCTCTGATATGTCGTTTTTCATTGAAATGCCAGTTTAGAAAAATAATTGAAAAATTATTTAACTTCAAGTTGTAATTCAATTCCAAGATATGATAAACAAAAATCTGAAATGACAACAATATTTCAGGTTACTTTTGAATTCAGTTTGAACAACTGTTTACTTGATTAAAAGCATTATTATAGCTATACATTTTATTTCAACACTTTTTGTGCTTACCTGAGCGCTAATATGTAGTTTTCGTATTGCAATTCCAGTTTAGAATAATAATATATTTGAAAAATTATCCAATATCAATTGTCGTCATTCAATTTCCTCACAGTTTATGCACTATACAACATGCATATATATGTACCTATGTAGTTTTCTTTGTTCTTTCTCTCGGCCGGCGTGGATTTTCGAATGGCTGCGCCTTCGAATTATTTTTTGACGATATACCTATATAGCGAGTTTTCTAGAACTTGATAAGTAGTGGCAACACTGGAAAGAGTAGTAGACAAAAGCTTCGTATTTCAACTATTAAAACAAAGAATATGTTGAACAACGGTTAAAACAAAGAATATGTTGTACTTTTCTTTTCACGCTCGTGTTTTCAATTCAGTTCTTAGCGATATGATAAAGTAATATTTCGCGTGGACAATTTAGTGTGTGCAGATTGTTGTAAAACATTATTATATAAAAATGTTGAAAGATCAGAATCGGTGGTACGTCGTTTATTACGAAGATGAAGATACTGTTATTACAAATGTACAATCCATGGAAGAGGCTCTCAAAAATGCCGAAATGGGTGTTGTGCCAGATTACTGGATTGACGAGGAAAAACTTATGGCAAAACTTCCTCCACATACTACTGACCAGCAATTGAATAAATTTGCCTTCAAAAGGATCAAGTCAGAAACAGATGATTGGAAAGAGTATCCTCTTTTAAAAATTAGATGGGATACAGGTGAGTTTTATAATTTTCCTTATGAATAAAAATACAAGTACCCATGCTATAAATGATTTAATCTCTCTATCGACTGTTGATAAAAACTATATTAATTCATTCATTCAATATAGTCAATCTCTTTATCTTGGTCATTCGTTTTAAAATTGGTCTGACATGTGCTACCAGTATACCGGTAAAAATATCCCAGGTGTAGTTGCGTTTTAGATATTTAACTCACATAGCATTGAATTACTCATTTATTTCTTAGTAATTCTACTGCCTGCATAAAAATCTGCTCCTTACTTCTTGACTATAACAGTATCGTATAATAACAGCCTTATCTTTCAATAATTGCTTTTTAAATATCTAACAAACATAGCTAAATATTGAATCGTTAATTTATTTCCTGGTGTCTTTACTTAATTCCTGAATACCAAAACCGTTTAAAATAATAGCCTTATCTTCCAATACTCACAACTTGAAACAGCTTTTAGGTCCCATAATAAAATATAAGTTGCCCTGAAAAGAAAATAGCTGTTGAAATATAACAAAATTATCAAGATGTGTTACATTGTCGTGTTGATTTTATTAAAAATTTTACCAAAAACATAGACGTTGAAATAGATTCTGTTATAATTTAATACACCCGGAACATATGAAATAATTTTATGAGGCCAAACACAAAGGTACCGCATTGAAATTCTATTTATGCCGTTAAGATACAACTTATTGGTTTTTAAAGCTAATTCTTATGAAATTCATTGTAAAAAGGAATGTCATAAAGTTCTAAATATCTTGAAAACATAGAAACGTATATCTTTTAGTTGGTTAGTCAGTCAAAAGGGATTTCAAAAATAATAAAGTAACTTAATAGCTGCATACTTTGTAGAAGCTATAAAACCTACATATCCATGCCCTGCACAAAGCGAACACTGTTGCGTATTACTTCACATACAAAAGCCTTTGTTTTTGGTTTAATAAAATCAACAATAACTCACTAACATATGTATCTACATGCACAGCTGTATAAAAATCTGAAATAACTTTTCCTGAATTCGTACAATCACTATCACCTTCGCTTGTATCACTTTTATCCTCAATAGTATTTTAAAGTTTTCTTCTGAGCAAGCCTAGAATAAGTTTTTTTTTCATAAACTTCAATACTAGTTCTCCAAGGTATTGTAATAAATATATATACCTCATGTATAAACTGAACCTTAGAAAGTTGCATCACAGCTTTAATCCAATCCATACTATAGTTAATCACCTAAAAAGATAACAATTCTACACAAAGTATCTATCCAATTAACAAAGATTATTGATAAGCAATTAAATAAAAGGAGTACTTATCTATAACTGTTAAAGAGGTTATCATTTTCTCCAGACTCCAACATCAGCTTTATTATTTTTATTATATATATATTATATATTTTTAAACCTAACTTCTCAGCTATCAATGACACTTTGAAGGTAAAATTAATTTTTTTTAGTAACAATCAATCAATTTTATTGCGAACTGATCTGGGTGTGATCAATTGACTCTCGAATGATTGGACAAGAATTTCCGATTGGACTTTCGTGTCCTGTAGCCATGGAGACTATATACAGGAGAGGAAACCCTATGTATAAGAAGTCTCAGCCCCAAGTCCGCACTCCAGCCTTGGAACACTTGCGCCTCAAGCGGCCAGCACTGGCGCGTCGGTAACTGATGTGACGGTCAATCGTAGTTAGTCTAAACCCTATTAAAACCCCAAATGTCCTGTACTATGCGACTTTAAAACGCTGGACGAGTAAATAATAAACTTCAAACCCCAAATGCCCTGTACTCTGCGAGTCTCAAACCCCAGGATAGTAAACGGCAAGCTTCAAACCCCAAATGCCCTGTACTCTGCGAGTTTTAAACCCCAAGAACACTGTACGCTGCTAGTTTTAAACCCCAAGAACACTGTACGCTGCTTGTATTAAACCCCAAGAACCCTGTACGCTGCTAGTTTTAAACCCCAAGAACCATGTACACTGCTAGTCTCATACCCCAAGAACCCTGTAGTTTTTATACCTTTTATACCTTTTATATCTTTTATACCTTTTTAAAAAAATACAATTATCGTCAAATACATACTTTTTAATCAATTAATAGAATTACATTTTCTTTGAGAACCTTCAATTAGTCATACATAATTGTCTCGTCTGGTAGTATAAAATTAAAAAAAAATTATGAATTTATCTTTTATAGTCCTCGAAAAAAGTGAAATTTTAATAGCGTCATCGATTTTGAACGGCCTGCAAGATTTTTACTGTAGCGAACGGACGACTCCCACTCTTCCGCCGCACTCTCAATTGTAACATTTCCATCGATACACGATTTATTTTTCAAGTTTTTTAAGCGACATACCGTGGGTGGAGAGTAATAATGATAATAGATATCATGTAACAGGGTATACTGAATAATAAAGTTTTTTTTTACTGCTCCGCAATTTGTTGCTCAATTGGCTTAAAAGTTTCATAGTCTGTAGTTTCGTTGCTTTAGAACGATTCTTGATGTTTTTTTTTTTATTGAAGCTCTTTTTATAAGCTGTTCGAATATATATTAATATTACATACAATGAGACGGCTTCATTGTTTATTTCATTTTGCAATTTATAAGACCATAACTCCCGAACTATTCAACTTATTGATTGCGGATTCCGTAGCAATGATCAGTTAGTTAAAAATACAAGACTGGGCTAAGTATGAAGATCTTTACATTGTCAGCATGTAAATAATTAAATAACAATAAATAATAATTTTTATTACAATAACTATTGATCTAATAAGTATTTTTCAACGTTCGAAATGTCATTTTGTAGATATTTGAAAAACGAATCGCAAGTATGATAGCTATTATTTAATATAATCAATAAGTAAAAAGATATTCGCGGAAAATTAAATTTTTTACCACTTTTTCAAATATGACCGACTGTTTAACAATGTTCTGCCAAAAATCGCGAGGGTGAAAACAAATCATCATATTGCAGACATTATTTCCTATAACATATTAAAAAATCAGAATGTCGGATCTCTAAAACGCAAAAGGCTTATTTTCGGGATATTTTTCCTGGACTGAAAAGTCACAGAGTACAGAGCATTTGGGGTTTGAAGCTTGCCGTTTACTCTCCTGGGTTTTGAGACTGGTATAGTACAAGGCATTTGGGGTTTGAAGTTTATTATTTGCTCGTCCAGCGTTTTAAAGTCGCATAGTACAGGGCATTTGGGGTTTAAATATTGCCGTTTACTCTCTTGGGTTTTGAGACTTGCAGCGTACAGGGTTTTTGGGGTTCAAAGCTCGCAGAGTACAGGGCATTTGGGATTTAAAGATTGCCGTTAACTCTCCTGGCGCTTAGAACTAGCTCAGTACAGGGTTCTTGGGGTTTGAGACTCGCAGAGTACAGGGCATTTGGGGTTTGAAGCTTGCCGTTTACTCTCCTGGGTTTTGAGACTTGCAGCCTACAGGGTTATTAGGTTTCGAAGCTTGCCATTTACTCTCCTGGGTTTTGAGACTGGTATAGTACAAGGCATTTGGGGTTTGAAGTTTATTATTTGCTCGTCCAGCGTTTTAAAGTCGCATAGTACAGGGCATTTGGGGTTTAAATATTGCCGTTTATTCTCTTGGGTTTTGAGACTTGCAGCCTACAGGGTTCTTGGGGTTTAAAGCTCGCTAAGTACAGGGCATTTGGGGTTTAAAGATTGCCGTTTACTCTCTTGGGTTTTGAGACTTGCAGCGTACAGGGTTCTTGGGGTTTGTGACTCGCAGAGTATAGGGCATTTGGCTTTCGATTTTTGTGTAGTTTTAAATCTGCCTATAATCAAGTTCCAGAAACTAATTTTCCTCGTTTATTCATGATTTTGAGCTATTTTTCGATTTTGCGCTCGATTTTGGACGTATATTGGCATATCTGACGACGGATTCGGATCCAGCGGGTCTAAATATAAAAGGTACATATGTCTCCCCAAAGTAATGACCACTTTTTTTTTGTGCCGGTGTAATTAATTGATATCTGAACGCATATTTAACCATTTATTAAAAAATAAACAATTGTATACTTAATTTGTATGTACGAAACGTATTTTTGAATTCACAGCAACAACACAGTATTATGATGCTCTGAACATGATGAATCTTTGTGAAGATCATTCATCAGATGCAGACGTAGCATATCGCGAGCTGCAAAATAAAAATCTAAGAAAAACAAGATCAAGAAACAACAAGTTCGATGAATACTACATGATACAATCATTACCCATAAAAAAGGAAGTCAACAAAGAAAACGTAGAAAAAAATAGTAAAAATATAAAAGAAAAAGAAATTGATAATTTACCTGCTATACTTACGAGTAATGTAGTATTGTCACAGACTGTAAAAGCATCTAAAGGTTTGTTTAATAACATAATTAACTAACATTTAAATGGGCCGGGTGAAATACAGTCCCTAATTATGATTTTCATTTTGCTTTAAAAGAGGATAATTCAGTAGGTACGCAACTGTTGACGGAAAATACTGGAAATAAGGGGAATAAACCAAGAATCATAAATCAACAGATTCTAAAAAGATCTTTCAAAGTATTACAAAAAAATCAAAGTGAGTTATATCCTTATAATACATCTCTATTTTATTAAAAAATTGATTAATTCTATAAAAAAAATTCGTAACTCGGTCACTTTTCACGCTTTTTTTTATAATTGTTCTATTTGTGTTTACGTGAAAAATGTATACGTATTTCTACAACGCTCAAAAAATAGATTTTAAAACTAAGTACTTAACTTTTTGTAATTTTTCTTACAATTCACACAAATTTTAATTTCAATCGAGTTTAAAATGTATTACAAATTAGTAGTTTTTATTTAAAACTCTTTTTTTCAAAGATATGCTGTCGATCTATTTTTTGCATCATTAGATTAATACTTTTTCAATTAAATACATCCCTTCCAGAAGAAAAAAGAAATCTTAGCCAGGACAATAATTATACAGCTGACGTGTTTCAATCTGAAGAAAACGATGAGCAAGCTACCCACACGACTGATATATTTAAACAAGTCTCTTCAATGCTTTCTACAGACAGTAAGTTTGAAAGATTACATCACGTAATGCAAATTTAGTTGAATGTTAATTACATTTATCAAATCTTATCTTATTTATTTGGTATTAATTTCAGATACTGGTTTAAGAACAGAAAAGGATTTATTGCTAATTATCATTGATCTTTTGAAGAAAGTCATAGGTTCGTTTGATTCATTTATAACACTGCGTGGCTCGCTGGAGCTATTGGGATCCGAAAAGTTCGCTTCAGCGAACTTAGCTGTAAATATAATGCATTTATATGCAAGATGGCAATTTCAAACTTGTCTCACGACTAATCGATTTTAGCCGCTAAGAGCAAGATGAACTTTTCTGATCCCAATAACCTGGTATTATGGAGCAATTGCAGCATACTATTTTAAGTACTATGGCATTTTTTTTTGCTTACTGCTATCTTAATTGCAAGGATATTTTTATTTCAGCAAGGCAAGACCAAATTATTGTAAATCAATGCAAAGCTAGTAGTATGGCTAGTCCAAATATACAGACTGTTAATGAGTCCAAAAACTCAAAATGGTGTTCACAAAAAGTAGCTTTAATTGGCTACTTAAAAGACATGAAAAATGTGAACCTATTTCAAGATTTCAACAATGAATTGGAACATTCGCCCAAATTCAAATCAAAAGTTGTAAGTTATTACTCATTTTTTTTAATGAAAATCCATATCCATATTTTTTATAATTGTACTTGATTTCTTATAATTCGTAGAATAAAATATTCATTTTTAACAAAGAAAATAGAATGTATAGTCTAGTAAATTCTAAATCCAAAATGAGTTAGGCATATTAATCACGTTCTGAAATATTGGACTTTGAAGATGTCGCGGAAGAATTTGAAATCATGGATTCGTAGAATCTTACTGAAATTATATTTTTCAGATAAAACTGATGATGGAAAAAATATGCTATGACGATTGGAAAAATACAGCAAGAAATTTAATAAATGCAGTAATGCCCCGAGAACTGCAGAATCTGTATTCATGTCTTGGCCAAAATGGAAAAAAACGACTGAAGGACACACACTTTTACACCCTTTTAGAATGTACTATATCCCATACGTTTTCTTTTACGTGGAAAGTTAAGCCACGTATACACACAGAGGTTTCAATTAATATTTAAAATTAATTGACAAAAATTTATTCTTTGTTATAGCGGCGGTTTTACTTGCTTCCCAGGATAAAGAAGGAAAACCTACAATTAGTGACAGTCAAGTAAAATCATATATAAGTGATTACCTTAAGTCGTCACCATTTAAAGGAAAGCATTGTAAGTTTATATATTTATTACCACATAAAAGAAAGATTGTTTATTTACGATGATAGTCTTACTATTGATGAGAACGTTTTTCTATTTAGTTTTTCCTAGTATAAGAAAAAATGAAAAATAAATTTTGTTACGCGAAACGAAACCATGTTTAAAAAAACAAATTTCATTGGAAATTATTTTCAGATAAGCCGAAATCAAAGAAAAGAAAAGGAAAAACGTCTGTGTGTGAGTATCTGATTTATGGAGAAAATGGATGCAATCAATATGAAGATGCTTCAACGGAAGAAATTAACGAAGCTGATCATGGTAATAGTAAAAATAAAGATGAATTAAATTAATGTTTTTAAATTGTTTTTCAACTATTTCAGATATCCAAAATCCGAAGAGAGCTCGAAGAGGTACTCAGCCTGAAGACGAGCAAAGACCAGATCGAGACACTTTGTTTATAAACGAGAAGGATGACATCTATTTCGAAGAATTATAATTTAAATTACTGTAGCTTGTGTATATTCTTATATTTCAATAAATAACAAAAAAAAATAAATATATAAAAAATCTTTTTATTGGAAAAACGCTTTAAAAACGTCTTGAAAACGTATAAACTTTTTAATTCATATAAGCATGGATTAGAAAACGTCTTCAAAACGCGTTGAAAACGTTTTGAAAACGTTGAAGCTTTTCAATCGGCATAAGCATGGTTTGGAAAACGTTTTCAAAACACGTTGAAAACGCCTTGAAAACGTTTGCAAATACAAATACCGAAAAGATACTGGACATATTTTACGTTTTCAAAATGTTTTCGAAACGTTTTTTTAACTTAATTTGGAAAACGCTATTTCGTATTTCACAAAACGTTTTCAAAACGTTTTCAAAGCGTTTTTGTGTTATTCGGGATGGCTATCGAAATGCACTCCAAAGGTACTTAGTGTTATCAACTTTTCGAATGGGTGCACCCTTTATATTTATATGTAGATATGTTGAGTTGCTATTGCAGTTATTTCCAAATGCCATGTATACTGTTTTGTCAATGTTTAGTGACAGTTTATTCAATGCTAGCCAAATGGATATTTTGTTTAATTAGAAGTTCATATTTCTTTCGACTTCATGCCATGTTTCGCCTTTCACGATAATTACCGTGTCATCAGCAAAAGCCAACACATTATCATTTGGTAGCAATTGTAACATATCATTAATATAGATTATGAAAAATAAAGGTCCCAATATTGTATCTTGTGGTACGCCAATGTTGACGTGTTGATATTGACTATATTCACCATTAATTTTAACTCTTTGTTTCCTATTACTTAGATAGCTTTTGATAAGTTCATACGCACTACCTCTAATTCCATATCTATAGAGTTTTTTGAGTAGAATTTTGTGGTCCACAGTGTCAAAAGCTTTCGCTAGATCCAAGAAAGTTGCTGCTATTGATTTACTTTTGTCTAGTTGATTGTATATTGAGTTAGTTAGGTAGTATAGGGCATTTTTGGTGCTAAGACCTTTTCTAAAACCAAATTGTTTATTAGAAAATAAATTATGTTTGTTGAAAAAACTTGTAATCCTGATTTGTATTAATTTTTCAAAAATTTTTGCGATATTTGATATTAAAGATATAGGTCTATAGTTTGTTGGTAGATACTTCTCTTTAGTTTTGTGGATAGGAATAATTTCAGCACTTTTTAATTCGTCAGGCCATATTTCTTTTTGTAAGCATAAATTAAAGATATAGGTCAACGGATCACTTATATGGTTTATTATCATCTTTAGTACCTGAGTGTTGATGCCGTCAGATCCTCCATTTTTGTTGCCTATTTTCCTTATTGTTTGTTGAACTTCTATTCTATTTGTTAAATGTAGAAAAATACTGTTGTTGTTCATAGATGGTAGAGTAATGTTACTATTTATTGGTTGTCTAATATTATCACATATCTGTTTGCCTACTGTAATGAAAAATGTATTCATTTGTTCTGCAATGTCGTTTGAGTTTGTAATTTTATTATTACCTATTAATAGATGATTTCTGTTATTGTTTTTTTTGGTTTTCTTCCCAATTTTGTTGTTGATTATTTTCCATAGTTTTCGTGGATTGTGTTGATTTGTTTTGATTTGATTTTTTTCATATTTTTCTTTAGCTAGATCTATGGTCTTTTTTAAAGTTTCTACGTAGTTTTTATATTTTTCTCTTTTTGTTGCATTATTGGGATATTTTTTCCAATTATTATAAAGTTTTTCTTTGTGTGCACATGATATCATTATTGCTTTAGTTATCCAATTACTTCTTGGGTTCATTTTATTCTTATTGTGTTTATTGTTATTAGATGATGCCGTAATACATGTTTGAATTTTTTCTATTAATTTGTTCGTAGCTAGATGAGGGTCTTTTATAATTTGTATGTCAGTCCAAACAGTTCTTTTGGCTTTATTTTTTAGTTTAAAATAGTTTATTATTTTGAACTTGGTTTTTTGTGTACATTTATAATTATTCCTTAAACTCATCATTATTGGGTAGTGATCATTGAAGGGTACGTTGAGGACGTAAGTTTTATATTTGACTTTTCCTAGCCTAACATAGAAATTATCTATACATGTACCTTTGTTAATATCAATATTGGATGGTCTTGTTATGGTATGTAGTCCAGGGCAATATCCATTTTCTAGCAGTACTTGTAAAAAATCTTGATCTAGTATTTCTTCACTCAATATATCAAAATTAAAGTCTCCCATTAAAATATTGTTTTTATATTTTTTGTTTATTTTCAATAATTCTTTGAGATTCAATAGGAATTCAGATTTAGATAAATCATGAGATCTGTAAATTGCAGACAGCACCAAATTTTTGTTGTTTTCTAGTGTAATATTAGAGTTAATTATTTTTAATTTATCTATTTCAAGAAATTCTGTAATTTCGGTGATTTCTTCTTTCATATACAAAACAACTCCATCTGATTTGTTTATTTTACTTTCATTGTAATATATTTTATAGTATGGAATATTGAACATTTCATGATTGTCTAAATTCCATGTTTCTGTGCATACTATTATACATGGTTTTTTTTCGAGGTTCTTCAGAAATACTAGTAATTTATTGTAATTTTTTTTTAGGCTTCTGATGTTTATACAAAGAATGATATTATTTTCTTTACATATATATTTGTTTAGATCATCAATATTATCTGTTTTATGTTCATTTTCAAATATAATATCATATAAGCTGTTATCCATATTGTAATATTGCAGAAAAACTATTTAGTATTCTTGGTTTTATTACCTGTTGGACTTGGAGTAGATAATGATGATAATGGAAAACTGTTATTTATTCTCGGACGGTTATATATCTTGCGGGTGTTTGTTTCAAAGTTTATCCTACCAAAATATCTTTGATGGGTTGGTTGAATTGGATAATCTGTCATTTCAATATACCTTTTTATTTTCATTTTTAAAACTTCACACATTTCGCTGTCGATTGCACTATGGTTTACGTTGTAGTTTTTACTATATGTTTCATTGTGGAAAATGCAGTTTGGACATTGGAGTATGCTGCTACTACACATTTTTGCTTGGTGCTTGCTAGCACATTTATAACACGTTGGCTCTTTTTTTGCTTTTTCACACTTTCCGCCGCCGTGGCCAAACCCTGAGCAGTTCCCTATCAAAAAAATCCAGTTGGATATCTAGTCTAGATTTCTAGCTAGAAATCCAGTTAGATTTCTACATAGATTTATATGGATTCTATATAGAATCCTATAGAATTCCAGGAGACATTTCATGGTGGATTTTATGGATATTCCAGATGGATGATGTGAAAGTCCAAGTGGATATTTCAAGAAAATCCAGATGGATTTCGTGAATATTCCAGGTAGCATTTTTTGCAAATCCAGATAGATTTTTTCAATTTTCCAGATGGAATTTTTCGGAAATTCCAGATGCAATTTTTAGAAAATCTAGATAGATTTTTTCAATATTCCAGATGGAATTTTTCAGAATTCCAGATAGATTTTTTCAATATTCCAGATACATTTTTCCAAAATTCAAGATGGATTTTTTCAGAATTCCAGATAGATTTTTTAGTTATTCCAGATGGAATTTTTAGGAAATCTAGATAGATTTTTTTAATATTCCAGATCGAATTTTTCAGAATTTTAGATAGATTTTTTCGCTATTCCAGATGGAATTTTTCAGAATTCCAGATAGATTTTTTCAATATTCCAGATACATTTTTCCAAAATTCAAGATGGATTTTTTCAGAATTCCAGATAGATTTTTTAGTTATTCCAGATGGAATTTTTAGGAAATCTAGATAGATTTTTTTAATATTCCAGATCGAATTTTTCAGAATTTTAGATAGATTTTTTCGCTATTCCAGATGGAATTTTTAGGAAATCCAGATAGATTTTTCCAATATTCCAGATGGAATTTTTCAGAATTCTAGATAGATTTTTTCGATATTCCAGATGGAATTTTTCGGATATCCAGGTACAATTTTAGGAAATGTAGATGGGATTTCTATAGTTTAAAGTAGAATTGATTTAGCTTACATCAATTCTTATATAAAACCAGTTGAATTGGCTTCATAGTACATGTTTATTGTACAACAAAAGTTATATTTATTTATTGAAACATTTGTAACGTATCAAAAATTTTTTCGTGATCATAAAACTACCAAAAAAATTCAAAAATATCTATCATCATGGACTACAAAAATTGGTTTAAAAAAGGTGGAGTGACGTTTTCTCCTCGCCGCAGAGAAATAAATGTAACATTTCTTTTTTTTTTAAATTAATAATAAATATTCAGTACGTCCATCGCAATATAAAGATATAAAAAAAATATATATATATATATGATGATTAAATAAATAAATAAATAATATATATATTTCTTATGTACATTCTAGTTTTTAACCAGGTTCTGTGGTTTATTTCTTCGCTTTTCAGCTTGCCGACACACATTAATCTCTTCAGTCAGGAAACTATTCTTTTTTTTTATTATTTCTTCAGTTTTTGTTTCATTCACCTTCATAACTTTCTTACAATAGTATCGTAAGCACTCTGAAATCAAATAAATAACTCTAATATAATATAAATTAGACACACTTTATTAATAAACCATTTTCATAATTAGAAATCTATTCTTATAATTCACATACAAGCTACCTGAATAATGTACCGGGCGACGAAATTAAATTTATGAATTGCGTACGTCTGTTGCGATTTTGAGCGATAATTCGGATCGGCGAATCACGAGGCGAGAAAACGACGCCTGAGAGAGACAATACCGTGTAGGTGCAAGAAAGACAGTATGCGAGAGTGCGAGTGAGACGGCTGCGCAATTAGTCCACATAAAAGGACAGTTCGGTTTCGGATAGCGGAGCTGCGGCACGCGTTCTCAAAAGAAAAGGAAAAATCCTTTCCCACGCGTAAGCAAGAAACAGCAGCGGCGAGTTAGCGTATACGAGCCAGCAACATCATCACCGAGGGGCAGCCGTACAACCAAGTGAGGGTGCGGTATACTGCAGCCGAGTTCCGACGAGAATCCAGAGGCCGGTAGGAAGATAGCTACCGCCTCGGCCGAGACGCCAAGAGCAGCGTACTTCTCGCTTACATACCGGTCAAAGCAATAGGAGCCGTAGACGACGCCATCGCCATAGTCGTCGTACCCTGGGTTGCGTCTGATCAACGCAACCCCACATTTCTCCGTATGAAAGTAGTGAAAGTTGTGTGTGAAAGAGCAGCATGCGTTTAGTCCGCGAAGCGAGTTGATCTCTCTCTCCGCGTTTTGTTATACCGCGTCGTCGCGAAGACTCTCGGCCTTTTAGCGTCATTCGGAGTTGTACTCTACTGGTTCTGACAATATACGGAAATCAGTGAATTGACATTCGCGAGTGCATCATTGAGTAGAATTGTCACCTTTTCTCCCAATCTGTCGTTGCATGACTTTCGCGACTACAGCCACCAACGATGAGAATACAAAAATATAGCATAACAGCAGCAAGGCGGCGGCAAGCCTTGCACGGAACACTAGTTGACAATGGGCGAAATAATAAGTTAATTCCCTCCTGTTACAATATATATATATATATTTAAACACATATATATATATATATATATATATATATATATATATATATATATATATATATATATATATATATATATATATATATATATATATATATATATATATATACACAGAGCCGCGGTGGCTCAGTGGATAAGACGCAGGACTCTCACGCGGGAGGCCTGGGTACGATTCCCGGTGGGTACCAATGGCTTTTTTTCAAAAGTGTATGTGCCAAAATTTAACACCGCGGTTCTCAAGTCGTTCGGATTCGACTTGTAAATAAAGGGTAGGTCCAGTAATCTGGGAGCTGACAGCCCAGATTATCTATAGGGGGTAGCTGTCAAGTAGAAGCATACCGTAGAAAGCAATCATATGACTACTCTGGAACGCGGTAGTCCGATGCTTCTCGGGAAAACGAAAGTTAAGGGATGGTAACGTAAGGCGTCTTCTATACGCTATACGAAATGGAAAATAAAAATAAAAAATATATATATATATGTATATATACACACATACATAATTGAGGTGTACATGTATATGGATAAAGCTGGATTTCTATGTCGTATTCGAGTCGGGTTTTATAGCTACATTCTTTCAAGAAGGAAAGTACGTACTCTCTATTGTAGTATGCTCAATCCAGTTGAGAGGCCTTCGTCCTGTCGATCCATTTGTCGAAACACACCTAAGACTAAGATTTTCCGTATAGCTTCCTTTCTCGTCTAAATGTAATTGTCTCAAAACACGTTTTGCAAACTTGCTCTCAGATTTCGCCTTCAACAAGTTCTTCCACTCATCATAGAGGATTTTTGTATCCTTATTCAACCAAATGTAGTCTGAACCAAATGAAAAGCTGAAAAATTGTGCTGTCATCAAATACTTCTATTTGAAGGGGTTAAAGCCGAAGGAAATCAAAGAAGAGATGGACTCAACACTGGGGACATCCTCTCCATCATATTCAACCATTAAGCAGTGGGTTTCCTAGTTTAAAAAGGGTCTTGTGAGCACCTCTGATGAGTCTCGCTCAGGACGCCCTGTTGAGGTCACAACTCCAGATATGACAACATCAAATAGTGCTGGAAGACCGCAGATAAAAGTGCGTGAGATATCTGGGACCTGTAAGATGTCATATGAACGTGTGCAAAATATTTTGCACCAAAATTTGCATAAGGAAAAGCTCTGTGCAAGATGGGTGCCGCGTTTGCTAACAGTCGACCAAAAATTGATTCGAAAAAATATTTCTACCACCAATTTGGCGTTGTATAAGCGTAATCCAAGCGAATTTTCGCGTCGATTCGTAACTGTTGACGAAACTTGGATCCACCACTACACTCCTGAAACCAAAGAACAGTCTAAACAGTGGATTGGACCAGGGGAACCAATTCCAAAGAAGGCAAAAACAATTTTTTCGGTGAACAAGGTTATGGCTACTGTTTTTTGGGATGCACGAGGTATTGTGTACATTGATTACCTTGAAAAGGGTAAAACTATCACTGGTCAATACTACGCAGACTTATTGCAACGTTTGAGCCACGAGGTGAAAATTAAACGACCTCATCTGGCGAAGAAAAGAATCTTGTTTCATCACGATAACGCACCAGCGCACAAGTCAATCGTTGCGATGGCTAAAATCAACGATCTGAAGTTTGAATTGATGCTGCACTATCCCTACTCTCCAGACCTAGCCCCGAGTGACTATTATCTGTTTTCTAACCTCAAAAAATGGCTTGGCGGTAAGAGATTTGCGGACAATAAAGAAGTAATCGAAGCTGTAAATGGCTATTTTGAGGAGCTTGACGAATCAGTCTATAGAGATGGCATTACTAGACTAGAACACTGCTATGAGAAATGTATCAGCCTTGGAGGAGATTATGTTGAGAAATAAAAAAAAAATTCTTAAAAACGTTGTTTTTCTTGGTCAGGCCGGAAACTTATCAATCCACCCTTGTACTTCTGCAGAAGGAATTTGGAATATTCCCATCCCAACAAAGACAAAGGAAAGAAGCACAAGAGATGATACGTGGCTTCGCGAGCTTCTTTCGTTGTATTTTACGATTGCATTTTCGTTAACGTAGGACTTAATAATAGCGAATTCGAATGAAATAACGATGATTCAAGGTGGCACTGTAGACTCTTGACTTCCACCATCCTCGATAAATGGTTTTGGGGTGGTGGTAGGATAATAGTATAGACATAGATGAAAATTTGGACTCGGCAGAGGTAGGTAGAGATGATATCGTCGCTACATGAGGGGTAATAGAGAAAGCGCAAGAGTTTAAAATTCCTGTGCCTTGGCCAATGAAAGTGCATCTTCTCGGAAACCTTCTAAGTCTCCTGAGAAGATACATGAAGCGCCGGATAACGCGAGCTTCGCTCGTCCATTTTGTCACAGGCCGTAGCCTTGAGTAGACGCTCGTAACGATCTTCAAAATTCGCAGATTTTTCAAAGGTTTACGTCATTACAGTGCCACTGAGGAAAAGTTAGAGAGGAAGAGCAAATAACAGATTAGCCGAGGAAATTGAGGAAGATGAGGTGAAAATTGATGAGAGCTGTTAGTCTGTTTCGGAAGGTGTATAGCGAGTCGTAGTTACGAGTATTTCGTGGGTTTGTGAATCCAACGCGAAAGCAGAATCGTAATCGACACGGTATTGTACAGATTTGAGACTATTTGTCCCTAGTAATTTTCCGACTCTCAGTCTAGCATATCGCGCCAAACATTTCATTTCCCTTTTCTTTTAAATCTAAGTGTTAAACTGTGGATTTGAATTTTGGAAGTGAAGAATAAATAAACCAAATTCATTGAGTGATTTTTGTGTTGTACCGACGCTATTTTTCCATTCCCTGCTGCCATTTCTTTGATTTCAGACAATTTCTCCTCGATTAACTTTGCTTGCACAGTTTTTATAAACGATAAGTAGTGAATGCAGGGCCAGAAAAGTCAACTGATCCATAGAATCATATTAAAATATTTAAGGCTTCATTGTTTCGAATTAAATAAATAATTCTCGTATAAAATTTATATTATTCCTACGTCCTGGAACGTAATTATTTTATTCTTATAATAAATGAGTTCATGGTTTTGCAATTGATCGAACGCGGCGATATTTAGTAGTCCGAAAAATGAGGCGCTTGACGACACCTCGATTTTCAAAAACTCAGCACGAATTTAATAGGCCGAAGAATCAACGTGCTTAATGACACCTTCATCTTTCGGCAGTTAATTCGCGACTCGCGACAGGTAAACTAGCTCTTCCAAATACTTGGAAGGTCTTGATATTTGTACATTTGATTTTGAATTTATATTATACTGAGCCTATATTTCTTGAACTTATATTTACCTCGAATTTATATCGCTGAATTTGTATTATTGTGAATTTATATTGAACTGATGTTACATTGATGTATATATACAACATTGAATTATTATTATTACATGAAAATAGTGATTGAGAATTGTTTGTTAAATATTAGTTTCGGAATCAAATAAATATTCTGTCGAATGACGAATATCGAGTGTCTGCGTATTTTCTTATTATCAATCTCGTCAATACTCGAAGAGTCAAGCGTTATAATTGAATTCATCTGATAATAAGTTGATATTATAATAATTGAAATCAGGAATATAAGAATGAAATAATATACTCACTGTTACATTTTCTTCATTAGTTATCGCTTCTCTGTGCCCGAAATTATAAAATTGGCTTTGGATGGCTGATTCGTTGTCATTTTTGTTCATACTCTCCGTAGATTCTTTCCTGGAACTTTGTTTGACCAATTGAATTTTTTCTGATTTCTTATTTTTCTTTATTGAATGCATAGATTGTGCTAGCGTCATAAATTCGTTCTGAGACAATGAAACTCTATTCGAATAACTTTTTTGATTGAGATTGGCGCTGCTTCCCATTCCGGAATCCATCGTCTCACCATCAGTATCGATGACACACATTTCATTGAAATCTGAATCAGAATGTTGTTCAGAATACATTCTGTTACCATGTAAATGGTTTTGACGTATCTTTTTCGGTGACGAATTTGGCGATTCACCAAACAATTTCCCTAAAAAGAATTATTTTTATCCCGTTTTAATGCACATCTTAAAAGGGAAAGGTCCAGTTCCGTCCGGTACCCCGCAGACTCCGGTTTGTGATATGCCACTTGATTCCCGCCACCCCCTTCCGCTGATTTTCGAGGTAATAAAGACAAGACCGAATGATTTCCAGGCGGGGCAGAGTGCGTATACCAGTTTCGTCCCGAGATGTTTTCCCCCACCTCTAGTCATCAACGACACTTTCAAATCATCCACTCACCAACGAGGAAAAGACAGTGAAAAAGAAATTTTTTTTTGAAACTTTGTGGTAACAAAATTTAAAACTGTCAAAGGCAAATACTGGCCTGCTTTTGCTACTGGAAATAACTTTAAAAGGAATTGGAGCAGCTATGACGAGAAGCTGAGAACAACTGACCAAAATTTAAAGGTGATAATATATGTACGTATGTAGCAGTTCATAGCTTTATCATAGACATATTTTGTATACAAATACATATTTATCGGTGTAAGAAGTGGAAATACATGAAGTTCGGAAAACGTACAGATATACAAATAACGTAAACTGGCAGAGATAGGTATACCGCGAGGGAGGAGATCAACGGGAATCAAATGGTATATCATAAACTGGTGACCACGGGTACCGGACGTAACTAGACGTCATTAGCGGGACAGAACTGGCATACGCACGCTGCCCCGCCCGGGAATCATCTGGTATACTTTTATGACCTCGGGACGCAACTAGACGACAGCCTCTTAAAAAATTATTACGTATAAACGCGTTGTGACGACCGTAGACTAGTGATCAAGAAGCTATACTTGCAAATTGATGGATTTCCATGTGGAATATAGGTGGTTTTTAAGTTTAGCAGAAAATTCTATTGGAATCAAGATGAAAAAATAGCTAAGAAAATTGAGAGTCAGATTAGAAAGCAAGAGATGCCTGGTTCGGAATTTTTTTTTAATATTATCGAAAATATATTCCACCTGTATGCATATGGAAATCATTCCTGGAATTCAATACTTAATCCTTATGAAATCCATGAGAAACTATATAGATATTTATCTTTCTGGAAATAAAATATGCCAGCTAGATATTTTAAATAAGGACGTGACTTAGATTCTCAGAGCCATCGCTCTTTAATTTATATTTAAGGATAAACACGTAACGTGACAAAATTTTAAAACGTCTATCTTGATTCTGATTCAATTTAAGGTTATTTATGGCAATTGTTTAGAAAATCAATCGGTAACAGTTATAATTAATAGTTATACAAAATTGCAAAAGCGAAACGTGCAACTTTTCGGATGTGTCACTTTCAACTAGATAAGTCTTTAATTCCACCAACCGTGGTATAGAAACATAGATTGATGCTACAGAATTTGGGAAAATTATTTTCTGATAATTCTTATTGATTGGAAACTTTCAGAGGTATTCCATAAATATGTAGGCATAATAATATGTACTTGAACACTACACACTACCGAACTTCGTCGCGTGATAGGTAATTTAAGGCGATGCCATAACGAAAAATAACCTATAAAATCGTAAAAACCATTATACGCAATTATTTTTGAGTTTGTATGGGATATTATGTTTGTTCTTGGTTCTTTATATTGTTCTTCAACGCGGATGACTTCAATAATTGATAAAAATTAAATAATGGACGAACGTGAACGATCAAAATTATGCTGCTCGGAGTGACCCCATAAACCCGCTATCGTACTTTTCGTTATTCTTTTTTAATATTCAGTTTTTGGTAATAACGACGGTTATCCGCAATTCGTCATGAATGAAAGAAGTGCGGATAACTACGATATTTTATGTAAACTGCAAATTATTTCCAAATAACGAAAAATACTGAGGTGTATATTTGTTATGGCATCCCCTTAACTCAATGACCTGGAAAATGTAGGAAAACATTATAATTAGGTAATCGGAAATTTTCAACGTTACAAAGCTTTTTCTTCGAGAAAACCAAATATTTACATTTGAATTTTTCGGACGATCTTTATTTGCTGTAACCTTGTTGTTCAAACGACGATCATTTGCTTCTTGTTTATTTCCTTTTTCTTTTTCTACATCAATTTCATCAGTGTTTTAAGCTTGGTAATACTCTTCTATTATGGATTCATGTAGTATAGTAAAAGTCCCCCTTTTTTTTCAAATTCTTGGAGCTCTTTCTTATTCTTCAATGCTAAAAATTAAATATTGTTCAAAAATATATTCACACAAAATGTATCGTCCTAGAACAAATAGTAGATCATGCACTAAGGGAATACACTAAGCAAAGTATGCAACGCGTGATTTCTCACCATGCATTTGTACGTACTGCATCCCACTACCGTAAATTAATGAAATAAAGGTTCATTTTCAGAAATCTCAATATAAAATCCAATGTCAAGTATGAAAAATTAAGCGTATGTGTTTTTCTCGATTTCGAGTGGTATTTATACATTCATGATTCAGAACCATTCAGCTTTCATTCATGAGCACTATCGGTCTTACTATTATCGTTAAGGAGGCCAGCCAGGGTTTGAGGTCGAAAGAATGATGTTTTTTTTTAATGACTATTCTTATAGGTTAGAAAACAGACTAGTTCAACGGCATTTTGGAGCAAAGCCTTCCATTTTTTTGATACTCGGGACATCGATTACATATATGAAGCTGATGTCTTGTGGCAAGTTTCAGCCCAAAATCATTTTTCATTCAAAAGTTATAAGCAATTTAAAAAAAAGTGATACGATCTTTTTTTGAAAATACGCGAAAAAACATGTATTTTAAGAATTTTTATGAATAATAACGATTAATTCATTTATTAACAAGTTACAAACATTTTAAATAAACAATTGCGTTTTTCCCCCAAAGGGGCAATTGCGATTTGAAAAATTTTGGTTTCAATCGATTCCTTGGACAATTTTACATGGGAATACAAAATAAAAACTCTGTGATTTTGATTAGGCGCTTGGTAATGAGCGCGCAAAGAGAAGGCCGTGCGGTGCGTGACGCTGTGGCGCGGCCAGGCTGGACCGACACCCGGTCGGCGACTAGCGCATGGACCCCCGCGGCTCGGGACACTGAGAGTTTGGTTATTGAAATCACCCGGGGGGAAGGGCCCTCGTAAAATCTGTCCTTCGTTGCAAATCTTGTTTTGCTATATTTTGAATAGCTTTTAACGGTTGTAAGGAAACTTCCGATTTTAAGTCAATACAAGTTTTTACCTGAGCTATAATCCGACTAACTTACTATTCTCGTTTTCCGGGAACTATTGACTCGTTCTAGAATGATCCAAAGCGCAGTTTTCTTACTTGACTTACACTTTGTTAACTTCTCAAATAAACGGAAAGGTCAGTTACTATTCGACTGTTGAAGTGAGCAGATTGTCAATATACCGCAACCCGCGTGATAATAAGTAGTAATTTTTGAATTCAATTGAAAATTAAATTATTTGATAATGCCATCGTTAGAGTGTCCAAATCCATTCAAAGTGCGTAAATATGAACGACGCCGAGATTCTTTGAAGTCGATTTCCAAAGATTCTTACAAAAAGTGGTATCCTAGAGTGAAAAAAGATGATAAAGTATGAGCAACTTGTCGAAGATATTGCTACGAAAAAAATCCAGATGACTTGACTAGTTCAACACAAGTTACTAAAGAAACTCAGTTTGTTATGGATGAGATGGACTGCGCGACGTTGACATTTACATTGATAATTCAAAAATATGGTAAAATGTGTGTTGATTATAAATTTTAGGACCACCGTTACCTTTGTAAACACGAATTGATCTTTACAAGCATCATTTTACTACGCGGGAGGTCAAGCGCTAGTCGCCGAGCGGGTGTCGGTCCCGCCCGGCCGCGCCACAACGTCGCGTACCGGCGCCGTTCTCTTTGCAAGCCCATTACCAAGCGCCTAATCGAAAACACAAAGTTTTTATTTCGTATTCCCATGTAAAATTGTCCAAGGAATCGATTGAAACCAAAATTTTTTAAATCGGAATTGCCCCTTTGGGGAAAAAACGCAATTGTTTATTTAAAATGTTTGTAACTTTTTAATAAATGAATTAATCGTTATTATTCATACAAATTCTTAAAATAAATGTTTTTTCGCGTATTTTCCAAAAAAGATCGTGTCGATCCGACTCATAGTTTTTGAAATATGACGTTTTGAAAAAAATACTCCCTTTTCTTAAAATTGTTTACAACTTTTGAATGAAAAAAGATATTGGGCTGAAACTTGCCACAAGTCATTAGCTTCATACGGGAGGGTGGGGCACGAGTGGCACGGCGGCTAAGTTTGGCATCCAAATATTTTATTTATAGACAAATATTAAAAATATCAATTGTACTTATACTTAAATAGTAATGCTCCTAGTATTTTTATATGAGCTTACAGTACACGAAACAAGTTTTAATAAATAATGAATCGTGTTTGTAAATTGGAAGTGAAAAAAAATGTTGGCTTCATTTTTCAAATAATCGAAGCACTAGCAATATTATCATTTTTCAAATGAAAATTTGATGCATCTTATAATTTAAATATCAAACTTCAAACCTTTACCTTTTTTTCACTCGAAAAATTTTATAAAATAATTCAATTAATGATTCAAAATTAGTACGAAATGGGGCACGAGTGGCACACGCGAGCACGCATCTGCGCGTGCAAACGAGCCGGTCTACTCTAACCTATATAGTTTGACTCGCAATTTAACAAAGGTGTAGGCCAACTACCTAACTTAATTTTAGAATTAAGTTTTAGTTTATCATAAACATTAAGTACAATTTAGAAATACTTGGCGTAAATTAAGCAAACCACTTGAATAATTGAATCAAAATTATAACTATTCACAAGTCTCTGGCGAACCGTCATTTTCAAAATCTTTGCCACACAACAATGAGAATTTTGCACAAAATAATAATTATTTGAATATACCAGAATCTGCAATTTTGAATACAGAAAAAACATTTTTGAATGGAGAACAAGTAGAAGTTTGCTAAGTCAATGAAGATGTTGTGAGAGCCTTGAACTTAAACATAATGTAATAGATGCATTAATTTGCCATTGTTAATCTTAAGTTATAACAACAAATTTTATTAGTCATATGAAAAATTCCAGCTGGAAATCCAGCTAGAAATCCAGCTGGATTGATATGGATTCCATATGAATTTGACGTGGATTTCCAGGATGGATATCCAGCTGGGATCCAGGTTGATTTCTCAGCAAACCCAGATGGATTTTTAATACACTATTTACATAAAACGTCTCTTTCGTAATTTTATAATTTAAAATAGCTTGTTGCTATATTAAAATATTTTACGAAAACAAAAAACAAAAAAATATTGTAATCCTGGCGTGTGTTGAACCCAAGGTCTCTTAACACTCTACCGTTTGAGCCATTTTTTTAACGTGGTTACATGAGTTATTTTAGTTACACTATTTTTCATGTACACAACTCATTCTCAGATTTATTTTGTGTCTATACTAATTACTTTATTTATGAATCATACATTATCCTGCACTCCTAAAAGTGGAGTGGTACATACACATAGAATATAAACATAAAAGTATATGCACATGAAATTCGTATACCATTTAACAAAATTATGATTTCAAGGTCATAAATTTAAATTGAATTTGTATGATGAAAACGACAATAAAATAACTTTATCAGATTTCTTTATAAACAAATCATTATATTTTTTGTGCGAAAAATCGCACAAAAATCTTGCGGGACATATTTTCTTATTAAATCAAGCTGATTTTTGTTTTGTTCTATTCATAAAAAATATTCGACGCAAAATGTGAAAAAAATATGGATTTTCAGTGTTTCTATTTCACAGCTAATTTTTCTTCACATTATTGTACATGTGATGGTATTTTTTTTGTTTCATAAAGATAATAAGCAATCTAATTATTTTTTGTTTTTAATGATTTTTATTGAGCCAAATTGACATTGTCATGGATGGTAATGACTACTCACTAGACACTAGCCGAACACACTCTCCAAACTAAACAGTATAAACACATGGTTAGCTCATGTATTTTCAGTCTTCTGCTAGTGTCTACTAAGCCAGTTGTTGAGTGCAACAGACATAAGTTATGAGAAAGTGATGCTACTAAATCTTTTACAAAAAAAAATGCACTGAATAATAAGCAAGGAATACATCAGCATTCAGCAGTTTCATTAGATAAGTAAATACTTGATTTTACTTCCCAGGAGGCAAAAACTAGATTCTTTGTGGATCTTTTTATTTTTTTACAGGTCAGCACTGAAGAAAAATATAAGAAGAGCGGTGGATCAGTCAAAGTGGCTTGCAAACAGGAGTGTAGTTGATATCAACAGTAGATAAAAAATGAAAAAAATGGGGTTACTCATGATGCTGAAGGATTGTGATCTGAAATTGACTTGGCATTCGACACAGATATTTAACAACATATCTGCAATGGAATGAGCGAAACAGAATTTAAGCGCATTATGCTCTTCCTGAAAGGTCTGATATCAGAACTGGTATCAGAACTTACAAACAATGAAATTTTAAAAGAAAAAATTGTTTGTAATTATGAAAAAGACAGTTTTCCATCCAAACGAAAGGATTAGAAAGAAAATTCATCGCATTTTTATTTTTTCTGGCTCGCTTGTTTGCAAGTTCCAAAATTTTTTTTTTTTTTTTTTTTTTTTTTTTTTTTTTTTTATTTCCAATAAAAATTACAATCTGTCCGAGGACAATAAGTAAATGTTATTAAACAATACATACATTGGTTACAATACTCGTAAATTTGTTATGATTACATGAAGGTACTTCACCGTTGCTCAGTACCTGTACGTTAATTACCGTATTTACTTAATTTACATTAAAAATGGTGTTTTATATTTTTTAAATCTTGAAACTGTTGGCGTTATATTTATTAGTTCCTTGGCGAGTTGGTTTGGATGTACCGAGATTCTATTTGTATATTTTTTGCAGAATGGTTCTATTTCTTCTCGTACGGTTACTATGTTTACGTCCTTCCTTATGTATTCGTTTGTGACAAACCATGGTGCGTCAGTGATGTATCGTAATGTTTTATTTTGGAATCTTTCTATTATATCTATGTTTGATTTTGTAGCAGTGCCCCACAATTGAATGCCGTACGTCCATACTGGTTTAATTATTGCTTTGTAAATTAATAGTTTATTTTTTATTGATAGTTTGGATTTCCTTCCGAGTAACCAGTAGTATTTTCTCGTCTGTAAATTTAATTGCTTTCTTTTTGTCCATATGTGGTCTCTCCATGTTAGTCTTCGGTCCAGGTGCATCCTTAGATATTTTGCTGAGTCTCCTTGTGGGATCAGTTTATTATTTATATATACTGGTGGGCATATTCCTTTTTTTTTGTGTAGGTTACTTGGATTAACTTCGTTTCATTTATTGTAATCCTCCAGTTATTGAACCATTTTAGTGCTATATCCAAGTATTTTTGCATATTGTTTGAAGCTTCTATTTCATTAGCATGTGATATCATTATTGCTGTGTCGTCTGCGTATGTGGCTATGTTGACGTTATCTACAATTGGCAAATCGTGTGTATATATTAAATATAATATAGGACCGAGTACGCTTCCTTGGGGAACTCCGGCTTTTATTTGATATAATCCAGTTATTTCATTATTAATTTTTACCTTGAAAGTTCTAAAGTTTAAATATGATTTTAGTAATGAATAGAGATTTTTTGGTACTATTTTATTAAGTTTATATAAAAGTCCTTCGTGCCATACCTTATCAAATGCTTGCGCTACATCAAGAAATACAGCATTGCAGTATTCATTCTTCTCAAAAGTTTTTCTTATTTTATTAATGACTCTGTTTATTTGTTCTATTGTGGCGTGATTGTTACGGAAACCGAATTGATGTTCAGGTATTATATTTTGTTCTGTTAATATTTTGTTTAATCTTTTACTTATTACTTTTTCACAGATTTTAGATAAGGTGGGTAATAAGCTGATTGGCCTGTAAGACGCGACGTTTTGGGGCGGTTTACCTGGTTTTGGGATGAGTATCATTGTTGCTATTTTCCATACAGTGGGGAAGTAACTTAAGCGAAAAATTGAATTTATTACAATAGTTATGTACCTTATGGCTTTTATGGGTAGTTCTTTCAGTAGTTTTGCATTAATATTATCATGACCAGGGCTCTTTTTATTTTTTAAATTGCGTATTATAAAATTTATTTCTTTTACTTTAATATTTTTATTTAATTGTTCATTATCATTGTTATTTTGTATATTATTTAATAAGTTTTGTTCTTGTACTTCTGTTATTTTCCGTTGGGAGGGATTAAATACATTTTGTAGGTGTTTAGCGAATGTGTTAGCTTTATCCATATTAGTTCTAGCCCAGGTCATATCATTTTTTAATATGGGAGGTGAGAATTTTTGCGGTTGATCAATTTTTTTAGTTGCTTTCCAGAGTGAATAGTCAGTAGCGTCAGTTGCAGTTTGGTTAGTAAGATAATTATTTATATTGTGGCAGGGAATTTCGGGGGGTTTGACCGCGCTCCGAGTTCTTCCGCCACAAGGCCTGTTTGGCTATACCCCCGATTATTTAGGGCGCCAGACCGTCGGCTGATTACGGCGATCGTTGGGGGTAAGGCCAGTAGGGTTACGCGTATCCCGGTCTGCCTAACGGCGACTGCGCAGAGTAAGCAGATGGGGGGGATACGCGTTGTATCCGGAGTTCAGGCCTTTGGTGTCCAACTTTCGATGCTAATTTCCTCCTTGATTAGTGTATGCCGGCAGCTCAGGTGATGACTCCTTAAGTCAGGTCGTGAGGACGTTCGAAATCGCGCGTATTTTACCTAACGAATAATCCGAAAATATAGCGAATTAATAAACCCGTATGTAACCGACCCCGGCTGAAAATCACTAACATGCAACAGGGGCAGGTTATCAAGTAAGATATATATATGTATATAAAGACAATTAATTGTTTTATTGATGCATTAAAAGTTTCTCACATATGAGGTCGGAATAAATGTGGTTGGTCGAATCCTAAATTTTCATTAATCCCTAAGATACGATTTAAACGGTTCCTAAAATGGCGGAAAGGTCAGCGCGAGTAACAAATCGCAATTTTCTTTTATAAGACCTAACGCTCAAATTCGGTTTGCGAAATGGCGGAAAGGTCAGCACAACTAATTAATCAAAACAATTTAATCCAATTGAACCTACGTTCGTACTAAGTAACTAACGCAAGGTCAGCGCGAATACTAAATTGCAATTGGCTTCCGTAAAACGAACTTAATAAACGTTGACGAAAGGTCAGCGCGAATATCAAATTGCAATTTTCTTTTGTAAGACGAACTCAATAAACGTGACGAAAGGTCAGCGCGAATACCAAGTAGCGACTTTCTTTCACAAAACGAACACTTAATAAAGTCGACGAAAGGTCAGCGCGAATACTAAGTCGCGATTTTCTCTCGTAACCGAACACTCAATCTATATTCGCGGAATGGCGGACAGGTCAGCACGATCCGGCAGGCACCGGCGTCGACGGATCCACGCGTCGCGACGGCCTACAGCACCGAACTAAATAAATTAAATAACTTAACCCGCACTCCGCGATTAATTAAGAATGAGCGGCATTTTGCCTACTTACAAATTTTTCCTGGCGATACTGGCAAACAAAATTGGTAACAGAGAGTTTAGGAGGCGTCTAGCGCTAGAGGTTCGACGGCGAAAATTAGCTAACAGAGCTCCTTCTCTCCAGGTATCCAATGGCAAAATGGACGAGAATCGGCTTCTCGCGGTCAAAGATCGTTTCTCTTCTCCTCTTTCCGAGAAGAAATGTTATTATTGGTCGGTATGCTAATTCGGATATCGGTAGCGCCCTCCGATTTTTATCATTGGTCCGTATGTAAATTAGAATAATACAGCGCCCTCCTTAACTCTCCTACTTTCGTCGTTATTTACTCTCTCTCACCCCCCACTAAGGTATCTATCATTAATTGTCGGAAAAGATCTACCCCTACTCTTATCTATTCGTCTATGCGGACGGAAATCAAATTTTATTCTAATTTGCCTATTGGTCGTGACGTCACTAGCGAATTTTGTCAGATGTTCGAATTCAGTTAGTTAAATTATCATTTAAACCTAAAGGGGGTAGTTGTCGCTCGCCATCATAATAGGGGTGTCGGTCGCGTGCGAATTTTACAATTCGATATTTGCTTCGTGTTCATTCTTTTTCAATTTATGATTTAATTTTAATCTCAGAAATACGTATATAATATACGCCGTTTCATTTGTAGCGCCCTCATCTTCGCATTTACATATTATTCTATTATTTTATATTGTCTGTCTCGCTCGCTCTTGTTTCGTCTATTTCGCTCGCTCTGTCTCAGTCTGTCTCGCTCGCTCTTGTTTAGTCTGCTTCGCTCGCTCTGTCTCGCTCGTTCTGTCTCAGTCTGTCTCGCTCGCTCGCTCTCAGTCTATATCGGCGCTTCAAGATGGCCGCTCAGTTTCTCGCGCGTACGCCTCGTGTTCTTGCGCCGGTTGTTGGAGCGCCTCCTGGGGCGCTCCCGTGTCGGTTCTGTGGTGTTGTTCCGGGTGTTTGTGTGTGTGGTCGCTGATTTTCGTGTGTGTGGCGCTGATTTTCGTGTGTGTGGCGCTCAGGATGTCGCCGATGGTGTTCGGCAGCCCGACACAGCTGATTGCCGGCTGCCACTTCATCGGCGATTTTCTGCTCGCCCCAGGAGTGTCAGTGCCTCGTGAGTGTTCGTATTAGTGTCTGGGAGTGTAACGGATCTGCATGTGTCATCAACATGCATCTCCGTTGCATTTCCCAGTCAGGTTTTGCATTTTTCTTTTGCCGGCCGGCAACACGTGGTCGGGAGTGTCTGTGAGTGAGTGTGTGCGTGCGCTCTCTTTTTCTATGGTGCGCTCCTTTTTTTCTTTTCTGCTCTTTGAGCATCCGTCGGATCGCGTTGGGCAAGTTTGTTTCGCCCATATCTCCGGCGTGGTCATTCGGACATGGAAAATAATATTTGTTCGGTGTAGGGCGTGTTTAGTTTTATTTTAAACAACCGGTTACGGGGCGGCAAGGGACGGGGATGGTCTTTCTGAGGTGTTGCAAATAATGCAGCACTCAGGAAAGGTCTTGTAATGTGCCACATTACAATATTTTCATTTTTTTCTTCATATAAAATTTTTTTAAGTTCTTTAATAGATCGATTATATTGCGTTTTATGTACTTGTAATTTAGTTTGCTGCCATATTTTTCTTAGCTTTTTTTTTTCTTTAATTTTATCCATTACTGTTTTAGAAATAGTTTGATTTATGTTTTGTTTTGATATGTTTATAGGAGTTGCATTTTTAGCAGCTTGATATATATTTTTATTTAGTTTTTCACTCGCGATATCGATATCCTGCTTGGTCTTTAGTGGTATATTACATGTAAGTTTTTCATCTATTATTTCTCTGTAAAGTTTCCAGTCTGTTTTTTTTATTATACAGTGGGATATTTTTTGAAGTTGTTTTAATTGTTGAATTAAATTTAATAATAATTGGGGAATGATCAGAAGTTAAATCAAGGCATGTTTTAGCTGTAAAATATTTAGGGCATAAGCCTTTTATAATTGCAAAATCTATTAGGTCTGGTAATTTATTTATGTCAGAGGGCCAGTAAGTCGGTTCGCCTGTTGATATTGGTGTTAAGTTTTCGTTTTTCATCACTGCGTATAGTATTGCTCCTTTAGGATTTGGAGTTAGCGACCTTGATCCCCACCATGTATGTTTAGCATTATAGTCTCCGCCAGCAAGGAAGCGATTTCCTAGGCTATCAAAGAATTTTTTATATTTTTCTTTTGTTATTGTGTGTCTTGGAGGGCAGTATAATGCAGATAGAACTATTTGGCCGGTATTATCTGAAATTGCTACATTTGTTGCTTGTAAGTAGTCGTGTTTATATGGTTCTACTTCATGATGATTTATTGTATTTTTAATTACTATAGCTGTTCCTCCGTGTGCCTTGCCGTCGGGATGATTTGTGCTGTATAGTGTGTACTGTGGGATTTTAAGATAGTTTTTATGTGTAAAATGTGTTTCAGATATTAACATGACATCTATGTTATTTTCTATGAGAAAAGGTTTTACTTCTATACTTCTTTGCGCTAAACCGTTAGCGTTCCAAATTGCTATTTTTATTTCTGTGTTCATTTGATTTTGTTTATGAGCGTCGTAAGTAGATTTAGCATTGTGTCCATTCGATTCATCAACTGTGTCATCATGTTTTCAAGTTGACTGTTATTGTTTTGGTTTTCTATTAGTTGAGGTGTGTGTGGTGTCTGTGTTTGTTTTGATTCTTCTTGCGCTGTGTTTATGTTACCTCGTGCAGCTTGTGCATATGAGACGGTTGGTCTTATGATATTTTCCGTGTTTATTTCTATTTGTTTTGGTCTTAATGCCGGAAACAATTTTTGTTGTAGAATTTTTCTTGCGTTGCATCCTTTGTAGCTAGCTACATGATTTCCGCCACAGTTAGCGCATTTGACTTCTTTTATTTTTGCGTGTATTGGGCAGTCTGCCGTGAAATGATTTTTCGCACATTTCACGCAAACAGGCAACCTATGGCAATAGTTTTTCGTATGGCTATATTCTTGGACTCGCATGCATTATAGAATGTCTCGCTTTTTACGCGGGGGCTCGAAGCTAATGATTTGGTTCATTAATTTATTGATTTCGTATATTTCTTTATTGTTTACATTGGTTTTAATTGCAACGAAAAAAATAGGTAGTGGTTGCTTTGTTATTCTGTGTTTAATGTTCGAAATTCTAATTACGCTGTGGTTACACGATTCTATTTCTTTTTTAAGTTCTTGTAAATCAACCGACGGATGAATGTTTTTAAGTACCGCTTTATATGGTTTGTTTTCTTTCTTTTGGAATGTATAAAAGTTGGTGTTTTTTCTCTCTAGTTCAGTTATTGTAGGGGTAAATAATTCCGGATTTTCTATTTGAATTTGAATTTCATTATTTGGCAATACTTTTAGGGTGTATTCATTTTTTGTAACCTGATCTAAAAGGGCTTTTAGGGGACTAATATTTAATACGCCACTTACGAATATCGGCGGTGATTTTGCTGGTTTTCTGACTACCTGTGATGACGTTGGTGTGTTTACGTTTTCGTTTTCCTTTTCATTGTTTTTGTTATTTTCCGTTACTTCCAGCACTTCAAATTGGTTGTTCAGTGTAACTATGTCATTGGAATTACCAAGCCAATAGTCTTTAATATAAGTTTGCCTTTTCTTGAATAAACGATTTTCTTCTGGGCTACTTCTTAATCTTTTGTTTTGCACTATTTTCCATACTGTTGTTTCTTCGGTTGTTTTTTCTTTTTGCACTATTTGGTTATTTTCAGCCATACTGGCTGCGTTTTGTTTAATTTCGAGAATAAATGTGTTTTAAAATAATCTTAGAATAAACTTAGAATAAACTTAGAATTTCTCAGATTTTTCACGAGCGTTTCATCACACGTCCGTACAGGACGAGCTCAACAGTCGAAGTGAAGTTCCAAAATAAGGTTCAAAAAATTGGATTGGACTCCTCGCTAAGGATAGAAGAGCCCTCCTCAGAGGCTCAGCTGCACGATATTAGGTAGCATGTATAAGTTATAGACCCTGTTATTCCTCTTGTTATACTTTTGTTAACTAGTAGAGTGTGAGGCAATTTTCTTAACAGAATGTCGACCTAAAGTTGGTTGAAAATTTTAATCTTGCAAACTAGCGAGGAAAAATAAGTATGCGATGAATTCCCTTTCTTATGGTTTTGTTTGAATGGACCAAAAAACTGTCTTCTTCATAATTACAAACAACGTTTTTGAATATTTCATTGTTCGCAAGTTCTGATACAAGTTGTGATGCAAGTTCTCACACAAGAACTCATCTTGTATGGTATTTTCATAAATCAAAATCCTATCACAGGAACCTGTATCAGAACTTGTACGAGAGCTCATCTCAGTTCTTGTGCAAGTTCTGATACCAGTTCTGATGTCAGAACTTGTTCTCAATTTTCAGGAGGGTGTTTATCATTAACACGAAGTACTGAAATTGATATATTTATCTGTTATAGGGCTTCGATTCATTTCCATTTGACGCAAATGCTTATTATGAGGATAGTAGTGATGAGGAAGATTTCATCAATTTGTCAAATGACGAAAGAGACTTGTTGACATCTAGATTTAAAAAATTAGAGGAGCTCCTACAAGATGATGAATCACACGAATATCTTCATGTACGCATAAAAGTTAGCAAAATAGAAATGATGTTATCTATAATGAAATTTTCCTGAAAATTCTTATCAACTTGATAACCTTTTCAATCCAGACATAAAAATGAAAAAAGAACCACTCGTCCAAATCAATCTGAGTCAGCCAGATTGTTTTCAAGCAAAAATCAACGTAAAAGGTAAAGCAAGAAATTCAAGAAAAGTAAAAACTAAATACGTACCTTTGATCGATGAAATTTGAATTGCTGTAGCAATTTCAGAATTCCCATCATCCCACATGATGGTATAAATTGAATTTTTATTGAATTTATCAATTGCCTCGGATGGATTATCTTGAAATTCAATAATGTCCTTGACGGGTACAATTTGTCTGGTATTGTCGTCTATACTATACTTTATTTTGGCGTAATATTCTAAATCCTCCATTTTTGATAAGCACTTTTTCTAAAATAACGGACGATAAGAAAGACAATGTGGTAATGTGGTCAAATCCGTAGAACAAAGATAGGGTAAACAATTTTTTTTTGTAATCTCAAAACTTTTGTGTATAAGTCACATGACTCGCAGTCACACGTCACATACACACGAATAATGTGTATGAGTCATGGGCCTTAAATGTAATACTAAAATCGTGCTCTCGATCATAACTTATTTTTGATTGCAAATCACGCGTGACCGCAGAGAACAAAAACATATCCAACGATTTATATGCCACCGTTATAAGAACAATTAATGGAACAATTAGATTTGATGAGAAAAAATGTTTTTTCAAAACAATCGCCAACCTCAGCATTCATTGTGATATTCTGGGCTGCTCTATATCCATAAGAAAAATCTATCTAAATAATACAGACGTATTCGTGATTTTACTAACAAAAATTTGGCCACTTTATCTGTGAAAATTTATAATGGTAAGAATAAGAATAAATCCAATCTTTTCAGTAATTAAAATATCGAAACTGCAACAATTGTGAATCATCCAACCTGAAACTATTGTGATTGTAGGAGGAAATTGAAAGTATTGTCGATAACGAAAGTCAAGAAATTAGTGATGCATCTAACATGCTTGAGTTCAATTCAACTTCAAGTGCAAGCAATGATTAATTATTTAACCCATTCAAGTAGTCACACTGATAGCTTGATAAGAAGATTACGTCGAACATTTTCAGAAGAAAATTTTGACTCTACTATACAGAATGAAAACGTATCAATAATTGAACCCTTACAGGAATCCATTCCAAACGAATTAGATGTAACTGATGGGTCGACCAATAAAGTATCACATAGATCACTAACAAGGAAACCCCCCCAACCCGACCTCACCGATTTCAATAATCTTTTGATATGTTATAGTTCATCAAAAAATAAGACATACGTATTTTTTTTTATCGGCGGAAAAACACTTTGAGGGGGTGAAAACAACCCTCAAAGTTCACCCCCAAAAATAGATTTTCCAATGTATCTCAGCATCTAATTAATATTTTACGAGCAAACAAATTTCATATCACTTCTCATGTGAAAAGCAAACTAGCACATGCAATTCCGACCACAAGGGATGCAACCCTTATTTTTTTTATTAATAATATTTTATTTAAAAATACTATCTATTTCATGGCTATTTTTATGAAAAAAATTAAAATAACCCGAAAAAAATTGGAAAAAATATTACCCTACATAAAATACAAAAATAAAGTTAATCTAGTCAAGCTTTTTTTCAAACTACCCCCTTAAAGTTGAAAAACCACCCCTAAAAAATTGTTTTCAATACATTACAGGTGGTGTTGATAATTTAGTGTAAAATACGTTAAGCATCATTTATACTGTACAAACACAACTATCTCGTGCAGTTTCGACCACAAGGGTTGCAACCCCTAATTTATGTCATCGAAATTTTTACCTTCTTTGTACCTATTTTTGAAGAAAAGTTCATAATGAGCTTAAAAAAATTGGAAAAAATATTACCGTGGATAGAATAAGAATAAAAAATTTACCTGTTCAAACTTATTTTCAAAACCACCCTCAATGTTGAAAAACCATCCTAAAAAAAGTTTCTGACATATCGTTGCAATCTCTTCTAAATTAAATAAGCTATGATTCCATAGCTATTTTGTTGCTCTCTTTTAAATTTTTTACGTTCTATCGTTTATTAATTCTATCAAAAAATAAATAACTTTTATTATATAAAAAAACAAGTTAAGAATAATATAATATTATAAGTATACCTAGAAGATAAGTATAGTTTCTCGGATGCGCAAAAATTTTGGTATATGAATGATAGTATTATCAGAATTTTATTCAAGTCCTACTATCAGCGTCTCTGACGATTGTCTGTTATTTTCATGATTGATAAATATGAGTAAGTAATTCTTCATCAGTAGCCAACACAACTTTCTTGTTATTCTTTCTTGTATTGTATCGACTATTGAACTAACAGCATAATAAATAGTAATAAGAATATAAGATTATAAGTACAAATAATAATAAGATACTATTTCGTTAATTCGTATTTCGTAGTACCTGCTACGTAAGTATAACTATAAAATTATTTTTTATATGCAAATAATTTTACGGCTTTTTAATATTTGTTATTAAAAAAATTGAAATTACACTGATTATGAGGATTTATTAATTAATGATGTTTATAATTATTGTTTACTTATTGATTTGTTTATTATTATTGTTTATTAATTAATATGTTTACTGTTTAATTTATTAATTAATTTTTTTCATGAATGTTTTCTATAAGTTTGTTTATCATTATTGTTTACTTATCAATTTGTTTATTTATTTGTTTTTATCCTAATTTGTTTATTTGTTATTCAGTTTATTTCTTATTCCCCAGCGATATCAGGAGAGACCTATACAGAGGAAAAATAAGGAAAAAAAGGGGACGGATGGATGGACGGACGCACGGAGAATTTCGCGCCTTCTGTTTAATATAATAGAAGATATATAAGATATATATATATATATTTTTTTTTATTTCAGATTAAAAAATGAAAATTAACGCTCTGAACGTTTTAAATTTATTATTAGCTTACTTTCAAACTCTACAAATACCTGAAAATGAGACAAATTATAAAGAGATTCAATTGTCGGAAAGAATTAAAAGCATTTTAATAGATTCCGTGAATGATTTCAATGAAGTAGATATGATCGTTGAAGATACATTAGATTTTCAAGAAGATTACAAAGATCATGCTGCAAAAATAGTAGAAGATGAAGTTCAACACCATTTTCCTGACGATTTCGAAGCACCCACCGACCATTGTACCAAAGACAATGAAGACGTCAGTTTTGAATAAAAGCAAAGAGCCGTAGAATACTGGAGAAGTGGCAAAAAAAAAAATTTAAGTGTTGAAAGTGTACGTCAAAAATTTAAGAAAGTTTCATCTGTGAGTCAGTTGAAACGTTGGGCTCATATAGTCAACAAAGGTGGTACTAATAGAGAAAAAATTGCAAGAATTTGTCAGTACACTTTTGATAATTTTAAAGCAGCAGTAGACGCTGGTTACATCATTCATGATCGTGACATACGTCGATGGGCATTGCAAGCTCAAAAGATTATAGGATCAGAAGATGTAAGATTCAAAGCTTCGGATAACTGGCTTTGTAAATTCAAGAAAGCTCATAGAATAGTATCCCGGAAAATAAATAAGTTTATAACCAAGAAAACACTAGAAAGTAATTCAGAATTAACGATTAAAGCAAATACTTTTATTGCTGATGTTAAAGCAGGCATAAGAATAATTGGAATTCATAATGTGTTTAATTCTGATCAGAGCGGATTCCAACTGGAAATGCACTCCGGAAGAACGCTAGCGGTTGAAGGAGAAAAGCAGGTACAGTGTTTAGTACAGTCAGTTTCTTCAACAACCCACAGTTATACTATACAGCCACTCATATCAGCCGCAGGAGAATTACTGTCACCACTCTTTTTAGTTTTGAAGGAATCTAGCGGTGAGTTTGGACCCATTGTTGAAACCACTTTATTTAGACCCGAAAATGTTTACGTAGAATCATCTAAATCTGGAAAGTTGACTACAGGTATACATAATCCCATCTAGTTACAATTAATATCATTATAAATGATTTTACAAATAAGATTTTTGATTTTAGATCTCTTTAAAATTTGGCTGCAAAAAGTATATTTCCCTAATGTAGGTTCCAATACGATGCTGTTGCTTGACTCCTGGAGCGGTCATTGTGACAGTGCCATAGAAACTGTAACTCCACGTGATAAAATTATAAATTTTAAAAAAATACCGACTGGCACAACGGGAAAAATTCAGCCACTTGATGTTTTTGGATTTCGCATATGGAAGAACTTTGTCCGCCAATTTTCAGATACCGTAATTTTGATGAATTATGATTTGGATTTACATAAAAGAAACAACATTATTAAACTTCAGTCGTTAGTCCACAATAAATTATCTTCACCAAGATATACTAATCTTTTTAAATATTTCTGGTTCAAGAGTGGTTACCTCACTAAAAAACCAGAAAATTTTGACAATCCTGTTGCTTACAGTTTTGGAGATTCCTGCAATACACATTGTGACATAGAAGGATGCAAAAATGTGGCTATTATACGTTGCGGTTCGTGCAAAAAATCATTATGTTTCGAGCACTTCTATGAAGAATATCATTATTGTAAGAAGTATGAACAATAAATCCGTCCTAATTTTTTTGATTGTTTTTAATTGGTAACTGAATGAATTATAGTAACGCATATAAAAATCAATTAAATATATATTACTTGGCAGTTTACAATTTTAGTCACAAGAAAGGAGAAAAACTCAACCAACAAAAACAATGGCAATGCTATCAACCCTCCTAATCACCGAATGGCGATGGTAATAAACCTCCCCCTAATAACCCTCCTAATATCCCCCAATGGCATTGCTTACAACCCCCCCCCATTAACCTCCTAATAACTCCCCCCCCCAATAAGACCCTCCCCCTAATAACCCCCTAATAACCCCAGTAGTTAGCAGGGTTGATAACGTTGCCATTATGTTATTCAGTGGGTTGCAAGCATTGCCATAAGGTTGCAAGGGGGCTCAGCTATGTCTTCGGGCTATTAGTGGGGGGGCTAACGGCATTTTCATTGGAGGTTTTTAGAGGGTTATTAGGGGGGGTTGTAAGCATTCTGATAGTGCGGGTTAGTGCGGGAAATTGCCATTGGGATATAAGGGGAGTTTTAGAAATTGCTACTGGGTGATGGATCATTTTTCCGGACAGATTCGGAATCGGCGCAACAAAATACTTTGGAAAAACGTTGTCCCAGTTCTGGGTCTTGTTAGGTGATATAATCTTGAATTGGTACATATTTTTCGTATTCTATCCACGATAATAATTTTTCCAATTTTTTAAGCTCATTATGAACTTCTTTTCAAAAATAGGAATGGAGAAGGTAAAAATTTCGATGACATAAATTAGGGGTTGCAACCCTCGTGGTCGAAACTGCACGAGATAAATGTGTTTGTGCATTATAAGTGTTGAGCAACGTATTTTACAGTAAATTATCAACAGGACCTGTAATGTATTGGAAACAATTTTTTGGGGGTGGTTTTTCGAAATTAGGGGTGGTTTTAAAAATGAGAAGTAAATTTTTTTTTCTTATTCTATCCATGGTAATATTTTTTCTAATTTTTTTAAGCTCATTATGAACTTTTCTTCAAAAATAGGTACAAAGAAGGTAAAAATTTCGATGACAGAAATTAGGGGTTGCAATCCTTGTGGTCGAAACTGCACGAGATAGTTGTGTTTGTACAGTATAAATGATGCTTAACGTATTTTACACTAAATTATCAACACCACCTGTAATGTATTGAAAACAATTTTTTAGGGGTGGTTTTTCAACTTTAAGGGAGTAGTTTGAAAAAAAGCTTGAATAGATTAACTTTATTTTTGTATTTTATGTAGGGTAATATTTTTTCCAATTTTTTTCGGGTTATTTTAATTTTTTTCATAAAAATAGCCATGAAATAGATAGTATTTTAAATAAAAAAAATAAGGGTTGCATCCCTTGTGGTCGGAATTGCATGTGCTAGTTTGCTTTTCACATGAGAAGTGATATGAAATTTGTTTGGTCGTAAAATATCAATTAGATGCTGAGATACATTGGAAAATCTATTTTTGGGGGTGAACTTTGAGGGTTGTTTTCACCCCCTCAAAGTGTTTTTCCGCCGATAAAAAAAAATACGTATGTCTTATTTTTTGATGAACTATAACATATCAAAAGATTATTGAAATCGGTGAGGTCGGGTTGGGGGGGTTTCCTTGTAAGTTCTCTTGTAAATTTTGGAATCAATTCCCAAGGTTATATGTAATTTACAAGATCTACTACGAGGTGCGTTAATTTTTTCAGTAAATATCTGTAAAATGTATTATTTTTAATTTCAGATAACATTTATCAATTGAACCAAAGTGATCAATATATCCCACAAAATATTGTAAGTTAATTTTATTGTATGTTTTAAAATTTTGGATAGTCAGATTTTTCTTCGTTTACAATAAAAAGGTATCTTTGAGTATAATATAAATTGTAAATTCAGGTATGATATATATTTTTCTGTAAATGTATATTGAAGTAGATAGCATAAAACAAAGTCAAACTAGCGTTTAACGTACTCCATGAAATAACCTCACGATATCACAACAGTAGAGGAATAAATAAGCAAAACCAAGCATTATAATTTCAATTTATCAATTGTATATATTAATATAAACTTATTATTCTGATACAAAAAATTATGAATGAATAGTATTTATTTAAAACAATCTTGATTGCTTTATAGTTTTGTGGTTTATTCTATTGCAGAGATATTTAAATATATTGTAGCAATTTTGATGGTGTGGTGCTCGACTCCGCAGCTCACTTGAAGTAGATCAAGCTAGTGATAGAGCCCTAGTGAAACTCGAATATTGGTTACTAATTGTTGTTATTAATTAATCCCTTTCATCAAATTCCAGGAAAAATTTCCCATGGATATAGTGTGAATTTCCACATGCAGTTCTTTGAGGATTTCTATTTTTTACTTGTAAAATTCCATGTCGGTTCCCTATTGAAAAAATCCAGCTTGGAATCCTGGCTGGATATCCATACTAATAACCCATATCCATATGAATATCTAGCTGGATTTTTTTAAGGGTCCCTCCACCACTCCATACAAAACATTGTAAATAGATAACCAACTTTGCTCCAAGATTTTAACGAAAATAATGCTGCAATACTGACAAAAAAAAAATCTGTCAATCCCCCATACTAATCTGCGTACTATGAATTGATTTCATCTAATCTGGTCGAATAATTTAGTTTGAAATAAATTTTTGAAAGTACTTTGCAAACTGGTTATTATGCAATTCTTTTGAATAGTACCAAGAAATTATTTTAATTTCTTGTTTGAATCAATGCAAAAATTACATTTACTATTTGCTTTTCAAGTTACTATTGTACTAATCATACATAACCAAATCTTTCAAAGTGGAATTCGTTTCATTTTCCTTTTTATAATAATCGGTGTCACGGATCGCACCTCAAGAATGGGTTTACTGTACACTCGGCGATAACTCTATCTATCGAAACAAATTAAAAAAATCAAAATGTCTGCCTGGCAAAAAATTGAAACGGAAGGCCTCAACTTGTTGAAAATAGTTTATGGTCACAAAAAATAGAAGGGTTGCTCCGGGAAATACCATCGGTGGATATAAACAATTATTAATCAATGAAAAATGTAGATGGACATGGTCGTTATTTCTGCCGCCAATTTTTACCGGTAATGGCGTACATGTATAGTTGTCATAGCATAAGTGCTTTTTGAAAAAAAAGCTCGCGAAAACAATCTCTCTTTCTCATGTGTATCATTTTTTTTATCATTATTAACGCCTAAGGCAAAATTTTAGGATATTTTTTTTTGTCATTTTTCTCAGAAGGAAACGAGAATCGTTCGAGTGCCTTGCATAAAAATGACTGAGTGTTTAGCCTTTTTTATTTTAAAAAATGTGAAGGATCTCGTTTTTTTTACGTTCATATATAAGAGAGTTTTTACACAGAAAAAGAATTGTGGTATTTTTTCTTTTTCTAGTATTTAGTATGTACTTTTCCTGTCGAAATTCGAGGCTTTTTTAATGAGTAGTATGTGAAGAAAACAAAATTGTGCGTATACTCTGAACTCTAAGAAAAAAAAAATTGTGTACTTGATCGCTGCAAGATTAAAAACTTATAGGCGCTAAGGAAAAATAAAAAACATGCAGTATACTGATTCAACAAAGTATTACAAGAAAAAAAAGTTTTTGATAAAAAAATACACGTATATGTATATGTATATATTATAACGAATTTTATTCATTCGTTATATCTCTCTCTCCCCACACATACATATATGCATTTCTTGTACTAATATTATATTGTACCATAGAGCAGCCTGCAGCAGCCGACAACGCCGAAGTACAAGGTAAAAGAGAGAGCGTGCTATACCGATTAACGAGCCTATAGGCAGAGAGAGTCGCGCTCGTGTGTATGCGTGTGTGTGTGGTCGCGCGGCCGAAAAGCGTGACGAATGAGTGGGGACGCCTTCCGCGGTAATTGACGGCTGGCATCGGACTAGTTGACACGTGTTGCGCGCCTCGTGGCTTTTTCTTGTGTTCAACGTCAGTTTTGCTTTGCTAGAGTAGTTTTGCGAGTGTCGGCCTTGCCATCTTTTGTGACTGTGCACCGCTGGAGAAGACGTTCGCTGTGTGTGCATGCGGTGTACCGTGCTGGACTTCGGTGCAAGCGTGCGACGACGAGGAAAGGGCAAGGCCACGTTAATTCTACCCGCCAGCCACGAGACATCTATTGTATACAAGCGAGGATTTGCTGTCACCTTCTTGTAAGTACTTGCTCGATTAGCTCTCTCTCTCCTTTGCTTGCTCGCTTCTCTCTCTCTTCGCCAATTACTGCTTTGTATACTTCTTTTACTTTTTCACATAAAAGCTTATTTCTGCTACTCTCCGTACAGTCGAACTCCCGGCACTTCTCGCTCTCGGGAGTAGCTCGCCCCGGCACTTCTCGGTGAGCGGCAGCCAATCAGAGCGTACGGCCAGGTATGGGCATACTGTAGCTTGCCGCGTGGGCTCTTTGGGGCACTCAAAAATAGTTAGTTCAAAATAAGCAGCTGCGCCTTATATTAAACAAAATTCATACGTTAACAACAAACTATAATTAATATGATAGTCAACTTTTTTTGATAATTTAAAAAATTGAACGCAAATAAATTTTATTTATGATTTCTACATATGTATAGGCAATAATTAGTTATTTAATTTCTTTGTAAAACATGAACGAACGAAATACTTCTTTTTTTTAATACCATATTTTTTTATATTTTTGTTACTTTTTTATTATAAAAATAAATCGCTAAAAATTTTTTTTCTTTAAAAAAATTAAAAGCATCAATTGGTTTGACGAGAAAATCTAAGACATTCTATATCGCGTTTTTTTTTGTCAGATTCTAATTTGTTAGTGTAAAATCATTATAAAGGGGTTCATAAGATTAAAATCGGATTATCTGCATCCATAAAACTAAAAGTTTGAAGTCGGATTATCCATACATATTCGGAAATCTATTGAAATTATAAAAAGGAAAGAATAAGCCTTCCAATAAGGCCGGAAGAGAAATAGAGACCCCCTGGTATGCAAGGGGCAGTGTACGGCCCTGCCCCTTAAGAAGTGCCGCGTCGCAGCCAGCTATAAATATATATTTATTATTTTTTTTTATTATTGAGTGTATCGAGAAAATTAAAAAAATCGATTGAAGACACACACACACAATACAATGTGCCGCTGAAGATCTAATGAAATCTACTGACTTGTTATTTTATCTCCTCACTGTTATTTTATGTGAGGGGTTATAATGAACAATAATTATATTCATGTTTTTGTATTAAAAAGTCGTACACTGCATTATCTTCAACGACATTGCTTTTCTTATGTTCACTCCTTGAAAATTACATCACACGATGTCCAGTCATTGTTAAGAAAAAATAATTGTCAAAAAAAAAAGAGTATAAAAATTTGATTGTTGTGTGTGCAGAAAGAGAGAGAACGATACTCTGAGTTTTGTATGTTGCGAAGAGAGAAAACGACTGTTCTCTTTTGACGGTATTTTTATTTGAAAACTGAAAACTTGAAGTTTTAGTTCGAATTTTCACGCTTTTTTTTCATGTCTACTCGCATATTACATATTACTTGCACATATTACTCGCACCTTCTATTTTGCTATTATATTTATCTTTGTTTCCAGGATAATGTGGATGATACGAAAATGTATACGTATAAGTAAGTCGGCGAAGTTTTCTGCATTTGAATATCCGGTACTTCAAGAATATTATTTAGAAAAAGCATATCTTCGAAGCATTGAACTAGCTCATTAATTTTATCCTCGTTTATTTGATCGCTTCCGAAATAATATCCACGCGTAAATTTCGCAATATTTGATAACTTTTCAGCATCGCTTATTTTTATACAATCGTTGGTCATCGATTGATAGTCTTATGAATTTCTTTCGTAAAATCTTTAGTGTCGCCTAAGAATCTGAGAATGCCCTCGTGACTGTTATAACCTATTAATAAAGTCACATCTACTCCATTTCGTTTCATTTCTTCTAAATTTGCGCTAAAATTATGCCTTACGCGTTAATATTGATAAAAAAATTGATAGACGTGAGAAAAAGAGATTGCTTTTGCGAGCTTTTTTTTTTCAAAAAGAACCTATGCTATGACGACTATACATGCACACCATTACTGGTAAAAATCGGCGGCAGAAATAATGACCATATCCTATCTACATTTTTTATTGATTAATAATTGTTGATATCAACCGATGGTATTTCCGGGAGCAACCCTTCTATTTTTTGTGACCATAAACTAATTTTGACAAGTTGGGACACTCCGTTTCAATTTTTTGCCTGGCGGACATTTTGATTTTTTAAATTTATTCCGACAGATAGAATTATCGCCGAGTGTACATACCTGGCTCTTTGTTATACCTACACATTTACCATTATTGCTCGCTTGACGCACTGGAAAAAACTTTTCCCTGCTCTCTTGAAGGGGCCTGCCGAGGCTATCGATATTCAAAATTCAGCTATTCTCAAACGAATCCCTTCACCATATTCAAATAGCCTATTATTATCGCAGCTCCGCGTTCTATTAATCTCGCATCTATATAGGTAGTCTCTTTGTAAGAGGTCGCTGTTCGGCTTCTTAATTTGTTGTGATAAACATGTACTGAAAATCGCAACGACCGCAAGTAATTAAATATGTTTAATAAAATTATAAATAAACTTGTTATTGGAAAAAAACCTTTTGTTCATAAGACCATTTTGTATATAGATATCCATGTGGATTCGATTGATAGCTGTTTTTCAGCCACGTGGATCTTTCATAAATACACCCATATAACTATCTATATACACTTCCATCCAAATGAAAATCCATCTAGATATTGTTTATTTATTTTCTCTCGAGTTGATTGACTCGCTACTCAAGCGCATTATGCTCCTTCTGAAAGGTCTGATATCAGAACTGGTATCAGAACTTACAAACAATGAAATTTGGAAAGAAAAAATTTTTTGTAATTATGAAAAATACAGTTTTCCATCCAAACGAAAGGATTAGAAAGAAAATTCATAGCATTTTTATTTTTTCTGGCTCGCTCGTTTGCAAGTTCCAAAATAAGGTTCAAAAAATTGGATTGGACTCCTCGCTAAGGATAGAAGAGCCCTCCTCAGACGCTCAGCTGCACGATATTAGGCAGCATGTATAAGTTATAGACCCTGTTATTCCTCTTGTGATACTTTTGTTAACTAGTAGAGTGTAGCGACAATTTTCTTAACAGAATGTCGACCTAAATTTGGTTGAAAATTTTAAGGGGATGCCATAACAAATTTACACCTCAATATTTTTCGTTATATGGAAATAATTTGTAGTTTACATAAAATATCGTAGTTATCCGCACTTCTTTCATTCATGACGAATTGCGGATAACCCTCGTTATTACCAATAACTGAATATTAAAGAAGAATAACGAAAAGTACGATAGCGTGTTTATAAGGTCACTCCGAGCAGCATAATTTTATGATCGTTCACGTTCGTCCATTATTTAATTTTTATCAATTATTGAAGTCATCCGCGTTGAGGAACAATATAAAGAACCAAGAACAATTATAATATCCCATACAAACTCAAAAATAGTTGCGTATAATGGTTTTTACGATTTTATAGGTTTTTTTCGTTATGGCATCGCCTTAATCTTGCAAACTAGCGAGGAAAAATAAGTATGCGATGAATTCCCTTTCTTATGGTTTTGTTTGAATGGACCAAAAAACTGTCTTCTTCATAATTACAAACAACGTTTTTGAATATTTCATTGTTGGCAAGTTCTGATACAAGTTGTGATGCAAGTTCTCACACAAGAACTCATCTTGTATGGTATTTTCATAAATCAAAATCCTATCACAGGAACCTGTATCAGAACTTGTACCAGAGCTCATCTCAGTTCTTGTGCAAGTTCTGATACCAGTTCTGATGTCAGAACTTGTTCTCAATTTTCAGGAGGGTGTTTATCATTAACACGAAGTACTGAAATTGATATATTTATCTGTTATAGGGCCTCGATTCATTTCCATTTGACGTAAATGCTTGTTATGAGGATAGTAGTGATGAGGAAGATTTCATCAATTTGTCAAATGACGAAAGAGACTTGTTGACATCTAGATTTAAAAAATTAGAGGAACTCCTACAAGATGATGAATCACACGAATATCTTCATGTACGCATAAAAGTTAGCAAAATAGAAATGATGTTATCTATAATGAAATTTTGCCAAAAATATCATATACCAAACACAGGATTAGTAGATATGTTCAAAATGCAAAATATGTTTCTGACTAAAAACATTTTTCCTGAAAATTCTTATCAACTTGATAACCTTTTCAATCCAGAAGGAGGTAAAGAGTATCACGCTATATGCCCAGCATGTCAACTATACGTTGGGACGTTTGTCAAGAAACAGCGAACAATATTTTGTGAGCATTGCGATAATGATCTAAATTTGAAAGATCCGTCGTATACTGATTATTTTGTGATGATCGACGTAATAAGCGAACTACAAAATCTTATCGAAGCCAATTCCGATGCCTACATTGATGTTGTTTTCAAACGAAATAAAGAAACCAATGAAGGTTTTCAAGATATTTACGACGGGCAGAGATATAAGCAGTTTGTAGCATCATTGCCAGCCGAACGTAGAGAGTCTTATTTAACCGTTACTTTTAATAGCGATGGAAGTCCAACATTTAAAAGTTCAAAATTTTCGATATGGCCTATTCAAATTAGTGTCAATGAAATTCCACTTAACTTACGTATGAAGAAAACAATAACATGTGCGATGTGGTTTGGGCGTAATAAACCAAAAATGACATATTTTCTGCGTGCGTTTGTCAATAATATGAACGAACTCTCAGACAATGGAATATATTGTCAAATACAAAATGAAAAAAAAATTTTACATGTGTATGCATTGTGCTGTTGCGTTGATGCTGTCGCACGTGCACCTATGCAGGGTACTGTTCAGTTCAATGGCTATTATGGATGTAACTGGTGCTTGCATCCTGGTGTGCGTGTTCGTCACAACACTGGTTATGCTATAAAGTATCCTTTACAGGATACACATCCGGAAAGACGTACGGCACAAGCTACATTTGACTTGATGCAGAGATCAGTTGAATCTAATGTTCCGGTTTTCGGTATAAAGAGCGTAAGCCCATTGTTGCTTTTGAATGATTTCAATATAATTGATGGATTTGTTCCGTGTTCAATGCATTGCGTTGATCTCGGCGTAGGCAAGCAATTTTGTAACTATTGGTTTGGTTCATCAAATGAGCCTTATTCGATTCCTAAGAATAAAACAAAAATTGTTGATGAGTATCTACGCAATATCAAAGTGCCTACTCAATTAACTCGTTTGTCGCGTTCTTTAAGTGATCGTGCTTATTGGAAGGCAGTCGAGTGGTCAAATTGGATTCTTTTTTATAGCATACCAGTATTAAAATTAATATCTCAAGAACTTGTAGAGTTTGAAAAATATATTAACCATTGGTCATTACTCGTAGAAAGCTATTATATACAACTTCAAAGTAAAATAACTGTAAGAGAATTACAAAGAGCTCATTATCTTATAAAAAAGTTTGTTGCTGATGTAGAACTTTTGTATGGTGTCGATGCGATGACGTACAACGTTCATCAGTTACTACACTTAGTACAGAGTGTTGCTGACTGGGGTCCACTGTATGCACATAGCGGCTATGTATTTGAAGCAGGAAATGGGAGAATAAAAAAAACTATTTATGCAGCCAACGGCGTTTTGAGCCAAGTGTGTCGGTATTTATCATACGAAGAGAGCATACGAAAATTACGAAAATACATAGAATCTAACGAAGAATCACCGTGTCTAGAATACATCAGATACTTAGATAATGATGTCGTTGAAAAAAGTGTAAATTAGATAATGATGTCGTTGAAAAAAGTGTAAAATTTACATTTAGATATTTTGGAAGAACGAAAGTTGATGAAGACGTTTTAAGACAATTCGACATTCCAATGTTGAACATAAGAGCCTACAAAAAAATTGTTAAGGATGGATGTCCTTTCAAATCATGTGAAAAGATATTATACAGATCAGATAATTCATTTGCGGTTCTAAAAAACGGCGATTACGTAGAAATTCAACAATATTTAGTTAATATTGAGGATAGAAGAGAATATATCACATACAAAACGGTTTCAGTATTTGGAAATGGTCATTCTATTAGTGATGAGTTACAGTGCATAAAACAAGTTACCGAAATCAATGGTAATATTGAACTCACATATACAAAAAATATTGATAAGACAAATATTTATCTTGAAGTCGGTGGCAATAATTATATTTCAAGTGTCCCTAATATGTATTGGAAATGAAATGTCTTGACCAATCATATTCTATTTTGTACATGTACTTTAGTTGATTTTCATTTCTGATTGAATATATCTGAAGAAATATTTTCTTGATTATACCAATGACCACCAATCATTTCTTTTTATAATATAATAACATAATATAATAAATATAATAACACGTTTTAAATGTTTCTCTCCACGAAGAATGAGATGGTAAAATCAATTTTATGAAGAACGTTACGTAAAAAATGTTGTAGATCAATCCCTTTGATAGTTATTCCTATAAAAATATAACAACATTTCTGATAATTTATCGATTCTAGCTTTTTCATAAAATCGATATTACCATAAGCTAAATAAATTCTACCTCAAACTATAGAAATCCCATCTACCATCCTAAAATTGTACCCCTTATAAGAAGCAAATCCATGACGATATCCAGATATATCCATTTCCATTTACAACAAATCAGATTTGGTGGATAAGATCCATCTAGATTAATTATGAAATAAGTCGTCTGAAATTCCATTGAAAGCCAAAACACGCCGACATTCCACCTGGAAATCCAACTGGAATTTCCAAAAAAATGCATCTGGAATTCCCTAAAAATTCCATCTGGAATATTGGAAAAATCTATCTGAAATTTCCAAAAAATTCCATCTGGAATATTGAAAAAATCTATCTAGATTTCCTAAAAATTCCATCTGGAATATTGAAAAAATCTATCTAGATTTCCTAAAAATTCCATCTGGAATAACAAAAAAATCTATCTGAAATTCTAAAAAATCTATCTAGAATTCTGAAAAAATCCATCTGAAATATTGGAAAAATCTATCTGGAATTCTGAAAAAATCCATCTGAAATATTGGAAAAATCGATCTGGAATTTCCGAAAAATTCCATCTAGAAAATTGAAAAAATCTATCTGGATTTGCAAAAAATGCTACCTGGAATATTCACGAAATCCATCTGGATTTTCTTGAAATATCCACTTGGACTTTCACATCATCCACCTGGAATATCCATAAAATTCACCATGAAATGTCTCCTGGAATTCTATAGGATTCTATATAGAATCCATATAAATCTATGTAGAAATCTAACTGGATTTCTAGCTAGAAATCTAGACTAGATATCCAACTGGATTTTTTTGATAGGGTTGTAACACGAATATGTGTTGATGACGTCAAAGACTCTACAGTTTTGACATCCAATAAATAATTTGTTACTATTGTTTTTTATATGTTTACATTGGAACTTCTATTATTGCAGTTACTGTTTTATTTTTTTCATTTGTAAATACATGATTTACTTTGCATTTTTCTTCGTATTGACTAAAATTTCTTGCATTAATATCAGTTTCTATATCTTTTACATTTGTTGTTAAAGCTTTAGAAATTCCTACTACTTTAACTATCGGTTTACGTATTTCTTCTTTTAGAACAGTAAGTGCCGGTAGTTTTTTTTGTAAAGTTTTTTCTAACACTGTGACATTTTCTTCGGTCATGCAGTTGATAATTATTGTGTCAGTATTTTTAACTTGTACACTTTTTGTTTGTATGTTTTTGTCTTTAATTAAGTAATGTGCTACTTGATTTTCTAAGTTTATGTTATCATTACTCTTTTTCTTTATTATTAATCTTGGTATTCTTTTGGGCTTAGGTTTTGGTAGTGCAATTGTTTCAGCATATGTTTTTCTCATAATGTTAGTATTTGCATTATTATTTTGTTTTTCTTTAATTAGTAGTTCATTGAGCAATTCATTTTTTTCTTTTGTTTATTTATACAGTTCTTTCAATAGGTTATTTTCGGCTTTTAATTGTTGTAATTCATCCAAATCATTGATCTGTGTTACATCCATATGATCATCTTTTTCATTTAAAATTTGCTTTTCATTCACAAGCTCATTTAATATTTCCTGTTTTATTTGTTCTCTACTTACAAGTTTGAATTGTGTTATGAAAGCACTAGCTTGTTCACTTAAGTCCCCATATGGCAAGTTTGATGTTAGTGCAAAATTTGGATGCTCCTGGCATATTATGAATGAGCTGTTTATTAGTTTGATTGCATTTCCTGCATTGATTTTTGCTACTATTTCACTCGTATGATAGAAATTTCCACATACTAAACACACAACTGCTCCTACTTTTGTATTTGGATGACACTTGAAATGCTTATGTAGCGATGATGCGTCAGGCGGTTGCACTTCCGCACCGCTCGACGGCGACATCGCGACTGACATATGACTTATATGTTTTACTATTAATATGCCTTGACCTTTCTTGAAATCTAATTATTCCATTTTCTTCTTTAGCATGTTTAAAAAATAATACATCATCTTCGCCTAATATTTCTGATAAGTAACATACAGCTTGCGACAATTGGTATGTGCCAGTAAAAAGTACTTTAAGCTCATCGACTGTTAAATCTGGAAAGTCCAATAAATCATACGACGACATCTCATGAAACGGTGTAGTCTTTTGGTTCCAGTTATTTTCTTCAACAAATTCAGCAAGGGTGTTTCTCAAATTTTTCGTGCTATTAATTCTTTCTAAAATCAAATATACTTTTCCTACATCTGAGTTTAGACGTTTTCCAAACTGGTTGTTCAAAAAACACGCAATTCGACCGTACACACCTGCACTGTGCAATAGAGAATTATGGAGTTGATGATGTAGAAGCTTAAACTTTTGTCCAATTATTCCATGTATAGCTTCAACAACCCATCTAACTTTTGTTGCCAATCGAAACTCGTTTGATTCTTTTACAGTTAGTTGGTTTCTTTTTCCTTTCAGTGCCGGCATTAATACTTCATAGCCCTTACTCTCCGAATACGGAACAACGTCACGGAAACCTCTATCCAAAATAAAAACATCTCCTTTTTTGATTATACTCTTAAGACCTTCAGAAGACTCTAATAGTTCCTCCAAAATTTTTGCATCATTGAGGTTTGCATTGAATGGTCCATCCACATTGACAGTAAAACCGTTAGTAGTAGCGATTGTGAAAGGTTTGCACAAGGGTGTTTTTTCTGGCCGGAATAAGATTTTCTTCGATAAACATTATTGCTGCTCTTCTGATGACGTAAATAAGTGCCATCACATATCAAAGCTAATCTATTTTGCAAATTAAATAGTGCTGTAGCTATAGGAGATGCTTGACTGAGCAAAAATTCTCTAGAAACGGATTGATATTCGAAATTGTTTGGTAAAATTTCTTCTTCAAAATATTTCAAAATAGCAGCTATGGACCTGTGTACTAATTTTTCTTCAATTTCTAGTAAAGCAGATATACAAAGATCGGAAATTCCAGTTCTCAATTTGATTAAAAATATGACTAAGGCTTGAGTAATGTTGCGATTTTCCGAATTTCGCATTGTTGTCATCATGTCTCGCAATGTGAGAATATTTTCCTATGGGTAACCCGTCAATACTCTGACTGTTTCTTCAGAAAGTGCATACTCACCAATTTTATCATGAAAACGAGCATCGCTAGAATCTGACAAAACTTCTAAGAACCGGGCCACTTCCTTAGATTCAATCTCGCATTCTTGATCATAAGCACACATTTTGGATAATTATTTCTCATAAAATCGATTTTTTATCAAATGAATTTTACAACATACATTTCTTCTTGGAATAAAAATTCTTCTTTTTTTAAATACTTATATACGGGCATCAAAAGGGACATTTTGCAGATTTGCAGTTCCTTTTTCAGGTAAAGCAATATTTATGGGTCGCAATTGTTTTCAGAAAAGACCTAAATACGTTTACCACTTTGATATTTTCAATGTGTACATGAGATGGATCGCTACCATTGAAATTTGACTACTTTTAGTGGTTTCAGATTTCTTATCTCATGAAGAAGTATTATCTATATCACTTTGCGAGTCTTACACTGACATCTTCGAGGCTTGTTCTTCAATTTCAGAAAAAGGTTCATTTTCTGTTGCCACGTTTTTATCTGGAGTTACAGACTGTTCATCCTTTGTTTCTGCACTTTTTTGTAATCGAAGTTTGGAATAACATTTAGAACAAATAGTATCAACTTGTACAAATTGCCCATATTTTGTGTGTATTTGTGCTGCATGTTTGCGGTCTACAATCTATAGATGGGATCCAGTCAAGTATTGTAACGATTTATTGCATATGATACACTTTGATACATCTCTTGTTCTAGATTTCTTTGATGGAAGCTTATCATCGGAAAACATTTTTATCTGTAATAACAAAATATATTAATTTGCTTGTAGTTCCTGAGTTTATAATATTTTTAAAAATCGTTGAATAATTTATAAAGTTATGAATATTTTATGTTCACTATGTTTCTTTTACGTTCAGTGTATTCAGTTATTTGACCTAATGATAACTAAATTACACTAATAATTATAAGATACAAGAACGCATATTCTAAAAATTAGAGGAAAAAATTATATCAGATGAGTTTAGATTATTTGTATTTTATTTTTCTTAACAAAAAAATGAATTAAATTTTTTTGTTAATAATATTTTATTTTCCAGATTTATGAAAGTATTTACTAAATTCAAATAATTATGTTGGAGAAATGACGAATTCTTCTCAATAAATATATTGTTATATTTACTTTATACAATGAAACAGAAAGGAATCCATATAGATAGTAAATAAGATTTTAGTATAATTAAAACTCAAAAAAATGAACTCAGGAATACATTGTACTTTCAAATGGTGTATTTTTTAACTATTGATTTAGCGCGTTTATAATATAAATTATAAGAAAGAATATAATTTAATGAATTAAAAACACAGTATATCAGCATCGTGGGAATATTGATACTTTATTTTAAATCAGAAGAGTTCGAACGAAATAAAGCATTATGAAATTCTTGTACGTGTGAAAAAGAATGTAATAAGTATTACGATAATTTTAGTGCAACATATACACTACAGTTCAAAGCAAATAGATTGAGTGATATGACCAAAATCAATAACATATTTAATATTGTAATATTCAAATGAGTTCATGAGTACCATGAAGCAAATAATTATATTAAAAAAATCTTTTTGAAAACTTACATATTAAATTAAAAAAATATTTTATTACCATTCTTACGTAATGCTCTTTGTGATTTTACTAGCAAACACATTATTTATAATTATCAGTATAATCATATTCAATGTATTTCACTGAATTAACTAAATAATTTCATTGAAGCTTTCAACTCAAAATGAAGTATTTGTCATTTTCATGGAAGTTACGTTTAATAGATGCATTATTGCAATTCTAGTCGTTAACAGTTCAAATGATATTTGTACTTGTCTATAGACAACATTTATTACATAATAATTCACCTCCTCTAAATTGCAGATATAATAGATAGCAATTGAATAAAAATTGAATAAATTAGTAGACTTAAAATTCACTAATAAATATGGTAATTTCGAAAAATCAACTATTGCGGTCATTAGAATGTGTCTGAATTTAGTGTGGATAATCAAAATGATGCACGAATGACTTTCTTCTCTAAATGAGATATTTCTCAACTTTTAATTTTCAAACTAAAAATTGTTATTATGCATGGCAAATCAGCAAATCAAGGTAGGATTTCAAATTCAAATTCATTATTTTGAATTGATTGATTATGATTACCTGAAATTTATTTTACAAATCAAAAAAAGTATGATTACTAAAGTCAATACGATCAAAAAATAAAAAATAAAGTAATATTTTTTTATACATAACAGATCAATTGGCAAAAAACATATTTGAGTGTGGAGCAATTTTGCAAATGTTACAGTCCCTACAAATCTTTTATCAGATTTTGAAAATTTAAAATGGCGGAACTAATATGGCGGACAGAAATATCGAAAAAAAATTTATATATAAAAACGTTTTAAACGACTAAAAAAATTGGAAAAAATATGTAAACATCTATAATAAACAAATTAAGTTTTTTGGTTTTTTCAAAGATACTACCCCTAAGGGGGGGTAAACCACCCCTAACACAAAATAACTATAAGTATACTTCAATCCATAATATTTTGTAGAAGGTTTGTATATAGGGGTTTTCGAGATCACTCTTTACAAATCTGATATCAGGTTTTGAAAATTTAAAATGGCGGAACCAATATGGTGAACTAAAATGTCAAAAAAAAGTTTTAACTTTCACAATAACTTGTTTACAAATGTGTGATCTTTGTAGCCTATACATGCGAACTAAAGAGCCTGAAACCCTAAACTTTTAAACAACAAATAGGCTAAATGGTTGTGCTTTTTAATCAAATGACTCCAAACCCCTAACCTCCAGACAGACCGAAGGCCTATACTTTACCGTAAACATGAGTATAGACATATTACCGATATTTTATTCAATCATTTTGTATGTAACAAAGAACATCTCGTTTTATGTTTCAATCAAAAATTATAAAATTAACAACAAGTAAGGGAATTAATAACAATTTTTATATTGTAATATCGTTGATTAGTTAATTAGTAAGTCGTTTAAGGGGGCCAGATGGGGTTTCCGATCGAAAAAATCGGTTTTTTTTTTAATAGCTTATCATTTGGCAAATTGAACGTAGAATAAGATGGCGTTGTCCGTTTTTAAAAATATTCATCCATTCAAAAGTTACATGCAATATCACAAAATAGTTTTTTTCGCTATTTTTCGTGTTTTTTTGAATTTTCGTTTTTTTTTGCATGCAAACACTTTTTTAGGTCATTTATGTATAATATTTTTTGAAAATTAGTTTTAATCTCATTTTTTTAAGTAATATCCTTCCCGCACTGTAAAAAATATAGTATGACGACTGTAACAATTAGTAAATTACATGTCAAATTTTCAAAGTATTGACGTTCGGTTCACTGACCGTTAACGTATAGTCAGTACACCTGTTGCTTGTCTGAAAGCTCTGTTTCAAGTAAATAGTGTATGAATTCACAACTGCAATTTTCATTGCAAAATATTTGTTAAAATCGTGATTCTCGCAAGTTTTCACTGTGTGTGTGTGTGTATGTCAAGTGTAGTAGAATTATCAGTTTCTATTAAGTGTATTGGAGTAAATTAGAGTTATGGCAGACAACGACGAACGAGATTTGCGAGGACGAGTTCCTGGAGGCTCATATAGAAAAAGGACATTTGGAAGACTTAAAAAGAGGCAGAAGATTTTTCAAAAAAAATCAAGTGATGAACCACCAACTAAAAAGTTCAAGAGCACTTCAGCTAAAAAAATTCCAAGCAGGATTGAAGTGAATACCTCAGAGACAAAATTTAGAATAGTAGATGTTAACATTATTTATCCAGCTCTAGAATCAGTTGTTTGTTGTGCTGAATGTTTTGGACTAGCTGAATTTTCTGAAAAAGACTTTCGAGGACTGGGTTTTCAACTAGTCGTTACATGCACTGAGAGTGGCAAGGAAAGTCTCATCGATACTTGCAAAAAAGTTGGACCCAAGAAAAATGGATATGAGGTCAACCGAAGACTGGTTTTGGCCATGCGTACACTTGGTCATGGACAATCTGGATCAGAAAACTTTTGTGGAATTATGGACTTACCAAAACCAGTGGTTCACAGTGTTCATGGTGAAATAAATGAACAATTAGCAAAAGCATGCACCTTAGTAGCTGAACAATCAATGGACACTGCTATTCAAGAAGAACTTGCTGCTTTACCTGAAGGAAGAAAAGGACTAAGTGCTTCTGGTGATGGACGTTGGCGTAAAAGAGGATTTTCATCTCTACAAGGTATCACAAGTTTAATTGGAACTGCTAGTGATAAGGTGATAGCCAGATGTGTAAAAAATAGCTACTGCAAGTCATGTAAAGAGTGGGAAAGTCAAAAAGGTACTGCTGAATATGAAGAGTGGCATGAAGAGCATCAAAATACATGTGCAGCGAATCACTCAGGCTGTGCTGGTAAGATGGAAGTTGATGGCATGCTGGAAATATTCAGAGATTTGTTGAAGAAAGATGTCAAGATTGAAAATTATATAGGAGATGGAGACTGCAAGGTTTACGCAGCAATTCAAGATCAACAGCTATATGGAAATGAATTGACAACCAGCAAGAAAGAGTGCGTTGGACATGTGCAGAAGAGGATGGGTACTCGGCTTAGAATTATCAAAAAAAGTTATGGAAGCCAAAAGCTGTCTGATGGCAAAACTATCGGAGGCAAAGGTAGACTCACTGCAAAAGTAATAGACCAACTCACTGTTTACTATGGAAATGCCATCCGAGCAAACAGTTCAACATCTGTGGAAGAAATGAAAAACTCTATTTGGGCCACATTTTATCATAAGAGTTCAACAGATCAGAATTCACAACATCACTTTTGCCCAGTGGGAGAAAACAGTTGGTGCGCATATCAAAAGGCCAAGGCTCAAGGAAAAGAAAAAAGCTACAAACATAAGAATACACTCCCAAGTGCTGTGATGGATGCCATAAAGAAAGTATATACAGAATTGACAGCTGATGATCTTTTAGAAAAATGCCTGGGAGGATATACTCAAAACAACAACGAGAGCTTCAATAACTGCATTTGGAAGATTGTTCCAAAAACTTCATTTAGTGGACCTACAGTGCTCAAGATTGGTGTTGACATAGCTGTGACGCTGTTCAATGATGGCAGGATTGGACTTCTGAAAATAATGGAAAAGTTTGATACTATTCCTGGCAAAGCAGCTTCAGAGTGGGTGGAAACGAGCAACAACCAAAGACTCCTGTTTGCAGAAAGAAGAGCACTGGACAGCACTAAGGAAGCTCGTCAAGCTATGAGGAGTATGAGATTAGGAATAGAGGAAGATTCTTATGCTGCTGGAGCACACTAGGTGAGTATGAATCACATTACACAAAAACAAACACAGCAAACTAACTAACTAAACACAACAAATAACTTTGATCACAAATAAACTTTATTTTCAATTTTCAATGTCAGCTTTATTTCAATCTGTGGAATTCAATATATTGCATAATTTACTAAAATACAGATTGAAATAAAGCTAAAATGGCATAAACCTTGTTTTTCATCATTATTTTCAACAATACTAATAAGTTTTCTTTTGCTTTCCAGCTGTTTCCAGCAAAGGGAAGCCCAGCCTATATGCAGCCACATGTGGCACAAGGTTACTGGCAGGTAGGGTTATGTCGACTGTAGCAGACAGCATATACTTAGTGATGAGCATAACAACACTGGAAGGATAAGGACTGCAGCCAAGAACAGTTTTGATTTTGTGGTGAAAAAAAAATAAGTATTTTTTATTATGATTGAGTTTCGGCATTTTTTTATCAAGGTGATAAAATTTTGATTTTTTTATTTTTCAGCATTACTTGTGCAGAGGTGATTTGATCTTGAGAAAAATAAGGTACTGGTTCCAAAAATGCATCAAGATTTCAGGATTTTCAAAAGATTGATGAGAAAAAATTGGTATGTATTTGTGCAATTATTATTCAGCAGTGAAAATGTAATGAATCAGTTTACAAGTTTCAAATTGAATTTCCTCAGTTTGTGATTTTTCACAAAGCAAACACCTTTACCGCATGATTCCAGAAGCAGTTTTCATTCTTTTGACTTGAAATTTTTACCAGATGTCCTACATCATATCTGTTATGGAATGAGCGAAGCAGATATAGGAAAAAGTAAGTACAACATGAAATAAAAATTTTTTTATAGAAAAATAATACTTAATTTCATAAAAATGACTTTAAAATTGAATTTTTCTATAGTGACTGATATATTTTACAGAGAAGTCTCCCGCTCATTCCATGAGATGACAATAGAGGAGTACGATGCCTTTGCCAGATTTTATCCAGACTAATTTGATCAATTGGAAGTCTGCGGTAAAGCACTTTTGACTATATAAGGTTTGTCAGACAAGTACTGAGGTACGTATCATAATTTGGTAGATCTGAGTATTAGAATCATCTATTTATGTAGCCTACTTAGTTGAATTTACCTTATGACTATAAAATTATACATATTTATATATTTAATTCAAAATTTTTACTTTGCAGATTTAACTCCATCTGGCCCCCTTAATTGCAGATCACTTCAAAATTTAATTGGAAAAAATATTTTATCCCTATGTAGGCCATCACTCAATATTATTACTTGATTCTTAGAGTGGTCATTGTGACAAAGTTGTAGAAGAAACGATGCCACAAAATAAAATTATTAACATAAAAAAAATTCCAACTGAAACGACAGGAAAAATACAACTACTTGATGTCTATGGATTCTGTATTTGGAAAAACTTTGTCCGAACATTTTCTGGTAATGTAATGTTAATGGATAATGATATGAATTTACATGTGAGAAATAATATAATTAAACATTAATCATTGGTTCACAACCAACTGTCTTCACCGAAATATATAGATTTGTATAAATATTCCTGGTATAAAAGCGGTTACGTCAATGAAAAATCAGATAAATTTGATAATTCTATAGATTTCAGTTTTGGAATGTCTTGTGCAACGCGTTGTAAAATAGAAGGATGCACAAACATTGCAATCGTACGATGTGGTTGGTGCAAAAAAGCATTGTGCTTTAAACACTTTTAGGAGGACTACCATTATTGTAAAAACTTCGTAAAATAATATATTTTATGCTCAATACAAAAAATGCACCATGGCAAAAGATAAAAGATTGTAGATTATTATTATTATTATTATTTTTTTTTTTTACAAGGAGTTGCGGAATCCTTTTTGCGGGTTCCCCTTAGTCTTTATGACTAGGATCTCCCCGTGGGACTCCCCGAAAATAAAAAAAAAAAAGGCCTACCCACTAAACCGCCATCTCCTTGGTGTCCTTCCCCCCAGCCAAGAACTATATTGATATTACTACGCGCCACCATTCGGGTTCACGCAGCATCAGAGCCATGATGTTATCGGGGATGATGCTGCCGACCGTTTCTTCCAGTTCCTGTCTGAATCTTGTCCAGCGGTCACACGCGAAAAACGTGTGTTCTGCGTCGTCTCGTTCGTGTCCACAGTACTTACAATCGGGTGTTCGTAGTCTGTTCATATTGTAGAGGTACCGTCGGAAGTACCCGTGGCTCGTCAAGAGCTGGGTGACGTGAAAATTCACATCACCAAAATTCCTTCCAAGCCACGGTCTCACGTCCCGTATCAGTCGTCTCGTCCATTTGCTACCTCGTTCTTCTGTCCATCGGTCTTGCCACATGTCGATCGTCCTTTCGCGTTCAACGATTGCCGCGTTCTTTCGTCCTATGTCTGCGCTGCTCCCATAGATCCTTTTGCGTTCAGAGGCAAGAAGATCCACGGGTATTACGCTCGCCACCACCAGGACAGCCTGCGCAGAGACTGTTCGGTAGGAGCAAGCGATTCGCAGAGCGCCCTGTCTCTGTACCATCGTCATTGTCTTACAGTACTTCTTTGTCTTCAAGGAATCTGCCCATATTTCCGCGCCGTATAAGAGGATCGAGTGAGCTGTCGCCATTAGCAGTCGCCGCTTTCCTGGTCTCGGTCCCGTCGTGTTTGCCATCAGGCGGCTCAAGGATGTTATCCTCTCTGCCGCTTTTCGGGCTGTCTTCTGTATGTGAGGCCAGAAGGTCATCTTCGTATCGAGGGTTACCCCAAAGTAATTGACTTCCCCCTTGGTCTCCGTTTCGTATGTACCCACTCTCATGGGTAGTATCGTCTGTATGCGTCTTCTCGTGAGAAGCATAAGTTCCGTCTTTTCTGTTGCGAGTTGCAGTCCGTGTCCTGTCATCCATCGTCCAACTCGTCTCATGGTCTGGTTCAACGTCAGCTGCGCCAGCTCGGGAGATCTCTCCGTGATCACCGCCGCCACGTCATCAGCGTAGGCGATGAGGGTCACTCCGAGTGGCATCCCAAGCCGAAGCAGACTATTGTATAGACCATTCCAAAAGTCGGGTCCCAGTATCGACCCCTGAGACACCCTAGCGGTGACCTGTCTCGTTACCTGTCCTTCGATCGTCTCGTACGTTATTCGTCTGTTTCTCAGATAATCCTCCACAACCCGAACCAGGTACGGTGGGATCCGAAAGTTGCTTTTCAGCGCCTCCAAGATATCCACCTACCTGGCCGAGTTGAAAGCATTTCTGATGTCGAGCGTCGCCAGCAGCACAATGGGTCATGCCGCATGGCAGTGTCTGTCTAGTTCCAGGAAAGAATCAATCACCTTTTGGATCGCTCCAATCGTCGACCGACCCCTCCTGAAGCCGAATTACAAATCTGAGAGACCCCCTCCGGCCTGTATCGCGTCCGTCAGTCTCGGTCTGAGTAATTGTTCAAAGAGTTTACCAGTAGTGTCAAGTAAACTCAACGGTCGGTAGGCCGAAGGAGTGCCAGGGTCGCCCTTACCTTTTGGAATAAGAACGAGCCTCGCCTCCTTCCACCGATCGCCTGTCGTCAAGCACGTATTGTACAGGTCGAGAAGTATCTCCGGCTGTAGACGAGCCACGAGCCGGAGGATCTCGGATGGTACTCCGTCCGGTCCCGGTGCCTTACCCGTCTTCATCGCATTCGTTGCTCTGATGAGCTCCTCAGCGGCAAAAGCGGGGGTCATTTGTGCGTCCACGTCATCCATCATATTTGTCCTAATCGGGTGCATCGGAAACAATCCGTCAACAATCCGTCCTGCTGTTTCGGCATCTTTAAGTTCCGGTGAGACTCGGGCCCCTAGTTTCCCGGTCACAATCTTGTAGCCGGTTCCCCAGGGATCCTCGTTCACCTCCTCGCAGAGCTTCCTCCAGCATCGCGTCTTGCTGTCCCGTATTGCTTTCGTCAGCGTCTTCCGTGCTATTTTGTATATGGCCTGAAGGTTTTCCCTTTCGGGTCCACCTCCAGCCCTCATCGCACGTCGCCAATTTGCCAGGCATATCTTGCGTAGCTCGGCTATTTCGTCCGTCCACCAGTATTGTGGTCGTCTTTTTTGTATCTGTCGTCGTTTCGTCATTGTGCTGGTGCACAAGTTGTTTATTAATTTCGCCGTCTCGTCTGTCAGTCTTTCCGTTCTTCGCCGGCCCGTTAGCTCAGGAAGAATCTTCGACCCCGGGGCTGATGCCGCCATCAACTCCTCCGAAAATTTTTGTCGGTCAAGTTTGTTAAGGTTCCACCGCGGGGGTTGGTGGATTCTCGTTTGTCTCGTTTCTGTCCGTCCCGCCACTTCGAAGACGATGTATTGATGGTCGCTGGCTGTATAGTCCTCGACCACCCGCCACCCCCTCAGCCGTGGCAGGATTCTGTCCGACGTCATCGTCACGTCAGGGATGGAGTCTCCAATCCCTGGTCGTCTGTACGTCGGGGTGTGTCCCGTATTTACTACTGCTAGGTCCAACCTTGCGGCCATTTCCAGCAGCAGTCGTCCACGTCGGTTCGCTTCGTTCATTCCGCACTCGATCGCCCTCGCATTGAGATCCCCCGCAACGATGACATCTCCGGGCAGGTCCCTGATCCCGTCCTCTAACAGCGTCGCCTTCCTTTCGAACTCCGCCGCGGTGCAGTTGGGTGTCAGGCAGACGCTGACATAAGTGACAGCGCCGACTGTAGCCCAGACGTAGTCGTCCCCGACTCCGCGGTTGGAGACTCTAAATTGAGCGGCGCCCCTTACCCAGATAGCAGTGGTCTCTGTCTTGTTTGTAATGTATGTCTGGGACATCCTTTTCCTGTATGGTTCACACAGGATCAGAATATCCGCGTCATGTTCGTCAGCTATCTACGGTAGGAGCATGTCTGCAGTCCTACTTCTGTTCAGGTTTCCTTGTACTTTTCTGTCCCTCTTCCGGCACGCCTCCTGCACCTCTCCAGCGCGGCCCGAAACACGGCACACCTGCCGTTTCCGGCGAGGTGGGCGACGTCCCCATGCCCGGCCTCGGAGCACAGTGGGCAGACCGGTTCTCCTTTGCATTTCGTCGCGTAATGTCCGGATGCGCCGCATTTGCGGCAGCATTTCGTCCTGTCCTTGCAGTACATTCGGCCTTCACGTGGCCGAAGCCCAGGCACCTGTAACATTTCGTCACCGTCAGTCTTTTTCGGACGCGGCAGTGCACCCAGCCAATTCCGATCCGACTGCGCCGGAGCAGCGCCTCGGCTTCCCGCGATTCCATTTCGCAGACCGCCATATACTGCTCAGCGCGGTTAGGACCGAAAATGTGGACCCGAAAGTCTGTGTCTCGCCCAGACTCTCGTCTGAGCGCGTCCATCACATCTTCCGGAGTCGCAACGCAGTCCAGATCCATGATCTCCAATTGTACCTTGGAAGTCATAGCCCTGACACTACCCGCTTCCCCGATGGCCTCCTGGATCTGTCGCTCAAACACGTCGCGTCCGTCTGGTTTGTCTGCGTCTACCTGCAGCTTCAATAGGCACAGACCGTTCTTAGTCTTCCTTAGGGTCTTCACCTGTACGTGACTCTCCTTCGGATCGATCGTTGTCCGGATTTTTCGGACGATATCGGAGTACGACGCGTGTGTCCCCGGTTTGACGAGGACAGCGAGTCCCCTTTTCTGGTGGGCCGGTCTGTCCTTGTCAGGTCGATTCCTTGCGTCCGTTTTCTTTTTTGTTTTTATCCGTGTAACGGTCTGCCAGTCTTTGGTCGTCGGTGGCCTCTTTTGTGAGGGCTCCGGCGTGGTTCCGGTCAGCGAACGTTTCCGTTTCGTCTGTGGCGTCTCTGCGTTGTTGTTCGTCGTCGTGCTTGTCTTGTTGCTGTCTCGTCGGTGTCCTTCCGGAGCTGTGTCCATCCGCTTGTGCAGCGCAATGTCCACAGTCACGAGAATTGTCTTGATTCCAGTCTTCACTGTCATATTCATGTTTTTTTGTATGTTTGCTGCTTCGGCCATTTTTGTCGCCGTCTCTTGTATTAGCTTTAGCAGTTCAGTCATGTCTCGTGTTTTGTTTATCGTGGGTGTTCGTCCTGACGTCTGTTCTTGGTTGTCTGTGGCGGAGACGTAACTCACCCCGCTGCCGCCACTTGATACACTGTCTGCCCTCTGTCGTTCTGGTATGTTCAGTGTATTTTTGTTCGTATCGTTTCGTTTGGTCCTCCTCTTCGCCATGCACAAGGTGCGGCCCTCAAAATCCTTGCCGCTGCCCGTGGCCACTGGGGCTTTCACCCGATCGGAACCCGGGGTGGATTCTCCCTGAGAAGGGATTACTACTTGAGGTAAATCAATGTTTTCTTTGTGCATTTTCCATAGTTTTCTGTCCCGTTATGCTAGAGGTCCCTCGTGGTCGCGACTCCACGAACCGCGCTAGGACAACACGCGGCCCCTGTGTGTTTACCCTGTGTGTTCAGTGTTCCCCCCTGTGATGTGTGCGTGTATGTAAGTGCCCATGGGCAAAACCGGGCTTCGTTCACGGGGAGAGCCCGTTTAGAGAGATCCCCTTCACTCGCTTTCGGGCGGCTTCGTTTATAGAAGTCCCCTACCATTCGCTTTTCGGTAAGGCCCGTTTATAGGGTCGCCGAGCATTCACTCCCCCGGTTTGCCAGAAGGCGTGTGTGTGTGAGTGTGTATGTGTATAAGTGATTAATGGTTGGACACATCGGCAGAATACCATTATCTTTTGCGTCATTTGTGAGCCATATCTTCCTCTTGGCCGTGTCCGTTATGGCGTTGCTGCTCAGAGCATTGACGCCACGGACATCGTTTCCACCGGGCACGTCGTGGACGTTGGAAGCTAGCATTTGCCCAGTGAGGTGTTACCACTCACTGGACCAGCCCGGCATTATTATTATTATTAATATTATTATTATTATTATTTTTTTTTTTGACGAAAGTGTAATAAATACGATTACCGTTTAATCTAAAATCATTTATTGTATCGAAGTATTGCGAATTTTGTAAGCATGATCACGTAAAACATAAACACATCTAATAAAATTAACAATTATTAATTTTAATCGATTTAATTTGTTATTGTCACGATCTTGTCCATGAGCTCTTAGTTGTTTGCCTTTTCATCTATGCTCTACCGACATTTAATTTAAGTTCAGCATAATATTTACGTTATATCTTAATTTTACAAATATAAATTTTATATTATTATACTCTAATATTATAAACAAAAATATATTATAAGTTAAATTTACAATAAAGGAATTTCAATAACATTCTGATAACAAATTTCTACGGAAATTATAAAACTGCTTCACACACAGAATTTTCTTGATAACAAATTTAGGAATTCGAGGTGATTTGGTTAAAAAGCACAGGCATCTAGCCTATTTGTTGTTTAGGGGTTCATGGTTTAAGGCTCTTTAGTTCACATATACAGGCAATACACACTTTTTTTTATTATTATTATTTTATTATTATTTGTTCACATATACAAAGATCACACATTTGTAAACAAGTTTTATTAAAGTTAAAATTTTTTTTTTTCGACATTTTCGTCCACGACATTAGTTCCGTCATTTTGAACTTTCAAAATCTCATATCAGATTTGTAAAAATCTATCTCGAAAACCCCTATAAACGAACCTTCTACAAAATATTATAGATTGAAGTATACTTATAGTTATTTTGTGTTAGAGGTGGTTTCCCCCCCCCCCCCTGAGAGGTAATATCTATGAAAAAACCGAAAAACTAAATTTTGTAATTATGGATGTTTACAAATTTTTTCCAATTTTTTTAGTCATTTAAAACTTTTTTATTATATAAATGTTTTTTTTCGATATTTCTGTCCGCCATATTAGTTCCGCCATTTTAAATTTTCAAAATCTGATAACAGATTTGTAATCAGCGACCTCGAAAACCTCTATATACAAACTTTCTACGAAATATTATGTATTGAATTACATATTTACAGTTATTTTGTGTTAGGGGTGGTTTACCCCCCTTAGGGCTAATAGTTATTAAAACACTGAAAGATGTTAACTAAATTTTGTAATTATGAATGTTTAATCGTTTTTTAAAATTTTTTTTAGTCGGTTTAAACTTTTTTATTATAAAATTATGCCAAAAAATATGTTTGATAACCCCTAAAAAATAGGGGATGCTACCCTTACTCTTCAAATCACCATGAAATACTTGCTCCTTTTGTCAGAAATAATCTCCAATGCATTTCACTGAAAAATATTACTTTTAAGCCTAGATATTAAAAAAAACGCTTTTTGGGGGTTAACTTTAGGAGAGGTTTTTTCCCTGACAAGTGAAAATTAGCCGCTAATTAAAATACGTGTCTCTTATTTTTTTATGTCCTATAATATGTATCAAAATCATCAAAATCGGTGAGCTCGGGTTGGGTATCTTTCCTTGTTAGTATAGTCTTTAGTCTCCATGAATTCAATGTTGCAACGATGAGCGATGAGTGTGATGACGCCACGCACCGGCTGAACCACGTAATCTATGGCGCTCTGAGCAGTCAGCACGGCAGATGGTGGGCCAAACTGTAACAGTTCTTTCTGCCGGTAGGCAGCGACGGTAGTTGTGCAGTATAGGAAATGACAAAATATCAATCTATCTGAAAAATGATTTTTGTCATAATTTATTGAGATTGTATTGAGAACTTTGTTTTGGATTTTTCAATCTTTTTTTCTATTTTTCTTATATTAAATGTTGTAATTATTAAATTTTTCAGCAAAACAACCGTAAATGGGACGAGTAATATTTTTTTTTATAATTGAGTTACGAACAAAAATTTGAAAAGAATTAATATAAATGTGTTTCATTGATATACAGGGTGTCAATTAAGTCCCGGGACGCCTGAATATTTTCTGAAGTACTTCAGTTCTGAAAAAGGTCAAGGTCATTCCTTTAGTAACTTTCAACGCGGAATCCAATGGTGACGTTGGATTTGACCTTGAGATTGACCTTCAAGGTTATTTCAAGGTCAACTTTGTTTTTTTAAATGGGAACCCCTATTTTTGACAACAGTAATCGAAAGAGCGGAGAATTTTACATCCAAAACGGTATTTTAAATTTTTTTTCATGGCCTTGAGAAGGTCGATTTAAGGTCAAATGCTTCAAAAACTGCCTAAAAGCGTTTTTTTAATTTTTAAGATATCGAAAAATGACCTCTACAAAATTTGTTCAGAACAGAGTGGGCCACCCAATGCACCAAAAACCTTTGACCTTTAACCTCATTTTGAAGGTCATTTCAAGGTCGAAGTGTTTTTTGTAATGGAAACCCCTATTTTTGACCCCGGATTAGCACATAGCGCGAAATCCGACGTTTGGATAAGGTATTATGTTGAGTTTCGATTGATCCACGACGTTCATCGCTAAGGTCATGTGAAATTTAGATCCAATATTATTTGCGAAACATTTACAAAATGTTTCGGGCTAAATTTACTAAATTCTACTGAGAGCATGTTACAGTGACCTTATCTTTGACCTTTGATTGTTTGAATAATAAAGTAACGGGTTATCCAAACCGAAAGTCAAGTTGTTTTAAATGAGGAGCAAGCAAAGACATAGGTACAGTTTTTTTGCCGGATAAGTTTTTTCCACTCACTGCGTTTTGAATGTTTCTTTCTGATTTCGCGCTATATGCCAATCCAGGGTCAAAAATAGGGGTTTCCATTACAAAAAACACTTCGACCTTGAAATGATCTTCAAAATGAGGTTAAAGGTCAAAGGTTTTTGGTGCATTCGGTGGCCCACTCTGTTCTGAACATATTTTGTAGAGGTCATTTTTCGATATCTTAAAAATTAAAAAAACGCTTTTAGGCAGTTTTTCAAGCATTTGACCTTAAATCGACCTTCTCAAGCCCATGAAAAAAAATTTAAAAATACCGTTTTTGACGTAAAATTTTCCGCTCTTTCGATTGCCGTTGTCAAAAATAGGGGTTCCCATTTAAAAAAACAAAGTTGACCTTGAAATAACCTTGAAAGTCAATTTCAAGGTCAAATCCAAGGTCACCATCGGATTCCGCGTTGAAAGTTACTAAAGGAATGACCTTGACCTTTTTCAGAACTGAAGTACTTCAGAAAATATTCAGGCGTCCCGGGACTTAATTGACACCCTGTATAGTAAATTACATGCGCATACAAATCATCAGTTTTACTGTAAGAGTCATCTACAAAGACTTTTGGCCAAAGAATTCCCAAAAACAAAAAAAAAATGGTAAATTTAGTTGAATTGAATTGATATAAATTGTGTTTGAGCGATGTCTTGCCTCATATTATGTACATACGAGGTGTGTTCAAAAAATAACGAGAATTTTCGTTTTATGAAAAAAATATTTATTTATTCATCTACATTAATATTGTCGCCTTCAAAGTAGTCCCCTTCGATTACAATACACTTATGCCAACGCTTTTTCCAATCCTCGAAACACTTTTGAAACTCGATCTTTGTAATAGCTTTTAGCTCTTTCAGCGATTCGCTTTTAATGTCATCTATGCTTGTAAAACGACGGCCTTTTACTGTTCTCTTTATTTTTGGAAATAGAAAAAAGTCACATGGAGCCATATCTGGCGAATATGGAGGCTGAGGCATCGTTAGAGTTTCGTTTTTGGCCAAAAATTCACGAACAAGCAATGAAGTGTGAGCAGGCGCATTATCGTGGTGCAAAAGCCATGAATTGTTTTGCCACAAATCCGGGCGTTTTTTTCGGATTGCTTCACGCAAACAACGTTGAACTTGTAGGTAGTACTGCTTATTGATTGTTTGACCTTGTGGCAAGAATTCATAATGCACAATGCCATTAAAATCGAAGAACACAGTGAGCATAACCTTCACATTCGACCGTACTTGTCGAGCCTTTTTCGGTCTTGGCGATCCAGAATGCCTCCACTGGGACGATTGAGCCTTAGTTTCGACATCATATCCGTAAACCCATGTTTCGTCACCTGTTATAACACGTTTTAGTAGTTCTGCATCGTTATTGACTTCATTTAGCGACTCCTGAGCAACTTCCATTCGCCGCTGTTTTTGTTCGAAATTCAACAATTTTGGAACGAATTTTGCTGCCACACGTTTCATACCCAAAACATTCGAAAAAATTTGATGGCATGAGCCAACTGATATGCCAACATCATCAGCGACTTCTCTGATTGTGATTCGGCGATCGTTCATAACCATTTCTTTCACTTTTTTCACGTTTTCATCGGTTGTTGATGTGCTTGGGCGTCCGGGTCGTTCGTCATCTTCAACGTTTTCGTGGCCATCTTGGAAACGCTTATACCACTCATAAATCCTTGCTTTACTCATAGCAGACTCACTATATGCCTTTGTTAACATTTGATAAACTTTACTACACTTTATTTCATTTTTTACGCAAAATTTAATACAAATTCTTTGATCCATTTTTTTCACAAACGAAAATCGCCGAGCTCGAAAAACACGTCTAACGTTAGCGGCTGCCACTTAAAAAGTAAGCAATGAATATTGCTGAAAATTTTATCATACTTCAGGGGCATGTGTACCAACATAATAAAAAAAAATTTTATACAAGCGGACTCTCCAAACCCGCGAAATTTAAAAATTCTCGTTACTTTTTGAACACACCTCGTATGTATATATGGGTGTCTCTACCAATAAACATTACATTACTAGCAGAAAAATATTGACCTATTGAATTTTTTTTAGTTTTCCACCGAAATTCCGTTCATGCAGTGAATCCTAGTGCCGATTTTGCTTCAATTACTTTATTTTTGATTTATTTAGGGATGACCAATATGGCAGTTATCATACATGTTGTGACAGGGTTATAGCGATGTTCGCTAGCCCTGTGTACGGCACTCTCCTCGCGCGAGCGCAACGACCAAGTGTACGCTATATGGCGACTACATACTTGTGTCGTTGCAGGATCTGGAGAGAGGAGCGCGACGATCGGCGAAGTATCGCCGTGAGTGCGAGTGAGAGCGAGAAGAGCGAGAGAGAGAGAGAGAGAGCGATTTTGACTGATTTTTGACGGCGAGAGAAGTGGGAGCGTGGCGGCGCGAAGCTTAGAAAATTAAGAGAGAGGAAGGGCAGTTAGGCGCGAGCTCTTGAGTAATTAGGGCCGCCTAAGGAGAGACTGGTGGAGACAAGATTTCGGCAGGAGAGGAACTACTGCCAGGAGTGCGACTGCCACTTTGCCAGGAGAACAAGGTGGTTAAAGCTGAGCCAGGACAAGCAGCGACCATTCGCCGTCCACGAGGAAAAGATTATGCTGCGGCTCCTCCAGTAGCAACCTCCATCGTCGCCAGGGCACCGTTTCCGGCGGGTCTACGCTTTCGCCGGCGTCGCCTCTCTACCGACGGACCGTCGGCATTCGGTGGGTCTAAAGCCAGTTTATCTCTCTCGCGCCAGCTCTCGCTCGATTACAGACATTAGCGTATTGTGAGAAATATATTGCGCACGCTGAGCGATCTCGCTCGCGTGATCCCGCCAACTCTTGTCGCGGAAAGGTTAAGCGTGCGCGCTCACTGCGGTGAAGTAGATATCGTAGCGATATTTGTGAAAAGGCGTCAATAAATGGGATCGCCATATCTAATATAAGTGAATTAAAGTGTTCGATTATTTGTATCAACCTCCCGAACCAGAGCGAACTTCGGCCTGTGAAAGTCAACGCCGGCTTTCTTTACCGAGAAAGAACCCAGAAAAATTAGCAGAGATCAGCCCAAGGCGCACGGAGGCTGTCTCCTCTCGCAATGTTTTCGATGTATTTTTTACGCGGAATCCAATGGATTGACCAGATTTACTGTAGGTATCTTCTGTAAAGAGTTACGGCTAAAAACGTGAAAAACCAAGGTTTATTTAGTTTTAGCAGAGACCCCGCTCAATATCCGGATTTTCAATCATACCATCTTATTCCTCGTAAAAAGTACGTTATTTAAAAAAAAATTTACTGCAGGTTCCAAAGGAAGCGGAGATAATGCAGGTTGAATAATTTCCAAATTTTTTTTAAATACGGCGTACACAATAATATAACTTGAAAAAATTCAGGTAAGTTTGTCTTATTATGAAGTATACTTGTGAATTTTTTCAGATTCCGAAAGCTTATATATGCGGAGAAAAAAAATATTTACAAGAAAAACCATTTTTTGGCCATATAGAGACTTAGGGGGGTCTAGGAAGCTCGAGTTTGCGGTAAACGTATTCTTTTCACATGTAAATTATGCCTATAAACTTAGTTTCCCGATCCCGAAGGGGGGCATTTTGACTATACTAATTGGGGGTACCCTTTTACAAATCACCACTTTTAAGTGCTACTCAAGTATGTGCAAGTAAATCGTAGCCGCAAAGGTAAGTACTAAAAAACAAACATTTCTACAAAAAAACAATAATAATTACAAATTACGAATGAATTCGACCTGGTGTTTTTCTTTATTCCTACCCCTCCATTTTCAGCTAAACGAGCAGGTAAGTATAAGGCAAGTATTTTTTAATTAGTTAAAAAATATACTATATTAAAATAGTTCGTTTAATTCAGTGTATAAAATAATACTAAAAAATGATAATCTTCTCCTAAATCATGAAGTAATATACAGTTAGTACGCACTATTTTTTGAAAGAACGACAATGGCTCAGACGGTAGAGGACTGTCGTATAGATGCAAAGGAGGCTAGGTTCGATTTTCCTGTACGTCTATTCTTTTTTTTTTAATTTTTTTTCTTGTTCTTAAACGAATTTTAGCAATAAGTCATAACTTTTTATTACTGAGAGAGTATTACGAAAAAAAATACGATAAATAATGTTATTAATTTTTTTCTTATAGAGTATTAGATGTAGACAATTAATTATTTATATGTACATTGTCAACAAGTAAATTTAACAGAAAGGACAGGTAATTTATTCTTAATTAAAATAGTTGAAATATCGTTACTAAAAAACAACAACAATAAAAAAATGTCTCTAAAATCAGCATCCACCTACTAATAGCTAGCGTGTTTTCATTTCAAAGGCACACGGTGGATTTGATAGATACGCGTTGTAGTTACTGCATACAGAAGTGCTATCGTTTGAAAGATTCAAAAGCAAAAAAATAATCATTAGATATCATTTTTTTTTCTCTTTACGATAATATGCGACAAAACGAAACTTACTGTGCATTGGTCAACAAATTTCTGAGTCATTTTGTTTTTTCAAGACATTTTACAAAAATAGTTGCTCCAAAAAGAGTTTTGGACACGGAATACCATGAAAATTTCTCGCTAACCACCGATTTTCGCACTGATTTTTCTTTAATAACTACTCCCATCATGGGTACTAGTACTACTAGTACTACTACCACTACTACTACTACTACTACTACTACTACTACTACTACTTCTACTACTACTACTACTACTACTACTACTACTACTACTACTACTACTACTACTACTACTACTGCTACTACTACTACTACTACTACTATTGAAAAGCTCGATATGAAGCATTTCAATACGAAGATAGCATCGATATACCTAACAAAGACATAGACGATAGGTGTGCTCTATTATACATATATATTACCAGCTGATTGCTCAGCCACTAACAATCGAAGACGATCAACGAGCTTATTCGGATTATCCCAGTATACGTAATCCATATAAGTATTGTTTCGCACAACTTTGTAGATAGGCAAAGACGTACCAGTCTGTAGCCCCTCGCCTACTTTTGTATTTTTTTTGTAGTCAAACTGAATAACGGACCAATTATGTTAGTGAATTTGTTACTATTGTGCATTCGTATAACCTCGTTTGGATTATTTTTCTTACTGTGAATATTAGATATCTCCAAGATTTCTTTGTAGCTCTTGATATCATTGGAAGTGATTAAACTTTGATTAGGTTGCTTTGCAACCAGTAACTCCATTAAACCCTGTATTTTTGGATACTTGAAACCATCGACGTCTACGTTATTTTTGTCAAAATTCACAGTAGATTTTCCAAGCGTGTATCATCCATTTTGTTCTTTACGTACTCCATAAATCAAGTCCACAAATTTCGAATCAGTTTTATCCAATGCATTTGTGTACTTGTCGCCAGCTAAATGTTCATCCTCGCTCAGCTCGTTGGATAAACTGTTATAAAACTGTGTAGTATTGTGCGTGACAGTAGCATCGCTATCTTCGTCACTAGACTAAGTGGTGTCATACTTCTCGACGTTATCAGCAGAATAATTGATTTTGTATTTTGATTTTTTTGTTTAGAAATTTCGGCTTTTTAACTGTAACACGAGTTTCGGGGGGAAGATTTTTTTTCCTTCTCACTTATTAAATTTTTGATTGGATCCACTTCGATTATTATGGCTTCTTATTTTTTTTTTTATTAAAAGGATTGACTATAGGCTTGAATGTCTTATTCAAGACTTCGTCGGTATACTCTCGGCTATGCTTCAATAAACTATCTTTTTCTCTTATTGCGTTTTGCACTTTTACGACTTGAGAAAGCACATGTTTTTCCCGTTGATAATCAGCCATGTAGATGCTTCAACGATCGTCGAACTGTATACTGCATTACTATCGTGATATATTTATAACAAAACAATCAAAGCCCTTTCGATATCTTTCACAGTTTATAGCTCTGTCTTTGTCGATCACTAAAAACCCATATTTATCATCCAACTAGCATTTTGCACAAAGTTCTTTAAATTGATTGTAAGTTATATCTGAATTCACATGATTGTCGTATATATGTTTCATATTTGCTTCCTCTTAACGAAAAATTGCCAATAAATTGACGTTACCTCTCACGAGATGCTTAGGAATACGCGCGTACGTTTGCGAGAGATAGAAACAGTCGACGATCCTATGTCAGCCATACAAAAGAAAGCGCGTACATTGTCCTGTTTCTCAGAGGCGATATCGTCGAATATCATACTTGAAATATGCTCGGGATCGATCACGGATTCGTGCTCCTTAAACGGAAAGTACTTCACTCCGTCTATCGGCTTCAACATCTCTTCCAATAATTTATACTTTGGCTGATCGAGAGATTTCGAGTACACGTAAACATTTTCGAATCTAACGCCATTGGGGTGAGTGATAAGCACCAAAAGACTATTGGTTTTACCACAGTTCGACGGACCACAAAAAATAGCTTTGATGCTAATCGGCAGTAAATCTCCGTGACGCTTTGATTGCTTATCTTCCCGCGCGATGACGTTCAAATTTTCTATGGGAAGTTTCACAGTTTGTTCTTTGAAATTTGTACTCACGAGACTGAGTTCGAATGAAAACTGATCAGATGTATATGGCACATTTCAGCCTATGACGATCAACTTTTCAGGGGTATGTTTCGGATTTTCTTGAAACTTGGTCTACGTATTGTTTATATGGTAGTGTATTTAAGTATGGATTATTAAATTATTATAATAATTATATCAAAAGTTATAAACAATTGAAAATTTTTGACGAAAAATTTTCAAAAATATATATCTCCGTAACCATTTAAGTTACCGAAGCGAATTTTTTTCAAATTACGCATAAAAGGGTGTACTTTGAAAATATTAAGTGAACAATACTTTATTATCAATTTTTCCAAAAGTTGTTAACATTTTTTTTAAACGATTGGCCATATCTTAAAAAGTGTTATTTTTACTTTAAAAATTCTTTTTTTATTGAATTCCTTGACATTTTATCTTTAAGAATCCGTTTTAAAATTTATCGAGCGATCATTAGATGCGACACAGTGAGCGATAATAGTGGACGCTGGCAGGCCTTACAACGCTCGTCGGCCACGCATCGGTGCTGGTTCAAATGGACCAATTAAAATTTTTTGACGAAAAATTTTCAATAATTTATATTTCTGCAACCATTTAAATTATCGAAGCGAATTTTTCGAGGTGAATCTTAAAGAAAAAATGTCAAGGAATTTAATAAAAAAAAGAATTTTTAAAATAAAAATAACACTTTTTGAGATATGGGCAATTGTTTAAGAAAAATGTTAATAACTTTTGGAAAAATTGATATTAAAGTATTGTTCGCATAATATCTTCCAAGTATAAGCTTTTATGCGTAAGATGAAAAAAAATGCGCTTCGATAATTTAAATGGTTGCGGAGATATAAATTTTTGAACATTTTTGGTCAAAAATTTTCAATTGTTTATAACTTTTGATATAATTATTATAATGATCTAATAATCTATACTTAAATACACTACCATATAAACAATACGTAGACCAAGTTTCAAGAAAATCCGAAACATACCCCTGAAAAGGTGATCGTCATAGTCTGGAATGTGCCATATACCTGTTTTTATAGTTTCAAACGTTAGTCGTGTGTTGGACTTGATCGAGTGATGATCGTATGCAAACGTCAAAGAGCAAAGAACGGACAAGGATTCATCAATGATATCATCAATAAACTTCCTTTTGAACTTCATATTCCAGGCTATCAATATTGCGGACCAGGAACTAAGTTACAGACACGTTTAGCTCGCGGCGATCCAGAAATCAATCCTCTCGACGCAGCTTGCAAGCAACACGATATAGCGTAATCGAAAAATCGAGAAAATATCCAGGCTAGAAATATTTTAGACAAAATTTTAGCTGAAAAAGCGATCAATAGAGTCTTCGCTAAGGATTCTAGTTTTGGTGTGAAAGCAGCTGCTTACGTTGTATCTAACGCCATGAAATTAAAATCAAAGTTTGGTATGGGTTCCACGAAGAGAAGAAAGAAAACTAAGTCGGAAGGACGCAAGAAAACTAAAAAGTTAGTTAATTTGAAAAGCGTGATCAAAGCGGCCATATTCAAATGGTCCAAGGGTAAATGTGCGCGCAAAGTCATCGATTCTGCTTTGAAAAAAGCTCGTAAAACCATTAAAAAAGCTGGTGGAAAAGCAAACATCAACGTTCCACGAATTCTGCCAATATCAACTAAGATGGGTGGAGCTTTGCCCTTTCTCATACCACTTTTTGCAGGCTTGAGTGCAACTGGCTTATTGCAAAATCGGAAAAAACGTCACATATTTCTATAGCTTTGGAGATCTTAGGCCACCTATTAATTTAATGATGTATCTTGATGATATCAAGATAAAATATAATACGAAAAGATATCAAGATTTCAATTGTCACGTATGCGGTCATCTTTGCTTACAGTTTTTGTGCGAGGGTATAAAAGTAAAGGCAACGTGAAAATATTGGTAGTCATGTTCGGACAGTCAGGAAGGAATCGTTAATTCTGACTTTCTCGTGTAATTCTTCACTGTTGGAAACGCATAAACATTAAAAGTTGGGATTAGTCGAGTTGCTAACGTTCAACTTGATACCTAATATCAACGTTCATAATACTAAATTTTACGTCGCAAATATCTATATTCTTATTGGATAATGCAACAGAATAAAATTTAGACGGTTAAGCGTCTATATTCTTTGACCATATGCAATAGGTGTAAACAAATTGTGATCATAGATATTGTATATTTGGATTTATTTGAAGGTATTTTCATTAAACTATTCATTATAAACAACGCTTAGAAGAATTACAAAAGGATGAGATTTTTTACAGCAACGGTATTGTTGAAAAAGAGGGTGACGCAATATGGGTTTCAATATGCGACAAACTCAATGCCAACAATACTGGAGAGAAACTTAAACCAAAAAACTTACAAATATACGTCGCCCAAAATAGATGTGGCATACTAACAGCATTAAAAGCAAGATTGCTACATACAACCGAAGCTGTTGAGCATGAGGTAAATTCAGAAAATACTTGCAAAATTAAATGCAAGGTAGAAGAGAAGTTGATACATCTTCAACAAGATGCCCTATACAAACCTTTTATCAGGAGTTAATAGCAGTACCTTTTACAGTTTTAGAATTCTTCAAGGATGTGTTTCATAACGACTCAATGCTAGGAGTATCAGAAGAAATAGAATTTCTTTTTGGTGCAGTAGCCTGTTTTTGTCAAAATTTTGTATCTCCAGATGAGTATGTCAGTGAAACAGTGTTTTTATTTTCTTTGGGTGGAGTGATGAACGGTGAATTGTTACCCATTACTCAAATAATAACTGATTGTGGTACTAGAACTTCACTGATTACAAGATTTTTTAGCTTATGTATTGAAAACGGTTTTAAAGTTCAAAAAAAAAATAGGTATTGATTACATATAGAATCATTATATTGCAATCAATTCATTTTTCAATATAAACTTAAAGTTTATTTGAAAGAGATGAAAACAATTGTCTGCTAAGAACAAGGGTAAATAAGAAAAAAATGGTATATGGCGAATTACCTATACTCGTATGTATTATAATTATGAAAAACAGATTTTTTATAGTCTCAGTTATGCAATGGGATTGCATAAAAAACAACAGATTTGAAAATGTAAAAAAATTTCACATATACTGCATTATTTTATTAAGTATGCAAAAGAAACTTGCAAGATTTTGAATCTACACTTGAACATACTTTTACATTTTTCTACAGTAACTATCAGTCTGATAGAAGCAAACAATCTTTTGATTCTGTAAAAAATAAAGTTGAAGAATTAAATATTGCAAACATTTTTAAAGAAACTGTAAAGAGTACGGAACATTTAACAGAAATAGATACTACTATGCCAAAAGAGATCAACTATGAAGAATGTCAAGTTATAATTGAATACATTAAATTGGTATTCGTAAAAGCAAAAAGTCGCATGCCAGCTATTGAAAAGCCAGAATTCAATGAATCTAGAAATGCATTTCATAATGCAGAATTTATTAAACAAGTAATGAAACTTAGCACTGAATTTGTTTTGTGGTCCTAAGTAATGGTTGCTGATGAAAAAAATGAAAGAATGAATTTGATGGAAGAATACAAGAAAGAATTTGAAGAGAGTTCCTTGAATTTGGAGGAGCAACCGACAGCCTTTATTTTTGTGATGAAGAATACTGATTATGTAGACAAAAAATTGACAGTCTTGAGGCATGAAGAGGTAAAGCAACGTGTCGATGTAATCATACAGAATGGTAATATGATTGAGTCAGATTTGGAAACTAGTCATTTAACTCACGAAAAAAACAGAATGGGAAAAAATCCAGATGTGAGGTTTGATTACAGTTGTCGTAGTGATGTTAGTTCAAGATCATGTACTAGTGAAAGTTTTTTCCAACGCATCCTAACAGAATCGATGACATGAACACGGACGAAGAAATGGAATGTTCTTGCTTCACAAGGGAAGAACTCATACGAGCGACAACCTTGCTGAAGATGAACAAGGCTCCTGGACCAGACGGTATACCGGGTGAACTACTACGGTATGTAGCGACTCGATGGCCCGACATACTCTTGCAGTTGTACAGTGGGTGCCTGACAGCTGCTGTTTTCAGTAAACTCTGGAAAAACGCGACGTTGATACTCATTGGCAAAGGCAACGAAGATCCCGACAAGCCGAATTCGTATAGGCCCTTGAGCTTCCTCAACACGACCGGCAAATTATACGAACTGCTACTGAGACCAAGACTGAACACAGCGGTGCAAGCCGCTGGCGATCTATCGGACCGACAACACGGCTTCCGGAAAGGACGCTCAACGATGGGAACAATCACAGACGTGAGACAGGTAGTTGACAGAATGAACGATATTTGCTACGGAGCCAGACCAATAACGCTCCTAGTAACATTAGACGTAAAGAACGCCTCTAACTCTGCTAGGTGGGTGGATATTCTGAGAGCACTAGACGGCTTTCAGATACCCGCCTACTTTCTAAGAGTCTTGAAGGATTACTTAAAGGACCGAAGACTGACGTATGAAACGACGGAAGGACGGAAGTATCAGAAAATTACAGCAGGGGTGGCACAAGGATTCATACTGCGTCCCGACTTCTGGAACGTACTGTACGACGGACTAATAAAGCTCGGCATGCCCCCGGACACACGTCTAGTCGCCTACGCTGACGACGTAGCAGCCGTAATAACGGCCCGCGACACACATCTGGCTCAGCTCAAACTGTGCCAGGTGATGTGGTGTTTGGACGGGTGGATGACGGACCACGGACTGAGCCTGGCTCTTTTTAAGACAGGCTTACTGATACTGACGAGACAGAGAATAGACACCGTAACCATAGGATATCGTTTTTTATGTGCGATCGTTAGGCCGAGCAAAGATTGAGACTAAAGACAGAATTAGGGCCGATTACGCCAGAAAACGTGACGAACGTAATGTTGACAACAGCCGACGCATGGCGTAAGATCGCGCTGTACGCTACGAATGTGTTACGAAACAAAAAGACGGATGGATGCTTGGAAAATTGAATGAATGAGAAAACTTCAGAGCCTATTTAGGAATAAATGAGTATTAAAGGGATGAATGAGTGCTTGGACACGCAATGACAGCCGCCCAGTCTGAAGTAATGTGATAAACAGTTCCGAGCTAGTTGCGGTGCGAACAAGGAGTGATATGTTTGGTCGGTATTGGTGGCCTAAGCTACTGAGTCCCATACTTGGCGGGTTTCCATCAGTTGTCCATAAATAGATTCAGACTCTCCTCAAAAAAAAAAAAAAACTAGTGGAAGTGAAAGTGATACGGACAATGAATTTTATACACAAGAAGGTGATAATTTTAGACAGTAATTACAATGAGATTGTAGAAAACATATGTGAAGTGTTACGTAATGAACATTTGAATGTAGTGGAGCAATCTAATGACGCTCGAATAGAAGAAAAAAAAATTCTGTAAATAATAAATGCAAGATCAAAAACATCAATGCCAATGCTACAGACTGTAAATCTGAAAGAGGAAAGTTGTTAAGATTGTGTCCTGAAACTTCATTGAGGTTACAAAGACTATCTAAAGTTCCTAGAAAGAGGATAGTAATAAAAAATGAAAATTTAATCATTCCCAAAGTTGTTAAAAAGAATCGGTTATCTGTGTAAACAACCAGTTTTTTTATTCCATTGTTACGTCCCGAGACGTAACTATTTCTTCATTTTGATTTCATCAGCAATCAATTGAAAAACGAAATAATGTATAAACAACGAACGGCATTTTTACAAAATACAAACTCAGCGAAATTAAAAGATGAGTAGTCCGAAAATCTGGGGCGCCCGACATTTTGATTTTTTGATTACTTAACACATTAATATGGGCCGAAGAGTCAATATAAAAACAGAAGACTCGACTATTCGGCAGTTGATTCGCGACGCGCGACAACTCAATAACATTAAAATTTGTTAAAGTTCTTACGGGCTGATTCGCGACGCGCAACAGCCGAACAACGTATAATTCACCTACTGTTATTTTTGAGAAACCATTTCTGTCATTGAATAAATAAATAATTACTTGAATCGAGTGTTCGTGCATCATTACCGACCGACCTCATATATACTTTATCAAGATAAAGCTAAACAGCCAACTTAACTCGAAATAATAACCCAGGTAAGTTCCTGTCACTATAATATTTACTAATAAATGAATGATCATACATATTTTAAAAATACACGTCACGGCTACGTAGTCGCGACATAACAAATTGGTTCCGGTACTAAATGGGTGTTTGTTTTATATAAAATAACATTCTAAATGAAATCACATTTTAATGAGTAACAAAAACCTCTCTAGCCCTATTGAAGCAAAACAACTGACGCGGCTTCAGGTAAAAAATAAACCAGAGTTGGAAAGTGATATAGTGCAACCGTGCACATCCGTTATAGATCCTTTTAAACGATCAAGGAAATTAGTACACTCTCCTCCTAAAGGAATTAGTAGGGAAAATACGGAAAAAGCATTAAATAATATAGTAACACCTAACGAAAACACGGTACAAGAAGTACAAGTATTTAATACATTGGACGTAAACAACTCTGTAGAAAATCCACTTAAACGATTAACACAAAATTTTGAACACTCAAATTCATTATTAGATTTGGACTTTACTCTTGATCAGAATTACGAATTTTCATTTAATAATAACGAATACACAGACATTGGTGGTATTTGTAACAAAGAGAGTATTTGCAAAGACGCGAAACGTACAATAGATACGAACGGAACGACCAGACAAATAGCACTCTATAATCCAATCATCCAAACAAATAACTTTGAACAAGTCGATAACGACGGTATAAAAACAGGCAACAAAATGACGCAACCGTTACGTTTACCACTTAAATACGTTGCAGATTTAGTTCCAAAGTTCGATGGAAAAAATATGACAACTATTGAATATATTGAAAAATTGAAACACGTAAAAACAATTGTTTCTGAGTTAGATGAACCAAGTTTAATATCAATTCTGAAAATTAAATTGGGCGGAGAAGTTTATAAAGCATTAGTAAACATCAAAATAGATAAGATAAATGATTATATCAAAGTGATAAGGCAGCTATTTCCCTCCTTTGACAATATTCATAGTTTATATGGGAAATTTACGGAAATCATCCAAAAACCAAATGAACCCGTCTTAGCATATGCAAACCGTTTACAGGAAATAGTTTTGCAAATTAAAGAAATGAAAAAATTAGAAGCAGATGTAACTGACGAAGATTTCAAAACGTATGAAACAGTATTAAATGCTGACGCGTTAAAAATTTTTAAACAAGGTTTACAACAAGACATTCGTCTGGAATTAGGAAATCACATTAATTTGGGCACTGCTTTACAAGACGCTATTGAAATTGAAACAAATTAAAAAAAACAAAGATTATTGAGGGGTGATATCGCTAGTCCCTTTCATAGTAATGTAGACTCGGTTACTGCTTCAACAAATGTTACTCACATATATAATTGTCAAATTTGTCAGGACTATAACCATGAAGCTTTATTTTGTTACAAAGGAGCTTGTGTATATTGTAAGAACAAAGATCACCTGTCAAACAATTGTAAAATTGTAAATAAAAAGATCGAATTGATATGTAAATTCTGTAATGCTCAGGGGCATTCTATAGACGGTTGCAAATTTAACAGAGTTAAAGGAAATCATTGTCAATATTGTCAGGTGATGGGTCATACAGTTACACAATGCCCATTTATTATAGAATTTGAAGTATGTTGGAAATGTAAGGAAAGCGGACACGCCCCGCACAACTGTTCAAAATCTTTCAAATCAACGAACTTTTGCGCTGTTTGCGACAGCAGTGACCATACGATACGCAATTGCCCAAATGTGACATGCAGACGTTGTAATGAAATCGGTCACTCAGTAAAATATTGCCCAAACGCGGACGAAACGAAAGAACGTAGATTTGCAATATGTACAATCTGTAAAGAAAAAGATCATGAAGCAAATAATTGTGAATTGGCAAGAATCCTGGTTAGCTATAGTAAGAACAATAGAAGTAACGATAATAAAATCAGTTCAAATACAAATTCTAGTGACAATAAACGCAGAAATGGAAATTTTAATCACGATAACGGACCTTCATGATTCAATAATTTTGGGAAAAGAAATAATGACACTAAGTGTGATTATTGCCACATGAATAATCATGTAATTGACAATTGTTTGAAATTGAGAGCTTTAGAAAGAAACGCGAAAACCACTAGTATTTGTACTTATTGCAAGGAATCAGGTCATAAAGTCGAATCATGTCCAATTATAAAATCACTAGAAAATAACCAAGAAAAATTTTGTACAATTTGTAAACGTACTGATCATACAGAGTCGACTTGTTTTAGACGTAATAATCAGGGAAACGAATAGATTCTTCCGAACATGAGTGCACGGAGGAAACAAATAAAAAGTCACTCGCTGCAGAATTAAGAGACGAAATAACGACAACACGAAAAATGGACATTGATGATCAAAATGAAACTCACGCATTAAATTTAACAAGACAATATGAGTCGCAAATCAAAACGGAAAAAAATAATAAAGTATGCCTCCGAAATGACAAACAAAAGAAACTCTATAATGAATGTAATGGCAATATAGAACTTACAAGTATCATTGAAACTAAAATGCCAATGTATTTCTTAAAGTTAAAAAATTTGTTACAATACATACAGGTACCGAATCCGTTTTCGGGTGTTAATTTTAATTTACTTATAGATAGCGGAGCTCAAATCAATATCATAAAAAGCGATTGTATACCATCAAACGCTATTTTGGACTCAGAAAAAATTTCATTATCCGGTATTACTGATAAAACAATTCAAACATTAGGTTTGATAAAAATAACAATTAATGGGTTGTTAATTGATTTTCATATTGTACCAAGAGAATTTTCAATCCCTTATGATGGCATTCTTGGCATACCTGTTCTGAAAGAAAATAAGTTAAGATTAGATGAAGGTTATTTGGAAAAAAATAATAGGAAAATAAGACTTGTATCAATACCGTTAACTCAAATGAACTCAATCGTTTTTACCGAAAACAAAAAGAAAGAGGAATCAAGGATAACAGAAGAACAAAAGGGATTTTTAAGTAAAATTTTACATGGCAATAATAAGGAAAATAAAACAAAAAACGAAAAAGAAAAACACTACGAAGAATCGAAAATCTTTGAGGAAAATAACAAATTTCATCCACTAGAAAGAGAAAATATACTAGAGGACCCCGAATCTGTTACATTTTCTTGCACAACAACAACGGATAAAATAAATAATGAAATAATGACTGCCAAAGATTTAAAAGTAGAACGCGAGATCGAAAATTGTAAAAACTCATTACTAATACCTTTTTCTTCCAACGGAATAACGAACTTGGAAGCTGAATTAGAGAAAGACCCTTCCAAAATAGAACACATGATTACCGATATAAATGTAGCAATGAGTACTGATGAAATGACTAACACAAAGGATGATTATGCAGACAATTACGATTATAAACAATTTATATCGGTTATAAAAGAAAATATAGGAATAGAATTCCCTTCGGAAAATACTGTTTCAGAAGAAATCCAAACATATCAATATTTATCTTTCGACTTAGAAAACTTTCCAAACAGTATTGAACTAACGGAAAATATAGATTTCAACGTCAATGAAAATGAAATTGTATACGCGGGGAGCATAAATTTTTTAGGAGAGGAACAAGAAAAAATTGAAGGAAATCAATTAAACCACAAGGAAAAAGTATTAGAAAAAATAAATTTGAGAGATTTAGTCGGAAACAACTATAAGATAATGAAAGAACTTATTGAGGAAAACGAAGATGTATTTTGGGCCGATGGCGACAGATTAGGTACATGTAATATAGAACAACATGAAATTAATTTAACAGACAACAAACCGGTTTACGTCAAACAATTTCCCTTGCCACACAAATTACGGGCCATTGCTATTGAAGAAGTAAAATCATTGATATCTAATAATTTAATAAGGAAATCGAAAAGTGCTTTCAATGCACCAACATGGGTAGTGAAGAAAAAGAGCTTAGCAGACGGGAAAACTAGATGGCGATTAGTAATTGACTACAGGAAATTGAATGAAAAAACTGTTCCTGGCCCATATCTAATTCCAAACATAACAGAAATATTTGATCAACTCGGGAAAGCCAAATTTTATCATGTTGTCCGTCTAAAATCCGGTTTCCATCAGGTAGCAATGCACCCGAAAGATATCTTCAAAACAGCTTTTAGCATACATCCATTAGGAAGATTTGAATTTCTCGTTTTACCATTCGGATTAGTAAACTCGCCTAGAACATTTCAAAGAATTCTTAATACAATTTTGGGGGACTTAATCGCCAATACATGCTTTGTTTTTATTGACGATATAATCATCTTTGGAGAAACAGTGGATGAGGTCAATAAACGTTTTTCCGAAATAGCTCAAAAACTAAGAGAAGCTAACCTAAAACTTGAACCTCAAAAATGCGATTGGCTCAAAACAGAAGTATCCTTTTTAGGACATATTATCAGTGAATATGGGATTAAACCAGATAAAAAAAAAGTACAAGCTGTTGAAGCTTTTCCAACACCGACAATTACGAAAAACGTTAGAGAGTTCTTAGGGCTATGCAATTATTATAGACGTTTTATTCCAAATTTTGCAGAAGTAACAAAACCATTAACTATACTCTTACATAAAAACACAAAATTTTTCTGGAACAACGAACAACAGGAAGCTTTAAATAAATTAAAAAAACTACTATGCGAAGCACCTATCCTACAATATCCACAATTTAACAAACCTTACATCGTTAGAACGGACGCGTCGAATCATAGTTTGGGCGCGGTCCTTTCCCAGGGAGAATCAGGGTACGATAGACCCATTGCATACGCTTCAAGGGTTTTGAACAAAACAGAACAAAATTATATGACTTATGAAAGAGAGGCTCTTGCAATAATTTTCGCTATTAAAACATTTAGAACATACTTATTCGGAAATAAATTTACGGTAGTAACAGACCACAAACCTTTACTTTCATTAAAGTCGGCTGATAATAATAGTAGGGTACAAAAATGGCGATTAAAACTAGTTGATTACGACTTTGACATAATTTATCGTCCAGGCAAAGAAAACGGTCCAGCTGACTGTTTATCGCGGATTGCGGTAGAACCAAAAATTTGTGTTATGACACGAGCACAAAGAAAAAGAACCGAGAACTTAGAGGAGGTAGTACAGACAAAATCATTAAATGTTGACAAAAAGGAACAAATTACAAATCACGCATGCATTCAAAAAAAGAGCAAACAGAAACATACATACAAATCCAACAATATAGATAAAAAATGTATAAAAAATAGTAGCTTTAATAATGATTATAATAGAGGTCATGTCATTTATAGCAAAAGTTCCATACAACTTCGTAATGATAACATTATCCATTTAATCTCTGAAAAACATGAAGGGCTAGACAAAAATACGAGTAACATACTTGCAGAGAAAAATTTAAAAATAAACAAAAATTTATCCAGTAATAATTTAGAAACATTAAACTACGGTAAACGAAAAATATTTATTTTGTGCCTGAACACTGCCGCAGCAACGGAAACAGTAAAACAAGATTTAGCCGAATTGTTCAAAAATTTGAAAAGATTTCTATTACAAAATAAAATCTCTATGCTGAGTATTTCAAAAAATATTGACATAAGAAACATACAATGGTCAGAAATAGAAGAAATCATAAATGATACTTTCATAGGAACTAACATCAAGACTATTGTTTGTATGAATCATGTTGAATATATATGTGAGTTAGACCAGAGAAATAAAATTTTTGAAATATATCATTCTTCGAGATTAGGAGGTCATTCGGGAGTGAATCGAACTTACAATAGAATTAAAGAAAAATACTGTTGGGAAAACCTAAAGAACGACATACAAAAAAGAATTTCCATGTGTATAGAATGTCAAAGAAACAAATTAAAACGTAAACCTACACGACAACCAATGATTATAACAGATACACCTTTCAAAACTTTTGATAAAGTTGCCATGGATATAATGGGGCCATTCGATATTACAAAAAGTAATAATCGGTACATACTTTCAATTCAAGACCAACTTTCAAAATTTATCACATTAGTAGCATTAAAAGACCAAACAGCGGAAGCTGTAAGCGAAGCTTTTATAAAAAGGTTTATTTGTACTTTCGGAACTCCAAAAATAGTACTAACGGACAGAGCACAAAACTTCAGAAGCAAAATGTTAAAGCAAATTGCCAAAAGATTTCATTTCGAAAAAATTGAAACAACGTCATTTTCACCTCAATCTAATGGATCTGTCGAAAGGGCTAACCATCCGCTTTGCGAATACATCAAACAATTTACATCAAAAAAATGTGATTGGGATGAACTCCTAGAGTTGGCCCAATTCAATTACAACACCAGCATACACACTAGTCACAATTTCACACCACATGAATTAGTTTTTGCTTTTTCAGCTAAATTACCATCTACCGTACCATTAAAAAAATCCGAACAATTACCAACTTTTAATGGATACCTAGAGAATTTAATAAAAAACATAAATATAATATCACACATGGCTAGAGAAAATCTAATAATCTCAAAACAAAAATCAAAAAATTATTATGACCGATTTACAAATCCAGTAAATTTAAAAATTGGAGATAAAGTATGGTTCATGAAAGAACCAAAACCGGGGAAATTAGAGAAAAATAAATATTTAGGACCTTTTGAAGTATTAAAAATAACTGAAAAAGGCAGTGTTGTAATCGATTACAATGGAAAACCAAAAACAATTCATGCCAATAAATTAAGCGTAGCAAAACAAGCATAGTAATTTTATTCTATTTCCAGGAAACACAATGGCGCAACAATCAATGACTATCTTAATCATAATCACCTTCTTTTCAACAAGCAAAGGACTTATTGGTTTCAATTGCGGCTCAACGAACCCTACCATTACAACATACTCACTCTTGGATGCAGGGGAATGCAATTTTCAAGAAATTCAAGTAAATAACACACAAGCCACTATCGAACTATTACAAAAAACGGAATTCAAATCAATGAAAATTATACAATGTAAAATAGAAATAAGGCAAACAATTTTTCATTGCGGTATGTTTAGTCATTTAGGCCCAACCGAAAATGCAATCCAAGAATACATTTACGAAATATCACACGACAACTGTAAAGCTATACATGATACGGGTATTTTTAAATATGATAACGCACACACAATAGCCGACCTAAGGATTAACTCGACAAAAAGTGTAGGTTTAGATCTAGCAGGAAACGTTAAGTGTAAAACTTGTTCAGGGGCAGCCTACGCCGACCGATTTGGTACGTGGAGCGATGTTCTCGTACAAGGACTTATAAAAATAACCTTGTTAGAGCTATGCAGCAGTCGAATTAAATAATGATAGATTAAGATTAAATTCGGGTACAGTATGTAAGTTTTCGGACCAACATTGTATCGATATGGAAGGAGGTTACACCTTTTGGTCATTACTACCGCACGAAGACTGTTTCAAAAATCAATACGATATACTGTATAGGGGAACGGTCACTAAAATAAGCTCACCCGATCATGAAACCATTTTTAGCATAAGTACGAACGAAGTATCCTTTGCATTGTCAACTAGAGGGAACATGAGTTTTTGCAACAGAATCTTAATAACAACTGAACATCCAAAACTTTTTATATATGAACGAACCCAATTCAATATTTTGTACGACAATGATATTCAAACGAAGCAAGGGATACTTAGCTATGATCTATTCACGTACTTCAATAGCAAATTTGTGTATGTAGAAAAGCATTTCAGGGTCGAAAAAAAAGCCTCTATATAGATATATTGCAACAAAAATGTGAATTGGAAAGGAAAGTCCTATATAACTCCTTATCCCTGGCATCCTTCTCACCAGATGAATTTGCGTACAACATCATGGAGAAGCCCGGGTACATAGCTCGCCTGGCAGGGGAAGCCGTACATATTATACAATGTACGCCTACAGAAGTTCAACTACTTCATACAGACAAATGTTTCTCGCAACTTCCAGTCATTTCAAGAAACGAAACATTTTACCTCACACCAAAAACACACATCTTAATGAAAACAGGAACAGAAATAAACTGCAACACAATCATTCCCCAATACTACAAAATAGGAAACGAATGGATAAATTTGACACCAACTCCGAGAAGAACAACCAACGCAGTTCTAACCTTGAAACCGACCACCAAAATAACATGGAAACCGACGGAACTAGAATCATTGGCAACCAGTGGGATCTACTCCCAAGAAGACCTACAAAAACTACAAAATCACATCCTCTTTCCCATGGAGAAAGCATCACTCCTCAACGTAACCGCGAGAAGTATGCGGGGCGACGAAAGTGTAGAAGGAGGATTAGTATCAAACCTAATACTGACAGAACAAACATTAACCAACATCGCTGGAAGCACATGGAATAAGTTCATCACCAAACTAACTAAATTTGGTTCTATAAGTTCTGCCATCATAATGACCGCCATTATATTTCAATGCTGTAAAAGTCTAATCAATGTAATAATCAGAGGCTATACTCTACACTCTATATATGGAATTTCTGCATACTTGCTAGGAGCCATATTTAGTTCAATAACACAATTACTGGTGGCACTGAACAAACCGCTGCTCAAACAGAGAAACCAAACTCCGTCAAAAGAGGAAGAATATGCATTGGATGAAATAGTAATAGACAAACAAAAAAATGAGAACCCACAAGCAATAACCCCATTCACGAATCAGACCTTAAACACCACATTCCCCGTCCCTACTCCTAAAGAAATTTCCACCAGAAAGAAGCAACATATCCCAATTTTCACATTAGAATCACATTAGTTAAAAACACAAATCTGTTATATATATACATATCGAACCCTGAAATGAAGCTCTACTATACCGTGATACGGAGTATTATTGTCCGCGTAACATTAAAAGTACTATTAAGGTAAAATTAAAGCGTATTCAATCGATTGCCGAATAACTAAGAGTAACGCACATTTATTTACTTATTTATTTATTTATTTTTTTTTTCTCTCTCATTTCTCTCTGTTTATTTTGCGTTGATATCACACCGATATACAACGATCTAGCCACGGAGGTGTTGCGTCCCGAGACGTAACTATTTCTTCATTTTGATTTCATCAGCAATCAATTGAAAAACGAAATAATGTATAAACAACGAACGGCATTTTTACAAAATACAAACTCAGCGAAATTAAAAGATGAGTAGTCCGAAAATCTGGGGCGCCCGACATTTTGATTTTTTGATTACTCAACACATTAATATGGGCCGAAGGGTCAATATAAAAACAGAAGACTCGACTATTCGGCAGTTGATTCGCGACGCGCGACTACTCAATAACATTAAAATTTGTTAAAGTTCTTACGGGCTGATTCGCGACGCGCGACAGCCGAACAACGTATAATTCACCTACTGTTATTTTTGAGAAACCATTTCTGTCATTGAATAAATAAATAATTACTTGAATCGAGTGTTCGTGCATCATTACCGACCGACCTCATATATACTTTATCAAGATAAAGCTAAACAGCTAACTTAACTCGAAATAATAACCCAGGTAAGTTCCTGTCACTATAATATTTACTAATAAATGAATGATCATACATATTTTAAAAATACACGTCACGGCTACGTAGTCGCGACATAACACCATAGTAGAAATTCTGACTTCAGCTTATTTTAATATCAGTGAATTTCAAAACTTTAAGAACAGTGATGATCTAATTTTTGAAGAAATAAAAAGAGAATTTTTTACTATCGTTCATTCATATGTGAGTACACTTAATACTACAATTTTTATAATGACAGTGCCAAATTTATGAAAAAATTGTGTCCTGAAAGGTACAACAATAATCTTTACTGGAATAAGTCCATTGGGATATTTTATCCGAGAGTAGTGTATCCTAGTATTTTTTCCAAATTACTATGCTTGGATTGTAATACATTTGAATACCAATATACTAATTATATACACTTAACGCTAACAGAACTTACGTCTGTAGATATAGATCTTAAAATATATAAGAAATTTGAGGCTCAATCACAAATTGAATGTGAAAATTGTAACAACTTATGTTGTTGTATGAAATATATTTTAAAAATTTACTTTGTATTGACTTAGAGAAGGTTGATGAAGACACTCCTATTAAATTAAGTGATTTACATGTATATTTCAAAATTAAAAAACAGGTGTTCACATTGGTTGGAATAATAGCATAAACAAAATCAATAAAAGAAAACTATCGATATTATGTTGCATATACAAGAGATACTAGTTCTAAATGGTTTGAGTACAACGATTCGCATGATTCTAATAAACCCTATAAAATGTGAGAAAATGAATAAATGTAGAAATATAGCTCTAGCTATTTACATCATATTTAATTCTGAAGAAGTGTCAAATAGCAATGATACTGTGGAAGAAGCTTTGAGTATTAATCAGACTAGAGAAGAAACAACAAATGTCAGAAAATCTGATAATAAACCTGAATGTAACTTTCAGCTTCATTAATAACGTATGTAAAATTCTATATTTATTGATTTACCTAACTTTAATTATTGTTTACTGTATAAATATTTTTTTTTACAGATTTTGTAGATGCAAAGCCATAGAATTTAAACTATTGTTTATTAAAGCTTTGACTATGAACAAGATCATAGATAATTTATTTGTAATAATCATATAGAATATGTAAGCACAGTTAAATTTATTGCAATCTTGCATATATCCTGAAAGAGATGATTTTAGAGATTAAAACGAATTGCAATGGGATTATTGATAGATGAAATAAGACTGTTATTACCTATTATTCATACAGAGAATGCATGAAGATCTATATTACATCAATCACAGACATTGTTACAGTGTACATTAAAAATTATCTAATGTAATCCAAAAAAAATCTCTTCAAGGAGATTACAAATCGCAAATGGAAGCAGCATGGGAAAATTGCGAGGTAAAATATAATTATTTCTATCTCTATGATCACGACAATATGATAATCAAAAGTGATTTCTTTTTCAGACGTTTTTGTTAATGTATAAATAAGATTTGAACACTGTAAATATTAATAATCACTGTAAATAAATTAACCAAGAATAATTGAACCTGCATTCCACGCTATTCTGGTAGTCTACTCGAGTTTCAAGCATCAACTACTGCGCCGCAAGATGGTTTCCAGTTCTGAATCAAGAATTTGTCTAACCTCAATTTTACAGTTTTAGTTGTTTGTAAATATGTCATTATTGTGTGATTGAATATCGGCACAAAATATTTATAATATGAAAGCATTTGATGTTTAGTTGCAAGTTTTTAAACTATGCATTTGAAACCAACCATCTCCAGGAAAAAAAATTTTTGCTTCAATCACCTCGTATTTCGGCAATTGCAATTTTAAATTATTATTATTTATACTTAATTAGGCTATATATTTATTATATATATTAGGCAAATAAAACTGGACTACTTTTAAGTTTTCTTTTATTGGTCTACCTATTAACAAGTAACATAATCATTTCATAATATAAATAATATAAATAAAAAATATGCAAAAATGATGTTGATACAGTGTTAATAAAATTTGTTGAAATATGTGAATTCATATTTCCCGCGTAAAAGATATATGTGGTAGCGCATGCGCAGAAGCGCACGAGTACACGGCGAGATGTATCTGTACGTATCTTAAAACCGAGTTGAGAGAGAGCGGCTGCTCGAGGCGGACCGTGTCTCTGAGTATGTGATCCACGTTGTATATATATTTGCATGACAATATATTTTATTTAAGAAGATGCAATCGTTTTTATCCCAGTCATTATTAACATGGTAGCAGAGTATGGTTGATTAAAAGTGTGATTGATTAAAAGTGAGGTTGATTGAGTGTATGTTGTCAGAAATTTGTTTATAAAGTTGAAAAATAGTGTCGTGAATCGCTAGAAATATTATTCAAGAGTATATAAAATGCGAAAGTGGAAATAAATTATTGAATGATCAAGAAGATGCAATTGGATACGATTTTGAAGCCGTCATGCGGTGCATGGCAGGAGCACATGGCAATTTGAAGCTATACGACTAAATGAGTAGAAAGAAGATAATAAAGTACTCAATGTAATAAATTTTTTATCGAAGAATGAAGTCGTTTGAAACAATCATAAACAGTTAGAAACAAAAAATAAAGTTGAAGCATTGAAGCTTAATAACACATCAACAAGGATTAATAAATATTTTATTAGATTTTGAAAAAAAAAAGTGACTGATGCTGAAAGATTACGTTTGAGTATTGAAGTATACGCTACACGTGCATGAACGAGAACGTTGAGTAAAGTTGTGAAAATTTTGTTTGGAAGTTGTAAAATACAGAATGGCTTCTGATACGGATATGAAAATTCCTATTTTTGATGGCAAAGATTACAACCTTTGGAAAAAAAGATTATTACTTTTACTGAAATTTAGAACTTGTGATGAGGTAGTCACATGCGAAAAACAATTGAAAGATACTGATTGGGAAAAGCATGATTGTAAAGCTATGAACTTAATATATTCTAGTATTTCAAATGAACAATTGGAGTTTGTATGTGATGAAAAAACAGCAATTGATATATTGAATAAGTTCGATGAAATGTACTTAAAAAAATCAACTTCTTTACAAATAGTTTTGAGAAATAGACTGGATAAATTAAAACTGAAAGATTTTGAAAATGCTGATAGTTTCTTTAGTGAATTGGAGAAATTAATTAATGAATTAAAAAGTGCTGGAGCAGATATAAAAGAACAAGAAAAATTAGATTATATATTAAAAACTCTACCTGATTCACTTGCATACATTGGAGATTTAGTCGATACTTTGCAAGATAAAGATAAAAATTGCAGTTATATAAAAAATAAAATTAAAATGTATGAAATTCAACATAGCCAAGATAACAGTAAAAAGTCAAATTTATTTAAAGTTGAAAAGAAGGACATTGAATGCTTTATTTGCCACAAAAAAGGGCATACAAAAAAGGATTGTAAAACTAATGCCTTTCCGAATTTCCGAGCAAATTGGCGAGGAGGTGCTACAACCCGAGGCAGCTGGCGAGGCAACTCGTGGAAGCTGGCAAAGGGGCAGCCACAATCAAGAAGAAAATTACCAAAACAACAACAACAGAGGTTATACAAACAACAACAATAGAGGCTACGGTAACTACAGAGGCTACAGCAACAACAGAGGATACAACTACAACAACAACCGAAGTTACGGTCAACGAGGAGGTCACCGAGAGTTCAACCAACAACGAAGTTTTCAACAAGAAGGTCAACACGACGCACGCTATAGTTATAATGATAGGTATTACGATAATACACCACAGACGTTTTATTTGCATGCAAGAACTGATGTTAAAAATTTTAATAGTAGAGTAAAATCCATAAATCAGAGTCAAAGTACACAAATTAATTGGATCTTAGATAGTGGTTGTACAGACCACATTATAAACGATGATTCTTATTTCTCAAATTTTAAAAAGTTAGAAAGACCAATTTATATAACTATTGCAGACGGTAGAAAAATAAAGTGTGAAAAAGTTGGAAATATTATAACATCATTTTATCAAAAAAGTTTTAGAACTGAAATAATTATGACAAATGTTTTTTATGTAAAAGAATTGGATAGAAATTTAATAAGTCAAGCAAGAATTACAAATAATAAAAATTTTAAAATCTTATAACAAGGAAATCGATCTCAAATTTACGATAGAAACAATAATATAATTTGTACTGCGTATAATGATAATGGTCTATATAAAATTTCGTCATATGTTGATAAAAGAAATATTAGCGTAAATAATTCTGGAATAATAAGTCAAAAAGAAAAATTGCATAGAATTCTTGGCCATGTAAATTTTGATTGTTTAGAAAAACTTTGCAAATATGAATTAATCGAAGGACTTCCAAAAAACTTAGAAAAAGAATATATGAAATGTGGAATTTGTATCAAAAATAAAATGCATAATTTACGTTTTGAAAACAATAGAACAAGAGCAACAGAAATTTTTCAATTAGTTCATACTAACTTAAATGGCCCACACAGAAATACGGGGTACGAAGGTTCAAAATATTTTCTCACATTTATTGACGACTTTAGCAAATGCACATTGATTTTTCCAATTCAAAGTAAAACTGAAGTATATCAATGTTTTCTTGAGTACATAAATTTAGTAGAAAATTTAACAGGTAAAAAGATTAAAAAATTGAGGTGCGATAATGGAAAAGAATACATAAATAACAATGTTTTTAACTTGATCAGAGATAAAGGTATATATCTTGAACCTTGCCCACCGTATGTTCATCCACTAAATGGAACAGCGGAGAGATACAATAGAACGGTCATGGACACCGCTAGATGTTTATTATCGGAAGCAAAGTTAAATATTAGATATTGGCCTGAAGCAGTAAAAACTGCAGCGTATTTAAAAAATCGTACAATTGCGAATACATTTCTTAATAAGACACCTTACGAGATATTTTTTGGAAAAAGACCGAGTATGAAGTATTTAAGAATTTTTGGAAGTAAAATCTTTGTAAAAACTCCGGAAGAAAACAGACATTCAAAATAGGACAGAAAAGCTGATATGGGAATTTGGGTTGGATATGATAACGTAGGTTATAGAGTTTTAATGAATGGTAGAATTATAATTGCTAGACACGTAGAAGTAGTTGAAGATGATGTGAAATGGATAGGAATAGATACTGATAATGAGAGTGAAAATGAATCTGAAATGAGTTATGAAAGTATGAGTGATGATGAAGTATTTTATGATAATGAGAAAATTAAGAAAGAAAACGAATTTCAAAAAGGAAAAAAATCTAGTACAAATTCAAGCGGAAATGATAATGAAAAAGTAAACTTAAAGTTTGAAAGGAGAGAGTAAACGCGAGAGAAAAGAAAACCTAGTTGGTACGATCAACCAGTGACAAATTTTATTTATGTAAATACTGTTAGTGCTGATTCACCTAAGACTTATAATGATGCAGTAAATTGTAATGATTCTGATTTGTGGAATGATGCTATGGTAAAAGAAATTCAAAGTATAGAAAAAAATAAAACTTGGACAAAAGTTGACAAACCAATAGATAAGAAAATTTTAGATTTAAGATGGGTTTACACAAATAAATCTGATGGTAGGAAAAAAGCGAGACTTGTGGTACGTGGATACCAACAAGATCAAATAATTGAGGACATATATTCACCAGTAGCTAGACTGCAAACTTTGAAATTACTTTTAGCTTACTGTAACCAAAATGAATTTTATATTGAACAAATGGATGTTGAAACAGCGTTTTTGAATGGAAAAGTTAAATCTGAAATTTATGTGAAAATACCACAAGGTTATGAAAATGTTAATGAGAATTCTGATAAAGTTTTAAAGTTAGAAAAAGCTTTGTATGGCTTAAGAGAAAGTCCTAGAGCTTGGTACGAATGTTTTGATAATTTTATTAAAAGTATGAATTTCAAAAGAAGTGAAAGCGACTATTGTTTATATTATAAAACTGAGAATGGAGAAAAAATTTATATATTATTATTTGTTGATGATTTGCTAGTTTGTTCAAAAAATCAAACTGTCATTGATAAAATTAAAAAGAAATTAATGAAAAGATTTGCTATGAAAGATCTATGAAAAATAAAAACGTATTTAGGAATTAATATTGAATATGATCTTGAAAAGGGAAAATTGAGTCTTGATCAGACTGATTATATAAACTCGTTAGGAAATGTTTATAATTTAGAAAATACTAAACTGTACTCAACACCTATGGAGGAAAGGTTACATATACCTCCAGCACAATCAGCATCTAATAAAATTAAATATAGAAATTTAATTGGAGCATTTTTGTATATCAGTACATGTACTCGACCAGATATAAGCTATAGTGTAAATTATTTGAGTAGGTTTCACAATTGTTATGATAAAACGCATTATAAATATGCTTTAAGAGTACTGAAATATTTATATTTAACCAAAGGAAAAAGATTGAATTTTATAAGAAAATCGAGTAATAATAATATTCTAGATTGCTATGTTGATGCTGATTGGGCAGGTGACAAAAATAGTAGATAGTCGACGACAGGTTTTGTTATATGTTATTATGGGAATACAATTTTTTGGAAAGTAAAGACACAAAGTAGAGTAGCTAAATCTTCTACAGCAGCAGAATATGTAGCTTTATCTGATGCTGTTAGCGAGGTAAAAGTAATCAAAAATTTATTAAAAGATTTAGACGTAAATATTGTTAAACCTATAAAAATCTACGAAGATAACTCTGGTGCAATTGCTATTGCCAAATATAGTAATCTCACAAAGAAATCTAAATACATAGAAACGCATTTTCATTTTGTTAACGAAAGCTACGTAAGAAATGAAATTGATATTGTAAAAGTAGAGAGCGAAAAGAATATTGCGGATATATTTACAAAAGCACTAGGTAAAAACAAGTTCGAAATGTTCAGGAAAGATTTAAATATTGTGTAACGAATTATAAGAGAAAGAATGTAAGATTTATGAAACTTGTGAATATTATGGATTTTTGAAAATGTTTATTGCTAAGAAATATAAATTCAAGGAGGTGTGTTGAAATATGTGAATTCATATTTCCCGCGTAAAAGATATATGTGGTAGCGCATGCGCAGAAGCGCACGAGTACACGGCGAGATGTATCTGTACGTATCTTAAAAGCGAGTTGAGAGAGAGAGCGGCTGCTCGAGGCGGACCGTGTCTCTGAGTATGTGATTCACGTTGTATATATATTTGCATGACAATATATTTTATTTAAGAAGATGCAATCGTTTTTATCCCAGTCATTTTTAACAAAATTAACACAACACTTCGAAAATGTTTATTTTTTTTCAATCGACAATGATAATTGGGCTATCTAAAAATGTCAAATATATTACACTAAATTACAATGATCATGGTTTATAAAATTATATTTACGTATTTATTTTAAATATATAACTTCTCCAATGGCGGATGATGAATCTCTTGGTTTGACTGATTACTTAAAATAAATTCAACACGATATTCCTGTTGGCTTAGATATTTTTTTGTGTATAAAGACTATAAAAATACTTGGCTCGCAAATGCGAAGAAAAATAAAATCTCTCGAAATTGCATTTTTACACCGAAATTCTGTATTTGATAGCTAATATTTCCAAAAATTAATTATATTTATATGCGAACGAGTGGGAAGGATATATACGAATGACTATTAGTGAAAAGAGTCGACCGCAAGCTACAAGCTATTAAGATCGCAGGTTTGCTTCATCATGTATGTTACTTGAAAGTCGTGAAGGAATATTTCATTAATCTTGGAAAACCTCTTGGTACTCAACTTTATCGATTGATGAATTCACTCTGATCGTTTATCAAAAAGTGATAGAAAAAAGCTGTTTTTTTCGTACAGAGAGAGAAAGAAAGAGAATACCTGGAAAATGCCAAGAGACAGAACTTTTCTGCAGAGAGAGGAAACATATGTGCAGAGATCGCCGGAATCGACGCCGTAATTATTAAAAGTAGAGAAACGCAAGAGATATAGAGAGCGCTTTTTCGCCTGCAACACATTGGCATTTCTTTCGAGCTTTGCATTCATGTTTGAAATTGTTTTTTTTTTTCGTCACACGCTAGGAATAGAATTGACGAAATCCGCGAAAACGGAATGCCATATATATTTCCAATAGTGGAGTACTCAGGAGGTTGAATGATAAATGAATTGCAGTTTTTAATTTCCAAAGCTCTTGGTCTCGAAGCAGCGCTCCTCTTCAAAGGCCTAAAAATATCGCGCGTGCTTGGGGCGCAATGGGAAACTAAATCGTAAATAGATGTTTTTCGGAGCCTTTTTAACGGCAATGGGAAACTAAATCATTAATAAATGTTTTTCGAAGCCTTTTTAACGAATCTCATTGATTTAGTTTCTGCTGCTATATGGAGTTAAAGTCTCTAGCCTTGTGGTAACAGCAGGTTTTCAAATAAAGCAAGCTTTCAGGTACCAACTCAACGCCCTAACTTATACGAGGTGTGTTCAAAAAGTAAGGTGACTTTTCAAATTTCACGGGCAACGTACTTTCAACTATCGATTTTTTTATTTTTTTATGTTGGTACACTCTTCCCGAATATCTGTACCAAGTTTCAAGTGTATAGCATTTTTTGTTTGGTTGTGAGAGGCGTAAAGGTTATAAGTGTTTTACGTGCTCGGCGATTTCTTACTATCGAAAAATATGGATCAAAGGATTTGCATCAAATTTTGTGTAAAAAATAAAATAAAATGCTCCGAAACACTTGAAATGTTGACGGTGGCATACGGTGAAACTGTTCTGAGTAAAAAAAATGTTTACAAGTTGTACAAACTCTTCCAAGATGGCCGGGAAGATGCCAATGACGAGCCTCGCTCTGGACGTTCAAGCACGTCAACAACTGATGAAAACGTTCAAGCAGTGAAGAAAATTGTTCTGGAAAATCGTCGAATCACTATCAGAGAAGTTGCTGAGGATGTTGGTATATCGCTTGCTCGTGCCATGAAATTTTTTCTAACGTTTTGGGCATGAGACGTGTGTCAGCGAAGTTTGTTCCAAAATTGCTGAATTTTGACCAAAAGAACCGTCGCATGAGCATCGCTCAAGAACTGTTGAATGACGTCAACGACGAACCAGATTTACTCAAACGGGTCATAACTGGTAACGGATCATGGGTATATGGTTATGATATCGAAACCAAAGTCTAATCGTCCCAATGGAAGAACCCAGATGAGCCAAGACCAAAAAAAGCACGCCAAGTTCGATCAAATGTCAAAGTTTTGCTCATTGTTTTCTTCGATTACCATGGCGTGGTGTATCAGAAGTTCTTACCATATGGACATACGGTCAATAAACAGTATTATCTTGAAGTTATGCGCCGTTTGCGAGAAGCAATACGAAGAAAACGCCAAGAATTGTGGAAAAACAATTTATGGTTTTTGCATCACGATAATGCCCCTGCTCACTCAGCTTTGCTTATGAGAGATTTTTTGGCCAAAAACAACACCATAATCATGCCTCAGCCACCATATTCACCGGATTTGGCCCCATGTGACTTTTTGTTGTTCCTAAAATTAAAGAGACCTATGAAAGGACGGAGATTTGCAACGATTGAAGAGATAAAGACTGCATCGCTGGAAGAGCTCAAGGCTATATCGAAAAGTGCTTATGAGAAGTGCTTTGAGGATTGGAAAAACCGTTGGCATAAGTGTATTGTATCTGAGGGGGATTACTTTGAAGGGGACAACATAAATATTGATAAATAAATAAATATTTTTTCTTAAAAATACAAAGTCACCTTACTTTTTGAACACGCCTCGTATATCCTAGAAAAGCGGTAGGCCATTTCGTAAAGCGCAACGAGAAATGAACCATGAGGACCTCTGCCCTTCCATTCAAATGAGCAGAATTGCAATAACTTTATTGTTAAAAAATATATTAGATTATTTAACAGGGAAATTATTTGCATGATCCGAATTTTTGCATTTCAAATTTTTGCAATTCATTTGCAAATGTCTCCGGTTGATATTATACTGATGTAGAGCCTCTTCTCAAATATAAACTGACCGTCGCTCAGTTCTCGCTACGTCAATAGTTGTTTGAATTTATTGCAAATAGCGGCGACATTCGCAGTTATATTTATTTGCATATCCGAATTCTGCAAAGGATTCCGCATTTATTGCAATTTTTTTTTTCAAGATACATGTAGTTCAAACAGTGTCTCGAGCACAGAGGTGGCTTACCGCGCACATAGGATCGATATTTTGATATCTATCGCCAGGTTCGGCGATCTGGCATCAGAGCACATCAGTATAGTAGAGGAAGGGGGAGGGGGGAGAACACACGGCATCAGAGCACATTAGCTCAGAATAAAGAAAAAAGAAAAGTTGAGGTTAAGAGAGAAAATCAGGAAGTGGGAAAGGCAGGTAGAGAGAAGGGGCGGTAAGAAGTAAAGGCGGAGCCAGAAAAGGTAAGACAGGGAATAAAAGTGGGATCACGAGTAGAATTAGAGTCGAATTAAGGCGTACGGGATAGTGATGGAAATATTTGTGATAACAGAAAAATTAAGAGATAAAGGTGGAAGGATGTATAAGAAAGGCCCAGAGGAGGAAAAGAAGAAAAGAGTGAAGGTGGTGAGGGGGAGAGAGAGCGGAGAGGGAGAATATTAGAAGAGAAATGAGAGAGGCAAAAAGATGCAAGAGTGAAAGTGAGGGGAGCGAGATGAAAGGGGAGGGGAGAGAGGGATTGAACAACACGATAAGAGAAGTGGGGAAAAGTAGTGGTGCAGAAGATATAATGGAAAAGATACGGGCAGATATAAGGGATTTAAGAGAGGCATGGGAGGATGAAAGGAAAGAATGGACAGAAATGTTTAAATAAATAATGGGAAAAATGGATAGAATTGAGGCAGAGGCGAAAAGAAGAGAAGAAAGATGGGAGAAAGAAATAGGAAAAGTTAGGAGAGAACAAGAGAGAGAGAGAGAGAGAGAGAGAGAGAGAGAGAGAGAGAGAGAAGAAAGAAAGAAAGAGACGAAAGAAGAAAGGGAAAAAACAGAAAGTAGAGAAAAGAAACTGCAGGAAAAATGGGGAGAGAGGATGAACCAGTTGGAAGAGGAGTACGTGAAATTAAAAGAAAGTATAGAAGGAGGAAACAAGAAGCAAAGAGGAACAGAAGTAGGCAATAAGGAAAAATTAGAGTACATGAGAGAAAAAATGAATAGAGAAAGTAGGATAAACAATATAATAGCGACAGACTTAGAGAGAGGGAAGAAAGGCAATAAAAATACTATTCTGGAACGTGGCGGGGATGAGGAAGACGACTGGGAATATGTTAGGGAATTCGACATAATAGGGCTAACGAAAACTTGGGTGAAGAGGCAAGGGGCAAAAACTGGTGTGGAGAAATAACTGAAAGGATACAACATAGAGTGGAGAGACTCAAGAAGGGAAGGAAGAAGGGGGAGAGAAATAGGGGGAGGAATAATGGCGGTATGAGAGAGGAAAGGGATGAGTAAGGTTGAATGGAAGAAAGAAAGGACAAGTGAGGTAATAGTAGGAGAAATAAAGATGGGAGGGAGGAAATACATGATAGCATCGGTGTATATGCAACACGAGAAGAAGGAAAACTATGAATACCTAAGCGAAGAGATAGAGGAGAACAGAGGAAAAACAATAATTATAGAAGGAGACTTCAACGGAAAAATAGGAAATGAAGGGAGAGAATGGAAGACAGAAAAAAACCTAGAAGAAATAAAGGCTAAAGATTAAGTGTTAAACGCAGAGGGAGAAGAAATGATAAAATGGCTAAGAGAAAGGGGCTTGGTGATAACGAATGGGAGAAAAGAAGGAGATGAAGAGGGAGAAATAACATATATAGGAGCGAGAGGAATGTCAACGATTGACTATGTAGTAGATAACGAGGAAGGTGATGAGGCAATAAAAAGGGTTTAAATAAAAGAGAGGATAAAGTCGGACCACTTACCAATAGAGGTGGAATTGGGAGACAAAATAGCGGAAGAAAGAAAAGAAGAGGAAGATAGAATGATAACAACTGGAGCGAAGAAGGTATAAGGGAGTATCAGAGATGGATAGACGTAATAGAGGGAACAGAGAAATGGAAAGAGATAAAAAATAGAGTGAAGAACGTAGTTGTATAAAAGAAGATAAAAAAAAATGATCGAAAAAAAGCTGGTGGAGAAAACAATGTAAGATAAAAAAGGCTAGGGTGATGGCAGAGTTAAATAAGGTAAGAAAAGGGGAAGGAGACAGAGGCAAATACCTAGAAGCAAAGAGAGAATATAGAGAGGAAATAAGAAAAGCAAAAGAAGACGAGGGGAAAAGAGTGGCAGAAGAAATAAGAAAAGATAAGACGAGAAGAAAATTCTGGGATAAAGTGAATGGCAATAGGAAAAAAAGAATTGGATTAGATGAAAATATAGGAAAAGAAGAATGGTTAAAGCACTTCAAAGAACAACTGATTGTGAGATAGAAAGAAAAGGAAGAAAGCAAAGGGGAAGAAGCCGAAGACAGCGAAGGAGAGGAAGGTAAAGAAATTAAAGAAAGAGAAGTAAAAGAGGTAATAAGAAAAATGAAAAAGAAAAAGGCGACAGGAGAAGATGGTATAGCAAATGAAGCGTGGATGGAAGGCACGGAAGGCTTGATAAAAGATATGATAAAATGCTTAAACGGAATATGGAATGGAGAAGGATATCCGGAAGAATGGAGGAAGGGAATAATAGTACCAATATATAAGAAAGGGAGGAAAGAAGAAGTAGAAAACTATAGAGGAATAATGCTGATGGACACGGGATATAAAATTTATGCTGAAATACTGAGGAAAAAGCTGGAAAGAGAACTAGAAGCTAAAGAAACGCTAAGTGATACGCAGATGGAATTTAGGAAGAAAAGAGGAACAATAATAGGGAAGGAAATAAGGGAAAAAGGAGGAAAACTGTTTGTATTCTTTGCCGATATGAAGGCCGCTTTTGACAAGATAAAGAGGAAAAAAATATGGGAAATAATGAAAGAGAAAGGGATAAATAGAAAAATTAGGAAAAGAATAGAAGAAATATACAAGAAAACAGGGAGTAAGGTAAAAGCTGGAGAAGAAATAATTGGGGAGTTTGAGACTTACAAAAGCGTAAGGCAAGAGTGCCCTTTTGGGCACCTCGCTATTTAATCTTGCCTTCGTCGACCTGGAAGTGAAGATCAAGCAGGTGTAGAAAGGAGGGGATCTGCATATCCTAATGTCCATATTTTCTTCCTACCTATCACTATAGGAAGGAAGAAAATATGGACATTAGGATATGCAGATGATATAGTGATGATGGTACGGAGCGAAAGTGGAATGAAAGCAATGCTGAAAAAATTAAAAAGATACCTGGAAGAAAGGGGATTAGAGTTAAATGTAGGAAAATCAAAGATGATGAAATGCTGGAAAGAAGGAGGAAAGGGGAAGGAAGAAGAATTTGAATGGGAAGGTGAGAAGATAGAGATGATTAAAGAGTACAACTACTTGGGATATGTGATAAGCAGAAATAACGGAAATAAAAAGCAGATAAAGAAGGTAGAAGGGAAAATAAATATGGGACTCGGAAGACTATGGGGGCTAGGAGAATAGCTATTTAGAGAAAATTGGGAGCTAAGGATGAACCTGTTCGATGCACTGGCGAAAAGCGTGATTATGTATGGAGCAGAAATCTGGGGATGGAAGAGATATGAAGAAATAGAGAGACTATAACTAAAATACATCAAGTGGGTATTAGGATTAGATAGAAACACGCCAAGTTACTTAATACGATGGGAAACAGGAAGACAAGAAATGAAAGAAACAGCATTAGAAAGAGCAATGAGGTATAAAAACAAAATAAGAGAAGAAAGAGATGGCTCAATAAAATAAGAAGCATGGAGAGAATTAAAGAAAAGGGAAAGAAATGAAAAAGATAAAAAGGGTAAGAAGAAGGAGAGAGAGGAAAGGCTAGAAAAAAGTAAAATATATAGAGAGAGGGAGGAGGGAGACGAAATGAGAGAAGAGTTTTGGGAAGAAATAAGAGAAGAGCTAAAGAAAAAAGAAGAAAAAGAACTAGAATAAAAGCTAGAAAAGTCAAGATATATAAACGAGTGGAAAGAACTGAAAGAAGAAATGAAAAAGTATAGATTAAAGGAAATTCAAGGAGAGGGAAGAATAAAAGGCCTACAAATAAGGGAAAGGTTTAGGTTAGGTAGTGAAACGAGAGGTAGCAGGTATTGGGAAAAAGAAGAAAATAAGAGATGTAGAATATGTATGAAAGAGGAAGAAAATTGGAAACACATAGTAGAAAAATGTGAAGAAAGCAGAAAGGAAGGGGAAGAATGGGAAAAAATAATAATAGGAAGCAAAGAAAAGATAGCGTGGATGATGGAGATAAAATGGAAAAGAAGAAGAAATGAAGAGAAGAAAGAATAAGAAAAACAAGAAGACGAAACTGCAAGACCCTAAGGAGAGACGGAAACAGAAGACAGAGAAGCAAGACTCGTAGACACATCTACATACACACACGTACATACACACAGACAAAACACGCACACACGCGCAAACATAAACATACACTTGCACACACACACACAAAACACAAGTACTAGCAATTACACAAGCGAGAGGAAGCGGGTATTGGAGGATGGAGCAAAATGGAAAAGAAGAAGAATCGAAGAAGAGAAAGAAAAAGGTAAATTAGAAGACAAATTATAAGATACTAAGGAAAAATAAGTGAGGTTGAGGAAAGGAAAGGCAGAGGGAGCAATAGGAAATAAGAAAAAGGTGTCAAAACCCTAATAAGGAGAAAGATAGAGGAAATGATTAGCAAGAATGAGAGCAAAAGCAAAGGAAAGGCAAAGATGAAAAGGATAAAGAAAGTAACAAAGGAAAAAGTTGAAAAGAAAATATGCAAGAAAGAGAAAAACAGAAGAGCAGAAAAGGCAGATCTTGGAGAGATTAGATTAGATTAGATTAAACCATTTTTATTTAGCCATAAGGTATAACCCCGTAGGCTTCAAGAAAATAAAGTGCTATTACAGTAATAAAACAATAAAACAATAAAATAACAATAATAATAAGCAATAACAAACATTAATAAACCGAAAATACGCAATAATAATAAAACAATAAAACACATTAGATAACATACGCTATACATTGGCATTATAACAAGAAACATAACAGGATAAAACGCAATAAGAAAGGCAATAAGAAATGACGGAGTGTGAGACAATAATATCACACTGATAAAATAATATAAATAACAATACAAAACTGGAGATACACAGGTCGCAGAGTACAGGAAAAAGAAAATAAGTCGCATAAAAGAAAGAGGGAAGAGAGTCGTGTGAGCAAAAAGAATAGGTGGGCCTCAAAAAAAAAAAAAAGAAATGACCTCAAGGAGGCAGATAAATCTAGTTGGTAACGACAATTAATGCGAGTCATGTGATAACTACGTTGGAAGGATAGAGGGAGGAGAAGAGGGAGAAGAAGAAATAAGATCTAGACAGAAGACGGAGGAAGATTCAATATTCCAGGATTTATGAGTTAAAGGGAGGGTAATTATAGGAGAGGTAGGAACCAGGTGTCTGCAGGTAATTTGGACTGTCAGTGAAGGCTGAGACGTTGAAAGGAAGGGATACTGTGGGTAATTTTCGAAGGGATGAGAGATTTGTTAAAGATTCGGACGTGACCCTCTGGAAGAAGTGCTGATGTTCCAGGACCGTAAAGAGGGAGAACAGCCATGACTTAAGCTCCTTATATCTAGAAATGTCAAAGTCAGTTATGGATAGTTGATTTAGCAGGTACATGGAACGAACTGTAAAAGAGAGGTTCCAAGTCGAAGTACGTGGAGCTGGATATGAGAAAGCTGAAGGTAGATTACGAGAGGAACGTTTTATATAAAGACAGTTTGGAGATTGGAAATAGGTAGTAAGGTATGAGGGATGAGAAAGACAAACTGTTTTGTATGCAAGAAGGATTAGAGAAATATTTCTGTGAGATTCAAGGGAGAGCCATCAAAGACGTAGTCTATGAAAGGTGACGTGGGATTCAATGTCAGAAGATGGGATGAAAGGGATGTAACAAGTAGCAAAACGGACGCAAGCATTGTGAGCAACTTGTAGAGCAAGCCGCCTGGTTTTATCCAGGTTGTGGAAAGCAATAGAAGCATAAGTGAAGTGAGGGAAGATGAGAGATTTGATTAGGTAGGATCGGGTGGAAATCGAAAGGGACTTCCTGTAAAACTTAAGTGAATTTAGATTCCTGTAGATCTTTTTGAGCGTATTGTTGATGTGAGTTTTCCAATGTAATGGTGAGGATATCGTGAGTCCAAGGCTTTTTACGGATGAGGAAAATGGAATGATGATATTATTGATGGAGATTTGGGGGAGGGAGTCAAGATGTAAGGAGGATAAGTAAAGCTCACTGCCGATAACAATGACACGGGTCTTGGAAACATTTAGTTGCAGACCATTTGAGGTAGCCCAGTCCGCGACTGCCTGGGCGTCAAGTTGAACTTTGGTGAGGGCTGGAATAATTTCAGAGGAAGAGCAATGATGATAAATTTGGGTGTCGTCAGCATATATCATATGCTGACAGAAATGCAGTACCTTGGGAAGATCATTAATGAAAATGGAAAATAGAAGAGGTCCAAGAACGCTGCCCTGGGGCACTCCTGAACAGACACGCAGCCAGTCAGACAATGAGCCCGCCCGATCAACCACAGCCTGCGACCGACCCGACAGATAGCTGAAAAACCAGCGAAAAGTTGAGTCAGCCAGGTTACAGGCCCGCAGCTTCCGGACAAGCAGGTCATGGGGAATACTGTCAAACGCTTTGGAGAAGTCAAACAAGACAAGGATCGTGAGCTGACGCATCTCAACAGCTCGTCTGACATCCTCCAACAGACCAATCAGAGCGGTCTCAGTTGAGTGCCCCCTGCGAAATCCAGCCTGTCTTGGGTCAAAGAAATTGCTGGCCTCCAGATAGTTCAAGAGTTGCTTGTGAAGTAAGCGCTCCAGGACCTTAGAGGACTCGCAAAGCTGAGCTATCGGCCGTGTATCAGAGGGAGACTGGGGTGATTTAGTTTTTGAGAGAGGGCAGATGATAGTGCGTTTCCAGGCTGAGGGAAAGACTGAAGTGAGGATGGATTGGTTTATTATAAGTGTGAGGAAGGGAGCTAGAGAACTAAGACCAAGTTTTAGCATTCGGGAGGAGAGGCCATCGTTTCCTTTGCCTTTGGAGCGAAGGGCAAGGACCTCGAACTCAACTTCACGCTGGGAGACAGTAGAGAAGGTGAAGGATTGTGGAAAATGAGCGGGAATCGGTTCGAATATAGGAGCATTAATTATGTCATCGAAAGCTTGTTTAGTTAGAGCAGGGCGACGAGAGGCAACTGAAACGTAGTAAACGTTTAGAATGTCAGGGGAAAAGAGGAGTAGTGGAGAAGGAAGAGGGTTGGAAGCTACACCCATGTCCCGGAGGGCTCCCCATTTGTGTGTGATAGACTTTGCATTGTGGATTGTGTTATGAATGAAGGAATTCTTTGCAGTGTCTAGGGAATTTGAGATTTGATTACGAAGTAACCGGTATTGGGAAAGTACTTCAATAGAACCTGTCTTTTTGTAGCGAAGGAAAAGATGATCACGTATGCGCATCTTGGATCGTAGCTCCCCAGAGACCCAGGGCTTTTTCATGGATGGGATAGTGATCTTGCGAGGTGGGGCAAGCTGATCAAAAGCAGCAAGTACATTGAGAGTAAAGATAGATTCAAGCTGATCAAGTGAGTGTGAGAGGCCCGGTAAAGGTCCGGAGGAGAAAACTGAGAGATTAGTGTCGATTATCAAATTAAGGGCTGAGGGATTAATGTGTTGGAGAGGACGGGAGGAAAAAGTTTTCATGGTATTTTTGATGTATGTAGCTGAGATTGAGACTGCGATTAAGTCATGATAAGGAACAAAGGGTGAATTAGATTGAGCAAACTGTAAGATGTTAGTTGAGTAGTTGGTGATAAATAAATCAAGGGTTGTGTGTGTGATTTCCCCAGTGGTTGACATAGGATGATGTGTAGGTACAGTAGAAACAACCCTTAAGGCAAGAGAGTCCAGGTGATCACGAAAAGCACGAACATGTGGAAGATCAGAGGTGAGATCACAGTTGAAATCACCTGTGATTAGGATATCGTTGTAATAAGGAAGAAAAGTAGAGATGGAGTCAAAGAAGAAAGTGGGGATGGAGGCTGAGGGACGACGATAAACTACGGCAAAAAGTAGCCTGATACGTCGATTCTGTTGAATGTCGGCAATTATAAATTCAGGAGTATTATCATAGACGGGATCAGACTCGGCTAGTATTTTGATCATCAATGGGTTCCGCGTATAAAAACCAACACCTCCACCCTCCTTGCCCACACGATCATGTCGTACAAAATTGTAATCCGGAAGAGCAAGGTGAGCATCTGATACAAATTCTCTGAGTTTGGTTTCGGAAATAGCTATTAGGTCGTAAGGGACAGTCTGGACTTCAGCCTCAAGGAGAGAGAAATGAGAGGGTACATTTAATCCGTTAATATTGACGCGTGCAGCAGTGAAAGATAAGTTTGTCTCAGCTAAGTTGTTGGATTTCAGTTTATGTCAGATTTGGTTGGTATTAATTTGATGCGGCGAAGAGGGTAAGGGGGACAATCGTCTGTGAGTATGAGTATGCTGAGTGGGTGGCCTCACGGCAGACGGTGTCACGCGTTGGAGAGGCACGAGCCCGCATAAGTCAGCCTCAGTTAAAATGGGGATCAGCTCGGAGCGCTGAGTCTGCCTGCAGAACACTCTCAGATTACGGACCACTGGCCAGGCATAACCAAGCTCAGCACTAACCTTTCTCGCCTTTGTGAGAAGTTCGAAGATCGGCTTCGGCCATATGGGGCGAACGTAGACTCTCGTCGGTCCACCGGTACCAAAGATGGACTGGGCGGTGTGCTCCTTTAACTTCGGCGAGAAACGCAGAATCCTATCCCTGATTGATGGAGAGTCCACAAGAAAAGCGAATGAGCGAGTAGACCGACGAGCAGCGCCGGGAAGTGATAAAGAGCTTTGGGAAGTGACAGAAGAATGGCTCCAATCACGCGTATGTATGATTTGCGGCAGATTGTGCATCCCGCCAAAACCGAGCGCAACAAGCAGTGAAGTTGCTGCTTGGAAGAGTGTGCCTTGATAGTCAGAGGGAAGACCGTGGACGAGAAGTTCCTGCTCATCTGTGACTGCAAAGAGAGCATCCCTGACCTGGTGCTCCATGCGCAATTGGGACCACAAATCGCGCATCTCTTGATGTCTGCCGGCATTTAGTTGGGCCTCTTGTTTGAACCACTCAGGTGCATCCGCCATGGTAGTAGAGCGATCTACGCCTTGATGTGAGATTGAGTGCGACGACGATTGAAGGTGGTACTGATTCACAGCGAAAACGTTGGTTGCAGGAACAGAGGACTCAGGTGACGAATGAAGAGGCGCAGTACAGTGGTGTTTGGTTACCGACGACAATAACGGCTGAGTAGGCGAGGCTAGGCGTTTCTTGGCCCGGACGAGTATAGATGGAGAGTGTCCGGTAGGCGTGGCGAATAGCGCGGCTGTATTGGCGATCGGTAATTGGTTGGAAGGTGACGAGTCAGCACAACATATAAATTCAGTAGTTTTAGATATCGGCCTAGAATTTGGGGATATACAGTTAAGGTGGTAAAGCGAATTGCAGGAGCCGCACAAAAGAGATCTGTCGAGTCGTCGTAATGGAAGGTAACACTTAGCACAGTCTCTAATTGACATTAAGAAATCGTAAGGGATTACAGGCTTAAGGTTTAGAGGATTAAGAGGGAGTCGAACTACGTTAAACTCAACAAGTAAATAAACTGGAGAGGAAAGAGCGAATTAACGTAGTCGAAATGGTCAAGATAGTATTAATGTGATACATAGAAAATTTGGCGCGAACAAGAATAAACGAGTTTCGTGACTCCTACCCGCAGTTACATGAAATGCAAGATATTTCGAATTTCGCGGGAAAATTGGAAAAATTAGCGGGAATATTAATTAGCGGAGGAACTGAACATAAATGGCGCTCGGAATTATGAGTACTTAAAATAGGTCGCTTAATAATAAATTGGCAGATGGCTAACAGAAACAACAAAACAAATCACTCAATCGAAGAGGCAACGATGACGGATACAGGAGAAATTGATTAAGGGCACAGCCGGATAACGGGGCGATAATTATTAAATTAAATTTTTGATGTTTCTCTCTTACTAAAGCGGTGCGTAGGCGATGACAATGTGTTCTTTAGTAGCCGATGTTGCAGGAATCCGATGTGCAGGAGAAATCTATGTAGTGCGAAATGATGCCAGATGATACCAGTGGCTGGTGAAGTCTCACGTACATTCAGATTGAGATGGAACAGGTTATGTGACAACTGTAGATTGAGGTAATGTGTAATTCCAGGGCAAATTATGCACTAACTATCTCAAGCCTAGCTGCCTCTTGGACTACATATCACCTGGAACAAGTTGCTCGCGGAGGTGCAACAAAATTATATTAGTAAAACTATAAAAACCTGGAGCCGATGTAAAGTGCGTGCGGCGCTCACCAGAGAGAGAGAGAGAGAGAGAGAGAGAGAGAGAGGAAGAGAAGATTAATCAACATAAAAATGGGATGAAAAGAGGAACAGACAGGCGCAGAAGACAGAGACACAAGAGTTGCAGACACACGTACATACATACACACATACGCAAAACATACACACACATACATACATACACACACAAAACACATACATCATCAACTACACAAACACAAACTGGACACGAGACACAAATAGTGAACAAATTGGACAATTCTTAGTAGAAATTCCAAGTTAAATATAATTAACACAGAAATTCGGATCCCCTATAAGAAAGAATTTATAAGTCTCATGTATATTAAGTTATTTGAAAATTAATACGAATATGGTGCGTGAATAGTGAATAAATAAAAGATATGGATTTATTTTTATTATAATTTTATCAAGTATAATTAGGCTCGTATTTATCCGGCATAAAATCTCCAGTCATAAGTAGGGAAAAGCCATCTAAATATGAGCAAATACAGTCGACGAATGTACAAAGAGTTATGCTACTTATTATAATTAATACATTTCGGCAGGCTCGCTTTGCCTGTGAATGGCTATTCAAGTTATAGACTACTCGCTTACCACACGACGCTAATTGCACCTTGTCCGAGAAGGAAGGTCGTCTCCTAGAGCAGCACAGTGCCAACATCTTGGTCACGGGCACGGCCCGCACTATGCTGCCCCTAAAGTAGGGCCGAGTTGCTGCTGTCTGAGCTGCCCAGGGTCGGAGACGCCTCAGAGGATATCACGCATATCCTCAGCTAGGCCTACGGGTGCCGGTAGCCCTTGTTGCGATCGTGGTTTCGACAAGTCACAAGATAAAAGACACGGTACTGCAGGAACTCGCACTCACATTCAACACACACGTTACCCGTGAAGGCTAGCACGATAAACTAACACAACGACGTAACAATTGAAAGCAGCAGTTAACTGAGCGCAACTAGGTGACTGAAAAATAATGCGACGAGGTGCTGAGATAGAGCTACGAGGTGTAAGGATCGAGTTCTCGAGAGCTACTACTGCTTCCTCCTTCCTGAAGAAGGATCAGAGTTTTCTCCAGCATTGGGCCTGTTCGTGGAGACAATTAAAAAAAGCAAGGTTTATAGTGCCGAATTTCCCTCCGAACGTTTACCTGCGCGACAATTGCTGGACGACCATACCGCCTGTTTTCTTTTGTATCGCGCGCGCACCGCTGGAACTGCCGCACGTGTTAATATTCTGGGTTTTCCCCATCCGCAAAAAAAGAGAGAAAACATTAAGCGACAAAGGACCGAATCTCTAAATAAACTTTCACATTTACAACCGCCAAAAAAAATTGTTATAAATTATTACTCTCTACTTTCGTGCTATGCACATGGAGCGCAGATGCCGCGAACATTCCGCCCGCCTTCGTCCGTCGGACGAATGTACACTTCGCAACTTATATACCATTTTCCGGCTTGGACTTATCCTCATGGTCTTCAGATCGATGCAGGTTCAAGGGTGCGAGACAGGCAATGTGTCGACGGAGTGTGTTGTTTGCAGTCTTGACAGTCACCACTCGAACAAGACCATCTGAGCCAGCGTGTAATTCAAGCACACGCCCAAGAGGCCATTTAGATGGTGGATAGCGATCATCCTTCATAAGGACCAGTTGACCGATTGTGAAATTTGCAGTCGGATGTTGCCACTTGTTTCGCGCTTGCAGTAGAAGTACATACTCGCTGGACCAACGCTTCCAGAATTGGTCTCGGATTCGCTGCAAGAATTGGAATCGGTCGAGACGATTTTCTGGGACCGATGGTGTGGCTTCGTCAGGGATAACTCCAGAGGCAGCTCCGATGAGAAAATGTGCTGGAGTGAGTGCTTGCAAGTCCTCGGGATCTGCTGTCAGTTGGCACAAGGGGCGCGAATTGAGGCAAGCTTCAATCTCAGCCAGGACTGTTGATAGCTCAACTTTTTCAGCAGATTCTTAGTAGACTTAACTCCAGCCTCCCATAGTCCTCCATAGTATGGAGTTGTAGGCGGGATGAATGTCCACTCTGTTCCATCGTTGAGTAGTAAGTTTGCGGCTTCCTTGTAAAAGCTTGAGGCGGCTGTGAACATGCTTCGAAGCTCGGTGTCAGCTCCACGGAAGGTTGTAGCATTATCGCTGAAAAGTTTCTTGCAGAGTCCTCTTCTGCTTACGAAGCGTCGATAGGCAGCGAGAAATGAAGTAGTCGTGAGATCACTCACAACTTCAAGATGCAATGCCTTTGTAGCAAAACATACAAAGAGCGCAATGTAGCCCTTGTAGATCATTCGGCCACGGCCCTTTGATGCGCGTAGTTGGAAGGGACCAGCATAATCCAGACCAGTGTTGGTAAATGGTCGAGCAGGGGTCACACGTTCCGTTGGTAGGTCGCCCATGAGTTGATGGGCCAAGCGAGGCGAATGACGCTGGCATCTTACACATTTGTGTATCGCTGATTTTACCAACGCTCGCATATTCACAATCCACGCAAATCGCAACAGAATACTTATCGTTAGAGTAGGTCCACCATGATACGCTCGCTCGTGCGCGTATGACACAAAGAGTCGGCTAAGGGATGAGGAACGAGGTAAAATTGGCGGATATTGTAAATGGCGAGGTAGATTGGTATTACTCAAGCGACCTCCGACGCGAAGAATACCATCCTTATCTAAAAAGGGCTGTAATTTGCATAAATAATGGCGCTTAGGTAGAGTCTTATGAGATCGTAGTAACTCGATTTCCGTCGAAAACGCGTGCGCTTGAGCTACTCTCACGATCACGGTTCTCGCATTATCAATATCTGCAAGCGTGAGATATTTAGGATAAGAGACTTGGGATGCTCGCTGTCGAACCTTTTGCAATATTGGTCGCAAACACCATGCAGTTATACGTACGAGTCGCGTAAGACTCGAGTATCTCGCCAACAACACTGGTTCGTCAGAGCTTGGCCGAGTATGTAGTGAACGCAACGATTGTTGAGGCTGGGGCCATTTATCAGAAGGAGATAATAGCCACATAGGACCAGTCCACCACAAGTCATTCGCTCGCAATTCGTCAGGCGTCGCACCTCGCGTGGCAAGATCAGCCGGATTTTGTTTTGTGGGTACGTGCGACCACAACGCTGAAGGTAACTCGGTTTGAATTAAAGAAACACGGTTGGCAACAAATGTCTTCCAATGACACGGGTGCTTCTTGAGCCAAGTAAGTACTACTTGACTGTCGGACCATAGGCGTATTGGCACGTTTTGCAGAAACTTCAGTTTTTGCAAGTGTACCACTAATTTAACGAGAAGAGTTGCACCGCACAACTCAAGGTTCGGAATGCTGACGGTCTTAACTAGTGCAACCTTCGTTTTTGCTGTTAGCAACGATACATGATAATTGCCGTTACCGTTATCGATGCGTAAATAGACGACAGCGGCGTATGCACGTGAAGATGCGTCAGAAAACCCATGAATCTCAAATGGTTTCTGATCAAACAACCCAAGCCAACCATTAATCGAGAGAGTGTGCAGTGTTGAGAGTGACTGGCAGTAGCTCTGCCAGCGGTCGCAGATCTCGGCAGACAAGGGCTCATCCCAGTCGCACTTCTCAATCCATAAGTCCTGCATAATAATTTTTGCAAGTACCGTCACGGGAGCAAGCCAGCCAAGAGGGTCATATAACCGCGCGATGTCCGAATAGATCGATCTTTTTGTGAGTTTTTTCTCTGAACGGCTCACGATCGACGCGCTAAAGTTAAAGGCATCGCTCGACGGGTTCCAATGCACACCGAGCGTTTTTACTGCGCTGTTAGTGTCGATTTGTTTAATCGCGCCGACTTCACCCGACAGGATAAATGAAGGTAATAGATTCGGGTGATTTGCAGCCCACTTATCTAACTCGATGCCAGCGGACTTCAAGATGCCGATAAACTCGTCACGTATACGCACAGCCGTCGGCAAATCATCTGCACCCGCGAACGTATCGTCGACGTACGTATTTGACTCAAGACAAGCCGCTCCGAGGGGAAAACGTGTCTTTTCGTCGGATGCTAATTGCAGCAGTGTACGAATCGCGAGAAAAGGCGCGCAGGCCGTGCCGTACGTGACCGTTGTTAAGCGGTAATCCATAGCAGGCCTTCCCGGTGCACGCGACCACAGGATACGTTGCAAATCCTGATCTTCGCGAGCAACAAGAATTTGCCGGAACATTTTCACAATATCAGCTGTAAAAACATATTTATACCGACGCCAATTCAACAAGATCAACGAGAGATCACTCTGAAGAGCTGGCCCTGACATGAGAAGCTCGTTCAAGCAGTGCTTATCATGAGTACGACGAGAGGCATCGAAAACAACACGTATCTTGGGTTTTTCTGCAGTACCGGTGATAACAGGATAATGTGGATGGTACCACGCTCGCGAGTTCTTAATTTCCGATCTTGGTACAGGTATCATATGACCGAGCTTTATGTACGTTTCCATAAAGTCGGTGTATGCCTGCTGTAATGTAGGATCGCGCGAAAAGCGACGCAATAGATGTTGCAAAGAACCGAGGGCCACTCTTCGCGTCTCATCGGCTACTCGTGGAGGCTCTGAATTAAGGGGTAGGCGAACCTGAAATCGTCCGTCAGTAGTACGCTTATGAGTTTCGGCAAAAAGTTTCTCGCATACTTCATCCTGAGGCTTCAGACTCTTAGGCGCGACAGGAACCTCTTCGACTGTCCAAAAACGTTCGATCACATCACGTAAGCCATTGCTAACTACACAACGCAAAGATTCAACGGTCTCACGTTTGCTTGCTGCCGCCCGCCGTGACGGCACTCTTTGCATTGGACCCGATATCACCCAGCCGAGAGCAGTATTTTGCGCAACTAGCGAGCTTGAAGGAAATTTGGTCAAACCTGCTCGTAACAATTGTCCGTAAAGATCCGCTCCTATCAAAATGTCGACTCTATCCGAGAGATAAAATTCCGGATCAGCGAGAGGTAGCATCTTAAATGGTTCTAATTCAAGCTCCACAAGATTTCGCGACGGTAATTCGGACGTCAATCGAGGCAGAACAAACGCATTCACATCAATTTTAAATGGAGGATCCTGGTTCGATTTCATGGTGAAGCTAGTCGCGTGTTTGACGGCGCCAGCAGTACAGCCTCCTATTTCCATTAGGCTAGTTGTCACACGATCTCGTTTGAGCTGGAGGAGTTGGACGAGTGACTCAGAGACAAACGTGGCTTCTGACCCTTGATCAAGCAAGACCCGAGCACAAGTCTGTCTTCCAAACGGGCCTATAACCGTAACTTGGGCCGTGGCGAGTAAGATGGATTGCTGACTTGCAGCCGAGTTGCAAGCGTTAATACTGAGTCCGGGGCCGCCCGCCGTGCGCCCAACATTCGCTCTAAATTTTTGTGTAGCTGCTAAAGCGCTTGACCTTTCAGTGGAAAAAGCGGAGTGAAGTAAAGTATGATGACGTTCTTCGGTTGTGCAGTCTCTACACCTATACTTTGATGGGCACGCGGAACGCTTATGACGGCCGAGGCAGTTGAAGCACAGCTTAGCTTCGCGCACTGCCTTTTTGCGTTCTTCTGGAGTTTTTGCAAGGAAGGCGGAACATTTTGAAGTAAAATGATTTCCTTCGCAAAATCCACATTTCAAAGTCCTGGCTGGCTGCGACGATTGTGCGTGATGAACTTTACGCGAGCTTGAGAGAGTACTGATAGGAGGGTTCGGACGTTTGTCCTCCTTATCAGCTTGGATGACTATCAAAGACTGTGCGCGTCTCTCTAGAAACGCAGCCAAGTCGACGAACTTTGGCATGCGAACGAGATAATCATCGTCATCGTCTTCTATGTTGGCTAAGGATGATTGATCTTTCGCACTCCACTCAGCTTCCCAGTGTTTTCGGAACTCGGTATCAAGACGGACTTCCAACAAATGGACCAGCCATAAATCCCAATGGACTACCGGAGCTCTTAGATTTTTAAGCGCACGCACAATCCGTTGTGCGTTGTCGATAAAACTACGCAAATCAGAGGCTGACTCTTTCTTAAGATGCGGCAAGTTAATAAAGGCGTCAAGCAAGTTATTAATTGTCAAGCGCGGATTATGAAATCGATTTTTCAAAGCTTTCCATGTCGTATCATAATTTATACCTAAGATAGTGACGTCCTTCACTAACTCGGCTGCAGAGCCTTTCAAGCAAGACTTCAGGTATTGCAGCTTAGTAGTATCAGCAATGCGCGGCGCGTTGTGTACGAGGGTGGTAAAAATGTCCGCGAAGCTATCCCAATCTTCATGCTTGCCCGAGAAGGTAGGTAGATCTAACCTAGGAAGTTTTGCTGAACAATCGTCATGATCGTCGCCTTCACGTTCGCGTCGTCGAGGATTGCGTTCCTCATAACTCGGAGACTGCGGTAGTGCGGTTAACAATACGTCAAGGGTATTCTCATAGATATCTTGCAAGGCAGCGTACTTATTTTCAGTAATATAAGCGTTTTCAAACGCCTCTGCTCGCAGTGCAATATCGGTGTGTGTCTTACGCACATCAGCCCACAGGTCGTTGATCATATTAATGCGCGTTTGTACGATCGTTTTGCTAAGCGTGTTAGCCGCACGATGACGTATGTGATCGCCGATGCGTTTAATTTCATCATGGCGTTGTTGTTGGAGTACTATCAGTCGGGTTAACGGGCTAGGCGCCATCTTACACACAAAGACAAAAAGACAAATGGAAAGAGCGTACTATATCGCGGTGGACCTCTAACACAAGACAATTCTAAATATGACCATAAAGCAACGCAACAATCAATGTATTTATTCACTAATCACGCACTCCTCACCCGGGGCACCATGAACAAATTGGACAATTCTTAGTAGAAATTCTAAGTTAAATATAATTAACACAGAAGTTCGGATCCCCTATAAGAAAGAATTTATAAGTCTCATGTATATTAAGTTATTTGAAAATTAATACGAATATGGTGCGTGAATAGTGAATAAATAAAAGATATGGATTTATTTTTATTATAATTTTATCAAGTATAATTAGGCTCGTATTTATCCGGCATAAAAACCCCAGTCATAAGTAGGGAAAAGCCATCTAAATATGAGCAAATACAGTCGACGAATGTACAAAGAGTTATGCTACTTATTATAATTAATACATTTCGGCAGGCTCGCTTTGCCTGTGAATGGCCATTCAAGTTATAGACTACTCGCTTACCACACGACGCTAATTGCACCTTGTGCGAGAAGGACGGTCGTCTCCTAGAGCAGCACAGTGCCAACGTCTTGGTCACGGGCACGGCCCGCACTATGCTGCCCCTAAAGTAGGGCCGAGTTGCTGCTGTCTGAGCTGCCCAGGGTCGGAGACGCCTCAGAGGATATCACGCATATCCTCAGCTAGGCCTACGGGTGCCGGTAGCCCTTGTTGCGATCGTGGGTTCGACAAGTCACAAGATAAAAGACACGATACTGCAGGAACTCGCACTCACATTCAACACACTCGTTACCCGTGAAGGCTAGCACGATAAACTAACACAACGACGTAACAATTGAAAGCAGCAGTTAACTGAGCGCAACTAGGTGACTGAAAAATAATGCGACGAGGTGCTGAGATAGAGCTACGAGGTGTAAGGATTCGAGTTCTCGAGAGCTACTACTGCTTCCTCCTTCCTGAAGAAGGATCAGAGTTTTCTCCAGCATTGGGCCTGTTCGTGGAGACAATTACAAAAAGCAAGGTTTATAGTGCCGAATTTCCCTCCGAACCTTTACCTGCGCGACAATTGCTGGACGACCATACCGCCTGTTTTCTTTTGTATCGCGCGCGCACCGCTGGAACTGCCGCACGTGTTAATATTCTGGGTTTTCCCCATCCGCAAAAAAAGAGAGAAAACATTAAGCGACAAAGGACCGAATCTCTAAATAAACTTTCACATTTACAACCGCCAAAAAAATTGTTATAAATTATTACTCTCTACTTTCGTGCTATGCACATGGAGCGCAGATGCCGCGAACAAATAGTAATGTAAGAAATAAAAAAAAACCAAATGTAACATAAGTTGTAAATAAAAAAATATATATATAAAAATATAATATACTTTTTTAACATTAAACAATGAGTATGCTGTCTTAATATAAAGGCGTTAAACGAGCAAATCAGACTGGACCGTTACAGAATTTAAATTGTCATTTGTAGGATTCAGAAATAGACTTGAAGTAGATTGGATTATTAATCCGAATGAATGTCCTTGTTTTAGCAAGACGGGTTGACGAGTGAGAGATTGTTGCGCGTAAAATAGAAGAATGGAAAGATCTATACGTATGTTTGATATATGTATATGTATCAATTGTCGGACACGAAAAATAATTAGGAGAATGACAATCGACTAGTGTATAAATTAGAACACCAGAATGAAATTACGAATAATGAAATTGGCAGTAACAGAGTGTATCTTGATATATTTAGGTGTGCAAGAATGAAATAGTAAACCAAGTTTTGATATATCGTGTCTTTTTCTTAAAAACACAATATTTTATAGAAAGGCTCTTTTTTATTGATATTCTCTCTCTCTCTCATTCTTTTTCTTTCTCTCTCTCCTTCCTCTTACTCTCTCTCTCTCTCCCTGTTCGTGTACAAAAATTTAAATATACAGTGGTGGTCAATAAAACAAGGTTACCAGTAACTACAATCAGGTAAGATTCAAAGTTTTGTATCTCGGCTAAAACTGGTTGCATAGACATCAGTAGATGCTCATTTTAAAGGCATTTGTAAATACTTTTTAATAATTTAGTGTAAAGTTTTGTTAAGTTTAATTTTAAACTTTTTATTACCTTGAAATGGATATTGAGAAAATGAAATATTTCAAGTTCTGTTTAAATCCGCACAGTTGAATAAATAATTCATCTACAAAAATTCTGTCCGAATAGTTTTCAAGCTCTATCTAAGAACTTTAAAATCTTTTTCTTATTTTTTGTAGCTTAAAAACTAACCATATTGCGGTGACTTTTGTCAAAAATTAGCATATTTTTAGATCGTTTGTATTTCCTACAGTAACTAACACAACAACAAAAATCTAAAAAGAAAAACTTTTTTTATGGTAATGAATCAATAAACATTTTTTCAGAATTAAAAAAAAATATTTTTTTTATTATTTTAAGAATTTAACTGATCATTGTGAAGCTAGTAAAATGCAGTTGTATTATTCTGACTAGGAAGGTACACCAACCTGAACACACCAATTTTTATAATTCTTGTACATGTTGTAGCATATTAAAAAAACAAGAGATTCATATTTTTTTATCGACAGAAAAACATATTTAAGAGGTGGTATCCCCCCTCAAAGTTCACTCCTAAAAACAGTTTTTTTCAGATAACTTTTCTTCTAACCAAGTGGATAATAATCCTTATAAAAAGTCTACCGAATTATGGTTTGTTTGACTTTTGGAGGTATAACGAGTCTGACGTCAGCTCGTTATGTCTCTCTGTCTATACGGCGATAAAATTAAGAATATCATATATTTATAATGTTACATTATTTGAATTATATTTCTCCTTAGCAGCAGCAGACGACGACTGTGGAGAAGGTAAGAGCGAGCGTCGGCAGAGAGAGACCGCGTAGCGATATGTATGACGAGTCGTGCGCCGCGTGCCGCGTGACGAAGTGCCGGCAATTAGCCGATAGCTCGCGAGCCGTGCAGAGGCATTCGGTCGTGCGTGCGCTTGTATTGGTTTCCTTTGTGAATCGCCTCATGGCAAGAGAGTGACTTTTAACTGCGACAAGTGAGAGAGGTGCAACTGTGCGTGCAATACCTCCTCCTCCTTCGCGACTAGCGACTGTACTGTTGGGCGAATTCCACAATCGTGGTGTAATTGAAGTGCTTCGATTAATGTAAGTACCGACCGTTCCTTGGATCTCTCTCTCTCTCTCTCACTTTGCATATCTCGCCGCTCTCTCTGAACCGCCCTATACACTGACTCGTACATGGACTATATATATTTGTATACTACTAAAACTGCATGGCTTTTCTTTTGAACTACCCTTTTTTTTTCTATCGCTTTCCAGAACAGATGATCTGGATGAAGAAACTGCAAGAGGAAGACTTGACAACCTTAGTCGTTTATTTTTTATGTCAGAAGCTTTACCAGCGGAAATCCGGAAAGATTTGCTAAATGCCATAGAGGTGAAAGAAAGCCTCGATACCATGGGGTAGTCGAATTTAGAGGATAATGAACATATAACTACGAGCTCACCACATAGCAGAGCCGTAGAGGAACCAGAGACCCTGTCAGATAACGATAGATGGCTGCTAAGACCTCGACAGTTAACCTCACAAAATACCGGATTAAATCAAAACGCTGCTACCACCAAGCACATAGCTTCAACAGCAACAACGACTAGCATCGCGTCAACAGAAGTCGCAACTTCGAATTACGGTTCTACAGCAAATTATACAGCCACAGCTCAAATAAATAACGTGCAAATAGTGATGCCAGACGGTAAGTCGCACTTCGTGCCTTACGCCGTGGCACACGAACTTTGAAGGCTCTGACAAGTAGAAATTGATGCGCTATTGGCACATAAACACTTTCTGATTCATACGTCGTCCTTAGAAAAGGAAATTGAAAACATACCAGCGAAAATAGCACAGTATGAACAAATAATAACTCTAGAACAAGCTAACTCCACCAAAATACAGCAAGATTTGCACGAGCAATTAAAATCAGTTGTATCTAATGCTCAACATCAAGCTACGGAGGTACGCCTAGAGGCCACGAGAAACAGAAATGTTCAATTTGCAGACACTTTCGAACTGAACTATTATAACCATCCAAACCAATTCGGTAATACAACGCGTTCTCATACGCCATCCTCAATCCGCAAGCGCCGTTGTTCCATTCGACAACATAGCCCTCCGCAATGCTCTCACAAGTACCCTTGCCATTATCGCTAGCGATGACTACGTCATCCTTGTCTACATTGCATCCTCCTGCATCCTTGCACTGAGAGAAGCATACGCCTTCCAGTACTTCATTATCTCTCGACCCCGTGACATCCCACGCATGCTCGTTCACCCCTGTGTACTCGAGCTGGGGGAGGGGGGTTCTGCGTAGTACTTCGGTAGGAGTCACACCGCAGCAGGCAACACTTAACGCACCAACAAGAAACCAAAGTACTAGCTCACAGCAAGCAACCACTTTGAATACGTCTTCCGGATTCTTTCCCAGAACTAAACCTCTAGGAAAAGCGGTAAGAGAGTGAAAAATAAAGTTTCCCGGAGATGAAAGGCTGAGCATAGAGGAATTTTTGGAGCGAGTTGAAGAAAACCGACTGTTAGACAAAGTGTCAGACGAAGAGCTGTTAAACTCTATGACTCCCTTATTCGAGAAGTCAGCACTCTTTTGGTATCTCACTGTAAGACCCTCGTGGACTACTTTCCGCGAATTCAAAGAGGCCGCTCTTGCGACCTACAGTAAATTAAGGAGGAATAAAAGAATTATGACGATAGAGGCACACATTTTCGTACGCAAGACGCTGACGATCCCGTAGTTGAATATGCTGTCTCATTATTCACTATTATGAAAAGGCTCGATCCGCCTCGGAGTATGCAGGACCAAATTAACCTAGTTATAGACAATATGTTGCCTAAGCTCCAAAAGAAACTTAAGCCATTTAAGGACAACCTCACGGACGTACAGGTGCTCCTCAACAAAGCCAGACAGGCCGAAGACGATGAAGAGGGATAGTGGAAGTCACCTCCACCTATTGAACATGCCGCTTGGCCTGAAACAGCCTATAAGTCACGCACCAAAACCACTATGGCTAAGCCTTCTGTTTTGTCCTCTCTAAGCGAAAAAATACAGCCAATTGACGATTCTGAGCTGGAAAACGTACTTATGAAGTTCCTTGACTCGAATTGACCCGACCCTGTGATCGACGATCTCATGGGAGACGACGATGTCTGGAAATTCGTTGTTTCAAGATAACAGCGTGAGCAGGTTCTCATGGAATGCAACGAGGAACCCACAGCTGGTTATTTAGGTTGACACAAAACTCACCAGAGGGTGATGCTACGTTATTACTGGCCAAGTGTCTTCAAAGATACCGCACACTTTATACGTAACTGTCAAGTGTGCCAGCAAATTAAAGTCGAACAACGAGTCCCTGCTAGACTGATGGGAAAACACGTTGTTTTCCGTCCATGGGAAATCGTCTGTGGCGATACGATGGGCCGCTTTCCGAGATCACCAACACTTACTCATCTTCATGGATATCTTCACGAGATGGATAGAGTGTATTGCGATCCGCAAGGCCAATGCCAAAACGATCAAGAGATTAATCATCGCATATTTTTACGTTTTGGAATCCCCGATAGATTTCTATCGGACAACGGCACGCCCTTTAAAAACTCGTTAGTCGACTCTTTTTTAGATGCACATGACGTCTTTCACGGCATATGCGCTCCTTATTTCCCTAAATCGAACCCGACCGAGCGAATAAACCGTACCGTCAAAACTATGATCGCGGCATTTATTGCGGACAAACATAATAAGTGGGACGAACATATTGGCGAGTTTGCCTTTGCCTATAACACTGTTATCCACGAGACTACTCACTCCAGTCCTGCCTTCTTAAATTACGGACGGAATTCTGAACCACCATATAACGTTCGACGCAGGGAAGAGCGCGCTGCTCTCCAGCAGCTAGAAACTACGGCCCATGAAGAATGATACTTTCGCATGCAAAAGCTCGACGAATTACGAACCGATACCCGCGAGAGGAGTGAAGCTGCTCATCTGCAACAAGAGAAGTACTACAATCGGAAACATCGCGGTATTAACTACGACGTCGGCGATAAAGTTTGGGTAAAGAACCGAGTACTCTCTTCTGCGGCTAAAGCCATAGCAGCTAAACTCTGCCCAAAATACGCTGGCCCATTTGTTGTGATATCTCCCTTGGCATGAATTCTTATTAGCTTCGGAACGAGAATGGAGTCGATATAGGAAAAGTCGTTGTCTGTGACATGAAGCCCTGTTTCGATGCCGAGCAATTTCCCTCGGACGCGATACAGGATCAGGGTGACGTTCGGAAGACTTAAAGCTTTCCATTGCATTGATGAAAGCGCCCGTGCAGATGCTCTTCCAGTGATGGAGGAATCAACGGTAACAGCTTTTTCTGTGCCTGTGAATGATGACGCAAAGACTCAGCTGAGTCCAAGCCCAGCTCCTCTGGTACCAAGGGTCATTGCTCATTGAAAAAGAGGCCGACCACGTGGCACCAAGAAAGCCATACCGCCATTAGTAACGACCTAGCCCCGGCGGCTGCGCCCTAGAGGCAAGCTTGACGCTTAACATCCCTCTATCACAGCGTGCCTATACTACACGGCACAATAACAACACTAAGCCTACGCTATATTCTTCAAGACCTTCTACAGTCACTTCTGCCCTTGGCTTGCTTACTGCCCTGCTTCCGCTTATGCTTCGCCGCTTTCAATTTCTTTCCTTTGTTAGCCCTTATTAATTTAGATGGATCCTTTACAGAGAATGTTACCCTTCAAGAAAGCTCGTGAAGAGTCAGATGTTGTCCAGGTGACCATTCCGGGAGCACCTGGCGACTCCCCGTAATTCGGGGAGTCGCCTCTGAGATGGCTAAGGCGCAGGCTCTGCTCTCGCCAGAGGTTAAGCTGGAGTTACCCTCGATCGAGAAGCTGGCTCTGCGTTAGGCGGAACGATACGCCGACAAGCATGGAGAAGAGGAGGAGCAGGCTAGGCGCTGGACAGAGCGTAACGTTGCCAAGCGCAGAGAAGAAGAAGAGGAGCGTCGATCCTCCGTGCGCCTGACCGACGTCACGGATGAAGAGCCGACTCCGGCCCAAACCCACGAGGAAAGGCGGGCCGACGCAGAGGCAACAGCGTGATCGTGCCGCTCTGCGCATATCAGGGTGCAAGAAGAGGAACGCCGGACCTATGCTGCCGTTATGGCGTTCACAGAGCATCCTGACTCTCGTGTTCGAGCTGCCGCATCCCCCGGCTTTATCCAGAAGGTCCGGGATGAAATAGAGCGCCGGGCCTTTCTCACCCAAGCTGCAGAACGTTGGAATAAAGCCAAGGCCATCCAGAAGGAGCGCGAACGCCTCCTGGTACAGCAGGAGCAAAAGTGCAGCAGCCGCGCGTCGCGCGCCGCGTGACGAAGTGCCGGCAATTAGCCGATAGCTCGCGAGCCGTGCAGAAGCATTCGGTCGTACGTGCACTTGTATTGGTTTTATTTGTGAATCGTCTCGTGGCAAGAGAGTGACATTTGACTGCGACAAGTGAGAGAGGTGCAACTGTGCGTGCAATACCTCCTCCTCCTTCGCGACTAGCTAAATGCTCTTGAACTTGACATGCTGGGGTGAAACTACCTGCAGATTTGGATTAAACGTGTAAATATATGAGAATATATCTATGTCATTTCTGACATAGACCACGTATTTTTTTGTGCGCCTGTGTAATCTACCATTCGAGCTCTACATTCCTGACTACCAATACTGTGGTCCTGGGATTAAATTACAAAAAAGATTACGCCGCAGTGATCTTGTCATCAATGCGCTCGACGCAGCTTGTAAGAAGCCTGACATTATCCACTCGAAAAATGGAGAGAATATAAAGGCTAGAAACAACGCAGGCAGAATTTCAGCCGATAAAGTTTGGAAACGAATTTTAGCCAAAGATTATAGCTTCGGAAAAAAATGTGTGCTTACGCTATTTCCAAGACCGACTCTGATATTCTAGTCTCGTTTCTTAAACTGAACACACTGAGAGTTGAGTGTAATATCACTACTGGCGCCTTTTTCAAAAATATCACCGTAAAAATATCAAAATTCCCTTGCAGGTGATTTATTTACCAACCTCAAAGAAACGTATTGATCAATTACTATTGTGTGTCGTCGATCAAGACAGTAGGTTAGTCAACTTGTGTCCTGAACTCATCACCATCAGTTTACATCTTAAAAGTACGTCGTGATGGGTATCGTAAATAATTCTCACAAAAGCTATTTAAGTAACAAAATATGCAAACCCACCATCAGTCGTCGTCGGAAAAAAAACGTTAATATGACGAAACATTCAGTTTCTAAAAAAGTAAAGATTCAGAGTCGTAAGTGGCGGATATTAACTTGCATTTTCTTTTGCTACTTTCAACGAAATAATAGAGCATGTTCTAAAAGTTTTATCTCCTATCATGTTTCAGGAATCATTGCTTCATTACGAGATTCACGCTCATCACTCCTACACCAATACATTTTTCAAGAACAACGATGAAATTGGTATTTTAATTCAACATAAAAACTTATACCTTTTATTATCTCACAGCTCGTTGCATATTATGCAATCCTAGAAATAAAAACTCGACAAATACTCACTTCGATAATAATGCTATCCGCTATATGTTGGAAGAAATCAGGTATACGAGGTGTGTTCAAAAAGTAAGGTGACTTTTCAAATTTCACGGGCAACGTACTTTCGATTATCGATTTTTTTTGTTTTGTTATGTTGATACACTCTTCCCGAACATCTGTACCAAGTTTCAAGTGTATAGCATTTTTTGTTTGGTTGTGAGAGGCGTAAAGGTTATAAGTGTTTTACGTGCTCGGCGATTTCTTGCTATCGAAAAATATGGATCAAAGGATTTGCATCAAATTTTGTGCAAAAAATAAAATAAAGTGCTCCGAAACACTTGAAATGTTGATGGTGGCATACGGTGAAACTGTTCTGAGTAAAAAAAATGTTTACTAGTGGTACAAACTCTTCCAAGATGGCCGGGAAGATGCCAATGACGAGCCTCACTTTGGACGCCCAAGCACTTCAACAACTGATGAAAACGTTCAAGCAGTGAAGAAAATTGTTCTGGAAAATCGTCGAATCACTATCAGAGAAGTTGTTAAGGATGTTGGTATATCGCTTGGCTCGTGCCATGAAATTTTTTCTAACGTTTTGGTCATGAGACGTGTGTCAGCGAAGTTTGTTCCGAAATTGTTAAATTTTGACCAAAAGAACCGTCGCATGAGCATCGCTCAAGAACTGTTGAATGACGTCAACGACGACCCAGATTTACTCAAAAGGGTCATAACTGGTGACGAATCGTGGGAATATGGTTATGATATCGAAACCAAAGTCTAATCGTCCCAATGGAAGAGCCCAGATGAGCCAAGACCGAAAAAAGCACGCCAAGTTCGATCAAATGTCAAAGTTTTGCTCACTGTTTCCTTCGATTACCATGGCGTGGTGCATCAGGAGTTCTTACCATATGGACGTACGGTCAATAAACAGTATTATCTTGAAGTTATGTGCCGTTTGCGAGAAGCAATACGAAGAAAACGCCCAGAATTATGGAAAAACAATTCATGGCTTTTGCATCACGATAATGCCCCTGCTTACTCATCTTTGATTGTGAGAGATTTTTTGGTCAAAAACAACACCATAATCATACCTCAGCCACTATATTCACCGAATTCGGCCCCATGTGACGTTTTCTTGTTCCCAAAACTAAAGAGACCTATGAAAGAACGGAGATTTGCAACGATTGAAGAGATAAAGACTGCATCGCTGGAAGAGCTCAAGGCTATACCGAAAAGTGCTTATGAGAAGTGCTTTGAGGATTGGAAAAATCGTTGGCATAAGTGTATTGCATCTGAGGGGGATTACTTTGAAGGGGACAATATAAATATTGATAAATAAATAAATATTTTTTCTTAAAAATACAAAGTCACCTTACTTTTTGAACACACCTCGTAAGTTGAATACCATAAAAATCGATAAATGTAAAAACGTCGGCTTGACAACTGTAATGAAAAATTTATTGTCACTGAATTCTAGTCAAACTGTGATTTCTAAAAATTCTAAGACATTGATTAAAAATAAAACATTGAAGAAAAACATAAAATTGTCTATGATAATGGTTATTTTAACTTATGTGATTACGCTTTATTCTTGGATTAGTTGAAGATTACCGCAAAGTATTAGTTAATGTCAAACATGAACTTATTCTCATATTTTCATACGATCTAGCAATGATATTAATGCCTTTCAACAAATATCGAAAAAATCAACAACGTAGATGCGTACGAAGTCTTTAAAATTAATCTTATATGCATCGAGTGGCTTATGCCATATATTAGTGCTTTCAATACGGAAAACATTGTCATTTTTTGAATAGAGATGTTGATGAGTTACGCTATTGGGAATGATACGAATATTTGGAATACGCTTCCTTGGAATACCAGTCACGTATGGACAATCCTGACAGAAAATCAGCTTGAAAACCCATGCTCCGTTATCTTGGACTTTCAATCAAATCGAAAAAATAATAAAGAAGTTAATGCCAGTCAGTTTGATCACTGCAATATATCCAAGGTGAAATTTTATCTCAATTCACAATGTTATCTGTTTGGAAATATTAACATCGATATCAGTAAAAATCAGTATGCAACGTTGCATGATATCTATGCCAATATTCAAAATTTGAATTTTCAAAATATGGTCAAGTCAACATAGTTGTCACACTCATCGTCAGAGGATGGAAGTTGAAGTTTTCAGGAGAATGCAACGCAAGCGTGGACATTTTCCTTTTAAGTTTCGACAACATGAGCAGCGGCACAGGGCTCACAAAAGAAGAGATGTTCTTATCAGTACCTGAGCTGTTACTAGAATCAACACCCACTTGATACGAGGTAATGAAAAAAGAGTATTTCACCTACGCCAAATTCGAAGCCGACGTACAGGAATGGTTCGGCACCAGTATGCAACAATAGCATAGACTGATGCGGGAGGTTCAAAGCCGCTCTATCAGGGTTTCGACGAACCGGTTAACGTATACATGACTAATATGATGAGTCTGATGCGACGTTTGAACGAGCCGATGGCATGCGAGCGCCAGCTAGACATTCTCCACGCTAACTTCTCATCGATATCCAGAGCCAAGTACAGTGAGCTGAAATCAACTCCATACGCATGCTAAATACTTTGGTTACGGTGACGCAGAACACCTTGAATTAGAGAAAGATAGAACACGTTATACCAGATCCTCAATCTACATTATATCCAGAGCTAGACTATCGCCCTCATAAAGGTAAAAACATGAATCGCAAGACAAAAATTAAGGCCATGGCTCACGAGAAACCAGAGGTTGACGATCGGTTGAAGCGAATGAAAACGGTTTAGGAAAAAGTAATGCACCATCTATACACCGTGTAGTATACATCAACACAGTGGAACCGATGACAGGTACAATCTTAGTTACGATTGAAGGTGATAAAAAGAATATAAAGCCTAATGTAATGAACTAAGTATTACTATTTTTGAAGATCTCGGAGCACATAAAATCGAACTTTGGAAGACGGAGTTCAACCCTTGAGGGTCGATCCAAGAATTTCTGAAGATCCCCCAAAAGAGAAAGGAACTTTACCAAGTCAGTCACATGTATCGAGTGTGGATTATTGGGTTTCAATAAAAGGTACCATACTCAATGCAATAAGGGAAACTAGAAAAGGAATGGTTAGATAGGCTTGACTCTGCTCCTCCTTATCATAAACTCCGTAGATGTTACATCATCGCTTACGTGTGTTGAAAACCAATAGTTCGTCGATTGCTCTATGTGTGGCTTGCGCTTCTTCGTTACCACAAAAAGCGTTGATGGCAAGAAATACGATAAGTGATGGGAGTACGGATTGTTTTTATAGTGCCTGCAATACGCATAGCATGAATTTAATAACAAAGAGGTGAAAGTTCGAAATAAATGAAGCCCAAGACCACGTTTCGGTCGAGGTGGTAGCGAGTATTGAACCCACGTTCTTGGAGACATTGATAACGTTTCGTATACTTAGTCGACCAGGATTCTAGAAAGGACCTTCGATAGTAATGAGTGTATCATTACCAATCGATAACGTCGGTGTACCACCCCATGAGAGCATGACACCAAGCGCTATGGTACATCACGATTAAATTGATGAAGCTTCAAAATTGGTTACAAAATACTCCCCAGAGCAGGAAATGTGCCGATGGCTACCTGTACAGATAGTAGTTCAAAATTCAAGCTCTCTACGATCCAGCGGCCTTAACTACAGCGATGGAAAGTAATGCTCTAACAGATGTCTTCAACATCAAATGTAAGAATGAATATTACCCACGCGGATACGGCTGGTTTTCCAGATAGCCATTATGTTGCCAACACTGTGGTCGGCATGACAATCCCAACAAAAGTGACCATACTCCCAACTCTCATCGATGAATGCATTTTAGTAATAAATTTAACAGAAAAAAGTCGCAGAGGAAAAAGAACCTGGAGGTGGCGAGCTAAACGACAGAATCCAGGTTAGCAACAGTGGGATTAGCCGAAATAATAGCAATGCAGATGATAGAATTCCCGAAGGCGGTAGATGAAGCTTCATCCCGAGCCCCTGCGGGACTTGGATACGCATCAGGGATCGAACGAGATTCGTGTAGGTGATGCTAAGCCAATCAAGCAGCGCTACTGTCCAGTATCGCATAAGATCAAGCAAGAGATGCATCAAATGGTAATGGAGATGTTGGAACAAGAAGTCATTTAACCAGCCAACAGTGACTAGCCAAGCCCTGTGATTATGATAAGCAAGAAGGATGGAATATATTGATTTTGTATCGACGCTATAAAAGTCAATAAAGTCATCGAGCCGATCCTTTATCACTCTTGCATGATATATTAAGACAATTTCGGAACGCTCGTTACATATCTACTCTCGACCTTAGTAACCCCTATCAAAAATACAGAGATAGATAGATAGATAGATACAATTTACACCTGAATCTCGAGCTATAACCGCGTTTACCGTGTCAGCACTGGGGCACTTTCAGTTTGTGCGAATAACTTAGTCTATTATACGCAGATATCATCTTTCAGCGGTTCATAGATAGCGTAATCAGTCTCGGACTTAGCGAATTCGCTTTCGCTTACCTAGATAACATTATCGTAGTATCATCTATATTCGAAGATTATCTAAAATACCTCCAGACTATTCTGAACAATCAAGCTAAGCTGTCAATCAATCGGACAAGAAGGTCTTCTGCTAGTCAGACGTTAAGTACTTGGGGTTACTGATCAAGTAAGATGGAATCAGGCCCGATCCCAAGAAGTTAGGGCTCTATCGTGCAGTATCCACAACTAGGAAACTTCCGACAATTGCGGATATTCCTAGGGGCTATCTCGTGGTACCATCGCTACTTCGCTACGTGTACTCAACCGTTGACTAATTTCACAGAAAAGCAACACGAATACGTATGGGGTATAGAACAAGAACATACTTTTGCTAAAATTAAGGCTTTAGTGATTTCCGTACTTTAAATCGGGCTTCCGGAACCTGAATGACAATTTATGCTGTAGACGGATGTTAGCGCTACTAGATAAGAAATTGTAATGATCCAAAAGTTGGATGAAAAAGCTCGGATCATCGAATACGCTAGCATAGTCTTTAATCCGGCTGAATATAATTATTCAACACTACAGTACTTCGCCGTCATCTGGGGCATATAGAAGTTTTGCCCATATATGAAGGCATATCATTTCAAGATCATAACAGATTTCAGCAGTTTGAAATGGCTACATAGTCTGAAAAATCCTACAGGTCAACTAGCTAGATGGGCATTGCAGCTCCAAGATCATGATTTCGAGATTGAATGTCGAATGGAAGCAAATAATGTCTTACTTGACGCATTATTGCATGTATTTGAATCTACGAAGGCTGAGGTTGGCGCAACCGACTGATCCAAGGATAGTAACGATGATTGATACGAAAGAAAATTCCAAGAAATTATCATAACTCCAGAAGAATATCCTGAATAGAAAATCACTGGCAATGGAATCAACATCCTATCGGCGATTATCAAGAAGAATATAAGGATAAAGATGTCTGAAAGCTGGTTGTACCATCTGAGGACCGGAAAAAAGTTCTGTTCGAAAACGCAGATATGGAGCCAGTCAACATTTCGGTCGTGAGAAGACATTCGCTCGTATCGTGCGATTCTACTACTGTCCGGGCATGTACAATGACGTAAAGAGATATTTCAAAAGATGCCAGGTATGTTAGCAATATAATGTAGAACAGCAGCTACCACGTGATTGATCGCCCAGATGATCTGGACGACTGGAGCAACATGGTCACGCACCGGCAACAATAAGCTGCTTGCACTTATAGGCATGATGCAGCAACAGCGTCGAGCTCTTGAGATCCTATCACCGCGATATCCAGTCAAGAATGCCATACAAGAACTAATAGCTGCTAGAAATCGCCCAAATTTTGAGAAGAAAAAGGAAGATGGTGATAATAAAGCTGGTGCACGATATGGGAATGAAGAATCCTAGCACAAGAAGTTAAGGCCTTTTACCTATCCAATGTAGCTGAATAAAGATACAAAAGATCACTCTTGTGTTTCTCTTATAGCAACGATAATAATCGCGCGTATTGGTCAGTTCATCAAGCATACTCACGAAAGTAACATCAACTGGCTCAAATATCGACCTCGTTATATGCGCACGTATGTTCAGAAGGACGAGAGGGCGACCGATCGCATCATTCGAGTTTTAATCTCGCAATAAATAGGTTGGTTTGCTTGTTTTACTTGGTAAGAGTGTACAGCGTGAGATATTCTCGTACGTGTGATAAAGCGAAGGATATAGAAGCTACCGTGCGAAAGACAAGGGACACATCTAAGCTTCATTTGATTATCTTTACATAAGCTTACTAAACGTAACGGTGTTTTAGAAACAAAATAACGAGAGGAACTCTGCTCCGTTTTACAGGTAAGCTGGCTAATATCCGCGCTACACACACACACATACACACACACCTAATGGGGTTGGTTTACTGATTCCTTTATCGGGTGCTTTTCCGCAATCTCAGCAACCCGTCGTTCGAAGACCAGCCTGACACCAATTACAGAGGATTTGTGAGGGCAAAACTTAGAAACGTGAATTTCTACAGCGTCTACGAGGGTGGTCCGATAAGTACTTAGCTTCACCGCCCGATGGCGCCACTCTAGCAAAAGAAATATTTTATAACGTAGTACAACCTTTTCGATGGTTACTGTCAAGATTTTAGCTGGATCGGAGTTGCAGTTTATTTTTGAGAGCGTGTGAAAGCAAGTGTGTCCGTTGATTTTTGAAAAATGGATAAAGAGCAGTATCGGTCGGTGATTCGATTCTTGTTTTTGGAAGGGAAATCGCTCAGCGAAATCAAAAAGCGCTTGGATGGTGACTCTTCTCCTTCGATGGCGACCGTCAAAAATTGGTTTAACGAGTTTCAACGTGGTCGCACGTCGATTTTTGAAGAGCCACGACCAGGTGCTCCGAAAACGGCTACCACGGAGGATAACGTGACAAAAATTCACGATCTCGTATTGGCAGATCGACGATTGAAGGTGCGCGAGATAGCTAAGATCGTAGGCATCTCAAAAGACCGCATGGGTCATGTCCTGCATGAAATTTTGGGCATGAAAAAGCTTGTGAGGAGGTACTTTTCGCGTGCGGGATCCCCTAGAACCTAATAAATCGATGTTAGATTTATCCGCGAAAGTCTCCCTGCAGGAGGATATTTGCCTGGCTCGTTCAGATAGTATGCAGTCGGGTCAGCACGCGATTGCCCGCGGAGAGGCGTGGTCCGAAAAGCTGCTGCTGATGCGTCGACTGATGAGGGATCCGTGGCTTAGATTAGCGGGCGTCCATGACAAAGATTTTGGTAGCGATTATCAATATCTTTATTGTAGTGGGATGATACAAAATCTGAGATTGTTTCGCGCCAGTCGATCGCTCGTTTCGCCGTGGATTATCACAATCGCTGCTGCTCCGCCGAGCAGCAATTTACAGCTTTAATATTCGGGAGAGAGAGAGAGAGTAATCGGTCTAACAGACTCACATCGCTCGTCGAATTACGCTGAATCTCGATCTCGTCTCCGGGCTTTACTTCCTCGTGTGTGCTGCAAGGAAGGGCTTGGACCGCGTGCTACTCGTCGGTTTACAGAGTTGCTCAGGCGCCCTTAGAACACGTCGGTTGTCACTGTTCGCGTACGATGCGTCCCGTAGCCGGAGTCCGAAAGCGGTTTTCCTCGCGGTCGCGCTCGTGATTTCGGCGTCGCGCTACTCTCTCTCTCGCGTCGTTTGTGTTTAGCTCTCTCTCTGTCCTTACATTTGTCGCGCTACCTATCGCTCGTGTGCGCGGCTCCTGACGCTTCCTTATCCGCTCGCCGATGTGTAACGTGTCTCCGAAAATCACGTTACAAGCTGTCGGCGCGATGGGTGCCGCGTTTGCTCACTCCGGACAACAAGCGCAACCGTAAGACAACTTCAGAGCAATGTCTGACGCTGTTTAAGCGCAATCCGAAGGAGTTTCTGCGTCGTTTCGTAACAGTCGACGAAACATGGATCCACTGGTATACACTAGAGACCAAGGAACAATCGAAACAGTGGACTTTACCCGGTGAAAGTGCTCCGAAGAAGGCGAAGACTGCCCCATCGGCCGGAAAGGTGATGGCCACCGTTTTTTGGGATTCACAAGGTATGATCTACATCGACTATCTGGAGAGGGGCAAAACGGTCACAGAGGTGTACTATGCCGAATTATTGGGCCGATTCGACGTCGAATTGCAGAAAAAACGGCCCCATTTGGCGAAGAAAAAAGTGCTCTTCCACCATGACAACGCACCGGCTCACACCTCCGCCGTCGCCATGGCTAAATTGGTCGAATTAGGCTACGAACTGCTGCCCCATCTACCGTATTCTCCAGATTTAGCCCCGTGCGACTTCTTTTTGTTTCCAAACTTGAAAAAGTCACTCGCCGGGCAGAAATTTGAGTCGAATGAGGAGGTAATCGCTGCCACGAAAGCTTACTTTTCAGACCTCGAGGAAACGTATTTTTCAGACGGGTTAAAGAAGTTGGAGCATCGCTGGGCCAAGTGTATTGAACTAAAAGGAAACTATGTTGAAAAATGAAACGCCACTTTTCTAAAATTTTCGTTTTTCTTTTGTAGGCTAAGTACTTATCGGACCACCCTCGTATGCTCCTCCCAGATTGAATATCAACGAATTCACGGACTTACTTGACTGACTGGTAGAGGATGCCAAGAAACACTTCCCCTGTCATAGCGGGAGATTTCAACACAAGGAGATTCGCAACGTAGCGCGACTTTAATTGGTAAAGACAATTAAAACACGTAAGGAACAGAGCTGGAAAGAACTAGTTGAAAAGGTAGCGACCCATGAGGCAGATTCTACAAAGTGATGGTGAAAAGGGTAAAGCCTCAGTTACTATCTTCAGCTACGTGCCCGGTCCTGCTGAGAGAGATTGTCGCAAGTCTCTTCCCGTAGCAACCAGAGCTGAATATCGGAGATCTTAATGCAGGAAATGAAATTCCACTGGTCACATTAGAGAAAATAAAGAACGCATGCGCAAGACTAACTTAAGAAACAAGAAGGCCCCTGGATCAGACAGCATCCCAAACATTGCCCTGAAATTGACAGTAAAGCACCAGATAGGTTCCTCTAGCTTGTGCTTACAAGAAGATCATTTCTCTGACAAATGGAAGCGACTAAACCTTATTCTTCTTTTGAAAGAAAAAAAGCTATCGGACGAACCGCTATCTTACCATCCTCTCTGCATGCTCGACTCCGCAGCTAAGATCGTAGAATGTATGATGTATCTGAGAATCGAAAAATCGAAGTAATAGCGGAAAAGCACCTATCCGATAGGTAATTCCAATTTCGCAAAAGAAGGTCAACCATTAACGCCATCAATTTAGTTGTTATCCCTCCATCCTTCTTTCACAGAGGCACGGTATATTTAAGCCGTAGCAGCGAGCGAACGATCTCACCAGAGTTTATCATTCGATCATATAAATACGTTTTTGCCCCGAGCTTTTACAATGCGTACAACAGTCGCAGAACGAGAATCAAAATGGCGGCGCCCATATTCATCACGCGCTAAGGCATTTTCTGATCGTAAACTGACATTGTCACATGTAATTACGGCGATCATGAAGAAAAATGAATCAGCCTCAGAGCTACCTTCACAATGTTAAGAGTCGATATTATTCCACTGGTAACATTCTGCCCAAACCTATCCCGAGTACAAACGTATGTATTGTCTGTGGTTGCGATTTTGCGGCGCCATTTTTGTGAGCATATCAAAGTGCACCTTCCCTCCTATAGATCAGCAGCAGACAACGACACCGTTGAATGCAATCACCACATCATGGTTATCAAGATAAGAGCATGGAGGCAAACCTTGCGCCGTGATATTAATCATGACTGTCCGCCAGGGCAAGTACACGTAATTCCTGTTCATTTATCCACGTGAACAATAACTGCCCCATTACATAGTGTATAATATAATCTTAAGTAGACTTTGCACAAAATATACAATATATATAAAATACAACACAAAATATAACAACTTTCTGAAATCTTTGAAAATTCAAGAAAAGTTTGAAACCAATTTCGATTAGTAGAATAATAAATTATATATATATATATATTCTTAAACAAACATACTTTTAATCAACAAAAATTTTCATAAAAAAATTCTCTTTGGCTTTAATGAGCTTTGCATATTTTTGGCATTCTTAATACTGATTTTTAAAGCACAGATAGGCTACTTTCAAGGACATTCCATAATTCGGAAAAGTTTTGTTTTCTTTTCTGCTTCTTTCATATTTGTCGATCTAGTTGATCCCGCAATTATTCAATTGAATTAAAATCTGGCGACTAATGAGCTCATATTCTTTTTAGTATATCATATCTTTCTTTATAACTCAAATAGTCCTATAAAACTTTGAATAGTGTTCAGGATTATTGTCTTTTGGAAGTGGAATCCATCACTAATTAAATGCGATCGAAACCGAATAGTGTGCTGCTGCAAAACGCTGTAGTATGTGATTTTTAATCCATAATAACTTCTTTTTCAAATTAAAATCTTTTTCGAATTTCGTACTTGAGTATAAGCCCACACCATGATACTCCCTTCTCCGTGCTTAACCATGATACTGTTTAGAAAATAGTTCTTCAGATCTAGGTCACACATCCAGTTACACCGGGCAACCAAGCCTCTTTCGAGCACAGACAGCGACACTTTCAGATAAGCTTTCGTCTTTCGTTACATACACCATTAACGCAAATCACTACTGGTATTCATATGTCAATACTTTACAGTGCGTCGAAAATAAAGTTGCTTTTTCGAGCAAGCTACTATGTTGTTTGTCAAAGCCGTATTTGTTACTTTTCATCGCCCGTTACGTGCTGTTTTCCTTTTCTGCTACCTATTCGAACGCAGTGATTGCCATATTCCTCAGCTAGCTTCTCATTCTTTCTCGCTCTCACACTTACTACTCACTATCGCAGTCTCGTGCAAACATATAAGCGTTTGTTTTAACGAATATACGTTCGTTGTAAATCTTATGATTTCCAAAAACAGACAAACATATTTCATAGAACCATGCAATAAAATAAGACAATTTCTCAAAACTATTCTTCTTAAATATTATTACCTAAAAAAATGTAAAATAATAATTCGTTGACGTAATCAAAAGATTTTATGGAATAACAGTATATTTAAAATCATTTTGAAATTTGAAAATGTCCTATTTATTTGTAATATTTATACATTAGAAAAAATATTTACATAATATGTTTATGTTGACTCATCTACCACATGATTTATTGAATGTTTCAGTAATATGACTTCTCATACTTATAAATACTTTATATATGTTATAATCAACAAAACAAATCATCTTTTTTGATAATATATATTACGTAATTGATCAGTTAACCATTCAATAGAAGTTTGCAATCCTTCTCCAGTCATTGCATTCGTCGGAGTGATATGCCAAGGCTTATTTTGCACTTTATCTAGACCCAATCCAGCCACAAGTTTTATAGTCGTCAAAGAATCAGCTAAATCCATTTTATTAGCCAGGAATAAAATTGGAAGCTTTCTGCCTGAAATATAATATAAGCAAGTCATTTATAAATAAATTTATGTTATTAATATCTAATTATTATGTTGGAAAGTCTAATAAACAATTTAATAATGGTATGTTTATAAACGATACAATATAATCTTGACTTTGGAAACTATGAGTGTCTAGTTAAAGATTGTAATCGATATACAATAAAGAAAGAATTCATGTCGTCATTACAAAAAATCGTGCGTTTATAATATAATATTATTAATTTTAATATAAATTAAAATTAATAATATTATATTAGTATAATTAAAAAGTGTTATGTTTCACGTACAATTACTCCATGGACCTATGTATAGTATTTACAGTTCTTATGATTACTTGTTAATACTAGAATTTTTGAATTTATAATTTTATGTATCTTTCCGGCTACCTGAAAGTAAAACAATGTTTTATCATTATTCAACGCTTAATTCTCAAGGCAATATTTGAGTAGCACGAATATCGGTGAGTAGATATAATCTCAATTACGTTGTGAATAATTCACTGTTCTTAATAGTGATTTTTTTAATATTTATAAAGTAATCGATACGTGAAGCCTATTCTACCATTTGTCCGCTTTCGATCGTAGTTCCATATTTGTTACCAAGCTCTGAGTTATACTGACACTTCGTTTTTCTTTTTTCAAAGTGTGGTGGGCATCATGACTGCTGAAGAAAGAATAAGACGGAAGATTAACAGAGACTGAGCGCGCGCTAGCTTGGCTTACTTTCCAACAGCACCACGTTCAGCGGGAGCAGCATAGTACAGTAGTTTCATTTTTAGCGGTCTTCATCGATGCGAGTTGGCATACAGTCTGTAATTAACGTGCAGTAATCCGCAGTGAATCCCAGTATGCCAGTTCACCAGTTCATTTACGCGCACGACGTTTTATAACGTTTTAATATATTTTTTTAAAGAATATATTTTTTTATATACAAGTGCATATTATTTATTACTCTCCCACCCCCCCCCCTATATCTTTGATAGATCTGTATGTGATTCCATGGTCCAGCGGAATATTCATGGCTACGGTGCATATATACTCCCCTAAGCAAACTAATGTTTTTCATGTTTCCTATTAACATCAAGTAGTCATATTCGAGGAAATTCCTGTGCTCTTTGGTTTTTTTTTTTGAAACATCGTTGTAGTCTTCATTAATTTGAAAGCATCTTTTGGAGCTGTGAAAGACCATTTTCCATCTTCTGACTACGGTTGTGAATGATTGGAATGTCATAATTCAAGAAATCCGCTAATGGTTCGCGCAGTATTGTACTCAAAATAATGCTGACGTGCACGTAAGCAGTTTGAGAAACCCTCAGTAGCTTGATTAGCTTGATGGCGATATCAGTTCTTAGTTATTGATGATCATTACAATAGAGTCAAATAAACTCCGGTAAACAAACCGACCATCTTTTTACTTTTCTCGAATTCAATATTTTAAACCTGCATTAGAGATCCCTTACTATTGAAATATCAATCAGGTACAGTTTTGATGGAGTCTCGTCAAGAATATTAAAGCTAATTTCCTATAAAGTTGACCCTTATTTCACTAATCAATTCAATGTTTCAATTCATTTGAATATTTTTCCTTCATTATTCACTTTTCCCCGCCACGTGTCTGCGCGAAAATATTAGACCGTCAATTAATAAAACCGGAACACTTTGTTGCCCAAGAACTGGGTGACCCACGCCGGAGGAAACGGCGTAACAAATGTGGCTGCGTGGTCCAATGGCCGGCGAACAAAAGCAGCTAACGAGAGAGGAAAAATTAAGAAGCGCACGCACACTACATTACTCTGATACCGCCTCGAAACAGATAACGGCTATTATTCGCTACCGCATAATTGACACGCGTCTACCAATGGAAAATCGGTAAGTTTTCCACCCTCGAATCGACTCGCAAATACGGAAAAGCGAAAACCCGCGAAAAAGGGAAAATAAAAGCAACGGAAAACGCCAGACGACAGAGCACACACACATTATACATACCTACACTCAAATGGAGTATCGCGTAAAAAGACCCGAAAAACTGACACTGCACCGCATTTACAACACACACACACACTTTCTCTCAATTCACAGGATCACTCAGTTGCTGAAACCACAGCTTCAAGCAAGAAATACGAACAGCTGACAATGAGCTGTCGTCGGCTACTCGTAGATGGTGAATGGCGCCCTGAGCGCCGCACTAACATACGGTGGAGAAAAACTCGTTGTTTTTACTTATACACATAGGCGCACACTAAAAATACGTGACTGGAGTGACGACCAAGCGCTGTCGGAGACGAAACCTAGTGTTGGCGCTGGGAGCGAAGCACACGTGGATGAGTGGCGGTGGCCATCTTGATGAGGCACAACAATAGATAGAATAGAGAGTGAGAAGGAATACGAGCTAGAGATAAAGAGAGAGAGAGAGAGAGTGACTAGAAAAAGACAGTGAACAACTGAAACCGTGTGCACGGAATTAACCGACACCTTTTGAATTTATTGAACGCGCGTGCTAATTACTGCGAATTATATATAATTTAATCGATTTGCCGGGATATGTGAGCCTGTCGCTACCGTAAACCCCAATATCCGATAGAACCGCGCTGACCATCCACCATTCCCGATCGCGAGTGTATTTCAGACTTCGATAATAAAGAGAAGTGAAGAGTATTTGGTATTCCGTTATTTTCGTCTCGCTGACCGATTCCCTCTTGCATGTTAACTTTTATTTTCAGCCGCAGACCGACTTGTACTAGTGAGAACTATTTAAATTTCTGTACGTAAGTAACCGCACGTGCCGTTACCCCATCCGACCCCCGGCTTATGAGAAAGAGTTATATCTATGCTATCCGGCATTTCAACAAGTTAAAATAGAAAGCATTAGGAAAGACAAATATTGATCGGTGGACAACATCGGAACCGGCTCGAAGAGTAGAAAAGGCAAAAAATTTAAATAAAAACTTTGCCCATTCTACGCAGTTGCACTGTGGGCAAAGCCAACTCTGCGCCAATTCTAACTCGAATCCCCGACGATTATCATACCCAGAAACGGTGGTTTAGTGCCCTTTTAAATCTAGTTGTTGTAATTCATGTGGCGAAGAGATTTCGTGCGTACGACATAAACCCCCGAAATCCACCCTCCCTGCAAGGCAATAATTCAGTGTATTTATTTTATATGTACAGAAATGAATACAGATCGCTTTTATAGATAATCTTTAGTTGGAAAATAAAATATATTTTATTAATGTGCAAATATATAACGAACTACATACAATTTTATTACAAATATGCAGGCTGGCCAAATTTAATCGCCCCACTAACAAGTAACACTACCCAAGTGCCACTCACTGATTTCAACCAAACTTGGCACATCGTTAGAACACTAAAAAATATTGAACCCGTGTTTTTTTATTTTTCCGGAATCCACTTTTTAGGGGTAGAAACCACCCCTACCAACCTCTATGCGGGATAACCCACCTTACCCTGGGTAGAGCGAGTTCAATCAACTGTTTTCAATAAAAAACTTAAGGTCTCAAGCATGAAGAGGTTAACCCACCGTAACTTTGACATACCTCATCCCCACGAACCTTCACAACCCCTATATACCACCCCTACGAACCTCTAAGCAGGCTAACCCACCTAACCCTGGGTAGAGCGAGTTCAATCGACTGTTTTTTGAAAGAATTTAACATCTCAACCAAATATTTTCTGCCAATTTCCAAGGAGGCTAACCTATCTAATCCTACATTTAGCGTTACCCAGGAACAACGATGAGGACGTAGTAGGTTATTGTTCCCTTTGGGGTGCTAGATTAACGTGAGTCCCCTCGCCTCTCACGATCGGGGTGCTAGATTAACATGAGTCCCCTCGCTTCTCACGAATGATAGATTTCCATGAATTCCCTAGCTTTTCACGTATTTCTTGCAATAATGAGGACGATTCTCGTCAGTGATAGAGAAAAAATGCTGTATGCACAGAGGATTAGTACACCAGGCGCATTTTATTATTGCAATAGTATTACATGCTTTACAGTAAGCGTCAACATTTTTAAAACAAAACTCAACAGGAGCTTGAACCTTTTCTGGTTTTTCTGTAATGTACCCACTTTTCCACCATGCATACTTAAACATATTTACAAATCGCGGTGATGAAAATTGATTGTGTATTAACGATTGAATTTTAAGGATATTATTTCTTAAATGTAAGTTTATGTCATGTCTATTTAAAAGAACTAGATCTGAAAAGTGTTTTAAGAGGTTTTTCGATGGTCTGAATCCATACACGTCTAGTGGTTGTGAACATCCTGTGGCTCCAGCTGGTATCGTACACACTTTTACTTTTTTAGACCCTTTGTTAGAATTAGTGAATATTTTTTCTTTCTGTCCAGTCCATGAATCTAGGCACAGCGTACTTTCGTTTCCTGTAATACGTAAAAAAATATCTTCAAACCATTTGATAGTTAAATTTGATGTTGATTTTCCTGAATTCGAAGCATATGCAATAATATTTTCAGCTTTATATATTAATTTTTCTATCATTGGACCAAATTGGCCGTCTTTTTCTTGCAAAATTATTAGTAAAGGTGATTTTAGAGTACCATCGGCAGAAATGATTGCCTGTATTGTATAGCTATGAGTCAATGAATTCAGAGATTGAGCAAGACATTAAATTTTCAAAGTACCTGTAATAGCGAGTGTACGACCAGCATGGGATTCAAGATTGAATCCTGACTGATCCGAATTATAAACGTTGCTTGGTCCTATTCGAGAAATTTCTAATTTGACTTGTTCAACAAAACTTGATGTTGTTTGTAATAATTCTGCTTTATTTGATACTTGCGCTTGAGTAACAAATTTATTTATTTTTCTCGAAACTATACCATTCTTTTTTTTTACATTATGAATCCATTTAACCGAACCTGTAAATAATTTAGCGGATAATCCTATTTCTCTCTAGCTTCCAAAGCCCATCTTTTCAAATCTATATCATGAATAGGAAGACACTGATCTGTTGCTCTTTGAAAATGTTGAAAAACCTTATTAGAAATAAACTGTAACTTCTCTATTCTTTCGCCATTATTACTTATTTGTTGTTCCCATCTGTACAATTGTTTTAAATCTTTCACTTTCCTGTATTTGCTCTAAACACTGCCTAAACTTCTCCGCGCCTTGGTTGACGAACGCCAAAAGTTAACAGCATTCATTTTGTACTCTATATCAATATTTTCAGTAACTTCATTCTCTTCTTCAAATGTCTCATCAGATTCATCTTCCACTTCGTCATTTCCGATCATTAAAGCCTCATCAGCAATTACACTATTTTCATTTAAACATAAGGTATCATAAGTCTCTAAAAATACATCATTATCAATAGCATCTTTTATAATATCAACTATATTTGCTGCAAAAGTGATTTCTTCATCAGTAATTTTTGACTCTATGTTGTACATTGGATGTTGAAAAGCAAAGTTTAATAGTTTCAAAATATTTTTTGGATTCATAGTAATCCTTATTAACAGCTAAAAACTTACTCAAAATTTTTTAAATAAATTAAAACAAGATAAGCTTCAATTGTCTATACGATTAGTAAATTAAAAAAACAATAGGTGTAAATAATTTCATAAGCGTTTACATATTATCACAAAATTAATGAATAGAATACAAATTTAAAAAAAAAATTTTAATATTTCCGTACTGCAACGATTACCGAAAATCGTTCGACTCGCGCGAGGTTAATTAGCGGCTGATCGAGAAAAGCCGCGATCGGTTCGCGAGAAAGAGAGGGCGCGTAGGGGCAATGACCGGGAGGGGAGAGTTCAACAGGCAATATGACTGTGTCACTCAGTCCGCCTGTATCGTGGAGCTAACCCTTTTCCGTGCCTTCAACGCGTTTTCGTTTGGTGGTGCTAAATCGGACAGCGTGAACTTTGGTGCGGTGTGCAGCAACAGCAGCAATAGCAGCAGCAGCAATAGCACCAGCAATAGCAGCAGCAACAATAGCAGCAACAACAGTAGCAGCGACAGCAACAACAGCAACAGTAATCGCGGCGGTGCGGCGAGCAGCGAAGCAGCTTTTCAGCGGCTTGTTGATCGGATACGGTTGGCCACCGTATCCTCTACTATCTCGCGGTAGGTGCACCTTCCCCTATTATTGTTAATAGCGTGCGATCCCGCGCAGCGTGCGCTAAGGGATTAATTGTTGCGTGCGAGCGGTTAGTTCGCGGCGAACGGGTTTTCTCTCTCTCTCTCTCATACAGCGTATATTGTCATTCGCGCTAGCGTGCGCAAGACTCTCGGCAAATCCCCCCGTGTAATTGAATTGCATGAATAAAGTGAACGTTAATCTTTACTAGATCTAGTCATCGTTATTTAGTCTTTCCTTTGTCCGGAGGTCGCGTCTATATTTGTTTACATTCGATTCGAATTCGCCGGTAGCGCAGCACGGATCACGCGGATACCGGTAGACGGGAACCGTCAACAGAGTTTCCAGCAGCGGCCGCGCGAGCGCTACTAAGCAAGGGCGACAGCGCCGCCAAGCGGCGAGTTGGGGGAACCCAACTCGGAGTAGCGAACGGACTCTGCGCAGGCGCACTCCAAGACAAGGTAGATTGATGTGCTTCGAGTACATAGATAACTAGGCGTCGTTTAGTCATTATATAGGTACGTTCAAGAGGTATTATAGGCTAAACGGCAGCCTGTTACAGTACATATTACATCGTTTAAAAGAAAAAAAATTATAGGGCCCATTAAAGCAAAATATTATTTTAGACACTGTTAGTTTTCTATGTAATGCGTCACATTCATATTACTTACAAAGAATAATGTTACATATTACTCCGACAACGAAATCTTAAGTTGTTCAAGAACGCTAATTATAATACTGATTTCTCTGCTGACAAAATTATGAAAAATATAAATTTCATAATAGTTGGCAAATCATTAAATAATCTTTCTTTATGATTCAACGGTTACAAGGAAATCAAAAATATTTAGCCTTATATGACAACTCTTACAAACGAACTCAATATGTGAACAAAAATCTATTACGTCCTCGTCGTTGTCCTGGATAACACTAACAATAGCTTGAAAAAGATGGGTTTTGAGGATTGCATATAGCTTTGGGAGATAAAGTAATTATAAAATGATGGTGCAAGCAGATTAAGCTATTTAGAGCCAACGAACTCATTTTCTAATACAAAAATAATTGATTAAATTTACTCCACCTAGAGTTAAGTGGGTTAGCCTGCTTAGGGGTTGGGTTCGTAGAGATGGTTTATTACGGTTGTGAGGGTTTGTTGAGGTAAAGTATATCAGGGTTAAGATGGATTCGCCTATTTATGGTTAAGATTGAACTTGCTCTACCCAGGGTTAGGTGGGTTAGCCTGCTTAATGGTTCGTAGGGGTGGTTTATAAGGGGTTGTAAGGGCTTATGGGGATGAAGTATGTCAATGTTACGGTGGGTTAACCTCTCCATGGTTGAGATCTTAAGTTTTTTATAGAAAGCAGTCAATTAAACTCGCTCTACCCAGGATAAGGTGGGTTATCCCGCATAGGGGTTGGTAGGGGTGGTTTCTACCCCTAAAAAGTGGATTCCGCAAATATAAAAAAACACGGGTTCAATATTTTTTAGTGTTCTAACGATGTGCCAAGTTTGGTTGAAATCAGTGAGTGGCACTTGGGTAGTGTTACTTGTAAGATATCTCAATTAGTAAGCTTTTTCTCAAAAAAAATTTGAGACAAAAGTTATTTAATTTTGAGGGGGCCATGTTTTGGTGATATTGCATTTGACCTTGACCATGTTTTTCCAAAGTTATTTCAAGGTCAATATTGTTTTTCAAATAGGAACACCTATTTTTGATGGCAGATTTGGATTCAGCGGAAAATTTTACGTTCAGATAATGTAACATGTATGGGGGTCCATGAGATCTACACCCCATCCCCAAGGTCATTTCTTGGTCAACCTTTTGTTTTAACGGGAATCTCTATTCTTGATCAAATATTCGTATTTTACGTTCATTTCTACCTTTAGGCAAGGTCATGTCTGTGGTGTCTAAGTGACTCGCACCTCATTCCTAAGGTCATTTTGAGGTCAACTTAGGAAAACGTTATTCGCAGCCTTCATTCAATTTTGCGTCCAATTTAGAAAGGTGTGGGGTCCAAGTGACCCCAATCTCAACCCCTGGTCTCTCATTCCACTCGGACGGCGGAGCACTTTATTCCCGGCGTCGACGGATCCACGCGTGACGACGGAATTATGGACACGACGAATCACACACAGCACCCCTACTGAGCGGCGCTTTGCCTACTTACAGATTCCAACTACAGACTCACTCGATTACTTCCCTAATTTTTCGATGATCTCAGCTAGTAGCAGATCTGCGTGTAGCGAAGCTGACGATCAATGGCAAAATGGACGAGAAATGGCTTTTCACGGTCAAAGATCCTTTACTTTTCCTCTTTCGGAGAAAAAATCATTTTATTGGCCGATATGCTAATTCGGATATCGTTAGCGCCCTCCAAATATTCAATCATTGGTCAATATACAAATTAGAAAAGTAACAGCTCCCTCATTTCATCTCCTACTTCGTCGCTATTTACCCTCTCTCACTTTTATTTTTCTGGTAGCCATATTGCTTGTTTGAAATTAGATTGCAATCATTTACAAAACTAGTTATTCTTTTGTGTATTAGTTTTTCAAAAACTTTAGCTAAGTTCGATATAAGTGATATAGGCTTGTAATTTGTTGGTAAATGTTTTTCTTTGGCTTTATGAATGGGAATTATTTCCGCTTCTTAAAGTGTATCTGACCATTTTTCTTTAACAATGCTAGTATTTATTATGTGGACCAGGAGTGCTGAAATGAAACTTGTTAAAGTTTTAATTACTTTTGAGTTTATTCCGTCAACATCACCTTTTTTGTTTTTCATTTTATGGATTATTTCTTGTATTTCATATGTATTTGTTGGTTTAAAAATATAGTTTTGTTGTTCATCTCTGGTATTTCTATGTTTTTATTATTGGGCGTATTAATTTTATTACTTAAATCTTTTCCCACGTTACAGAAGAATTCTTTCATTTTATCGGCTATTTTTGTGTGTCTGTAATTATAATATTGTTCTCAGTAATGAAATCGATATTATTAGTTTTTTTTTAGGGTTTTTTCCTAATTTGTTGTTTAGTATTGTCCATAGATTTCGAAGATTGTTGGTATTGAGGTTAATTTTTATACTATCAAAGTTTTCTTTTGCTTTATTAATTACCTGGTATAACGTTTTAACATATTTCTTATAATTTTCCTTTTTTACTACGTTTTCAGGATCTTTTTTCCAGATGTCATAGAGTTTTTCTTTTGTTTTATATGCATGAATGATTGTCTTAGTTATTTTTAGTACTGTAATTTGCTGGATTTATACATAATTGAATGTTTCTTATTAATTTCGTGATAGCTTGGTTAGGATCTGTTATAGTTATTCTTTCTGACCAATTTATTGTTTTTGCAAAATTTATTAATTTGTGGAAATTTATTTTTGGACTATTATTAATCTGCTTTATATCTTTTTAAATGGAATTTAATGTCATTAAAATTGGATAATGATCATTAAAAGGTATGTTTAGTATGTAGGTATTGTATTTAATATTTTCTAGTTTTATGAAAAAATTGTCTATGCATGAGCCCTTACTAATATCATTTATAGAAGGTCGGCTTATGGAATTGTATCCTAGGCAGTAACCATTTTCTAGTAAAAGTTGTAAAAATTCTTGGTCTAATAATTATTAACTTAGTATATCACAGTTAAAATCGCCAACTAATATACAATTTTTCTTATTTTTATGTATTAGCAAAAAGTTTTTTATGCTTGCTAGAAATTCTATTTTGTGTATGTCGTTTGATCTATAGATAGCTAATAATACTAGTTCTTTTTTATGTTCGAGCTTAATTGTAGTATTTACAATTTTTAGCTTATTGATTTAGATGGTTTCAGTGGTTTCTGGAATTTCATTGTTTATATAGACTACATCACCATCTGATTTATTCACTTCACTATTATTATAGTGCATAACATAACCATTTATATTGAAAAGTTGGTGATAATCAAGATTCTATGATTCTGTGCATACTATAATATTCGGTTTTTTACTAAGCTATTAATGAAAGCTGATAGTTTATTGTAATTAGCATTTCAGCTACGTATATTTACACAAAGTATTACATCATTTTCTGTTTTCAACAATTTATTTAAAGTAGCTGTGCTGTTGGCATTTATTTCGTTCGTGATAATTACATTGTTGGACTCCATTATTTCGTTTTGATTATTTTATTGTTACCTGCTGGGCTTGGTGTAGATAAAGAAGCGATTATAGCACTGATCAGATAATGAGCAATTAATCTAAAAAAGTAAAAGTGTGTACGATACCAGCTGGAGCCACAGGATGTTCACAACCACTAGACGTGTATGGATTCAGACCATCGAAAAACCTCTTAAAACACTTTTCAGATCTAGTTCTTTTAAATAGACATGACATAAACTTACATTTAAGAAATAATATTCGTATTTTACGTTCATTTCTACCTTTAGGCAAGGTCATGTCTGTGGTGTCTAAGTGACTCGCACCTCATTCCTAAGGTCATTTTGAGGTCAACTTAGGAAAACGTTATTCGCAGCCTTCATTCAATTTTGCGTCCAATTTAGAAAGGTGTGGGGTCCAAGTGACCCCAATCTCAACCCCTGGTCTCTCATTCCACTCGGACGGCGGAGCACTTTATTCCCGGCGTCGACGGATCCACGCGTGACGACGGAATTATGGACACGACGAATCACACACAGCACCCCTACTGAGCGGCGCTTTGCCTACTTACAGATTCCAACTACAGACTCACTCGATTACTTCCCTAATTTTTCGATGATCTCAGCTAGTAGCAGATCTGCGTGTAGCGAAGCTGACGATCAATGGCAAAATGGACGAGAAATGGCTTTTCACGGTCAAAGATCCTTTACTTTTCCTCTTTCGGAGAAAAAATCATTTTATTGGCCGATATGCTAATTCGGATATCGTTAGCGCCCTCCAAATATTCAATCATTGGTCAATATACAAATTAGAAAAGTAACAGCTCCCTCATTTCATCTCCTACTTCGTCGCTATTTACGCTCTCTCACTTTTATTTTTCTGGTAGCCATATTGCTTGTTTGAAATTAGATTGCAATCATTTACAAAACTAGTTATTCTTTTGTGTATTAGTTTTTCAAAAACTTTAGCTAAGTTCGATATAAGTGATATAGGCTTGTAATTTGTTGGTAAATGTTTTTCTTTGGCTTTATGAATGGGAATTATTTCCGCTTCTTAAAGTGTATCTGACCATTTTTCTTTAACAATGCTAGTATTTATTATGTGGACCAGGAGTGCTGAAATGAAACTTGTTAAAGTTTTAATTACTTTTGAGTTTATTCCGTCAACATCACCTTTTTTGTTTTTCATTTTATGGATTATTTCTTGTATTTCATATGTATTTGTTGGTTTAAAAATATAGTTTTGTTGTTCATCTCTGGCATTTCTATGTTTTTATTATTGGGCGTATTAATTTTATTACTTAAATCTTTTCCCACGTTACAGAAGAATTCTTTCATTTTATCGGCTATTTTTGTGTGTCTGTAATTATAATATTGTTCTCAGTAATGAAATCGATATTATTAGTTTTTTTTTAGGGTTTTTTCCTAATTTGTTGTTTAGTATTGTCCATAGATTTCGAAGATTGTTGGTATTGAGGTTAATTTTTATACTATCAAAGTTTTCTTTTGCTTTATTAATTACCTGGTATAACGTTTTAACATATTTCTTATAATTTTCCTTTTTTACTACGTTTTCAGGATCTTTTTTCCAGATGTCATAGAGTTTTTCTTTTGTTTTATATGCATGAATGATTGTCTTAGTTATTTTTAGTACTGTAATTTGCTGGATTTATACATAATTGAATGTTTCTTATTAATTTCGTGATAGCTTGGTTAGGATCTGTTATAGTTATTCTTTCTGACCAATTTATTGTTTTTGCAAAATTTATTAATTTGTGGAAATTTATTTTTGGACTATTATTAATCTGCTTTATATCTTTTTAAATGGAATTTAATGTCATTAAAATTGGATAATGATCATTAAAAGGTATGTTTAGTATGTAGGTATTGTATTTAATATTTTCTAGTTTTATGAAAAAATTGTCTAAGCATGAGCCCTTACTAATATCATTTATAGAAGGTCGGCTTATGGAATTGTATCCTAGGCAGTAACCATTTTCTAGTAAAAGTTGTAAAAATTCTTGGTCTAATAATTATTAACTTAGTATATCACAGTTAAAATCGCCAACTAATATACAATTTTTCTTATTTTTATGTATTAGCAAAAAGTTTTTTATGCTTGCTAGAAATTCTATTTTGTGTATGTCGTTTGATCTATAGATAGCTAATAATACTAGTTCTTTTTTATGTTCGAGCTTAATTGTAGTATTTACAATTTTTAGCTTATTGATTTAGATGGTTTCAGTGGTTTCTGGAATTTCATTGTTTATATAGACTACATCACCATCTGATTTATTCACTTCACTATTATTATAGTGCATAACATAACCATTTATATTGAAAAGTTGGTGATAATCAAGATTCTATGATTCTGTGCATACTATAATATTCGGTTTTTTACTAAGCTATTAATGAAAGCTGATAGTTTATTGTAATTAGCATTTCAGCTACGTATATTTACACAAAGTATTACATCATTTTCTGTTTTCAACAATTTATTTAAAGTAGCTGTGCTGTTGGCATTTATTTCGTTCGTGATAATTACATTGTTGGACTCCATTATTTCGTTTTGATTATTTTATTGTTACCTGCTGGGCTTGGTGTAGATAAAGAAGCGATTATAGCACTGATCAGATAATGAGCAATTGTATTTTTAGATTCAAATTATCAACATTATTTATTTTTTTTATAACTAGTCTAGGTACTCTTTTATTTTTTGGTTTATTTTTTGCAATAATCTCTGCATATGTGTTTTTCAAATTGTTACTTGTTTTATTTTGTCTTTCTGTAGTGAGCAATTCTTGTAATAATTCATTCTTTTCTTTAGTTTCTTTGTATAGCTCTTTTAATAAGTTATTTTTCAGTTTTAATGCATGTAATTCATTATAATTTTCAAAAGTAATTGTTTCCATTATTTAACCATATGTATCTTGTTTTTCGTGTCTTATTTCGTTTAGTATTTCTTGTCTAATTTGTTCTCTACTTACAGTTTTTATTTGTGCTATAAATTTCGCTGCTTCTTCTGTTAGTGTGCCATATGGTAGCTGGGAGGTCAGTATCAGGTCTGTATGTTCTTGACATATCACAAAAGAGTTATTTATTATTTTAATTAAACTGCCTGCATTTATTTTTGCCACTATTTCAGATGTATGATAGAAATTTCTACAAACTATGCAAACTACCGCACCCACTTTTACGTTAGGTTGACATTTGTAGTGCTTAAGAAGTGAGCCATCGGGCGGCTCCATTCCGCTCGGTGTCATGATTGCGATTGATTATGTTAATTTAATTTGTCAGACTAATTGTCGTTTATGATTACGCCTAGGGAATTGTAGCGGTCACGTACATGTATTTCTAATTTTTCATTATTACGTTACATATTTTAAATCACATCGCTAGGTGTCTTGCAATATAATACCATAGTTGTAGGTAGGTTTCATTTTCGTAGCACCCTCATCATCGAGTTTGCTTTCAAATTATTATTGTATTTATTCATTTTCATATAGTCTGTATCTCTTTCTCTTGTTTAGTATGTTTCGCTCGCTCCTGCTTAGTCTGTCTCGACCCTTCAAAATCGCCGCCCTCACTCCCGCGTATAGACTTCGTGCTCTGCTGCCGGTCTCCGGAGCGTCTCCTGGAGCGCTCTCCCTCAGTCGTGTTGTATATGTGCATCCGGGTGTTGTGTGTATGTCTCCAGGTGTTCGCCAGTGGTCAGCAGCAGTGTGTATGACGCTCAGGGTGTCGTTGATGGTGAGCGGCAGCCTGACACAGCTGATTGCCGGCTACCGTTTCATCGGCGATTTCCTGGTCACCCAAGTGTAACAGCTTCCCCAGAGTGTCTGTGCTAGTGCCTGGATGTGTAACGTGTCAGCGGGTTTCACTCACATGCATTTTTATTGCATTTTCTAGTCAGGTTTCCCGTGTGTTTTCCCTCCTGCCAGCAATACGTGGTCGGGAGTATGTGTGTGCGTGCGCTCTCTTTTTTCCGTCGTGCGCTCCATTTTTTGTTCATCCATCGGATCGCGTTCTTTGACTTGTTGCTTCGTTTTCCCAAGTGTGGGTGGGCGAAAATAAAAATAAGCAGTGTGTCGGTTAGAGCGCGAGTCGAGCATAGTTATTCGGCTGGTTATGGGACGGCAAGGGATGGGGATGGCTCCTCTGAGGTGCTGCAAATATTACAACACTTGTGATGATGCGTCATCATGCGAAAAGCCTAATCGACAGGGCTCGCGCGAAATCCTCTCCCGACAAGAGGACGCGGACGGACGATCAGTTGATGTCGCTTAGCTCATATACGTGCATATAAACAGCCCCGAGACCTTACGAAAATACATTTCAGGACCCATCCGATTGATGCGCACTACCATTACACTCCCGCACGCACATTTTCACACACAGAAACCCGGACCGACGCTGCCCCAGAAGGCTAGATCCTGCTGGCTAACGTCACAAGGAAGCATCGCATACACACTAATACCGCTTGTCACCCAATCAGCACACCCGAAGGACAGTCCGAAGCACACACATACACACACACTAACCGAGCACCGGGAAGCAGGTACGAAGAACGGGAACGGGACGCGACGCTAACGCGTGAGCTGAGCGGCGGCCATGTTGCGACGTGCTTGGTAGCAAGTTTGAGCTAGAGAGAGAGTGGGAGGGGAGAAAGAGTCAGCGCGTGAGTGTGAGTGAGACGACCGTTAGGAGAGTGATTGGGCGCGAGCGGGGAATGGAGAAGAGCATACGGTGAGAACGTGACAGAGACAAAGGACGATAGCCCTGTAGCCCTGATCTTCACGACACCTGTAAGTACATTTTACATTTGAATCGCGAAAGGGAGTACGTGAAATAACTTAGACCTCGCGGACCCGCGACTCATTTCGATTAATTCACGACAGACCTATGGTGTATGAATACGGTTGCCTTTGTTTCGAAATGTTTCTCTGACCGACCAACCGACCTGACCTGAGTATATCGCAAGTGCGGGCTGCATTTGCGTTGCGGTGCGTTTAATTAGGAACGACTCGTGTGCTGCAAATGGGGATAGCGTCGGCATGGACAATTAGGTTGACCCGCGTCGTCTAAAAATAGAATAGAATAAATTGGCATTGGGTAGACTAATAGATTGGGTATCGACATAATAAAAATTCACAATAGCTTAACCTTGGGCCGACAAATAATAGAAAAGCATGGCGATAGTTACACGAGAACAATAGCTTGACCTTGGGCCGACCAGTATAATAAAGATTCTGATTTATTAAATAATTAGCCACTTTACGACATAAATTCGTTTCCGTTTTTTTTTTTACTCGACCCTCTTATAATATTCCGCATCTACCGTAGTTAACATGATCGGGCTGCGTGGAACCAGCTAGCATGCACCGATGCTTCGATACCATTTTGTATATGCGATGATTACCCACTAACCATCACTATCCTTGATTGCTGACGAGGCAATGTGAGACGCCGCTCTGAAGACCTGCTGCTGAGGAGAGCTCCCTACCGACATTTTGACTAGCCGCCGCCCGCATTTCCATTCGCACGCAAAATAGGCCTTCGCGCTCACTTTGATATATATCTATAGGTGGCCAACGAGGCCAGGGCGAGGAGAAACGATCAGCGACCTGACTTTCAGCGACTAGAACCAGCAAATTCGCAGTGCTATCCGTCCTTCTAACGTGAGGACGGTAGCTGTCGTCCAATAAATTTAACAGCGAATTTGGCTGACTGCTCTATTGGTGTCAGGTGAGGCCACGAAAAGTTATAAATTACTTTTCTCTCTGCCCTCTCCCTGTCACAAGCAAAGCTTTGTAACTGTATTACATACTTAAATAATAATTTTCTTTCTAGAAATGAACTTATTATTACTCTCCTCGTTTGTATTTTAAAGATGAATCTTACTCAACTGAACATTATTGCTTGTGGCGAATTAAGACCAGCAAGGAAGTTAGTGAGTTGGAGAAAGGATGCAATTATATGATTACTAAAGTAAAACAAAGTCAAACAGGGTTCGGTGAAAAGAAATTTTTTTTATTTATTCCAAGTTTATTTACAATCTAACTATGAAAATTAGACGATAAGTAAATGTATTTACTATTGTGGAAATTAAAAAAGGATAAAACATAATGCTCCAGTGAGTATTATGTTTTTCTTTTTGACTTATACGTGTATTATATTTTATTAATTTTGGTTTTATTGTATATTAATCAGTTTATGTTTCTTTAGTTTACTTATAGTGATCGTTGTTGTGGAAAGTTTGACAATAAGTTGATTTGGGTGGTTTTTTAATCTGGTGTTGTAATTATTGTGACGGTAAACGTCGAATTAGCGCTAATAATATAACCTAATTACTGCTCGCGGGGGCAGCACCTACTTGGGAGATTAGGAACGTACCGAAGGAATTCGGCACGCGAGCAGACGGAACGCGCGCGCTTGAAATTGAACCAGTGAAGCATTGACCATCAACGAGTTCGCCCGTGTGTACGAGATCAGCTGTCGCTACCCGAGTTACCGGAGCCGAATTCCGTTCGCAAAGCATCCAGACCAGAATTCCAGAGACCGTCGCAGCCGAGGTGCCGTGTAGTTCCCAAGGGCGAAGGGTTGAGCCAGCAGACAAAAGCACCGTGCGCTGTCATAACGCTAGTGCGTGCGTGAGGTTTCGCCATCGAGGGCGAAGCCACGTGCTTGTAAGTTCGCGACCCGCGACACAAACAAACAATAGCCCTTTTCTCGAGTGCGACTTATTGGTGTCATCACCGAGCGTCCGCAAAACAAAGGTAAGCTGGCCAGCTTAATCTCGCGATCGTGATTGCATGCATAACAATTAATTTCTCGTGTTCGAAGCGTGCATGTAATAGCTCTGTTAACAAAGAGCAGCGAGCGTCCCGACACTGTGTGTTGTCGATGAGCGAGCGCCGATGTCAACATAAACACGCGGGCCGATCCAATGTAACATTTGATAGACAATAAAAGATTCTATAGGGATGACTCCTAAGATCAAGATTACTAATATAATTAATAAAAGATTCTGTTCGTGTTATTAACAAGTGCTTTTGACTCGCTTATTCCATACTACTTCCACTCATTTTCGTAGATTAGTAGATCTATCGGTTGACTGACACCTGTTTCCCCATGCTCTCCGGATTATGTATTGAGCATAGATGATTACATTCGCCCTTCAATTAATTCGCGCGAATAAAAATAATTAAACGGTAAGCAACCCCGTTACATGGCGCCCAACGTAAAAGAACCTACGGTGCTTCTGATTGTTCAAAACACCGGTTCTTAATAGTGACCTTGCGCTCAGTCAACCAGCGACTTAGGTGGCAATCAAGTGTTGTTGTGCACACTTGATATTGAAAGCCAAAACAGTAAACATAGCCTGTTAGTTAGCTTGCGAAGGCCCGCCGCGGCGTAAAATTGTAAATAATAACTGTAAGCGCGTGCGAGTGCGACCGAAAGACTCTTTAAGCGTAAACACCAATAAACTTTGAAAGTTGCCGCAAATCAATAATATTGTACCCACTGGCCCGGGGAAAACTAACACCGGCAACTTTCAAACGAAATTAATTCAATTTTATAATTTTATTTGATATCGTGTTGTTTTAGAGTAAACGTTTTTTTTTTAATATTATTAGCTGCGGTTATTAGTGACTACGCGCAACGCTCGTTCAAATATTTTAGATACTAACCAAAACAGCCGCGCTAACAAACAGTTAGTGCGTCTGATAGGCAGGATCATTATATCGCGTAAGAACGAGCGAAGAGTCTTTCGGCAGAAATAACATTAAACGCCCTTGACAAGCCTGGTATCGGCCAATAAAATTTTCACTTGCGTATATTTTTTTTTGAAAAACAGCACTCGCACTCGCACCACGCATAACAAGCGTGCATATTTCGCGTGAATCACGCCGCAAGACAACTAACGGAAGAATATGGACCGCACTCAGACAGATATAGAAAAATGGGTATTGACGCTCCAGGAGGAGGAAATCGATGAATACCTCGAAAACCTGGAGCTCAAAACAAGCGGAACCAAGCTCTCGAGAGCTGGTCGCCTGCATAACTGGTTGCTCGGTGACTACTCCGCAGTAGATTTCGTGGAACTCGACAACCAGCACGGCAATCCAGCAAAAAGAGCTGCCCTACGCTCGGAACTGATTGTATCCCTGTGTGCGGATCACACAGCATCCGAGCAAGAGGGAGAACACCCGCTAGCCCAATTAATGCAGAGTGCGGAGGTAATATCGCGAGTGCAGAAAACCGCGATGAACATCGCGAATGTCCTGGACAGCGGAGAGAACACAAATAGTAATAATGGTAATACTATAACGGCTGATGATGGCAGCCAGTTCAAACTCCCGCCGGCATTCGCGGTGATGATCCAAGACCTCATTTTCCGGTCCAGAGAAAATGAGAAGAAACTGGAGCTACTGGACTCGCTAAGTTTGAACATGTCGAATTTAACAAAAATACTAGACCAGATCCTCAGCAACAGCATCAATGTGAAGGACCAACTGGACAATCAATCCGCCAGGATCAGAGCATTAGAAAACGCCGAAAACAGAAATATACGGCAAGACGATGCGAACAGTTCCAACGAAGCGCGGCAACAGGAGAACACGCGTAGGAGCGTAGCATTCCAGGACACCTTCACATGCCATTACGATACCAGGCTACCCCAAAGCACTCCAACTGGACCCGGACAGAGCCCCGTGGGCCACCGGCAGGACACCCCGCCGGACGCTCCCTTCGGAGAGGGTGGACAGCATCAACTCAGTGGAGTTAATGCTGAAGTGGACAACCACCCGCCGAGCATGTGGTCATCCCATCAGACGTCAAACCCGTGGTCGACAACAAGAGACGTCGGCCGCATTGTCCGAGGATGGAAACTCAGGTTCTCCGGAGAGGGCAATGCGAGCATTGACACCTTCTTGTCAAGGCTGGACAACTCAAGGAGCAGCGCCGGACTCACAGAAGACGAGATGCTCCTAGCTGTATCCGAGCTACTCGTCGGTCCCGCCCTCGTCTGGTACGAGGCAATGAGAAATGAATGGCTCTCCTACGCGGATTTCGAGGCAGACGCGAGAGCATGATTTTGGACCAGCAGGCAGCATCAGCAGCGTTTAACGAAAGAGGTTCAAAGCCGATATCAGGGCCCGGACGAGCCAGTGAACGTCTACGTCGCAAATATGATGGGCCTAATGAATCGGCTGAACCCCAAGATGACGCACGAGAATCAACTGGACCTGCTGCATGCCAACCTCCTCCCGGACATCCAGATCCAAATACGGAGATCGGAATTAGACTCCATACGGACCCTGAACGCCCTAGCCACGGCGGCCCAGAATAGCTTGCGTCAGCGAAGGATGGAGCGGACGGTACCAGATCCACAGTCGACTCTATACCCTGAGTTAGCGTACCACCCCCGCACCGACACGAGCAAGGGTCGTAAGGGCAAGGTGGCAGCCATGTCCGGCGACAAACCAGAGTGTAGCGACAGATTGGACCGCATGGAGAAGGTACTCGAGAAGGTGATGCACCAGGTCGTTTATACGCCGACGCCCCCGGGGGCGACACCTGATCCGAGTCTGGAGTCGGTCGATGGCGAGAAAAAAGTTCTACCCACCGACATATTAAACCAAATGCTACTGTCCCTCAGGGAGATATCGGCTGATATAAAGAGTAACCACGCCGACAAAAACCTGACTTCCGAGGACCGAGCCAAGAGGCCGGAGACTCCTCGCAGACGAGGAAGGGATTTCTCCGGGTCGATCAAATGCTCCGAGTGTGGTCTATTGGGGTACAGCAAGAGGTACTGTCCCCAATGCAATAAGGGAAACGGGCAAAGTAGTGGATAAGTGGGGTTGACCACTCTTTCGCCCCCCAATCCAAACCCCATTGAAGAGATCTCGCGGCCTTCGTCAACGCGGCCCGCGCTATTAGTGGCGAGCGTGTTGAGCGACGAGAACGAGGTCCTCCCTAGTGATGCCAATTTTGAACGTGGCGGTAAAGTGCACGCGGAGAAGAAGGGTATCGACGTTAGTAAAGCCCGAGACCCTGGACCAGCCGAGGTGGTGGCGTATGGATCGCACACGCCCTCGGGGGCAAGGGCAAAGGCAGATAAACCGTCGAAGGGTATCGACGTTAGTAAAGCCCAAGACCCTGGACCAGCCGAGGTGGTGGCGTATGGATCGCACACGCCCTCGGGGGCACGGGCAGCGGCAGATAAACCGTCGAAACGTAATCCCATGGAAACTCCAATCGTCCGAACCAAGGCGGTTCGGACGACAAGTGACGTCACTCTACCACGTGAGAGCACAGTGGCTAGCGCTATGACCTGCCAGGAGCAGAGCCGTGAAGTCGCCGAAACTGCTTCCCAATACTCCCCGGAACAAGAAACGCGCTGGTGGCTACCAGTGAGAATAGGAGATTTCCGCTTACGGGCTCTCTATGATTCGGGAGCTTCCACCACGGCGATGGGTAGCAATGTTCTGCAGATAGCGTCTGTGCTAGGCGTCAGATTGGATACTACCCACGCGGGTACGGCCGGACTATCCGATGACCGTAATTTCACGATCGTCGGCCACGCCTGGTTACCGTTCACCGTAGGGGAGTTGACGATGCCGACAAGGGTGGCCATCCTCCCAACCCTCGTCGAGGAATGCATTTTAGGAGTGAACTTCGTCAGGTTATTCAGAGCGGTCCTTGACCCCGACGACAACACGTTGCTGTTCAAGGAATCGCAAGCCAAAATGAAGCTAGAGGTGGCTAGCTTGGAGACTGGTCCGAGGTTAGCTACAATCGGACTAGTCGAGGTCACGGCCACTCAACAGGCGTCTTTGCAGAGGACCATCGACGAGGCCTTATCGCAAGCCCCTGTGGGCTTGGGATGTGCGGCAGGCATTGAGCACGAGATTCGGGTCGGTGATACGAAGCCAATCAAACAGCGTTACTATTCGGTATCGCACAAAGTCGAGCAAGAGATGCATAAATTGGTAAGGGAGATGTTGGCCCAAGGGGTGATCGAACCAGCAGACAGCGGCTGGTCGAGCCCGGTGGTTATGATACGCAAGAAGGACGGCTCGTATCGGTTTTGAATTTACTTCAGAAAAGTCAACAAGGTCACCGAGCCAAATGCGTATCCCCTACCGTTTATGCAAGATATACTGCGGCGTTTGCGAAACGCACGCTATATCTCGACGCTCGATCTCAGCAGTGCGTATCACCAAATTCCACTAAAGACCGAATCTCGGCCAATCACGGCCTTTACCGTACCAGGACTGGGGCATTTCCAGTTCGTACGAATGCCGTTCGGCCTCTCGTACGCCGGCGCCACCTTCCAACGGTTGATCGATAGCGTGATCGACCCCGAACTAGGCGAATTCGCCTTCGCCTATTTTGACGATATCATAGTAGTATCGTCCAAATTCGAGGATCACCTGCGACACCTAAAAACCGTGTTGGATAGGTTGTGCAGAGCTGGCCTCTCGATTAATCGAGAGAAGAGCGTCTTCTGCAAGCCTGAGGCCAAGTACCTGGGCTTGTTGATCAACCGCGACGGTATCAGGCCAGACCCTGAAAAGGTGCGCTCTATCGTGGAGTACCCACGACCAGGAAACGTGTGACAGCTGCACATCTTCCTGGGGGTCGCTTCATGGTATTGCCGATTCTTGAGTGACTTCGCTACGCACGCTCAGCCGTTAACGAAGCTGACGGGGAAAAAGAGCGAATATGTGTGGGAAGAGGACCAAGAACAAGCCTTCGCTAAGCTTAAGGCACTCATGATATCCGCACCATGCCTCGGATTGCCGGAACCCGACGGGCAGTACGTGCTGGAGACAGATGCTAGCGCTACGGGAATCGGTGCCGTCCTGATACAAAGAGTAGAAGACGGAGACCGGATCATCGAGTACGCTAGCAGAGTCCTTAATCTGGCTGAGCAAAACTACTCAGCCACGGAGCGCGAGTGCTTGGCGGTCGTGTGGGACATCCAAAAATTCCGCCCATACATAGAGGCGTATCGGTTCAGGGTGGTGACGGACCACATTAGTCTAAAATGGCTATATAACTTGAAGAACCAAATAGGACGTCTAGCCTGATGCAACTCCAAGGCCATACTTTCGAGATCGAGTATCGAAAGGGGGCAGACAATGTGTTGCCCGACGCATTATCACGCGCTTTTGAGCCCGCGAAGGCTGAGGTTGGCGCATTGAATCAACCGAAGTCAAGGGAAAGTGCCTGGTACACGGAACAATTCCGGCGCGTCGAGAGCCACCCAGAAGAATACCCGAATTGGAAGGTTGTCGGTCGGGTGATGTATCACCTAAAGCCAAACTACGACCACCAAGAAGAAGATGGATACGGGGACGTATGGAAACTCGTCGTGCCTCCGGAGGAACGCAAGGCGGTATTGTTTGAGAACCACGACCTAGAGACTGCAGGACACTTGGGACGCGAGAAGACCTTCGCCCGCATCGCCCAGTCCTATTACTGGCCGGGAATGTATACGGACGTTAAGGGATACGTCCAAAAGTGCCAAGTCTGCCAACAGTGCAAGGTTGAGCAGCGTCTGCCGCGCGGGTTCATGCAAGACCGAACGTTGTCCACGCCTTGGCAAGTGGTCGCGGGCGACATCGCCGGGCCCTTTCCGAAGAGCCCTCGAGGACATGAATATGTCCTGGTATTCATCGATGTATTCACACGATGGGTCGAATGTATACCCATACGTAGTGCCAATGGCAAGACGATCGTGAAGGAACTCCGGGAGCGAGTAATCCTGCGTTTCGGTACGCCAAATATCTTCTTGTCCGACAATGGCACCGATTTCCGCAACCAGCTGGTAGACGGGTACCTAGGAAACCAAGGGATAAAACGGACCTTCACCCCAACCTACACCCCGCAGGCTAACCCTACGGAAAGGGTTAACCGTACCTTAAAAACGATGATAACCTCGTACCTGCGAGGGAATCACAGGGAATGGGACCGAGTGCTGCCCGAACTCATGTTCGCGTTGAACACGGCCGTCCATAGTTCCACGGGGACTAGCCCTGCCATGCTCAATTACGGCAGGCAACCGGAAGCCCCGAATACTCTTCGGAGACGAATGGACGAACTTGTCGCGCGAGAAGAGAGTTTACTTCGAATCGGGCAATGGAACGAGCACATGCAGAATAACCGTTCCGTCATTCAGCTAGCTCACGAGAGCGCCTCGGATGAATCCCTGAGACAGGCAAGGTACTACAACGCCAAGCACAGGGCCCACAGGTTCAAGGAAGGAGACTGGGTGTGGAAGAAGAATCGCGTGTTGTCCTGCGCGGCGCAAGGCATTTCCGCGAAGTTAGCACCCAAGTTCATAGGTCCCTTTACTGTCACAAAGGTACTCGGTACCAACTCGTACCGCCTTGCCAATCAACAGGAAGAGGTCACGGAGTTGATACATGCCAAAGACCTCAAACCCTATTATGGGCAAGACGACGATTTACCGGAAGATGAGAACCGACAACGAGATGACGACGAGACCTCTACCACCGAGGCAACCAAGGCGATGAGCGTCCCGCCTAATGCGAGCGATATGGCGATACGCGGAAACGGGCGCGCCGACACTGCGGACAACACTCTCCGGAATTACGACGCGATAACTCCGAGCTCACCTCGTCACACCCGTCTTAATCTCCCTAACCAAGTTCCACTAAATACCTCTTATACTAACGCGGCAAAGCGACCATGAAGGAGACCTCGCAAGTACGCACTAATCACACACACTACACAGCATCGACAGACTACTCGAGCCCCTCCTCCCATCGTCGGAAAAAGGAAGAGGGGTAGACCACCGAGAACGCCAACCGTGAATGCATGAGGTACGGCGAACGAAGGACCTGGGAGACCGACGCCAAGGACCCCACCTTCGAACCCGGCGATGAAGGCCCTGGGCAGCCGAACAGGCGCCCACCTTCGATATCCGAGAAAAATGTTCGGGATACTAACTTGCAGGATTATTACAGGATGCAGATCACGCTCGAACAATTTGAGCAGGCGGCGGCCGCCCTCATCGGCCTGGATTTGGGCCACGCCGTGGAAAGGGTGGTGCATGCCGCCCTGCACCTCATAAGTGCCCGAAAAGAGGAGGAAGAACACGCACGGGTGCGAGCTCACGAGAGCTCGTCATTCGTGCTTATCGAAGAGCTCCCGGCAGAATAGACTACCACACGATCGTCGACGACTCCAGGCATCGCGCGCGGCGATACCACGCCACTGCCTGGACCCCCAGCGGGATCTATCCCGCTGAAGGCCCCAACAACATCCGTTGGCACCCAGACGGAGGAGGGTTTCGCCGACGCGACCTGGCGCCCCAGACTCACCAGCCAGACACCCCCGTCTGGCAAACGAACCTGGGAGGAAATAGTAGAGGGGTTGAGGGAGGTCGAGCAAGGCTGGGCGACCCTCAACGCCCTCCAACGAGCCATGTACGCCGAGTATGACGCGTACGCGGTTGCGGGACACCACCCCGACGACAAAGACTACTGGGATAAGGTGGTGTCCCGCCGTCGCCAGTTCGCGTCGGCGCTCAAGGAAGTACAGCGACGTCACCGCCAGGCCCTCGAGGGCCCGGCGAGTGACATACCCATGGGCCTCTCCCAGCCTCCGATCGTCGGAGCCGGAACAGCGGCTCCGGAGATCAGGTCGGGGGCCGCGCCACGCCAGGGCTCGCAAACGTGCGGGGTAAACCTGGTGGTGAACGTGGACGGCAGCCAGGGGGGTCACGCAACGAGGCCCATCCACATCAACGTGGTAGTAGGGCCCGCGGGTGAGGATCCCACGGTCGAAAGACCGTTGTGGTCCGCCCCGAACCGTAGGGACGGGTTGCCACTGACCTCCACGGAACGAGGCCTCCCACGGGGCATCCTATCCCGCGCTCAGAGGGAGGGGTGCAACGTGTGCCACTACCCCGGAGTGACCCGCACGGACCGTTGCCCCCGCATAAGGCAACATGCCGACCTGGTCCAAGAGAGGCTGGGATGGGAGGCACGCGGACGCCCCCCCATTAGATGACCGAGGACAGGAGGAATCGCCGAGACCAGCCAGGTGATCTTTCCCTGCCGCCGTGGGTAGGGCCACATCTACATTATTCCCCAGAATAAAAATTGATCTAAACATCACACGGACTATGACCCTTTATTACCCTTTCTCCTCTCCTCCTCGGAAGGGACAGCGCTAATAGGATTATCGTCAAGGATCCCGTAGGTCCAGACTGGAAGGGGGCTGTGACGGTAAACGTTGAATTACGTTGGGGAGATTAGGAACGGAACGAAGGAATTCGGCACGCTAGCAGACGGAACGCTCGCGCTTGAAATTGAACCAGTGAAGCATTGACCATCAACGAGTTCGCCCGTGTGTACGAGATCAGCTGACGCTACCCGAGTTACCGGAGCCGAATTCCGTTCGCAAAGTATTCAGACCAGAATTCCAGAGACCGTCGCAGCCGAGGTGCCGTGTAGTTCCCAAGGGCGAAGGGTTGAGCCAGCAGACAAAAGCACCGTGCGCTGTGATAACGCTAGTGCGTGCGTGAGGTTTCGCCATCGAGGGCGAAGCCACGTGCTTGTAAGTTCGTGACCCGCGACACAAACAAACAATAGCCCTTTTCTCGAGTGCGACTTATTGGTGTCATCTCCGAGCGTCCGCAAAACAAAGGTAAGCTGGCCAGCTTAATCTCGCGATCGTGATTGCATGCATAACAATTAATTTCTCGTGTTCGAAGCGTGCATGTAATAGCTCTGTTAACAAAGAGCAGCGAGCGTCCCGACACTGTGTGTTGTCGATGAGCGAGCGCCGCTGTCAACATAAACACGCGGGCCGATCCAATGTAACATTTGATAGACAATAAAAGATTCTGTTCGTGTTATTAACAAGTGCTTTCGACTCGCTTATTCCATATTGCTTCCACTCATTTTCGTAGATTAGTAGATCTATCGGTTGACTGACACCTGTTTCCCCATGCTCTCCGGATTATGTATTGAGCATAGATGATTACATTCGCCCTTCAATTAATTCGCGCGAATAAAAATAATTAAACGGTAAGCAACCCCGTTACATTATATAAAACGTTTTGATTTTTTCTTTTACTGATGGTATGATTCCTGATGATATCATTTAGATCAAACCATGGGACCCTGGTACAATATTTCTTAATAATTTAGATTGGAATCTTTCTAGAATTCCAATGTTTAAGTTTGAAGCGGCATCCCATAGTTGCATGTAATGTTTGTTTTATCCTATCACTTTTAAGATGTAATTTTCTTTGGCTATTGTATTCAGTAGAATTTTAATGGTTCAATATTCTCTGCATTGTAAACGAAGATCGAAGGAAATTTGCTTTTTAACTTATTTGTTTCATTGTTTTCTTCTTCACTATGACTTTCTATATTTTCTTGTAGTATTTCGTACTTATTACGTATGTTACTTATCGAGTGGTCCAATAATTCGGCTTATTGTTTTTTGTTTTAAGTTTGGTTTTCTGGGCTGCATCTTTGTCTTTTGCCGTTCACGATTTTCCAGTTTTCAGTATATTTATTATGAATGATCTGATCAACTCCTGACTGAGTGATCATTTCCTCCGTTGTTTTCTTTTTTTGGAGTTTTTTAAGTTAAATTTTGAATTTTACTGTCACTTCACTGATTGACTAATATTTTAGCTTTTCGGATAGAGCGCAGTGCTGGCACGTTTACACATCTGTGATCAAATGCTGACGGTGAAAAAATGATAGTAAAGATTAACGATAAATTTCAACTATTTCTACCAAGTAAAGTGTCTACTTCAATTATAGAAAATCAAAAGTTGTCAGACAATTTGGCGGAAAATGCCAATAAACTTAAATTATTTATAACCTATCAAGGAGGAAACTGTATAGAACTTACAAGGAGAGTGCCAACCTTGTGGGTCACGGATTTTGATGAAACTTTGCACACACCTTTTTTAGTCTAAAATATTGGACACGTGTCTCTCAGTTTCTCTAAATAGGCTTTCCTATTATCCATATATATATATTTTTCTCTCTTTGGCCGACGTAGCGGATACTATGTTATTTTTAGGGACTACAAAATGTTATTTCCAAATGCGTGATATATATTTTCGATGTATTTTTTTAAGTAGAATACAATGATGCTATTAGATTTATCATAAAATTTACTCTGTCAAGTGCTAAAGGCCAAAAACTGAATTTCTTAGTAGCTTTTAGTGTTTTTTTTTTGTAGTTTTTTTCTTCTAGCGCTTGACAAAATAGGTTTTATGATAAATCTAATAGCATCATTGTGTTCGACAGTAAAAAATACATTGACAACATATATCATACTTTTGGAAATAACTTTTTTTAGACCTTAAAATAATACTCGACGTCCCTTGTCCGTTATCGATGAACATAGAAGACATTGATTTAACGCCAATCTCTTACGACAACTCAAAATTTTGTTCAAAACTTGTAATACGTGTTTTCAATGTTCGTCTCATATAGAGTAAAGTCTCATATACTTAAGTAAGAAAAAAGTATGGAAGCTTTAGCGATGAAAAAAATTTTCAAATCTGTTAAAATTATCATTAAAACACGTTGTTTACGCTTCACAATATAAATTATTTCAATTAATTAAAAATGAAGGTTTCTTAACGTTAGATAAACTAAGAAATAAAATACTGTTTCATTTGAATTATTTATAATTTATGTATATTTCTATTCTGAAAACGGATTATGTACAATATTTGCAGTAGTTTCTACTATCGAAATTAGTAGTTGATCGCCAGATCAACTACAATCAGAATCTTTGAAAATCGATTGGTAAAATTGATCGCTCAGCTATTTAGGTTAGATATCTTAACCCGTTAACGACCAAAATGCTCAATATTTTTGTCGATTTTTAACGCGTTTTTTTTGGTAGTCATAGGCCTAAGAAATTTTTGCAAACACGTATTTGGATGGGAAATTTAACGCTCTTTCAGAACCTTTTTTCAAAATTGCGATTGATTGCGTTATAAAAAAGTTATAGCCAATTAAACAATAAAAACCTGAAAAATTGTGCGAAAAATCAAGTTTGCGATTTTTTTTAGTAATGTTACCGCTAAAAAATCATCAAACAAATATGATCAGAGGTGATCACGACTATCAAAGTATCTCCAAGAATTTTGGTGGAATTTTTGAACCACTTCTTCCAAACAAATGGTGGCAAAATAATAAAAAATCCATAAAAAACATTTCTCATTTTTTATCTCGGAAACCATTAAGTTTAGATAAAAAATTCATTGAACAAAAAAGTCTTAGAATTAAACGAGAAATACGCCTGAATTTTTTCAGAATTTTCCGAAGCGATTTTAGAATTTTCGGAGAATACGGAAAATCCATTTTTCGAAAATCATCTCCAAAAATTCTGAAAAAATTCAGGCATGTTCCTTGATGATTTCTAAGACTTTTTGTTCTATAAACTTTTCCTCTAAATTCAATAGTTTTCGAGATAAAAAGTGAGTTAGGTTATAATTCTAGCAGCGTTAATATTTTTGATACAGAATAAAGAACAGCCATTCAACAATAATATAATAATGTTTTGCCTTTTTATATGTATACAAGTGCAGTTTGTATAGCGTATACTAATATACACATATCAAAAAAGCAATTCAGGATATTGTATGTGAGTTCATTTTTTTTACTTACTAGTCTCTTGTTATTTTGAGACCATACAGTAAATCGAATCGAAAAGATTATTTTCGCTTTCTAAAGTCTAGGTTTGACAAGAAGCATTGAAAACTGTAGTAATTATTTTCATTAGGTATTTTTATTATTTTATATAACATGTCGCAAAAACGTAAAAGACGTTCCACTCGTTTCCATGAAATGTATGAAATTGATACTTCAAAGAACACTTACGATGATATAGTTACCCTTCCAAATCCTGACAATTCTGGTTCTGATGGATCAGATTTCGATACTGATTCGGATGATGAAATTTCTAATATAACGTACACAGAAACTTGTAAAACATATACTGAAACTCAAACTAAATTAGAAAGAACACATGAACTCCAGTGGATGGAAGGAGAAAAAAAGTATAATGATAATTTGAAAGACAAAATTTTATTGAAAGACTCGGTAAAAAATAAAATACAAGAAATGGAGCCAGTAGAACTGTTTGAAACATTTTTCTCAACTGAAATGAAGCAATATATTATAGATGCTTGCAAAGAAAATAATTTTGATTTAAAGTTAAAAGACTTAAATACATTCGTGGGAATAATCATTTTGACTTCATTAAACAAAAGGAAATCTCAGAGGGATTACTGGTTACAAATCTTGGTACAGATGTTCGGGAAGAGTGTACCAACATAATAAAACAAAAAAATCGATAATCGAAAGTTCGTTGCCCGTGAAATTTGAAAAGTCACCTTACTTTTTGAACACACTTCGTATGTTCTTTCTCCCTATTCATCTCCTTCTTTTCTCCCGTTCGTTATCACGAAGCCCATTTTTCCTAGCCATTTTATCATTTCTTGTCCCTCTGCGTTTAACACTTTATCCTTGGCCTTTATTTCTTCTAGGTTTTCTTCTGTCTCCCATTCTCTCCCTTCATTTCCTGTTCTTGCGTTGAAGTATCCTTCTATAATTATTGTTTTTCCTCTGTTCTCCTCTATCTCTTCGCTTAGGTATTCATAATTTTTCTTTTTCTCATGTTGCATATACACTGTTGCTATCATGTATTTCCTCCCTCCGATCTTTATATCTCCTGCTATTAACTCACTTGTCCTTTTTTTCTTCCATTCAACCTTACTCATCCCTTTCCTCTCTCTTACCGCCATTATTCCTCCGCCTATTTCTCTCCTCCTTCTTCCTTCCCTTCTTGAGTCTCTCCACTGTATATTATACCGTTTCAGTTGCTTATCCACCCCATCTTTTGCCCTTTGCCTCTTCACCCAGGTTTTGGTTAGCCCTATTATACCAAATTCCCTAACATATTCCCAGTCGTCTTTCACCATGCTCCTAATCCGCGCCACATTCCAGAATAGTATATTTACTGCCTCCTTTCCCTCTCTCTCTTTTCCCTATTGTTTTCGAAACCCTTCCGCCCTTTTTCCTACCATGTTTTCCTCTATCTCGCTCTACCAACATTCTTCTTCTTCTGACTTCAACCCGTTATGCTACATCTTTACCTCTTTATCTTTACTTTTTATTTCACTGTGCTCGGCGATTTCTTGCTATCGAAAAATATGGATCAAAGGACTTGAATCAAATTTTGTGTAAAAAATAAAATAAAGTGCTCTGAAACGCTTGAAATGTTGACGGTGGCATACGGTGAAACTGTTCTGAGTAAAAAAAATGTTTACAAGTGGTACAAACTCTTCCAAGATGGCCGGGAAGATGCCAATGACGAGCCTCGCTCTGGACGCACAAGCACTTCAACAACTGATGAAAACGTTCAAGCAGTGAAGAAAATTGTTCTGGAAAATCGTCGAATAATTATCAGAGAAGTTGCTGAGGATGTTGGTATATCGCTTGCTCGTGCCATGAAATTTTTTCTAACGTTCTAAAATTTCTGAATTTTGATCAAAAGAACCGTCGCATGAGCATCGCTCAAGAACTGTTGAATGACGTCAACGACGACCCAGATTTACTCAAAAGGGTCATAACTGGTAACGGATCATGGGTATATGGTTATGATATCGAAACCAAAGTCCAATCGTCCCAATGGAAGAGCCCAGATGAGCCAAGACCAAAAAAAGCACGCCAAGTTCGATCAAATGTCAAAGATTTGCTCATTGTTTTCTTCGATTACCATGGCGTGGTGCATCAGGAGTTCTTACCATATGGACGTACGGAATGGACGTACCATATGGAAATTATGCGCCGTTTGCGAGAAGCAATACGAAGAAAACGCCCAGAATTGTGGAAAAACAATTCATGGCTTTTGCATCACGATAATGCCCCTGCTCACTCATCTTTGCTTGTGAGAGATTTTTTGGCCAAAAACAACACCACAATCATGCCTCAGCCACCATATTCACCGGATTTGGCCCCATGTGACTTTTTCTTGTTCCCAAAACTAAAGAGACCTATGAAAAGACGGAGATTTGCAACTATTGAAGAGATAAAGACTGCATCGCTGGAAGAGCTCAAGGCTATACCGAAAAGTGCTTATGAGAAGTGCTTTGAGGATTGGAAAAATCGTTGGCATAAGTGTATTGCATCTGAGGGGGATTACTTTGAAGGGGACAATATAAATATTGATAAATAAATAAATATTTTTTCTTAAAAATACAAAGTCACTTTACTTTTTGAACACACCTCGTATATAGGAGCGAGGGAATGTCAACGATAGACTATGTAGTAGGTAATGAGGAAAGTGATGAGGCAATAAAAATGGTTCAAATAAAAGAGAGGGTATAGTCGGACCACTTACCTGTAGAAGTGGAATTGGGAGACAAAATAGTAGAAGAAAAGAAAAGAAGAGGTAGAACGAATGATAGACAACTGAAGCGAAGAAGGTATAAGAGAGTATCAGAGATGGATAGGCGCAATAGAGGGAACAGAAAACTGGAAAGAGATAAAAAATAGAGTGAGGAACGCAGTCGTAAAAAAGGAGATAAGGAAAAAAAGGATCGAAAAAAAGCTGGTGGAGAGAAGAAGGTGGGATAAAAAGGGCTAGGGTGATGGCAGAGTTAAATAAGGTAAGAAAAGGGGAAGGGGGCAGAGGCAAATACCTAGAAGCAAAGGAAGAATACAGAGAGGAAATAAGAAAAGCGAAAGAAGCTGAGGGGAAAAGAGTGGCAGAAGAAATAAGAAAAGATAAGACGAGAAGAAAATTCTGGGATAAAGTGAATGGCAATAGGAAGAAAAGAATTGGATTAGATGAAAATATAGGAAAAGAAGAATGGTCAAAGCACTTCAAGGAACAACTGGGAGAGAAAGAAAAGGAAGAAAGCAAAGGGGAAGAAACCGAAGACAGCGAAGGAGAGGAAGGTGAAGAAATTAAAGAAAGAGAAGTAAAAGAGGTAATAAGAAAAATGAAAAAAAAGGCGATAGGAGAAGATGGTATAGCAAATGAAGCGTGGATGGAAGGCACGGAAGGCTTGTTAAAAGATATGACAAAATGCTTAAACAGAATATGAAACGGAGAAGGATATTCGGAAGAGTGGAGGAAGAGAATAATAGTACCAATATATAAGAAAGGGAGGAAAGAAGAAGTAGAAAACTATAGAGGAATAACGATGATGGATGCGGGATATAAAATACATGCGGAAATACTGAGGAAAAAGCTGGAAAGAGAACTAGCAGCTAAAGAAACGCTAAACGATACGCAGATGGGTTTTAGGACGAAAAGAGGAACAATGGACGCAATATATGTATTAAAAATAATAATAGGAAAGGAAATAAAGGAAAAAGGAGAAAAACTGTATGTATTCTTTGCCGCCATGAAGACCACTTTTGACAAGATAAAGAGGAAGAAAATATGGGAAATCATGAAGAGAAAGGGATAAATGGGAAAATCAGGAAAAGAATAGAAGAAATATATAAAAAAACAGGGAGTAAGGTAAAAGTTGGAGAAGAAATAATTGGGGAGTTACAAAGACGTAAGGCAGAGTGCCCTTTGAGCACCACGCTATTTAATCTTGCCGTTACCGACCTGGAAGTCAAGATCAAACAGGTGCATCAAGGAGGGATAGTGTTAGGAAGGAAGAAAATATGGACATTAAGATATACAGATGATATAGTGATGATGGCAAAGAGTGAAAGTAGAATGAAAGCAATGTTTAAAAAATTAAAAAGGTACCTGGAAGAAAGGGGATTAGAGCTAAATGTAGGAAAATCAAAGATGATGAAATGCAGGAGAGGAGGAGGAAGGAGAAAGGACGAAGAATTCGAATGGTAAGGTGAGAAGATAGAGATGGTTCAACTATTACTTGGGATATATAATAAGCAGAAATAGCGGAAATAAAAAGCAGATAAAGAAGGTAGAAGGGAAAATAAATATGGGACTCGGAAGACTATGGGGGCTAGAAGAAAAACTATTTAGAGAAAATTGGGAGCTAAGGATGAACTTGTTCGACGCACTGGCGAAAAGCGTGATTATGTATGGAGCAGAAATCTGGGGATGGAAGATATAAGAAGAAATAGAAAGATTACAACTAAAATACATAAAGTGGGTATTAGGATTAGATAGAAATACACCAAGTTACTTAATACCATGGGAAACGGGAAGACAAGAAATGAAAGAAACAGCATTGTAAAGAGCAATGAGGTATGAAAAGAAAATAAGAGAAGAAAGAGATGGCTCAATAAAAAAAGAAGCATTGAGAGAATTAAAGAAAAGGGAAAGAAATGAAAAAGATAAAAAGGGTAAGAGGAAGGAGAGAGAGGAAAGGCTAGAAAAAAGTAAAATATATATAGAGAGAGAGGAGGGAGACGAAATGAGAGAAGAGTTTTGTGAAGAAATAAGAGAAGAGCTAAAGAAAAAAGAAGAAAAAGAACTAGAATAAAAGCTAGAAAAGTCAAGATATATAAACGAGTGGAAAGAACTGAAAGAAGAAATGAAAAAATATAGATTAAAGGAAATTCAAGGAGAGGGAAGAATAAAAGGCCTACAAATAAGGGAAAGGTTTAGGTTAAGTAATGAAACAAGAGGAAGCAGGTATTGGGAAAAAGAAGAAAATAAGAGTTGTAGAATGTGTATGAAAGAGGAAGAAAATTGGAAGCACATAGTAGAAAAATGTGAAAAAAGTAAAAAGGATGGGGAAAAAAAGGAAAAAATAATAATAGGATGCAAACAAAAGATACCGTAGACGATGGAGCTTAAATGAAAAAGACGAAGAAACGAAGAGGAGAAAGAAAAAGAAAAACAAGAAGACGAAATTTCAAGACCCTAAACACAGAAGGAAACAGAAGACAGAGACGCAAGACTCGTAGACACATCTACATACGCAAACATACACACAAAACACACACTCGCGCAAAAATACACATACACATACGAGGGTCGTTTGAAAAGTCCGTGCAAAAATAAAAACTGCTTGATTTTTTTTGATAAACCTTTTTTTATTTTTCAGCATAGTCTCCTTTTAGGCTTATACACTTCATCCAATGCTGCTCTAGTTTGTTAATCCCTTCCAAATAATAGGATTTGTCCAAGTCTGTAAAATAGGCATTCGTTTCTGCAATCACCTCCTCGTTTGAATAAAATCTTTTCCCCGCCAGCCATTTTTTCATATTAGGGAACAAATAGTAGTCCGATGGAGCCAAGTCTGGAGAATAGGAGGGATGTGAAACGAGTTGGAACTCTATCTCCATCAGTTTTGCGGCCACAACTGCTGAAGCGTGAGCTGGCGCATTGTCGTTGTGGAAGAGGACTTTTTTGTGGGCCAATCGTGGACGTTTCTCTAGCAACTCGGTTTTCAAACGATCCAATAACGATGAATAATTTTCGCCTGTAATGATTTTACCTTTTTCCAGATAGTTGATGAAGATTATTCCTTGCGAATCCCAAAAGACAGTCGCCATAACCTTCCCGGCTGAAGGAATTGTCTTCGCCTTTTTCGGAGCAGATTCCCTCTTGCTAACCCATTGTTTAGACTATTCTTTGGTTTCAGGAGTGTAGTGATGTATCCATGTTTCATCTACAGTGATGAAACAATGTTTAAAGTCTTGCGGATTTTGTTGGAACAGCTGCAAACTATTCTTGCAACACTTTACACGATCTCGTTTTTGGTCAATCGTGAGCAATCGCGGCACCCATCTAGCGGATAGCTTTTTCATGTCCAAATGTTGGTACAACATATTATGTACCCGTTCGCTCGAGATGCTTACAGTACTAGCAATCTCACGCACCTTCACTCTTCTGTCAGCCATCACCATATCATGGATTTTATCAATGATTTCTGAAGTGGTAACCTCAACAGGGCGTCCAGAACGTTCAACGTCTTTTGTGCTCATATGGCCACTCCGAAAATTTTGAAACCACTTATAAACCATTCTAATCGAAGGTGCACAATCACCATAATGTTTATCAAACTTCTGTTTAATCTCCTGAGGCGTTTTGCCTTTGAAAAAGTAATGTTTAATCAATACACGAAATTCTTTTTCGTCCATTTTTTTACAACCACTCGATTTCTTTGATTGAAACGAATGTAAAATGCAAAGTAATTGGCCGATCTGGCTGAAACTTGGTGTGTGCTCTTCCAAGATATGCGACTAACTAAAAATAACCTTGATACGCACTAGTAGCGCCATCTCTGACTTTGCACGGACTTTTCAAACGACCCTCGTACATACACACACACACGAAACACAAGTACTAGCAACTATACAAGCGAGAGGAAGCAGGTATTGGATGCAGGAGAAAAATGGAAAAGAAGAAGAATCGAAGAAGAGAAAGAAAAAGGAAAACAAGAAGACAAATTATAAGATACTAAAGAAAATAAGTGAGGTTGAGGAAAGGAAAGGCAGAGGGAGCAATAGGAAATGAGAAAAAGGTATCAAAGCCCTAATAAGGAGAAAGACAGATGAAATTATTAGCAAGAAAGAGAGCAAAAGCAAAGTAAAGGCAAAGGTGAAAAGGCAAATGAAAGTAACAAAGGAAGAAGTCGAAAAGAAAATATGCAAGAAAGAGAAAAACAAGATCAGAAAAGGCAGATCTCGGAGAGAGAGAGGAAGAGAAGATTATTCAACAGAAAAATGGGAAGAAAAGCTGAACAGACAGAAGCAGAAGACAGGGAAGTCAAAAGTTGCAGACACTCCTACATAAGTACACTTATACATAAAACACACACACACACACACAAAACAATAACATTATCAATTACACAACTTGGACACGAGACACAATTGTAATGTAAGAAATGAAAACCAAATTTAACATATAAGTTGTAAATAAATAAACTAACTATATATAATTTCAGACCAAAATTTCAGACGTGATATCCAATAAATGAAGATTGGAAATTTTTTTCATTGATAGATATTAAAATTAAGCAAACTTATGAAAACCTTTTTTTGATTAGGTGGTGTTTAAACAGTACAGAAATTAGCATATAGAATGAATTAGAAAATTGATTTATGTATTGTGGTTGTATCTCCCTATTGCAAAAAATGATGTCATTAATGACGTTATTTAATTACGTCATTAATGACGTTATTTATAACGTTATTAGACGTGTTAGGTTTTGGAACGTAAAATAACGTTATTTTTCAAAAATTTGGAGTGCTGTTGAAACCAAATAACGTTATTTCTCGTCGGCAATAACGTCATTTACAGAAAATAACGTTATTTCTCAAAGAAGTGATTTAGGTCTGGAAATGGAATAACGTTATTTCTCACAGATGATAACGTCATTTGCAGAAAATAACGTTATTTTTTCAAAAATTTGGAGTGCTGTTGAAACCAAATAACGTTATTTCTCGTCGGCAATAACGTCATTTACAGAAAATAACGTTATTTCTCAAAGAAGTGATTTAGGTCTGGAAATGGAATAACGTTATGTCTCACAGATGATAACGTCATTTGCAGAAAATAACGTTATTTTTTCAAAAATTTGGAGTGCTGTTGAAACCAAATAACGTTATTTCCCGTTGACAATAACGTTATTTACACAAATAACGTTATTTCTCAGAGATTGGGATTGCCTTTGATAATATCTTTTTCATAGAAAATATATTTTATTGATTAGTACAATGATTTTTATTTACAAAAATAGTTGTTTAAATACAAATGAAATTAGTTATATGTTTCTTAAGGATACGTTTAATAAGAGTACATATTTGGTACGGCACATAGATATCTTTCATTATTACAATTCATATAAACACTAATTTTATCTAAATTATTGGTATCTATAGCTCTTAATTCTTCGCTAATAGCTGTTATCCTTTTTATTTGAAATTGATTTAAATTATTATCAAACATATCCACAACATGTACAATTTTACATACAGTGACCTCCCGTCCGGTTAATCTATCAATAATAAAGAAAACAATTTGTACAAAATGATTGTCAATTGTCTTTGCAAAGGAATTGTTCGATCTTAATCTTATAGTATTGCAAGACAAATATACACAATCCATCTTTACTAGTTTTCGGTAAACTACAGCTGCATTGGATAAATTTAATTCTCTCCTCCACTCAGGTGTTAGACGAGAAAACTTCCCAAAATATTTTCCAATATTAGTAGTTAATACTTTTGTACACTCTCTTGTTTCTAAATATCTAACATAGGCTAAGACTTCTGAATCCGGATTGTTTTGCATCAAAAATTTTGTTAGAATTCTATCGCTTCTGTTGATGCCGATTATTCTGCAGATTTGATAATGAACTCCTTTCGCAGCTTGTACCAATTTCACAATATTTCCATTACCATTTTCGAATCCGTATCCTGAATGGTAATACAAAGAGCCCCAATTTATAACGCTTTGTGCCATATGGAGTAGCTGATGTACGTTGTAGGTCATCGCACTTCTTGAATAATAAAACTCTGTTAGAGCAACGAATATCGTTAGTAAGCGGTGAGCTTCACGAAGTTGATCTCGGGTTATATTATTTTGTAAAAAAATATAGTATGCTCTAACTAAATAAGACCAATGTATAGCGTAGCATCTCATACGGGGAATCATGAAAAGAACAATTGTACTATAGTATAAGACCCAATTCTGTATTTCTTTTGCCTTCCAGAATTTTCTGTCTCTTATAGAGCGAGAGTTACGCATGAGCTTACTAGGGACAGTTATTTCTTTTAAAACATTATCGATGAGGTGAATTTCTTCATTAGTAAGGGAATATGGCATATTTCTTGTGTCAAATCAATATTTCATAAATTGCTTTCCAACTCCTAAATCGATAAAATGCATCGGATCAGGAACGAATCCAAACACAATATTGAAGTAGTTCAAGCGAATGAGAACCGATTCATTAATAAAACCATGAACAGATTGTCCGGAAGCAACAGCTTGTCGCGCATCTCGCAAAGTATCTACTTCATTTCTCGGATTTGTTGGTTCGTCTAATAGTATATACTTAACGCTGCCACCTCTACCTACCGCAATATAATAACCTGGGTGTAAGCACCAGCTATAACCATAGTAGCCATTGTATTAAGTAATCCCTTGCATGGGAGCACGAGCCGCGGAATCAACACAAGAGCAAATAGCATATACATAAATCGTATGAAGTCTGCCTCTTATGTTACATGTAATCCCTTCATCCGAGAATGTATTCATTTGAGTAACAAATGGCTCCAAAAACACATTCATATTTGGCTTGGTCCTCCCAAACCATAAACCACATATTATTGGCTTTGAAGTTCTTACTTTGAAAGGTAACTCATTGATTATTATTTGAATTGGCCAAATAGAAAAAGCAGAGCTTTGAAATACTGGGGAACCATCGCTGTTGAAAGTTGCAGTTATAAACGTATTTTTTCGGTTGTCTGGTAAGGAATTTCTTAATCGTTTATACAACAAACCACTATGAAATTCATTTATATCGTCAGAATTAGCAGAACGCGCTTCAACTACAGATTCATAATAATCCCAATTGTCCTCTAGATTACAAGCTATTTCCTCTTCAGGATTTATTATACAGAAGAAATATCTATAAGTGGGATCGGTCAAAGAAAATTGTAAATTACAGTGATTACAGTGTGCATTATGATCTTGTTCCTGACCACGATAAAACTGTCTAACATAATTTTTACAATTTGGACATAAAGCATGATAATCAATATTAGTTTCGGAGTTGAAAATTTGATCAATTAAGTATCTCGAATTGGGCAAAACGGAGGTAGCAAAAAATACGTTTAACATTTTAAATAAATCAGCTATTGCGGATTGTGGTAACTTATAAACTAATGCAAATTTTAATACTCCTAAGTATATTTCTGCTTTAGTTACGTTTACTCTAGCATTGAGAATGTCATTTACATCGTCATCGTTTAACATATCCTGTAAACGATTTTCCTCAGCATTTCCATTCATAAAAGGATCTCCAAAATCAGGTTGATACTCAATGATATCTTCGTCACTCGCGTCATCTTGCTCATAAAGCAACTGCTCATATTGATCTCTTGGATAACCCTTTAAAATAATAAGAATAATGTAAGAAAATCCAAAAGATCTGTGCATGTATAGTATTAGTCATATGACTATTTCCAAGCTATTTCAACATCCATATTCTGAACACCCGACCGAGAAATCATGAGATGTTTTAACGTGATTTCTCACGTTATCTCTTAATTATTATGTATTTTTGCATAAATTATAAAATGCTTATTTTCAGAAGAAAACTTGAAATTATGTCAAAAACAGGCTTTACACACGACTTTTTAAAAGAATATTTTTTATAAATTACAAAGAATTGAAACCTTCTTTGGTCATGTTGGATAATTCAATAGTTAAAAGTCTTACTGTATTAAAAAAATATTGCTACCGTAGATGGCTAAATTTTAAAACCTTTAATTACAAAGCAAATTATTTTCATAGCATAATATCAAAACCATTTTTCACTATGAGCTACAAGTTTTTGTATTGTTTATGCTGCATAATTTCAAGTTTTCTTATGAAAATCAATCAAGAAATCAATAGTTTTTTTGACTGGGATAATTATATATTGTTAATAGTGTACGTAATTTTACAGAATTTTGATAGCAGATACCATTTTATCAAATAATTATTATGCCATTTTACTTATAAAGCAGCTTCAAAATGTAAAAACATTTCATAAATAATTCTAGTTCAAAAGAGTGATCGAATAAACAAAAAGCTTGTATGTGATATTTATTTGAATAGTATGCGGTTCAAGCAACAGCATTTTATAATAACATATTTATCTAATATTTCATTCTAATATACTTATTCTATTTTTTATTTTAGTCGTTTCATTTATTAGTTTGTATGTGTATGTAAGTTTACAAAATTCTGACATTAGATAATATTTTTTTCAATAATTATTCCATTTCACTTTTAAAGCAGGTTCAAAATGTAAAAGCAGTTGATAGATAATTCTACTTCAAACAGGCTTTTTCAAAATTTATACCAAAGAGTATTCGAATAAAAAGAAAGCCTATTAAGAATAAAAAGAATACCTATTTGAGTAGTACGGTTATTCAAGTAATAGCATTTTATCTGAGAAGTATATTTATGTAACAATTTTTTACTATACTTATTTTAGTTTTATCATTTATTTGTTATACGTGATTTTAAACTATTAATGTATTAATTGAAAGTAATAAATTAAAAATATGGTTTAATCAGCATGCTTACTTCGCCATGATCAGATGATCCGGAAGAAGAAGAGATTATTTGATCAGCAGGTGACATACTAGATTCCTAAAAAATATATTTAGAATTAAAAATAGAAACAAATAATATATATAGCATTACAAGCATCTATTGCTCACTGATTCATTTGTAGGTGATAAAACAGGCATTGACACAGGAGATCCTGATAATGACTGAGATGCTGTAGATCCATCACTGTCAGAAGTGTTATTCACTTCATGTAAAAGGTCTGCAACTTGCTGAAAAAAAATTAAATGTATTCGTATAATACATTGTTTAATTAATACTTCAATGCACTGTTGGAAGTGTTTATGTTTACAAGCTTGAATGTGAAATTTGTTCATTTGATACCCACAGCATAGTTGTCTCGCCACCTCTGATTTTCAATGCTTAAGTCTGATAAATCGTCTCTTTCCAGTCTTCTACGTCTATAATTGTATCTTGTTGTCCTAGGAGTGTCAATATAAAGATCAAATCTTCCTAGGTTGTAAGTATGCTTATTAGCCATTATTGCTGAAATTTATATACAGTGCCGGTCAGCCACTTTTACCCCCCCCCCCCCACGGGCAAAATCAGTCTAACTTCAAAGTTTTATATCTCTGGTAGAAATTAACGTACAGAGATGCGCGTGGGTGCGTTTGAAAGGTCTTTCGGAGAGCTTTCAAATGATATGACTCACGGTTGCCATCGATTGTTTTTTTTAATTTTGCAACAATTATGCAAAATTGAAAATTCTGAAATTTTTTTATTATTTTTGACAATTAGCCAATTTTGGAAAAAAAATCGTACGAAAATTTGAAGTACACCATTTTTTAGCTATTACCAAGCCCTATCTGAATCACTCATCAAAAATTTATTTTCGTCAAATATGACGCGCGCACGGGCATTTTTTCCTGGAAGTGACAGTTTTTTTCAACATTTTTTATCTCCGTCAAATTGTAACAATCGAAAAAAATTTATAGGAGAAAAAATGTTTGTTTTTTCACGTAGAATACTGCAATAATTTTTTTTTCGGTTTTTCGAAAAATTTTTTTTTTCGGTTTAAATTATTTTTCAAGGTCGAAAAAAAAAAGATTTTTTTTTTATGTAATTTACGATACTTGTTATGTAGTATTATTGAATGGGTGGAAAAAAATTTTTTTTTATGGTTTCTCATCTTTTTAGCGTACCGACTGTGAGAAAAAAAAATTGAAAAAAACCGAAAAAAAAAATTTTTCGAAAAACCGAAAAAAATTATTGCAGTATTCTACGTGAAAAAACAAACATTTTTTCTCCTATAAATTTTTTTCGATTGTTACAATTTGACGGAGATAAAAAATGTTGAAAAAAACTGTCACTTCCAGGAAAAAATGCCCGTGCGCGCGTCATATTTGACGAAAATAAATTTTTGATGAGTGATTCAGATAGGGCTTGGTAATAGCTAAAAAATGGTGTACTTCAAATTTTCGTACGATTTTTTTTCCAAAATTGGCTAATTGTCAAAAATAATAAAAAAATTTCAGAATTTTCAATTTTGCATAATTGTTGCAAAATTAAAAAAAACAATCGATGGCAACCGTGAGTCATATCATTTGAAAGCTCTCCGAAAGACCTTTCAAACGCACCCACGCGCGTCTCTGTACGTTAATTTCTACCAGAGATATAAAACATTGAAGTTAGACTGATTTTGCCCGTGGGGGGGGGTAAAAGTGGCTGACCGGCACTGTATATATATCGGACGATCCATGTTAACCAGATCACTGCTGTGTCCAAAATTTGATGTGACCAAAAAAATCGTGCAACGACTCATTTTAAAGCTTAGGATATCTACTTTCTGATGCTGTGTGCGCCTTTGCAAAATCCAACATGGCGGCTCCAATATGGCGGCTACAAGAGACAAACTCGTAAACAAAAAATTTTATTTTTTAAATTTTTAGTAATAAATGTTAAAAAAATTAATATTTCATATTTTTTTATGAAAATCTGGCTCATTTTCTACAAAAAAGTAACAGAGACCATTTTCGCTAAAATGAAAAATAAAAAAGTTATAATTTTTTGAAAATTTTCAAAAATAAAAAACTTTGCGATTTTTTTACTCAGAAGGAAATGACTTTCGAAAAAAAATTTAAGGAACAAAATTGCTTGAAATTCATCAAAACACAAGTGTGAATTTTTTCGAATTTCTTTGAGCGATTTTATGAATTTTTGTAAAAGATCTTGGGAAGTTTTTTAATTTTTCAAACAATCCGATAAATCCCAAAAGCAAAAAATCGCTCAAAGGAATTCGAAAAAATTCACACTTGTGTTTTGATGAATTTCAAGCAATTTTGTTCCTTAAATTTTTTTTCCAAAGTCATTTCCTTCTGAGTAAAAAAATCACAGTTTTTTATTTTTGAAAATTTTCAAAAAATTATAACTTTTTTATTTTTCTTTTTAGCGAAAATGGTCTCTGTTACTTTTTTGTAGGAAATGAGCCAGATTTTCATAAAAAAATATGAAATATTAATTTTTTTAACATTTATTACTAAAAATTTAAAAAATAAAATTTTTTGTTTACGAGTTTGTCTCTTGTAGCCGCTATATTGGAGCCGCCATGTTGGATTTTGCAAAGGCCACACAGCATCAGAAAGTAGATATCCTAAGCTTTAAAATGAGTCGTTGCACGATTTTTCTGGTCACATCACATTTTGGACACAGCAGTGATCCGGTTAACATGGATCGTCCCATATATATATATTTTTTTTTTTAAATTCATTTTTATAGTTATATTTATAAATAATATATTTATGTTTACCTGCAATTCAAAATTTATACCTTGCTTTTGTCAGTTATTGACAATTTACGAGCCGTTATACTTGCCGGCCTTGCCACTGAATAATAAAATAATAATAAAGACTTGAACAGAGAAGATGAAAAAAGTACCACGAGCATGGAGATACACTAGATACAGTCTCCATGGCCACGAGTCATAAGTATACTGCTGGTTCAGTGTTTTTGTCGTTTCGCATTCCGCTTTTCTACTTATGTCTATTGCAATGCCTTCTGCTCTTTTCATTTCATTAGTTGCAAAATTTAGTTACAAAAAATAGATTAGTTGCAAAAAATACCAGAAATTACAATAATAGTTAGGTTGGAACATGTAACTTGAACGCGGCAGCTTAAATACGTTCTTTGTTCTTTTACCGGCTTCTTTTGTCTAACGTACACATTTTCTTTGCAGCAAATAATAAAAAAAATACAAGTAATTGTAGTCTCAAGAAACAAGGTGTTGATAGTAAAGTATTTATATTTGCTGTACTTATATAGAATGCATGCATTTCTTTTTATCTAATTTTGTAATAGTAGATTGTTTTAAATTCACTTTCTCAAACAATTATTTTTCAAATGATTTACGACTGAGAAAGTAACATTATCCTGCTAATAAACGTTTTATATTATTTCTTATTTTTATCTTTGGGCCACACTGAAGGACATTTAAACAATTATTTAAAAATCTAAAAAAACATAACAAACTATCTATTGATTAAAAATTTACAAGGGATAAAATATAAAACAATATCTACTTGTATTTGTAATATATGCAAGTTATTAAAATTGTGCACACAGTATAGATATAATTGATGCTAGCATATTATTTGCTTAAAATATTTCAATCATGAATTACAGTTAACAACAGAGATTTGGCATCATATGTTCAATTATCAAAGCTATGATAGTGCACGATAAGACTTTTACTAGCAAAAAGAAATTAAATTACACAATGTACTTGTAAATTAAATAATTTAATTTCTTTTTGCCAGTAAAAGTGTTATCGTGCACTGTCAGCATTGATAATTGGACATATGATGCCAAATCTCTGTTGTTAACTGTTAAAATTCATGTTTATGTATCCAATATAACATGTTAATGTATCAAATATTATATTATATATATTTTTTAAATTTGTTTTTTAAGACACAATGGAAGGTGATAGTGGCATGTCAGATGTTGGCGAGACAACAGCTCATGCTGCTGTCTCTCGCAATTTTACGTCCAGATATGTATTGAGGTTGAGGTAACCCCTAGAGGTCAACTGGAGGTCAAAGTATGAATTCTTAAAAATCTCGCGAATTCAGTGGTTAAACAAAACAAACAAAAGGATAACCCCAGGTAACTTTCAACGGTACTCTTTAATTTGTCCTTGGACCTCATTTTCAAGGTTATTTTGAGGTCAACCTCATTTTTTTTAATGGATACCATTATTTTTTATGGCGGAATCGAAAAAAGTGAAGACTCTCACGTATGGATGAGTTGAGATTTGAGGTTAATGTGACCTCTAGGGGTCAGATGAAGGTCAAACTGTGGCTTTGTAATAGTACCGGGATTTTAGTGGTACAAGGAAGCAAATAAAGGTCATGGAAACCCCCATTTTCAACAGCGGCAATCGAAGGAGCGGAAAATTTCACATCCAAATATCTACTTAGATCATAAGTCAAGGGCGAACTTAAAGTTTAAGGTCAGTCGAAGGTCATCCAAACTTAAAGACGCACTAAAATTTTTTAAAGTTTTTTTCATAATGGAGAAGGGTATTTATTTAGTAATTGCCTATCGGAGATCCGTAACCTTGAATTTAACCTTCAACCTCATTATCAAGGTTTTTTCAAGATCAATTTTTTTTACTTTTAGCGTTACCCAGGAACAACGACGTGGACGTAGTAAAATCTGTCCCCTTGGGGTGCTTTATTTTCGTGAGTTCCCCTCGCCTCTCACGATCGGGGTGCTTGATTTTCGTGAGTTCCCCTCGCCTCTCACGATCGGGGTGCTTGATTTTCGTGAGTTCCCCTCGCCTCTCACGATCGAGGTGCTTGATTTTCCTGAGTTCCCCTGGCCTCTCACGTATGATTTATCTTACATCAGCACATCTTATTTTAAGTGCTCGAATTGTTCACCGTTCACTTCTGGACTTTAAGTTAATCGGTGGTAAAAAGCATCAATAGCATTTTGGATCATTTCAGTGGGAATGAGAACTGATTCGTCTATGATCCTTTGACGTAATTCGTCCAAGTTTTGGGGTTTAGTTTTGTATACCCGATCCTTCAATCAAGCACCCCGATCGTGAGAGGCGAGGGGAACTCACGAAAATAAAGCACCCTAAAGGGACAGATTTTACTACGTCCACGTCGTTGTTCCTAGGTAACGCTAAAAGTAAAAAAAATTGATCTTGAAAAAACCTTGATAATGAGGTTGAAGGTTAAATTCAAGGTCACGGATCTCCGATGGGCAATTACTAAATAAATACCCTTCTCCATTATGAAAAAAACTTTAAAAAATTTTAGGGCGTCTTTAAGTTTAGATGACCTTCGACTGACCTTAAACTTAAGTTCGCCCTTGACTTATGATCTAAGTAGATATTTGGATGTGAAATTTTCCGCTCTTTCGATTGCCGCTGTCGAAAATGGGGGTTTCCATGACCTTTATTTGCTTCCTTGTACCACTAAAATCCCGGTACTATTACAAAGCCACAGTTTGACTTTCATCTGACCCCTAGAGGTTACATTAACCTCAAACCTCAACTCATCCATACGTGAGAGTCTTCACTTTTTTCGATTCCGCCATAAAAAATAATGGTATCCATTAAAAAAAATGAGGTTGACCTCAAAATAACCTTGAAAATGAGGTCCAAGGACAAATTAAAGAGTACCGTTGAAAGTTACCTGGGGTTATCCTTTTGTTTGTTTTGTTTAACCACTGAATTCGCGAGATTTTTAAGAATTCATACTTTGACCTCCAGTTGACCTCTAGGAGTTACCTCAACCTCATACCTCAATACATATCTGGACGTAAAATTTTCCGCTCTTTCCGATTCCGCCATAAAAAATAGGGGTTTCCATTTAAAAAAATGAGGTCGACCTCAAAATAACCTTGAAAATGAGGTTCAAGGTCAAATCCAAGGTTACCATCGGATTCCTCGTAAAAAGTTACTTCAAGAACAATCTTCACCCGGTTAAAAAAATAACCGGCTTAGAAAATTTCTCAGGTGTATCGTTACTTTTTGGACACCCTGTATAATTAATTTTCAAAAATACTCAACTTTGGATGAATATATATATATATATATATATATATATATTCATCCAAAGTTGAGAATAAAGACTGTGCGCATGCGCATCATTCGAAAAATGTTTCCAGCAAGGTTATTTAATAAGTTGCACACTCAGCATGCAATATTTCAGTGAAAAATTCCATGAAATATTCAAAAGAACCTTGTGAAAATATTGCAGCAAGGTTTCGGAAAGTTATTTAAAAAATTTCAGTAAAATATTTCGAGAAATATTTGAAGAGACCTTTCACGGAAATGTTAATTGTTAAGTTACGAAATATCTCGGTGAAACCTTATAGAAAACTTGCAGAAACATTGTAAGAAATATTTCAGGAAAGATTTCAAGGAAGTTTCAGAGGATATTTCAAAAACCTTGCAGAAACATTGCGAGAAATATTTCAGGAAAGATTTCAAAGTTTTTGAAACATTCCCGGAAATTTCCTTGAAATCTTTCCTGAAATATTTCTTGCGATGTTTCTGCAGGATTGCTGAAAAAATTTTCCGAAAAGTTTTGTTTATCATTTCTTTGATAAAAATTATATTTCGTTCAAATATTACTACAAATATTTTGAAATATTCCAGAAATAAATTTCCAGACATGAATCGTTAATATATTGCGAAATAAAATGTGAAAATTTTTGGAACGATTTCAGAAACATTTCCAGGAAGTATTTGAGCCAATATTACCGGAATATTTTTGCAATAATTCTACAAATATTTCCAGCAACTTCCCTCTATCTTTCCTCAAAATATTTCTTGCAATGTTTCCGCAAGTTTTTTGAAATATGCCCAGCAACTTCGTTGAAATCTTTCCTGAAATATTTCTTGCAATGTTTCTGCAAGTTTCTTGCAATGTTTCACCGAGATTCTTCGAAACTTAACAAATAACATTTCAGTGAAAGGTTTCTGCAAGGTTTCAGAAATATTCCCCGAAACTTCCTTGAAATCTTTCCTGAAATATTTCTTGCAATATTCCTGCAAGTTTCCTGCAAGGTTTCACCGAAAGATTTCGAATCGTAGCAAATAATATTTCAGTGATAGATTTCTGCAAGGTTTCAGAAATATCCCCTGAAACTTCCTTGAAATCTTTCCTGAAATATTTCTTGCAATGTTCCTGCAAGTTTCCTGCAAGGTTTCACCGAAAGATTTCGAATCGTAGCAAATAATATTTCAGTGAAAGATTTCTGCAAGGTTTCAGAAATATCCCCTGAAACTTCCTTGAAATCTTTCCTGAAATCTTTCCTGAAATATTTCCTGAAATATTTCCTGCAATGTTTCTGCAAGTTTCCTGCAAGGTATCACCGAGATATTTCGAAACGTAACAAATAACATTTCCGTGAAAGGTTTCTGCAAGGTTTCTGGAATATTTGTCGAAATATTTCACTGAAATATTTCATATAACTTTCTGAAAGCTTCCTGCAATATTTTCACAAGGTTTCTTTGAAATATTTCATGGAATTTTTCACTGAAATATTGCATGCTGTGTGGGATAAAAATGCTGCAAAGTAATTTAAAATTTAATGAAGCTACCATAACTAAAGAATTTGAGAAAGACAAACGTATAATGGAATTAGAAGAGCAATTAAAAGCACTTCAAAAAAAAATGCAAGGACAGTCAAATAATTCTTCGAATTATAGCCCTAGTACTTCAGCTTCCCCTAGCATGAATAATATTTATACCCCACAATCTGCAAGTTACTCAAGGACAAATCCTCTATTACCATGCAATATTATCCTTAAAGGTAAGTAATTCAAAAATATATAATAGTGTTTATATCGTTGAAGCAGCTTTAAGTATACTGGAATATTCGTTTTTTAGATGTACTGGATACTTCCTATAGTTCAAACGTGAATTTTCGTTTATCTCCAGCAAATATAGTATCAACCAGCAAAGCATTGGAAAGCAGACCATCCACAAGTGGAATACAAAAACAGTCATTGAAGGAAAAAGATATTGGAAAAGATGCAGTACCTAAAAATAAATTAAAAATTAGTTCACAAAAGAGAGCAGTTGCTGAGAAAAGAAGAAATATCAGGAAGGAGTCAGATAAGAAACCAAAGAATAAAAAGTACAAAAAAAACTAAAAGTATCCTATACGATTCAGACGACTATATTCAGTCAGATTGCGAAATAAAGAGGCGGAGACTCACCACCTGGGAAGAGGAAGACAAACCAGCGGTAAGTATTTATCCGATAAATTATAAATAAATAAAATATTGACTTTTCAGTCATAAATTTCCAGGAAAATAACGTTATTTTCTGTACATGACGTTATTTCCTATAAGAAATAACGTTATTTCATTTCCAGAGCTAAACCAATTCTTTAAGAAATAACGTTATTTTATGTAAACGATCTTATATGTATAATAATTTCCAGAGAACTATGTTCCATCTACATTTTGGAGTTTCGGTGCCCTATAAAGCTTGGAAAAAAGCCAAGCGGGTAAAGTCAGTTTATAAATTCTTGAGGGAACTAATTCCCCATATATGAGAAACTGATGAATTTCTGTGCTTGGTTATACAAATTAACAGAACAAAGGATGCTTCAGACAGGTCTCCTGTTGATCCCAAAAAATTTGAGGCATTAAAACGTACTGTATATTATCTAAATGATCTCTTTAAAAAATACCTTATACTGGATTTTTATTTCATTTGTAGGTGGATATGTCCAATACTTAATAGAAAACAAAATAATTCATAATGAGATGTCTTCTCAGAAAAAACGCGCTATTATACAGCAATTTGGAAGGAAACTTGGTACTATAATTGCTCAAGAAAGGCAAACTTATTCTACTTGCTCTGACGAGCTTCGCGAAGAAAAATATAATAAAAATGTAAATGAATCTGATGATAATGAGGATGAGGATGAGGATGAGAATCATGATGAAGATTAGAATGAGGACGACGAAGAGAATAACGATAATGATGATTCTGAGATTAATGAAGATGGCCTGGAATATGATTGATCCGAAGTACAATCAACTTGTCATCTTTAATTAGCTTTTTTTCTTAATGTTCAAAAAGTTTCATAACGTCTTATTTATTTTAGAATATAAAAAAATCTTGTATTATGTACGTATAATGTAAATATTACATATTTTTCACACATATATATAATGCTATTTAACTTTTTTCTGTAAGTTTAAGGGCTATGTGATATTATATGTAAAACAAATATGAACGTCTATGATAATATATTTGAATATGATTACAATACAATAACAACAAAATTACATTATTTCATTTTAATAAATTTCCGTGGAACTAACGTGATTTCCGGTAAATGACGTTATTGCCGACGAGAAGATAACGTTATTTGGTTTCAACAGCACTCCAAATTTTTGAAAAAATAACATTATTTTCTGCAAATGACGTTATCATCTGTGAGAAATAACGTTATTCCATTTCCAGAGCTAAACTAATTCTTTGAGAAATAACGTTATTTTCTGTAAATGACGTTATTGCCGACGAGAAATAACGTTATTTAGTTTCAGCAGTAGTCCAAAATTTTTGAAAAATAATGTTATTTTACGTTGCAAAACCTAACACGTCCAATAACGTTATAAATAACGTCATTAATGACGTAATTAAATAACGTCATTAATGACGTCATTTTTTGCAATAGGGCTAAGTTCTAAAAATTTTTCTCGATTGTTAGGATGATATTTAATGTAATAACAATCAAAACAAAGCGGTTTTCTACGCCATGAACATTTAACTAAAATTACATCATGCATTTACATTTACCTTTACCTTGTTCAAATGGGAAACAAACTTGTCTAACATTCATAAAAACGTCACGATCATCCAACATTCTTGAAGCGTACCAGGCATATGTTATCATTTCTTTAAATATTGGAGCTGATAATTAATTGTTACAAGCGATTGTATTTTTACAACATCATATCTTAACGTTAATTGATCCTCTCTTTGTTTAAGGTATGTTGAATTGTAAATTTATTTAATTAAAATTTTTGCTTGTCTATGAAAATAAACATCCAAAGGTTGAGCATAAGCTGTGCAGCCAGGAGGAATAACTTTAACTGTACAACTTTGATTACCGTGCTCGTCAACAAATTTTTCATATAAATTTTTATTTTTTTGTCCACCCCAGCTATACAAAAGAAGTAAAAAGGGATTGTACTCTACATGTGGCATAATATTAAGAGTATATGAATGAAACAAGGTCGAAGACAATTTCCCAGATTTCGAGCAAGTTATAAAAATGTTTGGAAATTCTTTCGACATTGCCTCTATATCTATCACAATTTTTGGACCAAACACACCATTGATCTCTTGCAAACATATGAAAACTTTTGATAGAAGTTTATCTGCAGCACTAATTGTATATTGAACTGTATAGCTATGGGTCACTCTATTGTAATCACCAAGATATGTTTCTATAGTTTTCGTACCAGCGATTTCCAACGTCCTATTTACATTTGGTCTGTATTCGTAACCCATTTGATCTGTGTTGAAAACATAGCTCTTATCCATACTTTTTATTGTATTGTAAGACTCATTTTGAAATTTTTCAGCTATTGAAAATATTTCTGTAATTGACATCTTTTCTGTGGGTTTTACATATCTCGTGACTTTCCTTTGCTTTATTCGGTAATGTTTTTTAAATCTGTTTACCCACGATAAAGAAGCACTGAATTGGCAGTCTTTTTGATTAAATTGCATAGCACCTTGCAATGCCCATTCTTGTAAGTTTCGAGTACTCACAGGAAGTTTTCTTTCTCTGGCATCTAAAAATCTATCATATGTCTATTTGTTTATGAATTCTTGCTTATCAAATTGAGTACCTCCTTTTTGAATATCTTTTTCCCATCTCTTTATTACGTCCAATCTAGTCAAAAATTGAGACCCTCTTTGTTGCAGAGTGGTAAGTGACCAACCAGGATGTTCTTTAGCTAAATTTACACATTTAGTTTTAATTTTCAATGGGACAGCTGAATAATCTTTTTTTATTTTTTTGGTTTCAGGTTGATAATCACTCCCTTGACTGTCAAGAAAGTTATCTAGAAATGTACAAAAGCTAATATATAAGTTTATCCAATAATTGTTTAGTGTATGAGTAATTATTTGGTGGGTTTTACAAATGATATCATTTGTTATAAAGACTTGATTTTTGTAATGCAAACCCACCTACTTTTTGACTTTCTAAATTTTCCAATATATAAAATTCTTCTGGTAAACATTGATTGGTTTTGATAAAATTTACATATTCAGCATCTGTATATAGTTCGTCAATTTCATCTAATATCAATTCCTCTTTTAAAGTCAATGTTTCAAAATAGGCTCATAGAACTACTGCCATATCATTACCAATTTTGTAAGCTTGCTCTAATGGGTCTTGTAAGAACTCTTTATCAAATTCATATTTTAAATTTTCCAGACACACTTGTAAACACTGATTGAAAAGTTTTATGTTTGATTCAATATTTTTGTATTGATTAGTAATTTTCGCGAACAATTATAGTTAATTATAATCGTTTCATGGAATCCTGATGGAATACTAAAATAGAAACAAATAAAAATTAAATAAATCTATCAACTTTTTAATATTAGATATATAAGAACAATTTATAATACATACTGTAATTTGTTTGAGTCAAAAATCTTTGAAAAATCTTTCACACAGCGCAAAATAATCTTCGAGTATCACTTTTCCGTTACATATTGAATTTATTATTCGATGAGAGGAGAGAGTCGTAAAACCGCGACTGCATCCTGTATGCTACTTTTCCCAACGGATTTTTCCTCCTTTTAAGATGCTCGAAAATTTACCATTGAGATGACATAAAATTTAAAATTATCCAAACGTAATTATTTAACTTTTGCAATACATCCCGGATAATTATGACTTCTCAAACCTCTCATCGAGTTCTCACTCCGAAGTACTGATTAGCTAGAAAATAAGAAAAACAGAGAAAATAGAAAAAAAGGAATTATATATGCGCACTATGTTATTACACGATTTTTTATCGTAAGAAATTAGGAAATAATCGCCTTGTTAAATTACATAATTTTTTTTGTATTAATTCCCCGATTAAAACTTAAAATAAATAAAACTGCATGATTAGAGAATAATTTAATAAACCACCCATAAATCTATACAATACAGCGTGCGAAATAATAAGATTATACTTTATTAGTTATTTTCAATACAAATTATATACTTATATTTACTTGTAATACTTATTTTCAATCAACTGTAATTGCGAAAAACCCTACGATATTATCCCTAGTACTATGTAAGTAACTTGTAAGTTGTCGAGTTTATACAAAAAAAATAAATTTTAAGTTATTGTAAACCCGCTTATTGGATGAATTTTGGTTGAGAACGGTACTCGAGGAGCCATCTCGCGAATCAAGGCCTTTACCTTTGCGTCCGCTCCTCCGGTTTTCTCCACGCCACCGCTCCAATTAGGGCCCGAAAACCCAGCAAGGAAAATGAGGACAGACAAACGAGCCAATGAACGCATCATCGCTCGCTCCACTCCTCCCGAAACCAAGACGCCGAGAGAGGGACTTACCACCCAGCCACCACCAGTGTATAAAAAGAGATGTACGTGCCTCGAGAGGCAGAGAGTGGAGAAACAAAATCAAGTGAAAAAGAAAAAAATCAAGCAGTTGAGGAAATACCAGGCAGTGTCAAGGAAAAGTCAAGGGAGTTGAAGAAAAATCACGCAATACTATAAGTAAGGAGCAGGAAGTCAAACAGCTAAGCGGAACGAGAAAACAAGGAAAATCAACCAATTTAAAATAAGGATGCGCAGGCCGAAAAAGGCGTATTAGTCAATAAAAAACAGTAAGCAAACGAAACAATTTTTATTTCCTGTTTTTTTTAATCTTTCTTTCTTCTAGTTAAGAAATAGTTCGTGCCTCCCTTTCTCTTTTTTTTATTATCTGGAGACTACTTTTGATAGGCTCCAAGTATTAATTTTGTTAGGAAAACCCAGGTACTACTATTGATAGGACCAGTGGTGCTTCTCGCCCAAGGATTACGACTTTCGATCGGAATCTAAAGGCAGAAGTATAGGCTCTGTGGCACTATCCCCCTCGGTTAAGCATATTTCTTGACAAGTGATCCACGCTAGTTTAGGCGAGAAATCGCAGTTCTGTCGACATCGAAACCCTAAGACTGCGCTAAGCCTCAGGCGCACCTGAGGTGTGTCGGTGCCACGACATCACAGTAATATTAAGAAATTTTATGTTATGGTTATTAATAATTATTAATAATAACTATAGTTTGTGACGAGAGCAGGCCGTGTGCCGGTCTCTCCTCTGCGTTCTCCCTCCTCCACTCGGCAAGGCGTGTTGGCCAACGTTAGGCGCATTAAAGTATGCGCCTAACACTTGGTCTTTTTGTTTCAGCGCCAAGGACGGGCCAGCGCAGTTGAGCGCAAGAAAAAGTTGAAGAGCGCGGAGAGAGAGTGAGAAAGAGAGAGAGAGAGAGAGAGAGTATTAGGCCCATGAAGGGATTGGCAGGCGCGCAACGCGTGACCGATAAGCGGCGCGTCGCGTGCCGCCTAACTAATAGGTCAAGGTAGGGAGAGGAGCGAGCGCCGCTGAGCGGCTGCAAGACGAGCGCAAGAATTAGTGCGTGAGGGAGTCGAAGCCTAGTCCTACTAGAGTGCAGAAGTCCAAGCCCAGCCCTGCTAGAGTACAGAGAGTGCAGTTTGGGATAGCTGGAAGATCAACCCTACCGGCAACAGCTTTCTCCGCGACTGCAGCCAACCCACCTGCTAGGAGAGTCAACGTCGCCTGCGGATACCTGGTCAGCGATAGTAGCCAGCAGCTACCAGCGATCTGACCAGCGACGACACCCGGTACTTCCTGCGGCAGCGCATAGCTCAGGATCCTCGACGTTGCGAGGAGCAGGAGAAAAAAAGGTCAAGCCTTCCTTTTCTTCTTTCTCTCTACACTCTCTCTCTCTCTGTTGATGCGACGACCGGTGCGCGTTAAAAGAGATAGCCTGGCACTCACGTGCCGGCTATCTGAAGGTTCGCGCTAAGTTTAATTTATAGTGATGTAAGTTGCGACCGGTGAATTGTCCAGGCCCCTACGTGCCGGGCAATTTACCCGGTATTAGTTCGTGTAGTTTTTAAGTAAGTTTGTAATAGGTTAAGTACGCGATTAGGCATTAGGATGAAATGCGAAATGTTCATTTGTGATTATCTTAAGTAGTTTATTGTTCTATTGGTAGTTTGTTGGTCGGTAATTTAGATTATGTTATGCGCGCGTATGTTTAGTGTGAATAATTATTAATAATAATAGGTTGTAAGTGAGATTTGATTTCTGCCTTTCTATAATTCATTTATCAACCTCTCCTCGTTCTTCTCCCTCAATTGCCTTGAGCGAAAGTGCCTCACTTACCCCGCAAAGAATTGGTAACAAAGGATCGAGTTTTGTTACAAGCTTACCTTGAAATAAATGATATCTCTAAAAAAAAGCACTTTTAACAAAGTAAAAAGTTGCACGAATGCTTTTGTAAAATTCTATGTAAAATTCTATCTCTAAAAAAACACCATTATACAAAATTTTACAAAGTAAACTATTGCTTAGACAGTTACCTTATTACATTTTACTATACACTCTTATCAAATCTCTATTTAAATTATTTATGTATCTCACTATATATCTCAATTGAGTTTTACTTTTTTTTAAGAATTGTTTTTCAACATTTGAAAGTAATGAAATCTATTTTATAATGGCACGAAAGCTAATTTGTTTTATACACATGACTTAACTAAATATTCATTCAAGATTAATAGCACGATATCTTATTAATGTATCTCAGTATTTGTAAAATTCTATTATAAGTTATTATATAACTATAATAGAATTTGTACGATATGTTATTATATACATAACAGTTACTTAGCTTTTAATTTGCTGATCATGATGTGTTTTTACCTAATTGACAAACTATGTTTTTACCTAACTGACAAAAGATTGTTATTTTATTCATATTTATTATTAGACAGAAAAATTAATATTTATTTAATTAAAGTGTTATGTTTTGCAACGATTACCGAAAATCGTTAGACTCGCGCGAGGTTAACGAGCGGCTAAGCGAGAGGAGCCGCGTTCGGTTTGCGAGAGAGAGAGAGCGCGTAGGGGCAATGATCGGGAGGGGAGGCTCCGACCGGCAGTATGACTGTGTCACTCAGTCGGTCTACAGTGTCGCTAACCTTTTTCGCTTGCCTTTAACGCGTTTTCGTTTGGTGGTGCTCAAGCGAACGGCGTGATTTGTGTGCGTGGGTGCAGCAGCAGCAGCAATAATAGCAGTAGCAGCAGCTGTAACAGCAACAACAGTAGTAGCAGCGACAGCAGCAACAACATCAGCAGCAACAGTATACGAGGCGGCACAGCCAGCAGCGAAGCGGCGTTCAGCAACTTGTTGTTCGGATACGGTTGGCCACCCTCGCGGTAGGTGCACCTTTTCCCCCTTTTGTTATTATAATTTGCGTGCGATCCCGCGCAGCGAGCGCGAAGAATTTGTTTGTTGCGCGCGAGCGGTTAGTTCGCGGCATCTGTGGTTTTCTCTCTCTCTCTCTCATTTTCAGCGTGTATTGTCATTCACGCGAGCGTGCGTAAGATTCTCGGCAGATTCCCCGTGTCATTGATTTTATTGAATAAATCAATCCTTAGTTTAATTTAAACGAGTTTCAGTTATTGTGTCTTTCCTTTGTCCGGAGGTCGCGTCAGTGTTTATTTACAATAGATTCGAATTCGCCGGTTGCGTAGCACGAATCGTGCGAATACCGGTAGACGCGAATCGTCAACCTAGGTTCCAGCGGCGGCCGCACGAGCGCTACTAGCAAGGGGCGACAGCGCCGCCAAGCTGTGAGTTGGGGGAACCCAACTCGGAATAGTAAGGAGACTCTGCGCAGGCGCACTCCGAGACAAGGTAGGTTGCTGTGCTTCGAGCACAGAGATAACAAGGCGTCGTCTAGTCGTAATAAAGGCACTTTTAAGAGATTGTCGACTAAACGGCAGCCTGTTACAGTTTATAACAGACTATATATGTGCGGAAGAACTTTTAATTTATTCAATTTTATCTACATTACAAAACGTATGTTTATATTATAATACAATACTAATATTGAAAGAATTCATTTATTTATAATAATATATATATTTAACAGATGTACTGAAGTGGCAATAAATAAAATTGCGAAACGTTTATAATAAAATAAGTGTGTAGTTTAATTATAGGGATGACTCCTAAGATCAAGATTACTAATATAATTATCAAACATCAGGAGTGGAAAAAATTAAGAATAATTTATATTATATAACTATATTTTATATAATAACTTATAAATTAAATAATGAAGTAATTAATTAACTTAAATCAGTTTTTTAATCTATAACGGGGTTTTGACCCAGCGCGGGTCGCTCGTTATATAATTTACGAGGGAGTTAGAAACAGCTCAGAGTGGGCCTCGTAATAGGCTGCGCAAAGCCTAACCCAGCAGCAACAGGAACGGCGTGGTACAGCGTCTGTTGCCTTAGCCCGCAGAGAGCGTCGTATTGACTATGGGCGCTTTTGAGCGATCACGAAATTCAGGGGCGAGAGCGGGATGGAACGGGATTGATTACGATAGGTAAAGAAAGCACAGAGAAAGAGAGCAGATATACAAAAGCATTGAGGTTACTACAGAGAAAGGTACAGAGCTAGGACGCAGCGTAAGCGGGAGAGAGAGCGGCGAAAAGCTAGCGAGAGAGACACGTATTCGAGATGGTACTTATAATGATGTCTCGGCGTTAGCCCTGCAGACGGTATCCTTAGCCTCGCACGTGGCTCGCGAGGACGCGCAGTGGGCAGCTCGGGTGTAGTCGAGAGGCGGGCGACCTTAAAGGCTCGCACGCGTGGTCGCAGAAACTAGCCCACCAAAGGCGCTAGGGGCAAACTCGGCACCGAAGCCTCACACCGAGCGGACACTCGTGTACTCGCAGGAAACCGAAAAGTCGGTCACGAAAAGTCGGTCACGAAAAGTCGGTCACGAAAAGTCGGATAGCAAAAGATCACAAGCACGTGTATAGCCGCTCGTCACACGTCCACGTGCTTCGAAGTCGCCGGTACAAGAATGAGTTCTTATCGCGGGGCTTTCTCCTGTCCCACTCCCGTTCTCGCGCGCGTCGCGCCGGCTTCCCGAATTCTGTCTCTCTAGCTCGCCCTCTATTAGCGCTCTCTCTGACTTACCTTTGGCTGCCATACATGTGAAATAAATACTTGATAAGTATACATATACATATGAGGATAATTATAATAATGTATAGAGAGAGAGACATAACGACATAACGTCTAGCCACTCGTTATAAATCGTATAGTCTCAATTAAATATTTATTTATTAATAATTTTTGAAGTATATTATTTTTTTTCAATCTTATTTCAATACTAACAAATGTTTACAAAGTACATGTTGTGTTACCTTTGTAACGGGGTTAATACCGTTTACTTAATTTAAGCGCGCCATCGTATCGAAGAGCACGCGGGATTATCTGAACGTTCAAACACGAAAACTGGAGAGCAGGAGGGAACGGGTGTTAGTCAACCAACAATTTACTAACATGAAATAAATACGTCGGAAATATTGTTAATATCACAAGCAAGAACGTTTATTGCATCTTAAAACTACACTGTATTCGGCCCGCGTGTTTATGTTTACATGCCGCGCACACGACAATAACATGGAGTGTCGGATCGTTCGCCGCTCTTTGCTCGCCGAGTTATTACATGCACGCTTTTTGTCGAGTACGAGAGATTAGTTAGAGACAATTCTATCGCAATCGCGAAATTAAGCTGCCCAACTTACCTTATTAACTCTCGCACGGGTAACAAGTGAGATAAAGGAGGTTCGTACGGCACACGCTAGTCTTTCGGCAAATGTTTATATGCGATGATGCCTCTCGTTTACGGTTTCGCCCTCGATGGCGAAACTCTCCACTCACGCACACTTGCACGCACACTTTCCGGACGTAAGGCCATAGCCTTAATGACATATCACAGCTTCTCTCTTTCGTCTCTGCACTCCGGAAAACTCGGCGAAAACTCTGGTCCTTCTTAATAGCAGCTGGAGCTATCGATAACTAATCCTCGACTGGTTCGTTTTTATTCGCGCGCGTTCCGTCGCGTCTCGTACCGAATTCCCCCAATACATTTCGTCCCAACCGGCAGGTGCTGCCCTCGTCGGCAGCCGCATAGTTGGGCTGTTAGCGCTAATACGACGTTTACCGTCACACCTTCTTTTTAAAAATAACTATTTGTATCGAATTTGATTAGAAAATATTGTTTTTAAAGTTTTGAAAGTAGTGAAATCTATCCAAAGAAGGCACGGATGCTATAAAAAATTACTTTCAGATGCTTTACATAACTTATTGAATAATAAGTTCACTTTAGCATAGCTAATTATATTCACATAAATCATCTACTGTTCACAATCATTATAAAAAAGTATGGTCCATATTTATAACATTTTGGAAGAAGTGATAGAATGAAAATTAATGTTATAGTGTTATATGTAACTTATGCGTTAAATGCTAGTCACCAATAATTTATACAAATTTTAGATAACTTTCATTCTTGCCGGGCCTCTTCGCCAACGGTATTAATTTTCTAGAGAGTTTATATGAATCCTCAGAAGAACAACCTTATTATTTTTACCCGGCAAGAATGAAAGTTATCTCAAATTTGTATAAATTATTGGTGACTAGCATTTAACGCATAAGTTACATGTAACACTATAACATTCATTTTCATTCTATCACTTCTTACAAAACTTTATAAATATGGACCATACTTTTTTATAATGATTGTGAACAGTAGATTATTTATGTGAATATAATTAGCTATGCTAAAGTGAACTTACTATTCAATAAGTTATGTAAAGCATCTGAAAGTAATTTTTTATAGCATCCGTACCTTCTTTGGATAGATTTCACTACTTTCAAAACTTTAAAAATAATATTTTTTAATCAAATTCGATACAAATAGTTATTTTTGAAAGTAAGGTAACACAACATGTACTTTGTAAACATTTGTTAGTATTGAAATAAAATTGATAAAAAATAATATACTTCAAAGATTATTAATAAATAAATATATAATTGAGACTATACTATTAAAAAACTGATTTAAGTTAATTAATTACTTAATTTAATTTATAAGTTATTATTGCAACGGTAGTCGATTCAATTAATCGAACCGTTCGCGATTGTGATTTTCGCGCGTTAGTTCTAAGTATTGAGAGAGAGAGGGGGCGCGCGATCTTTTGAATTAGCAGTTACGTCTCAGCTGTTACGTGTGTAGTACCGCCAAAATAGTTTAGCACAGTGTTTCACCGATTTGTCAATAAATAGTTTACTTGGATTTGGGATACGTGTGCAAGGGTGAGCGAGGAAGCAGCGACCGTAGCAGCATCACGGAAGCAGCAGCATAAGCAACAGCTATTATACAGCAGATTTGCGATCGAGGCAGCACAGCTGATTCTGTTCTGAGGAGCACCTTTAATTTGCTTCAACAATTACGGCTGATCACCGTAATTGCACCGCAGGTTAGGTGCACCTCCCTTAATTATCGCGTGACAAAATACATTTGATATTTTGTCCAACGGTGTAAGCGTTAATTTTTTGTATTCGCGTCGAGCGTTAGATTGCGTCAATTTTCGTATCTTCTCTCTCTCTCTTTCTCACCGAAAGTTATTTAATTGTAAATCCTATTCGCGTGCGTCAGTCTTTCGGTCCGACAAAGACTGTAGAGATTTTTTATTAATAAAATCTATTAAACTTATTCGCCGATTTCGTCATATAATTTTTCCTAATAGTTTAAACAATTGAAAAAGGCTTAGGTTTTAATCCGATTATAGCTAGGGGATTAAGTGGATTAGGAGCAAAGTCGATTACACTTAAAACTCATCGAGTATCACAAGGCACGTGACTTAAGGTGAGTTCAACTCTGCTTGATCGAAGACAACTAAGTTAAGTCAGCTGACGTTAAGGCGAATACACGTATTAACATACGTGTTAACGGAGCGGCGGTTTGCTCTGCATCGTGGGAGTTTGCTCTTAAATAAATTTCTCATTTTACAGATTAACCCCCCCGTTACATTATATAAAATATAATTATATAATAACTTATAATAGAATTTTACAAATACTGAGATACATTAATAATTTATATAGAGAGTAACATGAAATCTATTTTAAAATAATATCAGACTCATTGATATGCTAGATATCGTGCTATTAATCTTGAATGAATATTTATTTAAGCCATGTGTATAAAACAAATTAGCTTTCGTGCCATTATAAAATAGATTTCATTACCTTCAAATGTTGAAAAACAATTCTTAAAAAAAGTAAAACTCAATTGAGATATATAGTGAGATACAAAAATAATTTAAATAGAGATTTGATAAGAGTGTATAGTAACATGTAATAAGGTAACCGTCTAAGCAATAGTTTACTTTGTAAAATTTTGAATAATGATATTTTTTTAGAGATAGAATTTTACATAGAATTTTACAAAAGCATTCATACAACTTTTTACTTTGTTAAAAGTGTATTTTTAGAGATATAATTGACGGAATAATAATAATTAATTATCACTCACAATAGGTATCAGAGAATTTCAAACATTTAAAATAATAACAGTTACGGTTCGTTTCAACTGTATTGGCGATTAAAAATTATTGAGAAGTTTTTTGGTTTTTGTCATATTTTAATTTGCAAAAAGAGTAGTGTAGAATTCAGTGCGGGTTTTGTTCGTGAAAGTGACAGATGGGGCTACAAAATACAATCCAAGTGTGCTTTTAGATATTTTGACTTGCTCAACACAAATCTTGAGAGGAGCTTGTCAACAAAATGGACAGGTAACTAGTTATCAACAATTTAATTGTTTAAGTAATCATAAAAGCTTATTTATACTTCAATATTTTGGAAACAGCAACAGATTTGAAAAATATTGAATAGAATGTGAGACATGGTGATTTTAATTCAATTGTTGCGTTGACCACTCAAGCCGTTCATCAAGCACATTTTCCGATGCTTGTTATATCAGCTTATCTGGCGTTCTATTCCATATCTTTCAAATCTAAAAAAACCGATTTTCAGAATAGAAATATACATAAATTGTAAATAATTGAAATGAAACAGAGTTTTATTTCTTAATTTATGTAACGTTAAGAAACCTTCATTTTTAATTAATTGGAATAATTTACATTGTGAAGCGTAAACAACGTATTTTAATGATAATTTTAACGGGTTTGAAAATTTTTTTCATCGCTAAAGCTTCCATACTTTTTTCCTATTCTTACTTAAGTTATATAGAGATGAACATTGAAAACACGTATTACAAGTTATAAACAAAATTTTGAGTTGTTGTGAGAGATTGGCGTTAAATCAATGTCTTCGATGTTCATCGATAACGGACAAGGGACGTCGAGCATTATTTTAAGGTCTAATAAAAGTTATTTCTTATAAAAAAAGAAATTTTTTTTCTAAAATATTTGCTCATCTTTCATCAAGTACTTTCTGTTTTGAGAAGAAAAAATCATAAAAAAAATTAAAAAAAAGCATTTTGTAGCTTTTTTCAAGTACTTTTGATATTGCTTCTATAAAATTTTTTTTCTTCAAATCCAGCGATTTTATAAGCATTTTCTTGCAAAACAACGTTAAATTTCGACTCTCCTTATCTTTGAACATTCAAATAATACAAAAATGTTTATTTGAAAGAAAACGCTTCATTTTGTACCGGAAAATTGCAGAAATTTTCTAAGAAATTAAAAAAAAGTTGCTTTGTCATTTGTTTCTTTAACTGACATATTGGTGTATCGCGAAAATGCACGTACGGCTAATCAGCACAGATAAGCAGCATCGAGCGGGTTAGCACTTGGACAGGTGACTGTTTCGACGATACGATACGACTTCATTTCTTGGTTAGTCTGTTTTTATATGTAATAAAATGATTAAAGTGATGAATTGAAGCAGTTTCTATTAAATAAACATTTTTATATCATTCGAATGTTCAAAGATACGGAGTGTTCAAATTTAATGTTATTTTCGAAGAAAATGCATATAAAATTGCTCAATTTGAATAAAAAAAATTTTGCAGCAGTAATTTTGAAAGTACTTTAAAAAAAGCTACAAAATGTATTTTTTTTTAATTTTTCTTTGATTTTTTTGCAAAACGGCAAGTATTTATAGACGAGCAAAAATTTTCTTGTCTTATGATGAGATTAAGAAAAAATTATTTAAAGTAATTGTAACATACATAGTTTGAAAGAATTTGGAAAGACCTTTCAAATGAACCTCTGGTGAGCTCTATAAGTTCATTTCTATATGAAATATAAAACTTAGAAATTTTAGTAATTATGTTTTTGGATGAGCAAAGATTTTTTACCAAGAGTGCATATTCATCCTTCCATCGTTCCTGAATTATCGAATGAATTCCTATTATATGACTATCGTTATTAGCTGATTTTTCAGATACAAGCAATTGAAGATCATCAATGGGCTTATTTGGATCATCTCAATACACATAATCTATATTAATATTGTTTCGTATATTTTTGTAACTAGGTAAAGATGTACTAATTTTCAACTTCTTCATTCCTACGTTAGATTCTTTAGTCATATTAAATAGTGGATCAATAATATTAATAAATTTGTGGTTATTATGTAGCTTGTATAGGCTCATGTGAATTTTTTTTTCTATATACATTAGACTTTTTCCAAATATTGATAATTTCTTAAATTAACTAGAATTATTCAACTTCTATTAAGCTGCTTAACATAAGTAACTTCAATAAACTATTTGTTTTTGGATACTTAAAATCATTAACACTCACACTATTCTTGTCAAAAATCACTGTAGACTTACTAAGCATGTAAGCAACCATTGTTTTTTTACACACTTTAAAGATCATATCCAACAATTTGGATAAGAAACGAGATGAGAACCGTATATTAGAAAACTTTCGCTAGGAAACCCTATATGAAAAAAAACTTGGGTCAATATGAGGTGTGTTCAAAAAATACCCGGAATTTTTAAATTTCGCGGGTCTGGAGAGTCCGATTGTCAAAATTTTTTTTTATTGTGTTGGTATACATGCCCCTGAAGTATGATAAAATTTTCAGCTATATTCACTGTTTACTTTGTCTGCGTTAGTCGCTAAGGTTTGACGTGTTTTTATGAGCTCGGCGATTTTCGTTTTTTAAAAGAAATGGATCACAGAATTTGTATTAAATTTTGCGTAAAAAATGAAATAAAGTGTAACAAAGTGTGTGAAATGTTATAAAAAGTCTATGGTGAGTCTGCTATGAAAAGAACAAGTGTTTACGAGTGGTATAAGAGTTTCCAAGATGGCCGCGAAGACGTTGAAGATGACGAACGCTCCGGTCGACCCAGCACGTCAACAATCGATGAAAATGTGAAAAAAGTGGAAAAAATGGTTCTGAATGATCGCCGAATCACAATTAGAGAAGTTGCTGGTGAAATTGGCATATCAATTGGCTCATGTCATAACATTTTTTCAAATGTTTTGGGCATGAAACGGGTGGCAGCAAAATTCATTCCAAAACTGCTGAACTTTAACCAAAAAACAATCGCATGAACATCGCTCAGGAGCTGTTAAACGACGTCAACGACGATCCAAGTTTGCTTGAAAGGGTCATAACTGGTGATGAAACATGGGTGTACGGTTATGATGTCGAAACCAAAGCACAATCGTCCACCTGGAAGCATTCAACGTCACCAAGAGCGAAAAAAGCACGTCAAGTTCGATCAAATGTGAAGGTTTTGCTTACAGTTCTTTGACTGCAGGGGCGTGGTGCATCATAAGTTCTTATCACAAGGTCGTACGGTTAATAAGGAGTATTACCTTGAAGTTATGCGACGTTTGCGTGAAGCAATCCGAAAAAAAGCCCCGATTTATGGAAAAACAATTCATAGCTTTTGCATCACGATAACGCACCTGCTCACTCGTCGTTGCTTGTTCGTAATTTTTTTGGCCAAAAACAATACCGTAGTCGTGCCCCAACCTTCATATTCACCAGATATCGCTCCGTGTGACTTTTTCCTGTTCCCAAAGTTGAAGAGACCTATGAAAGGACGGCGTTTTTCCTCGATTGAAGAAATAAAGGCCGAATCGCTGAGAGTGCTCAAGGACATACCAAAAGGTGAATATCAAGAGTGCTTCGAAGATTGGAAAAAACGCTGGCATAAGGGTATTATATCTGGGGGGGGGGATTAGATTAAAGGGGACCACATTGATATAAACGAATAAATAAATATTTTTTTGGAAAAACGATAATTCCGGGTACTTTTTGAACACACCTCGTACGTCTACACACATGGTCCTCTCACGTGCAAGTCGTCAAATTGCGATCCGTACCCTGCTGCTACATTTTTCCTTCGAAAACCCACTTTCTAAACCTCCTAATTTTTAACATCGAAATAAAAGAAGGAATGAATATTACAATACTTCAAATATTTTTATGACATGTTATAAATCGCAACTGTCATTTGATCACCTCTCTTCGAGTTTTTCATTCAAAGTATAGATAAGTCAAGAAATTAGGAAAATACGAGCGTAATTGTTAAGTTTTGTTCCATTTACATTCGATTTACGCGATATTATTGTAAATTTTTAACGTTTGAGTAATTGGAAGTTTAGTTGAAATATATAAATTGTAATGATTATATTGTTCAATGCTCCATCATTTTGCGCTAATTATTATATGAATAATATTTATATGTTCGTATAAAGTGAATATTTTATAATCTAGCATAGTTACCATTATTATTACATTTTTCTCTCTAAAAAATCTATTGAAAAATTAAGTTTGTTCATTATTAACAGTAAACATATAACGAATTTAATTCATTCGTTATGTCTCTCTCTTTCCACGCATGCATGTACACAATTCATATACGTATACTATATTTGAATTCACATTATATTATACAGCAGCCTGCAGCTGCCGACAACGTCGAAGTGTTAGGTAAGAGAGAGAGCCCGGCATGTCTATTAACGAGCCTATAAGCAGGGAGAGTCGCGTCCGCGTGTATGCGTGTATGCGTGTGGTCGCGCTGCCGAAAAGCGCGATGAAAGAGTGGGGACGCCTCCCGCGGTAATTGACTGGCGGACGTAACACAGGCGACACGTGTTTGAGCGCGCGCAAAAGGATTTGCCTTTTTGCGGATTCGGACTTCCGACCCGGCATTGCCTTAGATTATTCGCGAGTGCGTGCAGTGGTGCGACACCTTGACACGACGGTGTGTGCGTGCAAGGACGTAGTGCTAGGTAGCCCACATTTCGTCACCACTGCAACCGGCGTCCGGGAACGCTGTTCAGCGAGCGAGCGTTTACCGCACGGAGGGCCTGGCCATTGACGCCTCATTGTAAGTACCGGCTCGATTAGCTCTCTCTCGCTTGCCCGCTCGCTTCTCTCTCTATCTTTAGCGATTGACTACTGTACGCTTTCTCCTTAATAATTTATATAAATTATTTGTATCCTTCGTATTCTCTGCGTTTCTTTGACTTTGCGCCCGACTCCCACTCCCAATCCTTGGCGAATTCTCTGCGCTCGTCACTACTTTTCGCGCTTTCCAGCCACCGCTACCTGCGACGCTCTACGCGGGCCACGAGGCTGCTTGACATTGCGGCTGGTTGAAAGGCTTGGCCACACTTGCACCAGCGTACTAGCCCCGTGGCATTAGTAACTGATTAAGCCGAGCTGTCAATTAATCTATCCTCTCGATTATAACGGCGGGTTAGCCAAAACCTCGTTATAAACACTATAAATTAATATTAGTCAGTTCTAACGACGAATATGGTTGAAAGTTCATGTTTATTAAGAATTCTTCATCCTTGAAACAAAACCTCGCGAAAGCTATGAGTCTTTTATAATTTGAAATTAATTAAGAAATAATAAATTGTTAAATAATGAATAAACGCGTGAACTTCAGATAATATTTGCTCTTCTTTTATAATAAAATGCCACTATACGAGTACATTCCTATGGTTAGTTTTAAGTAATTTAATTGAGCGTAGCTTTGCGCGCAATTATTATCATTAATAGTACCTAAATTTCGACTAAAACAGTACGAGTGGGTCCATCTTTTAAGAGAGGCCCAAACCTCATTTTTCGTTCTGCCCCGTTTCCCTCGAAAAACTCACGACTCTAGTCCAGTTAACGCCACAAAAATAGGACAAGAAAATTCTCTTGCCAATGAAAAAAATGGGGCCAGCTTCACAATGAAGCTTTTTCGAACGGATAAGAAAGGGAAAACCCTAGCTAATAAAAGGCCCTGCACTAACCCGGAGGAACCATTCTGACGTCCACTCTCCAGCTTAGAAACAAGTCTTGGATCAGGCTTACAGCAATTACCGTTTGCTAAACAGCAATTCAAAGATTTAAAGTAAGACTTATTGTAAGCGCGCAAAGTTACGATAAGTAAAGTGTCACAAGCAGAGGAAATAACAAAAGTGAGTTAAAATAAAATAAAATCATATTCTCTTTTTCACTGTTTAGCATTCGTGAAGTCGCTCTTCCTTTCTTTCTATTAACGTTGTTGTGGCAAGAATCGCACTTCGTCCCCCTTTTCTGCGCCGTGGCATGCTTGTATTCAATTCGCACTTTGCCAAAGTTAAAATCACGCGCGTTGATAACTTTCTCTGCAATATACACGCTCATCCCAGTTTATACGCGTGGGCATAGACCAAGAAGAGCGTAAATGTGAAGAAATCACATATAGGCTGTCATCCTTGCTCAGTTTTGATAAACTGTTATAAATTTGATTAAATTAAATCCTTGTGATAAATAAGTAGCATCAGTATCTTCACTGCTAGACTTTGGATTTTCATTCTTATTACTAGTTGTATCCGCAGTAAAATAACTATATTTATGTTCTGGTTTTTTTAGAATTTTTTTGTTTTTTTAACTGAAAATAATTGAGATTTTAGTTTCTTAATCGCTAAATTTTTAATTGATTCCACTTTGCTCACTATATTATTTAACAGATCAACTATTGGTTAAAATATCTTATTCAAGTTACTTATCAGTGAAATTTCGAGTATGTTTCAATGGATAATACTTCTATCTGATTGTATCTTGTGCTCTCACAAGTTGAAAAAGCACATGTTTTTCTTGTTGATGATCATCCAAGTTAACACTTGAACGATTACTATTAAATAGCATATTATATTATTATAATGATATATTTATAACAAAGTAGGCAAAGCCCTTTCGATATCATCCATTATTTGTTGCTCTATTCTTTTCAATTACTAAAAATTCATATTTATCATCTAGCCAACATTTCGCGAATAGTTCTTTAAATTGATTGTAAGTCATGTCCGAATTCACGTGATCATCAAATATATGTTTCATAGTTGCTTCGTCTTGTCAAAAACTCGCCAACAAATTAACGTTATCTCTTACGAGATGTTTAGGAATACGAGCGTACGTTTGTGAGAGATAGAAGCAGTCAACACTTCTATTTCTGCCAATACAAAAGAAAACACACATATTGTCTTGCTTTGCATGCGATGTCATCGAATATCATTACAAAAGAAAATATTGATAAATTTCTTCGTAAAGCCTCAGAGCCTGAAATAACGGGGAGCCTAAAACCGAACAATAATACTTTACGATGTGTAATTAAAAGTTCGGAAGATATCGATTTCCGTCCGCAAGATTCCATCGATCGAGTACTTGAATTTGCACCACGTAAATTAGAAAAAAACAACTCTTATAGTTCGGATTTGTTAATGAAAATTCTCAAAGTAAATATTCTGAAAGTCGAGTGTAACATTACCTCAGGTGTATATATGAATAGAAGTAAGGTTTATGATAGACATAAATTTTTACCTGCAGTACCTCCTAGATATAAAATTATCGAAGTTCCTTCAAATGTGATTTATCTCCCAGTTACCGTAAAGTTTATAGATAATTAAAAATTACGCATTGTTTACCAAGATAGAAATTTCATAAACGATTGCCATTGGACTGCATATTATTTTACTACTAGGGCTTATTTATAGTGAAGCAATCAATCCTTTTTCGATATCTTCCATCATTCATAGCTATACCCTTATCAATCACTAAATTCCATATTTATCATCCAACCAACTTTTAAAAGAATGATGCTTTTTTAAAAAGTTACAAGCGATTGAATATCACCATTGACGAAAAGTGATATGTATATTTATCGATTAAACATGTACACACACTCACTTGGATAACTCACTTGAATAGCTGCAGAAATCAGAAAAATAGTCGTTACAAAAGTTACAGGGTTTAGAGGGAAGTGTCATATTATAACTTTGAATTTATCCTTGAACTCAATGTTCGAGGTTTTTATTTATTTTTTCAACTTTTTTACTATTAAAAAGTGCATGAAAAATGTTATTTAAAGTTCTGGAATTTGTACTACTAAACTTTTGAATTACATCTATCATAAGTTTTATTATTATAATTAATTTTTTTATTGTACACGTCGATATTTTTTCATTATAAAACAATTATTATTATTATTGTTGCTATTTTTCTTCGTTGTTGCTGTTGTTTTTTTTGTTGTTGTCGAAACTCAAGAAGTATTATATTGTCCATTTTTTTCTGATTTTGGGCCAATGAAGGTGTATCTATTTCAACTAACTTTTCGATCTTGAAATGACCTTAGAAATCCTAACTAGTAGAATAATTCTGAACAAAATATTTCTGTTCTTTTCATTTTGCGTAATCAAAGTTAGGGGTTTTTATCAAAAACAAAAGTTGATCTTCTTATGACCTTGAAGATTGGGTTCAAGGATAGATCCAAGGTCGTCATATGATATTTTCCTCAAAACCCTACAACTTTTTTAATTATTATTTTTCCGATTTCTGACGATCCAGAGAAGCTATTCAATTGAGGGTGTATGCATTTAAAATGAGTAAATCTACATATCACTTTTCGTCAGTGGTGATATTCAATCGCTTGTAACTTTTTAAAAAAGCATGTAGCTAAAAAAGCCGTGAGTGATAAATATTAGGTTATTTCAAGATCTTTTGATATCTATGAGGATTTTTTTCCTATCACCAATATTTTCAATATTAAAAGGGATTAAAGAAATAAAAAAACTTCAATTCACACTGTTTAAAGTAGTATAACAAATAGAAAGTTAGTATTTCTCCTCTACTTAAATTTGCCTTTCTTATTTTTATTCTACAATCAAGAGAATCGGAGATATTCTTATTTAATATAACGGTCCTATCTATGAGTTCTTCTCTTATTTTCACTGGATTACTGCGACCCGCTAAACTCGTCAATCTACTTACATAAATTATTATCATATTAAACGGTGCCACCTCATACCTTATATGATTGTATTAGTACTAAAGTCAAATTTCAGGACCACATAAGGACCGTGACGTCACCTACTTATAGATATAGATATAATAGTTTTTGTTGTTTAATTAAAATACGTTAAATAAGACTAATTTCAATGTAATAAAGCATTTTTTATATAGATTTTAGGGTATAGATTCAGATTATAATAGTTTTAATTGCTTTTAACTACTAAATTATATTAAATTTTAATGTGCAAATTTAATTTGTTTATTACATTGTAAATGTTAATTATTATAATAAAGCGAATACTCTAAATTCAAGATGAATATCTAAGAAACATGAGTAAGAATTCGTTTCATTGATAGCAGCTTAGTTATTACTGTTATCAATAAATAAACAATTAATAATTTATTTAAACAAATAATTGTATATAGATCGAAAACGTTAATTTTGTACATAATGACATTTTTATAATTTATTAATCTTAATTAACTGATTTATTATTTGCATTATAAGATTTTACAAAAAACCGTTGCAAATACGAAAATTGATTATAATTCAAATGTTATTAACTGTCACGTTGATACTAAGAAAACGTACGTGACGAACCACGATAAGTAAATAAGTGTCACACATGACGGGTTATGGTAACTAATCGGGTATCGGTAATTTAACTTCCTATCGTATCAACCCTCCTGGGAACATTTATAAATCTATCTAGCGAGATAGATTAGTCTAAGCACCTTCTCCATAATATTTCCGCGAATATTACTCACCGCATTTTAATTTGGCAAAAACAAGGGAAGGGGTACATCAGCCTATGGTATAAAAAGGCTGGATCAGGATCCGCAGTAACTCATATTCAAGCTCATATTCAAGCTAGTACTCATACTCGTACTTATACTGATTTAGTTATTTCTAAGTTTCGCTGCCCGGCTACTCAGAACCGGAATTATACTTTGCAAAACATTTTAAACTTGTCTTTAAACAATAAATCTTAATCAAGTGCAAATAACTGAGACTATTGAGTAAAATCTCTTCTGAAATCCAGTCCTAACAAGGTGTTACGTGACAGTTTTGATGTTTTTTCAAAACGGCCACGTGTTAGACCGTTTTAGCTCCGAGTGGTCCCGACTCGGGCGAATTGAACCTTCGGTACGGTACCCCGACCGTCTCAGCGAATGGATCGCGTTTTTGCCGACAATGTCTGGAATTCGTCCACGCGAAGGATAAGCAAGAGTAATGGGTGAGGGGGGGGGCGGCTCGCTGAATTATTAAAATGAAAATACACGGGTACATGAGATAAATTTATATATATTTAGATACATAAGATAAAATGTCTAGTAGTGATACCTCTATCGCGTTACTATCTAATTCAAGATTTATTAAATAAATATTCTAAAATACGCGGTCGGTCGTCGTTACACACCCGGTCCCGGTACGCAAACAAATGGATTCACCGAAAAGGGAACCTTGAATATAGTAAGTAGTTATCGAAATAAAGAGAGAGAAAACAAGGAAGAGATTTCGCTTTATCGAGAATAGAGAGTGGAAGTAATCATTCTGTTGTTTTGGTCCTTTCTTTTGGTTTATATAAGAAGTGTTACTCGCTTCGTATTAATATTGTAAATATAAATTGGTCCGAAATATTGTTTGCTTCGTTAAGTGGGCAATCACTCCTTTTTTTGAATCTGGTCAGATTAACTGGTCCAATATATTTTTTTATCCAATAATGTGGTAACACACAATAAAATGATAATTCCTATGATTTTCGTTTACACAAAATTATTAAAACGAATGTACTCGACACTTCTAATACTTAATTATAACTCGAACTCTTATTATAGATTTAACTTCAGTAGGAAAAATGTAGGCTTCTTAGTTGAGCGCTCACTGCTAACTGACTAATCTCTGGGCGTTGTTTTCGTCGATTCATTATATATCTTTTGTCCCTCGCATTCCGTCTCTCTCTCGCACATATGCTTTAGACGTTTACGCTTCTCGTATCGGCTTGTCTTACCTAGCTAAGCACGCTGACTGCAGCATGCTGTCGTAGCATGCTGCCGCAGCGTGAATCAGCCTCTGCCGCTCATTCCCACCGAGTCGCGCACACGAATACTGCTAGCTATACTATGTCCGAACGGAAATCTCGAGAGCGAAGTATTATTCGACAAAATACAATTATAACACAATGAAACGTCACAGAACAGAAGGTAAGAAACTAAGTTATCTACCTAAACACACTACATATAATAAAGGCAGTATTCCTTTAACCAACCTCTGTTTAACTCCTGACTAAGATCCAACCTTTACCAATGAGACAGTTATTTTAAACATTATTACGTCTAGTCATATCATCTCCTCGCCTAGACATAACAAACTAATTTCAGTAGTTCTTTTTAGAAATTACTTCTACTAGTGATAAACTGTTGATATATGTAAAATTTTATCATTATTTTATTATAAATATTGCGCTATTATATTAACTAACTTTATTAGTTAATAACTTTTGACTATACTTTTTGCAATAATCGTAAATTATACTTAAATTATCTATATCTACTTCTGTAAATTTTACATGTTTTAAAATTTCATTATTGCTGTCTATTCTATTGTAAACAAGAGAAAATGATTTCTCGAAGAGAGCTATCCTGCGAAAATAGGCGGAAAAATTTGTGTATAAATACGCTGATTTTTGCACAGGCCAGCATTCTCTCCTAGTCTTGCAAAGTGAGCGTTCAAGATTGAATAAACTTGGCTAATATCTAAGTTCTTTCGTTCAAGTGATTAACTGAGCAAATCCTTTCTTTGCTATTGTAATTTACGCTCGACTCATGGAACAGTTCGCGCTATGAGAAACTTGGGCTGAATTACATCCTTTTTAGAAGAGAGTCTTAAGCTCTGTTTATGGGACACTTCGCACCATAAGAAACTAGGGTAAGGTCTATCTTTCCTTAAAATCCAATTCATATAATCATAGATATTCATTTATAATTTTATTTCAAAGTTAATATTTATAAACATTTTTGAAAATTGGAACAAATTCTTACTCATTAACGCGACAGACCACGAGAGTACGAACAATATTATAAATATAAGGTGATATTAACATCACAGTCCATAGATTACTTTTTAAACGATAGTTCTGGTTTTTGAGGTAAGCTCTATAAAATATGTATTGCAACGGTAATCAATAGGAGTATCGATTCGTTCGCGATTCGATAGCGATCGAGGCCAAGTGAGTTTTGCTACTTCCTTCCGTGTACAAAGTTGTTGAAAATTTGTGAGTGACAACAGCAACAGCAGCCTAGAGCGTAATAACTACAGCAACAGCAACTACAACAGTAAAGGCAGCAGCAGCAGTCTAAGTCAGAAATGACAGCAGCAGCAATTGCAACCACAGAGAACGGGAGCACTCACAATATTATTGAACGAACAGTTACGGCTGATCACCGTAACTGTAACGAAGGGTAGGTACACCTACTTTATTCGCGACATTAAGTTAGATTAGTATTGCGTGATAAGTAGGGTTAACGCCCAATAGTTTATTATAGAGCCGTACCGAGCGTTAGTTCGCGCCAATTTATTTGTATATTTTCTTTCTCGTTCTCTCTCCGCCGAATTTGTAAGCCTATACACGCGCGAAAGACATTCGACCCGTATAAATGTATTCAGTACTCAACCTATTAAAAGGATTATAGGATTAACTCACTACATTGCGTTTTGACTTCACTTTCACTTAGGTAAGCTCGTTTCTCGGAAATATTTGAACGATTTAGTCTAGGGCATTATCACAAGTATCGCAAGTCAGGTGACTTAAGGGGAGTTCAACTGAAGAAGATACGTGAGGTTGGAGCTTGAGTCAAACGTAAAGGCGAGATCATGTATACCCTATACCTGATGAACAGAGTTACAGTTATCTCTGCACCGAGGGATATTGTACTAATATTTTCCCCGTTTGCTCGGTTTATTCTCCCCTGTTACAGTATCAACTTCGTTATAATTGATGTAACTTTATCCTCTTTAATAAGTATAATATACTTCAGTTTTTTTTTTTAATTTTAGTGTAAATTATAAAAGCATTCATATTTTTCAGTCGCTCTTCCAATACATATACAAATAAAGCAATAAGGTTTGTGATCAATTTATTTTCATTAACTTGGTATTCGACTATTTATAACAGCAATTAAAAAATAAATTTTTACTTTTATGCATCGACATTGCGGTTCTCTGAATATTGTCCAAGTTTATCTTAGAAGCAATAGAAAGAAATGATTTATGTGAAAATGCTTAAAAACAAATGCTTAACCAAGTCAATAAAAATATAATAATTATTGGAGTTAAGATAATTTTCATTGCATTTTGAATTAATACAGCCTAATATAATGTAATAAAATTACATGTACCATTGTACATCAAATGGAAAATAAAAATAATTTTAATTTTTACTTTTTACGATTTTGTATCAAAAATTTAAATTATAGAAATTAAAGATAGATTATAAATATACTGTCTTCATTCATGCAGTTAAAGTAGCTGATAATATAATTATAGGTAAAGTTTTTGGACGTATTGTATTGCTATGAAAATGACCAAAGTCTATCTTGTAAATAAAATTTTATAGTTCAATAATACTGTAATTAATAAATTAGATACTATAACGAAGATAAACTATTGACCGGTCCCTTTTTGGGTAGCTCGTGGTCGTCCTTACAATTTTTATTTAAAGGAGGGGAATCGAAAAACGTGAACGTTCCCACGACTAAATAATTCGTCGAGCAAAACGAATTAAAACGCGCGTTATAAAAATCGGAATGAGGAGTGACCGGGCGAAACAACGACGACAAAATTAACTATAACAACATTTAATTGGCAAACAAAGTAGAATAACAAACAGAAAATCATGATAAACAAAAACTCATCAATAATTAAATAAAATCAACCACGACTAATCTGTATTCGACAATTTTCTTCGCGCTCGCGAAGAAGAACGAATTGGTGGCAGGGTTACCGCCCGATCTGCCTTCCCTACTACTCCTATACTTCGTAACCCAATTTAAATATGCCTATACAGATTAATAACGGCCATAGTCGGCCAACTAGCTGGCAGATCTGCCTCACGTAGCAACTGCGCCCTAAAAATGCGAGAGAAAGAGAGAGAGAATCGCAGCACCGACCTCGACCACTAGATTTTCTGCTCCCCTCTGCCATCGTCACTAAAGCTGCTGTTGTTGCTATTGATGCGGTTGTTGCTGTTGTTGTTGATGTTTGTGTTAGTATTACTATCGCCCTCCTCGCTACCGCTGTACTCCCCCCTCGTCCTGGTCACTTTCGACGGAATCCAAAATCGCTCGGCAATGACACTCTGATCGCGGCAACAGCTGCTCACATATGCACACGCGTTACCTTCCCAGTATCTTACGAGCACCGGTGTCGGCTTCTTTTCAATTCGTGCCTGAATGCGACTCAGCCAATATCACTAAAACTTTCGCACACCAAACATGCATCCGAAAAACTCAAGAACATGTTGGCGAGAACGCGGGAAAACTCTTTTCAATAGAAAAATCAATGGAAAATCAATGGCGCGCGTAACGGCCTAGGCTATTTCATAGCATATACTGCCAAAAATTCGGCACGAGGATGCGTGCGTAACTCCTTTTTTCTTTTCTATCTCTCCTCTTCTCTCTTCTATCTCTCTCTCTTCTCTCTTCTGTCTCTCTATCTCTTCTCTCTTCTGTCTTTCTCTGTCTTCTCTCTTCACTTTTCTTCCACTCCGACTGCATCCTCCTCCGTCGCTCGTCCAAGCGCCGCATCTTAACAAAGAAAAGACAAGCATGAGCGTGTGCTTTTAACGCACACATTTGCAGCCTGGCACGGCGCGCGGACCTCGGCTAGACTTGATGGCAGAATGACGGCCATGCCGCTATTCTCCATCACAATATAATATTGTTACAGTATATAATATGTTATTGTTAGTTTTGAAGTAATTGTGTATGCTGTATAAAGAGAGTATCTATATATTGTATACACTCGAGTATGAGTATGAGGATACGCTCGCAGCGACGTATGAATATGTAAATAGAGCGCGAGCAGTTTAGTCAGTCTGCCACGTTGCCCTAGAGCGAGCGCATCTCGTAATGGCTCTTATTTATTTTTACATTACGTAATGAAACGTAACATAACTGAAATCTATAAAACTCTGTAGTTATATAATAAATATTATATTGTTTATTACTTAAAGATAAAACATTTAATTAAAGAAGATTTATTTATCGATCCTGCATAACAATATTTAACATGGTAGCAGAGCGTGGTTTGCCAAAAGTGCTGTTAAGATAACACGTGTTCTTGAACTAAATGAAAAACTTTTGAAGTAAAAAAAATAAATTTATGAACAATTGAAAACTGAAAAATATTAACGATAAACGAAAGTAAAAACAACGAAGATAAATTACTCAAAAGAATTTTTTTGATTTAAACAAAAATTGAACGAGATGCGCTCGGATTAAAAATTCCAAAACGAACTTATAAAAGAACACGTGTTACGATAACAAAATAAAAATAATTAAATCAGAAGATGTTAAAGTACCGGTGTTTGACGGTCAAGACTACGCCTTATAGAAAAAACGAATTTTATTATATTTAGAGTGGAAAAAATGTAAGGACCAAGCGACGCGTGAGAAAACAGAGAAAGACACTGATGCAGTAGCGTGGAATGAATTGAACATTAAAGCGATGAACTATATATATTCGAGTATATTTAATAAACAATTGGAGTTCGTGGGTGATGAAACCAGTGCGTTTAAAATCATGCAAAAATTTGATAATATGTATTTAAAAACATCAACTGCTTTACAAATTATTGTGAGAAACAAACTTGATAGACTTAAATTGAAAAACTTTGAAAATTCAGAAACCTTTTTCCTAGAGTTTGAGAAATTAATTAATGAACTAAAAGGTGACGGTGCAACTTTAAATGAACCTAAAAAACTTGATTATTTGCTAAAAACTCTTCCTGACTGTTTAAGTTATCTTGGTGATTTAATTGATACTTTAAAGGATGGAGATAAAACATGTGAATATGTGAAAAACAAAATATTTATGAGTGAAACTAAATATAAAAATTTAAATGACAATAATATAAAATCAAGTGCGTTTAAAACGGAAGCTCGTAACGTAGAGTGCAACAAATGTCACAAGAGAGGACACTATGCAAGAAAGTGTCGTAGTCGAGGAGGTGCAAGAGCACAATGGCCAGGAGGTGGCCAGTACAATCAACAACAACAATATAGTCAACAACAACAATATAGTCAACAACAACAACAGTCTTCTCAGCATCAATAACAACAACAACAATTCCAACGGCGTCAGTACGACGGCAATTACCAAGCGAGAGGTTTTTTCAATAACGTCGGCCGAGGATACGACAACAATCAACAAAATCAACAAAATTTCAACAGAGGAAGAAGCTATGGTTTTAGAGGAAATGGGTCCAGAGGACGTGGTCAAGGTTGGTATCAACCCAACGCAAGGTATACATATAACGATCAAGAAGACAATCGATCAAGTGAGACTTTCTTTACGCGAATAGAAATGAATAGAGAGAATGAGTTTGAATGTGTGAGTAAAGATAAGAATTGCAATAATGTTTGTGTGAATGGTTTTCAAAAGGTAAATTGGATACTTGACAGTAGCTGTTCAGACCCCATTATTAATGATAAATCATATTTTATTGAATGCTCAAAATTAGATAAACCTGTATATGGGTAATTCTTGGCTATTTCGATTGACTTGTAACCCTTAGATTACGGATTTTTTTTTAATTTGGCACAATTGTTGTACACATAAAACTGAGATTTTTCCCAAATTTTGGAGACGATACATTAATTATATCAAAAGTTATTAACAATTAAAGAAAAATAATAAAAAATTTTCAAACGGCTATATTTTAAAAACTAATAAAGATATCGAAGTCGGATTTTTTTCAAAATACTTATAATGTCTTAAAATTTCGAAATAATTACAACAATAAACAATAAAAATTTTTTTTCGAAAGTTATTAACTTTTTGTTTAAACCATTGATAATATCTCAAAAAGTATATTTTTTTTTGAAATATTCTTGCTCCTACGTATTCCTGAGGATTTTTGCTATCGAAATCAATCATAAAATTCAAGGGCCCGACATATGGGAAAGCGTAGCCCTAATCAGAAGAAGACGCCTCGGCGTAAGGCTGCGGTATCGCTCCATCGGACTCACGGTCGAAAGGTACTTTAGCTTTAATCTAAAAAACTAATAAAGATACCGAATCGGATTTTTCCCAAATTACTTATAATACCTTGAACTTTCGAAATAATTACAACAATAAAAGATAAAAATTTTTTTTCGAAAGTTATTAACTTTTTGTTTAAACAATTGCTAATATCTCAAAAAGTATATTTTTTTTTTGAAAAATTCTTGCTTCTGCGTGTTCCTCAGGATTTTTGCTATCGAAATCAATCATAAAATTCAAGGGCCCGACATATCGGAAGACGTAGCCCTAATCAAAAGAAGATGCCTCAGCGTAAGACCACGAAGACGTCCCGCTGCCGTTGCGACATATACGAGGTGTGATCAAAAAGTAAGGTGAATTTGTATTTTTCTCAAAAAATATATATTTATTCATCAATTTTTATTTTATCTCCTTCAAAGTAATCCCCCTCGGATATAATGCACTTGTGCCAACGCTTTTTCCAATCCTCAAAGCATTTCAAAAAATCATTTTTTGTGATCTTGTTTAGTTCATGCTTCGATGCCGTCTTTATCTCCTTAATCGTGGCAAAACGCCGTCCTTTCATGGGCCTCTTCAGTTTTGGGAACAAGAAGAAGTCACAGGGGGCCAGATCTGGGGAATACGGTGCCTGTGGCATCGTTACTGTGTTGGTTTTAGCCAAAAATTCGCGCACAAGCAACGATGTGTGAGCAGAGGCGTTATCATGGTGCAAAAGCCAATTTTTATTTTTCCACAAATTCGGACGTTTCTGGCGGATTGCTTCGCGCAAATTGCGCATAACTTGCAGGTAATATTCCTTATTTACTGTTCTACCCTGTGGCAAGAACTCATGATGAACCACGCCCCTGCAGTCAAAGAAAACTGTAAGCAAAACCTTTACATTTGATCGAACTTGGCGTGCTTTTTTTGGTCTTGGTGATCCAGAATGCCTCCACTGGGACGATTGAGTCTTAGTCTCGACGTCATAACCGTATACCCATGTTTCGTCACCTGTTATAACCCTGTTGAGTAAATCTGGATCATCGTTGACGTCATTCAGTAGCTCTTGGGCGATGCTCATGCGACGTTTCTTTTGGTCGAAATTGAGCAATTTCGGAACAAACTTCGTTGACACACGTCTCATGTCTAAAACACTCGTCAAAATTGATTGGCACGAACCAAATGAGATGCCAATATCATCAGCAATTTCTCTAATGGTAATTCGACGATTTCCCAACACTATTTTCTTCACTTCTTCAACATTCTCATCAGTTGTTGATGTGCTGGGGCGTCCAGAACGAGGTTCGTCGTCGGTGTCTTCTCGGCCTTCTTGGAAGAGTTTATACCACTTGTAAACATTTTTTTGGCTTAAAGTAGACTCACCGTATGCCACTTTCAGCAATTTAAGTGTTTTGGAACATTTGATTCCATTTTTCACACAAAATTTAATGAAAACTCTTTGATCCATGTTTTTAGACAGCAGCAAATCGTGGAGCACGCAAAACCTTGATGCCTCTCACAAACAAACCAAACATACTACTAAGCTAAAATTTGGAATGTATGTTCTAGACGAGTGTACCGACATAACCAAATAAAAAAGTCGAAGATCGAACGGACGTAGCCCGCTAAATTTCAAAATTCACCTTACTTTTTGATCACACCTCGTACACCGAGGCATCTTCTTTTGATTAGGGCTACGCTTTCCGATATGTCGGGCCCTCGAATTTTATGATTGATTTCGATAGCAAAAATCCTCAGGAACACGCAGAAGCAAGAATTTTTCAAAAAAAAAATATACTTTTTGAGATATTAGCAATTGTTTAAACAAGAAGTTAATAACTTTCGAAAAAAAACTTTTATCGTTTATTGTAATTATTTCGAAAGTTCAAGGTATTATAAGTAATTTGGGAAAAATCCGATTCGGTATCTTTATTAGTTTTTTAGATTAAAGCTAAAGTACCTTTCGACCGTGAGTCCGCTGGAGCGATACCGCAGCCTTACGCCGAGCCGTCTTCTTTTGATTAGGGCTACGCTTTCCGATATGTCGGGTCCTTGAATTTTATGATTGATTTCGATAGCAAAAATCCTCAGGAATACGTAGGAGCACGAATTTTTCAAAAAAAAAAAATACTTTTTGAGATATTAGCAATTGTTTAAACAAAAAGTTAATAACTTTCGAAAAAAAATTTTATTGTTTATTGTTGTAATTATTTCGAAATTTTAAGGCATTATAAGTATTTTGAAAAAAATCCGACATCGATATCTTTATTAGTTTTTAAAATATAGCCGTTTGAAAATTTTTTATCATTTTTCTTTAATTGTTAATAACTTTTGATGTAATTAATGTATTGTCTCCAAAATTTGGGAAAAATCTCAGTTTTATGTGTACAACAATTGTGCTAAATTAAAAAAAAATCCGTAACCTAAGGGTTACAAGTCAATCGAAATAGCCAAGAATTACCCATATGTTAAAGTAGGTGATGGCAGACTCTTAAAGGTTACAGAGATTGGAAAAGTTTTAATGTACTTAAATGTATATGGTATAGAACATGAAGTAAAAGTATCCAATGTATTTTTTGTTAAAGAAATGGACAAAAATTTACTCAGTTACGCGAAAATAACAGATAATTATAAAATTGTTTCTATCCAAAACCAGTCGTCAATTTATAACAGAGTTGGTAAAATTATTGGAATAGCAAAAAAGACAAATGGTTTATATGTACTAGAGAGTCAAATAAAAATCCAAAATTCATTTTCATATAAAACAAACAAAATGACTGAAAAAGAAAAATTCCATAGAATGCTTGGCCATATAAATTTTAATTATTTAAATAAAATGTGTAAAGAGAATTTAGTTGATGGATTACCGAAAAATTTAGAAAATATTCACCTAAAATGTGGAACGTGTTTACAAAATAAAATGCATAATTTGCCATTTAACAATAATTGTTGTAGAGCAGTGTAACAGGCTGCCGTTTAACCTGTAATTCCTCTTGAATGTACCTACTCGATTGGTTAAACGACGCCTTGTTATCTATGTGCTAGAAGCACATTAGCTCACCTTGTCCGGGAGTGCGCCTGCGCAGAGTTCCCTTACCAATCGGAGTTGGGTTCCCAAACTCTCCGCTTGGAGGCGCTGATGTGCTTGCTTAGCAGCGCTCTGTCGGCCGCTGCTGATAACTCGGTTGGCAAGTCGCTTCTCACGATACCTACGCGATCCGTGCTATTTTACCGGCGCGTTCGGATTGAACGTAAACATCAACACGGATCTCGGACAAAGGAAAGACAAAACAACACGATCGTTACGTTTAAATCTCTGATTACTTTATTAACTTGAATCTTTTACACCGGAGGGATATGCCGAGAGACTCGCGCACGCAAATTCGGATGACAATACGCGCGAGGGGAGAGAGAGAGAGAAAATCGCGATTGCCGCGAACTAACCGCTCGCACGCTTTTGACAATATCGCCGCACTCGCTGTACGGGATCGCACGCTGACAATAATTAGAGGTAAACACCTACCGCGGGATTGATGTGGATACGGTGGTCAACCGTATCCGTCTAATTTGTTGTTGACGAGCTGCCTCCGCGTCTGTTGCTCTGCTGTCGTCGTCGCGTGTCTGCAGGATTCACAGAGGCTAATCACGCTGGAGCTGAGGTCGCCCTCGTAAGGAGATGCTCGCACTCTGCGCTCCGCACTCCGCGACAGTCCTCGGCAGCGGTGTCACACACCTTGCACGGCGGGGACACGCAGCTCGCTCCACCAATTGTTGTCGTCCACAGTCTACGCACCCGACGCGCGATGCACGCTTCCACCTCAGCACTCTCAAATACCGCACCAAAATTCTCTGGATCTCACTCGAAATTATCCTGTACGTTGGCAGCTCGAACACAATAGCTATGATGTAGCCTGACTGAATGTCACAGTCATACTGGCTAGCAAACCCTCCCCTCCCGGTCATTGCCCCTACGCGCCCTCTCTCTCTCAAACCGATCGCGGCTGCTACGCTCAGCCGCTTCGTAACCTACGCGAGTCAAAACGATTCTCGGAGATCGTTGCAGCAGGTAGAATTCTAGAGATAGTACATACAGACTTAAATGGACCACATAGAACTACAGGTTATGATGGCTCAAGTTATTTTTTGACATTTCTCGATGATTATAGCAAATTTTCTATTGTCTATACAATAAAAACAAAAGGTGAAGTTTATACCTGTTTTCTAGATTACATAAATAAAGTTGAAAATCATACAGGTAATAAAATAAAATATCTAAGATGTGATAATGGAAAAGAGTATTTAAATAAAGATATTTTTAACTTGAATAGAGAAAAGGGAATCATAATGGACAATTGTCCACCTTATGTACATGAGTTAAACGGTACGACGGAACGCTTTAATAGAACGATTATGGATTCGGCTCGTTGTTTAATGTCAGAAGCAAATTTAAATAAACGATATTGGCCTGAAGTAGTTTTAACAGCTAGCTATCTTAAAAATAGAACAATTGCGAACACTATTGAGAATAAAAGTCATTACGAAATATTTTGTGGTAAAAGGCCAAATATTGAAAATTTAAAATTGTATGGAAGTAAAGTTTTTATAAGAACGCCCGAAATTAAAAGAGATTCAAAATGGGATCGGAAATCAGATTTTGGTATACTTGTTGGTTACCAGAAAGTTGGTTATAGAGTATTAATAGGTAATAGAATAACAGTTGAAAGACATGTAGATTTTGTAAAAGACGATGAAGTTTTAGTTGGTTTTGAAGGAGATAATGAGAGCGAAAATGAAACAGATAACGATGAAGTATTTAAAAGTCCAAGTAAAAATAAAAATTCGAAAGAAAATCTAAGTCCAAAAGTTGAAAATGATAAAAGTATTGATAATGAATCCGATGAGTATGTTGAGTGTGATGAGCAAATTACACCTCGTAGGTCAACAAGAGTAAAACAAAAACCCGACAGATACGGCGAAAGCCAAACATACTATAAGAGGTGTGATCAAAAAGTAAGGTGAATTTTTATTTTTCTCAAAAAATATTTATTTATTCATCAATTTTTATTTTATCTCCTTCAAAGTAATCCCCCTCGGATATAATACACTTGTGCCAACGCTTTTTCCAATCCTCAAAGCATTTCAAAAAATCATTTTTTGTGATCTTGTTTAGTTCATCCTTCGATGCCGTCTTTATATCCTCAATCGTGGCAAAACGCCGTCCTTTCATGGGCTTCTTCAGTTTTGGGAACAAGAACAAGGCACAGGGGGCCAGATCTGGGGAATACGGTGCCTGTGGCATCGTTACTGTGTTGGTTTTAGCCAAAAATTCGCGCACAAGCAACGATGTGTGAGCAGAGGCGTTATCATGGTGCAAAAGCCAATTTTTATTTTTCCACAAATTCGGACGTTTCTGGCGGATTGCTTCGCGCAAATTGCGCATAACTTGCAGGTAATATTCCTTATTTACTGTTCTATCCTGTGGCAAGAACTCATGATGAACCACGCCCCTGCAGTCAAAGAAAACTGTAAGCAAAACCTTTACATTTGATCGAACTTGGCGTGCTTTTTTTGGTCTTGGTGATCCAGAATGCCTCCACTGGGACGATTGAGTCTTAGTCTCGACGTCATAACCGTATACCCATGTTTCGTCACCTGTTATAACCCTGTTGAGTAAATCTGGATCATCGTTGACGTCATTCAGTAGCTCTTGGGCGATGCTCATGCGACGTTTCTTTTGGTCGAAATTGAGCAATTTCGGAACAAACTTCGTTGACACACGTCTCATGTCTAAAACACTTGTCAAAATTGATTGGCACGAACCAAATGAGATGCCAATATCATCAGCAATTTCTCTAATGGTAATTCGACGATTTCCCAACACTATTTTCTTCACTTCTTCAACATTCTCATCAGTTGTTGATGTGCTGGGGCGTCCAGAACGAGGTTCGTCGTCGGTGTCTTCTCGGCCTTCTTGGAAGAGTTTATACCACTTGTAAACATTTTTTTGGCTTAAAGTAGACTCACCGTATGCCACTTTCAGCATTTCAAGTGTTTTGGAACATTTGATTCCATTTTTCACACAAAATTTAATGCAAACTCTTTGATCCATGTTTTTAGACAGCAGCAAATCGTGGAGCACGCAAAACACTTCTAACCTTGATGCCTCTCACAAACAAACCAAACATACTACAAAGCTGAAATTTGGAACGTATGTTCTAGACGAGTGTACCGACATAACCAAATAAAAAAGTCGAAGATCGAACGGACGTAGCCCGCTAAATTTCAAAATTCACCTTACTTTTTGATCACACCTCGTATTTACGTAAATTATGTTAATGCTAATAGTCCAAAAACATATGAAGAAGCTTTAAGCAGTAATGAATCGGAATTTTGGAAAAATGCTATGCAAAAAGAAATAAATTATATTAATAAAAATAAAACTTGGAAACTAGTCGAGAAACCTAAAGATAAAAAAGTAATTGATGTAAAATGGGTATTTACAAACAAAGCAAATAATATTAAAAAAGCGAGATTAGTTGTAAGAGGTTTTCAACAAAAAGAAATTGTAAATGATATTTATTCACCTGTTGCAAGATATCAAACGTTAAAACTATTATTAGCCTTCTGTGTTCAAAATAAATATTTAATCGAACAAATGGATGTTGAGACCGCATTTCTCAATGGAAATATTAAATCCGAAATTTACGTTAAACGAGTTTATAAATTAATAAAAGCTTTGTATGGTTTGAGAGAGAGTCCACGAGCGTGGTATGAATGTTTTGATAAATATATAAGAAGTCTAGGTTTTGTAAGAAGTATCAGCGATTACTGTTTATATATTTTCCATGGAAAAGATGGAGAAAAGATTTATTTAATATTGTTTGTTGATGATTTGCTAATATGTGGCAAGAAAATTGAAAAAATAAACGATATTAAAATTAAATTACAGAATAGATTTGCAATGAAAGACTTAAGAAAACTGAAAACTTATCTTGGTATAAATATTGAATACAATTTTGAAGAAATTAGAATGACATTAGACCAATGTGAATATATTGATTCCTTAACAGAAAATTACAAGATAAAAGATAGTAAATTGTATAACACTCCTATGGAACAAAATTTGAATTTAGAAATAGCACAATCAGCGTCAAATGATATAAAGTATCGTAATTTAATTGGAGCATTATTATATATCAGTACGTGTACAAGATTGGATATTAGTTATAGTGTGAATTATCTGAGTAGATTTCAAAACTGCTACAATGAAACTCATTACAAATATGCTCTGAGAGTATTAAAATATTTATTTTTAACAAAAAATTTAAAATTAACATACATGAGGAATTTGAAAGCAGATACTTTAGAGTGCTATGTTGATGCTGATTGGGCTGGCGATTTGATAAATCGTCGTTCTACATCTGGTTATGTAATAAGTTTTTTTGGAAATATAATATACTGGAAAACAAAGAAACAAAGTAGCGTCACAAAGTCGTCGACTTCTGCAGAATATGTAGCTCTGTCAGAAGCTGTAAGCGAAATTAAATTTATAAAACTCTGCAACGATTGCCGAAAATCGTAGGACTCGCGCGAGGTTAACGAGCGGCTAAACGAAAGTAGCCGCGCTCGGTTCGCGAGAGAGAGAGCGCGTAAGGGGCAATGACCGGGAGGGGAGGTAGCAACCGGCAGTACGACTGTGATACTCAGTCAATCCGTGCGCCTAACCTCCATCCGTCCCGAGTTTTCTCGTTTTGTTGTGCCGTTGACTGTTCCTGGTGAGCGTGCGTGGGTGAGGTGCAGCATCAGCAGCACAGCAGCAATAGTAGCAGCAGCAACCGCAGCAGCAACAGCAGCAACAGCAATAACAACAGCAGCAGTAGCAACAACAACATCGGCAACAGCATCAGAGGCAGCACAGCAGAGCGGCTTAGTAACGACGAGTTATTCGGATACGGTTGGCCACCGTATCCACGCCGTCATCGCGGTAGGTGCACCTAATTTCCCTTCTATTGTTATTACGATTGGCGTGCGAATCCGCGCAGCGAGCGCGAAGAGTTTATTGTTTTGCGTGCGAGCAGGTAGTTCGCGGCAATCGCGGTTTTTTCTCTCTCTCTCGAAAAGCGTGTGTTGTCATTCACGCGTGCGCGCGTCAGTCTCTCGGCCAAATCCCCGTGTAATTGATTTTATTAAATAAATCATCCCTTGGTCTTTATTTGAACGAGTTTCCGTTATTGTGTCTTCCCTTTGTCCGGAGGTCGCGCATATTTGTTTACATTCCGATTCGAATTCGCCGGTTGCGAAGCACGAATCGCGTAAGTATCGCTAGACGCGAGTCGACATCCTAGGTTCCGGTGGCGGCCGCACGAGCGCTAATAGTACTAGCTACAGCGCCGCCAAGTGGCGAGTTGGGGGAACCCAACTCGGAACATCGGAGAGACTCTGCGCAGGCGCACTACGGGCAAGGTAGGTTCTGTGCTCTAAGCACATAGATAACAAGGCGTCGTTTAGTCACATTTAAAGGTACGTTTGCGTGATTTTAGACTAAATGGCAGCCTGTTACAACTCTTATTAAATGATTTCGAAATTGAAATAAATATACCTATTAAAATTTATGAAGATAATTCAAATGCAATAGAAATTGCAAAATTTGGAAATTTAACTAAAAGATCAAAATACATAGAAATACATTATCACTTCGTCAATGAATGTTATGAGCGCAAAGAAATTGATATAGTAAAAATAGACTCTGAAAATAATTTAGCAGATATATTCACAAAAGCTCTTGGTAGATTCAAATTTGAAAAGCTGAGATCACTTTTAAATTTGAAAGTCTAAAGTTTATGATTTATTGAAATTATTTATTTAAGATTGATTACGAAAGAAGAATTGAGTTATTAATGTTGTTTGAAAAACAATTTATTATTATTAAGAGAAAATTATTATTACTATTATTATAAAAATCAAATATTATTATTGCAATTCATATAGTCAGAAAAATAACTGTACTAAGTTTATTACAACATACAAAATTAAGGAGGCGTGTTAGTTTTGAAGTAATTGTGTATGCTGTATAAAGAGAGTATCTATATATTGTATACACTCGAGTATGAGTATGAGGATACGCTCGCAGCGACGTATGAATATATAAATAGAGTGCGAGCAGTTTAGTCAGTCTGCCACGTTGCCCTAGAGCGAGCGTATCTCGTAATGGCTCTTATTTATATTTACATTACGTAATGAAACGTAACATAACTGAAATCTATAAAACTCTTTAGTTATATAATAAATATTATATTGTTTATTACTTAAAGATAAAACATTTAATTAAAGAAGATTTATTTATCGATCCTGCAAAACAATATTTAACAGTTATCTAAGATCAACTTTCAAAATTTACAAAACAATACCAAAAGTTTAATATAAAATTCCAGTATAAATTACGTTAACAATACACAAAGCATAGTACATATATGATTATTATTATATTTTAATAAATTTAAGCTTCAATACTAATTTTAAAAATAAAATATTGTAACAGGGTGGTTATCCTACAAAATGAGAAATTTATTAACGCACAAACTCCCACGATGCAGAGCTAACCGCCGCTCCGTTAAACACGTATAGGTATATGTGTATTCGCCTTTACGTTTAATGATTTCGTTTCAGTGTTTTCTTTCCAAACGAGTTGAACTCACCTTAAGTCACTTGACTTGTGACACTCGATCTATCTTCAGTATGAATGATCTAGTGCCTAATTCGCCTAATCCCCTAGACGAAATCGAATTAAGACTTAAGCCTTTACAGATCTATTAAGCTAATAGGAAACAAAATGACGTGAACGGCGAATAAAATTAACAAAAACTACAGTCTTTTATGGGCCGAAATACCAACGCACGCGAATAAGATTTACAATTACTACTAATAATTTGGTGAGAGAGAGAGAATTCGAAAATTGCCGCGAAATCTAACGCTTGGCGCGAATACAAAAATTACGCTCGCGGTTGACAAAATACTTTCGAAAGTATTTTGTCGCACAATAATAAAGGGAGGTACACCTACCCTGTGATGCAATTACCGTGATCAGCCGTAATTGTTGAAGCGAAGTTGTAAACGATGCTCCCTGGATCACTCAGCTGCGCTGCCTCGCTCAAAATTCTGTTGCTTCTTGCTGCTACTGCAATGCTGCTGCTGCTACTGCTTATAGGATGTTTTGAACATGAGACGTGTGTCAGCGAAATTCGTTCCACAATTACTTAATTTTGATTAAAAGAACCTCCTATATTGTAACGGGTGGTTCGGCCGCTGAAAAATTGACCGGTTACCACCGCTGGTTGCTCTTTCTTTGCTGAGCTCTGCAAGGTTATGTGCTGGTACTAGCTAGACTTTGTATTTCAATATACTAATTCTATTGTTCTTTTCGGCAATCTCAAAACATGGGAGCAAGTGGCACATACAAAATCTACATTTGTTACCAGCCTCTTGACGATAACATAGATCAAAGTTACGACTTGTCTCACACCAACTTCAAACTTATTGAAATGAGAGAGAAAAGAGGAGAAAAAGAGGAAAAAAAAGCCAGAAAATCATTTTTTCGAAATGAATTTCCAGCCGTAATCGTAAGTGGACGTTTTTTTGACCGCAACGCGAATTTAAGTTGCGATTTGCGCTGCTTCTTCGCTATCAGATCACGCTTATCCCGCCAATTTTCTACAGGGTGCTATCGTATTGTCTGCCATAATCAATTTATTTCCTTGATTTCAAACTTTGAGCAACCTTTGGATCGTCGATCGCCGATATATAGGCCCAAGCTTACTGCTGAGCGGTCTAGTCACTTGTGGCACGCGCGCCTCAATAAGTGACGACGTGAGCTCGCATTAAACGATTGTATCCGTTGTTCATTCTATATCTACGTTGGGTGTGTATTTATTTGCCTTTACTATGTCGGTTAATTTGTGATGAGAGCCACGCCTCACGCCGTTGGCTCCGTCAACGTCTCTCCCGGCGACAGAAAGAGCGAGAGAGAGAACAAAGAATATGATATGGAAGCCAGCAGGGTTGGCACGCGGGAATTGCTGCCGATTGCCCGCTACCTAAGGGTTTTGGTGGGAAGCGCTCAATGCCCGGCAGTAGATTGCGACAGCGATTGAGTGCGACACGCTTCGTCCGCGCCGTCTTAGTACTTGGTTTTTGACCTTCGTAAAAACGAGCGAGATTTATTCTGCGACGTGTGTGCAACGTGGTGCAGGTGTTTGCTACGAGACCTGTTGTTTTCAAGAGAGAAGCTTAGAGGATCTTTGAATGAGCTTTTAGCGTCCGTGCAACCCGGGGACATCGAGCAGTTTTCCCTTAAGGTTGGTCAAGTTTTTCTCCCTCTCTCTCGTAAGATCGCGTTGCCGGCAACCCGCGGAGGATAGGGAGGCTCAGCGGTTATTTCGCTCGAGGGCCTATGGAGAAAGGTGCAGAATAGCTCGTAACCGTCGCGCCAGCCGGGTTCCATGCGATTTTCCGCAGGAACTCGCGGCTGCGGTAGTACGTAAATAAATATATGTATTAAACGAATTTGTGAGTGATTATTGTGTTGACCATTCCTGCCTATTCCTTTTTACGCGTGTCAAGACGTTTCCTTTCAAGTCCTGCGCGAAGCAGCTTGGCCTTCCGGGCCCCGATCTCTAAAGAATTCGTCGTATTCTCCGGCAACGGGAGAAAATTCATGACAAATTTAAGATTAGTCCAGTTGTATTTGCCGAAAATTAATCAATTGTCACGTTAAGTCGTTGCTTCCGTTTTGTTGCCTGTTGTGCCAAACGTTACGACTATAAATTTTGTAATGTTTTATGGAAATTATGTAAAATAATTATTATTTGATTTAATAAAAATAGTAATTAAATTAAATGATAATTATTTTTAATAATTTTGATAAAATAGTACAAAATTCTTAGTTAAATTAGTGCAAGAGAGAGATAAATAAAAGAAAAAAAACACGGTTGATTTAAAAAAATTATTTAATAAAATAAAACATTATAAAGGGAAACTGACATTTGTGCACATAATTATTTTTACACATAAACTGTTGTGTACAACATACGTAAAAATTGATGTAAAAATATATTAGACCATACAATACTACGCAAAATAGTTCATGTATAAATTAGTTATGTGCACAATCATCGACTTAACGTGTAAAATTCGTAGTAAAAAAATACTGCAAGTGAAACAGTAATAAATTAAAAAGACCAAATATGCAAATAAATGAATAAAACTTACCAACTTGTGGAGGTATTAATGGCATAATAATAGTTTCTGCTGAATGTATCGATGCCTCTTCATTCGGTCTTCTTTCCGATGTCACTAGATCATTGTAAATCTTCTGTTCCAATGCGTTTAATTCGTCATTCTCTTCTAAAGCTTTGATAGCACAGCACGGTTGAAAACATCCTGCTACAACCCAGTTTCCGGCGAAAAAAACTCATGGATTTTTCCGCACTCTATGTTAGTATATCATACTGATGCAGAGAGGCGAACTGATGGAGTTTTTATTCATTTGCTCCAAACTGAAGCGTGCATCGATCATTGGCCCACTAATCGAAGGTGTACCACTTATAATTTTTTAATTACTTCTGTCATGAATTCTAATAATTGACTAAAGCGTCTACTAAAATTGTGTTGCCTTTTTAAGTTCGATTGGATAATAATAAAGGAAGCAGTGGGAGGGGTAATTTTCATCTAGTCATCTGTTACTTATGGTATAAAAATGGGCTAAAACTGAGTGACAGTCACATTTGACAATTCGCATCAACCGTGTTAGAGTTAAAAAGAAGTAGTAAGAATTTTTTTTAACGCAACATGCTTGTGTGAAAAAGTGGTACTCTGCAATGATTATGAGCGAGAAGGTGATGGACTACAAGTAACTACTTGTAGTCCATCACCTTCTCATTATTCGAAAGTAGTTTATATATTTTCTTTTCATCGTATGCATTTTTTTCTAGATATGAACAAAAGAGGTTGGATGGTCTTGCGAGCATGTGCAACCAGCAAATCTAACCGCAACTTGCTTTTATTATACAGGGCAAATCAATCGGGTGCGTTACTTTGAATGCCACATAGAAATATGTGGCTGGGAAGAAGGTGACAATCCTATGACAGAAAACAACGATGAGGTGGACAATGTCGTTTTATTCGCAGGACGGCCTGCGGTACTGTACCAATCGGATCGAGCAATGTACCTATACCGCCACAAAGAAGTAGGGATGTTTGTAATTTATGAACTGGAGTATCAGTTTGGGATGTCAGGACAACCACGCGAACAACGAGCAGCATAGCTACAGAGAACTTAAATGAAATCAGCCCAGCTGCAGCTAGCTCAAGTACAGCAACAGCCAGGCCAACCTTAGTATCAGTAAATGACATCACGAAGGTGCTTACTGCTTTAAGTTTAATGGGAAAAATAACGAATGCATAGTTAGCGTAGTAACTGTTTGTCAACAACTTATATGTAATTTCGAAAAGATTATTACTTAACCCATTAACGACCAAAGAGGTCAGTTTTTGGACATATTTTTGATCGCAAAATTCATTTATAAAACGAAACAATAAATTGATCCAGGGTACCATACCTTTTGTTTTTGGGTGTGCTGAATCTAAATCCGGACTCAAAATTCAAAAATTTTGCTTACAGAATTAAATATGGCCGATTTTTTATAAAAAAATAGAGAAATTTTGAAAAAAAAATTTTTTGGAATTTTTTTTCTACCATAACACATGTCAATCTCGAAATCTTTCTTTAACCATGAGTGCACAAAATTGTTGAACATTAACAGAAAATTTTTATATTCAAAGTTTTTTTCCAAAATGGCGGAAAAAATGCCAAAATCTGGAAAAAAATACGTTTTAGGTTACTATTTTTTTTCTCAACAACTATGAGGTTCGGGAAAAAACTTTATATTACAAAAATGACTTATAATTTGTCAAGAAAAACTCTGAAATTTTTTGAAATTTTTTTTTAATTTTTCAAAAAATTTCAAAATTGAAAATTTCATAAAAATTTCGAAAAATTCTGTAAAAATTAAAGAGTATTCTTTGACTCATTCTAAGACATATTTGATCTTCTAAATTTTTCCCGAAAGCCTATAGTTTTCGAGAAAATAATTCTCAAACAATTGTGGAAATTCAATTCAACCGTTTCAACTTTTGGAATTTCATAAGATAAGTTAGGGTGCAAATGTACGGGATTTCCATTCTCCATGAGGTTGGAGGAAAAAATCGTATTACCTGAGTATTACCTGAGTGCTCATAACATTTATATTTAGATTTTACTCTCAGCATAGCCCATCTCTTCTCTTAGAAAAGTTTTACCAAAACCTATTTGGGCAGATCGGTTGAAGTCGATAAACATACCGTGGTTTTTCAACTCAAAAGTTATTCAAATTTATCCTTTAAAATCAGGAGATTTTCTTAACACTTTCGTGTTTATACTAGCAATGCCTCGAAAAAGATCGAGAAGTGCTGTTTCTTCTAAATCTGGAAGTGAATCTGAATCATGCACCACAGACGATGATGAAAATTGCATGATACCAAATGCAGAATATTCTGGTTCGTCAGATTCTGAAAATGATTCAGATAGTGATTCAGATAATTACCACGATGAAAAAATACCGAAAGCTACTTACAAGAGAGTTTCAAAAAGTTATCAAGCTGATCAAGCTAAGCTTGAAAAAGATCATAAATTTGATTGGGTAGATGGTGAAAAGATATACGAGGTGTGATCAAAAAGTAAGGTGAATTTTTATTTTTCTCAAAAAATATTTATTTATTCATCAATTTTTATTTTATCTCCTTCAAAGTAATCCCCCTCGGATATAATGCACTTGTGCCAACGCTTTTTCCAATCCTCAAAGCATTTCAAAAAATCATTTTTTGTGATCTTGTTTAGTTCATCCTTCGATGCCGTCTTTATATCCTCAATCGTGGCAAAACGCCGTCCTTTCATGGGCCTCTTCAGTTTTGGGAACAAGAACAAGGCACAGGGGGCCAGATCTGGGGAATACGGTGCCTGTGGCATCGTTACTGTGTTGGTTTTAGCCAAAAATTCGCGCACAAGCAACGATGTGTGAGCAGAGGCGTTATCATAGTGCAAAAGCCAATTTTTATTTTTCCACAAATTCGGACGTTTCTGGCGGATTGCTTCGCGCAAATTGCGCATAACTTGCAGGTAATATTCCTTATTTACTGTTCTACCCTGTGGCAAGAACTCATGATGAACCACGCCCCTGCAGTCAAAGAAAACTGTAAGCAAAACGTTTACATTTGATCGAACTTGGCGTGCTTTTTTTGGTCTTGGTGATCCAGAATGCCTCCACTGGGACGATTGAGTCTTAGTCTCGACGTCATAACCGTATACCCATGTTTCGTCACCTGTTATAACCCTGTTGAGTAAATCTGGATCATCGTTGACGTCATTCAGTAGCTCTTGGGCGATGCTCATGCGACGTTTCTTTTGGTCGAAATTGAGCAATTTCGGAACAAACTTCGCTGACACACGTCTCATGTCTAAAACACTCGTCAAAATTGATTAGCACGAACTAAATGAGATGCCAATATCATCAGCAATTTCTCTAATGGTAATTCGACGATTTCCCAACACTATTTTCTTCACTTCTTCAACATTCTCATCAGTTGTTGATGTGCTGGGGCGTCCAGAACGAGGTTCGTCGTCGGTGTCTTCTCGGCCTTCTTGGAAGAGTTTATACCACTTGTAAACATTTTTTTGGCTTAAAGTAGACTCACCGTATGCCACTTTCAGCATTTCAAGTGTTTTGGAACATTTGATTCCATTTTTCACACAAAATTTAATGCAAACTCTTTGATCCATGTTTTTAGACAGCAGCAAATCGTGGGGCACGCAAAACACTTCTAACCTTGATGCCTCTCACAAACAAACCAAACATACTACAAAGCTGAAATTTGGAACGTATGTTCTAGACGAGTGTACCGACATAACCAAATAAAAAAGTCGAAGATCGAACGGACGTAGCCCGCTAAATTTCAAAATTCACCTTACTTTTTGATCACACCTCGTATTCTGATATAATTGAAGATAAAATATTATTTCCTAGATCTACAAAGAAAAAATTAGAAAATGTGATCCAAGAGAACTGATTGAACATTTTTTTTCTATTGAAATGAAAAATTATATTATCGATGCATGTAAGGAAAATCATTTTGACTTATCATTAGTCGATCTAAATACAATCATTGGAATCATTATAACAAGTTCATTTAATAAACGAAAATCTCAAAGAGATTATTGATCAACTGACCCTTTTTTATCTTGTGAAAAAATTTCTTCAGCAATGTCACGATCTCATTTTGAAACGATAAAGTCTAAATTGAAATACTCAAAGGCCAAAGATAAAGATCCACAAGATAAGGCTTGGCGAGTTCGTACTTTGTTGAAACTGTTTCAAAAGAATATTCTGAAGTTTGGCTTTTGGAAATCAGCTTTATCAGTGGATGAAATGATGGCTAAATCGTATGCTAGAACGTGTTTGAAACAGTTTATACGAGGAAAACCTACATGATTCGGTCTTAAATTTTGGGGTTTGTCCGCTGCTAATGGATACTTATTCAATATAGATTTATACTGTGGAAAGAACTCTGTAATAGGAGATAAGTTATCTAAATGCGCTTTAGGATCTCGCGTGGTTTTACATTTATTAAAGCTTTTTTTTGAATTGATTTCTGATGCAAAAATTCCTCTTTATCATCTTTATTTTGACAATTACTTTACAAATTTAGATCTTTTTGTGCATTTAAACCGATTAAAATTGAAATGTACTGGAACTGTTAGAGACAATCGTGTCCCAGTAAAAAATGTCATTAATAAAAAGGCTCCACGTGGAACTTATGCAGTAAAGCATGAAAAAAACTGGAATAAATTACATCACTATATAGAAATATATAAGAAGTTGTATCTTGTTCTATAGAAACGATAGCAATCATTTTGAACACAAATTCGTTGGTGGAAGTTTTTGAAGCCCTGTGTGTGTACGATAAACTCGATCTTAACTAATTAAATATTAAACACTTGAATTTGTACCTTTTTATATACGACTTGTAATTATTCATTTCCCACCAAGTTTTTTTTTTTTTTTGACGTATGAAAGTTTTTTTCTTCGAGATAAAATTATATTTCTTAATCCCCACATTCATAATTTTTTAACTAATTTAATTCGCTGACTCCCATCATACTTCTTGTAACCAATCAGATTTACTAGATTCAATCAGTTGCACGCTTGTATCAGCGTGATTTATAGTGAAATATTGTTTACGCGTCGTTAAAATTCTACATCATGGTTCAGTATTTGAAGGACACTGCTTTGATACTTTTACATACATTTTGCTTTAGGAAGGCCGGTGATGCCACCGTTAAAGATGTCGAAGGGTAGTTGAAATTGGGTTCGTTCATTTTGCAAAATGTTGAGAAACTTTCTCAAACGTCAAACTCAACAGTATCTGGCAGACAGAAATTGCAGGCAGCTATGTGTACAATTAGCAGTGCTTTATATCTACTTAATGTTTATAAAATTAAATTTGTAGCGCAGTCCAATACTGTGTAATATCGCATGAAGGAGCTGAGACCTCGAAATCATCATCATCATCGGTATACGAACCTCTGAATGTGGTTGGTACTGCTATGGAACCAGCTAATGCTTCACGTAAAATGATCAATGTAACAGAAGATGCAACAGTTGGTTGGAGCGACATTAATAGTACTTTCAAAGATAGAATCAAGACTGATGTACTTACCCATCTAAAGCATTTAGATTTGGCTATGTTTTTGAGACATGCCAAATGACTACTTCATGCTCAAATTGATAAAGCCTTGAAGCGACATAATTTTATAAAAGTAAATGTTGTATTAAATGCTGAGTATGCAGTTATAAAGAATGATGGGGAAACACTTGATGTAAATGGTATATTGAGAATGTATTAGAGCCTTTTAGCACCAGTATGCAAGAACTCCAAGAGCAAGATTCAGGGTGTTCTCTTCGCGTTATATTAAATTTAACTGTCAATATCAGTAAATACAATCCTATGAAGGCTGGTTCTTACAATAAGTTGCCAGAACCTATCAGAAAAAGGAAGACCTGTGTAAATATGCATGACTATGATAATGATAAATGTTTTAAATGCGCTATCCTCTCAGCATTACATCCGGCTGTGACGAATTCAAATCGTGTCAACGCATATAATATGCAACAACATAAGTATAATTTTAGGAGTCTTACATTTCTCGTGGATCTGAGGTAAGTCATTAAGTTTGAAAAAGAAAATGATGTTTCGGTAAATGTGTATTTTATAAATTTGAAAAGTGGCATCTACAAAGTTTTGCCTTGGCATTTGACCGCTGAAAAGAGGGAAAAGCATGTGAACCTTCTTCTAATGGAGAATTATTACGTTGATGCAAATGCTAACGAGAATGAAAATTAAATACAACTACCTTATATGCTTCATAATGTACATCATGTATGGACAACAGACGTGTCTCGACTGATGTATCGACAGTTGTTATCTAAAGATGTAAGACTTTCATTTGTGATCGTTGTCTATACTATTTTCTGACTGAAGAAAGATTGAAAATACACGATATTGATTGTAGAAATGTGAATAAGTGTAAAATTGTGCTTTCTGGTGAGAAAGACAAATTTTTACAATTTGGTAATCTCAAAAATAGATGTCCTGTAATGATGAATGCGTCTATCAATATTGCCAACCGTATACTGTTGGTTTTGTCGTGATATATAGGTATGATAACTCTAATTCACAGTACCAAAGCTACAGACAGAACACTATCGATGATATTAATCCAGCCAAGTAGTTCATACATAATCTTTATGACTTATCTGTATACCTGCAGGAGTTATACAAAAATCCACAGCCTATGAAAAATTTAACTTTTCATGACACATTCAGCTTTCATCATGTTACGATGTGTCACATGTGTAAAAAGCCTTTCGATACTGAGAAGGATACAAATGTTAGCGATCATTGTTACTTTACTGAAAAGTATTAAGGACCTGCTCACAGCACTGGTAACATTGCTTATCAAGAATTAAGAACTATACCCGTATTTTTTCATAATCTCAGCGGATACGATGCTAACCTATGTGTGGGCGATATGGTGCTGAAGCTCTCGACCAAATTTCCATAGTAGAGGTATTTTTAATGATGAGCTCGTGGTGATTAAACTTTTGCAAACGGAAATAATAGTGAGAAAACCTATATACGAGTACATTGGTCTTGCAGTCCTAGATTAGTCGAAAACATTCGTATATCGACTCCACTGGGAATATATGGCTACTGCTGTGGATGAGCATTGCAAATTGTTATATAGTGATACGGATAGTCTGATGTATGAGATCATTAAAACCGATACATATGACGTCGAGATATTCATGAAGTAAATACCTCAGATTTTGACGGACAAAATTACGTCAATATTCCAAGGGCCAATAAGAAAGTGGTTGAACTGATGAAAGATGAGAACAACGGTAAAAACATTTGTTGGAATTTGTCAGACTTAGGAGTAAAATGTATAGCGTTAAAGTTCAGAATAGAAATCCAATAAAAAAGGCGAAAGATCAGAAGAGTTCCGTATTGAAAGCTTCGATCGTATTTGAAGAGTATGTCAAGTATCTTCGAGAGAATGTGACTTTTAGACGAGAGCAAAAGATAATCAGATCTCACCATCATCAAGGGCAGCAGTCGAGAGCTATAGACGAGTAGGCAGGAAGTAGCCATGACGACTGCTGATCGGCACCAATACTCTATACAGTAAAATGGAGAAAATTCAGATTGGTTTAACAGAATATACCTATTTTTTCATGCTTCTATGTATCGATTACGTAATGTGGTATGTAATTTAAAAAGTCTATATTCTCTTTTATTGCTTGAATAAAGATTTACTTCGATAGCATTTGATTTGAAAAAGTTATTTAAGTTTGAAGTTTTGAGTAATGTTGCTTTTCCATCATTCTAAGTTTCTTCTAACGCTTTGTTTTATTTTTATACGTCTATACGTCTTTTACGTATTCTACGTTTACTACTCACGTACAAAAATAATTGATGTGGTCAATAAATAACAACGCAATAATAATACAATAACCACTTATAGTTGATGATATAATAATTCTATCTAGTTATATAAGAATTCCGTGTATATTACGTTATTTCGTACGTCATTTACGTCAGTATTTTTCTCTAAAAGTAAATTAACTGTTTTTTTAATATACCTGTTATGAAGAAATACATAATATGTAGAAATCGCTGTAGAAAAATCAAATTATGATCAAGGGGACGGACGAACAGCTAATATACATAAGTACTTTATGGCTCTATGGGTTTCCATAGTGTTTTATGGTGTTCTATGGTGTTCGATCTTGATGGATTTATAGTCCGCCATTGTACCTTATGATACTCCATAGGCTTCCACGGTGTTACTGTAATAGTATTAGTAAGTCATAGTATTTTATACTGTATTATAGTGTTTTATAATGTTTTATGGTGTTTCACAAATCTCGATGGATTCATGGTTCTTCATGGTTTTTCATGTACTCCATGGGTATCCATGATGTTAGTGGTGTTCTATGATGTTCCACGGATCTCGATAAATTCCTGAATCTCCACGGTTCCCCATGAGATTGCATGGTATTTTATAGCGTTTAATTGTGTAGTACGGAATACGATGGATTTATAGTTCTCCATTATTCCTTACAGTACTCCATGGTGTTTTATTCTATGGTGTTCCACGAATCTCGATGGATTTGTGGTTCTCCATGGTTCTCTATGAGTTTCCATGGTGTTGTATGTTGTTTGCTAGTGTTTATTGATGTTCCATGTATCTTAATGGTTTTTTATTCTACATAGTTTCCCATGAGTTTGCAAGGTTTTTTTTTGGGTGTTTCGCCCATCTCAACGGATCCATCGTTCTTCATGGTTCTACATGGTACTCCATGCGATTCCAAGGTGTTTTATGGTGTTTCAAAAAGTTTTGATGTTTCACGAATCTTGATGGATTCGTGGATCTCCTCATGAGCTCCCATGAGTTTTATGGTGTTTTATAGTGTTCAACGCATCTTGATGGATTTATTGTCCTCTATTGTTCCTTATGGTATTTCATGGTATTTGATGGAGTTTTGTGGTTTTCCATGTATCTTGATTAATTCATGGTTCACCATTGTTCCTTATAGTACTCTATGGGGTGGATTTCATGGTTTTCCAAAGTGTTCCATCTCGATGAATTCCTGATTCTCCAGGGTCCCCATGAGATTCTATGGTATTTTATGGTATTTAATGGTGTTGTATGAATCTCGATGGATTTATCGTTCTCCTTGGTTTCCCATGATTTTGCAAGGAGTTTTGTGGTGTTTGACACGTCTTGATGGATCCATCGTTCTCCTTGGTTGCCCATCCCATGATTTTGCAAGATGTTTTAAGGTGTTCCACGCATTTTGATGGATTCATAGTCCTCTATTGTTCCTTATGGTACTTTATGGTAATTTATGGTGTTTCACGAATCTTGATGGATTCCTGGTTCTTCATAGTTCCTTATAAGCTTTCACGGGTTTCACTGTGTTTTATAGTATTCCACAAATCTTGATGGATTCATAGTCCTCCATTGTTTCTTATGGTACCCATATAGTTTTATAGTATTTTATGATGTTCTATTGCTCTAGATGGATTCGTGGTCCTGCATTGTTCCTTATGGTACGCCATGGGCGTTTTATGGCGTTATACAAATATCGAATTCATGGTTCTCCGTGCTTTCTCATGGTACTCCATGGGTTTCCATGGTATTTTTAGGTTTTTTATAGTGTTTCATGGTGTTTTATGGTGATTCATGGATCTCGACGGATTCATAGTTCTTTATGGTTCCTCATAGTACTTCATGGGATCTCAATGAGTTCATGGTTCATCATTGTTTTTTACCAGTGTCACGTCATCAGCGTAAGCGACGAGGTTTTTCCGAGCGGCACGGCATCCCAAACCGAAACAGGCTATCGTATGAGCCATTTTAGAAGTCAGGTCCCAGCATCGACCCCTGAGCCATTCCAGCGGTCACCTGTCTCGTTATCTGTCCTTCGATCGTCTCGTACGTTATCCGTCTGTTTTTCAGGTAATTCTCCACAACCCGGACCAGGTATGGTAGAATCCTGAAGTCACTTTTCAGCGGCTCCAAGATATTCCCCAACCTGATCGAATTGAAAGCATTCCTAATGTTGAGCGTCGCCAGCAATGCGATAGGTTGCTCCGCGTGGCAAAGTCTGTCCAATTCCAGGAAAGAGTCGACCACCTTTTGGATCGCTTCAATCGTCAATCGACCTCTCCTAAAACCGAACTACAATCGAGAGACCCTCTCAGGCCTATATCGCGTTCGTCAGTCTCGGTCTCAGTAATTGTTCAAAGAGTTTACCAGTCGTGTTAAGTAAACTCAACGGTCGGTAGGCCAAAGGCGTGCCAGGATCGCTCCTACCTTTTAGGATAAGGATGAGTCTTGCCTCTTTCCACCGTGCAAAATCCATGTCGCTGCCCGTGGCCACCGGGACTTTCACCCTATCAGGACCGGGGTGGATTTCCCTTGAGAAGGGGTTACCACTTGAGGTAAATCAATGTTATTTTTGTGCATTTTCATAGTTCTTTTTTGACAAACGGTTCTTGCTTCCTGGTATCACCGATACATTTTCTTGGCGTCACTACGGTACCCCATGAGTAGAAAGGAAGGGGATTGAAGGATTAGAAATTATATCTGTCGAGCCCATAGCCACTGCTCCTGCCACCACCGCCGCTGTAGCTCAAATACCGCTGATGAGCCGCCAAACTCGGAGAAGGGAGCAGAGAATGGGATGGGGAAAATGTTACATCAATCGGATCCACAGACTATGGAGCTCATTCTCGTCAAGAAAAAGTTGTCGAAAATAACAGCAGCAGCAACAACAACAACTAGTGAGCAGCAACAATCTTCTAATTATATTTTAAGTCACATTACAGCAAGGGAAAGAAGTTTACTAAAAGCTAGATTTGTCGCTAAAATTTAAAAGTTTTATGATTAAAAGAAAAAAAAATTATTCTACCTTCAAGATAAATTCAAAATATTTTATAAGTAATATTTTACAGGTTATGTCGTTATTACTAATTTAATTGGTAAAGAATGATCTTATTTAAATAAATATTATAAGTTAATTAATTGAGGAAAGGATGTAAATATATGATTACCAAATTAGAACCAGTTGCAACACGATTTGGTGATAAAATCATTGTTGAGATTGACGACGAATTTAACCTGTTTCTCTTGTGCAAGTTGTCGAATACAATTATATAAAATCAAAAATTGATGAATGGTTTGACGAAAAACGCCAATAAACCTAATTTATTTTAAATTATCAAGGAGGAAACTGTATTCAATTTACTAGTGCATCGACGCATTATTATTTAATAAATACTACAATGATATTTTTACAACAAATGGTTATTTATTTATTCTTGAATCTATATACATAATTTTAGATTAACTTTCTCTCTACAGTTCACTTTTACCTATCAAACTGTTATGCAAATTATCGAATCTTAACCATTTCCAAAAACACAATTATCATGTCCTTTAATAATTTGTTCAAACAGATATATATATATATATATATATATATATATATATATATATATATATATCGGGATATTTCGTTTTTTGTAGTTCCTGTTCATAGAAACCACATAGAATCGGCTGATTTTCATAATCTTTCAAGTGATAAATAGTTGGATTTTCATGAATCTACACGGACAATAGTAAATGTTCCCTAAGACCAATTTGGTGTATATCTTTTTTAAACATTTTCTTCGTATTACTCACTTTCACTTTATCACCAACATTAAACTTTGGCCTCCTTCTTACGCATTCTTGAGCAAAATTGCGTAATAGTTAAGCTTGATTCACCGTTGTAACTTAAATAGGTTTCATACCAATCGTTCTGTATTAAATCGTTCACATATTGAACTATAGGTCGACTAGAGATTAATCTTGTACTTTTTCACGAGAGCTTCAAAAGTTGCATTGTAAAATTCTTTGCCTCTATCCATGTGAAAATTATTAGGTACTCGACCTTTCACGAAAACAGATTTTAGTGCCGCTGTCACATTACTACCGGTTTTCTTTTTTACTGGCATGGTCCATACATACGTTGAAAAATTATCAATTATCGTGAGAAGCCAATTGTAACCGCGATTTTCTCTAGAATAAGCCTGCATATCGACAAGATCAGCCTGTCAGATCTCGTTTATTCCTCGAATATCGTACTTGCATCGTGGATAATTACGTCTGGCTGGTTTCTGAAGCTTTTACACCACTTTTTGATGCTCCATAGGACGACACGACTACTTGTGTATTTTAAGTATCTATTTTTATCGCTGATTTATTTATTTCAACTAAATCACTGAGATTAATTTTCAAGTATGCTATGATTTTTAAGTCTGTAACAGTATTGCCTTTCGACTGAACGATGCGTTGAACAGTTTGCAATGAACAGTATCGTCAGAATTTAGTGGTGGAGCAACATTGTCTAATCTTTTATTTTGCAGATTGAAATGACCTTTTAACGTGAGCTTGAATCCGAGACATGGTGGGCCACAATGGTTGCTAGCTCGATGTTTAAGTTTACGTTCGAATACGTCAACGCTCATTTTAATAATGAATGGATAGTAATAATGCCCTCAATATATATATCCAGCCTCGCGTAGTTCCTGAATTATTGAATGGATTCCGTTTATTTGACTATTGTTACGTGCTGATTGTTCAGCTACAACTAATTGAAGACGATCGACGATCTTACTTAGATTATTCTAATACACGTAATTCATATTAATGTTATTGTTATTTAGTGCAACCGTATAACTAGTTAAAGATGCACTAATTTTCAACTTCTGCTTTCCTATCTTAGGTTTTTTAGTCTTGTTAAATAATGGACCAATTATTAAATTTGTGGCTATTATGTGCTGATATAGGCTCATTTGGATTCATGCTTTTTCTATGATTGCTAGACTTTTCTAAAATTTCTCGATATCTCTTGAGATCATCTTGTGTTATTAGACTTCTATCAAGCTGTTTTGTTACTCAAATTTTGTGTAAGTTACTCGAATTTCTCAAAATCATCATCCTCATCGCCTACACTATTCTCATGAAAAGTCACTGTGGAGTTACCAAGCACATAAGCTTCATTTTTGTCTATACCTACATCATAAATTGAACCTAAAAAACTAGAGTCTTTATTATCCAAAGCATTTATGTACTTATTAACAGCCAGGCTCTCATCCTCAATTAGTTCAAATAAACTGTGATACTCGTAAATTTGCGTATTGTGCGTAACGGTAGCATAAGTAACTTTACTGCTAGACTGTAGGTTTTTATACTTATCACTAACAGCACCAAAATAATTATTTTCATGTTGTGGTATTTTCTTGAGAAATTCTGTTTTTTTAATTGAAAAAACATCGAATATTATTATCGAATTGGTTAATGCATGCTCGAGATCAATCACTGACTCATGCTCTTTGAAGGGTAAATACTTCACTCTGTCTATATTTTCAGTAAATAATATTAGTTGTTATATTATATATTGGCTTCTGCATATTTTCTAATAATTTATATTTTGATTGATTGAGAAATTTCGAGTAAACGTAAACGTCTTCGAATCTAATGCCATTGGGATGAGTAATTAACGACAACAGACTGTTGGTTTTACCATAATTAGATGGGCCGCAAAAAATTATCCCCATGACGCTTTGGTTATTTATCTTCTCGTACGATGACGTCAAAATTTCGACATGAAGTTTTACAGTTTGCTCTTTAAGATCCATGCTCATAAGACAAAGTTCAAACAATAATTGACCCGATGGCTATATATATATATATGCACTTTTATAGTTTTAAAAGTTAGTCGTGTGTTAGACTTCATAGAGTGATGATCGCATACAAATATTAGAGAGTAAAGAAAGGACGAGGACTAGTTAACAAAGTCATTAATAAGCTTCTCTTTGTACTTCATATTCCAGGTTACCAGTATTGCGGTCCAGAAACTTAATTGCAGGAACTCATTGCTCGAGGTAATCCAGGCATCAATCCTCTTTACGCAGCTTGTAGAAAGCATGATATAGCTTATTCAAAAAATTGAGAAAGTGTAAAGTATATAAATATCGCAGGCAGAATTTTAGCTTTGAAAGCTTGGAAGCGAGTATTCAATCAAAATTCCAGCATTGGTGAAAAAGCAGCTGCTTACGTTGCAGCTAATGCCATGAAATGAAAATCTAAATTGGGTATGGGACTCAAGAAAAAAAAAATTCATGTCAAAAGGTCGCAAAAAGAAGAATAAAAAGTTAATAGACTTGAAAAACGTTATCATAGCTGCCAATTTCAAATGACCAAAAAATAAATGTGCTCGAACGATCATCTGCACTGCTCTAAAAAAAGCACGGGCAGTCGTTGAAAAGGTTAATAGAAAAGCTTCACGAATTCTGCCAATTTTCAAGGCGATGGGTAAAGTTTTATCCTTTCTCATTCCTCTTTTTGCTGGTCTAAGCGCTACTGCTGTTTTAGCTAATGAAGCTGCCGATGAAGCTTCACAACGAAATTGTGAATTGGACTTTGTTGTGAATTGAACTTTGTGAAGGCAATGTTATTTTGACTCTAGGTTTAATGAGTATTAGTGGCTATATAGCTACGATAAAATACAATTGTCACGCTGGCTTTTGACATGGTCTTTCACCATAATATCATTTTATTTGCGTTGGTTTTGTATTCTTGATTTGATGACTTGAAAAGGTTTACTCACTATGTAGACGAAACGTCGTAACTTAGTTTACAATAAAAAATCTAGTTGACAGTATTGCTAGTTTGTTTATATGGGTTTAGTAGAATTTTTGACATTCAACTCAATACCCAATATAGATATGAATAACAATAAATTTTACGTTGGCGACAAACAACCTGTAATCTTACCTATGGGCAGTTATGAAATTGGAGAAATTGATAAATTTCTTTGATACTTTAGAGCCTGAAATAATAGTGAGTCTGAAACCGAACAATAATACTTTACGTTGTGTAATTAAAAGTTCGGAAGATATAAATTTCTGTCCACAAGATTCCATTGGTCGAGTATTGGGATTTGCACTACGTAAACTAGAAAAAAACAACTCTTACCATTCAAATCTTCCAGTAAAAAATGTCAAAGTAAATGCTCTGAGAGTCGAGTGTAATATTACCTTAGGTGCATATATGGATGGGAGTTAGGTTAACGATATCCGTAAATTTTTTCCTGTAGTATCACGCCGATATAAAATTATCGAAGTTTCTTCAAATGTTATTTATCTTCCAGTTACCGTAAAGTGCATAGATAATTTGTAAATACGCATTGCTTACCAAGACGGAAATTCAATAAATTTTTAAGGTGAAGTGATAACAATTAGATTACATCTGAAAAGTACGTGATGGAAATCGTTTACAATTTAAACAGTAGTGGCGGCTATATAAGCAGTAAAATACGTAAACCAACCATCATGTGTCGATTGGAAGCAAAAGCGACAACACGGCGAATTCCGATTATCAATTATTATCGGAAAGCGAAAACATTGACATATCAAAGCATGAAGTTCCTAAAAAGTTTCAGCTTAAAAGTAATTTCCGGTGGAAAGTAACTTGTATTATTGCTTGCTGCTTTGAACGAAATAATGGAGAACGTTCTAGAAATACAGTCACCTGTTACCTTGATGAATCCTTGGGTCATTATGAGATTCATATTTATCAACAGTACACCAATACATCTTTCAAAAATAGCGACGAAATTCGTATATCAATCTAACATCAAGACTTGTGTCTTTTACGATCTCGTAGCTCATTGCGTATTTATGGTAGATTGTGCGACGAAAAGAATGCAGTCTTATCGAATACTTTATTTGTGAACAACGGCATCTGTCACTTGTTTGAGAAAACCATGTTATGTCATCTTAAGCTTTTGAAACTAAACGAAAAAATATTTCAACAGTTAATACTAGCGTATTCGATCATTGCTACACTAATAACGTGAAACTTTTCCCCAACTCTCAGTGTTATCCATATAGCAATCTTAATATTGACATAAATAAGCATCAGTTAAACCTTAATATTTCCTTTATCTAACTTAACCAAAACATTATTTCTAATTGGACAGCAAGCCGATAAACCCAAAGACAAACGCTCACCGTTTGTATACCGTAACTGAAATGATAATAAAACCGAACACCTTCCATCACCGAGAAAGCAATGCCCAATGACGTCTATCGTCACTCCCATCAAAACAAAAGAAATAAAATTTACCTTTGTAACCTGTTTTGCCTCTATAAGAACTCCAAATACCGAAGCCTTAGTGCCCGAAGCTCTTCAGGTGTTGGTGATGAGGCATTAGCCCTGGAGAGTTGGTAGCCTGCAAACCTCGTCGTCTTGGACTTAAAAACCCTGGAGGGCTCGACACGAATATCCCTATAAAGACCAGCACATTTTCTGTCTGTGATGCGACTTCTACTCGCGAAGCGTTTTCCGTCCGAACTTCGGTGCTAGCTCCATTCGCAGCGAACGCTTGCGATCGACGCGCAATTTTTTCGTGAAACCACTTTCCGCATCCGTGCTTGGGCTTCTTCGCCTTGCGCTCTTATGATAAGCTGTTTAGTTTGATTAAATTTTATAAAGTATTAATTTAATTATTAAATTAATTTGAACAGCTCAGAAAGCCAACGACTACTCTTCGTGCTCCGCATGGCATAAGTGTCAAAAATTATAATATTATTAACAAACTAAAATATTTTTATTTTTATTTTTTGTCATATGCTGTAACACGATGAGAACCAGCGTTATTAATATAGTTAATAACAATCAATACTGTCGATTATTCCTCGAATTATCAGTACCTTTATGCTGACAGTAAAATCATCGAAGCAGAAAATGGATAAATCCAACAACATGAAGTATTGCCGAAATGCGAAGAAAATAATTATCGTATAAATTAAGAGAAAACAAAAATCTACATGATATTCGAATTATAAGCCGAAATAATTCCTAGCTAACTTATCCATATGTAAGTGTAGGCTACATTAGCCACGCCCACCTGCATATTATAATGTAAGCGAATTAGAAAGAGATAGCTTCATGAATTAGACAAGGTGGGCGCATTACACTTACTTTACCTAGGCCTAGCAATAGACAGACCAATAGCTAAATCATATGAGAAAAGAACAGAGCTAATTACTGAAATTTCGCTACTTCGAATATATACTGCTTAGAACTTACTGCGAGGAAAAAATGATAAGAGAGGAAAAGCCGAGAGTGTGCCGATGGCTTTATAATAGACTGAACGGCTAGTTCCAGCTATCATTTTCTGAGTTTTTGTTTTAATTAATTTGTATTTGTAATTTCGTAAATTAAAATTGGTGTGTTAGCACTATAGCTCGTTCGTGCTCACGGTGATGAATTTATATAAATTAACTACCAAGATAGTTTGGAAATTATATTTAATTTATTGAAAACCCCTAGAAAATCATAATTTTTAGAAACTCGGAATTCCACTCCTATAAACCTAGAGTAAGTACTACAAGATTTGTAATTCAGCCAGTATTAGTTTTAAGTGATTCATCTCGCCATTTCACGGGATTGTATTGCGTGCCGGTTAATCAATTGAATTCTAAATTAAGTAAAGGCAATGGGAGTACTAATGAATACTCTCGCAACTCCAGTATTAATTTTATTAATTGTTTCCTATAAGATTTAATCAGCGTATTATATGCAATTTGAAACTTAACAATTGTTATTACATTGAAATTCCGAGCCAACACACTCACACAACATACTACACTTTACATAAATTTTATTTTGTTATTTTACACTTACAATTACACTGTTTCTTTTGGTTAATAAAAGGCTCAACTTTTACATTAAAATTTAATTGCCTGATATACATTACATTTCCTATTCTTCACCTTCCTCTCCTGTATCTAACTTGCTACGCACATCATAAACCCCGCGAAGGACAGGAGATAGAAGAGATTGAAAACAAACAAGTTAGTCCGACTATTTGCTATCTAAGTAACCATTTACGTCAGCCAAATTCATTCCCCGAAATTAAAATTATTACTTGCAACTAATTACTCGAAGTGGCACACCTCCGAGTCTAGGTAATTCAATTAATAATTGTACCTGGAAATAGAAGTGTCTGACACCCCTAACTCAACCTCATCCCCCTTAAATATTTAACAAACCGCCAGTACCATGGTGACTTGTTAGTTGACAAAACTACCATGTTACACTCTCCGACAAAGGATCCAGGACTATCGAAGGCAGTAGCCTTCGATACCATTGGCTCCGGTTGTTTTACCTTTGGTGAAGCCTGGAGCTCATTCGGTTCACTAAGACACTTCTGTGTCCTCTTTTTCTCGGCCAATTTTCCACGCCCCATTCCGTCTCAAAGGTGTCACGGCAACGCTGGCAGTTGTACACCGAGACAATTAATCACCCGCAATCCAAAAAATCAGACGAGTGAGAGGCAGGGCCCTACACGCCGACCGTTGATGTGCTCCCTTTCGGCAATTAAAACAGTGGAACATAGGCACATTAACTTCCGGGTCCCAAGGGACCGCTACCAGCCCTCGCAGGAACATAGTTCCTCGCACCAATATCTCTTCCGACGTATCTGTCTAGATTTGTACCTCAGAGGAGAAGGAAACGGAGCTCGCCGCCTGAGGACGCGTGGCAGATTGAGTTCGTGGAGGTACCGGCAGCTCAGGCACAACTGGTTCCACCTGTTGCACCACCAACCTCGCCATTGCCGCCACCCTCTACTCTTCTACCACCGTTTCCTCGGCAACTACTCCCGACCTTACTCCCGAAGCCTCCCTGCCATCAGTCGTCGAAGATGCAGACAATATACGAGCATCTGTCGTTTCAACAATAACTTCTTCTGCCGCACTGGACACCATCGACGGCTGATTAGAGAACAGCCTCTCGAAATTGCACGCGGATAGGTTGAAACACATCGAGCGATTCCTCCTACCCGCGTTCTGACGGGCTTCAGCTTCCTTTTTCCTCTTGTCTTCTAAGTATCCCGCTGGAAGGAACTGCGCGGGCCCATCCCTACGGACGAATTGACAAGCGGGGTCCAGCCTTTGTTCCGCGAGAGGCTTAAAAGGGAGAGGAGCATGTACATGCGGTTGCGAGGCTACGCGAGGCAGCTCCCGAGTTAGCACTGTCTGTCTCTTCTTCGGAGTCGCTCGAGCTCAGTACCACCTCCAAAATACCGTTTGTGGCACTTTGCATCGAGGCACTCCAGCCCTCTCTCCCGATCATGGCCCCCGTGCTACAGCTTCGGTTCGCCACTCTACCCGTGAGATAACCACACCCTCGCTGTGGATTCGTATGGTACTGTCCTACCATATCTAGGAAACGACGTAACCTAGTTTACAATAAAAAATCTAGTTGACAGTATTCTCAGTAAATGGTTTTGTTTATATTATTTATTCAAGCTGTCATTCAATTCATTAAAAAAAATCTACTAAACCGAAAACGTATCTTTTATTTGCTGATAATTCAATAGATCGAAAATATTGTGCCTCCAGTAGAGAAGAATTACTCGAGAGAGTAAAAATGAATGATTCTTTCATGACAGTCTAAATATGACTGATAACTTTATACGATGTTTTCACTTATATAGCCCCAATCAAAAACTGCAAACGAAGATGACCTCAATTATAGATATTGAAATTTTGATATTTTTTTTATTGTATTTCACCTTATCTACTCCGAAATATGTCATTAGATCAAATGGAGGCCTAAGATCTCCGAAACTATCAAAATATGTGACGTTATTTCCGATTTTCCGATAAGCAACCCAACCCAACCTAGTGTGTGCCTATTCTGTTCACGTCATCGAGATTAATTATAGCTAATTCTCGATAATATGGTTCAGACTTTGGTAAGTAATTTCTCATAAACACTCTTCGGAAATTTTGTATACTTAAAATTACGGCATACTTCATTAAGACGATGTTTGTGAGAGCTCTATCGGATAATTTAATTCAATTTATTTTTATTTTAAAGCTAATCCCAAATAAGGTTTGAGGTATAGTCCATAGCCTGTTTTATACGGTTTAAGATACATTCCTTTACCTAGTGCAATGGCCTCCATCGTTTTGTTGTGTCTTTTGCTTTCTTCTAATTGTCGTTCTACAGACTTTGCATCATTTACAGATTTTGCGATTCCTGCAGCAACCAATCAAGAATTTTGAGAGTGAAAATCCTCCTCCTCCTCCTCCTCCTCCTGCAGTTTTTTCTATTAAAAAACAGAATTTCTCAAGAAAATACCACAACATGAAAATAATTATTTTGTTACTGTTAGTGATAAGTATAAAAACCTACAGACTAGCAGTAAAGATACTTATGCTACCGTTATGCACAATACGCAAATTTACGAGTATCATTATTCGAGGAATAAACGAGACCTGACAAGCTGATCTTGTCGATAAGCAGGCTTATTCTAGAGAAAATCGTGGTTACAATTGGCTTCTCACGATAATTGATAATTTTAGAAAAACTCTCCGTGAATGACGTCACAAAAATGAAAGCGGCATACCAGATAATTTTATCGCATGTACGAGGTTATGATACTAACCCAATCAGCATCGCAGGTTACAAAGCTCGAAGATTAAGGAAATTAGATTTCAAGGATCTAGGGTTATAGCCTCGCAGGTTATAGGAATCGGGAGTTAAAGGAATTAGGGTTCAAGGGTTTGGGGTTATAGCATTGTAGGTTATAGGACTCAAAGTTTAAGGAAATAGGGATTTAAAGGTCTAAGTTTATAGCGTCGCAGGTTACAGGGTTCGAGGGTTAAGGAAATAGAGATTGAAGGATCTGAGGCTATGGCATCATAGTTTACAGTGCTCGAGGGTTATGGAAGTTGGGATATAAAGGCGTGAGATTATAGCCTTGCATTTGCTATATGTGTGCATCCGGGAAAATAGCAGTATCAAAACTGCTAAAATACTTGATTCGAATCAACGATATCTCGATGAAAAAAAAAGATACCTTAAATCTTAAATATAGGTTTTAAAGAGTAAGAGTATACCTTTCAGATAGTTTGCCCCGTTTTCCGCTTTGTTATGGGACCGCAAAAATAACAAAAAAACTGCCTTTTTTGCCTTTTTAGGTTAGGACATCTCAAAAACCTGACGTGATGGACAAGTCCTGACTCTAGATTCGAATCCCATGCAAAAAATTATCATGGCAATGACATTCCGTTGGCCAATAACAACCACAACCCCTTATTTTACAGATCTGTGCTATTCAACCAACACCAAATCTATACTAAAGTCAGAAGAATATAAAAAACTTTAAACCATGTATATGCAACATGTGTTACTCTTTATATGAACAAACAAATTGAAAATTTTTTTATAATTTATCATATATATATTATAAAATCAACTATTTCTTTCATGACAGTCATATTTGTGACGTCGTGGCAACGACACATCTCAGGCTTGGCGCAGTCTCAGGGTTCTGTTGTTGCTAGTCTGCGATTTCTCGCATAAATTAGCGGGATCACCATTCGAAAATTAAGAATACCGAAGGGGAGAGTGCCATTAAACCTGTACTTCTGCTCTTGGATTCCAATCAATAGTTGTAATCCGAGAGCGCGAAGTACCCTGGGTCCTATCAATAGTAGAACCCGATTTTCCTAATATAAATTGTATTTGAAGCCTATCAAAAGTAGTCTCAAAATACGACAAAGGGAAAATTTTTGATTTGCGATCTACTTCTAAAAGAGAGGAGAGATAGATAAGTAAAAAAATTAAAAATTTGAATGCTTACTCTTTTTTTTATTTTGTAATTCACTCTTTCGGCCTGCTCGTCTTTATTTTACATTAACTTATTTTTCTTGTTTTTCTTGTTCCGTTACTTGGCTGCTTGGCTCTTTGACTGACTTCTTGACTGAATATTGCTAACTTCTTGGTTAACTTCTTGACACTACTGATTTCTGTGCTTCCTTCAATCTCTGCTTTACACAGCCACTACAATCACTGACTGGAACTAATACAACTCTTGCAACTAACTCTAACTCTAACAACTTTTCTAGCACTTCTCTAACAACTTGAACTTTCTCTAATAACTTTTAGGACTTGAACTTGCTCTCTGGGTCTTGTGCATCCCTTTTTATATTAGGTGGGTGTTTGGGTGATGCGTCCCTCTCTTAGCCTCTCGGTTTTAGAAGGAATGGAGCAGGCAATGATGTGTTAATTGGTCCGTTTGTTTCTTCTGATTTTCCTCGTTGGATTTTTGGGTCCTGATTGGAGCGGGGGCGTGGAGAAAATCGGGAGCGTGGACGTAAGGGTACAGGCCTTAGCTCGTGAGATGGCTCTTCAAGTATTATTCGCAGCCAAGATTAATTAAAAATTTCGTAATTATTAATTAATTGAAGTTGGAACAAGCATAATCGACCAATACATAACTTATACACTACTTATATTAACAATCAATATTATAATTAAATTCGCCGCAAAATACAGTTATCAATAATTATCTAATAATAAAATATAATAAAAATAGAGTGATGCTTGCTATCTCGCACGCCATGTTATATAAATTCGTAGATTAATTTCTTATAATAAAAGTTCGCTAAATAACAGTGAATTCATTAAAATTAACTGTAACGGGGTGGATACCGTTTAATTAATTTATTCGCACGATCGTACTGAAGGGCGCGCGTAATTACCTTCGTCAAACACGAAAATCGGAGGGCAGGAGGGAACGGGCGTCAGTCAACCAACTATCTACTACCGTGAAATAAATACGTCGGAGATCTTTTCAGGATCGCAAGCGAGAACTTTTATTATTTCTTATTATTACACTATGTTCGGCCCGCGTGCTTATGTTTACATCTCGCGCGCACGACAACAACATGCAGTGTCGGAACGCTCATAGTTCGCTGAGTTATTACTTGCACGCTTTATGTCGAACACGAAAGATTAGTTATTTAGTAATTTCATCGCGATCGCGAAATTAAGCTGGCCAGCTTACCTTTTTAGCAGTCGTACGAAGAACGGGAGAACAAGTTCGCACTCTGGTCGCGGTTTCGGTTTCGCCCTCGATGGCGAAACTACTCACTGGCGCACTCTCGCACACACTCAGCTCCGTCAGGCTATCTCCTGTCGATCCTTGCAGTTGGTTCGCCTTCACACTCCAAGAAAAACTCGGGAAAATGTCGAAAGGCTATGTGGCACGACTCTGTGATTGGGTTCTAATTCTCGGCTTGCGGCTCTCTATATCGGTAGTTAATCCTGCACTGGTTCGTTTTCAATCGCGCGCGTTCCGTCTTGTCGCGTGCCGAATTCCTTCATTACATTTTTCATCTACCGATAGGTGCTGCCCTCGCGGACAGCCGCACGGTTGGGCCGTTAACGCTAATAAGACGTTTACCGTCACATAACATATTTTTTATTTTTTTCTATTTTCTGCTTAAACAAAGCTCCGGAGCGAAAACTCGATAAGAGGTTTTGAGAGGCCAAAATTATTTTTGATATATTGTTGAAATCAAAATATTCAAGTTCAAAAAATATTATTTCATAATTTCTAATGCCTAACTTCTAATTGGAAAGGGGAAAATTCATTAGTTATGATGTGAATAGGATGCAGACGCGATCCCATGGCCCTCTTCTCTCATCGGCATCTTAGCGCTCACGCGTTCGGAGATTGATATATAAGTGCGAGGTACGACGGGCAGAAGAGCGTAATGAAAGGAATGCACGCTTGTATAAATTTAGACTATAGATTCTATTGCTTGGAGACTATCAAGAAAAATTTCCCTGCGACACTCGGCTTGGTTCCCACAGCTCATGGGAAATTGTTTCAACTCTGCCGTTGGTCTTAATATTAGAAAAATTATTCTTTTGAAATTTAAAAATTTTGATCATATTTGGCCCGCCGTCACATATTCTTATACCCTTCCATTTGAACACTGATCAACTGAATCTCTAACAGAAAAAAGACATTTGAATATTTAATTATATTTAAATAAATAATTCTTCAAAATAAGAAAATATTTATCATTAATTGAAATTATAATATTAAACAAAAAAAATATTGTTTAATATTATAATAGGGAATCTATAGGGAATCGCACCCAAGCCCCATGTGCGTTCGCTTGACTACGCTATGTCGCTTGAGCCATAGCCATTCTTTCAGAGACTACTAATCACTATGCATGTTGCGTATGCTTAATATTTAACATCCTTAGTAAAAATTTATATTCGGTTATATAATAAAACCTATAAAAGTTGGTAAAGATTGTTCATAAAATTTGAATAAATAATTAGAATGTGTTATAAAGTAAGATAGACTTTTTTTTATTAATTAACGAAATGGTAATTCTTCTTTTATGACAATTGGAGATAAATATATAATTTCTTTTAATACAAAAATGATCATGTCAGTTTTTTATTTCAACGTAGTGAATATAACTTAATTTAAAAAATACCTGCCTTTCCTGCTAAAAATGACTAATTCAAAGTTATTGAAATGAATTGAACTTCAATCATTTTCAATATTTTTTATTGAATTGAGTGATTTCCAATCCAGATGAGGATTAAAGCTTAATTTTTTTTAATGCCATTAAATCCTAATCATAATTAAAACGAAAATTTAGGATTAATATGAATCTTTTTTAATCATTTTCAATAGTGCTTTCAATGAAAACTAACTTAATAACATTCTATTTAATATTTTTTAATGTGTTTGAATATTTTCCAATAAAACATAATATTTAGTCACATTTCATGGAATAATTTTAAATATTTTTCAATATTTTCAACTAAAACGTATTATTTTATCACTTCTAATCGAGTAATTTTCAATCGATTCTAATAAATTCTTCCTACTTCATATTCAATAACATTTAATCGAATATTATTCAATACTTTTCGATATTGTCTAATACAAACTGAAGTTAAATCACACTTAATTTAATAATTTTAAGTCCAGACCAATAAACTTTTGGAATTAGGTTTTCTTATCGCCATGTATCCAATACCGATGAATCGTTAATAGAACTTTTTAATAATGTATTTTCATATTCTCAGAAAATTAAACAAAAGTATATATAATCATCTCTAAAATTATTAAAACAATTATAATCAAATTAAAATTATTGATGCATGTTATCGTGTAATTTTTTCCTTCAAATCGATATCAATATTTTTTTTAATAACTAGTTAAGTGTTAATAACTCGAAGTCAAGCTATATTTTTATAAAATTTATTTACAGCGTATCATATAAAATACAAGTAAATATACAAAATATAATTTTTACAATTGCACATCCTAATGCTCGCATATTACATACATATTCACAAAATATTAACAGGAAGAAAAAGTTATTGAATTCCGAAATTGTTGGGTAGTTTATATAAATATTTCGTATTCTGAACGTTGACCAATACAACTTTACATTCTATCTCACAGAAGCGCTTAATAACTTTTTCATCGCGCTCAGATTCAATTAGTTTGATATGCTGAACTCCTGGGAAAGGATCTTCGAGAAACGTATTAACAATACGTATTTAAATGTACGGAATCGAATAATGTTCAATAATTTGAATAATTGTGGCAAATTCTCCTGAAGTTAGCTGAATAACAGAATCGTTGTTTTTCTTCATTTGCACGTATTTTTCACTATGATACGGAGTATTTTAATATATACATCTGTTGTAAACTACGCTTATTCCAAGACCAGTTATATTTTTCAATTCACTCTTCCCACAATAAACAATATCTTGTCCATGCTGAAACGATTTACTATATCTTATTGGATTGAATAAGCTGGAGCAAAAATTTACAGCTTTATCTGATGAAGAAATGTCTTTAGTATTTCATGTTTTGAATATTAAGTTCTGTACATGTTTTCTAGACATTTGTCTAACCATCCTATTTGGACAATTTACATAAGTTTTTAATTTATAAATATCGCTTTCAAAAGGGAATGCTGAATTGTAACATAACGATCCAGTTTTCCTGATAGAACTAACCATATGTCTAAGAGAGTTAAGATTGGACGTCATCTTCTCTTCGCCATAGTGCTCTTCATAACCAACTTCGAATTTTAGCAGATCAGCATCACACTGGTTCAATTCGTCGTCAGTTTGTGCAGGCTTTAACGCAGTGAAAGCACTGCTTACTAGTAGACTATAATGCTTTAAAGCGTTGTCATCAAAAACGTTTTTTAAACAAGGTAAACTGTAAATCAATAGCCAATATTTTATCTCAGTAGCTTTGGGTTTACCTGATCCTTTGAGAATACCACTTCTAGGAAGTCTATGAATGTCATGCGTCGGGGTTATATGCAAAAATCTTTTTTCTATAACCTGATTCTTAGTGATTTTAAATTTAGACTCGGCACTCTTCCATTGATTAAATATTTGTAGAATAAGTCCACCAAGTGCATGCAGGTATTCATAGCAAAAAGACCAAACCATGTCAAAGTGAGGCAGCTTTGCCATAGCAAAATCACCTTTCACTCTGTTCACGACTTTCCCGGTTAAAGCAGCATTTGCAACATCTTCTTTATGACTGTCGTTACTCCTCTCAATATCTGGTTGGCTAATTGGATAGCGTACTCCATGCACACTGTGAATATATTTTCCTACCTGATAACCCCAACTACACCCATAATATCTATTGTATTGAATACGATTTTGTATTATGGGACGACAAACAGCATCCACAGGGCATGCATGTGTACAAAATTTAAAGACATAATCGTTTCCCTTATGCGTTATTTCTATTCCTTCTTCGTATAAATTTTGCATTTGATTAACATATACTTCGTCTAAATACAAATTGAGTAGATTACTTTTAGGTTCAGTCTCCGTTAATAAAAACTCGACTACTAATACATTTTGAAATTGCAATTTCGGCGACAAATTGTTCAAATGTATCTGTACAGGCCAGAATCCTCTTTTCCCGCTTTTGGTAAGTGGCGCTCCATCAGTGTTCATATAAACGGTTAAAATAATATGAGAACCATTCTTTGACTGTTCTAGTATACTTTTGTGAATAGATCCAGCATAGATATCAGAAGTATCATTAATGGTTCTAGATTGCACATTACTTAAAATGTCATTCATTACACTGGAGTCTGAAAGCAAAAGCTGTATTTGATATTTTAAATCAACGGCTAAAAAATAATTTAGCGACTTTGAAGTTATTTCATTTTTTTTTTGCAAGATTCGCAATATACTTTTATATTCCTGCTTTTCTGTGTCACTTTCACCGAGTAAACCACTACAGCTGAACAACTGCTACAGTAAAAATGGTAAGTAACGTGTTCGTTTTGGGGGGCAAAGCACTTATCCTACATGTGCTTTGAAACGTTTAAGTTATCGAATCTTTCTCCCGCCAAAACTTTAGAAAATTTACCTAATTTTAACTTTCCTTTATCTGATATCTGTAAATCTAACGACAATGCTGTTATCATAGTAATAACATCACGCACCTTTAAATTCGATTCGCGAAACATGATCTGGTCCATGAAGTCAATTTTCTGGTCTACTACATACCATCACTTTCGTTATCACTATAATCGCTCGAATCTTCTTTAGATTGCAAATCGTCAATATCAGTATCTTGCAAAGGCTCTTCAAGCTCATCTTCTTCTGAAGAAGAAATTAGTTCATTTAAACCAAGAATATCTCCTTCGGATTGTTCGAAATTTGTGCATGATCTAGGCTGTTGATTATTGTTCGGCATTTCACCAGATCCAGCGTCTGTAATACTATCATCGCTTATCTGCTCTTGACTAGGGTTATCTGATTCGGACGATGACTGAAGTTTCAGCATCGATTTCCATAGAATGATCTGCTGCAGTACGGCCGGCCTGCAACATAAAATTTTTATTTCGGTCATTAGTAGGTAATGCATATATACATATATATACGAATACGAATGCACTCAAAACATATGATATTCATTAATTAATAATTATTTAGCTGATAAAACGTTATTAAAAATTATAAAATCTTATTGATAACTATTGAAAATTATTTGCAGCGATAGAAAGTTATTCAGAATTATAAAAATAAAAAGAATAACTATAGAAAGAATTTAGTAATGATCTATACAAAAAGTTATATATGTCCACTGTAATTTTCCATATTCCCGGTGGCAATAGTGAATATGAATTATGAACGTTTTTAGAATTAATTTTAATACATTAACGTCCGTGCTGAAACTGCCATTCATGGCATATCCAAAAAACGTAATTGTGTTATTTCTTTTGCCATTTACAATTGTTTATAAAAAGTGATTGAAAGAGATAGTAACAAATATTGATTTTTTTTACACACTCATTGCTTTAATCGATTCTACGGAAAAATTGAAAACTAAAACCTCTTCGACGTTTTTTCATATTTCCAAAGTACATTTTTAAAAATCGCCTATTTCAGTAATTTACGTTCACTTTAGACCCTTATGAACAATTACACCTCTACTCAGGGTTAATTGCATAAATTCATGGGCTCCTATGCTTAAAATGATCATTTGGAAGTTAATGAAACGGATTGAACTTGAAATAACCCAATAACCCAATCATTTTCAATAATTTTAAATAAAATAGTTAATTCCTAATCCAGAAGTGGACACCCATTAAGGGCCGTGCTAAAACTGTATAAAGTGGGATCAATCTAACTATGCCATTCATAGCATATTCACAAAACAACATACCCATGTTTTTTTCTTTTGGCATTTACAATTTTTTATAAAAACTTATTTAAACAAATGGTCTAGAAAAACTCATTGCATGAACCCACTAAGTCAGGAATGACAAATTTTCACAGCATTTGTCAACATCCATATTTTTTGTGAAAATGGGTTGTGCGAGTTAATATTGTTTATTACGGTTTCACAGAAAAACAATGAAGTTAGATGAAAAATCGATAGAAAGGTTTTCTTTTTGTTTTTTTTTGTCGTATAATCGATTTCCATAATTAGTTTTTCAAAACATCAAATTTTTGGAAAATTTCCAATTATTTACAACGGTTTGCACCAAAAAATAGCGACTGAAGAAAAAACGTCAAAAAGGTTTTAGTTTAAAATTTGTTCGATGAATCGATTAATGCAATCAGTATTAAAGAAACAAAATTTTTGACTATTTGTTACAAAATGGCAAAAGAAAAACCATGCGTATGTTGTTTTGTGGATACTAGGACACAATAGCGCGCTTCGCGCGCATAACTATGATAATTCACAAAGAAAATTGAAATAAATTCATAGACCATGATTTTTGACTTGCAGCTTCATCTCACTTTGTTAATCTCTATCAATAATATACCTTTGATAATCTTTTAAATAATACAGTTTATTAGTTCGTTATGCTAGAACTTGATATTATTGAGATCAGGTCGAATAGTGTTTGATTAATTGTTTATTGTTTTCATAATGCGGCATTTTCAAATTTCATTTCTATAAAATTTTATTTGATTGTGGCTTTGGTTTTTTTGAATCAGTAAAAGAGCCAAATATCGTCCCACACATTTAATATATATAGGTATACATAATATGATGTTCAATTAAAAAAAGATAGTGTTGGGTCCTTTGAAATATAAATTGTAATTGATGCAGTTACACCTCTAATCGTTCTTGTTTCATAAACCAAAAGAAAATATTGTTATTGATAGAGTTCTTTATAAACATAATTTTTAACAATGGTAGTATCTCTCTGATTTCCCAAATAAATTTTTAATGAATCCCATGATCTTACTCTAGACATAGCAACATAAAGTTGACCATGATTAAAAACATCTCGTCGTAGATCGATACCAATTTTACCTAAAGTTTGCCCTTGAGCTTTGTTGATAGTTATAGCAAAAGCTAATCTAATTGGAAATTGACGTCTTTTGAAAGTAAAAGGATATTGATTTTCGCAATATAAAGTGATTCGATTAAGATATACGACGTTATTGTGTTGATCTCCTGTTAAAATCTTACATTTTAATAAATGATTTAAAAATTCAAGTATTTGTAATCGTGTTCCATTGCATAATCCTTCACTGATACTTATGTTTCTAATTAACATCACTATGTAATATTGTCGTAAACGTAGTTTGTGAGGAGGAAAGTTTGGTGGATTCAGCGAATTAAGATATTCTGGTAGTAGAACCTCTTCCAACTCTCCATTATCACAATTTTCTGTGGTATCGATACCGGTGTATATGCGTTCAGTGTTTTTATCGAATAAATCAGTAATTTTATTATTCATTTCATCTACATCCGCATTTCTAGCAGATAAAATTGCACATTCACTTATTTCACAAAATTTTTTTTCTCTTATTAAATTACTGAAAACATTTTGAACAATGCATTGATTAGAAGGTAATATGCAGTGTTCTGGAAGCTTTAAATTATCATTTTGATCATTTAATGTTCCATTTCCTACATTCAATAAATATTTAGCAAATTCTATTTCTTGTGGTAAGACTCTCATATTTGTTTTTAAATGGTATATTGAAAAAAGATTCCATATATGACTATTTTTCAGAGACAAATTTAATATTTCAATACGTGTTCCGTTAACTTTGATAGGAAGAAGTTGTCTAAAATCACCTCCTAAAACCATTATTTTTCCACCAAATGGCAGATTATTTTTCATGATATATTGTAATGTTCTATTTACGATTTCCAAAGCATACCTTGAAGCCATTGGGGCTTCATCCCAAATAAATACTTTAGTATTTTTTAAATGTATCCCTTTTTTAGATTGTACTTTGATACTTGAAGATAAGTCATTGAACATAGGAACTGGTAAACCAAAAGTTTTATGTACTGTTTTTCCATTTGGCAGCAATGTTGCAGCAATACCCGTATATGCCATTGTTGAACAAATAATACTTTCTGACATTAAAATATTGTAGATGGTAGTGTAAATAAAAGTTTTTCCAGACCCACCTTGTCCATCTATGTAAAAGCAAGTTGAATTAGTATAATTATCTGAACGCGATGCTTTTAGAATTTCATCAACTACTTTTTTTTGTTCAACATTTAATTTTTGATATTGTTGAGTGCCAATTTCTACACGATGAATTTGTTCACTGTTATCATTATTATTATCCATATGAATCACAACATTTTGATTCATAGTTGGAAAATCAGCTAAACTTTTTCCTTCTCTAATCAACAGATTATTTATTTCAAAATAAGCCATTTGATTGCTTACTTCTAAATCATTATTATGCGAAAAATCCTCAGACATCGAGTTTTTAAATGATTCCCATAATTTTTCAAGATAAATAGGTTGACAATGAATTAGTATTCGAACAAATAAATGTCTTAGCCTTTGGGGCATCATCCACGTTACTGCTTCTTTCATGGCTTTGTTCCATTCATCATCATCTATAATAATTCCCAATGCTAAACAGGCTGCTGCGAAAGAAGATTGCAATATATTATCAACAATTTTCAAATCGTTGTAGCAAGTAGCACCTTTTACATGTAATAATAATAGTCTCAAATGAAATAATTCCGTTTGTGTAGGACTCACAGAGTACATACGACCTATAGTATTGAAATGTTTTTTTCTTATTCCCCAAGAAGAAATAAATTCATCGTTAACTTTTTTTTTAGTGTAAGTAAAATGTTTCGGAATTTCAGAATAATAATACTGTCTTGCATTCTCATTAGTGGCATTTAAAGTAAAATAATCAAGTAACATACTGCTTGAATTATTCAATGCTGTAAATAACGAAGCTTCATTTTCGTTCTCCGTAATTATTACTGTTTGTTCATTAGGTAGATGTATCGGTAATCTCATAACAGAATGACTTTTATGTTGCAATGCTTTACTGAAAATTCGCCAGCATGATTCTACTGGATCAACATAACGTGTTTCAATGAAATTACGACATTCATCATGTTCAATAATGTTAACATTATCAGGTTGTCCAATGACAACTGTAGCAGCATCGTGCCCTTTATAAATATATTTATATAAATATTTAACAGCTGAAATACTGGACACGATTTCCACGTTTATATGACAGTCTAACATTAGCAGTAATTCTGCACAATGTGGAACAACCTAGCTATTATTAACCATATGTCCATTAGGTAGTTCGTAATATTCTCCAGTATCACTTCGACGATAATGTGGATAACCGTTTTCATCCATTGTAGTTTCTTGTTGGAATGGTTTTGGAAAATGTTTTGAACATTTGCCGTCTTTCATGCACCAATCACCACAAGGACCATGAATCATATTTTTAATAACAATGTCAAATAGACGTGGATTTCTTATTTTTATAGGTATTTCAGCTGATATGAATTTATCGACTACCTCAGCAGTAGTAATTTTGTAACCTTGTTCTAGTGTAATTAATAAGTGCACGTGCGGCAATCCCCTTTTTTGAAATTCGATGACATACGAGGTGTGATCAAAAAGTAAGGTGAATTTGTATTTTTCTCAAAAAATATTTATTTATTCATCAATTTTTATTTTATCTCCTTCAAAGTAATCCCCCTCGGATATAATGCACTTGTGCCAACGCTTTTTCCAATCCTCAAAGCATTTCAAAAAATCATTTTTTGTGATCTTGTTTAGTTCATCCTTCGATGCCGTCTTTATATCCTCAATCGTGGCAAAACGCCGTCCTTTCATGGGCCTCTTCAGTTTTGGGAACAAGAACAAGGCACAGGGGGCCAGATCTGGGGAATACGGTGCCTGTGGCATCGTTACTGTGTTGGTTTTAGCCAAAAATTCGCGCACAAGCAACGATGTGTGAGCAGAGGCGTTATCATGGTGCAAAAGCCAATTTTTATTTTTCCACAAATTCGGACGTTTCTGGCGGATTGCTTCGCGCAAATTGCGCATAACTTGCAGGTAATATTCCTTATTTACTGTTCTACCCTGTGGCAAGAACTCATGATGAACCACGCCCCTGCAGTCAAAGAAAACTGTAAGCAAAACCTTTACATTTGATCGAACTTGGCGTGCTTTTTTTGGTCTTGGTGATCCAGAATGCCTCCACTGGGACGATTGAGTCTTAGTCTCGACGTCATAACCGTATACCCATGTTTCGTCACCTGTTATAACCCTGTTAAGTAAATCTGGATCATCGTTGACGTCATTCAGTAGCTCTTGGGCGATGCTCATGCGACGTTTCTTTTGGTCGAAATTGAGCAATTTCGGAACAAACTTCGCTGACACACGTCTCATGTCTAAAACACTCGTCAAAATTGATTAGAACGAACCAAATGAGATGCCAATATCATCAGCAATTTCTCTAATGGTAATTCGACGATTTCCCAACACTATTTTCTTCACTTCTTCAACATTCTCATCAGTTGTTGATGTGCTGGGGCGTCCAGAACGAGGTTCGTCGTCGGTGTCTTCTCGGCCTTCTTGGAAGAGTTTATACCACTTGTAAACATTTTTTTGGCTTAAAGTAGACTCACCGTATGCCACTTTCAGCATTTCAAGTGTTTTGGAACATTTGATTCCATTTTTCACACAAAATTTAATACAAACTCTTTGATCCATGTTTTTAGACAGCAGCAAATCGTGGAGCACGCAAAACACTTCTAACCTTGATGCCTCTCACAAACAAACCAAACATACTACAAAGCTGAAATTTGGAACGTATGTTCTAGACGAGTGTACCGACATAACCAAATAAAAAAGTCGAAGATCGAACGGACGTAGCCCGCTAAATTTCAAAATTCACCTTACTTTTTGATCATACCTCGTATACATAAGATGCAACTTTTCCGAAAAATTTTTTTTTTTATAACAATATCAAGCAAACGATCTTTTTTCAGATCAAAAACCCTTGCTACTAAATCTGGTCTGTCAGCTGCTTGCTGTCCTGGTAACAGATTTTCTGATATTTCTGGCCACTTTGGGTTACATGTCATTGTTAAAAAGATATCAGGTTTTCCTGTTTCATTCACAATAGCCATGGCATCTTGGTAACATTGTTGCATATACCGAGGTGACCCAATAAATGATGAAGGAAGGATGACAGTTTTACCTACATGACCATCCACGTCATTAGCACAGTTTCTCATATGGTCGTGTGACCCTTTATAAGTATCAGCTCGTATTTCTTTTTGATGATTCTTATTATATTCAATTCTATCTTTTTCTATTTTCACATAACTATCTACTACCCATTGTTGAAATAGCCGACGCCCTCTTATGATAGGATTGAATTCATGTTCCCTAATGGCTATTCGATATTTTGTGTAATCCAAACGTGTAACTCGACGTATTTTACCCGGATTTTGATTGATGCGCATAATATTACGATGCTAACCTCTTGAACCATATGGATAAAATAAAGGATAAATCCATGGCTCCACATTTGGATCCATTGAACTAATGCATTGCAATGTTTTAGTATTTTTATTTCTAATTGTTATGTATGATTCTGGAATTTCCCCATCAGCAGTTGTTGAGAATATTGCAGCAACTTCATTGACTCGTTGAACATTATATCGACGACAGTCCTGACCAGGCTTCAAAGAGAATAGCAATTGCAATTCAGTTTGTGGTGAAATATTATGCATCTGTGACGTCAATTCCTGTAGGTGTATTTCATCTTTCATCATTTCGTAAGATTTCGCGTAAATGTTGTCGTTACGAATTATAGTATCTAACATAGACATTAGTTCATAATCTACAACGGGATTTTGTTGCATTCGATAATTTAAAGCTTCCTGATGGTCAATTATAAATAGTTGTCCATATGAAGGATTTTCGTCTTGTGTAGGATATAACGCTGTATTTATTTGATAATAAATCTGACCATGAATTTTGAAACAGAATGGGCCAGGTCGACGTGCTTGAAAATTAACCAAATTAGCATTAAATGAAGCGAAAGATAATGAATTATTATAATTACGAATACGTTCAAAGAAAATTGACGATTTTGCATGTGTTCCATCAAATAAACTAAAAAGTTCAGTTTGAAGATCAGGTAATGAATCTAATTTTACACATCCATGACTACAACAATCATTGAAAGATAAACCTTTATTAGAAACTTTTTCACCCTCAAAATGTTTAGCATTACATTTTTCACATAAAACATTCATTGGTCCCAAATAATCTTTTTGAATTGTTTGCTCCAAAGACCTATTATTATCGTGAATTCGTTGGCGAGCAAGTTGTCGTCTACCCCGTCGACCTTCTGTTTCTCATATTCGTCTATTTTTCTGAAAAATAGCAGCTTCTTCTGCAGTTCTTCTTCGTCGACCCATCGTGTGAAATGTACCAAGTACTTATTATATTAAAAAAGTAAATTCAATGAAAAATGTCTCAATAAATTAATAGGTTAATATAACAAATAGTGTGAACGCATCATGAATAATTTTAATATCCAAAAGTCATGATTAATTAATTTGATAATTACAGTTACGTTCAAGTAAAATAAAAGTAGGTAGAAGTTTTTTTGCTGTGGGTATTATTTGTTTGCGTATAATTTAGCTTTGGTATGGTAAGATTGGTTTGGTTTTGGGCTAGCGTTAGTTTGCTTTTGTTGGGTATGGTATGATTTGGGTTGGTTTCAATTGATTATATAATGTTCTATCAAATTAGTAACTTTTTATTGCTATATCTTTTTATTATAAAAAATATGTTTGAAAGAAAATGTTATATTCACCAAGGATTTAAATATTTAGATCAGCGTTAACCTGAAAAAAAAATAATAATTAGAAAAGAGATTCATGTGGCACGAATAATAAATGAATGCTGCTTAGTATTGTTTATACACACCTAAACTTTCTGTGTGCAAATTATGAAGACTAAATATGGCAGCATACAGATTTAATTAAAGGTCAGTCAAACAAAATGCCATTTGGTTGTTGCTATTCCCTCTAAAACAGTTGTAATCAAAATTCATTTATCAGTGCATATTGTGCGTTATGAATTTAAGATAATGAAATGGATGTATCGACAAAAGATTGAATCTTTTAAATAGAAAACATAATTATATAATATAGATTCAAAAACAAAAAATTTTTATCCAAGATGTTACTCTGTAAAATAAATCATCGTATAACAAAAATTCATCGTGACTTGTATATGATAACGTAATGGAATAGATCTTTAAACATCAACGAAGAACAAAAAATCTGAAAAATTATATGTCTTATTCTATTTTCGTTGATTTTTTTGTTAGAGTAACTAATATACAGCAAAGAATCTTGGAACTAATATCAGTTAGTTATTTGTTCACATTTTATTTATCTATAAAAAAAATCTACACACCTTATTTATTGTGACTTTACGTGTGTGGTTGATGGAAGTATGCAGATGAAAAACAAAATACTAATTACAGTTTGTACCATCAATTGTATACTGTCTTCAATAAGTTTCTGAAATAATAGTAATAAAATTTAATGATAACATTATTATCTTACAATGCCTTACAATGTAATTATCATTTCTCATGATTTATAATTTATATCGTGATTTAATATTAAAATATTGTACAATATATAAATATAATACAACTCACGTTTATTGAAAAATCTTATGCAATCTATACTTGGCAATTACTTATGAATTGATCTTTTAATATAGTGTATTTTCTGTCTTCTACTATTTTTTTTACATAAAAAATAAAACAATTCACTGATTTTAATAGCACGTTTTTTGCACAATTTTTTAGGTTAAAACAATGACACGCTTGTTACACATCGAACTGTGAGATAGTCAGTGTGACACGAAAAAAGCTCAAAAATTCAAATATATTTGTGTTTTGATATTTTGTTACTGTGAATTAATTTTAATCAAAACTAAAGTATTAATGTAACCGTATAATTTTATAAAACGAACAGCATAAAAAAAGATGTTAGTAAGTATGAGAATAGTTACATCATTGTGATTGTAATAATTGTTGAAAAGAATTCTTCAATAATGGCAAATTTTCTAGGAATCCTTTCGAATCTGTATGATTAAATTATTGGAGCATGAAAAAGAAATAGTTATCTAAATCATGCTTCTAATTCTAAATGAACTCATTTTAATTATTGACACCACCATTTCAGTCTTAGAAAGCTTTGATACTTTGAATAAACGTTAATCAGGAAAAATAAGTGGGAAATAGGAATTGTTAAGGAGTGAGGTGGGTCGAGACATTATCAGAAAATATACAAAAGTGGAAAACTTTATTATGTTTCACAAACGAACATTTTGTACGGCAGGTTTCAACATTAAATCTTAATGGAATAAGTATATATACATCGTAATTTATAATAATACGTATGAATCTAACGAGTTCTTCATATAAGTGACGCTTACAGATTATTTAATGTATATCACATTTTCATGAATAAATAAACACATTACAGAGTATTTATTTGTTAAATTACGTAATATTTAGAATCGTAAGTACAGCTGAGTATTATTTTTCTGTTGAAGCTACATAACATGAAATACTTAAAATCACAAATCACATTTAAAGCACTTTTTTATTTATGTATTTTTATATATTTAACTATAAAAATATACTTAACACAATATTTGCATTCATAATGATAACTATATGTACATAAATTATTGTATGTGTATATTTACAATATTTCACAATCACACAATAAGTTACATATACTATATAATATTTTGTTCCAACCTACCAGTAATAATAATATGTTCATATAGTTGCCAGTTTTTGAATGATTATACGGAACAATAAATATCAATGTTAAATATTGTGTTTTTGGTCACTACGAATTATTATTAACTCTGCTACTTTTATCAAGAATTACACATAATGTTATATGTCATAAAATTATTCAATCAATTATATGAAATAACTATTTATAATAATACTATGAACTGTGCTATCTCAACGTTTTTCTTTACATCAATAATAACTATATCTTAACACTCAGTTCAATTACAAATTTTTATGTAATAATACACAAACTGTTATCTCAACTTTTCTCCATCTTACTTATCAATGTAATATTCCTTTCTACTTTAAAATGACTTTATTGACCAGTTTGAATTTGGAAAAAAATTAAAAGTATTTAAGAAGTACTTAGCAAGTTTTATCAAGTTTTAAAACAAAAATTTTTAAAAGTATTTTAAACAACTTCAAGTGAACATAAAGTACGTAGTATATTCATAAGTATTGAAACATTTAGTAAACTACGTAGAAAATAGAAATGACAGATAGAACTAAACATTATACCTGCGTACACATGAACTTAATCAACTACTCGTGTCCTCTCTTTGGAGATTTCACTCCTCGAGCCAAAGCCACAGGATCCATCGCTATAGCATCAGGTATCTGAACTATAGCAAAATCATCTCTGCATACAATGACTACAGGACCAGCTGAAAATAACATTCACATATAAAATATTTGAAAAGTATATGATATATTAAATACAATAAAAATAAAAAATTACTGGTATCATCAACTTCTCCGATGACTGCAATCTTAGTTCCTTTTTCGATATCCAAACCTGTATAATTTCTAATATGGACTGTAACTTTCAAAGATCCATCAGTGATGGAACCACAGCCATAATACTCCTGTTTATATTTGTGTAGGCATTTCACAAATTTCATTTTAAGATAGCCTTGAATTGCTAAAAAAAATTGAATAACCAGGTCATCATTGAAGAAAGAATTATACACATTTCAAAGCACCTAATATTAAAATTAAAAAGAAATAAATTATATTACACTTACATATCAAACCATGGACTTTTCCAACATTGCTAAAATCAACATGTTGCACTTCAGCGTGATTAATAGGTCTGTGCTCAGGAATCACATGCTGACCCAAATTTTGAACAGTTGTCGAGTCCTTGATCAATATTTCGAAAGGTACCAAATTATTATTATTCTCTTTTACGTAGGTTGAAGTTTTTGTTACTCCTCCCTCAATGTGTATAATCTAAAAAAAAATAAAAATGTTATAGTCATTATTTCTACATTTGGAAATAAAATAGATTCTATTTAAGTAACTTACCTCTCCAACTTGCACTTTTCCAACATGTTTTTCAATCAACGTTTTTCCCCAAATCAAACAAACAATACGCTTCGTTTCTCCATTGTTCAAAACGAATTTGAACAGATCGTACTTGACTTTTGCTCCAACAACAGCTGGGGCATGCAGTTCATCAACATAACCGACAATCTCCCTGTAACACGCATAAAAATTGACATTAAATATTATTATCACATAATAATAATTAATACACGATGTACATTATGAATAAAAAATTGTCATATTTCAAATTCAACAATTATAGTAAAAGTAGAAAAAAAAGTACGTAGTTTCATCTTTGTCGTGGAGCTCGTTGAAATCTTCATCAGGAGTGAAACTCGCAGCTTGAGTTTGGTTAGCACCTTCAGCCATGATTGCCTTTTTTCTTCTGAAAAAAACCTGTGAAATGAAAAAACGTGACGTTATTATTATAATGATGGAGTACTCATTGAAAAATAATGCTAAAATATGTGTTTTTTAATTTCAAATTTTGCAACAGTTAATCATAAAAAAATTAACACATGATTCATCATTTCCTCAATTGAGATAATAGTTTATCAATAATATCTCGCGTTTGAAAGCAGATCTAGAATACGTAATATCGTAATGTAAAAACACAGAGAACGACAAAAAAGGACCAAATATTTCCGGTAAAAAGAAAAAAGAATTTAGCACGTGGTTAACCACGACGATAGTTAACTTTTTTTCATTAAATATTTATTCAATCGCGTAAACTCTAAATGAACTTGAAAAGAAAAACAAAGAGAAAACGATAAAAAAGACTAAAAAGAAATTAGCATGTGGTTTTTCAATTAATTTAACCTGAACGAATGACAACTTTTTTGATTTGAAGGTTCAATTTAATAAAAGTATTATAATAAATAAATAAACCTTAATAGAGATTAATTATGCGATAAACTTACCTGATTAACTTTAAGAAGTTTTGCAAAAACTATTTTGCCGTGAATGTTACAGGATATTGAACACGACCGAACGATCGAAACAAGTCAATCTATAATGAAGTCGATCTGCATTTAGCGCTATCTGGATTTCACCCATCAAATGCGTGACACTGCATGTGTCATTATATACCACATGACCATCTCTCAGCCAATCAGATCACAAACACGACTTATATATTCACACAGGACAGAAACACGACTTATATATTCACACAGGACAGACACGACAACACGTGACCACCTCTCAACCAATGAGATCACGAATAAACTGCCTTCACTCAACAGGCCATCACTTTTTTAAGAGAGGATGCTATGAATGACATGGTTAGATTGACGCTATACCTTATCCAGTTTTGGCATAGGCCTAAATGGGTATCCAGTTCTGGATTGGAAATCAACCATTTTATTAAAAATTATTAAAAATGATTGAAGTTCAATCCATTTCAATAACTTCCAAATGATCATTTTAAGCAGAGGAGCCCATGAATATATGCAATTTGCCCTGAGTAGAGTAGAGTTATAATTGTTCATAAGGGTCTAAAGTGAACTTAAATGACTGAAATTGACGATTTTCAAAAATGTATAACTTTGAAAATATGAAAAAACTTCGAAGAGATTTTAGTTTTCAATTATTCCGTAGAATCAATTAAAACAATGAGTTTGTAAAAAAATCAACATTTTTTACTATTTTTTTAATCACTTTTTATAAACAATTATAAATGGCAAAAGAAAAAACAAAATTACGTTTTTTGGATATGCCATAAATGGCAGTTTCAGCACGAACGTTAATGTATTAAAATTAATTCTAAAAACGTTCATAATTTATATTCACTGTTGCCACCGGGAATATGGAAAATTACAGTGCACATATATAACTTTCTGTATAGATCATTACTAAATTCTTTTTATAATTCTAAATAACTTTCTGTCGCTACGAATAATTTTCAATAGTTATTAATAAGTTTTTATAATCTTTAATAACGTTTTATCAGCTAAATAAATAATAATTAATTAATATCAATTGTTTTTAGTGCATTCGATATTCGTATATGTATGTATAGCAAAGTATTTTAAGTATGTATAAGTATGTAGTAAGTTTCATGATAAATTGGTAGAGATTTTCGTTGATTTTTGTCATGAAATCGAGTACCACGACTAGTTGTTCAAAATTACAAAATTTTTTAAAAATTTTAATTGTTCATAACGATTTTGCACTAACAAAATTTTTCCATAGTATTGATTAATGCAAAGATTGTCGAAAAAGTAAAAATGTTTGACTATTCGTTCAAATAACTTTTTATAAAGAATTCCATATGACAAAATGATGGATATTTGCGTTTAACAAATAAATGACAAGAGGACTTCCTTTCTTAGAATAGGACATATTTACAAAACCCTTTTTTAGTTCAAATAAAATATTTTTTACAAAATTGGTTCAAATAATAGATTTTCAACTAGAAGACATATAGGCAATTTTAGACAAATAAATTTTATATTATTCGTCACGAGCACCATTGAAATAAATATACTAATTTCGATGCAGCGCATTTACTACAATTATTTTTTACAATTACTATTATTTTGTTGTGATGATCAGTATTAAAAAATATATTGCAAATGACTGGAATTAATAGCTATAAATATCGATGAATAATTAACGTCCAACGGATGAAAAAGAAAGATTTCATAATCTTTTCATACTACTAGATTATTTGAAACATATAACATTCTTGTATTTTCTTGTACTTATAATTTGAACAATTAAATTAAATTGCAATTGCGTCATTTTTATGTGTTAATTTTTTTACCGGTTTAATCACAAAAAATTAATGTAAAAGACTAATTTAAATTTTAATATAAGGATCTGTATTCATTAATAATAATATAGTCAAATGTACTAGTAACTGGTTTTTGTTGCTTCTGTATTCGTTGCTCGCATCTTCTTCTACCGACTAACATCACTTGGTTTGTAGTTTAAATCCAAAGGTAATTTATATCTTTCAGAAGGTATTGTTTTTTTCTAATCTTCTGTACTGCTATTGCTACTACTACTGCTACTGCAACTTTCCATATTATTATTAGCAGTTATAATGATACCTGAAGTACGTTATTTTTTTCAAATTACTAAATAAAGTATATAATGCAACGGTAGTCGTTTCAATTAATCGAACCGTTCGCGATTCGGGATTTTCGCGCATTAGTTCTAAGTATTGAGAGAGAGAGGGGGCGCGCGATCTTTTGAATTAGCAGTTAAGCCTCAGCTGTTACTTGTGTAGTACCGCCAAAATAGTTTAGCACAGTAATTGCACCGCAGGGTAGGTGCACCTCCCTTAATTATCGCGTGACAAAATACATTTGGTATTTTGTCCAACTGTGTTAGCGTTAATTTTTTGTATTCGCGTCGAGCGTTAGATCGCGCCAATATTCGTATCTTCTCTCTCTCTCTTTCTCACCGAAAGTTATTTAATTGTAAATCCTATTCGCGTGCGTCAGTCTTTCGGCCCGACAAAGACTGTAGAGATTTTTTATTAATAAAATCTATTAAACTTATTCGCCTATTTCGTCATATAATTTTTCCTAATAGTTTAAACAATTGAAAAAGGCTTAGATTTTAATCCGATTACAGCTAGGGGATTGAGTGGATTAGGAGCAAAGTCGATTACACTTAAAACTTATCGAGTATCACAAGGCACGTGACTTAACCTATTAACGTCCAAAATGTCAAAATTTCTTGCACGTTTTCAAAGTGATTTTTTCCTATGTAATTGGCGTTGAAAAAATTCTTGAACCACATATTCTGATGTAAAATTGCATGCTCTTTCAGAATCCGTTGCCAGAATCATGATAAAACTCACAGAAAAAGAGATATGCTCGATTGAAACATAAAAAATACCTAAATTTTCGAAAAAAATTTTTAGGATTTTTTTTCGAAGTGTTACGGTGAAGATATCACCTTGTGACCGTGATCAAAGGTGATCATGGGATTTGAAGTTTAACAGAGAATTTTTTTGTTTACCTTGAACCATCGCTTCTTTACAAAATGGCGGAAAAAACGAATTTTTTTTTTTCAATCTTCATCAATTTTTTTCTCACAATCTATGGACTTTAGAAAAAAATTCATAAGAACAAAAATTCCTTAGAATCGCTTAAGGAATATTGTCAAATTTTTTCAGAATTTTTTGAGACATTTTTGAAAATCCCATTTCCCAAGTTTCCCAGAAAATCAAAAATTGTCTTAAAAAATTCTGAAAAAATTTGAGAATGTTCCTCGAGTGATTCTGAGACATTTTTGTTTTTGTGAATTTTTCTCTAAAGTCCATAGATTTTGAAAACAAAATTGATAAAGTCGAAACAATAAAAATTCGTTTCGGCCGATGTTTTGAAAACCTATTGGTAAAAAAACGTTCTGTCTACGAAAATTCGGAAAAAATTTTAATATTGCTCGAATGATTCTAACTTATTTTCATTCTTTTTTCAAAGACTTATAGATTCCGACAAAAATTTCATCCTTTATTTCCATTTCATTTCGGCAGATAAGCGTAATTTTTGGTCTCATGTATTCATGAATATTCGTCTTTTTTTGTTCTCTTCTTTCGTGTTTTTGTACATACGGATGAGTGATAAATAAACGAAATCATTAATTTCATACATTATGTCGCGGAAACGTGTAAGATCTTCTGAATATGAATCAGATTCTTCAGATAGTGATTCATAACGCAACGTATTGATTCCGGATCCTGACTATTCAGGTTCCGATGATTCTGGTTCCGATTTTGATTCAGATTGCGAACATGAAATACCCAATATCACTTACAATAAAGCTCGTGCAAATTATTCTGAAAAACAAGATAAACTTGAAAAAGGTCATGAATTCACTTGGATTGAGGGTGAAAAGTTACACCCTGATTCTTGTGAAGATAAAGTATTATTGTCCGAATCGCAAAAAAAGAAAATACGTAGGAGCGAACCTTTTCAATTGTTTGAAACCTTTTTTTCTATTGAAATGAAAAAATATATTATTGATGCGTGTAAAGACAATGGTTATGATCTGAAATTGAAAGATCTTGATACTTTTATTGGAATAGTTATTTTTTCTACATTCAATCCCAGAAAATCACAGAGAGATTACTGGTCATCTGATCCGTATTTATCTAATGAAGTAGTTTCTTCTGCAATGTCTCGCCAACAATTTGAAATCACAAAATCTAAATTGAAGATTTCAAAAAACAAAGACAAAGATTCAAATGATCGAGGATGGCGCGTTCGTTCTCTACTGAAACTTTTTCAAAATAACATCATGAAATTCGGAATATGGAGAACTGCTCTATCCGTTGATGAGATGATGGCCAAATCCTATTCAAAAACTGTTTTGAAACAATTTATTCGAGGAAAACCGATAAGATTTGGTTTGAAATTTTGGGGCTTGTGTACTTCGGACGGCTATCTACTGAATTTGGATCTTTATTGCGGCAAGAATTCTCAAATTGGAGATAAGTTATCTAAATGTGCTTTAGGTTCACGAGTAGTATTATATTTATTACAACCATTTTTTCAAATAATAAGTTATAACAAAATTTCTCAATTTCATCTGTACTTTGACAACTTCTTCACGAATATGGATTTGGTATTACATTTGAAGAAATTGCGTTTGAAATGCACTGGTACTATCAGAGATAATCGAGTCAAAGAAAAAAATGTGCTTGATAAGAAAGCTCCAAGAGGGACATATGTGGTGAAGCACGACGTAAACAGTGGCATAAATTTCATTACTATCATGGATTCGAAGCCCGTCTCAATAGCTTCAACTGCAGCAGGTGTCAATCCTCTATCTATTTCAAAAAGATACAGCGCAGAGGTTAAATCTAAAATTGAAATACCTTTTCCGCAAGCTTTTCACCTATATAACAAATTCATGGGAGGTGTTGACCTGCATGACGGACATTGCAATGACATACTCCCAAGTATACGATTAAAAAAATGGACATTGGTAGTTTATATGAGACTTATACAGGCGTCTATTACTAATTCTCTTGTAATTTTCAATGCTGCTAACGATGGGAAGAAAAAAGTTGGAATAAAAGAGTTCACTATTTCGATTGCCAAATACTACTTACAAAAAAGTAGTCGCAAAAGTAAAGCACATGAACGATCTAATAGTGACAAATTGAGGATGTGTTCGAATGGAAACTGTCCAATAAGAACAAAAATTTTCTGTAAAACATGTAATTTAAATATTTGCAATAAATGTTGGCTAAAAAAGCACAGCTAAAAGTATGAATAAGTGAGAGGCAAGGGGACTCACGAAAAACAAGCACCCTGAGACGTGAGAGGCAAGGGGACTCACGGGAAAAAAGCACCCCAAAGGAGACAGAATTTTACCACGTCCACGCCGTAGTCTCTGGGTAACGCTAAGAGTAAAAAAATGTTCCTAAAATTTGCACAGAAATCGTTTTTTACCAATAGGTTTTTAGAACATAGCGGCCGAAACGAATTTTTATTTTTTCAACTTTATCAATTTTTTTCTCGAAATCTATGGACTTTAGAAAAAAATTCATAAGAACAAAAATGTCTTAGAATCACACGAGAAACATCCTAAAATTTTTTCAGAATTTTTGGAGACATTTTTGAAAATTCCATTTCCCAAGTTTCCCGGAAAATCAAAAATTCTGAAAAAATTTGAGAATGTTCTTCGAGCGATTCTAAGACATTTTTGTTTTTATGAATTTTTTTCTAAAGACCATAGATTTTGAGAAAAAAGTTGATGAAGATTGAAAAAAAAAATTCGTTTTTTCCGCCATTTTGTAAAGAAGCGATGGTTCAAGGTAAACAAAAAAATTCTCTGTTAAACTTCAAATCCCATGATCACCTTTGATCAGGGTCGCAAGGTGATATCTTCACCGTAACACTTCGAAAAAAAATCCTAAAAATTTTTTTTTTCGAAAATTTAGGTGTTTTTTATGTTTCAATCGAGCATATCTCTTTTCCTGTGAGTTTTATCATGATTCTGGCAACGGATTCTGAAAGAGCATGCAATTTTACATCAGAATATGTGGTTCAAGAATTTTTTCAACGCCAATTACATAGGAAAAAATCACTTTGAAAACGTGCAAGAAATTTTGACATTTTGGACGTTAATGGGTTAAGGTGAGTTCAACTTTGCTTGATCGAAGACAACTAAGTTAAGTCAGCTGACGTTAAGGCCAATACACGTATTAACATACGTGTTAACGGAGCGGCGGTTTGCTCTGCATCGTGGGAGTTTGTTCTTAAATAAATTTCTCATTTTGTAGATTTATCCCCCCGTTACAATAACAGATCATCTTTTATTTATTTTTAAAACGTCGTAATTCAAAATGTACACTTACAAATTTATTAATTTTAATTATGCTCTGGAGTATAATCTCAACTGTGTATGTAAATGCCTGCATGCATGTCAATATATGGCGATCACTGGTGGCCGGCAGACGATACACACACAAATCTATTTCTAGCTATTTCTCTAAGTCAACAAATCACAGGCGAGAATTCGGTTAGAGACAGATCTGGTTAGACCTTCGAGCATATACTACTAGAGGCAGCCCACAGGGCTTAGTCCGGGAAAGTAAGGAAATAAAATTCAAAAGTTTCCCATAATTGATTTTTCATTTTTAAATGAAAATAGATTGACCCAGTATCACTCTCCTAGATTATCTAATAATTTCCGCTGGAGCTTGCGACGCAGCTTGCAAGCACAGCTCAGACCACCTAAAATTCAAGAGATTTATGCTCGTGTCATTTCTGGATATGTTCTTACAAAAAAATCTTATGCTCTTGAAGGTGACGTAAATAGTTTTTTAAAAAAAAAATTTTCCGATCTTAAATTTTCCAAAAATTGAAAAAATTTTCAAAAATTATATTTTGGGCTGGTAATTATAAATAAAATATTAATATCGAGGTCAAAACATAAATAAACATAGAGAGCAAACTTCTAAAAATTTACATTTTTTCAGATTTGGAAAATTCAAAATGGCGGCTGCGCAAATTGGAAACAAATTTTTTTTTTTCAATCACGTCTAAATTTATGAACATTAACGATATCGAGAAACGGTTTGTTGTAATCGGCAGAGTGAAAGTTATATTTTTATAAATAACAGAAACAACATTTAAAAAAATTTTTTTACATAATTTTTTAGAACATTTACCAAAAATAAAAATTTTTCCATCTAGTTTTTTCTCATTTTGGCGTTGAAAAATTTATTTAAAATATGTTTTCACATTATAAATATGTGTGTCTTTGAAAGACGAGTATTTTGAAAAAAAAATTTTTTAGATGGGGCTTTTACAAGCTGAGATAAACAAATTCAAAGTCTGTTAGATTCTGTGATAATATCGATTGAAATTTTAAAATTTTGATCACTTTGCTAGGTTTTCGAATCCCAACTCAATTTAAACACAAATTTTCATTTTGCTACCGTCAATTGGTCCATTTAAAAGAGAATAGTAATCCTAGCTCGCTTGACCAAACGGTGAGGCGGCAGCTGCTTGGCGTTGTGGTGGGGTCAGCGCTTGTTCGTAGTTGAACGAAGCTCAAGCTTTTATTTTGGTTTTCTTTGTAAAAATTTTGCATTTGTGGTTTGCTAATAGTATGGTTATTATCAACCATTACATATTGCTAGAAATAAGGTACAATGATATTTATAATTTATATTGTAACGGGGGAGATAAATCTGAAAATGGGAAATTTATTTAAGAACAAACTCCCACGATGCAGAGCAAACCGCCGCTCCGTTAAACACGTATAATAATACGTGTATTCGCCTTAACGTCAGATGATTTATCCTAGTGGTTTTCTATCGATCAGAGTTGAACTCACCTTAAGTCACGTGTCTTTTTACACTTGATGAGTTTTAAGTGTGAGCGACTTTACTCCTAATCTTCTTAATCCCCTAGATGTAATTGGATTAAAACCTAAGCCTGTTTCAAATACTTAAGCTACCAGGAAAATCAAACGTCGAAATCGGCGAATTAATTTAACAGACTTTAATTAATAAAAAATCACTACAGTCTTTGTCGGGCCGAAAGACTGACGCACGAAAATAGGGTTTTACAATTTAATTATGTTCGGTGAGAAAGAGAGAGAGAGAGAGAGTAGATTTGAATTCTACTGCGAACTAACGCACGACGGGAATACAAAAAATATAACGCTATCACGAATAGACAAAATACCGAATGTATTTTGTTTCACTTAATATGACGGAAGGTGCACATACCATGCGGTGCAATTACGGTGATCAGCCGTAATTGTTGTTGCAAAAATTTCAACTGCCGCTGCCTCTCTATTATCAGCTGCGCTGCCTCGATCTGCCTCAAATTAGCTACAAAGCTGCTGCTTCTGCACTGCTACTGGTTATCTCGAAAATATCGTTGCACTCACGCACGAAATTGTCCAGAAAACTAATTATTTTTGCGAATCAAAGTGCAAAACACAAATCGGCGGTAAACTCGCGTAAACAGCTCAGGCGTAACTGCTAATTCAAAAGATCGCGCGCCCCCTCTCTCTCTCAATAGTTCGAACTAACGCGCGAGAAGCAGAATCGCGAACGGTTCGATTAATTAAATCGACTACCGTTACAATATCTATAAATCCATTTATTATATATATTATACATAATTCGAAACGTAGATACTAAGAATAATATTTTTTTACAAATTTACATCTATTTTCTACAAATTCTCGCCCTTTTTGGTCTCTGAGGAAGTGGCTCTGTACAATTTTTCTCGTCATTATCATTAGCAAACAAATCCTCATCGATATTATTGCTACTATCAATTGCAAGTTCACAATCGAGTAACTGACTCGTATCAAAATTCGGTTCATCACTCAGAGTTTCATTATCATCCTTGTCATTGTCAAGTACCGTACTTACAATTTCGATGTTACAACAGTTTTTGCCTTCGCAATTTTTACATAATATCGTGCAATGTATGCCAACTTTTTTACAACCACACCTGGAAGTAGAGCACCCTGTGGTACAAGAACATGGAATAATTTTCAATAATTCGTCGGGTACAAGTACGTCCTCAGTCATTTCTGGTGCGAGGCCATAATTATCAATGAATTTCCAACCCCAGTCGGTAGGCTTTATTTTGTCAATAATGGTTTTATCCTTATCCCACAACCGGAGTTGATAAAACACTCTAAAAAAATGAAATATCATTGCATCTTCCGTTGGTAGCAAAGTTGCTAAATTAAAAGTTTTTTTAGCTGAAGATTTTAAAAAACATGTAAATCGTAGCATGTTTAACGATTCATTGTGATTTGGTTTCGACACATATGCATATTTTATAAATTCTGTGCCAGCTTTTTCGACTTCAGCTTTCGTTGCTGTACTGTTGTAAAATATTTTTAGTAGATCGAGCAGTTGCATGTTGTTCCTAAGAAGATCTACGAATTTGAGTTTACCTTGGTTATAAAAAGCAGACGTGTATCACAGCCGCTAAAGGCATGTAATAATGACACGTAATTTTGAAGCATTGGGTATTTAAAGCTGTCGCATCGATAAAATTTTTTCACGTCTTTACCTTTGCCTAGTTGTAGAAAGTAAATATTAATTTTTTCATGAGCCAGCTGACTTAATATAACTATAACGTCTACATCCTCAGCAACGATGCAAGCAAATGGATAGTTATTGGAATAGTTTATAGCCGACCGAACAAGCTCTGCATCGACATCTTCTGCTTAGTTTACCAAAAATCCAGCATTGGCAAGTTTTCTTTTCAATAACTAAATAAAATTGTTCTTATTCGTATCATTGCTTAAAAAGTTCAGGATAACCATCAAAATATATCATGCAAGTGTTACCATTTTTAGCATAAGTTTTCTGGATATAATTAACGTACTGATCACCTACTTTTCCATACGTCGAATTCCTATTCCCAACCACTCGATGTAACAAAAAACCACCATCTATAATAAATATTGAGTCTTCGAATGTCGGAGGTTTGACTTCTGGCGTAAAACAATCATAAAAATCTGATTTCTTGTTTTTACGCATACCAGTTTCATAAAAAATCGTCAGTGGGTATGGGGCCAAATCATGTTTTAAATACTTTTGCATATCTTCGTCGTTTCTTTTCCACACGCAAATTCTTTGGAATAGTAAAGCAGGATCTATCGCAAGCTCATTTTTCTTCTTGTCAGTGTTGTAGCCTTGCAAAGTCACGACTCGATTTTTCCGTTGTAATTTAATATCTTTCCAATTGTTGCCGTATGTTTCTTTCATTAATTAGGAGCCTATTTTAATTGCAATGTGGCAATTCACTTATTCCTTATCTGCGATCAAGCCAGTGTTTATACACATAATTTCTTGTGTCGAAGTAAAAGGATACAACGCCAAGCAGCAGCCGCCGCACCGTTTGGCCGGGCGAGCTATAGGATTACTGTTCTCTTTTAAATGGACCCATTGACGGGAGAAAAATTAAAAATTGTGTTTACGTTGAGTTGAGATTCGACAACCTAGCGAAGTGATCAAAATTTGAAAATTTCAATCAATATTATCACAGTATCTAACAGACTTTGAATTTGTTTATCTCAGCTTGTAAAAGTCGCATCTAAAAAGTTTTTTTTTCAAAATACTCATCTTTCGAAGACAAACAAATTTATATCGTGAAAAGATATTTTAAACAAATTTTTCAACGCCAAAATGAGAAAAAACTAGATGGAAAAATTTTTATTTTCGGTAAATGTTTTTTTTTTTTTTATTTAGGCAAACTCAACCCTATAAAGGGTTATTTTGCAATAGAGAATAAATATACATTGGTTTTTATGGGTGAAGAGTTACAGAGAAGATAACAATAATATAGCTGATGTAGTTTGACATCAAGTGAGGATATTATCGCTGAGTTTAATATTAAATAATAAGTTTACAATCATTGAAGAACGAATATAGATGTCGAGCAATTTTGGCGTTAATATTACTTAGTATCACAATACTGGAGGAAGGAAGGAACATTCTAGAGAGCTTAAGGTTGTCGATTAATATGTTTCTTTCTTTGTCGTACTTTGGGCATTGCCAGAGGATGTGGTCAAGATCTTGAACTTCAGAGTTACAATCGCAAGTTGTATCCTGACATAGTCCTATTTTATAAAGTGACGCTTTTAGATTATAATGCCCTGATCTGCAACTGTTGATAGTAGTTATAGCACTTCTTGGGAGTTTGAGTTTGTGGAACCAGGGCTTGATTTTGTCGTTGTGAAAGTTTTGAAAGAAAATTTTGCCTTTGATCGTTCCTTCCTCGCAAATGATATTAAGTGTATTGAGACGAGCATTATTTTTAAGGTACATTTTGAGGTCAGTAGAAGGAATTTTCAGATCGGAGTCGGGAGCTAGTAAGGTTGCTTCTTTGGCAAGGCGGTCTGCGCTTTCATTGCCCTGAATTCCTGAGTGCGCTGGAATCCAGATGAGTTGAATGGAACTATTATTAGGGCTTTTTTGCTGAAATTTATGAATATTTTGCCGAATTTCAAAGATATAAGGGTTGGTTTGAATATTAACAATAAGATTAAGAGTTTTTAGAGATAAAAGCGCCCTCAGAGAGTCAGTGAAAATGATTACATTCTGATTAGTATGATTGAGAGCAATTTTAACAGCTTCGTTAATAGCAATGCATTCCGCCGTAAAGACGGACGCTCTGTTATCGAGTTTTGTCATGATTGAGACATTAAGTCTGTCACATACAGTTGCAGCGCCAACTGAAATACCGTCGGATGTTTTGCTACCGTCGGTGAAAATAGCGTAGGCATTTTCATCAACTAATCGATTGTTGATTTGAGCATTGAGATCAGTAAGTTTACTAATCTGCGGACCAAATTCGGTGTCAATTATGATATTGTTAAAAGAAATGTCATAATTGTATAGATAAATGTTGTAGTGGCTGTTCGTATAGATGGTGCTGTTGGTAAAGTCAGAATTTTTAATACACTTTATGAGTAATCTTCTGGATTTCTTGAGCTTGCATTGATTGTGTTGGACTTTTTTGAAAATCCTTAAGATATTTTTATGAGCAATAAGACTAGTATTGCACATAACTTTGTTGATATAGTTTTTGCATAGGAAATAGACGCGCTCTTCAACGAAAGGTAGTTTGGATTCGGATAAGAGAATATTAGTAGGAGTGCTCATGGTAGCCAAGCGCGAGTCTAATGGATGAGAATTGAACTTTTTCGATGGCATGGCTGAGTGTCGTAGTCGTAGGGTAATAGACATAACAGCCATATTCTAAAATGGAGCGTATATAGCTTTTATAGAAAATGAGTAGTGTATTAGGGCAAGATCCCTACGTGACACCGCATAAGTATTTTATGATATTGTTAGCCCTTTGTGCTTTTTGAATAACGGCATTAATGTGATGTTTGAACGTGAGTCTGTGGTCGAAGAGAATTCCAAGAAATCGTACTGTTTCGCTGGAGTAAATAGTGGTGTTTCTAATTTGGATAGATGTTTCGCCGGGAGTAATTCTCGACTTATTAAAGTGAAGTAAGTCGAGATTTTGGTAGATTACTTCGACAGATTTTTCAATGAGTCTGATACTAGACGAGAGAGGACGTCGTTGACAATAAAGGGCGATGTCATCGGCAAAATTACCAATTTTAACAGATTTCGGTAGGTGGCTACAGACAGACGCAATATAAATGCAGAATAATAAAGGGCTGAGGACCCCTCCTTGAGGGACGCCCTTGCATACGGTTCTAATATTTTCACCCAGAATATCAGAGCAGATTATTCTATCCCAAGTCAAGTATTGAATGAATTTAATAAATATAAGGGGGCCGCCGACAGCCGCAAGTTTATCCAAAAGAATTTCGACATTGACATTGTCAAATGCGCCTTGGATATCTAGGAAAGCAGCAAGAACTTCTTTACCCTCAGAGAAAGCTTCCTCGACCTCTAGGGTCAGACCAATCAGGTTGTCTATGGTCGATTGACCTTTTCTAAATCTAGTCTGAAAATCAGGGAGGATGTTATTAGTTTCAACCCACCATTGCAACTTGTTTTTAAGCATTGTTTCGAACACTTTGCATAAACATGAGCTGAGGTCGATTGGCCTTACGCCTTTGCCATTGGGCTTATTAATGAAGTGAATGTGGGATGTTTTCCACTCGACTGGGAATGAGGTATTTTAATACATATCATTGTATATGTTAACGAGAATAAGTTTGTATTTTATTGGTAATCGTTGAATAGCTTCATAGTCTAAGCCGTCGACACCGCATGACGAACGAGTACTTTTACTGCTGAGAGCCGCGTTGAATTCAGCAAAATTGAGCAAGGATTCGAGTAGAGTATTGGATAGGCAGTTAGGTAGAACATCCGGATTGTTTTGACACCAAGTTGGACTGATACGATCTAGACAATCGTTAATAAGATCATTGTTCTGGTGGTTTTCGGAGGAGCTGTTAGGGGTAATTTTAACCCATTTATTTTTAAGCAACTTGGATTTATTCCAGACGTAATTTTGATTAATGTTGAAGTTGAGCGTTTCGGCGAAATTACGAAAATTTGCTCTTTTTTTAGTTTTAAATGTCTTATGAGCCACTGCAACTGCTTTCTTATATTCGATAAAATCATGTTGTTTTTTAGAGAAACGCCACTTTTTGAACGCAGCTCTTCTGAGTCTTTTAACCCTATCGCAGTCCGAATCCCACCAGGGAACCGGATTGCGATGGTTTTTGTTATTAATGATTCTCTTTACAGGTGTATTTGCTTTAATAGCATTCGTTACAATTTCAGTAAAAATAGAGTACTTAGTGTTAGGCTCGGCTGAGACATATTTTAGTTTAAAAAAATTTTCGAAGCTATTTTCAAGATAATTTGAAACTTTATCCCAATCGGTACGAATGGATTTGAGGTTGTGCGTTTTTTTGCGATAAATGCTTTTGTTAATGTTAATGTCAATAAAAATAGGAAAATGATCCGACCCCAGGTTTCATCATTGACTAAAACATTTACTTTATGAGCGAAATTGTTCGACGAGAATATTAGATCAAGATTTGAAACATAGTTCGAATTAGGGCGAAAATAAGTGTGAGTATCGAAATTGTGCAAGAAAGTATCGAAATTTACGTAAGCCGAATGAAGATATTCACCATTATTGTCAGAGTTACTATAGTTCCATGACGTATGGTGAGCATTAAAATCGCCCATTATTAAAGTATATTCATTATCATCAATGGTTTCAAAAATAGAGTTCCAATCGTTTTGCGAATGCTGATTACCTGGAGCTCTGTAGTACGCATGAATAACAAGATTAGGGGTGACGTTAGTGATTTTAAATATTAGATATTCGAAAGCTTGATTAAGAGAAAGCGCGCCGTCGATCTCTTTATACGCTAAATTGTTCTTAATGAAGGCAATAATTCCACCTCCTTGTTTATGTAGACGATCTTTTCTCAGGGTCTTGAATCCAGGGAAATGTAGGCTAGCGTCGATATTATTCAGCTGTGATTCTACACACACTAAAATGTTAATATGCTTAAGAATTTTGGGAATTTCTTCGATCCTGGCTCTAATACTTCTACAGTTCCAAAATACAATTTTGAGATCTTCAGAAACAACTTCTGCCATTATGAGAATCTAGGTTTCCGTATCTCATTCGTAATTCTCTTGAGTTAAAAGGGACAATTTTTCCGACAATCTTTTACATCGGGCCTTAAGTTTGTGATCGGAGATGAGGTAGAGTAGATCGCAAATCATCTTGTGAAGACCGGTGAAATCATTAGTGAGTGATTCCCCTGCTATAAAAGTTCCATTGAAAACCATTGAAGAATTTCTGAATGGTTTTCAATCTTCGATCTGAACACTCCAAATGACCATTGAATATGATTCCTCATCCAACAAGAAATGTCAAGATATTAAATACTATTGGTTCCAATAATATAGATTACTATTGATTCCTAATCGAGATTAATCATTATCAATAGAAAAATATACTATTAAAGTAATGGTTTTCAATAGGATTCAATGAAATTTCTCATGTATGTTACCCAATCGATTTCAATGGTAAAATTCGTGGTCAAATCGAAGATTTGAAACCATTCGAATGCGATAATCAATTTGATTGAATTGATATCAATGGTTTGTTATTGCAACATTCAAGTCTCGTATCGTTGAATAATTTTCAATAGTTTTGAATATGAAAGTCCTAACATTTCAATAATATGCAATAGAAAATATCAATCTAATTGAATGGGTATTAATGGTCTTTTATCGCATGATCAACTTTTTTTCTGACGTTGAATAATTTTGAATAGTTTTTAATGTGAAGATCACATCAATCCAATATTATGCAATAACAGAAATTAATCTCATTGAATAGGTATGAATAGTTTGTTATTGCTTAATCAAGGATTTTTGTGGCGTTGAATAATTATCAATAGTTTTGAATGTGAAAATTGCAACAACTCAATAATATCCAATAGAAAATATCAATCTTACTGAATGGGTATCAATAGTTTGTTATTGCATAATCAAGGATTTTTGTGAAAATTCTCGAACATGACGACGATTCATACATTGTTGTACAAACGTACAACGTATTTCCAGAATATCCATTTGAAGGAGTGACTCATATCCGAAAAATTCAAAGCGAAAACGAGATTGATCTCATCAAACCCATTGGTGAAATAGATTGCAAAATAATTTTGGTAGACGTTAGAAATGCTAGATATTTATGCAAAATGCCCAATTCATTTGAAATCCAATAATAATGTTCATGTCAATTTTTGTAATTTGTTGATGTACATAAAAAACCATTTATTTACAATTGAAAAAAAATCGAATACCCATTAAAAATTATATTCGAATATGTTTTTACTTAAAAACTATTAAAATTGATAAAAGTCTATTCAATCAAATCATATACGGAGTTTTTTCATTCATGACCTATATAAAATTATAATATCCAAAGCATAAGATACGATTCTTCAATTATAGTATCGAACAACTATTCAAATTTATAAAAAATCATTCAATTATGGAAATTTTTTCTTTCATCATCTAATGAAAAATTATAGAATAAAATTATATTTGATAAGTTTGTAGAATGAAGGATTATTCAAAACTATACAAATAACTTCTCAATAGAATACGATTGATTTTTACTTGCATTTACCAATCATTAGATTTCATTAAAAAATATTCAATTGAAAATATTTGAAATTTTTTTGTTTGCCTTTCATAAGAAATTATAGAATACTATACCTCATTGAATGCGATTGGGTTATTTTTATATTGACCAATCATTAAGATTAAAAAAAAAACTATTAAATGAAATATTGCTAAAGTTACAGTATTGCTTTTGCTCATATTGGCATATATGGAAAACCATTCTATAAAATATTATTGACCAACCGTGTAATTGGATAAAAATTAATATCCATATAATATGATTCAATAAAATATGATTGGACAATTATTGTATCGAAAAATTATTAAAATTCATAGAAAGATATACAATAAAATATCATAGATTAATTATTTTATTGAACTGTGATTGATATTCATTCAATGCAATTGGATAGATTATCATTGAAACCATTCCTATACAAAGTATTATTCAGAAAGATTGAATTCTATTAAATTTAATGGTAAGTTTTACTATTAGTTATGCTTACCATGAAGTATTATTGAAAATCATTCAGTTTTAATCGTCATCGGAACATTGAACCATTCAGTTCATTGATTACCATTGAATATGAATGATCCCGAATAGGAATGAATGGAACTTTTTTAGCAGGGTCCGTGATAGATGCTATGTTACTTTTACCATAAGTTTGTTCGAGAAAGCTTTTGAAATTTTCAAAATTCAAACAGTAGGCCGTGGGATTATTTGTGATTTCGTCCTTCACAGCTTGGAGTGATGATTCAAGATCAGAGACTTCAGTTTCGCTAGACGAGCTATCGAGTATCTTGTCGCTTTTGTGTTTTTTGCTTAACGGTGGCTTGACTTTTTTCAGAGTACTGTTGCTATGGATTTTGACAGGGTCTTTATTTATCGGATTTAGTTTGTTATCAATCGGTATAGAAGCTGAGGAATGGCTAGAGAGAGATAGCGGTCTTTTCGGAATGTTGACGTTAGCAGGCTTGACAGATGAGTCAGCAGCATGCTCAGTTTGCTCGGTAGTTTTCATGTCTGAAGTATTATTATTGATTACAGGTTCGGCGGCAACTGGGATTTCGGTATGTAGAGATTGGTGTGATGGGAGGTTTTTTTGGCACTGCTTCGCTATGTGTCCCGTTTGATGACAAATGAAGCAGCTGGTAGAGTCAGTACTGAAGTAAATCCAATAATTAGTGTTATTGTAGTTTAGTTGAATTGACTCGGGTAGCAAAGATTCATCGCCTTCCTTTATGTAGACTTGACGGCGAAACGAGAGGATGTGCGAGCGACCAGGTTTAGTAGTGCTAGCTCGGATACAATGAATTTGCGAGACGGTTTGGATGCCTTTGTCTTTTAATGTTTCCATGAGGATTTGATTCGGAATTATTGGGCTAACATTAGATTTTACAACGCGTTTGTTTTTCTCGATGAGGGGACGAATACTGAGTCTGTGATGTGAGATTTCAATTAGTTTGTTTTCAAGGCTATAAACTAGGTCTTTAGTTGCAAGGTAGACACAGACTCGGCCTCCAGAGATTTTTGAAATATATTTGACGTATTTGATGTCTATTAGTTTCTCTATGCCGTCAAGGTAGTCGTCGATGGATAAGCCGTCAATAGCTTCAATGACAATAGCATGTTCACTAGCAGGTGTGTAGGTGGCTTGCGTATAAGAAGGAGAAGAAAACTGTTTGTTGGACTTTGATTTATCCGCGTGGCCCCCTGTTATGGAAGACATCGCAGAGTAAGTATGCAGTTTAGAAAAACTGCGAAAAACACGCACTTGCTCAGTATAGCACTGAGCACAAAACTAGACGCTCTTCACTAAGCGCGGTTTGCCTGAAAACCACTACATTAATCTGATGTAAATAAACTCGTGAGCGGAAATGAAAGCAAAACAAACACATCTGCTCGCTACAACTGCTCGATGAGCACTGAGGTAAATGTTTTAAAAAATTACGTAAAAAAAATTTTTTAAATTTTGTTTATGTTATTTATAAAAATATATCTTTTACTCTGCGGATTACAACAAACCGTTTCTCGATATCGTTAATGTTCATAAATTTTGACACGATTGAAAAAAAAAATTTGTTTCCAATTTGCGCAGCCGTCATTTTGAATTTTCCAAATCTGAAAAAATGTAAATTTTTAGAAGTTTGCCCTCTATGTTTTGACCTCGATATTAATATTTTATTTATAATTACCAGCCAAAAATATAATTTTCGAAAATTTTTTCAATTTTTGGAAAATTTAAGATCGGAAAATTTTTTTTTGAAAAAACTATTTACGTCACCTTCAACAACATAAGATTTGCTTCAATTTTCATCTCTACGATTTTTTTGTAAGAACACATCCAGAAATGACACGAGCATAAATCACTTGAATTTTAGGTGGTCTGAGCTGTGCTTGCAAGCTGCGTCGGAAGCTCCAGTGGAAATTATTAGACAATCTAGGAGAGTGATGCTGGGTCAATATATTTTCATTTAAAAATGAAAAATCAGTTATGGGAAAGTTTTGATAGTTAACAGATTTTTCGACCTTACTTTCCCGGACTAGCTGCCGAACCGTCAGCGGGTATAGAAAGAGATAGCGCGATAAAAAAGATAGGCTATCTCTCTCGCACCGCACGCTGATTGGCTGAGTGCGCTCCCTGCCATTAGCCGTATATATAGATATAGTTTTATATGTTGCGTGCTTCCAGCCTTCCAAGTGTAAATGTCCGAGCTTATATGTGTGTATAATATGTGGTTTTTTGAATCATAATTTATAGTTATTTGTACTTGTTATTTTTTATTTTCATTTAATATTTATGCGAATTTTTAAAGAATTATTTTACTGAAAATTATGAAGTATAACAAGATGAGCGTCGTTTTAGATAGAATTTTTCCTATTATAATATATTTAAGTACTACGAATAAATATGTAAAAAACATTATTTTTTTCAATATTTATTGAAATCATTACTGAAGCAACCAAAGCAACAACAATATATTGGTACATTAGTGATGATAATTTTCATTTTTCTTATATTTATATAGTACATTACGATACAAGTGCGGGAAAGTAGATTCTGGTCTCGTGTGGCGTTTACACCCGAGCGAAGCGAGGGTGGAAGGGGACACGAGACGAGAAACTCTTTCCCGAACATGTGCCGTACCGTATTTTTTGATACGACGTGTGGAAAGTGCGATTTTCAACGCACGTTTTCTGCCGAGCGTGCGGGAAAGACGCACTTTTCGCACGGAGTGTCGAACAAAATATTTCACCAATTCGGTAATTTATAAAGTCGACTGCATGCTTTGAAAACGGATAAGTTACTTATACTTTACCGGGTGTTCCAGACCATCCGTACAGCCATTTTAAAATCGAAAATTCGTGTTTTTGTGAAAAATGTTTCAGATGAAAGTTGTTTACGACAAAGGGGGCCATCTATCTGTATAATTAGTTTTGACCTTGAACATCGTAACAAGGTCATTTGAAGGTCGAATTGTTTTTTTTAAATGGAAACCCCTATTTTTGACATCGGATTCGAAAAGAGCGGGAAATTTTACGTCCACAAAGATATTTTAAAATTTTTTTTCATGGCCTTGAGACGGTCGATTTAAGGCCAAATGCTTGAAAAACTGCCTAAAAGCGTTTTTTTAATTTTTAAGATATCGAAAAATGACCTCTACAAAATTTGTTCAGAACAGAGTGAGCCACCCAATGCACCAAAAACCTTTGACCTTTAACCTCATTTTGAAGGTCATTTCAAGGTCGAAGTGTTTTTTGTAATGGAAACCCCTATTTTTGACCCCGGATTCGCACATGGCACGAAATCCGACGTTTAGATAAGGTATTATGTTGAGTTTCGATTGATCCACGACGTTCATCGCTAAGGTCATGTCAAATTTAGATCCAATATTATTCGTGAAACGGGGGTTCCCATTTAAAAAAAACAATTCGACCTTCAAATGACCTTGTTACGATGTTCAAGGTCAAAACTAATTATACAGATAGATGGCCCCCTTTGTCGTAAACAACTTTCATCTGAAACATTTTTCACAAAAACACGAATTTTCGATTTTAAAATGGCTGTACGGATGATCTGGAACACCCGGTATAGTAAAATAACTTCAGTCTTAATCGTGATAATGTAATATCAATTTAGATAATTTCCTACAAATGCGTTTCTTTTTTTGAGCTTTAACAGATTCAAATTTTTTTGATCTTATTTATCTATAAGTGAAATATTACTAATTAACACGGGAAATTTTTATGATTTTTCAAGAAATATTTATGAATATCGCGTAGCTGTAAATGTTAATTAAAACATGAAAAAAATGAATAAAAATATATGTAACCATTTTCAGATTTATTTAATTCTTCACATAAGGATTAATGTAAAAAGTTCATTTTAAAAATCGATACAAAAGTTTATGCATATACAAGTCAATCGAATTTAAAATTAAAATATACATATTTTTCAACAAAAATAGACTTTGAAACTATTTGTAAATACAAAATATATATTTTAACAAAAAATTATAAAAAAATTGTTTACTCATAACATTGTAAAATTCGTAAAAACTTAAAGTAGAAGTATATCTTTAATATAGGAGATTGAATGATGACATGATTTTTACAAAAAGTTATTATTTCTAACTACTATTCTGCCTAAGTTTGAGTATGATTATTTTTGTTCAATAAACTCTAGCTAAAACTAATACGTTTATAAAAATGTTCGAGCAGGCGAAAATTAATCATAATTTTTTCACAATTGTATAAATGTGAGTCGAAGAATACGCTCTGAATTTTTGAGTTTATTTTTTCATTTAATCTCTTTTTCACTATACAGGGTGATTCAGAAGGATTATAGTTCCCGAAAATGAGCTATAGAAAAAAATTTTCTGAATCGATTGCCGTTTTCAAAAAATTTTTGTCATCAATACTTTTCGAAAAAATTTATTTCAAAAATTAATAATTTCAACCAATCAGAGCGCCGTTTCGGTCGACGACCAAATATCTTCTCTTTTGCTGTTTTTCCCTCCACTTGGCCATAGCAACCGAAGCGGTGATTGAGACGACGCGGTAACTAATATTGCAAAATATCATTGGTTACTTAACAACGCATCGAAGAAAGAACCGCCTTGTAAAGACGCCATTTTCTTAGAATAAACCGTCTAACAATGTCTTATAATTTATTTTTTTTATAACTTTATAATAAACATATAAATTTAAAGTAATTTTTCTAATCAATAGAAAAGTGACTCTTTTAGTTATTTTTAGAAATGCAAATTATGCACGGTGGTCCTGAACCAACTTTAAATAGCATGGAAAAGCACCACGAAAAAAATCATGGGGTTCGATTCAGAAACACAAAATGTAAGCTCATTTAAATTTTTACAGAATTTCTGAGGGCCGTTATTGAAAAAACTCATGTTTGAAAAAAGAAAAATAAAAAAGTGAAAAAAAATCACGTTTATGTCAATTTTTTTCACGAAAAAAATATTTGCAACGTCTAAATATATTTTTCGAAGCTTAAGTAAAAGTAGTTTTTCTAATTGGTATTCAAATAAAAAATTATTTTTACAAAAAATTCTCTATTAGCATAAATGATACGTTGGAAAATAGAAATAAAAATGACAATTGAGTTTTTGTAATAAATATATTCTTCATAAAACACATAATAAATAAAATAACTTCATATAGTAACGCATAGCAATTATATAAGGCACATATATAACACAGTTTATAGTTTTCGAGAATAGATTTCTAATTGATCGATCACTTATATGTGCCTCGAATTGTATTCTTGAACGGCTCTTAACAATTTTTCTGCATAGTTTGGATGAGACTCATGAACTTTATATTTCGCCCAAATACTTTGAAAATCGGAATGCAATGACTCCAAAGCTTGTTCGCTGTAGAAACCAAGACCTCTTCCAACTTTGGCACAAAAATCAGGTACATGAAAAAAACTGCATGAACTTTCGGCGTGATTGAAATATCCAAAGCAATATAACTACTTCTAAACTTAGCGATACAAGACCGAAAATCAGGTTTAAGCACAGAAGAAAAACAAGAGTCAACCACGATTCGGAAATTTTGTAAGCACTGAACGAATTTCAAGCAATTGATACAACATTTCGCTCGTAATAAATCAACACTGTTCAAAAGTTTCTTACAAGAATTTCCGGCAAATGCTGGACTACCGTGCACGAATTCACGAGTTACATTACAATCGTGAGCCCACTGTAAGCTGTCTTTTTCGCAACAAGAGAGAATATCTTTATATACAGTATTTACAACGCCAATTAAAAGGTGTAATTCTGGTGGTGGTATTATATCAATGATTTTCTTATTGTTGTCTTGTGATGAAAACACTGGGTTATCTGTACAGTTACTATAATTTTTAGCATTTGTTTTAATACTTCCCTTTTTCTTCCAGGAACAGGCACTATTTTCACAATTTTGAATAGTTCTATAAACTCCACATTCATTGAGATTATTTTTCGATGCAGTGCACCACGTACAAGGATGCATGCTTGAGTGTGCCATTATACCTGTTAGAACATTTGCTAATTTCAAGTCCGTCGCTATTGTACTTTCAATATTTTTAATCTTCAAAAGTTGCCATAACATCAAAGCATTTTCATAATTTTCTTGTGTGTGTGCGACCAAGCTAAGCAATAATATTTTTTTCACACCTGTATCTTTAAACTGCTTTGCAGCAATACCATCCCTATAACTTTGCCGTGTATTTTTTCTTGTTTCTATAATACTGTCATCGTCGTTTTGTATTGAAAGAGAGACTTTTAAGAAACCCCCACCTCCGTCTATTCCGAATTTCAAGTGTTTATTATTAATATTTCTTTTTTCTACAATTGTGCTTACTAATTTTTCAACATTGTTACAAAATACGAGGGTTTGGGAGGAAATAGTTCTTTTTCCATTCGCTATATCTGTTATATCACAGTTTTTGACTTCAAAAAATGAATCGAGTGTGTGATTTAGTTTCTGTAATTTAGTATTCAGGTTGGATTCGAAAAATTTTCTATCATTCGTTGCAACTCGAATAGCTCTAGCACAACGTTTAGCTTTGTTTGATGATAAATTGAGATCTATTGAAATTTTGTTGGTCTTCAGTCGAAATTTGTCGACAAAGTTTTTTACCTTTTGGCTCAGATTTATTAACTTCTATTCGCATTCTCTTTCCGTGAGTTTGGGATAATGCTACTAGTTTACCTTTATCAAACGATGTATTTGTTTCTTCTGTTATGTTTTTAATCAATTTACAAGCCAAATGTTCCTTTTCTTTCAAGGTCAAATCTTGTGTAACACGTTCTATTTTTTTATAGTTCATAACTTTTCGACAAATATGTTTTCGTCCATAAGTGTAATTCCGTTGACACTTGGCACATTTTCTTTTCTCTTGGTTTGCAGTGTCATTTTTATTAGATGTAGCACGATTTGATCTTCCAATCATACACAAGCCGCACTGACAAATATTACCATCAACATTCCTCGTATTACGAATAACTTTTTTGAAACCAGAATAATCTGGCAAAGTGATTTTAATTATACTATCACCATTTTCTTTTTTCTTTGCAGCATGATATACTTTAATTTTACATGAACTACAAATAGCACTGGGTAAATTAACATCATTAATAACATAACTGCAAACTTTTTCAATCTTTAACAGTAATGCACCAGCAATATCCCTCAAATCATTTTTCTTTTGTAAACACAACAAACATATTTTCGATCGATTTTCTTCGTGGGTTAGAGCGTGACTTTTTATTTTATGCATATTCGCGAAAGACTACAATACTTCTCATGCATTGACGCGATCAAAACAGAGAAATAACTTCCACAACACACCTGACAATCGAGTGCGACGCTCTGTTTCAACATTTCGACGAAGACTGATATATTGATACGCACTACAATGAAAAGATGTACATCATTTATGCTAATAGAGAATTTTTTGTAAAAATAATTTTTTATTTGAATACCAATTAGAAAAACTACTTTTATAGTACTTAAGCTTCGAAAAATATATTTAGACGTTGCAAATATTTTTTTCGTGAAAAAAATTGACATAAATGTGATTTTTTTTCACTTTTTTATATTTCTTTTTTCAAAAATGAGTTTTTTCAAAAACGGCCCTCAGAAATTCTGTAAAAATTTAAATGAGCTTACATTTTGTGTTTCTGAATCGAACCCCATGATTTTTTTCGTGGTGCTTTTCCATGCTATTTAAAGTTGGTTCAGGACCACCGTGTATGAGCATTTAAGTAAAAATTTAATACTTTTTATTGAGTGAGATTAATTGTTTCTCGCTCACCATTCAGTATTACTGACGATGACAATACTATTCGTGAAACTTTTGCAAACACTTTTGTCGACACTCGGAAAAGCCTCACACGTTAGCTACATAGCAGAGGGGAAATACGCGCGGACAAGCGTACGAAAGTACGCGACTTCGATGTCGATCTTGGCAATATTTTGCCACTTTATTCAAATGAAACCTTTTTCATTCGAAAGGTCATGATAAGATGTGACCGCCAATCTTTTTCCGACGCTCGGAAAAGCCTTCGACATTAGCTACAGAGGAGAGGGTGAATGGCGCGCGGACAAGCGTACGAAAGAACGCGACTTCGATGTCGATTTAGGCAATGCTTTGCCATTTCTATCGGAATGAAACTTTTCATTCGAATGATCATTAAATTGAAAATTTATGCTACATAGCGTTAAATATACCTTGCTATTTAATTTAATCATATTGAAAAATATCATATTGAAGTATATTCAATCATATTGAAAAATTATTTTTTCTTTTGTTGTTGGGAATATTCGAACAAATCGATGTCTTAGTAACTGTTAAATGTTTATAACCAAATTGCTGATAGCGAAGTGGTTAGTTGGCAATTGTATTTTCTTTGGCTATGGCGGAAAATAAGTATATTTTGGTTCTGTGGAAAGGTGACCCGAAAGAGTATAGTGTTGTGCAAAGCAAAAACGTGAGACAGAATAGGAATAGATCGAAGTAAAATTTGGCAAGAAATGGTTTGAAGCGGAAATAATAGAAAGTAGTAGTGAGTAATTAAAGTTATTATTTTATAACATAAAATTATGCTGAAACTGGAGCTTTATGCTTTTTGTGGCGCAGTATGTACAAGTTACTTGGTTTAATATGGTATCTTCTGCATCATATAAAAAATAACAATTATATTATTATTTGGTGATATTATCCGTATAAAAATATTCACTCTGCCCTACGAACTAGCAGATGACCCGACAATTGCTTCGCTGTCACGATTCACCCGAGAATACCGAATCGCAGCCCGCTCTAATGTACCGATGCGACGGCTGCCCCGAGGAAAGCCTGTGACGAAAACGTTAAATACTGCGCGTGGCCGCAAGAACTGCACACCATGTCGCAATAATGGCGCGATCCGGCGACTGCTAGTGTTCGCGCGCGAGCGAGCGAGAGAGAGAGAGAGAGAGAGAGAGAAAGCGAAGGGGCTCACCGTCGTTGTGGCTGTTAATACTGTTGTTGCTAAGCTGTTGCTGAGTTTTTGTTGCTGAGCTGCGGCACTCAGGTCTAGTTGCCCTTTGAGATGTATCGCCCACGATACTTCGTCGTCGTCGTACACAAATCTTGTGTTGTTCGCTTGTTGCTGCGGGATGCATCTGCTTGCCACTACCGCCGGATAGAGAAGAACATCTCCGCTCGCGGCGCGGACACACGTAAAGTCGCCCTCAACGCACGGACCCCGCTGTATGCGCGTGCACCACACATGCTTTTCTCTTTTTCTCTCACGTCTTGGCTTTGCCCTCCTCGTCGCCGTTGTCGTTACCGTTGGTCCGTCGCCACATTACCACGTCGCATCTCCAAAATGAAAACACAACGCATCAGCAAGAATTCTCCTTGCTCATGACCTTGTGGCGACGGACAGGCACGGTGGAGCGAGAAACTGGGCAAGCTCGTGAGCGAGCATTCCCCGTTACATACTTTATAACTTAGATGTATATGAGATCAAACCCGATCAGCGCTTTGATAATTTTACGTCTTTGCAATCTGTAAATTTTATTTGCTATTATACTCGATTATCACAAAGCAAGTCGACGCCAGAGAGTGCGCGGTGACGGGATTTAAAGTCAATTATAAAAGATAATCAGCGAGCACTTTTCTTTGCCAACTTGAATTTTATTTCGGCAAACAAAACATTTCGTTTCTCGTTTTCATTAAAATCGCGTGACAATTATATTAATTTTGGAGTCGAGTCTTTATCATTATATTCGGATTTCCGTGGCGCATTAATTCGCAAACATTGCTAATTTACAGACATTATCAAAACCCCGTATCGGAAAGGCGATTTGATGCTTACATGGCATGGAGATGTTGAGTCCTCTGTTACCCAAGTTAATCGGGTTCACTGCGTTTCTGGCGATGATGCGATGTTTGAGATGTTGATAAGGGAAACGGTCTTCGTCCGATGTACGTCTTTTGACATAGCTTGCCAATAGTAATACCGTTTCAGATAGCATGTTATTTTATAAATACCGGGGTGTTCTAGTTGCAAATGCCTTATCTCTATTAAATCTTTTTCTAATTCGTTTGGGACTATTATGCGTGGTATGACATTGTACTCGTTGTATAACTGCAAACAGTTATTTCCATTTCCTTTACTTTCTATTATCTCTAGAATCTTTTGACGGGCAACATCATTTTTTTGCATTTTGCCGATGAATTTTATGATTAGTTTGCTGTAATTATGTAGCGATGAAATAACAATTGTTTTCTTGGTGTATTCATGTAATGTAATTTTACGGCGGGGTTTCTACTAAAAAAATCAACTATTGTGTTGTCCTTTCCCCGGGAATGTACAATTGTGTATATAAATTGTTGAAGGCAAAGCGACTACCTGATCAAACGAGAATTGTGAAAAATTGTAGAATTCAAAAATTCCAATGATTTGTGATCGGTCACGATTTCAAAGTTCTGTCCAATCAGATACATACTAAATTTTGATATTCTGTAAATGATTGCTAAAAGCTCCAGCTCTGTGGTCGTCCACCTTGTTTTTGTATCTATCAAACATCTGCTCGCGAGGGAAACTATGCATCTATCCCCGTTTTCGTCAATCTGAAAAAAGACTTTCAATTACACATTCGACATGACATGACTCAAACAAACGGCGTTATAAAGTTTTGCTTGAAAACGTCAAATGCGTTGGTATGCTCCTTTGTACAAAACCAGCCACTATCATTCTTCAATAGATCACGAAAAGGGGTAATAAAGTCGTTATATCTTATCGCAAAACGTCTGTAGTAGTTGCATACGCCAAAAATATGTTGCAGCTGTTGTTTGTTTCTTGGAATTAAAAAATTTACTATTACCTGAATACGATCCGGGTTAGCTTTGATCCCGTGAAATCATAAAACGAAACTGAGAAAAAGGATTTTGCTTAATAAGAATTGACATTTTTTTAAATTAATAGTAAATCCGCTTACCATTAGTTTCGAGAAAATCACTTGCAGGACTAATATTTGATGGTTGAAAATTTGCGTTCCGATCGCACAGTCATCAACGTATGTGGCTGATTCTTTGTAAATATTTATATCCTTCGGGCTAACAATGTCTTTCTGGTCTTTATTAACATAACTCTATAACTCCGGATGTATTTCAAAGATATCGATTATTTTTACTTCTTTAAGTAGCGCCAAGGAAGAAGCGCGAAAACAAGCGCTGCCCGCAGTACTAATTTCAAAAAAAACGCTAATTAATTAGTATATTCTACCTTTGAAAACGAATGCTGTAAGGGGACGTAACTGTTCGTCAAGCAGAATCTGCCTATAGCCCATTGTCATATCTACATTCAAAAAAAATGTATATCTGTAAAAAAATTGCATTTTGTCATCTACGATAGGTTGGGCCTCATGATCAGCTTCTAAGTATTTATTCAGATTTCAAGTGTCAAGACGGATTCACACTGTGCCATCGTCCTTACGAACGATTCGGAGCGGATTACAGTACGAACTTACTGCTGGTTCGATAATTTTAACTTCCATCATTTTGTTTAGGCACGCCTCGACTTTGTCACGCAGAGCATACAACACAGGATACTTTTGCTTTAATGTAGGATTTTGATTTTTTTATCTCAGTTTGTGTGTAATTATTTACGCATCCAGGTTTGTCGGAAAACAGATACTCAAACTGTCTTAACATGGTGAAAAAAATCTGTTTTTGTGTTTCGTCAATATTTGAAAAATTTTTCGTGACTGAATCAAGTTGTTTAGAAAGGCTGGTTCGCTCTTCACTTTTCCGCGTGCATGCATTTATTCGAACTTTATTTGTATTCATTATTCTGTCTATTCCATTTATATATTCATCAAGTTCAATTGTTTTATTTCCTTGGATAATTCACCATTATGCTCTTCATTATTTATATAATTTAGTTGCAAAGTTTCATCCTTTTCACTTCTTTCTTTTTCTGATATTTTTTCATTTTCGATGATTTCTCTATCGCAAATAATTTTGTATATGCGTGTTTTATCTTTTTCCTTTATTATGCATAATCTCTCTGACACGCCCGGTTCAAACAAAGTCGACGAATTTGGTGATGTTTTATTTTTTATGTGTATTAACATATGCCAGCAATTTATGAGCAAGCCTATCAACGTGTGAATATTATTTCCTAATATGATTTAACTTGTTAAGAATGCAACAACCAAAAAGATAAATTCATAAATGGATGAATAGGATTTTCAGTTGTGTTTGCTTTTTTATTGTAGTTTATTTCTTTCCTAAAGCCACTGAAACTTGTATGCCTGTTACTGGAAGCTCTAAACATTTTCTTATTTTACTAATTTTCTTATAAAATTTTTCAGAAATAACGCTGATTTGACTCCCCGTATCGATAAGCGACCATACTAATATTTCATTTACTTTGCACAATAAGTGCGGTGAAGGTAGTATTGTTTTTTTTGGCGTTCCATCACAGGGGTCCTTATTGTTCATTCCCACATGTATTTCGGAAACAACATCATTGTGAAATTGACGCGCTGACGGACCGCACCACAACGCGCGTATTTTGCGTTTAAATTATTTTGTTGTGTTTGGATATTACTGGCTGTGTGATGATTTGTATTGTTATGTATTGGAGGCGGAAAACGAGTGCTGGGTATTAGTGAAGATAATGGCTGTGCGTTAATTGAACTGATGGATCTTGCTAGCTTGTGTACGTTTGAGTCGGATAGTTATGGCTTAGGAGGATCTGATTAAAAACGTTTTCATTCGACAAATTTCGATGATAAAAGTTTTGATTGTATGAACCACGTGGCCTACCACGTGTCCAAAGTCTGTTATAATTTTGTCTACCTCTATAATTTGAATTATAATGCTTTTTTAATGATAAACTGGCTAATTTGAATATTTTCTTGCTTATTATATCCACGTCTATGTTGCCCGAATTCATAGTTTCTTATTCTTTCTGTAAAAAAATTGTCTAAATTTATCATTGACTTTATTAGATCATTTGAATTATTGCAGTCGATAAGAACTAAACTTCTTCTGACTGATATAGGGAGTTGCCTGATTATAGTTATATTCTTTTCTTATAACGTCCATACCGGCCTTAGGATATTAGCTTGTTTCAATTGTCTATAGTAAAATGTTTGTAAATGTGTATCCTCTCTACTATTAAATCTTGTGCTCGACAATTAATTTTTGATATCGATTTGAATGTTTGTATTATCAAATTCGTCGTAAAAGCTATTTGAAAAATGTTTGTATGAGTTGAAAGGAAAATATAAATCGTACCAATGTCTATCCTTCCCGTGCAAAGCAATGGTAAAATGATAGAAAACGCTCTAAAGTGACTTTCCCCGTTATAATGTGAATGTACACTAATAACTGAACGTGCTAGTTCGGGGGCGGAGTAAATATTTTTATGTATTAATGGCGCCGAAGAAAATGCAGTTGTTATTTCGAAAGTACCACTTCAGTACATTAATATTATTTGATTAAATCAATGTTAACATTATATTTTTTACATAGATAATAAGAAATATCTGGAGAGTCTTGGTATTTTGTCTCGAGGTATTTACAGATGGAACTACACAATCCAGTTACCAAGGTTCGTAAACATGTAGTTAAATTTATATAATTGAATAATTCGATTTTTGGTGTAAAGAAGGAAAAAGAAAAGAAAAGAAAGAAGAGATAAACAAGAAGAGCGAAGGAGAAGAACTGGAAGATGAGATGAAAGTAGAAGTAGACGGAGAAGGAATCGAAGAACAAAGAGAAGACATGGAAGGAGGAGAAAGCAAAGGAAATGGAGGGGAAGAAGGAGTAATGGGAGATGAAATAGAGAAAGAAGAATCTATGGAAAAAAGAAAAAAGGGAAAAGACGAAGAAGAAGATAGTGAATAAAAAAGAGAAGGAAGGGTAGGAATGAAAGGGAAAAAAGGAGACAAAAATAGAAATGAAGACGTGAAAGAAAGAAAGAATATGAAAGGATCAGAATATTATGATGAAAATGGAGGTTTGAATCGTATTTTGAAACGAGAGTTTGCGAGTTGCGAACCAAAGACTGGCAACGTATGTATGAATATACATATATGCATACACTAAAACAAAGATTTAAGCACATACGCATACACTTAAACAAGAACTCACCCAATCATAAACGATTATAGTCCTATTACACTGAAAATTACTATATTTCTATTACTATATTCAGATACGACTAACGCAAAGCCTAGAAATTTACGTTTCAAAGGTGGAAATTGAAGAAATTAAGGCAAAGTTTATGAAAAATAGCCACCGTATGGTCAGCAAACTGATGAATTCCTTGATAAAACGAGAATATTTGATCAAGATGACGCCAACTGGCGAAGTAGATAGTGAAACAATCCCAACGTCGATATTCGAAGGAGTTCTTGGTAAGCACTCATACCACTTATCTTAATTTATTGTATTCAATTAAATGAAATCCGAAATGAAATCTGAAAATGTTATATTCTTCTAGAGTTTGTAAATGGCGTAGTCGAAGAGGACCAGAGAATTTCAAGAAATAGATACAAGATCCTGCTCACTAAATTTTGCAAAAACTTGCGATATCGTTAGAATTAAAAAGATGTAATAATTAAATTAGTAAATTTATGTTCTTGTTTTATTATAAGAAACTCTACAGCGTTTGGATAATTTATTATTCCTGTAATTAGTCCTAGTAATATTCTCAAAAAAGTCACCTACAAAATCAACCGAAAAGTTCTCAATAAAGTCCGCGGAAAACTACTCAAAAAAATTCTCTAAAAAGTCCTCGAATTAGTCCTCAAATAAATCTTGAAATAAGTCCTCAAAAAAGTCCACAATAAAGTCGTCAATAAAATCGTAAATAAAGCCCTCAGAAAAGTCCTCAAAAAAGTCCTCAAAATAGTCCTCAAAAAAGTGCTCAAAAAAGTCCTCAGAAAAGTCCTCAAAAAAGTCCTCAAAAAAGTCCTCGAATGAGTTCTCGAATTAGAAAATTTGAAACATTCTATCATTATTTTATTCAATATCAATAAACGTGTTTATAATTTTAAATAAATTATTATAAGCTAATACAAACGAAAAAAATTGAATTTACCTTCGTCTATTTCATCTTTTAATCTCAAATTCATGAATTCATTTTCAGCAGTACATAGTTTTTATGAACCAAATGGTCTTTGTCTTCAGACAAATTTTCTATAATTGCAAAAATAAAGTATTTTATTATGAATTTATTAAAAATATTTGCAACTTATGACTCAAATGACTATTCGATTCGCTGTATTAGCCTATTTACTGCGTATAAAATTTACTCCAAGTCATTGCCCCAAACAATTACTGGTTCAATAATTAAATATTTTTACATTCATATTTATCTCGCTTATTGTAGAAATCATTAAAATTGAATGAAAATAAGAAAAGACCTAACAAGGATATAATTGGAATGGTTTTCTATAAGGTCTTTCGTGACTATAAAGGTTGACTGAAAAGATCATAACTCGCGATTTAGCTAATAGAAAAGTGAAGAAGAGAAAAGTAAAAGTAATTTAATTTTAATTTGTATTTATTCTTTGACTTACTTATAAATGGTTTGAAATATGGCCTAGGCTGCTCTTGCTCTAAGACCCTTGATGAAAAGTACAACTGACTCACTAACCGAACTAAACTTCAACTGCAACTGCACTACTAATCAAATTGAATTGAATTGTACTGCTTATTAATCCGAAAATTTAATTGATCTCTTTTATAAGCAAGGACTTAAAGCCCCTTCCTCGGCCCTTCAACACCAAAAAAAAACTAATCTGCCTGCATTATAAAAAAACTCGACTTTTGTAGACAAGGGCAAGAATCCCCTTCCTCAGGCCCTCACGCCCTAAACAAATTGTCTAATTGGAGGAAAAGAAATAACTTACTCTCTTTTTCTCCGTCCTCCTCACACTTTTCATCTTAAATATAAATTTAACTTTAAAAGAGAAAGAACAACTAATGCAAGTGTTCTTTTAGATCCTAGAGTATTTCTCGACGACTGGAAAAACCGCTGCAGTATTTCTTGAACCTTTCGACGACTGAAAATACCTAGTCACATTCGTCGAAGACGTTCTCCTGCATAACCAGACTATAGCAAGTTGAACTTCTTCATTACTATTTTCGGTTTCAAAACATAATTAAATGATGATCGATAAGTACTCGGAATTATATTGAAAGATGCAAGTTGCAATATTTTGAAAGACGCTTTTTTTAAATGATAGAAGCATTGCCTCAAAGACATTTTCGATGATCATAAATAAAACTTATTGCTCAATGTTTTAAATATATATTTTCATTATTGCTAGATCTTTCGTTGTCGAGAAAGGCTTCATAGGTCTTTAAACCCCTGGGGAGGTTCGAAAAATACTCCGGAGGTATCCTTAGTTGTCGATACGGGCCCCAGAGGTATACTTGTGGCGACGCGCGCACGGCATATTTTCGATGTTCGATTGTGAAGTTGCCGTCGTAGAGCTGATTTTGTTATATTCGACGCGCCAATGTTTCTACATGATTTTTCTTTAGTCGTTATTATGACAGCCAAAATCATAATCACATATTAATAAAGCTATTTACTATATATTGTCTCTACACATTCATTCTCTTCATTGGTGACCCCGAATTAAAGTATATTTAAAAAAAAAAAAAAAAGAAAGTTAACTTTTGAGAGTGAAAAATGGTGTTACCCCGAGACAACCAGCAAGAAGAGCTCAGTGCACAACTCGAACAGTTTCGCCTCGACAACGAGCGACTCACTCGGGAACTGGCTCAGCAGCAGGAGCAACAACTGCAACAACAGCGACAGCAGAACTATGATGGCCTTGCAGCAGGCGGCGCACCCGCCCCAGTTAACCCCATCCCTGCACCGGCAGTTCATCGTGTTGCTGTCAAGCTGCCGCCCTTTTGGTCGGACCGGCCTAGCATGTGGTTCGCGCAGGCGGATTCGCAATTCATTATCTCCAACATCACAAACGAAGTAACAAAATTCCATTACGTCGTTTCACAATTGGATACTCGTATAGCTGTCGAAGTTGAGGATGTCATCGTCAATCCGCCCGCCGATAATCCGTATACTTTTTTGCGCACCAAACTGATTGAGCGTTTGGCTGCCTCAGAGGAACAACGCGTGAGGCGCCTGATTAGTGAGGAGGAACTAGGTGATCGCAAACCCTCGCAGTTCCTTCGCCACCTTCGCACGCTTATTGGCACGACAGTCATCCACGAATTGGTGTACCTCTCGGTATATTCGCTGACGTTTCGGGCTTTGCTGCTGGCGGAAGTTTTCAGCAGTTTGTTAATGGTTCTTGGCAGCCGCTCGCATTTTTCTCAAAAAAGTTGACTCCTAAACAAGCGCAGTTACCGGCATATTACCGGGAACTTCTTGGTACATATATGACAGTCCACCATTTTCGTCATTTTCTCGAAGGACATCACTTCACTATTTTCACCGATCACAAACCTTTAATTTATGTTTTCGGACAAAAGCGTGACAATTTACCTCCTGTGCAAAGAAATCAGGTTGCATTTATTTCTGAATATACTACAGATATTCAACATATCAGCGGGGCAGATAACGTAGTTGCAGACGCTCTTTCCCGCATTGAGGCAATTTCAAAACCATTGAACTACGAGTCATTGGCAAGATTTCAAGAAGACGATGAAGAACTCAAGACTTTTCTGAATCAACATACGTCTCTTCAGCTTAAGAAGATCAAAGTTTCTGGATGTCAAGGATCAGTGTACTGTGACGTTTCATCTGGTAAGGCAAGACCTTTTATCTCTGCTCCATTTCGTCGTCAAGTTTTTGAACAGATCCACAGCCTCAGTCATCCTGGAGTCAAAACGACCGTGAAACTTATTAGCGATCGTTTTGTTTGGCCTTCCATGCGGAAGGATTGCCGTATTTGGGCTCGAGCTTGCTTGGATTGTCAACGTTCTAAAATTTCACGTCATGTGAAATCATCTATTGGCATTTTCGATCTTCCAGCTCATCGTTTTTCGCATGTTCACGTCGATATCATTGGTCCTCTGCCTTCCGTTCGCTCTTTTAGGTACTGTCTGACTGTTGTCGATCGTTTCACTCGTTGGCCGGAAGTTTTCCCACTTGAGAACATCACTGCAGAATCTATCGCTCAAGCATTCCTCAGCGGTTGGATTTCTCGTTTTGGTTGTCCTCAAATCGTTACAACAGATCGAGGTTCTCAATTTACTTCATTTTTGTTTCGTGTACTCGACGATTATTTCAGCATCAAGCACAAATATACCACTAGTTGGCACCCTCCAGCTAATGGCCTCGTCGAGTGTCTTCATCGACCTCTTAAGGCTGCTATTATGGCTCATTCTGATGTAAACTGGGTTGAAGCTCTTCCTCTCGTTCTTCTTGGTATTCGCTCTGCTTTCAAAGCCGATATTAATTCATCATCGGCTGAATTAGTCTACGGCGAACCTCTACGTCTCCCAGGCGAGTTTATTTCAGCCAACGCTCAGACCGCTGAAGATCATCCGACTTTCCTGGCCACTCTTCGTGATCGCATGGCTCGCCTAAGACCAACGCCAGCATCAAGACATTCAAAGCCTGGAGTTTTCGTTTACAAGGAACTTCGAGACTGCACGCACGTATTTTTACGTGAAGGGCCAGAACGACGATCTCTGCAACAACCATACAGAGGCCCTTTCGAAATTATTGACCGCAACGATAAAACTATGACTCTAAAAATTAACAACAAACCAAACCAAGTTACGATTGACAGATGTGTACCAGCGTTTATTTTAAATGAACCACCAGTTTTCTCATCACCATCGAAGCCTACGCCCTCATCTTCACCACCAGTTGAGAAGCCTCTGCCTCCACCTGCATCACTATTAAAAAAGCCAGAGCGGACAACTCGTTCCGGAAGACGTGTGCATTTCCCGGACCGTTTCCAACCCTGACCTTTTTCACTCCGCAGGGGGGTAGTGTGGCGACGCGCGCACGGCATATTTTCGATGTTCGATTGTGAAGTTGCCGTCGTAGAGCTGATTTTGTTATATTCGACGCGCCAATGTTTCTACATGATTTTTCTTTAGTCGTTATTATGACAGCCAAAATCATAATCACATATTAATAAAGCTATTTACTATATATTGTCTCTACACATTCATTCTCTTCATACTCAATCGTCTAAAGATTCGAGAAATAGTTCCAGAGGGCTTTTCAGTCCTCGAAAAATACTGCGGAGGTATTCTTAGTCGTCGAGAGATATTTCGGAGGTATTATCAGTCTTCGAAGAATACTTTTCGCTATCGAGAAAGGCTCTGTACGTATTAACAGCCGTTAGGAAATTTTAAAAATACCCCAAAGATTCTTTCAGATCTTGAGAAATAGTCCGGAGGCCTTTTGTGTCCTAGAGGGATACTCCGGAAATCTTTGCGTTGTCGAGGAAGGCTCCGAAGGTCTTAACAACCGTCTGAAAATTCGAAAAATACTCCGGAGGTATCTCCAGTTGTCGATACGGGCCCCAGAGGTATACTCAATCGTCTAAAGATTCGAGAAATAGTTCCGGAGGGCTTTTCAGTCCTCGAAAAATACTGCGGAGGTATTCTTAGTCATCAAGAAAAACTCCGAAGGGTCTTTCAGTCGTCTAGAAAGTCTGAACTTCACTATACTGACCAAACAGTAAAAAATTATTCTTTCAAGCATGATGTAAATCTCAGATCGCTTAATTGAAAATTGTTCAGCTTTTATAACATCATTGATATAATTGTCGATTGATTAATGACTGTTTAACAAACTATAATCGGTTGGAGTTTTAAGAACATTTTTGAGTCAATCTCTTTATTCGTTCGGTGGAAATATAAATTATTTTTCTCAGTCCCTGCCGAAAACCTAATCCACCTGCATTAGTTGTTCTTTTTCTTTTAAAGTCGAATAATAAAAAAAAGGACTTTTTTGAAAACATTTTTGAGGACTGTTTTAAGGACTTTTCTGAGAACTTTTTCAAAGGCTAATTCGTAGACTTTTCTGAGAACTTTATTGAGGACTTTTTCCATGACTTTATTGAGGAATTTTTTGAGGACTTTTCAGAACTTTTTTGGGGATTGTTCTGACGAATTGCGTGGGGAGTTTTTCAAGGATTTTCCCATGGACTTTTATGATAACTTTTTCGAGTTATTTTTCATGGAGTTTGCTGCACTTATTTCTTTTTTAAATAATTGTGATGTGGTTCATCAGGCACCCACGTTTCCATAGATGATAAGAAGGTAACAATGGTATCAGATTTAAGTAACGAATAGAGGCCTGCTGATTGATACAAGCACCACTGAAAAAAGTTTCATGTGCTTTGTTCTCAAACACACTGCACGCCTCCGTCGCTGATTAGCACTGATGGAGCATAAATAGAGCGACGTTAAATAAAGAAAAAAAAAAGTAACGAATAATTTTTCATTAATTACAATATACAGTATACAATAATAAATTAAACAGTTACAACTTTTTATGCAATTTTTTATGCAAATAATTAACACATTATTTGTACACATTATTTCTAACATATTATATTTTATAACAAAAAAAAGTGAATGTGTAAATAAGGAACAATAATATAAGTAAACAAGTAAAACAATGAAACACTGAACCAAATTAATAAAACATATATAACAAAGAATGAAACAAGAAAATCATGGAATTAAAGAAAAAATTGAATAAAAGAGGAATAAAAAAATTGTAATTGTAAATCTTCAAAGCTTGTTCCGTACGACCGAGTATAATTTAACCGTGGTTTGCTTGCAACGAAATCAAGATGCTTGTGTCAAAATCGAAACTCGTGCCGACGATAACGTGTGTTTTAATTTTCATGGTGTGTTTCTATTTCAAATTTCTCTCTTTGTCCCATGATTCATAGCCGATATACGATACAACTTGTATACGCATACAAAATCCGATAAAGCCTTCGCTCTCGAATCTACGACCGTACAATCAAGTGTCGCCGAGCCGACACTCGAAAAATTCTTCGGAGAAGAAAAATAAATTGCAACGAAATGTACGCGATTACGCCATCTTTTAATATTGTCTCTGCGCCTTTTTAGATTAAGTTTGGCTTGTAAAATGGCAGGTTTTTTCCTCTCAGACATCGAGGTTTTTTATGCCGGCCATTTATTTAAGTTTTGTTTAATTTTAAACCGTTTCACGTTTTCTCTGCGATTATAACTTGTAACCTCCGTAGTATTAATCACCTAGACATAAGTTGAATGAGTGAGCGCAATCATAATTTATTGGCGAAAATTATTGTAATCCGAGCGATTAAAACTATGCAGAATGATGCCAGCCGAGGCGAGTCGAATTATAACAAACATTGAGTAGAATTTGATCGAAAGTAGAACCGTACAATTGCCACATATCATGTTTAAACAAAAAATACGAAAGCTACTGCCACCTGCTCTCAAGCTTGCAACTCGAATCGCATGCACATCCATAGATCGGATGGGAGCTATGCATACCGCAATACGAGGTGTGTTCAAAAAATAACGAGAATTTTCGTTTTATGAAAAAAATATTTATTTATTCATCTACATTAATGTTGTCGCCTTCAAAGTAGTCCCCTTCGGATACAATACACTTATGCCAACGCTTTTTCCAATCCTCGAAACACTTTTGAAACTCGATCTTTGTAATAGCTTTTAGCTCTTTCAGCGATTCGCTTTTAATGTCACCTATGCTTGTAAAACGACGGCCTTTTAATGTTCTCTTTATTTTTGGAAATAGAAAAAAGTCACATGGAGCCATATCTGGCGAATATGGAGGCTGAGGCATCGTTACAGTTTCGTTTTTGGCCAAAAATTCACGAACAAGCAATGAAGTGTTAGCAGGCGCATTATCGTGGTGCAAAAGCCATGAATTGTTTTGCCACAAATCCGGGCGTTTTTTTCGGATTGCTTCACGCAAACGACGTTGAACTTGCAGGTAGTACTGCTTATTGATTGTTTGACCTTGTGGCAAGAATTCATAATGCACTATGCCATTAAAATCGAAGAACACAGTGAGCATAACCTTCACATTCGACCGCACTTGTCGAGCCTTTTTCGGTCTTGGCGATCCAGAATGCCTCCACTGGGACGATTGAGCCTTAGTTTCGACATCATATCCGTAAACCCATGTTTCGTCACCTGTTATAACACGTTTTAGTAGTTCTGCATCGTTATTGACTTCATTTAGCGACTCCTGAGCAACTTCCATTCGCCGCTGTTTTTGTTCGAAATTCAACAATTTTGGAACGAATTTTGCTGCCACACGTTTCATACCCAAAACATTCGAAAAAATTTGATGGCATGAGCCAACTGATATGCCAACATCATCAGCGACTTCTTTGATTGTGATTCGGCGATCGTTCATAACCATTTCTTTCACTTTTTTCACGTTTTCATCGGTTGTTGATGTGCTTGGGCGTCCGGGTCGTTCGTCATCTTCAATGTTTTCGTGGCCATCTTGGAAACGCTTATACCACTCATAAATCCTTGCTTTACTCATAGCAGACTCACTATATGCCTTTGTTAACATTTGACAAACTTTACTACACATTATTTCATTTTTTACGCTAAATTTAATACAAATTCTTTGATCCATTTTTTTTCACAAACGAAAATCGCCGAGCTCGAAAAACACGTCTAACGTTAGCGGCTGCCACTTAAAAAGTAAGCAATGAATATTGCTGAAAATTTTATCGTATTTCAAGGGCATGTGTACCAACATAATAAAAAAAAATTTTATACAAGCGGACTCTCCAAACCCGCGAAATTTAAAAATTCTCGTTACTTTTTGAATACACCTCGTATATGCAATTTCGAACATTTATCGTGCAAAGGCACACCACCTTCGAATATTTATTATGCAAAGGCACATCATTGTTGAATTTTTATCGTGCAAAGGCAAATCATTGCTGAATGTTTATCGTGCAAAGGCATATTCTCACTTAAGCATTTTTAGCGTGTAACATTACACCATTATTTGAACGTTTGAAAAGCCGTGCAAAGACACACGATCAATTGATAGAGCGAGCAGTATGGTGCGCATAGCTACGCGTATAGTCCAAATGATAAGCTGAAAACGAAAACTGACGCCTTCCACCTCTAGATCCCTTTGGAGGAGAATAATGCTTTGGTTTCTCGGCTCGTTCGGCAGGCATCATTCAAGTATTAATCAGAAAGCTATTAGCGAGGCAAGTTGTCTTTTCGTTATTAACTCGATTCAAACACACTTATAATTTTCGATCGTCTAAAGACATTATTTATTTTTACAATTTGATTTCATTTGTTTATTTATAATGAATAAAAACTAATAATTTTTTGTCATAATAATAAATTAGATATAATTTTGTAATTGTTCGCGGCATCTGCGCTCCATGTGCGTAGCACGAAAGTAGAGAGTAATAATTTATAACATTTTTTTTGGTTGTTGTAAAAGTGAAAGTTTATTTGGAGATGCGGTCCTTTGTCGCTTAATGTTTTTTTTTTTTGCGGATGGGGAAAACCCAGAATATGAACATGTGCGGTATTTCCAACGGTGCGCGCGCGATGCAAAAAAAAAGGGTATGGTCGTCCAACAATTGTTGCGCAGGTAAACGTTTGGAGGAAAATTCGGCACTATAACCCTGGCATCTCTAATTGGCCCCACGAACAGGCCCAATGCTGGAGAAAATTCTCTGATGCTTCTTCAGGAAGGAGGAAGCAGTCAGTAGTTCTCGAGAACTCGATCCTTGCACCTCGCATCTCTCTCTCTCTCTCGGCACCTCGTTGCACTCTCTTTCAGTGACCTAGTTGCTCTCTCAGTTAACTTACTGCTTTCAGTTATTTACGTCGTTGTGATAGTTTATCGTAATAGCCTTCACTGGTAACGTGTGTGCTGAATGTGAGTGCGAGTTCCTGATCTTACATCACGTTCTGTGGACAATAGTTACGTGCGAGCACAGTGTCGTGCCTTTTATCCTGTGACTTGGCGAACCCACGATCGCAACAAGGGCTACCGGCACCGTTGGCCTAGCTGAGGATATGCGTGATATCTTCTGAGACGTCTCCGACCCTGGGCAGCTCAAACAGCAGCAACTTGGCCCTACTCTTAGGGGTAGTATAGTGCGGGCCGTGCCCGTGACCAAAACGTTGGCACTGTGCTGCTCTAGGAGACGACCTTCCTTCTCGTACAAGGTGCAATGAGCGTCATGTGGTAAGCGAGTAGCTTTAACTTGAATGGCCATTTATAGGCAAAGTGAGCCTACCGAAATCTATTAATTGTAAATAAGTAGTATAACTCTTTATACATTTGTCGATGGTATTTGCTCATATGTAGATGGCTTTTCCCTACTTATGACTGGGGTTTTTATGCCGGATAAATACGAACCTAATTATACTTAATAAAAATATAATAAAATTAAATCCATATCCTTTATTTATTCAATATTCACGCACCATATCCGTATTAATTTTCAAAGAACTTGATATACATGAGACTTATAAATTCTTTCTTATAGGTGATTCGAATTTCTGTGTTGATTATATTTAACTTGGAATTTCTACTAAAGAATTGTCCAATTTGTTCAGTAATAATTGTTTTTATTTACACTACTCTTATCGCGAAACTACGAAGCTCGAAAAACAAAATATATACAAGTGCTTGAGTATGCTGATCTGAAATAATACGACACTTTTATAATCTCAAATTTGTTATTATATTACTTTGAAAATTATAATAACTAACTTAGAGACAGATTTCAAATTGTCATCCTCCGTTTTCAATGCAGCACTGCAGCCGGTGTACAAAATTCCGTCTTACTGCAGCTAACATTTCAGGCGTTACGCTTTCAAACGCTATTGTTATTTTGTTTTCCAGATCTTCTAAATTTTCTATCTCTGTTCCGTATATACAATCTTTAAAATAACCCCATAAAAAAAATCAAGTGGGTTTAAATCCGGTGATCGTGGAGGCCAATGGATTTCTCCACCTTGACCAATCCATCTGTTCGGAAACATATGGTTCAGCAAATTAATCACTCCAGCAGCTCGATGAGCGGGAGCTCCATCATGCTGATACCATATAGTTTGCTGATCTTCATTAGGTAAATGGCGTAACAATATCGGAAGCTGATTTTGCAGGAAGTCTACGTAATTATCAGCGCCTAAATAATTGGGCATTTGTACTGGACCAATCTGAATGTGAATATAATAAAAAAATTGTATTTTCAATATACTTGAGATACAGAGACTGATTTAAAAAAAAATTGTATATACATCAAACGTAATAAGATTTAAGTTTAATTATTATTATTCATTATTGTATTTATTTATCAGGCTGATTTACAAGTGCTACACAAAAGCGCAGTAAACACTCCAACAATAATAACACAAATAAACTTGAACATATCATGCAGCAGCTGATGCAAAGAATGAACACTATGCTCAAACCCTTAACCGTATTAGTAAACAAACTATCAAAATGAGTAATTTAAAACTTGATATCTGTAACGCAAGTGGTCTAATGCAAAGGTACTTGGAATTAAAATCATTTTTAAACTATGAAAATATAAACATCATGTTGATATCAGAAACACACTTTACAAGCAAGAACTATCTCAGTATACCAAACTACACCTTATATAAAACGAATCATCCACTCAATAAAGCATACGGAGGAACTGCAATAAGAATCAAAACAAAAATAATCCACTACGTTCACACACACACCAGCGAAATTTACCTTCAAGCAACCAATGTAATAATCGAGGATAAACAAAGTACCATACGAAATATTACAATTAAACAAATACATTCCAACATCCACTGGAGAACCAACATATTGGCCAACGGACATGTCCAGGAAACCAGATTTGATTGACTTCGCAATAGTTGAAGGTATGAATAAAACACATATGTAAGCTTCCTCATGCTTTGACCTTACATTAGATCATTCACCGATAATAGTCACTCTAAACTCTACTGTGCACAAAACTGTAAACAACCTCACAATAACAGACTGGAAAAAATATATAAGCTTCCTAGAGGAACGTATAAATGTAATGTACCTCTCAAATCAACTACTGTCATAGAAAACAGTATACAAACATTAAACTCACTCCTAAATGTATCTATTAACCAATGCTCCACTACTGTAATGAAGACAGAATATCAACAAATCATCTTTATAGCAGTAGTAGAACAAAAAATCAAAGAAAAACGATTACTGAGAAAAAGGTATTAGATTACAAGATTGAGCCAAGATAAAACGAATCTAGAATAGAGCAGTAAAAGAACTGAAGAAAGTATTGTTCGTACAGAAAAATGCAGAAATACAGAAGAAACACTTTGTCCAATCGAAGCAACGGATTACTCACTATGAAAAGCGACAAAAAGATTAAATAGACCAACCTCATTCCTTCCACCCATACGTAAAAACTGTGGAAAATAGGCCAGATTGGACGAGGAAAAAATGGCAACTTTTGCAAATCATCTAAGCGAAATGTTCAAACCACATCAACGTATAATCACTAAACAAGAAAAAGAAATCTTACTAGAAGATCATAATGCACAGGATAACACTCCATCGAAACTAGTTAAACTAAAGGAAGTACTCAAAATCATTAATAACATAAATAATAAAAAAGCCCTCGGTTATGATATTGTTACAGGAAAAATGATTAAAAAGCTTCTCACGATAGCAATTCGATATATAACAATAATATTTAATGTATGCTTCCGTCATTGCTATTTACCTTCTCAATGGAAAGTAGGAGAGATTATCTTAATACCTAGACCTGGTAAAGAAAATGAACTTGTGACCTTATACAGATCAATTAGTCTACTGTCTGTACTCTGAAAAGTCTATGAAGAAAACATACCAGCAAAAATAAATCAAATCGTAATAGATAGAAAACTTATCCCGGACCACCAATTCGGATTCAGAAGTCATCATTCCACGATCGAACAAGTGAAAAGAATAGTATCAACAGCGAGGAAATCCATAGAAAACAAACTGTATTATACAGGCATATTTTTTAACATAGGGGGATTTTTCCCCAATTGTTACAGTGATTTACTACAATCTTACCTGCAAAACAGAACATTTCAGGTAAAAATCAATCAAAAAGTATCAACATGGCAAATAATAAAAGCAGGTGTACAACAGGGTAGTGTTTTAGGATCAACGCTATACCTGCTATACACATCGGACCTACCAAAGTCTCCAAATATTCTGACAGTAACATATGCAGACGATACAGCAATATTAACAACACATCAAGAAACAACAATAGCATGGGAAACACTATAAAATTACGTTAATAACTATTTCCAAAACTGGCTAAATGCGTGGAGAATAATAGTAAACGAGAGTAAATCAATTCACACCACATTTACTCTCCGTAAAAATACATGTCCACATATTTCGTTGAATGACAAATACATACGCAGAAAGACCATGTCAAATCCTTAGGTATACATCTAGATAGAAGGTTGACATGGAAAGAACATATATTCACAAAGACGAAACAACTAGGATTGAAATGGAGGAAAATGTACTAGCTTATTGAGGAAAAATCGGAGCTAACAATTGAAAATAAACTTCTGCTATATGAAGCAGTATTCAAGCCAGTCTGGACCTACGCTATTCAACTATGGGGAGCCGCTTCAAACTCGAACATTAAAATTCTAGAAAGATTCAAATCGAAAGTCCTACACAGCATAACACACGCGCCGTGGTTCGTTCCAAGCGAAATTATTCCAAATGATGTACAGATCGCAACAGAGAAAGAAGAAATTCAAACTTTATTCGCAAAATACTACACAAAACTAGGAAACCATTCAAACAAACGTATTAGCAAACTTCTTTCGGAATCGATTACCAATACAGGACTTAAGAAACGTAAAATAAAGAAGACACAATATAACTCAAGATAAAAAGCAGTATCTTCGTATTACAAGATCAAGATAGAATACTTACTGGAGTACTCTGCTGATAACATGTAAAATTGTGTATATCGTAAAATAATTTACTGATTGTCCTTTTTATTTAAGGTTGACAGATTGTAAATAAATTTTGTAAATAAATAAAAAATATATATATTTGTGTAGAAATATATTTGTATGTACTTACAACTTCATTTTTCACGATTCCACACCAATAATTCAAGGAAAATCGATTCTGGTGTCTATTTACAATAGCTAATCTGGGATTTTCTACAGCATAATAATGGTTATTATGCATGTTAAACGTTCCGTCTCTCCCAAACGTCGATTCATCGGTAAATAAAATGTTTTCTAAAAAATGTTCATCGTTTTCGATTCTACGTAATAACCTTTGGCAAAATTCAACCCGCACATGGTAATCTGCTTCGTTCAGTTGTTGAACTTTGCGAAAGTGATACGCATGGAGGAAGTCGTCCTTAATGATCCGTTGTACTTAAGTTAAAAATATAGAATAGTGATTAGATATAAATGATCGAATATAAATTAGATTAATCTAACGACAAATAAAACATGTTTCGTGGATTTACATTTACTGCTATTACTAATGTATTACAAATAAAACCATTTAACGATGATGCTGTAAATGTAATACACAAAGGCTCTACATAATAAAATTATTTGAGCAGCCGGCCACTTTCTCTTAATTGTTTTATTTCTAAGTTTCTCGTTGGACATTGCATAAACTACTAAACAGAATAGCCAAAGAAAACTATCTTTTCAAAATATTGGAACAAAACAAAATAAATATGCAACCAACAGCATCTGAAAAATATCTACCAAAAATAAATGGATTAAAAGAAATAAAAACATAATAGCGTAAAGAATAGAAAGGATTTAAAGTTATATTGAGAAGTCTATGCATCCGTCGGTCATCATTGACGATTTGAAATCTGCCATACGGAACGTAGATATAAAGTCTTAAGCATTCGGAATATTCGGCATCGCATAACAACCATACCACTACCATTATTCACTGAGTAAATTGAAGATGAATACGTTTTCTCCCACACCTCTCTAGTTAATATCAGAGGCTTTTCCGAGCATCGACAAAAGTTTCACGAATACTTTATGTGCGAATGAAGAAGGTGCCATTCCAATAAAAGTGTCACACCTCTGCCAAAAACGCCATCGAAGTCGTGTAATTTCGTATTCTCGGCTGCGCGCTTTCCCTTCTATGTTGCAAGGGACAGAAGCTTTTCCGAGCACCAGCAAAAGTTTTACAGCCTCTTTCCACTATGATCTTTGGAACGAAAAAGATTTCATTGCAACAAAAGTGGCAAAACATTGCCAAAAATGCCATCGCAGTCGTGTACTCCGATATAGTCATAGAGCGAACTAGACTCTTAGGGTTAATTATTTCAGGGCTGTTATTAAGGGATATTATTGATTAATATGTAGTTTTATATCACTACTAAGGTCACACGAGTCGACTAAAATAGTTAAAAATTAATTTAAAAATAATGTTTTACGTGCAAATTAATGTTACGAACTTTACATTCATAATTTGTTCCGGACGTTCCAAATATCGAGCAAGGGATTATGTAGACGAGAAAGAGTTTTTGAGTTGTACACGTGGTGTGCAGGACGGACCTTTGAAAATGAAAGTGTAGCACATTGGGAAATAGGGAAATTAACGCGCCCGAGCGGGTTAGGCACACGTGTAAGGGTTATGTTCACTTTCGCCTGTTTTTTTTTAAAAGAGAAAGTGTAAGGATTGTATTAGCTTTCACCTGTTTTTTTTAAAGAGAAAACGCAAGGGTTGTGTTCGTTGTCGCCTGTTTTCTCAAAAGAGAAATTGCTTTAAAGCCAGCGAAGAACAATTTAGGAAATTAATAACACTTGTAAAAAACGTCGAGGAAGGCATTAAAAATCAAAGAATGGACGAAATGGGTCGCGTGAGATGAGACATGCACGTTCACGAGAAGTGTGAATCATAGTCACCGCACACACTGCTCGACTTCGAACCTTCGGCCGAAATCCGAAGACGCGCCATAAAAAATTAACTGCTGCTCTCGAGTCTGGGCACGGAACGACCAAGACGGGCAATCTGGCGAGAAGATGCTTCAGTGATCCTATATTGTTTGCTAATAGTTTAGAGTTGGATCATACTTTAGTTAAAAATATAGCACAGATTTTAATTTGCTTCAAGTCAAAAAACCGATTAGATTTGGATAAACTCGAAAAGTTTTGTTTTGAGACATATGAACTACATTATACATTATATTCGTGGAGTAGGATGAACGTTTCCACGCATAAATTATTAAGACATGGATGCGAAATGTCTCGGAAATTTTCTTTGCCTATAGCATATTACTCCGAAGATTCGAGTGAAGCATGGCACAAATTAAACAGGAGGAATATGATACATAGGGCTCGCCAAGACAGTCGACAACATAGACTTTTGGATGTATTTAATCGAGCTATGTACTTATCAGATCCAAAAATATCACTCTTACATCTTGGAGAACGTTTACAATCACGAAAGCAAACTCAATGTTTTCTAGAAAAAATTGAAAGTTTTTTTATAAGGTATTTTTTCCTACGATTGTGATATTAATAAATTATTAACTTATATTATTTAAATCTATGAAATGATTTATAATTTATAGTACTGTAACAATTTAAGATAAAGATAATATCGAGGATGGAAGCTTAAAAGATCCTTTGGATTGCACAATTGACGATGTTTTCAATTTTGAAGATTCTTATAGTGATTACGATTAACGAGGTTGTTATATATTCAAAATCTATGAGTCTCATGCTAGAGGTGAAATAGGTGGAACAAAAAAAACAGATTATTTTATTTAAAAAAAATAGTTCAGTAATAAAAATGTAATAAGCAGTTAATTGATTAAGTATATTTATATATTTTGATTCGCTGAATCTGAACCTGAAGTAGAATCGCTTCGTAATGCTCCGTTCATTTTTTAATCGCGAATTAGCCGTATTTTAAGGAGTATTTCGCATTAAAAATGATAACGGAACGTGGTAGGCCACTTCTGACTACGGAATGGTGTTCAGCGGAAAAAATTACATAGAAATAATCTATATAATATGCTTGTTATAGATATTTTCTGTCTTGTGTGCTGAGATTATAGACTCGTTGAAAATGTTGATACTTTGATCTAATTTTTTTTGTTCAAAAATAAACAAAAAAAAATTTTGAATGACAGGTTATTATTTGTTATTAAAAATGCTACAAAATGGCTTATTTACTTTTTAAAAAAAAATTACTGAACCATATTTAAAACTCGAAAAACTCTTTTTTCTTGAGAAAATTTGAACTTTGACCTTCATTTTGAAGGTCAAAAGTTTAAGTGATTCATACGCGACCATTTTTCCTTCATTCTACATCATTTGAGCTTTAAAATATCGTTGGGTTCATTTCGCTAGGGGTATTGGTTCGCGATTTATTTCATTTTGGAGATTTATATCTGATTTGGAACACTGTGGGCCGTTTGGCCAAGAAAAGATCGCTCGTACGCTAATTGTACCAAAGCTAGATCTGCCTCAGCAAACGTTGTCGATAGAGCTCGTACAGGACGTTAAAAAGGAACACGATATCCCAATATACCCGTACAAAGATGCTAAGTTGAGCATCTTAATAGGACAGGACAATTGGCCGTTGATTATGTGTGACGAATTACGGCGGATTGAGGATAGCGGGCTCGTTCTTTCACACACGCGATTGGGCTGGTCGGTACACGGATACATTGAAAACAGGCAGAATTCGAACAGAGACTCGCAAATACTCGCGAAATGTTTTATCGCTACCGAGGAGGAGATGACGCAACAACAAAAGCTCGCGGAATTAGAAAAATTAGTTCATGACTATATAGAAATGGAAAATTTCGGAGTAGTTAAAACCGAATCGAGAGACAAAAACAACGAACGGGCTTTAGCGATTTTGGAGGCGACTTCGCGTAAATTTAGCGAGGGATGGCCGGACACCTTCCAGACGTTTTATGGATCTTTTCTCGATTCCGCGATTTTTAAATAATTCAAAGTTTGCGTATTTTGTTGCATTAGCGTTCTTTTTGTTTTTATATCTGTAATATTCTCGTAGTTTTAAATTGCTTGTTTTTTGTAATATTCATCGTCAAACGGTTCTTTGTATTTGTGAAATTAAATAAATCTAGAATGTTATAAAAATTGAATCATGATTCGATTATTTTCACCCACCTCACCTGAACATAATTTATGTTACTTACCGTGGAGTAGGTTAGATTCAGCAATGCCTGCCACGTTTCTAATGCTCTTAGTCGGATCCTCTTCTAAACACTCTAATACATTTTCTTCATTTTCCACGTTGCGTACAACACGTGGAGCACCGACTACTCCTTGTCCAGCACCTCGATGAGCAAGGGGAATGAGGTTGCCGTTCTCTCGACCACAATGTATCGCTCCCAAAATGACATTTGCATCCAGACGCCTTAAATCAGGCGGGTTCCTGCGGTCCAACGCAGCCGCGTACAAACGCGCGGCTTCGTTAGCATTGCGCCCGGCCTCGCCGTAAAAAAGAATCATCTCCGTATACTCGGCACCCGTATACGGTGCACCACGACCGACAGGCCTTCCTCGGCCACCCGCACGACCTCCAGCTCGACCTCTACCTCTACCGCCACGACCCCCGCGATCACCCATAATTAATGCCGGAATGTAGCTTAGAAATTGCCACTTTTATTCGCACCGAACGCAACTTAAACAAAATTGGTTGCACACTATGATGAAACTTATTGTAAAGGATAACGCCACCACATGTTTGTAAAAAAAAAACTTTGACAACAAAAACGCATCAAATTTTTCAATAAACATGTTCTGATATTTAATTTTATATACAAAAGTTTCCGTCAAATTCAAGATTTTTATTTATGAAGTTTATTTTTTTTTGTACTTTGAATTTTTAAAAATAAAAAATTGTTGAATAATTGATTCAAAATATTTTTTATAAACAACAGCGAATGATAAAGAAAAAAAGTTTTATTCCGATAGAAATGGCAAAAAATTTCCAAAATCGACATCAAAGTCGCGTACTTTCGTACGCTTGTCCGCGCGTATTTCCCCTCTCCTCTGTAGCTAATGTGAGAGGCTTTTCGGAGTGTCGGCAAAAGTTTCACGGATAGTAATGTCACTGTCAGTAATACCGAATGGTGAGCGAGATACAATTAATCTCACTCAATAAGCAATAATTGAAAATAAAAAGTCTCAGTATTAAATTTTTACTTAAATGCTCTTTATTTGTATTTCTAGTAATAACTAAAAGAATCACTTTTGATTTGATTAGAAAAATTACTGTTAATTTATATGATTGTTATAAAGTTATTAACAAAAATAAATGATAAAACTTTCCCTCTCTCCTCTCTGGTTAATGTCAGAGGCTTTTCCGAGCGCTGGGAAAATTTTACAGCCTCTCTCATCTATGATCATTCGAATGAAATAGATTTCATTCGAATAAAAGTGGCAAAACATTGCCAAAAACGAGATTGAAGGTGGATACTCACGAATGTGCGGCTGCACGGCTTTCTCCCTCTCTTCTCCGGTTAATGTCAGAGGCTTTTTCGAGCGTCAAAAAAAAAAATTCGTGAACACATCTTATCATGACCTTTTAAATGAAAAAGGTTTCATTCGAATTAAAGTGGCAAAATATTGCCAAGATCGACATCGAAGTTGCGTACTTTCGTACGCTTATTACGTAAAATTATTATAAAATTACGTAAAATTACTTTAAATTTATATGTTTATTCTAAAGTTATAAAAAAAACAAATTCTAAGACATTGTTAGACGGTTTATTCTAAGAAAATGGCGTCTTTACAAGGCGGTTCTTTCTTCGATGCGCTGCTAAGCAACCAATGATATTTTGCAATGTTAGTTACCGCGTCGTCTCAATCACCGCTTCGGTTGTTACGGCCAAGTGGAAGGGAAAACAGCAAAAGAGGAGAAATTTGGTAGTCGACCGAAACGGCGCTCTGATTGGTCGAAATTATTAATTTTTGAAATTAATTTTCTCGGAAAGTATTGATGATACAAATTTTTTGAAAACGGCAATCAATTCAGAACATTTTGTTCTACAGCCCATTTTTGGGAACTACAATCCTTCTGAATCACCCTGTATGATATACGCTGAGAATTTCAAACTAAATAAATTAAAATTAGCTGAAATATCTGTTGTTTGAGAAGTATAGTTAATAAAAGAATTTATAAAAAGTTACGGAAAAACTCTGGTGAAAAAGAATATTATATGAACGCTAAAATTGATTGTTACGTGCCAATTTTGATATCTCTTCAAAATGGCCACGCGCTAGACCGTTTTTAGCTCCGAGTGGTCCTGACTCGGCGGACTAGACCTTCGATACGGTACCCCGACCGTATCACCGAATGGATAGCGTCTCTTCTGATAATATCCGAACTTCGAGCTCGCGAGGGGACAGCAGGAGTAATTGAGTAAGCAAAAGGGAAGGGGCTTCGGCGGTTTTCTTAAATGAACTTACACCGGGGTGTTATATAGGTTTATATATTTATATATATTTTAATACGTCTAATGACACTTCTAGTAATATTATTGCGTGCTTTACGGTTTATTAAATAAATATTCGCGCGGCGAGTGGCGCTTAAACACTTGGTCCCGGTACGCAATCACGTGGATTCGCCAAAGAGGCAACCTTGATTATGCTTAGTAGTATAAGAGCGGAGAGAGAGAGAGATAATAAAATAACGATAAGGAAGAGATTTCAACTTATCGAGGATAGAGCTCAAAAGTACTCACTCTGTTGTCTAGGTCCTTGGTATTGTTAGGTTCGTTTTAATAGTTTATCACTGGTTTCGAATTAATTCAATAAGCAGGTCCAATATATTTTCCTTATCCAATAGGATTCCAGTGGTATTCCAATATTATTCCAATAGTATTCCAATAAATAAAAGATCGTAAGAAATAACGATTCTCGGGACTTCGATATAATTTTTAATATTCTTAAACTCTTGCAGGGGCTCTTAGTCGAGCGCTGATTCCTGACTGACTAAGGATTACGTTCGTTGTTTACGCCGGTTCGTTTTATATCTTTTGTCCCTCGCTTTTCGTCTCTCTCTCGCACATATACTTTAAACGTTTACGCTTCTCGTATCGGCTCGTCTTACCTAGCTAAGCACGCTGACCGAAGCATGCCGTCGCAGCATGCTGGCGCAGCGTGAATCAGCCTCTGCCGCACGTTCCCATCGAGTCGCGCACACGAATACTGCTGACTATACTATGTTTGAACGGAAATCTCGGGTTCGAAATATTATTTGACAAAATAAAATAAAAAAAAAATAATACAATGAAGCGTCACATAACATTGATCTTAAAATAAAAGTAAATCATTCCGTACATTTAAGGCTTCTACAGCTTTTTCTGACACCAGTCCTAAATTTTGAACGTGAGACAATAAAGTTTTGAAGCGTTTAACTCTCTTTCTTAGCCTATATAGCTATGATGATTTGGCTCTATTGATTCTTCGCAATCTCTCAATTTCGATCTTTGCACTTGTCAACACTTTCAATATAAAAAACTTATTATCTAAATTTATTGTATCTATATCCAGGTTGACAATAGATTTATGAAACAATTTCTCTGTGGATGATTGTGGCAACGAGTTCACTGTCTCATCTCTATAAAAATAAATATACAGATTAATAACTTTACAGCACACATTTATATGTTCGTATCAAACTTTGATTGCACAACAATACTTTGAATTTATTTTCTTGTAACACGTAGGCTGTTCTTCTAAACATCTTACACTATTTTCATCTGAATTGATAATTATTTGTGAACTATCCAACGAGCTTTCAGAATCAACATTCATTCCTCTACAGTGTTTATCTTCAGAAGTATCAAAAGTATTTCCAACTTCGGTCAATTTCATAAGAACACTTGGATCTCTATTTTTGAAAAAAATTGTTCATGTTTACATGAATATTTCTAATTATTCTTTTACAACACACAATGTTATTAACATTTAATATTACTTACAGAATATCAAGAGATTTTTCGTTAGATTTGTAAACTTCAATTTCATCTTGAAAATTGTAAAATATTGTGGGAATTGCTGTCTTTTTTAAAGTTACTCTCTCGTTTAAGCGATTGAAACATTCTTCTCGAAAGTATAAAAAACATATATATGAATAATCGTCAAATAATCTTCTACTGTTGAAATGATCATTGACACTTTTTTCCCACTCCTGTCGTCTGCTTGGATATTTTGGTACTCTATTAAAAAAAAAAAAAATTCTGATTTCTGAAAAACAAACCCCTTAACATCGATACCAATAATAAACTTACTGAAAATAATTCAGTTTGAGACCATCAGGGCTATCCCATTGGGGCTTGCAGTTTTCAATTCTACATTGACGAGGCATTTTGCAATAGCATACGCGAGGAAAAAACAGAAAGTATAAAAAACTAAACTGTTATACAAAGCCACATGCTTTGATACAACCTGAAAGTTCGCAACATATAAAACTATATCTATATATACGACTAATGACAGGGAGCGCGTTCAGCTAATCAGCGTGCAGTGCGAGAGAGATAGCCTATCCTTTTTATCGCACTATCTCTTTCTATACCCGATGACGGTTCAGCAGCCCTGCGGGCTGCCTCTAGTAGTATATGCTCGAAGGGTTAGACCGACCGAGGTGACGGTTGCACGCTGCACTGACACACACATTGTTCTACACATAAGCATTAGGATCGTTTTCATCGTTTGCTTTATCTCTGTTCAATAATCCGCCATGAGGATCGAACGCGGACAAAAGCTATTGAAAGCTATTGCAGCTTAGATATTAAAGTATCGTTTCCGAAAATTGTGACTAATTGCAACTAGTTATAAATTTTATTTTCACATTGTGTTCTTTATATATTGATTGGTGTTAAAGAAGCAAAATTAACAGCTTTATATATATCGCGTATTTTGGAATTGGGAATTTGGTAGCCATTTTGTTACTCACATTTCCAGAAAACTCTGCTTTTTATCAGTGCATATATCATTATTAGTGCTATACCATCTAATTACGACTGTTATATATTACATACTTATAAAATGGAAAACTCGTCTTTAAAGAGATGTAGAATTATATATCTGAACGGAGAGAAGCAGGGAGAATTTGACACTGTCAGTGCAAGTAGGATCAAAAATCATAATTTCGAAAATTGTAATTTCAAAAAAATTTGAGGTACAAGTAAGTGGATGAAAATGATGATACAAAAATAACAAAAGTACAAATAATTTTTGTAACTAGTAAGTACCAAGAACTCATTATTTTAACCTATAACATGTCTTTTGGATTTTTAAAGTCATTTCATCTGGAAGTTTATTAAATTGATTTTCTGTTAAGGATAATTTTTTCTTTCTTTTAAATATATAAAATTAATCTGCATTTGATTTATCTGAAACTCTATGACTACAGCTGTTTCAAGAAAAAATGCAATGGAAGCCAGCCCACACAGCAAAGTATAAATTCAATTGCTCATTTACCTTTATTGTTAAAAATCACTAATGCACTGAGTTCTATATTATAAGACTGACTCACGTAAAACAAGCACCCCAAAGGGAACAGATATTACTACGTCCACGCCGTTATTCCTGGGTGACGCTGAATATAATAATAAAATTGGTGTCAAAAGTACGGGTTTCCATTTAAAATAACCAACCTCCAAATCACCTTGACATTAAGGTTGAAGGTCAAATCCAAGGTCACCATCGAATTCCTCGTCGAAAGTTAGTCCTAGAACGACCTTGAGCTACGTCGCAAAAATCCAAGCCTGAGTGGTAGAGCGTGGAATCGACCCATACCTTGATGAGACTAAATGACCTTGAGGTTAAGCTCAAGGTCATACCTCACTCATGACCTGAGTGCATGTTTGGACGTAAAATTTTCCGCTCTTTCGATTAGCAGTGTCGAAAATAGGGGTTTCCATTTAAAAAAAGAAGTTGACCTCCAAATGACCTTGACATTGAGGTTGAAGGTCAAATTCAAGGTCACCATCGAATTCCTCGTCGAAAGTTAGTCCTAAAACGACCTTGACCTTCGCAAAAGCTTTGCTACCTGGAAAATTATTTTCTTGATTCGTTACTTTTTGGACACCCTGTATATATCTATATATATGGGTCAGAATAACATCTTTTTAAAAAAGTGTGCGCACGGGGTCAACCGATCGGCCTGAAACTTGGAATATATATTCTGCATTACAAAAAAGTAAATTTCCCCAAATTTCAGCCCTCTAGGTCCAAAATAACGCCCTCAAGACTGTTTTAAAATTCGAAAAATCACCTTTTTTAAGCCATTTTCGGTCTACTACTGTGGGCAAAAAGTAAGGTGAATTTGTTTGTAAAATGAAAAATCTTTATTTATTCTTCTACATCAATGTCATCCCCTTCGAAGTAATCCCCTCCCGATAAAATACACTTATGCCAACGTTTTTTCCAATCCTCGAAACATGCCAAATAGTCCCTTTCCGGTATAGCCATCAGCGCCTTCTTCGATTCAGCTCTTATCTCCTCAATCGACTCGACCGCGTTCCCCGGAGTGGTCTCTTGAGTTTTGGGAATAGCCAGAAGTCACACGGAGCCAAATCAGGCGAATACGGTGGTTGCGGAACGATATGCGTCGAATTTTTGGCGAAATGGTCACGAAGAACGAGTGCAGTGCGTTTTCGGTACCAAACGAGATTTGACTTTTCGTAGGCCCAAATGGTCTTTCAAAATTGTTTTCACAGATCCTTCTGATATTCCGATCATATCAGTAAGGTCTCTAACAGTCAACCGACGATTTTCGAGCACTAATTCCTTCACTTTATTGACGTGTTGGTCATCTGTTGACGTCGATGGTCGTCCGGAGCGCTCCAAGTCATCAACACGTTCTCGACCCTCTTTGAAGTCTTTGTACCACTTATAAACATTTTTCTGCGAAATGGTAGAATCACCAAAGGCCTTCCGCAACATCCTCAACGTTTCCGCAGCCGAAATTTCATTCCGCAAACAAAATTTGATGGCACTTCTTTGCTCAATTAAATCAGACATTGTAAAAATCGAAACATGCACTCTTGGTCGTTTGGTAAACACAAGCGTAAATATATTACTGATGATGACATTGACATGAAATTTGTCCCAGATGTAACTCGCAGTCCTACCAACTCAAGAAAAAAAGAACTAGCCCGAAATGTTAAGCCCGCGAAGTTTAAATTGAAAATTCACCTTACTTTTTGCCCACAGTAGTATATTCAAACACCTCCCAAATCTCAAGTTTTTAAGCTACAGAAACGGGCGGAGTCGCATTTTCTTTGTCTCTTTAAGGGCTTTCCAACAAAGTAATATAAGATGAAGGTTTTACCAATACCAAGAAGCCTAGAGGCTTGTAACTGAACTGTAATTTTCACGTTTTTCGCTGATCTTTAAAGTCCTGTAGTATCGTTGGTTCTCAATATTTCTGATTTTTGAACGACAGTATTGGATAGCTCTTGAAAAGACAAAGAAAATGCGACCCCGCCCGTTTTTCTAGACCTAAATGCAAGGGAGCTATATCTTTTCAAAGTCAGCAATTTTCGCTGTAAATAGCGTTCTAGGCTAATTTTGAACCCGTCGGAAATTTTTCTATCAAGCTCGATCGAGCTGAAAATTTCAGGGAATACTCATTAAGTGTTCCCAAACAAGGTCCAATATGTTTGACGGAGTATATCGAGCGTTTAGTCCTACTATAAATCCACTAAAATATCCGATTTTCCTCTTCCCGGCAGTTAACAAAACAAGCATGGGCAAGCTATCTAATGAATTTCTTGTGGCCTCCAAAATAATCTTTGTTTTCGGCTTATTACAATCAAGGGACTGCGTGAAATAAGGGCCCTCAATCGCAATGTGGATCTATCAATTGAGCTTTTAAAAGTACCTCCAACTGTTTATCAACATTCTTGATTATTGTTGCTTATTCGAAAAATGCCGATTCAAATTCATAAATTGTGCATTTTTTGTGAGGAAGAAATCTCGAAAATTTCAAATATTTATATATATATATATTTACATTTATATTCGATGAAAGTACAACAAATGCTCTTCCATCACTTTTGTAAGGGGTCGTCGTTACACATTACTTGAATTCATAAACGAAATGAATTTTAACTAAAAATAACTTACAGCAATCATTCATCCAATTATTTTTTAATAATAGTTTTCTTAAAATTATAAACTAATCTTAACGGTTTCTTTATTTAAATCAAAAGAATATAGTTTGACTTTCGAAGTATCTTTATCGATGGGTTCAACATAATGGATTTTTCTAGTTTCAGTCACAGTTTTTGCAGAATTGAATCTTTTGGTTAGTTTCTTGTTCCATGCTACAATTTCACTCTCATTAACATAAAAGCATCTGCAACGTAATACAATTTTATTTAGTTACTTATTCACAACATGAATCGTGAAAACAAATCTTACCGAACAGCTAATTTGAGTGTACTCAAGTGGTTGTACATTTGAATTGCATTCAAAATTTGAGTTCCTTGTAAAGAGGCTTTTCGAATAAGCCGTTTAATAAATCCTCCTATGCCATCACATACGCTCTTTCCGTGTGAAGTAGCGACGAAATTATATTCTTCTATTATTATTCCGAAGTCTTCTGCATGGAAGCACAAGTTAATAAAATGATTCCTATAAGAAAGATCATTTGAATTAGGGTGGGTAGATATGTAAACTGTTAAGATAATCTCTTTAAATTAATATTAATAAAAGTTGATTAACAAAATTATAAAATAATAAAAAATTTATTAAAGAATGTGAGCTTACTTGTTTTTAAATTGTGTGCACCATCAGAAAAATGAATTAATTTTTTAATCCAAGGAAATTTTATTTTGATGTCATCTATTATTACTTTCATGAATTTATTAATCGAGTAAGCCTGATGAGCTAAACTTTCTGAAATTACGCAAAATGTTTGATGTTTTAATTCATCTGATGTTTCCTCTTTGTAATACACTGCTGTAGTAAATAATGTGGCAGATGAATTGTTAAAGTAGAATCCTTGAGTTGAATTTTGACTTATGTATCCATAGTATTCGGCGAAATCCATAATAAACAATCCAGTATCTTTGCCTAAAGTCTTTTTACAATGTACGAAATAATCTTTTTGAGCCGAAGAGACAAAGTGATGATCAGTAAGCTTATAAATATCCTCAACTAATTCATCTAAAAAGACATTGAAAGGTTCTATGAAGTTCTTGAGCGAAACTCGTTGATTTGTTGATTCTTCTGAAGTATTATTTTTTAATGATACAGAAGTCCATATACTATAAGATATATCATTTATATTCTGATCATTTATTTTAGACAATAGAAACTCACGAATTCCATTTTGCTTAGGACAATCATCACATTTTTTTAACATGCATTTTTTTTCTTCAACAGAGCATACGCCAGCCACCATAGCTTCTTTGTAATTTAATGATGGCAATAGTGCAGATAATTTCAACTTTACATTTTGATGCTCTTGGCAAACACATATGTTGTGTGTGCCAGGTTGTCCTGCAAAAACACATTGCTCAGGTTTACATTTAGCAAAATATGCTAAACATGGTTGTTACGTGCTAATTTTGATATCCTTTCAAAATGGGCACGTGCTAGACCGTTTTTAGCTCCGAGTGGTCCTGACTCGGCGGACTAGACCTTCGATACGGTACCCCGACCGTGTCACCGAATGGATAGCGTCTTTTCTGATAATATCCGAACTTCGAGCTCGCGAGGGGACAGCAGGAGTAATTGAGTAAGCAAAAGGGAAGGGGCTTCGGCGGTTTTCTTAAATGAACTTACACCGGCGTGTTATATAGGTTTATATATTTATATATATTTTAATACGTCTAATGACACTTCTAGTAATATTATTCCGTGCTTTACGGTTTATTAAATAAATATTCGCGCGGCGAGTGGCGCTTAAACACTTGGTCCCGGTACACAATCACGTGGATTCGCCCAAGAGGCAACCTTGATTATGCTTAGTAGTATAAGAGCGGAGAGAGAGAGAGATAATAAAGTAACGATAAGGAAGAGAATTCAACTTATCGGGGATAGAGCTCAAAAGTACTCACTCTGTTGTCTAGGTCCTTGGTATTGTTAGGTTCGTTTTAATAGTTTATCACTGGTTTCGAATTAATTCAATAAGCAGGTCCAATATATTTTCCTTATCCAATAGGATTCCAGTGGTATTCCAATATTATTCCAATAGTATTCCAATGAATAAAAGATCGTAAGAAATAACGATTCTCGGGACTTCGATATAATTTTTAATATTCTTAAACTCTTGCAGGGGCTCTTAGTCGAGCGCTGATTCCTGACTGACTAAGGATTGCTTTCTTTATTTACGCCGGTTCGTTTTATATCTTTTGTCCCTCGCTTTTCGTCTCTCTCCCGCACATATACTTTAAAACGTTTACGCTTCTCGTATCGGCTCGTCTTACCTAGCTAAGCACCCTGACCGAAGCATGCCGTCGCAGCATGCTGGCGCAGCGTGAATCAGCCTCTGCCGCACGTTCCCATCGAGTCGCGCACACAAATACTGCTGACTATACTATGTTAGAACGGAAATCTCGGGTTCGAAATATTATTTGACAAAATAAAATAAAAAAAAAATAATACAATGAAGCGTCACATAACATCCCTCCCCCCTTAGAATAGTTGCCGTCCTCGGCAATGTATCAAGAGTCACAGGGTCTGCAATGGGTCAGTAAGGAATAAATTAGTGACTAATTAGTAAATATACAAGGTCCTTTATTCCTATTCCATTAGTATAATCGATGATAGGGTGTGTACATGTACTTAACAAGGGAATAACCTGGTCCTAGATTATTATTTGTGCTAAATCATCCGAGATGTCCTGCGCCGTATTGTTGGTCCTTGCTGCTGATTCTGTAGGTTCAGCGAGGTCGACTAATGTCTGTTCCTTTACATTACTGACATAATCAAAATTCTTCATACTGCAGCCCTTTAGGTGCTGGTCCCATTCTCTCAATTCTATGGACCTGCCGCAGAAGTGGTGTTTTCTTAGGTTACTTCCAATCCGTATATCGCAGAGTAACACGTGCTTGCCACGTTCGCTAGAGGTAATCCAGTGGCCGCAGAGATCGTGCTTTTCGTAGAGATCCAATACGTTTTCGCCGTATTTTACGATTCTGGGACGAATAAGTCTGGCTTTCAAATGGTGACCAAGCTTGTTCGCGATCACCCTTTCCGCGTCGGAGGTATGGATAAATGCGGCGAACCCCATTAAACCGTTGCCATTTCGCATCGGGACGTACTTTACGTAATCCATAGGGCCAAACTGTAGTAAGGCCTTATTTGCCATAACTTCGGTCCAGTTATACGGTAATAAGAAGTGAATCCTATTTAGGCGATTGTGTTTAGGACCAAGATTTTTTTGTTGGGGGACCAGGGCGGCACTACTCGCCCCGGTGTTTTGCCCATCCTCGTTATCAGATAACTCTGGTTCATTAGCGGCTTCCGAGAGGTCGTTGCTGTCAAATATTACCTTCTCAAGGTGATAATAGGTCGGTAAGTCCTCTTCCAGTCCCAGAATTTCCTTGGAAAACGGTTTCCGATTGTTAAATAAGTGCTCGATTGCTTCCAGGGCATGAGTGGGGTCCATGAAGTAAAAAATTGTGCATCCCATGCTTTCCCTGAATTTCTCAGGAATCGCCACGTCAATCATCTTTTCTAAGGGTCCATACTGGCAAGCGAGCCACATTGCTTCCGCTTTCCTGTTCGGGTCCATGTATATCATTGTAAGACCATAGTTTTCGTTAAGCATTGGCTCAACGTCATATCTGAGCCGTGGGTCCATAATAAAGGTCTTTCTGAAAATTTTAAGTATGGTCCTTTAGAGAGATAAATGATAAAATGTAGATAAATCGGAAGAGGGATGTACTACGAGAAGCGTTAAACGGGGTTTTACAATTAGTTCACGGGTAGTAGCTACAAACATGCAATTATTCAAGATATTATTTAATCGTCGCCGCGCGTATAACTAAGATTAACAAAAGTGACAAAGGTGATCACACTTGGTTTTTTTTTTTTTTTTTTTTTTGTTAGGTTTATATGTATATATATATTTTAGTGTAATCAGCTTTCTCCCTTCTGCGCTATTTTATACATAAGTTTCTAAATATTCTCGCTCTTGGTCAATGTTTATGTTTATTTCATCCTCAGTTGGAGTATCAGCTTGGACATTGGATTTCTCGTGCTCGGATTCAGGATCAATCGTGGTATTGTTCGTGTTTATAACTATGAGGTTTGACAATGGTCTTCTAACTTCTGATTTTGGGTAACGTTCGTTAGCCTTTTTCTCTCTTATCTTTTTCTGATGTTGCCACATGCAAGTCTTGTCATGGTCCGCGTAAATCGTAACCTCTATTTGTTCGTCGCATAACCAATGGTGTTTGGTTTCGTAATCCTGATTCCAACGCCGTTTCTGTAATTGCGCGAATTCTGCGCCATATATTGGGTCACAACCTTTTACTGCTCTGCCTGCGTCAGTCGCATTGTAGTATTGGGCATATCCCAGAGCCAATGATCCAGACTTATCCTTCAATACTTTATGATACAGTAAGGGTCCGAATTCTACGAAATGCTCGAAAAAGGTTACTTCTCTTCGATTTTCTTCGATACTCCACGGAAGTCTGCAGAATAAGCGTGTGTTATCAAGCGGTCTTGGTGAAGATTTTCTGAAAACTCTGGTCCTTTTTGTGTGCGGCGAATCTTTAGTTATTAGGTCAGGGGTCCATGATTTAGTCCTCATAGCTATTATAGCGTGTTCGACTTGGACGAATTTACATAACACAACCTTTACGCAGTTATTGGCCCTTTTTTTTTGTACATGAAACTCCTGAACTGGTCCGATCTGTTCCAATCTGCATAGAAGTCCATTTAATGGTAGATGGTCGGGATAAAGAATTTTTATAGTTTTAGGTTCTTGTACCGTATTATTGATTACTTCACTCATGTCGTGTTTTCTTCTCCTTCTTTTTTTTTTTTTCTGAAACAAATCGTGAGTCGGTCATATAGATATGTTAATAGTCATTAAATTAATTCTGCAATTTGGGTCTGCAGTGCAAGGGTATTGTCATGTCGTTTTTGGGGGTTAGGTTTCGGTGTAGACGATGCCTTTGATTTTGTTTCGTTTTGGTCCAATGAATTGTCGCTTAACGTACGAGCAGTAGATTGTCTTGGTTCATCCGTCCGTTTAGAATTCTTCCTGGTCCTAGTCATTTTTAGACTTTGGAAAATTGATGTGGTTCTCGCTATAGAGTCTCGGTCAGATTTACGAGTGTCGGGTGATTTGTGAGTTTTGGTGCTATGCGAGGCCCACGTGCAGTTAGTGCACCATCTATACGCAAATGCAATTAGTAAAATTATCATAATAATATTGATACTTAGTCCTCCGTAGATCAGTCCGGATTGATAGGTAGTAATTTTATTGTGTTGACTTATAGTTTCTGCCTTCTCCATAATATCATTTAAGGCTTTTTCCTGGCTAGTCCACATTCCGGATTGCGGGACCCATTTTTCTAATTTTATATCTTTTTGCTTCTGTTAACAGAGTCGCGTCACTCGAGTATCCAATACAGCCTGGGGCGATTTTAAGTATCCCTAGCCCTTGTATGTGAATCATCTGGTCCATTCGGTCCGGGCAAGCGATTCGTATAGTGTCCAGTTGATGAGCAGAGAAAATCCACGATCCGTCCATCGAAATATAATTCCATTGTGTCGTTTCCTGACTTTTCAGTACTATATCACAATGGTACAATTCATGGGCGGATGGTTGTATTAGCATTCCTAATTCACAGTTCTTATGCAGATTAACATCTAGAAGGGGTCCTTTTACTGAACATACAAAGGTGTAGTGAGTTCGAGTGCAATCTAACAGAGATTGATGGTCCATTTGCATATACTGTTTTTGATCTGAGCTCAAGGCTAAGTAAGGGTAATTATATTTTATGTATGCTGACCCCTTTTTAGAGATCGATAATTGTGGTACTAATATAGAATGCAATCTATATAAATTATAGTAATCTCTGTCCACGAGGGGCAAGTGCACTGCTATATAAGTCCTTCCTTCGCGATGCGATGCATCGATTTTCGAAATTCTAACTATTTCTTCCACTCTGAGATGCTCCGTTGGAATAGGAAAATCAAGGTCCGTTACAGTATGTTTGATATCATTAACTATTTGGTGCAGCACATCAGTGTTTATTAAATCTGGGTGCACTTTTCCTTCTTTTAATGCGCGGAGAATTTCTAGGAATTTTTCTGAGCCTTTAATGAAATAATCTAATCTAGATTCCAACATTCTTCCAAAAGATTGTACAGAAATCATATATTCTAACCGTGCGTTTTCATTTTCTAATTTTTCAAATTTTTGCCGCATCTGGGTTCCAAGCTGGAAGATTTTGTCACCATGTATGTCTATCATTTTGAATAATCTGTTTATTCCCGTGGTAATAATGTGTGTCCTTTTGTTAAAGAGGTTGATTAACGATTTTTGGTCTTGGTATAATTGATCGATGTTCGCGTCTATTTTATTCGTTTCGTCCACAGTGACTAATCCAAACAAACTGTGGCTTAAACTTCCTATCCCTCCAAATGGTATTAATCTTTTGTTCCTGATGCTTCCGGGCCCCCGAACTCTGGGTGGCTGGATGTTTCCCATGTTTCCGATTGATTCAGTAATTTCCGTTTGTAGCTGTTGAAGCGTGAGCTCTTTTATGTCCAAAATATCTTTATTTAACAGGTTGTTACACGTAATTCCATCTAGGTGTTTGGTGCAATTCCCAAGCAATATATGAAAGTCATGTATTATGGTGGTCCTTGCCAAGAAGTACTTCGTATCAACCGTAAGGTATACTTTCCAATCTGCTCTTTTTATCCTTATGGGGTCTAATCTTTCATAATATAATCCTGGATTTTGGCTCAAATTTTCTATCGTGTAGGCTTGGGGGTCCGTAACAGATAATGCGAGTAAAGAGCATAGGAGAAGAAGGAGAAAGTTTTGCATGCTGGAAAGGAAGAATCTTTTTTTTCTGTAAGGTACGAGATAGTAAATGTAGAATTTAAATAGCATATAGTCAATGTTTCAATTTTAGCTTATCCACGTGCTTGCGTACTTTCTTTCCATTCGGAAATTCTAATAAAACATTTTTGCGATTTAAAATTTCGATGATTTTCAAAGGTCGTTTGTAGTAACTATCGGCCTTTCCTATTCGCGGTTCATTTAGGACCCATGCATAGTCTCCCACCTTCCCATTGAATGCGTTAGAATGTCTGTCATACCGCCCTTTTGATTTGATTTTCTCATATATTTGATTTTCGCCGGCCGCTATCTTTAACTCGGTAAGACGTAAAATAAGGTCTTTCAAATATTGGTTATACGTTCGTAATTTTTCTTCTCGCGGTATTTTCATTGGGAATCTAGCAATTCGTCCATATACTAATTCGAACGGGGTATAACCGGTTGCCTTATGAATACTAGTATTATAAGTAAAAACCGCGAACGGCGTCAAACGGTCCCAATCGTCAAAGCGCTCTGAATATATACGTATAAAGTCTATCAAGGGCGCATGGCTCCTTTCGAGTGACCCATTGGTCTGAGGCCTATAACCGGAAGTGGTTAAATGATGGATTTTGAATAGGTGTAGAAGTGATTCTACAATTTCCGACAGGAAACTGGTACCTCGATCTGACAATATTGCTCTAGGGGCACCGAATTGGCATATTAGGTGTCTGGCTAGCGCGTCAGCAATAGTGGTTGCTTTAAGGTCCTTTATCGGTACTACAATTAAGTATTTAGTCAAATTACATTGCATCGTTAGCAGGTGAGAGTTTCCACCAGGGGTGGTTCGTAGCTTTCCTACAGTATCAATTGATACTTTATCAAACGCCTCTATCGGCGTATCTGTAATTAACATTGGTTCTTTTGTTTTATGCCGATCAATTTTTTTCTCGAGGCATTTCGGGCACCTTCTGACGTAATCCAGCACATCATTGCGTAGTCCACCCCAATGATACCGGGCCCTTATCTTTTGATAAGTTTGATTGACTCCCTTATGTCCTCCAATAAGACTATCATGTAAAGTTCGGATAATCTCTTTTCTTTCGTTCTCTGGGGGTATAATGGATTTACCATAGCAAATTGTAACCTTTACAGGACTGTTTTCGAATATTCTTATTAATATTTCGGTTAATAGTCCGGGCCCTAAGTCATCAGTATAATCTCCTCTCCGAGCTATACGAAAACTGTTCAGTTTTTTCTGCAGGAGCAATTTTTTTAAGTTTATTAACCCTATTTTAATGGCTTCTATACTAGTGGAGTCGTGGTACTTGTCCTTAACGACAATTGAGAAGATATATTTGTTTTTGTATTCGGTTGTTAAAATCTGTCCAATTTTTGGCTTCTGATTCTTCATGTTCCGTAGATCTATCGCTCCGATTTCCTCTAATAGTTTGGAGACGGAGGTCTTATTGTCGCAATTCCGTGAAATAAAATGAACAATGTTATCCCTCTTATAAGTTAAGCACTGTTGACTCGTGCTGACATTATTTTGAAGGATATAATTCGCAGGTCCCAACGTTTGGTCACCGCTAGTTCCCTCGCTACTAGAACTCGGATTTCGATGATTTTCGGGTCTTTTATATTGATTTAATGGTCCCAAGGGTGGGGGTATCATGAGGAACAATTCATCCTCTATGGGTGCTTGCGAAAAGTGCAATTCTACCGGCGTTTCATCTTTCGCAGCCGATTCCTCAGTGATAGCGTTTAGTCCCTTAAATTTCACTACAGGACGTCGCCCCTGAACCGTGGGTGTACTTTTTGCAGTCGGCGCTCCTACCTTTATGTTTGGAGTCACTGAAATTTCTCTATGACGCGGTACTTCCGCCACCTCGTCACGGTTCTCTTCGTTGATTTCGTTCGGATACTCTTCATCGCTATCACTACCTTGTTCAATTTGCGAGGCAACGATCTTTTGAGATTTATCCACCAATTTTCTTATTCGTCCAGCCATTTCTTCATCAGTCTCGTTTTCGTCATCGTATGGGTCGAGTTCCCATAGTGTTTCCTGTATTTCCGGAAACGGTTCATCACCGTCTGAGAAATGCGAAGGCATCTCTATGGTTTTGTTATCTTGGGCTAGACCCAAATCGTCCCAAAAGTACGATGCGTTGTCCAAGCTTCTATGTCGACGTAGACTGGCTTCGAATTTCTCTGCCGATGTCCAGACTTCGTCTGGTGTTAGACTGGTCCTTGGCCCCCTCTCTGAACCGTCGCGGTTCCCTTGACCTGCGCTGTTTGCGTTTTCTTCGGAGATTTCATCCTCAGTTTCCTCAAAACTCGCGCTAGTTTGGGGTCCAGTGATCGGTATTTCAATTGACTCTTCGTTTGTTTCAGATAAAACTCCCTCAGTCGTCGTACCGCTAGCCTTATTTGTCTTCGGGCTCTTTATTTGGGATTCTTGATCCTCACTCGCTTCTATTTCCGTTTCTTTACCTCTTCTTAGTCCGCTATATCGCGGATCCTCTATGGGAGGCCGGTCGTCCGTACTGTCTCGAGTTTCTTTCGTGTCCCTACCCTCTACACCAGTAGAGGATAGCACAGAACGTCTCGAGGAACTGGGCAGTAGTTTGCTCATATCCGCCTCAGAGTCCGACATAATTGAGCTTTGACTCTCTCGGTCCAATCGATTTAAAATTTCTTGCACGCGCCAATGTAATTTAGGACGAGCCGACTTTCGTTTCTCGTCCTCATTTGCATTTTTGTTTACAACTATTTCTATTTCGGAAGTATTTGCCACGGACTCATAGTTTTGGTCGCCCAGTTGTTTTCTCTGTAGGGTCTCCTCGATGGCTTCTGTACTTGAGTCGTCCGTAGGAAGTTCTGCTTCGCAATTCTTTGGCTCTTGGACTCTTTTCGATCGCATCTTTTCTTTATCAGCTGACGCCCAGGTTTTCTTATGTATTCCAGTATTGGTGGCATCTGGACCAGCATTCTTAGTAGACTTTGAGGTCGTGGGTACAAGCTTTTTACTTCTCGTTCTTTCCGCTACGGTGCTATGGTCCAACTGTGGTCTTCCTTTATTCGTTTTGGCCCCTACTGGTCTGCCTTTCGGTCTAGCCTCATTGGACGCGGTATGCGCTCTTCTTCGTATCTCTACCAGTTGTTCTGGATCTTCTTCGGACTGTTCTTTAGTGATTTTCCTTTTAGTCGCTTCGTTTTTCATCATCATTACTTGAATTTTCGGTATGTTTTCATTCAGTTCTTTCTCTTTTTGTTCCTTTTCATCCAAGTACTCTTGTAAGTTTACCGGGTTCCTTGACAGTGCGTCGGCATTACAATTCAACTTTCCCGCCTTATACTTGAAGGTATATTGGTAATCCGTAAACTTGAACATCCATCTCATAAGGCGTTGTCCAGGGTCCTTGCGCGTATGCATATAGTTTAGAGGTTCATGGTCACAGACTAGCGTGAATTTGTTGCATAAGAGATATGGCCGGAACTGATTCATCACGTATAAAACTGAGATACACTCTTTCTCAGTGGTCGTATAATTTCTTTCGGGTTTACTTAGCAGTCTCGACAAATAAGCTACAGGCCTATCGACTCCATCTTCTTCTTGTGAAAGTACCGCTCCAATCGCGTAATCTGAGGCATCTGTAGTTAGCTTAAATGGTTTACTGAAGTCCGGAAATGTTAGGATCGGAGCTACACATAGGAGTTTCTTGAGTTTTTCAAAGGCTTCTTCCTGTGCAGGTCCCCAATCATATTCTTGTCCCTTTTTAGTAAGATCACTGAGGGGTTTGGCAATTTTTGAATAATCTTGAATAAATCGCCTATAGTATCCGGACAGTCCTAGAAAAGATCTAACACTTCTCACTCCTTTTGGTCTTGGGAACTTCATTACAGCTTCGACTAGTTTAGGGTCTGGCTCGACTCCTCGACCACTTACAATATGCCCAAGGAATTTTACTTCCCTACAAAGGAAATTCACCTTGTCGGGCTGTAGGACCAGTCCCGCGTCCGATAGTCTCTCAAAAAGTTTGCCAACCTTCACTTCATGTTCATGAAGGTTCTTAGCATAAACTATTACGTCGTCTAGGTACACTAGCATCTCTACATTTAGCAGCCCGCGCAGCAATATATTCATCATTCTCTGGAATGTTGCCGGCGCGTTCATTAATCCTTCCGGCATCCTTTTATATTGGAAGTGCCCATCAAATGACGAAAATGCTGTCTTGGGCCTGTCTTCTTTTCTTAAGGGTATTTGTTGAAATCCGTTTGCAAGGTCAAATGTTGAAAAATAAAGGGATCCCCCCAGTTGATCTAATATATCCCCTATATTCGGTAAGGGGTAAGCGTCACCGACAGTTTTTTTATTTAATTCTCGGAAATCGATGACCATTCTCCACCTCGGGGTTCCATCACTCGCCGGGCTTTTAGGTACTATCCAAAGTGGCGAGTTATATGGTGAATTCGATTCCTCTATTATTCCGTCTTCCAATCGTTTTCTTAACGTTTGAGAAATAAATTGTCTATGAACAGGAGGGTGCCTATACTGTTTGGTATTTACGGGAATTCTATTTTCAAGATGGATTTCGTGTTCTATTAAGTCCGTGCAGGGCAATGGTTCTCCGGGTAGTAGGAATACGTGTGGATACCTTTTTAGTAGTCGCTTAACGCTTTGGAGCTCGCTTGGACTAAGATGTCCGGTCCTAATCAATTGTAAGAGGTTCTCTCCCCTCTTCTTATATTGATCATTGACCTGCCTGCCTGCTTTAGATTCCGAAACGTCTTCGCCGCCAGAGCTGGAGAACTGCGATTTAAACTGCTCGAACGGCAAAATTTCTCTCGGGTCCACTTCAATGGTAACTTCCTCGTCATCATGTGTATTAATTGCCATGATTTTACAGGTATTATTTGCATTTGCAACTACTCCCTCTCCAAGAAATACCTTTTCGTCCTTCACATCAATCCTAGGCAGGTAGCCTTCTGTCAACTCGGTTTCGATCAAGTTGATTTGAATAATTTGACGAGATCTTGGTCCTATTGTGTATCTGACCGTACCGTGATTGACCTTGTTCTTCTCTCGACTGGGCTTAGACTTACTAATCCCTTCGTTTGCAAGTCGCTCTATCGCATAATCCAGGTCCGAATCAGTTTCAAGTTCTGATATTTCATCGTCTTTCGGTACTATGCGCATAGCTTTGATAAGATTGTCTTGTAAGTGTTCCATAGGCACATTAGTAGGTAGGAATGGTATCGGATTCATTAAGTCACTGTTTACCATTAGGGTTCCATTATAATACGATATAACTGCACTCGTGTCTATTAAATAGTCCCTTCCTAACATGCCATCTTCTTCAATGGGGAAATTATTCCACACTATATGGAATTTAGCAGGCTTGCCATTTATCGTTAGCAATACAGTGCCTAGGGTCGGAACAGTATGTGCAGTTATCCCGCTCAGCGTAGTCGACTCTCTTGGGTCGAACCTCGTAGTCCAATGTAAGGCATTAAATTTTATAAGATTTACAGCCGATCCATTATCGACCATAAATACAGTCCACCTTTTATCGGTCTCGGGTATTCGAAATCTTACTCTTGTAGGCGCATGGATTTTATTATCTCTTGCGCCAGGTCCCCGATCTGCGGCAACTGCGACGACTGACTCGGAAGCAACGTCTCCGAATTTTTCAGTATCATCATCACTTTCGCTGGCGGTACTCCCGGCTTCTCCGCTTCCGGCGTCTGTCGAATTTCCGTTATCAGAGTTTTCGCCTGTTGCTGCCGATAATTCTGAGCCGGGGATGTCTGAGATGGGCCCGCCGCGGTCACTCCAGGGCGAGCCCCATCGGAGTTTAAATTACCAGGATTTCCTCCAAAGTGTTGATACGGTGGGTTCGGTCTCAACTCATTGAATCTCTGTTGTTGATCGTAGGCAATTGCCCCGTATCTTCGTCCCGTAGGGTTTTGATACATGTCCGTATCAGGATTGTACAATCGTCCTGGGTGACTGCCGTTATCTTGAAAATTTCTATTCCGCTGGCGTCCCCTCCAATTTCTAAACATAAACTGCCTCTGCCCCTGGGTCTGATTTTCCTGTTGTCGAGCCTGGCTTTCCTGGTTCTGATTCTGGTATTGTTGTCGTTGATTATTCTGATAAAATCGTCCGTTCTGTCGTTGGATAATAAATTGTTGCACTTCCGCGGGTACCTCTTCCCATTCTTCATAGTATGGTTCCTCAGCTTCAACTTGCTGGTCCTGAATATACCCAACATTAAATCCACGGTTAATCGACAGCCACTTACTCATACTAAGGTCCTCATTTTTTGGCTTGTTCTTATTTCTAGTCTCTATGCGAAGGGCTTCCTTGTAAGCCTCCTCAAGAGATTTCGGCTGCTTAATATCGACTAAGTCCCCGATCTCTTTCGGCAGCCCGTCAATGAAGGTTTTAAGTGTGGAATTCTTTATCGGGGTCATCATGACATCACTATAATCAGTTCCAAGTTCTTCTTTCAGGGCGCTCTGCGCGCAGTTTAATAGAATATTGATACGGTCGTGAAAGTCTCCGACCGTGTCCCCATTTTTCATTCGCAAATTATGGATCTTTGAATCATAATAAGAGAAGTCCTTACACGGGGCAAATCGCTCCTTAAGTATTTTAACTAGTCCCTCGGTAGTATTTACGGTTTTACCGTAGATGCAATCTCTCGCTGGTCCCTTTAATTTCGCTATGATCAAGCGAATAAAATTTGCTTCTTGTGTATCAGCTATAAGTGCCTTTCCATTACGGATGTCCTGAATAAAGTCTTTTAGAGGAACATTCTTTCCGTCAAATTCCGTGATTCCTTGCACAATACTTTGCAAAGTGAAACTCGCTGACATACTAGTAAGAAGATTTAAGGTCGCTTGTTCAGTCGCCATTTTCTGTCGTTTCTTGGGGGCAGATGGTAAGATACAAAAATACGCGAATGGGAACAAACAGAAATAGAGGGGAGATAAAATAAAATAAAAAAAAAATAATATAACACGCGGTCACTAAATCGCGACCAAAATGATTATATAGGATAAGAGTAAATAGTAATTATTATTATAACTAAGGAAAAGCAAAATTCGATTAATAATGATAATAATACTCAAATAGGATCTACACCAGGTAAAAGTAAACTCAAATTTGAATCGTTATTCTGGATCTGACCTCCCTAACAGGAGAGAATAATTCAAATTTCCTAGTAAGGCGTAAGACAATAAAACGGTCTAAACTTGCAAATAGATTTCGATCGGTCGCTCCCCATTAGTCGAGACTGTTGGCGTGCTACTGATCCCATCTAAATTTTTCGCTGATCCTTATTATTTAAAAGAAATAAGAAAAAGGTGAAATTAATCATTACAAACTACTTATCAGCAGTAAAAAGAAAAATAGATAGAAGGAAAAAAAAAACTTCACCTTCATAAAAGTATTAAAACAAAAGTACTTAGCGAAAGTAATTGTTTCAATTAAAATTGAACAATAGCCAGGTGACCGCAAAACCTCTAGCTAAATTTCGTTAATATTTGCAAACTAAAAAAAAAACGAGGAATTACTCGAACAAGAAAAATAGATAAAAAGAAAAAAAAACAATAGAAAAAAATAAATCCAGTCAGCAAAAGAAATTCGAGCGCGTTCAAATTTCCCGTTGGTTTCAGCAAAATCAAACACGTGAGAAAGAGCGAAAATTTCTTCCTCAATTATACGCCGGAAGAAACGCTTCGGGTTTCAACTCCGCGTGCCGCTCCAAAAAGATATTCCAGAGCCAATGCGTTAATTTATATATATATATATATATATATAAAGAAAATCAATAGAATTAAAAGTAGACACAATGATTTTACGGCATTTAATCGAAGGCACTAACCACGCTCTGCTACCATTTGTTACGTGCCAATTTTGATATCCTTTCAAAATGGGCACGTGCTAGACCGTTTTTAGCTCCGAGTGGTCCTGACTCGGCGGACTAGACCTTCGATACGGTACCCCGACCGTGTCACCGAATGGATAGCGTCTTTTCTGATAATATCCGAACTTCGAGCTCGCGAGGGGACAGCAGGAGTAATTGAGTAAGCAAAAGGGAAGGGGCTTCGGCGGTTTTCTTAAATGAACTTACACCGGCGTGTTATATAGGTTTATATATTTATATATATTTTAATACGTCTAATGACACTTCTAGTAATATTATTCCGTGCTTTACGGTTTATTAAATAAATATTCGCGCGGCGAGTGGCGCTTAAACACTTGGTCCCGGTACACAATCACGTGGATTCGCCCAAGAGGCAACCTTGATTATGCTTAGTAGTATAAGAGCGGAGAGAGAGAGAGATAATAAAGTAACGATAAGGAAGAGAATTCAACTTATCGGGGATAGAGCTCAAAAGTACTCACTCTGTTGTCTAGGTCCTTGGTATTGTTAGGTTCGTTTTAATAGTTTATCACTGGTTTCGAATTAATTCAATAAGCAGGTCCAATATATTTTCCTTATCCAATAGGATTCCAGTGGTATTCCAATATTATTCCAATAGTATTCCAATGAATAAAAGATCGTAAGAAATAACGATTCTCGGGACTTCGATATAATTTTTAATATTCTTAAACTCTTGCAGGGGCTCTTAGTCGAGCGCTGATTCCTGACTGACTAAGGATTGCTTTCTTTATTTACGCCGGTTCGTTTTATATCTTTTGTCCCTCGCTTTTCGTCTCTCTCACGCACATATACTTTAAAACGTTTACGCTTCTCGTATCGGCTCGTCTTACCTAGCTAAGCACCCTGACCGAAGCATGCCGTCGCAGCATGCTGGCGCAGCGTGAATCAGCCTCTGCCGCACGTTCCCATCGAGTCGCGCACACAAATACTGCTGACTATACTATGTTAGAACGGAAATCTCGGGTTCGAAATATTATTTGACAAAATAAAATGAAAAAAAAAAAATAATACAATGAAGCGTCACATAACAATGGTACAGTTTCGTAATTTCTGTCATCAATCCAATTCTTGTAGAGATCTGATATATCATGAATCATAATTCTTTTTCGTTCAAGTACGTCTGGTTCGCCAGGTTTTTTTATGGTTACATATTCCTTCATGCCACTGCACATTATACTATTTTTATCGTCTAAATAATAAGATTCAATATCTTGTTTCACCTCAAGGGGAACTCGAAGATAAGATTTTTGTACCTTGCGACCAAGAATGCCTGAAAAATAAAATATAGACACAAATTGGCTCGGAGCAACATAAAATAAATCAATAACTATTATTATTCCGACTGTTATTTAAAAAAATTATTATTAGTAGAACGATTAAACATAACTCATAACCAGTAAAAATGTACTCTTTTGAATAAAATTAAAGGATTGCGAGCTATGTTTTTATGTTATTTTCAGAAAAGTGTTTGATAATTTTTAGAAACAATATCATTATAAAAAATAGCGACGTTCATACGAAAACTAGAACTTTTGAGAACTAATTAAAATTTGCCTTATTCTAAATTACGTACGAATCTTGAAATAGTTATGAAGAAGCAATTTCTGACTGTGATTGTCGAAATTCAACAATTTTATGGGTTGCTATTTTTCTTACGAGATTTTTAAGATAAGTTTGAAATCACCGAACTTTGTATGAAATTCTAGAAGTGCTAGTTCTAGTATGGCACTTCCATAGATTTATTGAACAATAATATTTCTCGAATATTTCACAATTTTATCCAACTAGAACTTCAATTTTCAAAATTTTCTAAATCTATTTTAAAAAGTTTTAATGAATCTAGCCATTTGAAAATGGTATAGAGACTTGCTAAATATTTTCTAATATCTTTTACAACTGTAGAAAGAACAGGCACTTCCATGTATTCTTACGCAAGATAATTAAGATGGCTTTCCACCTCAAAAGTGACCAAAAAATAAAAAAACTAATTTTAGGGTTATTGCAGAAATATAATTTACAGATCCCGTAGAATGAGAAAAAACAACTCTTGATATGAAAAATAATTTTTATCCAAGAAAAATACCAATAAACCAGGAATTAATAAAAAAAATTCGTATTTTGTCGATTTTTAAGTTTAGGATAACTCTACATTCATATGAATTCTTATAATTGTTGCAAAAATTGGTTTAATGGTGTGAATAAAGATTTGAATATGCATACAAAATACATTTTCTTTTTTTAGAAATTTGATTTCACATTGCATGTGATGCCGACTTGTGATTAATGTCTGATCAGTCTCGCCGTGTTTGCTTAGTTAGAAAATGAACATAAAGAAACAAAAAATATTCAGCTAGAAATATTTCTACTGATACAGTTGTTTATTGTAGTTTGTTGTTATGATTTATTCCACGAGAAATCAGGTGATTTCTCACATGAGAAATCACATGATGTGATGTCATATAGTAAATCACTCTAAAAAACGCGACAAATTGAGTTCAAATAAAAAATCACTTACTAAATTAATAAGATAATACATGTTCAATTGTTAACAAAAATTATAGTAGCTTTTTATTTTTTTTCAAATCAAAATAAGAATAAAATTTCACAATTTTTAAAATATATTCAAGAAAGTATAACATTATGCCATAATAACTCTGATCTCTCCAAATAAAAAAACATCAATATGTTTGGAGGATCGTTTTATATTTTCAAAATTTTTGTAAATCTGTATTTAAATAGAAAGATGATTGTTGGAAATAATGAAATATATTGAGTTGAATTAATTTTCCAATAACTCTAAAAAAGCAATAAATTAAATCATGTAGATTAAATCATACAATTTTTTTTATTATCAGGTTTTTACTTTGATATAGGTTTCATACAAAAACTAGTACTTCTATTTGTAACGTAAAGACATACACTTTCATGATCATTTACAGATTTTAAATTTAAAACCTAGTTCTCATTCAATCAACATTCTATAAACTTAAAACATATGTTTAATTAATAATTATTACTATGTTTAATTATTCATTAATTAATAATTATTCATACCAAAATGTAGTAATAGCATCTGTACGTACCAAATGAATTCTTTACTTTCTTAGCTTGAGCGTACATGTAGTATGTGCAATTGAAATATTTGGATACTGTTGTGAAGCTCCAATTATCTGGCAGCAAAGTTAATAAACTTATTTTTTCTCCAACATTTTTGCTTTCATTATATTTCAATTTAATACCATTAATCATGTCATTGAACCAAGAACTTTCATTTTGCATTTGTTGCAAATTTTCAAACCGAGGTATTTGAACACCATAAGCTTCTTCAAAGCTTTCAGAAACTTTACATGCAACATCTTCTACTATATTAATTCCAATTGTCGCTATTCGATCATTATTCAACTTTAATCTTTTAAAAGGTGGAATACCACATACATCCAATATCGCATCAAAGTTTCTCTTCTTTTGACTAGCAGTATCATAACTTGATCCTGGTGTACTCTCAGTATTTGGAGATTCACTGCTATTGTTTGAGAATTCTGTACAAGAGTTAATGATTGGTGGTTGGGATGATAATTTTTCTTTCGTATATTCTGTAAATTCAGATTGAATTTGATTTTCACATGCATTACATATTTTGTGGTCAGTCGTATATTTTTTGTTGTGAACTGTTTCCAAAAATGAAATGAATTCCAAATTTAAAAAGACAAGACCACTGTTCATTTTAAATCTATGTTTTTCATAAGGATCTACACAATTCAAGTATTCTGTTTGATAATCACTAATTGACTGATTTAATGTTGATAAACAATTTGTACATATTTTTTGACCTGCTATTAAATTGATCTTACACTCTTTAGCTCTCAAAATTAAATCTAACTTCATTTCTTTCAATCCAGAAGTGATATTCTTATCACGGTGTTTATCCCAAGGATTGCAACATTTTTTTTGATTCACTGAATAGTATTTTATGAATTTTTCACTGTGATAACCGCAAATACTTTTATTTTGTAAATCTTGAGCACCAGGTATTCTGGAGTATAAAAGTTGAATACTTTCATCATCCAAATCTTTTATATTGAAAATACTTTCATCAGACTTTTTGCTATAAATTTTTAAAAAGCAAGGTTCATTCATATGTAACCCAATGGAACACTGAGATGTAGTTTCCATAATAATATTTTCCAGTCAAATAGTAAGTCAAAAACTTTTAAAATAAAAAAAACACGTTAAAGAAACTTTATATACCATGAAAATATATGAATTAATGAATTAAATAAAACAAATTTATTATGAGCACATCAGACTCTGGTATAGTTAAATGTAAATATAGCTAGAGTATTAGCAAAGAAATAGCGTTGATAGAGGGGTCGATATACGATATCCGAATGCCCAAGCAAAAGTGTCCCACCTAGTGGTGACAACTAAAAATAGTCGGAGTTATACCAAACAAACACCCATAACTTACATACCGTTGTACATATGTCAAATAACCACGTAGAAGAAGTAAAGCTCATACATATTCTATTAGTTCCAATATTTTTACTACTTTTTGATTGTTATTTATTATATTATATTTTTATTTATTATTTTATATTTTTTATTTATATTTTCATTTATTATTTTATATTTTTATTGTTATTTTTATTTTATTTTTATTTTTATTTTTATTTTTATTTTTATTTTTATTTTTATTTTTATTTTTATTTTTATTTTTATTTTTATTTTTATTTTTATTTTTATTTTATTTATACTTTTTATTTATTATTTTATATTCTATTTATGCTAGACATTAATTTTAAAAATCACCGCTTTCGCAGCTCTGCAATGGTATCCCAGTGTTTTCATGAATTTTTAAACTTCATTATCAAAATTTTGTTCTCACACCATATTAATAATTTACAAAAAACAAATAGTTTTTTCCAATTCAACTATATATTTTTTTATGAAATATTGTTCGTTTTATAAACAAATGACTTTTGTTACTTTTCCGTAAAATGGAGATTCGGAAAGTTATGAAAATTTAAACATTGAAAATTAACCATTTTTTACTTTTTTTCCAATTACTAATCTATCTCGAGTAAGACATTTATATTTCGCAAAGCATTCAGTAAAATTTCTTTTTTCTCTTTGTAAATACAATTGTTATTGAGAAAAAATTTAATAGGAATAATGAAATTCATGAATTGTTGGTCATAATACGATGTAAACCCTCCTGAAAATTTGAGGGTAAGTTGTATCGGTTGTTTTTCGATTTCCGCAGCAACCATATGAAATATTTTTCATGTCAGAACTTACACAGGAGTATTCATTAATACTTGTATATGAACTTGCATACTAGAATATAGTACCGATATTGCACTGCGTATCGTTTTTTTGTCGTATAAAGTAATATTTATATATGAACGTCATAAGGATTTCATAAGACTTTCATATGATTTTCATATATATATTTTAAGCCGGAATAAGCAACAATAATCAAGAATGTTGATAAACAGTTGGAGGTACTTTTAAAAGCTCAATTGATAGATCCACATTGCGATTGAGGGCCCTTATTTCACGCAGTCCCTTGATTGTAATAAGCCGAAAACAAGGATTATTTTGGAGGCCACAAGAAATTCATTAGATAGCTTGCCCATGCTTGTTTTGTTAACTGCCGGGAAGAGGAAAATCGGATATTTTAGTGGATTTATAGTAGGACTAAACGCTCGATATACTCCGTCAAACATATTGGACCTTGTTTGGGAACACTTAATGAGTATTCCCTGAAATTTTCAGCTCGATCGAGCTTGATAGAAAAATTTCCGACGGGTTCAAAATTAGCCTAGAACGCTATTTACAGCGAAAATTGCTGACTTTGAAAAGATATAGCTCCCTTGCATTTAGGTCTAGAAAAACGGGCGGGGTCGCATTTTCTTTGTCTTTTCAAGAGCTATCCAATACTGTCGTTCAAAAATCAGAAATATTGAGAACCAACGATACTACAGGACTTTAAAGATCAGCGAAAAACGTGAAAATTACAGTTCAGTTACAAGCCTCTAGGCTTCTTGGTATTGGTAAAACCTTCATCTTATATTACTTTGTTGGAAAGCCCTTAAAAAGACGAAGAAAATGCGACTCTGCCCGTTTCTGTAGCTTGAAAACTTGAGATTTGGGAGGTGTTTGAATATCGACCGAAAATGGCTTAAAAAAGGTGATTTTTCGAATTTTAAAACAGTCTTGAGGGCGTTATTTTGGACCTAGAGGGCTGAAATTTGGGGAAATTTACTTTTTTGTAATGCAGAATATATATTCCAAGTTTCAGGCCGATCGGTTGACCCCGTGCGCACACTTTTTTAAAAAGATTTTATTCTGACCCATATATATTGTGACGGTAAACGTCCGGTTTGCGCTACCGTCTAGATCGCGCGGCTGCCTACGAGGGCAGTACCTACCGGCACGGGTACGTCGAAAACGGGAACTCGGTTCGAAATGGGAAGGAACGCGCGCGAAGAGAAAAGGACCAGTAGGAGAGCGCCTTTGACACCGGTAACAACGTGCACGAGTCCAGGAGCACTAACGCTAGAGTTGTGCAGCTACCCGAAACTCACGGATAGTGTCCGAAACCAGGAGTGCCTCTAGCATCGGTTATAGCGTGCGTGAGTGTGCACGTCGCAAGGAGTGCGACTACTAGACTGTCGGTAGTTTTCGTTATTGCTGTTATCGTGTCAGCCCAGCGAACACGCCATCGTAGGCCGGCGGCGGATTCAACGAGCAGATCCAACGAAAACAGTAAGGCGAATAAAGAGGCCTCGTCTTCAAATTGAAAAAGTGGCAACCTGAGCCACACTCTAAAAGACGACGTAGAACTACTCCCCTTGACAGCGCGAATAATCATATACGAGGTGTGTTCAAAAAATAACGAGAATTTTCGTTTTATGAAAAAAATATTTATTTATTCATCTACATTAATGTTGTCGCCTTCAAAGTAGTCCCCTTCGGATACAATACACTTATGCCAACGCTTTTTCCAATCCTCGAAACACTTTTGAAACTCGATCTTTGTAATAGCTTTTAGCTCTTTCAGCGATTCGCTTTTAATGTCATCTATGCTTGTAAAACGACGGCCTTTTAATGTTCTCTTTATTTTTGGAAATAGAAAAAAGTCACATGGAGCCATATCTGGCGAATATAGAGGCTGATGCATCGTTACAGTTTCGTTTTTGGCCAAAAATTCACGAACAAGCAATGAAGTGTGAGCAGGCGCATTATCGTGGTGCAAAAGCCATGAATTGTTTTGCCACAAATCCGGGCGTTTTTTTCGGATTGCTTCACGCAAACGACGTTGAACTTGTAGGTAGTACTGCTTATTGATTGTTTGACCTTGTGGCAAGAATTCATAATGCACTATGCCATTAAAATCGAAGAACACAGTGAGCATAACCTTCACATTCGACCGCACTTGTCGAGCCTTTTTCGGTCTTGGCGATCCAGAATGCCTCCACTGGGACGATTGAGCCTTAGTTTCGACATCATATCCGTAAACCCATGTTTCGTCACCTGTTATAACACGTTTTAGTAGTTCTGTATCCTTATTGACTTCATTTAGCGACTCCTGAGCAACTTCCATTCGCCGCTGTTTTTGTTCGAAATTCAACAATTTTGGAACGAATTTTGCTGTCACACGTTCCATACCCAAAACATTCGAAAAAATTTGATGGCATGAGCCAACTGATATGCCAACATCATCAGCGACTTCTTTGATTGTGATTCGGCGATCGTTCATAACCATTTCTTTCACTTTTTTCACGTTTTCATCGGTTGTTGATGTGCTTGGGCGTCCGGGTCGTTCGTCATCTTCAACGTTTTCGTGGCCATCTTGGAAACGCTTATACCACTCATAAATCCTTGCTTTACTCATAACAGACTCACTATATGCCTTTGTTAACATTTGACAAACTTTACTACACTTTATTTCATTTTTTACTCAAAATTTAATATAAATTCTTTGATCCATTTTTTTTCACAAACGAAAATCGCCGAGCTCGAAAAACACGTCTAACGTTAGCGGCTGCCACTTAAAAAGTAAGCAATGAATATTGCTGAAAATTTTATCGTACTTCAGGGGCATGTGTACCAACATAATAAAAAAAAATTTTATACAAGCGGACTCTCCAAACCCGCGAAATTTAAAAATTCTCGTTACTTTTTGTACACACCTCGTAAGGTAAGCTGGCCAGCTGCGCGTTATTGTTTCCGATAAGCGACCGCGCCTAACATCTTAGCTCTCCCCTCACACCTGCGAATACAAGAAAATTGATAGCGAACGAGCATGCAAGCGAATAACTCGATCGATTGATTGTAAATGAATTGACGATACGTAAGATTGTCGCGCACACCGTATAAGCGTAAATGCGCAGGCCTAATGCGTTGTAGATTACATGATGAATAAACTAGTCTGTGCATGATTGAAACGTTAATCTATTGTTGTCTTTGCTATTAGCAAGTTGGTTGACTGACACCCGTCCTCTCCTGCTCTTCGGTTAGCTAGCAAAACTTAATTATTTCGATCTCGCCGCGCGTATTCCGGTATGACTGCGCATCAGGTGAGATAAAGTAATTAAAATGGAATTCACACCCCGTTACATGGCGCCCAATGTAAAAGGACCTATAGCGTTTATGATTGTTCAAAACGCCGGTTCCATTAGACACTGACCTTACGTTCAGTCAACCAACGACCCAGGTGGCAATCAAAGTGTTGTTGTGCACACTTTCAACGCATGCCACATAGGAAAGAAAGTAAACCGTAATCTAACTCGCGAAGGCCCGCCGCGACGATAGTTTGTACACAATCAGTGTAAGCGGGTGCGAGTGCGACCGAACGACTCTTTGTAAGTCGTAATTACCAATAAGTTTTGAAGGTTGTCGAAGAATAACAACATTGTACCCGTTGGCCCGGGGAAAAGACTAACACCGGCAACATTCAAAACGAAATAAACACAACTCAAATGTTTTCTTTCGTTTTGATTTCAATGTAGTTATATCTTTCAAGAGTTGCTCACTGTGATTATTAGTTATTGCGCACAGATTTGCTCACTGTATCAATTTAGAAACTAACCAACACAGACCGCTAACAAACAGTTACTGCGCCTGATAGGCAGGATTATTGTATTGCGCAATAGCGAGCAAAAAAGTTTTTCGGCGCAATAGTAAATAACTTGTATTGAGCCTTTCATTGGCTAGTAGAATCTAAATTTTTGTATATGAAACATCGAGCGCAGCACTCGCACTCGCGTTGTCCTTCAAGGAAGCGTGTAATTCATTAATAAAACAAAGCGCGATATAATACATAAAAATGGAAAGCACTCAAAAGGAAATTGAAAACTGGGTATTGTTGCTCCAAGACCAGGAAATCAACGAAAACCTCGAGCAATTGGAGCTAAGAAAAAACGGGAGTAAGCTCTCGCGAGCAGGACAATTGCAAAATTGGTAGCTAGGCGACTACTCAGCAGCAGATTTCATCAAAGTTGGCGACCAAAACTGCAACCCAGCAAGAAGGGCAGCCCTGCGCTCAGAGCTGATTACGTTCATCTGCGCTGAGCATACAGCATCTGAAGAGGAAGGAGAGTACCCGTTAACTCAGTTGATGCAAAACGCACAGGTCATATCACGGGTACAAGAAACAGCGATAAATGTTGCAGATGTATTAAACAATGGCGGAGACGGTGACAGTAATAAAAATATTACAATAACGGCTAATGGTGGCAGCCAGTTTCAACTTCCGTCTACGTTCGCTGTAATGATCTAGCACCTCATTTTCTGGTCCAGAGAGAATAAGAAGAAGCTCGAGCTGCTAGATTCGCTAAGAGTCAACGTATCAAGTCTAACAAAGGTGTTAGACAAGATATATAGTAATTGCAGTAATTTTAAGAGCCAGCTTGATGACTTATCTGCTAGAATAAGTATATTGGAAAATACCGAAAATAGGAATGCACAGTAAGATGATGCTAGCCATTCAAGTGAATTAAGGCAACAAGAAAACACGCGTAGGAGCATCGCGTTTCAAGATACCTTCATCTATCATTACGACACGCGATTACCTCAAAGTACTCCAGCTGGACCCGGACAGAGGCCCACAGGGGCCACCGGCAGGTCCCCCCGCCGGACGCTCCCTTTCGGAAAGGGTGGACAGGATCAACTTAATGGAGTTAATGCTGAATTGGATAATCACACGCCAAGCACGTGGTTACCACAACCTTGAACCCAAGAAAGGTGGAACGGGTGGTACCTGACCCCCAATCGACTCTGTATCCGGAGTTAGCATACTACTCTCAGGCCGATGAAGGCAAAGGCCGCAAGAGCAAAGTAGCAGCAATATCCAACGACAAGCCAGAGATTAGTGATCGGTTAGATCGTATGGAGAAGGTGCTAGAAAGGGTAATGCACCAGGTTGTCTGTACACCGACGCCGTCGGGGGCGACGCCTAGTCCTCATATTAAAGAAGTTGATAGCGACAATAAAGCTCCGCAAATTGATTTATTGAATCAAGTGTTATTGTCTCTTAAAGAAGTATCAGAAGGGATGAAACACAACTTTGTTAGGAGAAACTCGACCCCGGATGACCGCGCAAAGAAGCAGGAAGCTCCTCGAAAGCGGGAAAGAGATTTCTCCAAGCCACTTAAATGTATTGAATGTAGATTGCTAGGGTACAGTAAAAGGTACTGTCCACAATGTAATAAGGGAAACGAGGAAAGAAGTGGTTAGGAGGGGTTGTCTCCACTCCTTCATCCCTTGAAACGAACCCCGTAAATGAAACCTCGCGGCCCTCACGAACGCAATCAGTACGGGTAGTAACGAATGCGTTGAGCAATGAGAGCGAGGATTGATATGATTATGTTAATGATGAGAATGTCGGTAAAGTAAACGCGGAGAAGGGGAGTATTGACGACACTAAAGCCCAGGACTTTAGACCGGCCAAGGTGGTAGTGAGTGAATTCCCCACGCCCTTGGAGGCGCTGGTAACGGCAGATAACCCGTCAAGTTATACTCCCGAAGGATCTCCGATAGTCCGAACCGAGGTGGTTCGAACGAATGTCGATCGAAAGCACAGTAGCTAGCGCTATGGTATGCCAAGAGCAAGACTGTGGAACCGCTGAATCAGTTTCGTTATATTCTCCGGAACAGGAAACGCGCTGATGGCTACCAGTGAAAATAGGAGACTTCCAAATAATAGCTCTCTATGATCCACGAGCTTCCACCACAGAAATGGGTAATAATGTTCTGCAAATAGCGTCAGCGCTGGGCATCAGGTTGGATACCACCCCTGCGGGTACGGCAGGGCTGCCAGATGGACGAAAACTGACGATCGTCGTTCATGCGATGTTGCCGTTCACCGTAGGTGATATGAGAATGCTGACGAGGGTAGCTATACTCCCAACCTTTGTCGATGAATGTATTTTAGGGGTAAATTTTATTAGATTTCTCAAGAAATTGCAAACAAAGATAAAACTAGAGGTAGCTAGTTTAGAGGCTGGTCCGAGATTAACTACTACCCACACAGCATGCAATATTTCATTGAAAAATTCGATGAAATATTTCAGTGAAACCTGGTAGAAATATTGCAGAAAGGTTTCAAACAATTATTCAAAATATTTCAGTGAAATATTTAGTGAAACATGTCTGAAACATTGTAGATACTTTTCACTGAAATATTATTTGTCGTATTTAGAAATATTTCTCAGAAACCTTTCAGAAAACTTGCCAAAACATTGCAATAAATATTTCAGGAAAGCGTTCTAGGAAGCTGCTTGCAATATTTCTAGCAATTCTGCCAAAAAATTTGTGAAATAATGGCTGAAATATTTCCGAGAAATCATTATGAAGTCGTGCCACAATTTTCCAGATAACATTTCTTAAAGCCTTTTAGAAATATTTCTGGAAAAATATCTCTGGAACACTTCAGAAACATTGCAGAAACCTTTCACTAAAATATTTTTGTCACGTTTATAAATATTTCTGAGGAACCTTTCAGGAAACTTGGAGAAACATTTCAAGAAATATTTAAGGCAAGCGTTCAAGGAAGTTGCTAGCAATATTTCTAGAATTCTTGCCAATATATTTGCTAAATAATGACTGTAATATTTCCGAGAAATCATTGTGAAGTCTTGCCGTAATTTTCCACATGACATTTTTTTAAACTATTCAGAAATATTCCTGAAAAAATATTTCTGGAATATTTTAGAAACATTGTAGAAACCTTTTATTAAAATATTTTTTGTGTCGTTAATAAATACTGTTCAAATACCATTTCTTAAAATTTTTCACACATATTTCTAGAAATATCAGTTTTTCAGAAATATTCCAATAACTTTTTAAGACACATTTCTTAAAGTATTTTCCAAATATTCTAAATAAATTTCATTAAAATATTTTAGATACTTTTTTTCAAAGATTCAACTATATATTATTTTTATGAAAAGAACCACAAGAAAACCATTTATAAAACTTTATAATAACATTCCGAAACATATTCCATAACAACGCATGGCAATTTTTACAGTAAAATACCAGGAAACATTTTCTATTCCAGAAGCGGCGTGTGTAATATTCCAGTTGAAATTTTTACAAATACTAGTAACTTTTTAAATTACGGTCTACAAAATATTTTCAAATATTCCCGGAAATAATATATTAAAATATTTTACAAACTTTTCGTTACGTTCCTACGAAATAATATTTTTGAAAAAGAACTTTAAAGAAAACCTATTGTAGAAAGTCTGCTAAAACCTTGCAGAAATATAACACACATTTTTACGTGAAAGATTTTGAGAATGTTTGGGTAACACTCCAGAAATGTTAATGAAATAATTTTATATATATAAGTGCACGTTTGAACACTTATACAGACAAAAGTACCCATACCCAATCATTTAAGCGGACGAAACCGACACATACGCAGACGTCTGCATAAGTGATGAGGATCATTTTTTCTTTATTATTTTTTTTTACTGGTTTAATAACAAAATGACTCTAAAAAATCAATGCTCCTATCATCCACATGCTCAGGAGTCACAATAGAATATTATTATTAAAAAAATTTTTTTTTAATTTAAATCGTGTGAGTTGACGAGAAACTGCCCATACGTATATATACATATTTAATAGGATATTTCAGATGATTACAATACAGCAGTACAGGAAAAAAATACGAAAGGAATTGAAGAAGTAACGGATCCAAGTGATACAGAGAAGTTAAAGATGCGTAGGAAAAGGCGAAACAAGAAACCTATACCAAGTGATTATATAGTACCTACCAAACGCCGCGATATTGAAAAAGTACAATGTGAAAATGACTCATTGTCAGATACTAATGATGATTATGACGATTCAAATGAAGATTCTTTACGTATAGAGACATGTGCTACTTTGCAACGGAAAGAAATAACATCGCAACTGAACGTTTGTTCAGCATCTCAGAATGAGTCGACAAGTAATGATGCAAGCAGAGTACTAACTGTGAATGAGTTTGACGATGAAGATACCATGAAAGATATTGAAAACACAGCGGCGAAATCTACACCATACTTAGAAAAAATTTACGGTAATTCTAACTTTCCTAACATTAATCTTTATTTCATGTAAGGTAGGTGTACTTAACATGAGACTATGGTCGAATTTCTAACTTCTGCACTTTATGATCACACCAGCTTGTGGTATGATATTTATACTATCAAATAATGAGAGATCCATGGGTTTCAATCATCCTCAAATCAAAGCCCGATTTGTAGCAGCCATTTTGTGCTGAAACGAGCGAATTTTCCAACTAAATCGGATGTCCTTTCGACGAACATGTGTCATTTGAACCACTTTACTCAATTCGAACATAAGACTGTAATACACCATTTGATTCATCATGTTTTCATCTTTCAGAATCACTCCTTTATTTCTCCGTAGTGCACAAATAGGCCTAATGCCGTCCCGATTACTATCTTCATGGAAGTGTAGCCAATATGAGATTATAAAAAAAACTAATAGTAGGCGATGTATGAACTTTAAAATAACGCTTCTACATGTATTTAGGAATGATATTTTTTCTGAGTACGTAAGAATGTCGCCACTACGAGGGTGGTTCAATAAGTACCCTTGTTAGAAATGAAGACACCGTTTTTTCAAAAATTTTTTTTCTATTTTTCAAATATAGCTATATTTAGGAAACCATACCAAATTTCAAGTGGATTGGTTGATTAATAAACTTTTTATAGCGATTTAGAAAAAAAAATTTTACACGTGATTTGCGTTTTTAAATGGAGAAAAAAATGCTGCAACGATTGCCGAAAATCGTTAGGACTCGCGTAGACTGTCGAGCGTGGCTAAGTGTAATACCGTGATCGGCTTAGGTTAGAGAGAGAGAGAGAGAGAGAGAGAGGGCGCGTTAGGGGCAATGACCGGGAGGGGAGAGCTGGCGAGTCAGTATAGCAGAGTTCTTCAGTCCGGCGACATCGCAGTTTTTTTTCATCCAAAACAACATCGTGTATAGCCGTGCCGGGTGACATTCGGAGAGATCAGATAGATAATTTGTGAGTGGAGTGACGAGTGCACACACTGCATAACATGTGCGGCGTCGGCAGCAGCGACCACAACTTCAGTTGCACCCACGGCGCAACGCAACAACAGCAGCGAAGGGCGGTTGCAAAGGCAGTTCGTCGTTTTAGCGTAATCTGATACGGTTGGCCACCGTATCCACTTCAGATCAGCGGTAAGTGCGCTGCACTTTGTAATTTGTTTTGCGTGCGATCCCGCGCAGCGTGCGCGGTGAGTTTTAGGTAGCGTGCGTGCGACTAGTCCGCGACGTCCGCGAAATCTACTCTCTCTCCCCATTCAAATTATTGTGTCGATACAGCGTGCGTTCAGACTCTCGGCAAATCGTCCCTTGTACAGGGTAATTTCGTCAAATAAAGTGGTTGAACATCAATAAGAGACGATCTTATTATTTCGTCTCACCTTGTCCGGTGTCGGTGTTATTGTTTACGTTTGATTCGAACGCGCCGGTAGTCTAACACAGGTCGCGAACGCAATAGAAGGAGCTGTTCGTCAACCGAGTTGTCTGCAGTGGCCGACGGAGCGCTGGTAAGCAAGCGCATCAGCGCCCCTTGCGGAGAGTTCGCGCATCTGAGTTAGATCGCTGAGAGGACTCGGCGCATGCGTACACCGGAGCAAGGTGAGTTAGTGTGCTCGAAGCATACAGCTAACAGAGCACCGTTTGGCCGTATCGATAACTACAATTGCCCGGGATTTGCGACTAAACGGCAGCCTGTTACAATGCAAATGCGGTAGCCCCAAAAGATTGGCTTGAAACTTTTGGGCCTGATAATCTCTCATTAATCTTTTACTGTGCACATTGAGATTAACTATTTTTAGAAAGCCATACCAAATTTCAAGTTAATCTGTTGATTAATAAACTTTTTATAGCGGTTTAAAAATAAAAAATTAACATGGGTTTAAATGGAGAAAAGAAAAATTTTTTTTTTTGAATTGCTGTAAAAAGTTTATTCATCGGTCTATCGACCTGGGATTTGGTATGGCTTCCTAAATGTAGCTATATTTGATAAATAAAAAAAAATTTTTTTTTTTAAAATGGTGTCTTCATTTCTAACACGGGTACTTATTGAACCACCCTCGTACATTTTATTATTATGTGTGAATATCTTTTCCCGCAGTAGTCTCATATTGGATAGATTTTTTTTACACGACTAAAAAAGAAGGGTAGCTTCGAAAAGCTATAATTTAGGCTACAAATAATTAAATTCATCATGTGACCGCTCATTTCAAAGCTCTGTCCATAAGCTTTGAAATGAGTCATAGCACCATGATAAATTCTAGCGTGGTCAAGAGTTACAGTTGTTTGCGCATAGTGTTCTCATATTGGGTAAACCTATCTTATTTATGATGTGAGAAAAGAACGATGTTTGTAAGAAAATTTTTACTAATTTTAGATGTACAGTTACATATTCTTAAAAAAGTCAATTATATTGCGAAGAAGCTAGAAAGCAATGAAAAGATGTTAAAAAATCAAAAAAGGCAGGCTTCGTCAGAACATGATTCGCTTTCTAAAGAACAATTACAAATATTGACGGAGTATTTTCCAATTGATACTAATGAAAATAATACAAAAAAAAAGATAGAAGAAGTGGAAAAAAAGTTACTAGACAAGAAATTTGCAAAGATTACGGTAAGTATTTCGCCGTAAGTCGCGACATTACTTAAATATCGTAATTTAGGCAGCAATATAATAAGGCACACACGCCGGTGATTGATTCTGTCCATTATTTTAATTTTTAGATGGGGCTTCCCATGTATAAATTGAAATAGATGCACAGAACCAATCTCCGGCGAGTGTACTTGCACTTGAACGTTGACTGCAATGACGTTAAAAAAGTTTGAATCCAAAATACCCATCTATATATTTTTTTACAAATATCTCTAAATACCTATCTCTAAACAGGATTCAATAGGGTTGTTAAATTCGTGTCGCATATTCCTGTGTATCTTGCGACACGTAACAACCACAATAATAAAAGTATTAAATATGTACTCATTGCATATTTAATAGGAATTTTAGAGTACGATGCTGCAGTAGAGAAAACCGAATATTGTTTCACGTAAGTTGTGACATGTAGAATGTAGTGTTATACATTGTATTCATAACTATACATTTGTTTTTTCATTATTAGTTTATTCACAAATATTCATTTTGCTTATCACGTTTTTATAACACTATAATCACAAATTCACAAATTTCTCATGGTTCTTTGACTATTATCATACAAAGTATCGAACGGAACTGGTATAAAATTTGCATATGATATGCAAATCCAACCATTACAACGAACTATATACGTGGTGTGTTCAAAAAGTAAGGTAACTTTTTATTTTTATGAAAAAATATTTATTTATTTATCAATATTCATGTTGTACTCATCGAAGTAATCTCGCTTAGATATAATACACATATATGCCAAAGTTTTTTCCAATCCTTGAAACACTTCTGATAAGTACTTTTACTTTCTGATAAGTTACGTATAGCCTTCAGTTCTTACAGCGATGCAGTCTTTATCACCTCAATTGTTGCTAATCTCGGTGCTTTCATAGATCCTTTCAGTTTTGGGAAAAGGAAAAAAATTGGCAGGGGGCCGAATCCGGTGAACATGGTGGCTGAGGTATGATTATAGTGTTGTTTTTGGCCAAAAATTCTCTTACAAGCAACGATGAGTGAGCAGGTTGTCGTAACGCAAAAGCCATGAATTGTTTTTCCACAATTCCAGACGTTTTCTTCATATGTTTTCTCGTAAACCGCGCATAACTTCAAGGTAATGTATGACCCAAGATTCGGATTCTAAAGTAAATAAATAAAATACATCGAAAACCATACCTTGGTTTATTTTTTGCTGACAATTTCGACCCTTGCAGAAGTTTGATAACCCAAAGTTTGCTTGAACGTGATAATTTGGTTGATTCGATAGCAATTGATTTTTTTCGCAGTGCTACAGCTTTCAAAACCCAGCAAAGGCCGATATTGTGAGCTAAAAATAAACCAATATATGTTTTTCGATATATTTTGATCCGTAGAATACGAATCTGACGCTATCTATTTTATTTTTTTATAAAAGTCCGAAAAACCATGAAAATTTATGGATATTTTTTTTATGGATTTTGGCTTTTCTACAGATGAAGAAAAAATTGGAAGCGTGTACTCTGATTTATGTTTTTCAAAAACTGATTCGAATTAATGGATTTTTTTGTAGAACTGCTCATATTTGACTTGTAATTTAAGATTCGATTCATTTTGGTTTGATAACAATTGCATATAATTTGTTATTTACTTTCTCATGAATGTTTGCACGATGGGAAATTGGTTTAGCAGCTAGAGAAAAAAACTATCGCTTGTAGACTACGTTATATTTATAAGTTGAGATGTACGTAGATTGATTAATTGAAAACTTGCGTGCGATATTTTAGTATAGTCTACACGGATTCCAATGAGCAGGGATTAATGAATTATATAGCAATTTTTGTAGTAATGATAATTAGAATCCTACTGTGATAATCAAAATTTGTATGAATTATTTTTGCGCGCGCGCGCGTGCGTGTGTGTGTGTGTGTTTGTGTGTGTGTGTGTGTGTGTGTAGTTTTTGGGGTTGTGGGATTGGTTGTTTCCAAGATTACAATAATTTTTTCACCAATTCATTCGATCATGACATTCCACGGCTTGATTATTTATGATTTTAAGGCGGTCAGATACAGTTCAAGTTCAAAAATCGTCTTTATGAAACGCAAAAACAAGATTTTGGGACGTATAACGGATGAAATGAAAGCTTTTACCGAGTATGTTAAGGGAGTTTCTCAGGGAGTAGAATTAACGGACAGAATAATACCAGACTCAGCAGGCTGTGAGATTATAACATAAAAATGACTCCTGCAAAGATTGGTGGACTTTAGTGGGTTTATACGGGACAATTTGTGATTCTTTTTTTTTTGCCTCTCGAGCCAATTTAACATGGGCTCTTATGAGAAATCGCGGAGTTTGCTGCACATTTTCCTCGATATTATTGGAACTGACGAAAAGACTAGAAAAATTTTTTACACGACCTGAAAAAAAGTTCAAGGATCATTTTGACGCATTAAAAATATCAATTAGTGGGTTATTACAGTCGCAGTTAATAAAATATAACGCACTAACAACGGTTCTTAGACCTAGAGATACAGACATAGTAATGTCGCAAGAGTAAGGTTATGTGCGCTTAATTTAAAATTTGGACGTACATTCAACAGATCAAGCATGCTGCTTGTAAGAGCTTCTATATTTTTATCGTATTGTTGTTATAATAAGGTAATAGTATAATTGAATAATAACAACATAAACAAAATGATTTTATAGTAATAACTTTATTACTATACATATCATACACATATCATAGGAGCACAATAAAATTAAAAGCGACGTTGCCAGATCAAGTACTAATCAAATCAAACCGTGGGAATACTTTCTTTTGACTAGGCGGGTAGCCGAATAACTCCCTTAAGATGTAAAAGCCTTTTTCCCCGCTTGAACCCTATCTGGCCCTCTTAAATTTATTGAGCTATATACGAATTCGTTTACCTACTGTTTTGAGATGATTGTATTTCATTTAACCGTCTAAAGATGACAATAGATTATTAATTATATGTTTGTTGTGTTTTATTAAATGACATTTCAGATAAAGCATCTCGAAGAATGTGGTGGGTCCAGTGCTCACGATCTGATATATAATATGGTGCCAAAAATAATCACTGATGAGGTCTTACAAAACTACAGCTTTTACAGAAGAAAAACAAAGGGTGAAGAGAAGAATAAATCTTTCTCTAACCTTTTCCTGTGCAGATGCATTTACAGTAAGCTTTTATTTCTTATATACGAGGGTGGTTCAATAAGTACCCGTGTTAGAAATGAAGACACCGCTTTTTCAAAAAAATTTTTTTTATTTTTCAAATATAGCTATATTTAGGAAGCCATACCAAATCCCAGATCGATAGACCGATAAATAAATTTTTTACAGCATTTCAAAAAAAAATTTTTTCTTTTCTCCATTTAACCCTTTTCCTCCCAAATAACACAAATTTTTTCTTAACTTTCATCCTCATATCTTTTAATGAAAAAATCGTATGAAAAATTTATCAAGCATCACATCTTGTAGATTTTGACCTCCTCTTTCGAATGCCATTGACAATATTTACCTGAATTGTAAGCCGGAAACGTTATAGGCCAGTTTTCCGGAAAATCCACAAATTTTTTGCGTTTTTTTTCTAAAAAAAGTATATTTTGAAATGGAAAAAGTTTCCACACACCATTGGAAACACTGTTATCGGTGTTATAGATGTCTTTTCTTTCAAATGCCGTTGGATTTTTTCCAAAATTCAAAATGGCGAACACAAAATGGCGTTCGAAAGGAAAAATTTTTTTTTAAACTTGACGAATTTTATTCTCCACAACTATCAAGTTTAGTGAAAAATTTCTAAGAACAAAAATGTCTTAAAATTAGTCAAGAAATACTCTCAAATTTTTTCAGATTTTTTTACAGCGAATTTGGAAATTTCGATTTTCCACGAATTCGAAAATTAACTCTCTCGCCTAAAGTCCTATCGCGTCGCGATCAGGAAAATCGATTTTTAGCGAGGGTAGTAAAAAAAAATAATTGTTAGACTTGAAATTTTTTTAAATTTTGTGAAACCAATTTGAAAAAAATGTATACTAGGAATAAAATTAATTAATTTTTTACTCAAAAACTATTGACTCAATAAAAAAATTCATAATAACAAAAGAGTCTTAAAATTTACCAAGGAGTACTCTCAATTTTTTTCAGAATTTTCAGAGTTAATTTTCGAATTCGTGGAAAATCGGAAAATCGAAATTTCCAAATTCGCTGTAAAAAAATCTGAAAAAATTTGAGAGTATTTCTTGACTAATTTTAAGACATTTTTGTTCTTAGAAATTTTTCACTTAACTTGATAGTTTTGGAGGAAAAAATTCGTCAAGTTTAAAAAAAAAATTTTTCCTTTCGAACGCTATTTTGTGTTCGCCATTTTGAATTTCGGAAAAAATCCAACGGCATTTGAAAGAAAAGACATCTAAAACACCAATAACAGTGTTTCCAATGGTGTGTGCAAAGTTTTTCCATTTCAAAATATAATTTTTTTAGAAAAAAAACGCGAAAAATTTGTGAATTTTCCGGAAAACCGGCCTATAACGTTTCCGACTTACAATTTACGTAAATTTTGTCAAAGGCATTTGAAAGAGGAGGTCAAAATCTACAAGATATGATGATTGATAAATTTTTCATACGATTTTTTCATTGAAAGATATGAGGATGAAAGTTAAGAAAAAATTTGTGTTATTTGGGAGGAAAAGGGTTAAACCCATGTTAATTTTTTATATTTTATAACGGGGTTTTGACCCAGCGCGGGTCACTCGTTATATAAATTACGAGGGGATTAAAACAGCTCGGTGTGGGCCTCGTAATGGGCTGCGCAAAGCCTAGCCCAGCAGCAACAGGAACGTTGTGGTGCAGCGTCTGTTACCTTGGCTCGCGGAGAGCGTCGTGTAGTCCTATGGGCGCTTTGGAGCGATCACGAAATCCGGGCGCGAAAGCCGGACGGAACGGGATTGCTTACGATAGGTAAAAAGGAAGCGCAAAAGAAGAAAACAGATATACGAATAACATCGAGTTTACTACGGAGAATAATACAAAATTAATACGCAGCGTAAGCGGGAGAGAGAGTGGCGAAAGCTAGCGAGAGAGGCATGTATTCGAGAAGGTACTTACAATAATATCTCGGCGTTAGCCCTGCAGGCGATGTCCTCAGTCTCGTACTCGGCTCGCGATGACGCGCAGTGTGCAGCTCGGGTGCAATCAAGAAGCGGGCGGCCTTAAAGGCTCGCACGCGCGGTTGCAGGAACTAGCCCACCGAAGGCACTAAGGGCAATCTCGGCACCGATACTTTACACCGAGTGGACACTCGCGTATTCGCAGGCAACCGAAATGTCAGTCACAAAAGTTAGTCGCGAAAAGTCAGATAACAAAAGATCGCAAGCACGAGTATAGCCGCTCGTCACACGTCCACGTGCTTCGAAGTCGCCGGTACAAGAGCGAGTCCTTATCGCGCGCCTCTGCCCTACTCTCCTGCTCGCGCGCGTCGCGCCGGCCTCCCGAATTCTCTCTCTCTAGCTCGCCCTCTATTAGTGCTCTCTCTGACTTACCTTTGGCTGCCATACATGTGGGATAATTATAAGACAATTATATATATAAGAATAATTATAATTATGTATGGGGAGAGAGAGACATAACGAGGGTCTGGCCGCTCGTTACAGTTTAAACGGCTATAAATAGTACATTACGCATCTAGGGAGTACAGTAGGCAAAGTACGCACTGAAGGCCGATATCGTGCTGCGGCAAGGTATTACCCGCAGCACCCGGCTAGGTAATCAATACCTCGTTTCACTCGGTCGGCAACATCACACAGTGCGTGTTTGCCTAAACTGTACTCCCGTGGTGCGTATACAATTTTTCAGCACACCCCCGTACAGGCATGACTATACGTCCTATACAGGCACGACAGTATTGCATTTACTGTCTAAAAAGTACAGTGATCGTGTACGCGCTATGCGCTGTTTTATCGCACGAGGCGAAGCCGAGGGTTAAAATTAAAATTAAAATTATAATAATAAAATTATAATATATAAATTAAAATTATATTTTAGGGTAAACGCACCCCACACATAATACGTTATCTGAACGTAGAATTTTCCGCTCTTTCCGAATCCGGGATAAAAAATGGGGGTCCTTATTCAAAATATCTCTTGGTTATTGGGTTATTGGGGTTATTGGGGTTATCGAGTTATTGGGTATTGGAGTTATTGGGTTATTACAATTAACCTTACCCTTGCCCGATCATCCCTGTGCATAGATGTAGAAAATCATAAATTTGACCCCTACATGACCTTAGGCGAAGGGGGGGGCGGTAATCGCACCCCACACATAATACGTTATCTAAACGTAGAATTTTTTGCTCTTTCCGAATCCGGGATCAAAAATATGGGTTCCTATTATAAAATGACTTTGACCTTCACATGACCTTGAAAGTAAATCTCAAGGTCAAATCGGATTTCACAGAAAGGTTGCCCCCATTTTCCCAAACAACTATTGTCTGAACAATTTTTTTGTACAACGCCAACCGTCGAAAATTTCGGGGTGGTTCCTTTAAAATGGGACACCCTGTATATACATTCAGTCATTTTTTCTTTATTAATTTTTTTTACTGGTTTAATAACAAAATAACCAGGAAAAGTCTATGCTACTATCATCTCCTACTTAAGAGCAATACAATCCCTAAAACTACTTTCAACCCTAAAATTTGCTGTCTACTTACCCCCAATGTCTAGAGGGTGCAAACCTTAAAAATAGAGATAGGTTAGTCAAAAACCAATTTGTTCTGAATATCAGCTATGCTTAGTACTTAACGATGAAGTATCATACGTATATGTTTATCTTGTTTAAATTTCTATAATATATTAGATAAAATAAATAAAAAGTATTTTTGGTAATTTATAATGACCATAAGTATTAGCAAATATTGGAATGTATTGACAAGTACTGAATATTATTAAAATATATATTGGACAGATTAAAAATGATTGAAGCGTAATTGAAAGTTATTCAAAATTATGTCTTTAAATAATGTTGAAGCGTGCGCTGCTTTCAAATAGAAAACGGTTATAATAATCCAGATATTATATTCGCACATGTAAATCATCTATACATATATTTAAAAAAACTGTAGAGTGATTCTGGCAACGGATATGATGATAATGCGATTATTCGTCCGAAAGTAATTCTTTTGAGTCCAAATACTCAAGTAGATGGAAGCAGCGAGCTTTCCGAAACTGATAATGAAGTCAAAAGAGTAAAGAGAAAATCTTCTTTAGTAGAGAGATCTGAATCTATGATTTCCATAACTGCTTGGAACGAAAGTAATGAACACGAAGAAAATGTGCCGGTAATCAATACTTTTTTTCTAATTAATATTATTCCTTATTTAAAGTAAATAAAAGTTTAAAATCACATTTATTAGATTACTGTCAAACAGATATGTCCACAATCAAAACCCACTATGAAAGTAAGTTCCAAAAATTCAACATATTCTTTGATATCCAAAAAGCAATGATCAATTTGTATTGGATAATTTTTCAATAGTTATAATGAAAATATTTTTGATGTATAGAATTGTCAAGTTGTGATACCCAATGACGTATTTAAACTAAAAGATAAACAAATGGCTGAATAGAAAAAAAAGAACAAATCTTTAGAAAAAAAATACAAAAATTTGAAAGAAGAACACAAGCAATTGAAAGCCAAGTACGAAGGTTTGCATACTGCAAATTTTAAATTAATTGACAATATTTGCCATGATGTAAACGAAATGAAAAGTACGTAAATTTCAAAGACAAACATTTTTATTCCAAAACTTATTTTCGTATAAATTAAATATTGCTATTATTTTCGTCAGAACTTGTTATAAGTACTTTGGTAGGACTTTATAGAACTACTCACTATACGAGGGTGGTCCGATAAGTACTTAGCCTACAAAAGAAAAATGAAAATTTTGGAAAAGTGGCGTTTTATTTTTCAACATAGTCTCCTTTTAGTTCGATACACTTGGCCCAGCGAAGCTCCAACTTCTTTAACCCGTCTGAAAAATACATTTCCTCGAGGTCTGTAAAAGTAGGCTTCCGTGGTAGCGATTACCTCCTCATTCGACTTTTTCAAGTTTGGAAACAAAAAGAAGTCGCACGGAGCTAAATCTGGAGAATACGGTGGATGGGGCAGCAGTTCGTAGCCTAATTCGACCAATTTGGCCATGGCGACGGCGGAGATGTGAGCCGGTGCGTTGTCATGGTGGAAGAGTACTTTTTTCTTCGCCAAATGGGGCCGTTTTTTCTGCAATTCGACGTCGAATCGGCCCAATAATTCGGCATAGTACAGCCCTGTGACCGTTTTGCCCCTCTCCAGGTAGACGATGTAGATCACACTTTGTGAATCCCAGAAAACGATGGCCATCACCTTGACGGCCGATGAAGCAGTCTTCGCCTTCTTCGAAGTACTTTCGCCGGGTAAAATCCACTGTTTCGACTGTTCCTTGTACTCTGGTGTATACCAGTGGATCCATGTTTCGTCGACTGTCACGAAACGACGCCGAAAATCCTTCGGATTGCGCTTAAACAGCGTCAGACATTGCTCTGAAGTTGTCTCACGGTTGCTCTTGTTGTCCGGAGTGAGCAAACGCGGCACCCATCGCGCCGACAGCTTTCTCATGCCCAAAATTTCATGCAGGACATGACCCACGCGGTCTTTTGAGATGCCTACGATCTTAGCTATCTCGCGCACCTTCAATCGTCGATCTGCCAATACGAGATCGTGAATTTTTGTCACGTTATCCTCCGTGGTAGCCGTTTTCGGAGCACCTGGACGTGGCTCTTCAAAAATCGACGTGCGACCACGTTGTAACTCGTTAAACCAATTTTTGACGGTCGCTATCGAAGGAGAAGAGTCACCGTACACAGCATCCAAGCGCTTTTTTATTTCGCTGCGCGATTTCCCTTCCAAAAACAAGAATCGAATCACCGACCGATACTGCTCTTTTTCCATTTTTCAAAAATCAACAGACACACTTGCTTTCACACGCTCTCAAAAATAAACTACAACTCCGACCCGGCTGAAATCTTGACAGTAACCATCGAAAAGGTTGTACTACGTGATGAAATATTTCTTTTGCGAGAGTGGCGCCATCGGGCGGTGAGACTAAGTACTTATCGGATCACCCTCGTAGATAGTAACTTCTATGGACTATTACCTGAAAATAATAATGAAAAAATTTCAGCGTCAGGTCTTTGTGAACTGGATGTTCCACCATGGTGTTTTTTTGACGAATTTAGTAAGATTTATCCTTTTGTTAATTAGCTGACGATTATTACATTTATTTTTGGTTATGGTAATTTTAGCTACGGTCACATGGGTATGGAGTGAACTTTTATTCCCTTTTCAATTATAATTCATTCATTGTCATATAGTAACTCTTAATTATTAAAAACTATCATGAATCGACTTCAACAACTTTGAAGTATCATGTATTGCCTTATAATTTCTCAATTTATTTTTAGATTTGTATTTTTGGTTTCGTTTTTTTCTCCAATACTATTTTTTTATTTTTTTAATGTAGATTGTATTATTATGGAGTTTTCTTCAAACATTACTAAGTATATTCTATTGATATTACTTGTATACTGGTGACGAGTGAATATAAATTTTAATCGTTAAAAAGTATAAAACTTTATTAAAATTTATTAGAAGGTATTAAAAAGTATTAATAGTGAAGAGGAGGAGAAGGAGGAGGAGAAGGAGAAGGAAGAGCAGGAAGAAGAGGATGACAATTGAGACTCATAGTAGTATTGTGTATTTATTCAATTTCATTTCTCTTAACCATTTATATTCCTTTATTTATTTAGTTTAGCGAAGTTCAAAATATTACAATATTATTTAATATTAGTTTAATAATTAAAAGTTTTCTTTCGAGATACTCTGAAGTTATTTTGTAGTTCGAAGTAGAATAATATTTATTATATTTATATAATATATTTTTGTATAATAAAAATGATAGTTTGGTAAACTATCTGTTCTGTACTCTTTTTACCTCTTTTTTACTATCTCTTTAATGCTTGTTTCCTCAATCGGTTATTTATTTCTAGAGTATATGATAAATAATTATACAGTGAAACGATTGCCGAAAATCGTTATGACTCGCGCGGACCGTCAAGCATGGCTATGCGAAATATCCGTGATCGGCTTAGGTTAGAGAGAGGGAGAGGGGGCGCGCGCGTTAGGGACAACGACCGGGAGGGGAGAGCTAGCGAGTTAGTATAGCAGAGTTCGTCAGCCTTGCTACATCGTGTTTTTCGCCGAGTACTTCAAAGCAGTGTCTAGGGATTACAGGAGTGACAATAGATATTCTGTGCCGAGTGTTGTGAGTGAGTGTGTTTCCTGCACCTCGTGCACAGCATCAACGACTGCAACAACAACTTTGCAGCAGCATCCGCAGCGCAGTCCAGCAACAGCAGCAAAAGTAGGTTTCAGCGGCAGCTCATCGTTTTTGTAAGCGGATACGGTTGGCCACCGTATCCGAATCGCCTTTGCGGTAAGTGCACTGCACTTTTGTGTTAGTTTTGCGTGCGATCCCGCGCAGCGTGCGCGGTGAATTTCGTTAACATTGTTGCGCGTGCGGTTAGTTAGCGGCGTCCGCGAAATTAATTCCCTCTCTCTCCCCGTTTGATTAATTTTGTATACACAGCGTGCATCCAAGACTCTCGGCAACTCATCCCGTGTATAAGATTCAGTTAGTCTAATAAAGTGGTTCATGAATAATAAGAGACGACCTTATTATTCCGTCTCACCTTGCACCGGTGTCTATGTTTATATTTATATTTTGATTTGAACGCGCCGAGAACTTATCATAGATCGCGAGTGCGACTGATAGAGTCATTCGTCAATCGAGTTATCTGCTGCGGCCGACGGAGCGCTGGTAAGCGAGCGCACCAGCACCTCTAGCGGTTAGTACGAACATCGGAGTTGGATCGCTACGAGGACTCGGCGCAAACGCACACCGGCATAAGGTGAGTTAACGTGCTCCAAGCACGCAGTTAGCAAAGCACCGATTGGCCGTTGCGGCAATAATAATTGCTGGGGTTTAGCGACTAATCGGCAGCCTGTTGCAACAGGCTGCCGATTAGTAGGTGAGGCCGATGATGTAGATAAAAAATTCATTTTTATCAATAAATCTAGCGACATCGTATTTACATTATTACCTTAAATTAATAATAAAAAATTTCTTAAAAATAATTAAAATATAATGAAATATAAGATTATTAACATTTAATCTATTTAATATAGAGGGTATTACTGAATGCCAAACAATAATATTAATATTAATTGAGTGTCATGCCGAGATAGTAAATATATTAACATTCATGAAAAAAACACGAAATTACGTTATTGGAAATTATTGAAATAGACTTTTAATCCAAGCTTTGATTGGAATTAATCATTACATTAAAACCCATTGAGAATTATGAAAGTTCAATCTATTTCAATAATTCCCATTAAGTCATTTAAAGTTATTGGATAAGCTTGCTATTCATAGTATATTATATTGGGATCGAATATATTAAAATTCATTGAATGGGATTCAATTAATGCGAATGTTTTGTATTAAAAATTATTCAAACTGATTGAGAATTATGAAAGTTCAATCTATGTCAATAATTCTCATTAACTCATTTAAAGTTATTGGATAAGATTGCTATTAATAGGATATTATATTGGAATCGTATATATTAAAATTCATTGAATGGAATTCATTTAATGCAAATATTTTTGATTCAAAAGTATTCGATGTTATTCAATTTGTGGCAGGGAATTTCGGGGGGTTTTAACCGCGCTATCGAATCTCTTCCGCCGCAAGGTCTGTTTGGCTCTTTATCCCCGATTATTTAGGGCGCCAGACCGCCGTTTGACTAGGGCGATCGTCGGGGATAGGGCCTAAAGGTCGCAGCGTACTCCGTTTTGCTTTTAGGGTGACTGCTCAGGGTGGGCAAATGGATGGGTACTCGCGATCTCCTCTACTCCAGGCCTCGGTGTCCAACAATTCGTTTCCTCTTTGTCTCCTTGATTATGATATGCCGGCAGTTCAGATGACGACTCCTTACATCAGGTCGGAAGTTCGTTCGAATTCGCGCTTATGTTACCTATCGTGGGAACCGAAAATATAACGAATCAGCGTTACCTGATTATAACCGTTCGCGGCTAAAAATAATCAGCATGCAAATAAGGCAGGGTAACAAGAAGCAAAAATTTATAAAAAACAATTAATCACTCTTTATTGACTTATTTCACACTTCATACGCACACGGTCTGATTAATTAGAGGTCAGTATGATTCTGCATAATTATACGCAATAGCAAGGACTCGAAATAATAGAAAAGCTAATGTTCTCTCAGTCGGCCTTTGATTATCGAAAATGGCGGAATGGTCAGCGCGCCGCAATCAAGGAATTATTACCTGGTTCAATTCTCAAGTACGCCCTAACAATCGAATAACTAGCTAGCGCGACCTTATCCGCTATTAATACCCTCCGATTAATTGAACATTGACACTAACTTCGGATCAAGCGGAAGGTCAGCATGAGTCCATTAAATCTTAATCTTCTTCGCACTTAAATCTCACGGTGAATTTATATACTGGCGAAAGGTCAGCGCGGATAATCTAAACACTGATTCTACTCGTCTAATCCTAATACTCGCAATAAACTAATATACTGGCGAAAGGTCAGCGCGAATAATTTATTCACTGATTTTATTCGTCTACTTCTAACACTCGCGAGAATTTAAAATTCTGGCGAAAGGTCAGCGCGAATAATCTAAGCACCGATTTCTTTTACCTGATTCTAACACTCACGTTCGATTCCACGAAATTGCGGAAAGGTCAGCGTGAATCACTCGAAACAATAAGCACCGGCATCGACGGATCCACGCGTCGCGACGACCTACTGCACCGAGAAATCCACTCCCGCACTCCGCGATTATTACTAGTGAGTGGTACTTTGCTTACTTACAATTTTCCTGCTGAAGATTCGGCGAGCGAAATTGGTGTGAAAAAAAATGCTAACGCAATCACTCCTTCTTAATAAGAAATATGCTGGCGCAATCACTCCTTCTGGCTAGAAGAACACCGGCAAAATGGACGAGAATCGGCTTTTCGCGGTCAAAGATCGCTTTTCTTCTCCTCTTTCCGAGAAGAAATACTATTATTGGTCGGTATGCTAATTCGTATATCCGTAGCGCCCTCCGAGTATTTCATCATTGGTCCGTGGGTAAATTAGAAAGATACAGCGCCCTCCTTAATTTACCTATTTTCGATGTCGCCGATGGTGTTCGACAGCCCGACACAGCTGATTGCCGGCTGCCACTTCATCGGCGATTTTCTGCTCGCCCCAGGTGTGTCAGTGTTTCGTGAGTATTGGTGTTGGTGCCTGGGAGTGTAACGGATCTGCATATGTCATCAACATGCATTTCCGTTGCATTTCTCAGTTAAGTTTCCCGTGTTTCTTTCTCCAGTCGGCAACACGTGGTCGTAAGTGAGTGTGTGCGTGCGCTCTCTTATTTCGTGGTGCGCTCCTTTTTTTTGAGTGTCTGTCGGATCGCATTCGTCTAGCTTGCTTCGCCAATATCTCCGGTTTTGTTGTTTGGACATGAAAAAAGTTGAATGTTTTTTTTAGGGCGCGTCTGTGTTCGTGTTGTACGACTGGTTATGGGGCGGCAAGGAACGAGAATGGCTTTCCTGAAGTGTTGCAAATAATACAACATTTTCAGGAAAAGCCTTGTAATGTACCGCATTACAATTATGAAAATGAAACAATGACGTTAGACCAAAGCGATTATATTGATTCTTTAGCAAAATATTATAGAATAATTGATAATATATTGTATAATACACCGATGGAACAAAACTTGAATATTGAACCCGCGCAATTAGCATCCAGTGATATAAAATATCGAAATTTAATATATGCATTACTTTATATAAGTACGCTTATACAAGAGGTGATATAAGTTATAGCGTAAACTATTTAAGTAGGTATTAAAACTGTTATGATGATATACATTATGAATATGCATTAAGGGTATTAAAATATTTATATTTAAGCAAAGATTTGAAACTAACATTTAAAAGAAATTTAAAAGCAGAAATATTGGATTGCTGTGTAGATGCTGATTGGGTAGGCGATACACAAGATAGAAAATTAACAATTGGTTTTGTGATTAGATTTTTTCGAAATGTAATTTATTGGAAAACAAAAAAAAGCAGAACAGCGTGTCCAAGTCGTCTATTCCTGCAGAATATGTAGCTTTATCAGAAGCAGTTAGCGAAATAAAATTTATAAATGGTTTGATAAATGATTTTAAGATAAAAATCGATTTACCTATTAAAATTTATGAAGACAATACAGGCACAGTACTGATTGCGAAATATGGAAATTTAACTAAACGATCAAAATACATTGAAATTCATTATCATATTGTAAATGAATACTACGATAAAAAAAGAAATTGATATTGTAAAAATAGATACAGAAAAGAATTTAGCGGATATTTTTACAAAAGCTCTAGGAAGAAATAAATTTGAGAAAATGAGATTCAAGTTAAATTTGAAAAGTTAAAAAAATTTATGATTTAAGAATTACATATATAACTTGAAATATATTACGGTACGAAATTTTTGTTAATTAATTCTTAAAATTATATGGATTAATTTATAACGGGGTTTTGGCTAACCCGCCGTTACAATCGAGAGTATGGATTAGTTGACAGCTCGGCTTAATAAACAGCTAATGCCACGAGGCTGGTGCACTGGCACCTGTGTGGCCAAGCCTTTTTAACCAGCCACGACATCAAGCAGCCTCGTGGCCCGCGTAGAGCGTCGCAGGTAGCAGTGGCTGAAAAGCGCGAAAAGTAGTGACGAGCGCAGAGAATTCGCCAAGGATTGGGAGTGAGAGTCGGGCGCAAAGTCAAAGAACGCAAAGAATGAGAAGGATAAGAATAATTTATATAAAGCATCAAAGCGAAAGCGTACAGAGTAACAAATCGGTAAAGAGAGAGAGAAGCGAGCAGGCAAGCAAGAGAGAGCTAAACGAGTCGGTACTTACAATGAGGCGACAATGGCCAGGCCCTCCGTACTGTAAACGCTCGCTCGCTGAAAGGCGTTCCCGGACGCCGGTTGCAGTGGTGACTAAATGTGGGCTACCTAGCACTATGTCCTTGCACACACACACCGTCGTGTCGAGGTGCCGCACCACCACCGCACTCGCGAACAAGTCAAGGCAACGCCAGATCGAAAGTCCGGGTCCGCAAAAAGGCAAACTCTTTAGCGCGCGCCCATAAAAACGTGTCGCCCGTGTTACGCCCGCCAGTCAATTACATGGGGCCAAATCCGGTGAATATGGTGGCTGAGCATGATTGTGGTGTTGTTTTTGGTCAAAAAATCTCTCACAAGCAAAGATGAGTGAGCAGGGACATTATCGTGATGCAAAAGCCATGAATTGTTTTTCCACAATTCTGGGCGTTTTCTTCGTATTGCTTCTCGCAAACGGCGCATAACTTCAAGATAATACTCTTTATTGACCGTACGTCCATATGGTAAGAACTCCTGATGCACCACGCCATGGTAATCGAAGAAAACAGTGAGCAAAACTTTGACATTTGATCGAACTTGGCGTGCTTTTTTCGGTCTTGGCTCATCTGGGCTCTTCCATTGGGACGATTGGACTTTGGTTTCGATATCATAACCATATTCCCATGATTCGTCACCAGTTATGACCCTTTTGAGTAAATCTGGGTCGTCGTTGACGTCATTCAACAGTTCTTGTGCAATGCTCATGCGACGGTTCTTTTGGTCAAAATTTAGCAATTTCGGAACAAACTTCGCTGACACACGTCTCATGCCCAAAACGTTAGAAAAAATTTCATGGCACGAGCCAAGCGATATACCAGCATCCTCAGCAACTTCTCTGATAGTGATTCAACGATTTTCCAGAACAATTTTCTTCACTGCTTGAACGTTTTCATCAGTTGTTGACGTGCTTGGGCGTCCAGAGCGAGGCTCGTCATTGGCATCTTCCCGGCCATCTTGGAAGAGTTTGTACCACTTGTAAACATTTTTTTTACTCAGAACAGTTTCACCGTATGCCACCGTCAACATTTCAAGTGTTTCGGAGCACTTTATTTCATTTTTTACACAAAATTTGATGCAAATCCTTTGATCCATATTTTTCGATAGCAAGAAATCGCCGAGCACGCAAAACACTTATAACCTTTACGCCTCTTACGACCAAACAAAAAATGCTATACACTTGAAACTTGGTACAGATGTTCGAGAAGAGTGTACCAACATAACAAAACGACTTCGATAATCAAAAGTACGTTGCCCGTGAAATTTGAAAAGTCACCTTACTTTTTGAACACACCTCGTATATGTATGTGTACGAGAGTATGTATATGAAAGTGCGCTACAAGCGAGATATACGCTCGCAGCATGATGTATGTATATGTGCATGTATGCATTTCCGTTGCATTTTCCAGTTAAGTTTTCCGTGTTTTTTCTCCAGTCGGCAACACGTCGTCGTGAGTGAATGTGTGCGTGCGTTCTCTTATTTCGTGGTGCGCTCCTTTTTTTGAGTGTCCGTCGGATCGCGTTCGTCTAGCTTGCTTCGCCAATATCTCCGGTTTTGTTGTTTGGACATGAAAAAAGTTGAATGTTTATTTTAGGGCGCGTCTGTGTTCGTGTTGTACGACTGGTTACGGGGCGGCAAGGGACGAGAATGGCTTTCCTGAGGTGCTGCAAATAATGCAACACTCTGTAACGGGGGTTCTGACTTCCCCGTGACGGGTGATGCTAAATAGCTACTCGGCTTGTTGCAGGCTTGGTATGGGGTTACGGGAAATCCAGCCCAGTGACTTAGCTATACCACTTGAAAGCGTCCTTGCCTTCGGCCCGCGGAGAGCGTCGCAGGTCAGGCAGTTGCTGGCGGTGAGAGTCAGCACGTGTATAGTGCGGGAGGGGAGAGTACCGAAAGGAAAGACACAGTGGTTAAGAGAAATAACATTTACTAAAATGAAGGAAATAAGGAAGCGTATAAATGATATGCGCCGTGAGAGAGACAAGCAGGAAGCGAGCGAGAGAGAGATGGATAATCGAGCAAGTACTTACACGTCGGCTTCGCAGTAGCCTAGAGCTCGCTTCCGAAACACACGAATATTCGGCCTCGGAGCAGCCTTCTTGACACGATCAACAGCTCGTCAGCACGCACGCATACAGCACACAGCTAGTGTATACGTTGCTCCACGCTTTTCCGATTTGAGGGTGGTATAGCGTCTTCAAGACATTACCACCCCTCTCTCTGGGCGCCAATAAGTTGGAACAGCCCACTGTCTTTCACCCCTTCGCTTTCTAATACATTGGGGATCCAGAAGTCAAGTTTGCTACGACATCCCTGGCGCACTCAGTGAGTCGGAACCTTTTTAATCTAAGGCGGCGACCTCCTCGGAAGGAGTACCGATCTTTTCACGGTTCGACGCTCAAGGAGAGCGGAACTAAAGGCTTGACCCTCGGTTTGGGCGCGACGGGACTCTAGTTGCCCCAACGTCTACTGCGTCGGAAGCACGCAGCATACAAATCTTACGAGATTTGCTTGACATGGTACCACTACCCCGCAGAGGCCAACCCAAATTGGGATGTCGGAAGGGAGACTCAGCCAGGACAGCCAGAGGAAGATTCCTAAGACGATCGACCAACTAAGTCCCCCCTCCTGGGCTCGCGTTCGAAAAACATCCCACCCTGCGTACCTGTATTAAGGGATTTCTCTCACGACTCACAGGTCCATCGCTTCGACATACCGAGGTACGTCTCTCCATTGCGTTTCGGTCATCCCCGCTCACGCTGGTGGGTATCCGTCATTCGAAAGGTTGTTATTACCCCGTTTTGTCCCAAAGTCAGATCTCGCTTTCTAAAGAATGGTTTTATGGCTTGGCTGATACTGATGTTTGCTCTTTCGATTTGGTTTTTGACTTTTATGTCAGGACGGGGTCTCGTCTAGCCGACAAGGCGACTCCCCAGGCAGTTTTCAGTATTCTTGCCTGTTATGCCACGCATTCAGTTCAAAACTCTGTCGTTGGGTCAGAACGGGGTTCATCGCGTTCAAGTATTCAAACTTCAGAATTTAGTTCTGAAGTTGATGTTCAAAATTATCGTTCGAAATTTCAAGCTTTATGAGCTTGTCTGGGTTCAAAAATTAGATTATTGTGCGAGTTTTTGTCCTTTGGTTAGGGACCTTGTAAGAGGCGGCGTCTTTCTACCGTAGTTTGTAACTACATTTCTTCGTTTCCTCCTCTTTATGGGTGCTCTTTCCATGGGCTCTATGACTTTTCTAGCAAAGTCTCCAAAGGCTTTGTAGATTTTCCTGCTGGATACTAGGGCTGATTCTGGGCAAGGCCATATGTGGCCTTCTTTTTCAACAGCCTCTATTAACCCTTTGAAGGTTAATTTTTCATACATACATTTTTCTCTCCAGGATATTTAGATGAAAATTTATATATAGGGGTTTTTGAGGTCGCTGATCATGAATCTGACATTAGATTGTTCGAATTTTGCATCTAAGATGGCGGATTCAGAATGGCGGACATAGATTTTTTTCTATATTCGTTTGAAAACTTTAAAATTCATAACTAATGAGTTTTAGGGGTCACTGATAACGAATCTGATATCAGGTTTCCTAAATAATGTATCCAAAATGGCGAATTCAAAATGGCGGACAGGCATTTATTTTCTATATTGGCCTGAATACTTCAAAATTCAATGTAAAGGCTTTTAGGGCTCGCTGATAACGAATCTGATAATATAATTTAGTATTCTGTTTCAAATATTCTAGTATTTTGTTTTCTGATTAGGTGAATGAATCTCTCAAAAAAAAATATATATATATATATATATATATGGCCCTCAGACCCATGGAGAGTACATTCAATACAAAGTGTTTGGTGCTCATACAAATCGCCAAAAGGCCCTCAACCCCCGACCTACGAAAAATAAATAAAGATCGGCTCTTTGCTTCTAGAGTCATCCATATATTTGTTGACACTCATTGACTAAAAGACCGGAGTGGATTCACTATATTAGTTGAAGAGCAAATAGGCGTTTTGTATATTTGTGTTCATAATATTTCATAATATTTTTTGTGTTCATAATATCTTGTTTTGCGGGCATTTTTTCCCGCCAATTAGGAATCAATTTTTACGTAGTACTCTTCAATTTTCATATTTTTTATATCAACAAATTTAGAAGAGATTTATTTTGTAACTATGGGGAGAAGAAGGCGAATTGTGAATAAAATTCCTAGTGATTCAGAGTCTGTTGATGGGTTGTGTGATTCTAATGATGAAGATGAGGTATTGGATCGCAGAGTAGATCATGTAGCCCCTTCAATCAACAATCTTCTCGAAGATGAGGCACACGAAGAAGAAATTGACAACGAAACAACCACTACAGATTTAAATAAAAGTGAAATTTGGAGATCGACGAGTATTCCAAAGACTGATTTACCTTTCAGTAGGAGTCACGGACCCATCATCCCTGACTCCGCGTCTTCTCCAAAGGATATATTTCTTTGTTTGTTCCCTGAGTCTCTATTAGATGTTATTGTAGAGCAAACAAATTTGTTTATTTCTCAAAAGAAGTCAAAAGGAGATCTTATCACCAAAGATGAGTTGAAAATTTTCATAGCGATCAATATCCATATGGGTTACAAGAAGTTACCTTCGTATCGGGATTATTGGTCTAATAGCCCTCAATTCCATGATTCATATATTTCTTCACTGATGACTGTGAATCGCTTTGGATTTTTTTTGTCTCATTTGCATATCAATGATAATTCAAAAGAACCAGCAAAAGGAGATCCAGAATACGATAAATTGTATAAACTAAGACCTCTTCTCGACACTCTTTCTGAAACATTCAGAGAATGCTGGAAACCAAGCCATCACCAAGCTATTGATGAATCAATGATCAAGTTCAAGGGGAGGAGTAGCATGAAACAATATATGCCAGCCAAGCCAACTAAACGTGGTTACAAAGTTTGGACCCGAGCAGATGAATCGGGATTTGTTTGTCAATTTCAGATCTACACAGGCAAAACAGATAGTCCTGAAAAACAATTAGGAGCACGTGTGGTTCGTGATCTTACACGTGACCTTGTTGGTCATAATCACCAGGTGTAGTTTGATAATTTTTTCACAGGAGTAGAGCTTCTAATATCTCTAAAACAGGATAATATCCTTGCATGTGGCACAGTACGATCTAATCGCGCGAATCTCCCCAAAAGTGATAAGTCTGATAAAAAAATGGTTATTGGAGAGTACGAATACAAGACCTCGACATCAGGACTCACATGGATAAAGTGGATGGATAAAAAACCAGTATACTTTTTATCCAATTTTCACGACCCTACCGAAGTAACTGTTGTGAATCGGAGGCAAAAAGATGGTACTCTAACTCCTGTCAACAGTCCTGTCTTGTGTTCAGACTATAACACACACATGGGATATGTCGACTATGCGGATCGTGCAATATCTACTTACCAGATTGATCGTAAGTCCAAAAAATGGTGGTTTAGAATTTTTTGGCACTTCATCGATCTCTGCATATGTAACGGATTCATTTTGTACAAGGAAAAACAAATCAAACCACTTTTGTCATTGAAAAAATTCCGAATGAGATTGGTAGAACAATTGGTGGTACATAAGATCCCAACTCCAAAAGGTAGGAAAAGAACGGCACCAAATACTCCATGCCATGCAAAAATCAAAGTACCTGATGAAAAGAGACTTTCTAATGCTGCTCACATGCCACAAGTCTCAGATACATAAAAAAGATGTAACCACTGTTCTACAAGAGATAAGCCACAGAAGACGAGATGGATTTGTAGTACTTGTAATGTTCCTCTGTGTCTTACCGGAAAGAAATTGTTTTCAAAAACATCACATATAGACAGTAATGAGTTTTGTTGCTCTGGTTGTATGAAGAACATGTTTTTATGTCTAATTTCAAAGAATACTCAGTAACAATATTACAGTACAAATTTATTGATAATGCAAAGGGGATCCTCCTACAGGAAGAATGGAGGAAAAGAGGAAATAAAAACCCTGAAAATGAAACATAAAAAATGCAGAAAATAATATATAAAAAATAAGAAATAATATAAAATATAAAAAATAAAAAAAATATATAAAATATAAAAAATACAAAAAAATATAAAATATGAAAAATACAAAAAAATATAAAATATGAAAAATACAAAAAAAAACGTAAATGGAGCTTGAACTCATCACGTCCTCGTTGTAAGCTCCGGGTAATGCCGAGAATGAGCGAAAGAAGTATCCACTATTTTGAGATATTATACTTTCAAGTCATGCAAATAAGCATGTGCATCAATCATATCCTTTGGCCATCTTGGCTGCAGAATTTCAGAAAACTAGTATGATATTGATTATCACTGAGATTGAGGCACTTTAGATATGAGTTTGAGAATATTCAAGCCAATATAAAAATATACATATCCGCCATTTTGAAAGCATTATTTCGGAAACCTGATATCAGAATCGTTATCTGCGACCCCTAAAACCCTTTAGATATGAATTTTAGAGTATTGGTATCAATATAGGCAATCTTCTTGCCCGCCATTTTAGATCCGCCATTTTGGATACACAATTTTTGAAATCTGATGTCAAATTATTATTCAGCGACCCCAAAAACCTTTGTATAACAAATTTGAAAGGGATACTCTCATTATTCGCGTCAATAATGAATTTCTCCCCAAAAATTCAATTTTTTTCTTCTTTGTTCATTTAAAAATATTAAAAAATAACCCAATATATTGATTTCAACTGCAAAATTATGTTTTTGAACTATTAATGAACTGAAAGAATGCAAAAGACCCTGTTGAAATCCATAATGTTGTTCTAAAATGGCAAAAGAAGCAATAAATCAATGTGTCCATCAGGATGGACACTGTGCTTCAAAGGGTTAATGGCTTTCTTAGTTCCCTTAATTCTTCGCAGTTAAAGAGAATATGGCTTTCGCTTTCTATTTCTCCACAGCTACACAGTTGGTCTTCGCATAATCCTCTTTTATGGAGGTATGACTTAAAAGCACCATGTCCAGTCATGAACTGTACTGTGTAGTGGTTGGGGTTTAGCCACCTCTTCTTTAATCTATCTTTGATTACTAGGAAATAGCAGTACGTTCTCCTGCCATTTGTGGCTGACTGCCATCTCTCTTGCCATACCCTTTCGATTTCATCGTTGATGAGTTGTATGGCTTTCGAGATTTTTAGTCTGCCCGATCGAAGTTCTTCCGATTTAATTCGGATGCCGTGCATTTTGATCGATCTCCCTTTCCTGACGCAGTACTTTGCAACTCTCGCGTCAAGCTCTAGAGCTATCGGTCGGGAGGCTGCAAGCACGTGTGCTGCTTCATGAGAGATTGATCTGTAGGCTTTGAGTGTTTTGCAGAAGACCGATCGTTGCAGTCTTTCTAAAGCAGATTGCTGTTTGGTGTTGGTCCTTTGCCACCAGCCCGCAGCGGCATATGTAACTTTCGATACTAAGAAGCCATTATATATCTCTTTCATAGAATTGAATTTTAGGCCCCAATTTACTTTTGCTATTTTGCTTAGCTCGAAGTAGGTACTGTTGCAGTCTTGAGTCACATTTCGAATATGTTCTTCCAATCTGAGTCCCTTCGAGATTTTGATTCCTAGGTACTTGACTGTTTTGTGCGTTCTAATGTTGTCTTTCCCAATTTTGACTGTAGGGTTCCTATTCTCGCTTAGTTGGCCTTTTAGCCATATTAGTGCTGACTTTTGTACTGCCAAGTTCATTTTGTCAGACTTGCACCAGTCCATCATTATATTAATGATTTCTTGGGCTTGTCTTTCAAAGTCAATGCGTGTTTTTGCCTTAATGATAGGAAGCACATCGTCTGCATAGGCTAGTACTTCGTATCCTGCGTCCCTGATTGACCGGAGTGGTTTGTCAAAGATGACGTTCCAGCCTACCGGTCCGAAAACTGAACCCTGGGGGCACCCCTTCGTCACTGTTTTCAGTGTTTCTTCGAAGTGGGCATATATGCCCACTTCTCGATCACTGAAGTAACTCTGGAGGAGCTTATAGATATTTCTCGGGCAGTTTCTTTCTTTCAATTGGGAGAGCAGGCTTGGCCACCATAAGGCATCGAATGCTCCTGAGACGTCCAGTGGAATAGCGGCTACGTACTTGATCGACGGATCAGATTCTGCCTCTTCTACTATTTCATATAGTCTTCTGATGGCGTCCTCTGTGGATCTGTTTGCCTTAAAGCCAAATTGATCCTCCGAAGACCAGTCCGAGCTGTTTAGAATGTTGGAAATTCTTCGAATCACAAGCCTCTCGAGTGTCTTCCCGGCTATGGGGAGTAGACATACGGGTCTATATGATTTAATCTCGTTCTCGGGTTTTTCAACCCCTTTGAGCAACGTGATTAGCATTCCACTTTTCCATCTTCTGGGGAACACTCCGCATTTTAGGCAGGCGTTGAAAAGTCGTGTCAGTTCCTGGTGTAATGGTTTTGCGTTAACAAGCATTTCCGACTCTATTCTATCTTTGCCTGGTGATTTCCCTGCCTTGTTCACTTTAAGAGCCATTTCTACTTCCCTTATCAGGAAAGGCTTTGCGTTGGCGGTTACTGGAACCTCCCGCATATCTCTGCGAATCTCTGCATGTGTATCAATTTCGCAGCTTGAGTCGTCATCAGGCATTAATCCTTCTAGTAGAGCCATGCTTGTTTCTTTCCAGTCTTTTGTGACTGAACCATTACAGTTAACCGTGCACATTGCTTTCGAGATTCTGACTTTGTTGGATGCTCGTTTGTATGGATACGCCCAAGCATTCTTTTTGCTTTCGATAGTGCAGAAGTCTCTCCAGCTGTTGCGTTTGGCTTTTTTAATAGCCATTGCATATTCAGATTTCATTTGACTCAATTTTTCAAGTGATCTCTGGAGGGCTTTCCTTTGTTTCTTATTCGGTCCTTCCTTCTCTTTCAGAGCGACGATTTTACGTTCTCTTTGTATCGCTCGCCTCTTACTTCGCAAGTCAGGGTTCCACCAGGGTAGAGAGCGCGTTCTTCTCTTTTTGGGTAGAATAGAGTTCCTTGCTGCCCTTACTAAGACCTCTTCAAGCTTTGAAACATATGTTTCAATGTCTTCAGAGGTTTTTAAAGGGAGTTTAGCTAGGTTCTCTTTCTCGAATTTACAAAGTTTGCCGAATTTCTCCCAATCAGCTTTTCTCATGTTAAACCTTGGTTCTAATGTTTCTTCGGTTCGTATGAGTCTGGCTGGTTGTGAGGCAAAATCCAGTTCGATCACTATGGGCCTGTGGTCACTGGTGGTCCATTCTTTCACCGCCCAGCTAGCCAAGAGGTTTGACAGGTTCGACGTGTGTAAAGTTACATCGATATTCGTCTCGCCCCTCGTGCTACGGCACGTTGGAAGTTGGTCCCTTCTATTGGCCACTATTAGCCCGAATTGGTCTATGAATTCTTCAATGACTGTTCCATTCTTGTCCTGTGTGTTTGACCAGATCCTTGACTTGGCATTTGCATCCATTCCAACTAAGACTCTTTTGCTTTTCAATTGCTTTAGGGTCTCAGCTAGTTTGTCAAGATAGGTCTTCCTGCTGTGGCTGAACTGGCAGTAGATGCTTACGAAGTAAATTTCGCCAAAGGCTCCGACTACTTGTGCGCAAACACAATGGGAGTCGCACAGATTAGAAATCTTGACAGCGGTGACTTTGTGCGGATTGTAAAGTATCGCAGCTTGAATCTTTTCACCCTTTTTGGATCCATGAATAGCTGCGATGCTGCCCATACCTGAAATCGCGTTATTCCAGTGATATGGTTCTTGCACGAGTGCCACCTGTATGTCAAGATTTCTGTCTGTCATGATTTCTCCCAGCTCATCGTTGGCTACTTGCCTTTTGTTGAGGTTCAATTGAATGATCCTCAACTTCTGGCCCAGTTCAGGGTTTTGTTGTGCGTTCAAACTAACCCTCTTAACTGGTGGGCAATCGTCTTTGCTTTCGTCTGGTTTGATTGGTTGCGAAGGAAACTGAGTTGATACCGGAGTGTTAGAGCAGTGCTCTGGTTTCTCAACGGTCATCTCCTGCTTACGTTTCCTCGCCTTTTTATACCTAGAATGGTTGACCATTTCGCTTTCGAGGTACAACACAATGTCTAGTTATATCTCCTCCTTGGAATCGCTAGCGGCGTTTTCGGAGTATGGCTTTCGATCGTTCGTTTTAGCGTTAACGTGTGCGTTCAAGGTTAAGCAAGTGGCGTTCGAGTGGCGTTCAAGTGCGAGCAGTGAGTATGTTTGTGTGTGTTGACTTTGAGCTTCGATTGTTACCTTGTCGGGTTTCTCCATGGTTTTCCATGGCTCTAGTATATTTACAGTTGATTGAGCTAGTTATTTTTCTAGCTTTCTAACTTGTTGTTAGTTCTTTTGTATGTTTTGATTTTTGTTTGATTTAATTTGTTTGATTTCATTTTTATTTCGATTATAATTTTAATTTTTGATTTTGATTCTTATTTTGATTTTGATTTTTAATTTTGATTTTTGATTTATCGGTAACTTTCTTATTCTTATACTACTGCTTAAGATTACTGCTTAATTTATAGTTAACGGCTTAGAACTAATTTAATTATGATATAACTTAGAACTACTTACGAATGTACAGGCGTGTTTAATTCCACGCTAGGTTTGATATTGCTCAAACCTTGTCTTGGTCAGGGTTAGGTATTTGACGAGTTGCAACCAAAGTAGCATTTGAGTGAGCATGTCGGGTTTTCGCCTTTACTATCATCTTAGCCTGTGTTCGCCATTAGCAGCACTGGATCTGATGGACTTTCAGTGCATGGTTTTCGTTTTCAAAAGGAGCTGACAGCCACTAATTTCGCTTTCAATTGCAAAATTGCTTTAGTTATTAGGGCTCAAAAACAATTCCTTAGCAGGAAGGATGTTGCCCTTCTGTGGAAACATTTTTCCTAAGGGTTTTGGCATCCGTAGTGCGTTCTAGTCATCGAGAGTTACTCAGCCCAATGGACTGTTCTCTCGCACAATTGGTGTCGGGCCTTACTCCGGGAGCTCGAGGCAAAGAACTTTGGGTGGCTGCTATGACCACGGCCGCGACTCTTTACCCACAGTAGTGGCACCTACCGATTGCCAGTCGATAGGGGGAAATTTGTTATCTACCCGAATTAAATTCGGATTGCCGGGACCATTGGCCCTCTGCAACTAGCTCCCGGGGCGGTCTCCCGTCCTCTAAGAGGGCGCGCGGTACCACAATCCCAAGAGATTTCCCCTCAAGTGACTCCCGGATTTTGGCTTTTCTGGGCTCGAGTTGAGCTCTTGAAGTGTGGTAGACTCCGCGTTGAATGTTTGGGCGTTTACAGGCCGCACCTCACCACGTATTGTTATGGTCCGTGTTGTTTTGTTCTGTTTGGCCGGTTGGCCTGTAGCCCTGAGGGCGAGCGTTGTGTGTTTTGCCTACTGTTTCTTTACAGAGACAGCGTTTTCAGCCCCACCGCGTGAAGGTACACACATCCGCACTTGTGATTGCAAGTCTTCGTTCAAATATACTTTGCATTCACTTCGGGTCGACTAGCATTAGTTGCTTGTCGAGGGCAATCGGTGACGCATTTTGTACTTCAGAATTTGTATATGCCCGTACACAAAAGAGAGAAGATTCGACGTCCTCGCCTAAAACAACGAGTTGTTTGTTTGAGGAGTCTCCGTTCTCTGCTAAGGAAGACAACTACCGTCCGCCGCTTTGACAAAAGATTTTTGCACAAAGTGACTTGGCCAGCCTCGCGGCTGGCCATATGGTGCACTATATGCATCATCCATGTTTTTGCTAAGCAGATTATAATCGAGCTTCCTGAGAGCGTCGTGATTGCAACCGCCGCATACAGCACACAGTCCGCAGGATGCACTTCGATGCCACGGTCTTCCACGCGATCACGCACACTCTGCACTCTCGGTACCTAACGACAAAATCGCAGGCTACGTAGCACAAAGGCATCTACCGATCACGCGTTGATGGCTAGACTTGCGTTCCTCGCGAAAGCGGGCGGCTAATTGTTCTTCGCACGTGAAAGAGGTCCCCCTCTCTCTCCTTGGCTATTCGGCAGCGGCGCGTCTCAGCCGATTAGGCAAACGCGCGCGACACTCATGCTTCCACGCACTCACGCATACACGCGGTTCTCTCTCTCTCTGCTCGGCGCTCTCTCACTTACTTCGTGCCGCGTCAGCAGCTGCGGCTAGATAGGAAAAATACATAAGAGAGTTTTTAATAAATTATAATTGACTTGAGGGAAGAGAGAGACATAACGAGACTCAACTCGTTATAACTCTCAGGAAAAGCCTTGTAATGTACCGCATTACAGATTTAATACATTCAAATCCTAATGCATCCAATTCATTTTAATCACTTTCAATCATCTTGCTATATGTTGTATTGTCTTAATTGATTTTAATCGACTTCATAAGGATTCAGATTTAGGATTGAAAATTATTGTCTATTTTTAATCATTTTTAATCATTACATATTAGGATTACATCAAAATTTATTGAATGGGACACATTCAATGCGAATATTTGTCATTAAAAAGTAATCGATATTATTCGATTTAATCCATTTGAATCTTAATTAATTTAATCAACATTAATCAATTTCTATCATTTTGCTTTATAATATAACATATTAATTCTTTTCAATTAACTATATACGAGGGTGGTCCGATAAGTACTTAGCCTACAAAAGAAAAACGAAAATTTTAGAAAAGTGGCGTTTTATTTTTCAACATAGTCTGCTTTCAGTTCGATATACTTGGCCCAGCGTTGAAGCATAAATAGAGCGACGTTAAATAAATAAAAAAAAAAAAAAAAAAAACTTGGCCCAGCGATGCTCCAACTTCTTTAACCCGCCTGAAGAATACGTTTCCTCGAGGTCTGAAAAGTAGGCTTCCGTGGCAGCGATTACCTCCTCATTCGACTTTTTCAAGTTTGGAAACAAAAAGAAGTCGCACAGAACTAAATCTGGAGAATACGGTGGATGGGGCAGCAGTTCGTAGCCTAATTCGACCAATTTGGCCATGGCGACGGCGGAGGTGTGAGCCGGTGCGTTGTCATGGTGGAAGAGTACTTTTTTCTTCGCCAAATGGGGCCGTTTTTTCTGCAATTCGACGTCGAATCGGCCCAATAATTCGGCATAGTACAGCCCTGTGACCGTTTTGCCCCTCTCCAGGTAGACGATGTAGATCACACTTTGTGAATCCCAGAAAACGATGGCCATCACCTTGACGGCCGATGAAGCAGTCTTCGCCTTCTTCGAAGTACTTTCGCCGGGTAAAATCCACTGTTTCGACTGTTCCTTGTACTCTGGTGTATACCAGTGGATCCATGTTTCGTCGACTGTCACGAAACGACGCCGAAAATCCTTCGGATTGCGCTTAAACAGCGTCAGACATTGCTCTGAAGTTGTCTCACGGTTGCGCTTGTTGTCCGGAGTGAGCAAACGCGGCACCCATCGCGCCGACAGCTTTCTCATGCCCAAAATTTCATGCAGGACATGACCCACGCGGTCTTTTGAGATGCCTACGATCTTAGCTATCTCGCGCACCTTCAATCGTCGATCTGCCAATACGAGATCGTGAATTTTTGTCACGTTATCCTCCGTGGTAGCCGTTTTCGGAGCACCTGGACGTGGCTCTTCAAAAATCGACGTGCGACCACGTTGTAACTCGTTAAACCAATTTTTGACGGTCGCTATCGAAGGAGAAGAGTCACCGTACACAGCATCCAAGCGCTTTTTTATTTCGCTGCGCGATTTCCCTTCCAAAAACAAGAATCGAATCACCGACCGATACTGCTCTTTTTCCATTTTTCAAAAATCAACGGACACACTTGCTTTCATACACTCTCAAAAATAAACTACAACTCCGATCCGGCTGAAATCTTGACAGTAACCATAGAGAAGGTTGTACTACGTGATAAAATATTTCTTTTGCTAGAGTGGCGCTATCGGGCGGTGAGGCTAAGTACTTATCGGACCACCCTTGTAGGATTGAAAATGATTGGTTTATTTTGAATCATTTTTAATCCTACATTTTTAGCAGTGTTATATTTACCTATTGACTTTGCTGAAAATTGGATAGGAAAAAAGAAAAAAAAAACACCAAGCAAATTTTTAAATAACTTTGTGATTTACTATAGCACTGAAAAGTGGTGTTTTATGGAAATTCAATGAATTTTTTCAGATATAAATCGTTTATTTATTGAACAAATATATTGTTATACATTGTAATTTAGCACTGTAAAGTGCTATTTTATATTTTAAGTGAACGAAAATAACGATCGCCTTGAAAAAATAGTTCTCAATAAGGGCCGTTCTAGTCATTGCGACTATCCCACCCACGGCCTGTGTGTTGATTTTTACAACTTCCCTGCGGTGTGAAAAGTCATTGAATTGACGTTTACGTCTTGCCTGCTGTGTGAAAAGAAAAGCGCACGCGCGACTAAGAACATATATTAATATACCTATGTTAAGCTACTCCTCACTAATCCCCTTTGACTTAGCTACTCCGACTACTAATTATAATTAACTTAAGCGCGCAACAAAATCAGTGCTCTTGCATAATTCCCACCCCCAACTAGCGGACCAATGATCGATACGCGCTCCAATTTGGTGGTAATTAAGGATTGAGTTTTACGTGAAAGAGTAATAATAAGCAGTGCAGAGATATAATCAATGAGTTTTTCGCCGGAAGCTGAATTGTGGCAGATGTCCTCAACCAAGAGCTATTGAAGTTTTAGGAGAAGACTTCACCATGGATTATGAGTTCCAGGCTTTAGAGCAAGAAATTATTGATGCGCTAGTGACACCGAAAAGAGGACCGAATGAAGAGGAAGAGACATCGATACATTCGGCACAAACTATTAAAATACCGTTAACATCGCCACAGTTAATTCGGTAAGTTTATTCATTTAATTACTTATTTGGTCTTTTTCTTGAATTTCTCACTATTTCTCTTACACTACTTTTTTTACTACGAATTTTACAAAGCAATTCGACGATTATGCGCATAAATTTTGCGCTATTGTATGCAGTATAGTATGACACAGTGTATCCATACATAAATTTTCACGTATATAATTGTGCACAAGAGTTAACATGTAAAAATAATTTCGTGCATAATTGTCAACTTGTCTTTTATAATGTTTTATTTCATTGAATATAAATTTTTTAATTAGACCGCAATTTTTTTCGTTTATTTACCTCTCTCTTGCATTATGAATGTGACGGTAGGCTATAATTTAGTTGTTTTTGTAACACTACTTAATTACTAGAAATTAACATTAAGAACAGAATGAAAACTTTAAAGATATATAGAAAAAGCAGGATTAAGAGTCGCAACTAAGATTTCCCATGATGAAAGCACATCTAGAATAAGGTATTTATATAAAACTTGATAGTGGTCCAAGCCTGCGTACCCAGCAATACAATCACTGCTCTATCCTGTTTTATCCCACTCACGTGCGTTGATAGGAGCCTACGATCATCACGTATACATCTTGAAGGAGTATCACACCGATAAGAGGAGGAGCCATAAAAATACAATCTATCTTTTTTCCCACCAAATTTTCTGTTTGTAAGAAACTTTAAAATTTACCATTGAAATTGAATAAAATAAAATTGTTAAGATTCAGAAATTTTTCTTATTTCAATTATTAATACATAATTATGGCTTCCTAAAACCTATAATTGAGTTCTCATTCTGAAAATCATTTTAGTGAAAAAATAAAGAAAACACTAAGAGAATATCCGTAATATTAAACAGGTTTTATCAATTTTGTAAGTTATTATTATAGAAAATCAAATAGTAATTGTTCTAATAACCATCATATCATAATACTATCTTTTTAAGATATATTATTCGTCCAGTTTAATCTTTGAAAAAACAAAATAACTAATAAATAATTTCATGTTTTAAACGAAAACAACAATAGAACCGTAATGCATTTTATAGTAAATCTTAGAAGTTCACAGATTTTTCTAAATGTTTATAAGAGTTAATTATTGAATTATTGTTATTTATAGTTATTATAATTCCCTTACTATTAAATAATCAACATGTATCATTAAAATTAACTAAGTCCATTACAATTTTGTGTAAATAATTTTATATCATAGCGTCACTCTTACTCTCGAAAATGGCACTCCAACAGCCATCTCTGCAGAAAAAGGCCCAAATTAAGAAAGAACCGCCCTATCTCTTTCTGAAAATTCACACCCTCCGGCTAATTACGAATACCAAATCAGATAAGAACATTTTTCCCACCAATACAAAAAATTTAATCGTCATCATGTCATGGACCGGAAGAAGGGGATTTCCACCCCACCACCCACTGCTTATAAAAAGCTCTGTACAAGACCATGGAACCGGTGCTTGAGCAATCACGGAAGAGAAAGAAAAATAGAGAAAAACAAGTAGTGGAAAAGAGTCAGCCCAAGTAGAGCCAGCCCAAACAAAGACAGCCCGAGAACATCTATAATTCAGAGAGAGATAGAGACTAAAGAGTAGAGAGTGAGTAGTTCAGTGTAGAATAATACAATAAAATGAAAAGTAAATGAGTTTTGTATATGACTATCTTTTCTTTTTCTTTTCTATCTCTTTATTTCCTCCCTTTTATGAAAATTCGTTAAGCGTGAGTCTGACAAATTTTCCTTAGAGTCCCTTAAGAGCACATTAAGTGAGAGTTTCGTGTGTTCAATAATAACACTCAGTTATTATTTCTCTGTTATTAGTTTCTCTGCGCAACAATATTGCTTGTTACGGTTTATGCGTTGTATGCGAGCCAAATCAGACCAACCCTAAGCTAACGCTTACTTCAAAGCGTACCTGAGAGTGACCCCGACGTCACATGAATTTTGTAATGTAATAATAAAATTATGTAAAATAAAATATTAAAAATTCATAGTGCAAGAGAGAGAGAGAGAGAGAAAGAGACAGACAGAGATATACAAAGAGAGAGAGAGAGAGATAAAAAACGAGAAAAAAGTGGTCTATTTAAAAACTTATTATTTAATGAAATGAAACATTATAAAAGGTAAGCGGACAGTTGTGCACATAACATTGTTTGCAATAACTTACCTGAAAATTGATGTATGGATATACTGTATCATACTATATTATATACAATAGTTCATATGTAAAATAGTTATATACGCAATCGTCGACTTGCCTTGTAAATTTTGTGGTGAAAAATAGTATAAGAGAAAGAGTGAGAAATGAACGAAAAAGAAAAAGGTCGATGACTATAATAGAATATAGTAACAGATATGCGCTAGACAAAACAAAAATGAAGAATGCGGGGGTGGTCGAGATAAGACGGAAAAAAATGAATTAAAAGGTTTTTCGATTTAGGGACAAAAAAAAGGAGATAAAGATTTTCTTTCGAGAAAATGTTATATGGAATTATTAGTTTTATATTTTTTATTTACAGCCGTCTGCGTCCATCACCGCGTTCATCACCACGTCCATCACCGGTGTGTGTGTGTGAAATTATTACCAAATGTGTAAGTATATATATATATATATATATATATATATATATATATATAAAACTTAATACAGATCTGATTGCGAGATTATGTATGACGTGCATCAACCGAAACCTAGGCTGATTATGAATAATGATAAGAGGGCGACCGATCACGACATTCAAGTTTTGACTTCGCAATAAATAGGTTAGTTTGCTTGTTTTATTTGGTAAGAGTGTCCAATGTGAGATCTTTTCGTATGCGTGATAAAACGAAGGATATAGGTGCTACCGTCCGAAAGACGAGGGGTACACCTGAGCCTAACTTGACTGTACTTTCATAAGCTTGCCAAACGTAATAATGTTTTGGAGACCAGATAACGAGAAGTACTCCACTCCGTATTACAGGTAGGTTAATCAGTATCCGCGCTGTACACACACACATACATACACCCAAGGGGGTTACTTCCCTTACTGGGCGCCTTTTCGCAACCTCAGTAACCTTTTGTTTGAAGACCAGCCTGACACCAATCACAGAGGATTTGTGATAGCAAAACTCGGAAACGTGAATTTATTTCTACAGCATTTATGTTCCTCTCAGCTTAAATATCAACGAGTTCACGGACCTACTTGACCGACTGATAGAGAATGCCAAGGAATACTTCTCCTGCTTATAGCAAGAGATTTCAATGAATGGGCAATCGAATAGGGCAGCAAGAAAGTAAATAATAGAGGAAACGAGCTAATACAGGCAGTCATGCCTGGACATGACTCATTTGAACAGTAGGACCATTCCCACTTTCGAGAGACACTGGAAGCTCGATAGTTGACCTGACTCTAGTCAGCCTCTGCGTGGAAAGAGGAGGAAATGTGTGGACGATGCATATATTGGTGGAATAATAACATAGCCAAAAATTGGTAGTAAAGCATTCGAGAAAGGAAAAAAATTACGCGAGCCAGGAAAAAAACAAACTACGAAGAACACGAGGAGGCGTAAGGCAATTAAACCAAGTAAAATACAGAGCTAGAGAGAATTAGTTGAAGAAATAGCTGAAGAATAGTTGAAGAAATGCTATCCATGGGGCAGACCCGATAATGTGGTGATGAAAAGGATAAAGTCCAAGTCACTATCTTCAACTACGTGCCCAGCTCTGCTGGATAAGATTATCGCAAATCTCTTTCCGCAGCCACCAGTGCTGAATATCGAATATCTCAATGCAGGAGATGAGATCCCGTCGATTACATTAGAGGAGGTAAAAAACGCGTGCACAAGATTGGGTAACAAGAAGGCAGCTGAACTAGACGATATCCCAAACATTGTCCTGAAATAGGCAATAAAGATAGCACCGAATAGGTTCCGCCAGATCTATAACAGATGACAACAGTAAGGTCATTTCAAGCAAGCAAGATCCTAGAACGGATCATGTACTTGACAATCAAGGTAAAAGCGGAAAAGCACCTGTGGTAATTCGGATTTCACAAAGAAAGGTCAATCGTTGGCGCCATCAATCTAGTATTCAGCGTCATAAAGGAAGCGATTATAGAAAAGAGATGGAAAAACGGTAAGAAGCAATACTATGCAGTAGTTACGCTGAACATGCATAATTTATTCAACTCTGCTAGATAGGACCGAATCATGGAAGTTCTCGACAATATTGGTCCCCTAAGTACCTGCAGGAAATAGTAGCTAGCTACTTCACTAACAGAATCCAGTAGTATGACACAGACGACAGGTCCAAGGAATACAAATTCAGTGGAGAAATACCACAAGACTCGGTACTAGGACCACTTTTTCAGATCATAATGTACAACAGCCTACTCAAATTGAAGATCATCAGAATGGTAATGCCTGTTACATTTACCGACGACATCACCCTCGTAATAGTAGGAAAACATCTCAAGAATATCGAGAACTTCTTAAACCAAACATTCAGCAAGTATGCTGCTTGGATGGACGAATCAGGATTTACGATGGCAAAACATAAAACAACGGCAACACTGATAGCTAGCAGAAAGAAACGTGAAATGTTCACGTTGCAAGTAAGTGACCACGAAATTGAGTCACAATCATCACTCCTCTATTTAGGAGTAATGATTGACGAACGGTTCAACTTCAAAGACCAAGTTGATCACGCTAGCACTAAAGCATCGGTAGTTCGAGGAGCACTATCCGGCCTTATGCTCCTAGCATCAGTATTCACATCCATATTGACTTATGGTATTGCTATCTGAGCAGGTGCGTTAGAACTGTATAAGTGCTAAAGAAGTACATATCCAGCGTATTTCGGACCATTTCCAGAGACACTGCGCATGTGATCTCAGAATTGCTGTCGATAAAAATCCTCGCTGAGGAATATAAAAGAATGTACCAGTACTGAAGCCGAAAGAAGTACGATATAGACGACTGCACGAAAAAAGTAAGGCAGGAAAGCTTGCATCGCTGGCAGCCACAGTGGGACAACTCCAATAAGAATAGATAGACCCATCAGTTTACACCATACATAGCTGAATGGGTCGACCGACAATATGGGTGTCCCAGTTACTATCTGACACAGATGCTCACAGGACATGGTTATTTCCGTAAATACTTACGCAAATATAAGCATGAGAACTCACTAGAATGTCCAATATGCCGTGGAATAGAGGAAGTCGCAAGGCATATGTTTTTCACATGTCCGAGATTTGACTTACAACGACAGAAACTCGAAAAAGTAACTTACGTGGCGATTACACTAGAAAATTTGGTGTAACAAATGCTCGCAACTGAAATTACATGAAATGCGATAACGGACTTCTGAGAAGAGAAGAAGAAAGAAAAGAGAATTACGAATGAAACATGCGGGGTGCCAAGGCATGAAATAGAAAACTCTTTACACTGATGCACAGGAACGTAGGTGTCGAGGTCGAGTCTGTCCAAAATGATGAAGAAAGAAGAAGACAACGATGTAGACAAAAAAACATGCATACAAATATATATAACTGATAACGCGAGATCTTAAAATGCAGTTTAGATCACCGGAAGGAGAGGGGAGGGTGCCATACTAGTCGCTTTGTCTGTGTAGCTAATATAAACAGTAAGAACTATTAAAAGGTAAAAGTAGCCATAGCTCAGTTGGTAAAGTTACGATCTGTGAATCCATAGGACTCGAGTTCGATTCGCCGAAGTATATGTAATTTTGTGACGTGCTCTGTGCGATAATATTAGTACTCCCGGACTAGCTAATGTCGACAATAATTAGCATCGCACCACACGTCGCAGGAGGAGTTCCGGTTAGCTCAGGTGTACACAATCGCAGCGCTAGCGATTGCCCGCGGAGAGGCGTGCGTTCTTACTCCTGCTTAAACCAGCAATGTACATGCAATTGGAGAGGAATGCGAGCGTCCAGTAAAAGACGGTCCGGAATTGACTTCCATATCCCTTTATTGAATCGTTACTCTTACAGTGCCAAAGGCACGCGTCAACCTTTCGCAGCGGTTGTCGCTAATTCCACATAGGCCCGCCTCGCCTCGCTAATGTACAAAACCAGTCGGCTCCGACGAGCCGACTCTCGCACAGCTATGTGCTTGTTGGGAGAGAGAGAGAGAGAGAGTAAAGTACGGCAATGCTTACGCTTATGCGATGGACATCGCGGTCCTTCCCTCGGTTTGCACTCGCTCGTCCGATATTTTACCTCCTCGATATGCGCTGCCAGGAGGGGCCTTCGCCGCGTGCGCTTGCTGGGCCGACGGTGAAGCCGTCCGTTAGGGTCGTTCGTCGTCAAGGTCACGCGCGTGCGACGAGTCTTCGGTGCTATCGCGGAAGATGCGTTGCGTGCCGCGAACGGAGCGAAAAAGCCACGGGGCCCACGCTCGTGTGATATTCGGCGGCCGATATCTTCGCCGCTCCCCACTCTGTTTCTAATTCGCGCTTCGTGGTTACCTATGTGTGCTTGATAGTCGCGAGCGCGCTGCCCTCTCTTCGGTCCCAGCTCTCTCTCTCTCTCTCTGTACAGGTCGTAAGTTCGTCGGCAGCTCGTGTGCGCGGCTCCTGACGCTTGTCTGTGGTATTAATATGTGTGACGTCGTAAGCTATCGCTTACCACGTTACAATTTTTGTGTGCTGAGCTAAAAAAATCTGCATTATATTATATATACACATATAAATAAATTAAATTGAATCAAATAACACAAAAATAAATTTACATATATATTTAAAACGTATGTTAGATAGGATGGGGGGGGATTTACGTGTGATCTAAGAGCGCTGATCTGGTAGCTCATGCACTTCAGATCACTGATCTGAGGCCAACACTGATCTAAGGCCGCTCTAATCTGTGGTCTCTCTAGTTTACCTACAATTAATATTTCGAATTATATGCATTAGGCTGTTTGTATCGGTATAGACTAATTAACTTTATCAGCTAGTCTTTCTTTCATATAGCTGTCGTATACTAATGTTTTTAAGAGATCGAGCTCATCACGTCTGACATACGAAGTCTGTCCGAAAAGTATCGGGCCTACCTTTATATTTTCGAGCTAGCGTTATTCTTTATCATCTGGTGGGTGGCATCCTTCAAAGTAATCCCCACTTGATTGAATAACACGGTCCATCGATGTTTCCACTTTTCAAAACAGTCCTGGAACTCACTTTTAGGGATAGCCTTAAGTACACTCGTCGCATTGTTTTCAGCCGTTGTTTTGTCATCGAGTCGGTGTCCTTTGAGTGGTTTTTTTAGTTTTGGAAACAGCCAAAAGTCACAAGGGGCTATGTCGGGACTGTATGGAAGTTGTCGAAGCAATGCGATATTGTGTTTGCTCAAAAACTGCTGCATAAGATTGGATGAATGCGCTGGCGCATTATCGTGATAGAGAAGCCAGTCACCACTTTCCCAAAAGTGCGGCCGTTTTCTTCTTACTGCATCACGCAAACGTTTTAAAATTTTAACGTAGTATTCTTTATTGATTGTCTGACCTGTTGGTGTATATTCGTGATGTACAACACCTTCACAATCGAAAAAAACAATCAACATTAACTTAACATTGCTCCGACTTTGACGTGCTTTTTTTGGTCTTGGCGATTCAGAATGCTTCCACTGTGAAAATTGTTGTTTTGTTTCAGGATCATAACCATAAACCCATGATTCATCACCTATAATAACTTTTCTAAGCGCATTATCATCATTATTGACCATTTCCAGATTGTCCAGAGCGATTTCTAAGCGAATGTTCTTCTGTTCTGCTGTGAGTAATTTTGGGATGAATTTCGCACACACACGTTTCATTACTAAATTTTCGGTTAAAATTTCTGAAATGATAGTTTTTGGTATCCCAAGGTCTTCTTCTAGTTCTCGTACAGTCATACGACCATCTTGTTCGATTGCAAGTCGCATCCGCTCAATATTATCTGCGGTTTTTGTTGTCGAAGGTCGACCGGAACGAGAATCACTATCGACAGGTTTATACCACTCTTCTATTAGTGTTTTGTCTCATACACTCGCTTCCGAAGGCCTTTTGAATCATTTCAATAGTTTCCGAACTCGTTTTTCCGAGTTGAAAGCAAAATTTGATGCAAATTCGTTGATCTAATTTTTCAGTCATTTTTGACAATATCAAAATCCGACGAACGCGAAAAAGACACGCTGCGCATGAACTATAAGTCCGGCAGATGTCAGTAAATAACCAATAGATTAGTGAGGCTTTACTGTTGACGTTTCTGTCCGGTAGAGGTCGTTCGAACACTATGGCGCGAAGATATAAACGTAGGTCCGATAGTTTCCGGACAGACCTCGTATATAAGTTGAGCAATCCGTGATTCTGCTCTACCATCTACCACTCCATTCGCGCATTAATTTCATATCTTTTCGTTTTCTCTCATTCTCTAGAGTATTTCTATATACTGCATTAATCATAAGCTGATAAAATAATTTTTAAAACTCGTTTTAGTTTGTTTTATTTTTTCAGTATTTAAATTCATATAAGTTTTAAGTCGAAGCCATGAAATAAATTATATTGCTCTATGTATTTTATTTACTTTGATTTCGTATGTAAGAGCTTGAATTAGCGCTCTGTAGTAAATGACATATCATTTACTACAGAGACATTTACTACACATTATCATCAGAAACATGGAAAAAATTGCTCGTTCATATAGATTATGAACATCAAAATACATCAAAATCTTGCTTGATTCTTTTTTATTATATTTTATACCCATGTAACGATTATTAGCTTCTAAATATCTATTACAACATTGACTAATACCGTTTTGAATATTTTTTAGAATGAATAAAATCATGTCTATCTCAGTTGAGAGTTCTAGCTCAATATCTGTACACTTTAACATAGCATCCCATAATGAAGCGGGAATAGTATAATAGTATTGGTGTTCAAGTTAATATGTATCCATACAAGTTTTACAGAAGAACTCAAAAATATCAGCTAAGAGTAATCAAAATACTATCATAATCTTCGATTTAAAAAGCATTCCTTACTTTTTGTGCATGCTCGTGTTGATCTCTAGAGTAAAAATTGAAAGTCAAATTCACACTATTACTTTACATATTCTTTATCAAATTGCAAAAATCATAACAAATGACATTTTGTTCTTTTGATACATTTCAGCTTTTATATAAGAAAAAACAAGTATCAAAAGTATTAGCAATGATAGCATAAATATATTTAAATTCTATTATCATAGATTGGAGAGGCTTAAAAATGAAAAGTGTGGACTTATTTCAAAAATTTGGTAAAAATCCGTCAACGTCTCTCCCTTCCCGGTGGCAGAGAGAGCGAGAGAGAGAACAAGGAATATGATTTGGAAGCCGGCAGGGTTGGCACGCGTGAGTTGCCGCCGATTGCCCGCTACTCAAGGATTTTTGGTGGGAGACGCTCTATGCCCGGCAGTAGATTGCGACAGCGATTGAGTGCGACACGCTTTTTCCGCGCCGTCTTAGCAATTGATTGATTTTTGGCCTTTGCGGAGCAAGTGAGACTTGTTTTTGCGACGCGTGTGCAACTTAGTGCAACAGTTCGTTACTGGACTTGTGTTCGAGAAAGAGCGAACGAGACATCGGCATCTCTACAACCCGGGGACACCGAGCAGCTTTCTCTTAAGGTTGGTCAAGTTTTCTCTCTCTTGCGTAAGCTCGCGTCGCCGGCAACTCTCGAGGATAGGGAGGCTCAGCGGTTATTTCGCTCAAGGGCCTATGGAGAAACTCGGAAAATAGCTCGTAACCGTCTCGCTAGCCGGGTTCCATGCGATTTTCCGCAGGAACTCGCGGCTGCGGTAGTTCGAGAGCGCGATTGCTGTAGCGTTTGTGACGTAGAATTACTGATTGTAACTGTTGAAATGTGTAGATAAATATATGTATTAAACAAGTTTGAGTGATTATTGTGCTGACCATTCCTGCCTATTCCCTTTTGCGCGCGTCGAAATGTTGCCTTTCGTGTCCCCCGCGAAGCAGCTTGGCCTTCTGGGCCCCGATCTATAAAGAATTCGTCATTTTCTTCGGCAACGGGAGAGAACTCATGACAAAAATGATAACAGGTTACTATTTTATTTCTTATAAAACTGATATGAAAGATTCATAATTTCATTCATCAAAATAGATAGTCTTTAACTAATATGTATATTTCTACATAAAAAATTTTATTATACTCACCTGCAATATCAGGGTGCTGTAGTAACATCTCTAACTCTTCTTTGACCACAACTAAACGCAATTTATCGCTGCTATCAATTATGAAAATAATACCATGGCAATCTTTGTAATAATGTTCCCATAGTGTTCTATAACGATCATAACCTGACATATCAAATACTGTGAAGCCGAAATTTTTAACTAAAAAGATAAATTATTACTATTAATATTATTCTTCATTAAAATTATAATTCTATATATTATAAGATGATAACAACATAGATAAAAAATTTGTCTAGTACGTTGTTTCATAAGTTTACATTGAAAAAAAGTAGATTTTAAATAACTGTTGTTATAGTGAGTATTCTTTGTAGTGAGTACTGTCACTCTTTGAGTACAGCGGTACCTCGTATTCGCTATTATCTTGGTTATTGCACATCAAGTTCAATTGATGCATGCGACGAGATAATCTATCGCTCATGCACGGGCTGTGAAGGAACGCGAAAATTCATGTGTGTAAGCTCGATATACTGCCGAACGTTGTGCGTGGGTATAGGGATTTAATTAACTACAAGTATCGCACATTTCAGACATCTTAGTTTATTTATATTTACGAATTTATACATATTTATTACCCTCGCAGCACGAAGAGAGACAGAGAGAGAGAGAGAGAGAGAGAGAGAGAGAGACAAAGAATCGTACACGAAGAGAGAAAGAAACAATCGCATGCGAATTCGCTTATGGAATAAGTCGCGCATGCGTTCTATTCCATAAGCGAATTCTGTGCGTCCTATTGTCTGATCGCGTAACCGCGTGTATACCTGACTGCTTGGTCGTTGCAGTCTAACCGACAGAATTTAAGAACAGATAGCCCAAGGGGCTCCTAGGCTGGGCACATGAAGAATTCTGCGCAGCTGCAATAATTATACCTCTCACTCGGACGATTGCTGAATAGATTGTGATGCCTAACGACTTGGTCTGATGGTCTATCGCCATCCACTGTCTCACTGAATGCGAATGATTTATTTGATTTCAAATGAATTCTCGAAACAGTCCTGGAATTCACTTTTAAGGATGGTCTTGAATACGTTCGTCGTATTTTTTTCAATCGTCGTTTTGTCATCAAATCGTTGTCCATTGAGAGGTTTTTTGAGTTTTGGAAACAGTCGAACGTCACAGGGAATTATTTACAGACTATACGGAGGTTATTGAAGCAATGCGATACTGTGTTACTAAAAAACTGCTATTTAAGATTCAATGAATGCACTGGCGCATTATCGCGATGGAGAATCTAGTCATTACTTGACCAACACTGCGGGCGTTTTCTTCTCACTGGTTCACTTAAATGTTTACAAATTTTAACAGAATATTATTTATTGATTGTCTGATCTGTCCGCTCACTATTATCTAATGTTATTGTCGTCGAAAGTAGACCAGAACGATAATCCCTATTTACAGAAGTGCGGTCTCCTTTGAAACGATTATACCACTTTTTTATTCGTGTTTTGCTTATACATTCATTTCCAAAGGCTTTCTGCAACATCTGAATAGTTTCCGAACTTGCTTTTCGAAGTTGAAAGGAAAATTTTATGTAAATTCGCTGATTTTGTTTTTCCGTTATATTTAGCAATCATAAAATCCGCCGAATTTAAAAATAGCTTTGTAAACAAAGACACTCCGCGCATGAACTATACGTTCGGCAGATGTTAGCAAACCGATAGATTCGTGAGGCTTTATTGTTAATGTCAGTTATGAGAATCCGATGACGCTATAAAAAATTTTATTTTTATATAAAGACAAAGTAGTTGTTTTTCAATTAATGTCTGCCCGTAAGTCTATTTATCAAATTGTATATGCGAGGATTCGAAAGGCAAAAAGGCTTTAGTTACTGAGCAACCTGTCGAGCGTGCAGGTTGCGATGTTTGCGTGTCAGAGAGCATGGGATGAGAAACAGAAAGAAGTCCAAAATTCAATCCCACAATTATAGATCCTAATGTTAACAATTTATTTAATTATAAAAAAAATAAAATAAATGCAAATTACAATAATAATTCAAAAAAAAAACAAAGAATAATAATAAATATTATTATGACACCGCGGTTGTCATGCATGCGCCAGTGAAGAATCGGGAAAAGTAGAGGGAGAAAATAGAGAGCCTACGCTGCACTCGTCCCTTTCAGCTGCTACATCTTTTCATCTAGTGAACTCAGGTGCCAGTGGTGGTGATACTATCGCCGACGATATGCTCCAGAGGCCGGGAACAACCCGTCATTCCAAACCAATAATTAACAAATCCAAAACGCAAAGTCCTGCAGCAATCCGCAGCGTTAAATACTCGTAGTTCTCCCAGTTAATACCACCGGCGTCTTACCCAGCAGAATTTAGCATTTGAACTCTCGTTTTTCCTCTTCCTTCACTCTCTTTTATTCTCTCTTCTCTTTTCCCTCTCCTCACGCTTTCTTATCTTCAGTCGCACAGCTTATCCGTCCTTCTTAAGCCGCTAATCTATACCTCAAACCAATAAAACGGGCATTAATAATGCACTAACGCATTTACATATGTCCAGCTTAACCAAAGCGTGCGGAGACAGCAAGAGGCTAGGAAGGACAGGGAAATCGATGCTAAGCGGTTTTCGCGGTCACATTCATGAAAAGTAATATCACATCTATATCGTTTATACACCTATGTCCAAGATGCTTGGCACTGCTGACTATGAATCTTGGGCTAGTTATATAAATTATGCGATACTACTTTATGAAAATAAAGTTTTTTGTAGCTTCATTGGATTTTCATTACTGATAGACGTTTATGCTCTGCCAAGATTACTTGAACATATCACGGAGATATAAATATAGACCCGATACTTTTTGTACAAACTTCATACATTGAATGACTTGTTATACGAGTACACATGTTCAGTGACAAAAGGCCTACATAGAAAAATTTTGTTAATTAAGAAATTGTTCTTCCTATTAATTTGTATCTCGATATTTTTAAATATTTTCTTTGAATTTTTCAGTAAATACTGTTATTTCTATAAAATATTGGATCAAAAATGTCTTCTACACTATGAACGATTGCTCAAGTAGCTTCTTGCACGTTATATTTCATCCTCGGCGTGATATTATCAATCTTTTCCAATTGGAAAAAGGGAGAAAAGACAACTTGTCTAGTACTATAAACAGTCTTAATTAGCGACAAACAGATTTTTAAATATTCATTTTTATAGTATAAAGTGGAGATAGGCTGAAAAAAAATTTTATTCGAGGAATTTTACCTGTTGACTATACTAGAACAAATAAATTTGTGGAAATGTTACTTGAAAAGCATTGAAAAGCATTAAAATGTTAATTGAAAAATTTCAAATAAAGGTAATTGTTATTACTGGCAATTCTGGCAAAAGTCTATCACATGTATTAAAATATTTTTTATTAAGAAAGCAACAAGTATTTTAGAATAAATATACTTTTTAGAAACATTCTTTTTACTATTTATTAAAACTTAAATAAAATTCATATTAATATTTTGCTGATGATTTACATTATTATTATTGATAAATTCATGACTGAATTAAGGTCATACAAATATGAGGTGGATGGTATCATTAAAATAAATTCTATCACTTTCTAAGATTAATCATTTATTACGTGATTCTTATTGTAGCGCTTGCCTTGTACGGAAGTGCGACTGGACGCTCTTGAATCTTTTTATGGGTGGGTGACAGTATTCTGGCACCCTATTTTTCTTTAGTTTTTTTTTATAGTTTGAATGATTTGAGCTATAGCTCAATTTAGTCTTACTTAATTTGACACTGGATACTTAAAGTACAGGTTTCTCAGCTTAAAATTCAGAAAAGTATTATACACTGCCCGTCAATCACTTTTGCCATGCTTACCTCAAAATTAGGCAAACTTGAAAGTTTTGTATCTCGGTCGGGAATCATCGTATCACAAAAAACAGCAGGGTATTTTAAAGGTAACTGCAAAAGCTTCCACTTAAAACGTGCAGAGACTTAAAAATGAAAATATGTGTTTTTTACAGTAAAAAAACTGATTAAAAAAATTTCAATTTTTTCAACCTCGACTTAAATCAATACCAATTTAGAACCAGGCGGTGGAGGGCAAATCGACCAGAGGGGTTCGGAGGGTAATGTCTTTCCCTTTAAAATTAGCCCCCGCGGGGTTCTATCCGATGTTTTTTAACCGAGTTACGGCGTTTTTTGTAAAAAAATAACCTTTTTTTTCAATCCTCAATTACTTCGACTTGCGTACGTTTTGGAAAAAAATTCCAAGGAGAAAAAAGTTTCATTTTGTGCCCAAAAATACGAAAATAAAGTCAAAATAAAGAAATAGAGAAAAAATTTTTTTTCGGTTTTTTAGCGCATTAAAAAAATAAAGGAATTTAATTTTTTTTTTTACGCTTCGTTTTCAAATATCTAGAGACGTAGTAAATCACAAAAAAACTAAAACTAAGCGTAAAAAAAAAATTAAATTCCTTTATTTTTTTAATGCGCTAAAAAACCGAAAAAAAATTTTTTCTCTATTTCTTTATTTTGACTTTATTTTCGTATTTTTGGGCACAAAATGAAACTTTTTTCTCCTTGGAATTTTTTTCCAAAACGTACGCAAGTCGAAGTAATTGAGGATTGAAAAAAAAGGTTATTTTTTTACACAAAACGCCGTAACTCGGTTAAAAAACATCGGATAGAACCCCGCAGGGGCTAATTTTAATGGGAAAGATATTACCCTCCGAATCCCTCTGGTCGATTTGCTCTCCACCGCCTGGTTCTAAATTGGCATTGATTTAAGTCGAGGTTAAAAAAATTGAAATTTTTTTAATCAGTTTTTTTACTGTAAAAAACAGACATTTTCATTTTTAAGTCTCTGCACATCTTAAATGGAAGATTTTGCAATTACCTTGTGACGGTAAACGTCAGATTAGCGCCAACAATATAACCTAATTGCTGCCTAGGAGGGCAGCACCTACCGGGGGGACGAAAAACGTAACGAAGGAATTCGGCACGCGAGCAGACGGAACGCGCGCGATTGAAACCGAACCAGTGAAGCTTTGACCACCGTCCCGCTCGTCCACTTTTGTTGTTTTGCTAACACCGATTCGTGAACCGCTAGAATCGAAAATCAAAAGAACGCCAATATCAGTGCCAGCCGGAGTGATCGCTATCAGCAAGGTGTCGTACAGCAGCCCAAGGGAGAAACCTGAGCCGACGGAGAAGCGTCGTCCCCGACGCGATCAAGAAAGCGTGTGTGTGAGGTTTCGCCATCGAGGGCGAGACCGCGTGCGCGCGAATCCGCGACCCGTGACCCGGACAAATAAAAACATCTCCGCGCAGTGTGTCTTGCTACCGTCAACTTCGTACGCCTGCAATATTAAGGTAAGCTGGCCAGCTTAATCTCGCGATCGCGGTTGCATGATTAATAATCGATTTATCATATCCGAAGCGTGCATGTAACGGCTCCAACAACAAAGAGCAGCGAGCGTCCCGACAATACGTGTTGTCGATGAGCGAGCGTCGATGTAAACAAACCCGCGGGTCGACCTTATGTAGTATCTGAGTGATAATAAAAGGTTCTGTTCGTGTTACTAACAAGTGTTTTCGACTCGCTTACTTTTTATTGCTTCCACTCACTTTCTTACAGATTAATAGATTTACTGGTTGACTGATGCCTGTCTCCCCATGCTCTCCGGATTGCGTTTTGAGCATAAAGGATTACATTCGCCCTTTCAAGAAAATCGCGCGAATAAAAATAATTAAACGGTTTTACCCCGTTACAACCTTTAAAATGCCCTGCGGTTTTTTGTGATACGATGATTTCCGACCGAGATACAAAACTTTCAAGTTTGCCTAATTTTGAGGTAAGCATAGCAAAAGTGATTGACGGGCAGTGTATATAATTGTTTATCAACAATTAACACACAAAAAACCTAGAGGTTTTAAATTAAATTCGGTTTTGATCTCATTTATCAACTAAATTTACTGATATTTAATATACGAAGATTTTCAAGAGCGCTGATTACGAATTCAGTATTAGATTTTGAAAATTCAAAATGGCGAGTCTAATATGATGACCTAATTATAAGGAAAATTCATAGAATTCAATTATTTTAGCTGGTATCAGTTTTTAAGAGAGCTTAATACGAATTCAGTTTCGAATTTTGAAAATTTAAAATGGCGGATCTAATATGGCGCCCTAGTTGTAAAGTAAATTCACAAACTGTTATCTCAGCTACTATCACTTGTACACGAGTTTTTGAGGCCGATGATAAATCTACTCTTAGATGTTGAAAACTTAAAACGGTAGTTTAAATATCGTGATAAAGTTTTCTCAAAAATTACTTATTGGTATGTATTCCTTTTTGGTTAGATATTGAATTGCATTGTAATTATCCCAACAGAAAAGATCAAATTCCCTTTATGACATTTTTAGTATACTATAAGAAGAATATCTGTGAAAGAATAAATAAACTTTCATGTATTTGAAATTTAGACTGTGTTAGAGATCACGTTTGAGTGTAGTGCTAACGGTCAACAGAGTATAATTATAGTTTTCATTCTTTGTATTGAATTTTCTTATTGATTAGTCAAATAAAAGAACTGGCAATTTTGATCAATCAAAAATAAGTGATTCTGAAAAAAAATATGTAGGACATCAAATCCCGTCAGACGATGAATCTGTTGATGAAAATGACATCAGCGATAACAACCTGAATGTAGATTTTAGAAGATATTCTGCTAATTATTCTCGTAGATTCGAAAATATTTAAGTTTTATCAGATAAATCTTGGTCAAATCAATCTTTTTCTTTCAATGACTTACGTTTTCTTACGTTACACAGAATCTTGGGCTAAAAGAAAATTCCAGATACTGTTCCCTATCAAAAAAATCTAGCTGGAAATCCAGCCTGGCTTTCCAGCTGGAATACCAGGTAGATTTCCATGTGAATTATTATGGATTTATATGGATTTTTATGGATTTCCATAATGGATTTCCAGATAAATAATCCAGATAGATTTCTTGAAAAATCCAGATGAATATTTTAGAGAAAATCCAAATTAGTGTTTTTAAAATTCCAGATGGATTTCTTACAAAATCTAGTTATATTTTTCCAAATTCTAGATGGATTTTTCATGAAATTCCAGTTGGATTGTTTTAAATGTCCAGATGAATTTTCATGAAATATCAGATAGATTTTTTTGAAATTACATATGAATTATTATGTAATTCCAAATGGATTTTTCATAAAATTCCAGATGGATTTTCTATGAAACTTCAGATGGATTTCTTACAAAATCTAATTATATTTTTCCAAATTCCAGATCGATTTTTTTACAAAACCTAGTTGTATTTTTAAAATTCCAGATGGATTTTTCATGAAATTCCAGCTGAACTTTTCATGAAATTCCAGCTGAATTTTTCATGAAATTCTAGATGGATTTTTTATGAAATCCAGTTGCATTTTTTTTCGAAATTCCAGATAGATTTTTCATAAAATTTTCAAATGCATTTTTTTAAGGAAACGTAGTTGTATTTTTTTTTTAATTTCAGTGGGATGGCAGTACATCCTGGTGAAATTTTTTTCAAATTCAATATTGATTTTTTCGAAAAATTGAGATGTCTTGTTTTTGAATTTCAGGTGGCTTTTTCGGGATTAAAGATGGATTTTTAAGAAATTTAAATACATTTTTATTTAAGAAATTGATACATACATTTCGAATTAAAAATGGAAAATTATCTAACATATGTTTTCAAAAGCATACTACATGATTCGCTAAGTCAATTTATTTCCAATACATGTTAGAAACCTTCGAAATGTAATAATTAAAACCTATGGTCAAATAAACACATTTTATCATTATTTTTTGTGTATGTGATTTCAATGTTCTGGTTTATTTCTGTAACTTGCCTTATATAGTGTATTTCATTGCTGATTAAATGATCATCACCTGTTACTGTGACCTTTTTGTATGTAATATACTCTTTTCCATCCTCCATATTTATTAGGAATTGTTGAATTTTACATGACTTAAATGAACATCTGTCCTTGACAATTTTTTTATAGACTCTTATTTTTTCAGTAGGAAGTTCGAATTGTCTTGAAACATCTTCATTAGTCACAGTTCTTCCAAAATATCTAAATGTAAATTGAACACTTTTTTTAATTACAGGGCAATTCTTGGCTATTTCAAACAGTTTAAAACTTCAAATCACAAATTTTGTTCAAAGTTGGTAGACTTGTTATCTATACAGAGGTCAACATCTGTGCAGAGTTTTAGATCAAAATATTGATAAGGGGCCGACTTATCAACTGTTGAAAAAATATTGGACTTTTTTTTATTAATTCGGTTTCTCGGAGACTAATAAAGATATGGACATGATTCTTTTTTTAAAAGACGCGGAAAGAGTTTCACTTTTAAAATGTAAATAATAAAATACCAAATCATTTATTTATGCCATTGTTATAAACAATTTTTTCAAAAAATCGACGATATCTCAAAAAACGATATTTTTTTTTTAATTTTTGTACCATCGTGTTCCTTGTCATTTTTGACATAAGTAACCGTTGAGAAAATCGAGTGCCCGCTATGAGGATTAAGATAGCACTAAAATGAAACGAACCGCGCGCTAGCCGCTCGGCCGTCTGCTACTCGTGCGGTTCCAACGTTGCTTGCTGCAATTGCCTTCTTTAAAGAATAAATAATTTCATATTCTAACAGTCTATATGTATTTATTTAAATAATATATAAATGTATTAATTAAGTAAATGAACAATTTTTTTATACAATCTGATATAATATTGAAATTAAACATTTGCTCTCTGCGTTTGAGCGGGCTTGAGACTGACGCATAGGATGCGGATTTAGGATGCGGCCGCATTAAAAATGTTTTTTTTTATCGGACCTACACCATAATACTCTTAATAAGTTATTTACAAGTAATTTTACAAAAAAAAACCCTTTAAATTATGCGTCTTATTTCAAATTCAGAAGAGTATGAAGTTTTTTTTTACTTTAATTTCCGTTGTATACAAAAATAAGTTGTATCAAAAATACATTTCAAAATACTGTAAAAAAAATTATTTATGTTAGTGATGGTGCCGGAAGCCAATATAAAAATAGAATGAATTTTCTAAACTTAGTTCGACATTACAGAATTTATTCTATTAGACCAGAGTGGCATTTTTTTACAAGTTGTCATGGTAAAAGTCCGTGTGATGGAATTGGTGGAGGTATAAAAAGATTAGCTCGACGAGAAAGCTTGCTCGGTAAAATCATAAGTAATTCTGCAGAATTTTACAAATGGGTGAAGCTTATGCCTAAAATAACGTTTATTTACTGTGGTCAAGAAGAATATGAAATTTTTGAAAGTAGCATGTATAGTCAATTAAAAGATGCTCTTACTATACAAGGAACACAATCACTGCATGCATTCATTCCAGTTAGTGATGAAAATACAACGGAAATTAAAGTAAGAAAAACTTCATACTCTTCTGAATTTGAAATAAGACGCATAATTTAAAGGATTTTTTTTTGTAAAATTACTTGTAAATAACTTATTAAGAGTATTATGGTGTAGGTCCGATAAAAAAAACATTTTTAATGCGGCCGCATCCTAAATATGCGTCGGTCTCAAGCCCGCTCAAACGCAGAGACCAAATGTTTAATTTCAATATTATATCAGATTGTATAAAAAAATAGTTCATTTACTTAATTAATACATTTATATATTATTTAAATAAATACATATAGACTGTTAGAATATGAAATTATTTATTCTTTAAAGAAGGCAATTGCAGCAAGCAACTTTGGAACCGCACGAGTAGCAGACGGCCGAGCGGCTAGCGCGTGGTTCGTTTCATTTTAGTGCTATCTTAATCCTAATAGCGGGCACTCGATTTTCTCAACGGTTACTTATGTCAAAAATGACAAGGAACACGATGGTACAAAAATTAAAAAAAAAAATATCGTTTTTTGAGATATCGTCGATTTTTTGAAAAAATTGTTTATAACAATGGCATAAATAAATGATTTGGTATTTTATTATTTACATTTTAAAAGTGAAACTCTTTCCGCGTCTTTTAAAAAAAGAATCATGTCCATATCTTTATTAGTCTCCGAGGAACCGAATTAATAAAAAAAAGTCCAATATTTTTTCAACAGTTGATAAGTCGGCCCCTTATCAATATTTTGATCTAAAACTCTGCACAGATGTTGACCTCTGTATAGATAACAAGTCTACCAACTTTGAACAAAATTGATGATTTGAAGTTTTAAACTGTTTGAAATAGCCAAGAATTGCCCTACATTATTTTCTAAATATCTTATATATTCTATGCACGGTGAATCTTCTTCTACTTCCATGTGCTTTTGTAATTTTCTTACGCTTTCTTTGTAAGAATGGTAACGGCATACTTGACTCAAAACGCTATTGGCTGCATAAATAGTCTTTTTTATTCTTCCATTACCTGATTCAAATACATAGCCGCTATATGCATACAATGGACCCCAATCAGCAACACTCTGTGCTATGTGCAATAATTGATGAACATTGTACGTCATTGTATCAACTCCAAATAAAAGTTCTACACCACAAACAAATTTTTTTATAAGAAAATTTGCTCTTTGTAATCCCACTATAGTTGTTTCAGTTTGCAATAGTATATAATAGGCTTCTACGAGTAACGACCAGTGATTCAAATATTTTTCAAACTCTGGAATATCTTCTGATATCGTCTTTAATACTGGTAGACTATAATATGAATCCAATTTGACCATTCAACTACTTTCCAATATGCACGATCATTGAAAGAACGTGACAATCTTGTTAAGTGAGCAGGTACTTTGATTTTATTCAGATACTCATCAATAATCTTTATATAATTCTTAGGAACCGAATAAGACTTGCCTGATGAACGAAACCAATAACAGTTAGGGAATTGTTTGCCTATCAATTATATTGTATCCATTCAAAATTAACAAAGGACTTACGTTCGTAACACCAAAAACAGGATCATTAAACTCAACTGATCTCTGCATTCGTTCAAACGTAGCATTTGCCATACGCTTTTTAGGATGTTCATCCAGTAAAGGATACTTTATGGAATAGCCAGTGTTATAACACCCGGACTCCTGGATGCAAACACCAGTTACACCCGTAATAGCCATTAAACTGAACGATGCCCTGCATAGGTGCACGTGCGACAGCGTCCACGCAACAACATAATGCATACAAATATAATTTTCTTGTTTCATTTTGCAGTCGACATGTTATTCCACTGTTTGAAAGTTTGTTCATACGGTCGACAAAAGGTCACAGAAAATATGTCATGTTTGATTTATTATGACCAAACCACAGTGCACAAGTGATTGTCTTCTGAAAGAGAACATTTAGTGGAACTTCGTTGACAACAATTTGGATGGGCTATATTGAATATTTTGAACTTTTAAAAGTTGGACTTCCATCGCTATTAAACGTTACAGTAACATACAATAACCCAATAAGACTCTTTATGAGCGGTTGGCAATGATGTCACAAATTTCTTGTACCTTTGCTCATCGTAAATATCTCGAAAATATTCAATGCGTTCTCTATTTCTTCGAGACACTACATCAATGTAGAAATCCTTATTTGTTTCTATATGATTTTGGATATTGCTTACTATATCGATAACGATAAAGTAATCAGTATACGAAGGATCTTTCAAGTTGATGAAATCATCGCATTGCTCACAAAATATCATTCGCTGTCCCTTACCAAACATTCCAAGTAATATTTTACATACTGGGCATACAGCGTGATACTCCTTACCACATTCTGGATTGAATAAATTATCAAGGTGATAAGAATTCTCCAGAAATACATTCTTATTTAAAAACATAGTTTGCATTTTGAATATATCTACTATTCCTGTGCTCGGAATATGATATTTTGTGCAAAATTTCATTACAGTTAATAACATTTCAATTTTGCAAACTTTTATCTGCATATTAAGTAAGATATTTGTGACATTCTTCACTTTTCATAATTTCTTTTAATTTGTTGAACCTACTTTTACCAATCTCATTTTCATTATTTGACAAATTATTGAAATCTTCTTCCTCGTTATTACTGCGTATTATCGCAAATATATTCATCTTGCGGTGAGGTTGGAGCAAAGCCCTGTAACGAATAAATAAATAAATTAACATATGTTATCTATGCAAATGATATTACTATAGTTAATAAATAAATAATAGTTGTGACTATTTCTCATTTTTAACTCGGGTAATAAACTATGAAAAATGCCTATTTGAAATGCATTGTGAAAAGCATATGCAAAATGAAGATTATTTGTGGTTGATTACTAATCTAATTTTTATGATAACATTGAAATAAAAATTATGACCTTAAATTTTTAATGAATTTCGAATAATCAATGCCTTGACGATTACCCGCATCGTGAGTTGTGGGTGATAAACAAATATCTTTAGTTAGGTGTAGAATGGATAATTTTATCAAATTTTTTACATTTTCATTAAATTGACTGAAACAATTCGAAAATTTTTATTTAGATAGCACATTAATTAGTCGAAGAATCATCGCATGCAGCGCGATAGCCATAGCTAGTAATAATAAATAACTGAAAGAGTAGCAGTCGCAGGTTACAGATGAAATATGATGAGATGGTCAATAGAAGAAAATCATTAAAATGCAAACTTTTTTAGATAAGTACCGCTAGTACTTGTTACAACTTTTTTCAATGCCATTAATGAGTTTATGATTCATTGTGAGTATCATGTGTTTATTCACAGGTTCATGCGGCTGTAGACGGATTTCAGAGAAAAAAAAAATAAATGAAGTGCTAAATCTTTTTTTGAACTTGAAAATTTTTAAGAATGTGAAATTATCAATTTCAATTATATTGATTAGCATAGATGTCTCATACAATTTTTATGGATTTGTCATCATTATAGACGTATTCAGATTCACTATTCCAAAGCATATTAAGAACAAAAGAGGTATATATTTATATGAATTTGAATAAGCAATGAAAACTTGAAATGAACGTATGCAAACTTTCAAATACGTTCTTACCGGGAATATTTTTCCACAAGTATTAAGCTGAAAATTGATACACATATTCTACAACATATTTGGGTCAATTTTAACAGACAAGAATTTAAAAAAAATTAGTAGAAATTGCAATATATTTATATATTTATATACATACATGTACATGTGTATATATACATATATATATATATATAGATATACTAGTGGGAGAGGAGTACCGTCCTGCTTTCTCTGCTTGTCAAAACACCATTTAACATATGTTACGAATTTACAAATTCATAAAATTTGATTCTCCAATATTTCAGTCCCTGAAACTTTTAATAACTATTTTTCTGCTCTCATTTTTGGTTAGCTTTTATAGGAATTATAGATACAATGAAATTATAAAAAAATTATTGAGAACCATATATTTCTACTGTTACAAAAATTTATATTGGAAAGTTCATTGAAGAGCTTGTATATAGTTCTGTACATTTTTTTAACTTGCTTCAATTTTTAGTAAAAGTAAAACCACTTTTCATTCCCAACTTTTTCTAAAATAAAAAATAAAAAAAATCAAAATCAAAAACTTACAATATTTACTGCAATACATTCGTCTTCAGTTATATCAAATTGACCAAGGTCACTACCTGAAATTTCATGCAATACATACTACAAACTAAAAAATTAATGCACATCAGTGTAATTTTGATTATATATTACACTCTTAGATCTTACGAGTTATATTATCTTCTGAATTCATTTGAATATTCTCATGAGAGTCGGACAATCCATGTGAAATTGTATTACTCAGCATATTGGATACATCTAAGTTAACTGGAATAGATTCTTGCATTTACCTATCTGTACCTACAAACAGATAAAATTGTTACTAATACTTTTTTTAGTTTTTATGAATATAGTTATACTTGTAAATTTATGATTATCATCGGAATTCTCATAGGCTGCTAGATTTGATGATTCTTCATTGGAAAAGGTTTGCCGTAATCTCCTAATTATACTATCTGTGCCACTATCGCTTTCTGAATTTCATATACTGCTACTGTTTGTCTGAAGACTGTAGGAGTTACTTGTACTACTTTCTATATCCTGCAATAGGGATCGGCGATTACATTCGATTACTTAGGAAACATTCGATTATTTCTTCCGATAATCGATTATTTTCTCGATTATTGTCGGAATCGATTATTACATAATCGATTACCTGCCGACTCGAAATCGATTTATGTACCACGTGTGAATCATTTTCTTCTGTACCAACCGTTGGTTAATTCTAAATAAATCTGACGTCTACATATGCATGTGTATTGCTGGAGCCAACGCGCGCGAATCCGTGAGCTCTACGAATTTCATCTCAAAACTGTCGTTTGTTTTTTTTCTGCACGCGTTTATCTTGGAACATTCGCCAGTCAACATTTGGCACGTACACTCTTGAGAGCTACAGTCAATCGAGTTTCTATTTCTTTAAGAAGTCGTAAGAAGTATATTTGTCAAATTACAAAAATATTAAGATAATGCCAAATCGTCTGGCATTACTCGCTGGTTGCACGGGATTGGACTTCACCCGATTCGAAAAAAAAGAAATGTTCAACCAGATATTTTTTTTCTATTGAAGAGGTACTAAAAATGTATAATCCTAAAAATTATACACCAGGACAATTAAAAGAATTATGTTTGGAGCATGTCGTTCAAGAAAGCTGCAAGAACAAGTACTTGCGCCCATGCGTAAAGCCAAACCGTAAGTAATGCAATAAATATACGTAGAGAAAAGAATCTGATATATTGAAAGTTGAATATGTATATACACGTATGTACATATGATTCCTCTCCATGTAGGCGCATTTTTTTTCCTATTTTTTACTCCAAAATTAATTTTTAAATTCATTTTCAGTGTTATTCGTAACCCTGATGTACGATTATTTGAAAGGGTTCTACTTGAGGATTTTGGAAAAATTGAGAGCAGGATCAATTACAATTTCTACGATGACAGAATTAGAATATCAATTGTACAAAGATTTCAATAGGCTGCCAGTCATTCTCTGAAGCTTAATCTCAATCTAAATCAAAGTAAAAATATGAAAAAATAATTAAAAAATGGATTCTTTTTACTTAATTGAATTTATAAATAAAGCAATTAATGCAGTATTCTACGCTTGATATTTCTTTGATAAAAAATTAAATTCATTGACTATACGAAGCTATGTCTTTGTGTGTTTGTCTGTGTAGGTGTGCGTGTGCGCCCCCGCGACCAGCGAGTTCAATCGCGGGATTGAAATCCGAACGTCGTTGTTGTTACTCACTTCGGCAGTTGACTCTTGAAATCATCCACAGCAGTAATGCTCGGCACTTCAATTCAGTTTGCTATCGTTTTTAAAGTAAAAATAAGCTAGACTTTCATTGTTTTATTATACACAATGAGTTATAACAATGATGTTGATGACCCAAAATCATATTACGCACGCAGTGAAATCTCTGAAGATTTTCCTAGTAGCCCCTTTCAGCGTAAGTGTGAAAAATTATAATAACCTTCTTTTCATGTACCATTATAATATGAAAATGCGGTTCAAAACTTTTTAAGTGCGCGAGTTTTTAATCTGAATCTGAAAGTTCAGACTAAGTTTATATTGTCGTTTAATACTTTGAGGTTATATTGTCGGTTTATGGAGTATACTAGGCGAATCTGTATGTTTGTTTATATTCACTTTTCGTGTATTAATTTTCAAAATTTGTTTGTAGCTGATCGATCTCCCAATCAGTCCCCGACATCACACAGACGATTCTAGATTTGGGTGAAAATAAACAAGCCCACTTCTCAAAAAATTAGTATTGATGATTTGTGTTTAAGGGATTATGTGAGATACTATACAAGAGTGAGTTGTGAATTATGTTTTGTAATTATCAAATACTTTTGAGCATTACATGGACTTAGAGAATGCAATTGCATATTTCAGGTAATGATCACTTATTAAAATTGTATGTCAAAGGAAATCTTTTGCTTGAAGGACAAAAACTGAAATATTTGTGGAGATCTATTGATAACGTTGATTAGTATGTTAAAGATTTTTTTAATTTTATTTCCATATAAATTAAATATAATTACATAAAATTATTACTTTTATAGCGATGCTGTTGACTTGAAATGTGATGGAACGTGGGATGAGAATGGAGCACGTACTAAACCCAATAAGCTACCAGATTCTGTTTACTCAATTTTTCATTCCAACAAAGGTGGATGTAATATTCCTAGTCAAAATACGCCAAGTACATCACATTCTGACACATCTGATCTTCCAACCAATAATTTTACTGCAGACAGCAATGCATTTCATAGTGTAGATAAATCTCAGAATAGTGTCGATATCAGTGGCACTAATAAGGAACCTTCTATAACTACCACACCAAAGTTTGTATAGCATTATTGAAAGATTATCAAAAGATAAATTGAAAAAATATAACATAATAATAAGATAAATCATATTTCAGGGGTAAATCAAGAAGTGTGATTTGGAAACACTGCGAGAAATATCTAAATGATGGAGTTGAATACTTAAAATGTTTTCACTGCCAAGAAGATATAAAGTATTTGCAAAACACCACTAATATGCTGAATCATCTAAAGACACACCCTTTGTTTTGTAAAACTAACGAAAACTTCAAAAAGTTTAAAAACAGATGGAAAAGAAAATAAAGCAGGAAACAGTATGTTGAAAAGGTCATTAAATGACGTTGAAGCAAACAAATCTTACTTGGATCCACCTTTGAAAACACCTCGCACATCAACGAATATTGTGAGTGCATAACTTTTTTCTCAAATAGAAATAAACTTAATTAAATTTGAACATAGTACAAAAAACATTTATTTATTTTCAGACTATTCGTGATGCTTTCAAAAAGGTGGAATCAATGAAAGGTAAGATACTTGGAGTGGCGAATGCAAATTGCAAAGCACGTAATACAATACAATCATGTGTACATAAATATTTACAGATGGGCCTTTATGTGATGAAGTAACCAATTCGCTTTTATTTATGTTATGTCGAGATATGCGACCGTTGTCAATGGTGGAAAGCCAAGGTTTTCTAGCATTCATGAAAAAAGTTGCTTCACTGTATAACGTTCCTTCAGCAAAAACCGTGACAAATAAAATGGAGTTAAAATTTGAACTAATGAAGCAAAAAACGGTTGAAAAGTTGAGTAATATAGACTTTTGTTGCGTAACAGCTGATCTTTGGACCGACAAGTGCACACAAAGTTATTTAGGAGTAACCATTCATTTTTTAGATGAAGAAAATTCAAGTAATGAAATTACAAGCGTCCGCTTAGGATGTGTGCCCCTAGATCACCACCATACAGCAGAAAATATTGAAAAGTCTTTGAGAGATATTTTTAATGATTTTGGCGTACCTATTGATAAAATTTTAGCTTTGATCACGGACGCAGGTGCTAATGTTGTGAAAGCAGGTATTGACATCGTTGGTGAATCAAGACACATTACTTGCAAGGCACACACCGCTAATCATATTTTACCAGATTCTTTGAACGGTGAAGAACAGCTGAATGAAATAATATCGAATGTAAAATCAATCGTTACAGCAGTAAAGAAGTGCGTGCCAGCATCGGATACACTACGAAAATTGCAGCAAGAAGCTATTGAAAAGAAAAAGAAAGAAGGTTTAGTTAACGAAACAAGTGACACATCTTTAAAATTGATTCAAGATGTAAAAACGAGATTTACTAGTAAAATCGATATGATTGAAAGGTATCTAGTTTTACATGATTACATGTATCCTGTGCTGAAAGAACTAAAAAATAGCATGGAGATGATTTCAAAAGCTGAGGTTGCAATTTTGCAAGACTGCTTAAACATAATGTTGCCTATCAGGCAATTAATACAAAATTTGAGTGGCGAAAAAATGGCTACTATTAATTTAGTTATTCCACTTATTAATTGTACGAAAGGATGTATAGAAAACTACATACCTACGACTGCTGTAGGTACTGGATTTAAGCTCAAAGTTTTAACAAATATTAGAATAAGATTTTCCGATTTAGAGCAAAATTATAATTTTGCTGCTGCAACAATACTAGATCCGCGATTCAAGAAAGTTCACTTCTAACAAAAAATATTGGCAGCAACAGCCATTCGTAAAATAAACACTCAATTGATCAAAAGCACAATGGGTTCAAAGGACAATTTACAAAGAGCAGTAGTTGAAAAATCAACTCAGAATCAGAATAATTGTATGGATGTTTGGACTCATCACAAATTTTTATTAAATAAACACCACAAACAAGCAGAAAATTGTGACTTTTCGAAAGATAAGCAAGGCCTTCACATAGAATTGATCCAGTATCTCCAGGCACCGCTTTGCGATGACAAGAATTTGAATGTCTTCACTTTCTGGAAAACACAGCAAATAGCTTACCCTAAATTAAGCAAAATAGCGTTGGCTAGATTATCAATCATACCAACCTCTATACCCTCTGAAAGGCTATTTTCTTTCACGGGAAATATTAAAAACGATAACCGTAATCGGATGACTGGTAAACACTTGAATATGCTTACATTTTTAAGCTCCTTTGGGTTGGTGCATTGGTTTTGAGAGTTCGTTTTTCGTAGTTTTGTATAATAACAATTAATTTATTTGATCTCGATCATTAGCATATTGCATTCTATACATTTTCATTCTTCATGTACCATATCATTCATGTTGTATGTTGCACTAAGTAATTGTGTGAATTTTTTAGTTGGTATGGTTATTTTTTATTTGTAGATAAATTAATAATTATACTTTTTCTCTTTACGTATGAAGAGTGTGTGTTATCCTTTATTCCTTTATTCCCCTGTTTTTATCATATCATCGCTCATTTACATTTATTGCTTGTTTCTAAAAATGCTGAATTAACTGTAATTTGAACGTTTGAGTCAACTTTGTACGTATAATTTCACGGGTACGGGTAATTTCACGTCTACTCAACAAGTCAAAATTTTTATTTCAATTTTTTTTGCATGAAAACGTTTCTTATCCACCTCAGAGTATGCCTGATTTTTCTCAGATTTTTAAATTCAAAACCCAAGCCACAGTAAGCCTTTAAAAATTGGAATTTTATGAATTTTTTCAAAGTTTTCAATTTTCAATCTTTTTTCTAGACATGAAAGAGTGCTTTTAGATATAGGAATATACGAGCAAAAGTTGTTATTTTTCTTTGAAAGTGTTGACAAAAAATATAAAAAATATAAATTATGCATTGGGTATACCAAGAAATGATGTATGTACATATAATTAAGGATTTGACAGTGTACGATACAATTTTTTTCAATTTTGAGTGTTCGGTTGGATTCCTCAGGAAATTTCACTAGAGAAAACGTGTGTCCCTTGATGGGCATCCTCTATACTATATAATAACGCTTATATGAAAATATATATATATTTTTTTTATTATTTTTTTCAGTTTCAAGTCAGAAAGATCAACTAGAATTTTGGACTTACATTGAACTATATACAAGAAGAAAAGATTTCTATAAAAGCCAGAGTAAGCTGCGTAAACCACTTCGATATATGTCAAAATGTTTTTGAAAAATAAGCATTTTTTTATTCAATATATAATAAAAAAATACAAATTTCACTATGTAACTTTTTAATTTCAGTAAATTAGGCATCATTTTCATCACTATCCGGCGTCATAAATAATTTTTCCTAATTAAAAAAATATAAAATCTCGGCCTTTTCTTCGGGAAGCGGGAAATTTAAATTTCAAATAATCGATTTTCAATCAATTATTCGATTATTTCGGTCAAAAATCGATTATTTGATATCGATTACCTGCTTGAATCGATTTTTGATAATCGATTCATTTTGAGATAATCGCCGATCCCTATCCTACAATATATTACAATATTATAAATATTCAGCAAAAATAATTAAAAATTCAATGGTAGCAGTTTCTTTACTTTCATTGCTTGAATTTATTCTTACTATTTTGTGTGAAAATTTTCAGGTAATATTGTGTTGCCATGTGATGAAAATACACGTGAAAGAATTCAGTCTATACTTATGTGTGTGAGATTCGGAAAACATTTTTCAAAACCTGTAACGAAAGGTAGTTCAAACAATTCTTCTCATAATAATTTTTTTGCTCTGTTTAGATCATGAATACTCCATATTATCTGAAAGTGATTTTGTCCACACTACACTCTCTAGTACATTAGGATAATCACCCCTACGCGACTTGAACTCTCGAATAATAGTGAACAGTGAGTAAGCCTTAATATATCAGACAAAGATTCTTTACTTCGCCGGCTTTTTCTCGTATGTTCTTTCTAATCGTCTTTGTTTTTTGTCGTGCTTGGTATTTTGGCTTATGACGGCATGATTTGTTAAAACTATCGCAAGTAGCTTTTCACCTTATTGAAAAAGTGTCTAAAGTCTTTAGTATTAAAATTGGAAATATTACAAGATGGAAATTGGTGCATATGCGAAAATCAAATACATTCAGGACAACACGAAGCAAGATGTCCCAGTTACTGATATTTTAGAATTTAAAAATAATCCAAAAAAAGCATTGAAAAGTTTCGACAAAAATACAATTTATACAATCATTTGGAAGGATAAAAATAATAAGCCCATCCCAATGGGTATCCAAATTGCATCCATCAAAGGTATGATAAATTTCTCTCTATAAAAAAAAATTATTGAAATAAGTATTCTGTACGTATACACGGTGACCCATTTTAATCACCGCAGCCGGATTACTCGGAACCTAAGCCAGATAGGGCAAAATGGTTCTGACAAAAGTTGTAGAGGACAAAGGAAGCAACACAATAGGGTTAACGCTTTTGACCTTGAACTTGACCTTCAAGGTTATTTCAAAGTCAAAGTGTTTTTTTTAAATGGGAACCCCTATTTTTGATATCGGATACAGAATGAGCGGGAATTTTACGTCCAAAATGGTATTTAGAAAATTTTTTTCATGACCTTGATAAGGGAATTTCAAGGTCAAATGCTACAAAATCCTATGATTGCTATTTGCTAGCCTTTTCTCATGAATAGCAACCCCAATATTACAAGGAGCCTGAAAATGTTGACCTTGAAATGGTTTTCCTTACTTTTAGCGTTTCCCAGAAACAACGACGTGGACGTAGTAAGGTTTGTTTCCTTTGGGATGCTTGTTTCACGTGAGTCCCCTTGCCTCTCACTAACCTCGAAGCAAGTGTTCGAAATGACGACCATTTGCTTCAAGACACATTGTCAAACGCCTTTGAAAATGGCGAACGGTGGTCAACAAAGTTTGCCTAGGAATAGCAGCGCATGCTCGACGAATCCTGTCCTGCATATCTGCTCTTGTAGTGGGTTGTTGCTCAAAAACAGCATTTTTTAAGTATCCCCATAAATAAAAATCTGGTGATGTAAGGTCGGGTGAGCAAGGAGGCCAGTTAACCGGACCTCCTCGCCCAATCCATCTGATACCATAGTGCTAATTCAAAATAGCCCTTACGATTCGAGCAAAATATGGTGTTGCGCCATCCTGTTAGAACCACATTCTTCATCGCGTTTCTAAGTCAACATCTTCCAGCAATCCAGGCAGTTCATCTCTTATGAGCCGTAACTAACTATGTTGATTTACATTTCCTTCAAAAAAATAAAGTGTCCATTGACAATCTCGCACCACACCATAACACTCCAACGTCTTTTATCGTTTACAGTTCGGTACCAATAAGAATTTACATTAGACCAGTGATGGCGATTATGCCTATTCAGTTCCCCATTACTTTGAAATTTGGTCTCATCAGAAAACAAAACGAAGTTAAAAAAGTCTGGATCATTTTGTATCATTTGTAAAGCCCATTGGCAAAATATAATCCGCTGTTGGAAATGCTCAAACTGTATCTCTTAAACCAAAGTGAAATGATAGGCGTGATATTGAAGCCTTGTCATAATTCTTAAAAAGGTACTTCTTGAAATACCAATTTCCGTTTCCACTCGACGAGCGCTAATGTATGTATCAAGATGAATTACTGCAAGGATAGCTTGACGAACCATGTGTCCACCACGAGCTTTCTGGATTAAACGTCTGATAGCTCTATCATCAGGGTGTCATCTGCCAGGATAGCGTTCAGCATAAAATCGTACCGCAGCACGATAATTATTTTGGCTTGCTCCTAAAACCAAAATCATATTAACGATCTCGTAGGGTGGATAGTCAGCAATTTCAGAACCAGCTATTAATTACTATTAAATGTAAATAAAAAAGGAAAAATGTTGGAAAATTACGGTAACTTTATTTAGCTAACTGTATGGCCAAAAATAATTCGTTAACCACATTTTTTTAATTTTTAATTTTAAATGAAAATAATCGTCAAAAAATTCAAGGTATTCAATTCAATTAAGCATTATTTCTTATTTTGATTGTAAATAAAACTAAAACTTTCTCTTTATTTTTCGTTTTATGTGAAATATGTGAATTAGTAGCGCTCGAAATACAGAAATACTAATTTCGATAATGTAATTATTCATACGTTATTAATTATAGACATGTCTGCAAAAAAAATACTTAAAAAATGCTGTTTTTGAGCAATAACCCACTACAAGAGCAGATATGCAGGACAGGATTCGGCGAGCATGCGCTGCTATTCCGAGGCAAACTTTGTTGAACACCGTTCGCCATTTTCAAAGGCGTTTGACAATGTGTCTTGAAGCAAATGATCGTCATTTCGAACACTTGCTTCGAGGTTAGTGAGAAGCAAGGGGACTCACGTGAAACAAGCATCCCAAAGGAAACAAACCTTACTACGTCCACATCGTTGTTTCTGGGAAACGCTAAAAGTAAGGAAAACCTTTTCAAGGTCAACATTTTCAGGCTCCTTGTAATATTAGGGTTGCTATTCATGAGAAAAGGCTAACAAATAGCAATCATAGGATTTTGTAGCATTTGACCTTGAAATTCCCTTATCAAAGTCATGAAAAAAATTTCCTAAATACCATTTTGGACGTAAAATTTCCGCTCTTTCTGTATCCGATATTAAAAACCGCGTCAAAGAAAAAGTTGAAATGCCAAAAAAAGCTGAGAGGGAAACAACTATCGCTCTTCACGATCAAAATTCCAAACTGAATTATATAACTGTGATGGATTTTCAAACCTGTATCAGTGTTATCAACAAAATTTGGGGATGAACCGAAAATTGAAGTGCAGCGATGACATGAAAAAGCTAAGAGGTCCATTCTTTTCCCTCAAGCGTTTTCTTCCTATAACCAAAACATGGGTGGGGTTGATTTGCATGATCAACATTGCAATGCTTTGATGCCTTCAATTAGGAGTAAAAAATGGACATGGTGTCTGTTCTTACGACTTATTCAGGCTTCATTGACTAATGCTACTGTGATTTATAATAAGCTGCACCCAGACTTGCCTAAAGGTTCAAAAGATATTGTACAAGAAGTTTGTGAATTATATCTTGAGAAATTTGCGAATCAACGTCCTAACAAGCGAAAGAGATCAAGTGACACATCATTGCATAAACACGTAATCAAACAAGGTATGTACAAAACATGTGGAATATTATCGTGTGAGATGAAAACTGAATTTTATTGCCAAAAATGTGCTATACCCTTGTGCAAAAGACACCGAGAAGATCACGAAAATAAAACTGAAAAAAAATTCAATCGAATTACATGATCAATGTTTGATAGCTGTTTTTCATGACAAATTGAAGTCCGACAAAAAATGTTACATATATTTTGTTCATGTATTTTCCCGTATAATCGATTCCCGCAATCAGATTTAAAAAAAAATTACTTTTTTGGTGATTTGTTTAAATAACTTTTTATAAACAATTGCAAATGGCAAAAGAAAAAACACGGGTATTTTTTTTTTCGATTTGCCTATGAATGGCATAGTTAGTTTTTTGCTATCTAGCGTAGATTTTGCTTGGGATTTGGCGAAGAAACTTTGACTGTCGGAGCCGCAATTATTTATTGCCGTTTTACTTTAACAAATTGAAGTCCGGTAAAAAAATGTTACATACATTTTTTTCATGCTTTTTCCCGTAGAATCGATTTGAATCGATTATTCCCGCAATCAGATTCGTAAAACGATAAATTTTTTGGTAATTTGTTTAAATAACTTTTTATAAACAATTGTAAATGGCAAAAGAAAAAACACGGGTATTTTTTTTTCGATTTGCCTATGAATCGCATAGTTAGTTTGACGCTATCTCTTCCAGTTTTGGCCTGGGCCTTAATAGGTTAAAAGAATGCAAATGTATTCATTCTCTCTATATTAAATTGAAATTGAGTTTTTTTAGTTGACATTGAAAAAACATTCATGGACTGTACTGTTTAAATGCGAATTATTTTATTTAAAGAGTAGCTCATTCATGCAGTATAGCATTTGGATGATTTCTCAACGATAACTCAAAACCCAATTTCAATTTATAATAAAGAAAATTAATACATCATTTCTTTCTAAGTATTTTATGTACCAATTCCATTTACTATACCTCGTAACACTGACGTTATAGAAATATTCATCAACTTGTATGTTATAAAAGCTACTATTGTTATGAGTAAATTGTGAAACAAATGGTTTCTTGTGGTAATAAAAAAATATTTTCATATGAAACTGGAGATGTAAAAAAAAATGATAACAGAAAAATCATTGTCACTACTGTATCAATAACAGAACCATTAGACTATCATTGCACTGTGTATGATTGGCAATACTACTACTATCTATCGTACTACTATATATTACTATCAAATTATACGAGGGTGGTCCAATAAGTACTTAGCCTACAAAAGAAAAACGAAAATTTTGAAAAAGTGGCGTTTTATTTTTCAACATAGACTCCTTTTATTTCGATACACTTGGCCCAGCGATGCTCCAACTTCTTTAACCCGTCTGAAAATTACGTTTCCTCGAGGTCTGACAAGTAGGCTTCCGTGGCAGCAATTACCTCCTCATTCGACTCAAATTTCTGCCCGGCGAGTGACTTTTTAAGTTTGGAAACAAAAAGAAGTCGCATGGGGCTAAATCTGGAGAATACGGTGGATGGGGTAGCAGTTCGTAGCCTAATTCGACCAATTTAGCCATGGCGACGGCGGAGGTGTGAGCCGGTGCGTTGTCATGGTGAAAGAGCACTTTTTTCTTCGCCAAATGGGGCCGTTTTTTCTGCAATTCGACGTCGAATCGGCCCAATAATTCGGCATAGTACAGCCCTGTGACCGTTTTGCCCCTCTCTAGGTAGTCGATGTAGATCATACCTTGTGAATCCCAGAAAACGGTGGTCATCACCTTTCCGGCCGATGGGGCAGTCTTCGCCTTCTTCGGAGCACTTTCGCCGGGTAAAGTCCACTGTTTCAACTGTTCCTTGGTCTCTGGTGTATACCAGTGGAACCATGTTTCGTCGACTGTCACAAAACGACACAGAAACTCCTTCGGATTGCGCTTAAACAGCGTCAGACATTGCTCTGAAGTTGTCTCACGGTTGCGCTTGTTGTCCGGAGTGAGCAAACGCGGCACCCATCGCGCCGACAGCTTTCTCATGCCCAACATTTCATGCAGGACATGACCCACGCGGTCTTTTGAGATGCCTACGATCTTAACTATCTCGCGCACCTTCAATCGTCGATCTGCCAATACGAGATAGTGAATTTTTGTCACGTTATCCTCCGTGGTAGCCGTTTTCGGAGCACCTGGACGTGGCTCTTCAAAAATCGACGTGGGACCATGTTGAAACTCGTTAAACCAATTTTTGACGGTCGCCATCGAAGGAGAAGAGTCACCGTACACAGCATCCAAGTGCTTTTTGATTTCGCTGCACGATTTTCCTTCCAAAAACAAGAATCGAATCACCAACCGATACTGCTCTTTTTCCATTTTTCAAAAATCAATGGACACACTTGCTTTCACACGCTCTCAAAAATAAACTACAACTCCGATCCGGCTGAAATCTTGACAGTAACCATCGAGAAGGTTGTACTACGTGATAGAACATTTCTTTTGCGAGAGTAGCGCCGTCGGGCGGTGAGGCTAAGTACTTATCGGACCACCCTCGTATACTACTGTCAAATCTACATATACTACTATCAAATAATTGTCACTACTGTATGAATAACAGTTGGACTATCATTGGAATATGCACGTAAGTCAAGTCATCATTAATATTTAGCAATCTAATTTTATTTAATTTTTTAAATGAATTTTGAACACTGCAATCTTGGTTGCAATACATTTCTCAAGTCATACAAACAATGCTTGTTTTTCATTTATGGTAATCTATAAGTAATACTTGTAAGCTATCAAAATTATTTAAACAACGGAAAATTCATAAATGGATTACATTTATTTAAGTAATGCAGTTGTTTGCATAAGAAGCTATAAAATAATGTAGGCAAACTAAATAACTGTGCAAAAAACAAATATTAATTTCTATTATTAGCTTTCATCTATAAAGAATCTCTTTAGACTCAGCTAAAAATCTTATTTTCATTCAATTTATTCTTATACTTTTTTTAAGAAAGCTTTTGAGCACATACTTTACACCGGAATTGATTTGTATGTTAATATAGAAATTTATTTTATTTTCTATTTTTCAAAGAAAAAATTTGATTTTGCACAATATATAATAACATTCTTTTGCAAATGGAGATGTAGGCAAATCCTAGATAATTTATATATTACTGTCCCTTGCTCATAATTAATGTGTAAGCTTATAGATACTGTTTTGTTGTATAATTGGGTTTTTATGAGGGGGAAGGGTCAATAAGTCTTTACAAAATCCAAGAGATGGCGCTCGTCACGCTTAAATTATGATGTTTTTAGCAAGCAATACTACTAACTACATATTGTACAAAGTTTCAGCTCGATTGATTAAGTCATTTTTTTGTGAGCGTTGGTTGAACAAAAGTTATTGGTTTATTTGAAAAATGAAAAAAAACAGAGTTTCGAGCGGTGATAAAACATTTTTATTTGAAAGGCCTTACACCAAAAGAAATCACAATTGAGTTGAACGCCGTTCATGGCAAGTCTGTCCCTGTGTTTAAGACTGTTTATAACTGGGTAAATGAATTTAAACGCGGCCAAACAACAACAAAAGATGAATCTCGTTCAGGACGCCCCGTAGAAGTGAGTACGCCCGAAATGGTCAACAAAATCCACGATATAGTGTTGAGTGATAGAAGATTAAAATTGCGAGAATTATTTGAGGCCAGAGGGGTATTAAAGGGTACAATCATTTCAATTTTGCATGAAAAATTGGGGATGAAAAAAATATCAGCGAGATGGGTGCCGCGAATGCTCACTGTTGAAAACAAATGAATCCGCGTGGTCACCTCTGAGGCTCTTTTGGCACGCATACGTCGTAATGTGGAAGACTTTTGGCGTCGACTTGTAACTGTAGACGAAACATGGGTACACCACTACACTCCTGAAACCAAAGAACAGTCCAAACAATGGATTACCGCAGGAGAACCAGTCCCAAAGAAGGCAAAGTCAGCTGACAAGATTATGGCCACGGTTTTCTGGGATGCGTATGGAGTCATCTACATCGACTACTTGAAAAAGAGCCAGACGATCACTGGACAATACTATGCGGCATCATTAGGTTAGCTGAAAGAAAAAATCAGAGAAAAACGTCCTCACTTGAACAAAAAAAATGCCTCTTTCTTCAAGACATTGCTCAAGTTCACACGTGTGCAGTTTCGATGGCAAAAATTAACGATTTAAAGTTCGAATTAGTTGACCATCCACCATATTCGCCTGATTTGGCTCCCAGTGACTTTTTCTTATTTCCTAACCTCAAAAAATAGCTTGCCGGACAACGATTTATGTCGAATGAAGAAGTTTGTTCTGACTTAACCCTTTTATGTTAATAATAATTATTATTATTGTTAACAGTTATTATTAACAATATTCGTGGGGGGGTCCCTGGTTTAACCCTTTGATTTCCTGGTCTAACTCTTCCATGTTAATTATTATTAATGTTAATAATTGCTTATAATTTTTGAGGATGGTTTCGAGGGGCTTCTAGTCTCTAGGGCTCCTAGTCCCTAGGGACCCTATACCTAGTGCTTTCAATCTAATTAAATTTAAATGTATTTATATATACTTGTTACATTGAAATTGAAACGAGTAGAAAATAGATACGATTTTTGAAAAAAAATGAAGAGAGAGACCGGAGAATTGAACCGGAGTCCTCTGGGTTGGCAGGCTAGCGCTGTACTACTAGAGCCAATGCCACATATACCTTAGAGGATGCATATTGTGTATATTAGCTACACACGTATACATTTGGTATAGGGCCTAAGCGTGCGGGGGGGGGCGCATGCTGTCTATAGTTCTAACTTGAGGATGTGTGCTCTCTCTCTCTCTCCCTCTCTCTAGCTCTGACTCAGCGTGGACCACAGCGTGCGGAGGAGGAGGGGAGCGCAAGCTGTCTATAGTTCTGGCCTGATGGGGATGCGCTACTATAGTAGTAGTAAACGTGTGCCCTCTCTTTCTCCCTCTCTCTCCTACGCTCTAACTCAGCGTGGACCACAGCGTGCGGAGGAGGAGGGGAGCGCATGCTCTCTATAGTTCTGGCCTGATGGGGATGCGCTACTATAGTAGTAGTAAACGTGTGCTCTCTCTTTCTCTCTCTCTCTCTCTCTCCTACGCTCTGACTCAGCGTGGACCACAGTGCGTGGAGGAGGAGGGGAGCGTATGCTGTCTATAGTCAATGCGTGTTCTTTCCACGAAGGGAACTGTTTTCGTGAGAATGCTAGAAACTACGAGTGCAGTCGCTCAACTGACATCTCCTTGAGATGTTCCTCCTAAACATCTCTGCTAGGAGAGAACCTCATTCCCATCCGTACGCCATTTCTTGCAATCGTTATGATTATTTTATTATTTAAATAAGTACACATTTTATTATTTATTTAATATTTATTATTTTCAATTATACATTGAGTAGAGTACACTTTGTCTATAATCTTTATGTTCAGTGTCTGACATAGCTATTTTTAAATATTCAGTTGAATTTTTATATGAATTATAGTCAACTGTAAATCTTTCGACTATATCGATCCCCTTTGATTTTGCTTGTTTTTGTCTTTCCATCATCCAATCGTGTATCTTTTGTGTATTTACCGCAGCACATACTATATTCTCGCAATTTTGACTATCATATATGTATGATGGTTTAAATTTAAGACTTCAATCTTCCAATCGCGAACATCTCATTTCAGTTTCGATATCTAAAATATTCCTGTAATTAAAAAAAAAACTAATTAAATTCGAATTTAGAATTTTGTACTATTGTATATTATTTGAACCTACTTTTCAGGAATAATTTTTTTAAGCCATTGCTTCTTTTGTAATCCTTTCACATAAATATTTCTACAATTATGTAAATGACTACGAATAGTACAATTTAAAGAATTATATGGTAAAATACCATTTCTCCATAATATACCTATAAAATTGATTATATTAAATATTTCAAATAAAATCAATGTTAATTAACGATAATAAAAAATAAATACCATGATGATGTAATTCCAACCACTTATTAACACTTTGATATTCAATAGGCAGTTTGAGCCAATGATATGGAGGTTTAAAAAGTAGTACTGTAGGTGAAGTATTAGAACGTACTGGTAAATAGGCAAACTCCTTACAAATAAAAATATTATTAGGACTCTGAAAGCCTTGAATATCTGAAATATAGTTCATCTTAGAGTATAAATCCAATTATTCTCTATGATATGAGAGCTGAATCGTATCTCAAAGTAATAATGACTATAATTTTATTCTGAAGATCTATATAATAAACTCTTTAATACTAAATTAATAAGTTAGATGGTGCTACAGTCGATTCACCCCCACTCTTTCGTTTTAGCTATCCCTTCCATATATTGCCTACAGTGCCCTCACTTTATAGGCAGCGCCCTCAGTTTGCTGGCAGCGCTCTCACTTAACCTTTAAAAACCGCTTCGGCCTAGCAAAAGAGCGCAATCTCTCTAGACAGTCTGCGAGCTAAGCTTGCCTTACCTTACTCCATTTGCAAGTAGTTCCTCAGTAGTTAGTTGAATCTTTATTGATTTGTTAAACAAATCAATATTAATTACCAACTGAGAACAAGTTCATTTTTGAGCTGTTCACTACCTTTTCCATCCTTTCATAATAATAATCCTTTATACAACTATAGACAAGTGACTCTACAAGACAATAAAAACTAGATAACTAACAACATGACTTCTATCGCCTATTTTGAAGAAACAATTAAAAATTTGTGGAAAGCGTATAATCATTCGGACGATTTAGATATAGACGATTGTATTAGATGGAGAAATCTAACAATTAATGCTATAATTTCAATTAATGAATTTATGAAACAATCTGATTTAAGTAGAGCAATTCGACAAAGATGTCAAACTTGTGCTTGTTATTTGAATTCTATTGAAGTCAATTTAAGTAAAACTATAAAAGTTGGTGGAAGTATATATTAACAGCTATTCAGGATGAAATTCCAGGAGATGGAGTTGTTTGGAGGCCGATTCATTCAGCCTTTGAAAATCGAATTAGTACAGTTTGTATAGTTAATCAACATCATTAAGATATAAAAACATTTCTAGTTGCCGCAAATCAACTTTTACAAATTAAAATACCTCAATTTCTTGCTATCCATAATAACTTAAAAATAAATACAGAAATGACATCACAATTTATTATAAAGAAAAATCAAGAAGAAGATATTCAAATCAAGTATTTCAATACAGAAAATGTTTGCATTTATAAGACTACTAATCTTGATAGATGGTTTCAAAATAACGTTAAAGATATTATACTTAAACAAATTGAAAAATTTCAAGAAAGAGACTCAGGCTGATCGTTAAAAACTATTGTTGGTCTCACTATTAATATAAGTAAGTATAATCCATTTAAACCATGCTCATATATACCATTACCATTGAGCATAGATAATAAAAGAGCCTGTGTTAATGTTAAAAATGAAGACAATGAATGTTTTAAATGGGCTATACTTTCATGCCTTCATCTAGTTGAAAGAAATCCAAACAGAGTAATTAAGTACAAGCCCTATGAGAATGAACTGAATTTTGATGGTATAAACTTCCCTGTAGAAATAAAAAGTATACCTAAATTTGAAAAGTTGAATAATATAAGTGTAAATTTATATACACTTAAAAAATATGGATCGACATATGAAGTTTCACCGTGCTATATAACTAAATTAAAACAAACTAAACATGTGAACTTACTCTTAATACAAAACGAATATATTGATGAAAATGATACTAATAGACCACGAATATCAATAGATGATGAAAAATTCAAATTAGAAACTCACTACGTACGGATCAAAACTTTATCTGCTCTCCTTCGTAGACAAGTTACTCAACATACTGAAAAAATTTATCTTTGCGAACCTTGCCTTCATTATTTTACTAACGAGGAAAATTTGAAATCCCATGAAGTTGACTGTTCCAAAATAAATAAGTGTTGGATTAATTTACCTGACGATGCTACTTTAGAATTTTAAAATTTTAAGCACAAAGATGAAGTTCCATTTATTATATACACTGATTTTGAATGTCTATTAAAATCTATAGAAGATCCGAATAGAAATCTCAATGTTAAGAGACATAGTTTCCAAGAACATGAAGCCTATAGCATTGGATTATATGTAAAATGCCGTTATGATGATAGTAAGTCGATATATAAGTCATATAGAAAAAAATTAAATGAAGACGAATCACCAGCATTATAGTTTATAAAGCAATTGAAGTTCCTAGTGATTGAGTTAGAAAAGATATATAATAATGCAATAAAAATGGATTTATCATTTATTAAGGAACAGGCATTCAAAACGGCAAAAAGATGTCATATTTGCAACCAATATTTTCAAGATAACCAAAAACGAGTTCGTGATCATTGTCATTTAACAGGAAAATTTAGAGGTGCAGCTCACAATCATTGCAATTTGAATTATAAAAATGCTGCTTTCATACCAGTCGTATTTCATAACTTTACAGACTATGACTCATATTTTATTATAATAGAAATTGCTACCAGCTCAGAATTTGAAGGAAAGATCTCTATTCCCGCTGAAAACAAGGAGCGATACATATCCTTCACAAAAAAAGTTGCAAACAGTCGACTTAGCTTTCGTTTCATTGATTCCTTTTATGCCTACATATCTAGATAAATTAGCATATTATTTACCTCAGCTAGATATTGTACAGAGAGAATTTCAGAAAAATAATTACACTTTAGAACAGATTAATTTACTCAAAAGAAAAGGAATTTTCCCATATGAATACATCCAAAATTCAAATAGACTAACTAAGACAGAGTTACCATCTATTGAAAAATTTCATAGTCGATTGACAGATACTGATATTCCTACTGAAGAATATAAGCATGCTCAAAACGTATGGAATATTTTCGGTAGTATTTGGAAGAAAATAGATTTAGGAATGTATTCTGATCTCTATTTGAAAACTGATGTACTTTTACTAGCTGATATTTTTGAAAATTTTCGATCAACCTGTAAGAATGCATATGATCTCCATCCTGCTCATTATTACACTACCCTTGTGTCGCGATGTTAAAATATACAAATATGGAGCTTGAACTATTAACAGATATAGATATGGTTTTATTCATTCAAAAAGGTATTCGTGGAGGTATTAGTCAATGTTGTAATAGATCTTCAGAAGCAAACAATAAATATATGGGTGAAAAATTCAATAAGGATGAGCCAAACAAAATTTTAATGTATTATGACGTAAAGAACCTTTATAGTTGGGTTATGACTACCATTTGCGGGCTTCAAATGGGTTTCAAATGTGGATATGTCAAATTTTTTCAATATCTCTGATGATAGTGACGTAGGCTATATTTTAGAATTAAATCTAGAGTATCCACAAGAGCTGCATGATGATCATAAAGACCTACCTCTTTGTCCCGAACATACTAAACCACCCGGATTAAAACGGAGAAAAAACTTTTGACAACGCTTTATGATAAAGAACGATACGTTATTCATTATAGAGCATTGAAACAAGCTCTCAAATATGGACTAAAACTCAAAAAGATATATAGAGCGCTAGAATTCAAAAAAAGACAATGGCTGAAACCATATGTTAATTTAAATACTGAAAAAAGAAAGCAAGCTAAAAATGAGTTTGAAAAATTATTTTACAAGCTTATGATTAATGCAGTATATGGAAAAACGATGGAAGACAAAAGAAAACGAAAAGATGTCAAACTGATCAATCAATGGGGTGGTAGATATGGCGCTGAAGCTCGAATTGCCCCACCAAATTTCCATAGTAGTTCCATCTTTCATGAAAATTTAGCTGCTATTCAATTATCCTGGACAATTATCAGTATTAAAAAACCTATATACGAGGTGTGTACAAAAAGTAAGGTGACTTTTCAAATTTCACGGGCATCGTACTTTCGATTATCGATTTTTTTATTTTGTTATGTTGGTACACTCTTCCCGAACATCTCTACCAAGTTTCAAGTGTATAGCATTTTTTGTTTGGTTGTGAGAGGCGTAAAGGTTATAAGTGTTTTGCGTGCTCGGCGATTTCTTGCTATCGAAAAATATGGATCAAAGGATTTGCATCAAATTTTGTGTAAAAAATAAAATAAAGTGCTCCGAAACACTTGAAATGTTAACGGTGGCATACGGTGAAACTGTTCTGAGTAAAAAAAATGTTTACAAGTGGTACAAACTCTTCCAAGATGGCCGGGAAGATGCCAATGACGAGCCTCGCTCTCGACGCTCAAGCACGTCAACAACTGATGAAAACGTTCAAGCAGTGAAGAAAATTATTCTGGAAAATCGTCGAATCACTATCAGAGAAGTTGCTGAGGATGTTGGTATATCGCTTGGCTCGTGCCATGAAATTTTTTCTAACGATTTAGGCATGAGACGTGTGTCAGCGAAGTTTGTTCCGAAATTGCTAAATTTTGACCAAAAGAACCGTCGCATGAGCATCGCTCAAGAACTGTTGAATGACGTCAACGACGACCCAGATTTACTCAAAAGGGTCATAACTGGTGACGAATCATGGGTATATGGTTATGATATCGAAACCAAAGTCCAATCGTCCCAATGGAAGAGCCCAGATGAGCCAAGACCGAAAAAAGCACGCCAAGTTCGATCAAATGTCAAATGTTTTGCTCACTGTTTTCTTCGATTACCATGGCGTGGTGTATCACGAGTTCTTACCATATGGACGTACGGTCAATAAAGAGTATTATCTTGAAGTTATGCGCCGTTTGCGAGAAGCAATACGAAGAAAACGCCCAGAATTGTGGAAAAACAATTCATGGCTTTTGCATCACGATAATGCCCCTGCTCACTCATCTTTGCTTGTGAGAGATTTTTTGACCAAAAACAACACCATAATCATGCCTCAGCCACCATATTCACCGGATTTGACCCCATGTGACTTTTTCTTGTTCCCAAAACTAAAGAGACCTATGAAAGGACGGAGATTTGCAACGATTGAAGAGATAAAGACTGCATCGCTGGAAGAGCTCAAGGCTATACCGAAAAGTGCTTATGAGAAGTGCTTTCAGGATTGGAAAAACCGTTGGCATAAGTGTATTGTATCTGAGGGGGATTACTTTGAAGGGGACAACATAAATATTGATAAATAAATAAATATTTTTTTTTTTAAATACAAAGTCACCTTACTTTTTGAACACACCTCGTACATCGGTCTATGTGTATTAGATCTTTCAAAAACATTAGTCTATAACTTTCATTATGGTTACATGAAGCAACGAATTGGTGAAAAATGTAAATTACTTTATACTGATACTGAAAGCCTCATTTATGAAATTCAAGATGTCGATATGTATGAGATCATGAAAGTAGACATTGATAAATTTGACACATCGGACTATCCTGCTGATAATCAATTTGGAATGCCTCTAGCTAACAAAAAAGTTCTTGGTGTTATGAAGGATGAGTGCAATGCTGCTATTATGAGGAAGTACATTGGGTTACGAAGTAAACTATACAGTGTCGAAATAATAAATAAGGATCCCTTGAAAAAGGCAAAAGGAGTGAAAAAACATACAGTAATAAATACAATAACTCACTCAGATTATCGAAAGTGTTGTTTAAACGAAATGGAAATTATTAAACGTACTCAATGTAATATTCGATCTAAATTACATCAAGTAATAACAGAGAGAGAGGAAAAGACAGCACTAAGCCCTCATGATGATAAAAGTTGTATTTTTGATAATAATCCGGACACACTTCCATGGGGGCATTATAAAACTCTCGAAATTGCTGAAATGAAAGAAAGAGTTGAACAGCTACGAAGAAAGAGATATAGAGAAGTAGACGAAGTGATAGAACAAAATAGTAATATGAAAAGATCCAGAATTGAAGAAAATAATTCTAGAGGCCAGCACTAGCGAAAGAATTCTACTTCTTTAATAGTTACTAGATGGCGCTGATGACTAGTAATGGAGAGGGAGAAACAATGGATACCTGAGTCTACAGAGTGGGAGAATGGTTTTAGATGAAGAATCATGAGAGAGGGGAGACTGAAAGAGAGGGAAGCGGCGACGGTAGCTTGAGCTTTAAGAGTGGTGATGCTACTTATAAAACTAAGAGCTCACTCTTGTTCGAAACAGTTGCTCAGCTCTCACTCAAGCAACAATCTTACCTCAACCTCTAATACATCTTCCATTAACTATTGAAACAAGTAAGATATTTAAATAATTTTAGTTTATTAATACCTTAGTAATAAATAAATAAATAATTAATTCTTTGATTTTTTATTTTACAGAATGGATTTCTCAGCAATAAATAAAATTTCCAAGACGACTTTCCTTCCTCGGAAGGCGATGTCCCAACTTACATCGAATACATTATATCAAGTTACTAAAGTTAGATCATTAACAACGAAATATGGATTTAGCGTTGTTATTACAATAGATGACGAATTTGATGTGTTCCTGCCCAAAAGGGTTAATATAGTACTCGAAAAATATGAAGAAATGTTGAAAAACCTACATCAGACTAGTAAGAAGGAGTTATTTATTTACCATATTGTCGGTTCAAACTTCGAATTTAAACATAATTGTATCTTCAACGAATAATAATTAAATGTATTATAATACTAATGTAAATAGCTGCACTACGAATAATAAAAAAAAATATATCTAATTGAATAGTCTTTTTTTTCTTTATTTAACTATCCTCTTATTTCCTTTTGTGGAGAGGTAAAAAAAAAAGTTCATAATGTAGCCCTTTCCAATGAATTTTATCTCAATGTACTCGTAAAGTTGACTCATGAGCGACGATTCCAAAGGAAGTACCTCACAGGTGAGAGCGAAGGTTGGGGCTCTCACTATTCCTCTAATTAACCTTAAGTTCCGATAGAGGGCAGTCATTCGAGTTCTAATATATTTATAAGAAGGATGCATAGTTTGCTTTACCATCATTAGGGTGAGAAGAAATAGGTATAGCAAGACTATCCTCTTGTGATTCATCATGGTGCCTATTAGAAGAAACAAGAAGAGCATTCGTGTTTCGAAGTATGTATGGTTTACGGATAATATTCAAATTCATCATCTTCCTATTGAAGACAAAGACTCAAGGAAAGGAGTGTGGGAGCAGCTTGCACAAGATCGAGAACGCTTCCAACGTCGTATTATGCAACTAAGTAGTATAATATCGCGAGCACTATTTAAAAAACGTATAATAATGATGAATCATATTCTTGAACCTATACTAAAAAATCATTGTATAGCGTATAAACTTAACAAACTAAAAATCTAAGTGGGGGTGGAATAGCAAGTGGAGGGAGGCGGTCGTGCCAGCTAGAAAAAAGTGTAGTAGTGGGGTAAAGGTCTTAAGAGAGAGAGAAGAGTTCGGAAAACGTCATTCTGTTAGAAGAATCATCACCAGAAGTATACACTTCCTTCTCCACTATTCTCGAGTCTTCGATAGCAAGATGGACTTAGAAATGTTAAATAAAATAGCTATGAAGCCCTTTGATCTACTACCGGAGAAAAATCATTATGAACTTGAAGAAAATTATTGTTATTTAGTAACAAACTTTAAGGAAGAATATAACAATTGAATCATTCTCGAGTTCGATGCTGAATTCCAACTTACTTTACCAGATCGAATTTCAAGAGCCATCATGAAACATTACGATCTTTATATATTACTTTCATATCATGTACAAAAATATTGTTTACAGATTGAATATCATAGCGCTGGTAGATTACAATTTATTATTTAATGTAACAAAAATGTATCTTTATTTCAATAAGGTATGTACAATAAATTTATTATAAAATATATTGTGGAGAGGTAAATGAGTCACAGGTGTTTCTACTAAAGCAGGTTTCGACTTGTTCTAATGGACTCACAAGTGATGATGCTCAAATGGAAGTACCTCACAGGTGACAGCGAAGGTTGGGGTTCTTACCATTAAAATAAAACAAAAATTATTTATTATTATTATTATTTCTTTGAATAAAAGTTACTTTACATAAACGTCTTTATTCTTTCATACGTATAAAGTCTTATCTATCCATGAATTGTGCGAGTTGTCGAATCCCAACCATTTAACGTATACTTGATTACCACGTTTCCTTATAACTTTTTCAATGAGATAAACATCAGGATACATAGCTTTCTGTAGTTCTTGCTCGTAAAAACCTCCAACAATTGGATTGCCTTTATAATCTCTTAATCGATAAGTGATAGGCTTTGTCTTCGCAACTCGTTGAATAGTAAAAATCTCAATAGACCAGTTAGGAGTGTATCCTTTTTCGAACACGTGTTTAGACTTGCTCACACGTACTTTATCGCCTACTTGGAGTTTAGGGCTCTTAACGAAAAGACTTTGGTCGTAAGAGAATCGTCTCAACACCTGCATTTCATTCTCTTTAGTTACATCCTTAGGCTTCATATCTATCGTACGATGTTTTCGATTATTGTAAGATTTCAATAAATCAGCTAGAATGTTGATCCATTTGTAATTTCCTTGAAGACTGAATTTTTTCCACATGACATTTTTCAGCGTGCGATTGAAACGTTCACAAATAGTTGCCTTAAGATTGCTATAGGTTGAATATAGATTTATTTTATACTTTGTCATTAGTCTTTGAAAATTTGAATTGTAGAATTCTTTGCCACAGTCCACATGTAAATTTCTAGGAGTGCGTCCTTTTTTTAATATAGACTTCATTGCATAAGCAACATCTACATCAGTTTTTTGTTTCACTGGAACTGCCCAAGCGTACTTTGAAAATATATCAATGACAGTTAATAGATATCGAAAGCCTTTGTTCTCTCTCGAGTAGCCTTGCATCTCTACAAGATCAGCTTGCCATGTCTCATCTATTCCGCGAAGATCAACTTTTCTATGGGGATAGTTTTGACATACTGGTTTATGTAACTCATCCACCACTATTTGATATTTCATTTTAATCTATTTTTTAAATTGATTTAAAAAGTCAAACGGTCCAATATTTCTTTCTTTCTCCTTATTATTATTATTATTAATATTACCTTCTTCTAACTGATGAATAACTACTCGATGCTTTACTAATTCTAATCTTATTGTATTCAATGATTTTATAAGATCATTTATCATACTCGTAAGCGTAGTAACGTTAGCTTCACTAGTTTTTCGCAACGTTCGTAAGTTTACAGCATCGTTACTCTCCTGAGGATTGGCTATATTACAAATTCTTTTGTCATTCGCGTCGTATTGTCCGTCTCTAGTGATTTTATACCATACACCAGGAGGACCTCGATTACCCTACTTTTGTTTATTCAATATACGTCCAAACACATCAACACTCATTTTATTACTGAGTAATATTTAGGATTCTCTTAAAATATATAGCCAGCTTCGCGTAATTCTTCAATAATTGAATGAATTTCATTAACATAACTAGAATTACCGGCGGTTTGTTCGGCAATAAGCAATCTCAATCGATCATCGAGCTCGTTTGGATTATCCCAATATACATAATCAAATAACGTTCCTTTTCTAGCTATTTTATAGTTAGGAAAAAGATCTCTTCCATCAATAATCGATTTTTGCTTCTTAGCGCTACTGCTCAAAGATAAATTTGGACCAATATACTTTTTGAATTTATTTACATGCTTATTGCGATATTCTCCATTTGTTTCGTATCTCTTTCGATGATCGTTAGTGTTTTCAAGAATTTTTATATAATTTTCAATATCCAATGAACTGATTAATTTAGAATCACTTTCTTTACGAAAGAGAAGTTCCATTAAACCAAGCGTCTTGCTGTATGCTTTATCATTCACAGTCACGTTACCGTTTTGGAAGGAAATTGGAGAATTGCCTATGACATATGTATTTTCATGCAAGCGAACAACAAATGTCTTGTCTAAATTACTTTTCTGCTGAGGTTCATGCAATAGTCGAACATAGTTTCCTACAATCGAATCATCCAATAGCTGTTGTCTCTGTTCTGAAGTTACATTGGAACTACTTTTGTTCAAATTTATAGCAGTTGTATCAAATGATGATTCATCATGATCATCATCATCATCATGAATAGAAATAGCAGTCTTAAATGTAGTATCAAGCGGTTGTAATGTAGAATTTAATTAATTAGCAGTACTATTGAAATATCTAGATTTGTAGGGAGTGTCAGTTGCTACTTCTGACTTGAAAACATTATCGAACGCGATTTTCTTTTTCTTTTTCGTTGGCTGTTCAGCAATAGTAGCCTCTACGACTTTTTCTTTAATGGATCAACCATAGGTTTAAAAGTTTCATGCAATGTCTTTTCTAAATCAGCTTTACCGCGTTTTATTAGTTGATACTTGCATCTTATGGCACCACGAGCCATAGATAATTGCTCGAGCACTTTCTTTTCTCTTTCAAAGTCAGCCATGTTTACGCTTGTAATTTCTAAAGTTAAATAATCTTCATCCACTCACTTCTCTATATTTATAGCAAAAGAATCAAATTCCTTTCTATATCGTCCAAGATTTATTGGTCTATCTCTATCGATAACCAAAAATCCATGGTTATCGCCTCTTCAACATTTTGAACAAATTGCTTTAAACTTCTCAAAAGACATATCTGAGTTAACATGATCATTGTAAATGTGCTTAATATTCACATCATCTTATCGAAACAAAACAAGTAAATTCACATTATCTTGAATGAAATGCTTCGGAATGCGAGCGTACGATTGACAGAGATAGAAACTATCTACTTTTTTATGTCTACCCATACAGAAGAATGCTCTTACGTTATCTTGCTTATCAGTGGCTATATCGTCAAAAATCATGATAGAATTTGGTCATGTTATATCTGGTGAAACAACTGTCTCATGCTCGCTGAAATCATGATACTCTATACCATTAATAGGCTCTAGTAAATCTTTCAAAAATTTGTATTTAGGCTGATTAAGGGATTTTGAGTAGACATATACGTTTTCAAATCTAAGACCACTAGGATGAGTGATTAATGTTAATAAACAATTAGTTTTTCCATAATTACTAGGTCCGCAGAAAACGGCACGGATACTATTAAGCAATAGTTCGCCATGTCTTTTTTCTTGTTTTTCCGTCTCCACCACTCTATCGAAATTAATGACTTGAAGCTTAAGAGGCTGTTCTTTGAAATCCATGTTGTTGACTCGTCATCGACACCTCAATGAATGAGTTTGTTAGGTATAAAAAGTCTGCTTATATATCATTTATTTCATTAACATGCTGTCTTTCGAAGAAGTATGATCACGTACTATAAAAGAAAGACTGGTGGTGATTTAGTGAACAAGATTATAAATAACTTGCCTATTGAAGCTCACTTACCTGGATATTAGTATTGTGATCCTGATACAAAATTGAACAAACGATTGGCACGTGGAGATCCTGGTAAAAATCCACTAGATGTTGCTTGTAAAGAACATGATATTGCTTATGCGCAAAATTTGGAGGATATTGCGACAAGAAATAAAGCTGACGAAATTCTAGCTAACAAAGTTTGGGAAAGAGTGCAAACTAACGATAGCAGTTTTGGTGAGAAAGCAGCTGCCTTCACTGTGGCCAACATTATGAAAAGTAGTGTGCCTAATAATCGAATAATTCGTTCGGCTATAAAAGGAGCCAAAAAAGCTGTGAAAAAGGCTGGCGGTAGAAGTAAAATAAATATACCACGTATTTTACCTATTCCCAGTAAAGTTGGTGGATCGCTTCCTTTTTTAATTCCATTATTTGCTGCTTTAAGCGCCACTGGAGCTCTAGCTGGAGGAGCTGCTTCAATAGCAAAAGCCGTTAACAGTGCTAAGACCGCTCAAAATTAATTGAAAGAAGCTCATAGACATAATAAAACTATGGAAGCTATTGCTATTGGTAAAGAACTTTATTTGAAACCATATGGTAAAGGTTATGGTCTTCATCTGAAACCATATTTAAGTGGAAAAGGTTTAAAAAAAAAAGCTCGAAGTACCTTTACCTAGTCGAGCACTGACAGATCATGATACAAGAAAATATGCTAAAATACTAAAAATTGCAAATTTTCGAGATGTTTTCATGCGTGATGCTCTGCCAGCCGATGGACCACGATATAAAGAGGCAGCTATTGTAAATTTAGATGATAAACGTTGACCAGGTGGTATTGGTTGGCAGATAAAATTGGGTGGCATACAAAAAGAAAGGTGATGAGGTTATGTATTTTGATAGTTTTGGTAATCTACAACTGCCTATAGATCTATTGCTTTATCTCAAAGTTAATAGAATCATGTATAATTATATTAGATATCAAGATTTTAATACATATAAGTGCGGCCATCTTTGTCTCAAATTTCTTTTAAACAAACTATAGAAAAGACGACTAGTATATAAAATACTCATTCAAAGAATGACTATCATTTGACATGAATCTGTCATGGAGAATACACTGACATTGAGTCTCTCGGGAACATCATCCGTACTCGAAACATATTATTTTCCACCGATCGAATTGATACCAAACAAAAAATACGTTCTTGGTCTAGTTCTAATTAATATTTAATTCAATACCAAACATTGACGTTGGTTATAATAAGTTTTACATTGAAGGTCAAGAAGCTATCACTTTACCGACTGGTAGCTACGAAATAGAAGATATTGAAAGCTTTCTCAAAGAAGCATTAGCATCTAAAGGTATATCGTTTAGCCTAAAACCAAATAATAATACTTTACGTAGTGTCATTCAGTGCAGTCAAAAAATACATTTTGAACCAGAAGATTCTATTGGATCAATTTTAGGCTTCACTAGACGTACGCTCGTTGAAAACGGAACACATAGTTCTGACTTACCCGTCACTATACTCGAAGTCAACGTGTAGAGTGTAATATTACTACAGGCTCTTACATAAACAATCGCAAAGTACATAGTATATATGCATTTTTCCCAGCAGTCCCACCTGGATATAAGATTATAGAAGTTCCCTCTCAAGTCATTTACCTTCCAGTCGCTGTGAGGAGCATTGATCATTTTCCAATTCGTATAGTTGATCAAGACGGAAACCTAGTTAACTTTCGAGGAGAAGTCATCACAGTGCGAGTACATATAAAGACCATATCTTAGTAATGGGTATCATTTACAATATAAAGTCCGGTCGAGGCTATATTAAGAGACAAAAATGTCAATCAACAATCAGTCAACAGCGAGCTATCAGACCGCTCACACCTCAGAACTGTCAATTCCTGAAAAGCTTGAGACTGAAAGTCGTCGAAAATCGTGGAAGAAAATATTGTGCATATTAGTGTGCTGTATAAAACAACAACAACAATATGGAGGGAATTCTAGACATTCATTCAGCTGTCGCTTTCGATGAGTCTATAGCTCATTATGAAGTTCAAGCGCATCAGCCTTATTCATTATCATATTTCAATAATAGCGATGAAATTCATATAGCAATTCAACATCAAGATTTATCTCTGCTTCCATCACGCAGTATGATTCATATTTGTGGTCGGTTGACCAAGCCGGACGGTACTACGCCAGTGGAGAACACTTTATTAGTCAACAACGCCCTCTGTCATTTGTTCGAGGAAATACAATATGAAATAAATGCTATTGAAATTGATAAAGTGAAAAATGTAGGCTTAACGAGCCTCATGAAAAATTGGCTTTCACTCAATCCATATCAAAGCTCTATCGCTGAAAATGCCGGATGGAATGATGATAAAAATGAAGTTTTAATATGTAACGCTCTAGGTTTATTTATGTGACTATCCCTCTCAGTATGTTGCTGGGCTTTGCTGAAGATTATCGGAAAATTGTAGTCAATGTCAAGCATGAACTTATTCTCACAAGATCAAAAGATGATTTGAATGCTATTTTAAGTATTCCAGTAAGGAATCCTGATGCTTCAGAAAAATAAAAAATTACTTTAACTAAGGTTGAATGGTTGATGCCATATGTGATGGTTGCAGACAAAGAAAAAATCAAATTACTCAATCAGACTGGACGAGATCGTGCAATTACTATGAGTTATCGTACTTAGGAAATGTATGAGTATCCAAAATTACCTCGTACATCAAAGCATGTGTAGAGTGTTAAGACTTCCAATCAATTGGAAAAGCCTCGCTTTGTTATTTTAGCTTTTCAAACTAAACGTAAAAGTTCAGCGAGTGTTAATTCTAGTAATTTTGATCATTATAATATTAGTAATGTGAAGCTATTCCTCAATTCACAATTCTATCCGTATGGAAATCTCAATTTAAATATCAATCAAAATCAGTTTGCTGTTCTCTACAATATGTATACTAATTTTCAAAATGCTTACTATGGTAAAGAAAACGAGCCCTTACTCAATAAAACGGATTTCATTAATAAAGTGCCGTTAATAGTTATAGACTGCTCCAAACAAAATGAAACATTGAAAAGCGCCCCAGTCGATGTTCGCGTAGAATTTGAAACTCGGACCGATTTTCCTGAAGATACTGCAGTCTACTGCTTAATTTTATACGATCGTATTGTACAATATAATCCAATTAGTGGTGATGTTAAAAAATTAGTTTAAAATTAACAAGACATCAATATACACGATGCTTTTCAATAAAAAAAAATAAAATATATATATATATATATATTGTTAGAATTTAATACAAACTACCTATAATCATAGAGAGAGAGAGAGAAAGAGAGAGAGAGAGAGAGAGAGAAGCATCCACACTAAACGGCGTACGCATCTAGCAAGCTAGAGACGCTACCCCCTCTCCGAGAGCCCACACTTAGCCAGCATAAGCTTACTATGCTCCCTACTATAGAAGGAGAATGAGAGAGACATATAGCTTACTAAATACCCTACCAACTTCAACAGCATCCTACCTTACCAACCTCTGTAGGTGAATGTTGGTGGGTGGGTGGGTGAGGGTAGACAGGTGAGTGGAGTAGGTGAATGGGCAGGGGGGCACTTTGTCGGAGGACCCACTGATAAATCATAAGTAAATTAATACATTATTAATTTTTTAATTTAGTTTATTTTATTACTTTTTTTTATAAATTTTACAAAATTAAAAATACAGTTTTTTTTATTTTTTAATATTATTATTATTATTTAAATTTTCTTGATTCGACGACCTTCGAGGGGCGAGTCGGCTTCGTCACTGTTGGTTGGGCCGGAATCAAAATCACTTTACGTCGAACACACTCGACGTTCTTCACCAACGGAATTTTTTTCTGTAAAAAAAATTTTTTAATTATTATTTTTAATTTATATTTATTAATTACTTCTATAATGTAATTACTTACGGTAGTAGTTTAATCGAGTGGTATATCGATTTGTGCATCGTCTCTTTGACAGCCTGCGGATGTTGCTGTAGATGAGGTTGCTGTTGACGTCGCTGGTGATATTGACCTCGACGTTGCTGATGATGATGATAATGTCACCGATGCAGATGATGTTGACATCCTCAAAGATGGTACATTATCTTGATTCACCATGGTGGTTGTTGATGGTGCGCCATCATTCTAGCCGCCATAGATTCCTTAATCCACTGAAAAGAGAAAATACAATTAAATATTAATAAAAAATATAAATTGTGCAACGATTACCGAAAATCGTTCGACTCGCGCGAGGTTAATGAGCGGCTGAACGAGAGAAGCCGCGATTGGTTCGCGAGAGAGAGAGGGCGCGTAGGGGCAATGACCGGGAGGGGAGCGTTCAACAGGCAGTATGACTGTGTCACTCAGTCCGCCTGTATCGTAGAGCTAACCCTTTTCCGAGCCATTATCGTGTTTTCTTGTGGTGGTGCTAAACCGAACAGCGTGAACTTGAGTGCGTGGGTAGCAGCAGCAATAGCAGCAGCAGCAATAGCAGCAACAGCAGTAGCAGCGACAGCAGCAACAGCAACAGCAATATCCGCAGCGGCAGCAACCACAACAGCAGTAATCGCGGCGGTGCAGCGAGCAGCGAAGCAGCTTTTCAGCGGCTTGTTGATCGGATACGGTTGGCCACCGTATCCTCTAATACCTCGCGGTAGGTGCACCTTCTCATTATTGTTAATAGCGTGCGATCCCGCGCAGCGTGCGCGAAGAGATTAATTGTTGCGTGCGAGCGGTTAGTCCGCAGTGATCGCGATTTTCTCTCTCTCTCTCATACAGCGTATGTTGTTATTCGCGCTAGCGTGCGCAAGTCTCTCGGCAAAACTCCCGTGTAATTGAATTGCCTGAATAAAGTGAACGATAGCCTTTACCGAATCTAGTCATCGTTATTTAGTCTTTCCTTTGTCTGGAGGTCGCGTCTGTTTACATTCGATTCGAATTCGCCGGTAGCGTAGCACGGATCACGCGGATACCGGTAGACGGGAATCGTCAACATAGTTTCCAGCAGCGGCCGCGCGAGCGCTACTAAGCAAGGGCGACAGCGCCGCCAAGCGGCGAGTTGGGGGAACCCAACTCGGAGTAGCGAAGAGACTCTGTGCAGGCGCACTCCAAGACAAGGTAGGTTGATGTGCTTCGAGCACATAGATAACTAGGCGTCGTTTAGTCATTATATAGGTACGTTCAAGAGATATTATAGACTAAACGGCAGCCTGTTACAATTGATATAATTTTATAATAATACTTACTTGTTGGACAATCGCCTTTATCTCCCGGATTTGCAGTGCTTGAGGACTGCTCTCGTCTACAAATCGTTGCAACTGAAAAATAAATGATAATAAATAAATAAATAAATATATATATAATGAGAAAAAATACTTACAGTTATTAATATTAGCATTAATAGCCGATATAACGGCTCTCTTGCTACAGCCTGAACGGTAGGATTAGTAAGCTGAAATTGAATAATAATATTATTATTAAAAAAAATTCTAAGAGTTATTTTAATAATTTTTAAATTATTTAAAAATTATACTCACAGTTTCTAAAAACTCGCACGCTTTAATAATATTCTCCATAATTTGTTTTTTTTTTTATTAAATAAATTTTATAAAAATATAAAAACTTACTAATGTTCAAATAATAAACAATCAGCACTTCACTGTGAACAGCTCGAAGTTTCCTTTAAGACTGTCCAACGAAAATCCTACCAAACACTCACACTATTATCAGATATGATTTTTCTACAATATATGTAACGCTACAGATAAACGTAGACATTCTTTGAGTGAGATAGGACGTTTGGTGTGCCCTTTCCCTCCCCATGTGGGCTAGAAATTTTGCCACTTTCTAAAAAACTTCATAAATCTTGAACGACGTGCCGGTGACTTTATGGTCATCCGCAAAAAACGCATTAAACGGAGATGGTCACGCGTCCGCGCTAATGAGTTTGTTTGATCATCCTTAAACCGTCTATGATCTGTATTTGTGATAGTCATAGGCAACATAAGATAAGAGAGAAGGTAGTAAGCACAGATGCTCTCTCTTTCTGAAAGTAGTGGAGAAGCTTGATCACCCTCAAACCAGCTGTGATCTACATTTATGATAGACATAATCAACTTAAGATAAGAGGGTAGTTAATAAGCATAGCTGCTCATGCGCTCCCCTCCTCCTCGCTCTGTGGTCCACGCTTAGTCAGAGCTAGATAGAAAGCATACGTTTACTACTACTACTATAGTAGCGCATCTCCATCAGGCCAGAACTATAAACAGCATGCGCTCCCCTCCTCCTCCGCACGCTGTGGTCCACACTGAGTCAGAATGGGAGAGAGGGAGAGAGAGAGAGAGAGATGCATGCGTAGCTAATATACATAATATGCATCCTCTAAGGTATATGTAGCATTGGCTCTAGTGGTAGAGCGCTAGCCTGCCAACCCAGAGGACTCCGGTTCGATTCTCCGTTCTGTCTCTTCATTTTTTTCGGAAAATCGTAGTTATTTTCTACTCGTATCATTTTCAATGTAGCAAGTAAATTGTCAATAATATATATTTATAACTTTAAAAAAAATACATTTAAATTTAATTACACTGAAAGCACTAGGTATAGGGTCCCTAGGGACTAGGAGCCCTAGGGACTAGGAGCCCTAGAAACCATCCTCAAAAATTATAAACAATTATTAACATTAATAATAATTAACATGGAAGGGTTAGGCTAGGGAATCAAAGAGTTAAACCAGGGACCCCCCACGAATATTGTTAATAATAATTGTTAACAATAATAATAATTATTATTAACATGAAAGGGTTAAGTCAGGGGGGCCAAAGGATTATGGACCCCCCCGCAGGTGTGCTGGAACATACATTGCTATACTACTAATTTCTACACGTACTTCTAGAAAATGGCTATTTTCCGCGTTTTCATGGTATAACCAGACCATCCACTGATGACAACTGTAATGCGGTACATTACAAGGCCTCTCCTGGGTGCTGCATTATTTGCAACACCTCGGAAAGGCCATCCCCGTCCCTTGCCGCCGCGTAACCGGTTGAATAAAATAAAGATAAACGCGCCCTATATAAAACAATTACCCCTTTTTATGTCCGAACAACCACGCCGGAGATATGGGCAAAACAAACTCGTCAAACGCGATCCGACGGACACTTAAAGAGCAGACAGAAAAAAAAGGAGCGCACCACGGAAAAAGAGAGCGCACGCACACACTCACTCACATACACTCCCGACCACGTGTTGCCGACCGGCGAAAGAAAAATGGAAAACTTGACTGGGAAATGCAACGGAAATGCATGTTGATGACACATGCAGATCCGTTACACTCCCAGACACCAACACTAACACTTACGAGGCACTGACACTCCTGGGGCGAGCAGAAAATCGCCGATGAAGTGGCAGCCGGCAATCAGCTGTGTCGGGCTGCCGAACACCATCGGCGACATCCTGAGCGCCACACACAAGAAATACAGCAACCACACACACAAACACCCGAGAGAGCATCACTGAACCGACACGGGAGCGCCCCAGGAGGCGCTCCAACAACTGACACAAGGACACGAGGCGTACGCGCTAGAAACTGAGCGGCCATCTTGAAGCGCCGAGACAGACTGAGAGCGAGCGAGCGAGACGGACTGAGAGCGAGCGAGCGAGACAGAGCGAGCGAAGTAGACTAAGCAAGAGCGAGCGAGAGAGACTGAGACAGAGCGAGCGAGACAGACTGAGACGGAGCGAGCGAAATATACTAAACAAGAGCGAGCGAGACAGACGATACGAAATGATAGATAGAATAATATGCAAATGCGAAGATGAGGGCGCTACAAATGAAACGGCGTATATTATATACGTATCTATGATACAATAAAATAAAATTATAATTAGAAAATAATGAGCGTGGAATAAATACCGAATTGTAAAATTTGCACGCGACCGACACCCCTATTATGATAGCGAGCGACAACTACCCCATTTAGGTTTAAATAATAATTTAACTGACCGAATTCGAACCTCTGACAAAATTCGTTAGTGACGTCACGACCAATGAGCAAATTAGAATAAAATTTGATTTCCGTCCGGATAGACAAATAGATAAGAGTAGGGGTAGATCTTTTCCAACAACTAACGATAGCTACCTTAGTGGGGGGTGAGAGAGGGCAAATAACGACGAATGTAGGAGAGCTAAGAAGGGCGCTAGATCCTTCTAATTTACATACGGACCAATAATAAAATATACGGAGGGCGCTTCCGATATCCGAATTAGCATACCGACCAATAATAACATTTCTTCTCGGAAAGAGGAGAAGAAAAGCAATCTTTGACCGCGAGAAGCCGATTCTCGTCCATTTTGCCACTGGATCTCTAGATAGAAGCAGCCTCTATCAGCTAATCTCGCTGCAGAATTACTAGCGCTAGACGCCCTCCATTTTCTTTTGCCAATTTTGTTTGCCAAAACCGCAAGGAAAGATTGTAAGTAGGCAAAGTGCTATTCACTTTTATTTAATCGCGGAGTGGGGGAATAAATCTATCAGTGCTGTAGGTCGTCGCGACGCGTGGATCCGTTGACGCCGGTGCCTATCGAATCGCGCTGACCTGTCCGCCATTCCGTATATTTTAAAGTGAGTGTTAGATTTTACGAAAGAAAGGTTGCGATTTAGGATTCGCGCTGACCTTTCGTTAACTATTTATTACGAACGTAGGTTTAACCGAATCAAATTGTCTTGATTATTTAGTTGGGTTAATCTTCCCGCCATTTAATAATAACGTGAGCGTTAGGATTAACCAACGAAAATTGTGATTTAGGATATTCGCGCTGACCTTTCGCTGAAAAATTGCCGCGAACGTAGAATTAGCCAAATAAACTCACCCTGCCTATTCAATCGTGCTGACTTTTCCGCCATTTCATAAATCTAACGTACGTGTTAGGTTACGAATTAGAAGCAGTGCTTGAGTTATTCGCGCTGACCTTTCGCTGACAAGTTATTACGAGAGTAGGATTAGCCGAATAGGGTTACCGTGCTGACCTTTCCGCCATTTCATAAGCCGAGCGTGAGCGGTAAGATCAGACAAAGAAAATTCCCGATTGAGTTATTTGCGCTGACCCTCCCTCTTTGTTAATCGAAGACCGACCGGAAAATTATTAACATTCCGATTAATTTGTATCCTTACGGATTTATGAGTATTCAGAATTTTACCGACCATATTTACTCCGATCTCTTATGTGAGAATTATTAATACATGTAACGGCCTGTGAAATAATCAAATTATTCTCGCGGCCCGTTAAGAATTTTATTTTCACTGGTCGGTGCGGGGCTCACCGCCGCTCCGATCAGCTAGCCACTTCCTGGCGTTCCACTGAATACGGGCGGGTACGCGCTGCCCTGAAAAGGGATCGCGAAAGCACGGCTAACTATCACACGCAACTATCGCACGCTAAATAATCGCTTACAAACGCAACGAAACTCACCGTGAAGTAGCTGCTGCAGACAGACTACCCCTCTCTAGTCGCCCGCGTTATCGCCCTCGCTCGGGCGGGCAAGTTCTGCCCCTGGTAATCGCCCACTCAAGATGACGATCCACAGGCTCCGGCGATCCTCGGGGATGATCTTCACCTCCTGCACACTTTCACCTTTGTTTTTACCGGTCGCTTTCCTTTTTCTTTCGTTCGCACGCGCACGTGACAATCCTTCGAGCTCGCCGGTCTAGGTCTAAGTCCTCGAAAATCGTTTTCTCTCCCCACTCTACCGCTACGGCACACGCCTGATCGAGTCTCGTTCTGTCTCTCTCTCTTCACTCCTCGCTCGCTTGCCCGTTTGGCCATGCTCGGCCTCGCGTGCGGACAATCTTCCGCGAAAACGGCCCCGGCTGTTATAGCCCCCTCCTAGTCGGATGATACCCGAGGTAGTCTCCGACGATCATAGCGCGGAATGATTATGGGAGGGTAAGGACTAGCGAGGTGAGAGGGGTGAAGTGAAATAAATGTGACGGTGACATGAGGTAGGAATCTTTTATTTAGCTGCCCCAGTGGGCAACTGTCAGTGACGCCGGTGGCTGCGGCTGCGACGGAATTCGCCGTAGCGGGCGAGGTTCGGGCAGCGCGATGACTTGGAGACGCCGGGATGTCCGCAGACGTAGCATCCCTCGACGTCTCGGCGCGATTGGCCCTCTTGGCGACCCTCCGGGTCGACGACGTTAGGGTTGGGAGTCCGGCTCGTGCTCCTCACGCAGCTCCGTTCTCTTCGCCCCAGGGAATGGGCGCTCTGCTGGCGATGATGTTCTAACCAGCGCCCGTGACGTTGGCTAACATTGATCGTCACCGTACTTCCCCCCGAGGAGTTGGCGTCCACGCTCACGCGGTCGTGATGGGCTGGCTCGGGGGTAGCCGCGTTCTCGGCGTCCTGGTCGGGCGTTGCCTGGGCTGTGGGCCTAGTGGTTCTGGGCCCTTGGGGGCGCTGGTCTTCCGTGCCGGGCGCCCGGCGCAATTCCGGGTAGGGCAATACCGGAGGGGGCGCCGTAAATACGGGCGACTGCCCTTGCTGTATTGCCCGGACCGCCAACTCGTAGCATTTCCACCGCTCAAGTTTCTCGAGCCACGGGTCAAGAAGGGTTACCGCACCGGGTAGCTCTAGGAACTGCGCCGACTTGGTTAGAACTCGGCGTTGGAAGCTCATGACGAACTTCCAAGCGTTCCCGAGTTCGGTCAGCGCTCGCCCGATGCTTGGCCAGTCCTCTTCACTCGATCGGCTCACCCACTCGCTCAACGGGGAGGTAGGCCAATCCGCACTCTCATACGGCCGATCGATGTTGGGGTATACGCGGGCAGGCCTCGGGATGTGTTCCGGGTTGCTGCCCACGTCCCGTGCCCTCCGGCCGCACTCGGAGGGCGCGTCTCTTCGGCTCGGGGCCTCTTCTCGGCCCGTCGTGGCTCCTGGCGCGCCCGTGGATGGCCAGGTTTGCGAGGCCACCTCCTGCTGGTCAGGGTAGGCTTGCGTTGATCGATCTAGCCGGGTTGGTGTCGCCTGGGTTGACACCGCCCAGCGGAACGGCCTGACCTGGATTCCGCGGTGCACTGTTGAGCGGAGGGTCTGGGTGGTCGCGTCCTTTTTCTCGCCGGTGGTCTGCGAGGAGGCATCCTGGGCTTTGGGCGTGGGGCGACCCGTGCTTGAGGCGGGTCGTCCGGTGGGTACGCCCTTGGACGCGTATCGCCCGTACACCCACGCGTGCACTGACGTCTTCGGCGGCGGGGCCGGGTGGCTTATGTGCCCGCCGCGGGTCGGCCAGCCCTCCGGGCTCTCACGGACCTCGTCCAGGGTGAGCCTTGGGTTCAGCCTTAGGCGTGGCGGCGCGATGACGCCCTCTTCCTGCAGCTGTTGCACCCGCAGGAAGAGTCGGGTTCGGGCGTCATCTAGCCGGTGGAGCACGGTGTCCTGTGCGATGCCCTCCCGGATCTGGTTCGCGATCCGGTCAAAGATGCGGGCGAACTCCGCATCCCTTTTTTCTTCGTCTTCCAACTCGAGGGCCTCGACGCGCATCTGCTCGAAGGCCTTGCGAGCGCCGAAGAGGGTCCTTTTCTCCGACCTCTCGAGGCTCTCGTGTCGGGCGTGGTTGAAGAACCAGGCGGCGACTTCGACGACTGCGTCTTCCATCTGAAATGGGGTGACAATGGATGGTACGAGGTGAATGAATGATCGTGGCTGATGGGGGTGTTGATTGCGAATGGCGCGGGTGTGACCGCTAAGCCCTTCTCGGTCTTCCAGGCTTTCGCTTGTTCGTTTCGACGGCTCGGCTCGGATTCGGTATAGCCCGCGTCGCTGTGTGAAGTACCAGGCGTGCCGTTTTTCTAGGCCGGCCCCATGGCTTTCTCACGGCAGTGGGCTGTGGGCCTGTCGCTTGAACTTTGCGCGGCCGCCCTGGTCCCCGCTTCGCTGGCGCCGGCGCGGGTGTCGGATCCGCCGGCTCGCCCGGTTCCTCGGACTCGCGCTCGCTCGCTTGGTCGCACGCTTCGGGCGGGTCGCCTTTCGCCCTTGTCTCCCTCGGCGGTCGAACCGTGTCTTCCCCATCTTCCGGCTGGGTTTGGTCTTTGTGCTCGGCCGAGTCGTAAAACTAGCGGAGGTCTTTGGCGTGGACGAGGGTGTCTAACTCTTCTTGGTGGTTAGCCAGTTTGAACGCGTTGTTGCCGCAAACTTTCGTGATGACGTATGGCCCGGTATATTTCGGTGCTAGTTTCGCCGCCACGCCTTGGGCCGCCGAGGAGAGGATCCGATTCCTCTTCCACACCCAGTCTCCGACCTTGAACTTATGCGGCCGATGTTTTTTGTCATAATGGGGCGCCTGGCGCTCTTGCTCGTCCTTCGTGCGCGCTGTGGCCTCATCATAGCAGTCACTCAGTAGCCCCAAGTGTTCGGCCCATTCTGCCCTAGCTTGTTCTTCTTCGTTCTCAGCGCTTGCAGAATCCTGTTGGCGGCGCTGAGTGCCGGGCGGAACTGGTTGTCGACCATAATTCAAAAGGGCCAGGCTGACCTTGGTGGTGCTATGTATGGCCGTGTTCAGGGCGAAGGACAATTCAACGAGCTTTTCGTCCCAATTTTTATGATGGTCTTCCAGATAGGTGACGATCATTGTCTTGAGAGTTCGGTTGTATCTCTCTGTCGGGTTGGCATGAGGGCTATACGCAGGGGTTAGCCCGGACTTTATGCCTTGCTTAGCCAAGTAGTCTTCGACGAGTTGGTTTTTAAACTCTGTCCCGTTGTCCGAGAGAAATTGTTCCGGCGCTCCGAATCTCATTACGATTTTGTCGTTTAACTCTTTAACGATGATTTTAGCGTTGGCTCGGCGGATTGGTACGCACTCCACCCAACGCGTGAACAAATCGACAAAGACCAGGAGATATTCGTGGCCCCGAGGGCTGCACGGGAACGAACCGGTAATGTCGCCGGCCACTACCTGCCATGGGCGCTCAACTTTGTGTCGCCCCATAAGCCCATAAGCGCGTCGCTGCTCTACTTTGCACTGTTGGCAGATTTGGCAGCCACGCACGTATTCTTCTACGTCGCGCTTAAGCGCCGGCCAAAAGTAGAAGCGGCGCACGCGGGCGAGTGTTTTGTCTCGCCCCAGGTGCCCTGCTGTCACTGCATCGTGACATTCGGCTAAAACTTTCCCCTTCTGCTCTTGGGGCACTACTAGTTTCCACGCCTCATCGTCCTCAAGCAGCTCGGAGAAAGCTCGGTCGGGGCGGTAAGTGTACAAGTTACCGCCCGTGATTTTCCAAATCGGATGGGCACCGGGCTCATTCTTCACCTCTTCGATTTTGGACAGGTACCACTCGTCTTTAGTTTCTTTGGCCCACGTGAGAGCACTTATCGTGGACCCATCTTCGTCGTCGTCCTCGAACGCGCGTGACAGTGCGTCGGGGACCGCGTGCAGGGCTCCTTTACGGTGTTCAACTTCAAATTGATATCCTTGGAGTCGTAGAGCCCACCTCGCCAGACGGTTCGTCGGGTTTCTCATGCGTCTTAGCCAGCGCAGAGAGCTGTGGTCCGTTACCACTTTGAACTTGTAGCCCTCTATGTAGTGTCGGAATTTTTCAATTCCGTACAGCACTGCCAGGCACTCACGCTCCGAGACCGAATAATTGCGTTCTGCTTTCGACAAGGTGCGGCTCGCAAATTCAATCACGCGCTCTTCACCGCCAACCGACTGGACCAGGACGACTCCGAGTCCTGAGTCACTGGCGTCCGTGTGTAGCGCGTAGTCTCCCTTGGGATCCGGTGGCTGTAGGATTGGGGCTGACATCATCAAGTTCTTGATGGTTTCGAACGTCTCTTGCTGTGCGGTTCCCCACACGAATGGTTCGGCCTTTCTGGTCAGCTTGACGAGGGGCTCAGAGATCGTGGCAAAGTCTTCGATGAATCGCCGGTACCACGAGGCCATGCCCATGAAGCGCCTGAGCTTCCGAACATTGCTGGGCCTCGGGTATTCTACAATCGGCCGGACTTTTTCTGGGTCCGACCTGATTCCGTCGCGATTAACGAGTAATCCGAGGTATCGCACCTCAGATTTGCAAAACACGCTCTTGTCCGAGCTCACTGTGAGCCCTGCCTCTATCAAGCGGTTCAGAACTTTCGCCAAGTGGAGCTTGTGCTCTTCAAATGACGAAGAGACGATGATGATGTCGTCTAGATACGCGAACGCAAAAGGGTCCATGTCTGGGCCGATGACGCCGTCTATCAGGCGTTGGAATGTCGCCCGCGCATATGCAAGGCCGAAGGGCATCCTCACGTATTGAAAATGCCCCAAACCCGGTACGGTGAAGGCTGTATACGGGCGACATTCCTTTTTCAACGGGATTTGGTGGTAGGCGAGGCTCAAATCTACTGTTGATATATACTTGGCGTTGCGCAACCGCCTTAGTATATCCTGCATAAAGGGAATTGGGTAAGCATCTGGCTCTGTAATCGCGTTTACCTCGCGGAAGTCGATGCACATCTGGTATTCTCCTTTATTGCCTCGCGGTACCATCACGATAGGACTTGACCAACCGCTTTTCGATCTTTCTATTACGCCGGCCTCAAGCAACTTTGCGACCTGCTTGTGCATTTCCTGCTCAATCTTGGGTGAGACCGGGTAATATCTCTGCTTGATCGGTCTGGTGGACGTCAGCTTGATGTCATGCTCGACGTCTCTCGCCGCCCCTAGAAGTTTGCTGGGCGGTGGCAGCATACTTTTCACTAAACTTTCTACCTCCGCACGCTGCTCTTCTGTCGTGTCAGCGATACCGATCGAGGCCATTTCGGCGGCTCCCTTTAAGCCAGCCATCTCCATTGGTACCGTCACGTTATCGTCTCGCAGAAAAATGGTATTATCAGTGTGGTCAGTCACTGCCTTGAACTTTTTCATGAAGTTGACCCCCACATAGCATTGATCTACGAGCTCTGGGATGATAGAGACGCGGACATCTTTGGTCACGCCTCCGGTTGTGAAAGGCATCTCTAGATGGCCTATCACAGGCACTGATCGGCCGTCTGGCAACTTGCACGACCCAGCCTTGGTTACTTTTAATTTAAGTCCGAGTTCAGCGGTAATCAGCAGACCTAACGCTCCCATCGACGTGCAGGAGGCTCCTGAATCGCATAGGGCACGAATTCGGAAAGTCCCGATCTGCACGGTGAGCCACCACCTCGACTCGTCCTCCGGCGCGTATTCTTCTTCACGGCTTACCGCATGACGTTCCTTTGCGACCGCGGCAGTCGCCGGAGACTCGCCGCCCAAATCACAAGCTCCATTAGCTGCAGTGAGCCCCTCGCTCGCTGCCTGCTCCGTCTGGGCTTGCGTAGATACGCGGGATCCTGAGATCTCCGGGTTCTCTGGTGCCGAGGCCGATACCTTGCCATTGCTGTGGAAAGAATGTCCGTCGCGCTCATCTGTGAAGACTAAGTCGGCGCTGCTGGGTCCGCTGACTCTCTTTTCCTGTGTTGTAGCCGAATCTTCGCTACTTGCCGCGGTCCCACAGCCGATGTTACCGTCGTCACCGCTTCCTCGCCCTTGTGTCGGCTGGGCGCTCGCTGGCTTCAGCGAGTCGTCGTTGCCCGCCGATTTCGGGTTTATTTTGGTGACCGGCATCGGGGGCATCGGGCGATCCTTATCGCCCGGAGTTTGCCCTGCCTGTGGAATCTGGGGTTTGGGGAGAGCGGTAGTGATCCCTTCTAACCGCTTCCCGTCCCGTTTCCCGCCGGCACTGGCGGGTTACAATCTGGACAATACTTAACGCTGAAACCGAGCCTGCCGCACTTGGAGCAACTCAACGGTTTCGAATAATCTATGGCCCTTCACTGACCTCTTGGCCTGGATGCCGTCTCGCCCTGGGCCTGCGGCTTGGGAGGTGCTCTTGTCACGGAAGGAATCTGGGCGAGCTTTTCACTCAGCTTATCCATTATGGATTTTTCCAGCTTCTCCATCCAATGGCTCGGTGTCCCCTTCTGCGCAACCGCCGCGATCTCTGCCTCAGCCGGCTCCTCTCCTTCCTCGGGCTGTTCGGCACTCAGTGCTGACACTTTTGCCTTTTTTGCCCCCGCCCCCGGTGGGGTATAAGTCCATTCCGGAAACAGGGCGGCTTTCGGCTCCAGCATCACTCTTTTCTGGCTCGCGTGAATTAGGTCGTTCTGAACCTCTGTGGCCAGGCGGCATAATTCACGCACCGAGGTTACTTCCGTGCATCTGATATGGCGCTGGATTTCTGGCAGCAAGTTGGCGTATAGCAGTTCAAGTTCTTCCGACGTGGGCATGGTTGGCTGCACTTTTCTCACCATGGCTTGGAGCTTGGTAATATAATCCCTTACCGGCTCATCTTGCCCCTGGTAGCGCGCATGCACCTCCCTCTTCAGCCTCTGTTGCTGCACGATGCTGGTGCCAAACCATTGGCGTGCGTCCTCGAGGAAGTCCTGATAGCTGATCCAATCCTGGTGGTTGTTTAAGTACCAGGTTTGGGCCGCCCCCGTTAGGACATCGGGTAAGCCCATCAGCATCTCTTCCTCGGAAATTCCGGCGGCCATCCGTTGCGCTTCCAGCTTGTCTATGAAGACGTCCACACTTTGGCCTTCACTTCCGGCGAACCTAACCTTCCATCCTCTCACCATTTTTCCCACATCTCAGGTCGTGGAAAACCCACCGGTCGTATTTTGGTGCGACCCCCGCCGACGGGCCGATGCTGCACCTGGGCAGATAGGTGCTGTTGAACCTGTTCTGCCCTGCACTGCGTCCCAGTCTGTCGGTGGTGGTCGGTTCTACCTGCCCAAAATTCCGCCCGACCGTGGTACTATTGTGAATCCTCGGCTGCCCTCCTGGGTTCGGTACAGCGGAATTCAAATGGGCATTCTGCTGTCCGCCCCCTCCTGAGGGCTGCGCTAGGGGTGGTTGGTGCGGCCATCGCGCCCCGGGCATTTGATTGCCCCTCAATGGCGTGCTGCCGCCCGTGTCGCTCGGGTAGTGAAGCGTAAACGTGTCCTGGAAGCGCGCGCCCGGGCGCGGATTGTCTGGTGGCGGGGCGTTTTGTTCAGCGTGTGTCTGCGCTTCTTGCGCATCCTGCAGGTCATCCATGTCGTTTTCTAGCATTCCGACTCTGTGCTGGAGTGTCTCGATTTGGCTGACGATTCTGGCTTGTGCTGCACACACTCCTTGCATCAGCTGTGTCGCTTCCCGAACCCTTTGGTTGTTTAGGGCCACGGACTTTTCCACAGCTCGGAGTTGCTTCAGCCAAACTCCTATTGCTTTTATGAACTCCCGTGAGACCTGCACTGGGTCTCCTCCGGTTGTCAGCAAATCGTCGGCCTCATCTTCGGGTTGCTCTGGCCTTGGGGGCGATGTTGGTGTTTCGCCCGAGTGCTTCGACTCCTCCAGAATCAGCCTCGTTAGCTGCATATCCATTTTTGATATGAGCATGTCATCTGTCAATGCTATTTGCAGTGGATGTTCTGCGACGCCCGTCGCCTCCACTAACGCTTCTTGCTCTTGCAGGATAAACGTTGTCCTCCGTTCCATCCTGACTCGCATGGCCGACGCTGGTCACGCTTGCAACGTCTGTTGAAAATCTGATGCGGTATAGTCTCCCAGCATCCATTTCTGCAGCCGGCTTTTCTTTACTGCTATGTCGCCATCTACTTTCAAATCTAGGGCTGCCAGTGTCCTATGTAGCCCATCTTCTTGCAACTCGGCGATCCATTGCTGAACGCATACTTCCGGGTCTCTTAGCGTCTCCATTATTAATTGGTTGCGAGCGCTGTTGTAAATGTCAATAATCGCCTAGTACGATTTACAACCTCGCTCTGACAACCTAGCGCACGTGAGTGTATTCTTGACTAATTGGTGGCCAACCAACAACAAACTAATTATTCGCGTCTTAAATTCTAACGAATTCAATGCTCCAACGCGAGCTTTTATTTTAATGGCCACTCAACACACGGCTTGGGGCGCACCACTCTACGCAGAAAAAAAAAACAATAATCCTACCTATCAGCAGTACTGACTATTTGTTAGCGCTGCTGTGTTATTTTTCTTTTGGGCACGCCCGGTGTTGTAGTTCGTTGAGGTTATTATGTGACGATAGCTAGAATCTGAGAAAAGTTCGATTCGCTTCGTCTGTTATAAGTTCGGCGTAGCAAGGCGGCTTACGACGAGTCAAAACAAAATAGTGAGAAGAAAAGAAAATTTTCAAAGCAAAAGCAAAAACAAAAAAAAATGTATCGACCGCTGCGAGGAGTCACACACTACTACTCAAAAAAAATCAACGGAGAAAATCAGAAAAGGAAGAAATAAGTAAAGTCAAAAAAAAACAATGATAGAGAGAAAAAAAAAACTTCTCGCAACTGTCGGTCGCCTTGCTCGCGCGGGCGGCGGTACAATTTTCGCTGTCCGCGCGACTGCCGTCGAACCTATTTAGCGGCGTTGACGACTAGGAATTTTAGTAATCGCGATACTCGGCTACAATGATAAAATTTTTGAACGACATAAAAGTCGTCAAGGCCGCTGTTTTCTCCACGAACTCTAACTCGAGCCGCGTGTTTGTAAACACTCACGCGCGCCTGACACAAAGACTCTCTCTCTCTCTCTCGCGCCGGTTTCGACCTGTCGAAGGTTGCCGCGCGCCGGTCAACCGTTGTTGCCCGTGATTATAGCTAGTTGGGCGCCACTGTAACGGCCTGTGAAATAATCAAATTATTCTCGCGGCCCGTTAAGAATTTTATTTTCACTGGTCGGTGCGGGACTCACCGCCGCCCCGATCAGCTAGCCACTTCCTGGCGTTCCACCGAATACGGGCGGGTACGCGCTGCCCTGAAAAGGGATCGCGAAAGCACGGCTAAGCACGAGAGCGTGCGTGAATTCTAATCACGGACGTGGGAAGGGACAGAGGTGCCTTCCTGGGTACGCCCAACACAACGACAACACTAGTGTAGGTCAAATCGGGCTTTATTCCTTTAGGCAAATCTTATACACAATATCGCGTGCCGAGATTTTGCTTTGTATCCTATTTGAGAGAGAGAGACGCTCGCTCGCGCAACTATCGCACGCTAAATAATCGCTTACAAACGCAACGAAACTCACCGTGAAGTAGCTGCTGCAGACAGACTACCCCTCTCTAGTCGCCCGCGTTATCGCCCTCGCTCGGGCGGGCAAGTTCTGCCCCTGGTAATCGCCCACTCAAGATGACGATCCACAGGCTCCGGCGATCCTCGGGGATGATCTTCACCTCCTGCACACTTTCACCTTTGTTTTTACCGGTCGCTTTCCTTTTTCTTTCGTTCGCACGCGCACGTGACAATCCTTCGAGCTCGCCGGTCTAAGTCTAAGTCCTCGAAAATCGTTTTCTCTCCCCACTCTACCGCTACGGCACACGCCTGATCGAGTCTCGTTCTGTCTCTCTCTCTTCACTCCTCGCTCGCTTGCCCGCTTGGCCATGCTCGGCCTCGCGCGCGGACAATCTTCCGCGAAAACGGCCCCGGCCGTTATATACATCAATAAAGTGATTAATTATCTTTATATATAAAATTTACTTTGATATCCTACCTCTATTGCATGCTAGTGATTTTCAGCCGCGCAAATTCCCTGTCACACAACAATAATGGTTCGTGCATTTATAATTTCTTAACTAAGTTTGATAAGATAAATTATAATACATATCTATTAAGCACGCTATTCAATGACCATTATCTACTGATAATGTCATTAAAGGGTATAAAAAAGAAAATACGATAAGATACAAATATCATTAAAATAAATTTTCAAAAATTAAGCAGCATAGCCAGAACTATAAATTAGGGTGAAATAGAAATATAAACAGATCCTAAGCAAGCTACCTCGACTCTTATGAACAACATTAAACAATGCATATGAAAATATAAAATGGTTAACAACATAAGTAATAACAACAATAACATGGAACCTAGAAAAGTATGGATAACTAAAGCAATACTAATATCATGTAAAACTAAAGATACATTTTATATCATCTGGAAAATCGACAAAAATAATAGAATAAAAAAAGAAAATTACAAAAATTATGTCAAAACACTTGACATAGTATTAGCAAAGCAAAAAAAACTTTTAATAAAAATTTTATCCAAGCTACAGCTTACAATCCTAGAAGCTTATGGTCAATAATTAATAATAAATCAAGAAAAGACAAAGAAAAATGATTATATTGACTACATCATTGATAATAACGTTAAAATTACTGAATCAATAACAATAGCAGACAAAATGAACGAATTTGTTTACTTTATTGAAATAAAACTTAGTAGCAAAGTAAATGCACCACGAAACCATAACATAAAAATGACAGAAATGAATTAAAAAAGTATATTTTTGAAACCTACATACACCATGAAATAAAGGAGATCATTGTCAAAATGAAAAATAAAAACAGTGGAGTCGATGGCATTAATACAAAAATAATAAAAACATTAACTGAATTTATTACATCTCTCATAGTACACATAATAAATTTAAGCATTAAAAAAAAAATTTGGTACTAAAAGAAGCAGAAATAATACCTATACACAAAACCAAAAAAAAATCATTACCTAATAATTATAGACCAATATTGCTCATCTCTAATATAGCAATAATTTTCGAAAAAATTATCCACAAAAGATTTTTAAGCTTTCTAGACAATTGCAACTTAATATCAAATAAACAATTTGGCTTTCAAAAGAACAAAAGCACTAAAGATGCATTAAAATATGTAACAAATATTATATGTGTTATATTATACAGGGTGAAGAAAAAGTATGAAAGCCCCGGAAAATTCGGAAAACCGCATGAGGTTAGTCATGAAACAAAGGTCATACCCTATGTAACTTTCAACGAGGAACCCAACGGTGACCTCTGATTTGACCTTGAACCTCATTTTCAAGGTTATCAAGGTTAAATGTCGCAACTTTGGGAAACCGGTGAATGGCTTCTTCATCATAACAATGCTCCAGCGCACGCATCATACCTTGTGCACCAGTATTTATTGTAACGGTCCTATCTATGAGCTCTTCTCTTATTTTCACTGGATTTCTGCGACCCGCTAAACTCGTGAATCTACTTACATCGATAAATATATTAAGCGGCGCTACCTCACATATTATATGATTGTAGTGCTAGAGTCAAATTTCATGACCATATAAGGAGCGTGACGTCACTCGACTTATAGATATAGATATAATAGTTTTTATTGTCCAATTAAAATGCGTTAATTAAGAGTAATTTCAATGTAACAAAGCATTTTTATATAGATTTTAGGGCTGTGACGGTAAACGTCAAATTAGCGCTGATAACCTAACTTAATCGCTGTCTGGGAGGGCAACACCTACCGGGGGGACGAAATACGTAACGAAGGAATTCGGCACGCGAGCAGACGGAACGCGCGCGATTGAAACCGAACTAGTGAAGCACCGACTACCATTGAGTTCGCCCGCTTTCGTTTCGTTATCGACGATCTACGTGCCGTTATCGCCGACTCATTAAAAAGAAGGACGCACAGGAGTACGAGTTAGCTGTGACCGCTCTCGTCAAGGTGCCCTTTAGCAGCCCAGGGGAGAGACCTGAGCCAGCGAGGAAGCGCAGACCTCTAGGAGATCAGCAGAGTGTGTGTGGTTTCGCCATCGAGGGCGAAACCGTGTATGCGCGCTTTCGCGACCGGCAAAGACCAACAAAAACAGTTTCGCGCAGTGCGACGCTTTATCGTGTCACCTCCGTACGCCTATAATAATAAGGTAAGCTGGCCAGCTTAATCTCGCGATCGCGGTTGCATGGTTAACGAATAAATCATCATATCCGAAGCGTGCATGTAGCGGCTCTAATAACAAAGAGCGGCGAGCGTCCCGACATTACGTGTTGTCGATGAGCGAGCGTCGATGTAAACAAACGCGCGGGCCGACCTGATGTAGTATTTGAGGAATAATAAAAGGTTTAGTTCGTATTACCAACAAGCGTTTTTCGACTCGCTTACATCTCATAGCTTCCACTCAATTTATTATAGGTTAATTAGAATTACTGGTTGACTGACGCCTGTCTTCACATGCTCTCCGGATTGCATTTTGAGCATAGATAATTACTTTCGCCCCTTTGATTTAATTGCGCAAATAAAATATAATTAAACGGTATTACCCCGTTACAGGACATAGATTAAGATCATAATAATTTAAATTGCTTTTAACTAATAAATTATATTGAATTTTAATGTGCAAATTTAATTTGTTTATTATGTTGTAAATATTAATTATTATAATAAAGCGGATTTTCTGAACTCAAGATGACTATCTGAGAAACATGAGTAAGAATTCGTTTCATTGATAACAGCATAGTTATTACTGTTATCAATAAATAAAAAATTAATAATTTATTTGAGCAAATAATTATATATGAATCAAAAACGTTAATTTTGTACATAATAACGAAATCTTTATAATTTATTAATTTTCAATAACTGATTTAATATTTGAATTATAAGATTTTGCAAAAATACGAAAATTGATTATAATTCAAATGTTATTAACTAATTTAAGTAGTTCTTTTTTGGAATTACTTCTACAAGCAATAAACTATTGCTATATATCAAATTTTATCATTATTTTATTGTAAATATTGCATTATTATATTAACTAACTTTATTAGTTAATAACTTTTGACAAGTGTAAATTATATTTAAATAATCCATATCTAATTCTGTAAATGTTACATGCTTTAAACATTTCGTTATTGCTGTCTATTCTATTGTAAACAAGAGAAAATGATTTCGCACACTTGCGTAAACAGCTCGAAGAGGGCTGTTCAGCGCAAATAGATGGGAAAATCTATGTAGAAATACGCTAATTTTTGCAGAGGCTAGCATTCTCTCCTAACCTTGCAAAGTGAGCGCTCAAGATTGAATAAACTTGGCTTATACCTAAGTTCTTTCTCTCAAGTAATTAACTAATAAATTCCTTCCTTTCCTATTGTAATTTACGCTCGACTCATAGAACAGTTCGCGCTATGAGAAACTTGGGCTGAATTACATCCTTTCTAGAAGAGAGTCTTCAGCTCTGCTTATGGGACACTTCGCACCATAAGAAACTAGGGTAAAGTCTATCTTTCCTTAGCCCTTAACTGCTATGTAGGGTAAATTTACCCTAGACAATTTTTAACAATAGATACAATTTTTTTTTTTTCAACAATTTTTTTTTCAGTATGTGTAACATTAAAAATGGTTAACATGGATATTTTTTTTTGCAGTAAAAGGTTTGAAATATACGAGGAAATATACTGTCCTACTATTGAAATGATGCAAAAGGCCTCCGGAAGCGAGTGTATGAGCAAAACACGAATAAAAGAGTGGTATAAACGATTCAAGGATGGTCGCATTTCTATCAATAGTGATTCTCGTTCCGGTCGACCTTCGATAACAAAAACCGCAGATAATATTGAGCGGATGCGACTTGCAATCGAACAAGATGGTCGTATGACTGTACGAGAACTAGAAGAAGACCTTGGGATACCAAAAACTATCATTTCAGAAATTTTAACCGAAAATTTAGGAATGAAACGCGTGTGTGCGAAATTCATCCCAAAATTGCTCACAGCAGAGCAGAAGAACATTCGCTTAGAAATTGTTCTGGACAATCTGGAAATGGTCAATAATGATCATAATGTGCTTAGAAAAGTTATTACAGGTGATGAATCATGGGTTTATGGTTATGATCCTGAAACAAAACAACAATCTTCACAGTGGAAGCATTCTGAATCGCCAAGACCAAAAAAAGCACGTCAAAATCGAAGCAATGTTAAGTCAATGTTGATTGTTTTTTTCGATTGTGAAGGTGTTGTACGTCATGAATATGCACCAACAGGTCAGACAATCAATAAAGAATACTACGTTCAAATTTTAAAACGTTTGCGTGATGCAGTAAGAAGAAAACCGCCGCACTTTTAGGAAAGTGATGACTGGCTTCTCCATCACGATAACGCGCCAGCGCATTCATCCAATCTTGTGCAGCAGTATTTGAGCAAACACAATATCGCATTGCTTCGACAACCTCCATACAGTCCCGACATAGCCCCTTGTGACTTTTGGCTGTTTCCTAAACTAAAAAAACCACTCAAAGGACACCGATTCGATGACAAAATAACGGTTGAAAACAATGCGACGAGTGTACTTAAGACTATCCCTAAAAGTGAGTTCCAGGACTGTTTTGAAATGTGGAAACATCGATGGAACCGTGTTATTCAATCAAGTGAGGATTACTTTGAAGGATGACACCCACCAGATGATAAAGAATAACGCTAGCACGAAAATATAAAGGTAGGCCCGATACTTTCCGGACAGACCTTGTACTAGAAAAAATTTTCATAGCAAAATATCTAAAATTCTCTGATTTATTCAATGTTTTTCGGGCTAGGGTAGATTTATCCCACCGAGCAGTTACGTAGCCAAAATAAGGTGTGCAAGTTAAGGGTTAAGCCCAATTCAAATAATCATAAATATTTCATTTATAATTTTATTTCAAACTTAATATTTATAAGCATTTTCAAAGTTAAAACGAATTCTTACTTATTAACGCGACAGACCACGAGAGTACAAATAAAATAATAAATAATAGGTGATATTAACATCAGATTATTGAAACAAATATAGTTTCAATATAAATCCCTACGGCTTTTGATAGTTTCCTCGATTGCAAATGCCGCTTAAGGGACATTGATTCGACGATGAAGAGACTGTTGAAACAATCTTCTACCGACACGTGATAAGATATACGAGAGGTGGTTATCCCTTGACAAAATTTTTTTAATGTAAATACACGTCAGCTGACAATAAGATATATACATATACTACATTATATAAAGATGTGTATTTTTTCCACATCATGTTTTTACATCTTCGTCAATTCGACTGATATCATCCTAATAATATCAGAATCCTAAAATATTATTTTATAAGTATATAGTAGTAAGTGTAAGTAGATTTTAAAAAGCTATTATAACGAAAAAGGGCATACCTCGAGAATTGCCCTTCTTCCTAGCGTCGTTTTATATATAAAATATATATGGAAAACATGAGTGAACCTTGCCCACTAGAGCACAGGATATTTTTCGCATCGCTTTTTGTGGCTGTTGGATAGAGGTGATCGGGAAGGTAGTTGCGAGTTTCATGTTGCGTCCGATTACAGTGCTGTGACTTGGCTGAGCTGAGTGTTTTCGGCGGGTTCGCTGAGCTACATGGACAAGAGATTGAGACGATGGGTATTGTATATTTGCATGTTCTGTTCTGGAATTGCTACTTTCTTTTCTGTTTTGGTGTCGTTGACACGCATGGCGTTGTCGTGTCCCGCCGAAGCCTGGAGCTAACAAAACGGGCGGAAGTGCGAAGTTGCTTTGTTCATTGTTATGCGATTAAACACGGTTCAACTAAGTACCGTTATTGTACGTATAGCAACTACTCGGGCCTGGTATTTCGGTTAATCGAAGAGAAAGTTGTTGATTGTTGTGTGAATCAATCTTGATGAGTTATATGGATTGAAACACTGTTCTCGGCTGTGCCAGATTAGACATGTCGGATGGCAGTTGTATTGGCTATGTTTACGCGTAACGATTAGGATTTTGTGCCGCGTATTCGCACCAAAGCTATCATTGCGGATAAATGAGGCTTATGCATGTTTAGCCGCTTAGGATGGGTGAGTGTTGGGACGAAGAAAATTGTCATCGAAACGTTTGTTTTGATTTTGTCACAACGAATTAGCGAAGAAACACGAGGCCGATGGCAAGGTCACCTAAGAGTTAGAAAGCGGGAGAATCACAGCCGCGGTTGAAGACTTTTCGAAGAAGCGTCATGAAAATCTCCGCGAAAAAGACATTATGGGAAGGTATTCAGTAAATGCAGGTGCAGAAATTGTTGACATGGATGATCGCTTATGGCATTGTGACGGATGGTGCCACTGCATTCGTGCAGGATCAGGCGTTTCGCGTGTTTTTGTATAACGCGCGGCACTAGTCGCTGCCACCGGTTAAAGTAGTAGATTTTTTAATGGATGAAGTACCGACCACGGTAAAAGCGACATTCGCGTCGGCGGTGCGCACCAAATCGCTGCTGGTAACGTTCGAAACGGCATTGAGGGTCGTAGTGAGTGCGCGTCGAGCGCCGGGTGAAGGCATGCAGCGTGGCAATACTTTGTTGTCGGGGACACGAGATTCCGTTACCGACAGGGCAGGTGCATCCGAAAAACCTCGCCGGGTATGTACGGGGATAAGGCTGTATCAAACTGCTCCGATAGATTTCGCACCATCCTTGGGTTTTGCGGGTGCACGTGGAGCGACGGCTGGGGAATTTTTACGGGGAGCAACCGTTGATATGGCGACGTACCGTAAAATTAATTTGGCCTACGTGGTTAGGTACGGCAGTCTCTAAAGTATGTAACATTGGGACGTGGGACGGCCGGGACGATGCACGTGAAAGCGCTACGATTCGCAGCCCCAGAAGCACCAGTACGCCGGTAAGTGAAATTGTTCACGCGAAGTTAAATCCGTATTGGTATTGGTATTGATATTGGTATTGGTATTGGCCATCAGAGCCGCATGGTCGTAGATACGACCGCGCCAACGTGGCGACAGGCGGGTGCGCCAACACGAGGGCACGGGTGTGCAAACATGAAATTAAAGACGAGAATATCGAGTCAGAATCTGATGACTTGGACTACGACTCGGTCCTTAACGATGATGACACGTGGCAGGAGGATTCCTCGGAGGATGAGAGCGGGGGAAAACCAAGGATGCTATACATTGAGGGACGACGAGTAGATGCTTTAAAGAGCTGGTCGGTGACCTTTTCGAAAAAAGATGAACTGAACAATTTTCGAAGCGTTTAAACGCTGTACAGTAATTTTATAGATTTGGAGATGCGGAAATATTAACAGCATTAATGACGTCATTCACCGATGCGGAGATGATGCTTTGGTGGGAAACGAATAGTTCAAGTTGGCTAAGTGCTCGAGTCCCGATAGCGTGCAACCCACACTAAGGGGAGCGGAGCCATCGGGCTCTGTCGGCGTAAATAGTAGTGTAAATCTTAATCAGACTGCGAGTCACGGTCAAGATAAAGGGCTAGTATGTTGTTACAAATGCCAGCAGCTGGATCATTATGCAAACAAATGTACCCAGGGAAAGCAGACGGTAATACCATGTCTGGATTGTGGTACAGACAACGTTCCGTTTAAGGACTGCGAACGGTGTTAGAGATGGCTTAAGGCCCTGGGAAACGTGAACACGATATCCAGCGGTCCGTCCACGTAGTCACACAAAAGAAGGCGGCCGTCGCAGAGAAAATCGAGTTATTAAAATTATTTTATAAAGTATACGCGAAATCGAAAGAGTAATTAGAAGAGCGTCAGGTTAAATAGGAAGAAGCGAGTAACGCGCAGGCAAGGGCTTCGATTCTGTAAGAACACACGTTAAGTAAAAATAAAGTAGCCCAAGAAATAAGTTCGAATGAAACATATTCAACGTACGATATATAAGGCTACGGAGGGCTGATCTCGAATGTGAGTACGAGAACGAGAATTCGGGTAAGGCTGCAGAAACCACGCGGATTACGAGTAGCACCGGAGAGCACGCTACACGCGCACTGCAGACCTCGGAGCAAGCTTATGCCGTAAAGTCTCCACAGAAGTCCATGCAACTAAAAACAAACGACCTTGGGAGTGCAGACGAGACGTCGTCGCAATTCGCCACCTCGTTTAAAGAGTTCATGGTACTGAGTGGCCAGGTAACAGTGAGAGCAATGCTGATACAGTTGTCACGAGCATTAGACAGATCAGAGTACGGGCCGTTACGCAATGAATTGACGGGTAGGTCAAACGTGAGGCGTCGAGAGGATGAGTCGGGGAACGACCAGAATATCTTGCACTTGTGTGCGTGTATGCGTAGGTGAGCCAAAGACAGACGTGATAGAGAACCGCGCGTTACTGGTGATTCATATCGCTGGGAAACGCGTTGTACAATTCAGGTGACAATTGTGGACTCACGGGTATATCGCGAATTTGTGGACCACATCCAACTATGCGACATCGCATTGTTCGGGTTCGTGAGTTTAAAGGCGACGATTGTAGGAAATCTTTAGTTGAAGTTTGAAATTGACAGAATGTCGCGGGTAACGCGAGTCAACGACGCGCCGTTGCAATACAATATAATCGTAAGTATGGATTTTATTGGCGAATTCGGTATTGGTACGGAGCACTGACAAGTAACCCTACCCAAGTGTCACTCACCGATTTTAACCAAACTTGGCACATCGTTAGAGCACTAAAAAATATTGAACCCGTGTTTTTTTATTTTGGCCGAATCCACTGTTAAGGGGTAGAAACCACCCCTAATAACCCCTAACCAGGCTAACCCACCTAACTCTGGGTAGAGCGAGTTTGATTAATTATTTTTTCACAAGAAAGTTAACTTCTCAACCCGGATAGGCTAACCCATTTAAAACCTGATATAACCGATCCCCACAAATCACTATATCCCTTATAAACCATCCCTATCAACCCCTAAGCAGGCTAACTCACCTAACCCTGGGTAGAGCGAGTTTCATCAGCTGCTTTTCTGTAAGAAAATTAAGATCATAACTACTGATAGGCCAACACAACCTTAACCTTGATATATCTTATCCTAAAAAACCCGTTAAATCCTCATAAATCACCCCTATCAACCCCTAAGCAGGCTAACCTACCTGGCCCTGGGTAGAGCGAGTTTCATCAGCTGCTTTTCTGTAAAAAAATTAAGATCATAACCACTGATAGGCCAACACAACCTGAACCTTGATGTACCTCATCCGCACAAATCCGCACAATCCTCATAAGCCGCCCCTATCAATTTCCAAGTATTAAAATGCTTCTATCTTTCAATACATAAAAAATATAAAAAACTTAATTTAAATTAACCTTTAAGGTGTACTATCCTAAAGCTTCAGTTTGGTACACTGTGGATGTATTTACGGTCTCTTTTACAATTCGTATCTTGATTTAATTTTCTATTTTATTAAATTTAAATATATTTTATATTTTATTAAATATAATATTTTTTAACAAAAGTAAATTTTTCTGAAAATATGACAAACATTTTTTTATTAAAGTATAAATATTATATTTAGAGATTTACAAGATCAAAAGTGAATTTTTCACACATTTTTCAATTTTACATCCGGGTATTTTAGTCCTGTATTTACCTTCAGGGTTAAGTTTACGCGCAATCAGATGATATTAATTGATTCTAAGGAATAATATCGAAATGTCAACCTAAAGCATCATTTAAAATACCTATACCAACTAAAAACAGAACATAATTTAAATTTATCTACTATCATTTTTTATATCAACTTATAAGAAATAAATTCAAAGAGAAACAGAAGAACCGTGTGGAATAAATAATTTGATAACTTACGAGTATCTTTTTCTTTCTTTTTATTCAATAATAATTCAAATAGCCCACCATGCTGATGAACCCAAAAAATATTTTGAATTTATTGTATTCTGCATTTAATGACCCAGCATATAATATCCAAAGTCAAATAACAGATGAAGAACGATCTTTTGCTTCGTATTTAACAGACCTAATAAAAGTTTCATCGAATACTAAAATTTTTGTTGAAAATTACGAAACTTTATGTTACTATGATGATAGCGTAGAAGCTAATGCTATAAGCGTGGAAGATGAAGTAGAAGAAGATTTCGATGACTATGAAGAAAAAGAAATTTCTGACCAATCAGAGGATGTCGATTTGGATTATAAACAACGAGCAGTTACTTTTTGGCGTAAAAGTAGTACTAAAAAAAGGAGAAGTTTGGATTCAGTAAAGAAAAATTTTAAGATGGTAAAACATGAGAGAATGCTGTACAGATGGGAAAAAGAAATAGAAGAAGGAGGATCCAGATTAGAAAAGTTACGCAATATTTCAAAATACGTTTTACAGCAATTCAATAATGCTACTGAAAATCGTTTACCTGTTCATGATATCGATTTAAAAAGATTGGGGTTATTGGCAAAAGAAAGTGTACAATTAGCTTCAAAATATTTTAAAGCGTCGCCAAAATGGGTGCATAATTTTAAAGTGAAACATGGAATAGTTTCAAGAAAAATTAATAAGTTTGTTACTACTACACAGTTGACAAATCAATACGAATTGAAACAAGCAGCTTCTGAATTTGTAGACGAGGTATGGTCAGAAGTGGAAGCAAGAGGTAAAAAAAATATTTATAATTCTGACCAATCAGGGTTTAATCTAGAGGTTCACGCTGGCCGTACTTTATCAATCATAGGCACCCAAAAAGTAGAATGTCTAGCACAGTCGATAAATTCTTTAACACATAGTTATACAATTCAGCCAATCGTTTCAGCAGATGGAAAACTACACTCACCTTTGTTAATAGTTTTAAAAGAACCTGATGGTAAATTTGGACCATTGGTACAATCTACTATTTATAAAGCAGATAATATTTATGTTTTACCTTCAAAATCAGGAAAACTAACATCTGATATTGTAACTGAATGGTTTAAAAACGTTTTTTTACTTGCAGCTGATACGGATAGTTTATTAATTTTAGATTCTTGGACTGGACAAAATGAAAAAGTGATTGAAAAATTGGATACAGGTATGAAAAATATTCAAATTAAAACTATACCTGCTGGAACGACGGGAATGATACAGCCTTTAGATGTCTATGGATTTAGACCTTGGAAAAATTTTGTAAAAAACTTTTCAGATATAGTTATGTTGTACAATTTTAGCATTAACTTACATTTACGTAATAACATTTTTAAATTACAATCTCTTACGCATAACCAGTTTTCTTCACCACGATTTACAAACATGTTCAAATATGGATGGTACAAAAGTGGTTACGTACTTGAAAAACCAAATAGTTGGCAAATCCCTGTTCAGTATTGTTTTCAACATACTGATGTTAAATGCCACTTTTGTATTCTATTTGGGATTGTCACATGTGCATGGTGCACCAAATGTCTTTGTATAAACCACTTTTTTGCTCTTGACAATGTCGATAAGCCACACTATTGTAAGCAATACGTTAATTCCACATAAATATTAAAATAATAATAGTAATTTCATTATGAATATTTTATATTTTAAATAATAGTACATTTTTTATTGTTTCGTGTTACTTTTGTCTTCACTAATTTTATGATATTTAAACGAACTCCACTTACTATAAAAAATCTTTTAAAATTCCAAACGGCCCTTTTCATGGCCAAATGATGTGCAAAATCCGATCGATAACCTCCACGCGGTGCACATTGGGTCACGCTAATGTCGACGGTTCTTCAAAAAGTAATTTCAAATCACAGTTACTGTTATTCTCAAAATATTTGAGGTCAAAAGATTTTTTTCAACTTTTTAAACCTTAAAAAAAATACAAAGATAATACAAGAAAAGTATAGTCGTTGTTACAAAAAAAAGCTTGCGAATGAACATTTTATTTGAAGAAGCTTACTTCCAACGAGTTGGCTGCGGTTTTATTTATTTCTATGAAATTTACAGGTTTTAACTCATTTTTTATACAAAAGTTTTATTACAAAGTAAAATTTTATTGACCTTTCTCTGGTTATGATCTTTATTTTCCTATAGAAAAGCAGCTGATGAAACTCGCTCTACCCAGGGCTAGGTGAGTTAGCCTGCTTAGGGGTTGATAGGGATGGTGTATAAGGGATATAGTGATTTGTGGGGATCGGTTATATCAGGTTATAAATGGGTTAGCCTATCCGGGTTGAGAAGTTAACTTTCTTGTGAAAAAATAATTAATCAAACTCGCTCTACCCAGAGTTAGGTGGGTTAGCCTGGTTAGGGGTTATTAGGGGTGGTTTCTACCCCTTAACAGTGGATTCGGCCAAAATAAAAAAACACGGGTTCAATATTTTTTAGTGCTCTAACGATGTGCCAAGTTTGGTTAAAATCGGTGAGTGACACTTGGGTAGGGTTACTTGTGAGAAGGGTATTGACTGACCGGTCAAGACGCCTTCAGCTCGACGTATATGTTAGGGCTCTCTCTCTCTCTCTCTCTCTCTCTTTCTCTCTAATGCAACTCTCTGTTGCTCTCTCTCTCTCACCTTTTGGCTATGTTGACTGCTGCTACGTCGAATACCTATATGATTGCATATAAAGGATATTGACATAATTTATATAAATGATATGAATTATATGAAGGTAGACAGAGACGTAACGAGTTTAGAAATTAACTCGTTATAATCTTAGCTTGAGAGGAATCTAGAAAGGTCCGGTTTGCAGCAAACTTACCTTTTTTTAGATCCCTACTAAAAATTCTTAAATCAGTTCTAATGTAAGAAACATTGCGAGATGCCGTAGGATGTTTTCGCCTTCTATTTCTTATGTTTGAACCTATTCTCATGCAAGATCCAACATAAGAAATAATAATAATAGAATAATAATAATAATAATAATAATAATAATAATAATAATAATAATAATAATAATAATAATAGAACATAATCAACGGTGATTGCTTTGGTAATATAAACACTGTGATTTATTATAAATTTTTATAAAAGTTTGGTTTCTTACATATGATCTAACCATACGACAGATCATATATGAGGACAGTTTTATGCATCAGATCTTTCATGAGAATAGAATATGAGTCATTTTTATATATTGTAACGGGGTAGTTATCCGTCTATTTAATTAAGCGCGCGATCGCATCGAAGAGCGCGCGGGATTATCTGAACGTTTAAATTCGAAAACAGGAGAGCAGGAGGGAACGGGCGTCAGTCAACCAACTTTCTACTGTCGTGAAATAATAACATCGAGATCACATGCGAGATCGTTTATTACCTCTTATTTCTACAATGTATTCGGCCCGCGTGTTTATATTTACAAAGCACACGCGCGACAATAACATGCAGTGTCGGATCCCTTGCCGCTCTTTGTTCGTCGGGTTAATACATGCACGCTTCTTATGGAGTACGAGAGATTAGTTATTAGCAATTATATAGCAATCGCGAAATTAAGCTGGCCAGCTTACCTGATTAGCAGTCGCACGGTGAACGAGAGAGAAAGTTCGCACTCTAATGTCGGGGAAAACCTGTCTTTGTCACTAGGTATCTCGCGTTTTTGGTTTCGCCCTCTTTGGCGAAACCCTTCACTCACGTACACTAGCACGCACTCGATCTCGTCTGGCTCAGGCACCGCTCCTCTCGATGTATTCAGTTGACTCGGCTTAGCACTCCAAGAAAAACTCGGGAAAACTCGAACTAATATCTGCTGCAGCTGAGTGTGCGGGTTCTAATCTTCGACTGGTTCATTTTCATACGCCCGCGTTCCGTCTTGTCTCGTGCCGAATTCCCTCGTCACATCTTTTCCCAACCGATAGGTGCTGCCTCCGCAGGCAGCCACATGGTTGGGCTATCAGCATTAATAAGACGTTTACCGTCACAATATTTCTTACGTTGAATCTTGCATGAGAACAGATTCAAGCATAAGAAATAGGGGGGGGGAGACATCCTTCAAAATCTAGCGATGTTTCTTACATTAGAACTGATGTAAGAATTTTTAGTAGGGATGTAGAATGTATCTACATACTTCGTTTCAAAATGCAAGGAGGGTGGAATTTTGGGTTGGCAGGAGGTGGCAAAAATAAAACAAAAAATACCTTTAAGAATGACATATTAAATAAATAAAATTAATACTGAATTGAGGGAAAAAGCCTATTACGGTACAAAAAAACCCTTTTATTGAAGTTAAAACACACAGAGGATCGGAAATCCACGAAGGAAATCCCGCGGATTGACGCCGCACGTAGAACAATGACCGCACGCACGTGAATTTTTGCAAGAAGACATACAATTTTGCTCGCGTTTTTTACACACAAAACACACACACCGCGAAAGCCCTGTATAGGCTCTCACATTGACGATCGCTTGCGTAGAGTATACGCGCTGGCTGAACGTGATCAGCAGATTTCGATATTCGCAGAATTTACAAGCTGAACGTATTTCAGCAGGTCACGTCGCTTCACGAAGTTGTCGACTACTTCCGGCAGACCCGGCCCAGCGCAACGTGCTCAAGATGTCGGCGACTACACCTTCTTGCTAAAAATGATCCATTGGTTATTATTAAAGTTGATTAAATTTCAATAAAGTTTAATCACTTTTAATAAAATGATGTTTTTCAATCGATATCAAGACGACTAAAATTAAATAGTTTTAAATCATTTTTAATCAAAATCACAACGAATATAAAAATTTATGATCAGTTTTAATGCTACTTACTCACTTTTAATAATACTTTCAACAATGAATAACTTAACTATATTTTATTTAATATTTTTTTACGTACTTTAATAATATTTAATATAACACTAGATTTAATAGCATCTAATGTAATATGTTCAAATAATTTTGAATATATACTTACAAAATACTTTTCAATACTTTTCAATATTCATAAAAAAAGAAACTATACGAAAATTCTGACTTGAATCATGTTTAATCATTTCGAATTTAATTTCAAAGAATAACTATTCAATATTATTTAATAAGTTTTAATATTTCCCTATACCATACACAATAGAATATGATTCAAATAGAAATATTGTTGAAGAATTTTCACAAAGATGATGTGGTGAATGATATTTTATTTTATATTTATCAATATTTTTGAAGCATTTTAGTATAGCTGAAAGCATCAACAATTAAGCCCTGAATAGTTAAATGTAAATAAGAATTTACCATAACATAATTTGATAATATAGTATATTGTTTCAGAAGTCATTGTAGTATATCATTTCGATACCAAAAACCAATTATGCAAGTTAGCGGTAGTCTAGTAGTAAGGTATCAACTTTATATGCAGAAGATTCAGAGTTTGAACTTCATTATGTATGAGTAAGATTGAGATTAAAAGAAAAGCTTAAAAGTCTTCTTTTTATTTTTACAATTTTTATTAGGATCAGTTGGACATGAATTCCATAATCAACAATTTTTTACACTAATTTTCGCTCAAGTTATTAATAACCGTATTGACTTTGATATTTTTCAGTCTATTAAATTTTACTGATTTTAATAATTTTTAATTAACTTGCTTTGCAAAAATGGATTCAATCGATTTTAATTAGATTATGTGAGATAGAGATTCACGATTAAAAATGATGACATTTTTAAATAATTTTTAATGGAATTTTTTCAGCAGGGTACATACAGCTTATGAAAGATTATTATCTTATAACCCTCATTAAAAAATACAAATATATACACTCACAAATATAGTCACTCATGCTAATTCACTTGCTCATTTGCTCCCTAATAATGAAACAACAATATATGTAAAAAATGATTAATAAGAAAAATAATGTCAGAATTAAAGGCAAATTATTTTTCCACAATGAAAAACTTATTATTTACCATCTATTGGTAAATTTTCTTATAAATAATGAGCTTGCATTAAAGAAGAATGAATTATTTCTTAATTCTAAAATAACAAATATATAGATAAATGTTTGAGGAATAAAATAAGCCGTTGAATGTAGAGGGCGAAAAAATTTTTGCATGTAAAATTTTTTATAATTGAAAAAGCTTTAACAAGTAAATTACCATCAACTATAAAAATTGAAAAAGAACAAATAAGAAAGCCCATCCAGATGAAAATTTTCTCATGGTTTATCATATGACTTATCGCATGATTTATCACATGATTTTTTCAACCAAATGCTCATGTGATAAATCATGTGAAATATGTGATAAATTATATGATCAATAAGGATTTGACCTATTTGAATTTTTTATAATTGTTATTTGTTATATAATAAGTTATAAATGAAACACAATTCAAGGTAAATATTTTTAAAATTATTATGTGTTTATAAAGTATTATTTGAATTATTTTTACAATTGCAATTTTTATATAACAACCTTTAAATTAATGGAAGATTTTTTGTAAGGATAATTACTACTATATTTGAAACTATCCATCAATCCTGACAATTCTACGTAAGTTTGCAAATACATGATCAAAGTCATACTTTAAATAACATTTACTATGAAGAATTCACACCATACATAAACTGACCATACAAATCTTTATGCAAATAGTATAAATTATCTATTAAAAAAATTGTTGATTGAACAAAAAAAATTTTTTATCAAGTAATTAAATTAATTTAATCAAGATAATTAAACAAATAGAACAATGTGTACAAAATAGTAAGTGCTTTTGCAAATATGCTACATTTTCTGTTGTTACATACAGCACTTACATGTAAATTTTTCAATATTAAAACCTACAGTAGGTACGACATCAATGGAACGGTATTCTTTGCTTTTCAATTGATTTATCACTGTTGATTTACCACTATTATTCAACCCCACAACTAATACATTTACTTCTTTTTTCCTGAGCCCAATTAAGTTTGCTATTTGGTCTAAGATACCCATGACTGGCCTCGTTTTCAATTTAATTACTCTCTTTTCTTTGTTAGAATATTACCAACCTATTCAATTTAATTGATTAATTATTTAGTATTGTTCAATCATGAAAAAAGAGTATCACTCATGACGTTATAAGAAATGGCATTATAACAGAGAAAAATTTTAGAAATCTTCAAAACTTAGAACGTTTGTCGAAAAAAATTATCAAACAAAAGGCACTATTAGATAAATGTAACGCTTCGTAAAAGCGAGACGTTCATTTAGATTACTTATGAGTCATAATTTTGCTAAGTAAACGTATGGAAAATTATTTTAGTTGATGCATGTTAAAATGATTTTTATAATATTCATTCATTTAATTTTTTTACTAAGTACAAGACGTACAAAATTTTTTAAAGTTTACGTATCTTACATAGTACTTAAAATTAGGTCTTTTAAGTTACCGCCGAAAAAATTAAAATTAAAGAAAATTGAAAAAGAAATTATATCGTTGGATTGAGCGTCTCTAAAGTAATAAAAAAGGTTCTGCATAATTTAATTGTTCGTTATTAGTAAATAATAAAAAAATCCGATTAGATACTGGATCCAGCGCCAGATTTTGTTCAGATCATAAAACTTTTAAAAATTAATCAAAATTAATTTTGAAATAGTAAATCGTTCGAACGTGAGAGCACAACACAATTATAAGTGGTTCATTGATTTCTCCATTATCATATGTATCTACTTGCCTTATCATTTTAGCGGACATACTATGCAAGCACTATCGTTTGCATTCGCAGTTGCTGGAGGTCTTAAAAGTTAGCACCCAACAATTGAAATATTGAACAAATCTATAAACTAATTACACCATTCGATTAGGCGGCTTTTAATTAATCACATATCGTTTGTGCGTTGATTATGCTTATTTTCTTTATGTGAAAAATTGATAAAATTAATTATGGGTGCTGGCGCTAGCATCGAAATTTGATTCTCCAAATATAGTGGTTTATATCGTGAAAATAATTTTTTACAATATACCAATCGTTAGTGCGTCTCACGCATTATTGGTACCCAACATAAAATTATTAAAAAGTTTATCATTTAATTAATTAATATAAAATAATACTCTTGCGCATTTAAAAAGGGTATTATGACATTGTTTCGCGCATGTGAAATTTTTCAATTGAGTAAATAAATAATATATTACTCAATTTGAACATTTAATTACTAGTCTGATAGTAACTTTTTTATGTTCAAGTGAATAACCCCCTCTCTCTCTTAGCTGTTAAAACTAACGCGCGAGAAGCAGAATCGCGAACGGTTCGATTAATTAAATCGACTACTGTTGCACTGTACACTGTACAATTGGTGTTGTTTTCAAGTTTAGTTCAATTATTATTTCAGTATGGCTGAATTAAATCAATTTATAATTTTAAAGTAAACAAATATATATTTGTATATTGTGCGATCAATTTTATGGAGGACACTGGGACGTTTATGGTGGACACTGGGATGTTTTTCAATTGAGTAAGTAATATATGAAGATTCAATTTGAACATTTATTTACTATAGCGTGATAGTAGCTCTTTCATTTTCAAGTAAATAAATATATCTGTACGCTGTAGAATTAGTTTTGTTTCCAAGCTTAGTTGAATTATTATATTGTGTCTTAGTATGGCTGAATTGTAGTTCTTAGTTCTAAAGTAAACAAATATATTTGTATACTGTGCGATCAGTTTTGTTTGCTGGCTTAGTTGAATTATCAATTTTATTTCATGAATTTAAGTTGTTCTGACTTGTACATCTGATATGGAATGCAGCTTTTGTCTAACATTCCAAGTGGAGGATAACAAAGAGAATATTGCTATAATAATACATAATAAATAAATTTCAGATGCAGTTGACATTCTAACGTGTACTCAGTGCACTTCATAACAGTAGCAAGGACAAGGAGGGTCAGACGATGAGTCTTTACAAAATATTTTGGCTTAGTTTTGGCCTCTTCTGTAGAAGACATCAAGTTAACATGCGTGTGTTTATCTCAGCTAAAGGAGAACTAATAGATGCTACCACTGAAACACACATTTATCAGGTACTTTTCATCAAATCTTTCTGGAAAAACTTGACACAGGATGAATGTTTGCTTCTTAAACTAAACTTCCAAAATACAATTACAAAATGGGAGTAAAATATTCAAGGTCGATTGTTTAATAGAAAAAGTAGTTGTCAATTGAGATCTTTTATTGCAAATTCAGTCCTTGAATCTATTACATGTAGTAGTTGAAAGTGAAACAATTATCTAGTATTATATATCAAATTTATATTGATTAGCTTGTATCATCACAGTTGTTAAATGTCTTTTTATTTCTAAAATTAAGGATTCCTGAATATGTTTTTGAGATTTGTCTGGCAAAATATCGGGAAAGTGGAAAGCTCAGGTGGAGCCCCAGTTTGGTGTATAGATGTGTCACAAGACAATATTATTTACAGGAGGTGCTTGTCAATTATGAGAAGTTCTAGTAACTTACTACGTGGTTTAGAAGATAAAAACTTGATGGTTGATGCTTATAATCTACCTATACATAATTCAAGCTACAGATTATACAAATGTTTCCAGATAGACAGTTGATTGCTTTAGCTTCACTTAAAGTTGAAATATCGCTTTACAAAAGTACATTTAAAAACATTTCAATATTAGTTTTGAATTGTTGTTTTTATCAGTGTGGCTCAATTTTCTACTCAAGGTAGAATTTATTAACAGTTAATATGTAATGAAGTAACAATGATATAACGAATATTTCAATATTGAAATGTTAAATTTTATGTTTAAGGTTTTCAAATTTTATTACAATTCAAATTGTTTGGTAGTCGATAAAGATGGTTGCAACAGCTTGTCCATATGAAAATGTTATAATATGTGGAGAAGGAAAGGATAGTATGTATGTGTACAGACTGCAAATCGACTCTATCAACCTAATTCAATCTTTCAAAAGGATTCATGGTAGACTGAATGTACAGTCATGTATTATAGTTAATAGCAATTCACTTGCCAGTGGGCGTGATGGAAAATTAAGATTTTAAATTTAAGCACTTTAAAAATTTCTAATAATAGTCAAGATGTCTTCCATTTTGTTGCTTGTTTGGATGGATGCATAAGGTAAGGATGATTTGCAGAAGTAATATCTTATAATATTTCTCAAATGTATGAATATTGTTTTAGGACTTATATCTAAATATTTATAATGACCATGGCATCTGGTGGATTTTTAAACTTGGCATTTTTCTTTTATTAATAAAGAAGCTGATATAAAAAAATTATCAATTAATGATGAAATGAAACTTCGTTTATACCAATTAGAAATTAGTAGTTTTGACATGGCAATTGTTAGTGATAACGAATACTTATTGGCTATAAGTGGATTTCCACTTATGCCATTTGACAATCTACTCAGTTTAACAAGTTTTCAAATTCATTTACCAGATAATTCTATTTCGTCTATGAAAATTATTTCTGCGTGGAAGACAAATTCTGTACATTATGCGCAAATTACAGGTAATACTATGATATTCTCTTTTGATCATGCCGTGCGGAAAGTACGACTCAACTTAAAGAAAATACGAAAGTCACCGCACGTTTGGTGAAAAACGTACGCTCGAATTTGCGCTTTCCGCACGTTGTTTTAAAAAATACCGTATAGAACACGTTCAGGAGAGATTCTCGTCTTATGTACCTTTTCGCCATCGCTTCGCCTTGCTCGGGCATAAAACTGATTCGAGACAAGAAATTACTTCCTTGCACTAATTAACTAATGTACTATGGTAATATCATTATTTCAAAAAATAATATTTTTTATTTAATTTTTTGTTTACTTAGGTGTAAAACTTCTTCATAATAAGTGGAATTTTAGCGTTGGGGCTGACCAGAAACTTACAAAACATAAATATTTATTTAGTAACACTATAATTCATTCCTCACTTGTCAAATATGAGACTCTTCGTATACCTAATACGCTCTTCGATATAAATATCTTCGATACTATTCACCCCTGTTGCTGATACACACGGATTAAATCATGATCGGTATGTATATATATCAATTCAGTAAATCACAGTCGTTTTAATTAACTCGGTTCTTCTAAATACTGTACATACATCTTTACTAATCTGCAATTACATTTTTATAGACTGGATTATTTATGGAGACTTTTGCCGATGCTGGTCGAATGGCGTTCTTCAATCTCCTGCTAACACCTCATTAACCTATCCGGTAGCCTAGCAATCCCATGAGCTTTGATTTTAATTTCATTTGAAATGAATATGGTATTTATTAGTTACATAAGCGTGCATGCCAAATATTTGCGTTTCAATACTGTATTTATTAGTTATGTATAAGCGTGCGTACGAAATTTGAGTTAGAGTATTTTATTTGTAAGTAATATAAGCTTGCTGCTTGAATTCAGAATGGCACATAATCAATAACGCTTTATCTACAAAAGGTAGCGGTAATCTATCATTTTCAGATTCATTATCCGTGAAACTAGTCTTCTCAATCTCACCGGTATATATTAATTGAAACAAAATATAATTTTCTTACCGTCTATTCTTAAATTTGTTGTATCTCAAGGGATCTCGATTTAAACAGGCCGCGCAAACATGACGGCGCATGCGTTTTCATCGCGGCGGGACAAATTTTCAAATACTTCGAATTTGTAATTCAAGCCATTAGCCTGCACTCATTTGTTTTGAACGTTCAACAGCGTTCGATCTCTTCATCAACAGTAATATTACATTCAGTAAATAACAGTCGTGTGATTATTCTTCGTTTACAGAGTGACAAGCACCGACTTATTTGCGTAACAATATTTAATTTATAAATAATATAAGCGTGCGTTTATACTGAGTTTTCGAGAGCGTAGCATCATTTCAATCAAGAATTGAAAGTCGGATTCGCAATGAAGGAAAATGAAAATTTAGAACATAAAGAAAGTGATAACGGTTTTAAACAACAGTATCATTTATTAGTTTATGAGGAAGAATGGAAAAAAAATAGAACCGGTTGAAGTGCAGCATCGAGATAGAAAAACTCGGAAATTCCAACAAGGTTGGACCGATTTTATCATATAGAGGCTGTGGCAGGATTATGGAATACCCTTCGCTTTCAAAGATCACAATTTCTACCGAAAAGTTTCTTTACCAGAGGTAAAGTTCTATCGAGATTGTCACGAATGTGGTAACCTTATTAATGGATACATAGAAAGAAATACTATTGGAGAATTTCCTATAACCATTATAATTAGTACTTGCGACACGAGAGGAATTCTCCATAAGACAAACACTAATCTAAGTGGCGAACGACGAGTTCAAGAAAAATTGAAATTAGCTTATACTAAACCCGCAAGATATAGAGATGAGTTGGGAGCTGAATTATTGAACGATAGTGGGACGAAGTCTCCCTTTTACGTGTCTGAGTCAGTTGCATTAACGGCAAGACAGGAAGTTAAACGACAAATTATTGGAATCAATAAGTATGCAGGCGATACCATGTCAGCTGTTACTAACATGGCAAATGATTTTATCTGTATCCGTCATATATCAGTATTACCTATCTTAATTTATTATTGGACTGATAACCAGATTGCGCTGTGGAATGAAGCTAACGAGCATTTCCATGTGCCTATTTCTATAGATGCATCCGGTTCTATTGCACGAACAGTTAATATTGTAGCACATGAAAAAAGTGAATCAATAATGTTATATAATATTACTATAAGATTTAATAAGCATATTTATAGTATATGCCAAATGTTATCGAGCTCACAAAATGCTCCTACAATAAGAAGTTGGCTTCGAACATGGATAGTAACTGGAGTCACATGCCCACCCTATTGAAAAAATCCAGCTGGAAATCCAGGCTGGATTTCCACATGGATATCCAGGTAGATTTCCAGGTGGATTCATATGGATTCCATATGGATTTCATATGGATTTCCTGGCTGGATTTCCATATGGATTCCAGATGGATTTTTTTGAAAATCCAGGTGGATTTATCAATCTGGATTTGACGTGAAGTAAAATTTCAAATAATAAATAAATAACGTATTGGTTATCAGTATATAAAATTTTACTAATAGGTTCTATGGAGGATGAATTATAAAAAAAAAAAAAAAGTGTCTTGACCAAGGCTTGAACCCGGGATCTTTATATTATCAGACTTGTCCTTTACCACTTTGCTATCGATGACTGTTGGGATGCATTCGTTTTCTTTCCTATATCACGTGCAACTTGAAAGTTGCGAATAAGCCATATTTCTACTTATTGTATTGTTCATCTCTGATTATATGCATGAGTTTCAAATTAAGGACGTCGTCTGGTCCATTTCAAATAATGACAGAATTTACTGAAACTCAAACTGATCATCGTTTGAAGTCTTCTGTACTCACACCAGTTTTTTTGGGACATATAGTATAGTACTACATAAAGAGAAATATGATGTTTAACATGTGCTCTTATGAGACGGCATCGAAATTATGCGTAAAAAAATAAGTGCACTTATGGGGCAGTGTCAAAACTATAAGAAAAAAATGTAAGCTGCTAACGCCGAGACTGCGATGATGACTTAAGAGAGCCTTCTTATAATAAGGAAAAAAAAGTAAAAATAATGAGCGTTAGACTCGCAGGGTACTTCGGTTGTGGCTCTCGTGGTTTACCTGTCTGAGTTGTAGCGCTGTTACAGATTACGGTTTTCTTTCTAAAGGAAAAAAATTAAAATAATAAGCCTAAAACTCGCAGGGTATAGGGTTAGAAAAGAAAAGCACTAATCTGAAACAACGCTACAACTAAGAGAGGTCAAACTCGAGAGCCAAAATCCAAGTACCCTGAACCCTGCAAGTTTTACGCTACATATTTTTTCTCACGCTCCCGGTGAAATATAAAATTTTACTCTCGATATTCTTACACGCATTTTCCATTAAGAAAAAAAAAATAGAGCCGACGCTACACCTACGCCGGCTATTTCCGGGAGCCGATACCAAACTACCCTGGACCCGCCGAGTTTTACGCTCATAACCCTGCTAAAACAAGGACATTCAACCGGATGGAAAATCCAATCCGCTTCGAGTCTATTTCTGAATCTTACAAATGACAATTTAAATTTATCAAACTGGAATCGATCTGAATCCCCTTTAATATTTTTCTATCCTGAAATTAATTATTAGAATATGTAAAATTAATTTCGGGATAAAAAAACATTAAACTGAATTAAGATTCATTGTACTTTAATGAATTTCAATTGTCATTTGTAGGATTCAGAAATAGACTCAAAGCGGATTGGATTTTCAATCCGGTTGAATGTCCTTGTTTTAGCAGGGAATTTTCTATTTTTTCCTGTAGAAAAAAAACACTAATTTGAAACAACGCAACGACTCAGAGAGGTAAACCACGACAGTCATAACCTAAAAATCTTGTACCCTGCGAGTTTTACGCTCATGATTTTTACTTTTTTCTTAAAAAAAAACACTAATTTAAAACACCGCTGTAATTTAGACATGCAAACCACGAGAGCCAAAATCCAAGAACCCTGTACCCTGCGAGTTTGGTGCTCATATTTTTTTTATATTATACCTAATATTTCGTAAGTATATGTTATATTTTCTGTAGGTATTTCTATGAAAGCAAATAATTTTTGAATAAATAGAGCTAAATTTCTTAAAATTTTATTGTTGATCTTGATCAACAATTAAAAGCCGAGATCAAATTCTTCAGAGTGAACAAAATTTGTTCAAGAAGAAAGAAAAACTCGTGTAAAAGTCTGGAGCATAAAACTCGGCGGGTCCAGGGTGGTTTGGTTTCGGCTCCCGGAAATAGCCGGCGTAGGTGTAGCGTCGGCTCTATTTTTTTTTCTCAATGGAAAATGCGTGTAAGAATATCGAGCGTAAAATTTTATTTTTCACCGGGAGCGTGAGAAAAAATATGTAGCGTAAAACTTGCAGGGTTCAGGGTACTTGGATTTTGGCTCTTGAGTTTGACCTCTCTCTGTTGTAGCGTTCTTTCGGATTAGTGTTTTTCTTTTCTAACCCTATACACTGCGAGTTTTAGGCTCATTATTTTAATTTTTTTCCTTTGGAAAGAAAACCGTAATCTGCAACAGCTCTACAACTCTGACAGGTAAACCACGAGAGCCTGCGAGAACCGAAGTACCCTGCGAGTCTAACGCTCATTATTTTTACTTTTTTTTCCTTATTTTAAGAAGGCTCTCTTAAGTCATCATCGCAGTCTCGGCGTTAGCAGCTTACCTTTTTTTCTTATAGTGATATAGGAAAGAAAGAGAATGCATCCCTACAGTCATCGATAGCAAAGTGGTAAAGGACAAGTCTGATAATATAAAGATCCCAGGTTTGAGCCTTGGTCAAGACACTTTTTTTTGTTGTTTTTTTTATAATTCATCCTCCATAGAATCTATTAGTAGAATTTTATACACTGATAACCAATACGTTATTTATTCATTTTTTGAAATTGTACTTCACGTCAAATCCACATTGATAAATCCATTTGGATTTCCAAAAAAATCCATCTGGAATCCATATGGAAATCTAGCCTGGAAATCCATATGAAATCCATATGGAATCCATATGAATCCACCTGGAAATCCACCTGGATATCCATATGGAAATCCAGCCTGGATTTCCAGCTGGATTTTTTCAATAGGGCAAGAGAAGTTATATTGGACTGCAGTTTAGCTCTGTTAATAACTGTCTCCAAAGTATTTAATGATTGCCATTATTTTACTTACCTGAATCTGTGTCACCAATATCTACTGAAATTGACAGACTGCCTACCATCATGTTGGATTCGAAGAGATAGGGCTCATCTAATCAAAGCTTGCTGCTGCTGGAAAGTGTTTGTCAAAGAATCGTGGATCAAAAAAGATTTTTATATAAGAGCTATTCGTGTAACTTTAGAAGTAACGGAGAAAAACTTTAGAAATAACTAACTTTGTTAAGAGAAATTTTTTTCAGTTTACTCGTAATTTGCCAGAGTTAATTTATTGATCCTGGTAGTGAATGTGGTAAAAAATTTGGTTTTCTTTTGGAATTAATTGGTACTTTTGATTACAAGAGTGCATATAATATATTAGATGATACTTTCAATTGTAATTATGATACATGCAGTATACTCACTGAAACTGAAAATGTGCAGCATCATACAGAAGATGATATCAACTCTTATCTACAAAAAATCAAGAACGAAAGCGATAAAATATTAACAAATGGCATTAATTACAAAGATTTAAATTCTTATTACTTACCTAGAATTACAAGTAATTTGTTCAGTCTTTTCTCTCAATATCCGAGTTGGACAAACGTATTGATGAAACATTATTTCTTCAATCCTAGTAAAGTTTCAACTAGTACAGATTCAGAAGTATACTTTAGAATATTAAAAAAAGATTACCAAATTTCTTCTACGTCTTTGCAAGTGTTTTTACTGAACCACATTAAACTAATTAACGGTGCAGCTAAAAATGGAAGACTTAACTTAAAATTACTTTTAAATCAAAAAGAAAATGATCCTGAAAAAACAACGATAAAAGCTGTGACTCACAAGCCTCAGAAGAAAGCTATGAATGTTGTAAAATCGTCGATTATTGAATTCTCTGAAGATAAAATCTATAAATTACTTAATAGAAGTCCAGATTTGCCGTATCTCGTCTTCCTTTTTTTTTACCACAATACTTTGCCATATTTGATGCAAGAAAATCAAATGTACTCAATTTGCTTTAGTGCTTTTCAATCACTTCGAGGCAATAGATATATATGTGGCGAAATAATTGATTCAATTATGGAAATTTTTAAAAGAAAAAAAGATTGGAATGACATTTTCATGATTCCTACTTACCAAACTAATTTTATACTTGGAGACTGTTGTTATACACAGCATGGCTAAGAGTGGTGAATATATCACCTAGATTTTCAGTTTTATGGTTTGGTTTTTATGTCATACTGCTATAAACAACACTGGCGTATGATGGTATTAAATATAACAGAAGAAATAATTTTACATTATGATCCAAAATATTCAGATGAAGAAGAAAAAAATCGAGCTATACGTACTTTTCTGGAATATACTAATACGTGTAAAAAAATGATGGCACACTCTCCATCGAAAATCAGTAATTTATCGTCAATACATTGGAAATGGAACAAACATATAGAAATAGATTCGAACCTACCTCGACAAAAAATAAATGATGGACACAGTTGCGGTTCTCGTATCATTTACTACCGCTTGTACATTGCTCGTGAATTAGTTATGTCACCGGATTCAGTTAATTATACGTGCATGTACTGTTATAATCATAAAAAAAATGACATTGTGATCTGCCAGACGTGTCAACGATGGGCACATAGAAAGTGTTTAGAGACAATCATCGTTGATCCTGTTACGAAAAGGAAAAGCGTTTTAAGAAAAAAGTAGAGGCCTGTAATGGCTCGGTCGATAGGGCGACGGACTCGCACCCGGTAGGCCCGGGTTCGATTCCCAGTTCCTGCTGATTGATACAAGCACCACTGAAAAAAGTTTCATGTGCTCTGTTCTCAAACACATTGCAAGCCTCCGTCGCTGATTAGCACTGATGAAGCATAAATAGAGCGACGTTAAATAAAAAAAAAAAAAAAAAAAAAAAAAAAAGTTGCAAAGTGGCATATGTGAAGTGTGTCAGCTACTAAATTATTAGGGAATTTTTTTTTTGTAGTAAATCAAACTTGAAGATTGCTAATAGTTGTTTATTATTATAAAAAAATGTAACATTTTTCGTCTTTTATGTAATTTATATCATTTCTTTACTAGGAGTAAATGAAACTTGGAGATTGTCAATAGGTACTATTTATTATTATAAAAAGATGTAATATATGATTCGTTTTTTATGCCATAAAGTTGAAAAATAGAGAAATGTTTGACGTAATGACTTTATTTTCTTAATTTCCTACCATCTTAAAAAAATCCATTATAACAATTAATATAATTTTTGATGAATATAATCATGTTCTTTTATAGAGTAATGGAAGACAAGTAATATGTATACATAAATATAATTTTACATGTTAGATAAAATTAATTAATTTTAAAATAAATTAATGAAATGATTTGCTCTTTTGGTAGAGAACCACTTTTACAGTTAACTACATTTTTCGCTATACCATCGCGCTTAGTCCAACATTTATTTAAATCTTGACAATACGCTACATACTTATCATTCATTGAAAAGTTACAACACCGATTAATGTATAGCTATTTACGTGAAATGGCACCTTGAAATTCAAGTATTGAGGTGCTACATTTATACAATCAATGATTTTACGTTGTTCAATGTCAATAAATAAGTAAGATTCCCAGAACTAAGTAAAATTAATGTCATCTGAACACAACTTACATTTTCGTTGTTACGAAAGGTAACATTTTTGAAAATAATCTTGCAGCAATTTATCTAAATATTTTAAACTGTTCCCTGGCTTAACGTCAACTTGAATAACCCATTCGCGAACACTAGGTAAGTAAGGCGATTTACATGAGCAAGAAAACATTACCGTAAATGATTGGTGATTTTTCATGCATTTTTTAAAAAAATCAGCAACTGTATCATCGACATGAATGGTTGCTTTTTCATTATTTACCATGCCATATTTAAACAATAGTTTCTCTCTTCCGTTATACATACATTTAATCGATCCAGTACTACAAAATTTGATGATTAATGCTAAAATACAGTCATTGTTATATTTATTCAATAAACATTTTTCATCTTCTAGACACAAAGATCGATATTTCGTAAAATTTCTGAACGCAATAGCAAAAATTTCCGCTCTTACATCGAATTTATAAGAATTTAAGATTGAAAATTTATATCCTTCTAAACATCTTGTACGTAGCATATTAGCGTTACGAATTAATGGATACTTATTTTTGTTGGGAATCAATTGCTCGTGTTTGAGCTTCATATCTGGACAGGGATAAAGATACTTTTAACGTTTGTCGGATTTGTCAAATAACTCTCTTATAGAATAATAGTTCATATCTTTTAAATCTAAACAGTCTCGATGCAATACTAAATCGTTAGTCGGTATCGTTATCTCAATAGTATATAGAGTTTCCGATTCACCTGAAATATTTTCATTTAAGTCAGACACGTTATAATCCTCTTCTACGTTGAACGCTTTATCTACAAAAGGTGGCGGCAAACTATCATTATCAGATTCACTATGCGTCGAACCAGTTTTTTCAATTTCACAAGTATGCTTTAATGCATAATCGTGGTCAGGTAGACATGCTATCAACGAATGATCAATCGTAGAACTATTTTGTACGGGAGAATTTGCAATAGGATTGAATTCATTATTCGAATGAACAATGTCAATTTTCTCAAAATTAAACTCTAAAATTACACCAATGTCGTGAACATCATCGCTATGAAGTTCATTGATCTGTGTGTTGTTGTCTAAGTTAGCAATAACGTTTACGTGTATACATGAGATTGGTTTCAAATTCTGCTCATCAATTTTCGTCAACTTGGTGACATCAAACTCCGACGCAACAGATACATCAGCTGCGTCACTTTGCTTTTTAGACTTAGCAAAAGGATCAGCGGGTTTTTTGTAGCAATGATTCCTTCCTTTCCAGTTATCTTCATATAATTTTAAACATTTGGCGAAGTGCAAATTAGTGGTTTTATTTTTATCTGTTTTCTGATTATAACTAGCTCTGGCAATGTTTACTGAGTCATTTGACTGCAATACATGATCTATTAGAAAATCAGGCAGTTAGGTAAAGTGTTTATTTCTATTGACAATTTCAAGATGGCTTGCTGAAATATTAGCGACTATGTCAAATTTCATGTCATCATTTATCAGCTAACTACTTCATGCTGGAAATGAATTAAGTAAATAAACGAATTCATTTTCGTACCATTCCACAGAGTAATACGGGTTAGGTACCTTAGATGTTGAAATTATGTTTTTTAAAACTTGTTCTTTAAATGTCTGAATATAATCCAGCGTAGGTACTTCTTTTTGAATTGTGACTGGTTCGCTGGAGAATCCATCAATATTTGTGTACATTAAAAATTTATTATAAATGGCACAGACTTCTTGTTTATTCATTATCTTTTCTTCTAATAGCTTTATTGTTTCGTTAAGTATGTTTTCTTGCGATGGAGAAAATATCAAAATAAAAATTGACTCAAGCGTGTCTTGATAGACATCCCAATCTGAGATAATACTTAAATAAATTATACATTTTGTAGGAGGTTAGATTTCACTCGAGGGGAGTGTGGACGTGTTTTGGATGTGAGCACGAGTTTTGGTGATAAAGTCAAAGAGGAAAAGTATTTGAGGAGAGAAATAGAGGTGAAAAGAGCGTGGAGGTGGAGGAGGAGTGGAGAAGAGAGAGAGAGAGAGAGGCCTGGAGAAGAGCAGGAAAAAGCAGAGAGAAAGGAATAAAGAAAAAAATAAAAGTTGAGGTTAAGAGAGAAAATCAAAAAGCGGGAAAGGCAGGCAGAGAGGAGGGGCGGTAAGAAGTAAAGGCAGAGACAGAAAAGGTAAGACAGGGAATAAAGGTGGGATCACGGGTAGTTATAGAGAGTCGAATTAAGGCGTACGGGATAGGATGGAAAGATTTGTGACAACAGAAAAATTAAGAGATAAAGGTGGAAGGTTGCATAAGAAAGGCCCAGAGGAGGAAAAGAAGCAAAGAGTAAAGGTGGTGAGGGGGAGAGAGAGCGGAGAGGGGCTGAAAGAGAATAGTAGAGGAGATATGAGATAGGCAAAGAGATGCAAGAGTGAAAGCGAGGGGAGCGAGATGGAAGGGGAGGGGGGAGAAGGATTGGACAACACGATAAGAGAAGTAGGAAAAAGTAGTGGTGCAGAAGATATAATGGAAAAGATACGGGCAGATATAAGGGATTTAAGAGAGGCATGGGAGGATGAAAGGAAAGAATGGACAGAAATGTTTAAAGAAATAATGGGAAAAATGGAAAGAATGGAGGCAGAGAGGAAAAGAAAAAAAGAAAGATAGGAGAAAGAAATAGGAAAAGTTAGGAGAGAACAAGAGAGAGAGAGAGAGAGAGAGAGAGAGAAGAAAGAAAGAAAGAGACGAAAGAAGAAAGGGAAAAAGTAGAAAGTAGAGAAAAGAAACTGTAGGAAAAATGGGGAGAGAGGATGAACGAGTTGGAAAAGGAGTACGTGAAACTAAAAGAAAGTATAGAAGGAGGAAACAAGAAGCAAAGAGGAACAGAAATAGGCAATAAGAAAGAATTAGAGTATATGAGAGAAAAAATGGAAAGAGAAAGTAGGATAAACAATATAATAGTGACAGACTTGGAGGGTAAGTTAAGATGGGAAAAGAAGAGAGAGGCAGAGGACTGGTTAAGGGAGGAACTAGAAATGAAAGGAGAGATAGTGAATCTGAGAAGAATAGGAGGGATAGAAGGGAGGGATGATCGGAGAGAAAGAGGAAAAAATATGTGGCAAATTAGATGGGCTTCATGGGAACAAAAAGAAGGAATTATGAAGAAGAAAAAGAAGCTGGGACAGAAAAAGATATACATAGATCAGGACTGGACGTGGAAGCAGAGGAAGATAAGAGAGAAAGTAAGAAGGAAAGCGAAAGAAATAAAAAGTAAAGGTAAAGAGGTAAAGATGTGGCATAACGGGGTGAAGTCAGAGGAAGAAGAATGATGGTGGAGCGAGAAAGAAGGAAAAATGGTGGGAAAAAGGGCGAAGGGTTTCGAAAACAATAGGAATAAAAGAGAGAGAGAGGAGGGAAGGAAGAGAGAGGGAAGAAAGGTAGTAAAGATACTATTCTGGAACGTGGCGGGGGTGAGGAGCATGGAGGAAGACGACTGGGAATATGTTAGGGAATTCGACATAATAGGGCTAACGGAAACCTGGGTGAAGAGGCAAGGGGCAAGAACTGGTGTGGAGAAACAACTGAAAGGGTACAGTATAGAGTGGAGGGACTCAAGAAGAGAAGGAAGAAGGGGGAGAGAAATAGGGGGAGGAATAATGGCGGTAAGTGAGAGGAAAGGGATGAATAAGGTAGAATGGAAGAAAGAAAGGACAAGTGAGGTAATAGTAGGAGAAATAAAGATCGGAGGGAGGGAATACACGATAGCATCGGTGTATATGCAACATGAGAAGAAGGAAAACTATGAATATCTAAGTGAAGAGATAGAGGAGAACAGAGGAAAAACAATAATTATAGGAGGAGACTACAACGCAAGAACAGAAACGAAGGAAGGGAATGGGAGACAGAAGAAAACCTAGAAGAAATTAAGGCCAAGGATAAAGTGTTAAACGCAGAGGGAGAAGAAATGATAAAATGGCTAGGAGAAATGGGCTTAGTGATAACGAATGGGAGAAAAGAAGGAGATGAAGAGGGAGAAATAACATATATAGGAGTGAGAGGAATGTCAACGATAGACTATGTAGTAGGTAACGAGGAAGGTGATGAGGCGATAAAAAAGGTTTAAATAAAGGAGAGGGTAAAGTCGGACTACTTACCAATAGAGGTGGAACTGGGAAACAAAATATCGGAAGAAAGAGAAGAAGAGGAAGAAAGAATGATAGACGACTGGAGTGAAGAAGGTATAAGGGAGTATCAGAGAAGGATAGACGCAATAGAGGGAACAGATAAATGGAAAGATATAAAAAATAGAGTGAAGAACGCAGTTGTAAAATAGAAGATAAGGAAAAAAAAGGATCAAAAAAAAGCTGGTAGAGAAAAGAATGTAAGGTAAAAAGGGATAGGGTGATGGCAGAGTTAAATAAGGTAAGAAAAGGGGAAGGAGACAAAGGCAAATACCTAGAAGCAAAGAGAGAATACAGAGAGGAAATAAGAAAAGCAAAAGAAGATGAAGGGAAAAGAGTGGCAGAAGAAATAAGAACAGATAAGACGAGAAGAAAATTCTGGGATAATGTGAATGGCAATAGGAAGAAAAGAATTGGATTAGACGAAAATATAGGAAAAGAAGAATGGATAAAGCACTTCAAGGAACAATTGGGAGAGAAAGAACAGGAAGAAATTAAAGGGGAAGAAACCGAAGACAGCGAAGAAGAGGAAGGTGAAGAAATCAAAGAAAGAGAGATAAAAGAGGTAATAAGAAAAATGAAAAAGAAAAAGGCGACAGGAGAAGATGGTATAGCAAATGAGCCGTGGGTGGAAGGCACGGAAGGCTTGATAAAAGATATGACAAAATGCTTAAATGGAAAATGGAACGGAGAAGGATATCCGGAAGAATGGAGGAAGGGAATAACAGTACCAATATATAAGAAAGGGAGGAAAGCAGAAGTAGGAAACTATAGAGGAATAACGCTGATGGATACGGGATATAAAATATATGCGGAAATACTGAGAAAAAAGCTGGAAAGAGAACTAGAAGCTAAAGAAACGCTAAGTGATATGCAGATGGGATTTAGGAAGAAAAAAGGAACAATGGACGCGATATTTATATTAAAAACAATAATAGGAAAGGAAATAAGGGAAAAAGAAGGAAAACTGTTCGTATTCTTTGCAGACATGAAGGCCGCTTTTGATAAAATAAAGAGGAAGAAAATATGGGAAACAATGAAAGAGAAAGGGATAAATAGAAAAGTTAGGAAAAGAATAGAAGAAATATACAAGAAAACAGGGAGTAAGGTAAAAGTTGGAGGAGAAATCATTGGGGAGTTTCAGACTTACAAAGGCGTAATGCAAAGGTGCCCTTTGAGCACCACGCTATTTAATCTTGCCTTCGCCGACCTGGAAGTGAAGATCAAGCAGGTGCAGGAAGGTGGGGTAGTGATAGGAAGGAAGAAAATATGGACATTAGGATACGCAGATGATATAGTGATGATGGCAAAGAGTGAAAGTGGAATGAAAGAAATGCTGAAAAAATTAAAAAGATACCTAGAAGAAAGGGGGTTAGAGTTAAATGTAGGAAAATCAAAGATGATGAAATGCAGGTGAGGAGGAGGAAGGGGGAAGGAAGATGGATTCAAATGGGAAGATGAGAAGATAGAGATGGTGAAAGAGTACAACTACTTAGGATATGTGATAAGCAGAAATAACGGAAATAAAAAGCAGATAAAGAAGGTAGAAGGGAAAATAAATATGGGACTCGGAAAGTTATGGGGACTAGGAGAAAAGCTATTTAGAGAAAACTGGGAGCTAAAGATGAACCTGTTCGATTCTCTGGCGAAAAGCGTGATTATGTATGGAGCAGAAATCTGGGGATGGAAGAGATATGAGGAAATAGTGAGACTACAACTAAAATACATAAAGTGGGTATTACGATTAGATAGAAACACGCCAAGTTACCTAATGCGATGGGAAATAGGAAGACAAGAAATGAAAGAAACAGCATTAGAAAGAGCAATGAAGTATGAAAACAAAATAAGAGAAGAAAGATATGGCTCAATAAGAAAAGAAGCATGGAGAGAATTAAAGAAAAGGGAAAGAAATGAAAAAGATAAAAAGGGTAAGAAGGATGAGAGAGAGGAAAGGCTGGAAAAAAGTAAAATGTACAGAGAGAGAGAGAGAGAGAGAGAAGAGGGAGATGAAATGAGGGAAGAGTTTTGAGAAGAAATAAGAGATGAGCTAAAGAAAAAAGATGAAAAAGAATTAGAAGAAAAGCTAGAAAAATCAAGATACATAAACGAGTGGAAAGAGCTGAAAGAAGAAATGAATAGGTATAGGTTAAAGGAAATTCAAGGAGAGGGAAGAATAAAAAGCCTGCAAATAATGGAAAAGATTTAGGTTAGGTAATGAAACGAGAGGAAGCAGGTATTGGGAAAAAGAAGAAAATAAGAGATGTAGAATGTGTATGAAAGAGGAAGGAAATTGGAAGCACATGGTAATAAAATGTGAAAAAAGCAGAAAGGAAGGGGAAGAATGGGAAAAAATAATAATAGGAAGCAAAGAAAAGATAGCGTGGATGATGGAGATAAAATGGAAAAGAAGAAGAAATGAAGAGAAGAAAGAAAAAGAAAAGCAAGAAGACGAAGCTACAAGACCCTAAGGAGAGACGGAAACAGAAGACAGAGAAGCAAGACTCGCAGACACATCTACACATACATACGTACACACACATACATACAAAACACAAACATACGCGCAAACATAAACATACATATGCACACACACACATAAGACACAAGTAAAAGCAACTACACAAGCGAGAGGAAGCAGGATGGAGCAAAATGGAAAAGAAGAAGAATCGAAGAAGAGAAAGAAAACGGTAAACTAGAAGGCAAATCATAAGATACTAAGGAAAAATAAGTGAGGTTGAGGAAAGGAAAGGCAGAGGGAGCAATAGGAAACAAGAAAAAGGTGTCAAAGCCTTAATAAGGAGAAAGATAGATGAAATAATTAGCAAGAAGGAGAGCAAAAGCAAAGGAAAGGCAAAAGAAAGTAATAAAGGAAAAGCTGAAAAGAAAATAGAAGAGCGGAAAAGGCAGATCTTGGAGAGAGAAAGAGGAAGAGAAGATTAATCAGAAGAAAAATAAGAAGAAAAGAGGAACAGGCAGGCGCAGAAGACAGGGACACAAGAGTTGCAGACACACCTACAAAGGCACATAATTTACACAATACATACACACACACATGCACGCACGCACTCACACACACACACACACACAAAACATATACATAATCAACTACACAAACTGGATACGAGACACAAATAGAAATTTAAGAAATGTAAACCAAATGTAACATATAAGTTGTAAATAAATAAACTAAACTAAACTAAATTATACATTTTGTATAAAACGTCTTAATGGTCGTTTGCTTATATTGCAAATACTGCGAATTTTTTACAACTATTAGTATGCTCAGTAAGTCAATAACAATACAGACAGGTGTCAATACAGGTAGTTCTAGCGCTTTTTCTTCATAATCCTCATTTTTTTTTCATTCTTAAGAATAACATAAGATAAAACCAGAGTGTTATAATAACTAAAAGAGCATTCATTTAAAGATTTGCAAATTTCTTCGATAACTGAAATGTTATAACCAATATATAGTTTCGGTGGTAGAGGTATACCTTCATTGTCAATAAAATCTTCTAAAAAAAATGGGCTATCTTGTAAGCATCAATATCTTCTGAGTAAAGATGAGCAAAGTATACAGGACGATCTTGCAACATAGAGGTGATCGAGATTATGCTATTTTTCTTGCTCACATAGTTTCGAAGTTTAATTGCAGGCACTACATTTTCCAAAATCGTTACAGCAATACAATTATTTTTTTGTACCATATCACGATAGAAAGTCAACTGCGACAAAGACCACAATACAACACTAAAAGGCATTATAGATACTGAGCGAATTAAATTTGCATAATCTACGTGAATTTTCAATTACATCAAAGTATCGTACTCGTCAGGATATTGAACAATTGATGTTACAGGCGGTTCTAAATACTTTTCCTGTTGACGCAGATTTGATACATATGAAGTTTCTGGAAAATGATGTTATAAAAGAGAAACTTGAATATTGTTCCGATTAGTGCAGACATATTTATAAATATTGTGCTTCGTCATTGGTTTTAATACTTCTTCGGCTAAGTTTTGTATCTCGGTCGGAAATCATCGTATCACAAAAAACAGCAGGGCATTTTAAAGGTAATTGCAAAAGCTTCCATTTAAGACGTGCAGAGACTTAAAAATGAAAATATGTGTTTTTTACAGTAAAAAACTGATTTAAAAAATTTCAATTTTTTTAACCTCGACTTAAATCAATGCCAATTTAGAACCAGGCGGTGGAGGGCAAATCGACCGGAGGGGTTCGGAGCGTAATGTCTTTCCCTTTAAAATTAGCACCTGCGGGGTTCTATCCGATGTTTTTTAACCGAGTTACGGAGTTTTTTGTAAAAAAATAACCTTTTTATTCAATCCTCAATTACTTCGACTTGCGTACGTTTTGGAAAAAAATGCCAAGGAGAAAAAAGTTTCATTTTGTGCCCAAGAATACGAAAATAAAGTTAAAATAAAGAAATAGAGAAAAAATTTTTTTTCGGTTTTTTAGCGCATTAAAAAAATAAAGGAATTTAACTTTTTTTTACGCTTCGTTTTAAAATGTCTAGGGACGTAGTAAATCACAAAAAAACTAAAACTAAGCGTAAAAAAAATGTTAAATTCCTTTATTTTTTTAATGCGCTAAAAAACCGAAAAAAAATTTGTTCTCTATTTCTTTATTTTAACTTTATTTTCGTATTCTTGGGCACAAAATGAAACTTTTTTCTCCTTGGTATTTTTTTCCAAAACGTACGCAAGTCGAAGTAATTGAGGATTGAAAAAAAAGGTTATTTTTTTACAAAAAACGCCGTAACTCGGTTAAAAAACATCGGATAGAAACCCGCGGTGGCTAATTTTAAAGAGAAAGACATTACCTTCCAAACCCCTTCAGGTCGACTTGCCCTTCACCGCCTGGTTCTAAATTGGCATTGATTTAAGTCAAGGTTAAAAAAAATAAATTTTTTTAATCAGTTTTTTTACTGTAAAAAACACATATTTTCATTTTTAAGTCTCTGCATGTCTTAAATGGAAGCTTTTGCCATTATCTTTAAAATGCCCTGCGGTTTTTTGTGATACGATGATTTCCGACCGAGATACAAAACTTTCAAGTTTGCCTAATTTTGAGGTAAGCATGGCAAAAGTGATTGACGGGCAGTGTAGAACTAATAAATGCAATATTAAAACGCAAATGTTTCGCACGCACGCTTATATAACTAATAAATACACATAACAATAACTCGAAGCTTGTCACTCGGTAAACTAAGAATAATCACACGACTGTTATTTACTGAATGTAATATTACTGTTGATGAAGAGATCGAACGCTGTTGAACGTTCAAAACAAATGAGTGCAGGCTAATGGCTTGAATTACAAATTCGAAGTATTTGAAAATTTGTCCCGCCGCGATGAAAACGCATGCGCCGTCATGTTTGCGCGGCCTGTTTAAATCGAGATCCCTTGAGATACAACAAATTTAAGAATAGACGGTAAGAAAATTATATTTTGTTTCAATTAATATATACCGGTGAGATTGAGAAGACTAGTTTCACGGATAATGAATCTGAAAATGATAGATTACCGCTACCTTTTGTAGATAAAGCGTTATTGATTATGTGCCATTCTGAATTCAAGCAGCAAGCTTATATTACTTACAAATAAAATACTCTAACTCAAATTTCGTACGCACGCTTATACATAACTAATAAATACAGTATTGAAACGCAAATATTTGGCATGCACGCTTATGTAACTAATAAATACCATATTCATTTCAAATGAAATTAAAATCAAAGCTCATGGGATTGCTAGGCTACCGGATAGGTTAATGAGGTGTTAGCAGGAGATTGAAGAACGCCATTCGACCAGCATCGGCAAAAGTCTCCATAAATAATCCAGTCTATAAAAATGTAATTGCAGATTAGTAAAGATGTATGTACAGTATTTAGAAGAACCGAGTTAATTAAAACGACTGTGATTTACTGAATTGATATATATACATACCGATCATGATTTAATCCGTGTGTATCAGCAACAGGGGTGAATAGTATCGAAGATATTTATATCGAAGAGCGTATTAGGTATACGAAGAGTCTCATATTTGACAAGTGAGGAATGAATTATAGTGTTACTAAATAAATATTTATGTTTTGTAAGTTTCTGGTCAGCCCCAACGCTAAAATTCCACTTATTATGAAGAAGTTTTACACCTAAGTAAACAAAAAATTAAATAAAAAATATTATTTTTTGAAATAATGATATTACCATAGTACATTAGTTAATTAGTGCAAGGAAGTAATTTCTTGTCTCGAATCAGTTTTATGCCCGAGCAAGGCGAAGCGATGACGAAAAGGTACATAAGACGAGAATCTCTCCTGAACGTGTTCTATACGGTATTTTTTAAAACAACGTGCGGAAAGCGCAAATTCGAGCGTACGTTTTTCACCAAACGTGCGGTGACTTTCGTATTTTCTTTAAGTTGAGTCGTACTTTCCGCACGGCATGATCAAAAGAGAATATCATAGTATTACCTGTAATTTGCGCATAATGTACAGAATTTGTCTTCCACGCAGAAATAATTTTCATAGACGAAATAGAATTATCTGGTAAATGAATTTGAAAACTTGTTAAACTGAGTAGATTGTCAAATGGCATAAGTGGAAATCCACTTATAGCCAATAAGTATTCGTTATCACTAACAATTGCCATGTCAAAACTACTAATTTCTAATTGGTATAAACGAAGTTTCATTTCATCATTAATTGATAATTTTTTTATATCAGCTTCTTTATTAATAAAAGAAAAATGCCAAGTTTAAAAATCCACCAGATGCCATGGTCATTATAAATATTTAGATATAAGTCCTAAAACAATATTCATACATTTGAGAAATATTATAAGATATTACTTCTGCAAATCATCCTTACCTTATGCATCCATCCAAACAAGCAACAAAATGGAAGACATCTTGACTATTATTAGAAATTTTTAAAGTGCTTAAATTTAAAATCTTAATTTTCCATCACGCCCACTGGCAAGTGAATTGCTATTAACTATAATACATGACTGTACATTCAGTCTACCATGAATCCTTTTGAAAGATTGAATTAGGTTGATAGAGTCGATTTGCAGTCTGTACACATACATACTATCCTTTCCTTCTCCACATATTATAACATTTTCATATGGACAAGCTGTTGCAACCATCTTTATCGACTACCAAACAATTTGAATTGTAATAAAATTTGAAAACCTTAAACATAAAATTTAACATTTCAATATTGAAATATTCGTTATATCATTGTTACTTCATTACATATTAACTGTTAATAAATTCTACCTTGAGTAGAAAATTGAGCCACACTGATAAAAACAACAATTCAAAACTAATATTGAAATGTTTTTAAATGTACTTTTGTAAAGCGATATTTCAACTTTAAGTGAAGCTAAAGCAATCAACTGTCTATCTGGAAACATTTGTATAATCTGTAGCTTGAATTATGTATAGGTAGATTATAAGCATCAACCATCAAGTTTTTATCTTCTAAACCACGTAGTAAGTTACTAGAACTTCTCATAATTGACAAGCACCTCCTGTAAATAATATTGTCTTGTGACACATCTATACACCAAACTGGGGCTCCACCTGAGCTTTCCACTTTCCCGATATTTTGCCAGACAAATCTCAAAAACATATTCAGGAATCCTTAATTTTAGAAATAAAAAGACATTTAACAACTGTGATGATACAAGCTAATCAATATAAATTTGATATATAATACTAGATAATTGTTTCACTTTCAACTACTACATGTAATAGATTCAAGGACTGAATTTGCAATAAAAGATCTCAATTGACAACTACTTTTTCTATTAAACAATCGACCTTGAATATTTTACTCCCATTTTGTAATTGTATTTTGGAAGTTTAGTTTAAGAAGCAAACATTCATCCTGTGTCAAGTTTTTCCAGAAAGATTTGATGAAAAGTACCTGATAAATGTGTGTTTCAGTGGTAGCATCTATTAGTTCTCCTTTAGCTGAGATAAACACACGCATGTTAACTTGATGTCTTCTACAGAAGAGGCCAAAACTAAGCCAAAATATTTTGTAAAGACTCATCGTCTGACCCTCCTTGTCCTTGCTACTGTTATGAAGTGCACTGAGTACACGTTAGAATGTCAACTGCATCTGAAATTTATTTATTATGTATTATTATAGCAATATTCTCTTTGTTATCCTCCACTTGGAATGTTAGACAAAAGCTGCATTCCATATCAGATGTACAAGTCAGAACAACTTAAATTCATGAAATAAAATTGATAATTCAACTAAGCCAGCAAACAAAACTGATCGCACAGTATACAAATATATTTGTTTACTTTAGAACTAAGAACTACAATTCAGCCATACTAAGACACAATATAATAATTCAACTAAGCTTGGAAACAAAACTAATTCTACAGCGTACAGATATATTTATTTACTTGAAAATGAAAGAGCTACTATCACGCTATAGTAAATAAATGTTCAAATTGAATCTTCATATATTACTTACTCAATTGAAAAACATCCCAGTGTCCACCATAAACGTCCCAGTGTCCTCCATAAAATTGATCGCACAATATACAAATATATATTTGTTTACTTTAAAATTATAAATTGATTTAATTCAGCCATACTGAAATAATAATTGAACTAAACTTGAAAACAACACCAATTGTACAGTGTACAGATATATTTATTCACTTGAACATGAGTTACTATCAGACTAGTAATTAAATGTTCAAATTGAGTAATATATTTTTTATTTACTCAATTGAAAAATTTCGCACTCCGACTGAACTCGTCAACTGAACAACAATGCTTCAGTTGAATTTAGTTTACTTCCGTTTACTATAGATGGCATTAAGTCTGCGACTGTGTGGGAAGTTGATACCCAGGAGAGGGTAGGTTTGAGGATGGCAGCCCACAACTGCCTGGCTGGTTGGTGGAGAAGAGAGAGACAAGTCGGTCTGAAAGTGAGAGACTTTATTTTAGTACCAAAATCAGCGATACAGTTAGGTGTGCTGAAGGCTTGAATAGCAAGTTCGGACTGGCGCGTGTGCGCGCGAGTCAAAGCACAGTGTCGAGCCATGATCGGTCAGGAAGAGAGGAGAGTTACCGACTCAGACCGTGAGAGAGCTGTGTGCCCCCACATACTCCCCCACGAGAAAAAGCATTAAAAAAAATTAAGTGTACAACAAGGTGGGTGGCTAACGCACAAGCCGACTGACAAAACAATCTAATATTGCGGAACAAAACTGTAGTTACAAAAAAATTACAACTAAAGATAAGTCGAGAACAGGTACATGTAAGGTAAGTGGGGCATAAGAACAATAAGTGTTAAATTAGTGCTCCGAAAAGCCTTAATACAAAGGATTCAGTCTCGAACGTTTCTGGTTTGATTAGAAAGGGTTGACAAGCTTGCCACACGCTTTGAGGGAAGCTGTCAAGATCACAAACTTTAATTAGGTAACGCAATACAAATTGGCTTAAAACTAACTTAATGCTTCTTAGTACTAGGATCGAAACGAACTCGGCGAGGAATCTGAAGCTGATCTGATCGCGAGTAAGTTTTTAAAGAGGAAACAGGCTTTTTGGGATCAACGCACGGAACAGAGAGATCCAAAAGTGGAGTGCCGAGACTTTCCGGAACAAAATAAGCCGGTTTAAGTAATCCCGTCGATACGACCTTGGGCACCCCCTTCACATCGATCTTGAAGGTGCGATCTGAGACGCGCTCGAGAATCTTAAATGGTCCGGAGTAGGGCCTTTCGAGAGATTTGACTGCTGGAGAGCGCAGAAAAACATGCGTGCACGAAGCAAGGTCCTTGAAAACGAAGGGGCGCGTGCCGTGGTGATGTTAAAATGGTACTGGCTTGAGCTGACGCATGGGCTTGCGGTAATCCTTAATAAATATTTAAGGATTGGCCATGAAATCGTCGGATATGAAAAATTCGCCCGGAATGCGGAGGCTGGTTCCATAAAGAAATTCAGCGGGGGTCACACCCGTGTCGAGACGCACAGCTGTGCGTAAGCCGAGGAGCACAGTCGGAAGGACGCTTCGCCAATCAGGATTGTTGTGGCACATGAGTGCAGTTTTAAAGCTGCGGTTCCAACGCTCGATAAGGCCGTTGGCGGCAGGATGATATGCGGCGGTCCGCTTGCGTTAATAGCCAAGGAAGGCGAGATAAGCGTTGAAGATCTTCGCTTCAAATTGTGCACCCTGATCGGTGGTGAGGAAACGGGGAGCACCGAAACGCGCGACCCAATGCTCCTGGAACGCACGAAGAACGGTAGAAGCTTCAATAATTTTAAGAGACACCGCCTTAGTCCACCGCGAAAAACGGTCGATTATGGTTGAGAGGCCTAATAATATCCATGTAGACGTGACGAAAACGGTCGTTAGGAGCCTCAAATTTGAGGGGCTCATTCTTGACGTTGCGAGAGATTTTCGCTTGTTGGCAATCGGGGCAAGCTTGACACCAGACTTTGGTATGTCGATGCATTGCAGGCCACACGTACCTCTGCCTGAGCATAATTGGGTCGTTACTTTGGAGCTCGGATGCGATAGTGAGTGGAACAGGTCGAAGACTTTTTTACGAAGAGTTTTCGGAACGTAGGGGCGAATTATGTTACCCGTTAGATCACAATAGAGATGATTGTGGTTGTGACCAAACTCAATGCTCTTGAGAATAAGTGAGTGGTTAGACGATTCGAGGAGCTCTTTCAACTCTGTGTCGTGCTGCTGGTGCTGCACCAGCTCTAGCATTTCGAAATCGAGGGGAAGACGAATGGTCTCTACGCGCGAGAGAGCGTCCGCGGTTACGTTGACTGTGCCAGGGAGGTGCTCAAAATGCGTGGTGAACTGTGAGATGAAACAAAGCTGGCGGCGCTGACGCGGAGAGGCCTTGTCTAGCTTTTGAGAGGAAGCAAAGGTCAGCGGCTTGTGATCAGTTAAAACCTTGAACGCACGGCTTTCGAGAAAGTACTTGAAGTGTTTGATTGCTTCGTAAACTGTAGTTACGCTGAGATGACGACAATTTTTGCGAGAAGAATGCGAGAAGCTTCCAGTCGCTGTCAATGAGCTGTTCCAGAGCTGCACCCATCGCAAAATCCGACGCATCCGTAACTAATCGAATTGGAGCGTTAGGAGACGGATGAATAAGGTGGCAAGCATTCACGAGGGCATCTTTGGACTTCTGAAACGCCTCGACAGCCTCGGGCGACCAATCAATGACTCTGGTGTCATTCTTTTTGGAGCTGTGAGAGAACGAGTGCAGCGGAGCTTGAACAGTAGCTGCGTGAGGCAGGTTTCTACGATAGAAGTTGATGAGACCAAGAAATTTACGAAGCTCGACGATTGTCTTAGGTTGAGGGTAATCGATGATAGCCTGAACTTTCTCGCGTGAGGGCCTGGAACCGTGCGGGTCGATGAGTTGGCCAAGAAAGACAATCTCAGACCTACCGAACTCACACTTGGCGAGGTTAAGTCGCAGGCCAAATTTCCTGAGTCGCTCGAAGACAATACGAAGGTGTTTCTCGTGATCTTCGGGCGAAGAAGAAAACACAAGAATGTCGTCGAGATAGGCGAACACGAAATTAAGGTCCCCCAACGCTCTGTTGATGTAGCGTTGAAAGGAATGCGAAGCATTACGGAGGCCAAAGGGCATAAAAACGAACTCAAAGAGGCCAAAGCGCATCGTGACTGCCGTCTTTAATACGTCAGTGGGAGCTACCGGAATTTGGTAGTAGGCTTTGAAAAGGTCCAGCTTAGTAAACACTTGCTTGCCCTACAAAAGGATAGAGTAGTCGTGCAAGAAGGGAATTGGAAATTTATCCGGCACGGTACAAGCGTTGAAGCGCCTGTAGTCGCCACAAATGCGCCAGGAACCGTCTTGTTTCTTGACCATGTGAATGGGACTGGCCCATGGGCTTATGGATAAGCGGTAAATACCTTGTTTGACAAGATTTTCAAATTCGTTACGAGCCGCCTTATACTTTACCGGGTCTAAACGCCTAGTACGCTCAGTGACAGGAGGACTAGAAGTTTCGATATAGTGGAATATTTCTTTCGCGGTGAGGGGATTGGAGGGTCTCTCCCCCGTCACCTCGGGAAACTCTGCCAAAAGTTTGGACAAACTAGAGTTGGCATCGAGAACGCTGATCTTGGTCGCTTGAGCTAACTTAAAGCAACCGATTGAAAAGGTTTTAGAGTGTGGATCGACGACCCTACGCTGTTTGAGGTCGACCACAAGGCCGAAAAAGTGTAAAAAATTAGCACCGAGGATAGCACTGGTAACATCAGCGCGATGAAATTTCCAAGGGAAGTTACGCTTTAGTCGAAGGTCAAGAACGAGGCTCTGTTCTCCGTAAGTGTTGATAATTGAGTCGTTCGCGGAAAATAGCTTAAATCGAGTAGGCGTGTTATCATTAGCCCTTTTTGGAAGTAGCGAGATTTCAGCTCCTGTATCGACGAGGAAACTGAGTCCTGAGGCTACGTCACGAATGTGGAAGCGCTTGGAAGAATGACCAACTCCGCTCGAGGCTTCCGCTCGAGGGAGAGAGTTTAGTTTCCGAAGAGATGGGACGCCAACAGCAATTGCCTCGGCAACGGTAGGCCTTGCTGCCAAATTTGGCGTGCAAATAGCACAACCCGTCAGCGCCGGTCGTTTGGTCCGAGGATTTTTTATTACGCGATTTAGAGCGGCCGCGGTAAGGATTCCTAGATTGAGAGTGGCCTCGGTTTTTCTTGAGGGATTCGAGGCGGTCGAAAATGCGAGCGATTTCTTTATGCAAATCTGAGAGGGACGAGGAAATGAGGTCCACGTTTACCGCGTTGACACGAGAAACTTCAGTGCCAACAGAAGCCATAAACTTGTCGGCTACTACAGCGAGTTTTGTCAAGTCGACGATTTCCGAAATGGAGAGCGCGGCACGACAGTCAGGAGGGAGTTGTTCGAGAAAAATAGTTTTGAGCACGTCCTCCCTACAGCCAGAACCAAGGGAACGTATGCGGCTAAGCACTAGAGAAGGCTTCCCTTCGAGAGAAAATTGAGTGCGCAATAGTTGACGCAACCGATTTGCTGCTGAGCCACTGAAGGTGGCCGGCAAGCGATTTTTGACTTGTTTGTAGAGATCATCGGGGCGCGGATCCTGGTCTAACAAATCGATAACTAGGTTCATCGCGTCATCATCGAGCTTTTCTGCGATGAAATCAGCCTTAGTGTCAGATGCAGATATCCCTGCATTCCGGAGAGTAATCTCGCACTGTGAAAACCAGACTTTGGGGTCGTTACGTAGAAAACTGGGAATCTTCGGAGCCCTGTAGGCGGCTACCTGAGGTGCGGGACAAGCTGCAGCAATGGCAGCAGTGAGCTGCTGGTTCTGTTCAATAGCTAGGTGGAGGGCTGCCTGAAGTTCGTCGACCTGTTACTGAGTGGCCATGATAAGGCTGGGGGAACACTATCAGTGTTGTCGAAAGACGGGTTAATCAGCACTCGCAGGTGTAGCGCGACAGAAAAATAAATAAGTCGACACTGATTGGAACGCAGCAACAGGTTACGCGCGTGTCAGTGTTAACAAAGAGCTAATGTGTACACGAAGGTACATCACAAACAAAATGCCGCGCGGCACTGACATCCTAAATATTATTCTAGTAAATTCCGACGCACGCGTATTAAAACAAAATCAACAGGAATTCCACGAAACCCTCGCTAGAATAAAGCCGCGCGCGTGCGAAAACTAAACACTGATTCCTACGTAGACGCTAAGGGGAAACGTAATTCTAAGAATCAAGGCAAAAGCCTAAAACACACGCACATTGCTTTGCAAAATGCACACACGCACGCACGCACGCCGCTTTGCAAAATGCACACACACCAAATGAACACTCGCAGAATGTTACTGTTTGTGACCTCTGCACGATCACACACTAGCTTACTTGAAGGTCGAATGAAGAAATGGCGATTCGGGCTTGCTGACGAAGTTCGCTTGAGTGCAGCAGCTATGGGCCCCAGGATACCTCGGCGCCGTGTAGACAAGGTACGTGGGCGATGAAAGTAACGCGTGCTGAAACACGCGGAGTGGACGACGAGGCGTGTTGGGAACCGCAGGCGAGGGCGGAGAGGCGCGCTGGTAAGGTGCGCTGAAGGAGTTCTCCGCACGACGACTCCTCTCTCCTCTACGTCGAGGGGTCACCAATGTGGGAAGTTGATACCCAGGAGAGGGTAGGTTTGAGGATGGCAGCCCACAACTGCCTGGCAGGTTGGTGAAGAAGAGAGAGACAACTCGATCTGGAAGCAAGAGACTTTATTTTAGTACCAAAATCAGCGATACAGTTAGGTGTGCTGAAGGCTTGAATAGCAAGTTCGGACTGACGCGTGTGCACGCAAGTCAAAGTACAGCGCCGAGCCATGATTGGTCAGGAAGAGAGGAGAGTTACCGATTCAGGCCGTGAGAGAGCTGTGTCCCCCTACAACTGAGCACCAATGTTCTATTTATTCTTCACTATTAGTTAAAATGAATAGCTGAGTTAGATGAACTATGATACATCTAATATAATCACTTTATTTGAAAAGAGTGAATTCGCTCTAGTGTATTATAATTGAAAATTCTGATCTGCACATCATTGAACATAATATTAATTATATTAGTACGGTATAACAATATAATTAATTAACTTACAAAATTATCTATTCGTACAGCATCTACAGCTTTTCAATAAAAATGTTTTCGCGGAATCGTTTTTGAAAATGTAAACATCACTGAAACTGGAACGAGAGAGAGAACAGCTAACTGTGGACGTACAAACGATATAGATTCGTCTCGACTTCATGAAAATGAGCAACATTGTTCCATTCGAGGTGCATGTGCAAAACAATATCATAATAACCTTTTTAAATGCGCAAGAGTATTATTTTATTTTAATTAATTAAATGATAAACTTTTAATAACTTTTTTATGTTGGGTGCCAATAATGCGTGAGATGTACTAACGATTGGTATATTGTAAAAAATTATTTTCACGATATAAACCACTATATTTGGAGAATCAAATTTGAGTGCTAGCGCCAGCACCCATAATTAATTTTATCAATTTTTCACATAAAGAAAATAGGCATAATCGACGCACAAACGATATGTGATTAATTAAAAGCCGCCTAATTGAATGGTGTAAGTAGTTTATAGATTTGTTCAATATTTCAATTGTTGGGTGCTAACTTTTAAGACCTAGTTGCTGGCAGCGATGAGCACCTCCCCTTATTCAACCCAGAAAATACTTTAAATTAAAAAAAATATATTTTTTAATTAAGTTGATTTTGCTCGGAGTATCTACATTTTTCGAATAATTTGCCCTATTCCCATTAAATTTAAAAAAATTATGAAAGTCAACAAATATTATACGAACTTCTTCTAACAATATTTCCACAAAATATCAATTTTTTTTAAATATTAAGATCTAAAAAATATTGCTCGCTATGCAACTGATTTTGCTCGCTTTATAAAATTGAAAATTACACTAATTTTTCTTTGAAAAAACCTCAGCATCATAATTAACATTTTGATCAGTTCAAAAAAATTGTTGTACATGTGCACTAACGTACGACGCCGTGAAGCACACACACACACATGCATGAATATGTATATATATTTTTATTTACAACTTATGTTACATTTGGTTTTTTTTATTTCTTACATTACTATTTGTGTCTCGTGACCAGTTTGTGTTTGTGTAGTTGATGATGTATGTGTTTTGTGTGTGTATGTATGTATGTGTGTGTATGTTTTGTTTATGTGTGTATGTATGTAGGTGTGTCTGCAACTCTTGTATCTCTGTCTTCTGCGCCTGTCTGTTTCTCTTTTCTTCCTATTTTTCTGTTGATTAATCTTCTCTTCCTCTCTTTCTCTCCAAGATCTGCCTTTTCCACTCTTCTGTTTTTCTCTTTCTTGCATATTTTCTTTTTAACTTTTTCCTTTGTTATTTTCTTTTGCCTTTTCAACTTTGCCTTTCCATTGTTTTTGCTCTCATTCTTGCTAATCATTAGGGCTTTGATACCTTTTTCTTATTTCCTATTGCTCCCTCTGCCTTTCCTTTCCTCAACCTCACTTATTTTTCCTTAGTATCTTATAATTTGTCCTCTAATTTACCTTTTTCTTTCTTTTCTTCGATTCTTCTTCTTTTCCATTTTGCCTCATCCTCCAATACCTGCTTCCTCTCACTTGTGTAGTTGCTAGTACTTGTGTTTTGTGTGTGTGTGTGTACATTTGTACGTTTATGTTTGCGCGTGTGTGCGTGTTTTCTGTGTATGTGTGTGTACACTACCCGTCGAAAATAAAGTCAAAATAAAGAAATAGAAAAAAAAAATTTTTTTCGGTTTTTTAGCGCATTAAAAAAATAAAGGAATTTAACTTTTTTTTACGCTTAGTTTTAAAATGTCTAGGGACGTAGTAAATCACAAAAAAACTAAAACTAAGCGTAAAAAAAAAGTTAAATTAATTTATTTGTTTAATGCGCTAAAAAACCGAAAAAAATTTTTTTCTCTATTTCTTTATTTTAACTTTATTTTCGTATTCTTGGACACAAAATTAAACTTTTTTCTCTTTGGCATTTTTTCCAAAACATACGCAAGTCGAAGTAATTGAGAATTGGAAAAAAAAAGGTTGCTTTTTACAAAAAACGCCGTAACTCGGTTAAAAAACATCGGATAGAACCCCGCGGCAGCTCATTTTAAAGGGAAAGATATTACCTTCCGAACCCCTCAGGTCGATTTGCCCTCCACCGCCTGGTTCTAAATTGGCATTGATTTAAGTCAAGGTTAAAAAAATAAATTTTTCTAATCAGTTTTTTTACTGTAAAAAACACATATTTTCATTTTTAAGTCTCTGCACGTCTTAAATGGAAGCTTTTGCAATTACCTTTAAAATGCCCTGCGGTTTTTTGTGATACGATGATTTCCGATCGAGATACAAAACTTTCAAGTTTACCTAATTTTGAGGTAAGCATGGCAAAAGTGATTGACGGGCAGTGTATGTGTGTATGTAGATGTGTCTGCGAGTGAATGTCTTTTTTCTCTGTCTTCTGTTTCCGTCTCTCCTTAGAGTCTTGCAGTTTCATCTTCTTGTTTTTCTTTTTCTTTCTTCTCTTCGTTTCTTCTTCTTTTCTATTTTAACTCCATCATCCACGCTATCTTTCTTTGCTTCCTATTATTATTTTTTCCCATTCTTCTCCTTCCTTTCTGCTTTTTTCACATTTTTCTACTATGTGTTTCAAATTTTCTTCCTCTTTCATACACAATCTGCATCTCTTATTTTCTTCTTTTTCCCAATACCTGCTTCCTCTCATTTCATTACCTAACCTAAACCTTTCCCTTATTTGTAGGCCTTTTATTCTTTCCTCTCCTTTCCTTTAACCTATACCTTTTCATTTCTTCTTTCAGTTCTTTCCACTCGTTTATGTATCTTGTAACGGGGTTCTTGATACCCCGTTAAGGGTGATGCTAAGTGGCTACTCGGCTTGCGGGTAACTCGTTATGGGGAACACGCGGGACTCAGCCCAGCGGCTCAGTTATGCCCCTCGAAGGCACCCTTGCCTTCGGCCCGCGGAGAGCGTCGTAGGTCAGGTAGCAGCGGACGGTGCAAGTCGGCGCGCGCGTGACACGGGAGGGAGGAAGTGCCGAGAGGAAAGACGCAGCGGTTAGCAGAAAGAGTATTTATTAAGACGAAGATAACAAAGGAAGCATACAAATAGCATTCGCAGTGAGAGAGGCAAGCGAGAAGCAAGCGAGAGAGAGAGTCTTAAGATCGAACGGGCACTTACATGACAAGTTCGCAGTGGCCTCGGCTTTAGACTTGACACGCGCAGGTGTTCAGCCACGAGGCAGCTCTCTCAGGCTGACCGGCTAAGATCGGCAAGCACACACCCACGCACGCACGCATGCACGCTGCACCCTTCGTCTTTATCGGCAAGAAAACCCGAGCTGCGTAGCACAAAGCAATTCTTCCTCACGCTGATCGCCGAACTTGCTTGCTTTCGCGAAGGCGGGCAGCCGACTCTGTCTCGCACGCGGACGTAGTCCCCCTCTCTCGCGCTAGCTATTCGGCAGCGGTGCGTCTCAGCCAATTAGGCAACGTGCGCGACACTCGGGCGTCCACGCTTACACGCGTACACGCGGATCTCTCTCTCTCTCTCTACTCAGTGCTCCCTGACTTACCTCGTGCCGCGTCCACAGCTACGGCAAGGCAAAAATACATAAAGAAAAGAATACATGTGTTATCAACAGATTATGATTAACTTAAGGGGAGAGAGAGACATAACGAGCCTCGGCTCGTTATAATCTTGATTTTTCTAGTTTTTCTTCTAGTTCTTTTTCTTCTTTTTTCTTTAGCTCATCTCTTATTTCTTCACAAAACTCTTCCCTCATTTCATCTCCCTCTTTCCTCTCTCTGTATATTTTACTTTTTTCTAGCCTTTCCTCTCTCTCCTCCTTCTTACCCTTTTTGTCTTTTTCATTTCTTTCCCTTTTCTTTAGTTCTATCCATGCTTCTTTATTTATTGAGCCATCTCTTTCTTCTCTTATTTTGTTTTCATACCTCATTGCTCTTTCTAATGCTGTTTCTTTCCTTTCTTGTCTTCCTGTTTCCCATCGTATTAAGTAACTTGGCGTGTTTCTATCTAATCCTAATACCCACTTTATGTATTTTAGTTGCAGTCTCTCTATTTCTTCATATCTCTTCCATCCCCAGATTTCTGCTCCATACATAATCACGCTTTTCGCTAGTGCATCGAACAGGTTCATCCTTAGCTCCCAATTTTCTCTAAATAGCTTTTCTTCTAGCCCCCATAGTCTTCCAAGTCACGTTTATTTTCCCTTCTACCTTCTTTATCTGCTTTTTATTTCCGTTATTTCTGCTTATCACATATCCCAAGTAGTTGTACCCTTTAACCATCTCTATCTTCTCACCTTCCCATTCGAATTCTTCTTCCTTCCTCCTTCCTCCTCCTCTCCTGCATTTCATCATCTTTGATTTTCCTACATTTAACTCTAATGCTTTTTCTTCCAGGTATCTTTTTAATTTTTTCAGCATTGCTTTCATTCCTCTTTCACTCTTTGCCATCATCACTATATCATCTGCATTTCCTAATGTTCATATTTTCTTCCTTCCTATCACTACCCCTCCTTACTGCACCTGCTTGATCTTCATTTCCAGGTCGGCGAAGGCAAGATTAAATAGCGTGGTGCTCAAAGGGCACCCTTGCCTTACGCCTTTCTAAGTCTCAAACTCCCCAATTATTTCTCCTCCAACTTTTACCTTACTCCCTGTTTCCTTGTATATTTCTTCTGTTCTTTTCCTAATTTTATTATTTATCCCTTTCTCTTTCATTGTTTTCCATATTTTCTTCATCTTTATCCTGCAAAAGCGGCCTTCATGTCGGCAAAGAATACAAACAGTTTTCCTCCTTTTTCCCTTATTTCCTTCCCTATTATTGTTTTTAATATATATATATTACGTCCATTGTTTCTCTTTTCTTCCAAAATCCCATCTGCGTATCGCTTAGCGTTTCTTTAGCTTCTAGTTCTCTTTCCAGATTTTTCCTCAGTATTTCCGCATATATTTTTATCCCGTGTCCATCAGCGTTATTCCTCTATAGTTTTCTACTTCTTCTTACCTCCCTTCCTTATATATTGGTACTATTATTCCCTTCCTCCATTCTTCTGGATATCCTTCTCCGTTCCATATTCCGTTTAAGCATTTTGTCATATCTTTTATCAAGCCTTCTTATTACCTCTTTTACTTTTCTTTCTTTGATTTCTTCATCTTCCTCTCCTTCGCTGTCTTCGGTTTCTTCCCCTTTGCTTTTTTCCTTTTCTTTCTCTCCCAGTTGTTCCTTGAAGTGCTTTAATCATTCTTCTTTTCCTATATTTTCATCTAACCAAATTCTTTTCGTCCTATTGCCATTCACTTTATCCCAGAATTTTCTTCTCGTCTTATCTTTTTCTATTTCTTCTGCCACTCTTCTGCCCCTCATCTTCTTTCGCTTTATTATTTCCTCTCTGTATTCTCTCTTTGCTTCTAGGTATTTGCCTCTGTCTCCTTTCCCTTTTCTTACCTTATTCAACTCTGCCATCACTCTAGCCCTTTTTATCTTACATTCTTTTCTCCATCAGCTTTTTTCGATCCTTTTTTTCTTATCTTCTTTTTTACAACTGCGTTCTTCACTCTATTTTTTATCTCTTTCCATTTTTCTGTTTCCTCTATTGCGTCTATCCATCTCTGATACTCCCTTATACCTTCTACGCTCCAGTCGTCTATCATTCTTTCTTCCTCTTCTTTTCTTTCTTCCGCTATTTTGTCCCCCAATTTCACCTCTATTGGTAAGTGGTCCGACTTTACCCTCTCTTTTATTTAAACCTTTTTTATCGCCTCATCACCTTCCTCGTTACCTAGTACATCGTTGACATTCCTCTCGCTCCTATATATGTTATTTCTCTCTCTTCATCTCCTTCTTTTCTCCCATTCGTTATCACTAAGCCCATTTCTCCTAGCCATTTTATCATTTCTTCTCCCTCTGCATTTAACACTTTATCCTTGGCCTTAATTTCTTCTAGGTTTTCTTCTGTCTCCCATTCCCTTCCTTCGTTTCTGTTCTTGCGTTGAAGTCTCCTCCTATAATTATTGTTTTTCCTCTGTTCTCCTCTATCTCTTCACTTAGGTATTCATAGTTTTCCATCTTCTCATGTTGCATATACACCGATGCTATCATGTATTTCCTCCCTCTGATTTTTATTTCTCGTACTATTACCTCACTTGTCCTTTCTTTCTTCCATTCAACCTTACTTATCCCATTCCTCTCTCATACCGCCATTATTCCTCCCCCTATTTCTCTCCCCCTTCTTCTTTCCCTTCTTGAGTCTCTCCACTCTATGTTGTATCCTTTCAGTTATTTCTCCACACCAGTTTTTGCCCCTTGCCTCTTCACCCAGGTTTCCGTTAGCCCTATTATATCGAATTCCCTAACATATTCCCAGTCGTCTTCCTCCATGCTACTCATCCCCGCCACGTTCCAGAATAGTATCTTTACTACCTTTCTTCCCTCTCTCTTCCTTCCCTCCTCTCTCTCTCTTTTATTCCTATTGTTTTCGAAACCCTTCGCCCTTTTTCCCACCATTTTTCCTTCTTTCTCGCTCCACCATCATTCTTCTTCCTCTGACTTCACCCCGTTATGCCACATCTTTACCTCTTTACCTTTACTTTTTAGTTCTTTCGCTTTCCTTCTTACTTTCTCTCTTATCTTCCTCTGCTTCCACGTCCAGTCCTGATCTATGTATATCTTTTTCTGTCCCAGCTTCTTTTTCTTCTTCATAATTCCTTCTTTTTGTTCCCATGAAGCCCATCTAATTTGCCACATATTTTTTCCTCTTTCTCTCCGATCATCCCTCCCTTCTATCCCTCCTATTCTTCTCAGATTCACTATCTCTCCTTTCATTTCTAGTTCCTCCCTTAACCAGTCCTCTGCCTCTCTCTTCTTTTCCCATCTTAACTTACCCTCCAAGTCTGTCACTATTATATTGTTTATCCTACTTTCTCTTTCCATTTTTTCTCTCATATACTCTAATTCTTTCTTATTGCCTATTTCTGTTCCTCTTTGCTTCTTGTTTCCTCCTTCTATACTTTCTTTTAGTTTCACGTACTCCTTTTCCAACTCGTTCATCCTCTCTCCCCATTTTTCCTACAGTTTCTTTTCTCTACTTTCTACTTTTTCCCTTTCTTCTTTCGTCTCTTTCTTTCTTTCTTCTCTCTCTCTCTCTCTCTCTCTTGTTCTCTCCTAACTTTTCCTATTTCTTTCTCCTATCTTTCTTTTCTTCTTTTCCTCTCTGCCTCCATTCTTTCCATTTTTCCCATTATTTCTTTAAACATTTCTGTCCATTCTTTCCTTTCATCCTCCCATGCCTCTCTTAAATCCCTTATATCTGCCCGTATCTTTTCCATTATATCTTCTGCACCACTACTTTTTCCTACTTCTCTTATCGTGTTGTCCAATCCTTCTCCCCCCTCCCCTTCCATCTCGCTCCCCTCGCTTTCACTCTTGCATCTCTTTGCCTATCTCATATCTCCTCTACTATTCTCTTTCAGCCCCTCTCCGCTCTCTCTCCCCCTCGCCACCTTTACTTTTTTCTTCTTTTTCTCCTCTGGGCCTTTCTTATCCATCCTTCCACCTTTATCTCTTAATTTTTCTGTTGTCACAAATCTTTCCATCCTATCCCATACGCCTTAATTCGACTCTCTATAACTACCCGTGATCCCACCTTACCTTTTCTATCTTACCTTTTCTGTCTCTGCCTTTACTTCTTACCGCCCCTCCTCTCTGCCTGCCTTTTCCGCTTTCTGATTTTCTCTCTTAACCTCAACTTTTCTTTTTTCTTTATTCCTCTCTCTCCGCTTTTTCCTGCTCTTCTCCAAGCCTCTCTCTCTCTCTCTACTCCACTCCTCTTCCGCCTCCACGCCGCCTCCACGCTCTTTTCACCTCTATTTCTCTCCTCAAACACTTTTCCTCTTTAACTTTCTCACCAAAACTCGCACTCACAGCCAAGACACGTCCACACTCTTCCACCTACCTTCCTTCTCCGCATGAATATGTATATTGATCAGTTTATGGTGACGCTACAAATCTTAGCCAGTCGTATAAGTATTGCTCCAAAAATATTTTTTATACTTTTCATAAGGTGAGTGGAAGGTGAGTGAAAACAAAAAATAATATAAATTAACAATATTGTAGGTAAGTTATACTTCATCTGAAATTAAACATTACATTTTTCTCTAGGTTTTAAGGAATATTATAGAGTTGGAACAGTATGTACTGGATGACAATTTACATTGCACATAGAAAATACTACTGATTTTCATATCTGGCAAGGCATTGTTGCAATGTAGCTTACATTGTTTCAACAGATCATTTCTTTCCTTCCATTTTCCATGAAGAGTTCTGCAAAATGCTACGTAGTGGCCAATATCGTTTGCTGTCACCGTAATATGTATCTTAGTACTCCACATAATAAGTACAATTCACCCTTGATTATTACTTTTTCTGAAATGCTATTTAGGTTAGAAGTTAGATTTTTGCATCAACTCCCTGTTTTTTGGTATTAGTCCAGTAAAAATAGGCCTGAAATGTTTTTGTCACGGAAGTGGATGCATTTTTGATATATGGTAAATTGAGATCGAAAAAGACGATTCTGAAATTTGCAGAGTTCTAGGTTCAGGGGTTCTAAGAGAAAATCACGTTTGAAACTTTTTTTCGCCTGTATCTCGCGAACGGCTGAACGTACGACAAAATAACATGCACCAATCGAAAGAGCGTGAAATTTCACATTAGAAACAATGTTTAGCCCGACATCGATGAGTGGAAAATGTTGGGATAAAAAATAAATAAGAAACTTTACGTGAATAAGGTAGAAGGGGAAGGCTGGGGAAGGCTGGGGAAGGCGCGGTATAGTTTCGCTCTCCTCCGCTGCCCCTCCAAGCGTGCGCAGACAGTCGACAACACTCGGCAATCGTCGGCCTATAGCAGCCGAAGAGGGGAAACGTGCATGTACGCGCGCTTGAATTCATTTTCGATATTTGGGTGGCCGGCGATGGAGCGGTGGTCGGAAACAAGTCTTATTATGATCTTTTAGGATTCTCTCTTTGCAACTAATCTGAAAAATACTCTCATCACAAGTACTTAAACGAATTAGTTTAACGTAAGCCCCACCTCTTCTTAATAAACATATGTAACATCCATAACATTTAAATAACATGTGACGATAGCCGAGGTAGCTAAAGCATACCATCACTTTTTATTTTCGTGGTAGCGGGTTCGAATCCCATTGAACATACTTTTTTTAAGCATTTTTTTTCTGTACATCCCTTTGATGGTATACTTATATTTTATATGTTTTAATTTTTGAAAAAAAATTACTTAAAAAGTTGTATTTCTATATTTAGCTGACTTGTACCTGAAAATTACTACAAAATTACATTTGCAATGTTTACTTAATTATCGTATATAAAATTTTCAGTCCTTGCAATGAGATAAGCATTGTTATTTGAACATGGATAAATATTTAACATATAAATATGTATTTGAAGCTTTTTTTATCAGTTTGATCAACTTTTAAAGAACAAAATGTGCATCGATATTAATCCTTTTTAATTTGAGAATAATTCATAAATAAATAATTTTGTTAATGAAAGATTGTTTAAATCATTGACGCCCACAGGACTGTTTTTCGAATGCTAACTTTGAGTTACTGTTATGTAATGAATTGAATCAAAAAAAAAATCAGGAACCCGAGATTCCTAAGTTTTTAAGAATGCACTTTCTAATGGCTTTGGTTAGGAATTTCGTAAAAAAACTCGAAAATTAATAAAAAAAATTCTATATTTTGAAACGAAAAGTGAATTTTAAAAAATGAATGAAGGACCGTTCTGTGGGCGTTAATGGCTTTACTGGACGTATCCACAGAATTTTATTTTTGATTTGTGTTTCATATATTTTAATTATATTAACAAATTTGATCAAAAACAAGAACTTATTATAAAATTGTTGAATATGCTAAAATATTATAATAATGAAAAATATTTTTCGAATATTACATAAATATATAATTTAATATAATAATTAAAATAAATTAGAATGTGCAGTATAATTTTTCATTCATCAATTTTTGACTCGTTAAAATTTTCTTTTTGCGCAATATTTTCTTCATTATCGAATATATCCACGTCAGCAAAAGCTGACGAAACGCGAGGTAAATGACTCTCCGAAATAAATGTCATGTTTAAACAAAAAAAAATACAAAAATTTAATGCCACCTGCACTCAAGTTCGCAACTCGAATCGCATGAAGGAAAATAATGCTTTGGTTTCTCGACTCGTTCGGCAAGCATAATTCAAGTATTAGTCAGAAAGTTTTTGGCTATCAGAGAGGCAAGTTGATCGTCTAAAGATATTATTTGTTTTTACAATTCTATTTCATTTGTTTATTTATAATTGATAAATACTAATAATTTTTTTTCTCATAATAATAAATTAGATATAATTTTGTAATGATTGTTTTTATTCACACTACTCTTATCGCGGATATCGCGGAATAGGATTATCGCAGTAAGTAGAACAGGTTTATTTTTTTATATGTATGCATATAAGAAGTATCCAAGCGAAAATGATAAAAAAATGGTTTCAGTTTAAGTTTCAAAAAGTGATGATTACTATTATAAAAGTTTAAAGCAGCTGTTTGCAGTTATTATTAGTTATTCACTCAGAATATATTTCTTTTTGTATTTAATAATAGCGGATTTTACAAAAAGTTACCTTTTTTAGTAGTTATAATAGTCCAGTACTTTCGTATGTCGTTTAAAAATTTGAAATCTAATAGCTATTCTGTCATAAGCAAATTTAAAAGAATAGATTTTTTTCCTACGCGTAACAGCTTTTGAGTATCACTTTCAAACAGGACGTCCTCTCCAGAATGCAAAACTTTTCAAGTGAATTATTCAACCACAGAAAAGAATCGATACTTATTATTTTTACGTTTACAGTTTAAATTATGTTTGACAATCAGGTCGATCCTACACGCAAAATAATGAACTGATTATTTAATTAACTAACGCTAACAAAAGGGGAATAAATTACCAGTTCCTGTATTGAAAACTATTGATTAATTACGTATCATTAATTAAGATAAACAAAAATATCTGAACTTTTCAAACTAGTTTGATCTTTTGATATTTACGCAATTCTTTTTCACTTATATACAATACGCTTATTGTTATATTTTTAGTATTCATAGCAAAGAATCTAAATTTTTATTGGTAAAAACATAAAAATCGCATGTACCACGTACATTTCTCATAGAAAGGTAATTTGTATTAAATGACGATTTGAAATATTAAAATCAAGTATGCCTTGCGCTTTCTTGAAGAAAAATTATATATTTTATAACAAAATTCCGATTTTCAATTTAGATTTATTTTCCGCAATCTCTGTTAGTTCGCATGGAAGAAGAAAGTTGCGTGATGCAAGTGGAAAGTATCATGCGCTGCTATAAGCCATGAGCCCTAGCCTCGGGTAGGTAAAAATTGAGCGTCAAGCAGCCGCAGACTGCCCGTGCTTCGGGTAGCCGCTGGCTGGTGCACGGGTAGCCCGGTATGTGTGCTCGTGCTAAGACGAACGCGATCGAGCTGGAAACGCTCCAGTCGACGTCTTAGATGAGCTCGCCGTTCGCTGGCTTAGCTTGGCTTATGGCTTAAACATAAATAAATATGCATTTTGGGATAAAATAGATATTACAAAATTAAGCAAGTCGAACATATGTAGATACATTAGATTATTAGATCGTTAAATTTTACTGTTTCAGATGTATCGATTTCTTGTTTTTGCACTCTCAATAATAGTCTACTCGCAAGGGCTTGAGAAATATAACTTAATACCTGTTACCGCACCTATATTGCAAGACGAATTGTTTAAAGCCAGGCTTTATCATGAAATTTGGACGACAGTGCATTTTGTTGACATGAATGACCTGGTACATAGTGCAAAACAGCTGAATATAAATATACAAGATCTTCAATATAAATGTTCCCTATATGACTATTGCATTCATGCCCAATCTTTGAATTCAATACGTAACAAATTTAAGAAAATTCAACGTGAAATCTATTCATTACTTTCATTAAGTCACGAGAAGAGAGAAAAAAGAGGGTTATTTGATATAGTTGGCACCGTGCAACATTATTTATTTGGTACTATGTCAGCAGATGATGCTGAGAGAATCAATCGAGATATAGATGCTGTATATAATAGAACAGGACGCATAGCAATACTTGTAAATAATCAAACAGCGATTATGCAAAGTACTCTCCGGAAATTTGTTAATCTTACTGATTACTATGAAAAAAATTTGAGAACACTGAATTATACAATGCAACTTTTTTTTCAAAGTACTTTCAGAGTGGCCTTTAATAACGATATGCTGGAATGTATATATGATCTAAATATACACATGGAGGACTTAACAGAAAACATTGATTTAGTTTATGACTTAATAATGGAAAATTGGGGATTGTGTCTCCAAGATTAATATCTCCAAGAAATTTCATGTCCGCTCTGAATACTATTTATAAAAATTTGTTTTACCTATAATTACCATTTCCGTTAAGAGAAAATTATTACATGTTCTACATGAAACTAAGTAAGATTAATGTTATTATTTCTGGTACTCGACTCATATATGTAATTCATACACCAATACCAACTGGTGCTGATTATACTGTGTATAAATTTACACCAATACCCATGTCAGGATGGACACAATATTACATATTTGACAGCATTAAAAATGAGCCTATTGCTATTGACTCGACATTCACAGAGTATACAGTACTCGACTTAAATAATTGTATTTCTGTTAATGATATTCAAGTATGCGAAATAACATCCGTCATGCATAGATTTGGTAATGATGAAAGTTGCTATGATCGTTTAATAAGATATAAAAACGATAAAGGGTGTTCTAGAAAATATTTTAATTTACAATCTGAATTTGTATTAGCATTAAATGACGGTTTTAGTTGGTATATTTTATCGGGCAACACGTCAGAAAATATAATGATAAATTGTGGCATGTCTTCGAGTATAACAATATCTGTTACTAAATCTCATATATTCCAACTTGAATCTAATTGTAGAGGTTACTCTCAGCATCATAAATATTTACCTAGAAGTCATGGTAACAAAATAAAAATTTCTGAATATAAAATAAACATAGATGTTCTACCGATTGAAAAGATCGCTCTGAATACATCAGACCTAAAACTTCCTGTACTTACATCTAAGTCCATTGACATGTCTGATATATTACATTCTGCAAAAAATATAGAAGATGTCACGAAAGAACTGGAAATCTATACATCAAATCGGCACTATAGCACATGGTTAAGTACTGGTCACAGTACTTTTCATTATACTATGTATGCTATTGCCACAATTGCAATACTTTGTATTTTATTTAAACTTCGAGTATTCCATTGTATTTGTAAAAATTGTGTATGTGCTTCTAAAGAGTGCGTACTCAGATTATGTCCAAATTGTCTTGCATTCTGTGAAAGATTTATCGAAACTCCGGCAGAATTGTCCACCCAAAGAGAGGGAGATAATGTAACTACCGCCCGATCCGAAAATGTTCAATCAGTAGTTCGCTATAATCAAGTTAGTCTACCATCCTCAGAGAATAACAATTAATTTAACGTATGTTTTATAAAAGAATAAACATTTCTGATCAATACTCAGAGTTATTCATTACTTCAATAAGAGCAAACTACTTTTATATTAGTTATGTTAGTTATATTTTAGATTTCATATGCTATAAGATTCTTTGCTATAAATATTTCGTCAAATCTCATTTATCGTAGATTTATTACAGAATGTATAATAATTTTTAATAATGTATAATAATTTATAGTTTTCTTAAACAATGGAAGATGGAACCACGTGCACTATCTGTGGCAAACCTCTAGAAAATAATATAGATACAATCGTACAAGTGCATTGTCGAGGTTTAAAAACTTTTATAGATAAAAGTAAAAGTAGAGAAGATGAAAAACACATACTATGGGAAGGGAAAGAAAGTGTCAATTTTCACGAAAGCTGTAGAAAACGTTATTCTGCGTTGAAATCGACGAGTAAAAGAAAAAGAGAATCTTCCATACCTTCCTTATATTCACCCACAACTTCTAACGATTCAAATGATTTTAATTTTGATGAATATTGCTTTATTTGCAATAAATTATTAGACCGTTATCACAAAAAAGTTTCTACTTTACAACATTTATATACTTACCAGAATATTTTAAAAGTAGCTTCTACAAAAAATGATGAACTTGGTGGAGCAGTATGGAATCGACTTCGTAACACGTCCTTCAAGGAAAAATTCTTTCAATACCATTATGTATGTTATATTAATTTCTGGCGTAATCCTTCGGAAGTATCGTTAGAAGAAGAACATTCAGAACAAGTAACCGATCCATCTGACGAAGAACCCGTACCTTCTAATGTTGACATTGAAAGAGATCGTGTAATTGATAATATATGTAGTTACATTGAGAAAAGTGGCAAATTTCAATTTACTTTATCGGAATTACATGGTTTGAATGAAAAAAAAATCAGCAATAAACTATTGTGCAATAGATTGCAAGATAAATACAACGATGATATTTTTATTTTGATACATCCTAGTTGGGAAACATTTATTTACTATAAAAAAATTAATTTCACTCAAATATGTAGCGATTGGGTCAGTAAAAGGTCAATAAGCGATTTCGAAAAGAACGCCGTCATAAATTTTGCTGCTGAAATTCTGCGGTCTGAAATTTTGAACGCAAAATATCAAAATTCTTTGTACCCACCAGCTGAAAAATTTCTTGATAACGTGAATTCAGAAATTCCACAATTATTAAAAAACTTCCTCGACGGCGTTTTAAATAGTAAAGGAAGAAAGAGAAGTGTCGAAGAAAATCAAGAGAAAATCGACATGATTGCACATAGTATAGTGACTTACACACGTCCAAGAGCTTTTCTTTCGAATTTACAGCTGGCTCTAGGATTGTATGTTTATAGAAAAACGGGATCGCGAATCGTAACTGACCTTCTTTCGAAATTTGGAGTATGCGCATCATATTCATCTATTCAATTATATGAAGCCTTAGCAATCATCAACCCGCCGATTCATCATGTTGATAGTGCATTTGTTCAATTTATATTCGATAATACCGATCACAATGTTGGAACATTAGATGGTCGCGAAACTTTTCATTGTTTAGGGGGTATCGCAGTCTATACGCCTGATTTTCATGTTATAGTAGAGGGTGGTTCTGAAAAATGTACGAAAATGCCAACCGCGGAAGAAATATCAAAGAGAAAAAAACCCAAACAATACCCTTCAGCGTAATAGAATCAGCTGCATTAGAAAACATAGAATTCAAATCTGTACAGACCCTTCACCTCCGAAATCGACCAATTTTTCCAGTACATTATGCAGCATATGCATGGGATAAAGCATTACAAAATGCAAAGCTACCATCTTGGAAAGGGTTCATGGAGATTATATCAGCAGATATCGATTATTCACTCTCTAATATAATATGTTTACCATTTATTAATCTGCCGCCTTCTAAATTAACAACCTTGAATACTGCATTACATTATGCAGCTACGGAAACTCATAAGATCAGTCAAAAAACCACATTTGTCACATTTGATCAACCATTGTACTGGAAAGCCCGTTGTATTATTGCACAATCGATGTTTAATGAATTGAGAAACGTCATTGTTCGCTTAGGAGGTTTTCATTTATTAATGTCCTACTTAGGAGCAATTGGTTACATCATGGACGGAAGTGGGCTTGAGGAAATGTGGTCGATGGTATATGCGTCAGAATCAGTAAAAAAAATGCTCACCGGGCATGCGTTTTCAAGAGCAATGCGAGCCCATATTTTAAGTTTTTCTGCTATAGCTATCCTCATTTGTAAATCAATCACAAACACCGCTGGTATAGATGAACTCTTTGAAGAATTTGTTGGTGAATTTGCGAATAAATCTTTGTCGATAAAGGATATTAAGAATAATAACTTCATGAAACATTTATCCCGAGAATTGGAAGAAAAACTCGATATTTTGGAGAAAAAGAACTCAACTGCTAAATTGTGGATACAATATTTTAAATGTGTTATCATAGCTTTGCAGTTTATAGAAACAGAACGCTTAGGCGACTGGAAATTGCATTTACAGACTATTAAAGATATGCTACCAATATTTTATTCCAGTGGCCATTGCGCTTATGCAAAATGTGCCCAAATTTATCTTCAAGATATGGAAATATTAGATATGTCGATGGTCCATTATGAATTTGAACGTTATACTAAGGATGGCTATTTCACCATTCGTAGATCAGACAAGGCATGGTCTGGTGTATGGAGCGATATGATTATCGAACAAACATTGAATAGATTTTTTGGAACGGACTTGAAGCATGGCCGAGGCGTCACTCCTAGCGTTGTGGCACGTTATTTATTTTCTATGCCGTCGGTTTTCAATGTAATGGAGTGTTTAGAAAATTATTGTGGATTAAAATCGTACGCTAGTGAACAGCACGTCGATCTTTCTGATAACAGAATGAAAAGGGATACGAATGATATCAATGAATTTGTAACATGGCTTCAGAATCATAATCCTTTCAACCAAAATAAACATGGCGTAGTATCGCTTTCTACGGGAATTATTGGTAGACCAGAGATAGATTGTTACAAAGCAGTCGAAAAGGGGCTGTTGGGAATGGAAGATATGGTTGGCAAAAATGCTAACAACATTTCACTGTCACGTATTTATAAAGTGAAAACTCTGGCAAGTGTTGCTACTGGTACACACCTTGAAGATGATAGTGGATTGTCTACTATAGATACACATTTATTATTTCAAAGGATTTGTAATACTGTTCGTGAGGATCCCCAAAAAACACTTGAAGCTTTTGCATATGAACTTACACCTTTTCCCTTAAGTTTATTTAATGAAAAAGGTTTGATGAGAAAATCACAGAAATCGAAAATATACGATTTGCTGAAATCTTGTAATGATAAATTACAGTTAATGGATTCAGATACGATTTATGTAATAGATGGGGGCTGGCTATTGAATACTGTAGTTTGGCCCGACAACTTGACATATCAAGACGTTTATAAATCATATTTATTATATCTCAGGCACTTTGGAAAAAATATTACAGTCGTTTTTGATGGATATAACAATGAATTAATTGGAGTAAAATCATACGAAAGATATTGTAGAATAGAAAAAAATTTTGGAGCTGATGTATAAATTTCTCAAGATAAAATAATACCTATCAGTCAGAAGAAATTTCTCTGAAACATTCGTAATAAACTTGCTTTTGTGGACTTACTTGCAAAATATCTGCAAAGAAACAATATTGCTACGGAAATTTCGGATGAAGATGCAGATACAGTTATTGTTCGAACGGCTATAGAATTAAAAGATAATACTGACAATGTAGTTGCAGTAGTTGGTAATGATGTTGATTTAATAATTTTACTAATTACACAATCTGACAATTATGATATATATTTTTATAAAAGACTGTCGAACTCAAAAAAGGAATTATATTCTACTAAAGAGAATTTACAATTCCAAAAATATATTCTATTTACTCATGCCTTTGCCGGGTGCGATTCTACCAGTGCTATATATAACCAAGGCAACAAAAGCATTATCGCACTATTACAAAAAGATGAAGAATTGCAAAAATTAATAAACATCTACTATAAACCAAATCAAGCTATTGATGATATACTCGTATGTAAAGTTGCTGAAAAACTTATCATGAAATTATATGGTGTAGATAAAGAAAGCCAATCTCTACAGGAGTTAAGATATACAATTTTTTCGAAATCTACAGCAGCAGCAAAAAAAGAATTTTCTTTAAAATATTTACCACCTACAGCTGCAGTATTGAGAGAGCATGCTAAAGAGTATACTACCAAATGCAAATTTGGCTTGGTTTTAAATTAGATCCAGTATTATGGGGATGGAAAAGAACGAGAAATATGATGATACCTATAATGAACACAGAACCAGTTGCACCTAAAGGGTTAATAGAGCTGGTGAGTAATATTAGATTATCCAGAAATAAAATATATAAAATACGGGGACTCAATGTCGGACACTTAAGCGAGAATAGACATAACTTTTGACCGAAAGAGAATTTTTAATTACGTATGATCTCATTTGAAAGCTATTTATAAGAGAAAATGAGCCTCCGCATAATCAATTCGAAGATGGTCAGCTCGAGCTATTGCTCTTTTAAATAGACTACATTTTTTCGATACAAAAATGTGAGGGTACCCAATATCGGACATTGATGAATAAATTATTTTTGAAATTGAAAATCTTGTGTAAATCCTGAAAATTGCTTTCAATATCAATTCCTGTTATACTGAAAGATGTAAGCGATCGAAAAAATATAATTATAATTTATAATACCGGATTATGGTGAAAAAGGTATTTTTGAAATTGAAAATTACGTCTAAAACATGAAAATGGCTTCAAATAGCAATTTCTATTAGTCTTAAAGGTGTAAGGAAATGAAAAAGTATAATTATAACTCGTTTATACTGATGCTTTGTAATGTCCGGTATTTGAAAATGCATTTTGAAAGATGCATTTTAAAGGACGGGAGAAGCCGAATCAAATGATATATGACCCCTGATAAGTAAAGTTATTAGAATGTCTTGAATCATAGATAGTCTGCTAAGGAGATTTAGAAGACTCCAGAAATTCGCTGCTATCGAGCACAAAATAGATTCTAGAAATCGGAATTGGTGTTCCAGACTGATTTTAATGTATGGAAATTTCATAAATTAACATTATAAACATAATTTATAAGCTTCGAGCGGTCATTTAGTGCATGAATTCGAGATTCGATAGATGGCCGATATTGAGTAATGTCCGATATTGGGTCCTCGTATCTTAAATTTGGTTATATTTTTATTCCAAAGAGCTTTTAGATAAATTATTTTCATATGCCCGGAATAATAATCCAAAATTATACATCAATATGATTGTTATCGAGATAAAAAAATTAATCATTAATTTCATTTCTAGGTATTCTGTGGATGTAAAACAAATTGTAACACGTCTCGGTCCTCGTGTAAAGAAGCTGGAATAAAATGTAGCTACACTTGCACAAATTGTAACAGCCAAATTTGTGAAAATGCAGCCAATACTAGCAAAGTTATATTAGAAACTGACATAGAAGAGCAAGAACATGAAATCGAGGAAGCCAATGAGGATATATTCGATAATGAAGAAAATATTGCGCAAAAAGAAAATTTTAACGAGTCAGAAATTGATGAATGAAAAATTATACTGCACATTCTAATTTATTTTAATTATTATATTAAATTATATATTTATGTAATATTCGAAAAATATTTTTCATTATTATAATATTTTAGCATATTCAACAATTTTATAATAAGTTCTTGTTTTTGATCAAATTTGTTAATATAATTAAAATGTATGAAACACCAATCAAAAATAAAATTCTGTGGATACGTCCAGTAAAGCCATTAACGCCCACAGAACGGTCCTTCATTCATTTTTTAAAATTCACTTTTCGTTTCAAAATATAGAATTTTTTTTATTAATTTTCGAGTTTTTTTGCGAAATTCCTAACCAAAGCCATTAGAAAGTGCATTCTTAAAAACTTAGGAATGTCGGGTTCCTGATTTTTTTTTTGATTCAATTCATTACATAACAGTAACTCAAAGTTAGCATTCGAAAAACAGTCCTGTGGGCGTCAATGGTTTAAACAATCTTTCATTAACAAAATTATTTATTTATGAATTATTCTCAAATTAAAAAGGATTAATATCGATGCACATTTTGTTCTTTAAAAGTTGATCAAACTGATAAAAAAAGCTTCAAATACATATTTATATGTTAAATATTTATCCATGTTCAAATAACAATGCTTATTTCATTGCAAGGACTGAAAATTTTATATACGATAATTAAGTAAACATTGCAAATGTAATTTTGTAGTAATTTTCAGGTACAAGTCAGCTAAATATAGAAATACAACTTTTTAAGTAATTTTTTTTCAAAAATTAAAACATATAAAATATAAGTATACCATCAAAGGGATGTACAGAAAAAAATGCTTAAAAAAAGTATGTTCAATGGGATTCGAACCCGCTACCACGAAAATAAAAAGTGATGGTATGCTTTAGCTACCTCGGCTATCGTCACATGTTATTTAAATGTTATGGATGTTACATATGTTTATTAAGAAGAGGTGGGGCTTACGTTAAACTAATTCGTTTAAGTACTTGTGATGAGAGTATTTTTCAGATTAGTTGCAAAGAGAGAATCCTAAAAGATCATAATAAGACTTGTTTCCGACCACCGCTCCATCGCCGGCCACCCAAATATCGAAAATGAATTCAAGCGCGCGTACATGCACGTTTCCCCTCTTCGGCTGCTATAGGCCGACGATTGCCGAGTGTTGTCGACTGTCTGCGCACGCTTGGAGGGGCAGCGGAGGAGAGCGAAACTATACCGCGCCTTCCCCAGCCTTCCCCAGCCTTCCCCTTCTACCTTATTCACGTAAAGTTTCTTATTTATTTTTTATCCCAACATTTTCCACTCATCGATGTCGGGCTAAACATTGTTTCTAATGTGAAATTTCACGCTCTTTCGATTGGTGCATGTTATTTTGTCGTATGTTCAGCCGTTCGCGAGATACAGGCGAAAAAAAGTTTCAAACGAGATTTTCTCTTAGAACCCCTGAACCTAGAACTCTGCAAATTTCAGAATTGTCTTTTTCGATCTCAATTTACCATATATCAAAAATGCATTCACTTCCGTGACAAAAACATTTCAGGCCTATTTTTACTGGACTATATATAAAGACTGTATAAGCATCATCACAATCTATCCATAGGAATAGGTCTAATATATACTGGTAGTGAGCATTGTGTTGACAAGTATTACAGGTAGTAATTCCATTTCCCAAATAATCATTTATTTCACTTTCTAAATTAAAATAATCGTACCTCCCTACAATATTTAGATTTGGCAATGGCATGGTTAATTTTTTTTCACTTGGAGTACTACAACATGAATCATCACAATCCGTAATTCTTCTTATGCAATTATACTCTTTCATTAATCTTGTAAATATTGTAGAAACATTGATATTGCTATTTATAATCCCATTTTCTGCTGCAAACAAAGAATAGAGTAGATGAGCTCGTAGTGAGTAGACTGTAGTACTGACACCTGATATTAAATGACTTTTAATCATTGTAGCAAAGCATAAATGTTTTTCGGCAAGCATTGTGTTTATACTCTCATTAATAAAATTATGAAATTCTCGTATGTAATTGCAAGCATTACTAAGAATTTCTGTTATCGCATCTATGCTGCAAGTATTTAAAAAAATAATTTTCATCTTTTTTATCTTCATTGGTTTTAATTTATTGCCATTTTGGATATTAGTTTTATCTCTTTTTTTTCTTCCCATCTGGAATCTGTAAGCGTATATCTATATCTCCATCTGGGGAAACATAAAAACCTAGAGTTTTTTTATTTGTATTTAGATTCATACACTGAGCTGCAGTATTATCTGTATCTGTAGGTTTATTGTGTGTTGAATCACTTAAAGTATGGAAAAAACTTGATTGTGCTTTTATTTCAAACGTAAAGCTTGAGTAATTGTGATCACTGAGCGTATTTGATTTATCTTCTATTGTTGCGTTGATCACATCATTACTACCTTTTATTATTTGAGAAGTATGAGTTTGATTTATGTTTGTTTTCTTTTCATTATTTTCTTGAGATTGGTCAAATACTGCATCGTCTAGATCACAAAGTATTAAGCATCCAGTGGCATCTGAAGTATTTTTATTATACCAATTTTCTAATCTTTTAAGATGAGTTGTTATGTAAGATTTTCTTTGACGTACTGGTTTAGATTGGATATTTTTTTTTCCAATTTTCAAAGACAGCTCTGGCTAATATAATATCTGCCTCTATAGTACTCGTATCACAATGACTGACCAACACTTTGTCTACTCTTTCTGTAAACTTATGAAGCGTATTTTTAAAATCACTAAAAAGTGCTTCAGACCGAGCTGAGCAAGCTCTTGAATTATTAAAATAAGAGTTTAAAATATTAGTCCAGCATGGAAATTCTTTGCATAAATCTATCAGACTCTTGGCAACTTCTGTCAAGTAAAAATCATTCTCTTGAGTACCGATAAAAGATTGGCTTTTGTTTTCTAATTGTTGGAGTATAAACTTTTCAATGTTTTTCACAAAGGCCAAAGTGAGCCTATTTTCCTCGTTACTATCTACTTCTAATTTATTTAACAAACTATCACCGTTTCTCTCAGGTACTCCATTGTCGTTGTTTGTAAATTCAAATGTTTTTATCACAGCTTTGATATTGGTCATGGCTATTATATACATATTAGTGCAATACTTACTATGTGCTATAATAAGCATATTTTTTAAAAAAAGTTGTGAACTCTACTAGATTTTGTAATGGTGGTCATGAAACCAACACATTTTTTAAATAGTAGTGATACTGTAGGTTTGGTATTATTGAAGCATGGCCATCTTGAAACTGCACCAATCACATGCGCTACATCAGTTTTTAATTGAGTGTTTAACACTGTTACGTCTCAAGACGTATCTTTACTCATTTACATTTTTTAAAAAAGTGCAATCCCGAATTTCGTAAAATCAAAACTATATACACGTCCACCAGAAAACGATACAGCAGCAAAACACAAAGACCATACTCAGCATTACACAACACACAATGAACTCAAAAAGAAAATTACTCAACTACACAAGAAACATCAGCGATTTATTGAGCACAAATTTATGTATATAAGACGAACCACCCGAAAGGTGAGCAGTCAGAGAAAGAAATTATCTTTACTCCGTACACACCGGTCCGACAATTGGTGATCATTTTTCTTAATAAACTCGCGACTGTTACAAGTAATATCGTGCAAGTATTATTCAAACCTATCCTATTCAATTCAACAAGCAGTTAGAGCCTGCTACATTTTATCAACAATTAAAGGCTACGATTATCAAGGTAGTACAATTATCAGACATACATTTCCACATATATTTATTATAAGTGAGACATATCCGACCACTAGTCAACATATTGGAACGTCTCATTCATTAGCTATTCGTAGTTGATGCACGAGACGTAACAATTGGTTCCGGTACCGGGAATCGAACCCGAGCCTCCTGGGTGAGAACCAGGTATCCTAGCCACTAGACCATACCGGACCATAACAATTGGTTCCGGTACGAAAAATACATTCGATTGAGATAAAGAAAATTATTTTTATACATATTAAAACATATTAATGAATTAACGCATCAAACGGAAAAAAGAGAGTTCGGAAACCGCGGATATACGAGTAGGTGTTGTATTACAGAAGTAAACAGCACACGTCACTTTCTTTCATAGTGACCGAATTTCAAAAATTGCAATCTTGCAAAATTATGAAACTAAGACAACAGCAGAAATAAATGAGCAAGAAGTCCAATACAACGAAGGACACATCCTCCATAATTAGGAAACTTACGCGATCACAAATCGACAAGAATCCAAAATTAGAAGACCTTTTAGAAAAAGGACTGGATGAGATAGCTTTCAAAAAGAGTAACAAGCTACAAAGATCGCCGATTAAAACCAAGACTCAAGAAGAAATCGTAAGAAAAAAAAAAAACATAGGAGCAATAAAGAAAATCATACCAACAGTTGACCAATTAGTTGATTTAACAGAAAAACAAACAAATAAAACCGACTGCACTGATTCAGACAAATATTCACTATTAGACCAGACGTTTGACACATTTGACTCAGAAAAACACGATAGATATTCAGACATTGGAGGATTTTTAGGTGAACAAAGCCTAATATTAGGGACACCAAAAGATATATTATTTAGCATAAACACAAACGAAGAATCTGTCTACACAAAATACGCATTACCAAAAAACTCTGACGAACCTATTAACCAACAACAGAACATCGAAGATTCAAAAAAAGACATTAGAAAAATAAACAAAACACAATACATAAATAAAAAGGAGAGTGAAAGAAACACTCAGCAAATTCAAAGACAAATTCAAGAAAACCAACGTATCACAAGTCCAGCAACAAACCCAATAAACATGGCAAATTCACACCCAATCAAATTATCACTCAAAGAATTGGTAAATTATGTTCCGGACTTCGATGGCAAAAATATGCCACCCGCAAAGTACATCAGAAGACTACGACGAGTAAAAAATTTAGTAGATGACCAAGATGAACATAATGTAGTAGAATTATTGAAAGTGAGAATGAAGGGAGAGGCAGAAGAAGCTTTAGGAAACAGCTGTGTAGAAGCAATAGACGAATTAATTACAGCAATACGAAGTCTGTACCCAATTCAAGAAGACATACACGAACTGCGTGCTAGGATACGCAAAATAACACAAGGAACTACAGAATCAGTTATCCAATACACAAATAGATTATGTCAATTAGTATTAGAAATAAAAGAAATATATAGAATACAAGAAACAAATGAAATAGCCAGGAAGAATTTCTACGAAGAATTAGATGCGGACGCAGCAAAATGTTTTAAAAAAGGAATGCGAACGGAAATAAAATACGAACTGGGCAATGAGACAACATTACAAGAAATGTCCAAAAAAGCCATAGAAATTGAAAATGACATAAATATTAGAAAAACAACAGATAGTATAACAATTAATAACACATATGCAGAATACAATGATTATTATAGACCTGAATTACCAAAAAAAAATCATGATATGTCAAATTTGCCATGACCCTCAACACGAAGCACTATTTTGCCATTCTGCAGCATGCGTCTATTGTAAAGGATCAGATCACTTTTCTAATAATTGTAAAAATTCAGTAGACAAAATCAATTTGATATGCAAATACTGCAGCCAAAAAGGACACTCAATAAGCGCTTGCCCACTAAATAAACGAAGAAATATCCATTGCCAATACTGTCAAGAATTAGGACATGAGGTAAGTCAATGCCCCTACATTGCTGACTACATAAAATGCTGGAAATGTGGAGAAACAGGACATGAAGCCATTAAGTGTAAAAATAAGATCACACAAAAGGTAAACAAATGCGATATTTGTGACGAAGGAAGTCATTCAACGCAAGAATGCCCTGAAGTCTTTTGTAAAAAATGCAATAAAAAAGGTCACCCTATCAAATTTTGCACAACAGGTAAAAATAGATCACCTTATAGAATATGCACCCTATGCCAAGAACAGGGACACGAAGAACAAGATTGTGAAGAAGCACGAATATATTTCACAGAACAAAGAAATAAATCAAGTTACAAATGCCAATTATGTGATCAATTAGGTCACACAGCAAAATTCTGCAGAAAAATCGCGAATACACAACAATCTGCAAACCCTCAGCAAAATCAGCAAAACTATAACACTTACAATAGAAACCACAACAACGGATATAGAAACAATTTTAACAATGATCAAAGGAAAAAATTCTGCGCTTATTGCAAAAATATAGGTCACACAGCAAGTGAATGTAGGAAACTACAAGCACTAAAAAATTATCCACCTCAAAATATTTCAATCACATGCGAAGGTTGCAACGAAACTGGACATAACATAGATAACTGTGAAAAAATTAAAAGATTACAAGAAGAAAGAATATTTTGCAGAATCTGTAAAGGTGTCGGTCATACAACAGAACAATGTCGCAAACATGGGACAAACTCGGAAAACTCTGGAGCTCCTTTGGGAAGGAACGCCTAAAGAAAGAGCAGACAAAAACGTTCCACGACAAAACACTCACTCTCCCAACACAAGCAAAACATCACATAGATACATACAGCAAATTCAAAGAAAATATAAAGGAAATAGAGAGTACCATGCTACAGACAGATATAGCTAAAAATAGTACTGATATTAACCAACAAATTACAAATGATTATACCAAAATATACATTATCAAATTAAAAAACCTGCTCAAGTACATAGAAATAGTCGAACCTAATTCGAATAATAAACTGCAACTACTAGTAGACAGTGGAGCACAACTAAATATTATCAAAAATAGTAGCATTCCACAAAAGCAGTTAAATAGAAATGAACAAATATCTATATCAGGAATCACAGAAGACGCAATAAGAACAATAGGTTCAACACAAATGTATATTGCAGATGAACCATTTGATTTCCATGTAGCACCAGATAACTTCTCTATTCCTTACGATGGAATAATAGGAATAAATGCCGTATCCAAACACAAATTAAGATTAGACAGAGGATACTTGGAAATAAATAATCAAAAAGTGCCATTAAAAGAAATCACTAGCAGAAATCAAACAAACACATTTACAATACAAACCTCAAAAGAAATTAATGAACATCATGACACATGGAAACCCATAGCATTTGATAAAAGACACATAGTAAATAAAAATGATATTGAAACAAATACGATTACACACAGCAAAGAAGTATCAATACATAAAGATGTAATTCAAATCTTAAATATAATAAGCGACATACAAGAAGAAACGAAAAATAGTACGAATGATCAAATATATGGGAATCCAGAAACAAAAATATCTCAACCTAACTATAACTCAAGCTTGACACAATTTATTGGAAACATTAATAAAGCCCTGGAAGACGAATCTAATGAAACCAAGGAGCACTATACTATTAACGATTATTCAAACTTTTGCGACACATTGAGAGATAACGTTGCAGGAGAGATCGACAGAAAATATGACAAAATGACGAACCTTCACATTATAAATGATATAGAAAATAACTTCAAAAATATCAATGAAAAATTCACTAATTTAAAATCGACAAATATATTTACAACAACGCACAACGAAATTACACAAAAAGAGACACAAGAACACGAAATAACAATACGACGAAAGCAACTGATAGATACAATAAATTTAGAACACCTGACTCAACGGAAAAAAGAAAACATAAAAAATTTAATTCTGTCATTTGAAGACATATGCTGGTTAGAAGGAGATAAACTTGGCCAATGCAACATAGAAGAACACGAAATCAATTTAACTGATGATAAACCAGTATATGTTAAACAATTTCCTCTGCCATATACACTCAAGCAAATCGCATGTGATGAGACAAAAAAGCTAATTACAAATAACTTAATTAGACCCTCAACAAGTGCATATAACGCGCCAGTATGGATTGTGCCAAAAAAGGGATTAACAAAAGACGGAAAGAAAAAATGGAGAATGGTGATAGATTATCGAAAATTGAATGCAAAAACTATTCCAGATCCATATCTTATACCCAATATATTGGAAATTTTCGACTGCATAGGAAAAAACAAAGTTTTTACCACCATCGATATGGTTTCCGGATTTCATCAACTAAAAATGAAAGAGTCAGATATACATAAAACGGCATTTAGTATCCCTGGCATGGGACGTTTTGAATTCAAAGTATTACCTTTCGGACTAATAAACTCACCTAGAGTCTTCCAAAGAGCATTAACAAAAGTACTCGGAGACCTATTGGAAAAAGGGTTCTGCTACTTGTACATCGATGATATAATTATCGTTGCAAATACAGTTGAAGAACATAATGAAAGATTCAAATTCATAGCAGAAAAATTAAGAATAGCAGGATTAAAAATTGAAACGAGTAAATGCAAATTTTTCCAAAAGGAAGTAGAATTCTTAGGCCACATTATAAGTGAAGAAGGTATCAAAACAGACCCAAAGAAAATAAAAGTAATAAAGAAATTTCCTATCCCGAAAACTATCAAAAATATCAGAGAATTTTTAGGCCTAACAAGCTATTATAGACGCTTTATTGGACACTTTTCACAAATAGCAAAACCTATCATAGATTTACTACAAAAAAAACAACCATTTATTTGGACTGAAGAAAGACAAGAAGCTTTTGAAAAATTAAAAAACGCCCTATGCACAACTCCAGTTCTTCAATACCCAGATATGGAAAAACCATTCATCATTACAACAGACGCTTCAAACTACGCGCTGGGTTGTGTACTCTCTCAAGAAGAGATCGGGGACGACAAACCAATAGCATTCGCATCAAGAATCTTAAAATCAGCAGAGAAAAAATACCATACATACGAAAAAGAAGCACTTGGCATAGTATTCGCAATAAAAACATTTAAGAATTACATATATGGAAACAAATTTACCGTCGTTAGTGATCACAAACCATTGTTATCCTTTAAATCAGCAGACAACAATTCAAGAGTACAAAAATGGAGACTAAAACTGGCAGATTATGATTATGACATTATCTACAAACCTGGCAAAATAAATACAAATGCCGATGCACTCTCACGAAATCCGATAGAAAATATAAAAATAAACGCAGTTACCAGAGCACAAAAAGCAAAACAAGAATCAAAAGAAATAGTAACAAATGAACAAGAAAAACAAGAGGAACAAATCAAAATAATAAGAAAACAAGGCAAAGAAAAAAGAAATAGAAATAAAAATATTACACAAACACAAGTACATATGGAAAATGACGAAAATACAACACAGAAACAACATAACATAAGATTTACGAAAAAACCCATCGAATCAAGAAAAGACAACATTATACATTTTATCGATTACAAACATCAATCATTAGATAACACAACAGAAAGTCTAATGAAAATCAAACATATACAAGCAGACAAAAATCTACAGCCCCAAGAAATTGAAATAATACAGTCAAGAACAAAAAACATCTTCATAGCCTGTCTTGACACAAGACAGTCCGCTATAAGGATAAAGGAAAATCTCAAAAGCCTCTTCAAATTATTAAGAACAGTAATAATTCGCAAGAGAATAAAAACATTCAGCATCTCAAAAGACCTAATATTAAAAAATCTACACTGGATCGAAATAGAAAACATTCTAGCCACAACATTCAAAAATTCTAAAACTAAAATTATCATTTGCCTAAATTACATCGACTACGTAAAATTCACAGACCGAGACAATATATTCGACCAATATCACTCAAGCGCACTAGGAGGACATTCGGGAATCAACAGAACATGGAACAGAATAAAGAACAAATACTATTGGGAAAATCTAAAAACTGATATAGAGAACCGTATTAAAAATTGTGAAATTTGTCAAAGAAATAAACTAAAAAGAATAAAAACTAGACAACCAATGATAATAACGGATACTCCCATGAAAACATTCGACAAAATCGCAATGGACATAGTAGGACCTCTAAACGTTACTAATAATCAGAACAAATACATTCTTTCTATACAAGACCTCCTCTCAAAATTCATAATAGTTGTTCCACTCAGTGATCAAATGGCAGAAACAATTGCAGATGCCCTAATTAAAAAATTTATATGTATTTTCAGTTCACCAAAAGTAGTCCTCACCGACAGAGGAGCAAACTTTACAAGTAAAATTTTAAAAGCCATTGCTCGTAGATTTAAATTTGCAAAAATAGAAACCACCGCATTTTCACCACAATCAAACGGCGCCCTAGAAAGAGCACATTACCCCCTTTGTGAATATTCAAAAAATTTTTCTAGTAAAAAAATTGAATGGGACAATTTATTAGAATTAGCCCAATTTCATTACAATACAAGCGTTCACAGCGCACATAGATTTACTCCACATGAACTGGTCTTCGCTTATCCACCACGGTTACCATCTAGTGAACCGTTAAAAACTTCAGAACAATTGCCAACATTTAATAATTATCTGTCCACACTTATACAAAACATGCAGGATATTGCATGCTTAGCGCGGGAAAACCTCATAATAGCAAAAGAAAAATCAAAAAAATATTATGATCGCCACATAAACCCTTGCAATTTCAAAATAGGAGATCAAGTGTGGCTCATTAAAGAACCTAAACCAGGAAAATTAGAAAAGAATCAAAACCTGGGTCCTTTTGAAATATTAAACATCACAGACAAATATAATGTAACAATAAATAAGGGTGGAAAACCGAATACAGTTCATGCAAATAAATTAATATTACACAAAAGTATATAAAATGATAAACCTTTCTCTGTTTTAGGAAAAACAAATCATGTATTCAAAAATAACGTTATTCATTACATTTTTTCAAATTACTTATGCATACATTGGATATCACTGCGGCACCACAAACACAAACATCACAACATTCTCTCTACTGGACGCTGACGAATGCGACTTTAAAACCGAAACCATAAACTCAACAATAACAAATATAGAACTTATTCAAGCAGCCGAATTTAGAAATATTCCAGTACATCAATGCAAAATTGAAATCCATCGGACAGTATACCAATGCGGACTATTCGGACGCCTCGAACCTGAACAAAACGGAGAACAGGAATACTTGTATGAATTGAGCCATGAACAATGCCAAACTATCCACGAAACGAGAATTTTTAAGTATGACAATTTTCATACGATTGCTGATTTAAAAATAAACGCCACAACAACCAAAGGCATAGACTTCGCTGGCGATGCAGGAAGCTGCAGCGGCGTAGCCTACGCAGACAGGTTCGGATCATGGAGTAAGGTACTTGTTCAAGGCACAATTAAAATCACACTAATACAAGCCTATGCGAAAATTTGTCTAAGTAATGATAAATTACATTTAAGCTCAGGAACGATATGTAAATTTTCAGACACAACTTGCGTAGACTCTGACGGGGGTTATACATTTTGGGACATTTTACCTCAGGAAGAATGTTTTACTAACACTTACGATATTTTATATAAAGGTCCAGTAACAAAATACTTTAACACACACAATGACGACATAATATACATGGTAAATACTAGCGACACGACCTTTGCTTTGACAGCCAAAGATAAAATATTGAAATGCTACGGAGAGTTCATAAGAACAGAATACCCAAAACTCTTTATTGCGGAAGAAAACAATAACTTCAACAAATACAAATTCAATAAAGACACTGTTACTAGCAAAAACAAGGTCAACATAGATTTATTCACATACGTAAATTCGAAATTTGTATATGTCGAAAAGCATTTGGGCAGACAACTGAACGATCTTTACAGAAAAATCATTACAGATAGGTGTGAAAGAGAGAGGAAAACAATACAAAACTCCCTATCCCTTGCAACCCTCTCCCCTGACGAATTCGCATACAACATCATGAAGAAACCTGGATACATTGCCAGGATCGCAGGAGAAGCAGTTCATGTCATAAAATGCACCCCTACTGTAGTGAAGACACAGCACCTTAACGAATGCTACAATGAATTACCAGTAATTTCAGGCAACGAAACCTGGTTTCTTACTCCAAAAACTCATATCCTCAAAAGAAGAGGTACTCCAATGAACTGCAACTCCATAATACCTACATACTACAAAGTAAACAGCAAATGGATAAAACTAACACCCAAACCAATGGAAACAATACCACCACAAGCACTCAAACCTAACACAAACATAAAATGGAAATTTGAATCCACAGATTCATTAGCAACTAGCTGCATATACTCACAACAAGAATTAGACCAATTACAACAACAAATAATGTTCCCCATGGAAAAAGCATCCCTGTTAAATATCATAGCTAAAGAAATATCAGGAGAAGGAACAACAAAGGACATCTTTACAGAAAATACACTTACAAAATTGGCTGAAAGCACGTGGAATCACATATTCAACAAACTAATCACGTGCGGATCAATCTCATCAGTAATCATAATGATATTAATATTACTGCAAATAATAAAACTGACGATTGACACCATCATCAGAGGATATACACTGCACATGGTTTATGGCTGGTCTATGAACCTACTATGGGCCTTCTTCAGCTCAATAACCCACCTGCTAATGATACTAGGACGACAAAACCACAACAGTATGACAAAAATTAATAAACAAAATGCAGAAATTGAACTAGACACAATACACACAAACCTGAACGACACAGACGTCAAGATACAAATCTACCCTGATACCCACTGTCCTATTCCTCAACAAAACTTACCTCTCGAATCAACAATAATCAAATACAAACATGACCTATTTTCAACAAAAATCTAATTGTCATGTCGTTCAGTACCCCAAATGCTTTACGTCATGGCCACATTTTAAGCGGGGAGGGAAGCGAGATATTCGCTTAAGGAATCTAAATTAAAAACAAATTCCTTATCTAAAAAACAAAACTATATTTTTACAAAATTACAATTATGTTTACATTTACACTTATATACAATTACAATTGTATCGATGATCTACACTAGGACCTACGATTACATTATAAAACTCATTAAACACCTCCACGCATACTCGACGAAAACCATTGCAATACACTAATAAATCATAAAAAAATAATTCGCGCAGATTCCAAGTGTCCTCGTCTGGACCATACTCTCCCAAGAAGAAGGCCGTCTGCGTCACTCGATCGCAATGCCTCAGAGTACGCACCAACTGCCATCTTCGAAACTAACAAGCAAATAGGAAACAAATTAATCAGACATATCAATATACCAATATACAAACATACATTGTAAAACACTTACATCTACTCTCACATATTTTCGGGTCCCAGGCTTAGGTGCGACCGGTAAAGGCAAGCCCTCCCATCTGGCCTTCTTTACTGCACGAGAATGCTGCCAATCCGCAAACTAGAACAAAGAAATATAATGATAATAATAAAAATGAATAAGAAATCAAATTGTAAAATACTTACGCAAACCATCGAACGGCGTTTTCTCGAGAAACCATACATGTTGAATTCTGGTCGCAAGCGCAGAGAACACTTTGTAAACTATCAAAGTGACGCAGCCTTTATATACCAAATAATTTGTACACCTTGCAGAAAAAAGATTCCACCGACGCAATCAAATTCCAACACTTCCGAAACTCGGAAATGCACATAACGAAATAATCTTTTCACCGAAAACCAACCATTGCAATCAATACATATTAATTGCAATATCTTATGCCCCGAGGTGTTACGTCTCAAGACGTATCTTTACTCATTTACATTTTTTAAAAAAGTGCAATCCCGAATTTCGTAAAATCAAAACTATATACACGTCCACCAGAAAACGATACAGCAGCAAAACACAAAGACCATACTCAGCATTACACAACACACAATGAACTCAAAAAGAAAATTACTCAACTACACAAGAAACATCAGCGATTTATTGAGCACAAATTTATGTATATAAGACGAACCACCCGAAAGGTGAGCAGTCAGAGAAAGAAATTATCTTTACTCCGTACACACCGGTCCGACAATTGGTGATCATTTTTCTTAATAAACTCGCGACTGTTACAAGTAATATGGTGCAAGTATTATTCAAACCTATCCTATTCAATTCAACAAGCAGTTAGAGCCTGCTACATTTATTCAATTCAACAAGCAGTTAGAGCCTGCTACATTTTATCAACAATTAAAGGCTACGATTATCAAGGTAGTACAATTATCAGACATACATTTCCACATATATTTATTATAAGTGAGACATATCCGACCACTAGTCAACATATTGGAACGTCTCATTCATTAGCTATTCGTAGTTGATGCACGAGACGTAACAACACAATACTCACTTTTCCCCGCTACTATTCTTAAACCCAAGTCATTGTACATGCTCAAGCTGACTGACAAGGAAACCCCCCCAACCCGACCTCACCGATTTCAATAATCTTTTGATATGTTATAGTTCATCAAAAAATAAGACATACGTATTTTTTTTATCGGCGGAAAAACACTTTGAGGGGGTGAAAACAACCCTCAAAGTTCACCCCCAAAAATAGATTTTCCAATGTATCTCAGCATCTAATTGATATTTTACGACCAAACAAATTTCATATCACTTTTCATGTGAAAAGCAAACTAGCACATGCAATTCCGACCACAAGGGATGCAACCCTTATTTTTTTTATTTAAAATACTATCTATTTCATGGCTATTATTATGAAAAAAATTAAAATAACCCGAAAAAAATTGGAAAAAATATTACCCTACATAAAATACAAAAATAAAGTTAATCTAGTCAAGCTTTTTTTCAAACTATCCCCTTAAAGTTGAAAAACCACCCCTAAAAAATTGTTTTCAATACATTACAGGTGGTGTTGATAATTTAGTGTAAAATACGTTAAGCATCATTTATACTGTACAAACACATTTATCTCGTGCAGTTTCGACCACGAGGGTTGCAACCCCTAATTTATGTCATCGAAATTTTTACCTTCTCCATTCCTATTTTTGAAAAAAAGTTCATAATGAGCTTAAAAAATTGGAAAAATTATTATCGTGGATAGAATACGAAAAATATGTACCAATTCAAGATTATATCACCCAACAAGACCCAGAACTGGGACAACGTTTTTCCAAAGTATTTTGTTGCGCCGATTCCAAATCTGTCCGGAAAAATGATCCATCACCCAGTAGCAATTTCTAAAACTCCCCTTATATCCCAATGGCAATTTCCCGCACTAACCCGCACTATCAGAATGCTTACAACCCCCCCTAATAACCCCCTAAAAACCTCCAATGAAAATGCCGTTAGTCCCCCACTAATAGCCCGAAGACATAGCTGAGCCCCCTTGCAACCTTATGGCAATGCTTGCAACCCACCGAATAACATAATGGCAACGTTATCAACCCTGCTAACTACTGGGGTTATTAGGGGGAGGGTCTTATTGGGGGGGGGGGAGTTATTAGGAGGTTAATGGGGGGTTGTAAGCAATGCCATTGGGGGATATTAGGAGGGTTATTAGGGGGAGGTTTATTACCATCGCCATTCGGTGATTAGGAGGGTTGATAGCATTGCCATTGTTTTTGTTGGTTGAGTTTTTCTCCTTTCTTGTGACTAAAATTGTAAACTGCCAAGTAATATATATTTAATTGATTTTTATATGCGTTACTATAATTCATTCAGTTACCAATTAAAAACAATCAAAAAAATTAGCACGGATTTATTGTTCATACTTCTTACAATAATGATATTCTTCATAGAAGTGCTCGAAACATAATGATTTTTTGCACCAACCGCAACGTATAATAGCCACATTTTTGCATCCTTCTATGTCACAATGTGTATTGCAGGAATCTCCAAAACTGTAAGCAACAGGATTGTCAACATTTTCTGGTTTTTTAGTGAGGTAACCACTCTTGAACCAGGAATATTTAAAAAGATTAGTATATCTTGGTGAAGATAATTGATTGTGGACTAACGACTGAAGTTTAATGATGTTGTTTCTTTTATGTAAATCCAAATCATAATTCATCAAAATTACGGTATCTGAAAATTGGCGGACAAAGTTCTTCCATATGCGAAATCCAAAAACATCAAGTGGCTGAATTTTTCCCGTTGTGCCAGTCGGTATTTTTTTAAAATTTATAATTTTATCACGTGGAGTTACAGTTTCTATGGCACTGTCACAATGACCGCTCCAGGAGTCAAGCAACAGCATCGTATTGGAACCTACATTAGGAAAATATACTTTTTGCAGCCATATTTTAAAGAGATCTAAAATCAAAAATCTTATTTGTAAAATCATTTATAATGACATTAATTGTAACTAGATGGGATTATGTATACCTGTAGTCAACTTTCCAGATTTAGATGCTTCTACGTGAACATTTTCGGGTCTAAATAAAGTGGTTTCAACAATGGGTCCAAACTCACCGCTAGATTCCTTCAAAACTAAAAAGAGTGGTGACAGTAATTCTCCTGCGGCTGATATGAGTGGCTGTATAGTATAACTGTGGGTTGTTGAAGAAACTGACTGTACTAAACACTGTACCTGCTTTTCTCCTTCAACCGCTAGCGTTCTTCCGGAGTGCATTTCCAGTTGGAATCCGCTCTAATCAGAATTAAACACATTATGAATTCCAATTATTCTTATGCCTGCTTTAACATCAGCAATAAAAGTATTTGCTTTAATTGTTAGTTCTGAATTACTTTCTAGTGTTTTCTTGGTTATAAACTTATTTATTTTCCGGGATACTATTCTATGAGCTTTCTTGAATTTACAAAGCCAGTTATCCGAAGCTTTGAATCTTACATCTTCTGATCCTATAATCTTTTGAGCTTGCAATGACCATCGACGTATGTCACGATCATGAATGATGTAACCAGCGTCTACTGCTGCTTTAAAATTATCAAAAGTGTACTGACAAATTCTTGCAATTTTTTCTCTATAAGTACCACCTTTGTTGACTGTATGAGCCCAACGTTTCAACTGACTCACAGATGAAACTTTCTTAAATTTTTGACGTACACTTTCAACACTTAAATTTTTTTTTTGCCACTTCTCCAGTATTCTACAGCTCTTTGCTTATATTCAAAACTGACATCTTCATTGTCTTTGGTACAATGGTCGGTGGGTGCTTCGAAATCGTCAGGAAAATGGTGTTGAACTTCATCTTCTACTATTTTTGCAGCATGATCTTTGTAATCTTCTTGAAAATCTAAAGTATCTTCAACGATCATATCTACTTCATTGAAATCATTCACGGAATCTATTAAAATGCTTTTAATTCTTTCCGACAATTGAATCTCTTTATAATTTGTCTCACTTTCAGGTATTTGTAGAGTTTGAAAGTAAGCTAATAATAAATTTAAAACGTTCAGAGCGTTAATTTTCATTTTTTAATCTGAAATAAAAAAAAAATATATATATATCTTATATATCTTCTATTATATTAAACAGAAGGCGCGAAATTCTCCATGCGTCCGTCCATCCATCCGTCCCCTTTTTTTCCTTATTTTTCCTCTGTATAGGTCTCTCCTGATATCGCTGGGGAATAAGAAATAAACTGAATAACAAATAAACAAATTAGGATAAAAACAAATAAATAAACAAATTGATAAGTAAACAATAATGATAAACAAACTTATAGAAAACATTCATGAAAAAAATTAATTAATAAATTAAAAAGTAAACATATTAATTAATAAACAATAATAATAAACAAATCAATAAGTAAACAATAATTATAAACATCATTAATTAATAAATCCTCATAATCAGTGTAATTTCAATTTTTTTAATAACAAATATTAAAAAGCCGTAAAATTATTTGCATATAAAAAATAATTTTATAGTTATACTTACGTAGCAGGTACTACGAAATACGAATTAACGAAATAGTATCTTATTATTATTTGTACTTATAATCTTATATTCTTATTACTATTTATTATGCTGTTAGTTCAATAGTCGATACAATACGTCCAACAACAAGAAAGTTGTGTTGGCTACTGATGAAGAATTACTTACTCATATTTATCAATCATGAAAATAACAGACAATCGTCAGAGACGCTGATAGTAGGACGTAAATAAAATTCTGATAATACTATCATTCATATACCAAAATTTTTGCGCATCCGAGAAACTATACTTATCTTCTAGGTATACTTATAATATTATATTATTCTTGACTTGTTTTTTTATATAATAAAAGTTATTTATTTTTTGATAAAATTAATAAACGATAGAACGTAAAAAATTTAATAGAGAGCAACAAAATAGCTATGGAATCATAGCTTATTTGATTTAGAAGAGATTGCAACGATATGTCAGAAACTTTTTTTAGGATAGTTTTTCAACATTGAGGGTGGTTTTGAAAATAAGTTTGAACAGGTAAATTTTTTATTCTTATTCTATCCACGGTAATATTTTTTCCAATTTTTTTAAGCTCATTATGAACTTTTTTTCAAAAATAGGAATGGAGAAGGTAAAAATTTCGATGACATAAATTAGGGGTTGCAACCCTCGTGGTCGAAACTGCACGAGATAAATGTGTTTGTACATTATAAGTGATGAGCAACGTATTTTACAGTAAATTATCAACAGGACCTGTAATGTATTGGAAACAATTTTTTGGGGGTGGTTTTTCGAAATTAGGGGTGGTTTTAAAAATGAGAAGTAAATTTTTTTTTCTTATTCTATCGATGGTAATATTTTTTCTAATTTTTTTAAGCTCATTATGAACTTTTCTTAAAAAATAGGTACACAGAAGGTAAAAATTTCGATGACAGAAATTAGGGGTTGCAACCCTCGTGGTCGAAACTGCACGAGATAAATGTGTTTGTACAGTATAAATGATGCTTAACGTATTTTACACTAAATTATCAACACCACCTGTAATGTATTGAAAACAATTTTTTAGGGGTGGTTTTTCAACTTTAAGGGGGTAGTTTGAAAAAAAGCTTGACTAGATTAACTTTATTTTTGTATTTTATGTAGGGTAATATTTTTTCCAATTTTTTTCGGGTTATTTTAATTTTTTTCATAAAAATAGCCATGAAATAGATAGTATTTTAAATAAAAAAAATAAGGGTTGCATCCCTTGTGGTCGGAATTGCATGTGCTAGTTTGCTTTTCACATGAGAAGTGATATGAAATTTTTTTGGTCGTAAAATATCAATTAGATGCTGAGATACATTGGAAAATCTATTTTTGGGGGTGAACTTTGAGGGTTGTTTTCACCCCCTCAAAGTGTTTTTCCGCCGATAAAAAAAAATACGTATGTCTTATTTTTTGATGAACTATAACATATCAAAAGATTATTGAAATCGGTGAGGTCGGGTTGGGGGGGTTTCCTTGTGAGTTAAATGCTTCTGTTACAGCATTCTGCAAACCCTTGCTCCTGTCTGTAACTACTTCCCATGGAATCTTCGCTCCACCTTGCAGATATTAATGTAGCCAGAAAATATAGAAAATTGTGTCATTCTTCTCAGATAACACCTGAGCTAATAGGACAATGACATTTTCAATGTAAGTACATAACACGATGAGAAAAATATCACTTGAGTCTCCATTTGGCCGTTTGATCTTGCAAACTACTGATCCAGTAGCGTTTAAAGAGAGAGAATTGTTGATGTCAAAATATCATTGTGAATATCTACCTGCTCTGGAGAAATGTAAATAACAAAAAATTTATGAAATCCAATGAGTTTGATAAATTTATTGTACTTGCAAATAATTTTTCCGCGGGTTTTATTCCTAAATCTTTAGCTTGAGCTTTCTGTCTAGCATTCTGTAACTGTTTTAGATTATAGAGCTGTGGTGACTCGTCATCTTCATGATTCATCAACACTTTAGCCTGCTCTCTTCTCCATTGTTTTGGACATTGGTTTAACACTTGTTTTCCCACATCCAATTTGGCTTTTTTTTAAGTTTACTTTTTTTGTGTGGGATAAGTGTCTATCATCTGTAGTGATTAGATGAAACTCAATCATATTTGTCAGCTTCTGGTTTCTCTTTGAGTATTACAGATATTGGATCACAAGTAGTTGTACAATAATCTTCTGCTTTAATGTAAGCATCAAAAGTATCATTAGTGTGCCTTGCGAAAGCAAAAGCACAGTGTAGTTTTTGACTTTCCCATATCTTTCTTCTAAAGATATCAGTACATCCTCCTCTCATATACATTGATGTGTTCGTATCATGAATGATATCATTAGCAACATTGTGCTCATTACTTTTCAATGATTCCTCACTCGAGGACCTTGGGCTTATTATTGCCCATTCAGCTCTGGTTAATGAAATTGAAAATTGTAATCGAGTTACTTTTCTGGGTATGAATTTTATTTTCTTAAGCGGTCGATCTAAGTCTAACTCTTCATCTGTATTGTCTTCATCTACATAGAAATGGTCAATTACTGGTGGTTGTAAATTTTTTTCTTTGTAATATAAAGTGAGGATATTGTTTCTTTCTTGATACACCATGTTATATAAATTCAGTGCTTTTATTTTATTAACAAGCGATAAGCTAACATTGGACCAAATAATATCACTTCTTTTTATTAAATTATCATTGTTGTTAACTATATCGTAATCAAGAAGCTTTTGTAGAATGGTGCTACTTTTGAGTACTGGAGGTCTCCCTCTCTTTTTGCCCTGTACCATTTTCACTGTAAATATGTTCTAATAATTAATATATTGTCATTTGATACTCTTAAATATTTACATTGTAGTATACAAGAATTAGCATTACCAAGATCAAGAAATCAATAATCTCTGCAGCAAAATCTTACATCTAATCTTATTTATAATTCTTTGGTATGTTTTAGATAAAAGCACAAAATCAATGCCTCATCAACTGCCTCGTCAAGTGGCTGGGATGGAACGGAAAAAACGATTAAATCTTTATAACAGAAAATGCCAAAGTAGTATCAAGAGTCAATTTGTTTTAATAATACTTTTCGTTTTTCTTTGTCTAGCTACTTTTCCATTGGAAATGAATTGTTCATAGATGGTCTTGCGCGCGGCCATCAAGAAATAATTTGGAATTGTGACGTCAACGGGCAGAGTGAAACTTCATAATAAATAGAATTATAAGATATATGTATATAAATAGTATTTATTTCTGTTGCAATTCAAGTAAATATAGTGAACATATAATTTTTTTCGTATAACGATTTTGAAAAATAAAATTAAAGAAACATCTATAAAATGTTTTATGATAGGTAGTCATCTCATTTAAAAACTTATCCGACAGTATTCTTGCGTATATAAAAGAGCCTCTTGTGTGCACCGTTCGTTAGAAATCTGAAAAATAGAGAATATAAGATTTTAATGTATTAAATAAATTAAAAATTTTAATTCAGCGGTATTAAGCGGGAAAAATATAACATCCGGTCACGTCGACCAATACGATTAATTTTTTGCTACTCTTTTGTCTAAAAAACCATCAAATGGATTGAGAAGTGAAATTATTATATATTTAATAATTATTATGGATTTATTAAAAAAATACAGAGAAGCTCAGTTATTTTTTGAGAAACGTATCCATCTGCAGACTATGGCTAATGCCCCTATTGGAATTTCCCACATGGAATACCACATGGGATCCCACATGGGAACCTACATGGGATCTTATGCGGGATCCCGCATGGGATCCCATGTGAGATCCTTTCCGGGAATTTGATAGGATTTCCCACATTGGATCCCGCATGGGATCCCAAAAAATTCAGAAAATCTTCACAATCCCACATGAGATCCCTCATGGGATCCCACATGGGATTCCGCATGCGGTACCAAAAAAAAATTATTGATATAATCGTATTTTCATTGATAATACCTCGAATAAATATTTTCAACATGCAATAATACTAATAATCACAATTTTAACTCATTACATTTTATTTTCTTAATGAAAAGTCGAATTGCAAATTTATTATTCAATAGTATTAAGTTGGAATTTATATCACTTTTAATATTCATAAGCTTTAATGCAGAAACCAAATAAATTGTTTTTCTTTTCATCTTCGTGCGTCTTGTATGGCGTAGCCGATATGTCGCTTGTATATAATCCTTTCCAAGTCGCTGCCATAGCTCCAGTAGGATCGATGGCGTTGCAGCGTTTCATTAAGAGAACTGTAAGAAGAATAATATTAATTGGAAGCAACGATTAACATAGTTAACTTCAGTAGAATAACAATATTTTTATAACCTTTGATAATGCGTAATTCTCGACGGGACATTTCTTGTCTTTCTTTGTCATTAACTACTACCGTTGTTTTTATCTCGAAAATACATTTATTTGCCAATTCATGATTTTCGTCGTGTCGGTGATCTTGATCGGCGTAATGTCGATGATCTTGATCGACGTAGTGTCGGTAATCTTGATCGACGTGGTATCGGTGATCTTGATCGGCGTGGTGTCGATGATCTTGATAATAACATTTATAAGCGCTGATACGAACTAATACAGTACGCACATATTAATCATATTGTCAATAGATATCTAACATATTTTTGAGTATATTAAATGATAGTATTCTGTGTATAAAAAGTCAGAGGTAATACATAAAAATTTTTGATTTTAAAACTAATAATTTAAAAGGTGTGGAACTGGTATAACATATCGAGACTGCTTAGTTTCAATTAAAATGCAAATTCTTTTAATATTTTTCGTTTGCGTTGCTCTAACGTCTTTACTAACTTCAACAACTTTATGTATAACGGAACACATGGACAGCGGAATAGTTTTCATTGTTTTATACAAAGTATATTGTTTTGTAGCTATCGGATCCACCAAAAAAGATGTGATTTCAATAAATTTTTTGTTTTCTAATTGAGCATAACAATTTGCTGAGCGATTATTTTGAATTTCATTCGACGTGTATAAACAAGAATTTTTTATTATTCGAGAGTATACTAAAGTGTTTGTGGAATTCAGTCCTAATTTGGTTGAAATATGATCTTGAATATTACTACATTCTCCTAAGTATGTTACAGATAATATTTTTAAACCTTTCTGTATTTTTACGTTACTGATATCATCATAAAATTTTTTCACTACTTCTGAGCAATCTTGGTAGATTTGATTATACAAAATATTTACATGTTGACGAAGATTCACATACCTTACAATCTGTTGATTGACACCTTTCGCCGAGTGGATTGCTCGGAGCAAATCATGATTAGCAGATTCAAACGGATACGTAGAATGCGCCCATAAGGGTCCCCAATTCACAACACTATCTATTAGATGTAAAAGTTGATGGATGTTGAACGTCATCGCCGTTTGAGTGTACCAATCTTGCGTTTTAAAACTAAATTCTACAAGCAAGCTTCTTGATCTTTCAATTTGAGCAAACGTAATATCGTCTTGATTTAGAATGTGCATGCTCTCAACGAAAAGAGCCCAGTATTCCAATTTTTCTTTATTCAAAACTAAACTAAACACTGGAATGCTATAATACTGTACAAAATTATCCCATTCATGAGCTTTCCAATTATCGTTTTCATCAAGCGATCGAGTTAGTCGACCTAATTTCTTAGGAACTTTGATTTTTTCTAGCAATAAATTCATAGTTTTTATTTGTTCTTCAGTTAATTTACGTAGAAATATATTTGTTATTTGTTCTGCAACGCCACTGCAACAATGCAGAGGATCTGCTACAAAACCTTTAACTATACCAAAATACATCAAATTTAATAAGTGTGATGCATAGAGAACTCCATTCTTGCTTTCAAAATCAATGTTTGCAATTTCAGTTAAGTGTTCTATCATATTTTCCCTTGTTCTTTGCTCTGGCACGGGCACTATCAATGGATACCTCATACTGCCTCCATCGTACACACCTGGGTGAAGACACCAATTACATCCGTAATGTCCATTGAATTGTTTAAGGCCTTACATTGGTGCTCGAGCAACTGCATCAACGCAAGAACATATTACATACAATTTGAATGTGCGTTGAGTACCCTTTATGTTGCATTGAATTTCTTCAGTAGAATATCTATTCATGGCTCTGACGAATGGATTTAAATACGCCGTCATCTCTGGCTTCTCACAGCCAAAGTACATGCCGCAAACAATTAAGTTGTCTAGTCTCATTTGCGGAGGTAATTCGTTGAGCATGAGATAAATAGGCCAAATACAGTTCTTAGAACTTTCAAATCTGTTTGCACCATCTGTGTTAAATACAGCAGTCAAGTAGCGTTCTCTTTCATTTTCTGGCAAGCTCTCCACAAATTCTCTGTAACATTTTCCGTCATAAATATCTTTCAAGTGATTGTTTCCGCGTTCTCTTTCGTTTACCACATAATGGTAATAATCTATATTTTGATTCAGCAGGTCTTCGATAGCGTCCGATGGATTTATGAGTATAAAAAAATTTTCGCACGATGGTGTTGACAGATCTATTTTCGTTCCGCAATGTTCGCATGTTACAAATAGTTCTAATTTCGTTAATTCGCCAACGTATATTTTACATTGCGGACAAATAGCATGAAATTGTGTATTATTATGAGGGTTGAATATTTTATACAACATATACTTTGTATCAAACATTATTGGATTTTGAAAAATATTATTAACTAAGCGCAATAAACTTATCAAGGCTGAAACGCATAACTTGTTATGGACTGCGTACCTGAGAATCATTAACAAAATTTCACCAGCGGATATTTTTACAGGTATACTAATTGTTTCTAAAAATTTAGAATCACAAATTAAGTCATTAAAACTTTTGGGATAGGTTAAGCTATCATGACTTTTCGTTGACTCGTTCGTTGATGCATCTTTCGAACCAATACCAAGAATAAGTTCTTCAATTATCGATGCCATCGTATTGCACGGTTCATAGAATTTTCCCCCATTCACCAAATAAATCTAAAATGTAAAATGTTTTTCATCAAATTCAAATATATTATAATAGTGCATTGTTTAAATAAAACGCTACAGTTCATTTTTACATATGTACATTTTTCTATACTACTTTTTACTCTTAATAACGAATGCAATATAGATAGAATTTTAAACTTAGCACTCAAATTATTTTTAATATCTTTATTTAACAAAAATAATAAATGAAAGGGGTTATACAGTCAACACAAAAATATTTTTTTTTTGTGTATTGCATAACTATGCCGTCGATGTTTTGGATGCTACATTCACAAGTCGATAAAATTCTTGTTGAAAGTTTTTCAATGGTTAGATTACATTTTGTTCGATATGAAAACAATGTATTGTAAATTATATTTCTTTACATTTGAAATTTCTCATTTACAAACATATAGTTTTTGAAAAACTGTGATACGGAAAAGAGTGTTTCAATGTTTATCATCTTAATCACAAATTAAGGGGCCAAACAATGTTTAAGGTCGTGATAATCAGTTTTTTTTACTAGTAATTTCTTTTTTGGTGAGCATGTACAATTATAAAAAGTCACGTTATTTATTAAGAATGTGATTTTTTCTTTCCGGCAAAGATAAGAGACATTTTAATTTTATATGATTTTTTGATGGTTTTCATACTTCAAATTTAATATAATAGAAATCATAGTAAATAAATTTATTATTACACTGTTAGTATCGAAACTTTACATAGAATTGAATCAAGCATAGCCATAAAAAATTCAGATCTGCAGTCTTACTTCAACGTGTGTTTTGAGTTACTAGTCTACTGCTTGGCTGTTAACTGTTGTGATTGAATGCAAGAGATATAATTCAATTTGATAACACAATAAATTGAAAAGTTGAGTGATTCAGTTACAACTATGAGAATTCCACAGGTTACATCAGTCATCGGTGGTCATCAGATAAATTGATACTGCATTTTGTTGAAATCTAGTGTTCCTTTGTGTATATTTATGAAAAACAAAATCAATGTAAAAGACAGAGCAAACATTTTATCAGTGTAAGCATCATCTTTATGATTTATGAAAAAAAAAATCTCAAAGTATTTATCAATATCAAAGTCAAGGTACTCAATATCATCAAGTTATTGAAAGTTGCATGTCTTTGAAAAAATGTAAATGTCAAAATGATATATTTTATTACTGATATTCTGTTTCAGTGATCAAAATCCAAATTCAGTATTTGCAAACTTTAAACAGCATTTCCAGCATCAATGATGTTCACCATTTATAACACCCCAGCCGTATATCTACTTGAGAAATTTTGTACAGACTGCAACATATTTGGATCCACTAAACTAAATCCCAATTTGGAAAAACCGAATTATTGGTTTATTTATAGAAAAAATACATAATTATGATAAGTGTGTTTTTTTTCAATTCATCAATGTGAATAGCTCTTTTTCAGAAAAGTATTACATTAAGTGGATTGAATATGATAAAGAAGTAGAATCTCTTCGCTCAGAATAGTATAATACGAATAGATTTTTGAAAGTCTGTTGCGAAAGGTTGTTGAGCATTCAAGGCTTCCATAAGAATTTCTACTGTTTACATAGTAATTTAACATAAGTGAATGTAAAAAAAGCTTCTTTATACAATCTACTTTAAAGTTAAGAGATTAATTTGATATAATTTTACAGATTTCAATTTGAAATCATTATTTTTAATTTTTGTAGTCATCAATTGGCTGGCCTCCTTCATATATTTTTTAATCCAAGAAAATCAGTAAGATTGACATGAGCACATTATTATTATTATTAAAAGATTAACACAACACTAACCTTTATTTTGCAAATATCATCTTCAATATTATGTGATTGTGCTGCTACAGAATCATTTGGTTGGGAAACGCAATACTGCTCTTTATTCAGTAGTATCGATGTTCCATGTTCAAGTTGGACATCATGTTTTTGCTGCACATTCAACCGGGCTGGTATTCCATTTTCTGTTTGGGAAACGAATTCCTGTTGTCCTTCAGTTATGTTAACAGAAATTAATGTCTCGTGCAGTGCACTTTCTTTTGGTATTGCACAAGAGGTTTGTCTTTCATTTTGAGTGTTGTTAGAATCTTCATGCTACTTGATACGTATAAACTGTATAAAAATAACAGTGGCACAAAACTACCACCTTTTCTGAAAATTCAGTTTTGTAACATTTTACCTGTGGTCTTTCATGTTTGAGCAAAAGCATGTAGCGTCTCGCAGCTTAATAATTCATGTCTTGCAAATTTTCAGTTCGAAAATACTTGTATTCGATTTTTGGTTTCTTGGGAGGATCCATTGTAAAAGAATTATAGATTGTCATACATGTTACTATTGCACTACTGTAAAAATAAAAAATTCAGTATTCTATAAATCAGATATTTCTATCATGAGACTATTTACTAACAATTTTATAAACTGAATATACCTTATTGTGGAATAGTGCTTAATATGAACGGTAAGTTTTTTAGGCTGGTTTAATGAAAACAGCTCTTGATAACAAATGAACAAATAATAGTCAGTTTCTATGACAACATCAAAAAACCTCAAAGCAAATTGAAATGTTAAGAGAAGCTAAATGAAAATAGTGATGTGATGTTCGTATCACTTATAAATAAAAATAATTCGAACTCTCGTAATCTAGCTAATGAGTAAGAATTTGTTTCCGATAATTTTACTATAATTGTCAAGAAAATAGATAAATGAAATAAATATAATAAATAAGTAAATCAAATATACATAAGTAATTGCAAAATATCGAGGAAAGTCAGACAATGCCCTAGTTTCTTATGGTGCGAATTGTCCCATAAGCAGAGCTAAAGTCTTTCTTTGATAGGATATAATTTGGCCCAAGTTTCTTATAGCGCGAGATGTTCTATAAGTCGAGCTCAAATTATAAGGAAAGGTTAGTCTTGCTTAGTAAATCACAATGAGAGAAAGAACTTAGGTGTTAATCCAAGTTTATTCAGACTCATGTGCTCACTTTGCAAGGCTAGAAGTGAATGAATCTAGCCTGTGCAAAGGTGGGCCTATTTATACACAGATTTTCCCGCTTATTATTGCAGGAGAGATTTCATCGAAAATTCGAGAGACATTCGTGAATTTTGAGAAATGATTTTTCTTCATTTACAAGTAAATAACCATTAATATTAAGTTTTTAACACATGTAAATTTTACAGAATTAGTTATTTGTTGATTTTATACAATATACAATTATCGCCAATAGTGTCGTCAAAAGTTATTAACTAATAAAGTTAATTAACGTGATATTACATTATTTACAATAGAAAATTATTAAAATTTCATATAACTTTATAGTTAATTAATTTTGGAAGTATTTTCCAAAATTAATTATTTAAATTAATTAATAACATTTGAATTATTAGATTTATTATCTAAGATTTCTAAATCGTAAAGTTATCATTATCAAGTATTAACTTAATATTTTCGTTCTATATATAGTTTATTGTTTAAATAAATTATTAATTGTTTATTTATTAATAACAGTTGTTATTTAGCTGTTATTAATGAAACCAATTCTTACTCATGTTCTATGCTTATTCATTTTACATATAAATTATTTATATTTTTCTAATATTTCATATGTTAATAAATAAATTAACTTTACATATTGATATTCATTATTAATTTATAATTGAATAAGATATTGTGAATCTGTATGTTAAAATCTATGTAATCGATACTTTGTTATATTCAAATTATCTATAGTTAACATATTTTTCTCAATATTATGGATCATTATATCTATGTCTATTATTTGTGACGTCACGCTATTTGTTTTGACTCGACTCTTATTTGTCTACAGTCGCGTAAACAGTGAGGTAGCGCCGCTTAATGTATTGTTTTGACTAACAGATAAATACGTTAGACTAGTTGCAGTCATTTAATAAACAGCTCATAAATAGGACCGTTACAGTGAGAAAATACAATTTGAGATTAAAATTATAATGTATTACCACTAATCTTGATTGTTTATAAGAATGGGTACTGATATTCAGTGGGCTCTTGTTCGTTTTGAATCTGATAGGATAACTGACAACATAGAAGTAAAGCATATTAAATATCGAAAAAATGATAGCTTTCATATTCAACCAAAGCATGACCAAGATTTTTCTAAAACTCACTACTATTATGCTCGATGGAATTGTTATGAAAACTGTACAGAAGTACATTACAATGGAAAACACCATTCATACTATTCTGCACGAATAATATTACTTGGAAGTAAGTTATTCACATTATAAGTCCAGACAAGAAAATGAAATTTTTATGTGTGCAATATACCTAAAAAATATAAACATTTTTCAGAATGAATCTCTACTAGAAATGTAATTTCTATTACTAACTATAAAGCTTACAATATTTTGATCAAGCATAGATACCTCTAGATTTTGAACGATTAACTAAACTTATTCATTTAGAGATGAGCAGTTGACTTGATAACTCTTGTTCATTGTATCTTTTTTTAAATTTTAATTTGAATAACAACGTTCCCATTTTCCATTCACTTATTGTTACAAAAATTAAAATAGGTTAATTTGTACAGCGTTATAACGTTAGCATAACCCAAAATCGTAATTATAATTAAGTGGCTGTTGATTGCTTGTGACTAAGTGTACACTGCCGTTAGTTTAATTTGTTTTCAAATTTTTATTGCAATTATGAGCAATGGGTTATTTATTTGCACTCCAAAGTAGACTATATAGCATGCAGCATATTCACATGCTGCATGCTATATAGTCTACTTTGCGTGCGCCCGGCGCGAAATGATACGAGTTTGGTCACATCTAACCAAACTCGTATCATTTCGCGCCGGGCGCACGCATGGCGTCCGTGCCTCGTGGGCGGAGGACTGAGAAGTTAGAAACCCGGGTACACAAGGGAAATTGTTAGAGTTTTGCAAATAACGCCATTAATTGCTCTAATTGTCTCATTATTGACTGATAATTTCCCTTTTTCGATACATTCATAGGAAATGTGTGAAAATCGACATTTTCCATTGATATAGTAAAAGTCGATTTCCTCATTAAATTATTGTTCGATTTTTGCAATCAAGGTCTTAAAATAAAGATTGTAATTTCCCTTGCCATTCCCCGTAGTTATATCTATAATAATCTTTATCGATTTTTTTTTTACTTTATTTTAAGAAAAAGGAAAATTATCAGTCAATAATGAGACAATTAGAGCAATTAATGGCGTTATTTTCAAAACTCTAACAATTTCCCTTGTGTACCCGAGTTTCTAACTTCTCAGTCCTCGTGGAGGGTCAGACAGTAACAGTATAATGATGCGCACAAGCTTTCAGAAATTCAAATGTTGAAATCTAGTTTGAAAAGGAAAATCCATCAGTTGAATCATGCGAGATTTTTTCGATAAGAAGTTGTTATTTCTTTTAGATAGCAAAGATGACATTAAAAAAAAAGTAAAGCAAAGTCACGAATCAAGAAGTAGTCGAATCAGAATTCCGACTCGGGTCGAGACAACATCAACTAGCCCGACTACTGATGATGAAGAAAACGTAGATGCGGATGCACAATCCGACGCAGATGCCAAAGAAGTTGAGAAGAGAAAGAAGGTATCAAATCTATCTACAAAATTATGTACTCATTAACATGCAATCTGTCATTCGATTAACTCATTTCAGGCCTACACAAAAAAATTGCTAAAGAACACCAGAAAGCTGAGTACTATCAAGACTTTGGAGGAAGCGAGAAAGTCATATGTAGAGCCTGCGTCCAAAAAATCAATCCTCCCTAATTCAAAAGATTTTCCGGCTACACTTACAAGTGGTTTTTCTCTCGCAAGAGTAATTTCTTCAAAAAGTGCTTTGGTGCCAGAGAACGAATGTTCTCAAGTACGTAATACCTGCATCAATACATCTACTGTAGATCCTAGATTTCAGCAAATACCATCTCGTTCTGAAGCTAGACAATCCGATGACGATGATGATTTTGAAAGCACTAGAAACTCAAGGTCAAGTCGTGGATCAGACGTGGATCAATTATCATCGCCACCACCACGTCGATCAAGATCATCGACACCACGCCGAGCAAGATCACCGACACCACGTCGATCAAGATTACCGACACCACGTCGATCAAGATCATCGACACCACGCCGATCAAGATCACCGACACCGTGTCGATCAAGATCATCGACACCACGCCGATCAAGATCACCGACACCACGTCGATCAAGTTTACCGACACCACGTCGATCAAGATCATCGACACCACGCCGATCAAGATCACCGACACCACGTCGATCAAGATTACCGACACCACGTCGATCAAGATCATCGACACCACGCCGATCAAGATAACGGACACCACGTGGATCAAGATCCAGTTCAGTGGAAGTAGAAGCTGATATTAGCGACTTATTAGATCAGGTGCCTGAAAATGTAAGAGGCAGATTGAATGAGGCGTTTGAAGGGCTCCAGGGCAAAATTCAATCCTTGAAGAATAAACTGACAAAAAAAGGAAAAGAAACGTCTACGTTGAGGGTACGATAGTGGCTGAAAATATTTCACAGATAAAAAATATTTTATATATTACAGATGAAATTATTATATTCAATAAAATATTTAAATAATAATATTTTTGACTTTTTAGAAACTGTTGATCCAGTAGTTGCTGATGAAGACGGAACTGTAGATTCAGACGATCCTGACGACGTAGAGTTAGCCGAGGAACTCAAGCGGGTAGGAGAACCTACAGGCGACGCTGGAGCTAAAATGGTAAGACGCAAGTCTATTTCATTTTCATGTTCTTGTGTACATATATATTCGTATGTATTTCAGGTTTACGTTGGGCTTGATAAAACATACAGCCAGCCGTTGTGGGACTTGGCACAACGAAAATCTGCGTTGAAATATTTAAGGTTCTTGTTGAAGCATTTATTTCAACCACATGAATTGGCAAATAAATGTATTTTTGAGATAAAAACAACGGTAGTAGTTAATGACAAAGAAAGACAAGAAATGTCCCGTCGAGAATTACGCATTATCAAAGGTTATAAAAATATTGTTATTCTACTAAAGTTAACTATGTTAATCGTTGCTTCCAATTAATATTATTCTTCTTACAGTTCTCTTAATGAAACGCTGCAACGCCATCGATCCTACTGGAGCTATGGCAGCGACTTGGAAAGGATTATATACAAGCGACATATCGGCTACGCCATACAAGACGCACGAAGATGAAAAGAAAAACAATTTATTTGGTTTCTGCATGAAAGCTTATGAATATTAAAAGTGATATCAATTCCAACTTAATACTATTGAATAATAAATTTGCAATTCGACTTTTCATTAAGAAAATAAAATGTAATGAGTTAAAATTGTGATTATTAGTATTATTGCATGTTGAAAATATTTATTCGAGGTATTATCAATGAAAATACGATTATATCAATAATTTTTTTTTGGTACCGCATGCGGAATCCCATGTGGGATCCCATGAGGGATCTCATGTGGGATTGTGAAGATTTTCTGAATTTTTTGGGATCCCATGTGGGATCCAATGTGGGAAATCCTATCAAATTCCCGGAAAGGATCCCACATGGGATCCCATGCGGGATCCCGCATAAGATCCCATGTAGGTTCCCATGTGGGATCCCATGTGGTATCCCATATGGGAAATTCCAATAGGGGCACTTATCAAAAAAATTGCAAGTTATCTATGTCCAGACTGCACAGAGAAAGACATCAAAGTCTGGGATTGTATTCCAGCAAATATATTCTATAGCAGTTCATTTCTTGCTTGGCTGATAATAAACCAGCAGTTCAACGTATTAAGTGCTGATTTTTTTTCAATTCTACATATACATACATAAAAAGATAAAATGACCGAATGCTCATCGCTGGTTGCTGATCTGGTCGCAGCCGGTGTAAATAATTATTTTGACAACGACAGTTTTTGAAACAGTAACTGTTATGACACAAAAAATACAAAGTAAAACTGAAAATAAAACATTTATCTCTTTACTAAAATTTCATTGCATAATTTAACTACAAAAATTATTTATTTATAAAGCCCATAAAGATTCTAGACGGGCTTAAAGATGTGCCAACGTTTTTCCCAATTCTCGAAGCTCTTAAAAAACTCATTTTTTGTGATCTTGTTCAGCTCCTCCTTCGATGCCATCTTTCTCTCCTCAATCATGGCGTAGCGTACCCCCCCTTACCCCAGCCAGCAAAGTGTAATGGACATTGAAAAAAAAAATACCATTCGAAATATCTCTAATTGAATCCTCCAAAAATGCTCATTATTTTAATTAAACCCCTTCAATTGTCCAAAAAAAATTAAAAACTATGATAATTTTTTCGTTTTTTGCAACTGCGATATCTTTAGTAATACTTAATATTTTTGCTGCAACGGTAGTCAATTCAATTAATCGATCCGTTCGCGATTCTGTTACTCGCGTGTTAGTTCGAACGATTAAGAGAGAGAGAGAGAGAGGGCGCGCGAGCTTTTCTCTCAAAAATCGACTTACGGTTAGCATTTTGGCAGATCACGTTAGAGGAGAGTAGTAAGCAGTACACTGTATTCGTGGTACCGGGATCAGGACTGTAGGAATTCGAGAGAATACCGTTCGGTCTAGTGAATGCCCCCGCGACGTTTATGCGATTTATGGACGCTTTGTTTGGCCCAGAGTACTCACCGAATGTATTCTAGTATATGGATGATCTATTAGTAGTGAGTACGAGTTTCGAGGATCACATGGCTTAGTTAGGTCGAGTGCTGCGTAGGTTAGTGGAGGTAGGCCCAGAGATAAGCTTGGAGAAGTCGGACTTCTTTTGCACCGAAATCACATATCTCGGCTACCGATTAGACTGCGAGGGCCTACGGCCCCGACCCAGAAAGGATTCAGCCGATCCTGGATTACCCGGCGCCAAGGAACATAGAGCAATTGCGTCGATTTTTGTATATGGTCGGTTGGTATGCGCGATTCATCGAGAACGAAAGCGATACCAAAGTGCCGCTCACGAAATTGATCAAGAAGAATCAACCGTGGGTATGGGGCGAAGAGCAGCAGGAGGCGTTCGAGCGGTTAAAACGAGCGCTCACAGAGGCTTCTGTGCTTGCACGGCTAGATTTTGAACGAACATTTCATCTGCATTGCGATGGTTCTTCGTACGCGATGAAGGCGTGCTTGGTGCAGATATTTGAGGACAGTGAACACCCGATTTTTTATGCGAGTCGCATGCTAAACCTGCATGAGCGTCGGTATACGGTTAGCGAGATCGAGTTTTTAGCGGTTCGCTTTGCAATCAAGAAGTTTAGGCCGTATATCGAGGGATTTCATTTCGTGGTGGTAACGGACCACAGCGCATTGACTAGATTATTGAGTAAGCGAGACGTCGTGGGGCGACTTGAGCGATGGGTGCTGAAGTTCCAACAGCTCGATTGCGAGATCGTGCACAGGAAAGGTGTCTTGCACCATATCCCAGATGCACTCTCGTGCGAGTTTGAAGACGCGGCGGAGGTTTGCGAGTTCTCGGCTATCGAGGATACTTGGTATCTGCAAAGGCGCCAGAAAGTTCTCGAACGGCCTAAGAAGTACAGAAATTGGAAAGTGGAAGATAATTTACTGTACAGGTACATGACAAATCATCTACTCGACCCAGTTACTAATCGCGAAGAGTGTTGGCGACTCGTAGTTCCGCTGGAGTATAGGGAAAGGGTGTTGTGAGATGCTCACTGTGCGCCGTCCTCAGGACATTTCGGGCAGGAAAAGACTTATGATCGCGTGGCTCGCGAGTACTACTGTCGAGGCGTCTGATATGACGTGAAGACCTTTGTCAACCAATGCCAAGAGTGTCAGCGGTACAAGGTCGAGCAACGAGCGCCCCAAGGGTTAATGGGAAGGCGCTTGATTGAACATCCTTGGGCCGTGGTCGCGACGGACGTGATGGAGGTGCCGAGGAGTAAGAATCGTTATCGGTAAATTTTAGTCTTTCAGGATTTGTGCACGAAGTGGGTAGAGCTTAAACCATTGAGTTCGGCGGAGGGAAAGTCGCTTGCACGCGCGTTTGAGGAATTAATATTGCTGCGATGGGAAACACCGGATTACCTCGTTAGCGATAACGCGAAAGCGTACCAAAGTAAAGTTTTCCAGGATACCTTAAGCGAGTATGGTGTAGAGCACGTGTAAACTATTGCAGAATCAGATAGATTTAATCTTTGCATCCATGGCAGTGCTGGACGGAAAGATTTACTAAAATATCGCCCAACGTTAGTTGTCAAGACTTGTGCATTCTTTTGTTTCCAGATATCTAACGTAGTCAAGAATTGCTGAATCAGGATCGTCATGGCACTTCTGGAATAATAGAATTCTGTTAACGCTACGAATATTGTTAATAAGCGGTGCGCTTTACGTATTTATTCTCTACTTATATGACTTTGCACGAGTATGTAATAACTTCTGACTATATAAGACCAATGTATAGCGTAATTTCTCATTCGTGGTATCATAAATAGAACAATAGTACTGTAATAAAATCGAATTTTGAAATTCCTTAGCTTTCCAATATTTTCTGTCACGAATAGAACGACAATTTCGCATGAGTTTACTGGGAACTTTAAATGCTTTAACAACTTCATCAATTTGATCTATTTCATGCATGCTGCAGTCAGCGTGCTTAGCTAGGTAATACGAGCCGATACGAGAAGCGTAAACGTCTAAAGCATATGTGCGAGAGAGAAACGGAATGCGAGGGACAAAGAATATACAGGATGTCCTATTTTAAAGGAATCACCCCGAAATTTTCGACGGTTGGCGTTGTACAAAAAAATTGTTCAGACAACAGTTGTTTGGGACAATGGGGGCAACCTTTCTGTGAAATCCCATTTGACCTTGAGATTCATTTTCAAGGTCATTTGAAGGTATAGTCATTTATTGAATAGGAACCCGTATTTTTGATCCTGGATTCGGAAAGAGCGGAAAATTCTACGTTTAAATAATGTATTATGTATGGGGTGCGGTTACCCCCCCCCCGGCCTAAGGTCATGTAGGGGTCAAATTTATGATTTTCTTCATCTATGCACAGGGATGATCGGGCAAGAGTCAGGTTTATTGTAATAACCCAATAACTCGATACCCCAAATAAATTAATAATCCAATAACCCCATAACCCCAATAATTCAATAACCCCAATATCCCAAAAAAAGTGTAGGGTCAAACAACAGTGACCTTGAGCTTAAACTTCAGTTTGATTTTCAAAGTCGATTTCATGTATTCAAAGCCTTCATGAGAAGTGTCATTTTCCATTTTGTGGGATAACATGTTATTTCCATTCTTTTTTCTAAAAATGACACTTCTCATGAAGGCTTTGAATACATGAAGTCGACTTTGAAAATCAACCTGAAGTTTAAGCTCAAGGTCACTGTTGTTTGACCCTACAATTTTTTTGGGATATTGGGGTTATTGAATTATTGGGGTTATCGGGTTATTGGATTATTAAGTTATTTGGGTTATCGAGTTATTGGGTTATTACAATAAACCTTACTCTTGCCCGATGATCCCTGTGCATAGATGAAGAAAATCATAAATTTGACCCCTAGATGACCTTAGGCGGGGAGGGGGAGTGGGGGGGGGGGGTAACCGCACCTCACATATAATACGTTATCTGAACGTAGAATTTTCCGCTCTTTCCGGATCAAAAATATGGGTTCCTATTCAAAAAATGACTATGACCTTCAAATGACCTTGAAAATAAATCTCAAGGTCAAATCGGATTTCATAGAAAGGTTGCCCCCATTGTCCCAAACAGCTGTTGTTTGAACAATTTTTTTGTACAACACCAACCGTCGAAAATTTCGGGGTGGTTCCTTTAAAATGGGAATTAAAAATGTTTAATTTTTCCTGTATAATAAACCGGTGAAAACAACGACGAGAGATTAGTCAGTCAGGACTGAGCGCTAGAGCAACTAGGCCGCAATATTTCCGCATTACAGAGTTCATCTCGCCGATTTAAATCTAAATTTAGTTTGATTCGTCCGAGTTATCCGGTATTATTCCTTTACTTGATTAAAAGTTGAGTTCAGTTTGAGTGTTAGTAAAAGGCAAAGAAACACAGCAACCGTACAGCCAACTTGTTCACGCCGCTAGGACCAAGAAAAAAATATAAATTAATCCACAGTATTAATTGGACATATACGAATATACGTGTAAATTTGACGGACCTTACAATCCATTTAAAGAGAAACAGATAGGAGAGAGGACCGATATATAGAAAATAATATATAAAGGACCGATTGTCAATAACTTTATTTAAAAAATAAATCAGTACCATATTGTTTATAGATAATAGACAACGCGAGGCGAAAAACACGATATATATATATATATATATATATATATATATATATATATATATATATATATATATATATATATATATATATATATATATATATATATGTATATATATGAGCGCGAAACTATCGATGCTCAATACGTATTCGGGAGAGCACGAGAAAGTAGGCCTCAGTCAACCAGTAATGGAAATTAACCTGTACTAGAATGAGTGGAAGCTATGAGGTATAAGCGAATCGAAGAACACTCGTTAATAATACGAATTGAATCCTTTATTATTATACCTCAAAATCTACAGTAGGTCGGCCCGCGCGTTTGTTTACATTCGCGCTCGCTCATCGGCAACTCGCTTTGCCGGTACGCTCGCTGCTCTTTGTTACTAGAGCCGTTACATGCACGCATTGAATGTTAGAATCGAGTTATTATTTGTATAATCGCGATCGCGTAATTAAGCTGGCCAGCTTACCTTATTTTTGCAGACGGTTGGAGAAAAACAAAGAGTAGTCGCACCGCACGAAACAGTCTATTATTGTTTTGTTCGCGGGTCGCGGGCGCGCGCACGGAGTGGTTTCGCCCTCGATGGCGAAACCTCACACACACACACTGCTTGGCTCTAAGCTGTTGGCAGGATGGCTCCTTGGAGGCTGCGATCCCGGGTCACTGGCTGCTGCTGCTCTGTCGCGTTGTATTCGTCGAGGATGTGTAACTTGGCGGAGATAATAGCGATAGCGGGCGGACACTGTGATGGTCTATGCTTCACTGGTTCGAATTCTACCGCGTGCTTTCCGTCTGCTCGCGTGCCGAATTCCTTCGTTACGTATTTTGTCCCCCCGGGAGGTGCTGCCCTCACAGACAGCAATAAAGTTAAATGGTTAGCGCTAACTTGACGTTTACCGTCACAGCCCCCTTCCAGTCTGGACCTATAGGGTCCTTGACGATGATTCCGTTAGCGCTATACTTTCCGAGGAAGAGATGAGGAAGGATAATAAAGGATCATAGTCCGAGTACTGTCAAATTTATATTTTATTGGACGACAGGGCGATGTATCGGTGGTCCTGCCCACGGGGACAGGACATTATCACCTAGCTGGCCTCGGTGATAGTTCTTGGCCCTGGTCGTCCAACGGGGGTCGGCCGCGCGCCTCCCACCCCAGTCTCTCTTGGACCAGGTCGGCGTGTTGCCGCACGCGTGGGCAGCGGTCCGCGCGGGTCACCCCGGGGTAGTGGCATACGTTGCACCCCTCCCACTGAGCGCGGTAAAGGGTGCCCCGTGGGAGCCCTCTCTCTCTAGGGGTCAGAGGCAACCCGTTTCTACGGTTCGGGGCGGACCACAATGGTCTTTCAACCGTGGAGTCCGCACCCGTGGGGCCTAAAACCACATTGATGTGGATGGGCCCCGTTGCTTGACCGCCTTGGCCCCCGTCCACATTAACCACCACGGTTACCCCTCCTTCTTGCGGGCCCTGGCGCGGCGTAATCCCCGACCTGGTTTCCGGAGCCGTTGTTCTGGCTTCGGTGGTCGGAGACTGGGGGAGGCTTGTGGGATCGCCATTCGCCGGGCCCTCGATGGCCTGGCGGTGACGTTGCTGGACGTCCCTGATCGCCGACGCGAACTGACGACGGCGGGACACCACCTTATTCCAATAGTCTAAATCTTCCGGGTGGTGTCCCGCGGCGGTGTACGTGTCAAATTCTGCATACACAGTCCGCTGAAGGGTGTTGAGGGTCGTCCAGCCACGCTCGACTTCCCTCAACCCCTCGACGATGTCTCCCCAGGTCCGCCCGCCAGACGGGGGTGTCTGACTGGTGAACCTGGGGCGCCAGGTCGCGTCGGTGGCACCCTCCTCCGTCTGGGTGCCGATGGTCGCGGTCGGGACTTTCCGGGGAAATGGTCCCCTCGGGGGTCCGGGCAGCGGCGTGGTGTCGCCACGTGTGATGCCGTGGGTCTTCGACGGCATCTCGGTCGACTCCTCGGCCGTGAGCTCTTCTATGAGCACGGATGACGAGCTCTCGTGAGCTCGCACCCGTGCTCGCTCCTCTTCCTCCTTCCTAGTGGCGAGTAGATGGAGGGCGGCATGTACCACCCCCTCGACGGCGGGACCTAAGTCCAAGCCGATGAGGGCGGCTGCCGCTTGTTCGAATTGTTCGAACGTAATCTGCATCCTGTAAATGTCCAGCGAGTTAGTATCCTGAAATAATTTTGGATATCGAAGGTGGGCGCCTTTTCGGCTGCCCAGGGCCTTCGTCGCCGGAGTCGAAGGTGGGGTCCTTGGCATCGGTCTCCCAGGTCCTTCGTTCGCCGTGTATCATGCATCCACGGTTGTCGTTTTCGGTGGTCTGCTCCTCTTCCTCTTCACGATGATGGGAGGAGGGGCTCGTGTTGTTTGTCGACGTTGTGTAGTGTGTGTCGTTTGCGCCGACTTACGAGGTCTTCCTCGTGGGCGTTTCATCGTGTTAGTAGGAGGGATATCTAGTGGGACTCGGCTGAGGGGGTTTCGGCGAGTACGGCGAGGTGATTTCGGGGTTGTCGCGTCGTCATTTCGGAGTGTTTTATCTGAAGTGTCGGTGCTCCCGTTCCCGTGTATCGATGTGTCGCTCGCATTAGGCGGGACGCTCGTCGCCTCTGTTCCCTCGGTGGTAGAGGTCTCGTCGTCATCTCGCGTTCGGGGCCCATTTGCCGGTATGTCGTCGTCTCGTCCATAATAGGGTTTGAGGTCCTTAGCATGTATTAGCTCTGTGACCTCTTCCTGTTGGTTGGCGAGGCGATATGAGTTGGCGCCGAGTACCTTTGTGACGATAAAGGGGCCGATGAACTTGGGTGCTAGTTTCGCGGAAATGCCCTGTGCCGCACAGGACAGTATGCGATTCTTTTTCCACACCCAATCACCTTCTTTGAACCTGTGGTCCCTGTGCTTGGCGTTGTAGTACTTAGACTGCCTCATGGACTCACCCGCGGCGCTCTCGTGAGCTTGCTGAATGGCGGAACGGCTATTCTTCATGTGTTCGTTCCATTGCCCGATTCGGAGCAGACTCTCCTCTTGTGCGGCGAGCTCGTCCATCCGTTTCCGGAGAGTATTCGGGGCTCCCGGTTGTCTGCCGTAATTGAGCATGGCCGGACTAACCCCGGTGGAACTGTGGACGGCCGTATTCTACGCGAACATGAGTTCGGGTAGCGCTCGGTCCCATTCCCGATGATTCCCCTGCAAATACGACGTTATCATCGTCTTCAAGGTACGGTTAACCCTTTTCGTAGGGTTAGCCTGTGGGGTATAGGTTGGGGTGAAGGTCCGTTTTATCCCCTGGTCTCTCAGGTACCCGTCCACTAACTGATTGCGGAACTCGGTGCCGTTGTCGGACAAGAAGATCTTTGGCGTGCCGAAACGCAGGATTATTCGTTTCCGAAGTTCCTTCACTATCGTCTTGCCGTTAGCACTACGTATGGGTATACATTCGACCCATCGTGTGAATACGTCGATGAATACCAGGACGTATTCGTGCCCTCGTGGGCTCTTCGGAAAGGGTCCGGCGATGTCGCCCGCGACCACTTGCCAAGGCATAGACCATGTTCGGTCTTGCATGAGCCCGCGCGGCGGTCGCTGTTCGACCTTACACGGTTGGCAGACCTGGCACTTTCGGACGTATCCCTTCACATCCGCGTACATTCCTGGCCAGTAATAGGACTGGGCAACGCGGGCGAAGATCTTCTCGCGTCCCAAGTGTCCTGCCGTCTCTAGGTCATGATTTTCAAACAATACCGCTTTGCGTTCTTCCGGGGGCACGACGAGTTTCCATTCGTCGCCATACCGATCTCCTCCTGGATGATCATAATTCGGCTTTCGGTGATACATCACCCGGCCGACGACCTTCCAATTCGGGTATTGCTCTGGTTGGTTCTCGACGCGTCGGAATTGATCCGTGTACCAGGCGCTGTCCCTTGGCTTCGGCTGGTCCATTGCGCCAACCTCCGCCTTCGTGGGCTCGAAAGCGCGTGATAAGGCGTCGGGCAATACATTGTCCGCCCCCTTTCGGTATTCGATCTCGAAAGTATGGCCTTGAAGTTGTAAGGCCCATCGGGCGAGACGTCCAATTGGATTCTTCAGGTTGTATAGCCATTTCAGGCTATTGTGATCAGTTACCACCCTGAACGGGTACGCTTCTATGTATGAGCGAAACTTTTGGATGGCCCACACGACCGCCAAGCATTCGCGCTCCGTAGCTGAGTAGTTTTGCTCAGCCGGGTTAAGGACTCTGCTAGCGTACCCTATGATTCGGTCGCCGTCCCCTGCTTTTTGTAACAGGACGGCCCCGATTCCGGTAGCGCTAGCATCTGTCTCCAGCACGTACTGCCCATCTGGTTCTGGTAATCCCAGGCATGGTGCGGACATCATGAGTGCCTTAATTTTGGCGAAGGCTTGTTCCTGTTCCTCTCCCCACACATATTCGCTCTTTTTTCCTGTTAACCTCGTTAACGGTTGAGCGTGTGTGGCGAAGTCGGGCAAGAATCTGCGGTACCATGAAGCAACCCCCAGGAAGGTGCGCAGCTGTCGCACGTTTTCTGGTCGTGGGTACTCCATGATAGAGCGCACCTTTTCAGGGTCTGGCCTGATCCCCTCGCGGTTGATCAACAGGCCGAGATATTTGGCTTCAGACTTGCAGAAGACGCTTTTCTCTCGATTGATCGAGAGACCAGCTTCGCACACCCTGTCCAATACGGTCTTTAGATGTCGTAGGTGATCCTCGAAACTGGACGATACCACTATGATATCGTCCAAATAGGCGAAAGCGAATTTGCCTAACTCGGGACCGATCACACTATCGATCAACCGCTGGAAGGTGGCACCGGCGTACGAGAGGCCGAACGGCATTCGTACGAACTGGTAGTGTCCCAGTCCGGGTACGGTAAAGGCCGTGATCGGCCGAGATTCAATCTTGAGCGGGATCTGGTGATACGCGCTACTGAGGTCGAGCGTGGATATATAGCGCGCATTTCGCAAACGCCTTAATATATCCTGCATAAACGGTAAGGGATACGCATTCGGCTCGGTGACTTTGTTGACCTTTCTGAAGTCAATACAAAATCTGTACGAACCGTCCTTCTTGCGTATCATAACCACTGGGCTCGACCAGCCACTGTCTGCTGGTTCGATTACCCCTTGGGTTAACATTTCCCTTACCAGTCGATGCATTTCCTGCTCGACCTTGTGCGATACCGGGTAGTAACGCTGTTTAATTGGCTTCGTATCACCGACCCGAATCTCGTGCTCGATGCCTGCCGCACATCCCAAGCCCAACGGGGCTCGGGATAGGGCCTCGTCGATGGTCTTCTGTAGCATGGTCTGTTGTGTAGCCGTAACCTCGGCTAGTCCGATTGTGGCTAATCTCGGACCAGCCTCCAAGCTAGCTACCTCTAGCTCCATTTTGGCCTGCGATCCCTTGAACAGCAACGTGTTATCGTCTGGATCAAGTACCGCTCTGAACAACCTGATGAAGTTCACTCCTAATATACATTCTTCGACGAGGGTAGGGAAGATGGCTACTCTCGTCGGCATCGTCAATCCTCCCACGGTGAAAGGTAGCATGGCGTGACCGACGATTGTTAACTTGCGACCGTCTGGTAATCCTGCTGTTCCCGCGTGGGTGGTATCTAATCTGACGCCCAGCACAGACGCTATTTGTAGAGCATTACTACCCATAGCTGTGGTGGAAGCTCCCGGATCATAGAGGGCCCGTATTTGGAAGTCCCCTATCTTCACCGGTAGCCACCAACGCGTCTCCTGTTCCGGGGAATATCGGGAAACAGTTTCGACGGCTCCACAGCTTTGCTCTTTATTCGTTATAGCGCTAACCATTATGCTCTTGCGTGGTCGAGTGACGTTACCTGTCGTCCGAGCCCCTTTGGTTCGGACGATCGGAGTTTCTATGGGGTTCTTCTTCGACGGTTTATCATCTGCCTTAGCCCGTGCCCCCGAGGGCGTGTGCGATCCGTACGTCACCGCCTCGGCTGGTCTAGGGTCTCTGGCTTCACCGGCGTCGCAACCCTTCTTTTCCGAGCGCACTCTTCCGCCACGCTTATCTTTGGCGTCAGCAAGGGAGTTCTCGTCCTCGACGCCCAACACGCTCGCTACTAACGGCGTGGGCTGTGTTGGCGAAGGCCGCGAGATCTCTTCGACGGGGTTTGGGTTACTGGATGAAGGAGTGGGATCAACCCCACCTATCCACTCCTTTGCTCGTTTCCCTTATTACATTGGGGACAGAACTTCCTATAATAACCCAGTAGGCCGCACTCGGCACATTTGATCGGTCCAGAGAACTCTCTTCCTCGTTTACGGGGAGTCTCCGGCCTTTTACTTCGGTCCTCGGAAGTCGAGCTTTTGTCGGCGCGGTTATTCTTCATTTCCGCCGATATTTCCTTAAGAGATAACAGCATTTGGTTGAATACGTCAATGGGTGGAACCTTCTTCTCACCGTCGACGGATTCCAGACTCGGGTTAGGTGCTGCCTCCGGGGGCGTCGGTGTGTAGACGACCTGGTGCGTCACCTTTTCGAGTACCTTTTCCATTCGTTCCAATCTATCGCTGACTTCCGGTTTATCACCGGACATGGAAGCCACTTTCCCTTTACGACCCTTGCTCGCGTCGGTGCGGGGATGATACGCCATCTCAGGATACAGAGTCGACTGAGGGTCTGGCATCGTCCGCTCCATCCTCCGCTGATGCAAGTTGTGCTGGGCCGTCATGGCCAGGACGTTTAGGGTTCGTACGGAGTCCACTTCTGATCTCCGTATTTGGCTTTGGATTTCCGGCAGGAGGTTGGTATGTAGCAGGTCCAGCTGGCTCTCGTGCGTCATTCTTGGGTTCAGCCGGCTCATTAGGCCCATCAGGTTCGCGATGTATACGTTCGCGGGTTCGTCTGGGCCTTGATATCGGCCTTGGACCTCTTTGGTTAGACGTTGCTGCTGTTGCCTGCTAGTTCCAAACCATGCTCTGGCGTCTGCCTCGAAATCCGCGTAAGAGAACCATTCATTCCGCATCGCCTCAAACCAGACGAGGGCAGGACCGGCGAGTAGCTCAGAGACAGCTGTGAGCATCTCGTCTTCCGTAAGTCCAGCGCTGCTCCTCGAGTTGTCTAACCTTGTTAAGAAGCTGTCGATGCTCGCGTTGCCTTCTCCGGAGAACCTGAGCTTCAATCCCCTGACGATGCGGCCGACGTCCCTTGTTGTGGATAACGGGCTTGACGTCTGTTGGGATGACCACATGCTCGGCGAGTGGTTGTTCACTTCACCGGGTGGACAGCACTAACTCCACCGAGTTGATGCTGTCCACCCTCTCCGAAAGAGGGCGTTCGGCGGGGTGTCCTGCCGGGGGCCCCCGTGGGCCTCAGTCCGGGTCCGGCTGGAGTGCTCTGGGGTAGTCTTGCGTCGTAGTGGCATGTGAACGTGTCCTGGAATGCGACGCTCCTACGCGTGTTTTCGGGTTGCGGTTCCTCATTGGAACTGTTCGGCTCGTCTTGCCGCGTAATTTTGTTTACGGCATTCTCCAGTTTCGTAATCCTGGTTGCTAGGTTGTCCATGTGTTCCTGCACCCTGATGTTGGTCTGGACGATTTCTTGCATTATTTGGGTTAGGTCAGACGCGTTCGAGTTCCTTGCGTCTTGTACTTCCCATTTCTTCTCATGTTCCCTGGACCGGAAGATGAGGTCTTGTATCATCACTGCGAATGCCGGCGGGAGTTTAAACTGGTATCCTTCGTCAGTTGTTATAGTAATTTCCTTCTTACTATTTGATTTTTCTCCGCTGTCCAGGGCATTCGCGATGTTTATCGCGGTTTTTTGAACTCGCGATATTACGTCCGCACTCTGTAGTAGTTGGGCTAGCGGGTGTTCTCCTTCCTGCTCGGATGCTGTGTGTTCCTGGCATAGGGACGCAATTAGCTCTGAGCGTAGAGCGGCTCTTTTGGCTGGACTGCTGTTTTGGTGTTCGACTTCCGCGAAATCTGCTGCGGAATAGTCGCCGAGTAGCCAGTTGTGCAGTCGTGCAGCTCTCGAGAGCTTGCTCCCGCTAGTCTTGAGCTCCAGCTAGTCGAGGTATTCTTCTATTTCCTCCTCCTGGAGCGTCCATACCCAATTTTCTACTTCGTTCTGAGTGCGGTCCATGATTTGCTGTTAGGGTACTTGCGGTTGACTTTTATGTAAATTTACAGGTATGTTACGCGCGTGCGAGTGTTATATTAAAATTCGTGCGCCGAATTGAAAAATTAAAAAAAAATTTTATTTGTCAGCACTGGGCTTAATCAAGGGCGCTTTACGGATTAATTGCCGAAAGATTCTTCGCTCGTTAGTACGCAATATAATTATCCTACCTATCAGACGCACTAACTGTTTGTTAGTACGGCTGTGTGAGTTAGTATTTAAAATATTGTCACGAGCGTTGCGCGTAATCACCAACAATCGCTTTTAATAATATTAAAAAAAAACTTTTACGTTACGACAATGTCAAATAAAATTATTCAATTAAATTAACTTCGTTTGAAAATTGCCGGTGTTAGTTTTCCCCGGGCCAACGGGTATAATATTATTTACGGCAACTTTCAAAATTCGTTGGTGTTTACGCTTGAGAATCTTTCGGTCGCACTCGCACGCGTTCACAGTCAATGTTTACAATTTTTCGCCGCGGCGGGCCTTCGCAAGCTAGCTAACGGGCTTTGTTTACTATTGTGGCTTTCGGTGTCGAGTGCGCACAACAACACTTGACTGCTACCTGAGCTACTGGTTGACCGAGCGCAAGGTTAATATTAAGAACCGGTGTTTTGCACTATCAAAAACACCGTAGGTTCTTTAACGTTGGGCGCCATGTAACGGGTTGAAAACCGTTTAATTATTTAATTCACGCTATTATTCTAAAAGGGAGCGCGAAACTATCGATGCTCAATACGTATTCGGGAGAGCACGAGAAAGTAGGCCTCAGTCAACCAGTAATGGAAATTAACCTGTACTAGAATGAGTGGAAGCTATGAGGTATAAGCGAATCGAAGAACACTCGTTAATAATACGAATTGAATCCTTTATTATTATACCTCAAAATCTACAGTAGGTCGGCCCGCGCGTTTGTTTACATTCGCGCTCGCTCATCGGCAACACGCTTTGCCGGTACGCTCGCTGCTCTTTGTTACTAGAGCCGTTACATGCACGCATTGAATGTTAGAATCGAGTTATTATTTGTATAATCGCGATCGCGTAATTAAGCTGGCCAGCTTACCTTATTTTTGCAGACGGTTGGAGAAAAACAAAGAGTAGTCGCACCGCACGAAACAGTCTATTATTGTTTTGTTCGCGGGTCGTGGGCGCGCGCACGGAGTGGTTTTGCCCTCGATGGCGAAACCTCACACACACACACTGCTTGGCTCTAAGCTGTTGGCAGGATGGCTCCTTGGAGGCTGCGATCCCGGGTCACTGGCTGCTGCTGCTCTGTCGCGTTGTATTCGTCGAGGATGCGTAACTTGGTGGAGATAATAGCGATAGCGGACGGACACTGTGATGGTCTATGCTTCACTGGTTCGAATTCTACCGCGTGCGTTCCGTCTGCTCGCGTGCCGAATTCCTTCGTTACGTATTTTGTCCCCCCGGGAGGTGCTGCCCTCACAGACAGCAATAAAGTTAAATGGTTAGCGCTAACTTGACGTTTACCGTCACAATATATATATATCTCTTTTTAATTTTCGCTCTATCATTTATTCATGTACTTAAGCTTTATAAAATAAATTTTATAAGTACTATTAAACGCGCTTGAGTATATCCATATGCTTCCCCGTTATTGCTTATTATAAATATAACCGATTACGGATAAATATATACGAATACGTCCGATCGAATATCTCACGATCGCGGTATCGGGAGCCCGGATTCAAATCTACGAAGACTTTGTTATTGACGCGCGAACGGGACGGGGTGCCCGAGAGCCTGATTGCCGCCCGAGTCAAAGGCCGCTCGGCTGTTGAAAGGCCTTCGTACGGGACAAACTTGCCTCGCGCGAGTTGTCATCCATCAACGGCATATTATTTGTTTCAAACCAGTATATCATAAATTTTTTTCCGATTCCTTCGTCAAAACAATGCATTGCATCCGGAATAAATTCCAAGATCATATTGAAATGACTTAAACGAGTAAGAACAGACTCATTAACAACGCCGAAAACTGATCGTCCTGTTTGAACGGCCTGTTGCGCACGTAGCCGAGTATCTGCATCGTTTCTATCGTTTATTGATTCATGCAATGTAATATACTTGACACTACCACCTCTGCCTACTGCAATGTAATATCCTGGATGTAAACACCAATTACATCCAAAATATCCATTGAATTAGAAATATAATTTACATTAGAAAGAAAGTATTGTCAATTTATTCTTTTCAAGTAACAAATTTTTGACCAAAAGTGAGACCTTTGTCATAAAAAAAATGTAAAAATTGAGTATAATTGATCACTAAATTGCATTCTAACGATACTGGTTATATGAAATAAAATTACTTTACATGATGATGTAATAGGCTTTGAGTGTGGCTATCAATTCAGCAAGTATTTTAAATATTTTAAATATAGAAATTGTCATTTTTTATAGTCAACATTACTGGTATATAAGTGATAGTCTCGTTGGAATTATTTCATTTTATATTTGATTCATAATACTGCCAAACTAAGAGATTTTCAATACGTTTAATAAGCAAAACAAGTATTTATTTGTAGGGTTCTGGTTCAGTAGAGTATTTCCAATCCATATAATTGTTAAACATGAGTTAAACGTCAAGTTTTATAAATAACTGAGATTTATTTATAAAACTTGAATTTCAAATAGTGACAGAATTTATTATGTTAGCATTATTATGTAATAATATGTTTTTGCTAATTTTGAAATTGATTATTTAACTCTATGTTCTTACAACAGGTATAAAAATTGTAAATAATAGCATAGTTTGAAGAGAATTTATACTCGTATAATTTGAAATTGTTTCATTAACAATTTGCTACTTGGAAAAATAAATTGGTCATAACTGATTAGAATACAAAAAAATCTAAAATTAAATTTTCAAAAAATTTATGATTACTTGAGATTCATCATTTGATGTATCATCTGTTGATCCAGCTGGTATTCTATCGTTGTTAATCTCAATGTCAGCTTCAACGGATGAAGAAGAAGATATCTAAAGAATGAATAGCACATAATATAATTTTAACATGGCAATGTTATCTAGATACACACATTTCAATTCACTTACTGGACTAGCTTCATAATCCCTTCTAAAACAAGGACATTCAACCGGATTGAAAATCCAATCTGCTTTGAGTCTATTTCTGAATCCTACAAATGACAATTGAAATTCATTAAAGTACAATGAATCTTAATTCGGTTTAATGTTTTTTTATCCCGAAATTAATTTTACATATTCTAATAATTAATTTCAGGATAGAAAAATATTAAAGGTGATTCAGATCGATTCCACTTTGATAAATTTAAATTGTCATTTGTATGATTCAGAAATAGACTCGAAGCGGATTGGATTTTCAATCCGGTTGAATGTCCTTGTTTTAGGAGGGATGTTCCTCATGTGAAGATGATGGTGATAGTGTTCTAGAGTTGGACAAAAGCGAGCTCGACTCAGATGAACTATCTTGCATTGCATGCAAGATATTCGACACTATCTAGAAAAATTATGAAATATTGTTTAAACAGGTTGAATAACAGGTAAGATTACATTAAGTGCAACGGTAATCGATTTAATAAATCGATCCGTTCGCGATTCTGCTTCTCGCGCGTTAGTTCGAACAATTAAGAGAGAGAGGGGGCGCGCGATCTTTTAAATAAGCAGTTACGCCTCAGCTGTGTTCGTATCGATACCGCCGATTTTGTTTTGCACTTTGTTTCGCCAATATTAAGTTATCTTGGGACAATTACGTGCGTGTGTGCAACGGCATTTCCGTGACAGTTAATAGGAGCAGTATAGTAGCAGCATCAAAGTTATATTGAGGCAGATTGAGGCAGCGCAGCTGATTAATCGAGGGGCAGCGGCAGTTGATATTTTGCATCAACAATTACGGCTAATCACCGTAATTGCACCGCATGGTAGGTGCATCTTCCGTCATTATATACGATACAAAATACATTTGATATTTTGTCTAATCGTTTAAGCGTTATTTTTTGTATTCGCGTCGAGCGTTAGTTCGCGGTAGAATTCGAATCTTCTCTCTCTCTCTCTTTCGCACCGAACATAGTTAATTGTAAAATCCTATTCGCGTTCGTTAGTCTTTTGGCCCTACAAAGACTGTAGTGATTTTTATTAATTAAAGTCTGTTAAATTTATTCGCCGTTTTCGTAATTTAATTTTTCTAGTAGCTTAAGTAATTGAAAAAGGCTTAGGTTTTAATCTAATTACATCTAGGGGGTTAAGAAGATTAGGAGTAAAGTCGCTCACACTTAAAACTCATCGAAAGTCACAAGACACGTGACTTAAGGTGAGTTCAACTCCGTTTGATAGAAGATAACTAAGATAAATCATCTGACCTTAAGGCGAATACACGTACTATCATACGTGTTTAACGGAGCGGCGGTTTTCTCTGCATCGTGGGAGTTTGTTCTTAAATAAATTTCCCATTTTTCAGATAACCTCGCCCGTTACATAAGTTATTTTAAATTTAAGACTCATGTCTCATTTTGTTTAGAATATACTCACTCCATAATTGTCACGCCACCTTTGATCTTCATCGCTTGAATCTGAGTTATCTCTTCTTCTTCTTAGTTGACGATTGTATCGAGTTGTCCTTGGTGTAGGAACTGTAGGATCATACCTTCCCGAATTGTATCCAGACATCAAAAAAACTGAAATTATATGATTCATTTCAATTATATTCTGATAAGAATAATTCCTAATAACCATTGAAATTATACTATGATTTATAATATTTCATGCTCAATTGCTTTGATAATTTGTTTGGTTGTCATGTATTAAATATACATTTATTCACTGAACGTAGTTTTGTTGACAAATATATACATTTAGAATTATAACTGCAATTATATGAAAGCATGAAACATGGCTAGCAGAAAACTTTCACATGCGGTCCACAGGAAGCTATTAAGACTAAGTATTTTTTCAGTGAAAAAATCAAATTTATTTGAAAGTGTTATATTCGTTATTTTAAGAACTAAAATTTTACTTTCAAAAAATTTTGAGAATTCAATTCAAATTCAATTGTGTAATTCAATTTTAGTATAAGTTCAATTGCATAAGATATTTACTTTTATATTTATAACGATCGTTATACAATAAGTAATTGTGTAATTTTAACACATGATTTGAATTCAAAGAAAGTTGTGTATTCGATTGGCAAAATTTTTGGCCTATGCTAAATTTTTGGCCTAAATTTAGCTAATGCTAGATAAAAACTTTTAAAACAATTTTTGATAAATTTTGACATTAATTTGTATATTTGTCTGGTTGTATCCAGTGAGACTGTGATATTCAATGTTTATGTTTTAAAATGTTTACTGAGAAATTTGGCAATATAACGATACCCGTGCGCCGTTTGGTATCAATATTTATAACTACTAAGAAACTTTATAAATTCATGAACTTTAAAAATAACATACCTTATTCTTTAATTATATATTACAGTGTGAACAATTACTGTGAATTTGCTCCTGTATAAATGTAACGTATTCCTAGCAATAACATAAACAAGTTGTAGAAAATGGCTCTGTCGCTAACAGAAAAACAACGGTTATACAAAAAGAAAGGTGTATGCATGTATGCACGTATGCATGTATGTGTACATATAATCCATGTGTTTGTTGTGTGTATTCGTCGAATGTTATTGGCCGACGGCCGTAGAACTATAAAAGTCTAGTAGTGGGATGGGTGCACACTGCACAAAAGATTTTGAATTTTTGACGAGGTATTCAAGATATTAAAAAAACTCTTTCTTTGTTCGTTCTTTATTGTTATGCAAAGACATTGTTCACGAAGCATCAAGGTAAACGGCTAACTTTCAATGTCGATGTGATCATTCTATGAATGATTTTTAATATTGCTTTCTCGCCTCAACATTCGTTATGACAACATTGCAAGGTTTGATATTAATTTTTCATTTTCTACCGGAGTACGTAAAATTATCTTTCATATGAGATTTTATTGAGGTTACTATCATCCAGTGGTATTTCTTGTAAACGTAATTGAACGTTATCTAATACTTTATTTATACAATCAAGTTTAGTATGTAGTTACTACATTTTGTAAAAAAGAAATTTGTAATGTTAGGCTAGTTTTTAAATTCCATTATATATATATTTATATATACATGTGTGTGTGTGCGTGCGCGCGCGCGCGCGTGTGTGTGTGAGTTTTCTTTGAAATTGATTTGCGCTATTTATTAGTATACTCTTTCAGTACAAATAATTATGATTTGTAGAAAACTCATTATTTTGAATTTATATAATTATTTATAGATTTTCACATGAATATTGATACAGAAGGTGACGGCACAAGTGCTGACCAAGAGAATGATAATCAGATTAGGAATATGTATGCAGCGATAAGATTTTATGTTGGCAAAGGCAAGCTGGAAATTATTCCAGCTGCAAAAATTAATGGATTTGATACAAACTAGAAGTTTCCATATGATGCTTTTGTTGAGAGCTGTGTTGATGAGAACCAGGATGTAACATTTGAACCAGCTGCTATCTTAGGTTTTTAAAGTGTGTTTGATACTTTGATATCTTGACAAATTTATTAATTTTATTAATTATTTTTTTATATTATTACAGACAATGAAGATGAATTGAATAATAGGAAGAGAAGATGGCCAAAGCCCAATAAAAGAAGAAGTGACGTGATTTTTCAATTGGCTAATACCAACACAAAGCCAGTGAAATCCAATTCACCGATTGAAAAAAGTAAGAAGGGGCCAAAAGAAAAACAAAAGGTAAGAGGTAAACACATTTCATATTCTGGTCGACACTACAATTGTGAAATTTCCATAGAAGAACAGTTTTTTACTTAGACATTCCATTTTGTATTCAATACTAAATTTTTTGAATGCAAATTGTATATTACTATAATATTAGTATTAAGAGTACAAACATACACTGCTGAATGAATTATGATAAATTTGAAAGTCACATTTTTATTACAGTATTAAATAGTCATATTTACAAATCACTCAGAATTAATTTAAATATATGACTAAAATTTATTTAAATTATAATATTTAAATATATTCTAATATTTATAACGGCCGGGGCCGTTTTCGCGGAAAATTGCCCGCGCACGAGGCCGAGCATAGCCAAGCGGGTAAGCGAGCGCGAAGCGAAGTAGAGAGAGACAGAGCGAGACTCGATGAGGCGCGTGCCGCGGCGGTAGAGTGGGGAGAGGAGACGTTTTTCCGGCACTGGGACCTGGGAGCTGGAGCGGTTGTTACGCGCGCGCGCGAACAAAAGAGAAATAAGAGAAAAGGAAAACGACCGGGAAAATAATAAAAGTGAAAGTGCGCAAGAGAGTTTAACATCATCCCCGAGGATCGCCAGAGCCCGTGGACCGTCATCTCCAGTGGGCGATTCGCAGGAGCAGAACTTGTCCGCCCGAGCAAGGGCGATAACGAGGGCGATTAGCGAGAAGGAGTAGTCTGTCTGCAGCAGCTACTTCCCGGTGAGTTTCTTTGTGTTCGTAAGCGACAACTTAGCGTGCGTTAGTTGCGCGAGCGAGCGTCTCTCTCTCTCTCTCTAAAGTAGAATTCGAAGCGAAATCTCGGCATGCGGTATTGTGTGAAAAATCTGACTAAGTGAATAAAGCCCGATTTGACCTACTCAAGTGTTGTCGTTGTGTTGGGCGTACCCAGGAAGGCACCTTTGTCCCTTCCCACGTCCGTGATTAAGATCCACGCACGCTCTCGTGCTTGGCCGCGCTTTCGCGATCCCTTTTCAGGGCAGCACGTGTCCGTCCGTGCGCGGCGGAACACCAGGAAGCGGCTAGCTGATCGGGGCGGCGGTGAGCCCTGCACCGAGCAGCGAAGACAAAATTGTTGACAGGCCGCGAGAATAATTTAATTATTTTCATGGCCGTTACAGTGGCGCCCAACTGGCTAAAATCACGGGCAACGACGGTTGACCGGCGCGCGGCAACCTTCGACAGGTCGAAACCGGCGCGAGAGAGAGAGAGTCTTTGTGTCAGGCGCGCTTGAGTGTTTACAAACACGCGGCTTGAGCCAGAGTTCGTGGGGAAAATAGCGGCCTTGACGACTTTTATGTCGTTCAAAATTTTATCATTGTAGCCGAGTATCGCGACTACTAAAATTCGTAGTCGTCAACGCCGCTAGATAGGTTCGACGGCAGTCGCGCGGACAGCGAAAATTGTGTCGCTGCCCGCGCGAGCAAGGCGACCGACAGTTGCGAGAAGTTTTTTTTTTCTATCATTGTTTTTTTTTTATTTTACTTGTTTCTTCTTTTTTCTGATTTTCTCAGTTGATTTTTTTTTGTAGTCGTGTGTGACTTCTCGCAGCGGTCGATATATTTTTTTTTGTTTTTGCTTTTGTTTTGAAAATTTTTTTTTTCTTCTCACTATTTTTTTTTGACTCGTCGTAAGCCGCCTTGCTACGCCGAACTTATAGCAGACGAAGCGAATCGAACTTTTCTTGGATTCTAGCTATCGTCACATAATAACCCCAACGAACTGCAACACCGGGCGTGCCCAAAAAAAAAAAAAAATGAATAACACAGCGGCGCTAACAAACAGTTATTACTGCTGATAGGTAGGATTATTGTTTTTTTTTGCGTAGAGTGGCGCGCCCCAAACCGCGTATTGAGAGGCCATTAAGAGAAAAGCTCGCGTTGGAGCACTGAATTCGTTGGAATTTAAGACGCGATTAATTAATTGGTTTTTGGTTGGTCACCAATTAGTCAAGAATACACTCACGTGCGCTAGGTTGTCAGAGCGAGGTTGTAAATCGTACTAGGCGATTATTGACATTTACAACAGCGCTCGTAACTAATTAATAATGGAGACGCTAAGGGCTGAATAGGACACTGGCAGCCCTAGATTTGAAAGAAGATGGCGACATAGCAGTAAAGAAGAGCCGGCTGCAGAAATGGATGCTGGGAGACTATACCGCATCAGGTTTTCAGCAGACGATGCAAGCGTCACCAGCGACGGCTATGCGAGTTAGGATGGAACGGAAGACAACGTTTATCCTGCAAGAGCAGGAAGCGTTGGCGGAGGCGACGGGCGTCGCAGAACATCCACTGCAAATAGCATTGACCAATGACATGCTCATATCAAAAATGGATATGCAGCTAATGAGGCTGATTCTGGAGGAGTCGATGCACTCGGGCGAAGCACCAACATCGCCCCCAAGGCCAGAGCAACCTGTGGATGAGGCCGACGATCTGCTGACAACCGGAGGAGACCCAGTGCAGGTCTCACGGGAGTTTATAAAAGCAATAGGAGTTTGGCTGAAGCAACTCCGAGCTGTGGAAAAGTCCGTGGCCCTAAACAACCAGAGGGTTCGGGAAGCGACGCAGCTGATGCAAGGAGTGTGCGCAGCACAAGCCAAAATCGTCAGCCAAATCGAGACACTCCAGCACAGAGTCGGAATACTAGAAAACGACATGGATGACCTGCAGGATGCGCAAGAAGCGCAGACACACGCTGAACAAGACGCCCCGCCACCAGAAAATCCGCGCCCGGGCGCGCGCTTCCAGGTCACGTTCACGCTTCACTACCCAAGCAACACAGGCGGCAGCACGCCATTGAGGGGCAATCAAATGCCCGGGGCGCGATGGCCGTATCAACCACCCCTAGCGCAGCCCTCAGGAGGGGGCGGACAGCAGAATGCCCATCTGAATTCCGCTGTACCGAACCCAGCAGGGCAGCCGAGGATTCACCATAGTACCGCAGTCGGACGGAATTTTGGGCAGACAGAACCCACCACCACCGACCGACTGGGACGCAGTGCAGGGCAGAACAGGTTCAACAGCACCTATCTGCCCAGGTACAGCATGGGCCCGTCGGCGGGGTCGCACCAAAATACGACCGGCGGGTTTGCCACGACCCGAGATGTGGGAAAAATGGTGAGAGGATGGAAGGTTAGGTTCGCTGGAAGTGAAGGCCAAAGTGTGGACGTCTTCATAGATAAGTTGGAAGCGCAACGGATGGCCGCCGGAATTTCCGCGGAAGAGATGCTGATGGGCTTGCCCGACGTCCTAACTGGGCGGCCCAAACCTGGTACTTAAACAACCACCAGGATTGGATCAGCTATCAGGACTTCCTCGAGGACGCGCGCCAATGGTTTGGCACCAGCATTGTGCAGCAACAGAGGTTGAAGAGGGTGGTGCATGCGCGCTACCAGGGGCAAGATGAGCCGGTAAGGGATTATATTACCAAGCTCCAAGCCATGGTGAGAAAAGTGCAGCCACCCATGCCCGCGTCGGAAGAACTTGAACTGCTATACGCCAACTTGCTGCCAGAAATCCAGCGCCACATCAGACGCGCGGAAGTGACCTCGGTGCGTGAATTATGCCGTCTGGCCACAGAGGTCCAGAACGACCTAATTCACGCGAGCCAGAAAAGAGTGATGCTGGAGCCGAAAGCCGCCCTGTTTCCGGAATGGACTTATACCCCACCGGGGGCGGGGGCAAAAAAGGCAAAAGTGTCGGCACTGAGTGCCGAACAGCCCGAGGAAGGAGAGGAACCGGCCGAGGCAGAGATCGCGGCGGTCGCTCATAAGGGGGCGGCGAGCCATTGGATGGAGAAGCTGGAAAAATCCATAATGGATAAGCTCAGTGAAAAACTCGCCCAGATTCCTTCCGCAACAAGCCGCAGGCCCAGGGCGAGACGACACCCAGGCCAAGAGGTCAGCGAAGGCCAATAGATTATTCGAAACCGTTGAGCTGCTCCGAGTGCGGCAGACTCGGTTTCAGCGTTAGGTATTGCCCAGATTGTAACCCATCAGAGCCGGCGGAAACGGGACGGGAAGCGGTTAGAAGGGATCACTACCGCTCTCCCCAAACCCCAGATCCCACAGGCAGGGCAAACCCCGGGCGATAAGGAGCGCCCGATGCCCCCGATGCCGGTCACCAGAATAAACTCGCAATCGGCGGGCAACGACGACTCGCTGAAGCCAGCGAGCGTCCAGCCGACACCAGGGCGAGGAAGCGGTGACGACGGTAAAATCGGCTGTGGGACCGCGGCAGGTAGCAAAGATTCGGCTACAACCCATGAAAAGAGAGTCAGCGGACCTAGCAGCGCCGACTTAGTCCTCACAGGTGAGCGCGACGGACATTCTTTCCACAGCAACGGCAAGGTATCGGCCTCGGCACCAGAGAACCCGGAGATCTCAGGATCCCGCGCATCTACGCAAGCCCAGACGGAGCAGGCAGCGAGCGAAGGGCTCACTGTAGCTAATGGAGCTTGTGATTTGGGCGGCGAGTCTTCGGCGACTGCCGCGGTCGCAAAGGAACGCCATACCGTAAGCCGTGAGAAAGAATACGCGCCGGAGGACGAGTCGAGGTGGTGGCTCACCGTGCAGATCGGGACTTTCCGAATTCGTGCCCTATACGATTCGGGAGCCTCCTGTACTTCAATGGGAGCGTTAGGTCTGCTGATTGCCGCTGAACTCGGACTTAAATTGGAAGTAACCAAGGCTGGGTCGTGCAAGTTGCCGGACGGCCGATCAGTGCCCGTGATAGGCCATCTAGCGATGCCTTTCACAACCGGAGGTGTGACCAAAGATGTCCGCGTCTCTATCATCCCAGAGCTCGTAGATCAATGCTATGTGGGGGTCAACTTCATGAAAAAGTTCAAGGCAGTGACTGACCACACTGATAATACCATTTTTCTACGAGACGATAACGTGACGGTACCAATGGAGATGGCTGGCTTAAAGGGAGCCGCCGAAATGGCCTCGATCGGTATCGCTGACACGACAGAAGAGCAGCGTGCGGAGGTAGAAAGTTTAGTGAAAAGTATGCTGCCACCGCCCAGCAAACTTCTAGGGGCGGCGAGAGACGTCGAGCATGACATCAAGCTGACGTCCACCAGACCGATCAAGCAGAGATATTACCCGGTCTCACCCAAGATCGAGCAGGAAATGCACAAGCAGGTCGCAAAGTTGCTTGAGGCCGGCGTAATAGAAAGATCGAAAAGCGGTTGGTCAAGTCCTATCGTGATGGTACCGCGAGGCAATAAAGGAGAATACCGGATGTGCATCGACTTCCGCGAGGTAAACGCGATTACAGAGCCAGATGCTTACCCAATTCCCTTTATGCAGGATATACTAAGGCGGTTGCGCAACGCCAAGTATATATCAACAGTGGATTTGAGCCTCGCCTACCACCAAATCCCGTTGAAAAAGGAATGTCGCCCGTATACAGCCTTCACCGTACCGGGTTTGGGGCATTTTCAATACGTGAGGATGCCCTTCGGCCTTGCATATGCGCGGGCGACATTCCAACGCCTGATAGACGGCGTCATCGGCCCAGACATGGACCCTTTTGCGTTCGCGTGCCTAGACGACATCATCATCGTCTCTTCGTCATTTGAAGAGCACAAGCTCCACTTGGCGAAAGTTCTGAACCGCTTGATAGAGGCAGGGCTCACAGTGAGCTCGGACAAGAGCGTGTTTTGCAAATCTGAGGTGCGATACCTCGGATTACTCGTTAATCGCGACGGAATCAGGTCGGACCCAGAAAAAGTCCGGCCGATTGTAGAATACCCGAGGCCCAGCAATGTTCGGAAGCTCAGGCGCTTCATGGGCATGGCCTCGTGGTACCGGCGATTCATCGAAGACTTTGCCACGATCTCTGAGCCCCTCGTCAAGCTGACCAGAAAGGCCGAACCATTCGTGTGGGGAACCGCACAGCAAGAGACGTTCGAAACCATCAAGAACTTGATGATGTCAGCCCCAATCCTACAGCCACCAGAGCCGCACCTTGTCGAAAGCAGAACGCAATTATTCGGTCTCGGAGCGTGAGTGCCTAGCGGTGCTGTATGGAATTGAAAAATTCCGACACTACATAGAGGGCTACAAGTTCAAAGTGGTAACGGACCACAGCTCTCTGCGCTGGCTAAAACGCATGAGAAACCCGACGAACCGTCTAGCGAGGTGGGCTCTACGACTTCAAGGATATCAATTTGAAGTCGAGCACCGTAAAGGAGCCCTGCACGCGGTCCCCGACGCACTGTTACGCGCGTTCGAGGGCGACGACAAAGATGGACCCACGATAAGTGCTCTCACGTGGGCCAAGGAAACTAAAGACGAGTGGTACTTGTCCAAAATCGAAGAGGTGAAGAATGAGCCCGGTGCCCATCCGATTTGGAAAATCACGGGCGGTAACTTGTACACTTACCGCCCCGACCGAGCTTTCTCCGAACTGCTTGAGGACGATGAGGCGTGGAAGCTAGTAGTGCCCCAAGAGCAGAAGGGGAAAGTTTTGGCCGAGTGTCACGATGCAGTGACAGCAGGGCACTTGGGGCGAGACAAAACACTCGCCCGCGTGCGCCGCCTTTACTTTTGGCCGGTGCTTAAGCGCAACGTAGAAGAATACGTGCGTGGCTGCCAAATCTGCCAACAGTGCAAAGTAGAGCAGCGACGCGCTTATGGGCTTATTGGGCGACACAAAGTTGAGCGCCCATGGCAGGTAGTGGCCGGCGACATTACCGGTTCGTTCCCGCGCAGCCCCCGGGGCCACGAATATCTCCTAGTCTTTGTCGATTTGTTCACGCGTTGGGTGGAGTGCGTACCAATCCGCCGAGCCAACGCCAAGACCATCGTTAAAGAGTTAAACGACAAAGTCGTAATGAGATTCGGAGCGCCGGAACAATTCCTCTCGGACAACGGGACAGAGTTTAAAAACCAACTCGTCGAAGACTACCTGGCTAAGCAAGGCATAAAGTCCGGGCTAACCCCTGCGTATAGCCCTCATGCCAATCCGACAGAGAGATACAACCGAACTCTCAAGACAATGATCGTCGCCTATCTGGAAGACCATCATAAAGCTCGTTGAATTGTCCTTCGCCCTGAACACGGCCATACACAGCACCACCAAGGTCAGCCCGGCCCTTTTGAATTATGGTCGACAACCAGTTCCGCCCGGCACTCAGCGCCGCTAACAGGATTCCGCAAGCGCTGAGAACGAAGAAGAACAATCTAGGGCAGAATGGGCCGAACACTTGGGGCTACTGAGTGACTGGTATGATGAGGTCGCAGCGCGCACAAAGGATGAGCAAGAGCGCCAGGCGCCCCATTATGACAAAAAACATCGGCCGCATAAGTTCAAGGTCGGAGACTGGGTGTGGAAGAGGAATCGGATCCTCTCCTCGGCGGCCCAAGGCGTGGCGGCAAAACTGGCACCGAAATATGCCGGGCCGTACGTCATCACGAAAGTTTGCGGCAACAACGCGTTCAAACTGGCTAACTACCAAGAAGAGTTAGACACCCGCGTCCACGCCAAAGACCTCCGCCAGTTTTACGACTCGGCCGAGTTCAAGGACCAAACCCAGTCGGAAGATGGGGAAGACACGGCTCGACCGCCGAGGGAAACAAGGGCAAAAGGCGACCCGCCCGAAGCGTGCGACCAAGTGAGCGAGCGCGAGTCCGACGGACCGGGCGAGCCTTCGGATCCGACACCCGCGCCGGCGCCAGCGAAGCGGGGACCAGGGCGGCCGCGCAAAGTCTAAGCGGCAAGCCCATAGCCCACTGTCGCGAGAAAGCCACGAGGCCGGCCTAGAAAGACGGCACGCCTGGTACTTCGCACAGCGACGCGGGTTATGCCGAATCTGAGCCGAGCCGTCGAACTGAACAAGCGAAAGCCTGGGAGACCGCGAAAGGCTTAGCAGTCACCCCCGCGCCATTCGCAATCATTACCCCCATCAGCCATGATTATTCATTCACCTCATACCATCCATTGTCACCCCATTAGAGATGGAAGACGCAGTCGTCAAAGTCGCCGCCTGGTTCTTCAGCTACGCCCGACACGAGGACCTCGAGCGGCCGGAGAAAAGAACCCTCTTCGGCGCTCGCAAGACCTTCGAGCGGATGCGTTTCGAAGCCCTCGAGTTGGAGGGCGAAGAGAAGAGGGATGCGGAGTTCTCCCGCATCTTTGACCAGGTTGCGAGCCAGATCCGGGAGGGCATCACACAAGACACCGTGCTGCGCCGGCTGGATGACGCCCGAGCTCGACTCATCTTGCGGATGCAACAGCTGCAGGAAGAGGGCGTCATAGCGTCGCCACGCCCAGGGCCGAATCCAGGGCTCACCCTGGAAGAGGTCCGTGAGGTCCCGGAAGGCTGGCCGTCCCGCGGCGGGCACATAAGCCACCCCGCCCCGCCACCAAAGACGTCAGCACACGCGTGGCTGTACGGGCGATACGCGCCCAAGGGTGTACCCACTGGACGACCCGCCTCAAGTCCGGATCGCCCTACGCCCAAAACCCAGGATGCCTACTCGCAGACCATCGGCGAGAAAAGGGACGCGACCACCCAAACCCCCCGCTCAACGGTGCACTACGGAGTCCAGGTCAGGCCGTTCCGCCGGGCGATGTCAACCCAGGCGACACCGACCCGGCTAGACCAATCGACCCAGGCCTACCCTGACCAGCAGGAGGTGGCCTCGCAGACCTGGCCATCCACGGGCGCGCCAGGAGCCGCGACGGGCCAAGAAGAGGCCCCGAGCCGAAGAGGCGCGCCCTTCGAGTGTGGCCGGAGGACACGGGACGTGGGCAGCAACCCGGAACATATTCCGTAGCCTGCCCGCGTATACCCCCACATCGACCGGCCGTACGAGAGCGTGGATTGGCCCACCTCTCCGTTGAGCGAGCGGTCGAGCCGATCGAGTGAGAAGGGCTGGCCAAGCATCGGGCGAGCGCTCACCGAACACGGGAACGCTTGGAAGTTCGTCATGAGCTTCCAACGCCGAGTCCTGACCAAGTCGGCGCAGTTCTTAGAACTACCCGGTGCGGTAACCCTCCTTGGCCCGTGGCTGGAGAAACTCGAGCGGTGGCAGTGCTACGAGTTGGCGGTCCGGGCAATACAGCAGGGGCAGTCGCCTGTATTTACGGCGCCCCCTCCAGTATTGCCCTACCCGGAATTCCGCCGGGCGCCCAGCATGGAAGACCAGCGCCCCCAAGGGCCCAGGGCTACTAGGCCCACAGCCCAGGCAACGCCCGACCAGGAGGTCGAGGACGCGGCTACCCCCGAGTCAGCCTATCACGGCCGCGTGAGCGTGGACGCCAACTCCTCGGGGGGAAGCACGGTGACGATTAACATCAGTCAGCGTCACGGGCGCTGGTCAGAGCATCATCGCCAACGGAGCGCCCATTCCTTGGGGCGAAGAGAGCGGAGCCGCGTGAGGAGCGCGAGCCGGACCCCCAACCCCAACGTCGTCGACCCGGAGGGTCGCCGAGAGGGCCACTCGCGCCGAGACGCCGAGGGATGCTACATCTGCGGACATCCCGGCGTCTCCAAGTCATTGCGCTGCCCGAACCTCGCCCGCCACGGCGAATTCCGTCGCGGCCGCAGCCATCGGCGCCGCTGACAGTTGCCCACTGGGGCAACTAAATACCTCATGTCATCGTCACATTTATTACACTTCACCCCTCTCACCTCGCTAGTCCTCACCCTCGCACAATCATTCCACGCTATGATCGTCGGAGATTACCTCGGGTATCATCCGACTAGGAGGGGGCTATAACGGCCGGGGCCGTTTTCGCGGAAAATTGCCCGCGCACGAGGCCGAGCATGGCCAAGCGGGTAAGCGAGCGCGAAGTGAAGTAGAGAGAGACAGAGCGAGACTCGATGAGGCGCGTGCCGCGGCGGTAGAGTGGGGAGAGGAGACGTTTTTCCGGCACTGGGACCTGGGAGCTGGAGCGGTTGTTACGCGCGCGCGCGAAAAAAAGAGAAATAAGAGAAAAGGAAAACGACCGGGAAAATAATAAAAGTTAAAGTGCGCAAGAGAGTTTAACATCATCCCCGAGGATCGCCAGAACCCGTGGACCGTCATCTCCAGTGGGCGATTCGCAGGAGCAGAACTTGTCCGCCCGAGCAAGGGCGATAACGAGGGCGGTTAGCGAGAAGGAGTAGTCTGTCTGCAGCAGCTACTTCCCGGTGAGTTTCTTTGTGTTCGTAAGCGACAACTTAGCGTGCGTTAGTTGCGCGAGCGAGCGTCTCTCTCTCTCTCTCTGTAAAGTAGAATTCGAAGCGAAATCTTGGCATGCGGTATTGTGTGAAAAATCTGACTAAGTGAATAAAGCCCGATTTGACCTACTCAAATGTTGTCGTTGTGTTGGGCGTACCCAGGAAGGCACCTTTGTCCCTTCCCACGCCCGTGATTAAGATCCACGTACGCTCTCGTGCTTGGCCGCGCTTTCGCGATCCCTTTTCAGGGCAGCACGTGTCCGTCCGTGCGCGGCGGAACACCAGGAAGCGGCTAGCTGATCGGGGCGGCGGTGAGCCCCGCACCGAGCAGCGAAGACAAAATTGTTGACAGGCCGCGAGAATAATTTAATTATTTTGAGGGCCGTTACATATTTCATTATATTATATTATTTTTTATTATTATATTTAACTATTGCTCATGTTTCCCTTCGATACGATACTAAAATTGTCAAATGCTTACCAATGAAAAGTTTTTGTTCGATGAAAGATTGCATTATAATAACATTTTCTGACACAGATATTCCATCTTTTATTCGATACAAAATCTTCCAAATTAACACCCACAGACATTTTCAACTATCACAACTGCATGAACACCATACCATTCCATATACCAGTTTCATTCCAATAATAATAAAATTAGCTTACAGATGAAGCTATAATATAATAATATAAGCCAGCCACACCCAAAAACCCTTTGCCGGAGACTTAAGAAAAATCTATGTGAATTACAAATATTCTTAGGAATAATTATTATTTCTTTGAAATATTCAGTTCATTTAAGTGGAGCACTTTTTTGAAAAAAATAAGTCGCTTCGAGAAAAAATATAGACTGTATTTCATAATTTCTTTTTCTGATAAATAATTTATTACATTAAAACTTACAGTCTCACAATTAGGTTCACTTAAATCAATCCAAATATGTTGTAGAACATCTGATTGAAATTGCAACTTCCTCATTTGAAAAAAATCTATAGAATCATGCGGCTGAAAGTTAAACTTTCTGAAATTCTAGAAACAAAGAAAATCACTTTAAATTCTTTGAACACACAGTTAGCTTTTTTATCGCTGAATCATAATCTCACAAATACATTATACTTAGTATAATATAGCATAACATTTAGCATATTGTACACCAGAAAGAAGAATACAATCCATCTGACATCTTATAACAGCATGCTCCTTGAAATGTTTTAAAGCCTTCAGCATCTTGATATATCACTCCATTATCTTGATAAAAGTTATTCTTGAACTAATAACTCCAATCAATTGCATCTTTAGTTGGAATAAAAAAATAGACAATTTTTTAATAACTTTTTCATTTTAAAAAATAGAAAAATTATTTTTCTTGCCCTCGCCTATAAAATTTTGTGGTATAGCACTTAAGATATTAAGATCTCTATACATAATTACTATACATATGCGTACATATATACAGATTGCCAAATTATATGCCCTATTGCCAAAATCCAGCTGGAAACCTGTTCTGGATTTCCAGCTGGATTTCTAGGTGGATTATTTTAAATTGAGGTGGATTTCCAGGTGGAATTTTTAAAAATCCAGGTGAATTTTTTACAAACCAGGACGGATTTCCAGCTAGATCACATGGATTCCAAATAGATTTATGTGTGGATTTATAAGTGAATTTCTAGGTGGATTTTCAGGTGAATTTCTAAGTAGATTTCAAGATGGACTGTCAGGTGGATTTTTAGGTGGATTTTTTAAAATTCAGGTGGATTTCCAGGTGGGTTTTTTTAAAATCCAGATGAATTTGTAAGTGCATTTCTATGTGGATTCTTTTTTAATTTAGGTGGGTGTCTAGGTGGATTTATAAGTGGTTTTCTAGATGGATTTCTAGGTGGTTATTTCTAAAATCCAAGTAAGTTTCCAGGTGAATTTTTTTAAATTCAGGTAAATTCCTACATATATTTTCTATACATGTACATTTATTTATGTATAATTAATATACCGATAAATAAAAAATAAAATGAATATATGGTATTAAATTTTATTAAAATAATATGATTATTTTATATATTTAGTGCAACGATTACCGAAAATCGTAACGACTCGCGTGTACAGTCAAGCGTGGCTATGCGAAATAGCTGTGATCGGCTAAGGTTAGAGAGAAAGAGAGAGAGGGAGCGCGTTAGGGGCAACGACCGGGAGCGGAAGGCTGGCTAGTTATTATAGCGGAGTTCGTCAGCCTAGCTGCATCGTTGTCTTTCGCCGAGTTACTTTGTTGCACAGCAGTGTCAAGGGACTTATAGGAGCGATTAAAAGATATTCTGCGCAGAGTGTTGAGAGTTGAGTGCGTGTCCTGCACCTCGTGCACAGCAACAACGGCTGCAACAACAACCCTGCAGCAGCATTCGCAGCGCAGCCCAACAACAGTAGCCAAAGTAGGTTGCAGCGGCAGCTCTTTGCTTTTGTAAGCGGATACGGTTGGCCACCGTATCCTAATCATCTTTGCGGTAAGTGCACTGTACTTTTGCGTTGATTTTGCGTGCGATCCCGCGCAGCGTGCGCGGTGAATTTTGTTGATATTGTTGTGCGTGCGATTAGTCCGTGGCGTCCGCGGAATTCATTCTCTCTCTCCCCATTTGATTATACTTGTACACATCGCGTGCGTTATGTTTTGTTTTGAGCGCGCCGAGAATTCAGCATAGATCGCGAGCGCGATAGATAGAGTCGTTCATCGAACAAGTTATCGGCTGCAGTCGACGGAGCGCTGGCAAGCGAGCGCACCAGCACCTCTAGCGGCAAGTACGAGCATAGGTGTTGGTTCGCTACGAGAACTCAGCGCAAGCGCACACCGGCATAAGGTGAGTTAGCGTGCTCCAAGCACGCAGTTAGCAGAGCACAGGTTGGCCGTTACGGCAATTACCATTGCTTGAGTTTAGCGACTAAACGGTAGCCTGTTACATGGCGCCCAACATTTTTTTAGTACTCACACAAAGGGATTTGGTTTGCTTGTAAAGAGTGAGTGACGCACGGGAGAGAGAGACGTTTGCGCGCATGCGTGTTAAGGTGTGAGCGGGTGAAGAACACGTGGCTCGTTCGGCGCGTGCTCTGCAGTGGGGAAAAAACATCACTCCGACCTAATAGCGATTGCTTTTGTAAGCCGAGAGCATACTAACACCAGAGGTCGAAGAGACATCTAGTGTCGCTCTAAAAAAGGTGAAAAATTTGTTTTTTTTTTGGGTTTTTATCCACACTTTAGAACAATTTCAGGGGGGTGTTAGTCACAGAGCGACAATAAGTGCAGAGCACGCAATTCGGGTGTGTGCGGGGTTAGTTTAACTAACCCGGTGGAGCTAGCAAACAGTTAGTCTCCACCTATAGGTAGGTAATTGCAAGTTGAAGTTCTCACTTCCTTCGTTTACGCGTCACCTGCACACACCCACAAGCCTCGTGGATTGCTGCCTTGCAATTTAAGGCATATTAAAAAAAAAAAGAAAAGGTAATTGCTAGTAAAAGTAGCAGTACCCCGCTCACGCCTTGGGCGATAGGAGGCGGTGGTGGTCGAATAGGTAAAGTAACCTCAACCGTGACCTACGCCCGTGTGGAGGCGGTATGGAAGATACCGCCGATGCAATAACCCGATGGGCATCGGAACTGCCTTCCACACAGCTTGACAGGTACCTGACGCAGCTGGAGTTGCGCACAGATGGTCCCAAGCTGATGCAAGTGGTGCGGCAGGCATATTGGCTATTGGGCGAGTACATCGACCAAGACTTCCAAGGAGCTGCGTTGGACAGGAATGCGGCGCAACGTAGGAGAAGAAGTCGAGAGAGATGGCTCGAGATCAGATGCCAAGAGCTCGAAGCAGCTGACGCCGAGGATCTCGTCGCCCACCCACTCATGCTGTTATACAGCGACGAGACGGTGGAGATGAACCTGACGCGAACTCTCGCGGTCTTCGACAACCTCGAAAAGGATAGTCGGAGCGATATTGGGGAGCGAGAGCCCGTCGCAGACTCTGGGGCCGGCGTAGCCAGCGGGTACCCGGAAGGGGTTAGTAGTGGACGTGAGGGTTCCACCGGATCGTCGGATAGGCGAAGAGCTCGTCGTTTTGAGGACGAAGAGCTGCATCCTCAAGAAGACGAGGAAGAACGATGCGTGACCGAGTGGTTGAAAGAAGAAATCGAGCGCAACCGTGTCGGGATCAACCGCATACTTGAGATGCTGGAGAGGCCCGACCAAGTATGCGCGCGGTGGAGTGACTAGGTGACCGCCCTGCAAGTGGAGGTCCAGCAATTAAGGAGCACGGACTCCACAAATCGACAAAGTTTGTACAGGAGCGGTCCAGGAGAACCGTGGACTGAAAGTCCACGTACACGTGCCACTACGACCCGAGGGTACCAGGAAGTACCCCGGAGCCGATGGGGCCGACCTCTGGGGAGCCTGGTGAGGCTTCTCAAAGGCAGGCGCCTCTGCAGACGGAGCAGCCGCCGCGGAGAGGGCCAAGGGACGCCAGCGTTGGTGAAGGACAGGCGATCCCGAACGGATCGACCTGGTACGATACCAACGCGGCGATGGGGTATTACACGACTCGGGATGCGGGTAGAATAGTCCGAGGATGGAAGCTGTGATATTCGGGTACTGCTTCGGAGTGCGTGGACACCTTCCTATCAAGGCTGGAAGATCTACGAGCGGGCTCTGGGCTAACCGACGGTGAAGTCTTGTGCTCCGTATCAGAGCTCCTCGAAGGCGTTGCGAGGACCTGGTACGAGCTCAATAAGCTCAAGTGGAGGAGCAATGCCGACTTTGTAGCCGGCGCTCGCCGTTGGTTTGGGTCAAGCGAATTACAGCAACAGAGACTACTGCAAGAGGCCCAAGCTCGGTATCAAGAAAAAGGAGAGTTGGTAAGAGAATACGCCTGCCACCTCCTCTTTATGCTTGCCCAATTACGCCCGCCATTGCCAGAGCAGCGGCAATTAGATTTGCTTTATGCAAATCTTCTACCCGCCATCCGAATGCAGCTACGGAGAAATGCGTTCTCCAATGTGGACGAGTTTCACGCCCGGGCAACCGAAATCGAGACCGCTATGGGACGATGAGCGCCCGAGGACCAGGCTAGAGCCCACGTCCACATTATACCCCGAGCAAATGGGTGTGCCAACGAAGGTACCACTGCCCAGGGCAAGAGCCTGAACAGCGGCAATGTCTAACAAACCCCGGAGTACGGAGCAGCTGCAAGCCGAGTCACCAGTGAAGAGCCCGGCCAGGAAACCAGAAGACCAGTCTTCGATCTCTGCGACGCAGGCGATAGACCGCATTGAAGATCTGTCGTCACAGGTAGCGACCCTGCGACGCGACATGGACCGGTACTTCAGAGAGAGGAAAGCCAACTCTCCCAAGCGGCCAAGGGGTCGCAAGATAAGGGGAAGATTAAAACCCCTCCGGGGTCTCCTGGCCAGCGGCGAGAGGGTCAGAGGAGAAAGATAGATTTCTCCCAACCTATCAAGTGCTCGTCCTGTGGCAAGCTGGGCTTCACTAGGAAGTACTGCCCGGATTGCAACAAGGGAAACGGGTAGGGAAACGGAGGACGGAGGTCCCCTCCGCGTTCCCAATAGAGGTGACCTCTCGCCGCGGGTCGCTCAAACGCGGCAATGGCTCGTCGGCGACCCCAGGGTTCAGGAAGGTCTCGGAAAGGCCATTGAGTCCTATATGAGACCTAGCAGCGCGGTGGCGTACGTGGCGACAACGACCGAGCCGGTGTCTAACCTGGGTAGCAGGGTGTTCTGTATCCTCGAAGGGTATGGAGGTCGGATTTAAGTGGTGGAGCATGGGTACTAGTGGGTCAAGGAAGAGACCGACGACCCCAGAAGCTCCAGGAGACCACCCGACGCTCCAGAAGATACGCCTAGAACCCAAGAAGTAGCGGGTGAGAGCACGTTGACGCGAGTAGCGGCTGCCCAAGGCAAGAGGAGCCGCGAAAGCCTTAGGACCACAGAGAAGAGTGGGACGGAGGAAACTCCCCGTAGTTATGCGCCCGAGTATGAGACCAGATGGTGGCTTCAGGTAGACATAGGTGCCTACAAATTGAGGGCACTCTACGATACCGGAGTCTCATCGACAGTAATGGGTCAGCTCGGGCTAAGGTTGACATCGGACATGGGGCTGGGCCTCGATGTGACGCGTGCGGGTGAAGCTAAGCTCGCCGACGGTCGTCCATGCCCCATACTGGGTCATGTGATCTTCCCCTTCACTGTAGGGGGAATCACGAAGGATGTTAGAGTCGCCATAACGCCACTGCTGTCGGATGACTGCTATGTGGGCGCGAATTTTGTAAGAGAATTCAGCGCCAACCTGAATCCTGACACGGACCAGCTGTAGTTGGCGAAAGCCAAAGTGGCGGTACCGTTGGAGGTGGCAAGTGTCACTGGTACGTCGTATCTCGCACCTGTGGGCCTGGTAGAAGCCACGAAAGAACAGCGCCAAGAAGTGGCTAGCCTCGTCGACGGATTGATTCCAGACGCAGGTGAGAGTTTAGGCTGTGCTGTAGGGGTCGAGCATGAGATAGATATCGGAGACGCTCGACCCTGTAAACAAAAATACTACCCGGTCTCCGACAGGGTGCGAGACGAGATGCACGCGCTGGTCAAGGCCATGCTGGACAACGACGTCATTGAACCAGCAACCAGCGGGTGGTCAAGCCCAGTGGTGATGGTGAAAAAGGCAGATGGCAAGTATCGGTTCTGCGTAAATTACCAGAAGGTGAACGCGGTAACCAAGCCTGACGCCTATCCATTGCCCTTCATGAACGACATCCTGCGAAGAATCAGGGATGCCAAGTTCATCTCTACACTAGATTTGAGTAGCGCGTACCACCAGATCCCTCTCAAAAAAGAGTCGCGCCCCATCACTGCGTTTACTGTCCCCGGGCTGGGGCATTTTCAGTTTAAGAGAATGCCCTTCGGATTGTCATATGCAGGTGCGACCTTTCAGAGGTTGATGGACAAAGTGATCGGTCCGGACTTAGATCCTTTCGCTTTTGCTTACCTCGACGACGTAACCATTATTTCGTCGTCCTTTGAGGAGCATAAGCGACACCTGGAGTTGGTTTTACAACGAATTCTGGGAGCGGGCCTCAACATAAACAAGACCAAAAGCCACTTCTGTAAATCGGAAGTCAAGTACCTAGGGGTCCTTGTGAACCGTGAGGGAGTAAGGCGGGATCCGGAGAAGATCAAGCCGCTCATGGAATATCCAACACCACGGACTATCAAGCATGTGAAGCGATTCATGGGGATGATGTCGTGCTATCGTCGCTTTATACCCGACTTCGCGACAATCGCTGAGCCGATAAACCGCCTGACGAGGAAAAGCGTTCCGTTCGCTTAGCAGCAGGAGCAACAGCAAGCTTTCGAAAGGCTACGAGACGCAATGGACTCTGCAACAATCCTGCAGTCGCCGGATCCCAGCGGACAGTTTGTTTTACAAACGGACGCGAGTGATAGCGGGATCGGCGCCGTACTGACGTAAGAAATCGATGGACAGGAGCGCGTCATTGAGTACGCTAGTCGCTCCTTAAATAGTGCGGAAAGAAATTACACTGTCTCCGAACGAGAGTGTCCGGCTGTGACATGGGCTATTGAGAAGTTCCGACCTTACATCGAAGGGCACCACTTCAAAGTCATTACCGATCATAGTTGCCTTAGGTGGCTCCGCAGTATGAGGAATCCTACAGGCAAGCTAGCGCGTTGAGCTAGCACTGCAAGGACACGTTTTTGATATAGAGTATCGAAAGGGAGACCTCAACGTGGTGCCAGAAGCTTCGTCTAGGGCCTATGAGGAGGGAGTGGTGGAAGTGGGTGCCATGACCCATCAGCCGGAGACTGCCGATGCCTGGTATCTACAGAAGTACCGAGAAGTATGCCAGGATCCGCATTCTCATCCTACCTGGAAGGTAGTTGGAGGGAGGCTGTACCATTATAATCCGACGGAAGACAGCGAAGGATCCATCGACAACGAGGAAGCCTGGAAGCTTGCAGTTCCTGCCTAGAAAAGGCACCAAGTGCTCGAAGAGGCCCACGATGCTCCGGCAGCGGGGCATCAGGGGAGAGAACGGACGTTCTCCAGGGCTAGGCGCCTGTATTTCTGGCCTAAGATGTATGAGTAGGTCAGAGAGTACGTTAGGAGTTGCCCGGTTTGTCAACAATGCAAGGCGGAGCAAAGGCCGCCTTGCGGGCTAATGGGTCGTCGAGAGGTCTCGCGACCCTGGCAAGTGGTGGCCAGTGATATTACTGGCCCATTCCTAAAGAGTTCGAGAGGGTTTGAGTATATCTTGGTCTTCTTAGACCTGTTCACTCGGTGGGTTTAGTGCGTACCCATACGCAAGGCCAATGGAAGGACCATTGTGCGTGAATTGCACAAGAGGGTGGTAACCAGGTTTGGCGCGCCCGAGATATTCTTTTCGGACAATGGAACCGAATATAAGAATCAGGATGTCGATGCCTACTTGCTGAGGAACGGCATCCGGCGCGCCCTCACTCCAGTATACCACCCACAGGCCAACCCTACGGAGCGAGTGAACAAAACCTTCAAGACCATGCTCATGTCATACGTGGAGCGTGACCATAAGAGCTGGGACGAACACCTGCCAGAGTTCAACTTCGCGTTGAACTCGGCAACTCATAGCGCAACAGGCTATAGCCCGGCTATGCTCGTTTTCGGACGACAACCCACTCCTCCCTCGACCTTTAGAAGGGCCTAGGATCAGCTAGCCCGAGAAGCTCCTGAGGGCCAAGAGCTAACCGAATGGGGTGAGCATATGCGCCTGTTACCCAACTTATGGGAACGCGCTGGCTCCAAGTCCAGGGAGGAGGCAGATAGTCAGGCGGTCTATTACAACAAGAGGAGACGTCAGGCCGACTTTAGGGTTGGGGACTGGGTGTGGAAGCGGAACCGTATCCTGTCTTCCACAGCTCAGGGCGTGTCGGCGAAGTTGGCGCCGAAATATGCTGACCCGTACATTATCGAGGAGGTATGTGGGACCAATACCTACCTCCTCGGTAACCAGCAGGAGGTATTGCCCGAGCTGGTCCACGCTAAGGACCTCAATCCCTATTTCGGTCCATTCTCGGACCAAGACGACGAGGAGCCGGAACACGAGTACTCAACACCGCTGGATGAGGAGGAGGGCGCAGGCGACCCGCCCGCGAAGGACGAGGGTCCCAGCGGGGATCCTCTATGCGAGCGCGCCGCGACAGCAGCCCCCGCGAACGCGTGCGGCGAGTCCGTAGCGGTTCCACAGATGCCGACCGAGGCGCCGGCCAAGCGAGGCCGCGGTAGATCACGCAAGAACCCCGTGAGTGAGCCCCAGGCGTTGGGTAGCAGTGACCCGGATGGCAGGAAATCAAAGGAAAGAGGTAGGCCCCGTAAAACGACCAAGCACGTGCGGAAGACTGTCCTGCAAATTCCTCTCGCAAATGAGCCAAACGCGCGAGTGTGGAGCGAGGGGCCGGGACGTCCTCGTAAAGCGTAGGGTCAAGAATGAAATAATGCCAGTTAGGTTAAGGGCAAACCTGAGACCTCCCTTGATCGCACTCTTCTCTTTTACAGATGGAGAGAAAGCTGGTGATCGGGGAGGAGACTTTCGAGGTGGTCACTCGAATGCTCCTGGATTTGAAGCTGGGTCCGGATGCAGATCAGCTGATCGGCGAGGTGAGGAGTTTCATCCGGGCCCAGGTAGGGGTGGCCACCCGAGAGGATTGCCCGCGCCGACGGGTGGACGACTTTCTCCAAGAGGGGTTGAGGACGCCGCCAAAGAAAGCGCCAACCCGGGAAGCGTCCACTCAGACCGACGGCCCGTTTGAAGAGAGCCGTCGGTCTCAATCCACCGTGGACCATGGCGTGCATACCCCGGGGTCGAGCAAGCCGGAGATGGCCGACAGCTCGACCCAGTGCCCCAGGCCAAGGGAGGCCTGTGGCCCGCAACAATGGGTATGCAACCACCCCCGCATTCCCGAGCAACAGGGGCTTGATAACTCCTGGAGGCATGTGAGATTGGGCATCCAGGAGATGGAAAATGCCTGGCAATTCATCGGGGACCTTCAGCGCCAGGTGCATACGCACCTGGACCAGTTCCTCGACTATCGGGAGCCCGGGAGTTGCTCGGGGAGTGGACTCCAATGGTCCAGTTGCAGAAGGCCTATGGAGAGGCCCTGCTGCGTGTTGACCGGGGGAAGGAGTCCCCAAATGTCCCCCTGTGTACTCGCAGGATCCGCTGGTACGCATAATGTATGCGTGTGTATTATACATGAAAACTTCAAAGCGATGATTGACGGTATTAATCTAGAAAATATCTCTAATGGTACTCTCAAAGATTATAAAGACTGTATAAATTATGTTCTTTGTAAGAATCCGACAGAAAACTGTTATTTGGAGCAGTGTGATCTTTGTCCGAAAATTCAAAAATTCATAGACTATGTTGAAAATGTTATGGAACAGAATAATATTAGTCAAGTAATCTTCAGTACCTGGCAGGCAACCGACAGATGTACACTGATAAAGCAGTGTCTATCAACGCAAGATTTCATTGAAGTTCTTTCTTATGCATTCAAAAAGTTAATACCTCATCACTTTATTGCTAAGCAACAGTCTAAGTTTATTGAAGAAAAAAAGAATAATCTTTCAGCTGGTGAAGTGCTCGTACAATTAGATTTTTCAGAAAATTATGCTTACGTTGCTCAAAATGCCGCCCAGCAATTTCATTATAATAATGATCAATCTACAATATTTCCAGCTGTTATTTACTATAAATCAGAAGGTGAATTAAAACATTTTAGCTGTTTATCGATGTCGGAGTGTACTAAGCATGATGCAAAAAAAACTTGTACCTGAAATCTGCAAAGTCATACCGAATATTAAAAAGATCATATATATCAGTGACGGTGCAAAACAGCACTTCAAAAATCGTTATCAGATGGTTAATCTAATGAACGACAAGATGGATTTTGGAGAGGATGCTGAATGGCATACTTCCGCCACTGCTCACGGAAAAGGAGCTCCAGATGGCGTCGGAGCCATTGTAAAAAGAGAAGCTATAAGAGCGAGCTTGCAAGTTTCAGAAAATGAAGCAATTTTGAATATTCAGAGCCTCTTTAATTGGGCTAATAAACGAGAATTTGGCATAAAATTTTTCTTATATTCTAAGAAGGATCATGAAAAAGTCCTTTCAGTTCTGAAAAAGAGATTTGATAAATGTCCAAAAGTTACAAAAATCCAATCATCGCATGGATTCGTTCCGAATACAGATAAAACTCTATCTGTACTAGAATACTCTCATGCAAAAAAACTACTTGCAAAAATTGATTATAATTACAAATAAGTTGATTTTTAAAAATTAATAAGCATCCTGATAGTGAGAGGCAAGGGGACTCACTAAAAACAAGCACCCCAAAGGGAGCAGAAAACTACTACGTCCACGTCGTTGCTCCTGGGTAGTGCTAAGAGTAGCAATTTTCACCAAAAATAGTGGTCTATATACTTACATCCGCCACATTGAATTTTGCAACCCCGAAAATCCCAATATACCGAATTTGGGGGCATCGATTGATTTTTTAAAATTAGGTTCATCATCCTGTATCTAACATCTTCAATTTTGTACATCCGACTGCAGATTTATGAACAGCGATCCCAAAAATCTCCCTATAACGAATTTAAGAAAAGTCGGTTAATTTTTAAAATTTTGTCTGCCATATTAGATCCGCCATCTTGAATTTTGTAAATATGACTCCGGATTTGTGAACAGCGACCCTAAAAACCCCCATATATCGAATTTGGTATAAATTTGTTGGTTTTTAAAAATTTGTCCGCCATAGTGAATTTCGACCGCCATATTGGAACCGCCATGTTGGATTTTTTCATGCAACCCCAACAGCTAATAAAGAGTATCCCTAAGCTACAATTTGAGCCTAAAAATGACCCGATAGGTTTCGCATTTTTCTTTCTGCAAGCTTTTTATGCCTTACACGCGGTTTTTTTCCAGCTTCCGGCCGCCATATTGTAGCCGCCATATTGAATTTTGAATTTCGCCGGTGAAATTGTGAAAATTCTTGTCCAAACATACATTTTGATACCTCAAACGTCAAGATCCATCAACACAAATTTTGGGTACGCAGGTGATTCGGTTAACGTGAAACGTCCCATATATAAGCATACTTTCTATAGTATTGTATTCGAATTTGGTGATTGGTATTCTCCGATGTACACCACCTGGCGTATAGGTAGGTTTATCGGTTACACATCTTTTGCTTAATTTTTCTTCATATGAACTATTTTCAGTCATGCATAGCTCGTAATATATATTTCGTAAATTTACTTTCATCTTTTGATTTAAGAAATATCTTCCAGTCTGAATACAGGATTTTTAAATCCTTGTTAAGCCATAGATATGTGATCTGTAAAAATGTATATATTTCATAATTGTTTCTAAAATAAAGGTGAGTAGTAGAATTCTAAAAATTAACATACTGACCATTACACCTTCATCATTTGTAATAGTTTCTTTGTGTCCAAAATTAGAATGATAGTTCGATAGCTCAGTCGAATTTTCTGACTGAATACTTTCATGATCCGTCACAGATAGCATTTCATCTTTATCTGATTCAGTATTTCTGCCACGACAATCTTTTATTGCTTGCTTTACAGATTTATGTTGTAAACAATTATACGCTAATAATTTAATTTCCTCTGTTTGCAGAGTATCTTTGGGATTTTCAACTGGTTTTGAAGAAATTGACTCCATGACATGATTTGCATTGTCATCAATTTCTGAATTTTGAATGGATTCCTCATTATGTAAGTGTAACGGTTTTGGTCTCTTCCTAAGCAAAGTCGGAGTGAAGTACTCATATTCTAATCTCCCTACAAAAGATTATTTTAGAACATTATTATAAAGTAATTTTAAATGTAATAAAGTAATTTTAATTTTAAATTCCCATATTTAGTTATTTCATTACTTTTATTGGTTGACGTCGGTGTGTTGTTTATTGGTAATTCGATATCTGTATTAATATTACCCAGCGTATTGAAATCATGTGATAATATTGTACTAACATTACTCCTTTGCCAGTTTTTGTTCGGGGTACTTGTGTTACCAATGACAGCAATTTCAGTCTTAAAAGATAAATATACATATGAATTATACATTGTGGTTATACTAAATCTGCTAAATAATTTATGTTAAATTAAGTAATATATGACATTTCCCTGCTATTGAGTTTGTTGTTACAAGTTTACTAATTGTTTTTTTTCTTAAAAAAACAGGAAAGACCGAGAGTGAAGCTTTTATTGATTGTGATTGACTATACGACAAGAGATTGTAAGTTATATATTTATAAAAATATTTATTAAAATATCAAAATCTATCAGTAATAAAGCTGGTAACATAGATTTTCAAAATTTGTATTGTAAAAATCAATATTCTTTTACTTTCAAAAAAAGGCAATACACAGTCTAATTAGCATTTACTATGACCTTTAACAAATAAAATTTCTCAAGGAGAACTTTTCAATAAAGTTGTGATTAATGTGTGCACCGTGTTAAAAACGTCCGATTAAAAATGACTAAAACAAAAGCAATCATTTTCAATTGTGATTCTAAATCCTCTGATGTCTATTAAAATCTATTAATATCATACTTCGAAAGCAAGGTAATTGAAAATGATTAAATTCGATAGGAATAATTACACAGGCCTGCAAAATAGAGAGTCGTCACTGTTCTTTTACAACTTACGGTCATTTCCGAAGTAATTTTTGGCGTAGAATTAGAATCCGTCGTCAGAATTGCATCATCACGTCAGGTTTTTGAGTAATCGTCTCCTAAAGGTCGAAAAAACACGTTTTTTGGCCATATTCAAGGCTTGATTACATCGTGAGTTTATATTCTTTTAGAATACGATATATTTCTTAGTATTTTTTGGATAATGATTCTAGAATCATTATAAAAAAAAAACTAAGAAATATATCGTATTCTTCCAGGAAAATTGGCCGAACTTTTAAGCTCATGGTGAAAACAAAAATGGCAAACTTCAATTGATGATATCTTGATGAAAAAAAATGATATCTCAAATTTGAAAAATGGGTTTTGAAGGGTAAGAGTGCTTCTTTAAGATGCCGTCAACCGTTTTTGGAAAGAATATAAACTCACGATGTAATCAAGCCTTGAATATGGCCAAAAAACGTGTTTTTTCGACCTTTAGGGGACGATTACTCAAAAACCTGACAAGATGGAGAAATTCTGATGACGGATTCGAATTCTACGCCAAAAATTACTTCGGAAATGACCCTCAGTTGCAAAAGAACAAAACCTTGCAGGCCTGTGTTATCATTAGATTCGATTTAAATCAGAAACTGAAGTTTTTGAAAAATACATAAAAAATATTCAATAGCAAACATCACATTTAAATGAAATGTTGTTCCGTCGTCTCATGTGTGTGTGTATGTGTGAGCGTGAGAGTCGAGCTTGAGTGAGAACTGAGGGAGATGGCGCCACCAACTGTGCATGCTTTCGCGGTTTTTTGGCAAGTTCGCGCCAATCTAACCACGAGCACATCGTCAGTACAGCTCGAGCGGCCATTGTGTGCAGAGCTATCGTGAATTTTTACCCTCGTTTGCATCCGTGAAATTCAATGTAATCCGGTTCCATTTGTGATCGTGATAACTAAAATCGTCAACGACTAACAATATCAAAGACGCAAAACAACGTATTGCGCAAATTTAGTGCTTACTTTATCTATAACAACAACAAATAAGTAGCCCTTGCCACGTGGTGATTACAGGTAGTAATCTACGAACCTTTTCCTCTATCTACTATTGCCTTTGTGTGATATCACCGATATCAAGCTAATTTCATCAACCTTGTCAATCCTACTTTCATTTTGCATGATATCACCGACATCAAGCTAACTTCATCTTTCTCTATAATTATCTTGGTGCGATATCATCGATATCACCAGCAACATTTATCTAGTGTGTGAGTGTGTGTGCAAAAATCATCTGCACGCGCGCGCGTAGAATTTATATGAACACGTGGTAGTATTTTGCGAAAATAATTGCGACATTTGTGCGTGTCACTTTGTGCGGCGTCACTCTATTATCCTTTCATTCAAGTTCATCCGAATTTATCCAATCTGTATCGTCTTAATAAATTGGGTTTTTTTATGCCGAAAGGCTTTTTTCCCACAAAAAAATAGTGTTGTTTATTTGTTACCAGTGCTACATTAACAAACCATAGGGACCAGTTTTGAATCAAACCTTAAAGGTTGATTCATTTTGTAAACTTAAGGGTCAAATCACGCGAAATTAAGTTATTTCATTAAAATCATTTCCTTTCAATTCCTTTAAAAAAAAATTGCTGGAATGTCACCTATGGCATTTCAGAGGTGAACCTTTCAAGACAAAACATGGTGCCTCCTGTGAGGTTGAACATAACCTCATCCTTTGTTAGGAAGCGACGTCATCCACACATAAGTTGACACGCGCATGCGTACCGAACATTGCGTAACTGTGCAGTTCGTGCTGTGTTTTATTGGACTAAAAGACTGGCGAATACGCCACCTCTAAACACTTTGTCAACTGGTCGCCGATTGCGTTGAACAAGGACGTAGTCATCATCATCAACATAGTCATCTTATCAACGTCCAGCTGTTACTCCCATCCAAGGAAGCCTCGCCGCCCAGTGGTCTCTGCATCGAGGGACAGGATCCCAATTAAGATAAGACTCTTGTTTTCTCCCTTTTTATTTTCTATGTATTTGAATCATTCCATTCCTTTAACTTAATCATAGTTTCTAAGAATTAACGCGCCTTTTGAAATTCATTTATTCGTTAATTACTTAAATCTCGTATTCGTCTGTCGACAACTTATCGTTTTTCGAGACGGTAATTTATTACTTTCGGCCGTTAAAATAAATTAAAAATCTCTCGTCATGGCTCCAGCCGCAGCTCAAATCGCTAGAGCGAAATTCATCGCAGCGAAATACCAAACCTTTGAAAGGGGAGTGGATGCTCTAGCGGCTTACGTTACTGTTGACCCAGACGCTACTAACGCCAATCTACGACTCACTGACTTGATGACAAAAAGAACCGAACTGGTAAATCTCATTGACGAGCTGATTAACATTGACCCAGAAAATGAGTTCATAATCTCATTTGACAATCTGACCACTCGATACTATGATACTACTACTATTGTAACTAAACTGTACAATGACGCTCACCAACCACGACCATTACCCAACCCTTTAGCTAACTCTACCATGACTGCCACAAATATCACTGTAAGCGAACAACAATTACGAGCAAGACTTCCAGAGATTGATCTCGAAAAGTTTGACGGTTCTCGCGCGAAGTGGGCTTCTTTCAAGAGCCAATTTACCGCTCTTGTTCAGAATCAAAATGCACTCTCCAATGATGATAAGGCTCATTACCTATTCACGAGCGTGATAGGCAGCGCCCGCGGTAAGATCGATGAGTATGAGATGAATGCGGAAGATTATCTCAATGCGTGGCGAGCTCTCCTCGATTTTTACGATCACAAGCGTATCGTAGCCACTCGGCATCTGAATGCCGTGCTTGATCTTCCAAAGGTCGGAAAGCACAAGGACCGAAAGGAGGTCACTCTTTCTGAATTGTACGATTCGGCTCGGCAACATATTAACGTCCTCAAACGCCTCGATGTAAATTATGGCGAGGACCTGGTGGTTCGTTGTATTGAAATATGCCTCCCTCCTTATCTTTATGGTCGTTGGAACGACAAGTTAGATGTCAATGAGTTACCATCGTTGGACTCTTTGTTCAAATTCATCCAGAGAGCCATTTTCAAGCAAGAAGCTTTTGATGAATCCAATGATTATCAATCTAACTCGAAAAAGCGTCCCGCTGCTTCTAATCCTCAACGAGCTTCAAAAAGCTCCAAAACCACTGCCACCTCTTTCGCCACTACGCTCTCTCAGCCGTCGACTTCGTCAACTCCAACGGCTCGGACACCTCTGGTGTGTCCCAAATGTAAAGGTTCGCACCAACTTTTCAAATGCGAATCTTTCAAATCTCTCGACGTTCAATTACGCTGGGATTTCGCAAAGAATAACAGGCTTTGTTTCAATTGTCTCTGGGCCCATAAATTCCCGTGCGGTAGCACGAAAACTTGTAAAGAGTGCGGCAAAAGGCACCACACTCTTCTCCATAATACTAACATGTCCAAACCAAGTGGAAATAAATCCTCCACTCCCACCGATTCTTCGAGTTAACTGATCCGACGCACACTTACTTCAGTGGCGTTTCCTTCAGAGTCACAATTAATGACTACAGCTGTGGTCAAGGTCAAAAACAATCGTGGTAATCTTGTCGTGGCACGCGCTTTATTAGATTCTTGTTCAACTGTAAATTTAATTACCGAAAATTTTGCAAAATCTTTGCGTTTATCTGAGTTTCCCTGTTCAGTCAGCATTGGAGCAGTTGATGGTTTATGCACTGTTTCACAAAGGTACATTCAAGCTAGTATCCACTCTAAATATAACGACCATATTCAACAAATTCAACTTCTAATAGTTCCAAAGATTGCCGAAGCCGTGCCTAACGACGTTTTTCCACGTGAGTTCTTCGACATTCCCAAAAACATAAAGCTAGCAGATCTTCAGTTTCATTTGCCCAAGTCTATTGATGTTTTGCTATCATCCGGTGTTACCTTATCAGTTCTAGCCGTTGGTCAGATTAAACTCCAACGGGAAAATTCCGAGATCATTTTGCAAAAGACGAGTCTAGGATGGATTGTGGCTGGTGGGAGCATTGACTAGTCATCTTATAGTTCTGCGTCTTGTCACATGGTTAAGTTAGACAAGCTCATCGAACGTTTCTGGCTGATCGAAGATCTTGATCATGAGCCCAATAAATCTCGTGATGAGGTTGCATGCGAACAACATTACGTTACTCACACCCAACGTGATTCTTCTGGTCGTTACATCGTTCGTCTTCCATTCAGAGACTCCAAATTTGATTCAAGTCTAAGTCTCAAGTTCTCAAACGTTTCGATTCTCCCCAAGCAAAATTTGCTAAGAATCCGTCGCTGAAGGTTGAGTATTCCAAGGTGATGGATGAGTATATTTCTCTGGGTCACATGACTCTTTGTGAGGATAACCAAGATGGTTATTGGATGGTTATTTGGATTTTCTACCCCATCATGCAGTCGTAAAAGATTCTAGTGAGACTACTAAGGTTAGAGTTGTTTTCGACGCTTCTTCTAAAACTTCTACGGGCATTTCTCTCAATGATACGCTCATGGTAGGCCCAACTATACAAAACACTATTTTTGAATAAGTTCTTCGTTTTCGTACTCACTCCTTTGTGATCACTGCCGACATCGAAAAGATGTATCGTCAGATTTTAATTCATCCCGATGATCGAAAATACCAAAGGATTCTCTGGTATCATAAAGGAGAGGTCAAGACCTTCCAACTCAATACAGTTACTTTTGGGGTAGCTGCAGCTCCATTACTTGCAATTCGCACCATTCAACAACTTGCTCGTGACGAGGCAAAAGATTTTCCAAGAACTAGTAAATTACTCTTTCGTGACTTTTATGTCGACGACTTTATTTCTGGTTCAAATACTCTTGAAGAACTTTTGGCAATTCGTGATGAAATGATAGCTTTGTTGCGCCGAGGTGGTTTCATCATTCGAAAATGGGCTTCAAATCACCTATCTGCTTTGAATACCATTGACAAGAAGGTGTTCGATCTTGACTGTGTTGTCAGAGAAGATCAGGTTCAGAAAACTTTGGGTGTCGTGTGGGATTCTCAAAGGAACATCCTGCAATATTCTGTGAGTTGTATCGATCTTCAAGCTACTTCAACCAAAAGACAGCTTTTATCTGAAATCTCAAAGATATTTGACCCTTTAGGTCTATTAGGACCGGTCGTATTGTTTGCCAAAACCTTGATTCAGGATTGCTGGAAGGCCAAGGTTGGTTGGGACGAATCGCTTCCTCAAGATATCCATACCAAATGGAAATCCTTTGTTCTTCAATCATCACTTCTGAAACAGGTCTCGTTTCCGCGTCACTTTTTAATTCCAAATCCAACTAGGATTGAACTTCATGGCTTCTGTGATGCCTGCAACTACGGTTATGGTGCATGCTTGTTATTGAAATCTGTAGACTCCTCAAACAACGTGATAATTCGCTTGATTTGTAGTAAATCTCGAGTCGCTCCCTTGAGCGGCGTAACAATCCCTCGATTGGAATTGTGCGCTGCTTCCGTTCTCAAAAAACTTTACGTCAATACTAAATCTCAATTCGATTTCCCAATTGATCAAACAATTTTTTGGTCTGATTCCACTATTGTTATCGCGTGGTTGAAAAAGGCTCCTCATCTCCTCAGAGTTTTCGAATCCAACAAAGTTGCTGATATTCAAACGTTAGGTGAACAAGTTTCCTGGAGAGACGTCCGTTCAGAGGACAACCCTGCAGACGCCTTTTCTAGAGGACAACTACCAGCCGACTTTCTAGATAACTCACTTTGGACTTCATGACCATCTTGGCTTTCCCTGCCTTCACAAGAATGGCCCAAATCCGTTGAAACTTCTCCTAAAGAGCTTCCTGGTCTTAAGAAAGGAGTGTGTCTGTTGACAACGCCAAGTTCATCATTCAGCGAAATCTATTCACGTTTCTCCGTCTACGGTCGATTGACTAGAGTAATAGCATATGTTCTTCGATGGAGACAAAGGTCTCGTGATCGAGGTAAGACAACTCAATTGTTTCCCGACGTCGAAGAATCTTCAATCAGGATGAAGAAAATTCTTCAGTTAGTTCGTCCCCTTCTTCCTTCGGAAGTCATGGCTTCCGAAATTAGCATCGTTAAGTCGATGCAACAAGAAAGGTTTCCCAATGAGCTTCGTAAATTGTCTCATACTTCTAATTCCCTCAAACGGGGAACTAGTTTCGATAACTTGGCTCCCTTCATAGGAGACGATAAGGTTATCCGTGTGGGTGGACGTTTAAACAAGTCTCAGCTTCCATACAATCAAAGGCATCCGATTCTTTTGCCTCAGAACCATCATATTACAGACTTGATTATTCGTCAGACTCACCTTTCCAACCTTCACGCTGGTATTTCAACCACTCTCTATGCTGTTCGCAATAAATTTTTCATCTTGAATGGAAAAAATCAAGTTAGGAGAGTCATTCGACGTTGCGTAGATTGCATTCGTCAAAAACCACCTATAGCTCATGCGCAAATGAGAAATTTGCCAGAGCCTCGAGTTTCAGAATCCCCTGCTTTTGATCGTACAGGGGTCGATATCTTTGGTCCACTTCTCATCAAGGAGAAGGCTCATCGTAACAAGTCCTTCCTCAAGGTGTATGGCTGTGTTTTCGTATGCTTAGCATCAAAGGCCGTTCACATCGAACTGCCTCTCGATTTATCCGCAGTAGTATAGCAATGTATGTTTCAGCACACCTGCGGGGGGTCTCCGGTGTGCTGGAACATACGTATGTTCCAGCACACCTGCGGGGGGTCTGTAACCCTTTGACCCCACCGGGCTTAACCCTTTGGCCGCCCTGGCTTAACTCTTTTATGTTAATAATAATTATTATTGTTAACAATTATTATTAACAATATTCGTGGGGGTCCCTTGGTTTAACCCTTTGATTCCCTGGCCTCTATCCCTTCCATGTTAATTATTATTATTAATGTTAATAATTGTTTATAATTTTTTAGGAAGGTTTCTAGGGCTCCTAGTCCCGAGGGCTCCTAGTCCCTAGGGACCCTATACCTAGTGCTTTCAGTCTAATTAAATGTAAATGTTTTTTTTTTTTAAAGTTATAAATATATATTATTAACAATTTACTTGCTACATTGAGAATGAAAGGAATATAGAAAATAGCGACGATTTTTCTTTGAAAAAAATGAAAAGACAGACCAGAGAATCGAACCGGAGTCCTCTGGGTTGGCAGACTAGCGTTCTACCACTAGAGCCAATGCCACATGTACCTTAGAGGATGCATATTGTGTATATTAGCTACACACGCATATATTTGGTATAGGGCCCGAGCGTGCGGAGGAGGAGGGGAGCGCATGCTGTCTATAGTTCTGGCCTGATGGGGATGCGCTACTATAGTAGTATTAAATGTATGCTCTCTCTCAAGCTCTCACTCAGCGTGGTCCACAGTGCGAGGAGGAGGGGAGCGCATGCTGTCTATAGTTCTGGCCTGATGGGGATGCGCTACTATAGTAGTAGTAAACGTGCGCTCTCTCTCTTTCTCTCTCTCTCTCTCTCTCTCTCTCTGTCTCTCCTACGCTCTAGCTAAGCGTGGACCATGGTGCGCGGAGGGGAGCGTATGCTGTCTATAGTCAATACGTGTTCTCTCCACGAAGGGAACTGTTTTCGTGAGAATGCTAGAGACTACGAATGCAGTCGCTCGACTGACACCTCCTTGAGATGTTCCTCCTAAACATCTTTGCTAGGAGAGAACCTTATTCCCATCCATTCACCCTTTCTTACAATCGTTATGATTATTTTACTATTTAAATAAGCACACATTTATTATTTATTTAATATTTATTATTTTTAATTATACATTGAATAGAGTACACTTTGTCTATAATCTTTATGTTCAGTGTCTGACATAGCTATTTTTAAATATTCAGTTGAATTTTTATATGAATTATAGTCATCTGTAAATCTTTCGACTGTGTCGATCCCTTTTGATTTTGCTTGTTTTTGTTTTTCCATCATCCAATCGTGTATCTTTTGTTTATTTACTGCAGCACATACTATATTCTCGCGATTTTGACTATGATATATGCACGATGGTTTAAATTTAAGACTTAAATCTTCCAATCGCGGACATCTCATTTCAGTTTCGATATCTAAAATATTTCTGTAATTAAAAAAGAAAAAACTAATTAAATTCGAATTTAGAATTTTGTACTATTGTATATTATTTGAACCTACTTTTCAGGAATAATTTTTTTGAGCCATTGCTTCTTTTGTAATCCTTTCACATAAATATTTCTACAATTATGTAAATGACTGCGTATAGTACAATTTAAAAAATTATATGGTAAAATACCATTTCTCCATAATATACCTATAAAATTGATTATATTAAATATTTCAAATAAAATCAATGTTAATTAACGATAATAAAAATAAATACCATGATGATGTAATTCCAACCACTTATTAACACTTTGATATTCAATAGACAGTTTGAGCCAATGATATGGAGGTTTAAAAAGTAGTACTGTAGGTATTAGAAGTATTATAATATTAAATTATAATATTATTATATTATTAAGTATTATAAGTATTAGAACATACTGGTAAATAGGCAAACTCCTTACAAATAAAAGTATTATTAAGACTCTGAAAGCCTTGAATATCTAAAATATAGTCCATCTTAGAGTATAAATCCCATCATTCTCTATGATATGTGAGCTGAATCATATCTCAAAGCAATAATGACTATATTTTTATTCTGAAGATCTATATATAAACCCTTTAATACTAAATTAATAAGTTAGATGGTGCTACAGTCGGTTCACCCCCACTTTTTCGTTTGAGCTAACCCTTCCATATACTGCCTACAGCGCCCACACTTTGTAGGCAGCACCCTCAGTTTGCTGGCAGCGCCCTCAGTTTGCTGACAGCGTCCTCACCTAACCTTTAAAAGCAGCTTTGGCCTAGCAAAAGAGCGCAGTCTCTCGAGACAGCCTGCGAGCTAAGCTTGCCTTACCTTACGCCATTTGCAAGTAGTTCCTCAGTAGTTAGTTGAATCCTTATTGATTTGTTAAACAAATCAATATTCATTACCAACTGAGAACAAGTTCATTTTAGAGCTGTTCACTACCTTTTCCATCCTTTCATCATAATAATCCTTTATACAACTATAGACAAGTGACTGTACAAGACAATAAAACTAGATAACTAACAACATGACTTCTATCGCCTATTTTGAAGAAACAATTAAAAATTTATGGAAAGCTTATAACCATTCGAACGATTTAGATATAGACGATTGTATTAGATGGAGAAATCTAACAGTTAATGCTATAATTTCAATCAATGAATTTATGAAACGATCTGATTTAAGTAGAGCAATTCGACAAAGGTGTCAAACTTGTGCTTGTCATTCGAATTCTATTGAAGTCAATTTAAGTAAAACTATAAAAGTTGGTGGAAGTATACAACCATTAACAGCTATTCAGGATGAAATTCTAGGAGATGGAGTTGTTTGGAGACCAATTCATTCAGCCTTTGAAAATCGAATTAGTACAGTCTGTATAGTTAATCAACATCATTTAGATATAAAAACATTTCTAGTTGCCGCAAATCAACTATTACAAATAAAAATACCTCAATTTCTTGCTATCCATAATAACTTAAAAATAAATACAGAAATGGCATCACAATTTATCATAAAGAAAAATCAAGAAGAAGATATTCAAATCAAGTATTTCAATTCAGAAAATGTTTGCATTTATAAGACTACTGATCTTGATAGATGGTTTCAAAATAACGTTAAAGATATCATACTTAAACAAATCGAAGAATTTCAAGAAAGAAACTCAGGCTGGTCGTTAAAAACTATTGTCGGTCTCACTATTAATATAAATAAGTATAATCCATTTAAACCATGCTCGTATATACCATTACCGTCAAGCATAGATAATAAAAGAGCCTGTGTTAATGTAAGAAATGAAGACAATGAATGTTTTAAATGGGCTATACTTTCATGCCTTCATCCAGTTGCAAGAAATCCAAACAGAGTAATTAAGTACAAGCCCTATGAGAATGAACTGAATTTTGATGGTATAAGCTTCCCTGTAAAAATAAAAAGTATTCCTAAATTTGAAAAGTTGAATAATATAAGTGTAAATTTATATATACTAAAAAAATATGGATCTAAATATGAAGTCTCACCGTGCTATATAACGAAATTAAAACAAACTAAACATGTGAACTTACTCTTAATACAAAACGAATATATTGATGAAAATGAGACTAATAGACCACGAATATCAATAGACGATGAAAAATTCAAATTAGAAACTCACTACGTATGGATTAAAACTTTATCTGCTCTCCTTCGTAGACAAGTTACTCAACATACTGAAAAAATTTATCTTTGCGAACGTTGCCTTCATTATTTTACTAACAAGGAAAATTTGAAATCTCATGAAGTTGACTGTTCCAAAATAAATAAGTGTCGGATTAATTTACCTAACGATGTTACTTTAGAATTTAAAAATTTTAAACATAAAGAGGAAGTTCCATTTATTATATACGCGGATTTTGAATGTCTGTTAAAACCTATAGAAGATCCGAATAGAAATCTCAATGTTAAGAGACATAGTTTCCAAGAACATGAAGCCTATAGCATTGGATTATATGTAAAATGCCGGAATTTGATGATTCCAAATCAGTCTTTAAGATGTATAGAAAAAAACTGAATGAAGAACAATCACCCGCACAATGGATTATCAAACAATTTCAAATTTTGTTAGATGAAATGAATCAAATATATAAGAATGCAATAGAAATGAATCTTTCATGGCGTAATCAAATGGATTTCAAGATGAGCAAAATGTGTCATATTTGTAGAAAATATTTTCAACCTGATGAAACAAGAGTTAGAGATCATTGTCATTTGACGGGCCGATTTAGAGGTGCTGCTCACGCATCCTGTAATTTAAATTATAAGAATCCTTATTTTATACCAGTTGTCTTCCATAACCTTGCTAGATATGATTCTCATTTTATAATAAAAGAAATAGCTACTAGCTCTGATCTTGAGGGAAATGTGACTGTTTTAGCTGAAAACAAGGAAAGATATATAGCTTTCACAAAACACGTGGACGGTAGTACTATAAATTTTCGATTTATTGATTCGTTTCGTTTTATGCCATCATCTCTCGAAAAACTGTCTTCATACTTAACCAAACTAAATATCGTAGAGCATGAATTCAAGATAGATAAATATACAAAAACACAGATAGAATTATTGAAGCGAAAAGGCGTTTTTCCATATGAGTATGTTAACAGTTTTGAAAGATTAAAACAGACTCAATTATCACCTATCGAAGATTTTCATAGTTAATTGATAGATAGCAACATCTCTGAAGCTGACTATGAGCATGCTCAAAAAGTGTCGAATGCATTTGACATCATTGATTTAGGACAGTATTCTGATTTATATTTAAAAACTGACGTATTACTCTTAGCCGATATTTTTGAAAATTTTCGTAAAACTTGTATGGATGCGTATCAACTCGACTCAGCACACTATTATACTACTCTTGGATTAACATGGGACGCGATGTTAAAATATACAAATATGAAGCTTGAACTATTAACGGATATAGATATGGTTTTATTCATTCAAAAAGGTATTCGTGGAGGTATTAGTCAATGCTGCAATAGATTTTCAAAAGCAAACAATAAATATATGGGTGAAGAATTCAATAAGGATGAGCCAAACAAATTTTTAATGTATTGTGACGTAAACAACCTTTATGGTTGGGCTATGACTCAATCACTACCATTTGAGGGCTTTAAATGGGTTTCAAATGTGGATATGTCAAATTTTTTCAATATCTCTGATGATAGCGACGTAGGCTATATTTTAGAAGTAGATCTAGAGTATCCACAAGCGCTGTATGATGAACATAAAGACCTACCTCTTTGTCCTGAACATACTAAACCACCCGGATCAAAACAGAAAAAACTTTTGACAACGCTTTATGATAAAGAACGATACGTTATTCATTATAGAGCGTTAAAACAAGCTCTCAAATATGGACTAAAACTCAAAAAGATATATAGAGCGCTAGAATTCAAACAAAAACAATGGTTGAAACCATATGTTGATTTAAATACTGAAAAAAGAAAGCAAGCTAAAAATGAGTTTGAAAAATTATTTTACAAGCTTATGATTAATGCAGTATATGGAAAAACAATGGAAGACGAAAGAAAACGAAAAGATGTCAAACTGATCAATCAATGGGGTGGTAGATATGGCGCTGAAGCTCGAATTGCCCAACCAAATTTCCATAGTAGTTCCATCTTTCATGAAAATTTAGCTGCTATTCAATTATCACGGACAACTATCAGTATTAAAAAACCTATATACATCGGTCTATGTGTATTAGATCTTTCAAAAACATTAGTCTATGACTTTCATTATGGTTACATGAAGCAACGTATTGGTGAAAAATGTAAATTACTTTATACTGATACTGACAGCCTCATTTATGAAATTCAAGATGTCGATATGTATGAGATCATGAAAGTAGACATTGATAAATTTGACACATCGGACTATCCTGCTGATAATCAATTTGGAATGCCTCTAGCTAACAAAAAAGTTCTTGGTGTTATGAAGGATGAGTGCAATGCTGCTATTATGAGGAAGTACATTGGGTTACGAAGTAAACTATACAGTATTGAAATAATAAATAAGGATCCCTTGAAAAAGGCAAAAGGAGTGAAAAAACATACAGTAAAAAATACAATAACTCATTCAGATTATCGAAGGTGTTTAAACGAAATGGAAATTATTAAACGTACTCAATGTAATATTCGATCTAAAAAACATCAAGTATTAACAGAGAGAGAGGAAAAGACAGCACTAAGCCCTCATGTTGATAAACGATGTATTTTTGATAATAATCCGGACACACTTCCATGGGGGCATTATAAAACTCTCGAAATTGCTGAAATGAAAGAAAGAGTTGAACAGCTACGAAGAAAGAGGTATAGAGAAGAAGACGAAGTGATAGAACAAAATAGTAATATGAAAAGATTCAGATTTTAAGAAAATAATTCTAGAGGGCAGCACTAGCGAAAGAATTCTACTCCTTCGACAGTTACTAGATGGCGCTGATGACTAGTAATGGAGAGGGAAAAACAATGGATTTCTGAGTCTACAGAGTGGGAGAATGGTTTTAGATGAAGAATCATGAGAGAGGGGAGACTGAAAGAGAGGGAAGCGGCGACGGCGGCTTGAGCTTTAAGAGTGGGGATGCTACTTATAAATCTAAGAGCTCACTCTTGTTCGCAATAGTTGCTCAGCTCTCACTCAAGCAACAGTCTTACCTCTAATACGTCTTCCACTAACTATTGAAACAAGTAAGATATTTAAATAATTTTAGTTTATTAATACCTTAGTAATAAATAAATAAATAATTAATTCTTTGATTTTTTATTTTACAGAATGGATTTCTCAGCAATAAATAAAATTTCCAAAACGACTTTCCTTCCTCGGAAGGCGATGTCCCAACTAACATCGAACACATTATACCAAGTAACAAAAGTTAGATCATTAACAACGAAATATGGATTTAGCGTTGTTATTACAATTGACGACGAATTTGATGTGTTCCTGCCTAAAAGGGTTAACATAGTACTCGAAAAAGATGAAGAAATGTTGAACAACCTACATCAGACTAGTGAGAAGGATGGGTTATTTATTTACCATATTGTCGGTTCAAACTTCGAATTTAAACATAATTGTATTTTCAACGAATAGTAATTAAATGTATTATAATACTAATGTAAATAGCTACACTATGAATAATAAAAAAAATATATCTAATTAAATAGTCTTTTTTCCTTTATTTAACTATCCTCTTATTTCCTTTTGTGGAGAGGTAAAAAAAAAGTTCTTAATGTAGCCCTTTCCATTGAATTTCATCTCAATGTAAAGGTGACTCATGAGCGTTGATTCGAAAGGACCTCACAGGTGAGAGCGAAGGTTGGGGCTCTCACTCTTCCTATAATTAACCTTAAGTTCCGATAGAGGGCAGTCATTCGAGTTCTAATATATTTATAAGAAGAATGCATAGTTTGCTTTACCATCATTCAGTGAGAAGAAATAGCTATAGCAAGACTATTATCCTCTTGTGGTTCATCATGGCGCCTATTAGAAGAAACAAGAAGAGCATTCGCGCTTCGAAGTATGTATGGGTCTCAGATAATATTCAAATTCATCATCTTCCTATTGAAGACAAAGACTCGAGAAAAGGAGTGTGGGAGCAGCTTGCACGAGATCGAGAACGCTTCCAACGTCGTATTATGCAACTAAGTAGTATAATATCGCGAGCACTATTTAAAAAACGTATAATAATGATGAATCATATTCTTGAACCTATTCTAAAAATCATTGTATAGTATATACACTTAACAAACTAAAAATCTAAGTGGAGGTGGAAGAAGCAGCAAGTGGAGGTGGAAGAAGTAGCAAGTGGAGGGAGGCGGCCGTGCCGGCTAGAAAAAGTGTAGGTGGGGTAAAGGTCTTAAGAGAGAGAGAAGAGCTCGGAAAACGTCATTCTGTTAGAAGAATCATTACCAGTAGTATCCACTTCCTTCTCCACTATTCTCAAGTCTTCGATAGCAAGATGGACTTAGAAATGTTAAATAAAATAGCTATGAAGCCCTTTGATCCACTACCGGAGAAAAATCATTATGAACTTGAAGAAAATCATTATTATTTAGTAACAAACTTTAAGGAAGAAGATAACAATCGAATCATTCTCGAGCTCGATTGTGAATTCCAACTTATTTTACCAGATCGAATTTCAAGAGCCATCATGAAACATTATGATCTTTATATATTACTTTCAGATCATGTACAAAAATATTGTTTACAGATTGAATATCATAGCGCTGGTAGATTTCAATTTATTATTTAATGTAACATCAATGTATCTTTATTTCAATAAAGTATGTACAATAAATTTATTATAAAATATATTGTGGAGAGGTAAATGAGTCACAGGTGTTTCTACTAAAGCAGGTTTCGACTTGTTCTAATGGACTCACAAGTGATGATGCTCAAATGGAAGTACCTCACAGGTGAGAGCGAAGGTTGGGGCTCTTACCATTAAAATAAAACAAAAATTATTTATTATTATTGTGATATTTATTTGAATAAAATTTACTTTACATAGACGTCTTTATTCTTTCATATGTATAAAGTCTTATCTATCCATGAATTGTGCGAATTGTCGAATCCCAACCATTTAACGTATACTTGATTACCACGTTTCCTTAAAACTTTTTCAATGAGATATACATCAGGATACATAGCTTTCTGTAGTTCTTGCTTGTAAAAACCTCCAACTATTGGATTGCCTTTATAATCTCTTAAATGATAAGTGATAGGCTTTGTCTTCGCAACTCGTTGAATAGTAAAAATCTCAGTAGATCAGTTAGGAGTGTATCCTTTTTCGAAAACGTGTTTAGACTTGCTCACACGTACTTTATCGCCTACTTGAAATTTAGGGCTCTTAACGAAAAGACGTCGGTAGTAAGAGAATCGTCTCAACACCTGCATTTCATTATCTTTAGTTACGTCTTTTGGCTTCATATCTATCGTACGATGTTTTCGATTATTGTAAGATTTCAATAAATCAGCTAGAATGTTGATCCATTTGTAATTTCCTTGAAGACTGAATTTTTTCCACATGACATTTTTTAGCGTGCGATTGAAACGTTCACAAATAGTTGCCTTAAGATTGCTATAGGTTGAATATAGATTTATTTTATACTTTGTCATTAGTCTTTGAAAATTTGAATTGTAGAATTCTTTGCCATAATCCACATGTAGATTTCTAGGAGTGCGTCCTTTTTTTAATATAGACTTCATTGCATAAGCAACATCTACACCAGTTTTTTGTTTCACAGGAACTGCCCAAGCGTACTTTGAAAATATATCAATGACAGTTAATAGATATCGAAAGCCTTTGTTCTCTCTCGAGTAGCCTTGCATCTCTACAAGATCAGCTTGCCATGTCTCATCTATTCCGCGTACATCAACTTTTCTACGGGGATAGTTTCGACGTGCTGGTTTATGTAACCTATCCACCACTCTTTGATGTTTCATTTTAAAGTTTGTTTTTTAAATGTCAAACGGTCCAATAGTTTTTAAATTGTCAAACGGTCCAATAGTTTTTTCTTTTTCTTTATGATTACTATTATTATCTTTTTCTAACTGAGTAATAAATACTCGATGCTTTACTAATTCTAATCTTATTGTATCCAATGATTTTGAGAGATCATTTATCATACTCGTAAGCGTAGTAACGTTAGCTTCACTAGTTTTTCGCAACGTTCGTAAGTTTACAGCATCGTTACTCTCCTGAGGATCGGCTATATAACAAATTCTTTTGTCATTCGCGTCGTATTGTCCGTCTTCAGTGATATTATACCCTATACCAGGAGGACCTCTATTATCCTCCTTTTTTTATTCAATATACGTCCAAACACATCAACACTCATTTTATTACTGAGTAATATTTAGGATTCTCTTAATATATATAACCAGCTTCACGTAATTCTTCAATAACTGAATGAATTTCATTAACATGACTAGAATTACCGGCGGTTTGTTCGGCAATAAGCCATCTCAATCGATCAACCAGCTCGTTTGGATCATTCCAATATACATAATCAAATAACGTTCCTTTTCTAACTATTTTATAGTTAGGAAAAAGACCTCTTCCATCAATAGTCGATTTTCGCTTCTTAGCGCTACTGCTCAAAGATAAATTTGGTCCAAAATACGTTTTGAATTTATTTACATGCTTATTGCTATATTCTCCATTTGTTTCGTATCTCTTTCGATGAGCGTTAGTGATTTCGAGAATTTTTATATAATTTTCAATATCCAATGAACTGATTAATTTAGAATCAGGTTCTTTACGAAAGAGAAGTTCCATTAAACCAAGCGTCTTGCTGTATGCTTTATCATTCACAGTCACGTTATCGTTTTGGAAGAAAATTGGAGAATTGCCTATGACATATGTATTTTCATGTAAGCGAACACCAAATGTCTTGTCTAAATTACTTTTCTGCTGAGGTTCATGCAATAGTCGAACATAGTTTCCTATAATCGAATCATCCAATAGCTGTTGCCTCTGTTCTGTAGTTACATTTGAACTACTTTTGTTCAAATTTATAGCAGTTGTATCAAGTGATGATTCATCATGATCATCATCATTATCATCAATAGAAATAGCAGACTCAAATGTAGTATCAAGCGGTTGTAATGTAGAATTTAATTCATTAGCAGTACTATTGAAATATCTAGATTTGTAGAGAGTGTCAGTTGCTACTTCTGACTTGAAAACATTATCGAACTCGATTTTCTTTTTCTTTTTCGTTGGCTGTTCAGCAGTAGTAGCGTTACTTTTATCAGTAGTTGCCTCTACGAGTTTCTTCAATGGATCAACCATAGGTTTAAAAGTTTCATGCAATGTCTTTTCTAAATCAGCTTTACCACGTTTTATTAGTTGATACTTGCGTCTTATGGCATCACGAGCCATGGATAATTGCTCGAGCACCTTCTTTTCTCTTTCAAAGTCAGCCATGTTTACGCTTCTAATTTCTGAAGTTAAATAATCTTCATCCACTCACTCATCTATATTTATAGCAAAAGAATCAAATCCCTTTCTATATCGTCCATGATTTATTGGTCTGTCTCTGTCGATAACCAAAAACCCATGATTATCGTCTCTCCAACATTTTAAACAAATTGCTTTAAACTTCTCAAAAGACATATCTGAGTTAACATAATCATTGTAAATGTGCTTAATATTCACGCCATCTTGTCGAAACAAAACAAGTAAATTCACATTATCTCGAATGAGATGCTTCGGAATGCGAGCGTACGATTGACAGAGATAGAAACTATCTACTTTTTTATGTCTACCCATACAGAAGAATGCTCTTACGTTATCTTGCTTCTCAGTGGCTATATCGTCAAAAATCATGATAGAATTTGGTCGTGTTTTATCTGGTGAAACAACTGTCTCATGCTCGCTGAAAGCATGATACTCTATATCATTAATAGGCTCTAATAAATCTTTCAAAAATGTATATTTAGGCTGATTAAGGGATTTTGAGTAGACATATACGTCTTTAAATCTAAGACCATTAGGATGAGTGATTAATGTTAATAAACAATTAGTTTTTCCACAATTACTAGGTCCGCAGAAAACGGCACGGATACTATTAGGCAATAGTTCACCATGTCTTTTTTCTTGTTTTTCCGTCTCCACCACTCTATCGAAATTAATGACTTGAAGCTTAAGAGGTAGTTCTTGGAAATCCATGTTGTTTACTCATGATTGACACCTCAATGAATGAGTTGTTAGGTATAAAAAGTCCGCTTATATATCTTTTATTTCATTAACATGCTGTCTTTCGAAGAAGTATGATCACGTACTATAAAAGAAAGACTGGTGGTGATCTAGTGAACGAGATTATAAATAACTTGCCTATTGAAGCTCACTTACCTGGACATCAGTATTGTGGTCCTGGTACAAAATTGAACAAACGATTGGCACGTGGAGATCCTGGTAAAAATCCACTAGACGTTGCTTGTAAAGAACACGATATTGCTTATGCGCAAAATCTGGAGGATATTGCGACAAGAAATAAAGCTGACGAAATTCTAGCTAACAAAGCTTGGGAAAGAGTACAAGCTAAAGATAGCAGTTTTGGTGAGAAAGCAGCTGCCTTCACTGTAGCCAACATTATGAAAGTTAAAAGTAAGCTTGGTATGGGTGTTACTATGAAGAAAGGTAGTAAGAAACAAGGTAGAGGATTTAAAAAACGCCAAGCACGAAAGAAATGTAGAAAAATCAAAAAGCCGTCAGTTACATTGAATAAAATTATTAAGACGGTATCGAAAAGTAGTGTGCCTAACAATAGAGCTCTTGTAGTTATTCGTTCGGCAATAAAAGGAGCCAATGAAGCTGTGAAAAAGGCTGGCGGTAGAAGTAAAATAAATATACCCCGTATTTTACCTATTCCCAGTAAAGTTGGTGGAGCAATTCCTTTTTTAATTCCATTATTTGCTACTTTAAGCGCCACTGGAGCTCTAGCTGGAGGAGCTGCTTCAATAGCAAAAGCCGTTAACAGTGCTAAGGCCGCTTAAAATCAATTGAACGAAGCTCATAGACATAATAAAACTATGGAAGCTATTGCTATTGGTAAAGGACTTTATTTGAAACCATATCGTAAAGGTTATGGTCTTCATTTGAAACCATATTCAAGTGGAAAAGGTTTAAAAAAAAAAGCTCGAAATAACTTTACCTAATCGAGCACTGACAGATCATGATATAAGAAAATATGCTAAAATACTAAAAATTGCAAATTTTCGAGGTGTTTTCATGCGTAATGCTCTGGCAGCTGATGGATCACGATATAAAGAGGCAGCTATTGTAAATTTAGATGATAAACGTGGACCAGGTACTCATTGGGTAGCATACAAAAAGAAAGGTGATGAGGTTATGTATTTTGATAGTTTTGGTAATCTACAGCCGCCTATAGATCTATTGCTTTATCTCAAAGTTAATAGAATCATGTATAATTATATTAGATATCAAGATTTTAATATATATAATTGCGGCCATCTTTGTCTCAAATTTCTTTTAAACAAACTATAGAAAAGACGACTAGTATATAAAATACTCATTCAAAGAATGACTATCATTTGACATGCATCTGTCATGGAGAATACACTGACATTGAGTCTCTCAGGAACATCATCCGTACTCGAAACATATTATTTTCCACCGATCGAATTGATACCAAACAAAAAATACGTTCTTGGTCTAGTTGAGCTATTAACATTTAATTCAATACCAAACATTGACGTTGATTATAATAAGTTTTACATTGAAGGTCAAGAAGCTATCACTTTACCAACTGGTAGCTACGAAATAGAAGATATTGAAAGCTTTCTCCAAGAAGCATTAGCATCTAAAGGTATATCGTTTAGCCTGAAACCAAATAATAATACTTTACGTTGTGTCATTCAGTGCAGTCAAAAAATACATTTTGAACCAGAAGATTCTATTGGAACAATTTTAGGCTTCACTAGACGTACGCTCGTTGAAAACAAAACACATAGTTCTGACTTACCCGTCACTATTCTCAAAGTCAATGCTTTAGGTGTAGAGTGTAATATTACTACAGGCTCTTACATAAACGATCGTAAAGTACATACTATACATGAATTTTTCCCTGCAGTCCCACCTGGATATAAGATTATAGAAGTTCCCTCTCAAGTCATTTACCTTCCAGTCGCTGTGAGGAGCATTGATCATTTTCAAATTAGTATAGTTGATCAAGACGGAAACCTAGTTAACTTTTGAGGAGAAGTCATCACAGTGCGAGTACATATAAAGACCATATCTTAGTAATGGGTATCATTTACAATATAAAGTCCGGTCGAGGCTATATTAAGAGACAAAAATGTCAATCAACAATCAGTCAACAGCGAGCTATCAGACCGCTCACACCTCAGAACTGTCAATTCCTGAAAAGCTTGAGACTGAAAGTCGTCGAAAATCGTGGAAGAAAATATTGTGCATATTAGTGTGCTGTATAAAACAACAACAACAATATGGAGGGAATTCTAGACATTCATTCAGCTGTCGCTTTCGATGAGTCTATAGCTCATTATGAAGTTCAAGCGCATCAGCCTTATTCATTATCATATTTCAATAATAGCGATGAAATTCATATAGCAATTCAACATCAAGATTTATCTCTGCTTCCATCACGCAGTATGATTCATATTTGTGGTCGGTTGACCAAGCCGGACGGTACTACGCCAGTGGAGAACACTTTATTAGTCAACAACGCCCTCTGTCATTTGTTCGAGGAAATACGATATGAAATAAATGCTATTGAAATTGATAAAGTGAAAAATGTAGGCTTAACGAGCCTCATGAAAAATTGGCTTTCACTCAATCCATGTCAAAACTCTATCGCTGAAAATGCCGGATGGAATGGTGATAACAATGAAGTTTTAATATGTAACGCTCAAGGTTTTTTTGATGTGACTATCCCTCTCAGTATGTTACTGGGCTTTGTTGAAGATTATCGGAAAATTGTAGTCAATGTCAAGCATGAACTTATTCTCACAAGATCAAAAGATGATTTGAATGCTATTTTAAGTATTCCAGTAAGGAATCCTGATGCTTCAGAAAAATCAAAAATTACTTTCACTAAGGTTGAATGGTTGATGCCATATGTGATGGTCGCAGACAAAGAAAAAATCAAATTACTCAATCAGATTGGACGAGATCGTGCAATTACTATGAGTTATCGTACTTGGGAAATGTATGAGTATCCAAAATTACCTCGTACATCAAAGCATGTTTGGAGTGTTAAGACTTCCAATCAATTGGAAAAGCCTCGCTTTGTTATTTTAGCTTTTCAAACTAAACGTAAAAGTTCAGCAAGTGTTAATTCTAGTAATTTTGATCATTGTAATATTAGTAATGTGAAGCTATTCCTCAATTCACAATGCTATCCGTATGGAAATCTCAATTTAAATATCAATCAAAATCAGTTTGATGTTCTCTACGATATGTATACTAATTTTCAAAACCCTTACTATGGTAAAGAAAACGAGCCGTTACTCAATAAAAAGGATTTCATTAATAAAGTGCCGTTAATAGTTAAAGACTGCTCCAAACAAAATGAAACATTAAAAAGCGCTCCAGTCGATGTTCGCCTAGAATTTGAAACTCGGACCGATTTTCCTGAAGATACTGCAGCCTACTGCTTAATATTACATGATCATATTGTACAATATAATCCAATTAGTGGTGATGTTAAAAAATTAGTTTAAAATTAACAAGACATTATATGATCAATGTACACAATGCTTTTCAATAAAAAAAATAAAATTATATATATATATATATATATATATATATATATATTGCAACGGTAGTCGATATATATATATACATATACACTATATATTGTTAGAATTTAATACAAACTACCTATAATCATAGAGAGAGAGAGAGAGAGAGAGAGAACAGCATCCACACTAAACGGCGTACGCACCTAGCAAGCTAGAGACGCTACCCCCTCTCCGAGGGCCCAAACTTAGCCAGCATAAGCTTACTATGCTCTCTACTATAGAAGGAGAGAGACCATCATACAGCTTACTAAATACCCTACCAACTTCTACAGCATCCTACCTTACCAACCTATGTAGATGAATATTGGTGGGTGAGTGGGTGAGAGTAGGTAGGTGGGTGGAATAGGTGAATGGGGATGGGGGCACTGGTAGATCCTAAGTAAATTAAAACATTATTAATTTTTTATTTTAGTTTAATTTATTACTTTTTTATAAAATTAAAAATACAATTTTTTTTTCTTTTTAATATTATTGTTTAATTTTTTTGGATCCGACGACCTTACAGGGGCGAGTCGGCTTCCTGATGGTTGATTGAGCCGGAATCAAAATTACTTTCCGTCGAACACACTCAACGTTTTTTACCAACGGAATTTTTTTCTGTAAAAAAAATTTTTAATTATTATTTTTAATTTAAATTTATTAATTCTTTCTATAACGTAATTACTTACATTAGCGGTTAAATCGAGTGGTTTATCGATTTGGGTATCATCTCCTCTTTGACAGCCTACGGATGTTGCTGTCGATGAGGTTGCTATTGTCGTCGCTGGTGATATGTTGACCTCGACGTTGCTGATGACGATGATAATGTCATCGACGCAGATGACGTTGACATCCTCGAAGATGACCCATTACCTTAATTCACCATGGCTGTTGTTGATGGTGCAGCAATGTTGTTTATGCTGGAAAGCCTTCGCTTAACTTTCGCAGCAAGTTCGTCTTGCTCCGCTTTAGCTAAGTCGGCTTTCCGTTTCCGCTCCAATCGAGCGGATTCTTGCTGCCTCCTCATAGCGTCCGCACGCTTATGTTGCTCTAACTTTGCATTGACGCGATCATTGACAATCTTGTCAATTTGATACGCGACTTGATGCGCCATCATTCTGGCCGCCATAGATTACTTGATCCATTGAAAAGAGATAAGACAATTAAATATTAATAAAAAATATAAATTGTTATAATTTTATAATAATACTTACTTGTTGAACCGTAGCTTTCATTTCTCTGATTTGCAGTCCTTGAGGACTGCTCTCCTCCACAAATCGTTGCAACTGAAAATAAATGATAATAAATAAATAAATAAATAAATAAATAAATAAATATATGAGAAAAAAATACTTACAGTAATTAATATTAAAATTAAGAGCCGATATAACGGCTCTTTTGCCACATTCTGCATGGTCGGAAGCTGGTAAGTGGTAAGCTGAAATTGAATAATAATATTATTAAAAAATTATAAAAGTTATTTTAATTATTTTTAAATTATTTAAAATTATACTTACAGTTTCTAAAAACTCACACGCTTTAACAATATTTTCCATTGTTGTTTTATTTTTTATTTATAAACATTATAAAAAATATAAAATTTACTAACGTTTAAATAATAATAATAAACAATTAGCACTGCACTGTGAACACCTCGAAGTTTCCTTTAAGACTGACCAACGAAAATCCCACTGAACATTCACACTATTATCAGGTACGAATTTTCTACAATATATGTAACGCTACACACAAACGTAGACATTCTTTGAGTGAAATAGGACGTTTAGTGTACCCTTTCCCACCCCATGTAGGCTAGAAAGTTTGTCACTTTCTAAAAACTATAAATCTTGACGTCCCGCTGACTTTATGGTCATCCGCAAAAAATACATTAAACGCAGGTCACGCGTCCGCGCTATGAGTTTTGTTTGACCATCCTTAAACCGTCTATGATCTACATTTGCGATAGTCATAGGTAACATAAGATAAGAGGAAACGTAGTAAGCATAGATGCTCTCTTTTTCTGAAAGTAGTGGAGAAGCTTGATCACCCTCAAACCTGCTGTGATCTACATTTATGATAGACATAATCAACTTAAGATAATAGGGTAGTTAGTAAGCATAGCTGATTATGCGCTCCCCTCCTCCTCGCACTATGGACCACGCTAAGTCAGAGCTAGAGAGAGAGCATACATTTAATACTACTATAGTAGCGCATCCCCATCAGGTCAGAACTATAGACAGCATGCGCTCCCCTCCTCCTTCGCACGCTCGGGCCCTATACCAAATGTATGCGTGTGTAGCTAATATACACAATATGCATCCTCTAAGGTACATGTGGCATTGGCTCTAGTGGTAGAACGCTAGCCTGCCAACCCAGAGGACTCCGGTTCGATTCTCCGGTCTGTCTTTTCATTTTTTTCAAGAAAAAATCGTCGCTATTTTCTATATTACTTTCATTCTCAATGTAGCAAGTAAATTGTTAATAATATATATTTATAACTTAAAAAAAAAAAACATTTACATTTAATTAGACTGAAAGCACTAGGTATAGGATCCCTAGAGACTAGGAGCCCTAGGGACTAGGAGCCCTAGAAACCTTCCTAAAAAATTATAAACAATTATTAACATTAATAATAATAATTAACATGGAAGGGATAGAGGCCAGGGAATCAAAGGGTTAAACCAAGGGACCCCCCACGAATATTGTTAATAATAATTGTTAACAATAATAATTATTATTAACATAAAAGGGTTAAGCCAGGTGGGCGAAAGGGTTAAGCCCGGTGGGTTCAAAGGGTTACAGACCCCCCGCAGGTGTGCTGGAACATACATTGCTATACTACTATCTGCTCAAGGTTTCTTAGATGCCTTTGATCGTTTTACATGTCGTCGAGGTCTTCCTAGTCACATGTATTCTGACAACGGTACCAATTTTGTGGGAGCAAATCGTGAGCTTCAGGAACTCTACGATTTGTTCGAAAGCCCCGAATTCCGCAAACAAGTCGGAGAAAATAGGATTGCGAAACGTACAAAGTGGCACTTCAACCCTCCTTTATCGCCACATTTTGGGGGTCTTTAGGAAGCGGCCGTTAAGAGCTTTAAACATCATTTGAAGCGCGTCCTAAATCAACAGCTCACTTATAAGCAACTAGAAACCTTTCTGATAAAAATTGAAGCGATCTTAAACTCGCGACCTCTTTGTGTTCTCTCCGCCGATCCGAATGATCCTTTAGCAGTTACTCCAGCTCACCTTTTGATCAGTATACCTATAAATGTCTTACCCGAAAAATCTCTTTTATCAGTTCCAGATAATCGTCTTTCCACATCCAAGTCCTTGATCAAGGCCCGTCAGAATTTCTGGAACAAATGGCATAAAGAGTATTTACACGAACTTCAGATTCGGCAAAAATGGCAAACCTCCAACTCGACACTCCAACCTGGAATGATCGTCCTTCTCATGAACGATCTCACACATTGCGCAAAATGGCCACTGGGAGTGGTCCTTGAGGTCTTTCCTGGGAGTGACAGCATCGCTCGGGTTGCGTCTGTGAAGACTTCCTCGGGCGTATCTAAACGCAATATCACTCGACTTTGCGTGTTGCCGGTGGTTCAAGATGATCCGCCTCTTTCAAAGTCTCAACAACTTCAGGGGGTATGATCGATGAAAGGAACGCCCCAGATGTGCGCGCTTTGGCTTGCCATAATCGAGTCGAGCTACGGCGTATTCCGGAATAGCGATGAAGCCTGGTCCGAGAATGGTAGAACTCAGAGAGTTCTACAGCCAGAAGGCCAGAAGGGTAACCTCTGGTTCGTGATATCTAATCCGGTACATTGGATCCTGGGGAAGTTGAGACTTCGAATCCTATCGTGCAATTGTTGTATTTAGGGTAGTTGTACGTTTTTGTTATAAAGACATTATCCTTGTTCAATCTAGCTTAATCCCGATATGTGATCAACCTAATCAATCAAACAATCCCTCCAACGGAAATTGTTTGTCGCCACTTGTCTAGTCCGTTCGCAAGTAACCAAAGATTCTAGTTACTAACTAGCTTAAGTTGTAAATATGTTATCGTTCTGTGATTGCGTTAGTCGCTTTTGAATTAAGAATCCTCTGTATTTATCTATAACTTCATTGTATTACTAGCGTAATCTGCTTCATAGGTTAAGTCTAACCTCTATTTCGCAGCGTCGGCCGGGAGTATGTTCCGTCGTCTCATGTGTGTGTGTATGTGTGAGCGTGAGAGCCGAGCTTGAGTGAGAAACTAAGGGAGATGGCGCCACTAACTGCGCATGCTTTCGCGGTTTTTTGGCGAGTTCGCGCCAATCTAACCACGAGCACATCGTCAGTACAGCTCAAGCGGCCATTGTGTGCAGAGCTATCGTGAATTTTTACTCTCGTTTGCATCCGTGAAATTCAATGTAATCCGGTTCTATTTGTGATCGTGATAACTAAAATCTTCAACGACTAACAATATCAAAGACGCAAAACAACGTATTGCGCAAATCTAGTGCTTACTTTATCTATAACAACAACAAATAAGTGGCCCTTGCCAAGTGGTGATTACAGGTAGTAATCTACGAACCTTTTCCTCTATCTACTATTGCCTTTGTGTGATATCACCGATATCAAGCTAATTTCATCAACCTTGTCAATCCTATTTTCATTTTGCATGATATCACCGACTTCAAGCTAACTTCATCTTTCTCTATAATTATCTTGGTGCGATATCATCGATATCACCAGCAACATTTATCTAGTGTGTGAGTGTGTGTACAAAAATCATCTGCGCGCGCGCGCGCGTAGAATTTATGTGAACACGTGGTAGTATCTTGCGAAAATAATTGCGACATTTGTGCGTGTCACTTTGTGCGGCGTCACTCTATTATCCTTTCATTCAAGTTCATCCGAATTTATCCAATCTGTATCGTCTTAATAAATTGGGTTTTTTTATGCCGAAAGGCTTTTTTCCCACAAAAAAATAGTGTTGTTTATTTGTTACCTGTGCTACATTAACAAACCATAGGGACCAGTTTTGAATCAAACCTTAAAGGTTGATTCATTTTGTAAACTTAAGGGTCAAATCACGCGAAATTAAGTTATTTCATTAAAATTATTTCCTTTCAATTCCTTTAAAAAAAAATTGCTGGAATGCCACCTATGGCATTTCAGAGGTGAACCTTTCAAGACAAAACAATTGTTTTAATGAATATTATTAAGAATATAAATTATATTTTATATATCTGTAATATTTATAATGTTAGATATTTACAATATATTTATAGTATATTTATAATAAATTATATTCTCAATTATAAATTGTAAGTTCCTCTTGTACCTTAATTATTTTTCGGATTCATTCGGTATATGATGTATGTAATATGATTTAAAGATAAGTATTGCGTTTAGTATTTCTCATAAATCTACTGCAAAAAATAATTTTTAACTGTTAATGTATTTTTTAACAAGTACGAATATAAGAGAATTTATTGATGAATTCATTGTTTTAATATTTAATGTCGGTACTTAATACTAAATACTTATATTTATGATGAATTCATCAACATTTCTTTCATAAATAATTATTTTTGTTTGAAAAAAAGAATACATTAAACATAAAAAATAATTTTGTTTTGAGTATTTATAATACAAATTAGAAGTGATTAAGATTAGTTTATATCTACACAGCATATGTTACATAATTAATTACGCTATAATTCTTCTTTAGTGGGTCGAGTGAAATTGTTATTAGAATCTATGGGAATTATAACAAATATATTCAAAACATTTTTTTTAATAATAAAAATACATAGAACCATGTATCAAAACGAATGCTCTACTGTAAACTATAAGTAGTAGTATTTTTTATTATTCGTGTATAGCTTTCACAGCCTTCTACAAAATTTCCTTTTACATTATTTCTTATATTCAAACACTATCTTCGCATAATCGCTTCGCTACAATAAAAATTCACAAGGAACAAAAATTCGCATTAACAATATAAATATTTGCACATGTATATCTTGTCTCTCTCTTATTTGCTCTATACCCTACTCCCTATGCTCTTATTCGGGGTGCTCACTATCCCTCCTCGATTTGGCCAATTTTTCGAAAATGAATATATAGTTACAGATTGCTCTATTCGGACTCCCTTTTAACATTTCAATCAATTTATTGCTTTTTATCCTTTCCTCTCGAGTAATTTCCTGTTCCTCAAGCTCTCTTACCCATTTACCCCCTATAACCTTTTTTGCACTCCTACATTCTAGCATATGTTCCAAACTCTCTTCTATCCTTCCACATAATCTGCACTCACTTTCTTTAAACCCTTTCGCCCGTTCTCTGCCTATGTTTCCACATCTTATTCTCCCCCATTGTTCTTTTATCCATCCCGGAGTCGTCCTGTCCCTCCAATAAGCCTCTTCCCCCACTGTCTCTTTTATTTTTTTATAAAGTCCATTATACGTTGACGCGTCTATTTTGCCCCACAAGCTTTGTAATTCTTGTTCCGCTTTTCTTTCTAACCCACTCTCTAATTTATCCTTTATTTTTTCTACTTCTTTTTTGTCCCATATCATTTTTAAGGTTTCCCCATCCCCTACCCCTTCCAGCAGTGTTAGCACCGTCTTTCCCCATTTTGTCGGGTTCTTATTTAATATGTTCCTTACTTCCTGTCTTAAACAGATTTTTGTCCATCTCCCTTCTTCCATTTTTTCTATCTCAACTAAATACTCCATTGCCCTCCTAGCTGTCTGTAACTCCATCGTCTCCCTACCTGCTTCCATAGCAACTATATAATTTGGCGTATTAATATTTAATCCCATGGCCATTTTTATAAACTTTCTTTGCACCTTCTCTAGATTTTCCCATTTCTGCCACCCCCAAATCTCTACTCCATATAAACATCCCGCTTTTATTATACTATCCATCAGATACAGCCTTTTCCTTAAGTTTTCTATTTTTGCCCTTTTTAAAATACCCCACGCCACATTGATTGCTCTACTTGCTTTCTCTGTTATTTTATTTATCTGTGTCGTGTTTACATTTTTTTGAGTAAACTAGTACCCCAAGTATTTGAATTCCCTAACTACCTCCACCTTTCTACCTTTGTATAAAAAGATTTTCTCTTTACCTATTTTTCCTTCACAACAAATCATTATCTTAGTTTTCTCTATATTAACTTCCATTCCTATTCTCTCACTGTAAATTTCCGTTTCTTTTAACATTTCTCTCATTCCTTCCTCGTTATCCGCCACGATTACAATATCGTCCGCGAACTTTGAGCAATAGAATTTTTTCCCTCCCACTACCGCTCCTCCTATTTCTTTCTTTTTCCAAATGTCATTCATATCATCCATGAACAAACAAAATAAGTTAGGACTTAATGGGCACCCCTGTTTTACTCCCTTATTTGTCTCAAAACTCTCTGTTAATCCCTCACTAGTTATTACTTCATTCCTTGTTGATTTGTAAATTGTTTTTATCATTTGCAACATTTTCCCCTTTATCCCCTTCTTTTTTAGTTTTTCCAACATTTTATCTCTGTCTATCCTGTCGAATCCGTTTTTGAAATCAATGAATCCTAAGTACAATTTCCCTCCTTTCCTTTTTAGTTTATTGCCTATAATCGAGTTCAATACAAAAATGTGCTCCCTCGTCCCTCTTTTTCCTCTAAATCCTGCTTGACTTTCCCTAAATACCTTATTGTTCTCTGCCCAATCACTGATTCTTTTGGCCATTATTTTCGCCATTAGTTTATAGCTCACATCTAGTAGTGATACCCCCCTATAATTTCTAGCCTCCTCCTCCTCATCGTTGTTGAATATTGGGTAAATTCTTGCTATTTCCCATCCCTCCAAAATCTCGCTCCTGTCCCATAATTCATTAAAAATTTCTATTATTGTTTCTATCCAATTATCCGGTAGTCCCTTTATGAATTCAATGGGGAGTTCGTTCTGAGCCGCTGCTTTTCCGTTTTTCATTTGTTTCAAGGCATCCCTAAGTTCTTTCTCGCTTATCCTCTTGTTTAATCTGTCCTCCTCCCCCGCCCCCTCTTCTATCCTCTCCTTACTTTCTCCCTCGTGGTTCGCGCTTCCTCTCTCAATCTCGCTTCCCCTACCGTTCATGTTTCCCTCCTTGTTGGGGATCCTCCTCCCTTCCTCTGTTGCTCCTAGTAAATTCTTAAAATGTGCGGCCCAATACTCCTTTTTGAATGTTTCCCCTTTCCTGCTTTTCCTCGGCCTTTCTTTATTTACTATCCTCCAAAATTCTCCCATGTCTCTGCTCGCTGCCATGATTTCGATCTTTTTTTCGTTTTCCTTTCTTATTTTTCTCGTTATCATTTCTTTTAGTTTGTTTTTCCCTCTTTTCCATAACTCTCTCTTTTCTACCGTTCTGTCTGCTCTCCATGCATTCAACTCTTCCCGTACTTTCTTTTTTTGCATCCTTATTTCCCCATCCTTGTTTCTACTCAATCTCCCACCCACCCTTCCGCTACCTTTCATTTTCAATTTATCAGCTGATACTTTTATATTCATTACCAAATTATTCCATTTCTCCTGCGGTGATTTGCCCCTCAGTTCTTCTATCCTCCATTTTTTCGCCATTGCAACCTCATATTCCTCTGTCTTATCTTCTTCCATATAAGTCTTTCTCTAGTCTCCCCTTCCCCTTCCTCCTCCCTTTTTCCATTTTTACCCAACTCGAAAATTACTGGTAGGTGGTCAGATTCTATCCTTGTTACTATTTTTATCCCCATCACTATCTTTGTTATCCCAATTCCTCCTTCTATTATCAAATCTAGGACCGATGCGCCCGTATCTCCAATAAAAGTAATTCTCCCCTTTTCGTCTTCTTTGCTACATCCGTTTTTTATTTCCGCGTTACAATATTTCATACTTTCTATTAATTTTAATCCCTCCCGCGTCGTTTTTTTATCCTCCGAATTCCTCCTACTGTCCCTGTTTATCTGTTCGCTTCCCACCCTTACATTGAAGTCTCCTGCTGTAATAAATTTCTTCCCTTCAACTAAGCTTATCTCTATTACCTCTTTCAGTTTGCTGATCATTCTGCTCGTTTTCGCGTTGTTGTAAATCGTTATAATATCAATTTTTTCTTTCCCCATCCAGATATTCCTTATTATTATTCCATATTCCCATTCTTCTATCTCCGCGTTTTTACCTATCTCTCTCCTAATCCCTATTATAACCCCCCACTAGCTCTCCCCCTCGTTTTCTTTTTGATTGCTGCCTTCATTTCCCATCTATATTTTTTGTGCAGTTTTTTAATTAAATTTGTTTCTTAATTTTTTTCTACCCATGTCTCCTGTAATAAAATAATGTCAAACTTATTTAAGAAATCTTTGCATTTTAATATATTTTTACTCCCTGCTACATTCCATGATACGTATTTATGACCTGTCCTTCTATGTTCGCCGGTCCCTCTGCTCGTCGTTGTTTCTCTTCTTACCCCTTCTGTTGATATGTCCTGGATCTCCCAATTGTCACTTTCTTCTTCCTCAACTGTTGCTTCTTCACTAGTTCCGAAACCTATCGTAGAAATGTTCCGTGTTTGTCCGCCGTGGTGTCCCTCTCCATTCTCGCTGCTCCTCTTCTTGTCTTCTGCCCCGAAAAAAAAATTCTGTCCTTTGCCTCTCCGAGACCTCATCTTCTCTCGTCCCATAAGCTCATTTTTCCGTTGATTTTTATTTTTAAGTAGCCCACTTGCACTTGTTTTTGTTTTTTCCTTTCTTGCTCTGCTACCAGCCCAATCCATTTTTGCACTTCTATTTCTCTGCATGTTCTATCTTCTTCCAAGCTTATTCCTATTTTTTCAAAAACCTCCTCTTGTTCTATAAACGCCATTTTTTCTCTAAAATTTTCAAATGTCAAAAGTATTCCTCCTCTCATTGGCCGGATCCTTCTTATTCCAAACTGTTTTCTTATCATTCCCATTATTATTTTTTCTGCTTCTTCCTTCCATCTTCTTCCCGACGTCCTCACTCCTCTGATAAACACATTATTCTTCCTATCTCTCCTCTCTCTCATCTCGAACTCGTATTCTGAGTTTTTCATCGCATCTGGCTTATTTCTTTCCAGTTCTTTCTCTCCCTCTACGCTTGTTGGTCTTCGTCTGCTCGCTGTACCGCTTCCTCTTCTTGACTTTCGCTACTTTTGTCTTCTGCTCTTTTGTTTATCTCTTCTTGTTTTTCTTCAACATCCTTCACATTCCTCGTTTCATCTTGATTAATTTCCTTTGTTACCTTGTCGTCGACGTCTTTTGTTTCCTCCATCTGCTCAATTATTTTGCTGCGATTTTTCTCAACTTTACCGCACGTCCCCTCATCTAATTTCCTCGGTGGTGTGTGTACTAATTTTACACTTTTTGCGAATCCTATTTCCTTGTTTTCTTCTTCCTTTTGCATGAACTTTCTTATATCTTTTTCTCCACCATTTTCCTTCTTCTCATTTTTTCCTTTCATTGTTCTGCCCCGTCCCTTCTTTGTCCATTCTTGCTCTCCGCTCTTCGTCTCTTCCTTCCTGCTCATTGCCGCCATAACCGCACTTTTGCTGCTCTTCTTACTTTCACTCATTTTCTTCTTACACGCCCTTATCTTTCACTTCTTTATCCCTTCTTCGTAGCCTACCTTTATACTCGATCTATCCACTTTTCAATTGATTATTCTCTCTTTTATTTTGATATCACTAACTTTATTGCTGTTCTACACCAGACACGTCTTTCCCGTCTGAGCTTTTAACCGGAAGTCAACTATAAGTATAATAAAATATATTTTGAGATAATTTTTTTAAATTCCATCTCTTTTTCAACCAAATAATAACCATGATAAGATTTATAAAAAATATTCAAAAATATTGGATAAAAAGTGACTGAAAATTACATTTATAAGTATCTATTCGAAAATATTTAAAGTTGTTACATTAGATGTAGAGTTCCATTAAATATTATTAATGTACATAAAGAAATATTAAATAAAAAGTAATTAAGTTTTTCATTATTGGAAATATTATTAAAAATAATTAAATAGTATTGAAATCAATAGTAAATTTTAATATTGATTGTGATTTCGATTAAAGATAATTAAAACTGATTTAATTTTAATTGACTTGCCAATTGAAACTGAACCATTACATTAAAACTGATTAAAATTCATTAATGTTTCATTGACTTTAATAATAACCGATGGATCATTTTTACAAGGCAAATACGTTTCTAGCTATGGTGAATTATATGTAATATATCATAGTGTTAGATTACGGATTCGATAAATAGCATTATTTATCAAAACAAAATTCTGGACTATAGTTTGAATGATAAAATAGATAAAAGCTCTAGGACGAAGAGAGAGACAAAAATGAGAACGTACTGTATAATTTTATAATTAATTTTTAAAAAATTATTACCTTTTTTCTAGATCTTGAATCTTCCTATGCTACTCCTTCATTATCTTTAAACTTTTGTTCATGGTTATAAATTTAAAATTGCAATTTCTCATTAATTAGACGGTATGTTTCTAATCGAGATTGTAATATTTCTATCCTGTTTTTGAATTTCGTATTTTCATGTTGTAAAGCTAAATTGTCATTCTCCAATTTTTCAATCTGTTTCTTCAAGCGACTTTCAATTAAGTCTTTATTGTCATCTGAATTTTGAACCTTCAATAGCTTAATACTATCATGTGAATTATTACTATCAACTTTTCCATCGTTATCCAATGATAAGCTTTGTGATTCAACAAATTTATCCATTTTGTCTGTTAATAATTGCTTTTGTATATCACTGTCATATTGCTGTAATATAAAATTATCAAATCATTTTAACTCATAGTTTCCCTACTGAAAAAATCCAGCTGGAAATCCAGCGGGATATCCGGCTGGAATGCTATGGATTCCATATGGATTTTTTCTGGATTTCCAGGATGGATATCCAGCTAGAATCCAGGATGGATTTCTCAGCAAATGCAGGATGGATTTCTCTGGAAATCCAGGTGGTTTTCTCGGCAAATCCAGATGGATTTCTCGTTAAATCCAAATGGAATTTTCGGCAAATCCAGGAGGATTCCTCGTTAAATCCAGATGGATTTCTCGTCAAATCCAGATAGATTTTTCGGCAAATCCAGGTGGATTTCTCGGCCAATCCAGATAGATTTCTCGTCAAATCCAGATGGATTCCTCGTCAAATCCAGATGGATTTCTCGGAAAATCCAGGTGGATTCCTCTGCAAATCCAGGTGGATTCCTCTACAAATCTAGATGGATTTCTCGTCAAATTCAGATGGATTTTTCGTCAAATCCAGATGGATTTCTCGGCAAATCCAGGTGGATTCCTCTGCAATTCCAGGTGGTTTTCTCGGCAAATCCAGATGGATTTCTCGTTAAATCCAAATGGAATTTTCGGCAAATCCAGGAGGATTCCTCGTTAAATCCAGATGGATTTCTCGTCAAATCCAGATAGATTTTTCGGCAAATCCAGGTGGATTTCTCGGCCAATCCAGATAGATTTCTCGTCAAATCCAGATGGATTCCTCGTCAAATCCAGATGGATTTCTCGGAAAATCCAGGTGGATTCCTCTGCAAATCCAGGTGGATTCCTCTACAAATCTAGATGGATTTCTCGTCAAATTCAGATGGATTTTTCGTCAAATCCAGATGGATTTCTCGGCAAATCCAGGTGGATTCCTCTGCAATTCCAGGTGGATTCCTCTGCAAATCCAGGTGGATTCCTCTACAAATCTAGATGGATTTCTCGTCAAATCTAGATGGATTTCTCGGCAAATCCAGGTGGATTTCTCGGCCAATCCAGATAGATTTCTCGTCAAATCCAGATGGATTCCTCGTCAAATCCAGATGGATTTTTCAGCAAATCCAGGTGGATTTTTTTACAGATTCAAAATGGATTTCTTGGACAATCAACCTGGATTTTCATCAGAATCCAGGTAGGTTGTTATACAATCCTATGGATTTTCAAGCAGAATCTAGGTGGATTTCTTGGTCGATTTAGATGGATTTTTTAGAGTCTATCAATCACACGGCTAATTATTGCGTGGGATGGTTAAGAAAATGAGAGCGAAAAGGTTGCTAAAGCGGTAGTGTATCTTTCTCTTACATTTAGGCCTACCTGGTTGGTGTCAGACGTGGGCTATTCACAGCAAAGCTTCTCTCGTTCTGGCGGTCTCTTGTTCTGTCGAGATGGGAATGGAGGATAGATAAATCATTTTAAATGTACTCACCGTTTTAGTGACAAATCAAGTTTAATACGTATTCAATAAAAACAAGGGTAAAACAATGAACTACAAGATGAAGTACAAGATTTTAAGATTAAGAATCAATGTAAAATATCTCAAACTAATTTCTAGCATCCTTGCAATTTTTTTATGGATTTCAGAGCTTTCAATAGTTTGAAAATAATTGCTAATAATTAGCACACATGTGATACAATTAATTTTAACGAAAACTACTGAGTACAAATTTTGTTATGGCATCCCCTTAATAGAAAGTACAAACGCTGCAAATACATATTTTATTTCCAATACATATTAGGGACACATGAAATGTAATCATTGTAGTCAATACTCAAATATACGCATAGTTTATCGATATTTTTGGTTTCGGTTATATCAATATCTAAGCTCATTCCAAGAACTGGTTTTATGCAGTTGAACTCGTTATTTAGTAGATCATTACTTACTTCTACTCTTTTGTACACAGTGTACTCTTTTCCGTCTTCAAAATTGATAAGGAACTGCTGAATCTGTATAAAACAGCCACTTTTCAGCATAGCAAAAGCATTGTCTGATCTGTACAATAATTTTTCACATGTCCTAAATAAACATCCATCCTTAACCAGTTTTACGTAGGCTCTCACTTGATTTATCGGTAACTGAAACTGTTCGTTATAATTTTCATTGACAACTGTTCTTCCAAAATACCTGTAAGTAAACTTAACAGTTTTTTGAACAAATCCTTTTTCTAAATATCTCACATACTCTAAACACGCTGAATCTTCAGCAGTTTCAACATGTTTTTGTAATAATATTATACTTTCTTCAAAACATACATGTCGACATACCTGACTCAATACACCTTTGGCTGCATAAATAGTTCGTTTTAATTTCCCGTTACCGGATTCAAATACATAACCACTATGCGCATACAACAAGCCCCAATCAGCAACACTTTGAGTTAAGTGTAGCAATTGATGGACGTTAAACGTCATTGCGTCTTTACCATACAAAACTTGGACTTTGAATACAAATTCTTTCAACAGTAAATGAGCTCTTTGCAACTCCGTTATTTGTAATCCATTTTTTAATAATATGTGATATGCTTCAACAAACAGAGACCAGTGATTCACATACACATCAAAATGCGGAATTTCTTGTGATATATATTTTAAGATTGGTAAGCTATAAAAAAGGATCCAATTGGACCATTCTGCCGCTTTCCAATAGGCTCGTTCATTTACGGAACGCGACAATCGTACAAGTTGTGTAGGAACTTTGAAGTTTTATATGAATCGATCAATTTTTTTTATTATACTCTTCGGCACCGAGTATAGCACACCAGATGAAGCCATCCAATAATTGCAAAATTGTTTACCTATACCTGCATCAACGCAGTGAAGTGGATCTGGAACGAACCCATCAATGATGTCGAAATTATTCAAAAGTAACAAACTAGTTACGTTTTTGATACCAAGAATAGGTGCATTCATATCAACTAATCTTTGCATTAGTTGAAATGTGTTATTTGCTGTTCTCTTTTCAGGATGTTCATCCATTATCGGATACTTCATAGCGTATCCAGTATCATGGCGAATACGTACACCTGGATGCAAACACCAATTACAGCCATAATAACCATTAAATTGAACGGTACCCTGCATAGGTGCCCGTGCGACAGCATCCACACAACAACATAATGCGTAAACATAAAGATTCCTTTTTCCATTTTGTATTTGACTTGTGATACCGTTTCTCGTAAGATTGTTAATATAATCAACAAAGGGACGGAGAAAATATGTCATGTTTGGCTTGTCACGTCCAAACCATAAAGCACAAGTTATGCTTTGCGTAGAACGAATATCTTGCGGTACTTCATTTACAACAATTTGTATTGGCCAGATAGAATATTTTGAACTTTTAAAAGTTGGCGATCCATCGCTGTTAAACGTAACACTGATATAAGATTCTTTACGATTGATTGGCAACGATGCTACAAATTTTTTATATTTTTGACCGTCGCAAATATCCGTAAAATTGTTAGTAGGTTCTTTGTTTCGACGAGTTACAATATCAATATAGAAATTGCTATTTGCTTCGATTAGATTTCTTATCTTACTTACCACATCGATAATCACGAAATAATCGGTGAACGAAGGATCTTTCAAGTTTATATATTCATCGCAAACTTCGCAATGAATTGTCCGCTGTTTTTTACTAAATGTTCCAATATAAACATTACACATCGGACATACAGCGTGATAATCAATACCACCTTCTGGATTGAATAAGCTATCGACTCCGTAACGATTCTCAGGAAAAATTTTGCGGTCAAGGAACATATTTTGCATCTTAAACAAATCTACTATCCCTGCAGTCGGAATATTGTACTTTTGACACTACTTCATTATCGACAAAATTATTTCTAATTTACTGACGCCTATTTGTAAAGGTTCCACCGTATTGTATTCTTCATCATGTAAAATATTATCTAATTTTTTAAATTTACTTTCATCGATCTTATCGTTGTTAATGAATAAATCATCAAAATCTTCTTCTTCCTCACTACTACACGCAAAGTCCTCTATATCTTCTAATATCGGATAACTGTCCTAAAATATATAAAACAAGTGATATTAATTAATTATTAACGATGATGCCACATGAACTCTTAAAAAAATTATACATATTTATGTTTTTTTATTGGAATTAATTAAACCGTAGATAAAGTGATTCAAATAAAGATTCGCGACCTCAGCTCCATATTATTCATTTTCATTTTTATACATTAACTTGTACATGTAACTTGTACTTGTATTGTCATATGATTCGTCATATGATTAATCATACGAATGATACTAATTCATATAATCAATCATATGATCCATCATATGATAAATCACATGATGAGTCATATAATAAATCATATGATTGATCACATGATGGATGACATAATGAATCATATGATGGCAAATTTTTCCAAAAATATTTGGTATTTCTATGATTTATCATACGATACAAGAAAAATCAATTAATCAAAAATTATATGATGAAAAAAAAATTATATGAAACAAACATCGGTTAATACTGCATGTTTCTTATCGTCATGTGATTGAACATATGATAAATCGTATGACGATAAAAAAAATGCAGTACAAGGTGATGTTTCATATAAATCATATGATTAGTCATATGATAAATCAAATGAAGTTCCAATAATTTTCCGAAAAATTTTACATCATATGATTCATCAAGTGATTCATCGTATGCTCAATCATATGACTCATCTTTCAATTTATCATATGAAGAATCATGTGATTGACCATATGATTTAGCACCAATCATATTATAATTCCGGTCGAAAGAAAACGTATGATCGATCATATGATTATTTTCAAACGGGTATTTTTTATACATTACATATAGATTCGGGTGGAAATAGAAAAAATATTTTTAAGAATGGGAGCTTTCATTAATTAATTCGATTAATTAATTCTGTAATTATTGTGAAATTACATTAATGCTTTTTTAATTTTTTAATATTTAGGCGACTAACCTCATGTAAAGAACTTCGTTTCAATAATATAACGCCAATAAATTGAATGGATATCCAGGCTAGATTCGGTTTTAATGGGTTAAAATGAAAACATTATTGCATTGTCGCGATGTCGCCGTCAAGCGGTGCGGAAGTGCAACCGCCTGACGCATCATCGCTACATAAGCATTTCAAGTGTCATCCAAATATAAAAGTAGGAGCAGTTGTGTGTTTAGTATGTGGAAATTTCTATCATACGAGTGAAATAGTAGCAAAAAACAATGCAGGAAATACAATCAAACTAATAAACAGCTCATTCATAATATGCCAGGAGCATCCAAATTTTGCACTAACATCAAACTTGCCATATGGGGACTTAAGTGAACAAGCAAGTGCTTTCATAACACAATTCAAACTTGTAAGCAGAGAGGAAATAAAACAAGAAATACTAAATGAGCTCGTGCATGAGAAACAAATAATGAATGAAAACGATGAACATATGGATTTAACACAAGTAAGTGAATTAGATGAAATACAACAACTAAAAGCTGAAAATAACTTATTGAAAGAACTCTACAAAGAAACAAAGGAAAAAAATGAATTACTAAATGAATTACTCATCAAAGAAAAGCAAAATAGGAATGAGTTATTAGCAAAAGACAAGAAAAATAAACCAAATAACATATTTAAAAATTCATATGCAGAAACATTGAGTTTACCAAAGCCTAAGCCAAAAAAGGTACCAAGACTTATTATCAAACGAACTAATAAAAATGATACCACTAATTTAGAAAATACCGTAGCTCATTATCTTATCAAAGATAAAACAATACAAACAAAAAAAATTAAAACAGTAAATAACGATACTGTCATAATTAACTGCATGAATGAAGAAAGTATTAACACTATAGAAAAAACATTACACAAAAAAAATACACACGTTTGCTAAAATTGAAAAAGAGCAAATTAGGAAACCAACAGTTAAAGTTACTGGCATCAGCAAATCTTTACAAGCACACAAAATATGCGAGACATTGAGTCAGATATAAACCAAAGAAATTTCCACAATTATGATGACAAAGGTAAAGTAATACACACATACACTAATGAGAAATTGCAAACTATGACAGTTATAATGGAGGTATCAGCTAATTTGTACAAACACATTAGAGAGAATAAAAGCAGACTTTTTGTTGGTTGCCAAAACTGCAAAGTCTATGACATTATAAATACAAGCCCTTGTTATAACTGTGCTAGGTTTGGACATAGTGGGAGCAGATGTAAAAATGAAGCCACGTGTTACAAATGCGGCGGTAACCACACTGGTAGTCAATGCAACAATAAAACACAAACATGTCCTAATTGCACATACCACAATACTAAATACAAAACTAAATTTGATACTAAACACAGTGCAATTGACAGCCAATCTTGTGAAATTTTAAAAGCAAAAATAAACAAATACATTGAAATGACGGACTACCCGATAATGCCAACGCACCAACGCTACTTCGGAAAAATAGAACACCCGGCTGCAGAAAAACCAACAATTAACGCGCGTCCTGCTCTATCAAGCATCATGAGCGCATCATTAGCGTCATTAGCCTCCATATCCTCGCTCAACTTACATGGTAACAATAATACGAAATACAAATAAAAATGCATCCCATCGATGAAAATATTAGCAACGAAATTATTATTAATAACACCGATGAATCAAATGAGCACATAATAACAGAAAAGGAAATTATTATCTGTGTTAATATCAGAAGTTTGAATGCCAATTACACCAAACTTCTAACATTTATAAACAACCTACAAAAAAAACCAAGTGTTATAATATGTACTGAAACATGGAATTTACAACATTTCCTAGTCTTCAATATTGAAGGATACATTATGTACTATAACAACAGTAGTATTAATAAGGCTGATGGCGTGGTGACCTATATCAGAGACGATATAATTGAATCAACAGAAATAATTCAAATACAAAATTTAAAAATTTTACAAACTACAATACAGTTAGATAATGAAAAAACTATACTGTTAGCAGCTATCTACAGATCACATGACCTACACAAACCACAATTCATACAATTGATCAAAACATACATAACTCAACACATAAAGAAAAAAAATTCAATATTAATAGGCGATTTCAACTGCGACATTTTAAGCCAAGATCCTTGGGATCAAGAATTCTTGCAAATGTTAATGGAAAAAGGACACCATCCAGGATTTAATTGGTACAGTGATTCCTTAACATGATGGTAATAGGAACACTTACCCTACCCCACTATGTATAAGTTTCCAATTTATGATGTATTTACGTTATAAACTTTTATTCTTAATGATACATAAGTTAATGACCAATAGATTGATTGGAGAGTAGTTAATTTTTTGTTCTTTAATTTATCTATTTATTATTACACACAAAAAACACAGAAAAAAAAATACTTCTCAGTAACTTTCTTACCTCTTAAAAAAGTTTAGATAAAAATAATGTACCATTATGTTTTTGAGTTACTAAAAGTCTAAAGAAATCAAAGATTTGGTCTTTTACATATATTCATTTACAATAATTGAACGCTAACATATGACAGTGGAAGGTTTAATAGGAATACTGCTATGTATGTGTATTGTAGTTCCATTGGATAGATCCATGTTTTGTTATTTAAAAAAAAAACGCTATAACACAAGTATATATAATTGAAAATCAGTGGAATCAATCTTATTACTTTATCAGCATTTAAATACTCTGACGCTTTTCCAAATTTTTCATATTTTTTTCAAGGGGAGACTTGATATATGACAAATTAAAATTATTACAAGTTATATGCACATGGTAATAATGAAATCGAACAATAAACCATACAAAATTCATACTTTTAAAATGAAAATTAACTAAATAAAAAAGTGCATATGTTTGATAAACTGAAATTGTATAAATATGTACAATTGTATATTTATGTAAATATTGCATTCCATAATTATGAATTTTTCTTTTTATTTATTTATGTTATTTATTTATTTAAGTCCAGAGTAAATATACATTAATAATGATTAATAATATACAATTACATTACATTATATGTAATCCAGCAGAGGAATTTCTTCCTGTACGCTGGTCTGGCATGTTTAATAAACTAATACTAATACTTAAAACTAATTAATAATTTGTATAAAGATATTCGTGATACGTTGTTCTAATCCCATGTTCTATTTAGCATCTGTCTGGCTGTAGTGAAATATCCTGTTGTTGCATTCTTGGTTCTTCTGTAGATGACACGTTCTAAGTTTGTTAATCTTGCTGGACATGTTAGTCCTATTGCGCAAGTTTCTCTATAGTGTGGAAAAATTTCTTTGTGTTGTCTGTTCGAGACACATTTGCAAGTTGAGGTGAACACTATGTCATCGACAACTACAATGTCTAGGTGTTGTGGTTGATATTCTAGAGGTGATGCTGAGTTCTTGAAAGGTGTTCCTTGAATACCTCTGTCAAAATTTAACAGGGCTTTATTGTTGCCTAGATAGTTTATGTCTCCATAGGTCATTCTGATACAATTTGATTGTTCTATCAGTTTTCCAGGGGCTGGCATCGGTTTTCTTAACAGTGCTCTATAGTTATTTTCATTTGCTATCTCATCAATGGCATCGAAAACTGTTTCTATGGACATTTTGTTATTACTGTTTATGTTATGTTCTTCGAGTGTGGACTTAGTGAATTTTATTCTGTTAATTTGTGTAGCTGTCGTTGTTTTCATATTATTCAAGAGGCTGTTAGCTAGCTTTGCGATCCTGTTGATTTCTTGTGTTGATCCTTTCAGCATTTTTTCATAGTTATACTGAGTGATTCTTTTGTGTGATCTTTTATGAGATAAATTGCAATTGTTATTTGCACAAATAAATGTTCTAATATCTAGTATTAATTTGTTGTGGTCTACTGTATCCTCATGGACTTCCGATGTCGGATACAGAGTACCATAGAGATCAATTAATTGTTTTATATTTTTGCAGTTTAATCTATTTGCCATATTGGGTTTCCTTTGATCCATTTTTTAAGTTTGGTTTTCCTAGTTGTCGTGTTGCTAATTGTTTTCAAGTCATTTGGTAGTTTATTGTATAACATAATTGCTCTTACATAACTGTTTTTTTTGCTGATAGTTAGTGATCTTTTTGGGTGTTGGATTAAGGCGAATCTTGTTTTTCTTTCTTTTCCAATATATTTGTCCTTAAAAGTATCGTAGTGGAATAATAGAGATTCCAATGAAAAGCATTGATCTAAGTTAAGTGGGTATTTATGTGTCACAAATTGGTTTTTATAGATTATTTTTAGTAGTCTGTTTTGCAAGTTTTGTATTACTTTAATTTGACCTGTGTACGCTCCTCCCCAAGCTATAATTCCATAAGTCATTATGCTGTGAAAGAGTGCGTAGTAGATCATTTTTAATGTACTAGTATTCATTATTTTTGATAGCTTATATAGGACAAATGTTAGATATTTTGTTTTTTGGTATAGGATTTGTAGATGTAAATCCCATTTCATATTACTGTCAAAAGTAACTCCAAGATATTTTGTGTTTTCAACTCGGTGTATTGGATGTCCTAAGATTTCAATTTTCAGGTTTTTTGGCGTACTGTCATGATAATTTCCAAATTCCATGTACGTTGTCTTGTCTATATTCAAAGATAGTTTATTAAGAGCAAGCCAAATTCCCACTATTTTTAGATAACTGTTCATATTAGTTTCAGCTTCTTTCCAATTCTTACCTTTTGCTATGATTGCTGTATCGTCTGCAAAAGATAGTATGGATTTTTCTGGTAGTATCGTTAGTAGATCATTTATGTATAGTAGGAAAAGTAGCGGACCCAGTATAGTTCCTTGTGGAACACCCATTTTTACTATTTGTTTATCGCTACTTGCATTAATTACCTTCACACATTGTTTTCTATTTGTTAGATAGCTTTTGAAAAGGTTATAGGCACTACCCCTAATACCATAGTTGTATAATTTTTGTAACAGTATCTTGTGGTCAACTGTGTCGAAGGCTTTGGCAAGATCCAGAAAAGTTATTGCTATAGGTTTACTTGCATCTAATTGTTCATAAATGTTGTTTGAAATATAATTTAGTGCATGTTTTGTGCTTCTGTTTTTTCGAAAGCCAAATTGATTTGTGGAAAGCAAATTACAGTTGTCAATGAAAGATTGAATTCTTCTATGTATTATTTTTTCAAAGATTTTAGCTATGTTGGAGATTAGAGAAATAGGTCTGTAGTTATTTGCTAAATGTTTTTCTTTTGATTTGTGGATTGGTATAATATCCGCTTCTTTTAAAGCATCAGGCCAAGTTTCATTAATAATGCACTTATTTATAGCAAGTGCAAGTGGTTCAGATACGTAGTGGATTAATGATTTTAATATTAATGAATTAATTCCATCAACTCCTCCTTTTTTGTTTTTTAGTCTGCCAATTATTTTCTTTACTTCTTGTTCATTTGTAAAATTTAAAAATATTGTTTTCGGGTTTATTTTTGGGAGGTTGAGCGTTGCATTTTGCGGTTGTATTATATTATTGCTAAGTTCCGTTCCGATTTCACAAAAAAATGTGTTCATTTTGTTTGCAATTTCTTCTGGATTGGTGATTCTATTATTTTTGTCCGTGATGTAATCAATAGTTTTGTTATTCTGAGTATTTCTTCCTAGTTTGTTGTTGACAACTGACCATAATTTCTTAGGATCATGTTGCACCATTTCTATGATTTTTTTATCGTAATTTTCTTTTGCTATTGTAATTATCTTATCTAAAATTTTGATAAAATTTTTATAGTTATTTTTTTTTTGTTGTATCGTGAGGATTATATTTCCATTCAATATATAGGTTTTCTTTAGTTTTACATGAGTTTATTATGCCTTTGGTGATCCATTTTTTTCTTGGCTTCAAACTATTAATAGTTTTGTTTGTGACATTTTTCTTTTCTGCCTGTTTAAGGCAATATTGTATTTTCATGATTAAGTTATTGATAGATTGATTTGTATCATTAGTTTCACTATTTTCATTCCAGTTTATAGTTTGAGCTATATGTTGAAGTTTTCGGTAATTAATTTGTTTTTTATTATGTGAGTGATTTATGCTTTTTGTTTGGTTCTGCAACGCCATTATTAGTGGATAATGGTCATTGAACGGGGTGTTGACGTTGAAAGTTTTGTATGCGTTATTTTCCATTTTTATAAAAAAATTATCAATGCATGTTCCACTATTGTTGTTGTCCAGCGAAGGTCTGGTAATCGTATTAATGGCATTCAAAGTTGTATATAATTTGGAAAGTTACAATAGTACTCAAATATATGACCAAGTTGTTCAGTATGTACTGCAGAACAACTTTAAAAAATAAAATGAGTGAAAGAAGCAAAAGAAACGTCCCTTATTCATGTTTGTTTTAGTGCTGGTAATTGGTATTGAGAAAAATTTAGATGTTTGACTATCCGGCAACTTTTATAGTTTCGTCAGATAAATATATTTTATATTTTTATGTGACCAAACGAGTTTCAATCCATTAAATCGGTCTAATAAAACTAATTATTTTGCTTACACGTTGCTCAACTTAATATATGCAATTACATTAAAGGTGCCGGTAATTGGGACAATGCCAAGCATGGGTACACTCACCCTATACATAGTAGGCATTACAGCAAAATATTCTTAATTGTTAACTTACAAAGTGGTGAATCAAATTTTGATTGTCAGCATTCAATTCAGATTGATTAGAGTCATCCAAACTCACATATTCTGTAGCAGTAATATCTGAAAAAGAAACACACAACTGGATTACCTGTTCATAAGTAGAAAGATAATAACGTCACATGCAAGGCTGTAAATTGATTTGTTTATCATTTTATGCATACCATCTTGAAAGCCATAAATAGGTTGCCCATTTGAAAAACTGTTATTGACAAAACTATCGACAGCATGGTCTGCTGGAGAACAGGTCTGTGAAATCCTATCTGTATCATGTTTATGTACTCAAAAAACTCTATTATAATATAAATATATAAAAAACTCTGTACAAGTATAACTTTACATATATGTAAGTAGTACCACTCAAGGATTGAGATTCATCAGAAAAAGGCTGCCGTAATTTTATGAATATACTATCAGTGTCAGATACTGAATTGTTAAATTCTTCTGATGTTGAATTAAGCAGTTGATTATCATCGGTATCACGAGTTTCTCTTGAACTTTCAGAATCCATGCTTTAATTCAATCAATTATCTACGTGAAACAAATTATCTTATTTGGCAATGGTCCGATTATTTGTTATTGCTTTGTATACAATACAATAGTACAAAATCTATATCCTCCGTAAAATAGGCGGGTTCTGATTCGCTAGAGATATTAGAAGTTAGTATGCCGATAAATGAAAATTTGAAAAAATCACAAAAAGATAGATTGCATATTATTGTTCCTTATTTGCTCCGTGAACAAACGAATATTGTCATTGTTTCCTTTTATATTACAAAAATTATGAATGATTTCTGAACAAATTCCTTATGATACTTGTTGCCATGTGGAGAATGGAGATTTAACATACTGTCTCCATGCTTGCTGCTCACATAAATGTGATTTGTGACTCGGGTGTTCCCGCCATTTTAGCATTTTGGCAATCAGACTGATCAGAAATTTCAATTCTTTTGTTCAAGTTTTTCTTTCAATTACGAAAATTAGATTTCTGTTATTAATTGTGTGTAGTGTGGTTGCATTACAAACAGTAGATCAGTAATGTCGCAGAATTTCCGCAAAGGTTTCTATGCCAAAATTAAATATCTACTATAGATGATAATGTGCGATGCACAATACCAGTTCTTGATATATTGGAATTCAAGAATGTAAATCCAAATGATGCCAAAATCAACTTTAATAAAAACTCAGTCTACTCTGTATTATGGCAAGATAAAAATGATGAGACTGTTAGATTGGCTGTCCAAGTATCAGCAATTCAATGTGAGTACAATAAATTTGCTTTTAAAATCTATGGAAAAAGTCGTTTTTTTTATAAGGGGAATTTCTGTATAAGGGGAACATTATAGGTTTATTTTACTGTGTTTCTAGATTTGAGCACAACTACACCCAGATCTTTTATTTCATTTATACAGGTACATATTTATTAAAGGTTATTAAAGGATATGTTAATAAATGAATAATTTTATTATAAAACTAGAAATACTTTTTATCAAAATTGAAACAATAATTTTGAACACTTTTTCAACTGGTTTTTATTGGGAATGACTATAAGACAGGTGCGACTCATGAAATGGATATTAAAATTTGAATCTTTTGAGTATTTTTGGGCTCTAGTTCCCATTTGAACCATTGTTATTTACAAACCAATGGTGTAGACGCTATTCGCATACAATCATACATCCCTCTGGACACAAACTTATTCAAGTATTGTCTCCCATAAAACCATTTCCATTTTCTACATTCAAGTCAATAAAATTATCTTCTGAAACATAATTGGCTGCAAGATTATCAATTATATCTAGAAATATAAGGCAGTGTTCGTGTACTTATACTTTTCAATCTTTTCATGGTAGTAGAAGAATCTGCTATGACTTTTAATGTTTTACTAATAACTGAAAAGTTATTTCTGTAAAAGCATCCCTCTTATTCAGTATCTTCTCATATTGCTTAAGAAATTCAATACATGCTCAAGGTTTCAAACATTCAAAAATAAAAAAATCAGGATTTGAAAAATTAAATAAATCAATTGTAAGATATAGATAACAGTTGTTGCGTTCAACTATAGCACTTTTTTCAAAAAATAAACAGACCACTTAGAAAAAACCACAAATAATAATAAGTAGAGTTTAGAATAAGATGCAAATATAACTCAATAATTTTGCTGTAGTAAAGTAACGACTTTTTCACATGTTTATTTAATTTTTTCCTTGATGACTATTGTAACGTTGGGCCGTTTATTAGCAATCAATTATTTTTTTTTCCTCATGTACTTTTGCGTAGCTTAAATTTTAACTCGGTAAACTAGCAAAGGAGAGCCTTCAGCTGAAGCAGCTGGAGGACATGTGAAAATAGCCGTCCCTTTATCGCGCGCTTTCCGAAGTTTACCTCGAACGATCGTAAAGTTTTTTTTGAGTAGGTTTAGATATAGAGTAAAGGAGCCGCGGAATTCCACCTGCATCCTGTTATTCGATTTCACCCAAAAGATTTCCACTTTTAGAAGCCAAAACTTTTGCTATATAAAAAAACCCTTAATAACTAATTTTACATAAATGAATCGGGAAAATAACAGCATGATAGGAAAATTTCGCAGCTTCTTGAAACCTCCCACACACTTTTTGATTAGAAATATAGTTGCCGCGCAATCATTGAAAATAACTCGAAGTTTTAAAATTACAAATTAGAAAAATGAAGTAAATAGTCGAAAACAGTTACTTTAACGAATTTTAGCAAATCAGTTATACAGTCCACAATTAAATAATACCCTTTTTTTTTCGTTCCAATTTATTTAAACAACGAACTGAGTTAATTAATTAAGTTACTAATTGTAAACATGTAGGATCAAAAGATTTTCGCGTAAAATATGTTAAATAATAAGGAACTTGCGTTATTTTTAAGAATTAATTGTAATAATTTTATATAATAAATAAATTAATAATTATAAGAGAAACTGTAATAAAAATGGTACTTGGAGAGTCATCTAGCGAGATAAGGCCCAAACTCTTGAACGCGCGCCCCCAATTCTCACCACGCCCCTGAACCAATTAGGGCCCGAAATCCGAAAGAGAAAAGGAGGGAAAATCTCGGTTGGCCAATTAGAATTCACTGGCATTTCCACTCTTCCCAAATTTTGAGGGACTGAAAGAGGGATTTTCCTCCCAACCATCCCCAGGGTTTAAAAGGGCGTGCGCAAGCGAAAATCGCTCTCTCACGCTCCTCGCAAAGTTCTAAGTGCATCTCGTCCGACCAAGTGCCAGGTCCAGATTGACTTCTCCCAGTACCAGTATATTCAATAAAAGAAAAGTATGAGGCCGAAAGAAAAAAACAGTTTCAAATAAATAGGGAAAGAAGAGACTTAGACCTGCGGATAAAAACCTTGTTAGCCGACAACAAACCATTCAGCTGCAAACACGGGAACGACCCGTATTACTGCAGGCTCTGCGTGCAGACATTCGAAAAATTAGGGCTTATCCCTAAGAAAGTAATAACCCCTCCGAGTCTGCAAGAGCCTACAAAAGAGCCGGAACAAATTAACGAACAAAATTGTGGAAAAAGGGACCTAAACAGGATATATAAAAAATTATTTGCTCCAGATAAAAAAATACTAAAGAAAATAAATCAACGCAAAGAAGAAAGGAAGAAAACAGAAGAAAACAGAAAAAGGGAAGAAGATAGAGCGAAGGAAATAGAAGAGCTAGAAAAGAAAATAAAATTAAAAGAAAAAGAAATAAAAGCAATTTTAAAAAATTTATAACTTATTTTGTCTTTTTTTTTTAAATAAATTTTAGTTAAAATAATAAATTGGTGTTAATTTTTTTTTTCTTCTCTCTCTATTCCCCTATAAAATTATAAAAATATTTTTTCCTCTTTTTCCCACTCTTAATGAATAATAAAGAACCGGGTGATAAACGACTGACGCGTAGCCAAGCCCGAAATCCGTCTACATCTTGGACGGTAGGTATTGGTTCTGGGCGGCTTAGGCATTCCGACGAATTTCAACCGGAGAAATCTGAGGAGAAAGGAACCATAAACCCAAAATCTAACATAGGCGATAATTTATACCCTGACCTAGATAAGTTAAAAAAATTTAACGAAGAATTAGATAGTCTAAAAATAAATAACGAATTGGAAGGGCTAATAGGGAGGTCAGCTCCAAATAGTCAATTAGGATCTAGTGAAGATTTAGACAACGTCACTATAGAGATCAGCGACGAGGTTTTAAATAAGTCCATACGCGAAAATCACGGCATAAAATCAAACTCGGCTAAAATGGATCAAGAAATCAAAGGACCATGAAGCAAACCATCCAATTGAAAGATGCCTTAAACGTTGTACCCAACTTCAATGGAAACCCTAACCAATGGGTACCATTTACAGAAGGTTGTAGGGAAGCTTTAAATATGCTGCCTTCAAAATGCGAAGAAGATCTAGTAAAATCAATAAAAGGTAAACTAGAAGGAGAGGCCAGATCAACAATGGTTGGCATCAATTTTAAAACCATTAACGAACTTATATCTCATTTAGCTGATATTTTTGCCCCACCTCAAACCATGAATCAATTATTAGGAGAATTAGGAAATGAATATCAGAAAGATAATGAAAAAGTCTTAACATACGCTAATAGAATTCGCCTATTAACCACTAGGATAATAGATGCAAAAAAGAGACAAGACAATACCGATTCCATAAACATCGATGAGAAAAATGCTTTAGAAGAAAATGCATTTATATGCTTTAAACGAGGATTAAAGCCAGAAATAAAAATAAATCTCCCACCAGGAATTACTGCTACTAATGCCTTAAAGGAAGCCATCAAAGTAGAAAAAGAATTAGAATTACAAAGAAATCTAAGAGGAAAAATTAACTATACTTCAGATTATCTACAACCCAAGAAAAATGTAAGAATATGCCAAATTTGTGAAGAAGACGGACATGAAGCTTTAAACTGCAACACGCTCGTGAACAAACAAAAATTATGTAATTTCTGTAATAAAACAGGTCACGATACAAATAATTGCTTTGCTAAAATTAGGTTAGATAACCTAACTTGTCAAATATGCGGAAAAAAAGGACATAATGCACGCGAATGTAAATCGAGATTACAATGCCAAATTTGCAAAAAGATGGGACACGCTGCTAAAGAGTGTAGGAATAGAATTAGGACACAGGCTATACATGAAATAAAATGCCAATTATGCAATAATTTGGGGCACAGTGCTCAAAGTTGTCGAGATATAGAAAGGACACAAGTAAATAGCGAAATCGTATGTCAACTTTGCAATAACAGAGGACATACTGCAAAAGATTGTAAAACTAAAACTCCCAATTTTAACAATAATCAATTTCTAGCTAGTCAACCTCCTTTTAATAGATTTGATAAATCCAAAATAGAATGCCTTTTTTGTAAAAAACGTGGGCACATAATGGCCGATTGCTATAGGAAGAAATGGGTCGATGGTCAGAACCAGGGAAACGTCAAGCCGTCCTCTGTAATTCCGACACAGAGGACGAATATGACTCGGATAGACAACAGCGAAGAATCAGAGGATGTTCGACTATTCCCATAAAAAATCAACCTCGATTTGCCGCCAAAGTACCCATAATAAGTGTCAGTTTTTTTGGAACTATATATGATACAATGTTAGACAGCGGATCAGAAGTTAATATTATGAAGATTGAAGTATTACAACAATATTTAGAATACGTAGACATGACTAAGCGACACACATTGAAAGGTATTGGTCTAGAAAGTTTTCAAAACATAGGAGTAATTACTCTCTATGTGTATGGAAGGGAAACTGAATTTTTAATAGTTGAGAATGATTTCCTAATTCCCTGTGATATAGTGATAGGAGCAAGTTATCTGTCATCCAACAAAATAATTCTTGATTTCGAAACCAGACAGTTCATCCTACCAGATAGAACAATAAATTTCAAAGAAATCAAAGATTTAGTTTATACTGGTATTTGCTGCATGTATAATGTTAAAGATGAATCAAAAATAGACCGAGTTATTCCAAGAATCGAGGTAAAGAATCCACCCACTGGCTCGAAGGAATATTTCTTAATAGACACAGGATCAGAATGTAATTTGATTAAAAAAGGATTATTACCACCTGGTAATAGTATTGACGATTCACTCATTATTAACCTAAAAGGAATAGGTAGAAATATGCAACTAACTCTGGGAATAACAGAAATTAAACTTTTCGATACGGATACAATTTTCCATGTAGTCGAGGATAATTTTGAAATGATTCATGCTGGAATATTAGGTGCCGTATTTTTTGAAGACAGTAAAGCAAGAATAAACTTCAAAGATAATACTTTTGAAGTTAAAAATTTCCTAGCACCATTAATCATAGAAACATTGGACAAGAAACTTACACAGGCAGAATTCGATAAACTATTACAGGAATTAATCCCTATGGAAGTACCTAGTTTCGCAGTACGCCATGTGTTTAATATATCTCAGAGTGAAATCTTTCAAGACCTTAACGTTGAGGAATTTGACGATGTCGATTTTAACATAGCCGAGTTATACATCGAAGAAGAAACAAACGATGTTGAGAAAAAAATAGAAGATCATCTAGAATTGAGTCATTTAGATAACACAGAAAAAGAATATGTAATAGACTTGGTCAATAAAGTCGCCGATGTTTTTTACTTGCCTGGAGACAAACTACCAGGTACTGAATTAGTAATGCATGAAATACATACTGTTGATGACATACCCGTGAATTGTAAACAATACCAGTTCCCACATGCAATGAAAGATAAGCTTAATTATCATATTGACAAATTATTGAAAGCTGGTATCATTAAAGAATCTAATTCACCGTATAATATACCTGTATGGATAGTTCCAAAAGCTACAGATCCGAACAGCAGAATGGTGCTCGACATGAGAGGGCTTAACGAAAAAACCGTAGCAGATTCTTATCCTATTCCAAATATCACACAGATATTTGACCAAGTAGGAGGAGCTAAGTTTTATTCCGTGCTTGATCTCGCAATGGGATTCTATCAAATTAAGATGCACCCAAAAGACGCTCATAAAACAGCGTTTAGTACACCTTTTGGTCATTACGAATTTGTCCGCATGCCATTTGGTTTAAAGAATGCACCTGCAACCTTCCAACGGCTTATGGATACTTTATTACGCGGACTACAAGGCCTCGATTTGTTTGTTTACCTAGATGACATAGTCATTTATGCTAACAATATTGAAGAACACGATCGGAAATTTAAGTTACTAGTCGAACGGTTAAGAGAAGCAAAACTGAAATTACAAATTAATAAATGTAAATTCCTCATGCGAAAAGTCAGCTACTTAGGGCACCTTATAAGTGAGGATGGTCTAGAAGTAGATCCCAAAAAGGTTGAAGCCGTACAAAAATTCCCAAGACCAAAAACCGTTAAAAACGTCCGCCAATTCTTAGGACTAGCTGGGTACTATAGGCGCTTCATCAAAGACTTTGCCAAGATAGCTAAACCATTAACTAAATTATTACAAAAGGATATAAAGTTCGAATGGAATGAGAAAGCCGAAAAGGCATTTATTGAATTGAAAGAGATGTTATGTAATGCACCTCTTTTACAATTCCCTGATTTGTCCAAAGGGTATAACATACGTACCGATGCCTCTGGCACTGCTATCGCTGGAATATTATCCCAAGGCCCGATCGGATCCGACCGTCCTATTGCATATTTTTCTAGAGTTCTGCGTGGATCAGAGCTAAACTATGAAGTATATGAAAAGGAAGCCTTAGCGATCATACAGAGTGTCAAAGCTTTCAAATCCTATGTATATGACCGGCCTATCCAAATTATTACCGATCATCAGCCATTAGTTTGGTTTGAAACAGCAGATTTAAACGCGCGAGTACAAAAATGGCGATTTTGGTTATCACAATTTAAGTATAAAATAATCTACACCAAAGGAAAATCTAATGCCGCAGCAGATGCACTCTCAAGAAATCCAGCAGATGTAAATATTATTGAAAAAGCGCCCCCTCTTCAAGAGTTTTTACCCGAAATTGAATTAGGAAATCTAGTAGTGAACATCACCAATAGTTTGATCGATAAAGAATTCGAATTTCTTATCGATACAATCTCCAGTGTAAATATAATCAAAATCAGTTCTATACCCAATGGATTATTAATTAAGCTGAATAAAGAAATATTACTACAAGGACTTTTTTCAGATAATATCGTAGTAACACACTATACAGAATTGGCTATATTAGGACGCACTTTTGAATTTTATGCAGTAGAAGATAAATATGATTTGCCGTATCATGGAATCCTTGGTTCCAAATTTTTATATGAAATACGAAGTAGAATAGATTTTGATAAATTACAGTTAACACACTCAGGAATAGTCACACCGCTTAAGTCAGTATATAGCAAAAACAATGAAACAGAATTCAGGGCAATGCGAAATATTGATTTACATATTGTCAAAGATGATTTGTTGTTAGTGGATTCATACATTCGTAATCTCGAATGTCGGATACAACTCTCAATTAATACAATATGTGAACAAAGTATAATTAAGAAACAATATGTAACTGAAACGGAGAAGATAGATGAAAGCGACCGAATTATCTTACGAGACATTAGTGGGAAAACCTATCAAACACTTGGTACCATACAAATAGAAATCTTTTCCATAATAAATAAATTTTGCATAGTACCTAATGACTTTCCTATAAATTCCGAAGGATTACTGAGAATTGATTATCTCATTAGGAGTAAAGCGGCACTAAATTTCAACACCAGAACAATGCGCCTTGGAAATATGATTATCCCATTTCGTATACGAAATATTAGAATTGACAATCAAAACTCTTGTAAAAACTTACTCCCACAAACAAGCCGTGAAATAACGGAAATAAATATAATGACACGAGGACAAAAACAAAGATTAGAAAATTTACCATCTGCTATACCTACCCCACCGACTGTTAACGAAAAGATAAGTCCTGAGAAACGACCCCGAGGAAGGCCTCGTAAAAATCCACTCCAAATTCCCGGAAACACAGAACCAGCGCCAATCGAATCATCTCAACCACCGGAAAGCCATTCAAAAAAACCTCGAGGCAGACCAAAGAAGATACAATTATCTTCGACAAGTGAAGAAGAACCAGATCATGCCGATGCTTCTAACCAATCTGACAATGAATCGATTCTTAGTGACTTTGATGAATCTTCAACTGGGCACACTAAACTGGTTAAGATCAAGGATTCAATCCATATGCGTACTGACAGCGTAGTTTATTTTATTGATAGTAATGGCGCACCATGCGACGAAGGCGCCAAAATGATGATCGAAAACAATCAGATAGAAAGTAAACAGATTATTAATGTAGGAGAAGTTGTGAAAGAAAGAAAAGGAAAAAAATACTATCGTTTCGGACTCTGTATATGCGGAGAACACCCGGAGTCGTTGAGTCATTTAAGAGACAATATGCTTACAACTTTGAATGTATTAAGAGATATGTTGGTTAGCCTAAAGCTAACGGAAATTTGTATCGCCAAAAGTAAAGAGATAAGAAATCTAGAATGGGAAGAAGTAGTAAATTTATTGGATACTGTCTTCAGAAATACAGGAATAACGATTTTAATATGCATGAATAGCCTTGAGTATGTGCCTTTAGAGAAACGTGATATAGTATTTTATGAATGTCATCAATCTCCGGTCGGAGGACATCGTGGTGTTTCTAAAACATTTTATCGAATACGACAGAATTTTTATTGGGAGAATTTGAAGGAAGATATTCAAAGACGAATACAACAATGCCTTGAGTGTCAGTTAAAGAAATTAACTCGCCTACAGACCAAACAACCTATGGTAATCACCGATACCTGTGCCGCTACTTTTGACAAAATAGCAATGGATATTGTAGGACCCTTGAAAAAAACCCCGAAGAACAATGAATACATTTTAACTATGCAAGACCAACTAAGTAAGTTTTGCCTAGCCGTACCTCTAGTCGACACTTCATCCACAACGATCGCAGATGCATTCATAAAGAAATTCATTTATATATTTGGTTGTCCAAAATCCGTTTTAACTAATCAAGGAAGAAATTTCTTGAGTAATTTGATGAGCCGTATAGCTAAACGTTTCAAGATTAAGAAGTTAAAGACCACAGCTTTTCATCCACAATCTAATGGTTCGCTTGAACGCTCCCATCATGTTTTAGCAGAATTTCTGAAACAATATACCAATAGCGATAACAATTGGGACGAATGGTTAGACTTAGCCATATTGAATTATAATACTTGTGTTCAAGAGAGTACCAAACACACTCCGTATGAAGTCGTTTTTGGCAGATTAGCTAGACTGCCCTCAAGTTATCCATTACAAGAAGGAGATTTATTGCCCACTTATAAAGGGTACATTACAGAGTTAGTCACCCGAATAACAGGAATTCAAAAGTTGGCATACGACAATTTAATAGCATCAAAAGAAAAATCAAAGAAATATTATGACAGACACCTTAATCCGAAAAATTTTAAGCTTGGAGATTTTGTATTTTTGAAAAGTGGTCCAAAACCCGGTAAATTAGAAGATCATTATTCAGGCCCTTTTAAAATAATAGGAATTTTACCGAAAAACAATGTCAAAATACAAATGAAAAAAGGAACCAAAGTAGTTCACGCGAATAGGCTTAGAATATCGTATATTAATAATAATAATAATAATTCATAAAAAGGAGGAGAGGCATAAAACTAGAAAACAAAAAAAAAAAAATTTTTTTTTTTTAAATAAATCATAGATAAAATGAACAATATCATTTCCAGTAAAATAATAATAGTAAAATAATAGTAATAAAATAATAGTAATAATAAGTATAAATAAATATACCGAATTAATCATTGGTTTTCCGTTCCAGCAATTAATAGTTAACATAAGAATTAACATTATTTATTTTTCAGAAAATGGATATGAATAAATTTGGATTTTACATATTAATCTTATCTACCATTGCATATCAAGGCCAAGCCATCATAGGATACGATTGCGGAGCGAGATCATTAAACATTACCACTGTTTCTTTGCTTGGCGTAGAAGAATGCGATATACCTCCCGGAAAAATTAATAGCAGTCAGATCCATATACAGTTATTACAGTTAAACCAATTCGAGGAAGTACACGTGATACAATGCAAGATACAACTACAGCGTCACATTTATCATTGTGGAATGCACTCCCATAGTTCGGCTGTCAAAGATGGAATACACGAATATATGGTCGAGATCAGCCAAAAACGCTGTTCAGACTTGTATAATACCGGCACATTATATTTCGATGAGATACGTGTACTACGCGATATTAAAGTTAACCAAACCACAATCCGACCCTTAACACTAGCTGGTAGTTTAAAAATCGATGGTAGTTGCAACGGTGGTGTGTATTCTGATGCATATGGTACCTGGGAGAATGTTGTAGTTCAAGGTTTAGTAAAAATAACCGTGCAAGATTATACTGCACCAGTTGACTTAAATAACGATCAAGTAAGACTACGCTCAGGTATCAAATGCACATTAATTGAAGAAACTTGTATAGACCCGGAAGGAGGTAATACTTTCTGGAAAACGATACCACGGGATATATGTAAATTCAATCATTACGGGATATTATATGAAGGCATAGCTAACAAAATAATAGCCGAGCACCAGAACCGTATATATTCCTTGATAACAGAAGATATTACCTTCGCCTTAATGGCCAAAGGAAAAAGACAAATCTGTGGATATGAAATAGTTCAAACAGAACATCCAAAATTATTCATTTTTGAAACCACTAGAGGAGTCTCAACCTTTGCCGTAGCAAAGAAATTATCATTAAGCAATTTAGACATATTTGCGTACGTTAATTCTAAATTTGTATTCGTCGAGCGTTATATCAAAAATCAAATAAATAGTTTGTATAGAGATGTAGTTGTACAGCGTTGTAGACAAGAACGCGAAATTTTAAAAAATGCTTTAGCAATAGCCACGTATTCACCTGATCAATTCGCGTACAATTTAATGAAAGGACCTGAATATATGGCGGTAACGGCTGGCGAAGTAGTTCACGTCGTTAAATGTATCCCGGTAGACGTAAAGATTTCGCCGGGGACCGACTGTTATGAAGAATTAAAAGTAGTCCATAACAATATCACCAAATTTATGACACCCAAAACACATATTCTCAAGACTCAAGGAACAATAGTGGATTGTAACACTTTACTATCCACTCACTTTTATGTCAACGAAAATTGGTATAAGTTCATGCCATGTCCTGTAGACGCCAGAACACCAGAGATTTTGAAGCCTTTTGCCCAAATGACATGGAAATATCAAGATATTCCAACTCTCGCTACAAGTGGTATTTACACTGAACAAGATCTGCAGAATCTTCTAAATCGAATCATGTACCCTCTCGAACAATCAGCTGTCATCAATGACGTTGCTCGAGAAATCAAAGGTCATGCGATGAAAGATCAAGAAGGAGTAATTAATAAATTGCTCAATGAGAACACTTTAGAACGCTTAGTTCATACCACTTGGAACCGAATGTGGGGTAAATTCATGACGTTTGGAACATTCAGTGCAGGAGTGATAGCTAACCTTTTTATTATTCAAATAATTAAAAAGGTGATAGAAATCTTTATCAACGGCATGGCTCTGCATAGTATTTATGGGTGGTCCTACCAACTTTTTGGAGCCATATGGAACAGTCTCACAACTTTTCTTATCCACTTAGGCCATTCAACGCAGAAGGAAAATGAAAAATCCCAGGAAGAACCAAGTAGAGTTCCTATGCCAATACAGATACCCCATTACATACCAGTTCAGGCTCAAGAAACAGATGCCAACGTACCAAAAGAACATCCAGTGTCCTCAATCCAAACTAACAATAGTTTCTTTTCTCGACAGTAAATGTTAATAAATCTTGGTTACCATGCTCTACAATTACATCTTAATTAGCGATTACTTTGCCTCGCTGCGCTCCTTAAGTAACCGTTTAAGTGGGGGGGTGTAACGTCGGGCCGTTTATTAGCAATCAATTATTTTTTTTTCCTCATGTACTTTTGCGTAGCTTAAATTTTAACTCGGTAAACTAGCAAAGGAGAGCCTTCAGCTGAAGCAGCTGGAGGACATGTGAAAATAGCCGTCCCTTTATCGCGCGCTTTCCGAAGTTTACCTCGAACGATCGTAAAGTTTTTTTTTGAGTAGGTTTAGATATAGAGTAAAGGAGCCGCGGAATTCCACCTGCATCCTGTTATTCGATTTCACCCAAAAGATTTCCACTTTTAGAAGCCAAAACTTTTGCTATATAAAAAAACCCTTAATAACTAATTTTACATAAATGAATCGGGAAAATAACAGCATGATAGGAAAATTTCGCAGCTTCTTGAAACCTCCCACACACTTTTTGATTAGAAATATAGTTGCCGCGCAATCATTGAAAATAACTCGAAGTTTTAAAATTACAAATTAGAAAAATGAAGTAAATAGTCGAAAACAGTTACTTTAACGAATTTTAGCAAATCAGTTATACAGTCCACAATTAAATAATACCCTTTTTTTTTTCGTTCCAATTTATTTAAACAACGAAGTGAGTTAATTAATTAAGTTACTAATTGTAAACATGTAGGATCAAAAGATTTTCGCGTAAAATATGTTAAATAATAAGGAACTTGCGTTATTTTTAAGAATTAATTGTAATAATTTTATATAATAAATAAATTAATAATTATAAGAGAAACTGTAATAAAAATGGTACTTGGAGAGTCATCTAGCGAGATAAGGCCCAAACTCTTGAACGCGCGCCCCCAATTCTCACCACGCCCCTGAACCAATTAGGGCCCGAAATCCGAAAGAGAAAAGGAGGGAAAATCTCGGTTGGCCAATTAGAATTCACTGGCATTTCCACTCTTCCCAAATTTTGAGGGACTGAAAGAGGGATTTTCCTCCCAACCACCCCCAGGGTTTAAAAGGGCGTGCGCAAGCGAAAATCGCTCTCTCAAAGTTCTAAGTGCATCTCGTCCGACCAAGTGCCAGGTCCAGATTGACTTCTCCCAGTACCAGTATATTAAATAAAAGAAAAGTAAGTTGAAACAAAATTTTTATCTCTATCTCTCCTTTTCCTCTTCTTGTTAGAATAGCCGATCGAAACTCGTGAGAAATAGGTCTTCGAAAAAGTATTTCAGCAGGAATTGGGATACTTTTTCAATAAGACAGTCGCGCCGTTAAATAAAAATTAAAATACTTTTTATGTGATAATTCCGGCAAGGTTTGGGATTTTCACATCCAAGTCCCGATTCCATTGGACCCTGGTGTTTGATGGAAGGCTTGTAGTCCAGTTTAGTTTCCACTATTTTTACGCGAAACGCGAAGTAGAAAAGCTCTAATTCTCCAATCGCTCGTCCCGGTTTAAGCGTACGCACGCAAACCAAATAGAGCGCCTGAGATTACGTCCGCCTCAGACGTACCTGAGATAGTGACTCGGACGTCACACTATCAAAGAACCTATAATACTTGAACAATTTGAGAATAGTCTTATTTTATGAAATAGAATTTACGAATGAATGATTACAATCCTTACAGAATTTTGTCAAACAACTTATAAAAAATTGAATAATTGAATAATCATAACTGTGGTTATAAATATCAGGCAACATGAATAAATTTTTTTAAGAATATACCGGGACCAGTTCAATGTAATATCTAATTCGCATATCCACTGTGTGAACGAAATGTTTATTATACATGCCTCAGCCAAGAAAATCACAAACGACTAGACCGGTGTAATTTGTGGGAGATGCATTCGCACAGTGCAATTTGAGAATGATTTGAGCTATTTGAGCTATAAAGTTTTCCAGTGGGTGGTTTGACGAAAGGGCGTAAATAATTTTTGCGGGATTGTAGTTTGTTGCTCCTTCTTCTATAGTATACTAAAAAATATATTTCTTTAACCATTCTACAATTGTTGTTTCTGTTCATTTTATGGGAAGAGAGCCACTGTGAAGATTAAATTCATTTCGTTTTAATAATAATAATTATTTTGTAGTAATCACGACAGTTTCTGAGTACGAGAAATTTGATAAAAAAAGAGGAAATTTCAATGTCCTCAACAGATCAGTCGTTGATGAATATTATGACGGCGAGCAATCAGAAGAGGAGATTGAAAATGGTGAAAGGGAAAAAATTGATATGAAAAAGGCAATAAGCAATATAAATGATAAGGAACTGAAACAGCTGCAGTTTGTGAATTGAATATCTATACAATTTTGTTATTTTTTGAGACTTCTTTTTGTGCTTATTTATTTTCCTACTGAAAATAAGTCAGCTATAGGCCATCTCAGCGGTTACAGCAGTCTCTTTTAGCGATTCAATATGTATGGATAAAAGTTCATCCGTTGAAATTTCAACATAGAGTATGATAGGGCATGCACTTATTAATTCATTTATTTATACAGCGATTATAAAAATATTATTTTCAAACAAGTTTTAAATAAACGAGTAGTAAATTTCTGTCTGCTGTGTCGCTTTGAAATAGCCTATACATATTTGATACCAATGTATGTGACCTCAATGAAAATCAGTATCTGTAAATTCCAAACTTGAGTTTCACTTCTCCAAATGTCTTTTTCTGCCCTATATTCTATACTATACTATATGCCCTATATAATAATACTGCTGATGATTTCAGAAATGCAATAAAAATGCGCAGAAAGATATATTGGAAAAATTGCAAACCTTTAAAACTGGTGACACTCTTTTTATTGATAATAATGTATGTGACGAAAAGTTAAGCAGTACTATTGTATCACCTTTTATGGAGATACCACGAGTTTCTACAACGATGAATTCAAGTCTGGATAAGCGAAATGATAAGATCAAAGAGCTAGAAAGTGATATTGAGCACCTACGTCTTAGCAAAGACAAGTTGAAGAACTCTCTAGATATACTCCAAGAAAAATTAGTTACTTATCATATTATTAATGAAAGGTTACAGATAAGAAATTTATTTCTTAAAGAAAGGGTGAAAGAACTAGAGCAAAGTACAGAAGTTAGAGCGAAGGTAACTGTTTCATTGATATTTTTTTTATGTTTAAATTTCAGATGTTTATATTTATTTATTTGTTTCTACAATGTACAGCGTAATCGCCTTTTACATTACCCTCCTTTTTACAGATTGTATCCCCTACATTACTTAATAGTATAAACATTACAATATCTATAATACACACTCGGGCACTTCACAATTACAATCTTGACCGTTGTCCCTTGAGACGTCCTTCCACTCCTTTTTCCTGCCAGTACTTTTCCATGACGATTTCCGTCTTCCACCTTTTATACTATTTCCAGTACCCCGACCTGTCGATCTTGTTCCAGCTTAACTGCATTTCCTGCTCCGTTTTTGTCGCGATCATCTTATCTAGTCTCTCTATTAGGTTCTCTCCTTCTTTGCCTTCTGCTAGTTGCCTGATCGTGATGCCGCCTTCCATTGCTTTAAACGCTCCTACCAGTTCCCTACCCCATTTCGATGTTGCTTAAGGGGATGTAGTAGCCAGAACGCCGAACCGTACCTAACCTAACCTAACTTATGATTCGAAGAATACATTTTGCGCATTCAGTTTTCCTTTTTTTGTTAATAGAAGTATCATCCAGCATTCCTTGAGTAAATCTGAATGGTGGATGATCTAAATAATTACATAAAATTGAAAACTGAATAAGCAGTTTGTATTCTTCGAGAAGTGTAGGAAGGTTAGGATTTTACATGGAGTTTAAATAGAGCTACTGGATCCCCTTAAGGGGATGAGGGAAAACAAATTTACACCTCAGTATTTTTCGTTATAAGGAAATAATTTGCAGTTTACATAAAATATCGTAGTTATCCGCACTTCTTTCATTCATGACGAATTGCGGATAACCATCGTTATTACCAAAAACTGAATACTAAAGAAGAATAACGAAAAGTACGATAGCGTGTTTTACCCCAAAACACATACTCATAGAAAAAAATTCAAAACTAAAAAGACGGACAACTAGCCCCGGTCTACCCTATTTTAAGTGGTGTATGAGTTCAGAAAGTTTTCACTCTTGTTTTTTTGCTATAGTTTGTAATAAATTTCTAGTGTTATTGCTGGATATCCATTCTAGAAATCCCGGCCAAATTCGTATGGAATCCATATCAATCCAGCTGGATTTTTAGCTGGATTTCCAGCTGGATTTTTCCAACAGGTGCGCGCTAGAATGAGCATTTTGTTTTATCAACTGATGGAATGATTAGAACCGCATACACCAGAATTTAATCACAGGACCATTCAGCAAAAGAATTTCAGTATAATGAACCAAAAATGGTAGTTTCGGTTTTAAAAACTTATAAAGCTTAATATATAGGGTATGACAATTTTTGATAATACTTTTTAAGCGTGTGGCGTCTGAACGAACTATTCTTGGTGACATAAAAACATCGAAAATTTGACAACATAACTTATAAAGCATCCAGAGCACATCTAATCTCGGTATTTTATCTCCGCTAAGCGGCTCCTTCCCGCGCGTGGTAGCGCGACCACAATAGCGCACCTCTGCCTCCCGCCGATTTCGGACGACAAGCCTCCCGTAGCGCTCCCGAGTTCACGTACGATATACATACGTAATTTGTGACAGCAATCGTACGTCACGGTACACCTATTGCGCCTAACTTCTCTCAGTGTAGGTACTTGTACTCTTTCACTACCTCCAACTTTTTTCCATCGTATTTCCAGCTCAAATTTTTACCTATTCCTCCTCTATTCCTGCAGACCATAACTTTCGTTTTTTTTCGTGTTTACCTCCATTCCATTGTTCCTGCTGTACTTTTCCAAACACTTTAATATTTCTTGCAGCCCCTCCGGTGTGTCCAATATCATAACTATGTCTTCCGCAAATTTCAGTCCATATATCTTCTTTTTTCCTATTACTGATCCGCCTTCCTTCCTTCCTTCCCAGCCTCGTCGATATCATCAATATACAAGCGTGGAACTGATCGGATATCCCTGTCTCACTAATTTACTTGTTAAAAAACCTTTTGAGATTCCGTTGCCTGTTATTATCTCACACCGTCACCTTGTAAATTCTTCTTATCATTTACAGCATCCTTCCCTTGATTCCCATTTTTTCCAACTTCTCAAGCAGTATTTGTCTATCCACCCAGTCGAAGGCTTGCTTATAATCTACGAAAGCTAGGTATAGTCTGCCCCTTCTTGCTTCAGCCGAATGTTTATATTATGAAGTTATGATGTTATGATGTTATGTTGTATAAATTTTGTACTATAATACTTGGTAGCACGTCTATATTGGCACGAGGTAGTTTATGTTAGCGTTGGAAGCTGTGAAGCGTGCTCCCGTCGGAAAATACCTTAGCCCCCCTACGCGTTGCTCTCCCTTTTTAAATGATATTGTGTTAAAGGTAGCTGAATCTGACCACGCGTTCTGTTATACTTTAACGATAGAAAATAGCGTAAAACCGTAAAAAATCAATACTCGAGATTCTCTCGTCATCAATACTCTACAGTTGGTTTAAATTCTAATACAGACGGATTTCAACGCTAACATAACCTACTTAGTAAATTTTTTACTAATTGATATTTATGCATAACTAAATTTTGAAGCAGCGGATCCAGAGCAACTCACCAACACTAACGTCTACACCAATCAAGGACTCTCATATTCCGAAAAAGGTAGACGACGACGAAACCCAATTCAATTCCCGTGACGGTACTTCATCACCACTAGTCTTCGATGGTGATATAAATTATTTCTCAAGTTATCGATGATTCGATGGTGATAGTCGCGATGTAGACAAAGCGGAATATGGCCACACAACTGAATCAACAGCCAAAAGTAATGAAAATATTTTTGACTCTATTAAAATTAATTTTATTAACCCTAATACTTTTCTCGGTAAGACGATTGTTCTTCAAGGTGAACGACCTCAATAATTTATAAAAATAATTAGTATTGAATGAACGACGACGATTACAATATCATGCAACGTAGAGACACCCCGTCAACATGCTATCGTAGTTTTCGTTATACGTGTTTATTATTCAGTTTTTAACCAAAAAAAAAGGGTCATCGACGCTTTGGCATGATTCAAAGAAGTGCCGATGATTGCGATATTTATTTTAAACTATTAATTATTCGCGTGTAACGATAACTACTGAGGTATTAATTTTGTTATGGCATCCCCTTAATTAAAGATGTTGGTCCAGCAGTATTATAAAAAACAAGGTATTGTTGCATAATAACGAAACCTACGCACCGCGTTTATCCACAGAGTAAAAATTGTTTTATTATGCATTAGTCGAAACCCGCTTGATATTTACTTCCGAAAAATAAAAATATCGGTTATGGTTTATCATAGAATCCTCTTAAGGGGATGACATAACAAATTTACACCTCAGTATTTTTCGTTATATCGAAATAATTTGCAGTTTACATAAAATATCGTAGTTATCTGCACTTCTTTCATTCATGACGAATTGCGGATAACCCTCGTTATTACCAAAAACTGAATATTAAAGAAGAATAACGAAAAGTACGATAGCGTGTTTATGGGGTCACTCCGAGCAGCATAATTTTATTATGATCGTTCACGTTCGTCCATTATTTAATTTTTATCAATTATTGAAGTCATCCGCGTTGAGGAACAATATAAAGAACCAAGAACAATTATAATATCCCATACAAACTCAAAAATAATTGCGCATAATAGTTTTTACGATTTTATAGGTTATTTTTCGTTATGGCATCGCCTTAACATGAAACGCAAGACAAACAACCACTCAATATCTTTAAGACTACAAATACATTGATTCAGCACACGCCTAGTAACTTAATTGCATTGACATCAATAATTCTTTTCAGGGAAGCTGTCGTTTGAATGTTCGCCTGATTTACTTAAAAAATCACGACCATCACGTTCTTCAATAAATACTGGTTCCGGGGTAGGAGACTTCGATTTTGCCTCAAATGATAGTAGTAGTTTACAGCCTCGTACCCCACAAGTAAAGCTATCGGCCAAAGAAACAGAAACCTTGACTAGAAATTTATTTGGACAAAAAACCGAAATTAGTGATGAATGCCAAAAGAAAATGGATGATTATTTCTCAAATTTTGGAGATAAAGAGACTATCACTAATGAAGATGGTGGCACAGTGAGTTCAATAAATCTTATAACTATAATGTCCCGCGCGCTTCGTGCGCTCATCTCTGATATGCATTCCTTGTTTGCATTTATAAGTTCGTTTCCCAAAAAGTCACCCTAATAAATATTGAATTTATTATTTTTCATCTATTAAATTTCAGATACATTACATTTGGTTAAATAAATCATTTCGTATGTTGTATAACGATTGGAAGATAATTATGAAGGCGAAAGATGCCAACAAATTTACTAAGGGAATTTTGAGAGCACTTCATTCGGAAAACAATCGTTATGAAAGGCAACTAAGCACTAGATGCTTATCATCAAAAGTATCGTATACGCCGCGGGGTGTTAATAAAAGAAAACCTCTTGACGAGTATGAACTGATGACAATAGAAAGTAGGGAAAATGAATTTACGAAGTCAAGTTTACGCACTTTTATAAAACTACAATGATTTATTTCACTAATTTACAGAGTGTATAAGGTATTATGGCAAGAAAATACGTAAATGGAGCGATGAAGATATAAAAAAAATCCTTGCGAAGAAAAATGGCTTCATAACCGAAGAAATCAATGTATGCATCAAGAACCAGAAAAGATTATTGAAAGAAACAAAGTCGATTGAACATGATGCTGAAGTCTAATGTATTACTTTAATTCATACTTTTATGACTGAGTTTTTTAGACTGCCTTATAACTGAAGCTTTATTAATTTATTTTATTAGAAAATTTTATAATTTAATGGTATCTTTAACATATTATTCATAATTGTGAGAACTTCTAAAGTGTTCATAAAGAAAATGCATAGATATTTATTAATAATTTATTGATCGATCTAATAAATAATAGCTTGACTTACTGAACATTCATTTTTTAATAACGTAACTCCCCTTCTTTCAGCGATTAATTATTCTACCGGTCCATAAAATAAATGCACGAATGAGCCAAAATCTATCTGGAATCTCTTTGGAAATGAACGTGAAAATTCATCTATATTTGAAAATCTATATAATCGTACGTTGACCAAGAAATCCACCTGGGATCTGTTCGAAAATCCATATGGATTGTCCAAAACATCCACCTGGATTGTCCAAAACATCCACCTGGATTCTGATTAAAAATCCATAAGGATTGTTCAAGAAATCCCTCTGGATTCTGTAAAAAAACCCATATGGACTTCACGAGGAATCCACCTGGATTTGACGAGAAATCCATTTGGATTTGACGAGAAATCCACCTGGATTTGCCGAGAAATCCATCTGGATTTGACGAGAAATCCATCTAGATTTTCCGAAAAATCCATCTGGATTTGACGAGAAATCCATCTGGATTGGCCAAGAAATCCACCTGGATTTGCCGAGAAATCCATCTGGATTGGCCGAGAAATCCACCTGGATTTGACGAGAAATCCACCTGGATTTGCCGAAAAATCCATCTGGATTGGCCGAGAAATCCAGCCTGGATTTCCAGCTGGAATTTTTCAATAGGGTTATTATATTATACACTATAAGATACAGTATAAAATAGTGAAACTCACCAATTTGCGTAATTTTATTTCTCTATCTTTCTTTGACAAAGCTGCATGTTGACTGGCTTTCAATTGAAGAATATCATTATAGTCAACTGTATCTTCAGCATTGTAATAATTTTCTACGGCTGAATAGTTCAAAATACTAAAAACTCCTCTTTTTAATTTAAACTGTTCCAACTCATCTTCAGTTTTGATAACTACATAAATAAATTTTGGTAAAATAAATTCACATAATTTAACAGTACATACATGTTTATGTAATATGTAGAAACTTTGATTTAATCTTATATATTAAGGTAGTTCATAAGTTATACGAAAGTTAAGAGAATTGTCTGATTCTTTGATATGTTAAAGTTGAATGTATTCTGGATTAACATGAATTTTCTCAATATTTTTTTCCATGCTAATTTTGGATAAACAATTATGCAAAAGTTCATCTCTTATACATAGGCTCTTATGGAGCGGACAAGCACGAATGAATTACGAATTTTTTTCATGTGGAAAAAGTTAAGAGAAAATTTAAGATTTCTTCTAGAATTATAGTAAATTATCTCAGCAACCATTTAATATTTTTTTTACATAAATTTCCATGAGTTTTACAGAGAAATAAACAGTTAAACTAGGATTTTGCAAGATTTTTTTGAAATCATCTGATGCTTCGTAAGAAATGCGGCAACGTCGCGTTGGGCCGTTGGCCTTTGTATACATATCCCTAACCTTATATTTTTGTACGTGCTTGTAGCTCATAGCTGTTCATAGCTCATGATTATTCATCGTTGAATTATCTAAATGGTTTTTATCATGTTTGTAATATGGAAATACAATAAAAAATATGATTTCGAAATTCTATGGTTTATAAATTAAGTTATTATAATTAAGTTATTGAGATTTTGATTGTGCTGTGTGTCTAAGTCACTTGAAAAAATCGAATATTGAATTTTTATGTGGTATAAATGTTAAAAGTTAAGGTGTAAAATTGTTTAAAAAATAATTGTGGAGAGAATTGCCTTACTTGAATATATTTATTATTAAAATTATTTACAATGTGATAGTGATGCATTTAAGTGATCCAAAACTTTTTGAATACATTTCTGGGCTTTCATTATTGTACATTTTCTAGCAACTTTATTTTGTAATAATTCTATAGTTCCTTGGTTATAAATGTTTCAATGAGCTTATTATAAGAAATGCCGTAGCTTGCTAATTTTTTTTGCATGGATGCACTCAAAACTCCTTTCAATGATGCAAAAGAGGGCAATAATTTTTTAGTGTTTTGCGTATTTTCCATTTGATTTAAGACATCATACAATCGAATCCCATTTTCAGAATCATCCCTACACCATGAACCACAATTTTCATGATGGTCGAATAAGTGTTCTGGTATATTTCTAATTGCTTTTTGAATATTCAAAATATCACCTTTATCCTGATGAACGGCAAAAGCAAAGCAACGTTGTATGTGCTTTATGATATCATTCGACAGTTCTTTCTCTGGGTCATTTACTTTTTGAATCTCATGAAGTGCACCACCAACATTCTTTGTTGAATGGTTCATGTCAGATTACTTAACTATTTTATGATTGCTGGCATTTTGGATTGCTGAAATCGATGAACTGTCATTATCGCCAATGAATACCCCAACCTGTACGTTCGCTTCTTTCAGAATCTGACTTTTGGTTACTAATTCAACTGCACCATCAGCTTCCATAGCCTTAGCTGATCCTTCAAAATTTAATCTACAGTCGTGTTCTTTATGTAAACCGGTTTTCATCTCCATATCACATATTCTGCACTTTCTATTTCTAGTACAGTAGTGCAACACTTTGCCAGTTTTCAAACCAATCAGAGCACAATAGCCATTCAAACTATCATACGTGTAACCATTTCCTCTCTGACTCCAGCCCATGTCATACGATGCAAATATTCTTACAATGGTTTTTCCATGGGAGTCCACTCCATCAGCATTGATTATTAAGTGTTCTTCTTGGAGCTCAGGGGGTCTGACAAAGAAATGAGAAAAAAAAGTGAATCTTTCCATGTAAATTTTCTAAACAAAAAACTTAATTTATATATTTCACTCATTACAGCCATTTTATTGAAATTGATTAACATAAAAATATAGATCATAAGAAAAAAAATTGATTGATGTGTAAAAAATCAGTAAAAATAAAAATTAATCAGCATTATTATATAATATACACTTTTCAATATCATTGAATAGAAAAAAAACTATGATTAATGTTGATCTTCTTGTACTTGTCAATAGCAGTAAGCATGATAATTTTGACAAATCAATTGTTCCCATTTACTTGAACTCACAATAGCTTTTTCATTTCCTCTATACTCTCTTCAGTCATCGTTCGCTCCATTGCAGTGGCTTCCGAACAACTCTCTTTTGCAACAAATTCTATAATAGAGCCAATGATTCGTTCATGTTTTTTAAATGTCTGAGAATTGATACTTGGAAGCTCCATAACAGTGAACAATTCAGACAGATGAGTTTGTCCCATGCCGGTATGGATAGCTCCTAAAATAAAATTTTGAATTAGTAATTCAATCACAAGAAAAAGTGTATGCAGGTTAAACTCTAAAGAAATATTTATGTATTACCTAATGCAACTTTTGTATTAATAGAAAAAACTGGTTGTCTACTTGACGGGTTTATGTATTGCCGAGAAGACTTTATTGTCTCCACATGTAAACACATGCGACATCGAACGGACAGATACGAGCCCAGACCGCTACGTTGTTCCTTTTCAATATCTGATATAAACAATTCTGAAGAACACTTGGAGCAGACCAATTGCTCAGCCATATAATCCTAATCAACAATTCTATTGCCCTTGATTAGATTTGAACGAAGATTAGCCGCCTCTTTGCGTTTAGCTACCTTCTCGTTCTGCTGCTAGTTTCTTTAGGCGATTTCGAGCATTTTCGGATCTACTGCAAAGTGCCTGGTACCCTTGTTTACTTACAAAACGTCCTTTCCACTTATAGTTTGACATTTTATTTGTTTATACGTGGACGCACACGTAAATAAGAAGAGGAGAAGCAGGTTATGTTGTATACTTGTATAGTCACTGTTTTGCGCAGTAACACACACATACTATACATATATTCAATGGGAGAAGGGCTGCAAACTGTTACGTGTAAGCGACGTTACCACATTTTTCGTGTGTATTGTGCCACTAAAATTACTTGATAATACGTTAATAAAAATTGAATAAATATTACCTGCTTGTATAAAACACATTTTCATGCACTTTTATTCATATATTCCATGGCTAATAAGAATCTAGAGATAATCAAAATTTTATTATCTTAAGTTGGTATTGATGACCCTCCTACGTGTTAAAGCATAGGGTACCCCTCTGCCCCTTCACCCCCCCCCCCCCCCCCGAAAGACACTTATAAACTACCTTAATATACATTTATATCAAATTGATGAATAAATATCCGTGGCAAAGAAACAATGATTATTCAAATAATAATAAGAACATGCAAATCTAATACATATGTTGTATACTACAAATGAGAGCCATGTATATATATACATATACAATGGACAGTTTTCATTTATATTAGATTTACATTTTATCTCAGCTCTTTGAATTCCAACTTCAATTGGTTCCAGATTTTTGTCATCATTCCACATAACTGTGTAAATAGAATATTTATCGAATTTCTTCAAACATTCATCTGAGTTCATTTGAAATCCTATAACTTCCTGTAATGGTATCGTAGTTCGTATGTTATCATCTATAAATTTAATATTACAATAATAACCAGGCTCCATATTGTAACGGTCCTATTTATGAGCTATTTATTAAATCACTGAATTACTGCAACTAGTCTAACGTATCTATCTGTTTATTCAAATCAATATATTAAGCGGCGCTACCTCACTGTTTACGTGATTGTATAAAAATAAGAGTCGAATCAAAATAAACAGCGTGACGTCACAAAGTAATAGATATAGATATAATGATTTTGGATATTAAGAAAAATATGTTAATTAGAGATAAATTTAATATAACAAAGTATTGATTATATAGATTTTAGCATGTAGATTCATAATATTATAACAAAAATTACATCCAATTATGAAATAATAATGAATATCAATATGCAAAGTTGATTTATTTATTACGTTAACATATGAAATATTAGAAAAATATAAATAATTCATGTGCAAAGTGAATAAGCATAGAACATGAGTAAGAATTGGTTTCATTAATAACAGCTGAATAATAACTGTTATTAGTAAATAAACAATTAATAATTTATTTAAACAATAAGTTATATATAGGACGAAAATATTAAGTTTATACTTGATAAAGATAACTTTATGATTTAGAAATCTTAGATAATTAATCTAATAATTGCATAATAAGATTAGAAATAACCGTTACAAATATGAAAAATTAGTCATAATTCAAATGTTATTAATTAATTTAAATATTTAATTTTAGAGAATACCTCCAAAATTAATCAACTATAAAGTTATATGAAAATTTCATAATTTTCTATTTTAAATATTGTAATATCACGTTAATTAACTTTATTAGTTAATAACATTTGACGACACTATTGGCGATAATTGTATATTGTATAAAATTAACAAATAACAAATTCTGTAAAGTTTACATGTGTTAAAAACTTAATATTAATGGTTATTCACTTGTAAATTAAGAAAACTCATTTCTCAAAATTTGCGAATGTCTCTCGAATTTTCGATGACATCTCTCCTGCAAAAATAAGCGGGAAAATCTGTGTATAAATAGGCCCACCTCTGCACAGGCTAGCATTCACTTCTAGCCTTGCAAGGTGAGCGCATGAGTCTGAATAAACTTGGATTATACCTAAGTTCTTTCTCTCATTGTGATTAACTGAGCAAGACTGTCCCTTCCTTATAATTTGAGCTCGACTTATAGAATATCTCGCGCTATAAGAAACTTAGGCCGAATTATATCCTATCAAAGAAAGACTTTAGCTCTGCTTATGGGACAATTCGCACCATAAGAAACTAGGGCATTGTCTGACTTTCCTCGAAACATTGTACTTATTTATGTATATTTGATTTACTTATTAATTACATTTGATTTACTTATCTATTTTATTGACAATTAGAGTAAAATTATTGGAAACAAATTCTTACTCATTAGCTAGATACGAGAGTTCGAATTATTTTATTTATAAGTGATACGAACATCACAATATTGTCATGCAAAATATTGCCATAAATATTCTATAGCAGATGTAAATCTGATAAAATAACTAAAAATATCAATCGAAGTGTTAGATTGATGGTATAGAATTCACTGCAAACAACAATTACTACAAAAGGTTAGGTAAGTAATCTAAGAAAGAATAAAAGAGTTGAAGAAAACCAGAGATTTTAGTAAAGACTAGATGGACTACTGAAAAGAGACAAATAAAAAAAAAGATATAGCGACAACGTATGAGAGAGATGGTGAGTTTAGGTATAATACAGTATAGATGTAGTCCGGAACAGAGATCGAGAGATCGCCAGCGATGAGCATTCGGTCACCCATCCGAAACTTCTTTTTTTCCTATTCCTAAGGCACCTAGAACTGTTGTATACTTGTGACTGTTCTATCATCATACCGTGTCCGAATTCCACGTTTCAAGTTCGTTTGCTTAAAAGAGAGAAAATAAGAAAATTCTCAATTGTACAATATGTAGCTATTGTTTGATATAAATTGATGTCAACCTAGGGAAGTACTGATTATTTATTTTCAAGTACAATACGATATGTAGCCTAGTAGTAAGAGCAAAGTCCAAAGAAAGAGGTATTTTAACAAATATAGTTTTTATTCTCATACTATTTTTTAAAGAATTAAGAAAAATGTAGACATGTCATAAATTGTCAAATCCTAATTAGTTTATTCTTATTTGAGCTCTGTAAGACCATAGGTTATACGGTAAATTTAGTAAATTATAATTCTTGTTTGAAACATTATTAAATTCTTTATTATTGCTAGACAATGCCTAAAGCGTAATGCTGAATTAAAATTTCTAGAGCAAATTGAACAGAATATAAAGAGTTGACTTTGTTACTGTTATCATCAGCAGTATGTTTTGACACTTCATCATTTGGTTCAAAGCTGTAATATCTAAATTAACCCATTAACGTCCAAAATGTCAAAATTTCTTGCACGTTTTCAAAGTGATTTTTTCCTATGTAATTGGCGTTGAAAAAATTCTTGAACCACATATTCTGATGTAAAATTGCATGCTCTTTCAGAATCCGTTGCCAGAATCATGATAAAACTCACAGGAAAAGAGATATGCTCGATTGAAACATAAAAAACACCTAAATTTTCGAAAAAAAAAATTTTTAGGATTTTTTTTCGAAGTGTTACGGTGAAGATATCACCTTGCGACCATGATCAAAGGTGATCATGGGATTTGAAGTTTAACAGGGAATTTTTTTGTTTACCTTGAACCATCGCTTCTTTACAAAATGGCGGAAAAAACGAATTTTTTTTTTTCAATCTTCATCAACTTTTTTCTCAAAATCTATGGTCTTTAGAAAAAAATTCATAAAAACAAAAATGCCTTAGAATCGCTCGAGGAACATTCTCAAATTTTTTCAGAATTTTTTGAGACAATTTTTGATTTTCCGGGAAACTTGGGAAATGGAATTTTCAAAAATGTCTCCAAAAATTCTGAAAAAATTTTAGAATGTTTCTCGAGTGATCCTAAGACATTTTTGTTCTTATAAATTTTTTTCTAAAGTCCATAGATTTTGAGAAAAAAATTGATAAAGTGAACATAGCGGCCGAAACGAATTTTTATTTTTTCAACTTGCCCACCCTGCGACTGCGCAGGGTGGGCAAACGGGTGAGTACTCGCGATCTCCTCTTCTCCAGGCCTCGGTGTCCAACAAGTCGTTTCCTATTTGTCTCCTCGCTTATGCTCTGCCGACAGCTCAGATGATGACTCCTTATTTCAGTTCGAAAGTCCGTTCGAATTCGCGCGTATGTTACCTATCGTGGAGTCCGAAAATATAGCGAATCAGCGTTACCCGATTATAACCGCTCGTGGCTGAAAATCATCAGCATGCAAATGAGGCAGGGTAACAAAAGTAAATTTTATATAAAGAACAATTAATCACTTTTATTGACTTATTTATTAAGTCATAAGCAAGTGGTCGGATTGATTAGGGTCAATATGACTCTGCATAATTATGAAATAGCAAGGACACGAAATAATCGAAAAACTAATATTCTTCCGGTCGGTCTTTGATTGACAAAAATGGTGAAATGGTCAGCGCAAACAATTAAATCACGAATTTTAATTCAGCTACTTCTAATATTCGCAATAAATTACTATACGGGCGAAAGGTTAGCACGAATATGTAAATCACGAGTCTTAATTTGTCTACTTTCAATATTCGCAATAGATTGTTAATTTGGCAAAAGGTCAGCGCGAATATCTTAAATCACAAGTTTTCTTTGTCTGATCCTAACACTCACGTTCGATTCTGATAACTGGCGGACAGATCAGCGCGATTAATAGGATCAATGATTTTATTCGTTTAATTCTACATTCACAATAACTACTATATCGGCGAAAGGTCAGCGCGAATAAATTAATCACTGCTTTTAATCCGTTTGATCCTAACACTCACGTTCGATTCTACGAAATGGCGGAAAGGTCAGCGCAATTCAATAGGCACCGGCATCGACGGATCCACGCGTCGCGACGACCTACTGCACCGAAAAAACCACTCCTGCACTCCGCGATTAATACTAATGAGTGGCACTTTGCCTACTTACTGTTTTCCTTGCTGAGATTCGGCGAACGAAATTAGCGTGAAAAGAAGGTGTCTAACGCAATTAATCCTGCGTGACGAGAATATCTGGCGCAAACACTCCTTCTGGCTAGAAGAACAGCGGCAAAAAGGACGAGAATCGGCTTTTCGCGGTCAAAGATCGCTTTTCTTCTCCTCTTTCCGAGAAGAAATCTTATTATTGGTCGGTATACTAATTCGAATATCGGTAGCGCCTTCCAAATATTTTATCATTGGTCCGTATGTAAATTAGAAGGATACAGCGCCCTCCTTAACTCTCCTACTTTTGTCGTTATTTACCCTCTCTCACCCCCCACTAAGATAGCTATTATTAATTGATGGGAAAGATCTACCCCTACTCTTGTCTATTTTTCTATCCGGACGGAAATCAAATTTTATTCTAATTCGCTTATTGGTCGTGACGTCACTAGCGAATTTCGTCAGAGGTTCGAATTCTGTTGGTTAATTTATTGATTAAATTTAACAGAGTATTTGTCGCTCGCTATTATAATAGGGGGTGTGTCGGTCGCATGCGAATTTTAATAAATTCGGTATTTCTTTCATGTTCATTTTCTAATTATAATTTTAATTTTAATTCGTTGTGAATACATATATAATGTACGTCGTTTCAGTTGTAGCGCCCCCTTCTTCGCATTTACATATAATTCTATTCATCATTTCATATAATCTGTCTCGCTCGCTCTTGTTTAGTCTATTTCGCTCGCTCTGTCTCGCTCGCTCTCAGTGGATCTCGCTCGCTCATGCTCAGTTCATCTCTTCAAAATGGCCGCTCGGTCTCTCGCGTGTACACCTCGTGTTCCCGTAACGGTCGTTGGAGCGCCTCCTGGGGCGCTCCCGTGTTGGTTAAGTGACGTGTTCCCGGGTGTTTGTGTGTGGTCACCGTTGTCATTGTGTGTGGCGCTCAGGATATCGCCGATGGTATTCGGCAGCCCGACCCAGCTGATTGCCGGCTGCCACTTCATCGGCGATTTTCTGCTCGCCCGAGGGGTGTCAGTGTTCTGTGAGTGTTGGTGTTGGTGCCTGGGAGTGTAACGGATCTGCATGTGTCATCAGCATGCATTTCCGCTGAATTTCCCAGTGAAGTTTCCCGTTTTTCTTTTGCCGGTCGGCAACACGTGGTCGTGAGTGAGTGTGTGCGTACGGTCTTTTATTTCGTGGTGCGCTCCTTTTTTTCTCTTTTGAGTGTTCGTTGGATCGCGCTCATCGCTTATTTCGTCAATATCTCCGGTTGTGGTATTCAGGCATGAAAAGGGTTAATTGTTTATTTTAGTGCGCGTTTATTTACATTTTGTGCAACTGGTTTATTTACGGGGCGGCAAGGGACGAGAATGGCTTTCCTGAGGTATTGCAAATAATGCAACGATCAGGAAAGGCCTTGTAATGTACCGCATTACAGAATCCCCTACTAAGCCGGTACACTACCACGTGTACTGCTAGTTTGCTTTTTTCCTTTTTATTTGCCGCCGCGTTCTCAGTTCTCGTCAGTTATACAGAAATCTTACCTGGTGGGATTTTACCCCTTCGATTCCGTGATCGGTCCTGGTCAGAGTCCGGTATCTGCTTGGTCTGCCTGGCTGCATCCTCCCTTCTTCTTTGGTCCCTTAAGTTCATTTGCTGGGTCGGTAAGGATTGGTCAGAGGAGGTTAGTAATTCAATTAAGACGCAGGTCAGTCAGTTTAAGCCAGGGCTTGGCCCTGGCGTTTATTGTGGTCAACAACAAAAAAAAAAGAAAAACAAGAGGAAAGGAAATAAAAAAAATAAAAACATTAAAAACAACCAAACAAGAAAAGAAAGAAAAAAAAATATTCATTGAAAATTGAATTGAATTTTGAATTGAATTGAATTGAATTTGTTAGGTGACGTCTTATTATGTTACAAAAAAAAATATACTATCGAATAAAACTTTGCTCTCGGGATTTTCGTTCGGACATAGCATAGCTAGCAGTATTCGTGTGCGCGACTCCGTGGGAATGAGCGATAGAGGCTGATTCACGCTGAGCCGGCATGCTGGGACAGCACGCTGCAGTCAGCGTGCTTAGCTTGGTAAGACGACCCGCCACGAGAAGCGTAAACATCCGAAGCGTATACGCGAGAGAGAGACGGTATGCTCGGGACAAAGGCTATATAATAAACCAGCGAAAGCAGAGCGACAGAATTTAGTTAGTCAAGAGTCAGCGCTCGACTAAGAAGCCTGCAATCTTCCTACTTAAATACAAGAGTTTGAGAATATAACAGTAAAGTTACATAATCGAAATACCGAGTGCCGTTATTTCTAACGATTTTGCGTGAACGAAAATCATACCAGGATTCACCTTATTGGCTATTAGAATATTATTGGATAAAGGAGATATATTGGACCAGTTAATTAAACGAATTCAAAAGCAGTGATTACGCATATAACGAACCAAACAATATTTCGGACCTAGACAACAGAGTGAGTACTTTTGAGCTCTATTCTCGATAAGGTGAAATCTCTTCCTTATTGTTTTTTTTATTATCTCTCTCTCTCTTCGCTCTAATACTACTTAGCATATCCAAGGTTCCCCTTTTGGTGAATCCGCGTGATTGCGTACCGGGACCAAGTGTGTAAGCACTACTGACCGCGCAATTTAGAATATTTATTTAATAAATCGCGAACCAGATAGTAGCGCAATATTATTACTAGACGTATTATCTGACGTATCAAAATATATATATAAATCTATCCAACGTACCCGTGTAAGTTCATTTAAGTAAACCGGCGAAGCCCCCTCCCTTTTTCCTTCCCGATTACTGCCGCCTACCCCTCGCGGGGACGAACTTCGGATATTATCGGCAAAGACGCGATCCATTCGCTGACACGATTGGGGTACCGTACTGAAGGTTTAGTCCGCCCGAGTCAGGACCACTCGGAGCTAAAAACGGTCTAACACGTGCCCGTTTTGAAGAGACATCAAAACTGTCACGTAATAAATGGTAGCAGAGCGTGGTTAGTGCCTTCGATTAAATGCCGTAAAATCATTGTGTCTACTTTTAATTCTATTGATTTCTTTTATATATATATATAAATTAACATGTTGGTTCTGGAATTTCTTTTTGGAGCGGCACGCGGAGTTGAAACCCGAAGCGTTTCTTCCGGCGTATAACTTGAGCTTTAGCGAGGAAGAAATTTTCGCTCTTTCGCACGCGTTTGATTTAGCTGAAGCCAACGGGAAATTTGAACGCCCTCAAATTTCTTTTGCTAACTGAGTTTTTTTTTCTCATTCTCCTGTTCGAGTAAATTCCTCGTGTTTTCTAATTAGCTTGCAAATAAATGTTTTAATACTTTTATGAAGGTGAAGTTTTTTTTCTCTCTATTTTTCTCTTTTGCTGATAAGTGGTTTGTAATGATTAATTTCACCCTTCTCTTCTTTCTTTTAAATGATAAGGATTAGCGAAAAATTTAGATGGGATTAGTAACACCCCGACAGTTTTAACTAATGGGGAGCGACCGATAGAAATTTATTTGCAAGTTTAGACCGCTTTATTGTCTTACGCTTTGCTAGGAAATTTATATTATTCTCTCCTGTTAGGGAGGTCAGACCTAAAATAACGATTCAAATTTGAGTTTACTTTTTACCTGGTGTAAATCCTATTTGAGTATTATTATCATTATTAATCGAATTTTGTTTTTCCTTAGCTATAATAATAATTACTATTTACTCTTATATTATATAATCATTTTGGTCGCAATTTAGTGACCGCGTGTTATATATATATATTTTTTTTCCTTTCTTTCTCTTTCTTCCCATTCGCGTATTTTTGTCTCTTACCATCTGACCCCAAGAAACGACAGAAAATGGCGACTGAACAAGCGACCTTAAATCTTCTAACTAGTATGTCAGCAAGTTTTACTTTGCAAAGTATTGTGCAAGGAATCACGGAATTCGACGGGAAAAATGTTCCCCTAAAAGACTTTATTCAGGACATCCGTAACGGAAAGGCACTTATAGCTGATACACAAGAAGCAAATTTTATTCGCTTGATCATAGCGAAATTAAAGGGACCAGCGAGAGATTGCATTTACGGTAAAACCGTAAATACAGCCGAGGGACTAGTTAAAATACTTAAGGAGCGATTTGCCCCGTGTAAGGACTTCTCTTATTATGACTCAAAGATTCATAATTTGCGAATGAAAAATGGGGACACGGTCGGAGATTTTCACGACCGTATCAATATCCTATTAAACTGCGCACAGAACGCGCTGAAAGAAGAACTTGGAACTGATTATAGTGATGTCATGATGACCCCGATAAAGAATTCCACACTTAAAACCTTCATTGACGGGCTGCCGAAAGAAATCGGGGACTTAGTCGATATTAAGCAGCTGAAGTCTCTTGAGGAGGCTTACAAGGAAGCCCTTCGCATAGAGACTAGAAATAAGAACAAGCCAAAAAATGAGGACCTTAGTATGGGTAAGTGGTTGTCGATTAACCGTGGATTTAATGTTGGGTATATTGAGGATCAGCAAGTTGAAGCTGAGGAACCATACTACGAAGAATGGGAAGAGGTACCCGTGGAAGTGCAACAATTTTTTATCCAACGACAGAACGGACGATTTTATCAGAATAATCAACGACAACAATACCAGAATCAGAACCAGGAAAGCCAGGCTCGACAACAGGAAAATCAGTCCCAGGGGCAGAGGCAGTTTATGTTTAGAAATTGGAGGGGACGCCAGCGGAATAAAAATTTTCAAGATAACGGCAGTCACCCAGGACGATTGTACAATCCTGATACGGACATGTATCAAAACCCTACGGGACGAAGATACGGGGCAATTGCCTACGACCAACAACAGAGATTCAATGAGTTGAGACCGAACCCACCGTATCAACACTTTGGAGGAAATCCTGGTAATGTAAACTCCGATGGGGCTCGCCGATCTCAGACATCCCCGGCTCAGAATTATCGGCAGCAACAGGCGAAAACTCTGATAACGGAAGTTCGACAGACGCCGGAAGTGGAAAAGCCGGGAGTACCGCCAGCGAAAGTGATGACAATACTGAAAAATTCGGAGACGTTACTTCCGAGTCAGTCGTCGCAGTTGCCGCAGATCGGGGACCTGGCGCAAGAGATAATAAAATCCATGCGCCTACAAGAGTAAGATTTCGGATACCCGAGACCGATAAACGGTGGACCGTATTTATGGTCGATAATGGATCGGCTGTAAATCTTATAAAATTTAATGCTTTACATTGGACTACGAGGTTCGACCCAAGAGAGTCGACTACGCTGAGCGGGATAACTGCACACACTGTTCCGACTCTTGGCACTGTATTGCTAACAATAAATGGCAAGCCTGCTAAATTCCATATAGTGTGGAATAATTTCCCCATTGAAGAAGATGGCATGCTAGGAAGGGACTATTTAATAGACACGAGTGCAGTTATATCGTATTATAATGGAACCCTAATGGTAAACAGTGATTTAATGAATCCGATACCATTTCTACCTACTAATGTGCCTATGGAGCACTTACAAGACAATCTTATCAAAGCTATGCGCATAGTACCGAAAGACGATGAAATATCAGAACTTGAAACTGATTCGGACCTGGATTATGCGATAGAGCAACTTGCAAACGAAGGGATTAGTAACTCTAAGCCCGGACGAGTGAAGAACGAGGTCAATCACGGTACGGTCAGATACACAATAGGACCAAGATCTCGTCAAATTATTCAAATTAACTTGATCGAAACCGAGTTGACAGAAGGCTACCTGCCCAGGATTGACGTGAAGGACGAAAAGGTATTTCTTGGAGAGGGAGTAGTCGCAAATGCAAATAATACCTGTAAAATCATGGCAATTAATACACATGATGACGAGGAAGTTACCATTGAAGTGGACCCGAGAGAAATTTTGCCATTCGAGCAGTTTAAATCGCAGTTTTCCAGCTCTGACGGCGAAGGTGTTTCGGAATCTAAAGTAGCCAGGCAGGTCAATGATCAATATAAGAAGAGGGGAGAGAACCTCTTACAATTGATTAGGACCGGACATCTTAGTCCAAGCGAGCTCCAAAGCGTTAAGCGACTACTAAAAAGGTACCCACACGTATTCCTACTACCCGGAGAACCATTGCCCTGCACGGACTTAATAGAACACGAAATTCATCTTGAAAATAGAATTCCCGTAAATACCAAACAGTATAGGCACCCTCCTGTTCATAGACAATTTATTTCTCAAACGTTAAGTAAACGATTAGAAGACGGAATAATAGAGGAATCGAATTCACCATATAACTCGCCACTTTGGATAGTACCTAAAAGCCCGGCAAGTGATGGAACCCCGAGGTGGAGAATGGTCATCGATTTCCGAGAATTGAATAAAAAAACTGTCGGCGACGCTTACCCTTTACCGAATATAGGGGATATATTAGATCAACTAGGGGGATCCCTTTATTTTTCAACATTTGACCTTGCGAATGGATTTCAACAAATACCCTTAAGAAAAGAAGACAGGCCCAAGACAGCATTTTCGTCGTTTGATGGGCACTTCCAATATAAGAGGATGCCGGAAGGATTAATGAACGCGCCGGCAACCTTCCAGAGAATGATGAATGTATTGCTGCACGGGCTGCTAAATGTAGAGATGCTAGTATACCTAGACGACGTAATAGTTTATGCTAAGAACCTTCATGAACACGAAGTGAAGGTTGGTAAACTTTTTGAGAGACTATCGGATGCGGGACTAGTCCTACAGCCCGACAAAGGTGAATTTCCTTTGTAGGGAAGTAAAATTCCTTGGGCATATTGTAAATGGTCGTGGAGTCGAGCCAGACCCTAAATTAGTCGAAGCTGTAATGAAGTTCCCAAGGCCAAAAGGAGTGAGAAGTGTTAGGTCTTTTCTAGGACTGTCCGGATACTATAGGCGATTTATTCAAGATTATTCGAAAATTGCCAAACCCCTCAGTGATCTTACCCAAAAGGGACAAGAATATGATTGGGGACCTGCACAGGAAGAAGCCTTTGAAAAGCTAAAAAAACTCCTATGTGTAGCTCCGATCCTAACATTTCCGGACTTCAATAAACCATTTACGCTAACTACAGATGCCTCAGATTACGCGATTGGAGCGGTACTTTCACAAGAAGAAGATGGAGTCGATAGGCCTGTAGCTTATTTGTCGAGATTGCTGAGTAAACCCGAAAGAAACTATACGACCACTGAGAAAGAGTGTATCTCAGTTTTATACGCGATGAATCAGTTCCGGACATATCTCTTATGCAACAAATTCACGCTAGTCTGTGACCATGAACCTTTGAACTATATACATACGCGCAAGGACCCTGGACAACGCCTTATGAGATGGATGTTCAAGTTCACGGATTACCAATACACTTTAAGTATAAGGCGGGAAAATTGAATTGTAATGCCGATGCACTGTCAAGGAACCCGGTAAATTTACAAGAATACTTGGATGAAAAGGAACAAAAAGAGAAAGAACTGAATGAAAACATACCGAAAATTGAAGTAATGATGCTGAAAAACAAAGTGACTAAAAGGAAAATCACTAAAGAACAGACCGAAGAAGATCCAGAACAACTGGTAGCGATACGAAGAAGAGCGCATACCACATCCAATGAGCCTAGACCGAAAGGCAGACCAGTAGGGGCCAAAACGAATAAAGGAAGACCACAGTTGGATCATAGCACCGTAGCAGAAAGAACGAGAAGTAAAAGGCCTGTACCTACGACCTCGAAATCTACTAAGAATGTTCGCCCAAATGCCACCAATACTGAAATACACGAGAAAACCTGGGCGCCAGCCGATAAAGAAAAGATGCGGCCGAAAAGAGTCCAAGAGCTAAAGAATTGCGAAGCGGAACTTTCTACAGACGACTCAAGTACAGAAGCCATCGAGGAGACCCAACAGAGAAAACAACTGACCAACCAAAACTATGAGTCCGTGGCAAATACTTCCGAAATAGAAATAGTTGTAAACAAAAATGCAAATGAGGACGAGAAACGAAAGTCGGCTCGTCCTAAATTACATTGGCTCGTGCAAGAAATTTTATATCGATTGGACCGAGAGAGTCAAAGCTCGATTATGTCGGACTCTGAGGCGGATATGAGCAAACTACGGCCCAGTTCCTCGAGACGTTCTGTGATATCCTCTACTGGTGTAGAGGATAGGGACGCAAAAGAAGCTCATGACAGTACAGACAACCGGCCTCCCATAGAGGACCCGCGATATAGCGGACTAAGAAGAGGTAAAGAAACGGAAATAGAAGCGAGTGAGGATCAAGAATCCCAAATGAAGGGTCCGAAGACAAATAAGGCTAGCGGTACGACGACTGAGGGAGTTCTATCTGAAACAACCGAAGGCTGGACGAATAAAAAAATTGGTGGATAAATCTCAAAAGGTCGTTGCCTCACAAATTGAACAAAGTAGTGATAGCGATGAAGAGTATCCAAACGAATTCAACGAAGAGAACCGTGACGAGGTGGCGGAAGTGCCGCGTCATAGAGAAATTTCAGTGACTCCGAGCATAAAGGTAGGAGCACCAACTGCCAAAAGTACACCCATGGTTCAGGGGCGACGTTCTGTAGTGAAATTTAAGGGACTAAACGCTATCACTGAGGAATCGGCTGCGAAAGATGAAACGCCGGTAGAATTACACTTTTCGCAAGCACCCGTAGAGGATGAATTGTTCCTCATGATACCCCCACCCTTGGGACCATTAAATCAATATAAAAGACCCGAAAATTATCAAAATCCGAGTTCTAGTAGCGAGGGTACTAGCGGTGACCAAACGTTGGGACCTGCGAATTATATCCTTCAAAATAATGTCAGCACGAGCCAACAGTGTTTAACTTATAAGAGGGATAACATTGTTCATTTTATTTCACGGAACTGCGACAATAAGACTTCCGTCTCCAAACTATTAGAGGAAATCGGAGCGATAGATCTACGGAACGTGAAGAATCAAAAGCCCAAAATTGGACAGATTTTAACAACCGAATACAAAAATAAATATATCTTCTCAATTATCGTTAAGAACAAGTACCACGACTCCACTAGTATAGAAGCCATTAAAATAGGGTTAATAAACTTAAAAAAATTGCTCCTGCAGAAAAAACTGAACAGTTTTCGTATAGCTTAGAGAGGAGATTATTCTGATGACTTAGGGCCCGGACTATTAACCGAAATATTAATAAGAATATTCGAAAACAGTCCTGTAAAGGTTACAATTTGCTATGGTAAATCCATTATACCCCCAGAGGACGAAAGAAAGGAAATTATCCGAACTCTACATGATAGTCTTATTGGAGGGCATAAGGGAGTCAATCAAACTTATCAAAAGATAAGGGCCCGGTATCATTGGGCTGGACTATGCAATGATGTACTGGATTACGTCAGAAGGTGCCCGAGATGCCTCGAGAAAAAAATTGACCGGCATAAAACAAAAGAGCCAATGTTAATTACAGATACGCCGATAGAGGCGTTTGATAAAGTATCAATTGATACTGTAGGAAAGCTCCGGACCACCCCTGGTGGAAACTCTCACCTGCTAACGATGCAATGTAATTTGACTAAATACTTAATTGTAGTACCAATAAAGGACCTTAAAGCAACCACTATTGCTGACGCGCTAGCCAGACACCTAATATGCCAATTCGGTGCCCCTAGAGCAATGTTGTCAGATCGAGGTACCAGTTTCCTGTCGGAAATTGTAGAATCACTTCTACACCTATTCAAAATCCATCATTTAACCACTTCCGGTTATAGGCCTCAGACCAATGGGTCACTCGAAAGGAGCCATGCACCCTTGATAGACTTTATACGTATATATTCAGAGCGCTTTGACGATTGGGACCGTTTGACACCGTTCGCGGTTTTCACATATAATACTAGTATTCATAAAGCGACCGGTTATACCCCGTTCGAATTAGTATATGGACGAATTGCTAGGTTCCCGATGAAAATACCGCGAGAAGAAAAATTACGAACGTATAACCAATATTTGAAAGATCTTGTTTTACGTCTTACCGAATTAAAGATAGCGGCCGGCGAAAATCAAATACGTGAGAAAATCAAATCAAAAGGGCGGTATGACAGACATTCTAACGCGTTCAAGGGGAAGGTAGGAGACTATGCATGGGTCCTAAACGAACCGCGAATAGGAAAGGCCGATAGTTACTACAAACGACCTTTGAAAATCATCGAAATTTTAAATCGAAAAAATATTTTATTAGAATTTCCGAATGGAAAGAAAGTACGCAAGCACGTGGATAAGCTAAAATTGAAACATTGACTATATCCTATTTAAACTCTACCTTTTAAGGCCATAAATCTACACTTACTATCTCGTACCTTTCAGAAAAAAGTTCTTCCTTTCCAACATGCAAAACTTTCTCCTTCTTCTCCTATGCTCTTTACTCGCATTATCTGTTACGGACCCCCAAGCTTACACGATAGAAAATTTGAGCCAAAACCCAGGATTATATTATGAAAGATTGGACCCCATAAGAATAAAAAGAGCGGATTGGAAAGTATACCTTACGGTTGATACGAAGTACTTCTTGGCAAGGACCACCATAATACATGACTTTCATATATTACTTGGGAATTGCACCAAACACCTAGATGGAATTACGTGTAACAATATGTTAAATAAAGATATTTTGGATATAAAAGAGCTCACGCTTCAACAACTACAAACCGAAATTACTGAATCAATCGGAAACATGGGAAACATCCAGCCACCCAGGGTTCGGGGGCCTGGAAGCATCAGGAACAAAAGACTAATACCATTTGGAGGGATAGGAAGTTTAAGCCACAGTTTGTTTGGATTGGTAACTGTGGACGAAACGAATAAAATAGACGCGAACATCGATCAATTATACCAAGACCAGAAATCGTTAATCAACCTCTTTAACAAAAGGACACACATTATTACCACGGGAATAAACAAATTATTCAAAATGATAGACATACATGGTGACAAAATCTTCCAGCTTGGAACCCAGATGCAGCAAAAATTTGAAAAATTAGGAAATGAAAACGCACGCTTAGAATATATGATCTCTGTACAATCTTTTGGAAGAATGTTGGAATCTAGATTAGATTATTTCATTAAAGGTTCAGAAAGATTTCTAGAAATTCTCCGCGCATTAAAAGAAGGAAAAGTGCACCCAGATTTAATAAACGCTGATGTGCTGCACCAAATAGTTAATGATATCAAACATACTGTAATGGATTTTCCCATTCCAACGGAGCATCTCAGAGTGGAAGAAGTAGTTAGAATTTCGAAAATCGATGCATCGCATCGGGAAGGAAGGACATATATAGTAGTGCACTTGCCCCTTGTGGACAGAGATTACTATAATTTGTATAGATTGCATTCTATATTAGTACCACAATTATCGATCTCTAAAAAAGGGTCAGCATACATAAAATATAATTACCCTTACTTAGCCTTGAGCTCAGATCAAAAACAGTATATGCAAATGGACCATCAATCTTTATTAGATTGCACTCGAACTCACTACACCTTTGTATGCTCAGTAAAAGGACCCCTTCTAGATGTTAATCTGAATAAGAACTGTGAATTAGGAATGCTAATACAACCATCCGCCCATTAATTGTACCATTGCGATATAGTACTGAAAAGTCAGGAAACGACGCAATGGAATTATATTTCGATGGACGGATCGTGGATTTTCTCTGCTCATCAACTGGACACTATACGAATCGCTTGTCCGGACCGAATGGACCAGATGATCCACATACAAGGGCTAGGGATACTCAAAATCGCCCCAGGCTGTATTGGATACTCGAGTGACGCGACTCTGTTAACAGAAGCAAAAAGGAATGACACGAACATTTATCTATATAAACCAGATTTGAACCTCAACTTAACGACTCTATACCCTACCGTACATCACTTATTCGATTCAGATATAAAATTAGAAAAATGGGTCCCGCAATCTGGAATGTGGACTAGCCAGGAAAAAGCCTTAAATGATATTATGGAAAAAGCAGAAACTATAAGTCAACACAATAAAATTACTACCTATTAATCCGGACTGATCTACGGAGGACTAAGTATCAATATTATTATGATAATGTTACTAACTGCACTTGCATATAGATGGTGCACTAACTGCACATGGACCTCGCATAGCACCAAAACTCACAAATCACCCGACGCCCGAAAACCTAACCGAGACTCTATAGCAAGAACCACATCGATTTTCCAAAGTCTAAAAATGACTAAGACCAGGAAGAATTCTAAACGGACGGATGAACCAAGACAATCTATTGTTCATACGTTAAGCGACAATTCATTGGACCAAAACGAAACAAAATCAAAAGCATCATCTACACCGAAACCTAACCCCCAAAAGCGATACGACAATACCCTTGCACTGCAAACCCAAATCGCAGAATTAACTTAATGACTATTAACATATTTATATGACCAACTCACGATCTGTTTCAGAAAAAAAAAGGAGAAGAAAACACGACATGAGTGAAGTAATCAATAATACGGTACAGGACCCTAAAAGTATAAAAATTCTTTACCCTAACCACCTGCCATTAAATGGACTTCTATGCAGATTGGAACAGATCGGACCAGTTCAGGAGTTTCATGCACTAAAAAAAAGGGCCAATAACCTAATAATATTGTGTTATGTAAATTCGATCAGGTCGAACATGCTAAAATAGCTAGGAGGACTAAATCATGGACCCCTGACCTAATAACTAAACATTCGCCGCGCATAGAAAGGACCAGAGTTTTTAGAAAATCTTCACCAAGACCAATTGATAACACACGCTTATTCTGCAGACTACCGTGGAATATCGAAGAAAATCGAAGAGAAGTGGCCTTTTTCGAGCATTTCGTAGAATTCGGACCCTTGCTGTATCATAAAGTATTGAAAGACTCAAGGGGATCATTGGCTCTGGGATATGTCCAATACTACGATGCGACTGACGCAGACAGGGCAATAAAAAGGTGTGACCCGATATATGGCGCAGAATTCGCGCAAGTACAGAAACGACGTTGGAATCAGGACCACGAAACCAAACACCACTGGTTATGTGACGAACAAATAGAGCTTACGATTTACGCAGACCATGACAAGACTTGCACGTGGCAGCATCAGAAAAGGATAAGGGAGAAAAAGGCTAACGAACGTTATCCAAAATCAGAAGTTAGGAGACCACCGTCACACCTTATAGTTGTAAGCACGAGCAATACCACAATTGATCCTGAACCCAAGCACGTGAAGTCCAATGACCAAGCTGATACTCCACCTGAAGATGAAATAAACACAAACATTGACCAGGAACGAGAATATTTAGAAACTTACGTATAAAAAAAAAATTTTTCTTTCAAAATAAGTATAATCATTATCACTTTTGTTAATCTTAGTTATACACGCGCCGGCGATTAGATAACTTGAATAATTGCATGTTTGTAGATACTACCCGTGAACTAAGATAGAATATAACTCGAATCAGCCGTATAAATTATAAGCCACAAATTTATTGACCCCTTTAAATTGTATTATTACTATGTTATTTAGTGGACCCACAACTCTTGATCTGTGACCTATCTTCTTATTCTTGCCCATGCCTAGTCTTAAATTTATGTACTTTTCTCTTGACCACGCAACTAACCGGACCATATTTTACCTTAGGATGGAAGAAATTACCGGAATTCGCCTCCGAGCTGTTACACCGGTGGACGACTCCCCCACCGCAATTCGAGTCAAGTTTGATGACCCACAACAAGAAGCTGCGGTCATCAAACTGTTCAGTACGGTGGGGACCATACGATCCGCTGTAACGGTAGCAGGCCCATCCTCCTCGCCTTATGGAGAAACCGTTATCGAATTCTTTCACGAACATGATTACGTTGCTGCGGTACTACGATTCTTCCCGTGTACCATAGGGGAATGGTCATCTCATACCCCAGATGAGCACTCTTCGGAGGACAAAGATGAAGCAACGAACCTGATTGGGTTCGCGCCACGATGGACCGCACCAACCCCTGTGAGAGAGGATGATGCCGATCGACGCCTGCATTTCCTCATACCGCATCGAGACGAACGAAATGAACCATGGCCGGAACAACGAATCCGCAATGATTTTACGCGGTTTGGACCGGTTGATTACATCAAAACATGGCAAGGCTCTTGCGGGCCTATGGGAGTCATTAAATACATCTTCGGCTGGAGTGTCACTGCAGCTTTGAGTAACCTCAATATACGATACAAGGCGAAACATACGGCACCTCGTCGTCTCACAGCCAAACTCAGGAACAGGTCCATGTATGTCCATCATAGTGCCTGCGGACATTACGTTACGAAATCAGAAGTGGAAGCACATAGGACCATCTGCCGATATCAAAATAGAAATGTGCTCAGAACGCATTGGTTCTGTGGAAGGTCGGTGTACCTTCCCGATTGGGACCGACACTTACAAGAATGCAATTTGGGGACCTACGATTATAACGGGCCCTCTTTTGACAATATTAACAAACTGGCCTTGTTCCTGCGAACTCCCTCAACCAATCCAAAGGACCAAGACTCGTTACTCCGAGATCCAGCTTCCTGCCTACTAGATTTAGAGGGACTAAATCTAACGGCTGGACACGATAACCGTCAATTTGCGTTGTGCAAGTAACAATTGGACCGAACCACCGAACCCTTGCCTTGCTCTATTAATCATTTTGTTTATATATAAATAAAAAGGACCATTTACATTATCTTATAATCATTTATCATTATTGTGTTATATATATATTATTATTTTATTTTTGTACTACCCTGAGAAGATGGACAACATTTAGACATGACTTGGCTCGCAGTAAAGCGAGATTACGTTTTCTTACGTATTGTAGGAAAAATGATGTTACTCCTACTCACATTACAAACATTTTCAATCGAGTATTTCATTTCCATAGTAATTCAACCAGTGGAAAGTACATAAAATTAAAATCTGATTTTCATAAAAAATTACTTAATACTTAAATCTCTGACTTACATATACATATAAAATTTTGTCAGAAGCGTTTAAATGTCCTTGCAAATCTTATTTATGATATGAATATAAACTTAAAAACCATAGAAAAATTTAGAATATTTACAGAACAAAAAGCAAACAAAATTTATCAGAAATTAGATAAAAAATTAAATAATAGATTTGACAGAATAGTTAATAAAAAGGAAAAAGGAATTTCTAATGAATCATATAAGAATAATCAAAACAAAAAAAATTGGGTCAAAAATACTACTGACATACACATTCCTAATGAGGTCATTGAAATAGTATCTTTGGGCCCTAATTACAACATACAAAATGATTTAAATAAAAAAGATATAATAGACAGTATTACGAATTTAGAATTTTTACTTAGTAGAGAAAAAGATAATAATAATACGGACACTGAAAACTCTTTAAATGATATTAGAAACATCTTGATTAAAAACATTGAGTCCAGTTTTAACAAAAAAAGACACGTTAAAAAATCGGATAACAATTTTAAAAAAAAGCTCAAAGCAACTAACATGTTTCTAAAAGAAAACAAAAACCTTTTTTTCACTAGAGCTGACAAAGGCAACATTACTGTATGCTTATACAGAAATGAATACATTGAAAAAATGAATTCGCTGTTGTCAGATAACAGTACCTACACAATCTGGGAGAAAAATAACCCTTTAACCAAAATGCAAAAAGATGTTCAGTATTTTCTTACAAATTTCAATGAAAAAGGATACATAAAAAAATATTTCCCGAATATGCTTATTAACCAATTTATCCTCACACAATCCCATACAACACTAGCTAGAGCATATGGACTTCCAAAAATCCATAAAAATCACATTCCACTCAGGCCTGTAGTATCCACAGTTAACACTCCTACGCATTTCCTATCTAAACTGATCAACAAGGCTCTTAAAGAATCCATAGACGTACCTAGATCACACATTAAAAATAGTTTTGAATTAAAAAAACGTATCGAGAACATATACATTCCAACATACCATATATTGGTATCTTTCGACGTAGTTTCACTATTTATAAGTATACCTAGATATTTAATACTTAACAGCATATATAAGAGGTTCCAAAAATTACACAGGAAATCGATAATTATGTTTGACGAAATCATAACAACAATTAATTTCTTATTCAATAATGCATTTTTTCGTTTTAATAATACTACTTATAAACAGATATTTGGTATTTCGATGGGAGACCCATTATCAGCATTATTTGCAGACTTAGTCATGGGGGATTTAGAGACACAATGTTTACTTTTTCTGAAGGAGGAATTTAATATCAACCCAATTTTTTATTACCGATATGTGGATGACACATTAATATGCATTAAGAGCATGGATTTTGATCGTGTTTTTGGAACATTTAATGATTATAATTCACATTTAAAATTTACCTACGAGACAGAGGTTAATGGTTCTATTGATTTTCTAGATTTATCGCTTACTAGAAGAAATAATACAATTATTACAAACTGGTACCAAAAACCAACTATGTCGGGACGTATTTTAAATTATAACTCAAACCACACATTAAAACAAAAAAAGAACATTGTTAATAACCTGGTAGATAGATCGATATTGTTGTCTGATGAAAGTTACCATAGCAATAATATATCTATTGTAAAAAACATATTATATAATAATGACTATCCTGAAGAATTTGTAAATTCGTGCATTAAAGATCGCATTAGAAAATACACATACAGTCATAACATTACACAAAATAAAAACAATAACAAAAAACAGACAATATACTTTCCAATTCCATTCGAAAAAGAATTCTTCTATAAATGTAAATCAACATTAAAGAAGAGTAACCTTGTTTGCATACCAAAAATGACTAACAAGTTATCCAATATTATTGTTCTAGGTAAAGATAAATTAATAAAATATGAAAAAACAGGTATAGTTTATAATGTTCAATGTAAACAATGTACATCTAACTACATAGGCGAAAGCAAAAGAGCTCTAAAAACTAGAATCAATGAACATAAATATTCGGTAAAAAAAACGATTCAAGATCCAAGTAACTCTAGATTTAGACATCTACCTATACCAGCTCATATAGTGAATAATCCGAAACATGAATTTGATTGGGATAACACAAAAATTATACATGTAGAACAGAATTATAAAAAAAGATGCATCGCAGAATCAGTACACATTAAAATTACGGATAATACCATTAATTCACAAGAAGATACAAAATATCTCAGCAACCAATATTCGAGAATATTTAACATCATTAAGTCTATTTAGTAATAGTATTATGAGATTAACATGATCTGATCTTTCTTTTCCTCTTTTGTATTCCCCACTCTTCATATCTCTCTTATTAGACCATTCAATCTTTCTCTTTCTATTCTTATACAGCGTGAGTGACTTACTAGGAGCATATACAAACGTATTCTATCAGTTTTATTTTAATTTGCTTGGACATGATGTGTTTATACCGTACTGACAAAAAATTATTGTTTTATTTAATTGATGTTATAATTTTATATTGACGTTATATATGTGAGGAAATAATTTTTATTTTAATCAACATTGCAGTACAAAGCATATTAAAAAACGTAGGTTTATATTTAATTTATTACTATATTTGATTTGAAATTATTCATTTTATATATTTAACAGATGTATACTGAGGTGGCAATAAATTGAATTGCGAAACGTTTACAAGAAAAACAAGGTGTGTAATTATTTACAGGGATAACTCCTAAGATCAGAAATTTAATAAAATAAAATCATCAAATATCAGGAGTGAAAACATAAGAATTTTTTGTACTACCCTAATTGGACCCAAAGCGTGACCGAGGACGGCAACGATTCTAAGGGGGGAGGGATGTTAGGTGACGTATTATTATGTTACAAAAAAAAAAATATACTATCGAATAAAACCTTGCTCTCGGGATTTTCGTTCGGACATAGCATAGCTAGCAGTATTCGTGTGCGCGACTCGGTGGGAATGAGCGATAGAGGCTGATTCACGCTGAGCCGGCATGCTGGGACAGCACGCTGCAGTCAGCGTGCTTAGCTAGGTAAGACGACCCGCCACGAGAAGCGTAAACATCCGAAGCGTATACGCGAGAGAGAGACGGTATGCTCGGGACAAAGGCTATATAATAAACCAGCGAAAGCAGAGCGACAGAATTTAGTTAGTCAGGAGTCAGCGCTCGACTAAGAAGCCTGCAATCTTCCTACTTAAATACAAGAGTTTGAGAATATAACAGTAAAGTTACATAATCGAAATACCGAGTGCCGTTATTTCTAACGATTTTGCGTGAACGAAAATCATACCAGGATTCACCTTATTGGCTATTAGAATATTATTGGATAAAGGAGATATATTGGACCAGTTAATTAAACGAATTCGAAAGCAGTGATTACGCATATAACGAACCAAACAATATTTCGGACCTAGACAACAGAGTGAGTACTTTTGGGCTCTATTCTCGATAAGGTGAAATCTCTTCCTTATTGTTTTTTTTATTATCTCTCTCTCTCTTCGCTCTAATACTACTTAGCATATCCAAGGTTCCCCTTTTGGTGAATCCGCGTGATTGCGTACCGGGACCAAGTGTGTAAGCGCTACTGACCGTGCAATTTAGAATACTTATTTAATAAATCGCGAACCAGATAGTAGCGCAATATTATTACTAGACGTGTTATCTGACGTATCAAAATATATATATAAATCTATCCAACGTACCCGTGTAAGTTCATTTAAGTAAACCGGCGAAGCCCCCTCCCTTTTTCCTTCCCGATTACTGCCGCCTACCCCTCGCGGGGACGAACTTCGGATATTATCGGCAAAGACGCGATCCATTCGCTGACATGGTCGGGGTACCGTACTGAAGGTTTAGTCCGCCCGAGTCAGGACCACTCGGAGCTAAAAACGGTCTAACACGTGCCCGTTTTGAAGAGACATCAAAACTGTCACGTAATAGAATTCATTAAAATTATATTAAAATTCAAATTATATCACTATAGTTATACCATTACAAGCAATTTTTTTTCAAATTTCAGTTTTATCAATAAGTAAATAAACTATCTCTAGGAACAAAATTATGTCTTTATTACTGTAATAATTTATGACCTTAAAACATTGCAAAAAAATCTTATTGGACTCTATTCATTTTTATGAAGTATTTTTTATATATTTTAATTGCTGGCAATTGTAAAAAGTTATGTACAATATTTACATGAAAATTTTCATATATATTCAACTTGTTTACTTGAATGGAATTTAATTGTATTTCATATAACTTTTATCATGTTTAATTAATTGTTGCAACGATTACCGAAAATCGTTCGACTCGCGTAGGTTAATAAGCGGCTGAGCGGAATAGCCGCGATCGATTCGAGAGAGAGAGAGGGCGCGTAGGGGCAATGACCGGGAGGGGAGAGTTCGGTAGTCAGTATGACTGTGTCACTCAGTCCGGTAGCATCCAAGTTTGTGAGCGTGGAGCAGACATTGTATTTGTTGTTCTGCGAGCGAGAGCAGAGGGTTCAGCAAATAATTGGCGATAGGTGAGCGAGTGGTGTGCGCACTGGTAAACGTGCGCGGCTGTAACAGCGGTTGGAGTTGCCTCAGCAGCAACAACGACAGCAGCGAGTCTCTCAACGGCGACAGCGGGAAAACCGGCTCATACGCAGCGACAGCATCAAGCGTAATTGGATACGGTTGGCCACCGTATCCACAACAACTCCGCGGTAGGTGCACGTCATTATATCCATTGTTGTTAGGTGCGATCCCGCGCAGCGTGCGCGAGAAAAGTATTTACAACGTGCGAGTGTTTAGTCCGCGACCATCGCGGAGTTCTCCTCCCTCTCTCCCCGTGTATATTGTCACCTGAATTAGCGTGCGTGAGTCTCTCGGCAAATCCCCCGTGTATTTGGTTAATTTGAATAAAGCGATCAATAGTTGTTCTTAACCGAGATATTGTTTTGTCTTTCCTTTGTCCGGAGTGTATGTTATTGTTGACATTCGATTCGAATAAGCCGGTAGCATAGCACGGATCGCGCGGATACCGATAGAAGCGAATTGCAAACCGAGTTTCCAGCAGCGGCCGTAGGAGCGCTGCTAAGCAAGAGCGACAGCGCCGCCAAGTGGCGAGTTGGGAAACCCAACTTGGATTGGCGAGGGAACTCTGCGCAGGCGCACTCCCGGACAAGGTAGGTTAACGTGCTTACGGCACGTAGCTAACAAGGCGTCGTTTGACCGAAATAATATAATTAATAGGTCACAGGTTAAACGGCCGCCTGTTACATTGTTTATTGCATTTTTCTACGTATTACATATTTGAAGGAATATATTACATTCTATTCCAATATTAAATATGCTTGACATTGTATGAAAAAATATTATAAGTGGTTTTCTGAATACAGTGAACCAATATAGTAACTAAAATTATTTCGTTTACCAAAAAATTCATGATAAGCTATTTGTATTTACATTTTATTAAACATAATTGTAATATTCTTTTACATTTCATTAGATGTCTCAAGTAATTAAGAATTATTATGCATGATCTAAACAAACTATAATTAAATACAAATTTATTGATTATAATAAGATATTTTTTATCTCAAAATTTGTGAAATACACAGAAAAATAAAATTTTATGGTTTTACGTGGCCATCAACCACGACTATATCATAATACTTTTGTTGAGCATCTAAAGAAGATGTTGAGTTAATGAATGTTTGTTTACTTTGTATACCTCTATCGAAATACAGTAGATCTTTATTTGTACCTAGATAGTTAATGCCCATCCTAATACAGTTTGGGTAGGTACTTTGCACCGTGTAGGTTTCCCTGGGGCTGACATTGGTTTTTTCACGAGCCTCTCGAAATTTTTTTCTTTTGCTATTTAATCTACTTCATCAAAAATTTTTTCAATTGATGTTTTATTTGTTAATTGTAGCTTAAAATCAGGAAGCATGGCTTTTATAAACTAAATACGTTTGGTATCCTTGTTATGGGGTTCCATATTTAAATGTTTAATAAAATCGTTTGGTAACTTGATTATTGTGATTTTGTCCTCTACCGATATTTTTTAACATTTTTTTTGTAATTAAATTGAATCAATCTAGTGTGAGATCTTTTGTAATACAAATTCCAATTTTTATTTGCACGGATATATGTTCTAATATCTTGTAGTAACTTCGTATGGTTATTCGCATTCTCATGGATAGGAAGCGAATTCCCATAGAAATTGTTGTATAATATTTTTACATTTGATTTTATTGTCGATAATTTGTAGATTTTTATGTGTTTTTTATCCATTTTTTGAGTTTAGTTTTCCTATTATTTAAACTATCAGTAGTCTTTAGTTCATGTGGTAGATTGTTGAAGAGCATTACAGCTCTTACATAGCTATTTTTTATATCATTTTTGCTCTTTTCGACTGCTATAATTTATTAAATCTAATTTTTTTGTCTCTTAATGTACTTCAGGTGTAATTCTTAGTAGTGAAAAAATAGAGATTCAAATAATAAAGTCTAGTCCAAGTCGACTGGATAATTTTCTACATTGAATTTGTTTTTATATATTATTCTAAGTAGTATATTTTGTAGATTTTTGATCCCTTTAATTTCACCTCTATACGCTCCTCCCCGAGCAATAATTCCGTAGGACAATGCTATGAACAAATGCGTAGTAAAGCATCAATATTTCAGCATTCATTATTTTTGATAAATTGTAGAAAACATATGTCAAAAATTTGTTTTCTTTTATATATATTTTGCACGTACAGATCCCATTACATATTAATGCCGAAAGTTGCATCATCTTGCTGAAATCATATTCTTCATCTTATTTCTAAATCAAAATGTCCTAACAATTCTGACAAATTGTACCTTAGAATTGTTAATTGTACCTTGCGCAGTAGAACAGATTTTCAATTTGGATTTCACTTCACTTGGTTAGTCTACAACTATGTTTAACCTTTCGAGTTGAAACACTGTAAACACGTCTAGTCTCCCTAAAGACTAAACGCAAACTGATGGAAACATATGATATTTACATTTTATTAATAATAAAAATATTATTTATGAAAGAATTAACGTATCGTTTTACTTACAGAACAATCATCTAGTATCACAAAATATAGAATATGATCTTTTGGAAAGTAGTGATGAGGAAGACAATTTCAATAATTTGTCAATGAATGACATTGAGACCATTGGTAGTAGATTTAAAAAATTGGATGAAATCTTATGCGATGAAGAATATAATGAAGTTCAGGAATTACAGATAAGTGTTAGCAAAATAGAAATTATGTTAGCTATATTGAAATTTTGTAAAAAGTATCATGTACCAATCACAGGAATTGTAGATTTATTTAAAATGCAAAATATGTTCCTTAATAAGGTAGTTTTCTCAGAGAATCGCTATCATCTTGATAAATTATTCAATCCAGAAGGAGGTGTGGAATATCACGCTGTATGTTCCGTATGTAAAGTATATCTGGGAACAGTTGGTAAAGAACAACGTACAATATTTTGTGAAGTATGCGACGATGATATCGATTTGAAAGATCCCTCTTATAGCGATTATTTCGTTATTTTTAATGTTGCAAGCGAAATTGAAAATCTTGTCGAAGCCAATGCCGACTTTTATATAAATGTCGTTTCTAGACGCAATAATGAGCTTAATGTCGATTTTCGAGATATTTACGATGGTCAAAAATATAAGCAATTTCTAGCATCCTTACCGGCTGATCGTAAAGAGACTTATCTTAGCGTTACGTTTAACAGTGATGGGTCGCCAACATTTAAAAGTTCAAAATATTTAATATGGCCGATTCAACTGAATGTAAATGAAATTCCTCCAAATATTCGTTCTCAGAAAACTATTACTTGTGCATTGTGATTTGGGCGTGACAAACCAAACATGACATATTTTTTACGTCCCTTTGTCGAATATATTAATGAACTCTCAAAAAATGGATAAAATGTAAATTGCAAAATGAAATAAGAAATTTACATTTATATGCATTATGCTGTTGCGTGGATACTATTGCGCGAGCACCTATGCAAGGCCATGTTTAATGGTTATTATGGGTGCAATTGGTGCTTGTATCCAGGTGTTCGTGTTCGCCATGATAATGGATATTCTATGAAGTATATTGGACGAATATCCTGAAAAAAGAACAGCTGATTCTACATTTCAGTCGATGCAAAGAGCAGTTGAATCTGGTGCTCCTGTTTTCGGTATAATAAACGCCATACCTTTGCTACTTTTGAATAATTTTAATATAATTGATGGTTTTGTCCCATGTTCAATGCACTGTGTTGATCTGTGTGTAGGCAAACAATTTTGCAACTATTGGTTTACTTCATCTAATAAACCTTACTCAGTTCCTAAAAGAAAAGTGAATACCATTAATCTATATTTAAAAAACTTCAAAGTGCCGACACAGTTGGTACGATTATCACGTTCTTCAGATGATCGAGCATATTGGAAAGCGGCAGAGTGGTCTAATTGGATTCTTTTTTACAGTATTCCGATATTGAAATTAATATCACAAGAAATTCCAAATTTTGAAGAGTATATTGAATCATTGGGCCTTATTAGTAGAAGCATATTATACATTATTGCAAAATGAAATAACTGTAAGAAAATTACGAAGAGCAGATTGTCTTTTAAAAATATTTGTATTCCAAACTGAACTTCTTTATACAGATGATGCGATGATATATAATGTACATCAATTATTACACTTAACACAGAGTGTTGCTGATTGGGGTCCATTGTACGTGCATAGTGGCTATGTCTTTGAATCAGGCAATGGTAGAATTAAACAAGCTATTTACGCTGCTAAAGGTGTCTTAAGCCAAGTATGTCGTCAACTGAGTTTTGAAGAGAGTATCAGGATATTACAAAAACATATAGAAATAAGAGAAAATTCACCGTCTTTAGAATATGTTAAATATTTAGATAATGGATTTGTTGAAAAGACTATTAAATTTACATACAGATATTTTAGAAGAATAGTTGTTGATGAAAATCTTTTTGAACAGTTTCAACTTCCATTAGGAAAAATAAGGGCTTATGCAAAACTAATTAAAGATGGATGTTAATTTAAGTCATCTGAAAAATTATTATATAGATCAGACAATTCATATGCAGTTTTAAAAAATGGTGATTATGTACAGATTCAGCAATTTCTTGTAAATATTGAAGATGTAAAGGAGTATACCACGTATAAAAAGATCAATGTTAATAATGATAATTTAATAAATGATGAATTACATAACCTCAAAAAAGTTATTGAAGTAAGCCAGAATGTTGATGTAACAGAAACTACAAATGTTTATAAATTATGTTTCTATTTAAATATTGATGGCGATGATTATGTTTCCTCTGTACCTAATATGTATTGGAAATAACATACATTTATATTATATTGTGTAGTAAGACAATTGTTAAGAAAACAAGGAATGTTATTTAATTGTATCCTTTTTATTTTCCGAATACATTATGTCTATTCGCGTTTCTCATTTAATATTTATTATTATTATGCATTGATTATTTTGTAAAAGCTAATGTAAATATTAATTAAGAATTATCTGTATTATTTTTCACTATATTTTTATACAAAATAATAAATATCATATAAATAATTTTATTCGGCAGTTACGAATTGTATCTATTTTTAAATGATGGCATTTTAGTACATACTGGAACAATCAGATTAATATTATTCTATTGGATTTTGATTATTATGTAAGTGATATTTTACATATTTAGCCGTCAATATCCTTACAATGAATAAAAATGTAATCATAAAAAAGTTACACTAGAATTCAACAATGCAACAAGTACTTTTACATAATATATAATTATTCATTTAATACTTTTCTTGTGCTCTGAAATAAATATATTTTTCTATCCCGTGACTTTTATCTTATGAACTTTAAAAAAAATTGATTAGAAATCGTAAGACTTCGAAGTAGCGAAGATTCTTAGAAGTAACGGAAATTCATCCAGAAAGCAATAATTAAATAAAAAAAAATATTTTCCAATTCCAAGTAAAAGCAACATAGAACTCGACTTAGAAATCCAACTAGGTTTAAAAAATCCATCTTGGATTCCATCTAGAAATCCACCTTTGATTCCACCCAGAAATTCACATGGAGTCCATGTGGAAACCATATGATCCACCTGGAAATCTATCTAGAAATCCATATGGGATCCATGTAGAATTAATATGATTTAGTTAGATATCTATCCTGGATTATAAAAAAATATACTGGAAATCCTCCTAAAAGTCACCTAAAAATTCACCTAGATTAAAATAAACCCTCCTAGAGATCCACCTAACAATCCACCTGGATTTAATGTAAATCCACCTGGAAATCCATCTAGAAATTCACCTGGATTATAATAAAGCCACCTAGAAATCCACCTAGAAATTCACCTGGATTAAAATAAATTCATCTGGAAATCCACCTAGAAATTCACCTGGATTATAATAAATCCACCTAGAAATCCACCTGGATTTAATATAAATTCACCTGGAAATCCACCTAGAAATCCATATGGAATCCATGTGGAATCCACATGAGTAGATAAGCAATGTATGTTCTGGGACACAAAGGAGTCGACAAAGGATGCCGCCAATGTATAAGGATACGTGTATGTTCTGGGACACAAAGGAGCCGCCCGATGAAGGTGTGAAGGTAGTGACACCTTTTAATTTATGGTCAGACCCCATGCTGAGTGTCTAAAAGGCATTTGATGTACCTTTGACACATTCCGCGTGCCAGTGGGCCCCATGCTGAGTGTTTAAAGGGCATTTGATGTTCGTTTGACACCTCGCACGCGTCGCCAATGTATAAGGGATATATGTATGTTCTGGGACACAAAGAGGCCGCCCGATGAAGGTGTCGCGATAGTGACACCTTTTAATCGCGATAAGGTGAGACCCCATGCTGAGTGTTGCATTTGATGTTCGTTTGACACCTCCCGCGTGCCAGTGGGCCCCTACGAGGGGGCCAGTGCCCCCCTCCCCCCACAGAGGTTGTTAAGGTAGGATGCTGTAGAAGTCGGTAGGGTGTTTGGTAAACTATATAATGGTCTCTCTCTCTCTCTCGCTCTCCTTCGATAGTAGGGCGCTTCACCCACCCACCCACCCACAGAGGTTGTTAAGGTAGGATGCTGTAGAAGTCGGTAGGGTGTTTGGTAAACTATATGATGGTCTCTCTCTCTCTCTCTATCCCTCTCTCTCTCTCTCTATCCCTCTCTCTCGCTCTTCTTTGATAGTAGGGCGCTTATGCTGGCTGAGTGTGAACCCTCGGAGAGGGGGTAGCGTCTCTAGCTTGCTAGGCGCGTACACCGTATAGTGCGGATGCTGTTTTCTCTCTCTCTCTCTCTCTTTATCCCTCTCTCTCGCTCTCCTTCGATAGTAGGGCGCTAAGGGCCCCTTTGACAGAGTGAGACCCCATGCTGAGTGTCTAAAAGGCATTTGATGTACCATTGACACCTCCCGCTGAGTACCTAAAAGGTAATCGATGTAGCTTATGCAATGAAAATGCGGCACCAATGCATAAAGTATATGCGTATGTCCTGAGACAGAAGCCAGTGGGCCCTTCGACAGTGCCCCCCCCCCATTCACCCACTCTCCTACCCACCTACAGAGGTTGTTAAGGTAGGTTGCTGTAGAAGTCGTTGCTAAGAGTCTAAAGCACAACCGATGTTCCTTTTTAAATGAAGAGGCCTTCTAGCAGCGTGCACTATCCTTTTTCCGGGCTACATATAACTTAGGAAACTTTCGACCACTCACACCAGCTTGCACTCTCTCCAATAACGCTTTACCTCATGCTAAGGGTTAAAACGCATTCGATGTTCCTTTTTCAATGAAGATGCGTTCGAAAGTATGTATTACGCAGCAGGTGATTGGAGATAGAGTAATCTTAATGACGAATTGTCTGTTAGTCATTTTATTGCTTTTTTTTTGCCTTAGAGATAAGGTTTTTAAGTTAGCCTTGTTTAGTTGCGTTAACATCCTCCAACATGCTAAGCGTCTAAAGCGAAATCAATGTTCTTCTTCCTTTAAAGATTTTTATCAATTTGACTAGAGTTTCTATTGGAGAGTAGGAATCATCCTGATTTTTCCGAAAATCTTTTCCGGAGTCAATCGTTTGGTAGTGCTCAAGAAGTATACATCGACGAAGCATTTAGTATTTTTTAGTAACTATTCTTTGCTTTTTATAAAAAAATTAAAATGGATAGTGTACAAATAATAAGTACAATAAATGCCATGATTATTTTCATGGTTAATGTAAGTATTTTATGTATATATTCTATTAATTATTTAAGATAATTTTTATAATAAATTTTTTATTTTTTCAGACTCCTCCGATCCTGCTAGCTAGTTTACCAACTAGCATATTTTATTATTTATTAATTGCGATTTTAAGAGTGGTAAGTATTTTTTATATAATATCAAATATATTTATTTTTAATATTTTTATTTTTTCTTTTCAGCTAAATATAATCGTGACGGAGCCGTTGCATAGGCGACATATTCAACATTTATTAGAAGTAATTATAAAGGTATGTATATAAATAATTATATTTAAATAAGTATATTTAAATAAGTATATATATATTTTTCTTAGTTACAGAGCGATGTTGAGAGGATAGAAAGGGCTGCGGCCGAAAGAGCTGCGGCCGAAAAAGCTGCAGCCGAAAAAGCTGCAGCTGAAAGAGCCGCAAGCTAGAGGGCCACTGAGCTCGAAAGGGCCGCGGCTGAAAGGACAGCAAAGGCTGTAAAATATTTAGTTGAAAGGGCTGAAAGGGCTGCTAAAGCTGCGGCCGAGAAGACGAAGAGGGCTGCAAAGTCTGCAGCCGAAAAGGCTGCGAGGGCTGCTAGCGAAACAACAGCCGTAAAAGCAGCCAAAAAAAGATGTGTAAACGCTGTTCCGTTAGCAGCGTTTACATCTCTTTCACCAAAGAAGAAATTTCTTAAGGTAAGATTATTTATTATTATAGATAAATACATTTTTTATTTAATAACTAAATTTTTAAAAATGAATATTATTTTTTAGATGAACGTTGCTACTGATGCTGTGGATAGACACCCCATGAGTAGCATCGAAAATGCCCTGCCACCGGCAGTCATCGCTACCAGTAGCAGCAGCAGCAGCATGATTTTACCTACCACGAGCACGCAGAAAGTGGTACCTAAGGTAAAATCTATTAAAATAATCCCGGACCCTAGTGTATTTTCTTGTTTTAACAGGAAACCTACACGACCTACCAAACCATGTGGTAGGAAAAATAATTAAAAAATTAAAAAATTTTTGTAATTTAATTAAATTTAATAAAATTAAATAAATTGATTTAAATTTAAAAAAAAATATCTCTCTCTCTCTCTCTCTCCCTTCCTCTCTCACTCTCCTTCAACAGTAAACATGCTGACTAGATGCATGTCCTAAGAGAGGGGGTAGCATCTCTAGCTGCTTGCTACGAGCGTGCGCCGTATAGCCCTTGAAAAGGGGGATAGCGTCTCTAGCTTGCTAGACGCATACGCTGTATAGTGTGGATGCTGCTCTCTCTCTCTCTCTCTCTCTCTCTCTCTCTCTCTCTTTCTCTCGCTCTCCTTTAATAGTAGGGTATTTGGGCCCTTGGAGAGAGGGTAGCATATAGCTTGGCAAGCTATATGCTGCTCTCTCTCTTTCTCTAAGCAAGCGCTATAGTATTTCCATTGGATTTCGGGAACCTTTCAACCTCACAGTTAATTTTATTCGAATATTAATTAATAAAACTTATAGAATTTTCGTTTAATTATTAATTTATTGTTCATTCAACTATACATTAAATATAATACAGTCTGTCTATAATCTTTATTTTCAGTAGTTGACATCGCTATATTGAAATATTGAGTTGAATTTTTATATGTAATATTGTAGACTTCATCAATACCTTCCATTTCAGATTGCTTCAGTCTAGCTTTTATCCATAAAAACAATCTTTGTGCATTTGTAACGGCACATACAAAGTTAGCTGGTTTATTGTAATGTTATGTACATATTGTTTCTAATGGGTAAGGTAATGCGCTCATTGGTGGACATCTCATCTCGCTTTCAAGTTCTAAAATTTTTCTAAAAAAGGAAAAAAATTTTTAATTAATAATGATTTTAATTTCTAACGAAAAAAATAAATAAAAATACTTACTTTTCAGGTAAAATTTTTTGTAACCATTGTTTCTTTTTTAATCCTTTTACATAAATATTTCTAGAATTATTTAAATGATTGTTTAGTACACGTGCTAAATTTTTATATGGAATAAGACCGGATCTCCATAATAAACCATGATGACACGTTTCTAAGAAATGATTCACTTTTCGACACTTGAAAGGAAGTTGAAACCAATGATATGGTGGTTCGAAGAAAAACACAGTTGAAACAGTATCTACATCTAATGGTAGATATGCGAGTTCTTTACAAACAAAAGTCTCGTTTAAACTTTGAAAGCCTTGAAAATCTATTACGAAATCCATTTGAAAAGATGCTGAAGTTAATGTGAACTCTACTAGTTCCCAAAACCGTTATGAGAGTAGAGGCACTTGTTTGTTCTATATAAAGCCTATACCTCACTATTCGAAAGTAGAGGGGGCCATAGTCAGCATACCTTACCAATCAAAAGTATAGGGCGTCATAGTCACTATATAGTATAGTTATAGGTAGTTTTTATTAAATTCCAACAATATATATAATTTATTTTCTTTTTTATTGAAAAGCATTGTATACATTGATTACATAATGTCTTGTTAATTTCAAACTAATTTTTTAACATCACCACTAATTGGGATATATGTACAATACGATCGTGTAATATTAAGCAGTAGGCTGCAGTATCTTCAGGAAAATCAGTCCGAGTTTCAAATTCTAGGCGAACATCGACTGGCGCGCTTTTTAATGTTTCATTTTGTTTGGAGCAGTCTATAACTATTAGCGGCACTTTATTAATGAAATCTTTTTTATTGAGTAACGGCTCGTTTTTTTTACCATAATAAGCGTTTTGAAAATTAGTATACATATCGTAGAGAACAGCAAACTGATTTTGATTGATATTTAAATTGAGATTTCCATACGGATAGCATTGTGAATTGAGGAATAGCTTCACATTACTAATATTACAATGATCAAAATTACTAGAATTAACACTTGCTGAACTTTTACGTTTAGTTTGAAAAGCTAAAATAACAAAGCAAGGCTTTTCCAATTGATTGGAAGTCTTAACACTCCAAACATGCTTTGATGTACGTGGTAATTTTGGATACTCATACATTTCCCAAGTACGATAACTCATTGTAATTGCACGATCTCGTCCGATCTGATTGAGTAATTTGATTTTTTCTTTGTCTGCAACCATCACATATGGCATCAACCATTCAACCTTAGTTAAAGTAATTTTTGTTTTTTCTGAAGCAGCAGGATTCCCTATTGGAGCAGACAAAATAGCATTCAAATCATTTCTTGATCTTGTGAGAATAAGTTCATGCTTGACATTGACTACAATTTTCCGATAATCTTCTGCAAAGCCCATCAACATACTAAGAGGTATAGTAACATCAAAAAAACCTAGAGCATTACATATTAAAACTTCATTGTTATCACCATTCCATCCGGCATTTTCAGCAATAGAGCTCTGACATGGATTGAGTGAAAGCCAATTTTTCATGAGAGTTGTTAAGCCTACATTTTTCACTTTATCAATTTCAATAATATTTATTTCATATCGTATTTCCTCGAATAAATGACAGAGGGCGTTGTTGACTAATAAAGTGTTCTCCACTGGCGTAGTACCGTCCGGCTTGTTCAACCTACCACAAATATGAATCATACTGCGCGATGGAAGCAGAGATAAATCTTAATGTTGAATTGCTATATGAATTTCATCGCTATTATTGAAATATGATAATGGATAAGGCTGATGCGCATGAACTTCATAATGAGCTATAGACTCATCGAAAGCGACAGCTGAATGAATGTCTAGAATTCCCTCCATATTGTTGTTGTTGTTTTATACAACACACTAATATGCACAATATTTTCTTCCACGATTTTCGACGACTTCTAGTCTCAAGCTTTTCAGGAATTGAATGTTCTGAGGTGTGAGCGGTCTGATAGCTCGCTGTTGACTGGTTGCTGTTCGACATTTTTGTCTTTTAATATAGCCTCGGCCGCTCTTTATATTGTAAATAATACCCATTACTAAGATATGGTCTTTATATGTACTCGCACTGTGATGACTTCTCCTCGAAAGGTAACTAGGTTTTCGTCTTGATCAACTATACGAATTTGAAAATGATCAATGCTCCTCACAGCGACTGGAAGGTAAATGACGTGAGAAGGAACTTCTATAATCTTATATCCAGGTGGGAGTGCTGAGAAAAATTCATGTATAGTATGTACTTTGCGATCGTTTATGTAAGAGCCTGTAGTAATATTACACTCTACACGTAAAGCATTGACTTTGAGTATAGTGACGGGTAAGTCAGAACTATGTGTTTCGTTTTCAACGAGTTTAGTGTGCGTTTAGTGAAGCCTAAAATTGATCCAATAGAATCTTCTGGTTCAAAATGTATTTTTTGACTGCACTGAATGACACTACGTAAAGTATTATTATTTGGTTTTAGGCTAAACGATATACCTTTAGGTGCTAATGCGTCTATGAGAAAGCTTTCAATATCTTCTATTTCGTAGCTACCAGTCGGTAAAGTGATCTTCTTGACCTTCAATGTAAAATTTATTATAACCAACGTCAATGTTTGGTATTGAATTAAATGTCAATAGCTCAACTAGATCAAGAACGTATTTTTTGTTTGCTATCAATTTGATCGGTGGAAAATAATATGATTCGAGTACGGATAATGTTCCCGAGAGACTCAATGTTAGTGTATTCTCCATGACAGATTCATATCAAATGATAGTCATTTGTCGAATGAGTATTTTTTATACTAGTTGTCTTTTCTATAGTTTGTTTAAAAGAAATTTGAGACAAAGATGGCCGCAATTATATGTATTAAAATCTTGATATCTAATATAATTATACATGATTCTATTAACTTTGAGATAAAGCAATAGATCTATAGGCGGCTGTAGATTACCAAAACTATCAAAATACATAACCTCATCGCCTTTCTTTTTATATGCTACCCAATGAGTACCTGGCCCCCGTTTATTATCCAAATTTACAATAGCTGTCTCTTGATATCGAGGTCCATCGGTCGGTAGAGCATCACGCATAAAAACACCTCGAAAATTTGCAATTTTTACTATTTTAGCATATTTTCTTATATCATAATCTGTCAGTGCTCGATTAGGTAAAGTTATTTCGAGCTTTTTTTTTTAAACCTTTTCCACTTGAATATGGTTTCAGATGAAGACCATAACCTTTACGATGTGGTTTCAAATAAAGCCCTTTACCAATAGCAATAGCTTCCATAGTTTTATTGTGTCTATGAGCTTCTCTCAATTGATTTTGAGCGGCCTTAACACTGTTAACGGCTTTTGCTATTGAAGCAGCTCCTCCAGCTAAAGCTCCAGTGGCGCTCAAAGCGGCAAATAATGGAATTCAAAAAGGAAGAGCTCCACCCACTTCACTAGGAATTGGTAGAATACGAGGAATATTTATTTTTCTTCTTCCTCCAGCCTTCTTCACAGCTTCTTTAGCGCCTTTTATAGCCGAACGAATGACAAAGAGTGATTTATTACTAGGTACAACACTTCTCGAGGCAGCGTTAATAATTTTTTTCAATGCAATTGATAAATTTTTACTTTTTACATGTGTCTTTCGTCGCTGTCGTTGTTGTTGGCGATTTTTTAATCCCTTACCTCGTTTCTTTCCTCGTTTTAAAATTTTAACACCCATACCAAGTTTACTTTTAACTTTCATTATGTTGGCTACAGCAAACGCAGCAACTTTCTCACCAAAACTACTATCTTTCGCTTGCACTCTATCCCAGGCTTGTTTAGCTAGAATTTTGTCGGCTTCCATTCTCGCCTCAATGTTCTCTCGATTTTGAGAATAAGCAATATCGTGATCTTTACAAGCAGCGTCTAGTGGATTTTCTCCAGGATCACCACAAGCAAGTCGTTTTTTCAATTTAGTTCCCGGCCCCCAATACTGATAACCAGGCAAATGAGCTTCGAATGGTAAGTTATTAATGATCTTATTCACTAACCAGCACCACCAGTCTTTCTTTTGTAACAAATGATCATACCTCATCAGAAGACAAAGTCTTAATGAAACTAAAAAGTATATAAACAGTCTTTTTATAGTTAGTAGTCTCATTCGTCGTTCGATCGGTGATTAGAAAACAATATGGACTTCAAAGAGCAACCACTTAAGTTGCAAGTCATAAATTTTGATAATGTGGTTGAGACGGAAAAACGAGAAAAAAGACATGGTGAACTACTGCTTGACAGTATACGAGTAGTTTTCTGTGGTCCTAGTAACAATGGGAAAACTAACTGTTTGCTAACACTAATCACACATCTTATAACATTATGTTTATTCAAAGTCCCTCAATCAACCAAAGTATAAGTTTTTAAAAGATTTATTGGAACCGATTGATGGTATACAGTATTATGCATTCAGCGAGCATGAGGCAGGTGTTTCACCGGATAAAGCTAATCCAAATTCCATCATGATTTTTGACGATATAGCCATTGAAAAGCAGGAAAACGTGAGAGCATTCTTCTGTATGGGAAGACATAAAAAAGTAGATAGTTTCTATCTCTGTCAATCATACGCTCGCATACCGAAGCATCTCATACGAGATAATGTGAATTTACGAGTTTTGTTTCGACAAGATGACGTGAATATTAAACATATTTACAACGATCATGTTAACTCAGATATGACTTTTGAGAAGTTTAAGGCAATTTGTTCAAAATGTTGGAGAGACGATAATCATGGATTTATAGTTATTGATAGAGATAGACCAATCAATCATGGACGGTATAAAAAAGGATTCGATTCTTTTGCTATAAATATAGCGGAGTGAAAGAATGAAGATTATTTAACTTTAGAAATTGCAAGCGTCAACATGGCTAATTTTGAAAAAAAAGAAGATGCTCGAGCAATTATCTGAGGCTCGTGATACTATCAGACGTAAGTATCAACTAATAAAACGTGACAAAGCTGATTTATAAAATACATTGAATGAAACTTTTAAGCCTATGGTTGATCCATTGAAGAAACTTGTGGAGATAGCTATTGATAAAACTAACCATAATACTGAACAGGAAACGAACAAGGAGAAGAAAATTACGTTCGATAAAATTTTCAAGTTAAAAACAACAACTGACACTCCCTATAAATCTCGATATTTCAATAGTACTGTTAATGACTTAAATTCTACATTACATCCGCTTGATTCTACATTTGAATCCGCTATGTCTATTGCTGATGCTACTGATGATGATGATGAATACGAATTTAGTAAGACTAGTGAATCAACACTTGATAGAACTGCAATAAATTTAGACAATATTAGTTCAAATGTAACTACAAAACAACACAAACAGCTATTGGATGACTCGATTGTAGGAAACTATATTCGACTATTGCATGAACCGCAACAGAAAAGTAATTTAGACAAGACATTTGGCATTCGCTTGCATGAAAATACATATGTCATAGGCAATTTTCCAATTTCTTTCCAAAACGATAATGTGACTGTGAATGATAAAGCATTCAGCAAGACGCCTGGATTAATGGAACTTCTCTTTCGTAAAGAACCTAATTCTAAATTAATCAGTTCATCGGATATTGAAAATTGTATAAAAATTCTTGAAATCACTAACGCTCATCGTAAGAGATATGAAACAAATGGAGAGTATCGCAATAAGCGTGTAAATAAATTCAAAAAGTATATTGGTCCGAATTTATCTTTAAGTGGTAGTGCTGAGAAGCGAAAATTGACTATTGATGGAAGAGGTCTTTTTCCTAACTATAAAATAGCAAGAAAAGGAACATTATTTGATTATGTATATTGGGATGATCCAAACGAGCTCGTTGATCGATTGAGATTGCTTAGCGCCGTACAAACCGCTGGTAATTCTAGTCATGTTAATGAAATTCATTCAATTATTGAAGAATTACGTGAAGCTGGCTATATATATTAAGAGAATCCAAAATATTCCTCAGTAATAAAATGAGTATTGATGTGTTTGGACGTATATTGAAAAAAAGGAGGGTAATCAAGGTCCTCCTGGTATAGGGTATAATATCACTAAAGACGGACAATACGACGCGAATGACAAAAGAATTTGTTATATAGCCGATCCTCAGGAGAGTAACGATGCTGTAAACTTACAAACGTTGCAAAAAACTAGTGAAGCTAACGTCGATACGTTTACGACTACAATAAATAATCTTAAAAAATATTTAAATATAATAAGAATACAATTACGATCGAGAGGTTAGATTTCACTCGAGGGGAGTGTGGACGTATCTTGGATGTGAGCGCGAGTTTCGGTGAGAAAGTCAAAAAGGAAAAGTGTTTGAGGAGAGAAATAGAGGTGAAAAGAGCGTGGAGGTGGAGGAGGAGTGGAGAAGAGAGAGAGAGAGGCCTGGAGAAGAGCAGGAAAAAGCAGAGAGAACGGAATAAAGAAAAAAAATAAAAGTTGAGGTTAAGAGAGAAAATCAGAAAGCGGGAAAGGCAGGCAGAGAGGAGGGGCGGTAAGAAGTAAAGGCAGCGACAGAAAAGGTAAGACAGGGAATAAAGGTGGGATCACGGGTAGTTATAGAGAGTCGAATTAAGGTGTACGGGATAGGATGGAAAGATTTGTGACAACAGAAAAATTAAGAGATAAAGGTGGAAGGTTGGATAAGAAAGGCCCAGAGGAGGAAAAGAAGAAAAGAGTAAAGGTGGTGAGGGAGAGAGAGAGCGGAGAGGAGCTGAGGGAGAATAATAGAGGAGAAATGAGAGAGGCAAAGAGATGCAAGAGTGAGAGCGAGGGAAGCGAGATGGTTGGGGAGGGGGAGAAGGATTGAACAACACGATAAGAGAAGTGGGAAAAAGTAGTGGTGCAGAAGATATAATGGAAAAGGTACGGACAGACATAAGGAAATTAAGAGAGGTATGGGAGGAGGAAAGGAAAGAATGGACAGAAATGTTTAAAGAAATAATGAGAAAAATGGAAAGAATGGAGGTAGAGGGGAAAACCAGTTGGAAGAGGAGTGCGTGAAACTAAAAGAAAGCATAGAAGGAGGAAACAAGAAGCAAAGAGGAACAGAAATAGGCAATAAGGAAGAATTAGAGCATATGAGAGAAAAAATGGATAGAGAAAGTAGGATAAACAATATAATAGTGACAGACTTAGGGGGTGAGTTAAGATGGGAAAAGAAGGGAGAGGCAGAGGTCTGGTTAAGGGAGGTACTAGAAATGAAAGGAGAGATAGTGAATCTGAGAAGAATAGGAGGAACAGCGGAGAGAGATGATCGGAGAGAAAGAAGAAAATACATGTGGCAAATTAGATGCGCTTCATGGGAACAAAAAGAAGGAATTATGAAGAAGAAAAAGAATCTGGCACAGAAAAAGATATACATAGATCAGGACTGTACGTGGAAGCAGAGAAGGATAAGAAAGGAAGTAAGAAGGAAAGCGAAAGAAATAAGAAGTAAAGGTAAAGAGGTAAAGATGTGGCATAACGGGGTGAAATCAGAGGAAGAAGAATGGTGGTGGAGCGAGAGAGAGGGAAAAATGGTAGGAAAGGGGGTGGAAGGGTTTCGAAAACAATAGGGATAAAAGAGAGAGAGAGAGGAGAGAAGGAAGAGAGAGGGGAGAAAGGCAGTACAAATACTATTCTGGAACGTGGCTGGGGTGAGGAGTATGGAGGAAGACGACTGGGAATATGTTAGGGAATTCGACATAATAGGGCTAACGGAAACCTGGGTGAAGAGGCAAGGGGCAAGAACTGGTGTGGAGAAACAACTGAAAGGATATAGCATAGAGTAGAGGGACTCAAGAAGGGAAGGAAGAAGGGGGAGAGAAATAGGGGGAGGAATAATGGCGGTGAGAGAGAGGAAAGGGATGAATAAGGTTGAATGGAAGAAAGAAAGTACAAGTGAGGTAATAGTAGGAGAAATAAAGATCGGAGGGAGGGAATACATGATAGCATCGGTGTATATGCAACATGAGAAGAAGGAAAACTATGAATACCTAAGTGAAGAGATAGAGGAGAACAGAGGAAAAACAATAATTATAGGAGGAGACTTCAACGCAAGAACAGGAAACGAAGGAAGGGAATGGAAGACAGAAGAAAACCTAGAAGAAATTAAGGCCAAGGATAAAGTGTTAAACGCAGAGGGAGAAGAAATGATAAAATGGCTAGGAGAAATGGGCTTAGTGATAACGAATGGGAGAAAAGAAGGAGATGAAGAGGGAGAAATAACATATATAGGAGCGAGAGGAATGTCAACGATAGACTATGTAGTAGGTAACGAGGAAGGTGATGAGGCGATAAAAAAGGTTCAAATAAAGGAGAGGGTAAAGTCTGACCACTTACCAATAGAGGTGGAATTGGGAGACAAAATAGCGGAAGAAAGAATAGAAGAGGAAGAAAGAATGATAGACGACTGAAGTGAAGGAGGTATAAGGGAGTATCAGAGATGGATAGATGCAATAGAGGGAACAGATAAATGGAAAGATATAAAAAATAGAGTGAAGAACGCAGTTGTAAAAAAGAAGATAAGGAAAAAAAAGAATCAAAAAAAAGCTGGTGGAGAAAAGAATGTAAGGCAAAAAGGGATAGGGTGATGGCAGAGTTAAATAAGGTAAGAAAAAGGGAAGGAGACAGAGGCAAATACTTAGAAGCAAAGAGAGAATACAGAGAGGAAATAAGAAAAGTAAAAGAAGATGAAGGGAAAAGAGTGGCAGAAGAAATAAGAACAGATAAGACGAGAAGAAAATTCTGGGATAAAGTGAATGGCAATAGGAAGAAAAGAATTGGAATAGATGAAAATATAGGAAAAGAAGAATGGATAAAGCACTTCAAGGAACAATTGGGAGAGAAAGAACAGGAAAAAAGTAAAGGGGAAGAAACCGAAGACAGCGAAGGAGAGGAAGGTGAAGAAATCAAAGAAAGAGAAGTAAAAGAGGTAATAAGAAAAATGAAAAAGAAAAAGGCGACAGGAGAAGATGGTATAGCAAATGAAGCGTGGGTGGAAGGCACGGAAGGCTTAATAAAAGATATGACAAAATGCTTAAAAGGAATATGGAACGGAGAAGGATATCCGGAAGAATGGAGGAAGGGAATAATAGTACCAATATATAAGAAAGGGAGGAAAGAAGAAGTAGGAAACTATAGAGGAATAACGCTGATGGATACGGGATATAAAATATATGCGGAAATACTGAGAAAAAAGCTGGAAAGAGAACTAGAAGCTAAAGAAACGCTAAGCGCAGAATGGAATTTTGGAAGAAAAGAGAAACAATGGACGTAATATATATTAAAATATATAAAAACAATAATTATTATATTAAACTAAATATATAATTACTATATTAAAAACAATAATAGGGAAGGAAATAAGGGAAAAAGGAGGAAAACTGTTCGTATTCTTTGTAGACATGAAGGCCGCTTTTGATAAAATAAAGAGGAAGAAAATATGGGAAACAATGAAAGAGAAAGAAATAAAGTTGGAGGAGAAATAATTGGGGAGTTTGAGACTTACAAAGGCGTAAGGCAAGGGTGCCCTTTGAGCATCACGCTATTTAATCTTGCCTTCGCCGACCTGGAAATGAAGATCAAGCAGGTGCAGGAAGAAGGGGTAGTGATAGGAAGGAAGAAAATATGGACATTAGGATACGCAGATGATATAGTGATGATGGCAAAGAGTGAAAGTGGAATGAAAGCAATGCTGACAAAATTAAAAAGATACCTGGAAAAAAGGGGATTAGAGTTAAATGTAGGAAAATCAAAGATGATGAAATGCAGGAGAGGAGGAGGAAGGGGGCAGGAAGAAGAATTCGAATGGGAAGATGAGAAGATAGAGATGGTGAAAGAGTACAACTACTTAGGATATGTGATAAGCAGAAATAACGGAAATAAAAAGCAGATAAAGAAGGTAGAAGGGAAAATAAATATGGGACTCGGAAAGTTATGGGGGCTAGGAGAAAAGCTATTTAGAGAAAACTGGGAGCTAAGGATGAACCTGTTCGATGCTCTGGCGAAAAGCGTGATTATGTATGGAGCAGAAATCTGGGGATGGAAGAGATATGAGGAAATAGAGATACTACAACTAAAATACATAAAGTGGGTATTAGGATTAGATAGAAACACGCCAAGTTACCTAATGCGATGGGAAACAGAAGGACAAGAAATGAAAGAAACAGCATTAGAAAGAGCAATGAAGTATGAAAACAAAATAAGAGAAGAAAGAGATGGCTCAACAAAAAAAGAAGCATGGAGAGAATTAAAGAAAAGGGAAAGAAATGAAAAAGATAAAAAGGGTAAGAAGAAGGAGAGAGAGGAAAGGCTGGAAAAAAGTAAAATATATAGAGAGAGAGAAGAGGGAGATGAAATGAGGGAAGAGTTTTGGGAAGAAATAAGAGATGAGCTGAAGAAAAAAGATGAAAAAGAACTAGAAGAAAAGCTAGAAAAATCAAGATACATAAACGAGTGGAAAGAGCTGAAAGAAGAAATGAAAAGGTATAGGTTAAAGGAAATTCAAGGAGAGGGATGAATAATAAAAGGCCTACAAATAAGGGAAAGGTTTAGGTTAGGTAATGGAATGAGAGGAAGCAGATATTGGGAAAAAGAAGAAAATAAGAGATGCAGAATGTGTATGAAAGAGGAAGAAAATTGGAAGCAGATGGTAGAAAAATGTGAAAAAAGCAGAAAGGAAGGGGAAGAATGGGAAAAAATAATAATAGGAAGCAATGAAAAGATAGCGTGGATGATGGAGATAAAATGGAAAAGAAGAAGAAATGAAGAGAAGAAAGAAAAAGAAAAGCAAGAAGACGAAGCTACAAGACCCTAAGGAGAGACGGAAACAGAAGACAGAGAAGCAAGACTCGCAGACACATCTACACACACATACATATACATACACACAAAACACAAACATACGCGCAAACATAAACATACACATGCACACACACACACAAGACACAAGTAACAGCAACTACACAAGCGAGAGGAAGCAAGTATTGGAGGATGGAGCAAAATGGAAAAGAAGAAGAATCGAAGAAGAGAAAGAAAAAGGTAAACTAGAAGGCAAATCATAAGACACTAAGGAAAAATAAGTGAGGTTGTGGAAAGGAAAGGCAGAGGGAGCAATAGGAAATAAGAAAAAGGTGTCAAAGCCTTAATATGGAGAAAGATAGATGAAATGATTAGCAAGAAGGAGAGCAAAAGCAAAGGAAAGGCAAAGTGAAAAGGCAAAAGAAAGTAATAAAGGAAAAGCTGAAAAGAAAACATGCAAGAAAGAGAAAAAAAAAACAGAAGAGCGGAAAAGGTAGATCTTGGAGAGAGAAAGAGGAAGAGAAGATTAATCAGAAGAAAAATGAGAAGAAAAGAGAAACAGGCAGGCGCAGAAGACAGGGACACAAGAGTTGCAGACACACCTACAAAGGCACATATTTACACAACACATACACACACACACGCACGCGCGCACTCCCACACACACAGACACACAAAACACATACATAATCAACTACACAAACTGGATACGAGACACAAATAGTAATATAAGAAATATAAACCAAATGTAACATATAAGTTGTAAATAAATAAACTAACTAACTAACTACAATTACGATCGTATGGAGAAGCGATTCAATATTTACAAACAAATAATAATGATAATAATAAGGAGAAAGAAATAAGGATTAAACCGTCTGACTTTTCATTCATTCAATTATAACAAATAGATTGAAATAACGAAACATCAAAGAGTGGTGGATGAGTTACATAAACCAGCACGTCGAAACTATCCTCGTCGAAAAGTCGATATACGCGGAATAGATGAGACGTGGCAAGCTGATCTTGTTGAGATGCAAAGCTATTTTAGAGAGAATAAAGGTTTTTGCTATCTATTAACTATTATATAGTAGATACGTTCTTTAAATATGCTTGGGGAGTTTCAGTAAAACAGAAAAATGCTACAGATGTCACTAACGCAATGGAGTCTGTATTAAAAAAGGGACGCATTCCTAAAAATCTCGAAGTGGATATAGGCAAAGAGTTCTACAATACAAATTTTCAAAGTTTAATGAAAAAATATAAAATAAACCTTTATTCTACTTATAGCAATCTTAAAGCATCAATTTGTGAACGTTTCAATCGAACGCTAAAAAATATTATGTGGAAAAAATTCAGTTTAATAGGAAATTATAAGTGGATTGACTTTCTCCCCAGTTTAATAGAATCTTATAATAATCGAAAACATCGTACAATAAATATGAAGCCTAAAGACGTGACTAAAGAAAATGAAATGCAGGTCTTGACACGATTCTCTTACGATCATCGTCTTTTCAAAAAACCGAAATTCCAGGTAGGAGATAAAGTGCGAGTAAGCAAGTCTAAACACGTTTTTGAAAAAAGATATACGCCTAGTTGGTCTACAGAAATTTTTACTATTCATCGTATTTCGAGAACTAAACCTGTAACATATCACCTACTAGATTATCAAGAAAATCCCATTGTTGGTGGTTTTTATGAACAAGAACTATAGAAAGCTATGTATCCTGATATTTATCTTGTAGAAAAAATTCTCAGAAGACGAGGTAATGAAGTCTATGTAAAATGGCTTGGCCTTGATAATACTCACAATTCTTGCATAAATAAGGCGACTATACAACAATGAATTACAAATATAAATTTATATGTATCTAGCTTGATTTAAATAAATAATTGTTGTCATTTATAAATATTACATTGTTTTTTTTTATTTTAAGGATAAGAGCCCCAACCTTCGCTCTCACCTGTGAGGTACTTCCATTTTTTATATTCGACACTAGTGAGTCCATTAAGACAAGTCGAAACCTGCTTTAATAGAAACACTAAGGACTCATTTACCTCTCCAGAAAATAAATTTATATAATACAATCTTTATTGAGATATAATATGATATACAAATACATTTACTTAATATAAAATTGAAATCGATCACATCCATAATATTGAATAAATAATGCATATTTTTGTACTCTATCAGAAAGATAAATAAAAAGATCCAAATGATGAATTATCGCTCTTGACATTCGGTCCGGTAGAACAATTTCGAACTCACAATCGAGTTCAAGAATAATTCAAGATTTATCTTGTCTCATGAATGTTATTAGATAATTCTCATCTTCATGCAATTCATAACGACTTTTTTCAGGAAGTATATCGAAAAGCTTCATTCCAATGTTATTCAACATTTCAAAATTTATTTTGCTGTAGGTAAAGAGATCTAGAATGTTACGTATTCTTCTTCTAATACTACTTCTACTACTACTACTTCTACTACTGCTCTCACTGCTGTTTGTACTGTTGCTGCTGCTGCTGCTGCTGCTGCTACTGCTGCTACTACTGCTACTACTGCTACTACTGCTACTACTGCTACTACTACTACTCGATTCTTGAAGGAGAATGAAGCTCTTCGAGGCTCACAGCTCTTTTAAAACCTTTTCCCACTACTTTGGTTTTCGAGCCGCCACAACCGCCTCCCTCTACTTTAAATTAGATTTCCATTTTATTTAACATATATATAGTGTGATGATTTTCTAATTTAGGACCAAGCATTCTATTCATCATCAATATACGTTTCTTGAGTAATACTCGTGATATAACTTTATTCAATTCAGCAATACGTCTTTGGAAACATTCGTGATCTCGTGCTATTTGCTCCTAAATACCTTTTCTAGAGTCTTCTTCGTCGTATGGAAGATGATGTATTTAACATTCTTCGCAAACCATACATGCTTAGAAGAGGAGTGAGATCTCCTGTTGTCTCTTATAGCTGGCATGGCTAAGCTTCTACTACTACTTCTTCTTCTTACCAATGCTTCGAACAGAATGGTATTCCTATCAACATCTTATCGATATTTTAGAATATAACCCCACTACTTCGCTTTTCGAGCCGCCGAAATCGCCCCCCTTCTCTCTTTCTTATTTTTTGTTAGGGAATGGTGAGAGCTCCAACCATCGCTCTCACCTGTGAGGTGCTTCCACTACTAACATTGCTTATGAGACCTTTACACTAAGTCGAAACTCGGCAGAAAGAACGCATAAGTAATTACTTCAACCTCTCCAAAAAAAAAAGGATTTGAAGGAATAATTAAATTAGGATTAAAGACATAATTAAAATTTTAAATATAAATTTATTTACTATTTATACATTTACACATTATGCTAGATTAATTTTTAAATTCAAAATTCGAGCCTTCTCGATGGTAAATAAACAACTCCTTTTTTTCCATAGTCTCGAATAATTTCTTCAACATATCTTCATCTTTTTCTAACGCTAAGCTTACTCGCTTAAGTAGAAAAATTTCAAATTCGTCGTCTACGGTTATAACAACACTAAATCCATAACGAGTATTCAGCCATCTTAATTTCGTTATCATGTAGGTGCAGTTATTTTCTAATTGCGCCATGATTTTTCTTGGTAAGAATGCCGTTTTGGCTATTTTGTTAATTGATAAAAAATCCATTCTACAATAAAAAAAATCAATCAATAATTAATACTACTAGGATATATAGTTAGAGAGCTACTAGTATACAAAAAACTTACTTTTAAAAGAAAATCTAGAAGTCGAATAGGAGAACTAGGAAGAGAGACTACTGCTGTTGCTTCAACCTACTGCTGAATAACTGCGACGGACTGAGGTGTGTTCTCCGTTTTGTACCATGCGTCCCCTCTCTGAGAACTCGAGCCGCCGTAATTTTCCTCTCTTTTCGCCTTATCCCCACTTGAGTAATTTCTCATATGATTCCATTGCCCATACTCCTCCGACTTCAGTCGCCATGTCTGCCATTGTCCCCCACTCTACCGCTGTCCCCACTCTCTCACTATTCTATCCTTAGTCTTTTCCTAACTAAGTCTCCTTCCTCCCCACTATTACTACTCTGTTCTGAGCGACTTCTGTCGGAGGTTGGAGGAAGCTTACAACTTTCTTGAGGATTTTCTTCCATTTCTATGATCTTTCTTTTCCTGCGTTGTTCCGCACTCTTGATTTTAAGCTTTGACGTTTCAATAGTTTTGTAATGACCCCATGGAAGTGTATCAGGATTTTTATCGAATATACATCGTTTATCATCATATGGACTTAGTGCTACTTTCTGCATTCTTTCTGTTCTTACTTGGTGCAATACACTTCGTATGTTACATTGCTCACGCCTAATAATTTCTAAATCCAATAAACAGTTTCGAAAATCTTCATGATCTATTGTTTTTATGACAGTATGTGTTTTTACGCCTTTTGCTTTCTTTATTGCTTGATGGTTTTCTATTAGTATACTATACATTTTACTTCGAAGTCCAATGAATTCTCTCATAATATTACCATTGCATTCATCTTTCATAATACCGAGAACCTTTTTATTAACTAACGGCATATTAAACTGATTATTTTCTGAGTAATCTGATGTATCAAATTTATTGATATCTTCTTTCATTATTTCATATATATCAACATCTTGAAATTCATATACGAGGCTATCTGTATCAGTATAAAGTAATTTTGCTTTATGAGGTAGTCTTTCTTTTATGTAGCCCTAGTGGAAGTCATATACTAATGTTTTTGAGAGATCTAGCACACAAAGTCCAATATATATTGGTTTTTTAATACTAATAGACGTCCATGATAACTGTATTGCTACTAAATTTTCATCAAAGATTGAACTACTATGAAAGTTGGGTTGTGTGATCCGTGCTTCTGCTCCATATCTGCCACTCCATGCACTAATTAATTTAACGTCTTTCCGGTTCCTTTCTTCCTCCATAGTCTTTCCGTATACTGCATTAATCATGAGTTTATAGAATAACTTTTCAAATTCATTTTTAGCTTGATTTCTTTTTTCTGTATTCAAATCTACATAAGTTTTAAGCCACGGATTTTGATTAAACTGAAGTGCTCTGTGTATTTGTTTTATTTTGAGTCCATATTTAATAGCCTGCTTTAGCGCTCTATAATGAATGACATACCGTTCTTTATTATACAGTGTTGTTAAATGTTTTTTTTGTCTTGATCCGGGTGGTGTGTTATGATCAGGACAAAGTGGAAGGTCCTTATGTTCGTCGTGTTTTGGATACTCTAGATCAACTTCTAAAATATATCTAACCTCATTATTATAGGAAATATTGAAAAAATGAGGCTCATCGATATTAGAGACCCACTTAAAATTTTTATATGGTAATGATTGCGTCATCGCCCATCCATATAAATTGTTAACGTCAAAGTACATCAAAGTCTTGCTAGGTTCTTTTTCATTATATTCTGAGCCCATATATCGATTATTAGCTTTTGAGTATTTATTACAGCATTGTCTAATACCTCCTCGAATACCTTTTTAGATGAATAAAACCATGTCTATATCGGTTAAAAGTTCTAGCTCAATTTTTGTACACTTTAACATAGCATCCCATGTTGATCCAGGAGTAGTATAATAGTGTGCTGGGTCGAGTTGATACGCATCCATACAAGTTTTACGAAAATTTTCAAAAATATCGGCCAAGAGTAATACGTCAGTTTTTAAATATAAATCAGAATACTGTCCTAAATCAATGATGTCAAATGCATTCCACACTTTTTGAGCATGCTCATAGTCAGCTTCAGAGATGTTGCTATCTATCAATTAACTATGAAAATCTTCGATAGGTGATAATTAAGTCTGTTTTAATCTTTCAAAACTGTTAACTACTCATATGGAAAATCGCCTTTTCTCTTCAATAATTCTATTTGTGTTTTTGTATATTTATCTATCTTGAATTCATGCTCTACGATATTTAGTTTGGTTAAGTATGAAGACAGTTTTTTGAGAGATGATGGCATAAAACGAAACGAATCAATAAATCGAAAATTTATAGTATTACCGTCCACGTGTTTTGTGAAAGCTATATATCTTTCCTTGTTTTCAGCTAAAACAGTCATATTTCCCTCAAGATCAGAGCTAGTAGCTATTTCTTTTATTATAAAATGAGAATCATATCCAGTAAGGTTATGGAAGACGACTGGTATAAAATAAGGATTCTTATAATTTAAATTACAGGATGCGTGAGCAGCACCTCTAAATAGGCTCGTCAAATGACAATGATCTCTAACTCTTGTTTCATCATGTTGTCACGTCGATACGAAAGAAAAAGTACGTGACGAATTATAAGTTATGGTAACAAACCGGGTATCGGTAATTTGGTTTTCTATTGTACCAACCCTCCCGGGAAGATTTGTAAATCTATCTAGCGGGATAGATTAGTCTAAGCACGTCTCCATAATATTTCCGCGAATATTACTCACCGCATATTAAATTAGCGAAAACACAGGAAGGAGCATATCCGCCCACGGTATAAAAAGGCTGGATTGGAATTCGCACACACAGTACGTAGTACACAGTCGACAATTCAGCAGTTTGATAGTTTCGCAAAGTTATTTTTTTGAGTCTAACTATCCGGCTACTTAGAACCGGGATTATACTCTGTTAAGTATTATAATTATCTTTAAACAATAAACCTTAAATCAAGCGCAAACACCTGAGACTGTTCGTAAAAAACCTCTTCTGAAATCCAATACTAATAAGGTAAGAAACTATGTTATCTACTTAAAACGCCCTACGTATAATAAAGGCGCTATCCCTTTAACCAACCTCTGCTTAACTCCTGACTAAGATCCAACCTTTATCAACGCGACAATACTTGAATATATTATTACGTCTGACTGTAACATCTCCTCGCCTAGACATAACAATTAGGGGCCCCTCATTTCTTGGTAATTAGGATCTTATCGCAAAATTACAATGGTCGAAACACCTTACGAACGAAAACTAATCACACTCAAAATACTAACAACAAAAATTAGCGAAATAGAACCAAACTTTACAACAAAGAGGGAGCCTACGCTTACAGAATGTCTCACATATCTGCATCAAAGATTTCCACCCACCGAAACAAAGCAAATTACCTGAGTCGAAGAATTACAAAGATTAAAATATAATTTACAAGACTACATTGATACAAGCCCATTGGACTTTCTATGTAAAGATGACTTAATATTTGACATCCTCATTGAAATGACTAGTAAAAATTTAAATCCAGCATTCCTCCTTAACGCTATTACGGATATAAATTTTGAAAAATTAAAATTAGATAAAACTGAAATTCCATTACTCGAGCTCATCGAAAATCAAACGGGTTACGAGACAGCAATTGAAAATTCAGACACGTACAACGCGCCCACTACAAACGTATCTATGACTAACACACCGTCCGCTTCCAAATCACCAGAAATGACTCATAATAAATCGGAAAAAGTTGATTTCACTCCAACTCGACACTTTACCCCTACAAACAAAACTAATTTTGCAAGCAGCCCATTTACTATGTATTATACACCGGGGACTTTCAGAACGGGACTAATGAATTCTACTCAAAATATAGTATCACCAATAAAAAATTTTAGCTTGAAAGACGCTATTAACTTCGTACCTACACGGTGGGAGGGAATGAAAAAGAAGTTTCGCTGTCATGCCGATGAAAACTGAATTAGTAGTTTCTTTCAAAATATAATTACATGTTAAAAAAACCTGGAATCAGAATCCTAGCTGATTGTCTACAAGTTATTTCGGTAATGTACTAAGAAAATTTTTTTTTTCAAATTAAATAGCAATGGGCTCATGTTTTTATTTCCAATTATATTTTTTTCTTTTTCTATATTACTTTTAACACTGAATCTCAAATAAGCAACAAATAAAGTATGTAGTGGTAATGAAAAAAATTTTTTTTTAATTTCAAAGTAATTATTTTATTAATAAAGGCATTTATATAACAAACGAGTATAAATATATTAATAGAAACACATATTTTTCATGAATATGATATCACAACAAAAAATTAACATATTAAAAATAAATTGCAAATTTTTGTACAACAAAAACGTCTCATGAATCAGCAGGTCTCTAATTATTTACAAATGTCTAGAAGAAAATTCAACTACTGCTTTTTTCAATCTATTAATATATAAAGTACTATGCACATTATTAATTTTATACTTGTTCCAATACTTGAGAAATTCCCTATGGATCGATTCACCTGCTTGCTCTGACCACAATCCTAGGCCGCTATTAGAATCTAAGAACGCGAAACACTGTTCAAGATGTGCTGCGAGCACGTGAATTTTCAATGTTTCTGATATTTCCGTCGCTAAAAAAGATTTTTGCAGTTCTCTAATCTGTAATCGTAAATTTTCTTGAAACTTGACATTACTCCTCTTGACTGAAAAGCAACTTTCAACTATTTTATTCATAGCCTTTAATGATGTAACAAACGGCACAAGTTTTAGTTTACCAACATCACCGCAAATTTCACGATCAAAAAGTTCATCCTATCGTTTTAACATTTTACGGCAAGCATTACACTCAAAGACATCTCCATGGTAATTTTTTGAGATGAGATTTAATTTTATTGGCCAGATCAAAGCTTTTTCTTTTCCTAGAAGAGGCACCAATCCATTCCAAAATATGTGGTTAACAAAACCTTGTAAAAGGTGTAACTCTGGAAGAATACATTTTTCTAACACATAAATTTCATCACTCTCTTCAAACAAAGGATTATTCACAGTACTATTACATTTTTTGGCCAGTTTTTTATTACTTCCTAAACAGTTTTTAAATAGTTCGTAATCTTGTTTTAAGTCACCGTAAGTTTTCAATTTAAAATTTTCAGATTCATCATCCATTAATTCTTTGCGACATTTTAGATCATTTAGTTGTATAAAGCAAAACGGACAGGGGCTAGTTGCAGTAGCAGTCTGCATTCCATTTACAATTAGTGTCAATTTAAAGTCAGCAACAAACTTAAAAGAAATGTCGTTGATTTTAATCAGATCAAACAATATTTTCACGTTCTCGTACGTTTCTTTTATATCGGGAACGATGCACAATATAATCAATTTTTTTACACTTGTCAACTTGAACTTGCAACTTGAATGCTCTTTAGTGTCAAGTTTTACTTTTTTACTGGGTGGTGCACCGTCATCATCATTTTGAGGAAAAATTGACAAACAAATTTTAAAGAATTTTTGACCTCCATCTGCCATAACTTTAAAACAAGGATAACCAATAATTTCTCGTTTCTTCATAACTTTCTTAACCATTTTTCTGCGTTTGTCCAGATAACAGGCCTTCTTTCTTTGTTACTATTATCAGAAACATCAAAATTAAAAAATGCAATGTCGTAAAGGTAATCTAATTGATTTGCATTTTCCGATGCATGTTTGATGTAATGACTTGGGACAGATTGCCTCCCAGATTTCGACCTTAATATACTAGTTAATTTTTTCATATGATTTAAAGATACATTTGTTTTAGTTTGAAACTCGTCTAAACTTTCTTGAGAAAAAGAAACACCATTTTTAATTTGATTTGCGTCTTTAATATAAACTTTCTTTTTGCTACCACCTGTACTCATTTCAATGAAATTTACATTAGAATTTGGTTTGTTTACTTTAGCGAAAATGGTAGTTGCAATTTGCTCTTGCTGCTGAGAAAGGTAAACTGTCGACTATGCTACTAATGTTTTTATGTCTTATGTCTCCATGAATATTACAGCGATGTTCCTTATCCTTACCTATTTTCGTAAAACAATTTTTGCATAGTTGGATAAACTCTTTTTTTTTTCATCACTGATTGCTTGCTCAATATTTGTAGTACACTTCACTCCATACAGCTCATTTGATTTGTCTATTTTTTTCGTTATAGAACGTTTTTCACCAACTTTAAGTTTTACATGCCCTCTGTATGTTGCTGTCTGGCAAATATAACACTCACATTTTATGTCTTGTATCGAATCACCTTTTGTTCTTATTAATTTAGGTAACAGTATATCTTTGTAATTTAAAATCACCGGTAGCGGTCGTGAAGAGTCGCCATTATCATGTTCTGCTAGTATTTTACGGCACGTTACGCAAACACTTGATGGGAATTTCTGATCTGATAAATCGAAATTTGCGTAAACATAGTTTTTGATTAGTTTTTCACTCCCGATAGAAATACTATAATGTTCTAATTTCTTTTTGCCTACTACTATTTTTCTACCGCAGCACGCACACACTTTCTTTCGGTTTTCATCGTGAGTACAAGTAGCATTTGGCATGGTGATACATAATTGGTATTGTAACTGACAATGCTTTTACATGAAAAACGAAAGACAAACTGCCAAGAAGAAAACATAACGTATACTGATTCACAGACTGGCTTTGCGAGAAATTTTCACATATCAACACTCAAATTATTCCAGTACGTTTGTTTTGATTATGTATATTGTGCAAACGCTCTAAATTCTATGTATTTACTTTTTGTTTTGATTTAGAAAAGTAGCCGCTTAATTTTTGATTGATTTTATAGAGAGAATTTTGCATTTAATAAACAGAGCCACCAATGAATGCATTCATTGTGTAAATATATTTTTTGTTATGTAATAATATAAATATTTTAAACTTGAACATGTTTTTACCATTATACTCCCATAAATATGTATTACTAATACATTGTCGTTGCTCATTAGTGATTCAGTGTTAAAAGTAATATAGAAAAAGATAAAAATATAATTGGAAATAAAAACATGAGCCCATTGCTATTTAATTGGAAAAAAAATTTTTCTTAGTACATTACCGAAATAACTTGTAGACAATCAGCTAGCATTCTGATTCCAGGTTTTTTTAACATGTAATTATGTTTTGAAAGAAACTACTAATTCAGTTTTCGTCGGCATGGCAGCGAAACTTGTTTTCATTCCCTCCCACCGTGCCTAAGTTCGACGAATTTAACATACCCTTACACTTGTTTATCGACGGTTGTCGAGAGGCACGCAGAATAGTCCCGACAATCAATGAAAATGATCTCGCCAAGTTAATTAAAATTAAACTAAGCGGTGAAGCACTTAAAAGCGTGCAAGGAAAAACGTTTGATAATGTAGAACAAATGATTAAATTTTTAGACCTACTATTCGGATTAGCAAAAACTTGTAATCAATTAACAGGCGAATTAGCAACTTTAAAACAAAAACGTGGTGAGAATGTAATCACATTTTCTAATAGAGTTAAAACAATGGCTGACGAACTTTTTGAAGCTGCAGTAAGGGAAAATCGAAACTATGCTGGATTTAAAAACCAACTTGAAAAAGAAAGTAAAATTCTTCATCCGCGGTTTATACTGGGTCATCAAAGCACGTATGGGGGAAGCCGAAAATTTAGAATTAGCTACAACGAAAGCAATAGAAATTGAACGAGAATTCAACGTACAGGAACCTGAGGAAATAACCGAAACAGTAAAAGCGCTAATCCAACCTTTTTTTTTTTTTTTTTATATTTTCCAATTTATGTTACAATCTGTCCTTAGTGGACAATAAGTACATGTTATTATTAACTAAAAATTACAATATATTAAATGAATTGCATGTGGGTACTTCTCCAGTGAGCAGTATCCATATGTGACATTTACAATATTTCATTTATATTTACAAAAGGTGTTTGATATTTTTTAAATCTTGAAACTATCGGAGTAGTAGTTAATAGATTTTTTGCTAGCTGATTTGGATGTTCCGAGATTCTGTTTGTATATTTCCTTTTAAATGCTTCGATTTCCTCTCGTACAGTTGTTATGTTTACGTCTTTTCTTATGATTTCATTTATGACACATTATGGTGGATCTGTGATGTATCGTAATGTTTTATTTTGGAATCTTTCTAATATGTCTATGTTTGATTTGGTGGCAGTGCCCCAGAGTTGGATGCCGTACGTCCATACTGGTTTGATTATTGCTTTATATATAAGTAGTTTATTTTTAATGGCTAGTTTGGATTTTCTCCCAAGTAGCCAGTAATATTTTCTTATCTGTAAGTTGAGTTGTTTACGTTTTGTCCATATGTGGTCTCTCCATGTTAATCTCCGATCTAGGTGCATACCAAGGTATTTTGCTTTGTCTGCTTGCGGTATCAGTTTTTCATTTAAATGTACTGGAGGGCAAGTCTCTTTTTTAAGTGTATAGGTTACTTGGATTGATTTTGTTTCATTAATTTTTATTCTCCATTTATTGAACCAGAGAGAAGCTTTGTTTAAATAATTTTGCATATTTTTAATGGCAGTCGCTGCGTTGGTGTGTGTTGTCAATATGGCTGTATCATCTGCGTAGGTGGCAATGTTTATGTTTTCCATGGTCGGGAGATCGTGTATATAGATTAGATATAATATGGGTCCTAGGACACTGCCTTGGGGGATGCCGGCTTTTATTGGATATAGTTCTGTTGTTTCATTTTTTATTTTTATTTTGAATGTTCTAGCACTTAGGTATGATTCTATTAATAGATAAAGTTCTGTTGGTATAATTTTGTTAATTTTGTAAAGCAGCCCTACGTGCCAGACTTTATCAAATTCTTGCGCTACGTCGAGAAGTACTACGTTGCAGTATTCATTTTTTTCCAATGTATTTCTTATTTGTGTTGTTACTCGGTTTACTTGTTCTATAGTAGCATGATTATTACGAAACCCAAATTGATGCTCTGGTATTATATTTTGGTCTTGTAGAAATTTATTTAGTCTTTTTTTGATTATTTTTTCGCAGATTTTTGAAAGTACTGGTAGTAGGCTAATTGGCCTGTAGGAAGTGGTATGTTGAGGGGGTTTACCCGGTTTTGGTAGAAGAATTATTGTTGATATTTTCCATATTGCAGGGAAATAATGTAATCGGAATATTGCGTTGTATATAATGGTTATGTGTCTTACGGTTTTTATGGGAAGTTCTTTCAGTAGTTTGGCGTTTATATTGTCGTGTCCGGGGCTTTTTCTATTTTTCAACTGTTGAATTAGATGGCTTACTTCTTTTACCTTGGCAGCCTTTAGTATGTAGCTATTTCTGTTGTCATCCTGCGTGCTGGTTAGTATGGTGTGTTCTTCTTCTTCTGTTATTATACGTTGTGGTGGATTGAATACATTCATAAAATGTTCTGCAAATGTGTTTGCTTTCTCGATGTTTGTTCGTGCCCATGTCATGTTATTTTTCAAAATAGGTGGAGGGAAATTTTTTGGTTGTTTTATCTTCTTTGTTGCTTTCCAAAGTGAGTAATCGGAGGCCTCTGTTGCAGTTAGATTAGTTAAGTAATTATTTATATTTTCATTTTTTTCGTCGTACAAAAGGTTTTTGAGTTCCTTGATTGCCCTGTTATAATTTGTTTTATCAGTTTGTGATCTAGTCTGCTGTCATATCTTTCTTAGTTTCCTTTTTTCTTTAATTTTATCTGATACTGTTTTGGAGATTGTTGAATATATTTTATGGTTTTCTGGGTATGAAGGAGTTGCGTTTTTGATGGCGTTATTAATATTGTTGTTTAGGTTTTCTATTGCTATGTCAATGTCTTGTTTGGTTTTTAGTGGTATGTTACATGTAAGCTTTTCATTTAATATCGTTCTGTATAATTCCCAGTTTGTTTTTTTGTTATACAGCGGTCTATTTTTTGCATTGGTTACTATTGTTGTGGTATAGTTCATAACTATTGGTGAGTGGTCTGATGTTAAATCGAGGCACGATTTGGCTGTTATATGATGGTAAGATATGCCTTTAGTGACTGCGAAATCTATTAAGTCCGGTTATTTATGAATGACGGACGGCCAGTATGTCGGTTCACCTGTTGATATTGTTGTTAGGTTTTCTGCTTTTATTACTGTGTATAAAATTACTCCTTTTGGATTTGGAGTTATTGATCTTGATCCCCACCAAGGATGTTTGGCGTTGTAGTCTCCTCCTGCGAGAAAACGATTTCCTAAGCTGTCAAAATAGGTTTTATATTGTTCTCTGGTTATTTTGTGTCTAGATGAGCAGTATAAAGCTGAAATTGTTATTTGTCCGTGTTTGTCTGTTATTGCTATATTTGTTGCTTGTAGATAGTCTTTTTCATGTGGTTCCATTTCATGGTGATTTATATTATTTTTTATTAATATTGCTGTTCCACCGTGTGCTTTGCCGTCCGGATGGTTTATACTGTATAGTATATATTGTGGGATTTTAAAGAAGCTCTTATGTGTGAAGTGAGTTTCAGATATTAGCATTATATCTATGTTATTTTCTATAAGAAAGGGTTTTATTTCCATGTTTCTTTGAGCTAAACCGTTAGCGTTCCAAATTGCTACGTTTATTCCTGTATTCATTTTCTCTCGATTATAAGTGTGGTGAGTAGACTTAACATAGTGTCCATTTTATTCATCAGCTGTGTCATCATGTTTACTAGTAGAATGTGTTATTAACTGTTTGTTGTGGTGTCGGTGTTTGTTTGGGTTCGGCATTTGACGTGTTAATTTTCTCTATTATAGTTTGTATTTACAGTTATTTATTATTGCCAATAACATTGGCATAGCCGCCATGGCTACAACAACAAAAGAAAAGGAGTATCTTACACCAAAAAAAAATCGGAAGAATAAGAGAGTGAAAAAATAACCTGGAAAACAGTGCAACATAAGCGACCAAGAAATAGCCCGGAGGAAATTAAAACAGTTAAAAAAAGACAAACCAACAAGATTATAGTCAAGACGTGTTTTCTTCTCTATTATGGTTTGTATTTATAGTCTGTGCGTATGATGTGTTTGGTCTAACGGTATTTTCAGTTATTTGTTTCGCTCTTAATGCTGGAAAAAGTTTTTGTTGCAAGAGTATTCTTGCACTACAACCTTTATAGCTAGCTACGTGCTTACCTCCGCAATTTGCATACTTGACGTCGTCTATTCTCGTTTGTATTGGGCAGTTGCTGCTGAGGTGTTTGTTTGCGCATTTTACACAAACTGGGGGCCTGTGGCAGTAATTTTTCGTGTGTCCAAATTCTTGACAGCGCATGCATTGAGGGATATCTCTTTTTTTATGTGGTGGTTCAAAGCTTACTAATTGATGCATTAATTTTTTAATTTCAAATATCTCTTTATTATTTTCTTTCTGTTTTATTTCTATGAAGAAAATTGGTAAAGGCTGTTTCGTAATTTTGTGCTTGACATTTGTGATTCTTACTACGTCGTGGTTAAATGTTTCTATTTCGGTTTTAAGTTCACCTATATCCATTGATGGGTGCATGTTCTTTAATACAGCTTTATAAGGTTTGTTGTCTTTTCGTTGAAATGTGTAAAAATCGGTATTTTTTTTTCTAGTTCGTTGACTGTTTGAGGAAAAAGTTCCCGTTTATTTATTTGAATTTTTATTTCGTTGTTATTTAGCACTTTTAGAGAATATTCATTTTTTGCTACCTGGTCGAGAAGGTCACGTAGTGGCATTATGTTTCCGACCTCGTTAACATATATAGGTGGTGATTTCGTAGCTTTTGGTATTTCGGTTAAACTTTGAATGTTCAATTTACCTGTGTCATCATTATTTCCTTTTTCTTTCAGTGCTTCATATTGATTGCTTGTTTCAATAGGTTTTGTATTATTTCCAAGCCAGTAGTCTTCTATGTTGGTTTGTCTTTTTTTAACTGTTTTAATTTCCTCCGGACTATTTCTTGATCGCTTATGTTGCACTGTTTTCCAGGTTATTTTTTTACTCTCTTTTTCTTCCGATTTTTTTTTTGGTGTAAGATACTCCTTTTCTTTTGTTGTTGTAGCCATGGCGGCTATGCCAATGTTATTGTTAGTACTTTTCACTGAACTGATTTCTGCTTTCTTATTATTCACTCGCGGTCACTTTAATTTCGAGAGCGATTATTCGCACGTCTGTACTCATCGAAGGTTACAAGTGAAGTGACTCGCTATAGATCCAACCTAAAATAGAGCCGGTTCGATTAATGAAAGCGGAAGATAGTAGCATTTGCCAAATTTGCAATAAACCAAAACACACAGCTAAAGACTGTTGGTATCGGATACCGCAGAATCAAAATCAAACTCGGCCAACTACGCAACAGCAACGGCAGCAGCCCAAACAGCAGCCGTGGGCGGAGCCTCGCGCGGCAGCTAACAATAACACTAATCCCCGCTCCAGCCATCAGCCACTTTAGGCCGCCCAAAATCAAGTAAAAACAAGCGCCCCAGTCAATTTAAATTCGCAAGAAAAATTACAACAAATTAATTCCTCGATTTGCAATTACTGTAAAGAAACTGGACACTGGAATAGTGATTGCGAAAAACGAAAACTCAGAAATCAAAAATTACAACAGGCGGAAAAAGACAAGGGTTCCCAGACACTCGGCGCTGCCCGGGAGCCCCTGTAAATACAGCGCCTCAAACGTCGCACGCACAAAAAAACATCCTTTTACATTTTAACAGTCAGTCACCAACAGTTAGTGTATGTGTGTCGTCCACACTTTTCCGCTTTGAGGGTGGCGCGGCGTAATCAAACATTACCACCCCTCTCTCTGGGCGCCAATAGGTTGGCATAGCCCACTGTCTTTCACTCCTTCGCTTTCAAACATTATTGGAGATCCGGAAGTCAAGTTTGCTACGACATCCCTGGCGCGACTCAGCGAGTCGGAACCTTTTTAATCTAAGGCGGCGACCTCCTCGGAAGGAGTACCGATCTTTTCATGGTTCGACGCTCAAGGAGAGCGGAACTAAAGGCTTGACCCTCGGTTTGGGCGCGACGGGACTCTAGTTGCCCCAACGTCTACTACGTCGGAAGCACGCAGCATACAAATCTTACGAGATTTGCTTGACCTGGTACCACTACCCCGCAGAGGCCAACCCAAATTGGGATGTCAGAGGAGAGGCTCAGCCAGGACAGCCAGAGGAAGATTCCTTAGACGATCAACTAACTAAGCCCCCCTCCTGGGCTCGCGTTCAAAATACATCCCACCCTGCGTACCTGTATTAAGAGATTTCTCCCACGACTCACAGGTCCATCGCTTCGACATACCGAGGTACGTCTCCCCATTGCGTTTCGGTCCAACCCGCTCACGCTGGTGGGTATCCGTCATTCGAAAGGTTGTTTTTACCCCGTTCCTCCCAAAGCAGATCTTTCAAAACTCTGTCGTTGGGTCAAAACAGGGTTCATTGCGTTCAAATTTAGCCAGAGCCGCCTTTTGGCCACCCTTCTGGGTGTTCACCGCGTCACCCCGTTGAGGCGGAGCAGTTGGCACTTGTGAGATCTGCCGTTCAAAGAGACCTCACTTTAAAACGCGGAGTCAGTCACCAACAATTCAACTTGAAATAAAAACAACTAAACAAAAATTTAGCTTCATCGTAGACATCGGGGCAGCAGTCTCACTACTTAAAATTTCAAGCAAACCAGACGGTGTCCACGTAGATATCTTTGACAGATATGAACTACGGGGGATCTCGCAAGAAAGTATCCCGACATTAGGAAAAGTTTCATTGACCTTTCATAACTTTGTACTAGATTTTCACTTAGTACCGGAAAATTTTCCTATATTAGAAGACGGTGTAATAGGAAGCGAGTCATTAAAAAAATTCAGAGCGTATATTGATTACGCCAAGAATCTCTTAAAAATTAATAACTTGTTTTTCCCAATTATCACCGAAAGTAAGTCCTGTTACATTGGAGCTATTCCCGTAACAAAAAAAATTAACCAGGCACCCAGCAAAATACCTCTCGCAAACGAAGGACAGACACAGCCTGGCAATAACTCCTTGCATTCGGTCGACGACCCTACTAGAAAGCTACTGGACCTAGCAGTCGAAACTCAGAGGACGAACGCACCTGTATACAAAACCCATGTAAAAAAATGGTCACGAGGCCATAAAACAAGGTGACATACTGACTCCTAAAGAGTATATACCTCAGCTGTCTGAAAAAAAAATCCGAGAAGCACAAAAAAATCAGATTCCGACAAACTGTACAACCTGTCTGTTAACTACCTTTCCGAGAACTCAGAAAAAATTAACTATGTATCTGTAACTTCTGGCATGCGCATGCAAACTCTGAAAAACGAATCCGATTTACTCTACGCTTTAAACAAAGCATCAGAAATGATTAAAAAATCAGAAAAATCAGAATCAGATTACCCGTCAATACGAGAATTAACTAGCAGTATTATTAGTTGCCTAAATAATAAAGAATCTGAAATTAATAGCGATCGGTTATACTTGCTCGAAATACTAAATAGGTACCTCAATCCAATTATTAAATCACAAAGTAACTTACAAAAGCCAAATATAGTTAGTAACACATTAAATGCATTATTAACGGCCCGCTCGATTGTTAGGGGAAAAGTACCTAGAGCGCATTGCGCAGCACTGCTTGTTAACCCAGAAACGAATAATCGTCACGAAAGAGTCAAATAGTTACTTCAGTTGATTAAATTGGACCATATCAAATAAGATCAACGAACAAAAATTGAAGAAATCGTCGAAAATTACAGCGACAGACTTTTTGTTAAGGGCGACAAGCTCGGTGCCACGAGTATTATCGAACACGAGATTTATACTACCTCCGAAGTACCAATCAGACTACGACAGTTTAGGCACCCCCCGCAGATCAGTAAATTTATAAATGAACAAATGCAGGAATTGCTAGAAAGAGGTATTATTGAAAGATCAACTAGCGCATATTGCGCACCAGTCTTTTGCGTGCCCAAGAAGAATACGGAAGATGGCGAACCGCAACCGCCGCGCATCGTATTTGACTATCGCGCGCTAAATAAAATTATCCCAGATTATAATTTTCCAGTCCCTCTACCTGTCGACTTATTTGAACGAATGGCCGGTGCGCAACTATTTTCATCATTTGATATGTATTCATCATATCATCAGATAAGTATTAAAAAGGAACACAGGCATAAAACGGCATTCCAATGCGAGTCAGGCCTGTATCAGTTTTGTCGCTCCCCTTTGGACTTAAAACTAGCGCACCAGTTTTTCTGTCACTAATAAATGTACTAGTATCAGATTTAAAAAATGTAGTAGCATTTTTCGATGATATTTGCGTATATTCTAAAACATTCGACGAACACTGCGAGAGCATCATCGAGTTAATGAAACGCCTTCGTGAAACTAATCTGGTCCTTCATCCGAAGAAATGCAAAATTCTACGCCCGGAAATCGAATACCTCGGTCATGTAATCTCGAAAGACGGACTACGCCCGTGCAACGATAAACTGCGCGCAGTAAAAGAATTCTCGGTCCCGCGCACGCTAAAGAATGTTAAACAATGGCTCGGCCTGGCAGGATACTATAGACGATTTATAGAAAATTTCGCTAAGATCGCAAAACCACTTACTATTCTATTAAAGAAACGCCAGCCTTTCGTATGGGCGGAAGAGCAGCAAAAAGCTTTCGAGACACTACGCGATAAATTATGTGAACCTCCGGTGCTCAGACACCCGGATTTCAACAGAACATTTTTTCTTACCACTGACGCATCTAAAATCGGAATCGCAGGGTCGCTTTCCCAATTTGACGACCAAGAGCGAGAACACGCTGTAGCATACATTTCACGTACCCTCACACCTGCTGAAAGTAATTGCCCCGCTATCCGGCTCGAGCTATTAGCAATAGTATGGAGTATTTCGCAATTCAGACCTTATCTGTACGGCCGAAAATTCATCATCATTACTGACCATAGACCTTTGGTACATCTATATTCAATAAGTAACCCAAATTCACAAGCAACTCATCAGCGACTATTGTTACAAAATTTTAATTTTGAAGTCAGATATAAAAAAGGCGCGTCGAATGTCAATGTAGACGGACTCTCTCGAAATCCTATACAGGAAGTCGAACAGCTCAATAAGCATTTGTAAGTAACTAGGCAAGATCCGGTTCAAACGCTGGTCTTGACATCTCAACTAGATGATGACACTAAAAGGCCAGGAAATACGTACGCCATGACCACGCGAAGCGCGAGGGGCTGACAACCAAGTACAAAATACCTGGAAGCCATCAAGTCCCTCCTGCCGCGTCAAAGAAAGAATCCGCCTCCTCAGGAAGTAGACACGCCAGTAACAGAACCAGACACGCATACTAATTATCCTACAGTTGCCGAAAACACGTACTACTCCGAAGGCAATAAAATATCTGCAGCTTGCAACACAATCGAGATAAACGATTTCATCAAAAATTCTATATACACAGCCTACGAAGAAACAAAAAAACTCCAACACATCAACGAAGCAGTCAGCACCTCTCTCAACGCGTACGCTTTTGACACACCCAACGGGGGGCGGGATGCCCTAGCATCGCTGGACAGCCTCTTACTCGAACATGCCGATAAGGCCCTGGAAGATGTCTTGTATATGCGCGAGAGTAATTTGACCGAACAAATGGGCGAGTATAACTTATCTTATATTACCGAAAATAATTTACAATCAGAGACAAATCTTTTGCTTTTTAGAAAATCTCGCGCGGATTTCATTACTAGCGCAATGAGCCCAGTATATAATTCTACACACATTAGCTTTATTTTAGCCGAAATTAACGACATTTTACATAAGTTTACTTACATATCAACTGAAGTACGTCAACTCCTGCACAACAAACAATTTTCTTTCAATCCGCAATTTTTGCTAAACGCGATAAAAACTATCAAGGCAATTACTAATTCAAAGTTGCCAGTACACATGTCAAAAATCAATATCATAACACTACAACAAATTGCAGAAGTTAACGTAGTCTATTTTCGTAAGAACATCATTGTCGAAGTAGTTTTTCCCCTTGTCGTAAGCAGCAATACACAGAGTTTCAAATTATATTCGCTGTCAGTATTTCAGTATCCTAACAAAACTAACCAAATCGCTAAGTTCATTAGACCACAAAGTGATTACCTGACTGTGACAGAGGGAGAAGCTACCCATGCCTTTGTAAGCAAGAATTTAATTGATAACGAGTGTAAACGTATTTTTTCCTTCTATCTGTGCCCGCGCCCGACTATACGCAAGCCAAACAATAATTCCTGCGAGTTTAACCTGTTAACATCACCGGAAGAGTCAAATCTTGTATTTTGCCGACTTGAAACTAGCTCCGAAACTGACTATTATCTTATTCCGACGTTACAAAATAATGTTTTGCTATACTCGGTGACTCTCAACACTTCCTTTGATTTTAATTGTAACGGCGTAGTACAACCCTTTCCTTTAAATGGTACCGGATTAATACAGATTCCCCAGCCGTGCGAACTTAGAACAAGCCACCATATTTATTTAGAGGCTAAGAAAAAACTAAAGGCGGAAAATTTTGTAATTCCGAAAATCTCTTTGATAACTATAGACAAAATAGTAATGAAAAGCCCAAACACAAATAATAATCAGAACAGATACGAGCACTCGGACCGAGCGAAATTATTGCACGTATATTTAACTTTAGGTGTAACCATTGTAATCGTTGTCGTATCCGTAATCGCAGTAAGTTGCATACTCTGCGCATATAGAGTGTGCAGTAACAAAGACCGCGAGTTCGAAAATATATCAATGCAAGAACTGAATCCACCCTTAACTCCTCAAAAAAGAATGATCTGCAAATCTGTACAGACATTACTTGACGGAAAATATTTTAGGCTACCAATCAACTACGACACTCCTCACTCCCCACCCGTGGCCGTTCAAGTGGTCCCACTCCAAAAATCCGAAACGACAAACACTCCTCCAACTCTTCCCGCTCTCTAAAATAGAAAGGTATAAAAACGCTAACATACCCCCCTGTCATATCAGACACTCCATAAAATCAGCACGATGAAACGTACGGCAACTACCACACTCGGTCCGCCATGCAAGAAGGCTAATCGATCCTGGACGACGGAACAGATATGCAACAGTCGGACGTCGGCAGCAACAATGGAACGACTATTTACAAGATGTGAGAACCGGAAGGCTCAGACAAGCATGCAACATCCCGAACTACCGCTATTAGACGACGATGGAGGCTGAACTACCACGAGCTGACGTAGTATATTTTCCAGGAGGCTCATCACGGACATCTGCACTTAAGATTCCTCTTCGAGGAAACCTATGAAGGAGAGGGATTCAGACGAGCCCCTTTCAATCCATGCCGTGTGTGCGGGCAAGACACCGCACATTGGCAGGGATGCTTCTTCTGCCGAGCACTCGTCGCAGCCGCTTCAAAGGATCAACAACTAGCCATGGAGGCCGAATGTGTCCGCCCGGAGCATTTTATGCTCAGTAATGCCCCCTGTGCCAGATGTATTGGCAAGGAGTTTTTATGTAGGTTCCAGAGGAGCTTGCAGGATCATCATTTGGAGTTGCTGTAATCCTATCCCCAGTTCTTCCTATTCTTAGAATAATTAAATAATAATAAATAATAATAATAATTACAAAAAAAAACAAAAAAACAACACAAAAAAAATACACACAAAAAAAATAAATAATATATATATATATATATATATATATATATATATATATATATATATATATATACAGGGTGGACCATTTTAAGTGAGCCAGTACGTTTTCTCGGAAACTAGTGGGGATAGCGAAAAATGTTTCAAACAAAAGTTGTCCAACTTGGAGGGGGACATACCCTCATGACCTTGCCTATGTCCTTGGATGTAAGGTTCAAGGTCATTTCAAGGTCAACTTTGTTTTCTTAAACGGGACCCCCTATTTTTGACCCTGGATTTGGAAAGAACGGGAAATTATACGTTCACATGACCTATTATACGTGGGGTCTGGGGTGACCCTCAAGGTTATTTGAAGGTCATTTTTATTTTTTTATGAGTGTAAGATTTACGAAAAATAGTTTCATACAAAAGTTGCTCAACTTGAGGACATACCCTTATGACCTTGCTTGTGACCTTGGAGGTTAGGTTCAAGATTATTTCAAGGTCAACTTTGTTTTTTTAAACGGGGCCCCTCATTTTGACCCCGGATTCGGAAAGCGTTGATTCGCCCCTTTTATCATATGCTAGCGCAAGGCCGTATGCTTTTCTAGCTTAACCATCCATTTTACCCCATAAAAGTAACATTTACCGTGAAGATAGAATATCTGTCATTGTATGGTTTGGCTTATCGATTCTCTTCATTCTCCCAAAACAAAAATTATTTTTTAATACAGCAGCTTAGTTTATTCGTTTATTTCACTAAATAAAGATTTTGTGTTCATTGAAGATAATTTTTTTGTTACAAATTTTTATTAAAAATTAAATCAAAAGCTTTTTGTTTCGGAGTATGCCGGATTATACTGCGCGTGAACGTGTTGACATGATTATTATTCTTGGTCTAGCCGGAGGGAATTATCGTAGAGCTGCAAGACTTTATCAAGAACGTTTCCCGTACCCAAGACACCCTAATCGTAACACCATTCGAAGGGTTCATGTGAAAGCTCAACAAGGACATTTATTTCGTACGCGAAGACATCATACTTACGATGAGAATGATGTTCGCATACTTGTGATATTGGCAATTATTCATGACAATCCTCATATTAGTACATTACAAATTCAAAGAGAAACTGGCATACCAAAACAAACTGTCTTGAGAATTTTGAGAAGCCAAAAATTCCGACCATATCACATCACTCTCACTCAAGCCATAACACCAGATGACATGGAAAGACGACTGGAGTTTTGTCGTTGGGCAAGAGAAATGATTCAAAACGACAGAACTTTTTTCCGTAATGTCATGTTCTCTGACAAAGCTACATTCAAAAATAATGGGGAGCTCAACAGGCACAACTGTCATTATTGGTCAGCTGAAAATCCTCATTGGCATCGACACATAGATCATCAGCATCGTTGGAACGTCAACGTGTGGTGTGGCATTATCAATGGACATGTGATTGGACCTTACTTTTTTGAGGGAAATGTCAATGGGGAAAACTTTTCTCGATTTTTACAAAATGAAGTAGATGCACTACTGGAAGAAGTTGACCTCCAAACAAGACTGAAAATGTGGATGCAGTTAGATGGAGCTTCTGCGCATTTCCACAGAAATGTTAGAGCTTACCTGGACAACAGATTCAATGGTAGATGGATCGGTCGCGGTGGACCAGTTGCATGGCCACCACGATCTCCCGACTTGACATCTCCTGACTTTTACTTACGGGGATACTTGAAGAATATCGTTTATCAAGAACAACCAACTACCCGAGAAGACATGATGGATAGGATCAGGATCGCATGTCAGAACATACCGCAGGATGTACTACTAAGGACAGTAGATAATTTTCATCGGAGAATTGAATTATGCATTCAAGGAGAAGGAAATGTCTTTGAACACTTACTGTAAAATATTTCACATGTAATTAATAATTGATTAATTTGGTAAATAAATAGTAAATCTAAAATACTTTAATCACTTATCTTCTTTATCACATTACGACCATGAATAAACAGGGCAACATAGACCGCACACGTGACGGCTAAACAAGACGTTGAGTAGAATTTCCGGTCTTTCCGAATCCAGGGTCAAAATGAGGGGCCCCGTCTAAAAAAACAAAGTTGACCTTGAAATAATCTTGAACCTGACCTCCAAGGTCACAGGCAAGGTCATAAGGGTATGTCCTCAAGTTGAGCAACTTTTGTATGAAACTATTTTTCGTAAATCTTACACTCGTAAAAAAATAAAAATGACCTTCAAATAACCTTGAGGGTCACCCCCGACCCCACGTATAATAGGTCATCTGAACGTAGAATTTCCCGTTCTTTCCAAATCCAGGGTCAAAAATAGGGGGTCCCGTTTAAGAAAACAAAGTTGACCTTGAAATGACCTTGAACCTTACATCCAAGGACACAGGCAAAGTCATGAGGGTATGTCCCCCTCCAAGTTGGACAACTTTTGTTTGAAACATTTTTCGCTATCCCCACTAGTTTCCGAGAAAACGTACTGGCTCACTTAAAATGGTCCACCCTGTATATGTAAAATATATATAACACAAAAAAATCTTGACAAATATGTAGAATGATAAGACACAAAAAAAAGAAGATAACAAAAAAAGTATACTCATACCAAATAGTTGCAGTAGCGTTCGGAGAACGCTAGTCCCTTGCTCTATCAGCAAAGGACTCCGAGGGGTGGGCATGTCACGTCGATACGAAAGAAAAAGTACGTGACGAATTATAAGTTATGGTAACAAACCGGGTATCGGTAATTTGGTTTTCTATTGTACCAACCCTCCCGGGAAGATTTGTAAATCTATCTAGCGGGATAGATTAGTCTAAGCACGTCTCCATAATATTTCCGCGAATATTACTCACCGCATATTAAATTGGCGATAACACAGGAAGGGGCATATCAGCCCACGGTATAAAAAGGCTGGATTGGAATTCGCACTCACAGTACGCAGTACACAGTTGACAATTCAGCAGTTTGGTAGTTTCGCAAAGTTATTTTTTTAAGTCTAACTATCCGGCTACTTAGAACCGGGATTATACTCTGTTAAGTATTATAATTATCTTTAAACAATAAACCTTAAATCAAGCGCAAATACCTGAGACTGTTCGTAAAAAACCTCTTCTGAAATCCAATCCTAATAAGGTAAAAAACTATGTTATCTACTTAAAACGCCCTACGTATAATAAAGGCGCTATCCCTTTAACCAACCTTTGCTTAACTCCTGACTAAGATCCAACCTTTACCAACGCGACAATACTTGAATATATTATTACGTCTGGCTGTAACATCTCCTCGCCTAGACATAACAATGTTGAAAATATTTTCTACAAATATGACACATTTTGCTAATCTTGAAATCCATTTGATTACGCCATGAAAGATTCATTTCTATTGCATTCTTATATATTTGATTCATTTCATCTAACAAAATCTGAAATTGTTTGATAATCCATTGTGCGGGTGATTGTTCTTCATTCAGTTTTTTTTTATACATCTTAAAGACTGATTTGAAATCATCATAACTACATTTTATATAAAGCCCCACACTAAAGGCTTCATGATCTTGGAAGGATCGTCCATTATTTATTGGTTCCAATAAGCACTCTAAATCAGCATAGAATTACGGAACCATTTCTTTTTGATCATAATGATTAAATGATAGAAGAGGAAAATTAGGTAAATTAACTCTATATTTATTTAATTTTGACAATCTGTCTCATGAATATTCAATTTTTCTTTATTATTAAAATAGTGGAGACAGCGTTCACAGAGATAAATTTGTGCAGTATGTTTCGTCACTTGACTTCTAATAAGAGCAGATAAGTTTTTAATCCATACATAGTGGAATTTTAATTTGAAATTATCATTGTTATTTGATCTATTAGATTTTTCTGTTTCATTTTCATCAATATAATCGCTTTGTAGTAACAAAAGATTTATATGCTTATCTTGTTTTAAAGTCGATATATAATATGGTGAGACTTCGAATTTAAAACCGTATTTTTTTTAGTATGTATAGATTTATTGAAATACTATTTAATTTTTCAAATTTAGAAATATTCTTTACCTCAACAGGAAAGTTTATATCATCAAATTTCAATTCATTCGCGAAGGGCATATAATTTTGAACTCTTTCGCTATGAAATCTAGCTGGATGAAGACAGGCAAGCACAGCCCATTTAAAACATTCATTATCTGTATTTTGAACGTTGATAATTGCTTTTTTATCTGCTATTTGTTTTGGTTGTTGAATATATGAGCCAGGTTTGAAAGGATTAAATTTATTTATATTAACAGTAATCGATGATAGTTTTTAATGTCCAACCGGAATCTTTTTCTTGAAATTCTTCTAAATTTTTAAGTATAACATCTTCAATATTTTCTGTAAACCATAATTTAAGATCTGTCGTTCTATAAATAGAAACATTTTCGGTGTTGAAATACTTTACTTGAATGTCCTCTACATTATCTTTTATTACGGTAAATTAAGCTGACATTTTTATATTTATTTTTAGAGCATTATGAATTGAAAGATATTTTGGTATTTGTAGTTGTAATAATTTATTTGCTGTTTTTAAGAATGACTTTATATCTCTATGTTCTTGATTGGCTATGAATGCAGTAATGATACGTTTTTCAAATGCTGAATTTATTTCACGCCAAATAACTCCGTCCCCTTCAATTTGGTTTGGAATGACTTGTAATGAATTAACATTTTCTCAGACTTTTATGGAATTATTTAAATTAATTTCGATTGAATTCAAATGAGTAGCGCATGTTTGACATCTCTGTTGTATTGCTCTACTTAAGTTAGGCCGTAACATATATTCTTCAAGAGAATGCAAAGCGGTAATTAATATATTTTTCCATCTAATAAAATCATCCTTATTAGCGTCTGAGTTGTAATAGGCTTTCCATAAATCGCGTACTGTATTTTCAAAATAAGAAATAGAAGCCATTGTAATGAAAATGCACGTAAGATAACTAGTAATACTACTACTACTACTAATACTACTACTACTACTAATACTACTACTACTACTACAACTACTACTACTACTGCTTGTCACTGTTAAGAAAGCTAGTGAAGTGGGCTGCCTCGAAAGACTGCGCTCTTTTCCAATCGAGCACGGCTTTTAAGCACTATGGTGGCACTGAAAGCAGCGGTTTCGGCGCTGTAGGTTGAAGAGGGAGTAATCAGACGAAAGGTAGGAGGTGGGTGGGTGGGTGGTGGTTGCGCCTAGCAATCTAGAGACGCTACCCCCTCTCCGAGGGCCCACACTCAGCTAGCATAAGCTTACTAAGCGCCCTACTATCGAAGGAGAGCGAGAGAGAGAGAACGGCATCTACAAAATACGACGTACGCGTCTAGCAAGCTAGAGACGCTACCCCCTCTCTGAGGGCCCACACTCAGCCAGCATAAACTTACTAAGGAGAGCGAGAGAGAGAGAAAACAGCATCCACACTATACGGCGTACGCGCCTAGCAAGCTAGAGACGCTACCCCCTCTCTGAGGGCCCACACTCAGCCAGCATAAGCGCCCTACTATCGAAGGAGAGCGAGAGAGAGGAATAGAGAGAGAGAGAGAGAGAGACCATCATATAGTTTACCAAACGCCCTACCGACTTCTACAGCATCCTACCTTAACAACCTTTGTGAGTGGGTGGGTGGGTGAATCGCCCTACTATCGAAGGAGAGCGAGAGAGAGAGAGAAAGACCATCATATAGTTTACCAAACACCCTACCGACTTCTACAGCATCCTACCTTAAAAACCTCTCTGTGGAAGGGGCCCACTGGCACGCGGGAGGTGTCAAACGAACATCAAATGCAACACTCAGCATAGGGTCTCACCTTATCGCGATTAAAAGGTGTCACTATCGCGACACCTTCATCGGGCGGCCTCTTTGTGTCCCAGAACATAAACATATCCTTATACATTGGCGGCATCCTTTGTCGGCTCCTTTGTGTCCCAGAACATACATTGCTTATCAACTCATTGATACTTTCGTTTAATTGTCTTCTTTCCAACAGAGTTGAACTCACCTTAAGTCACCTGACTTGTGACACTTGATCTATTTTAAATGTGAGTGACCTTATGCTTATCCCAACTAATCCCCTAGATGAAATTGGTTTAAAATTTAATCCGATATTGGCAAGGGCCATGAACCCTTGCCGATATCGGAGAGAGAGTGAAGGGACGCACGGTGTAGGCCATGACCAGCCTACACCGTTACAGCCCTTCCGAATGCCGAAGTTCTCCCCAGGATAACAAGGCCTTACTCCAACCTCAAGTCTCTCTCTTTTACCCTTTCGGTATAGACTCACAACTTGGCCTGACGCAACAATAGACAACTTATTCAATAACTTAGTATGCTTATGACTAGCTTAATTCTAAGTTAATATAAGAACAAAACCAAAGTTTAGCTTAATAACGACAACTAAATTTTACAAGGATTAATTACAAGGGCAAACGCGTGGTCCATGCACCGTAAAAGAATATAAACTCAACCATCGGATCGACAACGCGTTAAGACGCCTTGCGCGTGTATTCACCCTTAAAATCAGGTAGGTTACTAATGAGAATACCATACCTTAAGGCTCGACGACTAACGATTACCCTCCAGATACTTGAGCCTGAGGGCCCTAAGCTCCTCGGCTACAGGTGTAAGGTCGCCAGCACCGTTGAGCCGATGACGAACCACAACAGTCACTAACGCCGGGGGCGCCTTTGACGTATCCATCGGGGCAGCCTCCGATATACCCATCGAGGCAGCCTCCGATATATCCATCGGGGCGACCTTCGTTGAGGGCGAACGGGATTCGTCTCGCGACCGCGATTCCGCGTCGTTCGTCTGCTGACGAGCGCTTTTGCGTGCCAGCCTCTTTGCTTCCAACTAATCTCTCTTAACCTTTCGAGGTGCAAGGTATCACTTTAATTCCGATACATGTACTCGCGCACTACGATGTTTGCTGTCCGTCTGCAAATCGTATACTTCCGGTGATAATACTTTAACGATTTTGAACGGGCCGTCATACTTAGGGTCTAATTTCGCGTTCTTACCCGCGGCAACGTTAGAGAGCGAATGAATTTTCCGCCAGACTAAGTCTCCTACTTGGAAAAGTACTTACTTCCTGCCTCGGTCATATTGCTGCTTCTGTTTTTCCTGAGCTTCCTCAATATGCTTCGCTACTAGATCTCTAAGCGCATTGTGTCGAATTAAACGGTCCGTCCACGCTTGCGTGTCAATTTTCGTAATAGGCATTTTCTTTTCTAACTCTCTCCTAAGACTCTTAACCGGCCGAGGATCCCTACCAAAGTTTAAAAACGCCGGCGACACTTTCGTGGACGACTGCGTCGCGATGTTTAATGCGTGCCTAAACTCATGCAAGTAACGGTCCCAGCTTCTATGGTCTTTGTCGACAAATATTGCGATCATAGTTTTCAGTGTATTAGTAACATGTTCAACTGGGTCGCTCTGCTGGTGATAAGCAGGGCACAGCACGTGCTCGATGCCATGCTCCCGCAACACGCCCTGAAAGTCCACACTCTTATATGCTTTTGCATTGTCACTAATTAAATACTCTGGCGTCTCCCATCTGTATAAAATTAATTTTTCCAAGGCAGTGGCCAGAGCAGACCTATCTGCCGACTTAAGCGATGTCAATTCTACCCACTTGGTGAATAGATCTTGAAACACAACCATATACCGAAACCGTCCGTGGCTACTACGGCCCATGGACACTCTACTGCACGTTTTCCCATTAAACCGAGCGGCGCCTGTTGTACAGTTTTGTACTCCTGGCACTTTTTGCACTCGGAAATGAAGGTACTAACGTCGTACCAAACTCCCGGCCAGTAGTATTCACGTGCTATTCTGTCATAGGTCTTTTCTCTACCCAAATGTCCAATAAGCGTCGCGCAACACACGTTCCCTATGCTCAACCGGTACTACCATGCGCCAATACTCTTCTCTGTTTGTGATCGGATCAAGCAAGTGATTCTGCATAAACTTATAGAGCGTGCTACCTTCTACTCTCCAAGTTCTATATTTTTTCGGCCTAGATAATACGTCCTGAATCTGTTGCAAATACCATTTATCACTCGTATCCTCGAACGCGCATACATTGCACTCATCCTCAAATTCTCTAGATAGCGCGTCTAGCATATGATGTGTATTATCTCACAATCATGTTGCTGAAACTCAAGTACCCATCTTTCTAACCGACCTGTAAGTTCTCTTTTATTCAGAATTTTCGTAAGCGCGCTATGATCAGTAACTACAATAAAGTGTGATCCTTCTATGTACGGTATAAACTTCTTTACAGTGAATAGAACAGCTAGAAACTCGATCTCACTAACTGTGTAATTACGCTCATGAGTGTTAAGCATTCGACTGGCGTAGCATGTTGGATGCTCGCCGTCCTCGAATATTTGTACTAAGCACGCGCCAACCGCAAACGATGATCCGTCGCAATGCAAATAAAAAGGGAGCGCGAAGTCCGGGCGCGCAAGAACAGGCGCCTTAGTCAATGCGCGCTTCAACCTTTCAAATTCTACTTGCTGCACTTCACCCCATTCCCACGGTTAATCTTTACGAATTAATTTCGTCAGAGGGACTATGATATCACTTTCGTGTTCAAGAAACCTCGCATACCAACCTACCATCCCGAGAAAGCGGCGTAACTGAGCTATGTTGCTTGGAGCCGGGTAATCTACAATCGGTTGTACTTTATTGTTATCCGGTCGCAACCTTGGACCTTCGCTGTCCAAGCGATAGCCCAAGTACGTTATTTCGGTACAAAAGAAGTCCGATTTCTCGAGGTTAATCTCTAGGCCTACACTTACTAACCTATTTAAGACTTTTTCTAACCAAACGACATGACTATCGAAATCAGCACTAACTACCAATAAATCGTCAAGATACCAGAAAACATGCAGTTCGTATTCAAGTCCGAAAAGTGCGTCCATGACTCTCATGAACGTTTCCGGCGCGTTTACCACACCGAACGGCATTCTTTCAAACTCCAAAGACCTAATCCCGGTACTGCAAAAGCTGTGTACTGCTTGCTTAATTCCGAGAGTGGAATTTGCCAGAACGCTGACTTTAGATCGATTTTTGAAAGATGAACCGCGCCACGCAACCTATCTAAGATTGAGTCCATGCTCGGCATTGGATACGCATCAATCTTCGTCACTTTGTTTACCGGCCTAAAATCTAGACAGAGCCTATAACCTCCGTCTTGTTTCCGTACAACTACCGGTGCACTACTTCACTGACTGTTCGACGGCCTGATTATCTTTGCTTTCCACAGGCGCATCGTTTCCTCCTGTGTGAAAGCCAAGATTTTCGGCGACATTCGACGCATTGGTGTTTTGATCGGGCGCGCATCACCGACATCGATGATATGCTCGATAATACTCGTGACAGCCGGCGAGTCTCCGGGCTCAAGGACTATCCGGCGAACGAGCGCCATGATCGTCTCGTGCTGAGTTTCCTCGTATCTATTCAAACCTGCGCATTCTGCGTACACATCAACTGCCTCGCTATTTGTGTCGGCCAGTTGACGCCAGTCGCTTTGATCGCCTGACCGCCAGGCACGATTCCCGAAATTAATGTTAATGTCTCATTTATTCCAAAAATCCGCGCCTAATATAAGGTCGTGTTTTAAAGTTGACACGGCCGTTGCGGTAAGCCAAGCGAATCTGCCTCCGATCTCAAAGCAGTCTAAGATCGCCCAATATTCGCGGCTTTTCACCTGAAATACCTTGAATAAATATCGTAGGCGGCCTTAAACGTTCCTCATACCTTTGTGCAAGCTTCGGTTCTACAACTGATACTTGAGCGCCCGAGTATAACAGCGCGGTATAGACTTCATTGCCTATTTTCACCTTCAAGAAAAACCTATTTTCGACCACGGCTACTAGCGCTTGATCTGACTCTTCCGTCGTTAGCAAAGGTATAACTGAGCCATGCTCAGTTTCTCCTCTCACCGAAACGGATGGTGCGTCTCTACATACAACCGGACGCTTGCCCGAAACTGTAGTGTTAGCGGGTTCGTTAACTACTTGTGTATTTTCTATACGTGAAATTATTGAGCCCACTACGTCATTAAATGTGGAAGAGTTTACGTTCAGCTGAATTTTGTTCTTTCTGACCGCATTCCACGCATCGTACTTAAGCAATGTTCCGCTTGTCGCCTCGTCCCGTTGTTTATGATCGACCCTAGCACTAACACGGTGAAACAAGTGTTTTTCGCCTTGCAAATTACTCGATTTTTCGATCTCTGGCTTTATAGGCTCGTCCAACGCCGAGGAAATAAACTCTTCATTAACTACGAGATCTGATCTCTCCAGCTTCTCGTCAGCTACATCGTAAGTGACTTCACTACCCGGCCTACAAACGACTTGTTTTCTTTCGTTTGCACCCGACTTCTCACCTAACATATTACTAACAGCGCGATCGAAATTCCTTATTTTCGGTGCGTCAATCCAATTACTTTTCCCTTTTAATCGCTCCTCTATCGATACCGCCCGTTCAATTTGTCTTAAGCAGGAGTCGCTTAGCGGTCGACGGCTCCTGCACCCGAGTTTCCCTGTCTTACTTGATTGCAAACCGGGCAGTTTCGGAAGACAAACCCGACGGTATCGCATACCTGAAATACTGGCTTAATCCCCGTCGGCCTCAGTGGACAACTGTTTGTATAGTGACCAGGTTGTCTGTACTTATAGCAAACAATCGGCCGCGCTCTCTGCGCGGTCGGGCACTGAGACCTCTGATGGCCAACCAGACCACACGTGAAACACGCGCCAGCGAAAGGACGTTGTCCTCTCGCGTTGTCTGTTTGAGCGCCGTTCGCTCGCCCTCGTTGTTGAAGAATTAAGCTTGGCGCAGAAAACATCGGCACCTGGGCGGCCGGCAGCTGCGCTGCAACATTCGGCTGCGCTGTCTGCTGTGAAGGGCGATTCGTCGCCTGCGGCTTGGTGCCTTGAGCAGCAGCCGCGGCAACTTCGCCCTTTGGCCCATTGCCCTTAGCCTTTGCTTTCTTCTTGCTCGCGCGCGTTTCCTTAGCTGACTCTAACGTCAAAACCTCATCTACTTCGCTTGCTACCTGTTCAACCACCGCGACTGCTTTCTTCCCGGCCAGCTTTTTAGGCTCGGAATAAGCAGACTCCGCCACGAGCGTAACGTCCGCACTCGGTGGACGCTGCCACCTTTTCCAACCCGCCATACGGTCTTTTAGAGCTAACCCTGCTTCCTTGAACTGACTCAAATTTTTGAAGGTTTTCGTCTCTAAATAACCCTTATACTGCGGATGTAGCCCTTCCACTATGATAGCTACTTGTCTCTTATCAGATACCGGAGGATCAAAGCGTCTCAGAGTCGATTGAAAAGCTGCTACATAATCAGAGATACGCTCGCACTCTCCTTGCGATCTCTGTCTTAGCTCTCTATACAGCTGTTCGCGATTAAGCCGACGACAAAAATTAGCCGAAAAATTCTTTTTGAATTCTATAAGAGTCGCCCATGAACGCGCCTTTCCACGAAAAGTAGTGCCGATAGCATTTAGCATCTCTCTATCCGAAATCTTATAGTAGCGCTGACAGTCCTCTAATCCTGACAAATAACTCATCGCGCTCATGTCATCATTGCCAGAGAAACGAAGCGACCAAGCAGTCAACGCACTAACGCCATCGGCCGGCACGCCATTTATGTACTTAACGCGTTTCGGGCTTTTCTTTTTCTTTTTAATTTTTACTGGCTTGTCACTGTTGTGCGACACGCTTTTCTTCCGATCCTCTATTTCAGACTCGGAGGAGCTCGAGAGGTCAACAGTGCTGCCATGGTCAGGCAAAATTTTCGTTTTCGCCTTAACCGGCCTACTCTCCGACGCTCTCGTCGAAGCTCTAGACTCCGAGCCTAAGTCTCTTTTATATGATTTCGAAGCACACACTCGCTCACTACAAGGTGCGCGCACAGCCCTTTCCCATTCTCGAATCCATGTCTCTGTTTCAGGTAACGGGGGCGATCTATAAATAGACTCCAGAGAACTATTCGGAAAGGGTACCTGATTCACCGGTATTTCTCTATGCTGAGGAACGCTTGAGCGAGCCTGATGGGTAGGACCGGCAAACACTGGCACATTGAGCGCCGCGCGGCCAGCCGACGGATCGGCTTGCAACGGCTGTTGAGCCTGTTGCGCAGCCTGATCCGTTCCATCCTGCATTGCTTCTCTTTCTACCCTATAGACCGTATTGGTGCCGTCAATGATACCCTGTTGCACTTTCCGTCGGTAAATCCATCGCGGTACAGCTGCTATCGCACCCCAAACCTGGCTAAGTGTACCATTGCTACGCCTTTCTAGTTCAGACGCAGCCGGCGTACGTACATCTACCTCTGGTATCACTATATCAGCGGCGCTTGTTTCTGGTAAAATTTCCTCCTCAGGAATGGGAGTAATAACCCTATCGCCCGGCGGCCGAATTGGCTCTGGCAGGACGGCAGCGCTTTCTGTTGATCGCGTCGCCTGTCCTGGTGATCGCCACTCTGCTGCCCTTGGCGATGCGATCCTCACCGGTTCGACTGTCCTGTTCTCGCTTTCGTCACTGCTAATTGCCGTATGCGTCGGCTCATCGCGCGATAAATCAGGTACGCGACCCGACGTAAAATCGCTCGGCTGTAAGGGTGACCCAAGCTCTGGCCTCTCTAACGTTATCATGAAACGCAAGTACCTTTCCTAAAGTTCATCCATCTCGGCGTGCAACGCTAACCTACGGTAACGCATTAATTCAAGCAAAGCGGCCGGCTCTATAGAATCGATGCGGCGCTTGACTTCCTTAACGCGGGCGTCGCGAAGCAACCTACGCATCGTAAGCCGGATTTTGCATGCGAGCGGCATATTAAAAAAAAAAAAAAATTTTATCTTTTTAACGGCGCAGTTTCAGTATTGACGGACAGTCAAACAAGCGCATAGAACGTGATAACCAACATGCTAGGAATTTAACAACACAACACAAAAAAAAAAGGAAATGAGAAGAAACGAAACAAAAACTAAACTAACCGTGCTTTCCCCGCGTCATATGCTGGCAAGTTATCACCTAGCATAAGACGACAAAGGAATGCGTCACGCGGTTGTAAGCTAACACCTCCACTAGTCGAATTCATCAACATGAACACGTCACGACGTGAACGACCCCGCCACGCCGCGAGCCGATATCTGAAACTTATACTTACAAGGCGGCACATTGTTTTCCAACACACGTCTTTTTGCCCTTGTTCACACACAAAAAAAAAAAGAAATCACTCGCGTTCGCTAATTTACTCAATTTAAGTAATTCGCCCACTACTAAACGTCCTCTCTTACTGCCTTGCCTATCCCCACAAGGGATGCCATGTAATAGCGTCAGCCGTCCTTGGCCGATAATCCTTTCCCGCTATCACCAAATTCTTTAAGGGGGAGGTAAGGGAGGCGGTGTATCGCACCCAGCAAGGCAGAAGAGGAAAGGCGATCGCAATAAACATTCAAACCTTTTACCAACCAAATACGTTTATTATAAAATCGCTACCTAGAGTGATGGCGAATAAAACAATCTATCAAACCTTAACCTAATACACAATAACTTCTTACCACTAAATGAGATGACCGGCACGTGAGCGCCTTGCCATCTCATAATCGACTCGATACACAATAAAGAAAGAAAACTTAATCACTAATTCAGCTGTGCCGGCCCGCGAGAGCCTGGCACAGCGCAAAAGTCGCGAATAGCCAAAAGGGTTAAAACTTATTAAGGAAGAGAAACGAGAGGAGAGATTATGATCTGTTAATTGGCGAAGTCCTCTGGGCTGGCGAGTTGATCGTCTCTCTGCCGACCGGTGACCTCCTTCAATATGGCGTGACTGGTGGATAAAGGGCCGCTCTCGAGGATACTTTTCTGGTGCGATAGCTGGTATGCTCTCGCTTGCAGGGTCAATTCCTTAATGCTCGCGAGAAGCGACGCAATAGTGCGTAAGAGACTACTTCTCACGCCCTCCCCACTCACTTGCCTAATCGGCGGCATGCGGCACCGCCAAGCCTGGCCAGTGTCGCGCGCCTAGCCGCACTATAGTTGCACTATAGCAACACTCTCTCTCTCTCTCTCTCTCTCTCTCTCGATGACTAACGAGAGCGCATATTGTTGCGCGCTCCTGGCCACTAATACTGTTGTTGCTCTCTCTTTCTTTCTTGACGAAGAGAGAAACCGATGCTGAAACAAAAGACTGTCATCAGGTACGAAACATACGTGCGCCAGATGCCCGCCATGAGCCCTTGCCGATATCGGAGAGAGAGTGAAGGAACGCACGGTGTAGGCCATAACCAGTCTACACCGTTACAAATCCATACATTGTATATACATAAGTTTATCTCATATCTATTTAATAATAATCATTTGATTTTACTAACAGTTCTTTTTCATTAATGAATAAATACTATTAACTATATTTCTTGTTAAAAATGCTTTATTTTTAATTTTGTATATAATTATATATAATTAAACTTATATGTATATTTATATTTTATATAATTATATAAAATTATATAATTTATATTATGATGTAAACTTCTTTGTTCTACTGAAAACCTTGAAGATTGTATAAATCCTGGCTATCCTATGTAAAACCCTTCGTAATCTATGAAAATTTTCTTAATCCTATTGCGAAGCTTGTTCTTTATCCTGTGTACTACTAAAAAAAATTCTTTAACTTTTTGCTCAGGAATTCAATTCTTAAAAGAGTGAGCGACCCTCGGTCCTCTCATTTTTTTTTATTGATTTGATAATTATTTATGCATGCGTTTGTACACTATAACGAGTTTGATGTCAACTCGTTATGTCTCTCTCTTTACGGCGATAATATTAAGAATATCATATATTTATAATGTCATATCTTTTGAATTATGTTTCTTCTTAGTAGTATCACACGACGACTGCGGAGCACGAGGTAAGAGAGAGTGCCGACAGAGAGAGAGAGAGACCGCGTGCGCGTGTAGGCATAACTGTATGTGTGAGGAGCCGCGCGCCGCGTGACGAAGGGCCGGCAATTAGCCGATAGCTCGCGAGCTGTGCAGAGGACGTGTGTATATTTTTGTTAGCTTTCCTTTGTGAATTGCCTCGTGGCTAGAGAGTGATCCTTGACTGTGACTGGTTAGTCAGGTATAACTGTGCGTGCGACACCTCTTCTCCTTCGTGACAAGCGACTATATAGATAGGCGAATTCAGCAATCTTACCGAATTGTAATCGAAAGGCACCGATTAATGTAAGTACCGACCGTTCCTTGAATCTCTCTCTCGCTTCACCTATCTCGCCGCTCTCTTTGAACCGTCTTGTACACTGACACGTACATAAACTATATATATTTATATACTATTACAACTGCTTGGCTTTTCTTTTGGACTACCTTTCCTTCCTATCGCTTCCCTCAACTTTCGCGATTTAGGCTGCGTGATCCACAACGCTCTCCACGAGCCAGTTGGCGACTTGACCTACCTACGTAGCAGAACGTAATCCCGTAAAGAGCTGCAATTGTGCCAGCTATTACTTGATCTCGGTTTAATTAATATATTGTAGTGGTCTAAATCCCCGTTACAACGCGCATCTGTCACATAATATTGTTATAATTATAATATTTTTGTTTCAGAGAAATATAATCCTTACTTCAAAAAGGAAGATAAAGTTATTAAATTTATGCAATAATAAGTACTATAAAGTTATTTCAAGTAAAATATCAATTGTAAAATAAATAATCTGCGTCTATTGAAATTTAGTTAAATTGGCTATCAATCTCAAATAAATGGTTATATTACCATTACTATCTGTAACATTCGATCCTCGCAACGATATAGTTAAAGAATCAGAGACTAATACAGAGGAATTAGCGTTATATAGGGTTTTAGAAAATATAATATAGGATAGTGTCAATTACACCGTGCATACAGAAGAAGAATATACGTTACGCTTTGAAGAAGACTATAGTGATACACTTCCACCAAGATGTTGATGAAACAGACGAATTATATAATTATTACGTAGAAGTTCCAACCTGTTTACGGAATGAAGGCGTAGATTTTGAATACAAAAAACAAGCAGTGAACTACTGGCAAAGTAAAAAAAGAAAGCCATTACTATCCTTGATAAATGTACAGTCGAAGTATAGTAAAATTACATCCGAACGTCAATTGCGAGAGTGAAGATTGCAAGTTGAAACAGAAGGAGATAGAAAAACTAAATTATATGCAATAACAACTTATGTACTTGAAAAAGTTAAAGAAGCCATTGAAAGAAAAATGATTTTACATGATATTGATATAAAAAGCAGAAATAAAAATTCTATGGTTTAAAACTTCATATAGATGGATACAACTATTCAAATTCAAATATTATTATATCACATTGTGTCACGTAAAATAACAAAATTTGTTACTACTTCATCTATACAGAAGGTAAAAGATCAAGAACAAAACAAAAAAATTTGGTTAATGAAGTTAAAAATCTTATAAGAGTTCACAGTGCTCAAAATATTTATAATTCCGACCAGACTGGGTTTAATTTAGAAATACATAGTGGTCGTACGCTTTGTTATAAAGGGGTGAAGAAAGTTGAAAACATCGTTTTCAACTTTCGATCATTCAACATTCGACATGTCAAAACATTCAACAATACATTGTTATACCATACAGCCAACTATATCAGCAGAGGGAAAGCTCATGTTCCCTTTATAGTTAGTTTTGAAAATGAGTAAAAGAGAATTTGGACCTAGAGTAGTACAAACTGTATTTAGACCACGAAATATATACCTAGAAGCATCTGCCTCTGAAAAATGATCCAAGGAACTACTTAAAAATTGGATTGAAAATGTATGATATTGCTATTAGATTCATGGAGCGGACAATGTGAAAAAACTATTAACGAAGCTACACCAAATGACAGAAGTGTCGTATTGAAAACAATACCAGAAGGAACAACTGGTCAAATACAGCCTCTTGATGTATATGGATTTCGATTATGGAAGAACTTAATAAGAAAATTATCTGACATAACACTTTTTATGAATTACGATGTCAACTTACACGAAAGAAATAAAATAATCAAGATTCAATCGTTAACGCATAACCAATTTTCTTCACCAAGATTCCAAAATGTTTTTAAATACGCATGGTACAAAGTGGGCACCTAACCGAAAAACCTCCAAGATTTGAAACTCCAGTAGATTACAGTTTATATATTAAGGAGGAACTAATTTCCATTGTATGTAGAGAGATTGCAATCGTGCGGTGTGGATGATGCAAAAAGCTGTTTATGCTTTCAACAATCTTTGTCGTAGATTACCATTATTATAAGACATATATTCAATAAAATTTACAAAAAAAAACTTTTAAATTACTAATATTAATTTTGATAAAGATATCAATCGCTATTGAATATACTGTAATTAGAAAACTTTTTTATTTACTTCATTTATAATATGACTATAGACTTAAATAAGCAACTCAACATTACATTTTAGAAAGACTGTTGTATTAAATTTTATTAAATTACTGTTTTTTATTAATCTCTAAACAGGTGAACAATAATTTGTTATGATGTATCTAACATGCCAATTATCCAATAAATTTGGCTGATATAAATATTTTTTCGTCAAAAACAAAAGTTAAAAAATTAAGTTCTGCAACCCCTTACCTCCAGAATTAAAAATGTGCCCAAAAACTTATCTTTTCATAAGAAATAAACAGGTGTTACTTTTATAAAGAAACTCCGATCCTATCTCGAAAAATTAAAAAAATTGGATTTTGTGGTGAAGTATTATGGGTGCTTCTCACCTTTGATATATTTGGGTCCCTAAACTGTGCCTGAATACTTACTATTTTATAAGAAATAAACAGGCGTTGATTTTATCAAGAAATTCTGATCCATTCTTAAAATATTAAAAAAATTGATTTTTAGGGATGTTAAGGGTGGTTCTCACCCCCTGAACATATTTGGATCACTAATTTCTGTTTGAATACTCATTTTTTTAAGAAAAAAACAGGCATAGATTTTATCCTTAAGAATCTGATCAAGTCTCTAGATATTTAAAAAATCTGTTTTGGGGGTGAGTTTTAAGGGTGGTTTTTCCCCCTAGACATACATGCGCGTTCGGACTCCTAAACTTTACCAAAATACTTGTCTTTTTAGAAAAAATAAGTAGGTGTTGGTTTTCGTAGAAAATGTTGATTCAACCTTGAGACATTGAATAAAAAAGGGTTTAAGGGGGGAACTTTAAGGGTGGTTTTCACCCTTTAAATATAAATTTCCGCAGATAAAATAAATACGTGTTAAATATTTTTCAGAACTTAACCCCTCTGCCAAGTTTCAGAAAAATCGGAAGCGGAGGGTAAGTATTTCTCCATTGTAAGACGGTATTACGTTCACGCGTTTAAGTTCTCATATAACTCGAAGACTTATCTTTTTCAGCGTGCGACATAGAGCTAACGGAGCTATATCACGTCGTAGGCGCACAACTCTAAGTTCTTTTCTGCTTACATGCTGAAGAGACTAAGTGTCGATAATAGTGTTACGTCCTGAGACGTAAATATTTCTTCATTTTGATTTCATCAGCAATCGATTGAAAACGAAATAATGTATAAATGACGAACGGCATTTTTACGAAATGCAAACTCAGCGAAATTAAAAGATAAGTAGTCCGAAAATTTGGGGCGCCCGACATTTTGATTTTCTGATTACTCAACACATTAATACGGGCCGAAGAGTCAATATAAAAACAGAGACTCGACTTTTCGGCAGCGGATTCGCGACGCGCGACTACTCAATAGCATTAAAATTTGTTAAAATTCTTACGAGCTGATTCGCGAAGCGCGACGGCCGAATAACGTACAATTTACCTATTGTTATTTTTTTGAGAAATCATTTTTGTCTTTGTATAAATAAATAATTACTTGAATCGAGTGTTCGTACATCATTACCGACCGACCTCACATATACTTATATCACATATCACATATATAGATACATATCGAGATAGAGCTAAGCAACCAATTTAACTCGAAATAATAACCCAGGTAAGTTCCTGTCACTATAATAATTTCTAATAAATAAATGATCGTACATATTCTAAAACTACACGTCACGGCTACGTAGTCGCGACATAACAATAGAGAGAAATATAAATTAGCCGTGTGCGCATTGGAAAGAAAGACCATAGTGTAAGTCATGTAACATCTTGGCGGTAAATATTCGCGTGCCATACAAGCTCATTTAAAGGGATTTATTGTATTCGCTAGGAGTTAGAGTTCGTGTAGCATATAAAAAGGGCTTAGTTGTGTCGATACTGGCTCTTGATTGGAAATAGACGTGTGAGCGTATTTTGATTGTTGCGCTCTTACTAACTTATACAAAAAAGGAACTTATACATTCAAAAATGTATGCAAAAGTGGAAGTAGGTAATCTATAAAATGCGCGTCAAAATCAATGCTTCATCGTATTCAGTCGAGCACAGCGATCATGGCACGTTGTAATCCTTTAACAATGTATTGAAAAAAATTTCAATCAATGAACTAACTTTTGTTTTCAACTATATTCCTGTCTAATTTTTTTTTTTTTCGTTGTAGATTTGGTATGGAAATCATCGTTGATATACAAGCCTTTAAATACGATGATCAACCAATTTTTAAAGAGCTTGATTAAATTGCTTGAACTGATAAATAGTCCCAGCAATAGAGCTCGAAAAAGAGCGTTTCGCGTACTTTTTTCGGGACAGCACGAAATTTTTACCGTGGATATTTGACAATAAGTGTAATAATATATCTTCACCCAAAGTCTGAAATCGGTGCAGAACATAGTTAACCAGCCGTTTGAAAAAAAAAATTCTTCTATTTTCATGTTTTCACGTAATATCTTTTTTACTAGCAGTTGAATCAAAAAATGGTCTAATGGTTTTTTGTTCGTCTCGGCAAGATCTACAAAAGCATGTGTCGCACGTAAATGAGATAAAAAGTTATTAACTCAAAAAGGCTAATTGTTTATTTAATAATTACCGTTTAATATTTTATCATAGAGATTTTCCATGTACCTCAATGTAGTTCTTATTACGTAAAGATTATAAGCTTTAAAGCCGCAAGATCTAATGTTAATTGCAATCTATACAGACAGTTAACCACAAATTTACTGTTTCGTTTTGTCCACAGTCCAAATCGTTATGCAAAGTGACGCCGATTTTTGTATCGGTACTTGTTCAATTGCTTCAATCTGCTGGCAACGAAATATCATATATTTCCAATCAGGTAAAAGTGAAAGTGAGTCATTAGGAAAGGACTACCTTTTTTTTATAATGTTTTTTAGAAGTTAAAGGACAAAAGTAGATGTAATAAATTTAACATTCATACTTTTATGTAAATGGAATTTGTAATAAATTGAACAGTTTTATTAAACTCATAGAAATATTCTCATAGAAAGTATGAATGTTAAATTTATTACATCTACTTTTGTCCTTTAACTTCTAAAAGGCATTATAAAAAAAAGGTAGTCCTTTCCTAATGACTCACTTTCACTTTTACCTGATTGGAAATATATGATATTTCGTTGCCAGCAGATTGAAGCAATTGAACAAGTACCGATACAAAAATCGACGTCAATTTGCATAACGATTTGGACTGTGGACAAAACGAAACAGTAAATTTGTGGTTAACTGTCTGTATAGATTGCAATTAACTTTAGAGCTTGCGGCTTCAAAGCTCTTAATCTTTACGTAATGAGAACTACATTGAGGTACATGGAAAATCTCTATGATAAAATATTAAACGGTAATTATTATATAAACAATTGGCTTTTTCGTGTTAATAACTTTTTATCTAATTAATGTGCTATACATGCTTTTGTAGGTCTTGCCGACACGAACAAAAAACTAATAGACCATTTTTCGATTCAATTGCTAGTAAAAAAGATATTACACAAAAACATGAAAATAGATGAAATTTTTTTTTTTTCAACGGCTGGTTATCAATATTCTGCAATAATTTCAGACTTTGGATAAAGATATGTTATTACACTCATTGTCCACTATCCATGGTAAAAATTTCGTGCTGTCCCGTAAAAAGTACGGGATATTTGCTCTATTACCTGCTCTAAAATATCAATGACAATATTGAACCCGCACATTGGATTTTCAAACCACCATGTCCTCAGGTAGAACTTCCCAGTCATTCCAAGCGTGAAAATTCATGGTTTATAGTTAACTTCCTTGAGCTTAATTGGAATACAGGAAACTTACCATACGATCGCCATCCGCTTAATATACAAGACCTTGGTCGCTTAGCAGCAGGCACTGACGAAGTCCTTATTTATGTAAAGGAGCGTTAAAAAGTGGAGTGGCTAACTAAATTTGTTGATCACGTCTTTGATTTCGAAAATCTAGGTTGCCTTTCCTTACATATGCCAGGATTTTGTGAACCTGTAATTTGTAATTATCATCCTCCAGGTTGAACTAAAAACTGTGTGCTTCAAAATGTTATGACTCTTAAAAACTGTTTGAGAAACAGTTATTATCAACAATTGAATCAGTCTTGCGATCACTCTGACAGTGAGTTTTCAACGTCAGAGTCGAATAGTGATGATAATGATATTGCGACGGAAGAGGGCAGGGGAAAAATAATTTATTATAATTTTTCGCGGCCTCAAATGCCACTAGTGGCGCAGTCAGCCGATAATCGTAGCTTTTATTATCGTTTTTATTATTGAGCGCCAGCTACTGTCCTCGCGTTAGGAGGGAGGGTAGCGCTACAGATCGGCTGGGTTCTGGTCGCTGTGATTCGGGCGGTCTTGTTCTTTCCTCCGCACGCTGGCTTCGTTGACTACCTATAGGATGTAAGAAAAAGGGAGCACGAAGTCCTTTTCAACGTGCGAAGAAAATCAAAGAGGCGCAACCATCCACGGCTACAGCTCAACGGCTAGTCGATATGTCGGGGCAAGGGCTCTTGTCTCATCAGCGGGTAATCGGAGCGGCGTCTCAGGACGCCACGTTAACGATCCAGGGGTAGCGCGAAGATTCGAATCAACCGGTCACGTAGACTGAAGCGGCGTCGAGGCGTCGACGCGTTAGCTGGTTTCGTGCACCCGATCACGATAGCTACGGGGGGTATGGAAAAGTCAAACGGGGTTTAGTCAATGACAACAAAAGTTTAAGCTAGGATACATTTTTATTAATAATTAAAATTCGTTCTACCCGAGTCAGGCCAAGGTCGGTCATATCGCGTTTCTTTCTACACTCAATTTTAAGTGACTATTCGCGGCGGTCTGCCTCGTTTAAATTTCCCTAGAAACGCGGATGGCGCACCGCGACGCGATTGCGATCCGTTCTCGTGGCGATCGAGCGGAGATCAAGTGGCACGGTCTAATGCAGCGTCGTTTTAGTTCATTTGGCGATCTACCCCTATCCTAATACCGATTGGCTGGTCTAGTCACACGCGTCGGTCAGTTTCGCGTCGTTATCAGTTGTTTCTTTCTCACACGCGTTCGTTAACCCTATCCATTTCCCTTCGTTCGGATCCAATCGCTCTCGTAACAGTTGTCTCGCTCGCTCTTACGCACTCGGTTGCCCCTCTCTTGGTCTAGCCAGATCTAACGCGAGCTTAGTAACAGTTTCTATGATCAGCTGATCCCAGCTGCAATCTTTTTCGTCGTCTAGCTTCCTGGGGAAGTATCGGTCCGGGTTGTGAGTGCGCGACTGGTTGTACACGGGCGTAACGATCATGCACGTCGATTTGGTAGACCCTGAGAAGTGTTTTTTCGCGAGGTCTCAGATGTGCGCAAGTGGGCTGTACGGTATCAGCTGATCGGTCGCATCCTCTTGTCGGGAGAGGATTTCGCACGAGCTTAATAAATTATTTCTGTGATGACGCATCATCACAATACGAGGGTGGTCCGATAAGTACTTAACCTACAAAAGAAAAACGAAAATTTTGGAAAAGTGGCGTTTTATTTTTCAACATAGTCTCCTTTTAGTTCGATACACTTGGCCCAGCGATGCTCAAACTTCTTTAACCCGTCTGAAAAATACGTTTCCTCGAGGTCTGAAAAGTAGGCTTTCGTGGCAGCGATTACCTCCTCATTCGACTCAAATTTCTTCCCGGCGAGTGACTTTTTCAAGTTTGAAAACAAAAAGAAGTCGCACGAGGCTAAATCTGGAGAATACGGTGGATGAGGCAGCAGTTTGTAGCCTAATTCGACCAATTTGGCCATGGCGACGGCGAAGGTGTGAGCTGGTGAGTTGTCATGGTGGAAGAGCACTTTTTTCTTCGCCAAATGGGGCCGTTTTTTCTGCAATTCGACTTCGAATCGGCCCAATAATTCAGCATAGTACAGCCCTGTGACCGTTTTGCCCCTCTCCAGGTAGTCGATGTAGATCACACCTTGTGAATCCCAGAAAACGGTGGCCATCACCTTTCCGGCCGATGGGGCAGTCTTCACCTTTTTCGGAGCACTTTCGCCGGGTAAAGTCCATTGTTTCGACTGTTCCTTGGTCTCTGGTGTATACCAGTGGATCCATGTTTCGTCGACTGTCACGAAACGACGCAGAAACTCCTTCGGATTGCGCTTAAACAGCGTCAGACATTGATCTGAAGTTGTCTCACGGTTGCGCTTGTTGTTCGGAATGAGCAAACGCGGCACCCATCGTGCCGACAGCTTTCTCATGTCCAAAATTTCATGCAGAACATGACTCACGCGGTCTTTTGAGATGCCTACGATTTTAGCTATCTCGCGCACCTTCAATCGCCGATCTGCCAATACGAGATCGTGAATTTTTGTCACGTTATCCTTCGTAGTAGCCGTTTTCGGAGCACCTGGACGTGGCTCTTTAAAAATCGACGTGCGACCACGTTGAAACTTGTTAAATCAATTTTTGATGGTCGCCATCGAAGGAGAAGAGTCACCATACACAGCATTAAAGCGCTTTTTGATTTTGCGGCACGATTTCCCTTCCAAAAACAAGAATCGAATCACCGACCGATACTGCTCTTTTTCCATTTTTCAAAAATCAACGGACACACTTGCTTTCACACGCTCTCAAAAATAAACTACAACTCCGATCTGGCTGAAATCTTGACAGTAACCATCGAGAAGGTTGTACTACGTGATAGAATATTTCTTTTGCGAGAGTGGCGCCATCGGGCAGTGAGAATAAGTACTTATCAGACCACCCTCGTAAACTCATTATCCATTGTTTCTACTGCAGCGTGTGTAATTACAGCTGCTGCGTTGAAGTTCAGAACAATTTCCATCTGTTTATTTTCTAAAAAAAAAATACATTACTGTTATTACTGTTACTTAAGTTTGTGAAAATAAATAATTGTACTATTAAACGTGGATCAAGTACATACCTCCAAGGACAATAATTTCCACTGAGTCGAATTTCTTTTGTCCTATTTTCAGGGAATACTGCGTATATACCTCAAAGTTTTTGAATATAGTAGGTTCGGTTACACCTTTGATATCTCGAATAGGAACAACTTGAAATTCCTCTTCCTCACAGTTGAACACACATGCATGAGATATGTCAACCATCTTCAGCTTGTAATAATTTCTCCACAGGGTATCTTTTCTGTAAATGGTCAAAAAAATTATAAGATATTTTTAGATTTTAATAAATAAATATTTAATGACTTGCCTAAACATATCATGAGCGAGTCTAGCCTTCACTGTAAATATTAAAGAACTTTTGCACAAATATTTTTGATCAAAATGAAGAAGCACTATCGGATAGACTCAAGTTTTTCAGTCTAAGCTTGTTCTATTTACTCTTAATAAAATATAATTCAAGTACTAAATTTTAAGCAAGACTTTCTATTGCATTTTATCTATTTGATTATGTGCGCAGACAAGCCAATGTATACAAGTTGCATATGACATAATGAAATGACTGATCAAATTCAATTGTTGATCATCATTAGTTATGGTGACACCTCTATTTTCACTACGATTATTATTTATGAAGAACAAAGTCTCAAGTATAACTAAGGTATTGTACAATATATTATACCAATAAAAATTTATGTCACAATCAGTTGCATAACGTTACTTGAATTATAGCACAAAATAAGTTGACTCATACAGTATAAAACAATCTTTTTAACAACTATATCAATAAAAGATTCATGAAAAGGTTGTTTATTATAAAGCTCTAATGATGTAACGATCAGTGATATTATTATCCTGCTATGATCAATCAAGAAATTATAATTGCGCCAAACTACTTATTTTTCATTAGGTTATGTTTTGAAAAGAAAAAGATATAAGAATAATAGTGTATGCTACTTACATAGTATATATTAACAAAAATATTCATTCATCATCTACTTTAGTCTACCAAAAAAATTGAAATAAACTTTCTATCTTTTGAGTGCAGTGAACAACAGTCATAAAAAGTTTTTATAACTGCGTTTATAATAAACACTGTTTTATTAAAAAAATGTTTTCTTCCCACGAACAAAAAAACAGAAATCTTGTTTACTATGAAACAAAGCAAAGCACAATGTAAATCACAGTACGAAATTCAAGCACCACCGAGAAATGCCGAGAAACCACGAGAAACTGTTACACTGCACCGCTACGGTCCGCCACCGCAGTCAATTGGCTTACGTCCCAAGATGGCGGCTTTTAAGTAAACAAACCACTGTCACGACGGCCTGTTTATTTTTACTTTCTTTGTTATGACGTTGTGAGTATAATCAGCAGCACAAAAGACAGTTTGTAGTAAATGTAAATAATTTGGCAAAGAAGTTTATTAAAAATATGAAGAAATTAGTTAGTTTTATGTTAGGTATATCTTCAGGAAAGTATAAAATAGAATATAGTAAGCAGAAAAAAATGTTTCCAGTGCATACTGTCTTTTACTTTCTTTGTGAGTAAATAATTTTTATTTGCTATGATTCAAAGTGTTGTTAGTCCCACATTTTATGATTAATTTGTTCAAGTATTCATCAGAAAATTTGTCTTACTTAATTTCAAATTGATAATGAAAACTTATTTGAAACTCTCTTTATTCACAATTTATATGTGTTATATTATACTCGTTGTCAAAGATGCCATCATATTGATATTGTTATTTTTTGAACATACTAAAAACTTCAAAATATGTGAATGTCACATCACTACCTATTTAATGTGAAGCAAACTTTCAAAATCAAAACGAGTATGGTATACCTCGAGTATGGTACTTGACAAATTAAAATCTAATGACCTCAACAACCTCTATCATTTTATAACAGTTACATATATATTTTTAGATGATGAACCTGCGTCATTTACTCATCAACCATGTTACGTGGATTGAATTCTCCATAAGCAGCACTTTTAAAACCATTGGAATCATCATGGGACCTGTATGTATAGTGTGAATGATTACAGGATATAATTGTATTGTTATATACAATTATGTGTCTGGCTTTTTTCATTCAAGAGGAAAATATTGTAAACGACAAGAAGTGGTGAAAGTTGTAAGTCGATTAGTCTTACGTGATTCTTGCTAATATCGTTTCTTATTACAACTGGCATTGCAGATCAGGCAACGTTTGCTTAGCAGTTATTTCACTCGGTCACGTTTCTTTGACCTCGATTACTTGGACCAAGAGTCCATTGTTTGTAAAACACATTGACTTGATTTTGTATTTCGACTGACGAGAATGGTAAGCCATGAAAATTAGTCAAATTATGTCTCGACGACAAAGTTTTTGGTAATTAAGAAGTATTGGAAAATGAAAATGGCTAACAAAAGACCAAAAGTTAAGCAGTAGACTACGAGAAAGAAAAGAGGCAGATACGAGGTGTGATCAAAAAGTAAGGTGAATTTTGAAATTTAGCGGGCTACGTCCGTTCGATCTTCGACTTTTTTATTTGGTTATATCGGTACACTCGTCTAGAACATACGTTCCAAATTTCAGCTTTGTAGTATGTTTGGTTTGTTCGTGAGAGGCATCAAGGTTAGAAGTGTTTTGCGTGCTCCACGATTTGCTGCTGTTTAAAAACATGGATCAAAGAGTTTGCATTAAATTTTGTGTGAAAAATGGAATCAAATGTTCCAAAACACTTGAAATGCTGAAAGTGGCATACGGTGAGTCTACTTTAAGCCAAAAAAATGTTTACAAGTGGTATAAACTCTTCCAAGAAGGCAGAGAAGACACCGACGACGAACCTCGTTCTGGACGCCCCAGCACATCAACAACTGATGAGAATGTTGAAGAAGTGAAGAAAATAGTGTTGGGAAATCGTCGAATTATAATTAGAGAAATTGCTGATGATATTGGCATCTCATTTGGTTCGTGCCAATCAATTTTGACGAGTGTTTTAGACATGAGACGTGTGTCAGCGAAGTTTGTTCCGAAATTGCTCAATTTCGACCAAAAGAAACGTCTCATGAGCATCGCCCAAGAGCTACTGAATAACGTCAACGATGATCCAGATTTACTCAACAGGGTTATAACAGGTGACGAAACATGGGTATACGGTTATGACGTCGAGACTAAGACTCAATCGTCCCAGTGGAGGCATTCTGGATCACCAAGACCAAAAAAAGCACGCCAAGTTCGATCAAATGTAAAGGTTTTGCTTACAGTTTTCTTTGACTGCAGGGGCGTGGTGCATTATGAGTTCTTGCCACAGGGTAGAACAGTAAATAAGGAATATTACCTGCAAGTTATGCGCAATTTGCGCGAAGCAATCCGCCAGAAACTTCCGAATTTGTGGAAAAATAAAAATTGGCTTTTGCACCATGATAACGCCCCTGCTCACACATCGTTGCTTGTGCGCGAATTTTTGGCTAAAACCAACACAGTAACGATGCCACAGGCACCGTATTCCCCAGATCTGGCCCCCTGTGACTTCTTCTTGTTCCCAAAACTGAAGAGGCCCATGAAAGGACGGCGTTTTGCCACGATTGAGGAGATAAAGACGGCATCGAAGGATGAACTAAACAAGATCACAAAAAATGATTTTTTGAAATGCTTTGAGGATTGGAAAAAGCGTTGGCACAAGTGCATTATATGCGAGGGGGATTACTTTGAAGGAGATAAAATAAAAATTGATGAATAAATAAATATTTTTTGAGAAAAATAAAAATTCACCTTACTTTTTGATCACACCTCGTACATGTACCTTTAATAGCGACGGATGACCAGCATTCAAACATTCTACATATTCGATTTAGCCATTTCAAATAATGCTAAACGAATTACTTTTTCAAGTACGATATGATAATCCTATTATATGTGCTTTGTGGTTCATTCGATCTAAGCCCAATATGAACATATTTTTAAAAATTTTTGCGCAAAAAATTAACAACAAAAAATAACCAATCCATTCCATGCAATATTATTGGTGACTTAAAAAATTTGAAACTTTATTCACTTGTTTGTTGTTGCGATTCCGTCGCTCACGCCCCAATGCAGGGCCTTATCCAATTCAACGGTCGATTCGGATGTAACTGGTGCTACCATCCTGGCAAGCCAATAAAACGTAAAAAAAAAAGTCATCAAATATCCTCTTCTTAATAGAGTACCGGAAAAACGAAAGTCAGTAGATATGTTAAAACATATGAGAACAAAAAAAAATCAAAAACTTCGATGCCAGCATTTGGCGTAAAAGGGATATCTGCTTTAATTTTATGTTTTAACTTAGTTTACGGGTTCGTACCTGACGTTATGCATAATACCTTTTTAGGAATCTGTCGTCAATTCGCACATTATTGGTTCGAGAAAAGCGGGAACGATTATTATATAAAGAAAGAAATAAGTTCAATTGATGCTATTTTAAATAAAATTCAAGTGCCAAAACATATAGCTCGTTTAACAAAACCGATATCCGATAGGCAATATTGGAATTCAAGAGACTGGGAAAATTGGCTTTTGATTTTAGTGTACCAACTTTGCAGACTGTTCCCGATTTCCGAAAATTTGCAGATCATTGGGCTTTACTAGTTGAAACCATCCATATTTTATTAAATAGATGTATTATTCTAAAAAATTTGAAGCGGGCACAAAAATTATTAAACGAATTTGTTGCTAAAACGGAAGAATTATATGGTGAACAGGCTATGACATTTAACGTTCATCAGCTTTAACATTTAATTAATTGGGAACTTTATGGGGACACAGTGGGTATGCTTTCGAATCTGATAATGGAAAACTCGTGCGAATGGTAAAAGGAGCAAATGGAGTATTAAATCAAATTTGCCGGCGTCTTGAATATAAAAGTAGTGCAAAATGGTTAGAGAAACATATTTTAGGCAAATTTAAAAATTCACCCGTATTAGTTTCGAAATTGGCAAATATCTACATGAATAATCAGTTGAAATTAATGAAAATAAGTACTTTGGCAATTCATTCTCCACCAATGAGTCAAAAATTCGTAAGCTTGATCTCAATTTTGACATCCCTACGTCTTACAGTGAAATAGTTCAGAATAACTGTTTATTTACTAGCAATAAACTAAATACAAGTCGTTCCAAAAATTGTTTTGCACAAACGAAAATAGTAATTTTATTTAGTTATTGGAATTTGTAGCCGATGAACGTCGAAACGTTGAATTAACTCTGTGTAATCGAATTAACACAGAATTATCATTCGAACAATGCAATAGCATTGAGAAAATAATAAGTATTGACAAAGAAAAAAAAATAATTAAAACAAGTGACATAGTTAGCAATGCTGTATATATAGATACACTATTTGGTCAGTATATATGTGCCATACCAAATAATTTTAATTACTGATTACGTTTCATAGATTAAAGTATTAATGTTAATACTTCGATATTGCAGTTGTATTCTGCATCATGAATTGTATATAATAAATAAAATGCATATCATTAAGCAATGTACATAATTATATAGCTATATTGTAATACTATTAATCTAACTGCGTCCGATGTAAAATAGAAGTATGCGTACATATTTATGTCTTCAACTGTATCATCAATTTTATCGTTTTATGATACTCATAAATAGTAATTTAATTGTGATCTATATAAATATAGAATATTTATAATTATGTGATAATACATATATATATATAATGTAATGCCACTCCAAAAAAAAACTTCTTAATATTAGAAAACTGTATTGAAAATTATATTTTTTAACAAGTATCATCAATATATAATAACGTTTCAAAAACTACTAACCATGTATAATTTTGATTAACTATTATTGATAAATCAATTCTTCATTGTTAAGAAATGATCAATCAGAATAATTTTATTCGTCAAAATAATGGATTTGTTTCAAAAACAAAAAGCTTACCAACAATTATTAAATAATTTATTTTATATTAGTCTTTTTCATAGATTCCCATAGATAATTTTCAGCTCTTATACGTTGTTGAATAAGCTCTGATTATGCTCTGAATGAGCTCTTAATCAGTTCTGATTCAACTCTGATTCAGAATTGCGTTTTTGGACAAAATCAGAACAAAATCAGAGCAAAATCAGAGCTGATTAAGAGCTTATTCAGAACACAATCAGAACTGATATCAGAGCATATTCAGAGCAAAATTAGTTCTGACTTTTTAGATAGGGTATCTATATAAGTTCCTACAATATTATCATTAGCAGGTCTTGTTATTCCTAAAAAGCAAGGAATGTACTTATGTTCAAGTAAGTTACTCATGTGTTCTTGTCCTATAATTGTATCAACATTTGTCTTATTGGCTTTTTTAAAAATATCTTATTTTTATTATTATAACTCCATCTGATTTATTTATGGTACTTTCATTATAACAACTTTTATATCCTTCTAATCTATAATAACATAAGTCATGTAAGTTCCAAGTTTCTGTGCAAATGTAACATCGGAAGAGATGTTACTCGGCCTTTTCTCTGTATTTTTTTGGTTTGATGCTTGCGCACCGGAAACCGGGGACGAGAAAAGTATCGTGAAAGATAGCTATTAGTTTCTAAGCAAAAGTTATGAAGGAGTTGGCAAAGCCTGCAAATAAATTGCAAGATCCCAACAAGGAAAGGATAATGAGTCGTTAGGGCTTGTAAATAAATTACAAGATGCCAACTATTTGGTTTCCTAATAAGCTCTTAGTTACCATAAAGGTACAGAGAAGAGCCGCTATCACGCGAAAATAGATGAGGAAAATATGTATTGATAGAAAAACTTTCTCTGTAAATAAACTTGCTTCATTTATTTTTCTTTTTGATATACGAAACACGAGTAGGAAGACTTGGCTTGATCTAATCCTAGTGTTTCTCCAAATGGAAACGTGGTTTGAAAGTACCTTCTTGGCCGCGCCACGCTTAGACCTTCCTTGCTTGTAATTAATCACTGTCCTGCACTGCCAGATTTTTGGGCCGATACATTTTTTTATAGGATGGGCGCGGACCTCTGTTTCTTAGGGCCCTAGCGCCGTCGAGGCGTTTTCTAATTGGTATAGGACGGCCGCTTTTCTTTTGGTTACTTCAATAAGCCATGTATCCACCTGTTGGCCCCATCAAGAGATGGCGACCCAGACATGAATTCTCTTAATTTCTATTATAATATTACTATATTTTTATTTATAAAGTTTTAATACAGTCTATTTAATTGATTAACAAAAACTAAACAGTCCTTCCAAAAAATTACAAATCGTATCTGTTAAATAATTAGTCGTATCTGTTAATTAATTATCCATTTTGCTAAATTTCTACTCACACCAAGACCTGGACTGTACAGTTGCTTGCCAGAGCTAGCCAAGCCGACACTGGATTTATACAAGCCAGGAGTAAGACCGAACGTTGAAGAAGAACTCGGACCATTTTCGTGAAGGATGACACGGCCGTTGAACACCGGAGATCTCTAACCCCTGTCGCAGTCGACAGACGTTGTATAAGAGGTCAAAACCGAAATTTTTCCGACTCTATTTCTCGACGATTGCTGCAGCCCAAGAAACAGCAGTCTGGCGCCCGATTAATAAGTCGGGAAGACGAGTCGCCGACGTCCATTAGGTGACAAGATTTTGTCTGGTGGTTTTATTCCTCCCGAATCCTCCCGTCACAATTGGCGCCCAACCGCTGGAATACCACGAATCCGGACAATCTGACCTTATGTCAAAAATTGAAAAAATATGAAAAATAGGATAATTATTGCATGTCTAAGTGAATTTAGATTTGTGTTAGAAATTTATTTAAAGTTATATATTTTAGGTATATTAGTATATGCGTTATTTTCAGAATTTTGACCAAATTTTGATAATTTTAATCCAACCATAATTGCATATAGTTAATTTTCAATTTCTAACCGTATTTCCAAACAATATATTTTCAGACTCTGAAAAAATTTTTCAGATAATATTTCCAGACTCTGACCAAATTTTCAGACAATGTTAAACATCTGCCCATTTTTCTGCGTTTGAAACTATTTTGAAAATAGGACGTTATTCTGTAAAAACATAAGAAACATGGTAGTGACATACGATGATATGCCGGCCACCGCCATGATCCGAAGCTATCAAATATTAATTTACTCCAGATATTGAAAAAGAATAAAACAGCCAGAGATATAGCGAATAGATTAGCTAGCAACACTGATAAAAAGATCTGTGAAGAGTTACGTGCAGATGATATCTACTGACTTTAATATAGACAGATTAGAATTCTTGAGATGGATAATACGAGAACAGAGGCTGTTAGCTAATCCTCCAATATCTCGCAGCCAACGGTTTGACAGTTTTCTTCCATTTGCTAGAGTGTTGTGGAATGAGGAGTTTGAAACGGACTCTAATAAAACCACCAGTAATCGCTCGAAAATCGTTACTACAGATGCGGCTTCGACGGTCGAGGAAAACCTGGAGGTAACTGAAAATAGCTGAAACAGAAAGAATAAAGAAATATTAGATGATGTGCCGCCACAAATGGAGAAGATTCGACGACAACCAATGTTATCGAGGCATTTATGAACCCAGTCGCCGATATTACCTAGAGGTTGATGTAACCAACATCTGTTAGAGTTGAGGAATGCTGCTTGACCTGACACAGATAGTAGGACTGATCAGGGAGACTCCAGTAAGTCTGATGATGACTATGACCAATATCAAATACCGCGTTCACCGCCACTCATAAGATCAATGAAAACGCGAGCCTGACATTGTAGTTGAGAATATACAAAAATAAAGACGTCATCGAAAGAGAAACATGAATCTAAGAAAAGAACAAAGCCGCTGGTAAAGGAAAAAGTGACGTGGGGAGTAACCAAAGAAATACATGTACCATCTCTTAGTGAATAAGCAGGATATGAATCAGACCTGGCTGTGATGTTGCCACAGAAAACTAAATTGACCGGAAAAGATCAATTAGTTCATTTGAGGAAGTAGACCAAGGCAAATAGGCAACTGTATTAGTCAAACTATGAATTATAAGGCATAAAACCGAAAAAACGTATAACTGACATGGAAAGAAAAATAGAAAGACAGAAAATAGAAATAAAAAACGATGATATATATAACCCTGCAGCAAGGCTATCGCAAGATAGAGACCAGGAAAAAACAAAAACTACGAAACAGAAAACAAAAATTAAACGTGAGACACCGACAACACTAAGCTCATTATAATCTACGGCAATGAATAGTAGATATGCGGTTACTAGATAAAAAACAAAACCGTGGGCATTATTCATCTAAAGATGAACTGACACAGAATGATGACATTGGCACTGACGATGACCAAAATACACAAGGAAATGAGAACAGTCCCAACTATAGTCGCTCTCGCCGATCACCTAGCCCATACAATAAACATAATAGGCAGGGTTGTGACTCAAGAAGCCCCGATCAACGTTGAGAAAGCAAAAAGCATACCAGGAAAGAGAAGCCACAGTCTAAAAGACAGGAAAGCAGTAAATTTATATAAATACACTATATTTTTATAAACTCTGTAATTGTATTTATATAAATACTGTATTTATATAAACTCTTCTATTCTTATTTATATAAACTCTTCTATTCTTATTTATAGAAACTCATCAGAGACCAGCGATGACACTGATGACACACTATATTCCAACGAGTCATATCAACAGTCCTCGCGCCAAAGACCAAACAACGACTGTAATAGAGTAAACCGACGTTATTGACAATAAAGAAGGAACTATGACTCTGACAGTGATAGAAGCCCTCATGAAATGAAACGGCGAACACGGGATCATTCACGACCATAGTCGAGATCAGACTATGGAGGTAACCGAAATACGAGTAGCCAAGTTAACCGGTAACACTGGCATGAATCGGGCAGGTATTCGTCTGACTCAGAACACTCAGACGAATCAGGGTATCATAGAAGAACTATGAGACGCCAAAGCTTACATGGACATAGATCCAAAAAATCTGATTACAACATAGCTCATCAAGACTTACGTAACATTAAATTGTTAGAGAGTCGGAAAATACGGTTTAATGGTAATGACGGACCGGACGAGTTCATTAGTTAGATTGAAGACTAGAAACGGAGAATACGAATGCCAAATAGCGATTTACTACAAGCAATAACGGAGGTATCTTTTAAAGAAGTAAACTCTTGGTACCGAGGCATCTCAAAAGAAATTTATGCGTGGAAAGACCTGAAAAAAGCGTTACGCGATCATTATGGCAGATGCATGACAGATGATGACATAGATGAGCTACGACGTAGAACATAAAATGAAGGTGAATCGATTACAGACTTCCTCAATGCGTACCGCTATATCGCCAGTCACTTCAAGCACCCGATATCGTTGAAGTCACAGATCAAGATTGCCAAACGTGGCCTACTTCCAGCATACAGGAAATACATGGCAGACAAACGGATGGAGAAATTCAGCGATTTGACCTTCTACGGCCGCAAGTGGAAAGACTTTGAGGAAACGGATGAACAGTATCACTCACCTTCAAGTAAAACACATTTTCCGGCCACAGCTTCAAAAACGATGCCGAAGAAAACAGGAAAAACAGTGGCAGCACAGGGAGTAGACATGCAGACCAATGTTGACAATAAGACCAAGACACATTGGAATTGCTTTAGTAATGAATATGCTACACCATTGATGGCAGACATTGCGGTATATAAAAATGCACAATAGTATCGGGGTTTCCTTTCAGTAAACCAAAAACAAACGCTCGGTAATCAAAACAGCCCACAGACGGGATAAAACTCACGGCTCTACAATAGGGATGATCAGACGAAAAAATAAGACAGGATGAGAAGGGAACGACCAGAAACGAGATGGAACCTACCCTCGCTGGTACCATTCCAAAATAACGAGACACAAAATAACCGAATGAATTCTGACCAAATAAATGGACAACAGACAGCGCAATGCAGGTGTTGTCATGGTCACCATAAGTACAAGCAATGTCCTAAGAATCCGTGTTTCTATTGCTACTAACCAGGATACTTTGCTAGTAGCTGTCCGAAAAAAGAAACACTATTCTTAAAAGATCAACCTAGAAAACAAAGTCTGACTCACTGCTAAGTATGTAAAAATATCAGAGCGCCTTTTGACTTATGTAAGATCTGCTAACATATACGCTCAGAGCTTTTGGGAAACGCCTACGGTGGGAAGCAGATGAGCTCACTTCTCTCCCCGAAATCGTAATAATGGGCCATCATAATGGATGTTGGGAAATGCCAGTGAGCTTAATATCGCAGATTATGATGGACAATGATGAAATAGAGGTAGATCGTTCAATTTGGAATGACGAAACAGACCAAAACTTATTCCTGCAGACGAAGGAGAAGCTATTAACGATGAACAACAGTTACCTAATTTGATCGACTAAAATATGATCTGGGTAGATGACGAACCGCTAAGTAAATTGCTCAAAAGGTTAAAGAACCATGAAATAGTATTGTATGACATTGAGGGTGAAACACAGAAGAGTGAGAAGTTGGTCGAAAATCTATCATTTCATCAAAAATCCAACCCAACCCAAATTGCGAGATTATAGGTAAATCAGTTATACATGATAGCAGCACAATTAACCGTGATGACCGGCAAAACAAAATATCACAGAAAGAAGAAAATTCGATCGAAAATGAGAACAGGGCAGTTGTCGATACCAAGAAGATCAGTTCACTTTACAGTCGATAACACAAACTGCGGAGCGACCAAGAGACGAAACAAGAGTAAGTAGACCGTATAAGAGCGAGCAATCATAATAAGATAAAGCGAACTACGAATTCCAAACGAAATTTAAATTGGCGCTGAAAATTGACCATGCGTAATAGACGATTCTAAATGACATACGAGGGTCGTTTGAAAAGTCCGTGCAAAGTAAGAGAGATGGCGCTACTAGTGCATATCAAGGTTATTTTTAGTTAGTGGCATATCTTGGAAGAGCACACACCAAGTTTCAGCCAGATCGGCCAATTACTTTGCGTTTTACATTCGTTTCAATCAAAGAAATCGACTGGTTGTAAAAAAATGGACGAAAAAGAATTTCGTGTATTGATTAAACATTACTTTTTCAAAGGCAAAACGCCTCAGGAGATTAAACAAAAGCTTGATAAACATTATGGTGATTGTGCACCTTCGATTAGAATGGTCTATAAGTGGTTTAAAAATTTTTGGAGTGTCCATATGAGCACAAAAGACGCTGAACGTTCTAGACGCCCTGTTAAGGTTACCACTTCAGAAATCATTGATAAAATCCATGATATGGTGATGACTGACAGAAGAGTGAAGGTGCGTGAGATTGCTAGTATTGTAGGCATCTCGAGCGAACGGGTACATAATATTTTGCACCAACATTTGGACAGGAAAAAGCTATCTGCTAGATGGATGCCGCGATTGCTCACGATTGACCAAAAACAAGATCGTGTAAAGTGTTGCAAGAATGGTTTGTAGCTGTTCTAGCAAAATCCGCAAGACTTTAAGCGTCGTTTCATCACTGTAGATGAAACATGGATACATCACTACACTCCTAAGAACATTCACCAATGTACAAAGAATAGTCTAAATAATGGGTTACCAAGGGGGAATCTGCTCCGAAAAAGGCGAAGACAATTCCTTCGGCCGGGAAGGTTATGGCGACTGTCTTTTGGGATTCGCAAGGAATAATCTTCATCGACTATCTGGAAAAGGGTGAAACCATTACAGGCGAATATTATTCATCGTTATTGGATCGTTTGAAAACCGAGTTGCTAGAGAAACGTCCACGATTGGCCCACAAAAAAGTCCTCTTCCACCACGACAATGCGCCAGCTCACGCCTCAGCAGTTATGGTCGCAAAACTGATGAAGATAGGATTCCAACTCGTTTGACATCCCCTATTCTCCAGACTTGGCTCCGTCGGACTACTATTTGTTCCCTAATATGAAAAAATGGCTGGCGGGGAAAAGATTTTATTCAAACGAGGAGGTGATTGCAGAAACGAATGCCTATTTTTCAGACTTGGACAAATCCTATTATTTGGAAGGGATTAACAAACTAGAGCAGCGTTGGATGAAGCGTATAAGCCTAAAAGGAGACTATGTTGAAAAATAAAAAAGATTTATTAAAAAAAATCAAGCAGTTTTTATTTTTGCACGGACTTTTCAAACGACCCTCGTAGGTATCAAATTTCATTTATCATAGTTTTCCTGGTTACTCTATATACATATAGCAAACTTATTTTTCAATAGTTTTTTCATAAATTAATATATCACAATTCATTGTGGATGACAATAGACCATTAAATTTATTATTTAGTTACTGAATTTTACCCGTATATATATAGACGATATTAATATATTTAAGTATAGTCATTTTGAACCTGAATCATTGAAAAACCGAATAATTCTATCTAGAAAAATTAAATAATCCATTCCTTGATCGGTCTGTTAGCAATGTATAACTAGTGACTCAATGTTCTATATTATGTTATTGTACTTATAATTAGTATAATATATTCCATATTATTTAAATCATAAATTTCTTGTACAAAATTATTATTTAATTTACATTATAACGAGCTGCATTCTCTTATAAATCAAGTTGAAATTGCTCTAAATAAAATTAGTCCATCGTGGGTAATCTCAGATCCAAATTGGCTACCTAACTGCACTGCAAACGATTTTCTTAGTGAACCTTTTCAATTTACAGAATTCAACATCGCTCTCAACTCTAGAGACAATAGTTCATCGCCTGGCCTTGACGGCATTGATTATGATATACTTAAAAAACTACCCATCAACTACAAATTAATCCTTCTCGATATATACAATGAAATGTACAAATCAAGTCAATTTCCACCAGATTGGAAAAATTGTTTTGTTTCTTTTATTAAAAAGCCAGATGTCATATCATTCAGACCAATTACTCTTACTCAATGTGCGAGTAAACTATTTGAAATACTCATTAAGAATCGTTTGCAATGGTGGATAGAACATAACAATCTTTTACCTACGACACAGTCAGGCTTTCGAAAGGGCCACATGTAACGACAATCTTACCCAATTAACCTTAAACATACTAGACGGCTTTAAAAACAACCAACATGTACTAGCCACTTATATAGATATATCCAATGCATACGACAACGTAATTTGTGAAATATTACTACAAATTCTGGCTGACTTAAACATACCTATCGAAATAATCAAAGTTGTAAAATTTCTAAATTACGAAAGATTTGTTTACACAAATATTAATACAACATCATATAGAAATGTACATAAGGGTGTGCCCCAGGGTGGTTCCCTCAGTCCATTATTGTTTAACTTGTATATAGCTAACATAACCAAAAATCTTCCGAAATCTACTACAATATCGATGTATGCCGACGACATCATGTTACTTATAAAGAAAAAAGAATTACAGTCTTGTATATCTCTCATGGAGAAAAGTCTGTCAATAATTAAAAAAAATTTGTATGAAATAGGTCTTGAAATCTCGTCTAATAAAACAGAATTAATCCACTTTAACAGATTGGGATACAATCCAGGTAGCGTTACCTTAAAATTAGACGATTTTTCAATCGTATCAAAAGAATCTGCACGCTATCTCGGCATTACTTTCGACTATCAACTTTCATTTCATCGTCACATAGAAAACGTTAAAAACAAATGTCTGAAAGCATTAAACATTATCAAATTTGTAAGAGGCACTTGGTGGGGTGCTGATCCAAGTACACTTCTTACTGTATACAAATCATACATTAGATCGATTATTGATTTTGCCTCCTTTATATATTTTCCTAAACGCACAAATGACATCCTAAAACTTGAACGCATTCAGTATGCAGCCATTAGGCTCTCCCTCGGTTATCGTATTAGCACCCCCACCAATATCCTCATAGCCGAATCAAAACTTATGTATATCGCCGATAGATCAAAATTTCTATGCCTTTGTTATCTCTCTAAAATTCTCTCTAACAATAAACTTGCAGTAAATAAAATAATACATAAATCTTTTCAAACTTTTAAGAAATCTAAAAATAAAAATCTGTTAATCAACTGTATTAAACAAATTATACCTCTTAAAAAAAACATTCAAATAAATTCTCACTATAACATTTATCTTACTAACTATGAAACTTTTACAAACACTATTGATATAGATACAGAGTTCGGAAAAACTGTTAAAAAATCTCTAAATCCAGATGTAGTATTAAATAACTTTATCACACAAGAGAATTTCAACTCAATTTATACGGATGGAAGTAAAATTACTGATGCAATCTCAGTAGGCACAGCATGTGTAAGCAAAGATTTAAATATCACTATTCAAAATAGTATAAATAACTATGCATCAATCTACACAGCAGAAAGTATAGCTTTACATGATGCACTAGATATTGCTTTACAAAACACAAACAAAAACATTATCATCCTCACTGATTCGTTGAGTATTTTAGAAAAATTAAAAAATCTCAATTTTGAGGTCAAGTCAAACTCATACATTTACGAAATTAAAAAAAAAGCAATAGAATTTTCAAAATCTTCCATTAATAATAGTAAACTCAAACTTATGTGGATACCTTCGCATATCGGAATTAGTGGGAATGAAAACGCTGATGCATTAGCGAAAGAAGCTACCAATAATCCAGCGAATAACAACTTTTGTATCCCATTCACAGATTTCCGCCAAAAATTCAAAACTGACTCAAAAAACGACACTGAAAAATTAGTAAAAGAACGTGGAGAGCTCAAAGGCATAGAATATTTTATATATCTCTATAAAAATAGTAACACACCTTGGTTTCATAACCGTAATCTAAACAGAGCGAACATTGTAATGATTAATCGCAGCAGAGCAAATCACTATAACCTTGCTGCTTCCCTTGCCCGAAAAAACTTCATAGACAACGCTTCGTGTCAATGCAATACAGGTAACCAAGATTTAGACCATGTACTTTGGCTGTGTCCATTATACACTAATCAAAGAAATTTTCTTATCAATAAACTTAAAAAATTCAACATTGTTCAACCATATAATATTAGATCTCTTCTTATAAATTCAAATATCTCTATTTATAAAATACTGTACAAATTCTTCTTAAAATGTAATTTAGAAATCTAAATACTATTCAAATAATGCACATTACTATTGTATAAGATCACTCATGTATTATGTGCATGATCTTAAAAGCTAAATAACTTGTAAAAAGTTAATAAAGCTTCAATAATAAAAAAAAAAAAAAAAAGCTGCATTCTCGTTATGTCTCTCTCTGCCTGCAGCCAGTTTATTTATTAATCATATTTATACCATACCATGTATTATAATAATTTGTAATTTGTAGCGCAGTTGAAATGTCAGCGAACAAGGTAAGAGTCGAGCCCTACGATCTATACTATCGATAGTCCTTAGCGCGGATGTCGCGGAGACCGCGATCGCGAAGGGGAGAGAGAAAGAGAGCGCGTAATGAGTCAGTTGGCATGCGAGCAGAGACCGGTACAGACGCTAGCATAGTCTGACAGCAACATCTTTGTTTTGCGTTACGAGAGATTACGGAGGAGTAAGCGAGTACGCAGAGGCGATTATACAAGCCCGAAGATCGCCAGTGAAGAGCGAAGACTCGTAGTGAATGCTGACAGGAATTCCGTCAGCTATAAAGCTTGGAACCGAGGACGCCCGCGCGAGCGTAGGCTAGGAGTAAGCGTGGTCGCGATCTATTGTACGTGCGTTTCTGCCGTTCTGATAACCGACGACAACTAATGTAAGTACCTACTCGATTCTTCTCTCTCTCCTATGGCTTGCTAACCGCATTCGTTGCTCTAGTCTTTCGCCCGACCTACGCACCCTGTCATTTTGCTCGGCATTGCGTCTTGCCTTGAGCCGCTTTAAGCGAATTCGTCGTCCGATCTTGCTCGGACGTACTCGCATGCGCGCTTGCATGTACTCGCGAGTACCTAAATACCCGATTCATTTCTACTAAAATCCGCAGTGTCTTATTCCGATACACCTGCCTTATTGCATAACTACTTCGCAGCGAGACTCTTTAGGTTGTCTCTCGCCAAGTGACCTGTAGCTCACGATACTCTCCGCGGGCCGAATTTCTACGTAAGGAAGGAGGCAAGCTGATGCAGCTGGACCCAAGCACTGTTATTGCTGGCGTACAGGGTCGCCTTGGATAGCACACTTCGCTTTATTAAAATATTAATCCGCGAGAATTATTTATTTATATAGCTGATTTAGCCCGAAAAGAGCTCGAGCTAAAACCCCGTTATAACATATGCAATATATTTTTATACTAGAATTATACAAATCATGTTAGCATTAATTAAACTATTACGTTCCTCGATAATGAAAGAGTAAGAGTGCAATACACTTTAAGACTGAGATGTTAGGTGTCTATGAGCCGGCTGCTCTTCCCCTTTTCTCTGAAGTTGCTACTTTTTTGAGCAACGAGTAGTTTTAAATTAAGTTAAAATATATAGTATAATATTTGTTTAATAAATTAGCCAATCATAATGAATAGTCCTCACTTTTTAAGATTGCTGTTCTAATAAAAATTATATTTCCCTCGAAAAAGTCTTGATTTATTATGTTATTCAAAAATTAACTTATGGTAAACAATAAATAACACAAAATAAATGAAGTAAGTGTCAACAATTACGATTAATCTTATCAGTAAAATATTAATTTCATAAACAAATATTCTTTTATTAATTTTTTAAAATTTACATTTCTTCAGTATCACTATCAGATTCATCGGCCAGCGCTTGGTTTGCTTTACTTTCTGCTTCATGTTTTATTTCCATTGGAACAGGCTCATGAATTCCATTAGTATGTCGACCTACCCAACTCATCTCAAGTTCGAATTGTTTATCTTTCAGCTCATCATGTATTAAATATATAATTCGTGCTGCTTCTTTCACAAGCTCATTGTGATCCATCGTTGATAATCTTAATTTTTCAATTTCAGTCTTAGCAGATTGTTTAGCTTTACCTAAAATAATTTATAATTTATTAATAATTATAAGTATACTTTACGATATGTATTGTGAAAAATTGATTCGTCTGGAAAACACGCGCGCGCGTCATTTTATGTTATGAAATATTTGTAATCTAATATATAAAAAAATAACAAATGCCCTTCAATAAATAATATATGTTATCATTCAAAATAAGATGACTAAATTAAGCTTACGTAACTTCATTGTTATGATTGTTTGTTAAACTTACAAATTTTGGAGAGATAAATCGATATGGAATAAGTTATTATGATTTAATTATTGTATAAAACAATTATCGAATAACATTGTTATCTTTCATATGAGATGCAACACGATCGCTTACAGTTTGATATTTCCGAGATGCACATGTTAATTTCTCGTATAAAAAGTACCAAATACTATTTTCGAAAGAAAGTAAGTCTAAATATTCAGACCAAATTTTTATTTTTTTTATCTTTGATCACAAAATGCAAGCTAATTAACAGTTGAAGATTAACTGTCAAGTAATAGGGGTATCGGTACAATTGTGAGCATAAGTTTTTGGCCAGCCTATACTGAAATTATCAAAAATTCAAAGTTTTATAGCTCGCTCGGAAATAGTCGTAGGTGAACCTGCGGGGGCTTATTTGAAAGGATAAAGCAAAACTTTTCGTATTTCACTGGTTTCTTTTAAATGATTAAAAATAGCATTTTTGACACTAAAAAAATTGGATCACATTTTTTCATTTTTTTTTTAAACCGCAAAAAATACTTTTTAACTTTTGAAAGAATATGCAGATTTAAAAAAAATAAAATGGATTGGATATGTATTCGCCTTCTCTTTAAGATAAATGTAAAAAAATTTCTTTTTATTGAGTCAATCTAAAGTTACACTGATTTCATTTTTTAAATCACTATTTTTCAAGTTCGATATCTACGAATGTGCACACCATAGAAAAAAAACTCCTTAGACAAAAAATGTTTTTTTTTGTCTTTTCAATATAAATGAGTATCTACTCTTCAAATTCCATTTTCAGAAAAAAATTTATTTTTTTCAATTCATTAAAAATGAAAAACTTTCGTTATTAATTAAAAATTCAGTCATGATTGTAGGTGAGAATAAGGAGCTGACGTTACTGACGTGACGGCGATCTGAAACAAATTTCAGTGGTTGAGTCTTTATCCCTTACCATTCTCCGACGACCAAAATTTTATACCAGTGCTTAACAATATCGTAGGAAAAGTAACCAATGGCAATTAGCGTGGATCAACTCAAAAGAGAAAGTTCTTGATATGTTTATCCAATTGAGGATCTAGACTCAAGAAAACCATATATAGTCTCGCTATAACTTTATCATGGCCTTGCCAAAAATATTAATGAAAAAAGTAAAAAAAATATGATTATGACCCGTATTTAGTGTTGTTATGCCTTAACTATTAAATTAATAACAATCGAAACGAACCAAAAGGAATCTAGCAAGTAAGGCTTATTTTATGGAGATGTTAGTAGCAACATTTGGTTAATTAATTTAGAGAATATATAGATTGTTTGTATCTCAGAAGAAAATGATGTCTTATGCTCCGGCTTATTTTTTTTAAAATGCCTGTAGTATAGTAGATATTTGTTTGGATCATTGTTATTGGCATCAGTTTTGGCTACATTTCGGTAACAATGATTACACAAGCCGACAAGGAAAAAAACCCAGAAACCAGACAGTACGTTCCCAAAGGTTTTTGGTGCGCTGAAACCGAATATGACCTCAGAATTGCTCCATCACCCTAGGATTTCGAGAAATCCTAACCTAAAAGTTCAAAAAACACGATTTTTCACTATATTTCGCGTAGTATTACGTCGTAAGCCAATTTTATTTTAAAAAACGAGTAAAGCTATTTCCAAGTACTACTCTTACCCTTCAAAACCCTTTTTTCGGATTTCAAAAATCTTTTTTTTCCATCGAGATATCGTAGATTGAATTTGAGTGATTTAGCGATTTCGTTACAGCACGAAATAGTGGCGAATTTCCGAATAAGGAGTTATAGTGTAATTATATGTTTTTTGGGTCACTGAATCCAAATGTAACGTCAGAATGACTCTATAATCTCAATTCCCTTAACCCTAGAGCCCCATAACCTGCGACGCTGTAACCCCTGACCGACATACCCCAATTTCCTTAACCCTCGAGCCCTTTAACCTGCTGCGGTATAACCCCCGACCATCACACCCCAATTTCCTTAACCCTCGAGCCCTTTAACCTGATGCGGTATAACCCCCGACCCTCATACCCCAATTTCCTCAATCCTCGAGCCTTTAACCTGCGAAGCTATAACCCCCGACCCTCACACCCCAATTTCCTCAACCCTCGACCCCAATTACCGCGACGCTATAACCCCTAACCCTCATACCGAAATTCGCTACGCAGAATACCTCAAGCCTCCAAATTATATTCAACCCCCGAGCCCTGCAAGTCTGCAACCTCAGACTCCTTTGCCAGAATTTCCTCAATCAGCACTTCAAGCTGCTATCGTATAACCGTATGTCTTTACATTTCAATCCCTTCAATATCCAAGCCTTGTATTCTACGCAGCTTTCAATTACGCATTTTAAATCTCATTTATTCAGTTTGTGAGTGTTGCATCTGAATATCTGCAACCCTACAGTTTTTCACTTCTTTTTTTTATGAAAATGCTGTCGTTTATCTTGAAATGAACGTTTAAGAGATTTGCGTCTATGATGATCTGTCAATGTATCGTGTCGGTGTAGAGCCCAGCAATAGTCAGCCATCATGCTCTCAATCCATCTACCTTGATAATGTTCCTCTTTGTTTCTGAAATCTTGATGAAATCTATCACCTATTTCTTCACTGAACGCCCCAACATTGTCCGGAAAGTATTCCAAATGTGAAAACAAAAAGTGTATTTTCAGGCTCATCAAACACCCTAATTTTTGAAAATTCGGTAGCATTGTCGACACAATAGTTTTGTATTTAGGGTCCTGGTAGTTTCCGAGTAAATTCTCGGTGACACTTTTGAAACTTATCCAAGCATTTCTCTCATTAGTCGTCATTGTAAAGAGGAATTCATCATCTTTCATAAGTGCTCGAATGTCCGGCCCTACAAATATGCCTTCCTTAATTTTCGCTTCAGACAATTTAGGAAATTTGTCCTGAAGATACTTGTAACATTCGCCTTCCTTATCTAGTGCCTTGATGAATTGCTTCATCATGCCCAGTTTTATATGGAGTGGAGGTAACAAGATATGTTTAGTATCAACAAGGTTCTCATGGACGACTTGTGTGATCCAACAACCATTCCGATTCTTTTCGTCCATTCTTTCCGAACCCAATGTTCTTCTCGGGCACGACTGACCCAGAGACACAAAAAACAGGGGTGCTTCGTATTTCCAGATTGCAAGCCAACTAAAATATTGATCATCTTGAAATCGCCACAAACGAGCCATTTGTGTTCATTGTAATTGATTTTCTCAAGAAGGAATCGAAAGTTATCGTGAGACTCTTTCATCACAGTGGAATGAGCAATGGGAATAGCTGCATACTCATTCCCACTGTGCAGAAGTACTGCCTTGAGACTTTGTACAGATGCATCCATGAAGAGTCGCCAGTTCTCTGGATTATAACCTCCTTGCACTCCATATAAACTCATGAGATGCTTTATATCGTTGCAGTAAACAAGGTTATCCACGCAAGTAAAATATGGCCGAAATTTAGTATCTCTCTTCCTGTAAATAGAAACTTTTGTTTCAGGTAATAAAAGATTTCTTTCTTTTAGTCTTGACGCTAAGAGTTCTGAAGAATCTTTCGGAAGATTCAAATCACGGATCAGATCATCCAAAGAATTTTGGTCGAAAAGTTTGGGCTTTTCTGAGTCAGAAAAATCTTCTTCATCACTACTGCTGCTTTTGTCTGTTAGCGGAACTTCTATTGGTTGAAGTTTTTTTGGCTCAGAATCAGAATTTTTTTTTCTTTCTATTTTTCCATACTGAGCTGCTGTTACACTAAAAACGTTCGGATAAAGGAGAGAAGCTTTGTTATTATGATTAAAACCTAAAGTATCACATTTACAAAAGTAACAGTTATCATGGTGATTTTTAGGTTCACGCCATATTGTTGGTTGGAGAACAACTTCGGTTTTAGTTTTATTCCAGTTTTTCAAACTTTGGCGACAGTCTTCACAAATATATTTAGGAACCCATGGTTTGTCTAAATTCTTCATAGGTGTCTCGTAACATTCTTCAAACTGATCTTTAATGATATCAGTGATTGATCGACGAAGTCGAGCTATCTCAAATTTACCGCAGATATTACAAAAGGAATCGATTTTTCCTTTGCATGGAATTCTACATGCCGACATCTTCAATAACTTATAAGTTAATTGGAAATCACGCGTAATATTATAAACTTATTCTAATAACGAAATGGGTAAATATAATTAAATTTCTAGAAGACAAAGTAATAATAAAGATCAGTAAAAGTACTGCACGCAGTGTTATGTGAGAAATAATAGAAAGTATTTAATTCCAGTGACTTCTCCGTTAGCCTGCCGCTCAAACACGATCTCTAACAGGGATGAAGAGTAGAACACAAAAACTTGAAGTTTTCGAGCAGTGTTAAAACACGAATAATATTATAAACTTATTCTAATAACGAAATGGGTAAATATAATTAAATTTCTAGAAGACAAAGTAATAATAAAGATCAGTAAAAGTACTGCACGCAGTGTTATGTGAGAAATAATAGAAAGTATTTAATTCCAGTGACTTCTCCGTTAGCCTGCCGCTCAAACACGATCTCTAACAGGGATGAAGAGTAGAACACAAAAACTTGGAGTTTTCGAGCAGTGTTAAAACACGAATAATATTATAAACTTATTCTAATAACGAAATGGGTAAATATAATTAAATTTCTAGAAGACAAAGTAATAATAAAGATCAGTAAAAGTACTGCACGCAGTGTTATGTGAGAAATAATAGAAAGTATTTAATTCCAGTGACTTCTCCGTTAGCCTGCCGCTCAAACACGATCTCTAACAGGGATGAAGAGTAGAACACAAAAACTTGGAGTTTTCGAGCAGTGTTAAAACACGAATAATATTATAAACTTATTCTAATACCGGAATGGGGTAATGATAAAATTTCTGAAAAATGAAGTTATAATAAAAATTAATGAAAGTACTGCACGCAGTGTTGTACGAGAAATAATACCAAAAATTCAATTCCAGTAACTTCTCCGTTAGCCTGCCGCTCAAACACGATCTCTAACAGGGATGAAGAGTAGAACACAAAAACTTGGAGTTTTCGAGCAGTGTTAAAACACGAATAATATTATAAACTTATTCTAATACCGGAATGGGGTAATGATAAAATTTCTGAAAAATGAAGTTATAATAAAAATCAATGAAAGTACTGCACGCAGTGTTGTACGAGAAATAATACCAAAAATTCAATTCCAGTGACTTATCCGTTAGCCTGCCGCTCAAACACGATCCCTAACACGGATGAAGAACGAAGCACAAAAATTTGTAGTTTTTGAGCAATGTCATACACGGTTATCCTCAAGTAAGGAAATGTAGGCCCTAAGTGAATCCGATATCTGCTAACGTAGATACTTTCTTCATCGTTAGTAGACCAGAAAAATGTAAGATTAAAAATCCTGGCTGATCGATTTCGCAAGTTATAGACACTTGTATGTAAACGTAAATTGTACTTGTATACGTAAGTTGGATATGAATTTTCCTATCACAGACACAAATTCTTCTACCTTCTTTTACCGCAGAAATGACGTCTATCGTTGTTCCATTGTCCCAGCGGTATTCCCCGTCCACCAAACCCGAATTTCTTTAACCCTCGATAGGGCCGGGGGTTATAACTTCGCAAGTTAAAGGCTCGAGGGTTAACGAAATTGGGGTGTGAGGGTCGGGGGTTATACCGCAGCAGGTTAAACGGCTCGAGAGTTAAGGACTTTGGAGTATGTCGGTCAGGGGTTACAGCGTCGCAGGTTATGGGGCTCTAGGGTTAAGGGAATTGAGATTATAGAGTCATTCTGACGTTACATTTGGATTCAATGACCCAAAAAACATATAATTACACTATAACTCCTTATTCGGAAATTCGCCACTATTTCGTGCTGTAACGAAATCGCTAAATCACTCAAATTCAATCTACGATATCTCGATGGAAAAAAAAGATTTTTGAAATCCGAAAAAAGGGTTTTGAAGGGTAAGAGTAGTACTTGGAAATAGCTTTACTCGTTTTTTAAAATAAAATTGGCTTACGACGTAATACTACGCGAAATATAGTGAAAAATCGTGTTTTTTGAACTTTTAGGTTAGGATTTCTCGAAAACCTAGGGTGATGGAGCAATTCTGAGGTCAGATTTGGTTTCAGCGCACCAAAAACCTTTGGGAACGTAATGTCTGGTTTCTGGGTTTTTCCATTTTTTAAATTTTGTCGGCCTGTGTTATTAATGCCTCGAATCTAAAACTCAATTGAGTTCGGTCATGCTATCATTGTGGTTTGTTGTTGAATACTCTGCTATTTATTGCTGAAATCATCGGGAAATACAGCAGAAGTTTATACTTTATTCCATCGTTGTCATTGGATCGTCACTGGATACTTGGGCTACGGAAGTCGTTGAATACGTCAGGTCACGATAAAACAAATGAAGTTCGGATTCAGTCTAGGAATTAAGAGTGGCACGACCTTAAAACTAGATATAAGATTTGTACTCCGTATACTAATTCGTCTCAGTGATCGAGGCCAATAAAATCAATTATTAAGTGAAGCAGTATTGTACATCACACAAGCCTACTGTCAATTCGCTCTAATAGATCTCGAATCAAATTTTCAACGCAGCTGACGGTTCTATCATAGTAACATATGTACGATATATATTATACTGAGATGGGCGATTACGATATTTGGAACAAGATACTGTAAACTGCGTTCTTTTACCTAACAACCTTATTAGATTTTATTTCAGCCTAATCCACTAACAACGTATTGGAACGTCATGTTCATTAACTATGATTAAAACGTAATAATTGGATCCGGTACAAATTTAACTGAAAAGAACAGAGAAATTCTCACTTATATTTCATAAATTTTATATTGGAAAATTGCAAAATAATTACTATATATCGATTCTTCGGACTATTCCTATACCGCTAATAATTATCATAGCAACTAAATTGAAAATACGTTAAATCTTTCCATTCACTAATTGCGTTTTAATCAATATCATATGTAAGCATATTGATTTTTCTGTTTGTCTTCATTAATAACGAGCACGTTAATCGAATACGTCAGTGCCGGCAAAGTTGCGCATACGCGCGTACGTACCATATCTAGAATGTGAGCATCGCGCGCTACTTAATTCGGTTACTCTCGGCGCAGTGATTGACCTTCGAAAACTACAATTCTGTAAAATCGTGGAATCGAGTACAAATGAAAATAAGCACGTCAATGAAAGCGAAATCATTTTCGGTTAGCAGGTCAAATATTGCTCTTTTAGTATCCTTTTTTTTCTTTTCTAATTTTATACATATAACAAAACTAGTTTCATTTTTAACAAATCTTTGTTATAAAAACAGCATCTTAGTTTCCTTCTTTGTTTTCGCCTGTCACTTCAACGAGAATTAGGACAGGTTTAAATAAACAAAAACCCACTGTAATCCGGGATAAATTATTCGGCAATGAAACACACGGTCTGAAGTAAACAAAAATACAGAATTAGGAAAACTTTTAGAAAAACCAATAGTCAATTCAACATTAAGAAGAAATACTAGAAGATTTTATAAAATTTTAGGTCCACCATATTAGATTCGCCATTTTAAATTTTCACAATCTGACCTCATATTTTTAATCAGCAACGTCAAAAACACATATATAGATTTTTTTTCGAATGAATACGATCACTTATAAATTGGGCTTACAGCCTCACATATGCTATATAGGCTGTTTTAATGTTGTTACGAAACCGCGAAAATACTTAACTTCAATCAATTATATCTCGATGAAAAAAAAGCCATCTTGAATCTAAATAATGGATTTAAAAGAGCAAGATTGTTCCTTTGTGATGCTCTCGCGCGTTTTTGAAAAAAAAATTTATTCAAGATGCTATGTAACCTCAAAAATAGCAAAAAACGGTATTTTTTGAACTTTTAGTTTAGGATATCTTGGAAACATGACGGATAGCAAAAATTCTGAGCTTGGATTCGAATTCAGCGAACCAAAATCCTTCGGGTACACTAAGTTTGATTTCTGGTTCTGAGATTTGTCGGCCTGTGTTATCTTACGTTCGTTATAAAAGATATACTAGAAAATATCGAAGAAGCAAAGAAAATGGATATCCCTAGGGAAGAAGATATCTTATTACGTACGAGGGTGGTCCGATAAGTACTTAGCCTACAAAAGAAAAACGAAAATTTTGGAAAAGTGGCATTTTATTTTTCAACATAGTCTCCTTTTAGTTCGATACACTTGGCCCAGCAATGCTCCAACTTCTTTAACCCGTCTGAAAAATACGTTTTCTCGAGGTCTGAAAAGTAGGCTTCTGTGGCAGCGATTACCTCCTCATTCGACTCAAATTTCTTCCCGGCGAGTGACTTTTTCAAGTTTGAAAACAAAAAGAAGTCGCACGGGGCTAAATCTGGAGAATACGGTGGATGGGGCAGCAGTTTGTAGCCTAATTCGACCAATTTGGCCATGGCGATGGCGGAGGTGTGAGCTGGTGAGTTGTCATGGTGGAAGAGCACTTTTTTCTTCGCCAAATGGGGCCGTTTTTTCTGCAATTCGACGTCGAATCGGCCCAATAATTCAGCATAGTACAGCCCTATGACCGTTTTGCCCCTCTCCAGGTAGTCGATGTAGATCACACCTTGTGAATCCCAGAAAACGGTGGCCATCACCTTTCCGGCCGATGGGCAGTCGCCGCCTTCTTCGGAGCACTTTCGCCGGGTAAAGTTCACTGTTTCGACTGTCCCTTGGTCTCTGGTGTAAGCTAGTGGATCCAGATTCCGTTGACTGTCACGAAACGACGCAGAAACTCCTTCGGATTGCGCTTAAACAGCGTTAGACATTGCTCTGAAGTTGTCTCACGGTTGGGCTTGTTGTCCGGAGTGAGCAAACGTGGCACCCATCGCGCCGACAGCTTTCTTATGCCCAAAATTTCATGCAGGACATGACCCACGCGGTCTTTTGAGATGCCTACGATCTTAGTTATCTCACGCACCTTCAATCGTCAATCTGCCAATACGAGATCGTGAATTTTTGTCACGTTATCCTCCGTGGTAGCCATTTTCGGAGCACCTGGACGTGGCTCTTCAAAAATCGACGTGCGACCACGTTGAAACTCGTTAAACCAATTTTTGACGGTCGCCATCGAAGGAGAAGAGTCACCGTACACAGCATCCAAGCGCTTTTTGATTTCGCTGCGCGATTTCCCTTCCAAAAACAAGAATTAAATCACCGACCGATACTGCTCTTTTTCCATTTTTCAAAAATCAACGGATATACTTGCTTTCACACGCTCTCAAATATAAACTACAATTCCGATTCGGCTGAAATCTTGACAGTAACCATCGAAAAAGTTGTACTACGTGATAGAATATTTCTTTTGCGAGAGTGGCGCCATCGGGCGGTGAGGCTAAGTACTTATCGGACCACCCTCGTATCTATATATTTAACGAAAGAGGCATAAAGAAGTTCTGAACAAGTAGGGGAGAAGAGCAAAAAAGAAAGACAAAAATTATTAATGAACACAATAAATCTCACCTATTTACCGCGGAGAAGAAAAGAAATAAAAGATCTCATAATGTTATTTGAAGATATATGCTGGCTAGAAGGAGAGAAACTTGGTATGTGTAACGTAGAGTTATATAAGATTAATTTAATAGACGAAGAAACTAGTATACATCAAACAATTTGCTTTGCGTTATACATTGAAATAAATTGCAGTGGACGAAATAAAAAAATTAATCTCAAATAATTTAACAAATCTATATCTAATAATTCTAGAAAATACCTGAGCAACTTCCAAAATTTAATAACTACCTAATTATAAATATAAAATTTAGCTTGGAAGAACCGCATATTTTTAAAAGAAAGATCAAAATAATATTACGATCGTTCCATCAAGCTGACAAACTTTGAAAAAGCAGACCAAGTTTGTATAAAAAAGAGCCAAAACTTGGAAACTAGATAAAAATCAAAATCCAGGCCCTTTCGAAATTTCAGATGTTACGCAAAATAGCAATGCCATTTTATATATTATATACATGGTAAACCGAATACAGTTCACGCAAATATAATTATATTATAAAAAAGAAAATCTAAATCTTATGTTCTATTCTAAGAATTTTCCAATTATGATTTTGAAGATATTCTTACTAACTACATTTTTTAGAATAAACAATGCATTCATCGAGTGCTATCCGGGGTGCGATTTTCGTAACATACTTGTGAATTCAAGAATATTGTATTAAAACTCACCCTAGCACCCGAATTCCGAGAAGTACAAGGGCTCCAATGTAAAATAGAAATCTGCCGTACAGCTTATAGCTCTGGAGCGTTCGGACACCTTATTCCTGAACCCGATGACCAACGGAATATATTTACGAATTAAACCATGAACGATGTCAACTTATACACCAAACCGGGATTTTTTATTACAACAATTTCCACACAATAGTGAATTTAAAACTAAACGCCACAACATTTAAAAGCGTTGGTTTTACAGGTAGTCCGGAGGGCAGATCTTGCAACGGTGCATTATATTCTAAATTTTTTTAAAATGGACAAAATAAAGTCGACCATGAGATTTTTGTAGAATATAGAAATTCATACATTTATCAAGAGCCCCAGCTTTGGTTTGTTTATCCGTATATTTTAATAAAGTGAATTTGATTTCATAGTTAAAATTGTATAATATAACTTTTCTTATATTGATATTTCCTGTTATAAAGGGATTTATCAATTTTGTAAAAAAAATAGTAGGTTGTCGAGTAGTTCTAACACAAGATTCTTGTTCAGCGAAGGAAAATATGTGAAAATATGCATTCAGTTTGTCGAATTCAGATACTTACTTTGTCGGAAGCTAATGTTACCTTTGGCTGAAACTATAGTTGATAGTCTGACACTTTGACCTCTCGTATCTCAGACGAATCTTGATGAAAAAATTTTTGAATTTTAGATATACGAGGTCTGTCCGGAAAGTATCGGGCCTACCTTTATATTTTCGTGCTAGCGTTATTCTTTATCATCTGGTGGGTGGCATCCTTCAAAGTAATCCCCACTTGATTGAATAACACGGTTCCATCGATGTTTCCACTTTTCAAAACAGTCCTGGAACTCACTTTTAGGGATAGCCTTAAGTACACTCGTCGCATTGTTTTCAGCCGTTGTTTTGTCATCGAGTCGGTGTCCTTTACATGGTTGTTTTAGTTTTAGAAACAGCCAAAAGTCACAAGGAGCTATGTCGGGACAATCGAAAAAAACAATCAACATTGACTTAACATTGCTCCGACTTTGACGTGTTTTTTTGGTCTCGGCGATTCAGAATGCTTCCACTGTGAAGATTGTTGTTTTGTTTCAGGATCATAACCATAAACTCATGATTCATCACCTGTAATAACTTTTCTAATCACATTATTATCATTATTGACCATTTCCAGATTGTCCAGAGCGATTTCTAAGCGAATGTTCTTCTGCTCTGCTGTGAGCAATTTTGGGATGAATTTCGCACACACGCGTTTCATTCCTAAATTTTCGGTTAAAATTTCTGAAATGATAGTTTTTGGTACCTCAAGGTCTTCTTCTAGTTCTCGCACAGTCATACGACGATCTTGTTTGATTGCAAGTCGCACCCGCTCAATATTATCTGCGGTTTTTGTTGTCGAATGTCGGCCGGAACGAGAATCACTATCGACAGAAGTGCGACCATCCTTGAACCGTTTATACTACTCTTTTATTCGTGTTTTGCTCATACACTCGCTTCCGAAGGCCTTTTGTATCATTTCAATAGTTTCCGAACTCGTTTTTCCGAGTTGAAAGCAAAATTTGATGCAAATTCGTTGATCTTGTTTTTCAGTCATTTTTGACAATATTAAAATCCGACGAATGCGAAAAAGGCACTGTAAATAAAGACACGCTGCGCATGAACTATACGTCCGGCAGGTGTCAGTAAGTAACCAATAGATTCGTGAGGCTTTACTGCTGACGTTTCTGTTCGGTAGAGGTCGCTCGAACACTATGGCGCGAAGATATACTACTGTGGGCAAAAAGTAAGGTGAATTTTCAATTTAAACTTCGCGGGCTTAACATTTCGGGCTAGTTCTTTTTTTCTTGAGTTGGTAGGACTGCGAATGACATCTGGGACAAATTTCATGTCAATGTCATCATCAGTAATATATTTACGCTTGTGTTTACCAAACGACCAAGAGTGCATGTTTCGATTTTTACAATGTCTGATTTAATTGAGCAAAGAAGTGCCATCAAATTTTGTTTGCGGAATGAAATTTCGGCTGCGGAAACGTTGAGGATGTTGCGGAAGGCCTTTGGTGATTCTACCATGTCGCAGAAAAATGTTTATAAGTGGTACAAAGACTTCAAAGAGGGTCGAGAACATGTTGATGACTTGGAGCGCTCCGGACGACCATCGACGTCAACAGATGACCAACACGTCAATAAAGTGAAGGAATTAGTGCTCGAAAATCGTCGGTTGACTGTTAGAGACCTTACTGATATGATCGGAATATCAGAAGGATCTGTGAAAACAATTTTGAAAGACCATTTGGGCCTACGAAAAGTCAAATCTCGTTTGGTACCGAAAACGCTCAATTTCTTGCAAAAAAGTCGCCGCGTTGATGTGTGTGAAACAATGCTTTCTGACTATCAGGACAAGCTCAAATGCATGATTACAGGAGATGAGACTTGGATTTATGCTTACGACCCTGAAACAACCGACCAATCAAGCGAATATCGTGCTAAAGGCGAGGCCAGACCGAAAAGAGCACGTCAAAGTCGTTCAAAAATCAAGGTCATGATGACAGTTTTCTTCGATTTTCGTGGTGTGGTGCACTATGAATTCCTTCCACCCGGCCAAACTGTTAATAAGGAATATTATTTGAGCGTTATGCGTCGTTTGCGTGAAGCAATTCGTCTAAAAAGACCAGAATTATGGGCCAACAACTCTTGGTTTTTGCATCACGATAATGCACCATCTCACACTGCACTCGTTCTTCGTGACCATTTCGCCAAAAATTCGACGCATATCGTTCCGCAACCACCGCTTTCGCCTGATTTGGCTCCGTGTGACTTCTGGCTATTCCCAAAACTCAAGAGACCACTCCGGGGAACGCGTTTCGAGTCGATTGAGGAGATAAGAGCTGAATCGAAGAAGGAGCTGATGGCTATACCGGAAAGGGACTATTTGGCATGTTTCGAGGATTGGAAAAAACGTTGGCATAAGTGTATTTTATCGGGAGGGGATTACTTCGAAGGGGATGACATTGATGTAGAAGAATAAATAAAGATTTTTCATTTTACAAACAAATTCACCTTACTTTTTGCCCACAGTAGTAAACGTAGGCCTGATACTTGCCGGACATACCTCGTTTATTCTAATTTCACGTGATGAGAGCTATCCACAAAAATCCTCAGTTTTTGAAAAATATTTTGTTAAAGGATTAACAAACAAACGGATTATCTTTCCTCTATTTCAAATTACATAAGCTTTAAAATGCCGTTAGATTCATGCCGTTATCATTTTTGGTTCGCGAGATACTTCATTTTGTCCATTTAAAAAAAATTGAGAATACAGTGGGGCGTGTCTGGTACAATTATTCGAAAACAGTGAACATCCCATTTGCTTTGCGAGCCGTATGTTGAACGCACATGAGAGACGGTATACGGTGAGCGAAATCGAATTCTTAGCAGTCCGATTCATGGTAAGAAAGCTTAAGCCGTATATCGAGAGATTTCATTTTGTAGTGGTGACCGATCATAGCACGTTGACGAGACTGTTGAGTAAGCGCGACCTAACAGGCCAACTCAAGCGATGGGTACTGGATTTGTTACAGCTCGTTTGCGAAATTGTGCACAGGAATGGTGCTCTGCACCATGTTCCAGATACACTTTTGCGCGAGTTTGAGTTTGAGACGGTTAAAGATTCCTGGTAGCTGTGAAGACGCCAGGAAGTCCGCGACCGACCGAAGAAATACGTCAACTGGAAAGTAGAGGTTAACCTGTTATATCGATATATGAGAAATGATCTGTTCGATCCAGGTATTAACCGCGAAGAGTGCTGGTGGTTAGTTCTACTCGAGTATAGAGAAGGGTGCACTGTCGGTGGAACACTTCGGGCAGGCCAAGACGTGCGATCGGATCTTAAGAGGATATTATTTTAGTGGTTGATTCTCCTTTTAATTGGACCTGTCTACGTCTCGATTTAAATTATATATTCTCAGCTTTTTAAAATATATATTTTCCATTCTTTATTATTTGTCTATTTTATTTCCATTTTTTCATTTGTCTACTTTATCTTTATTTAATCTACTTTACTATTATTAGATTACCTATTTTTATCCGTAAAATGCTGTTTAAAATAAATAAAAAATTGTTATATGACTCGCTTTAAAGCTTTAATATGCAAGACTTGCAAGATAAAATCGAATATGTAACTAATAAAATCACTAATAATATTCTCTCTGAATTTGCTTTTTTCTTGAAATATCCTTTTTTCTTCCATATATCAGCGAAAATAGCAAAGTGTAAATAGAAAGAAATCACGTTTTTGGAGAAAAATTTTGCTTAGTTCTTAAAAGAAGATTTATCGTTGATCTATCGTCTTATTCGAGATTTCACAAAAGAAAATCTGTAGCTAATGAGAATGACTCCATCCAAAAAAAAGTAGTTGCGTTGCTTTGCAGGTAAAATCTCCCATAAAAACAAAGAAAAGATGATTAGATAATATCAATGATGATATGGTATCTGTATAAAAAGATCTAGGAAAACTAAACGAAAGATTACTCTCCAAAAAAAGATCGGTCGTTCATCTCTATCCTATGATGAAGGATCAGAGCAAATTAAGCAAAGACGTGCACAAGATTTAGCTAATAGTTGCTCCAAAGAGATATTGTTGAAAGCACTCGACATAAAAAATTTGATTCTGAATAATGAGAGTAATAGCGACGAGTCTTTGATTATGTTTGTGGATACTGAAATGACCGCTAAGAAATATAAGAAATTACGTGAACATATTAAGAAAATTAGCATTTTGAATTCATACGCTCACGATGAAATGGTAAAGGCAAAACGCAGATGTTTTCCTGAAAATATGCAATGGTCTGAAACTGAGGCCAGCATTAATGTGATCTAGTTGAATATACCATTAAAAGAATTCTGAATCAATTTGGTGAAAAAAATTTATCCAAACTACCTAAAGAAACACTAACACTTATTGGTAAATGGGGGATAGATTATTCAGGTAATCAACAGACAACTTAAAAAAAATGGCAAATACAAAAAGAATCATATAATAACGATGGAAAATATTCTTATTCAAATGCTGTGAGATCGATTATGACGAAGGCAATGATGAAGATATAAATCATTTCAATATAATACCATCAGATAGCTCTGTTATTCTTGTGTTATTCTATCCACTTCAGTTAAAGAGAAATAAATAAGCCATTTAGACTGATGACACTCTAAATTCCAAGTTTTCTTGTCTTATTGTCAACTTCGAATTTATTGAAAAAAATGTCTCAATCGTGAGAAAAATTTATAAAAAATATACTAAGCTTTTGGAAAAAGTTAAAACTCTCTGTTTTGACTGTGAAGGTTTTTCGTTTAAAGTTACATTTAATTAAGAGTGCATCATGATTGATGGTAAAACGTGCAATATATTAACGGAACAAAAATCGGAAAAGTTAAAGACTTTGTCTAGATATAAAGAATATTTCAAATTCGGTTTATCGACTCTGCATTGTTGGATAAGTTTATGTAATATTTGTTTCATATTGCTTACAATAATGATTTTAAAAATGCGTGTGCAAGAACATTTGAACAAAAAGCCCTTAAAAAAAAGAGGAAACATAAAGTGCAACAAGCGCTAAAAATAAATTTATTGTTGCGAGTAGATATTGTTAAACAAGGAGGTAGTAATACAAATACCATTCACTTTTCGCTCATACTAAAAAAGTTGCCGAATACATGGGTTTAGATAACATTATTGTAAGATTTCATAATATTCTGCAAGCACTAACTTATAATAGAAGGATTGACAGTCAAAAATTCAAAGAATACCGCATCGAAACAGCAAAACTTTATATAAATTAGTATAGCTGGTACAGAATACTACCATTGTACATAAGGCACTTATGCACGGAAATGACATAGTAAGTTCCTTTTATGTACAATTCGGTTGGCTTTCGAAAGAGTCGCAAGAAGCGAACAACAAAGTTTTCCATTAGGCTCGACCAGCACACAACAGATTAGTGACAAGAAAATTGAGGAATAAAGATATACTTCAGTATACTGTAACGGGGGAGGTAAATCTGAAAATGGGAAATTTATTTAAGAATAAACTCCCACGATGCAGAGCAAACCGCCGCTCCGTTAAACACGTATGATAATACGTGTATTCGCCTTAACGTCAGATGATTTATCCTAGTTGTCTTTAATTGATCGGAGTTGAAGTCACGTGTCTTGTTACACTTGATGAGTTTTAAGTGTGAGCGACTTTACTTCTAATCTTCTTAATCCCCTAGACGTCATTGGATTAAAACCTAAGCCTGTTTCAAATACTTAAGCTACCAGGAAAATCAAATGACGAAAACGGCGAATAAATTTAACAGGCTTTAATTAATAAAAATCACTACAGTCTTTGTAGGGCCGAAAGACTGACGCTCGCGAATAGGATTTTACAATTAGTTATTTTCCGTGAGAAAGAGAGAGAGAGAGTAGATTTGAATTCTACCGCGAACTAACGCACGGCGCGATTACAAAAAATAACGCTATCACGAATAAACAAAATATCGAATATATTTTGTATCGCTTAATATGACGGAAGGTGCACCTACCATGCGGTGCAATTACGGTGATCAGCCGTAATTGTTGTTGTAAAAAATCTCAACTGCCGCTGCCCCTTAATTATCAGCTGCGCTATTTCGATCTGCCTCAAATTAGCTACAAAGCTGCTGCTTCTCTACTGCTACTGGTTATCTTGAAAATACCGTTGCACTCACGCACGACATTGTCGCAAAAAAACTAATTATTCGGCGAAAACAAAGTGCAATACAAATCGGCGGTAAATTCACGTTCACAGCTGAGGCGTACCTGCTTATTCAAATGATCGCGCGCCCCTTCTCTCTCTCAATAGTTCGAACTAACGCGCGAGAAGCAGAATCGCGAACGGTTCGATTATTAAATCGACTACCGTTTCAATACGCTAATAAATTCCGATCTATTAATAAAATCACTAAGGCTCACTGAAAAAAAAGATGAAGTCATTATCTGCCGAAGCAGTAAAGTTGCTGAAAAAAAAAACATATAAGGTTTGGCTTCAAGGGTCTAAGGTTCGAAGGTCTAGCGTCCAAAGTATCTAATTGTTTAAAGTTTGGGGTTCGACGGTCTAGGGTTAGCACGGTGATCGTTTAAAGACTTTAGGTTTACCTGAAATGACGAAAAATTTTGAGTATGGTATTCTATGGTAATTGACCCGTAGAATCCAAAAATAAATGTCCCGAAATCGCATCTGCTCCCCTTTCAAAGAAATATTCAAAAATATCATTGTTTCTTATTTTTGATCAAAAATTGTACATTTGACATAGGAAAATAAAGTAAACTCCTTAATTTTGATGCAAATAGCAAACATTTCAACAGTCAAATGTACAATTTTTGATCAAAAATAAGAAAAAATGATATTTTTGAATATTTCTTTGAAAGGGGAGCAGATGCGATTTCGGGACATTTATTTTTGGATTCTACGAGTCAATTACCATAGAATACCATACTCGAAATTTTTCGTCATTTCAGGTAAACCTAAAGTCTTTAAACGATCACCGTGTTAGAGCGTTTAGAATTTAGAAATCTAGAGTTTAAGGTTTAAGATTTTTAAAAATAGGGTTAGAGGGTCTAGAATTCAAAGTATCTGAGTGTTCAAAATTTAGGGTTCAAGGGTCTAGGGTTTGAGAATTTAGGGTTATTGGGGTATTAGATTATTGGGTTATTGAGTTTATTGGGTTACTAAAGGTCCAAAAGTTTAAAATTAACTTTTTAGCACCCATACACTATTGCTTAATATCTGAAAAGTACCCAAAAAAATTTAACATATATTCTTGCAATTTATCTCTATCAATAGAATTTGACCCCCCCCCCCCCTTCCCCCTTGCAAATGCCTGTTTTTCTTATCGATTGTCCCTTTTTCCATATGACGGACATGTCAGAAGCGTTTGCAAAAAAACCATATTATGCACGTAAGTTCCATAGGTGCTCGCTTAGTATCAATATGTCCGCATTTCATTCTTTTGCCATTTTACGCGAGTAGTAGCTGGGTAGTCTCGCACCTACGTAAGTTACCTTGTAGAATGATAGGAATTCTGTCTTTTTTAGTCTACTTCTGGTATTCCTCCAGCGTGGCTGAATAAACCGTGCAGGCTTTTGTTCCTGGAACATACACATTCTCCTTTAGCGCATCTGAGCACACGAAGCATGTCGGTTGTCTGGTTATGCAAGTCTTCCCATCATGACCGGCTTGCCTGCACTTCCAGCAGTTTGTTCTCTGTTCAGTTCTAAATAGTCTCCTCGTCTATCTCCATAATTAAGGCACCGGTAATATCTGATTACCGTGTGACGTTCTCTGATCCGACAGTTCACCGAACTGATTTTGATTCTGTCTTTAAGATCAGCCTCTGTACAGTACGAGGGTCGTTTGAAAAGTCCGTGCAAAAATAAAAACTGCTTGATTTTTTTTAATAAATCTTTTTTATTTTTCAACATAGTCTCCTTTTAGGCTTATACACTTCATCCAACGCTGCTCTAGTTTTTAATCCCTTTCAAATAATAGGATTTGTCCAAGTCTGTAAAATAGGCATTCGTTTCTGCAATCACCTCCTCGTTTGAATAAAAGCTTTTCCCCGCCAGTCATTTTTTCATATTAGGGAACAAATAGTAGTCCGACGGAGCCAAGTCTGGAGAATAGGGGGGATGCGAAACGAGTTGGAACCCTATCTCCATCAGTTTTGCGGCCACACCTGCTGAGGCATGAGCTGGCGCATTGTCGTGGTGGAAGAGGACTTGTTTGTGGGCCAATCGTGGACGTTTCTCTAGCAACTCGGTTTTCAAACGATCCAATAACGATGAATAATATTCGCCTGTAATGGTTTCACCCTTTTCCAGATAGTCGATGAAGATTATTCCTTGCGAATCCCAAAAGACAGTCGCCATAACCTTCCCGGCCGAAGGAATTGTCTTCGCCTTTTTCGGAGCAGATTCCTCCTTGGTAACCCATTGTTTAGACTATTCTTTGGTCTCAGGAGTGTAGTGATGTATCCATGTTTCATCTACAGTGATGAAACGACGCTTAAAGTCTTGCGGATTTTGCTGGAACAGCTGCAAACCATTCTTGCAACACTTCACACGATCTCGTTTTTGGTCAATCGTGAGCAATCGCGGCACCCATCTAACGGATAGCTTTTTCATGTCCAAATGTTGGCGCAAAACATTATGTGCCCATTCCCTCGAGATGCCTACAGTACTACTAATCTCACGCACCTTCACTCTTCTGTCAGCCATCACCATATGATGGATTTTATGAATGATTTCTGAAGTGGTAACCTCAACAGGGCGTGCAGAACGTTCAGCGTCTTTTGTGCTCATATGGCCACTCCGAAAATTTTTAAACCACTTATAAACCATTCTAATCGAAGGTGTACAATCACGATAATATTTATTAAGCTTCTGTTTAATCTCCTGAGGCGTTTTGCTTTTGAAAAAGTAATGTTTAATCAATACACGAAATTCGTTTTCGTCCATTTTTTTACAACCACTCGATTTCTTTAATTGAAACGAATGTAAAACGCAAAGTCTTTGGCCGATCTAGCTGAAACTTGGTGTGTGCTCTTCCAAGATATGCCACTAACTGAAAATAACCTTGATACGCACTAGTAGCGCCATCTCTCTGACTTTGCACGGACTTTTCAAACGACCCTCGTATTTAAGTCGATTTCGCATACTGCCACGTAGACGTCATTCTTGTTTGGTCCGAAGGCATGAATCGTAATGTCCATTTCTTGTCTTGTCTCTCACTTTAGTGCACCCTTAACGTCATTTTTATCTGTAACACAGTAACAGATCTAGAATCTCAAGTGACAGTCCTTTTGTTAAATCTCTTGCAGCTCCGGCATCTTCGTACACCTGAGCTTCTCTTCAAACCTCTGTCTCTCCTCTGCACCGTTGCGGTAACGCATTAGCAGTCCTCCGTCATTTGTATTTCGATGCCCTGAGATGTTCACTTATGATCTCTCAGGATTTATCTTCAGTTTTAGTTGCAACAAAGGGCGAGTGCTGCCGCTGTAAATTCCTTTCTTGTGACTTCCATCGTCTGTCTAGTTGGAGTCGCCGTTGTTATACTGACCATTTGCTGTGTCAATCTCTTTTTTGTGTCTTTTTAGAGGGAACCCTAACCCAGTCCCACCCGTCCGCTATCCTTTGATAAGCTGCGGTCTACTCAAGATTAGCCCTAGTGATCTCTACTTTTTGTCAATTGTATATTTTGTAAATTGTATATTCCTTTTTGTCCTTCGACTGTCTCGTTTACGGCATTTTCAAGAGAGAGGCTTAGGTATTCGCATTCATTCCATGCAATTTCCACTGCTTTCTTTATTATGTTCATGCCCATCGTTATGTTAGTACTAAAGTACTTTTGTATCTTCTTCCTCCATCTTCTCAAGCGGTGTATCGATTCTTTTGGACTGCGCTCGGAAGAGCTGGAGGCCGTCGATCGACTGCCTGTTGTCTGTCCCCGCGCGGTCCTTGTCTAAGGTGATCGTCGGTGTTCTTATTGTGCTGAATTGTACTTGGCTCTGCTGTGAATCTCCTATGTTATGCGCAGATGACATGGAAAAACCTGTATTGTTTTTTGATGTACTCTTCATTTTTATTCTTGTTTATTTGTGTGTATATGAAGTGTCGTGTTTTGATCAGGAGTAGCTCTTCGAAGTCAAAGGGATCAGTGGTCTGACTCTAACTTCTTCAGTACTAGAGCGCCTCGACAGTCCGGTGGTTTTGATCGTTCCTAGCCACCCACCCCCTCTCTCAGCAGGGACTCATCCGGGTTCCGATCGGCACTGCTATGAGTGACGGAATTTTGAGCTTTTACCTTACGAATGTGCGGGTAACCTTCCGTATCGGTTACACCGAGTTTGGATCCCATCTTATTAATGGCCCAGCGGTACCTATTGGTTTCAACGATTGTACCCTCTAAAGTGAAGGCGTTCACTGACATTAAAAGATCGTCTATTGATCACCTTTATTCCTCTTTTTCGATTTGCATCTGCTGGGCCTAATCTGCTAGCTTCTTTCTCACCCGGAAAACCATACTCATTTTTGCCTCGTAGCGTCTGCTTGTCGTTTATCCATCGTGGGTACTCAAAGAAAGTATGTTCTACGTCATCCTGGGTCTGTTCGCAGTATCCGTACGCCGGGGTCGACATCATCCTCATATAATACAGATACTTGCAGAAGTATCCGTGTTTAAAAAGCGGCTGAGTTCGGTAAAAGTCAACCTTCCCATTGCCTTTCTCCGTCCACATCCGCACGTCCTTTATAAGCCATCTGTACTTGTCGCTTTCCATCCATCTCGTCTGACAGCTACTAAGCGTATTTGTCCTCGCTTTTGTGACTGTCCTATCGTGACCTATCTGCACTTCTACCGTAGATTTTCTGTTGTGCCAAGAGGTCCACTAGGATGATCTATAACGAATACCGTCTCCGCTGAGACGGTGTGATATGCGCACGTATTATGAAGTGTCTCTCGTTGCTGAACTGCCATCATCGTAACGCGGCATTTTTTATCTCGAGTCGTGTCGCTCCATGCCTCGGCCCCATAAAGGATCGAGCAGGTTACTACCATCAAGAGTTTTCTAACTTTCTGCATGACTTCTTTAGTGTTCGCCATGAATCAGGTGAGGGTTATCGTTTTAGTACCCACCCTCTGTACAGCAGCCATGATGTGCGGCTAGGACATCTTCGTATCCCAGATTACCCCTAGGTATTTGACGGTACTACCAGACCACAATCGGAACGCATCCATCTTCATGAGAATAGTAATGTCAATATATCGTCTCATCAGGTAGAGTATCTCTGTCTTGTAAATTGCCCGTTCTAGTCTCCAGAAACGTATCCATTCGCAGACTCTTTCGATAGGCCGGTGCACAGTCGCATCTGAGCCAGGCGAGTAGTTTTATATGTAATCATCAACACTAGATCGTCGGCGTTTCTAATAAGGAAAACCCCATGCAGCGTCCGGATGTCCAGTACCTCGTTGTATAGTCCATTTCAGACGTCGGAGTCAAGGATTGAGCCCTGCGTTATTTCCGCTGTCACCTTACTCGTCTTTGCCCCTGTCCTCATTATGAACGTTATACGGCAGTCCTGTAGGTAATCCTTTCTAATCTTCTTGTTTCTCTCACTGCACTATGTAACTATCTATATATCCTATACAATAATCCATGTATTATATTGATGAGTGTATAAATACGAAATTTTATAAAATTAAATAAGTTTGTATTTTTGTAGGATTCATTATTTATATAACTATCAATTTCATTCGAAATAATAGTAATTAAAAAACTGTAGGCACTTTGTTTATTTTTTTAATTAACCAATACAAATGCGGAAACTGCGATTGATTTATCATATTGTTACTGATATGTAAAAGCAGTGCCACAATGATTAACAACTGCATCTTATTGATAATGTTATTTGGTTTTTGTTAGCTTTATAATATTATTTTATTTTGTTCATAAGATAAAAATACAAAAAAACGTTTTATAAAAGGTCGAGTTTAGTTTGAAATTTTACATGTATAATATAACATTAGTATATATTTAGTATTTGCTAATGCACAATTCGAGTCAGTTCATATTAAAAATTATTGATAAAATTATTTGGAATGATTGGAAACAATTATTTTACTAATATCGAATATTCTGTGTTCAGAATATGATTGCGTAATTTTACGAATATAACCTTTCACTATTCGTACATGTTAAATATTATATACATTTATAAATGCCTGTTAATAGAAAAGTTGTAACAACCTTAAATCTAAATAATTAGATCGGGGCAATGATGGAAAACCAAAGTTTCTAATCAGCGACGAAGAAATGTAATTACACAACATACCGGAGAAAATAATAAGACAAGATACAAAAATTCGTTTGTTGATGTCGAAAAAGAAACGAAATTGTATATTTGTGATGAAAATATGATTTATCGAGAAGGTATTGAGTACACGGTAAACAAAAAATTTAATGATTTCCTAGAAAAATTAAATAATCCATGTGAGCAAAAAATAAATGACTTTGAATATAAAGAAGAAGCAGTTAAGTTTTGGTTGAATTGAAAAGATAAACCTTACGTATTTACTACTGTATTATCATAAAAATGCAATCCTTTGTACATAATCAGTTATCTTCTCCGAAGTGTCAGAGTACTCTTAGTATTCATGGTTCAAAAGTGGTTATATTGATAGACCTTCAAAATTTGATAGTCCTGTTAAATTTTACTTTGCCATGCTAGAAAAACCTTCATGTATCTACTTTTTTTTTACGCTTCGTTTTAAAATGTCTAGGGACGTAGTAAATCACAAAAAAACTAAAACTAAGTTAAATTCCTTTATTTTTTTAATGCGCTAAAAAACCGAAAAAAAATTTTTTCTCTATTTCTTGATTTTAACTTTATTTTCGTATTCTTGGGCACAAAATGAAACTTTTTTCTCCTTGGCATTTTTTTCCAAAACGTACGCAAGTCGAAGTAATTGAGGATTGAAAAAAAAGGTTATTTTTTTACAAAAAACGCCGTAACTCGGTTAAAAAACATCGGATAGAACCCCACGGGGGCTAATTTTAAAGGAAAAGACATTACCCTCCGAACCCCTCCGATCGATTTGCCCTCCACCGCCTGGTTCTAAATTGGCATTCATTTAAGTCGAGGTTAAAAAAATTGAAATTTTTTTAATCAGTTTTTTACTGTAAAAAACACAAATTTTCATTTTTAAGTCTCTGCACGTCTTAAATGGAAGCTTTTGCAATTACCTTTAAAATGCCTTGCTGTTTTTTGTGATACGATGATTTCCGACCGAGATACAAAACTTTCAAGTTTGCCTAATTTTGAGGTAAGCATGGCAAAAGTGATTGACGGGCAGTGTATGTACGTCTTACAAAAATATCAAATTTTGCAATGATTTGTTTGAACAAACTATTTAGTCAATTTAGTCAATGAATTTAAAATAAATTAAGAAAAAAAAAATTTATTTAGAAAAACCGTTATTTTTACATTTCCACGTTGAATTTTTTTTGAGACTTGATTTCGTAAGTTTGAGAAGTTTGTACTAAGACGTGACGCTTCTCTTTAGTCAAAATGAATAACTTTAATAAAAAGTTTGGATTTAAAAAATTTTTTTCATTAAATTTTCAGGTTTTTTAATAACACTATATTGAACTTCCTCATAAACAAGAAAATTTTTTAACCAAGGAATCTTTATAGAACGATTCCAAAAAAATATAGGAATATTGTTGCATGATTGATTTCCACTATAAACGGAATAACACAGTTAATATTAAATTTTTTAATTATTTGGGGATTAACCCGTTAAGGCCGAGAACGCCCCTCCTGGTACACCGCTCTTTCGACTATCATAACTCGTGCAATTCCACGTATAAAAAATTGAAAGATACACTATTTCAAAGCTTAAGATCTCCCCTTTCCAACGGCGTGCCGGAAAATGCGATAAAAAAATGTTAACTATGTGAAAATATTGTTTAAATAAAAAAAAACACGATTTTTTCATAATTTTTTTTTATAAAATCAAGTTTTCAGAATGGATCTCGGTTTGCAATCCACTTGGAACCTCAATAACTGGTGGCATAATTGTCTAAGCTTTCATAATATATATTTCCGAGATCGTTTTTTTATCTCAGTATCATCAAAATGGCGCTTCAATGACGGAATTTTCGTTCAGACATTCATGAATTTTTTCCTTGAAAAGTATGGACTTTTCGAAAAAGTCAAAGAGAAGAAAAGTTCTTAAAATCACTCGTATAATACATCAGAATTTTTTCGAAAAGTTTGGAGCAATTTTTTGAATTTTGCAAATTGTCAAATTTTGAACATTTTCAAAATTGTCCGTAATTTTTTGAAAAAATTCGAGTGCATTCTTTGCTCAGTTTTGAAAACTTTTTATTCGTGGTAAATTTTCATATGAGTTCATTGCTTTTAAGAAAAAAATTCACAAGTATCAAAGTAATTGCCCAATACGTAAGTCATTAACATCCACTCTTTGATCGCCTGTCCGCCGCAAACAGAGTTTGCGTTGCCCAACTATCACCAACGAGGAGGTCGACGAATATAGATAGTTTTTTTTTTTTTTTTTTTTCATATTTTAGTTATTTTTTTTTTTTTATTTTTAATTTATTTTTATTGATGAATTTTTCTGGAATCGATAATTCATTTCGCTACCTTTCCTGCGTGTAATTTTGAAAAACATTCGATACCGTAATATTCTTTGCAATCAATGCAGTATCTGGTAGTCCTTACACAACATCCTTCGCTATTACATTTGTTTCTTGTTCTAGTATCGTGCCTGTGAGATTTGAGATCACATATTTTCGATTGCGCCAAATACTTTCTACTCACTTCTTTACACATTTCTTGCGTTTTCATTATTTTTCTATCCTTTCTGCAAAGATTGCTTATTGTTACAGCGTTCGTTATTGACATTTCAATAATTCGTGAGAAAATTTTGAATGGCCACTTCTTTGAACTGACACTTGGAGAAGCTTTCTTGCATCGAAAATTGTGCAAATCCACTCCTCCCATGTACTTGTTATACGAAGAAAAAGCACAAGGGAATTCCAATTTTGATCTTTTCTTAGCAGTTCTTGAATATCTTTCCATTGGCTTCAAGGGAGTGACGCCAGCTGCCGTAGAAAGAATAGAAACTTCTTTTGAGTCAATTACACTGATGAGATTCATTCCACTGTTACGATCATAACTCGCTTTGTTCGTTCCTCGTGGTGCTTTTTTTTCAAAATCATGTTTTTGTTTCACTCTATCTTTACGAACAGTTCCTGTAGATCGTAAGCCACATTTGTTCAAGTGAACGACTAAATCAGGACTAGTGAAATAGTTATCAAAATAGACATGATAGTCAGACAATTTTCTTTTTGAAAGGCTATGTAGAAGTGGATTAACCATTTGTAATACAACTCTGGAGCCAAGTGGACATGCGGATAAATTTATCTCAATGCTTGTATCGTTCTTACCACAATAAATATCAACGTTGAATATATATCCATTTGCTCCGCACAAGGTACAGAGTTTGATCCCGTATCGGTCAGGTTTAGAAGGCAAATATTGCCTCAGACACGTGCGACCAAAAAATCTAACCATCATTTCGTCAATGGAAAGAGCAGTTGAAAAATATCCAAATTGTTTAATATTGGTCCTAAAAAATTCCAAAATATGACGGACTTTCCAAGCTTTATCATTATCATTTTTGTCAGTAGGTTTTGAATATTTTATTTTAGATTTTATTTCACTAAACCGACCGCGCGTCATCGCTGATGAAATAGCAGAGCAGTTTTCGAGAGGGTCGGTTTCCCAATACTCTCTTTGATTCTTTCGAATATTGTAAGATGATAATAATAATATTCCTATGAATGTGTTGAGTTCTTTTGTAGATAATTTCAAATCATTTTCTTCACTAGCTTGAATAATATAATTTTTTTATTTCTTCAGAGAAAAAGATTTCGAACAGTTCCACGTGTGACATTGAAGATATTTTCTGCTTTACGGAATCAGGCAATAACAATTGATCTGTCAAATCTACAGAGTAAACTTTTTCTCCTTCACACCACGAAAAAGTATGATTTGGCTCTAACAGTTTTTGTTTTTCTGTATAACTTTCAAAAACAGATCGATATGAGACATTTGGTACATGAATTTCCGATTCAGAATTGTCTTCATCAGATAGTTCTGATTCAGAATTGTCAGTATCTGACGAACTATCTCCATCAGTGCCAGTGTCATCTAGATTAGGTATAAAAATATGCTGTTTATTTTCATTCGAATCTGACTCTTCATCAGTCAATTCACAGTAACTCTTTTTCGCGGCTCTCCTTTTCGACATTTTTCTCAACCTACTGAAATAACTTCAGTGGAACGTCCTGTTGGTAGGAAGCCTGTAGCAACCAGCTGTATTATTCGGGCCGATTTACGAATTTTTGCTTCAATTGATGATAGTCAATAATACTCAATGACTTGCAAGATTCAAAATTCAATGTATTTCATGAATCATTCCAATGCGATGAATTTCGCTAAAATTGGATTTTCAGGCCACCTATGAACGAATGATGGGCTTCTGCGACACGATCGGCTATTCAGGATTTCGCTCCGATATAAATTGCAGTTATAAGTAGATAGTTTATTTTGTTATTTTCATCACCAAATTAGGTTTTTCTAAAAACGTATTCCTTTTCATATCTTTTTTCACCAGTACAAGCTCACACACTAATTGCAGCGTGGATACCTCGGACTATACATACTGTGCAATTATTTTGACACCTGTGAATTTTTTTCTTAAAAGCAATGAACTCGTATGAAAATTTACCAGGAATAAAAAGTTTTCAAAACTGAACAAAGAATGCACTCGAATTTTTTCAAAAAATTACGGTCAATTTTGAAAATGTTCAAAATTTGACAATTTGCCAAATTTAAAAAATTGCTCCAAACTTTTCGAAAAAATTCTGATGTATTATACGAGTGATTTTAAGAACTTTTTCTTCTCTTTGACTTTTTCGAAAAGTCCATACTTTTCAAGGAAAAAATTCATGAATGTCTGAACGAATATTCCGTCATTGAAGCGCCATTTTGATGATACTGAGATAAAAAAACGATCTCGGAAATATATATTATGAAAGCTTAGATAATTATGCCACCAGTTATTGAGGTTCCAAGTGGATTGCAAACCGAGATCCATTCTGAAAACTTGATTTTATAAAAAAAAATTATGAAAAAATCGTGTTTTTTTTTATTTAAACAATATTTTCACATAGTTAACATTTTTTTATCGCATTTTTTGGCACACCGTTGGAAAGGGGAGATCTTAAGCTTTGAAATAGTGTATCTTTCAACTTTTTATACGTGGAATTGCACGAGTTATGATAGTCGAAAGAGCGGTGTACCGGGAGAGGCGTTCTCGGCCTTAACGGGTTAATGAGATAATAAATTTTTACCAGAAAATCATATCTAAATTATAGATTCGCTTAAGTAAAAATACATAACAAAACGACTAGATTTTCTTCCAATAAAGCCCGACAATCCCTAAAGAAGCATTCTTAGACCAATAATATATTCCATTTGCACTCACAATATTTTCCAAATTATTTTTCCGATAAAATTAAAAAAATCTCATTAAAACTTTATATTCAATACGAGGGGAGATCAATAAGTCTTTACAAAAAGAAGGGAAAAAATGTTTTGCGTATGTATTTTTTTTTTTATTTTTCAACATAATCTCCTTGAAGGTCGATACATTTTATTAAACGGCCTTCCAGTTTTTTTAAGCCATCAGAAAAATATGATTTCTGAAAACCCTCAAAATAGGCATTTGTTTCAGCGATGACTTCTTCATTCGACGTGAATCGTTGTCCGGCAAGCCATTTTTTGACATTACGAAATAAGAAAAAGTCACTTCGCACTTTAAATCGTTAATTTTTTCCATCGAAACTGCACACGTGTGAACTCGAGCATTGTCTTGTAGAAAGAGGCATTTTTTTTTGTTCAAGTGAGGACGTTTTTCTCTGATTTTTTCTTTCAGCTAATCTAATAATAACGCATAATATTGTCCAGTGATCGTCTGGCCCTTTTCCAAATAGTTGATGTAGTTAATTCCATCCGCATCCCAAAAAACCGTGGCCATAATCTTGCCAGCTGACTTTACTGTCTTAACCTTTTTGGGGGCTGGTTCTCCTGCGGTAATCCTTTGTTTGGACTGTTCTTTGGTTTCAGGAGTGTAGTGGTATACGCATGTTTCGTCTACAGTTACGAGTCGACGCCAAAAGTCTTCCGGATTACGACGTATGTGTGCCAAAAGACACTCAGAGGTAACCACGCGGGTTCGTTTGTTTTCAACAGTGAGCAAACGCGGTACTCATCCTGCTGATATTTTTTTCATACCCAATTTTTTATGTAAAATTGAAATGATTGTACCCTTTGATACTCCTGTAGCCTCAACTAATTCTCGCAATTTTAATCTTCTATCACTCAACACCATATCGTGGATTTTGTTGACCATTTCGGGCGTACTCACTTCTACGGAGCGTCCTGAAAGAGGTTTATCTTTTGTTGTTGTACCCAGTTATGAACAGTCCTAAACACAGGGGCCGCCTTGCCATGAACGGCGTTCAACTCAACTGTGATTTCTTTTGGTGTAAGGCCTTTCAAATGAAAATGTTTTATCACCGCTCGAAACTCTGTTTTTTCCATTTTTCAAATAAACCAATAACTTTTTGTTCAACCAACGCTCACAAAAAAATGACTTAATCAATCGAGCTGAAACTTTATTCGATATCAAGTTAGTAGGATTGCTTGTCAAAAACATCACAATATAAGCATGACGAGCGCCATCTCTTGGATTTTGTAAAGACTTAATGATCCCCCCGTAAGTCATACAATTTGTAAGCTTGGTAGGGCAATAGGACTTGATTTGCTCCTCTCTACTAACGTCACGCGATTTTCCGATTTCATTCGCTCTCTTCTTTGTTATCTTACCTGCTCTATAGTATTTACTATAAAAACCTCTCGTTATGTCTTATTAACTCATTGTCTACACGGTGACTCATTTTAATCTATCCACTCATATTACTCCGTTCCTAAGTACGGCATGAAACAAAAGTCTACATAAAAGTTGTTCATGGCGGAAAGGGCCACCTTTTGTTGTAATTTACTTTGACCTTAAACTTCATTTTAAAGGTCTTCTGAAGGTCAACTTTATTTTTTTAAATGAAAAACCCTATTTTTGACGCCGGATTTGAAAAGAGCAGAAAATTTTACGTCGGAAACTGGTATTTCAAAATATTTTTCATGACCTTCAGAAGGACATTTCAAGGTCAAATGTTGAAAAACCTGTGATTTTAAGGCGATTTGAAGGTTGGCTAATTTTTTAAATGGAAACTTTTATTTTCGATACTGGACTGGAAAAGAGCGAAATATTTTACGTCGTAATGAGTATTTTTAAATATTTTTCATGATCTTCAAAAGGTTTTATCAAGGTTGAATTCATCTCTGGTTCTAGATACACCGTAACCTAAAAGTGTCAAAAACGTTGGTTTGGACTATGTTTGAGGTTACGTCACATCTTGGATAAATTTTTTTCTCCAAACCAGAAATACTACCTTAAAGTGTAACTCTTACCCTTTAAAATCCTCTTTGCAGACCTCGAAAATCTTTTTTTTTCACCGAGATATCTTTATTTGAAGTTTTGTATTTTAGCAATTTCGAGACTGACTTCAAATTCCAGAAATTCTTACTCGATCTTTTTTGAAGATAAAAAAACTGGATTTGGATGTAAGTGATCCATATACGAGGTGTGTTCAAAAAGTAAAATGACATTGTATTTTTAAGAAAAAATATTTATTTATTTATCACTATTTATGTTGTCCCATTCAAAATAATCCCCCTCAGATACAATATACTTATGCCAACGGTTTTTCCAATCCTCAAAGCACTTCTGATAAGCACTTTTCGGTATAGCCTTGAGCTCTTCCAGCGATGCATTCTTTATCTCTTCAATCGTTGCAAATCTCCGTCCTTTCATAGGTCTCTTTAGTTTTGGGAACAAGAAAAAGTCACATGGGGCCAAATCCGGTGAATATGGTGGCTGAGGCATGATTGTGGTATTGTTTTTGGCCAAAAAATCTCTCACAAGCAAAGATGAGTGAGCAGGGGCATTATCGTGATGCAAAAGCCATGAATTGTTTTTCCATAATTCTGGGCGTTTTCTTCGTATTGCTTCTCGCAAACGGCGCATAACTTCAAGATTATACTGTTTATTGACCGTACGTCCATATGGTAAGAACTCCTGATGCACCACGCCATGGTAATCGAAGAAAACAGTGAGAAAAACTTTGACATTTGATCGAACTTGGTGTGCTTTTTTCGGTCTTGGCTCATCTGGGCTCTTCCATTGGGACGATTGGACTTTGGTTTCGATATCATAACCATATACCCATGATTCGGTACCAGTTATGACCCTTTTGAGTAAATCGGGGTCGTCGTTCAATAGTTCTTGAGCGATGCTCATGCGACGGTTCCTTTGGTCAAAATTTAGCAATTTCGGAACAAACTTAGCTGACAAGCGTCTCATGCCCAAAACGTTAGAAAAAATTTCATGGCACGAGCCAAGTGATATACCAACATCCTCAGCAACTTCTCTGATAGTGCTTCGACAATTTTCCAGAACAATTTTCTTCACTGCTTGAACGTTTTCATCAGTTGTTGACGTGCTTGGACTCCAGAGCTCGTCATTGGCATCTTCCCGGCCATCTTCGAAGAGTTTGTACCACTTGTAAACATTTTTTTTACTCAGAACAGTTTCACCGTATGCCACCGTCAACATTTCAAGTGTTTCGGAGCACTTTATTTTATTTTTTACACAAAATTTGATGCAAATCCTTCTATCCATATTTTTCGATAACAAGAAATCGCCGAGTACGCAAAACACGTATAACCTTTACGCCTCTCACAACCAAACAAAAAATGCTATACACTTGAAACTTGGTACAGATGTTAGGGAAGAGTGTCCTACTACTGTGGGCAAAAAGTAAGGTGAATTTTCAATTTAAACTTCGCGGGCTTAACATTTCGGGCTAGTTCTTTTTTTCTTGAGTTGGTAGGACTGCGAATGACATCTGGGACAAATTTCATGTCAATGTCATCATCAGTAATATATTTACGCTTGTGTTTACCAAACGACCAAGAGTGCATGTTTCGATTTTTACAATGTCTGATTTAATTGAGCAAAGAAGTGCCATCAAATTTTGTTTGCGGAATGAAATTTCGGCTGCGGAAACGTTGAGGATGTTGCGGAAGGCCTTTGGTGATTCTACCATGTCGCAGAAAAATGTTTATAAGTGGTACAAAGACTTCAAAGAGGGTCGAGAACGTGTTGATGACTTGGAGCGCTCCGGACGACCATCGACGTCAACAGATGACCAACACGTCAATAAAGTGAAGGAATTAGTGCTCGAAAATCGTCGGTTGACTGTTAGAGACCTTACTGATATGATCGGAATATCAGAAGGATCTGTGAAAACAATTTTGAAAGACCATTTGGGCCTACGAAAAGTCAAATCTCGTTTGGTACCGAAAACGCTCAATTTCTTGCAAAAAAGTCGCCGCGTTGATGTGTGTGAAACAATGCTTTCTGACTATCAGGACAAGCTCAAATGCATGATTACAGGAGATGAGACTTGGATTTATGCTTACGACCCTGAAACAACCGACCAATCAAGCGAATATCGTGCTAAAGGCGAGGCCAGACCGAAAAGAGCACGTCAAAGTCGTTCAAAAATCAAGGTCATGATGACAGTTTTCTTCGATTTTCGTGGTGTGGTGCACTATGAATTCCTTCCACCCGGCCAAACTGTTAATAAGGAATATTATTTGAGCGTTATGCGTCGTTTGCGTGAAGCAATTCGTCTAAAAAGACCAGAATTATGGGCCAACAACTCTTGGTTTTTGCATCACGATAATGCACCATCTCACACTGCACTCGTTCTTCGTGACCATTTCGCCAAAAATTCGACGCATATCGTTCCGCAACCACCGTATTCGCCTGATTTGGCTCCGTGTGACTTTTGGCTATTCCCAAAACTCAAGAGACCACTCCGGGGAACGCGTTTCGAGTCGATTGAGGAGATAAGAGCTGAATCGAAGAAGGCGCTGATGGCTATACCGGAAAGGGACTATTTGGCATGTTTCGAGGATTGGAAAAAACGTTGGCATAAGTGTATTTTATCGGGAGGGGATTATTTCGAAGGGGATGACATTGATCTAGAAGAATAAATAAAGATTTGTCATTTTACAAACAAATTCACCTTACTTTTTGCCCACAGTAGTACATAACAAAACAAAAAAATCGATAATTGAAAGTACGTTGCCCGTGAAATTTGAAAAGTCACCTTACTTATTGAACACACCTCGTATATTCCACTGTCAGTAACACTGGACCCTTAAAGCCCGATTTCCTTCACCCACGAGACCTGTAATTTGCAGGGCAATAACCCTAAACACTTACAACTCTTTTTTCTCGATCCACAAGCTCTATAACCTGCATGTCAATAACCCCGGACTCTTACAGCCCGATTTCCTTAACCCACAGATCCTATAACACAGTCCTACAAAAATACCTTAATTTTTTGCACAAGCAAACCATATATGTTTTCCCAAAGAATTTTTGGCGCTGAAACCAAATCCGGCCTCAGAATTGCTCTAGCACGTCAAGATTTTGAGATATCTTAATCTAAAAGTGTCAAAATAGCGATTTTTACCTATATTTGAGGTTATGTAGCACCATGACATTATCTACACGTAAAAAACTACAAATGACATATTTAAGAAGCAGTCTAGTCCTTTTAAATGCCGTTGAGTTTGCTCAGTTTGCTTATTTTTTCTTTGAGATATTAAATTTCAAAGTTTTTCATTTCATGAATATTGTACCTTTCAGAACATAGCTTTGACGTTTCGACGTCGAATTTTGTGTCAAGCGTCTTCAATCAATTACTGTTCTACAACAAAATTAAGATGTATACCATGGACAGGCTAACCCAACTTCATCCTAAATTACGTCATCCCCACGAACCCTTACAGCCCTTATAAACCACCCATACCTGAGTAGGGGTATGTCAGAGATAATGTCAATGAGATATTCATTTTTTACAGAAAAGCAGTTGATTAAACTTTCTCTACCAAGGGTTAGGTGGGTTAGTTTGCTTGAGGGTTGGTAGAGGAGGTTTCTAAGGGTTGTAGGTTTTTCTGAGGATAGAGTACATCAAGGAGACAACAGGTAACCGTATCTGGTTGAGATTTTACGTTCCTCATAGAAAAGCAATTGATTAAACTCGTTCTAACCAGCGTTAGGTAGGTTAGCCTGCTTGGGGGTTGGTAGGGCGGTTTATGAGGGTTGTAAGGGTATCTGGAGATAGAGTACGTCAAGGAGAAAACAGATAAGCCTATCTGTGGTTGAGATCTTAGGTTCTTCATAGAAAAGCAGTCGATTAAACTCGCTCTACCCAGATTTATCCTAGGTATGTTAGCCTGTTTGAGGGTTGGCAGGGGTGATTTTTAAGGGTTGTAAGGATTTGTGGGAATGATATAATATAGGTTAAAGGTAGGTTAGCCTGTCTATGGTATATATCTTAATTTTCTTGCAGAACAGTAGTTGATTGAAGTCGTTTGACATAAAATTCGACGTCGAAACTTTCAAAGCTGTACGAGTATGTTCTGAGAGGTACAATATTTATGAAATCGAAAAACTTTAAAATACAATATCTCAAAGAAAAAATAAGCTATTTGAGCAAACTCAAGGGTAGTTGAAAGGACTAGGCTGCTACTTTAAGATGTCGTTTATAGTTTTTTGTGTATAGAGAATATCGTAGTGCTACATAACCTCAAATATAGGCAAAAATCCCTATTTTCGCACTTTTAGGTTAGGATATTTCAAAATCCTGACGTGTTGGAGAAATTCTGAGGCCGGATTCGGTTTCAGCGCCAAAATTCTTCGGAGAACCAAGAGCTACTGAATGACGTCAACGATGATCCAGATTTACTCAACAGGGTTATAACAGGTGACGAAACATGGGTATACGGTTATAACGTCGAGACTAAGACTCAATCGTCCCAGTGGAGGCATTCTGGATCACCAAGACCAAAAAAAGCACGCCAAGTTCGATCAAATGTAAAGGTTTTGCTTACAGTTTTCTTTGACTGCAGGGGCGTGGTGCATCATGAGTTCTTGCCACAGGGTAGAACAGTAAATAAGGAATATTACTTGCAAGTTATGCGCAATTTGCGCGAAGCAATCCGCCAGAAACGTCCGAATTTGTGGAAAAATAAAAATTGGCTTTTGCACCATGATAACGCCCCTGCTCACACATCGTTACTTGTGCGCGAATTTTTGGCTAAAACCAACACAGTAACGATGCCACAGGCACCGTATTCCCCAGATCTGGCCCCCTGTGACTTCTTCTTGTTCCCAAAACTGAAGAGGCCCATGAAAGGACGGCGTTTTGCCACGATTGAGGAGATAAAGACGGCATCGAAGGATGAACTAAACAAGATCACAAAAAATGATTTTTTGAAATGCTTTGAGGATTGGAAAAAGCGTTGGCACAAGTGCATTATATCCGAGGGGGATTACTTTGAAGGAGATAAAATAAAAATTGATGAATAAATAAATATTTTTTGAGAAAAATAAAAATTCACCTTACTTTTTGATCACACCTCGTATTTGACGAATTTGTCGAAATTGTTTCTTTTTATTGATCAAGTATTTTTTTTCTAGAGCCTATTTAATATGAAAACAACAAAATATTGTTTCAACTTCCAATTAGTAGAAGTCAAGAACAAGTAAGATTTTAAAATCTAAATGATAACAATTTTTCAATTATTATTTGTAAAAGCACTTCTATTTTATTTTTAAATTTTCACTTCTTTCAAATGCCTTCAAAATAATTTTGTATTTTCAATAAACAATCAGCTTTACAGCCCATGAAAGAGGAGAAAACGTAACTTTTGACGAAAAAAAACGTGACTTTCCAGTTTTCGACAATTTTAATGATATTTTATGCTCAAAGTAGTGACTTTCTATTTTCTAAAATGAAAGATGAAGACTGCGAAAAAAATGAGATCCAGATGAACTGTGTAGTGTGAAAAAAGAGTTGTCTTTTTTTCAAAATTATAAAAAAATACGAGAAAGACAGATCTTCAAATTGCTTTTTATTCGTTTTCTAGCAAAAATCAACCCTGTTTTTGTATTTTTAAAAAAATGTTGTTTTCTCAGACGAAGCTACATATCAATGAAATGGCGAGATGATTTTGAAAATACATGGCTTCAAGGAGGATTAGGGGTCACGCTATCTTTGAATCGTTACCACCCGTAAAATTTATCGCTCTTTTTGATTCCAGTATAAAAAATAGGGGTTCCCATATGAAAAAATAAGGTTGACCTTGAAATAACCTTGAAAATGAGGTTTAAGGTCAAATCATAGGTCACCGTTGGGTTCCTCGTTGGAAGTTACATAGGGTGTGACCTTTGTTTCATGACTAACCTCATGCGGTTTTCCGAATTTTCCGGGGTTTCCATACTTTTTCTTCACCCTGTATAAATATAAAACCTTATTCTATACTGACATATTTTTGACCAAAACTATTCCAGATAATCATTAATGTATGACTGGTTTAACTTTTTGGGTCTCGAACGTGTTGGAAAGGAGAGCGGAGTTATAGCGGTCTATAAGCGTAATTTCTTTACAGTTGTATTCTCAGTTACCGCTGATCTAAAACTCCACAATACGCCAATTTATTAATGCAGAAATTAATCGTAAAAAAATTAAGCAATTATTATCACGGGTGACTTTAACGTTGACCTTTCGTCTACAACCAGGTACAAGCTTTGAGTTACACCTCAAATACGTTCCCTTATAAGCTCTCGTGAGCAGACTTATAAGTATGCTAAGCTACGAGGGTAGGTCAATAAGTCAACATATGTTCCACCAGCATGTGTCACTATTCAATATAGAGCTGTCAATGTTTCAGCCAGATCCATCAAGTAGTTCTGTTTTTATCGATGATCAAAGTGAACAACTTTTGTTTCTTGTTAACAATGGAAAAAAGTGAATTCCATGCGGTGCATGATAAATTGGACATGAGAACAATTTCGGCAAGATTAACTCTCAGTCGAGAATAGACGCAGTCGAGTGGTACCCGCTGAGGCCCTTTTGAGGCGCATCCACCATAATCCGGATAACTTTCTGCGTCGATTCACAACTGTAGACAAAACGCGGATACACCACTACACTCCTAAGACGAAGGAACAGTCAAAACAGTAGATTGTGAAAGGTCAACCAGCTCCAAAGAAGGCGAAGACAGTGAAATCGGCTGGCAAGGTTATGGCCACTGTTTTTCGGGATGCACGTGGAATTATCTGTTTCATCAAGACAATGCACGAGTGCATACTTGCTTAGTTTTAATGGCTAAAATTAAGGAATTGAAGTTCGATTTCGTAGACTATTCACCGTATTCACCAGATTTGACTCCTAGTGACTTTTTTTTATTCCCAAACCTAAAAAAGTGGCTTACCGGACAACAATTCATCTCAAACGAGGAGGTTATAACACAAACAATAGGCTATTTTGAGGAACTTCGAAAATTATTTTTTTCAGATGGCTTAAAAAAACTTGACACATGGAAAAGTGTTTCGATCTAAAAGGAGATTACGTTGAAAAATAAAAAAAAATCTACCAAAATAAAAATTGTTTTTCTATCTTTTTTTAAGAACCTACTGACCCACTCTCGAACCGTTGGAGTCAGTACAACAATACTGGTTTTCCTGTTTCTATTCTTCGACAGCGACAACCTAAACAGGCATTACTCTTCCGTTCCAAATCGACATTTTCTCCTTACTTATTCCAAATTTAAATCTATTTTAGACACAGACTATCTCCCATGAAGTAACCCTTATCTCACTAATCTCTTTAATGTTTTGATTTGTTCAAATAATTTTTTTCTTTTTGGAAACGAATGGAAATTCGCTAATTATTGGAGGTCCGCAATCCTTCTTCTCCATCTTACACTCGTGTCCGATAATTATCTCTTCACTGTCTGAAAAACTTTAGAACGCCTGATGCATACTCAGCTTAGTAGAAAATTTTAATGTTAAGCTTACCCCGTTAGACTAGTTTTCGTCGTGGTCACAGTACTTGAACGGCATTAGTAGCACTGACTAACGATAACAGGTAACAGGTATGCTGTGGATAATAGGAAACTCACAATCTTCATTTTGTTTGACTTTTCTAAAGCATTTGACTTGAATTCACATGATATACTAATGCGTAAACTCAGCTGCTTGAACTTCTGTGATATTACTTTTCAATAGTTTTTCTATTAGTTAGCTAATAGGCTGCAGGTTGTTGAGGATAGTGATTTAATTTTTGAATGGCTCCATACATCCTCAGTGTTCCACAAGGCTATGTTCTTGGACCATTGCTGCTTGCTGTCTACATAAATAACCTATCAAATATACTGCGCTTTGCTAATTATTTCATCTATGCAGATGAAACACAGATATATCTTTATCGTGCAAAGAATGATCTCCATATCATTAATAAAGCTTAACTCGAAGTAAGTGCGATTTATTAGTAAGTTTTGAAATTAAATTTGAATCCATTAAAAACAAAGGTAATTATTACCAACGGTGAACTATACATTGCGAGAATTGATTTATCACTGCTCCCTCATGTTATCTTAAAAGGGACTGTCATTCCCTATTTAACAGCAGCTGTCAATCTCAACGTCACTGTTTCAACTACTCTTGATTGAAAGCTCTGTGTTCACACGATAATTATGAATATTTATGCGTTGTTACACTCTTTAAAATTTTATAAAAATTCTCTATGCTTTACTTTGAGACAATAGCTTATGAAAGCACTGATTTTGTTTCAGTTTGAGTATTGTCCAATAGTTTATTAAGATAAAACAAAAAGTCTGACTCGGACGTCACGCATAATACCAGTATCGAATTAATGCATCACAACCCTGTCATTTCTTCTAAAAATATTGCCTCATGTGTCACGTATCACAAACGTTGCTTGAATTAGCTTGCTTTCTCCACTAAGTGTTTACACTTTCTTGTGATATTATGATTTGAAATATTATCTACGCCAAAACTTGACTATCTTGATACATATTTCTCGAATTATAGCGTCCACGTTTCCTAGAAATCCTCTGAGTAAGATCCGATCATTCACCATAACTAGGGCGAGGCTGATGACCTCTCTTTCCACCATTTTAATGTCTCCGATCTACGATAAGACTTATATGAGGTCTGTCCGGAAGGTATCGGGACAACGTTTATATTTTCGCGCCATAGTGTTTGAACGACCTCTACCGGACAGAAACGTCAACAGTAAAGCCTCACGAATCTATTGGTTACTCACTGACACCTGCCGGACGTATAGTTTATGCGCAGCGTGTCTTTGTTTACAGTGCCATTTTCGCGTTCGTCGGATTTTAATATTGTCAAAAATGACTGAAAAACAAGATCAACGAATGTGCATTAAATTTTGCTTTCAACTCGGAAAAACGAGTTCGGAAACTATTGAAATGATGCAAAAGGCCTTTAGGCCAATCAATGAAGCCAAAAATGAGGTAATTTGTGACATTAATACTATCAGCAAACCGACTATGCAAAGTTGTTTATTACTATGCGTAGATGAAAACGTATATGTTTCCAACTCGCAACTTTCATTTAATAACTTTTTACAGCCGTTTGAAATTTGCAAAAACATGTTTTTTGCGTATAAAACCAAAACTATTAAAGTTAGGTATGTACCTCAATGGAATAAGTTATAGATAATAGAATTATCTATAAAATGAGCTATCACTCATCTCAATCGAGTAACTAATAATCAATATAATTGCAAAAAACATCAAAATTGATCAAAAAAGGTAACATTTCAAAAATTCATATCTCCACATAGAGTGATGTTGAAAGAATTAGCTTATGACATTTTGTAGATTGCATTGTCTTCTTCATGTATGCTAAATCTGAGCTATATATAATTATTAGTTTTGGCACTACAGTAATGACAATTAAACCTTTTTTTAGTACATATTGCATAATGCCCAGTGGCTCAGCCGTTAGAGTTATACATTATTTGAAAAAAGTTTTTTAAAGCTCAATAATCAAACTACAACTTTGTCATTTGAACTTTTGCTCTAAAATCAGTTTAAAAGGGTGAAATTTGTCGTTGAATATCGGGCAAAATGCGCCCGAGCGTCAAAAAAAGCGAGTGGTGGGAGATACAGATCCCGCGGAGGGGAAGTATATATAGTAATAGAAAAGCCAGGCGCTCGGCGTTTGACTTCAATATTACTTATTTTGATATTATTTACGCTATTTTATTGAAATTTAATTAACAGTTTGAGATATTATTTATAATAATTATAAAAATAACCGTTACGTTTTAAGGACACTTATAATGTGATAAATACAAATATATAATTACCAAAAATGAACATGTATTTTGTTTAAATGTTAATGAAATTACTACATTTTTTATGGGGATAAATATATTATAAAAAAATATAAATTACTATTTGCCTACATTATAATAAAATATATACATATATTTATATGTTTCGTATTATTTATTTAACAAATATCGAATACGTACTTAATTAACTTGAAAAATAAAAAAAATTTCAGTAAAATAGCGTAAATAATATCAAAATAAGTAATATTCAAGTCAAACGCCGAACGCCTGGCTTTTCTATTACTATATATTACTTCCCCTCCGCGGGATCTGTATCTCCCACCACTCGCTTTTTTTGACGCTCGGGCGCATTTTGCCCGATATTCAACGACAAATTTCACCCTTTTAAACTGATTTTAGAGCAAAAGTTCAAATGACAGAGTTGTAGTTTGATTATTGAGCTTTAAAAAACTTTTTTCAAATAATGTATAACTCTAACGGCTGAGCCACAGGGCATTATGCAAGATGTACTAAAAAAAAAGGTTTAATCGTCATTACTGTAGTGCTGAAACTAATAATTATATATAGCTCAGATTTAGCATACATGAAGAAAACAATGCAATCTACAAAATATCATAAGCTAATTCTTTCAACATCACTCTATGTGGAGATATGAATTTTTGAAATGTTACCTTTTTTGATCAATTTTGATGTTTTTTGCAATTATATTGATTATTAGTTACTCGATTGAGATGAGCGATAGCTCATTTTATAGATAATTCTATTATCTATAACTTATTCCATTGAGGTACATACCTAACTTCAATAGTTTTGGTTTTATACGCGAAAAACATGTTTTTGCGAATTTCAAACGGCTGTAAAAAGTTATTAAATGAAAGTTGCGAGTTGGAAACATATACGTTTTCATCTACGCATAGTATTAAACAACTTTGCATAGTCGGTTTGCTGATAGTATTAATGTCACGAAAAAATCTTCATTGATTGGCCTACTTCGGAAGCGAGTGTATGAGCAAAACACGAATAAAAGAGTAGTATAAACGGTTCAAGGATGGTCGCACTTCTGTCGATAGTGATTCTCGTTCCAACCGACCTTCGACGACAAAAACCGCAGATAATATTGAGCGGGTGCGACTTGCAATCGAACAAGATCGTCGTATGACTATGCGAGAGCTAGAAGAAGACCTTGGAATACCAAAAACTATCATTTCAGAAATTTTAACCGAAAATTTAGGAATGAAACGCGTGTGTGCGAAATTCATCTCAAAATTACTCACAGCAGAGCAGAAGAATATTCGCTTAGAAACCGCTCTGGACAATCTGGAAATGGTCAATAATGATGATAATGTGCTTAGAAAAGTTATTACAGGTGATGAATCATGGGTTTATGGTTATGATCCTGAAACAAAACAACAATCTTCACAGTGGAAGCATTCTGAATCGCCAAGACCAAAAAAAGCACGTCAAAGTCGGAGCAATGTTAAGTCAATGTTGATTGTTTTTTTCGATTGTGAAGAAGTTGTACATCATGAATATGCACCAACAAGTCAGACAATTAATAAAGAATACTACGTTCAAATTTTAAAACGTTTGCGTGATGCAGTAAGAAGAAAACGGCCGCACTTTTGGGAAAGTGGTGACTGGCTTCTCCATCACGATAATGCGCCAGCGCATTCATCCAATCTTGTGCAGCAGTTTTTGAGCAAACACAATATCGCATTGCTTCGACAACCTCCATACAGTCCCGACATAGCCCCTTGTGACTTTTGGCTGTTTCCAAAACTAAAAAAACCACTCAAAGGACACCGATTCGATGACAAAACAACGGTTGAAAACAATGCAACGAGTGTACTTAAGGCTATCCCTAAAAGTGAGTTCCAGGACTGTTTTGAAAAGTGGAAACATCGATGGAACCGTGTTATTCAATCAAGTGGGGATTACTTTGAAGGATGCCACCCACCAGATGATAAAGAATAACGCTAGCACGAAAATATAAAGGTAGGCCCGATACTTTCCGGGCAGACCTCATACGTTGATTAACTTTTGTTATAACTACACTTCGAATAGTAGCCTATACTTAATATTTTATGTTGAGTTGTAACAGTATTTTGATTCACGTGCTGATCAACATTTGATTTCTTTAATAAATTTCACAATCTACATAGATGATAAATGGTGCTTTTAATTTAAATCTATGGTTCTTGAATTCAATTATATCTTAATCTTTTTTAGGCATTTGTACACGACATTTATTTATATGCTTACAATTCCTTTCATGTGCATCAAGTTTTTCTGAAGATTTGAAATAGTACAAATATCAATTTGCAATGGTAGTCGATTCAATTAATTGATCCGTTCGCGATTCTGTTACTCGCGCGTTAGTTCGAACGATTAAGAGAGAGAGGGCGCGCGAGCGTTTAAAATAGGCAGTTACGCCTCAGCTGGTTCCGCGATAATACCGCCAAATTATTTTGCACTGTGTTTCACCGTTTACAAAGTTTCTGGGACCATTTTTTACGTGCGAGTGCAACAAGCTCATCGCAGCAGCAAGAAGCAGCAATACAGCTGCAGCAAATTGCGGCTGATTGGAAAGCGAGGCAGCGCAGCTGATTAATTGTAGGAGCATCGGCAGTTGATTTTTTTTCATCAACAATTACGGCTGATCACCGTAATTACACCGCAGGGTAGGTGCACCTCCCTTTATTATTACGTGACAAAATACGTTCGGAAGTATTCTCTCTCTCTCTCTCTCTCTCTCAACGAATATTAATAATTCATTATAAATCCTATTCGCGTGCGTTAGTCTTACGGCCCATAAAAGACTGTAGTTTTTATTAATTAAAGTTAGTTCATTTTATTCGCCGATTACATCATTTCATTTCCTATTAGCTTAAGCGATTCATAAAGGCTTAGGTTTTAATCCGATTTTATCTGGGGGATTAAGCGGATTAGGCATAAAGCCACTCACACCTAAGATTCATCGAGTGTCACAAGTCAAGTGACTTAAGGTGAGTTCAACTCAGTTGGAAAGAAGACACCAAAACGAAATCATCTGACGTAAAGGCGGATACACGTACAACTATACGCGTTTAACGGAGCGGCGGTTAGCTCTACATCGTGGGAGTTTGTGCTTAAATAAATTTTCCATTTTGTTGGATAAGCTCCCCCGTTACAAATTATAAATATATTTTTTATTTTAGTACATGACAAACTGCGTCCTACTAATTTCGAGAGATCTTTTATGTAAGCATAATGATGGTTATTTGAAACTTTTTTATTTTTACAATAATTGTCTTCAATCAATAAAAAATTGACATAGTTTGATTTTTTATTATCTATATGTTAAATAGAACCAATCTTTTTACCTTTTAAATCAAACATTTTAACAGATATCGTACTATTTAATTTTTCAAAATTTTTAATTTAATTTAAAGGAACTAGATATGATATACTATCGAAAATCGGTTTATCTTCATGTAATAAGTAGTGACTTATTCTTTGAAGATGATCTGTATGTGGAGTTTTACATAAAACTGCTAATATTGCCCACACAAAGCAATTATTATCATTATTCTCTATATTTATGCATGCATGTTTATTTTTCAAATTTTTTTGTAATGGTACGTAAGAGCTTCCACTCCGCATTAGATTGAACTTATTAACCCATTAAAGCCTATGCAAAATCTGGATACGATAGCAACGAAGTATCGTAACTGGGCCATCCTTTGCATTATCAAAAAATAAAATATGAGTGTTGTTTCATTTGCCATTTGCAATTGTGTACAAAAAATTATTTAAACAAATTACTAAAAAATTCCTAATTTTAGAAAATTGAATGCAACAGTCGATTCTACGGGAAATATAATGTCAAAAACCTATGTAACATGTTTTTGTCAGAGTCCAATTTTCAGTGTGAAATGAGGATAAACTTCCAACTTTTCAAAGTACTTATTGTTTTGTATGAAATATAGACTTGTGAACCGGTGTCTTGGTTGTATAACAAAAGTGGATAAATATTTTTTATTTTCCGATTCCTTCCGCGTTAAAGATCATATTTAAGTGGTGGACTAGTGGTTGGATACAAAAATTACGGAAACAATTTTTGAAACGGAAATTTTGGATAGAGCTAGTCTGTTTAGGATTTAATAATACGTAGTATATATTGTTTGTTCATTTAAGTAGTAGTAAACGTAGGTTTCATTATTCTACATTGTAACGCAACTAACAATGGTGAGATGAAGACTTAATGATCTCCATGATTTAATTGACGATTCTGACATTGAATAAATTCAACATATCGATGTAGCATTCATTCCTGATGAACATGAAAGTTCAGATGGAGAATCGGATGGTGATCTAGATGAAAATCTATTGTCTCATGACCTTCTTACAAGCACTTACAAACATGTGAAAAGTAACCTACACAAGTACGCAAAAATTGTTGGAGTCTAATTATATTTATAATTGGATAAATAATGCTTTGAATGATATTTCTCTTGATAACAAGTATGATTTCAATATTTCACCTATTTTACCATCATTTCTTACAAATTCTTTAGAATTATACGAAATATTTATTTTTTATTCGGAATCAATGAAAAATCACATTATTGAAGCCATTTCTGAAAATAATTTAGTTGGTTACAATACCAGTTCTCAAACGGTTTTTAAAAGCGTTATCTAAATTAAACAATTGCACGAAATTTTTTATGGTACTACCCCAACCCTTCCCATGAACTTTACAATTTTCTAATTGTAAATTAATACATTCAAGTTTTTCAATGGTATTTTCTAATCGTGAACGCGCTTAAGGGACATAGCTGCGTAAGCGTAGTCCATTAAAGTATGTGAGGATTCTACTCACACAGATGCATTATATGGTGGATGATGGTAACATAAGCATTAACGATCTCTGTAATTGATAAGTGTCAATCCTCATGTACTCTAAAATTTTAAGACAAAGTGACGATGGACACACATAATTACATGTTGTATCATTACTGCTCGATATTCAAATAATACATGCTCAAACGATCACTAAGTATATATTTTATATATAGGTCATAACTGCTATGCACTATAAAAATTATGAAGTGGAGGGCAATTGATAGCGAGGCAAGCGTGAAAGAGAGAGAGAGAGAGAGAGAGAGAGTGTGTGGGTGTGCATGGATCGTAACTGACTTGGTTTACAGCTTTGTTAGTAGAACTATAGGATGATTGTATCTCATTCTATAATACGTATAACTTATATACGCCTGCTATACATATTGGTCCTTCTCTGCGGCTAAGTTCTTATTGCGCCCTCACATGACTAAGTATCCTTGAAGCATATAGTTCTATGTTATTCTTTTTCTGTTTTACTCCCCGCTGAGGTTAAGTGTCAATGGGTTAGAAGTAATTTATGTACGTGCACCCAACTAGAAAAAAAACTTACGCATACGAGTGTAGTTTTAATAGTTTAGTTTTAGATATCACGCTATCCAGCATTCACTATAGAAAGAACACAACCAAGTCCCGTTGGAGCGTGTAGCTCTAAATTTTTTTTGTTTTCCTACGGGCTATGACGAATGTGGATAGTGCTATGAACATTTTTTAGTATCGTGCTATCATACTAACATGCGTAGAGGGACTATGCTTAGAATCTACATACGATTAGCGAATTACTTAGACTTAATAACGAGACATATTTAGTCATTTTCAATAAGAAATAATTGCGTGAGTGCATTTAAGTATTGCGCTACCATTATGAATATTGGGTCTTCTTTAATCTACACATTTTATGTACTTGAGTGTATACTTTATAAGAAATTTCTAATAACTTGGTAGTAAAGGAGGAGGTTTACTGAGTGGGAATAGATATATAAAGTTTATTGTGTAAAAATTTCTATCTCATTTGAATAAGCGTAGCAATCACGGCACATTGAAAACTTTATACGGTAAGACAAAATTCTATGTTCGTTTCAAAATCTGAAATGGAATAAAATAATTTTTTCTTCTTTTCTTTAGAGAATCGGAATGGATATCACCGTTGATATATAAGGATTCAAGTTCAATGATTAGCCAGCTTTTAAATAACTTGCAGTTGTAATTGTCAACGATAATTATGTGGAGTCTTTTCATTTCATTTTTGCACCACCTTGTCTATAGAAAGGTCTTTCGAGTCGTTCAAAAAGAGAGAAATCATAACTCATATCCAACTTCTATGGGAAGTTTTGGAATTCTGGAAACATTCCATACGATGAATATTCGCACATTATACACGACTTGGCTCGTCTAGCAGCTAATAATAACTTCGTTAAAAATTATGTTAAAGGCAAAGAAAAAGTTGAGTGGTTCACCTGAATCACAGATTATATGTTTCACCTGGAGGATATATTTTGCCCTTCCTTTTACTAAACTGGATTCAGAAGACCAACAGTCTGTTTATGTCATCGACCTGGGTGGATAGCAAATTGTGCATTGTAGAATGTAATGGCACTCGAGAAATGTTTAAGAGAGACTGGTCGTCTCTCATTTATGCAATCAAATAGTCATGATTAAGAATTGATTTTTGATAAAATTTCTGACGACAAGTCTTGCAAAGAGCATGTTTATTATAAGTCAGAAAATACTTCGCTAACTTTAACAATCGACAGCGATAATAATATGTCTGTAGACATTATGAAGAACTACATTTAGAAGAATAGTATGATACGGTGGACTAGGGAGTGAGTACAGCTCTATATATGCAGCAATGATGAAGTGAGCTCAGTTTTTTATAATATATTTTACCGAATGTCAATATATTCATTCCATAATAAATATTGAAAAAACATGTAAAAAACATTGTCTTCTTAATAAATATATTTACTCAATGCTTTTCTATTTTTTCTATTACAGTTCTATCATTATGGATGCTATAAATCTTGCAGCGAAAACTCCAAGCTACCTTCTAACTAAGAGAGTTAAGGACTTAGACTCTCAATATTGCTAATCGGAATCAAACAAATCCAAATACAGTGTGGTACTAAAGTTGTCATTAAAGTGAATGGTGAATTTGACATCTTCCCATTCAAGCTCCAATTTTCATCTTCTTATAAATCAACCTTTGTATCAAAAATTGGTTGATAAAATAAACAAGACAAATTTGAAACTACAATATTTTGGTGTCTGCCTCTTATAATTTGTTTAAGAAATGTATTCAACGTTTGACAAAATAAACTTTTTCTAGAAATTATACAAGGTGAGTCATTTCAATCTATGGATCCCCATATCTTAAATTCTATGCATAGTACAGAAAAATAGTTGGGACAAAAATTGCTCAATACCAAGGGGGGTATATTTTGGTGACATTAAATTTGACCTTGAACGTGATAGGTCACGGTCATTTCAAGGTCAATGCTTTTTCAAATAGGAACCCTTACTTTTTATCTCGGATTCGGATTCTGCGTTAAATTCTACATTTAAATCATGTAATATGTGTGCGATCCACATGAGCTCCACCCCACCTCCAGTCGTTTCGAGGTCAATCTTATTTTTCAAATGGAACCCCTCATTTTTTGTTGCAGGTTTGAATTCTACGTGAAATTGTACGTTCACATGACGGGATATTTGTGGAATTCGCATAACCCCCCCCCCCCCCCCCCACCTTACCGCAAAAATCATTTCAAGGTAAACTTTACTTTTTTAATGGAAATACCTTTATTTTCGTCGCAGATTTGAATTCTACGTGAACATGTACATTCAGATGACATGATATATTTGGGCTCCGAATGACCCTCCACCCCACCCTAAAGTATTTTTAAAATCAACGTTACTTTTTTAATGGAAACCTTTATTTCTCATACCGGATTTGGAAAACGCGGAAAATTATTCGTCCGGAATAATATTTAAAGGTTTGTTTTTGTGACCTTCCGAGGGTCAATCCAAGGGCAAAATTTTGAAAGATGGTTAATAATTTTTTCAAGTTCTCTATCGAAGCAGTCGCTGTGAAACTATTTATTTGAAATATGTTAACTTAAGTTTGACACTGTTGACTTCCAAAGTAACTCAAATAAGAAAATATCGACCTACCCCTTGCCCCTTTCCTTTTCTGATCCTCTTCTTTCCACTTCCTCCCTTACTCATCCCTCTCCCTATCCTACCTCTCGTAATTTCCTGCTCCTCTTTTCCTCTCCCTTTCATTTTATGTGATTAGTCATATGAAGCTGCTTAACCGTGTTCGATTTGAAAGGTGAATAAATTGAAAATTATTGGTTTCATCTTAAAGAACATATGATTTAATTAAATTTATTTAATTTGAATTTCAATGCAAAAAAGTGTAGATGTAAATATCTTCTAGTTATGCATTGCAAAATAATAAATTCCGAGGAATGAAAAATTTTCCAGTAATATTGTTAATACGCAGTCATGCATAATACTTTCATAATTGTAAACTAGAAAGTTTCTGATTGGTATTACTTTTTTCCAAAATCTTGTATTCATTATTAAAACTTGAACAGATTATTACATATGTAAGTTAAAGTTCCACGTCCATGAGTTAGTTTGTGGGCACATATTCAATAGAGATGGTAAATTATACGCCTACTTAAATTGTCGATGTTATAATGATTTTAGGGGAATATCATAACAATTATGCCGCTGCATTGAGACTGTACGCTGAACGGTACCAAGACCGAAAACATCCTACTGATATGACAATAAGAAACTTGTCTGAAAGAGCACGTACCGGACAGCTGGTGCACCAACGCCGATATCATTAATACGACGACAATGACGAGTATGGGTTGTTCTAGCAGCTGTTCATCTTGATCCACACATTAGTACCAGTCAGATTGAAAGAGAAACAGAAATACCACAACGTACAGTCTCAAGAATTTTAAGAGTCCATCGCTTTCACGCTTATCACATTACTCTGACGCAAGCTTTGAGACCACATCATTTTTTGGCGCGTGTTAATTTTTGTCAATGGATTTTGTAAATGATAGACAATTATTCTCATTTCTTTCCATATGTACTTTTCTCAAATGAAGCTATATTTCACAGCGATGGACAGCTCAATAGACATAACTATCACTATTGGTCTGACAAAATTCCCTACTGTAATAGAGCTTTAGACCTTCAGAATCGATGGAGTCTAATGGTATGGTGCGGAATAGTAAATGACTATTTGATTGGACCCTATTTTTTGACGAAAACATTGATAGACATACTTACTTAGAATTGCTACGGGACCTCTCGAGACTGGTAGAAGACGTTGACTTAGAAATGCGAGTAAGAATGTGGTTTCAACATGATGATGCTCCAGCGTATTTTGCACTCGTTGTGCATCAGTTTTTGAATGAAAACTACAATGGCAGGTGGATTGGACAACAAGGCCCAGTTGAATGGAGTGCATGCTCTCCAGATCTGACATCGTCTGATTTTTATTAGTGGGAATACTTAAAAAATGTTGTTTATGCTCCTAAAGCCCACGACTATAGACGATATGCGGCACAGAATTCGAATAGATTGTGAAACCGTCCCTCGAGCGATGATACGTAAAATTGTGGATAGTTTTGAAAGACGAATACGACTGTGTGTTAAAAACAACGGAGGAAACTTTAAGCAGTTTATCCGTGGATAATGAAATCAATTGTGGCAAACGTGAGAGGCAAGGGACTAACGATAAACAAGCACCCCGAACATGAGAGTCAATCCTTTAATAACGTTTCTCAATAATCTCTCAATAAACTCTCAATAATACCTCAATAACCCCTCTATAACCTCCCAATATATCTTAGAAAGCTACTTTTACTGCGAATACTTCGTCAGAAAACTTGAAAAAATTATTATCCAACTTTCTAAAATTTTGCCCTTGAATTGGACTTCGTAAGGTCACGAAAATAAACCTTTGAATATTATTCCGGACGAATAATTTCCCCCGTTTTCCAAATTTGATGTGAAAATAGGGGTTTCCAGTAAAAAAGTAAGGTTAACCTTGAAAATACTTTGGGGTGGGGTGGTGGTCATTTGGACCACACACATATTACATGATTTGAACATAGAATTTAAAGCAGAATCCGAATCCGAGATAAAAAGTAAGAGTTCCTATTTAAAAAAACATTGACCTTGGAATGACCTTGATCCATCATGTTCAAGGTCAAATTTAAGGTGACCAAAATATGGTCCACTTGGTATTGAGCAATTTTTGTCTCAACTATTTTTCTGTACTATGCATAAAATTTAAGATATGGGGATCCATAGATTAAAATGGCTCACCCTGTATATCAGCTTATGTTTTTTATTTGGGTGATTCCAGCAGTTTTTTAAAATTGGCTGCGCAGGGAGGTCAGCCGATCTTCTCGGCGATTTTTTCTATGATAGAGTATGTCAAAAGAAGCCTTTTGGCTATCTCAGATTTTCGTTAAAATATATATATGTCCATATATATTTTTTCAAAGTCTGAAAATCTGGCTGTTTTTGGCTATTTTTGAAAAATCGTAGCTCCGCGAGTTTTCAATATTTTTCAACGTGCGACATCTCATTTGATTCGTCTACTTTCATACTTTCAAGAAAAAAATTGTTCATTTACAAAAAGTGACAGCTACAGGGTGTACTCTGAAGATATTCGTACGCTTTTTAGGGTCAATTTGATGCTCATATTCCGAGTACTATAACTTGGTCAATTTTTAATATTTTTGTACCAACCGCGTGTCATTTTTTTTGTCTTTTTAAGACCTTTCATTTAAGATCCAGCGCATCTCAATCGATGCATTAGAACCAGAGATATAGCCGATAAAAGTTGGCCGTTTTTTCAAAAATAGACATTTTCATAAGCGAAAAAAAAACGCATTAAATTTTTTTTCTACTTTGAGGCGCTTTTAGTTAGCTCAAATCGAGTAGAACAGGCTCTGAAAGTTTCACGATATGACCCTTTTTCATTTTCAAATAAAACGATTTCAAAAATTGGCGATTTCGATTTTTTCAAAAAATGGTCATTTTCAAACGGCTATATCTCTAGTTTTAATGCGTCCATTGAGATGCGCCGGGTCTCAAATTACAGGTCTTAAAAAGACAAAAAAAAATGACACGCGGTTGGTTCAAAAATATTGAAAATTGGCCAAGTTACAGTGCTCGGAATATAAGCATCAAATTGACCCTAAAAGCGTACCAATATCGTCAGAGTACACCCGGTAGCTGTCACTTTTTATAAATGGACAATTTTTTTTTTGAAAGTAGAAGAGTTGACGAATCAAATGACTCCCCGCATGTCGAAAAATATGAAAAGTTTTCTGAGATACGAATTTTCCAACGTTTGTTTGTATGCCCTTATTGGATATCCATGTTTTATACTCTATATTAGATGTGTTTGATTTATCGAGAATTCAGGCAGTGATTGTAAATTCATATCTTATTTCAAAGAAGAATCTTGCTGTATAAGGTTCACCACCAGATATGAGCAACCGACCTTTTTAATTAGATTACCATATAACTCAATATACATTGAAAGGCTATGGAAATTAAAGATCTTTTATTTCTTGTACGTTTCAATTTCAATTATTTTTAATATATTACCTTTCCGTACTTCCTCATTTCTGTCAAATATCAATTTCTATTAATATTATTTTGTTATAAATTTTAAATTGAAGATTACATACGGTATAATAAACAAGTGTTTTTTTGAAAAATTCGTATCTCAGAAAACTTTTCATATTTTTCGACATGCGGGGAGTCATTTGATTCGTCAACTCTTCTACTTTCAAAAAAAAAATTGTCCATTTATAAAAAGTGACAGCTACCGGGTGTACTCTGACGATATTGGTACGCTTTTAGGGTCAATTTGATGCTTATATTCCGAGCACTGTAACTTGGCCAATTTTCAATATTTTTGAACCAACCGCGTGTCATTTTTTTTTTGTCTTTTTAAGACCTGTAATTTGAGACCCAGCGCATCTCAATGGACGCATTAAAACTAGAGATATAGCCGTTTGAAAATGACCATTTTTTGAAAAAATCGAAATCGCCAATTTTTGAAATCGTTTTATTTGAAAATGAAAAAGGGTCATATCGTGAAACTTTCAGAGCCTGTTCTACTCGATTTGAGCTAACTAAAAGCGCCTCAATAAAACGATTTCAAAAATTGGCGATTTCGATTTTTTCAAAAAATGGTCATTTTCAAACGGCTATATCTCTAGTTTTAATGCATCCATTGAGATGCGCCGGGTCTTATTAAATTACAGGTCTTAAAAAGACAAAAAAAAATGACATGCGGTTGGTTCAAAAATATTAAAAATTGACCAAGTTACAGTACTCGGAATATGAGCATCAAATTTACCCTAAAAAGCGTACGAATATCGTCAGAGTACACCCGGTAGCTGTCACTTTTTATAAATGAACAATTTTTTTCTTGAAAATATAAAAGTAGACGAATCAAATGAGACGTCGCACGTTGTAAAATATTGAAAACTCGCGGAGCTACGATTTTTCAAAAATAGCCAAAAACAGGCAGATTTTCAGACTTTGAAAAAATATATATGGACATATATATATTTTAACGAAAATCTGAGATAGCCAAAAGGCTCTTTTGACATACTCTATCATAGAAAAAATCGCCGAGAAGATCGGCTGACCCCCGCGCAGCCAATTTTAAAAAACTGCTGGAATCACCCATTTATATTTATAAAAATATCTCACTTATATAAGTTATTCATTATAAAGCACCACATATTTTCTTTTCAATCATTCTCCTTGTCTCTTCATTGTACAATCACACTCTTATTTTTATAATGCATGGGACCTGCATGTCAATACACAAGAGTCCGTAACAAGCGATGTCATCCAAGCAGATCAATCGTCGATAAACATCTGCTGATAAAGCAACATGGGGCTCACAGATCGGTAACGTGGAGATTGAAAACGTCACCGACTGTAGGTAAGGAAAGAATCAATTCACATAGTAAGGGGCTTAGGATCCCTTTAGCCTCTACTATTAATACATATTACCAAAAACGTTATCTTAGCTTACAATGGAAAATCGTGAAAATATTTGAAGAATAAGGTAGATCATTAAATAATAAAGTATCGATACGACAAACTAAAGAGGTTATGTGATATTCGACCAACAGAAACTCTCGAAATAACAGAAAATTCGAATGATATTTGCACTACTTAAACTACATAGTTCATGGAATCCTTTAGAGTTACTGCAGCTAAATTATGGAATGACCTATTTTGTGTAGTAAAACATGTCTTTCACATGAATTTATTCAGTCACTATCTACAATGTTCGTACATTACAAGTATACGAGGGTGGTCCGATAAGTACTTAGCCTCACCGCCCGATGGCGCCACTCTCGCAAAAGAAATATTCTATCACATAGTACAACCTTCTTGATGGTTACTGTCAAGATTTCAGCTGGATCGGAGTTGTAGTTTATTTTTGAGAGCGTGTGAAAACAAGTGTGTCCGTTGATTTTTGAAAAATGGAAAAAGAGCAGTATCGGTCGGTGATTCGATTCTTGTTTTTGGAAGGGAAATCGCACAGCGAAATCAAAAAGCGCTTGAATGCTATGTACGGTGACTCTTCTCCTTCGATGGCGACCGTCAAAAATTGGTTTAACGAGTTTCAACGTGGTCGGACGTCGATTTTGAAGAGCCACGTCTAGGTGCTCCGAAAACGGCAACCACGGAGGATAACGTCACAGAAATTCACGATCTCGTATTGGCAGATCGACGATTGAAGGTGTGCGAGATAGCTAAGATCGTAAGCATCTCAAAAAACCGCGTGGGTCATGTCCTGCATGAAATTTTGGGCATGAGAAAGCTGTCGGCGCGATGGGTGCCGCGTTTGCTCACACCGGACAACAAGCGCAACCGTGAGACAACTTCATCGCAATGTCTGACGCTGTTTAAACGCAATCCGAAGGAGTTTCTGCTTTGTTTCGTGACAGTTGACGAAACATGGATCCACTGGTATACACCAGAGACCAAAGAACAGTCGAAGCAGTGGACTTTACCCGGCGAAAGTGCTCCGAAAAAGGTGAAGACTGCCCCATCGGCCGGAAAGGTGATGGCCACCGTTTTCTGGGATTCACAAGGTGTGATCTACATCGACTACCTGGAGAGGGGCAAAACGGTCACAGGGCTGTACTATGCTGAATTATTGGGCCGATTCGAAGTCGAATTGCAGAAAAAACGGCCCCATTTGGCGAAGAAAAAAGTGCTCTTCCACCATGACAACTCACCAGCTCACACCTTCGCCGTCGCCATGGCCAAATTGGTCGAATTAGGCTACAAACTGCTGCCCCATCCACCGTATTCTCCAGATTTAGCCCCGTGCGACTTCTTTTTGTTTTCAAACTTGAAAAAGTCACTCGCCGGGAAGAAATTTGAGTCGAATGAGGAGGTAATCGCTGCCACGAAAGCCTACTTTTCAGACCTCGAGGAAACGTATTTTTCAGACGGGTTAAAGAAGTTTGAGCATCGCTGGGCCAAGTGTATCGAACTAAAAGGAGACTATGTTGAAAAATAAAACGCCACTTTTCCAAAATTTTCGTTTTTCTTTTGTAGGCTAAGTACTTATCGGACCACCCTCGTACTTGATTTCATATAAAATAATAATTTACTAATGTATTGTATGAACTAACTAATACACATTAATTCACTTTGATATATATTATATTGTTATATATTTTACATTATTTGTATACATATTGTTTGTAAAATTATTATTTCGATGCTTCATATGACATGGCCTTGAAGAAATAAATCATATCATACTTCTCCCTTTCTTTCCGAACAGAATTATAATTTACAACGTCAATAATGTGTCATTAATCTAAATAAATATTGAAAAACATCAATAGACACAAATTTAAATTGTAACTAATATAATTTATTGGAAAATATTAAAGTAGCTTCGATATTCTATAATAATTACTCCTACAGAAATTGAAAAATTGAAAATATTTTGCAAACAATGTACATTACCAATTGCACAGCCGCTGTATCCATAAGAAACTCCAGAAGGATCAATCATATATATTTCAGGGGTATTATCTTCGTAGGAACTTAAAATAATTGAACAGCCATATGGTCGAACAGATGAGTATAATGTATATGCATGCATATACATAGATATTCTGTCATTCAAATATTTCAGTGGAATGCCAATTCCATATTGGGCTCGATAATTAGCAGCTTCTAAGCGAGAAGTTTCAACAATTTGGCGAGCGTCGGAGATCAAACCGGATATGGCCATACCAATATGTTTGTCTATATTAAACATTCGTTTATTTGTGTGAGGTTCATACAGTTTTGATGTTATTAGCTTTTCAACAGCAAATACAACAGCATCTTTTCCTTTCAATCCTATAACAGTACTAAACAAGAGAAAAAAATATAAAAATTACAAATTTGTAAAGATATTGTAAAAATTATTTGTACTGAAATAATTGATTTTCATTAAAGATTTATTATCTGAATCAAACTCCATGTTCGAATCAATTTCTCTTAAAGAAAATATATAAAAACATTTTTCAACTTTTTTGACACTAAACTGATGCGCTAAAATACGTAAATAGAACATTACGATACAAGCGCGGGAAAGTAGGTTCTCGTCTCGTGTGGCATTCTCGCTCGAGCGAAGCGAGTGTGGAAAGATATACGAGACGAAAAAATCTTTCCCGAACATTGGTCGTACCGTATTGTTTTATACGACGTATGGAAAGTGCAATTTCACAGGCACACACAAAAACAATGTGGGTTGTTTCAAAGATGGCACCTATGTACCCTTATGTTTGTTGGTGCGCTAAATCCGAATCCACAGTCAGAATTGGTCCTACACCCTTCAGTTACTCGTAATCAGGGTAAACTACCCCTAAAATTGAGAAAATCCCTTCTAAAGTTGGATTTTTCCGTTTAGAATACATTTTCATAGATAAGTTGAACCTCGGTGTATCAACTACAGTTCTGTATTTTAATGGCCTGAAATTTAATTTAGGTGTTTCAGAGTCATGCGACCCCCTAAGGTCTGCATAAAACCACCCCTAATACGGAAAAATTCTTGATACGGTAGAAAATTGCGGGGACTGACGGAAATATAGTATCCGGTGCCAAGCTTAGAGAATAAAGTTGCACGTATACTCAGGTGCAAAGCATCTTTTAAAGGTTTTCGAAATTCGCAAGCCCCTAAGTCTACAGAAAACCACCCCTAATCTAGAAAATTCCCTGTCTAAACGAAAAACTGCGTTAATAGTATAAGAATATCAAATGCTGAGTAAAATTGTACCTACTCTCAGAGGCAGAACAGGATTTAGAAATTTTCGAAACTCGCAGCTTCCTAAGTCTGAAGAAAACTGTACCTTCATCCGGAACACAATATAGGAATTTCAATTCGAAAGAAAAAGAATTTCCTTTTAAAGTAACGGTAAGAAAAATTTTGATAGTGAAAAAATTATTCTGTGTCTGCATGAACTAATTCTGTATTACAATTACAGTAAAATAGCCGTAAATTATTTCAGAAATTCGTCATTTTCTTCGTTTGCACCGAACCCTCGTCTCTTCAAACGATCTGTGTAGTGGATTTCTTTTTCTGTTCTTTCCTTTGGTTTGAATATCCCTCTTTAAAATCCAAGAGAAATTTGCCATCATGTTTATGTCCCATCTTCCATGGTATCTACGTTCCATTTCCTGTATATCCTGATGAAATCGTTCACCTTGTTCTTCACTGTAGTCCCCGAGATTTGCAGGAAAATAGTCCAGATAAAAATGCAGCAAATGTAATTTCAAATTCATCAAACAACCCAATTTCTGATAATTCTCCAGCAGTTCATTAACTAGAATCTGATACTGATCACTTTTTTGATTTCCCAGGAAGTTTTATGCTACAGCTTTGAACCGGATCCATCTCGAAGCTTCAAAGCTGAATCATTGAAGCTTCATCTTTGAAGCTTTCTTCTCGGTATCGTTCATTCTCGAAACAAAGTACTGATCTGCAAATAAGGTTCGAATTTGTGGTCCGTTGAAGATTTCTTCTTTTAATTTCACATCGCTCATTCCCAGAAATTTCATTCCCAAGTATGCGAAACAATCACCATCTTTGTTTAGAGCTTTGACAAGCTGTTTCATAAGACCAAGTTTTATGTGAAGTGGAGGCAAGAGGATATTTGTGGGCTCAACCAGAGATTTACGTATAATATATTTAGAGCCTAGTTCCATTTCTCCTCTCCTAGAACATTCATTTATAGTGGTTGATTCGATCTTTACTATCTCACAAACAGATGAAGCAGGGATATTTAGTGAATCCTGACTGTTGACCAAGAATAAGTGGTGCGATCTTCAGATCACCGCATATTTTCTATTTGTGCTCTACGTATTTGATCTTCTCTAGAACTATTTCTAAATTCTTATACGTCTCTTTGAGCTTGGTGGAATGTGATATTAGAAGAAGTGCGAAGGTATTTTCATCGTGAAGAAGAACAGCTTTGAGGTTTCGCTTCGAGGAATCGATAAATACTATAACCTCTATTCCTCGTCTCTATAAACATTTGGTTTAATTTCATCTATGAAACCTTTCATATCCGAACAATATACCAATGACTTTCCATTATCCTTCGTCAAAAATTTCCTGAAACTTTGTTCTGTGTTTGGGTAAGTATAAGCGGTTGTTCCTTTCGATAGCAAGTATTCCTTCTTCAGTGCTACGACCAAATGTTCAGTTCCACCCTTAGGCAGTCCTAGTTCACGAATGAGATCGTTCAATTCCTGTTGAGTGAAAGTCTGATGGGTTGCCGTTTTCGATATGATATATTCCCCATCTGCATCGTATTTTACACTATCCTCCTCGAAGCTTTTCTCATTCCAATCATCATCTTCCTCTTGTGATGTTCGTATCACTTATAAATAAAAATAATTCGAACTCTCGTAATCTAGCTAATGAGTAAGAATTTGTTTCTGATGATTTTACTCTAATTGTCAAGAAAATAGATAAGTGAAATGAATATAATGAATAAGTAAATCAAATATATATAAGTAATTGCAATATATCGAGGAAAGTCAGACAATGCCCTAGTTTCTTATGATGCGAATTGTCCCATAAGCAGAGCTAAAGTCTTTCTTTGATAGAATATAATTTGGCCCAAGTTTCTTATAGCGCGAGATGTTCTATAAGTCGAGCTCAAATTATAAGGAAAGGTTAGTCTTGCTTAGTAAATCACAATGAGAGAAAGAACTTAGGTGTTAATCCAAGTTTATTCAAACTCATGCGCTCACTTTGCAAGGCTAGAAGTGAATGAATCAAGCCTGTGCAAAGGTGGGCCTATTTATACATAGATTTTCCCGCTTATTATTGCAGGAGAGATTTCATCGAAAATTCGAGAGACATTCGCGAATTTTGAGAAATGATTTTTCTTAATTTACAAGTAAATAGCCATTAATATTAAGTTTTTAACACATGTAAATTTTACAGAATTAGTTATTTGTTGATTTTATACAGTATACAATTATCGCCAATAGTGTCGTCAAAAGTTATTAACTAATAAAGTTAATTAACGTGATATTACATTATTTACAATAGAAAATTGTTAAAATTTCATATAACCTTAAAGTTGATTAATTTTGGAAGTATTTTCCAAAATTAATTATTTAAATTAATTAATAACATTTGAATTATGACTAATTTTTCATATTTGTAACGGTTTTCTTGTAATCTTAATATGCGATTATTAGATTAATTATCTAAGATTTCTAAATCATAAAATTGTCATTATCAAGTATTAACTTAATATTTTCGTTCTATATATAGCTTATTGTTTAAATAAATTATTAATTGTTTATTTATTAATAACAGTTGTTATTTAGCTGTTATTAATGAAACCAATTCTTACTCATGTTCTATGCTTATTCATTTTACATATAAATTATTTATATTTTTCTAATATTTCATATGTTAATAAATAAATTAACTTTACATATTGATATTCATTATTAATTTATAATTGAATGAGATATTGTGAATCTGTATGTTAAAATCTATATAATCGATACTTTGTTATATTCAAATTATCTATAATTAACATATTTTTCTCAATATTATGGATCATTATATCTATGTCTATTATTTGTGACGTCACGCTATTTGTTTTGACTCGACTCTTATTTGTATATAGTCGCGTAAACAGTGAGGTAGCGCCACTTAATGTATTGTTTTGACTAAACAGATAAATACGTTAGACTAGTTGCAGTCATTTAATAATTTAATAAATAGCTCATATATAGGACCGTTACACTCTTCTAAATTATCAATATCCATAGGTTCATGTACCGTTCCTTCCTCTGTTTCTGTTTTAATCGGCTTTTGCATCTTCGATTTGTTGTTGATACTGAAGCCTGCGATGTTTGCAGAAATAGCAATCATCTTTACAAATAGGTTTTGACCATATCAGTTTGACCGAATCAGTTCATGCAGACACAGAATAATTTTTTCACTATCAAAATTTTTCTTACCGTTACTTTAAAAGGAAATTCTTTTTCTTTCGAATTGAAATTCCTATATTGTGTTCCGGATGAAGGTACAGTTTTCTTCAGACTTAGGAAGCTGCGAGTTTCGAAAATTTCTAAATCCTGTTCTGCCTCTGAGAGTACGTACAATTTTACTCAGCATTTGATATTCTTATACTATTAACGCAGTTTTTCGTTTAGACAGGGAATTTTCTAGATTAGGGGTGGTTTTCTGTAGACTTAGGGGCTTGCGAATTTCGAAAACCTTTAAAAGATGCTTTGCACCTGAGTATACGTGCAACTTTATTCTCTAAGCTTGGCACCGGATACTATATTTCCGTCAGTCCCCGCAATTTTCTACCGTATCAAGAATTTTTCCGTATTAGGGGTGGTTTTATGCAGACTTTAGGGGGTCGCATGACTCTGAAACACCTAAATTAAATTTCAGGCCATTAAAATACAGAACTGTAGTTGATACACCGAGGTTCAACTTATCTATGAAAATGTATTCTAAACGGAAAAATCCATGTTAAGAAGGGATTTTCTGAATTTTAGGGGTAGTTTACCCTGATTACGAGTAACTGAAGGGTGTAGGACCAATTCTGACGGTGGATTCGGATTCAGCGCACCAAAAAACATAAAAGTACATAGGTGTCATCTTTCGAATAGCCTACTTTTTTTTGTGTGCCTGTGTTTTGAATGCATGTTTTCTACCAAGCACGCAGAAAAGACGCACTTTGCGCACGAAGTATCGAAAAAATATTTTCTGAGTGATGATAACCTATTTTAACTCTTAGAATAATTTGCATGAAAAAAAATTACAATTTGTGTAAAAAATTTCTTTTCGTGTTTCACGTGACAAAAATTATTTTGTAAGTTCCAAGCATTGTAGTATCAGAATTTAAATAAAAACACTTGTTTAATTGGGTAAATCTACTTATCCCCGAGCATCAATTAGGATTCAAGAATAGTCACTCCACGATTGTGTGAGCAGGTTAACCGAATAGTGGCTGTGAGTAGGAAGGCGTTACAGGACAGAAAGTATTGCACTGGAATATTTCTCGATGTCGCACTAGCATTCGACAGAGTATGGCACGAAGGATTGTTATGCAAGCTCAAGAGATTTCTCCCTGTGCGGCACTACGAGCTACTTCAGTCATACCTACAAAATAGAACTTTTCAAGTCAAAATAAACAAGTGTAAGTTAAAAAGCCATCTAATAAAGGCCATCTAATAATACCACAAGGCAGTGTTTTTGGCCCAACGCTATATTTCTTATACACTTCAGACCTACCAATATCAAATAACATCGTGACAGCAACATATGCAGATGACACAGCAATTCTATCTGTACAACCAGAGGCAACAACAGCATCCAAATCAATTCAAAATTACATAGATAATCACCTCCAAAATTGGCTTAACTCGTGTAGAATAATAGTTAACCCTTTAACGCCTGAATTGCAGTTCTTCAGTAGTCCATGTTTGAGGTAGTGCCAATCAACGTAAAAATGATAAAAATGTCTGAAAATTCATACTCGACTATTTTCGGGTATGCTCTTTCGATTGGCGTGGTTAAAAATTTAAAAAAATTTAAAAAAACCATTAAATTTTGCAATTTAAATAAAAAAAGCACGATTTTTACAATACATTTTTTTTCAAACTCGATTTTCACCTGGAACCACCTGTTCATTTCACGCAGAACCTTTCAAAATCGTGCAATAATACCTCGAACTTAAAAGTTATGGACTTATGATAATAAATTTTGGCATAAAAAATTCAAAATGGCGCCCAAAATGGGTCAATGTCAGGGTACATTTTCATTATTTTTTTTTTCACGAACGGTCAATTTTAGAAAAAAATTGTATAGAATAAAAAGTGTTTAGAATCACTCAAAAAATACGCCTGAATTTTTTCAAAATAGTTTAAAGACTTTTTTAATTTTTTTTAAAAATTGTCAAATTCAAAAATCCAAAAACTTCTCAAAAAATTCTGAAAAAATTCACACTTACTCTTTGAACGATTTTAAGCAACTTTTCTTCTATAAAATTTTTTCCTAAAACTGATCATTGTTGACTAAAATGGGTTAAATAGAAAAAATTATTTACTTGTTGAACGAAATTACATTTCTGTCCACAAAGCAAATTTTTTTAACATTCTTTATTTAGTTTACTTTCCTTACTTTTTCTTTTCTTTTTATTTTAAATCTGTTTTATATATTTTTTATAAAATGTAGCAAGTATATCAAAGTTAGTTATTTTTATTCGATTACTTATCATAATAATCAGTATAATTATGTGTGATTACCATATTCTTGATTCTCACATATTATAGGGATTAATTTTACTTTATTTATTTTGAAGATTTAAAATATTGCTAATGATTTTTTTCTGAACCGAAAATGTCGCAATTATTTCAAAGATAGTTTCTTTTATTATTTTTCATGTGCTCTATAATTATACGTGATAATTCTAACATATCATAGTAATTATTTTTACTTTATTTGTTTTCAATATTTTAAATATTTCTACTGCTTTGTTTCTGAAACATATTGTAAAAATGCCAAAGAGAAAAAATGAAACATCGGCTTCTGCTACTGTTTCAAAAAATCGTCATAAAAAGAAATACAAGGTATCGTCTAGTTCGATAGAATTTGATGAAGAAGAAAATTATGATGAAGCTGTTTTTATTCCAAATCCAGATAGTTCTGGCGAATCTGATGGTGATGATTCACGTTACGAAAATGACGATTTTGATGATTCTGAAAATGAAGTCGAAGAGTTTTTTCCAAGTTCATCTTATAGAAAAGTTCTCCAAGGATATGAACCTTCCCAGAAAAAACTTGAAGATGACCATCAATTTGTTTGGGTTGACGGAGAAAAGAAATATCATTCTAATCTGAAAAATGAAATATTACTGTCAGAAAAAGATAAAAACTTCATTTCCCAATGCTCTGACTCCAAACTATTCGAATTGTTCTTTTCTACAGATATCAAACAATATATAATCGAAGCTACTAAAATAAATGGATATGATCTGACTCCGGAAAAATTGAATGCATTTTTAGGTATAATAATATTTACCATGTTCAACAAACGTTTATCCCAAAGAGATTATTGGTCAAAAGATCCTTTTCTTGGATGTGCTTTAGTACCTAATGTTATGAGTCGCGATGAATTTGAGGAGATAAAGTCAAAGCTCAAGTTGTCCAAACCAGAAGACGAAGATTCTAACGATAGAGTCTGGCGTGTTCGATCTGTTTTCAACATTTTTAGAAAAAATCTTCTTATTTTTGGAGTTTTTGCAACGGCTCTTTCGATCGACGAAATGATGCTAAAATTTTTTGGAAAAACTGTGTTGAAGCAATTCATCAAATCAAAGCCCATTAGATTTGGTATCAAACTATGGGCTTTATGTAGTGCAAACGGGTATGTGTTTGACTGTGACATATACTGCGGAAAAAACTCTGAAAATAATGATTTTTTACCAAAATGTGCATTAGGCAGCCGTGTTGTCATGCAAATGTTGCAAAATGTTTTGGAAAATATATCAATTAAAAAGCTGAGTAAGTACCACGTTTATTTCGATAATTTATTTTGCTGCCCTGATTTATTAGTACATCTACACAAAATTGGAATACAAGCAACAGGCACGGTTCGAGAAAATCGTATCAATGTAAAAAACAACGTTGACAAAAAAGATAATAGAGGTACATATGCAGTCAAACATGATACAGAAAGTGGTATCAACTTTATAACTGTTGTAGATTCTAAGCCAGTTTCTATTTTGTCAACTGCCGCAGGTGTTACTCCTCTTTCTATAGTAAAACGTTTTGACAAGGAACAAAAGCAGAAATCTGACATATCATTCCCCCATGCATTTTCGGTGTATAACAAATTTATGGGGGGAGTTGATATTCATGACCAGCGATGTAATAAGGTTGTGCCTATTGTGCGTTCGAAAAAATGGACTTGGATTATACTCATGAGAATGATTCAATCAAGCATCACCAATTCTGTAGTTTTGAGAGACTTGACCGATTCAGAAGATAAAAAACACTCTACAAAAAGCTTTGCACTCTCATTAGCTAAACATTACATGGCGAAGAAGGATTTCAAAGGACATAAGTCAGAGATTGTACAAAAGTTTAGATATTGTTCGGGAGAAAAATGTGAAAAGCGAACAAACAGGATTTGTGAAAATTGTGAATTGTATTTTTGCAAAATATGTTTTGATACAATCCACTGATAGTCATTTAAAATAACTTTTTAAAGTTTAAAAAACGTAAACCTTTTAAAAAAATTATAAAAAAACGTAAAAAAAATTAAAAAAAAATAAATAAAAAAAAAAAAAAAGAAGATTCTCGGAAATCGTCCACCTCCAAGTGGTGAGAATCGGGCAACATTGTTGATAAAGACAATGGCAAAGGGCGATCTTGATCTCTGGATTATATACTTACAAATATTACACCCAGACTTGTATATATATGCCTGTGTGTGTATGCAGATTTTCGGCCATGTAGTGCACGAATAATTTTTTCTATTTAACCCATTTTAGTCAACAATGATCAGTTTTAGGAAAAAATTTTATAGAAAAAAAGTTGTTTAAAATCATTCAAAGAGTAAGTGTGAATTTTTTCAGAATTTTTTGAAAAGTTTTTGGATTTTTGAATTTAACAACTTTTTAAAAAAATTAAAAAAGTCTTTAAACTATTTTGAAAAAATTCAGGCGTATTTTTTGAGTGATTCTAAACACTTTTTATTCCATACAATTTTTTTCTAAAATTGACCGTTCGTGAAAAAAAAAATAATGAAAATGTACCCTGACATTGACCCATTTTGGGCGCCATTTTGAATTTTTTATGCCAAAATTTATTATCATATATAATCTAACTTTTAAGTTCGAGGTATTATTGCACGATTTTGAAAGGTTCTGCGTGAAATGAACAGGTGGTTCCAGGTGAAAATCGAGTTTGAAAAAAAAATGTATTGTAAAAATCGTGCTTTTTTTTATTTAAATTGCAAAATTTAATGGTTTTTTAAATTTTTTTAAATTTTTAACCACGCCAATCGAAAGAGCATACCCGAAAATAGTCGAGTATGAATTTTCAGACAATTTTATCATTTTTACGTTGATTGGCACTAACTCAAACATGGACTACTGAAGAACTGCAATTCAGGCGTTAATGGGTTAACGAAAATAAATCAATTCACACCGCATTCACCTTCCGTCCATCTATTACACTAAATGACAAATACATGCCACAAAAAGACCATGTCAAATACTTAGGCATTCACTTGGATAGAAGGCTCACATGGAAACAACATATATTTACAAAAAGAAAACAACTAGGATCAAAATGGAGAAAAATGTAGTTGCTAGTTGGAGCATAATCCGAGCTAACAATCGAAAACAAACTCTTGTTATACAAAGCAGTACTGAAGCCAGTCTGGACTTATGGCATCCAACTATGGGGAGCCACTTCGAACTCGAACATTGAAATACTGGAAAGGTATCGATCGAATGTCCTACGCAGCATAACAAACGCGCCTTGGTTCGTGCCAAACGAAAACATTCGAAAAGAATTACAGATTAAAACAGTAAAGGAAAAAATAATCAATTTCTACAAAAAATACCACACCAGACTGCAAAACCACTCAAACGAACATATTAGCAAACTGCTGTCGGAAGAGATTACCAACACTAGACTTAAGAAACATAAAATGATGAACGACGAAATAGATTAAGTTAATTATGCAAAAACTGTAAACAAAAACAGCATACTCACTGAAGTGTTCTGTTATTTGGATTGTGTATGTCAAATAGTAGAAACATTTGCTTATTGTCTCACTATGTGAGACAGATTGTAAATTTACATGGAGTTAATAAAAAAAAAAAAAATTGAGTGAATCATTCAATTTGCACGAATAAGTAAGTAGGTATCATAATTTAAATAAGATATTCAGTTTAAATACATACCATAATTAATTACTGCTTTCGATAGACTGTTAATCAAAATTCGAAGAACGTAAACTAAATAATAAAACCTGATGGAACGATCAGGTAAATTTTTAACAAAATAATCTTTAAAGTGAACAGTTTTTAAATAGATAAATGCATCAAGTGATGTATCAATAACGAATAACAGAATTAATTACAGCATTACATATCCTTGGCATTCTTTCAATCAGTTTATCCAATTTTGTATGTTGAATATTTTTTCACTCTTTTTTAAGATTTCCTATAAATCAGATGCAGATTTTGAGCAACACTTTCTTACAGATCGATCAAGTTCTTCCCATAATAACTTGATAGGATTTAAATGATGCAATTTTAGTGGCCAGTGCATAACTTTAAGCTTTTTTTTGTTTTTTCAAGTTCGACAAATTACTTTTATATTATTTCGAAGTGTGCTCAAGATCGTTATTCTGTTAAAATTCAAAGTGTTGTCCAACTAATCGTAACCCCAACGTCACTGCATACTTCTGTAAAATTATTTTGTAACTTTCTTTTATCAAATTTCCATCAATTTTAAGATCGGCTACTTTTGTTCCAGCAAAACAATCCCATATTATTGAACCACTACCATGCTTTACACTAAGAACTATACAATCATCAATATATTTTTCGTTGACTCTTCTTCTTACATAAACTCTTCTTCTTGTGATGAGAGCAAGCGTTGCGTTTTCTCGGCAAAGCACGATCGCCAGCGTTGGGCGCATTTAAGAATGCGCCTAATGCATGGTCTTTGTTTCAGCCGACGGAGATTGCCGAGCGAGGCCGAGCCGGCCCGAAGTCATTAAGTGGACGACAGAGAGAGGAGTTAGAAAAAAAGAAAAAGAGAGAAAGAGGGGCGTGCGTGCCCCATGCAGGATTAGGTAGGCGCGCGACGCGCAACCAATTAGCGCTTTGGCCGTCCGCCACCTAATAAGTAGGTCAAGTGGGGAGAGAAAAAGAAAGCGAGGAAGTTGTCGATTGCGGAAACGAGCGAGCGGTCAGACGGTTTTAAGTCGGTCTGACTGAGAAAGGAGCTGAGACGAGAAACCGAGAGAGACAAAGGACAAGTGCCTTTTACTAGCATCTTGCACGGGACGCTACCTGAAAGGAGCCGACTAGGAGTCACCCAGCGACGGCCATCAACATCATCCACAGGGCGCAGCCAGACTTCCCCGTTCCCGCACAGCTAAAGTCAAGGCCCACTCTCTTTATTCTTTCTTTCTCTCTCTTTCTTTAGCGGTATGGCACAGCGAGTAGGTGTAAAGATCAAGTAAGTGGCAAGGCGTTAGCGCGCCGGCTACCTGCTTGCAATTACGGCCGGCATTATTTGTTAAGATAGTGTACCGTCAAGGCGATCCGTCGCCGGGTGGTTTTCTCTTAATTTAAGTAGGCTAAGTCGGTTTGTCGTCAAGGCGGTCACCTGGCGGGCGACACGTTCTGAATATCGGTTAGATTTTATAAACGTGGTTAATATTAGTTAATTTGTTCTTCGTTCTTTCTGTTGCGTAGTATGTGTTAAGAACATCGTCGTGTTCAATAGTGTTTAAGGCGTGTTTAATTAGTTGCATTCATTAGTGAGTAAGATTTTGTAAAGTTTTTAGTTTGGTAATTATAATAAGAAAAAATTGTTCTATGGTATTTGAAGTGTAATTTTTTTTGTATTGTATTTCTTTACCTTTTCCTCTCCCCTCTATTGCTATGAGCGAGTGCGCCTGACTTGCCCATCTTTAAAAATTGATAACGATGCAGTTTCGTTACATTCTACTTCCAACTATTTTTAATTTTATTTTACCAGATCAAAGGTCTTTCTTCCAATCATAAAACTTTTTAGTTTCTGTATGGCTTTGCCTACTGCAAGCGTTTCTTTTTATTAATACTTCGTAGTAGTTGTATTTTAACAGCAATTTGACAAAGTCCTTCGTCTCGAAGACGTCTTTTTACTATACTCAAACTTACTAATTTTCCTGCACATGTACATTCATATCGGCGATAAGTTCTGGGACTGCCATTTTCCGATTTTACAAACGGACTTGGTAAATGTAATTGTCTTCTTTGACAGTAATTTTTCTTCTTGACTTTCGGCGTCTATTTTCTACACTCTCTGTTGCATTGTACTTTTTAACATTATAAGCGCGTGTGCGTTTATCCATGTTCAATTTTTTTGCATGACAAGGCAAATCATTTGCAGTCCATGAAGTGCAATGGACACCTAAACTTCTCGATTTCACCAAGTCATTACACAGTACGAAATTCGTTATTCATGCTCAAAATATTCAGTACCAAATGATACGTTTGTAGCCAGAAATATAGAAATATTTAAAATGCATACTTGGCTTGATAGAAGAGGGATTTTGTAAACACACTTTTTGTAAATACGTTCATTATTTTTTGTTAAGCATGATGGAACTACTAAGGAGAGGAAGGGAGATGTCCCTCTCCGATTTTCTTAAAACTTTGAACATCAGTAGATTATCAAAAAAAAATAAATATATGTTCTTTTAGTTGCGGATACAATGATTAAGGGCGTGAAAATCATCCATAATGTTCATCCCTAAATATCGCAATTAAAACATTTTTAGAGATATTTTCACTTCCAATCAATATTTTTAAGTCGAGTATTTTTGATTCGACGAATCCAATATGAAATTTTTATTGAATCTTTTAACTTCGATAAATAGTGACTTGTTGACGTCGCTGAATATCAATTTATAACCATATTTCCAAAATTCATAATATTGAATCTAATATCGATAAAAGAAATTGACAATGAGAGTGAAATGTGTAATTTTTGCAGAAAATTTTTACAGATAATTTTGTAAGACTAAAAAATTTTTTTTTATTTCTTTTTTTTTTTTATTTAGCGTTTTTCTAGTAAGGCGTGCAGACGTACCAACACTGCGCTCTCCCCGAAAAGTTAAAGTATGAGCCTATCAGTGAAGTGACACTTAAATTCACAATTCCATTTAATAAACTCAAAAAAAAAGAAAACAATGGCCGAAATGGTCACTCAGTCAGAAAATGACAACATCACTATAAACAAAGAAAATTGGAAAATCGTACGTGGTAATAGACAAAGAAATAGCCAGAAAACTAAACCCATAACAAAAAACAACAAGCAAAATTATCGGATTACTGGCTAAGCAAAACAAGAACCAGGTACAAAATACTTCAAGTTAAAAAAAATCATAGTGAAGAAGAAAACAACAAATCAAATAAGTTGAAAAGCAAATCCCCTCTGATCTTCACTTATAATGTAGAGAATATCAAACCGTTAGAAAATCTACTGAACTCAATAACGAAAGAAAATTACACCTTAAAAGTGATAGGACTAAACAAAATTAAAATTAAGCCAACAGCTACCGAAAAATATTTGCCAATTACTACTGCATTGAAGAAAAGAAACACGTTCTTTTACACTTACCAGCGCAAAGAAGAACGGTTTCAAAGTTATATTAAGAAGTATTCAGCCGTCAGTTGATACAGACACATTAAAAACAACCAAAGAAAAACATAGATATAAAGTATTGTAAAAGGCTGTCGTTTAGTCGATAATCTCCAGAAAGTGCCCTTATTTCAACTAGACGAAGCCTTGTTATCTATGTGCTCAAAGCACAGTAACCTACCTTGCCTCGGAGTGCGCCTGCGCAGAGTCTCTTCGCTGTTCCGAGTTGGGTTCCCCCAACTCGCCACTTGGCGGCGCTGTCACTCTTACTAGTAGCGCTTGTGCGGCCGCCACCGGGACCTAAGTCATCGACTCGCGTCTATCGATAATCGCTCGATTCGTGCTTCGCAACCGGCGAATTCGAATCCCCTGAAAATAAACACTGGCGCGACCTCCGGACAAAGGAAAGACACAATAACGACTATCTAACTCGGAAATAATGATTAAGATGCACTTTATTAAGCTAATTAAATTACACGGGGAATTGGCCGAGAGACTTACGCACGCACGCGTGAATGACAACACACGCTGATCGAGAGAGAGAGAAAAAATATACCGCGATTACCGCGAACTGCCTGCTCGCACGCAATAAACAAATTCTTCGCGCTCGCTGCGCGGATTCGCACGCAAATTATAACAATTAACAACGGGAATTAAGGTGCACCTACCGCGATATCGATGAGGATACGGTGGCCAACCGTATCCGAACAACAAGTTGTTAGACGACTCCTCGATGCTCGCTATGCTGCCTCTTAACCGTTGCCGCTGTTGTTGTTGCTGCTACTAATGCTGTTACTGCTGCTGCTACTGCAGTTGCTGCTGCTGCTGCTGCTGCTGCTGCTGCTAGCACACACCCACGCAAGTTCGCAATGTCAATTCGCACGAACGAGAAACTCACGAGAAAACTCGGGAAGGTTGGAGGTTAGATCGGCCGGCGACCAGACTGAGTGGCACAGTCATACTACCGGTCGGAGCCTCCCCTCCCGGTCATTGCCCCTTACGCTCTCTCTCTCTCTCGGACCGAACGCGGCTCCTCTCGCTCAGCCGCTCGCTAACCTCGCGCGAGTCTACGATTTTCGGTAATCGTTGCAGTATTAAGTATTCATAATATAAGGCATCGCATTAAAAAATTACCATTACCGTTATTCACAGTTAAAATTGAGCACGATTATAAAAGCCAGAAAATTTATGAAGTAAACCGTCTATTAAACACAGTAATCAAATTCGAGCCACCAAATGTTAAAAGAAAAATTTCTTAATGTCAAAATTGCCAAAAATACAGGGATACAAAAGACTATTGTTATAAAAGTGCTGTATACGTGAAATGTCCTAAAGAAAATCAAACTAAAAAATGTGTAAATTAAATAAAAAATAAAAGATGTAACATGTGCAAACTGTAAAACAAATGACATCGCAAACTATAAAGGATGCCCAGTTCGTAAGCAATTACAGCAAAAACTATTTAACAGAAAAAACGTTAAATCAAAATACTATTCAAGTTCCTCAAAATTCAAATTCAAAGTTAAATGCTAACGTTAATAAAGTTAGACCAAATATAACATGTGTACAGGTAATATCAAAACGAAACGATCAGAGTGAGATAGAAATATCAAAATAAACAGTTGTTTAAGCAGAGCTAAGTAGGCATACTAATGAAGTAAACACAAATAATAAACTTGAATATATGATGGAGCAGCTGATGCAAAGAATGGATACTATATTCAATCTTTCAACTGTTCTAGTAAACAAAATGCTATAATGAGCAGTCTATAACTCGCTATCTAGAACGCAAACGGTTTCATGCAGAGGCATATTGCATTAAAAACATTTTTAATCTATGAAAATATAGACATAATGTTGATATCATAAACACACTTTACAAGTAAAAACTATCTTAACATACTAAATTACAATGTACATAAAACCAATCATCCGTTTAATAAAGCACACAGAGGTACTACGATTATAATCGAAAGAAAAATAAACCACTACATCCACTTACACTAGTGAAATCTATTCACAAGCAACCAATGTAATCATCAAGGATAAAGACGGACCGATAAAACTATCAGTTATTTACTGTTCTCCAAACAAAACAATTACAAAAGAAAACTGGACTGACTTTTTCCACACACTTGGAAATCGCTTTATAGTAAGAGGCGATTATAATGCGAAACATCCGTGGTGGTGATCAAAATCATCAACTCTGATATACAGAGGCGGAGTACTCTATGATATACTACAAAATAATAACTATATTCCGATATCAATTGGGAAACCAAAATAATGGCCTATAGATATAAACAAGCTTACGAATTTGATTGACTTTGCTATAGTGAAAGGTATACACAAAAATTATTTTGAAGTGTCATCATGCTTGGATTTATCATCAGATCATTCACTGGTACTAATTACTTTACACCACCAAGTATTCAATAAAGTAATCAATAACATAAAACTTGACTGGAAACATCTATGCTCTTTACATAGATGAACGGATAACACAGGCCGACAAAAAATTTTATTAAGAACCCGAGTATAGTTTTCCGAAGGTTTTTTACGCGCTGAATCCGAATCCGAGGTCAGAATTACTCTGGTGGCTCCGGTTTTCGAGATATCCTAACCTTAAAGTGCAAAAAACGCGATTTTTGCCTATATTTGAGGTTATGTAGCAAAGAAAAGAAATTTTTTTTCAAAAAACTGTATACATCAAATTAAAGTATGAGTTTTCTTCTTTCAAATGCCGTTGAGTATGCTCGGATATCTTTTTTTTCACGAAGTTACACAAATTTGAAAATTTCAAATTTTATGAATTTAAAAAGCACCACACCATTCAGCCCAAGCTATCTAACAAGTAACCATATTAAAGAGCCACTCACCAATTTAAACCAAACTTGGAAATATGACAAAACACTACAAAATATTACGAGCATCGTGCTTCTATTTACAAAATGCTCTCTTACGGGTAGAAACCACCCCTGCCAACCCCTAAACAGGCTCACCCACATAACCCTGGGTAGAGCAAGTTTAATTAACTGCTTTTTGATAAAAAAACTCATTTTCTAATCACAGGTATGCGTACTAATATGATCTAGATAGGCCTCATCCCCAAATACCTCCTCAACCCTTCAAAACCAGCCCTCCCAACCCCTAAGCAGGCACACCCACATGACGCTGGGTAGAGCAAGTTAGCCAAGTGCTTTTTAATGAAAAAATTTAATTTTTCAATAAAAAATGGGCGCACACATCTTTACCTAGATATGCCTCATCCTACTTTTATTTTCGACCCTTAAACCCACCTTTACCTTCTCCTAAGCAGGCTAACTCACGTAAACTTGGGTAGAGCATGTTTAATTAAGTACTTTTTGATAAACAAAGTAAATTTTTAACCACATATCGGCTTACTAATTACACTCTTGATATGTCTAATCATTATACGTACACCATTACAACCCTTAAACTACCTCTTTAAACGCCCAAGCAAGGTACCCTACCACTGTTCACCTGTATCATGGTGAAAAGGAGATCAGTTGTGCTACCGCGCAGCCTCTTTCATCCGACCAATCACGTTCTCATCCAAATCGCCGCCATATTAATTTCTTAAACTAAGCCTGTACACCCTAAAATCTAATACTCTAATCCAACTTTTTTAAATATTCATCATCTCAAATCCACTCACCCCGAAATTCATACACACAAAGAATCGATCAGTGACTTGTTTTTTCTTTTAGGGCCGGGTGTGTAAGCGTGAGTTTCGTTGGCTCGGGATGTGTAGGTTTGAAGTGGTGAGTTTTGCTTGTGTGAGAAAGTTGAGGATCTGTGAATTTAGATGAGGTGTATTAGTTTGTGGATTTTATGATGTTTTGGACTTGGATGTGTACGTGCATATGTGTATGGGCGGCCTCTTGCTACGTGAGTTTAGGAGTATGTTGTGGACTAAATACGATACTGTTTTGTAAGAATTTTTATTTGAACTTTTAAAAATTAAAAATGGTTTATTACCGCTCTCAGCCGAACCCAGAGTCACGAAACGTGGACGTGGCGGTATTGACTCCTTTCGTTTTTTTTTTGTTTTTTTTTCATTTTTTATATTTTTTTTTATTTTTTTGAGAATTTTAATTTTAATAAAATTAATTCCTTCATCGAATTTCACATGATTAAAATAGCTTACCCAGGGTTCTATGATTAGCCTGCGCAAGGGTTTTTAAGGGTTGTACATGTATACAGGGATAAGGCATATCCAGGTTAAGATGTGTATGTCTATTTGTGATTAAAAAATTAATTTTTTCATCAAAAAGGATTTAATTAAACTTGGTGTAACTAGGGTTACGTATATAAGCCTGCAAGGGGTAGATAGGGGTGGCTTTTAACCCTTTTCGGCATACATTTTTCTATTGACTATTCTGGCTTAAAATTTCTTACTCGGGGGTTTTCGGGGTCGCTGAATACGAATCTACAGTCAGAATTTTCATTTTTGAAAATCCAAGATGGCAGATTCAAGATGGTGGATGAAAATCATAGAATTAGCATATTTTTGGTTGGAAATTAGTACTCGGGGGTTTTCGAGGTCGCTGAGTTCGAATATACTACCAAAATTTCGTTTTTTCAAATCCAAGATGGCGAACGCCAGATAGCGAATTCAAAATGGTGGAGGATATTTTTTTGAAATCAATATTTCGCTCGAAAAATAGTAACTTGAAGGGTTTCCAAAACCCCCGAGAATGAGTTTTTTTTACCGAAAAGCAGTTGATTAATCTTGCTCTACCCGGGGTCATGTGGGTGTGCCTGCTTAGGGGTTGGAAGGGGTGGTTTTAAAGGGTTCAGCAGGTATTTGGGGATGAGGCTTATCTAAGTCGAGATTAGTACGCATACCTGTGATTGGAAAATGAGTTTTTTTTATCGAAAAGCAGTTAATTAAACTTGCTCTACCCAGGGTTATGTGGGTGAGCCTGTTTAGGGGTTGGCAGGGGTGGTTTCTACCCGTAAGAGAGCATTTTGTAAATAGAAGCACGATGCTCACAATATTTTTTAGTGTTTTGACAATTTTCCAAGTTTGGTTTAAATTGGTGAGTGGCTCTTTAATATGGTTACTTGTTAGATAGCTTGGGCTGAATGGTGTGGTGCTTTTTAAATTCATAAAATTTGAAATTTTCAAATTTGTGTAACTTCGTGAAAAAAAAAGATATCCGAGCATACTCAACGGCATTTGAAAGAAGAAAACTCATACTTTAATTTGATGTATACAGTTTTTTGAAAAAAAATTTCTTTTCTTTGCTACATAACTTCAAATACAGGCAAAAATCGCGTTTTTTGCACTTTAAGGTTAGGATATCTCGAAAACCGGAGCCACCAGAGTAATTCTGACCTCGGATTCGGATTCAGCGCGCAAAAAACCTTCGGAAAACTATACTCGGGTTCTTGGTAAGATATTTTTGTCAAATTCTGTCGGCCTGTGTAATGTGCAACGTTCCTCTTAAAACAGCTAATAATATAAAATTCACTTTACGTAATTCTAACTGAAACTATTCACAAAGTTTTAGCTTTCTTTCTTTTTCTACATCAAAACCAAAATTTATTACGCATTGCGTTATTATTTCTGCCACTATATTGTCTAACGATCTTTCTCCGTCATTAACTATAAACTTAATTTTCCATCATGGTTCGAATCAACGGTCGCACTGACAAGCATTGCATTATTTTATTTATTACTTATTATTTATACGTATTACTAGACGATATAACTCTGTGCAAACATTTTATACTAAAAAATATATAATATTATAGAAAGAAATATATATTTAATTTATAGATTTTTTTGACATCAAAAATTGCTGACATGAAAAACGGAGGCTTGCAATGTGTTTGAGAACAAAGCACATCAAATTTTTTTCACTAGTGCTTGTATAAATTAGCAGGTACTAGGAATCGAATCTGGGCCTACCGGGTGCGAGTCCATCGCTCTACCAACCGAGCAGGCCCCAATTTTATAATATAAATTTAAAAGTCAAAAATATGAATCCTTTATATAAGAGCAATGTATTAACGATAAGTTGACATACTTATGTTTATGTGATACAATTGAAACTTCAAATTGAATTGGAACTTTTATAAGACTCTTATTTATGTTTCATGATACACATACGTAAAAATAAGTTATTTTGATTTCAAATAAGATACAGTTTTATAAACATGATAAATTACCACAGAAGTGAAAAATACTTAACAGTGGTTTGCCATGGCAGTTTCACATCCGACCACTCACGGTGGGAGGGAATGAAAAAGAAGTTTCGCTGCCATGCCGATGAAAACTGAATTAGTAGTTTCTTTCAAAATATAATTACATGTTAAAAAAACCTGGAATCAGAATCCTAGCTGATTGTCTACAAGTTATTTCGGTAATGTACTAAGAAAATTTTTTTTTTCCAATTAAATAGCAATGGGCTCATGTTTTTATTTCCAATTATATTTTTTTCTTTTTCTATATTACTTTTAACACTGAATCTCAAATAAGCAACAAATAAAGTATGTAGTGGTAATGAAAAAATTTTTTTTTTAATTTCAAAGTAATTATTTTATTAATAAAGGCATTTATATAACAAACGAGTATAAATATATCAATAGAAACACATATTTTTCATGAATATGATATCACAACAAAAAATTAACATATTAAAAATAAATTGCAAATTTTTGTACAACAAAAACGTCTCATGAATCAGCAGGTCTCTAATTATTTACAAATGTCTAGAAGAAAATTGAACTACTGCTTTATTCAATCTATTAATATATAAAGTACTATGCACATTATTAATTTTATACTTGTTCCAATACTTGAGAAATTCCCTATGGATCGATTCACCTGCTTGTTCTGACCACAATCCTAGGCCGCTATTAGAATCTAAGAACGCGAAACACTGTTCAAGATGTGCTGCGAGCACGTGAATTTTCAATGTTTCTGATATTTCCGTCGCTAAAAAAGATTTTTGCAGTTCTCTAATCTGTAATCGTAAATTTTCTTGAAACTTGACATTACTCCTCTTGACTGAAAAGCAACTTTCAACTATTTTATTCATAGCCTTTAATGATGTAACAAACGGCACAAGTTTCAGTTTACCAACATCACCGCAAATTTCACGATCAAAAAGTTCATCCGATCGTTTTAACATTTTACGGCAAGCATTACCCTCAAAGACATCTCCATGGTAATTTTTTGAGATGAGATTTAATTTCATTGGCCAGATCAAAGCTTTTTATTTTCCTAGAAGAGGCACCAATCCATTCCAAAATATGTGGTTAACAAAACCTTGTAAAAGGTGTAACTCTGGAAGAATACATTTTTCTAACACATAAATTTCATCACTCTCTTCAAACAAAGGATTATTCACAGTACTATTACATTTTTTGGCCAGTTTTTTATTACTTCCTAAACAGTTTTTAAATAGTTCGTAATCTTGTTTTAAGTCACCGTAAGTTTTCAATTTAAAATTTTCAGATTCATCATCCATTAATTCTTTGCGACATTTTAGATCATTTAGTTGTATAAAGCAAAACGGACAGGGGCTAGTTGCAGTAGCAGTCTGCATTCCATTTACAATTAGTGTCAATTTAAAGTCAGCAACAAACTTAAAAGAAATGTCGTTGATTTTAATCAGATCAAACAATATTTTCACGTTCTCGTAAGTTTCTTTTATATCGGGAACGATGCACAATATAATCAATTTTTTTACACTTGTCAACTTGAACTTGCAACTTGAATGCTCTTTAGTGTCAAGTTTTACTTTTTTACTGGGTGGTGCACCGTCATTATCATTTTGAGGAAAAATTGACAAACAAATTTTAAAGAATTTTTGACCTCCATCTGCCATAACTTTAAAACAAGGATAACCAATAATTTCTCGTTTCTTCATAACTTTTTTAACCATTTTTTCTGCGTTTGTCCAGATAACAGGCCTTCTTTCTTTGTTACTATTATCAAAAACATCAAAATTAAAAAATGCAATGTCGTAAAGGTAATCTAATTGATTTGCATTTTCCGATGCATGTTTGATGTAATGACTTGGGACAGATTGCCTCCCAGATTTCGACCTTAACATACTAGTTAATTTTTTCATATGATTTAAAGATACATTTGTTTTAGTTTGAAACTCGTCTAAACTTTCTTGAGAAAAAGAAACACCATTTTTAATTTGATTTGCGTCTTTAATATAAACTTTCTTTTTGCAACCACCTGTACTCATTTCAATGAAATTTACATTAGAATTTGGTTTGTTTACTTTAGCGAGAATGGTAGTTGCAATTTGCTCTTGCTGCTGTGAAGGTAAACTGTCGACTATGCTACTAATGTTTTTATGTCTTATGTCTCCATGAATATTACAGCGATGTTCCTTACCCTTACCTATTTTCGTAAAACAATTTTTGCATAGTTGGATAAACTCTTTTTTTTCATCACTGATTGCTTGCTCAATATTTGTAGTACACTTCACTCCATACAGCCCATTTGATTTGTCTATTTTTTTCGTTATAGAACGTTTTTTACCAACTTTAAGTTTTACATGCCCTCTGTATGTTGCTGTCTGGCAAATATAACACTCACATTTTATGTCTTGTATCGAATCACCTTTTGTTCTTATTAATTTAGGTAGCAGTATATCTTTGTAATTTAAAATCACCGGTAGCGGTCGTGAAGAGTCGCCATTATCATGTTCTGCTAGTATTTTACGGCACGTTACGCAAACATTTGATGGGAATTTCTGATCTGATAAATCGAAATTTGCGTAAATATAGTTTTTGATTAGTTTTTCACTCCCGATAGAAATACTATAATGTTCTAATTTCTTTTTGCCTACTACTATTTTTCTACCGCAGCACGCACACACTTTCTTTCGGTTTTCATCGTGAGTACAAGTAGCATTTGGCATGGTGATACATAATTGGTATTGTAACTGACAATGCTTTTACATGAAAAACGAAAGACAAACTGCCAAGAAGAAAACATAACGTATACTGATTCACAGACTGGCTTTGCAAGAAATTTTCACATATCAACACTCAAATTATTCCAGTACGTTTGTTTTGATTATGTATATTGTGCAAACGCTCTAAATTCTATGTATTTACTTTTTGTTTTGATTTAGAAAAGTAGCCGCTTAATTTTTGATTGATTTTATAGAGAGAATTTTGCATTTAATAAACAGAGCCACCAATCAATGCATTCATTGTGTAAATATTTTTTTTGTTATGTAATAATATAAATATTTTAAACTTGAACATGTTTTTACCATTATACTCCCATAAATATGTATTACTAATACATTATCGTTGCTCATTAATGATTCAGTGTTAAAAGTAATATAGAAAAAGAAAAAAAATATAATTGGAAATAAAAACATGAGCCCATTGCTATTTAATTGGAAAAAAAATTTTTCTTAGTACATTACCGAAATAACTTGTAGACAATCAGCTAGGATTCTGATTCCAGGTTTTTTTAACATGTAATTATATTTTGAAAGAACTAATTCACTACTGAAACTACTAATTCAGTTTTCGTCGGCATGGCAGCGAAACTTTTTTTTCATTCCCTCCCACCGTGCACTGATGAAGGAAAATTATACAATCAATTATAGTTTCCCTGTTTACTATTAGAAGTAACATAAAAATGAGTATAAAAAGATATAAATAATTAAACTAACATAAATAAATAGTTCAAAATAAATAAATAAAAATGATAGTTTACATTTCGCATATTTTTAACATAAATTAAAAATTTTATAAATTTACATTTTAATTAAAATTTTTAATAAAATAAAATTGTTAAGATCCGGAAACTTTTCTTATTTCAATTATTAATAGATAATTATGTCTTCCTGAAATTTATAATCGAGTTCTCACTCTGAAAATCATTTTAGTCAGAAAATAAAGAAAACACTAAAAGAATATCTATAATACTAAATAGGTTTTAATCAATTTTATTTAAGTTATTTTTCAGGCCTTGGCCTGTATTTTCCAATTTTCTCCTTAACATATGGTTTATGTGGGTCTGGCTTTTTTTTTCGCTCAAATCAAGAAATTCATGGTAAACAGTTATGACGTCATGGCTTTACAAACATTAAAAGTAAATGTTTCGCCTCGTCTCTTATTTCGCCTATGTATAATCAAGACAGGTCGAATCTTGCTTCTTGTTAACTCAACACGATTGTCGATGATACTTGTTTTATATTTTGGATTACAAGTAGCATTTGGAGTCAAATCTTCTCCGACGTCACAAATTCACCAAGAACTGATCTTATAACTCACTAGAGAGTGACTTCTTATGGACCATTTTGTCCCTCCATCCAACAAATGACATAATAGGAGAAACTGCTCTGAGCGCTCTGAACAAAGGTATAAAGATCAGTGTACCGGCTCATTCAAGCCATTAATTCGAACGAATCAACCAGTTTCGGATCTTACTGAAGCCTTCTAGCATTTTATCAGGGATAGAAGTACAACTACTTTTTTATTTCTAAAAATATTTGCTGTTATTTTTTATCATGATGTTTTGATAATAAAATAATGCACAAAAATAAACTAAAAAGTACAAGTTAATGAATGAAATTGAATTAAATGCACGAGCTTGCTTTCTCGAGCGTGCGTAAATCGAGTCTTTGCGCACGGAACATCGAAATAATACAAGAACAGTACTCCTAACGAATATCATATTTAGTAAACAATATAACAATAGTACTAGTATAGCATACTATACTTTATTCACGAGTACGATTCACGCGTATGTATAAATTCTATAGTGTGAATTGTGAATGACTAACGAAAATTACAACTCGCTTTATTCTTGACACGAGTGTGTTAATAAGCACAATTACAGGAGTAAAGGTAAGTAAAACATTTTTTTAAGTAAAGATTACTTTGGAAAAGAAGCTTAGTTAGTTTTTACATAAATTATATTATTTATCTTAACTTTTTTTATTCTTATCTAACGTAGCATCAATGCTAATCAATACTTATATCAATACTAATGTGCTAAAATTTGAAAAATCTTTGTTAATTAAAAAACTAATTGCATAGTGCATGCTAGAACTCACATACAAATGCAGTTCAGTCCTGCCTTAATTATTCATTTGTTTAAACCTTTTTTGTTGTCGTTTATTAATTTATCGCGTGAACGTGTTACTATCCGTGATCAAGGTGCGTGTACAATATACCGCCGCGGAGTATACTGATATGGTATTATGTCTTGGTTGGGCGGAAGGTAATCGCGAAGACGCAGCTCGGGAATGCCATCATCGTTTTGAGGGTATAAAAGAGAATATGCCAACACCTAAAACTATTGCGGCTACGAAACGAACGTTACGCAAGACAGGCAGCACGACCATGCGGAATCTTGACGGTGGGCGTGCAAGAGAGCTATACGATGACCTTCACGATTCGGTAGTCGAAGTTTTTCACTGGGACCCAACCAACAGCTTGCGCAACGTTGCCCGGGAAATGCGAGACAATTTTGGCATGAGATGCTCGTACAGTACGGCAGAGCGGATCGTGAAAGACGACGGACAACATCTTTATCATTATAGGCGCGTTCAGGAACTTGGTAAATTTTGATGCTAATTATTTAAAATATTAATTCATATAATTTGGATACCGCAAATCAATATTTTTAATTAAATTATTTAAATTTTGAATAAATATTTTATTTTTAAGATTAAAAAATTTAAGATGAACCATAAGATTAATATAATTCAATATTTTAAAATATTATTTCTATTGCTATATTTTATTGAAGAAATAAAATTACTATGATAAATTGAAGAAAATAAATAAACACAATACACGAGGATGGTCCGATAAGTACTTAGCCTACAAAAGAAAAACGAAAATTTTGGAAAAGTGCCGTTTTATTTTTGAAGATAGTCTCCTTTTATTTCGATACATTTGGCCCAGCGATGCTCCAACTTCTTTAACCCGTCTGAAAAATACGTTTCCTCGAGGTCTGAAAAGTAGGCTTCCGTGGCAGCGATTACCTCCTCATTCGACTCAAATTTCTGCCCGGCGAGTGACTTTTTCAAGTTTGGAAACAAAAAGAAGTCTCACAGGGCTAAATCTGGATACTACGGTGGATGGGGCAGCAGTTCGTAGCCTAATTCGACCAATTTGGCCATGGCGACGGCGGAGGTGTGAGCCGGTGCGTTGTCATGGTGGAAGAGCACTTTTTTTTCGCTAAATAGGGCCGTTTTTTCTGCAATTCGACGTCGAATCGGCCCAATAATTCGGCATAGTACAGCCCTGTGACCGTTTTGCCCTTCTCCAGGTAGTCGATGTAGATAACACCTTGTGAATCCCAGAAACGGTGGCCATCACCTTTCCCGCCGATGGGGCAGTCTTCGCCTTCTTCGGAGCACTTTCGCCGGGTAAAGTCCACTGTTTCGACTATTCCTTGGTCTCTGGTGTATACCAGTGGATCCATGTTTCGTCGACTGTCACGAAACGACGCAGAAACTCCTTCGGATTGCGCTTAAACAGCGTCAGACATTGCTTTGAAGTTGTTTCACGGTTGCGCTTGTTGTCTGGAGTGAGCAAACGCTGCACCCATCGCGCTGACAGCTTTCTCATGCCCAAAATTTCATGCAGGACATGACCCACGCGGTCTTTTGAGATGCCTACGATCTTAGCTATCTCGCGCACCTTCAATCGTCGATCTGCCAATACAAGATCGTGAATTTTTGTCACGTTATCCTCCGTGGTAGTCGTTTTCGGAGCACCTGGACGTGGCTCTTCAAAAATCGACGTGCGACCACGTTGAAACTCGTTAAACCAATTTTTGACGGTCGCCACTGAAGGAGAAGAGTCACCGTACAGAGCATCCAAGCGATTTTGATTTCGCTGTGCGATTTCCCTTCCAAAAACAAGAATCGAATCACCGACCGATACTGCTCTTTTTCCATTTTTCAAAAATCAACGGACACACTTGCTTTCACACGCTCTCAAAAATAAACTACAACTCCGATCCGGCTAAAATCTTGACAGTAACCATCGAGAAGGTTGTACTACGTGATAGAATATTTCTTTTGCGAGAGTGGCGCCATCGAGCGATGAGGCTAAGTACTTATCGGACCACCCTCGTACGAGGGTCGTTTGAAAAGTTCGTGCAAAGTCAGAGAGATGGCGCTACTAGAGCGTATCAAGGTTATTTTCAGTTAGTGGCATATCTTGGAAGAGCACACACCAAGTTTCAGCCAGATCGGCCAATTACTTTGCGTTTTAAATATAATTAAAGTTGATGGCGATGCTGAACGACGCGTAACTTACAGTCGATGGCTATTGGGTTAAATCGAAATCGATGAGGGTATGTTGGATCGGATTTTATGGACGGATGAGTCGATTTATGGAAGACTTGGAATATTCAACCAACATAGTGAACATTTGTGGGATTATGAAAATCCTAACTTGACCAAAGAAAATATATCGCTTCATAACCCATTAACCAGCCAGTGTTGTATAAGAAAAATTTTAAGTTAACTTTATTTGTTATAAAAGTCATTATAATGACAATATTATCATAAAATTCATTAAGTTTTAAAGCATCTAGCATAATCTTCCATTTTTGTTAATCGTAATTACTTGAATAAAATTTTAAGTTCCTAGACAGTATCCTTAACTGTAACCTTTTTTATTTTTGAAGAATCTTAGCGTTATACAAGCTTTTTGGCATTATAATCAATATAAATGTTTTTAGGAGGGATAATTTTCTTTACTAATATCTTTGCTCTGACGTGAACAAAGCAATTTTGTCAATGGAATGTTTCAGTTCGTTTTCAACATCGCTTCACCGTAAATATTTGGGCAGGATTGATCGGCAATAGAATGATTGGTCCATACGAGCTATCGCAACTTCTAAATGAGGAAAATTATTTACATTTTCTACAAAATAATCTCCCGGGTTTACTGAACGATCACTTGACGCAAGAGCAGCAGAACAACATGATCTTCATGCATGACGGAGCACCAGCACATTTTGCTATGAATGTCCGAAATCATCTCGATCAGGCAAAACTTCGTTTACACAATACTCACACACATACATGTAACACACCCACACACGAACACACAGATACGTAATACACGTTCATACACACACGTAATACTCACATGCAATACACATAACACATATGCAATACACGCATAAACACGCACGCAACACATACGAGTACACAAGCACGCACGCGCATAAGCGCCTGTAGCAGATACGAATACTGAATATTTGATCTCACACACACAGACTCTCGCACGTTATTTGCATACGTAACATGTAACTTATAAACATAATACCTAATTTATTAATTTCATAATTGGAACGTTGAGAATTGGGTACAGATACATCCTGGACGCTGGATTGGTCATAATGGTCCAATTGAATGGCCTGCAAGATCCCCAGATTGTAATCCATACGATTTTTTTTATGGGGATCATCGAAAGAGAAAGTTGACCATGGCGAGGTACCTCAGAACATTGATGAATAGCGTCTACGAATAGAGAATTTCGCCGATGATCTTGATCCAGACGTTATCGAAAGAACGACAAGAGACGTAAGGCGTAGAGCTACCATGTGCATTCAACAGCACGGCTGCCATTTTGAGCAAAGTATAGACAGTCCGAACCCGATAGATAAGGGAAATGCCAACGATGACGATGACGATGACGATGACATTGACAATGACAACGACGATCCTGACTAGGAAACTGGGAAATGAATGAGTGAATGTATGCTTGCGAGTGTGTATGTGTGCGTGTGTGTGTGTGTGTAAATAATTGTTCTATGTTTATTTTTATTAATAATTTCTGTATTCTGTATTCGTTATGATATTTAAATTTTATTTTTCATTTCCTACACATTTTATTCTATTAAAAAAAAATTCTTTATTCTATTAAAAAAAATTTCGTTATAAATATTAAAAAAATTGGGTTTTATTTCCCTACTTAAAAAATTAAAAAAGTCGTAAAAAAAGTCGTAGAAAATCGAAGAAAATTCATTATCCGCATACGTTTTGGGCTTGCGCTGCTATCGCGATTTGCCACACGTGACGTATACGGACGCCACCATCTTATCTGCTGCCGCACATGAGTCACGGTTATTCACTTTCGCTACGCAATACGCGCGATCACCTCTTATCGTCTCGCGACATTACGTGAGATCGCCGACGACTTTGTCTAATACGCGCGAACTAATAACGCGAAGCTGGCTAGATTACCTTATGATAACGGATCTAACTACGTCGACGCTTAGATTAGCCTCGCACGTATTCCGGTCTCGCTGGGGAAGTTGCCGGTGTCAATTCGGGCGTCCGCCGTATCCTTTGCGCGCGTACATTCAGTATTCCCTTTGCTTCTCTCAAATATTGTCCCTTACAAAACAGCTGTACACTTTTAAGACAGGACGAAACATTCACACTCTACAAGGGCCACAATCGTCTGCCGCGAGTAGCTACGAGGTCTGTTCAAAAAGTATCGCGAACTTTGAATTTCTGCGGGCTACGTAAATGTGAGTCAAGTATTTTAAAGAAGATTGCTCTGGATTATTTCCAGAGCAATCTTCGATTTGAAAGAGTCATAAATATTTTACGCAAATCCAGTTAGGAATGGCTTTGTCAAACTTTCAAAAATGCCATTTTATAATATACAGTTCATATAACGATATAATTGTTGTCATTGAAATCCTTTCAATCCATTCATTTATGGCTAAAATGATGCCATGTTTCCAAACTGTTTACAGCAATATATTCTTACCATATTTTGTATCACTAGTATAACTTCTAAAATTGTATTTTCAAAGGGCTTATATTAACTATTTATTTGAATGTTGATATGTAGTTACATTATTTATTTTTGTTCTTCTAGTGAATAAAAAAAGTTAGATTTCACTAAAACTATTGAGTGTTTTCTTTTGGTAAAAATTTGTCGGCTGCTAAAGTTGGAGCACACAAATTGACTACGCTACAGATTATAATCATCACAGAGTCCAGAATTTTCACTAAATTGTGAGGCACAGGTCGATGTAAGATTGTAAATTGCTTCAATCTTTGGATTACCCTCTCCACTTGGATTCTAGCTCCAGCGATTTTATAAGTACTGTCTGCTTCAGCAGCTGTCAATTTTTTTTTTTTTTTGCAAAACAGTGATCTCATAAGTTTAACTTCATATAAGGCAAAAAACAGTGTTTTTTGCACTTTTAGGTTAAGATATCTCGGGAACCTGACACGATGGACAAAATCTGTCGCCGGATTTGGATTCAACGACTCCAAATCCTTCGAGAGTATTTAGTCACGGTTCTAGGTCTTTTTGGCTCTTGCCCTGTGTAATTATTACTGTAACATTACAATTATACTGCTAGCTTTAATAATACGATACTTGTCGATATCAAATAAATATTAATAATCGTTTGAACTTATTTCTGTATTGATTCGTTTGAAAGGTATATAATAATAGACATTTCTTTATGTCGGCCATTTTGTAATATAATTTACTAGATGGTGTGTAAGTCTATCTGCCGAATTTCGAATTTTGAAATGTAGGTGTTTCACACACACACACATACACACACACACACACACACACACACACACACACACACACACACACACACACACACAAACTCCGTATCTGCTGGTCCCAATCCCAGGGCCCCGCTACTCAAAAAGCAGATTATCATCTTCGTTAAGAAACCAAGGTTCCTCCGTTTCGGATGATAACACTTTGTTAAAAGTTCCCCGTCCAGGGTAACGGACCCCTCAAACTCAAGGTGTGAAGCGAACCGTGCCGATGTAGCTAGGTTGGCTCTCGGAGGTAAACAGAGAGTCTTAAACGGAGCCTTGGGAACACCTGGCGAAACTCCCTCATAATTAGTCTTACTCCGAAAATTAGGACTCTGCCGAAGCGGACCAATAGTTCCCTAGGTACTCGTGGGAACAAAATGAGCATTTGCAGAGAACAATGACATGTTTATCCACATGTATAACAGATGCTTGCAAGAAGGTTATTTCCCTGCCAAATGGAAGCTGCAGAGACTCGTCCTCCTCCTGAAAGGGAAAAAGCCACCAGATGAACCTTCAGCATATCGTGCCCTCTGCATGCTCGATTCGGCGGGCAAGATGCTTGAAGGGATCATGTACACCAGAATAGAGGTAATAGCCGAAGGACTCCTGTCGGACAAGCACTTCGGATTCCGAAAAGAAAGATCAACAGTTGATGCTATCAACCTAGTATTCAACACCGCGAAGGACGCGATTACAGGGAAACGATGGAAGAAAGGGGATAAACAATATTACGCCGTAGTGACGCTGGACATTCAGAATGCGTTCAATTCGGCGAGGTGGGATCGAATAATGGAAGTACTCGACCAGTTCAGTATTCCAAAATATCTACAAAAGTTAGTTCTAAGCTACTTCACTGATAGAATCCTGCAATATGACACGGACGTTGGGCCTAAGGCATATACCCAAGGCATATAGGTCACAGGAGGGGTGCCACAAGACGCGGTTCTAGGACCGCTTCTGTGGAACATCATGAACAATGGCCTACTCAGACTGAGAATACCAAGAATGGTAATGCCCGTCGCCTTTGCAGATGATATCGTCCTCGTGATCGTAGGTAAACACCGTGAGGACGTCAAGAATCTGTTCAATGTGTCATACAGTAAGTATTCTAACTGGATGAACGCATCGGGTCTCAAGATAGCCAAACACAAGACAGTGGTAACCCTTGTAAGCAGCAAAAAGATACGTGAAACGATCACTTTGCAAGTCGCCGAGCACGAAATTGAGTCAAAGCCATCCATACGCTACCTAGGGTTAATGATAGACGCGCGCCTCAAATTCAAAGACCAAGTCGAGCATCCCAGCTCTAAGGCAGCAGCAATCGGAGGAGCACTCCCGCCTTATGCCGAATGTTGGTGGACCCAAACCAAGAAGACGAGCCCTACTTACGACAGTAGTCACATCAATACTGACATATGGTATTGCCATTTGGGGCAGTGCGCTAAAGCTACAGGAGTGCCAAAGAAGGATATACCCCGTAGGACATATGGCACTAAGAGTTGCCAGCACGTTCAGGAACGTTTTTAGAGACGTGGCACACGTAATCTCAGGACTACTACCAACTGAGATCCTGGCCAAAGAACAGAGGAGAATGTACCAGCATCGGAGCGGCAAAGAAGCAGATATCGATGATTAAAGGGAAAGAGAAAGGCAGAAAAGCCTACAACGCTGGCAAATGAAGTGGGACAGTTCCGAAAAATGGGCACATCAGCTCATCCCACGGATTGCGGAATGGGTCAAAACAACGAAACGGAGAATTTGGATCAATTGTCTCACAAAATTTGTTAAGACCTATAAATATGTGCGTTAAATCCTCAAAATTTGGAAATGACTAAATTTAGGTAAAATCAACTCTTTGCGTCAGATATCAAGGGGTTAGGAGACAGAGAAGTCCCGATAGCCGCATCAAGCTGACCAGCCATCTTGGACACCTCTTCTATGGTAACCGAGTCGCCTAAGGGGGACCAAGAGTCTAATACCTTCAGTAACCTCTGAATGTATTTCTGCACCCTCGTGATGTCTTTTTCGAAGAGTAGGACTGATCTTTTTGGAGTCAACGACATGATTCTGTATGTAAAAGTATGAGATAATTTAGGCTTACATTAGTAGAGAAATATTTACGGAAGCAGTTAACAAGCCCAAGAAAGCAGAGGCAAGAAGTAAGCGGAAACAAGATAGTAGGCGATACGATATACGAGAGTGGTTTGAAAAGTCCGTGCAAAGTCAGAGAGATGGCGCTACTAGTGCGTATCAAGGTTATTTTCAGTTAGTGGCATATCTTAGAACAGCACACACCAACTTTCAGCCAGATCGGCCAATTACTTTGCGTTTTACATTCGTTTCAAACAAAGAAATCGAGTGGTTGTAAAAAAATAGATGAAAAAGAATTTCGTGTATTGATTAAACATTACTTTTTCAAAGGCAAAACGCCTCAGGAGATTAAACAGAAGCTTGATAAATATTATGGTGATTGTGCACCTTCGATTAGAATGGTTTATAAGTGGTTTCAAAATTTTCGGAGTGGCAATATGAGCACAAAAGACGCTGAACGTTCTGGACGCCCTGTTGAGGTTACCACTTCAGAAATCATTGATAAAATCCATGATATGGTGATGGCTGACAGAAGAGTGAAGGTGCGTGAGATTGCTAGTACTGTAGGTATCTCGAGCGAATGGGTACATAATATTTTGCACGAACATTTGGACATGAAAAAGCTATCCGCTAGATGGGTGCCGCGATTGCTCACGATTGAGCAAAAACGAGATAGTGTGAAGTGTTGCAAGAATGGTTTGCAGCTGTTCGAGCAAAATCCGCAAGACCTTAAGCGTCGTTTAATCACTGTAGATGAAACATGGATACATCACTACACTCTCGAGACCAAAGAATAGTCTAAACAATGGGTTACCAAGGCGGAATCTGCTCCGAAAAAGGCGAAGACAATTCCTTCGGCCGGGAAGGTTATGTCGACTGTCTTTTCGGATTCGCAAGGAATAATCTTCATCGACTATCTGGAAAAGGGTAAAACCATTACAGGCGAATATTATTCATCGTTATTGGATCGTTTGAAAACCGAATTCCTAGAAAAACGTCCTCGATTGACCCACAAAAAAGTGCTTTTCCACCACGACAATGCGCCAGCTCACGCCTCAGCAGTTGTGGCCGCAAAACTGATGGAGATAGGGTTCCAACTCGTTTCACATTCCCCCTATTCTCCAAACTTGGCTCCGTCGGACTACTATTTGTTCCCTAATATGAAAAAATGGCTGACGGGGAAAAGATTTTATTCAAACGAGGAGGTGATTGCAGAAACGAATGCCTATTTTACAGACTTGGACAAATCCTATTATTTGGAAGGGATTAACAAACTAGAGCAGCGTTGGATGAAGTATATAAGGCTAAAAGGAGACTATGTTGAAAAATAAAAAAGATTTATTAAAAAAAATCAAGCAGTTTTTATTTTTGCACGGACTTTTCAAACGACCCTCGTATGTAGCTTTTAGGTTGCTTTGAAAAAGATCTTGTAAAAATTATGTATTATCATTCTCCTGTATACTTCTCTTGTCTGAGAGACGTTGGAGTACATTTTTCTAGCGAATTAAGTATCGGGGTTTCAATTTATGATGTTTGGCTCGGTGAAATATATCCACTCATCTTCGAGTAAATATGTGAGATTCTTACGACTTTACCCGATAAAAAAAACTTTATGTACATAAATTCGATGAAATGTCAATTATGGCTCATGAAAAATATTCAATAAAATACGTTTGCATTGAGGATCTTTCAAACATGGGACAGACTCGTAGGACGGCAGTTACAAAACATGATCTTTTGATTATAGTAGACAGTATATAGCGAAAAATCCATGGCGACAACTAGTAATTTTTTATTTCAATCATAATGGTATCGCTGCGGAAGAACTTGTGCAAAGAATTCCGGAGGTCACAACAACACTTCGTGAAACAAGAGCATATATTCGACTATTAGTTTGCAACCAAGACAGCAACAATAAAAAATTATTTAAATTATTAAAAACAGTAACTAATCAATCAACCTTTAATTCTTATAGATGAAATAAAATATTATGCAACTTTTAATTAGCTTCACTTAAAAGATTATTAGAGTGATTAAGGTCACCTAGTTACGTATATAGTAAAATTATAATGAATTATGATTTAATTAATACTTAGCGGTTTGATAAATCCCATGGAACTTTAAATTTGCTTGGATATTCAAAAGATAAGCATTTTAAACCAAATAGCTTCAAAACAATGGAGGTTCAGTTAGCTTTTCAATTATTAAGTAAAAACACGTCTAGTACAGTAAGATTAACTGGGGAAGATCTCATAAGACTAGGTACAATATCAAACACTTCAAAACATTCGGCAACTTTTTGTGAAGAATTAGATAAGACTATCGATGTCTGCAACTCATACTCACTTAAAAATAGAGATTTCTAAAAACGCCCGTTGCCTGAGGATGCTTCTGTAATTCAACAGCTAGCAAACAAGCTTTTGAAAAAATTTCTTATTTGGTTCAATAAGTCGAGAATACATAAAAAAGGCACATTCAAAATCTCTCCCTATTTTCAAGGCATGTAAATAACTGTTAAAGGTTTGGTAAATTTATATGAAGACCTGAAGAAAGATTTCGATGGTTTTAAGCTGGTAATAGATCGTTACAAAACATTCTATTGAGGTTGGAAATGTAAACATTTTCTCAAAAACTATATTCTTTACTGAAATTTTCCTAAGAATAAAAATGTCTTAAAATCAAATGAAGAATATTCTCGAATTTTTTCAGCTCTTTCCGATATAATTTTTAAATTTGCAATCTTGTGACTTTTCGAAAATTGAATGTGACAGCGGATATTTAAAGGTCTAATAAATCTGAAGGATAAATAGACAATTAGTTGAGAACCTCTTTTTAAAAAGCAAAAATATCAAATAGAAAATGAGCTGAGAACCGTATGTTTGAAAACTTTCCAGTGTCCGAGTTGAGAAAACCAAGTCAAAGGGCACTAGAAACCCCTATATAAAAAAAACTTGGGCAGCAGCGGATTACGTAGTAGTGTGGCGAAACTTGCAAGAGCTGAAGACTTGTATCATAGTAAAAATGTGTTAGTTAGAATATCCTATTTGACTTTCTTGTTAAAAATTTTTTTAAATATTCACAAATTGGATGGTGGGCTCTTTTTAGTAAGTCGTTTAAGTGAGATGAGAAAGCAGTAATCTCTATTTTTGAGAATTTAAATCTCCGTGCGATTATTTTTAATAGTTTGCTTGTAAAATTTGCTCCTCTATATATGGGAACAATTTTTGATGAACTGAAAGTACATATAAAGCTTGTGATGAAAGTGTCTGTAATAGTTTCCGTTATAATACCAATTTCGTTCTAATATATAGATATTAAAAAAAAATAAGAAACTCTCTGTCTTTTCATAATTGAATTGCTCAATAAAAATAAAAAATTTTAATAAAAATAACCCGGCATTATGAAGCGTCGGCTCTTTGTTTGGGCACCAATTGTGACATATGACATACGTAAATCGGTATTAAATGATTTGAATACGTCAGGTATGTTAGACTTAAGATGTCCGAGGGAAAGAATGGTCTACGTGACCGGCCTGCTCGTTATCGGAAAGGTTATCTTGTCTTTGCATGAGGAACAATGAAATGTTCTCAAAAAAGAACATACAGTCATATATATGCAAAATAAAAACTTAAAAAAGTAACAGAAAGTAATAAAAATATTACTAGCATGACAAATAATATCTCAAATACCTTGCAAGATTGCAAAATAATAAAAAGTATCGATAGATCATTAACCTATATATTAAAAATTGAGAATTTATTATATTATACATAAATAGATGATTTATACTTAAATTAAAAACTACGAAAATACGTTGCAAGATGTAGCATCCCGAGGCCTAAGATATTACGATAAATGTGAGCTCATTGCAGTATTTAAATTTAAAGAAAACAAAATTCAAGATATAAATATGCGAGATAATTACAATATTATAGTTAAAAATTCTTCTAATTTTTAAGCTTGTACCGGAGAATTGCAGTGTGGCCGTATTTCTACCGTCATGCTCTAGCGTGTGTGAGTTATGAGCACACACTCATGCTTGCCTTTTCTTTGTTGAGGTGCGGCGCTAGAACAAGCGGTGAAGGAGGGCGCAGGTGGCTATGGAAGAAAAACGAGGAAAAAGAGAGACAAAAGAGGGAAGAAAGAAACGGAGATAAAGGAATATCGATAAAGAAAAAAAAGGAGTTGCGCGCGCACCCTCGTACCGATTTTTTGGTGGTATATGCTGAGTTATAGCATAGGCTGTCACGCGCGCTATTTTTTCGCCGATTTTCGTTGCCAATCAAAGTTTTCCCACGCACTCGCCGACGAGGTTTTGGTTTTTCGGAGACGCACCCGGTGTGCGGAAGTTTTGTTGATATTGGCTAGGTCGCGTCCAGCCACGGATTACAGTTGGGCCCACACCGGTGCGCATTGGATACTGGTAAGGTGACGCGGGTATTTACGTGAGCGGCCGTTGCTGCGAACAGTGTATTTGCCGAGCACTCATTATTCTGCCGCAAGCGATCAGAGTGAAAGGGAGCACAGCAACAGCGAGGAGGACAAGCAGCAACGATACGAACACCAACAACGATATCAAATACAACAATAACACTAACGCCAACAACAATAAAAGTAACACCAACAGTAACAGTAACAACAACACAGCATCAGAGACAACAGCAGAAGGGAGCAGGGGATCCGGTGGACAAGGTCGATGTTGCGTTTCTCTCCCTCCCCCTCTCTCTCTCTCTCTCTCTCTTGCATATTTCCTGCGCCGTTGCTACCCGGATAGAGTGGCAGATCTATCAGCTACCTCGCCGACAGTGGCCGTTCGTAAATTTTTACGGATGCGTTTGAATTGTGTTGCAGAGTGTGGAGGTGTAGGGAAGGCGAATCGGGTGGCAGCCCTACTATCGGCTCATTTTTCATCGTGAGTGCGAAGAAATTTGTCAAGCATAGATGAACCGGAGTTGAATTTTTACATATTGTGATTTTTCGTTTATTATTCTATTTGTTTATTAAATTTGTTGTTATTAACTTTTTGTTGTCCTGATTTTCGTAACGCGCATTTTTATCGTCAGATCATTCAATTGTGAGAACGTTTGTGCTTCCTAAGTCTCCTCCTTTAAATAAACTGTACTGATAGCTGCGAGCTGCCCGAAACGGGTACGGATGCAATTTTCTTTGTTACAAGCTTTTAAAATTTATGATTCAGCAAAGATTGAGTTTATTAGACTCTTTTTAAAATTTTTTCCCCAGTCTTCAAAAATCCCAACTTTGATTGTTTGCTAAACTTATGTATTAGCAAAATCAAAAACATTATTACATCTCGGGAGGTAAAAGATCAATAGAATTTTGAATCATTACGAATAACAACGGAAAAGAGTGTAATTAAAGTAATTAATCACGAAATTCTTTCTTCAGTATTATTTCGTCAACAAATTTCGCTGACTTCTTCAGGCTTTAATAAATGCAAAACAAAAAAAACGGAACAAAAAAATTAGCAAACTTAATACAACGTGAAATTACGAAGTTAATACAAACAACATTTTTTTCACGCAATTTTTCAAGGAGTCCAATTATTAAAAGCTAGAGAAAGATACTCATTGCCAGTCAGATTACAACTGGTAAATCAGACAATGTACATATGAGAAATTTGTTTCTCTGTAATCTCATTTTAGTGAACTCAATAATGGCTTATATATACTGCTAAGAAATTATCCATCTTCTTTCCTATTTAAGTAGTCATGTAAACCATTATATAGCATTTCGGATATTCTACATTTTCTATAATTACTATGGTAGTCCCGTATCTTTAACTTGGTCCAAATAAAATGATGTAACAACAATTTCTTATGTGTAGTAGTGATAGTTCCCCCCCCCCCATGTTCTTTTTATGTCTATTTAATTAGTCCTTAATACTTATTTACTTTTCCCTAGACTAGACTGCTAGACATTGTTTACACTGAAAACTATATACAATCTCCGTTCTGCCCAATACATCAATTTAAACAATTGAAAGTAACCAATATTAGGTTTTGAAGATGAACATTTTTATTTGCGAGTAAAATCACTCAATCAATTGGATTAATGATATTAGTATGTCTGTATAATATGTGCAATATTTGACCCCAATACGATCTTGAAAGTACATCTTAAAAAGTAAAAAATGTATATTTTAATAGTTTTCCACTATTTCCGAATATCATTTGAAAATTTAATTTAAAAATTCAATTTGAAAATTCAATACGAAAATTGAAAATTTCACCTTCAAATACCCTTCAATAGGACGTGGTGGAAACTAACGCAGGTCAAATTTTATTTCAGAAGACCAAAATACACAAAACTATCCAAATAGAATTTTTACTTCGTTTAGATCGTATTTTGGGGTCCTGAATTATCGACGCTCAAAGTCATGGCGGTGACAAATGAGATTTGCCGCGCGGCTGTGTGGTCTTGCTTACATAGTCGCCAATAAATCAATAAGATGTAAACGAACTACGAATCTCGTCAATTGCATAACCTTACCAAGAAGCAACTGTAATTAATACAAAAAAAAGCAAAAATACGAACCCTGCCCTACCATTCGTGGGCAATCATGTGCGCACGTGATTACATTATACTGGCTATTCGAACAAAAACCCTCATACCAACGGAGATTCCGAGGATATGCTGATTGCAGTACTCCATAACTTCAAAAGCTCACAAAAACCTCCTTGGTAAATTAGTTAAGGTCGTCTGCGATTAGTTAATTTCGTGGTGATAAATAATTTGAACCAATGACTGAAAACTGTAAAAATGACAAATCGATAAAAAAATGTATTGAATTCATACATACGAGGTCTGTCCGGAAAGTATCGGGCCTACGTTTATATCTTCGCGCCATAGTGTTCGAGCGACCTCTACCGGACAGAAACGTCAACAATAAAGCCTCACGAATCTATTGGTTACTTACTGACACCTGCCGGACGTATAATTTATGCGCAGCATGTCTTTGGTTACAGTGCCTTTTCCGCGTTCGTCGGATTTTGATATTGTCAAAAATGACTGAAAAACAAGATCAACGAATTTGCATCAAATTTTGCTTTCAACTCGGAAAAACGAGTTCGCAAACTATTGAAATGATGCAAAAAGCCTTCGGAAGCGAGTGTATGAGCAAAAGACGAATAAAAGAGTGGTATAAACGGTTCAAGGATGGTTGCACTTCTGTCGATAGTGATTCTCGTTCCAGCCGACCTTCGACGACAAAAACCGCATATTATATTGAGCGGGTGCGACTTGCAATCGAACTAGATCGTCGTATGACTGTGCGAGAACTAGAAGAAGACCTTGGAATACCAAAAACTATCATTTCAGAAATTTTAACCGAAAATTTAGGAATGAAACGCGTGTGTGCGAAATTCATCTCAAAATTACTCACAGCAGAGCAGAAGAATATTCGCTTAGAAATCGCTCTGGACAATCTGGAAATGGTCAATAATGATGATAATGTGCTTAGAAAAGTTATTACAGGTGATGAATCATGGGTTTATGGTTATGATCCTGAAACAAAACAACAATCTTCACAGTGGAAGCATTCTGAATCGCCAAGATCAAAAAAAGCACGTCAAAGTCGGAGCAATGTTAAGTTAATGTTGATTGTTTTTTTCGATTGTGAAGGTGTTGTAAAGTACGAATATGCACCAACAGGTCAGACAATCAATAAAGAATACTACGTTCAAATTTTAAAACGTTTGCGTGATGCAGTAAGAAGAAAACGGCCGCACTTTTGGGAAAGTGGTGACTGGCTTCTCCATCATGATAATGCGCCAGCGCATTTATCCAATCTTGTGCAGCAATTTTTGAGCAAACACAATATCGCATTGCTTCAACAACAGTCCTACATACAGTCCCGACATAGCCCCTTGTGACTTTTGGCTGTTTTCAAAACTAAAAAAACCACTCAAAGGACACTGATTCGATAACAAAACAACGGTTTAAAACAATGCGACGAATGTACTTAAGGTTATCCCTAAAAGTGAGTTCCAGGACTGTTTTGAAAAGTGGAAACATCGATAGAACCGTGTTATTCAATCAAGTGGGGATTACTTTGAAGGATGTCACCCACCAGATGATAAAGAATAACGCTAGCACGAAAATATAAAGGTAGGCCCGATACTTTCAGGACAGACCTCGTACACGCATACACATAACGCTCATGTATACTTAGTCATACGTAATATAAACACATGCGCTCACACAGGCGTACAAATACACAATTATTTACTTAGCTACGACTTGTTTTTGTGTTATAATTTGCGTGTCCACTCGAATAGCGAATTGTTTAAAGAATATTATCTTCAATAGTGTGAAAGCAATAAAGTTAACAAGAATATCGTTAATAAAATAAAATACTGAACAAAAATGTAATCTCCAGTAATGAAAAATTTTAGCGCTTATTATTTATCGATATGTTGGATAAATTCCGTAAGTTGAATTTATTACTTTTGTTCGGCTGGCTTTATTCCTTTCACTACTGACTGTGCCTCAACGTCCTTATTGACAATGTTGTGATTACGTGTGATTCCTCCTATATGCGGCAACGATTGTGCACGAACGTGCCATTCACACGCAGTCACACTCATCACAAGTTCGTTCTAAATTCTTTTTAATTTTTCTACTAGATATTTGTTTATTCCTATCTATTCTATAATCTTCTATAGTTTTTTTTATTTACTGTATCGAATGCTACTTTAAATCGACGAATAACTCGTGTAGCTATTTAAAAAAAATTTTTTAATTAAATAGTCAAGTTTATATAGAATATAGGGTAAAGTAGGAAATAGGGTAGAGCTGAAAATGTCACTTTCCGGGCAAATTATCAAAGTATATTTGTAATGCGCTACTGACATGTATTTCTAATGACCGTAAGCAAATCTCTGTGGTATACCAACGGATGCAGACGTATTTTTCTGCTTTCTAGAATTTTTAAAAGTTTTTTTAAAAATTTGTACTATATCCCACTTACCTGAATATTATCTATTGCCGATCTATCTTTCCCAAAACCTGCTTGTCCCTCAGGTAAGATCTTTTCGTCCTCTACTTCCCTCACTAGTCTTCTTCTTGATACTTCTTCATATATCTTGTAGGCAATTCATAGTAAAGTTATACTTCTGTAGTTATTTATGTCGCTTACATTTCCTTTTTTATAGATCGGAACTATAACTTATATTTTCATTCTTCTGGTATTTTTTCTCCACCCCAAATTTTTCAAATTATCATTAGTTGTTATTTAGTTCGATATTTCCTCACTACCATGTATCCATGCTTTATTCGGTATTATATCCTAATCTGGTGCTTTTTCTTCTTCATATACCTCCATGCCTGTTTTGTTGTTGCTGTTATCTTTTTCTCCTCTTTCCCTTTTTCTGCTTAATTTTCTCTTTTTCCCTGTTTTTTTTTATTTTCTGTCCTTTGTAATAATTTTTTGAAATAATTCTTCCACTGCTGCACTGTTATTCCTTCTTTGATACCAAACTGTTTCTTCGTTTTTCTAAATATTCTTAGGTATTCCTAGACTTGACATTTATTTTTGATCCTTCCTTATTCTTTTTGCTGATCCTCTTTCTATTCTTTTTCTCTTTCGTCACATTTTAATTTCTGCTCCCTTCTAGTTATAATATAATTCTCTTTATTTTTTTTCCTACTCTCTAATTTATGTATTCACTTTTCGTCTATCTTTTTAGTTTTGAAAAATCACTATTCCATCATATTCTATACCGTATTAATCTTTTTTTCGTTTTCATTTCTTCTTATATCCATGTTTTTTCTATTTTACTTCTAGTGTCTCTCTATCTATCCTATCTTATCTTTTAATTCTTCTTTTATCTCCAAACCAAGTTCCTTTATTTTTTTATATTTCTCAATCGTTTCTTCATTCCAAATTACTATACTTCTTGTCCCATTCCTCTCTCTCATTTTCCTTCTCTAAATTTCTTTGTTATATACTGTTCACAAACGCGCCTTTCCTTCAAAAAAAATTCTAAAGGGATTAAGTCACGGTGAAAATTAAAATAATTGAAGGTAGAGTAGCAGCGAAGTTGGTAGAAGTCAGATGAGTAGGCCAGGAACAATCTTTTCGTTTTTCTTCTTTCCCGAAGAAAACCCTAGATGAATGCCTGATAATGGATTCCCGGTGGAGCCAAGTCTGGATAATGCCTTGACTGGATGGTCTGGAGAGATCCATCTACTCTAAGCCACTGTTAGAGTGAGAATTGAGAATAGACGACGATGCACCTACATTTATATAGAGGGCTGAAGCATAAGAGCGCTCTCTGATCCTCCCTTCAGTCTCATTGGAAGGAGGCGTGATTGACCCGAAAAGTGCCGCCCCCATTCGACTATTTCTAGTATCTTAGTGGGATTGTGTGACGTCAATGGCTGGTTGAGACTTGTTTCAATAAACAGACAACAAGTATCACAAACAATCGTGTTGTGAGTTAACCAACTGCAGGATTCGACTTGTTCATCAAATACAACGTCAGAAAGGGGATGACGACAAAAACATTTATATTTAATGTTTTCAAAACAGTGACGTCACTTTCTCTTCACCTTTAGCAACAAGGATTGACAAAGAAAAATGCTGGCTCGAACCACTCTTAATAAAAAATAAAAGAAAACCAAAAGAACGAGAAAAACATCCTCATAATTAAAAAACAAAGAACGTCCTGAACATATACTGTTCCTCTCTTTTTATTTCTAGCACTAGAAGTGCTAGAAATCAAAGTATAATCAATCAATAAAAGAACTTTAAAAAATTAAGAAAGAAAAAAATACGAAGAAAATAATACGGACATAAATAACTACCTAGAAAACTAAATTGCTACTAAGGTATCTGATTATTGACTTTGGAAAATAATTATATGATGAAGGCAGATAATTAGCTAGTTTTCTGTCTGCTTCTCTTCCCTCCTCACTACTATCGGCAAAGATTAGGGACTGGCGTTAGGCGCATTGTAAAAATGCGACTAATTATAGGCCTTTGTTTCAGTTGTCGATGTTTGCTGACGAGTGGCCGAAGAGGACCGATGATTTTTGGCAAGGAGGAGGGAAAGAGAGAGAGAGGGAAAGAGAGAGAGAGAGAAAGAGAGAGAGAGAGAGAGAGAGAGAGAGAGAGAGAGAGAGGTATAGGCATGCGTGCGACGTACGTCTGATAAGATTTGCATTGCATGCCATCGAAAAATAGGCTAAGTGGGGTAAAGAAAGAAAGCAAGAGCCAGTGACCGCAAATAAGTCACAGCAATAGAGTGATAATAGCATCTATTAACGAGTGAGTTGCCCCGTGATTATCACTATGCCCATGAATTAGGTGATACGTGTATCTCTAAGTTGTACATCTAAGTTGTACGCGTACGAACCAAGATAGGCAAAAAAACAGAGGGATGTGAAAATAAGAGACTACTCGACTACATCTGACTGTAGTCGATTTCCAGTCGAACATCTCCCCCTCCCCCCCCTCTCTTTCTCTCTCAGCAGATATGAGGCCGCGTTAGTGTCAGTGATGTATTATTGTAGGTAGCAAAGCGTTCATTTACCGACTACTCTGCGTTTCATTGTTCGAGCAGTGGCTCCTTAGATTAAGTTGCGGGCGAGAAGTTGCAAGCTTCCAAGGCGTTTGCTTGTTTATTGATCAAGTAAAGTTAAGTTAATTTGTTCATTAAGCGATTTAAAAAATCATTTATATTCCGATCTCCCTCGAAGATGTGTCCTTCTCCCCTTATCCGTACCGAATACTAAGAGCGAGTGTGCCTCTCTTATTCCCCCTTTTAAAAAAGTTGGTGATGCGAAGCAATTTCGTTACAACTAAAAAAATTAATCAATCCTAAAAGTTCTCTTCTACCAATTTGAAAAACGATATGATGTAGGCAAAAACAAAAATATCGATAATAAAAGCTACCATTTTTGCTAAACACCATGAAAGTGTAATTTAATGCTCCACAATGAAGTATAACAAACGAAGAAGTACTTACGATGTTAAAAATTACGCAGAAATTCAAAATAATTATTTATATTTAAAAATATCAAAGAAAAAGGAATAAATTGCATAATCGCCAACCTTAAAAATAAAAAGAGCACAGAAACTTAAAATATTAATGGAAAATTACTAAAAGGACTACCTTCAAAAGTTAAAAGATACATTACTATAGTGATAAATGCAATATTTCAAATAAATTATTTTTCATGAGCTTGAAGTTTGTAACGTTTACGGTGAACGAAAAAATACAAAATAAAAATAAAGATTATTTTGTGACAAATAGCTTCAGGGTAATGCTATAATAACGTGTACGCAACAAAAAAATCGTTGCGATAATTACAACTACTGCAACAACCCTTAATTCTGTATGTTTATACCGTATCATAGGCTGAATAACTTTCATCATATGATACACTATTCTGAAAAAATTTTGAAAATGTCGAGTTTTCTCTAAAAATTTTAATCGATGATTATAGCCGTTCCCATATGATGCTGACACATTAACCCATTTCTTCCCAAGCCGCCATTTTGTAGTCGATTTGTTTTCTACCGAAGAAAACATTATACGAGGGGGGGTCAATAAGTCTTTACAAAATCCAAGAGATGGCGTTCGTCACGCTTAAATTATAATGTTTTTAGCAAGCAATACTACTAACTACATATCGTACAAAGTTTCAGCTCGATTGATTAAGTCATTTTTTTGTGACCGCTGGTTGAACAAAAACTTATTGGTTTATTTGAAAAATGGAAAAAACAGAGTTTCTAGCGGTGATAAAACATTTTCATTTGAAAGGTCTTACACGGCCTTACACATTGCGAGAATTAGTTGAGGCCAGAGGAGTATCAAAGGGTACAATAATTTCAATTTTGCATGAAAAATTGGGGATGAAAAAAATATCAGCAAAATTGGTGCCGCGTTTGTTCACTGTTGAAAACAAACGAACCCGCGTGGTCACCTCTGAGGCTCTTTTGGCACGTATACGTCGTAATCCGGAAGACTTTTGGCGTCGACTCGTAACTGTAGACGAAACATGGGTACACCACTACACTCCTGAAACCAAAGAACAGTCCAAACAACGGATTACCGCAGAAGAACCAGCCCTAAAGAAGGCAAAGTTGTCAAAATATTACAAAGAATTACTTTTGATAAAATGGCTGATATTGAAGCTTGAAGTAGTTGCGAGTCTGAACCTGAAATACAAGATTTGGCGAATGAGGAAATTCATCAAGTTGATTTGGTAGAAAATGATTATGTTAAGACTCAAATTTTTGAAAACGCGTATTTTTATCCATAAATCAAAGATTTTCAAGGTTCTTCTGAAATAAATCCTACTATCTCTATATCGGGGAATAAACCAATCAATTACTTTAAATACTTTTTCGATTTCCCTCTGAGTGAAAAAATTATAGATGAGACGAAACGATATGAAAGGCAGAATCATGTAGATCGGCAATTCCATCAGAAAACTTGGTCTCCTCTTACAAAAGATGAATTTGAACATTTTCTTGGCCTTTCAATTCTAATGGGCCATATTCGAAAAGGTGACTTGAAAGATTATTGGTCTAAAGATTTTATATTTTATACTCAAATTTTCGGTCAAATAATACTCCAATGTCCAAACTGCATTTTCCACAATGAAACATATAGTAAAAACTACAACGTAAACCATAGTGCAATCGACAGCGAAATGTGTGAAGTTTTAAAAATGAAAATAAAAAGATATATTGAAATGACAGATTATCCAATTCAACCAACTTATCAAAGATATTTTGGTAGAATAAACTTTGAAACAAACACCCGCAAGATATATAACCGTCCGAGAATAAATAACAGTTTATCATTATCATCATTATCTACTCCAAGTCCAACAGGTAATAAAACCAGGAATACTAAATAGTTTTCTGCAATATTACAATATGGATAACAGCTTATATGATATTATATTTGAAAATGAACATAAAACAGATAATATTGATGATCTAAATAAATATATATGTAAAGAAAATAATATCATTCTATGTATAAACATCAGAAGCCTAAAAAAAATTACAATAAATTACTAGTATTTCTGAAGAACCTCGAAAAAAAACCATGTATAATAGTATGCACAGAAACATGGAATTTAGACAATCATGAAATGTTCAATATTCCAGACTATAAAATATATTACAATGAAAGTAAAATAAACAAATCAGATGGAGTTGTTTTATATATGAAAGAAGAAATCACCGAAATTACAGAAATTCTTGAAATAGATAAATTAAAAATAATTAACTCTAATATTACACTAGAAAACAACAAAAATTTGGTGCTGTCTGCAATTTACAGATCTCATGATTTATCTAAATCTGAATTCCTATTGAATCTCAAAGAATTATTGAAAATAAACAAAAAATATAAAAACAATATTTTAATGGGAGACTTTAATTTTGATATATTGAGAGAAGAAATACTAGATCAACAATTTTTACAAGTACTGCTAGAAAATGGATATTGCCCTGGACTACATACCATAACAAGACCATCCAATATTGATATTAACAAAGGTACATGTATAGATAATTTCTATGTTAGGCTAGAAAAAGTCAAATATAAAACTTACGTCCTCAACGTACCCTTCAATGATCACTACCCAATAATGATGAGTTTAAGGAATAATTATAAATGTACACAAAAAACCAATTTCAAAATAATAAACTAAAAAATAAAGCCAAAAGAACTGTTTGGACTGACATACAAATTATAAAAGACCCTAATCTAGCTAATAGAAAAAATTCAAACATGTATTACGGCATCATCTAATAACAATAAACACAATAAGAATAAAATGAACCCAAGGAGATATTGGATAACTAAATTGGATAACTAAAGCAATAATGATATCATGTGCACACAAAGAAAAACTTTATAATAATTGGAAAAAAGATCCCAATAATGCAACAAAAAGAGAAAAATATAAAAACTATGTGGAAACTTTAAAAAAGACCATAGATCTAGCTAAAGTAAAATATGAAAAAAATCAAATCAAAACAAATCAACACAATCCACGAAAACTATGAAAAATAATCAACAACAAAATTGGGAAGAAAACCAAAAAAAACAATAACATAAATCATCTATTAATAGGTAATAATAAAATTACAAACTCAAACGACATTGCAGAACAAATGAATACATTTTTCAGTACAGTAGGCAAACAGATATGTGATAATATTAGACAACCAATAAATAGTAACATTACTCTACCATCTATGAACAACAACAGTATTTTTCTACATTTAACAAATAGAATAGAAGTTCAACAAACAATAAGAAAAATGGGCAACAAAAATGGAGGATATGACGGCATCAACACTCAGGTACTAAAGATGATAATAAACCACATAAGTGATCCGTTGACCTATATCTTTAATTTATGCTTACAAAAAGAAATATGGCCTGACGAATTAAAAAGTGCTGAAATTATTCCTATCCACAAAACTAAAGAGAAGTATCTACTAACAAACTATAGACCTATATCTTTAATATCAAATATCGCCAAAATTGTTGAAAAATTAATACAAATCAGGATTACAAGTTTTTTCAACAAACATAATTTATTTTCTAATAAACAATTTGGTTTTAGAAAAGGTATTAGCACCAAAAATGCCCTATACTACCTAACTAACTCAATATACAATCAACTAGATAAAAGTAAATCAATAGCAGCAACTTTCTTGGATCTAGCGAAAGCTTTTGACACTGTGGATCACAAAATTCTACTCAAAAAACTCTATAGATATGGAATTAGAGGAAGTGCGTATGAACTTATCAAAAGCTATCTAAGTAATAAGAAACAAAGAGTTAAAATTAATGGTGAATATAGTCAATATCAACAAGTCAACATTGGCGTACCACAAGGTACAATATTGGGACCTTTATTTTTCATAATCTATATAAATGATATGTTACAATTGCTACCAAATGATAATTTGTTGGCTTTTGCTGATGACACGGTAATTATCGTGAAAGGCGAAACATGGCATGAAGTCGAAAGAAATATGAACTTATACTTAAACAAAATATCCATTTGGCTAGCATTGAATAAACTGTCACTAAACATTGACAAAACAGTATACATGGCATTTGGAAATAACTGCAATAGCAACTCAACATATCTACATATAAATATAAAGGGTGCACCCATTCGAAAAGTTGATAACACTAAGTACCTTGGAGTGCATTTCGATAGCCATATGAGATGGGACATGCATACAAACATGCTATACAATAGACTAAAATATCTAACTTATATTTTCTACAAATTATCTAGGATAATGAGCACAGATAATCTACGTATGATTTACTATGCATTTTTCCATAGCATAACAACATACGGTATTATAGCATGGGGTGGAGCATACATTGGAAGACTCAAATATATACAAACTCTACAAACACGACTATTACAAATAATAAATAAAAACAAGTTTATAAATGAAAAAAATCCACTAAACATAGATCAAACATTCACCATGGAATCTCTAGTGTATCACTATGTCAACCTGCAAGATATGTTCCTGAAGAAAAATTCCGTAACAAGGAAAAAAACTATACAGCCCCTTAAACGAAAATTAACAATCAGCATTAAAGATAGCTATACAAGAGCTTTAGCCACCTTCAATCACCTACCTTCTCACCTCAAAACTTTAAATAGCAATACAAAAACAATAAAGGACAAAATAAAAAAATGGATAAAAGGCCATCCATTCTAGATACAGGAATACAATGAACCACAAAATACACTGCAACAATTTACAACAAATATATTACAAACTAAAGCAACAAGGGAACTTTGATAATAGTCTAAATTCAGCATTGGAAGTCCATGTGGATGTGGATAAGGATAAGTTTCTCTTGGATGTAAGGACATATTTGTGTTCACAAGGCACTTGTACACTTCATCACAATCGTTCTCATCGTCGAATGTCTGAATATAATATGAAAAAAATTAAAGTATCAGACAACTACAGAAAAATAATAGAAACAATTGCAAATGTGATTAACATAGCATGGAACTCACAACGGATAACTATTAATACCAAAACAAAAAACGGACTTAAAGAGGGAAAAAGAAACGAAACTTACATTCTAACAAAAACAGATACAACCAACATAAATTTCATTAATAAATGTGAATACTGCACATACAAACAATTAATTGGTAAAAAACATATACGTTTCATAAAAGAAGAAAACAAAGAAGATCACAAAGAACCAAATACAGATAAAGTAAGATATAAACCCATAGAAACAGTATTTAAACAAATAGATGACATTGCAGACAACAATAGTATGCAAATAGAAACAAGTAAACGAAAAAATACACCAGGAAAACCGATTCTACAAACAAATAATATTCGAATGACCTATGGAGACATCAATTATCTTGGAAACAATAAAGCATGATTATACTTTTATAGAGGTATCAGAGGATATCAAACTTTCACTAATTCATTGTACTCACTGGAACAACCTAAATATAAAGATTTGATAGTCTTAGATGACATAGTATTCACAGCAACATGTAAATGTGATTCACATAGACATCATACTGAAATGTTCCCTCACTATAGAGTCACGTGTGCTACAGGACTTACTTGTCTTGTTAGACTAAATACATACGAAAGAATATCATACGCAAGAAAAATGAAAGCATCAATGACGATAATCGTAACGGCCAGACAAATGTTAATCAGATATTGGAGATAGAAGAACAAAATCGAAGATATTGGTGAAGTAAGCTTTTATAGGAAGCATTCTTGCTACCAATATTAAGCCATACCTCATCTGTGAAATAGTATAATCAATCTATTATACAAACCGACTCTTAGTTTTAAGTTTTTTGTTTTTTTCTTAATTTTCTTTAAGTGTTTAGTAGTTTTAAAATACCAGACCAGCGAACAGGTTTATCCTCTGCCGGGTTACAAATTTGTAATGTAAAATTGTATAATTATTACTACTTGTTGTAATATTTTGTACTATACTCTGGTTAATAATAATAATAATAATAATAATAATAATAATAATAATAATAATAATCCGGCTAGGAGAATACAAGCGTCTGGCAGGGGGGAAGATTACGCGTGGGTGAGGGTAGATTCCGTCACCTACGTTAGCGTATATTTGACCCCAAACTGCACGATGGCAGTGTACGAGGAAAAAGTCGGTAAGCTGGAAGACGCCCTCACAGGTCTCCCGGGTGACTTTGTCGTCGCGGGAGACATGAACGCGAGAGCGGTCGAGTGGGGTATGACAACGACGGACAAACGAGGAAGACTGCTTCTGGAAATGGCCGCAAGGCTTGATCTGGTAGTGGTCAACCAAGGGACGACAACGACCTATAGACGACCGGGCTTCGGATACTCAATACCCGATGTGACGATGACGTCAGACAGGATCTCGTCGCGGATAAGAGGATGGCGGGTGACCGAGGACTATACAGCCAGCGATCATCAGCACATCGTCTTTGAGGTGACAAATCAATCGACGAACATACGAAACGGACAAACTAGAGACAGGACTTCAACGTATTGGAACTTACGACGACAAGATAGAGAGCTGTTTGACAAACTGCTAAGGGAGGCACCGTTACCCGCCGAGTCTGTCCCGGCAGAGCTTGGTCTGCGGGAGCGTGCCGAATGGATAACGGACAAGACAACGGAACTGATAACGGAACTGTGCGACGCCACGATGACTCGACGCAAGGGCCGAACACACAAACGAGCAATGTACTGGTGGACGGACGAGATTGGCCTCCTCCGTGGGGAATGCATTGCCTGCCGCCGGAGGATGAACCGCGCACGGAAAAAGAGCAGACCAGACGCGGACGAACTATCGACAGCGTACAAGATGGCACGTAAGAGACTGACTACTAAAATAAAGGACAGTAAAAACCGATGCGCTAGACAGTTGTGTGAAGAAGTGGAGCGGGACCCCTGGGGACTTGGCTACAAGATTGTGACCAAGAAATTGGGGGCCCTTGGCCCTTCTGAACCAAAAGACAAAGACACCATGAAAGCAATAGTAGATGGACTTTTCCCAAACCAACCAGAGACGGAAGAAATGACGAACGAACAAGAGACGACAGTGCCAGAGTTTGTCGGGGCAGAGCTTATTAAGGCTGTGTCCACGATCAAGCCTGGTAAGGCACCCGGACCAGACGGTATACCGGGAGAGATCCTCCAGCAGATCGTGAGCGTACGTCCAGGACTCCTCCTGGATAAGTATAACGCGGTCTTACGTGCGGGCATCTTTCCCAGACGATGGAAGACTGCTAGACTGGTTCTCCTGCATAAAGGAAAAGGAGAGCCGAATAGTCCGTCTTCCTATAGGCCCCTGAGTCTTCTAGACACAGCGGGTAAACTTTACGAAGCGTTATTGAAACCAAGACTGACGAACGCGGTAACTGCAAACGGAGGACTTGCAGGAAACCAGTACGGATTCAGACGGGGCTGCTCAACTATAGGGGCGATTCGACAAGTGACCGACGCCTTTCGGCGGACGAGGCTCGTGTGCTACGGAGCGAGGCCAATAGTACTTCTCGCGACTCTTGATGTCAGGAATGCCTTCAACTCCGCTCGGTGGGGGGATATTCTGGAGGCCCTACAAACTTTCAGGGTTCCCGAATACCTGATGCGGGTGATGAGGGAGTACCTACACGACAGATGGATTCGATACGAGACGACCGACAGAACAGTGACCAGACGAATCACAGCAGGAGTCGCCCAAGGCTCAATCCTTGGACCCGACTTCTGGAACATACTGTACGACGCACTACTAAGACTACCGATGCCACCGGGGGTGGAGCTGGTTGCCTACGCCGATGATGTGGCTGTGGTGATAATAGCCCGTACCCCGGAGCTGGCGCAAATGCTTCTGAACCGCGCGATGTTACGAATCAATAGATGGATGACTGAACGCGGACTTAGCCTTGCCCTGGCCAAGACAGAACTCATCCTTCTGACGGGAAGCAGGATTAATACCCTGATTCCCACGACAGTCGGAGAGGTATCGCTGCGGACCAGTGGGGCGGTCGAGTATCTGGGGGTGACCCTAGATACGAAGATGACCTTCTGGCCGCACATACAACAGACAGCGAGGAAGGCGGCAGAGAGGACTTCCGCTCTCAGTCGTCTTATGGCAAATACATTTGGACCGAGACAATGGAAGAGACGACTACTGATGACAACGACCCACTCGATCATGCTCTACGGGGCGGAGGTGTGGGCCGACGCGTTGGGGGTCAAGAAATACTGCAAACGACTGACAAACGTACAAAGACAGGGAGCACTGAGGATAGCCTGCGCCTACAGGACAGTCTCGGCTGAGGCTGTCCTGGTGGTGGCGGGGGTTATCCCGATAAACATGCTCGCCAGAGAGCGGAAACGCGTGTACGAACGAAACAGCGACATGACCAGAACGGAAGCTGCCCAGGACGAAAGAACTAGGACGATGACGGACTGGAACAAACAATGGAGGATGAGCACGAACGGAGCATGGACTAGACGACTCATTGACGACCTGAGACCGTGGACGGAGAGGCAATTTGGGGAAGTGAATTTTTACCTGACCCAGTTTCTTACCGGCCACGGGTACTTCAGGAAATATCTGTTTGACAGAAACAAAGTTAACAGCGCCGACTGTAAATACTGTGGATACAAATGTGATGACGCAGAGCATACATTTTTCAAATGCTCACACTGGAACGACGAAAGGCAAAGACTGGAGACGACGCTTGGAAACATCACGCCCAACAACATTGTGGCAAAGATGCTACAAGACAAAGACTACTGGACGGTAACGGCAACGTACGTTGAGACTATCCTACGAGGGAAAAAGGCGGACGGTTGCCTGGAAGTCGAGTGTTAGACGAGAAGAATGCGGGAGTAAATGGTATGAACAAATGGATGAATGTGAATAAACGGACGTAACGAAACGATACAGGACCCGTGGACAACGAGAGGACTTGACGCGGTTCTCCAGCGGGAAGTAATGCTTACGCGGTTCCCCGCTGGAGAATGGTGTAGGTGGACTTTACTACTCTTCCCCGGATGGTTTACCCTCCGGTTGAAGAGAAGCGGGATTTGGGCGGTCAGCTGGTCTTCGACGACCCGGAGGCTCCTTGCGTTCGATTGATAGATCGCTTGAAACAGCCCGGTCTGAGAGGATCAACGAGTCACGTCACACGGCGGATGGGAGAGTGTAGGTGGGTAGCTTCGGTGAACTGCCGTCACACTCCAACCGTTATGGTCCATGAGGATTTATCCTGTTTTTTTTACCACCATAAAAAAAAAAAAAAAAAAAAAAAAAATAATGTCTCGTGATAGGTTGGTTTCTTGCAATCTTACGTTATTTACATTTTCATGATAATAAAGATACCTCGGAAATAGCTCACTATTCTTTAGTGAAAATAAAACCAATAATAGACTAACTACAAAGTAAATTCTCAGCAGCTCTTATTCCAGGCAAAAATTTGTGCATAGATGAAAGCCTAATATTATGGAAAGACAGGCTTCGATTCAAGCAGTGAGACTGGATTCATTTTGGCCATTTTGTCTACACTGGCACTGATACTGATTATTAGAAGTTTCATTTGAACGTTACTGGGGATATTGTCGCTCATTTCTTACAACCTTATTTTTACAAGGGTCATGTCATATACATAGATAACTGGTATACATCTCCCATATTGGCAGAATTTTTGCATGATCGCGGTACAGGAATGTGTGGGTCGGTACAAATAAATATGAAAGGAATGCCAAAATTAGAAAATAAATTAGAGCGAGGGGAAGTTGAAGTTGCTTATAATAATTTGTGGATGGCAATTAAGTGACAAGATAAGCGTAGTGTTTGCATGCTTACAACTGTTCATGAACCTGAGTTCTGTACCACTGGCAAAAAACACTATCAAACCAATGTGAATATTATAAAACCACGATGCATCCATAAATACAACCAAAATATGGGTGGTGTTGACAATGTAGATAGACAATCGTCTATAACCGAAACAGTTAGAAAAACAATGAAGTGGTACCGCAAGTTATTTTTCCATCTTCCTGATCTAAGTTTATCTAATGCTTATTCTTTATATAAAATGAGAAATGAAGGACCAATGCCCTTTCCTTCATTCCAATTATCGGTTGTTAGATCATTATTGAAATTGGATAATGCTAATGATAACATTACTCGTCTTGTTAGTTACCCCTACTCGATTAGTCGGTCGTAATTTTCCAAGGTTTGCTACAAGTCGAAGGTGTTACTTGTGTGCTTTGCGTAAAATTACTAGTCGAACAAAATATATGTGCTCTGATTATGATATTCCTTTATGCATAGCTCCATGTTTTGAAGAACATTACATAAAAGAGACATTATCATAGAGTCAAATAGTTAGAGGTGAGAGGCAAGGGGATTCATGGAAATAAAGCACCCCAACGTGAGAGGCAAGGGGACTCACGGAAATAAAGCACCCCAAAGGGATCAAATTTTCGTCACATCCACGCTGTTGATCCTCGGACATGCTGAGAGCGAAAACTGATACAATTCTTGCGATAAAAATACATGTAATGCATACAAAAACGTAGAGATATCATTTTTAGACTAAAATAGTACAAGTAATGAAGTTGACCTTGAAATGCAATTTTCTAGGTCACGGATGTCTCCTGAACATTTTTTGATATTTTTTTCGTATTCAGCGCATCCAAATACGTAGAAAAGCACTCCCAACTCGCCAAATTAAATTTTTAACATTGGATTTTACTTTCCAGACGGGACTGGTCGATATATCGACCACCAATTTCGTCAGGCACTCTACATAACATATTCTTTCATTTAATGCACAAATATTGAGTAAAAAAAGTTGAATTTCAACGTAAAAGTCCCCATCCTTAAAAGGTTAAATAATATTGTTGTGCTAATAAAGGACGACTAGTGTTGATCATTGACTGACCTTTCAGAAGCGTCAAATCGTATCTCATACTCGTTTCTGTCATACGCCTTCGCGCTTTCGCGTCCATTTTCAGCTAGCTTAATTTAGCTATACTTCCGAACAAGGCTGAGACTGCCCAGGAAAAGTAACGGCAGCAATTAACGGAGAATTTGCCCGGAAGCAAGGGCACACGCCGAAGGTAAGATGGCGGTGTAAGGTTCGACGCAGAGAAAGCCAGTGCGGTTGCCCGCAGAAGTGACCCTCGGTAAGTGCACAGAGCGCCGCTAAAGTGGCACAAGGCGCGGCAATGCTCGCGCACCTCACGCTTATCCGTGCGCACGCGAGGAAATTTGCATACAAACCTAAACACCGCGTAGCCCGTTGAATATCTACCCCGTTACAAGGAGCCCATTGTAAATGAACCCGTCGCGTTCGTGACAGGTCAGAACACCAGTTCATGATAGAATACGAGGTCTGGCTATTAAATAATGAGACTGGTTACGAAAAAGGATTTTATTACAAAAATTATTCTACATTTGAATGAGTCCCTTTCAAAACAGATTTTATCTTCGAAAACAAAAAAAAAGTCATCGGTGCCAAATCCGGCGATTACGGCGCGCATTTGAACAGTGGAGTGCTTTTATCGGCAAAATATCGCTTCACAGATAGCGTGTCATGGGCAGGTGCGTTGTCCTGGTCCAAATCCACGAGTTCTTCTTCCACAACTCGGGCCGTTTCTTAAAAGCTCGTTGTCATAGTGTTGTCAAAATTGAGAAATGATAAATCTGGTTTACAGTGTGACCCTCTGGAACCTATTCAATCATTATGATACCGTTAATGTCAAAAAAAAACAAAAAGAATTTTGATTTGGTTAATTTTGGTTACTGTTTCCAGAGTTGAAGTTGATAGAGAATAGTCCCCATAGGCATGTTGCAACAATTTATAGCACTCGATTGACCTTCTTTTTAGTTTAACGAGAAATTTGAAATTGAAACATTGCTCGTATTTTTCGTCACACATGGTTTTCGGCACGAGAAAAAAATACGTTTGTTTCAAACCGCTACTACAAAAATACTACGAGGGGGGCTCAATAAGTCTTTACAAAAAAAAGGAAAAAAAAGTTTTGCGTATGTAAGTTTTTTATTTTTCAACATAATCTCCTTGAAGATCGATACATTTTATTAAACGGCCTTTCAGTTTTTTTAAGCCATCAGAAAAATGATTTCTGAAAACCCTCAAAATAGGCGTTTTTTGAGGTTAGGAAATAAGAAAAAATCACTGGGATCCAAATCAGGCGAATATGGTGGATGGTCATTTAATTCGAACTTTTGCCAACGAAACTGCATACGTGTGAACTCGAGCATTATCTTGAAGAAAGAGGCATTTTTTTTTGTTCAAGTGAGGACGTTTTACTCTGATTTTTTATTTCAGCGGATCTAATAATGACGCATAATATTGTCCAGTGATCGTCTGGCCCTTTTCCAAGTAGTCGATGTAGATGATTCCATACGCATCCCAGAAAACCGTAGCCATAATCTTGCCAGCTGACTTTACTGTCTTTGCCTTCTTTGGGGCTGGTTCTCCTGCGGTAATCTATTGTTTGGACTGTTCTTTGGTTTCAGGAGTGTAGTGGTGTACTCATGTTTCATCTACAGTTATGAGTCGACGCCAAAAGTCTTCCGGATTACGACGTATGCGTGCCAAAAGAGCCTCAAAGGTGACCACGCGGGTTCGTTTGTTTTCAACAGTGAGCAAACGCGGCACCAATCTTGCTAATATTTTTTTCATCCCCAATTTTTCATGCAAAATTGAAATGATTGTACCCATTGATACCCCTGTCGCCTCAACTAATTCTCGCAATTTTAATCTTTTATCACTCAACACCATATCGTGGATTTTGTTGACCATTTCGGGCGTACTCACTTCTACAGGGCGTCCTGAACGAGGTTCATTTTTTGTTCTTGTACGGCCGCGTTTAAATTCATTTATCCAGTTATAAACAGTCTTAAACACAGGGGCAGACTTGCCATGAACGGCGTTCAACTCAACTGTGATTTCTTTTGGTGTAAGGCCTTTCAAATGAAAATGTTTTATCACCGCTCGAAACTCTGTTTTTTCCATTTTTCAAATACACCAATAACTTTTTGTTCAACCAACGCTCACAAAAAAATGACTTAATCAATCGAGCTGAAACTTTGTACAATATGTAGTTAGTAGTATTGCTTGCTAAAAACATCATAATTTAAGCGTGACGAGCGCCATCTCTTGGATTTTGTAAAGACTTATTGACCCCCCCCCCCTCGTATGATAGTTAAGAAAAAGTGTTTTTGTAAGTGAAGAGAAAAGATTTCTAGCCACCCAACGTACTACTCGTTTTTTACCCCGCCCCTCTAGGGCGCCCTCTAGGGGTGCAGTCTCGTTATTTAATAGCCAGATCTCGTGAGCGATGGCACGAGGCGTTAATGAGCTCACTTAACGTATGCCCGTACCAATTCACTTAAAGTTCAATCAATGAACCACGTGGCATTTAGAATGTTGATTGTACACATTTTAAATAATAAAGCGCATCATGTGGTAGATTAGACAAGTAAATGCATAAAGTCCTGCCGTGGACGTAAACGTTGCAACCAATCGAAGCAAAAGTTACAATTATAAACGCGTCCGAGTGCGGCTGAGAGATTCTTGGAAATTTAACTCGCAACTACTTATACGGTTTGAATATTGTCGGATACTAACCAATATTATACCCATTGACTTGGAGAAAAATACTAACACCGAAAACATTTAAACCAAAATTAATCACGGCACGAGCAAACGCAAACCGCGAGCTCCGATAAAATAATTTCGGCTCAATTTTTCAATGTTGGCGACGCAAGTCGGCTACGTACGTTACCAATACTCACGGCAGCAGCTGAGAATTTCCGCTCAACTACTACGGCGCCAACATGCAGTGCTAACGATTGCAATGAATAAATTCAAATACAAACACTGCACGGACATGAGTTTCTTTGTTTCTGTTTTAGTTAAATAATAGAAAGACACCGTATTAAAGCTTATAACTGCAAAAATTGATGTTTGCGAGCATATAAGTTCGTTTAATAAATACTAAAACAAACGCGCTAACAATCAGTTAATGCGCCTGATAGATGAGATCATTGGATTGTGTGATAACGAGCTAAAGAATTTCTCGATCGGCTTGATCGTAGTATATGTAAAGTGTACTAAGCATTTTGTTTGTTAGTAAGGTTAAATTAAAAGGTTTTACATATTAAATAAAGCATACTCACACACGTAATAAAGCTACAGAAATAAATAAAAGAAAGCGCAAGATCAAGCGTATGCGATTCCTGTAGCAATTGAATAAGCGTCAAATGCAGATAATAACAATAACTAGGTAGCGTCTATACATATAAGATTAATAGAATCAAGATACCAGCTATTGTTATCAGATAATATTAGACAGAATAGCCGTAAAAATGGACCAGACGCATAAAGACATAGAAAATTAGATACTAACGCTCAGAGATAAAGAGATCAACAAATATCAAAAGCAACTGGTGTTAAAAGCAAATGAAAGCAAGCTCGGGCAAGATGGGAGGTTACAGAATTGAATTGGCTGCTAGGTGATTATTCAGCAAGCGACTTCGAGCAAACGGGGAAAATAGGTAATAACCCAGCGAGAAGAGTAGCGCTACGTTTAGAACTGAGAACGTCTATCTGCGTTGAATATCAGCGAATGAAGAAGAAGACGAACATTCTTTACAACAACTAATGCAAGATGCTGACGATATATCAAGGGCACCAGAGACAGCAATCAATATCTCGCAAGTACTGAACCGTAGCGCAAGTGACAGCAACACTGGAAACATCACCATAACAGCTGACAACGGCAGCCAATTTCAATTACCATCCGCATTTACTGTAATGATACAGCACCTGATCTTTTGTTCACGAAAGCATGAAAGAAAGCTCGAGTTGTTAAACTCAGTAAGTGAATGCTTATCTAGTTTAACCAAGGTATTGGATACACTATACAGCAACAGCAAGACGATCAAGAAACAACATGAAAACTTGATCACAAGAGTAGTTGCCTTAGAGAGCAGAGAAAACGTAGATGCATTAGATACCAACACAAGCCAAATAGGTGATTGAATCAGTAAAGAAACACGCGCAGAGGTGTATCGTTCCAAAATACGTTTACCTACCATTATAACGTACGCTTGCCTCAAAGCACGCCAGCACCGCCCAGCCAGCGGCCCACGAAGGCGGCTGACAAGACCTCGCGCAGGACGCTCCCTTTAGGAGAGGGTTATAACAGCATCAACCTGCTAGTGGGTATCCACATACCATGCGTATGGTAGAGTCAGTAATCAATAAGCCCGTAGTCAACCACGAGAGACGTCGGTCGCATTGTCAGAGGGTGGAAACTCAAGTTTTCCGAAGAAGGCAACGCCAGCGTAGATACCTTCCTGTCCATGTTCGATAATATGAGGAGTGGCGCAGGGCTCAGAGAAGAAGAGATACTCTTATCAGTGTCAGAACTGCTGACCGGACCAGCGCTTACTTGGTACGAGGTTATGAAACAAAAATGGCTCAGCTACGCCGTGTTTGAAGCTGACGCGCGAGAATGATTCGAGACCAGCATACAGTAGCAACAATAATTGATGAGAGAGGGTCAAGCCCGATATCAAGGCCCAAATAAGCCAGTCAACGTGTACATGATGAACATGATGGGCTAGATGCGGCGCCTGAATTCGCCAATGACATACGAGCTCCAATTAGACCTGCTATATGCCAACCTTCTCATTGATAGCCAGAGCCAGGTGCGTAGAGCTGAAGTAAATTTATAAGCATACTAACCACCTTGACCACGGCGGCACAAACCACCTTGAATCAGAGAAAGGTGAAACGCGTCATACCGGATCCTCAAACGACTTTGTATCCCGAGCTAGCTTACCATCTTCATAATGTCGAAAATAAGAATTGCAAGACTAAAGTGGGGGCAATGGCTTATGAGAAGTCAGAGATCGGTGATCGGCTAGATCGGATGGAAAAGGTGCTGGAAAAAGTAACGCACCAAATCGTTTATACGCTGACGCAAATGTAACCGACCTCAAGTACGATCTTAACCGCAATTGAGAACGTTAAGAAAGGTACGCAGCCTGACGTAATGAAATAGGTACTGTTATCTCTGAAGGAAATATCGGAGGCAATGAAACTGAACTTTGCGAGACGAAGTCAGAAGAGGTCAGAAGATTCCCGAAAACGAGAGAGGAATTTCACCAAGCCACTCAAATGTATCGAGTGTGGACTGCTAGGGTTCAGTAAAAGGTACTGTATCCAATGTAATAAGGTAAATGACAAAAGGAGCGGTTAGATCGGATTGTCCCGACACCTCCGTACCCCATGGTAAATCCTGTAGATGTGACGTCGTTGCGTACGTGTTGAAAACGCGATGACCAATAGTTTCACCCTAGGCCTTAGTAACGCGTATCACCAGGTACGACTTAAACCCGAATTTCGAACTATCACCGCCTTTACCGTACTAGAGCTGGGGCATTTCAGTTTGCGCGGATACCTTTAGGCCTCTCGTACGTAAGTTTAAACGATTGGTAGATAACGTGATCAGTCCCAAGCTCGACGATTTTACATTCGCCTAAATAAACGATATTATTATAGTACCGTCAAGATTTGAGGACCATTTGCGGCACCTCCGTTCCATGTTGTACAGGCTAAACCAGCTGGACTCTTGATCAATCGAGACAAGAGCGTCTTCTGCAAGTCAGAAGCTAAGTACCTGGGATTATTGATTAACCGAGAAAGAATCAGATCCGATTCTGAAAAACTTTTTTTGTTCCTTTGTTAGTTTTATTATTTAATTTTTTCAGTAAGTTTAAGTGCCGAGACTACATACTCACACACACAACTACACTTCACATTCTTTTATTTGGAAATTTTTACTCGATATGGATACTTATTATTTCTTATTTAATAAATGGGCTCACTTTTAACCCTTTGCGGCATACATTTTTCAGAGAAACCAGTTTTCGTATAAATTGGTATACAAGGGTTTTTGAGATCGTTGATCACGATTCTGAACTCAGATTTTCGAAATTCAAAATAGCGGATCCAAAATGGCGGCAAAAATTTGGTGTATATATTTTATTTTATTGAAAGTTGGTATAACAGGGTTTTTGGAATCGCTGATCACGATTCTGAACTCAGAATTCTGAAATTCAAAATGGCGGTCAAAATGACGGATCCAAGATGGCGGCGTAAATTTAATGTATATTTTTTATTTCATTGAAAATTTGTATACAAGGGTTTTTGGAATCGCTGATCACGGTTCTGAACTTAGAATTTTGAAATTTAAAATGGCGGATCCAAGATGCCGGCAAAAATTTGGTGTATATTTTTTATTTTATTGAAAGTTGATATACAAGTGTTTTTGCGGTCGCTAATTATGAATCTAAGCTCAAATTTCTGAAATTCGTAATAACGAATCCAAGACGACAGCAAATATTGATATTTCAGAATTTCTTCTGAAAATGTGCGTGTAGAGGTTTTCGGGATGGGTGATCATATTTCTTCGAAAATTTCCTTTCTTTCTGCGGAAAGTTCTGAAATTCCATATTTTTAAAAGTCAACTCCTTCCATCAATAGAGGCTGTAACAAACCGTCATCTGTTCAAATGTTGTAATTTCTGTATGCTGGTACTCCATTAGATCCAATGCCAATTCAGTAAATCAGAGGATAAATCATTACCAAACTTACTTGACTTCAATAATCGTGAAATTATATACGTATACATAAGAGTAAAAATATAGCGAGTGTTAAAAATTCTTTCAGTTATATAGCACGTCGAACATTTCAAGTCATCTATTGGAGACCAATGGAAAAACAATTTTAGAGCGATAAAATAGATTCGTACGGATCATTGTAGTATAATACACTAAAATCTGTTGTGAGTTGCAATTTTTGTAAGAGCTTGTACCGATCCTGTAGCATTAAAAATTTTTTTTATCAAGTAGTCGAGTTTTTTTATAATAACAAATATTAACGTATCTCATACAAAATGGAAATCGCTGATATTCCTAGCGACACGTAGTCAGTAGATGGACTTGTTGATTCAGACCAAGAGGAGGATGATATAAATGTAGAAACCGAAGATCAGCTTGAAGAGAATGAAGATGACAGCGATTCAGATGAAGATCAAGGAGAACGCTCTGGCAATGAAGTATGGAAGAAAAAAGGAAAAAATAGAGACGATGATCAATTCACTCCTGATTTCGGACCAAATATCCCCGAAAACGTAAAATCTCCACTAGATATTTTTTTGTGTCTTTTTCCTGACGACATGCTGGATTTACTAGTTCAGCAAACAAATAAATATACATAGGAGAAAACTTAGAAAAAGCAATTGATTAAAAAAGAAGAGTTACTGATTTTTCTAGGAATTAATATTCTGATGGGAATAAAAAAACTGCCTTCTTATCGCGACTATTGGTCGAGTGACCCAAAGTTGAAGGATTCATATATAAGCTCGCTATTGCCGGTTGTTCGTTTCGGATTCATATTAGGTAATTTGCATATATCCGACAACAGCACAGAACCTAAAAAAGGTGAGCCTAATTATGATAAATTGTATAAATTGAGACCATTGCTGAATAGACTTCAAGAAACATTCAAAACTTGCTGGAAACCAAGAAAATATCAATCTATCGATGAATCCATAATAAAATTCAAAGGTCGAAGTAGCCTGAAGCAATACTTGCCAGCAAAACCAATAAAACGAGGATATAAATGTTGGGTTCGTGCGGATGAGTCCAGTTACGTATGTGAATTTCAAGTTTATACTGGCAAAACCGAAAGTTCTGAGAAACAGTTAGGAGCACGAGTTGTCAAAGATTTGACGCGTGAACTTGTTGGTAAAAATCACCATGTGTACTTTAACAATTTCTTCACTGGTGTCGATCTATTAATTTCGCTGAAAGAAGACAAAATATTTGCTTGCGGAACTGTACGTTCCAATCGTACTGGATTACCTAAATCTGTAATGCTTGACAAACAAATGAAACATGGACAATACGATTTTCGAACGTCTGATACTACGTCTGATGGTATTACTTGGATAAAATGGATGGATAAGAAAGGTGTTTGTTTCCTGTCAAATTAGCATGATCCATCCAAAGTGACAACAGTAAATCGAACACAGAAAGATGGCACACGAGTGCAGGTAGATTGTCCAGTCATGTGCTCTGATTACAACAAATACATGGGATTTGTCGATAACGCTGATCGTTTGTTATCTACATATAAAATAGATCGAAAGTCCAAAAAGTGATGGCACAGATTATTCTGGCATTTCATTCATCTAAATATTACAAATTCATTCATCATATTTTCAAAAATAAACGCTGATAATCCTATAACATTGAAGAAGTTCAGACTACTTTTAGTGGATCGATTGGTTTCTCACAAAATTCCAACTAAAAAAGGAAGAAAGCGACAACCTACACAAACCAATTTTCACAAACCACAAGTTTCTGTTGAAGAAATACGCTCTCTATCTGCTCATATGCCAACACCCATTGATAATTATAGGAGATGCGCTCACTGCAGTACAAAAACAAAAGATGTGCGAACTAAATGGTCATGTAGTACGTGCAACGTACCATTATGTTTACAAGTAGACAGAAATTGCTTTTTGAAGTATCATTCATGAAAGATTGAAATGAATTAGAAAGCTAAGATAATTAAAAAATTGAAAGTGAGAAGATAAAAATATAAAAGTGAAAAAAAACAAAAAAAAAACAAAAATACAAAAAAAATCAATCTGATCTTGGATTCACCATTTTGAATTTCGAAATTCTGGATTCAGAATCGAGATTAGCGATCCCAAAAACCCTTGTATACTAATTTTCAATAAATTAAAAAATATACACCAAATTTTTACTGCCATCTTGGAGCCGCCATTTTAAATTTCGAAATTCTGAGTTCAAAATCGTGATCAGCGATCCCAAAAACCCTTGTATACCATTTTTCAATAAAATAAAAAATATAAACCAAATTTTTGCCGCCATCTTGGATCCGTCATTTTAAATTTCGGAATTCGGAGTTCAGAATCGTGATCAGCGATCCCAAAGACCCTTGTATACAAATTTTCAATGAAATAAAAAATATACACTGAATTTATGCCGCCATCTTGGATCCGCCATTTTAAATTTTAAAATTCTGAGTTCAGAATCGTGATTAGCGATCCCAAAAACTCCTTTGTATAAATTTTTGTAAAATTATAACTGAAAGTCACTTCAATAATAAATTTTGTTTATAAATAGGGCTGTTTTTTCGTCTTTGTTTAACAATATTAACAAATTAATAAAAGTTGTGGCACCAATTGACGTAAATTTTAATTGTATATCATCCTATAATCGTAAAACAACAAAAAACTCAGGGTAAATTCATCAAAATCTATTCTAAATTTGCAAAAAATGCTATGAAAAAAGGTGGGAATACGTATTCCCGCTGTGCCGCAAAGGGTTAAGGTAATGATGTTTTCATCAATTTTTCCATCCTAGGATTCCTTCCCAAAAGAAATCTATTCATTCACTAATATATTTATCTACGAAGACAACAAAGGATTAAATCGAACAACATCGCTACCCGAATCCGACGTTGTGCTATCGAGGTAAGACACGACTTATCTAACAGTAGCCAAGCCGAGTTAAGCTTTAACCGCTTGAAATAAACTATGATGCTGTTTATTTTCCGGCCGCAAACTTTGTAATAACTAGTTGTTATCCCAGAGTGGCACTCGTCTGAAACCTAATGATTTATCAAATTACATTATAGAAGTGCCTGGCGTCCAACTTCAAGTTTAATTAATTAACTGAGCAGCGGTATAGCTTGTACCGTAAATTAATTTTTACGCGACTCAAAAAATGTATGCTGATCTTAATTCTGACCACTGTAATTTATTACCTATACTACCTAGTACAATGGTTATTTATTGTCGGAAAAATACCATGTTACACATTGTCCGCGCCTTGGTAGTAGCTGACGATATCACCGGAGTTATTTTCTCGTAGCCCTGAAGGACATAAATATGTGCCGGTATTCATCGGGTTATTCACGCGATGGATAGAATGTGTTTCCACACGTAGCGCAAACGGTAAGACGATCGTGAAAGAACTCAAGGAGTGAGTGGTTATGCCCTTGGGCACATCTAGGGTCTTCCTGTCCGATAACTGTGCCGAATTCAAGAACCGGCTAGTAGACGGTTACTTGAAGAATTAGGGGGTGAACCGTATGTTTACACCGATTTACACGCCTCAGGTTAACCCTACGGAAAAGGTTAACCGTATATTGACGACAATGATCACGTTGTACTTCCAGGAGAACTTTAAAGAATGGAATCGATTCTTGCCTAAATTCGCGTTTGCGCTGAACAACGTTATCCATAGCTCCAAGATGATCAGCCCCACTATGCTCAACTACGGCAGACAACCGGAAGCGCCCAAAACCCTCTGAAGGAAGAGGGATGAGCTCGCGACTAAAGATGAGGATCTACGTAAGTTGAAGCAATAGGACGAGCATATGCAGAACAATTGATTTACCATTCAAGGGGCCCGAGAAATCGTCTTAGATGAGTCGTCACGCCAGGTGAGGTACTTTAACGTTAAACGAAGGGCCTCAGAATTCAAGAAAGGGGATTAGGTGTGGAAAAGGAAGCGAATCTAGCGCGGCGCAGGGCACATCCGCGAAGCTAACACCCAAGTTCGTAGGCCCTTACGTGATCGTTAAAGTGCTAAGTTAAGCTAACTCCTAGCGCCTCGCCAATCTGCAGGAGAAGATTGAGGAATTGGTATACGTCAAAGACCTCAAACCATATTATGGCCCAGATTATACACCAACGAAAGACATCCACATGACCCATATGCCGCATGACGACGCCATCGGTGGAGCAGAGTTGATGAGCGACCCACCTCTAGCGAACGAATCGTCGCCCAGCGAGGGTAAACGCGTCTCGAGTGAGATGAGCGTACCCTCGAAAAAATACTCCAGACAGATTAACCCCAATAAGGTAAGGGCTGCGACCTATAAACACCTATCAGGTTAACCCCTATAATGCTAACGGCTATAATCCTTAAACCTTAGATTTGTAAAGACCAAATCTTTATTCCCACTCAATAACCTAATGAATCCTTAACCGAACCCCAACTCGATATCAAGCGTTTAGTTAACTATAAGCATTAACTCCCAAAATCTCATCCAATCCTGCAGCAGTTCAAATGCAATTCAAGTGTAAATTTTGATGAGTAAATATTATTGAAATGAATATTTTCCGTGTTAACGATCGTGCTTGAGCGACGGGCTAATGGATAAATTTATAAATATTGTTGAGATTTCAATGCATAAATACAGTAGAGTTTTTGTTATGTTTGTAAAAACTTTAACGTTTCTCGGTGTCGACAAAAAAATTAATGATAGTATTGAAAAATGATTTTATGCTTGTTATAAGACAGCAATGATAAACCTTGATAAGCCATGGATTTTTAGATCTATATGTGATGTTTGTTGGCAAACTTTAAATAACAAGTAAAGTATTAAAAATGAAGTAGTTCTTACACCAACAGTTTGGCGCGAGCCTGTGAGTCATATTGATGACTGCTACTTTTGCAAATATGATCTGATAGGATTTAATCATATCAATGGAGCTTCTTTGGTTTATCTTAAACTCCGAAATGTAACGTCAGCCCAGTATGGAAAAATCAAAAGAATTGAAAATCCTGTTCTAGAAACTGAAAAACTTGAACCAATAAAGCCTAAGCAAGAAAGGGATTATTATGAAATGGAAAATGATACTTATTTGGATAATAGCAAGTCTAAACTTTTTAATAAAATGATTTAGATGACTTCACGAACCACAAATCATGATTGAAATCTACCCGAAAACTCAGCAAAGTTGCTTGCTTTACGACATAGTGAAAGAAATCTTTTAGCACCTGGGACAAAAATTACTTTTTATAGAAACAGAGATGAGAAGTTCCAAAAGTACTTTATTCAGGAAAATAACTTTGTTTCTTGCAATAATATAGCAAAATTGATCCATATGTATGAAATGGAAGATTATAAGCCAGAAAACTGTCGACTATTCATAGAATCATTATTATAAAGTTTAAGGTCGTACATTTTCATGGAAATAATTATGCGATTATCTCTGTGGGACACTCGACTGTAATAAAAGAGTTTTACAACGATTTTGAAGAACTACTTAAGGGGGTATCCCTCAATAGATCGATGAAAAAATTTATTTTTTTTTTATTTCAGAAATTGAAAGTATAACATTTAAGGTATATTCTGTCAAAATTTCAAATTGAAATTCAAAGCGGTTTAGCCGCTGTGGCTATTTTCGCTTACGTTCTTGGGCGCACGGAGCAGGTAGTAAGGTGCGCGCTCGGGCGGGGCGGCACCCCGCTGAATCGGATCGCTTGCTATACTTATATACACAATGTCGCAGATGTTTCTCGACCATTGGTTGTGTGTGCTATGTATTCGTATACGAATTTCGAAGTATTAGTGTAGGTTGGAAACGCATTGTGGAGTAGAAGTAGGCATTAAATTTGGAGACTGTTACTAAAGTTTGTTCAGTTTCAAACTGGTTGTCGACTAGAGAACTACAGCGTCGCAGAGGAATAATTTCAAAATGTCAAGTACAAGTTATCCTAAAGGAGAACAGAATGATAACTACCGTGCAAGTAAACATAAAAGAAGTTTTCGTGGACATCAGCATACGTTAGCTGAAGGTGAAACTGTAGGAGAAAGTGCAAGTGCAAGAAAATTGGCATCAGCTGCAACAGCAATAGAGGATATTGCAGTCAATCATTCGCACGGATTCAAAATTATTGAGTTTGTCACACTTTTTAGTATGTTGTCTGAGTTACTGTGTTGCAAAAAATGTAAGCAAGGTGTGAATTTTCAAGAATCTCTTAGGCCTAGTGGTTTTGGTTGGAAACTTGTAGTTTCGTGTAAATGCGGCGATACAGCACTCAACACCAGCCCTTATATCAATAATGGTTTTGGCCCCGACGAAGAGCGCGTGAAACGTCAAAACACACGTACTTACGAATCTACAAAGGCAGCCAGGTTAGCAAAAAAAAAAAGAAAACAGCAGGAGAATCAGAACTTTATGAAGAAGAAGGTTTATTTTACGGCCCTGGCATCGCTGATTGAAAAAAAAATGGATTGGTCATGTGAGTATGAAAAAAAAGCAATTTTTCGATGTCGCAAACTTTAAAACGGTTTATCTCGAAATGCAATTTCTCAATTTTTTCGATTTTATGGGCGCGATAACTCAGCGAATTTTCATCTTATCAACAAAAAACAAATACCGTTTTAAAGGTAATTTAATATTCTAGTCGATGAACCTACCGGGTTCTGTTCAAAAGTTTTATTTATCCATTTATTTGCATAAACAATGAAAAAACTTCAAAAAAAAATTTTCAAAAGTCCGCCATTTTATTAAATAATTTTTTCATATTTAATAATTAGGTATGGTATAATCGACGAGATCTATATCTTATACTAACAAAAATGACATGCAAAGCAAGGAAGACGCCCATAAAAAAAAAAGTTTGCTTAAACAATTCTGTACGGCACTTTTGTTTATTGCAAAATCAGTATAAAAAAAATATTTTTCATTACACTAAAAGTTAATAAAACTACCTTTAAAATTTCAATTAAATATATCGTGTAGTTTTCTTTAAAAAAATTCCTAAAGTTTGGGTCGATCTATTGAGGGATACCCCCTTAAGAAGATCAACTACATCGAACATAACTTATTGTTTTGAGGTGAATTAATAATGATCAACGTTCTAGTGGGTTTGCAATCTGGAAATATAAAGAATCATTGTTTTCTATGATTATGAGACAATTGTGATCGTCAGCAACGTTGGATAAAAAAAACTGGCCAAAAAGAGATGTTATGCAGGTTGACTTGATCAACGTTATTCATAACAATTTTGTACATATTAAAGAAATCTTGTTACCTTCTACACATAAAACTTGGCTTGATAAAGCAGTTTGTGAAAAAATTGAGTTAACCTGTCTGGGGCTTAAGACTCACAACCATCAGCGTTATTGAGGTTAACCTGTTTAGAGTTTAATACTCACAGACCTAAATGTTATTGAAGTTAGGACTTCAGGGTTAAACTACTTGAAGATTTGAGATTAACAGCTCTTAGTGTTCTTGGAGTGTGGCGTGCGTGGTTACTTTGTCGTTATAGATAAGAATAATCTGCACTTTAATCGCTTGTTACATACTGCAGCTAATAAAATACAATAACAGAGAACCTTAGTATCGATAAAATTTGTATAAATTGAGGTTAGAAAATACCAGTAGTGGATGGCCTTCACCAAATATTGATGGTCAATACGCATTTCGCATCCTCAAAAACAGAATCATAGTATAGTTTATTGCCTAATTATTTGTACAATCAAATCATATATCCAAATGACGAATCATTAGGCGCATTGGAAGGAAAATTTGAGTCTATGTTCCGCCATTTAATACCATTTTGTAAAAGAGGCTCAGTGATACTGCATCCACAGGGATTATAAATTGAAAAAATGGAATAAATTAAATTACAAAATTATTGAGAGTTATAACGAATTTAATTCATTCGTTATGTCTCTCTCTTCCCACACATGCATATACGAGTACATAATCCTTACACTTATACCATATTCAGATTCGTATTAGATTATACAGCAGCCCGCAGCAGTCGACAACGCCGAAGTATAAGGTAAGAGAGAGAGCGCGCTATGTCTATCAACGAGCCTATAAGCAGAGAGAGTCGCGTCCGCGTGTATGCGTGTAGGCGTGTGGTCGCGCCGCCGAAAAGCGTGACAAGAGAGTGGGGACGCCTCCCGCGGGGAATTGACTGGCGGACGTAACGCGAGCGACACGTGTTTTGAGCGCGCGTGGAATATCAGGTCTTTGCTTGGGCAGTTGCCGCTGTTTAGCGATTCTTGACTTCTCTTTTTTTGCGTACTCCGACTTCCGATCTGGAGTTGCCTTGGTTTGTTCGCGAATGCGTGCAGTGGTGCGGCCTTTTGACGAGACTGAGTGTGTGCGTGCAAGGACATAGCGCTAGGTAGTCCCACACTTCGTCATCACTGCGAGCGGCGTCCGGGAACGCTGTTCAGCGAGCGAATGTTATTTGTGCGGAGGGCCTGGCCATTGTCGCCTCATTGTAAGTACCGACTCGTTTAGCTCTCTCCTGCTTGCCTGCTCGCTTCTCTCTCTCTTTACCGATTTGTTACTCTGTACGCTTTCCTTTTGATGCTATATATAAATCATGTTTGTCCCTTTTATTCTCTGCGTTTCTTTGACTTTGTGCCCGACTCTCATTCCCACTCCTTGGCGAATTCTCTGCGCTCGTCACTACTTTTCGCGCTTTTCAGCCACTGCTACCTGCTACGCTCTACGCGGGCCACGAGGCTACTTGATATCGTGGCTGGTTAAAAGGCTTGGCCACACATGTGCCAGTGCACTAGCCTTGTGGCATTAGTTATTTATTAAGCCGAGCTGTCAACTAATCCATCCTCTCGATTGTAACGGCGGGTTAGCCAAAACCCCGTTATATTGGCGCCCAACCTCTGATTTGGCAATTTTTCTTTGTGTGGCAGATAGTGCGACGAGAGGAAATCTTCGAGAGCGCGGACGTTTTTCGAGAATTCCAGCGCCTATGGAATTCGAAACTCGGCGCGGACAACAACAACGTGCGCGCTTTCCCCCCTTTGTTTACGCGCGAGAGTCAGGCCGCGAAAAGTAGTATATACGCAGCGAAGTATATACGCCGCGCTATACTTATAAGCTCCGAGCTTGGCCTTGAGGCATTTAGAAACAAAATTTTATATACAGGCATCCCTCGTTATTCGCGGTTTTGGTATTCGCGATTCACCTTATTCGCGGTTGCCCGAAATGTGCCTTCCCTTGTTATACGCGGAAAACTAACTTGTTATTCGCGGTTCGGTTTGCTGCAATGTTCACTCAGATTGTAAATTTTCGTAACCCTGAAAGTTTGAAAATATTTTGTTGCGCACGTTTTTTAATCAAAATTTTGTTGTAAAATGGCACCAACTCCTAAAACACCTAAAACACCTAAAACGCCTAGAAGTAAAAAAGTTATGTCTTTAGCAGACAAACTTAAAATTTTGAATCTCATCCGAGATGGTGAAAAAATAGCTTGTATTGCGAAAATATTCAGTGTCAACGAATCAACTATTCGCTCTATTCGGACGAACGAGGACAAAATTCGAAGCAGCTCTGAAATATTAGGCCAACATGCGACTTTGGTAAAAGTTGTTCGACGAAATACACTCGAGAAAACTGAAGAGATGTTGTTGATTTGGTTACAAGATTTGATCCATAAAAAAATACCAGTCTCCACAGCAGCTATAAGAGATCAAGCCATTCAGTACCACAACTATTTGAATACAAAATACGAAAGAAATGACGAATTCAATGCCAGCAAAGGCTGGTTTGAAAATTTTAAAACAAGATATTCGCTTCACAGTTTGAAATTTTCAGGTTAGTAGTGTCGTTATTAATCGTGAGATAAGTAAATAAATAAATAAATAAATAAATAAATAAATAATAGGTGAAAGTGCAAGTGCAGACCACGAGGCTGCTCGCCACTTTCCTCCAATACTTCAAGAAACTATTTCTGAAAAAAAAAAAAAATGATCAAATATTCAATTGCGATGAAACGGGACTTTTTTGGAAAAGGATGCCGAATCGTACGTGGATTGCAAAAGAAGAAAAACGGGCTCCGGGATTCAAAGTCGCTAAAGATCGCTTCACTCTTTTATTCTGCGCAAATGCCTCAGAAGGTTTCAAATGTAAACCAATGCTGGTTTATCGTGCCGAAAATCCAAGAGTTTTAAAAGGAAAAAACAAAGATCACCTTCCTGTTTATTGGAAATCAAATAAGACTGCTTGGGTTACACAAGTAAACTTTGAACAGTGGTACAAAGAATCTTTTATACCTGATGTGAAGCAATACTTGTTGAAAAAAAATTTAGCGTTCAAAGTGCTATTATTGCTAGACAATTGCAAAAGTCATCACAGCATAGCCGATATTCACCCTGACGTAGAAGTCATGTTTTTTCCGACGAATACAACTTCTCTCATTCAACCTATGGACCAAACCGTGATTGCGACTTTTAAAGCCTATAATTTGAGAAGAGTCATGAAAAAAATGCTACAAGAAGTCAATCATCATCGCACTTGCGACGGTTTCGATTCCACCTACGTTGTCAAAATGTTTTGGAAAAAATTTTCTATTCTCGATGCCATCTCTTTGGTTGAAGAATCATGGACAGAAGTTAAACCTACGACTGTGAGTGCTAGCTGGAAAAAAATTTTGCCGACCGTCGATGCTGAGACAGCCGTTGTGCCAGAATATCAAGAACCCGTACAATCAATCATTCATTTAGCTCGAGAAGTTGGAGGTGAAGGTTTTGAAGACCTTCATGAACCCGAAATTTTAGAGGAAATTGTGATGCCAGTCAGAACAGATCTCAGCGCTGAAGAAGCAGAAGAGCTTATTGTGCCATTGCCTCAAGACAATCTTCAAGACAATGAAGACGTAGTTCCAACTGTATTTGGAGGAACAGTAATTTTAGAAATTATAAATTTATTAAAAACAGCTACGGAAACAGCTATAGAACGTGACCCAATAGTAGTTCGGAGTCTCAATTTTAAGCATAACTGTGAAAAGGCAGTCGAAGTTTATGAAGATTTATATAAAGATGCGTTGAGACGTGCAAAACAATCTCGTTTGACAGACTATTTCAAATCCAATTTATTATTTTGTAATAATTTGTATATATTTTGATAAATAAATCTTATGTTTAGGAACCTAACCCCTCATTTCCCATAAGCGTAAGGTCTTGCTATTCGCGGTTTTGTTATTCGCGGTTCCTCGACGGAACGTAACCCCCGCGAATAACGAGGGATGCCTGTACTGAAAATTTCAGTTGTACGTCCTCAAGGCTTGGCCGAATTACGAGTAGAGTACGATAATCGACTCTACCGAATTTCGTTCGCCGGCCAATCAATTCATGCGGCGTGCGCACGGTTATGTGTGTGTATATATATATATATGCGTATACACACATAACAGGTATAGTTTGTAAGTTGCGTGCGCTACTACTTTTCAGTAGGTTGACTCCTTTTTTTTGCCGTCGCGTAGTATATAAATTTTTTTTCCGTGCGGCTCAGCCTTGAAATATCTCGAAATAATATTTCTAGTTCAAAATACAATTTCAATAAATTGGATCGTTACGACATTTATATATTTCAAGGTCTAGCCATTATACAGCGTGCGTACATGATACATACATCAGCCAGCTCATTCCTGCGGCGTCCGCGCGATGATGTATACTTGTATACGTATACTATACACTTATATATATATGTTCAAATACCATGTATAGGCATACGTATGTATAGTCATACACACAAAACGCGTAGTTTGCAAGTTGCAGCGCTCAGCTTTTACAACAGTTAAAAGTAACTTATTGTCATTTTCTTTTTTTTCCCTCTCCCTCGTTCTCTTTTGTTGTTGTTGTTACGGGTACGTTCAAATGTAAAATTTTCCTGCGCATTAGTTTTTCGTGCTACACTGACTGTACCGTGTAATCCAGTTGCCCTATAGAATCCACGTTAATTTGACATTGCCTTTTTCGTTTCTTCTCTTTTTTTTTCTTCTTTCTTCTTCAGTTTTGTTTTATTGTTGCAAATAGCATAGCTCTATTCTATAATAATGGCTTCCAATTGGTCGCTGAGCGAATTAACAATATTTAAAGAACAAATTGACGAAAAAATTTGCAAGTGGATAAAATACCTTTCTAGTACAGACGTGGATTGTATGCTAACTCAGCTGGAACTACACACGAACGGTACACTATTCGAACGCGCGAGCCGCTTGTATCGTAGATTGAACGGCGATTATACCGCAGAAGATTTTGTAGCGATTGAAAACCAGGATGAAAATATGGCGTACGAAAGACGCGAAGACCTCACCCGTATATTCTTCGAGTCAGAGGCCCTGCCAAAGGAAGTTCGCGCGGACTTGCGCGCGGCCATGGAGACAAATGAACTTCTCGAGTCTTTTGAAAATTTAAAGCTCGAGACGGGCAATAGCGCTCGAAAGAATATTCAGACGAATTCGCCGACAAGCACACAAGACGATATGTCACTTACGTTAGGCGCGGACGCTACGCGCAACGTAACAGATATGATCCAGCAACAAGAATCAACGATAATACAGACTATCGGCTTGTATGAGCGCAATGCTTCGGCCGACCCGGCAATCGCAACATCACACGGCGCGCAAAAAGTGATCTTTATGACAGGCGTGCCGACTTCGACATATGTGTCGACTTACACACATGCAACGACGACAGCAACAACTGAACACAGCAAGACAGTACGAATAGGCCTTCCAAATGGTACAGAAGAATATGCCTCCCCGGCCATTGCGCGCGAGTTAAACAGAACTTGGCGGAAAGAGGCTGAGGCGCCAAAAGGCATATAGAAGCTCAGAATATAGAAAGAGAAAATTTAAAGGCGTTGACCACTTACTACAAAAATTTAGCTGCTGGGTTACAAGCTAACCTGGCCAGGCTACAAAAAGAAAAAGAGAGTGAAGTTGCACTCAATAAAGAGCTGCAAAAGCAGCTAAAACAAGTAGTGGCCACAACCCGACAACAAGCCGCAGAGCAGGCTAGATTAGACGCCAACCAAAATAAAAATGTTCAATTCGTGGATACATTCGAATTAAACTATTACGATGTATCAAACCAGCTCGACGGCTCGGAGAGATATAACATGCCGTTGTCTCTCGATCCTCAAACGCCGATTTTTCATTCGACGACTAAACCCTCATCGGCGACTGCATCACAGCCGTCGCCAAACTTTTCGTCGGCCCCTTCTAGCGTCCCTGGGCCCTCTTACGCAAGCTCGCTCACTCCCGTAAGCTCGTGCTAGGGGAGGGGGGACTTGCCCAGCGCTACACCAGTGCCACCGACACAGCAAGGGCCAAGAGGCACGCCTGCTAATGGCACAGAGGTCACGACATTTAACTCTTCGTCTCGCTTTCTTCCTAGCAAACATCTAGGAAAAACAGTCAGAGAATGGAAAATTAAATTTTCCGGAGGCGAAGGCCTCAGTATTGAGGAGTTCTTAGAGAGGATTGAGGACAACAAACGATTAGATAAAGTAGCGGACGAGGAGTTACTCGATTCTATGACCCCTTTATTTGAGAAGTCAGCTCTCTTTTGGTACCGTGCCATGAGGCCTGCGTGGTCCACATTCGCCGATTTCAAGGGAGCGGCTCTCGCCGCTTACAGCAAGTCCAAGAGGAATAAAAGGACTATGACAGTGGAGGCTCACTTGCGCACCCAAGGCGCCGATGAGCCTGTACTGGAATACGCAGTCTCGCTACTCACCATACTAAGAAGGATGGATCCGCCTTGAGACATTCGGAATCAAATCAATCTCATTATTGACAATATGCTTCCTCCACTCAAGAAGAAGTTAAAATACTTCAGGGACAGTCTCACTGACGTGCAGCTGCTACTGACCCGAGCCCAAGAGGCTGAAGACGATGAACAGGGACAGTGGAAGCCACCGCCCGCGGCAAACCAAAGTATGTGGCCCGAAACGGCTTATAGGCCACGGACCAAATCTGCTAAGGCTAAGCCAGTGAATCTGTCGTCTTTGAACGACAAGGCTTCCCCAGCTCACGAAGCCGAGCTGGAGAAGCTAATGTCAAAATTTTTTGATAAGAAAGCCAAGGAATTTGGCCTCAACAGGCCTCCGACCTCCTCGGCAAATGTCAAGAACTCTGGTGAAAAATCAGAGGCGGCGACTAAGAAATCGCGGAACGGTCCAAATGGTAACCCGTCTCGAGGCAGCTACCGTGGCCGCGGCCGAGGCGGCTGGGGAGGCGAGGGACGGCCATCGGGCAGTCGTGCCCTGAAGGTCGCCCCCAAATCAGATAAAAACAAAAATAAGGAATCTGGTCCTGACGCCGACAAGGTTTTCTGCTGGGAGTGCAGTTGGCCAGGCTACACCAAGTTTACCTGTCCCGAATGCTCGCCCAAGCAGACAAACCAAGAAGAACCAAAAACCGCCAGCGAGAGCCAGTAAGTGAGGTCCAGACGGCTCCCCCTATCACCCGGACATTTGAAGTCAGTGGCGTGACAGGAGTAGCGCAGGCGCTGTGCGACACGGTGGGCGACCCAATGCTAGCCCCGGTTAGCCCTTCCGATGTGCAGCCAGCCAGCGATGGAGGTACTGTCTCAAGCGCCCTGATCGATAAGTCACCTAGGTGGTGGCTGACAGTAAATGTTGGCGATTATAAGTTTAGAGGTCTCTGGGATACCGGAGCTTCCCGTACTGTCCTCGGCCCGAGTGCCATTTCGATGGCTGCAGCCTTAAATGAGCGTGTACATCGGTACGTGGGCCCTGGGGCAAGAGCGGTAGATGGTCATTACGTGCCCATTATTGGTTGCGTAAAGTTACCCTTCACGATCGGAGGGGTGACTCATATTATCGATGCTCTCATTCTAAAAGAAGTCGACACAGAGTGCACCCTTGGCGCCGACTTCAAACGCGCCTTTTCGGCTTATTTGTGTCCAAAAACAAATAAGTTGATATTTGATGGCTGCGAAGAAGGCGTGCCCGCAGTTCTCTCGTCGGAGAAATCTGAGGAGGCAACGGCCTTAGCCTCGCTGGGGATCGAAGATCTCACGGACGAGCAGAGAGCAGAAATAGAAAAAGTCATGCACGAGTTGCTCCCGGAACCCCCCGGTGAACAGTTAGGCTGTACAGGATGGATCGCGCATGACATAGACCTCACCAGCACGCGCCCTATAAAACAAAAGTACTACCCAGTATCTAAGAAGATAGAGGACGAGATGCACGCTCAAGTGCACAAAATGTTAAGGATGGGAATTATCCGGAAATCCACGAGCGAGTGGTCAAATCCAGTCGTTATGACTCTAAAGCCCGATGGCTCGTATCGATTCTGCATTGACTACAGAAAAGTCAATGCTGTGTTGAAAATTTCGGCCTACCCCTTGCCCTTTATGGATGTTATTTTGCGCAAAATCCAACACGCAAAGTACATCAGCGCTCTAGATTGCTCTGGAGCCTTTTGGCAAATACCTCTCACGGAGAGGTCGGTACCGATTACGGCCTTCACGGTTCCTAGCATGGGCCTGTTTGAGTTCGTGCGAATGCCATATGGCTTGGCCGGAGGCCCTGCCACGTTTCAAATGCTGGCAAATAAAATTATCACGCCAGAAATGGAACCTTTCGCTTTTGCATATTTAGATGACTTGATCATCGCCACCGAGACATTTGCCGACCATGTGAAGTGGCTCACGTTGATTTTGAAAAGACTCAACGAGGCAGGCCTTACGATAAATCGTAAGAAGTCAAAGATCTGCATGTCCGAGATTCGCTATCTCGGCGTGCTAGTTAACCGTGACGGCTGTCGCCCTGATCCTGAAAGGGTACAGCCCATTTTAGACTACCCTGCGCCGAGGAATTTGCGACATTTACGTCGTTTTCTTGGCATAGCGTCTTGGTATCGCAAATTCCTAGGAGATTTTGCGACCTTGGCCGAGCCTATTACTTCGCTTACCCGAAAAGATTCTACTTATGTGTGGAATGACGAGCACTGGGCGGCTTTCGAACAAGTAAAAGCCTTACTTGCGTCGGCACCCGTTTTGGCCAGGCCCGATTTCAACGCGCCGTTCATCGTGGAGTGCGACGCCAGTGATACCAGCCTTGGCAGTGTTCTTCTCCAGAAAATTGGCGGAGAAGAACGTCCTCTTTGTTTTGCTAGTCGTGTCCTCACAGCCACTGAACGAAGGCTATCGGTGACGGAACGTGAATGCCTCGCAGTTATTTGGGCGATAGAAAAATTTCGACCATATATTGAAGCTACCACTTCACCGTCGTGACCGATCACCATAGCCTCGTCTGGCTGCAAAATTTGAGAAGCCCAAACGGCAAGCTAGGCCGATGGTCGTTGCGCCTGCAGGCCTACGACTTTGACATCGTGCATCGAAAGGGCAAAGACAATGTCGTCCCTGATGCACTGTCTCGTATGTACGAGACCGACGAGGACGTCGAAACTTCCCTCGCCTCCCTCAATGTCGACGAGCCCACTAAAGATGAGTGGTATTTGCGCAAGTTCAAGCAAGTAGCCGACGAGCCGCGGGCTCATCCCTATTGGAAAATTGTCGGCAGCCGCTTGTTCGTTTACCGGCCAGACCCTATCGTCGACAACTTGATGGGCCACGACGAGGAAGCGTGGAAGTTAGTGCTTCCGCAGGAACAGCGCGAGCAAGTTCTCGCGGAATGCCATGATGAGCCTACGGCCGGGCATCTCGGCCGCTTTAAGACTCACCAAAGGGCAGTGCTCCGCTATTATTGGCCGGCCCTTTACAAAGACGTTGCACATTTCGTACGCAACTGTCAAGTTTGCCAGCAAATAAAAGTTGAGTAAAAGCCGCCCGCTGGACTTATGGGCAAACATATTGTTACCCGTCCATGGGAGGTCGTCTGCGGCGATCTGATGGGCCCTTTCCCTCGTTCGCCTTAAGGCCATGAACATCTATTGATTTTCATGGATGTTTTCACTAGGTGGATAGAATGCATCCCGGTGCGTAAGGCCAATGCCAAGACAATTAAAAAGGAAATTAACCATCGTATTTTCTTACGTTTTGGGATTCCGGAACGATTCCTGTCTGACGATGGCACGCCTTTTAAAAACACGATGGTTGATTCGTTTTTAGGGGCTCATGGAGTTGTCCATGGGACCTGCGCTCCGTATTCACCAAAATCAAACCCGACAGAGCGGGTCAATCGCACAGTCAAAACCATGATTGCTGCATTCATCGAGAATCACACTCGATGGGATGAGCTGATTGACGAGCACGCGTTTGCTTATAACACGGCCATCCATGAAGCTACACGCTCTAGCCCGGCTTTTCTTAACTACGGGCGGCACCCAGAGCCGCCAAGTAATGCTCGACGCGCGGAGGAGCGCGCAGCTGTCGAACAGCTCGAGGCTACCGCTCGAGCCGACTGGCACTCCCGCATGAGCAAACTCGACGATTTTCAAGCAAACGCGCTCGAAAACTCTAAGACTGCTCAAGCCAGGCAGGAGAAGTACTATAACCAGAAACACCGCGACATCGATTATGGTGTGGGCGATAAAGTATGGGCGAGAAATCGCGAGCTCTCTTCTGCTGCCAAGGCCATAGCTGCTAAGCTTTGTCCTAGATACGCAGGGCCTTTTGTTGTAACGACTCGCCTCGGCATGAACTCGTATTAACTCCAGACGGAAAATGGGGTTGATATCGGAAAGGTGGCCGTATGCGACTTAAAGCCTTGCTTCGATGACGAGCAGTTCCCTACAAATGAGACATTTAACGGCGGAGACGCCTCTGAGAGTGAAACCAAAAAGCTCTTGGATGACCAGGCTGCTGAGCAATCTAAGACCAATGAATCAGTGGTGGATCTCCACCTTCTCCATCGACTGACACCTCAATTCAGCTTAATAAGAGCCAGGCCTTGCCAGATCCGATAGTAGCCGTTCCGCGCAAGCGAGGACGGCCACTTGGCTCGAAAAACGTGGCTCCGCCACCTGTCGCGGCTTCGCCCCGACGCTTACGTGCAAGAAACAAGCGCGACGCTTAAGTTATGTTTTTTTTTTCAAGCGGCTCCCGGCTACTCTTGCTTCTGTTTTTAACCCTTCTCAAAGCTTATGCTCCCTGCTGCTTCTGCTCGCTTGACCTTGCCGCTATTTTTTTTATTATTATGCCCTATATCGCTCCATCATTCCAACGCTTTGCAGAGAATGCTGCCCGTTAAGAAGGACCAGGAGAGAGTCACCCTCACCTTGGAGGGACCGATGGAAGCGATGCTGAGGCTCCAGAACTGGGTCGCCCAGCATCTCTTGTCGTTGGGCGATCCCCAAGACGCTCCCGCACCCGGAGTCCCCAGCATCAGCGACCTTCTGCAGTGCTGGACACACAGGCAAGGCCAACCTGCGGACAACAATACTCCCGCGGCAGCCCCAGTCGAAGGGCGTATGCTGATGGGCGGCACTGCCTCCTCCTCGACCCCAGAGGCACTGGCCCAGGGAGTCCAGGATGAAGAGGACATCAGCTGGCTGGAGCGCTGGGCAGCCGTGGAGGCTGCTGCACGCAGCACCCGCCGAGCGAGGCTGGCTGCCGAGCAGGCCGAGTGCCTGGCATTTCAGGACGTTCTGAATTTCACAGAACATCCTGACGCACGCGTCAGAGCCTGCGCCTCCTCGAATTTTATCAGGAAGGTCGAAAGAGAACTGGAGAAGAAGGCCTTTCTGGCAGAGGCAGCCACTCGATGGGCAGAGGCAAGAAGAGCCCGAGATGAGAGCGCCCGCCTTGCGGCTGAACAGGAGCAAAAGTGTCAGGAGCTTTTGGCCCTTCAAGAGAGGATCGAGGCCCTTAACCTTCGGGCCTCGACCTTACTAGGTGCCCCCAGTTTCTCTGGCACTGCCTCTAGCGGCCGACGGTCCTCTTTCGGCTCGGCCTCACAGAGGATCGCCCGCCCTTCTGGCACTGCCCCGAATGCAGCAGGACCAGCTGCTCAAAGCAACGGACCATGGACCAAGGAGCAGCGCCTTGAAGCGGCCAGGGCGGCCCAAGACGACCGCCGGACGTACTGCGCGGCCAATGGAAACCTGATCCCGCAGTACTTCGCCATGTTAAATCGCTTCAAGGACCAGCCTTGCGGCAAATTTGAAGGCCCTACTCCTACAAAATACGGAGTACGCTTCTGCTCCGGATGTAATCTGACTTCAGTGTCGAGGTCAGACAACTGCCCGAATTTCTTCGAACACTGGAAATTCGAGCAGGGCCTGGAGCAGAAGTACGACTACTCCGCCGAGCTAGGGCCTCGAGGCGCTCCTCGCTAAGGCCATTTCACTGCTGTCTTCCCTCTACCGTCAAGAAGAAGAAGAAGATTGCGCCTTCTGCGCCCGTTTTTGTTTACGGCCGTGCCTATTTAGTTCCTTTTCTTTTGTGTTTTGCACTCTATGTTTTTCCCCACGCCGTTGCGCGTATAAACTATGCGTTAGTTTAAAATTGCTCTTGTAAAAAAGAGAGAGAGAGAACAGCATATTTATATACTGATTTCTTTTTTATTTTTCTAAAATTACTGATTTTTCTAATCACTGATTTTATAAAATAAAGTGTTATTTTTCTTCACAATTGGAGTTTCCCCTTTTTCTCAAGAGAGAGACTACTTTTCGAGTTGGTACCGCTCCCGTTACCAACGTCTGGGGGAGGGGCATATAACGAATTTAATTCATTCGTTATGTCTCTCTCTTCCCACACATGCATATACATAATCCTTACACTTATACCATATTCAGATTCGTATTAGATTATACAGCAGCCCGCAGCAGTCGACAACGCCGAAGTATAAGGTAAGAGAGAGAGCGCGCTATGTCTATCAACGAGCCTATAAGCAGAGAGAGTCGCGCCCGCGTGTATGCGTGTATGCGTGTGGTCGCGCCGCCGAAAAGCGTAACAAGAGAGCGGGGACGCCTCCCGCGGGGAATTGACTGGCGGACGTAACGCGAGCGACACGTGTTTTGAGCGCGCGTGGAATATCAGGTCTTTGCTTGGGCAGTTGCCGCTGTTTAGCGATTCTTGACTTCTCTTTTTTTGCGTACTCCGACTTCCGATCTGGAGTTGCCTTGGTTTGTTCGCGAATGCGTGCAGTGGTGCGGCCTTTTGACGAGACTGAGTGTGTGCGTGCAAGGACATAGCGCTAGGTAGTCCCACACTTCGTCATCACTGCGAGCGGCGTCCGGGAACGCTGTTCAGCGAGCGAATGTTATTTGTGCGGAGGGCCTGGCCATTGGCGCCTCATTGTAAGTACCGACTCGTTTAGCTCTCTCTTGCTTGCCTGCTCGCTTCTCTCTCTCTTTACCGATTTGTTACTCTGTACGCTTTCCTTTTGATGCTATATATAAATCATGTTTGTTCCTTTTATTCTCTGCGTTTTTTTGACTTTGTGCCCGACTCTCATTCCCACTTCTTGGCGAATTCTCTGCGCTCGTCACTACTTTTCGCGCTTTTCAGCAACTGCTACCTGCTACGCTCTACGCGGGCCACGAGGCTACTTGATATCGTGGCTGGTTAAAAGGCTTGGCCACACATGTGCCAGTGCACTAGCCTTGTGGCATTAGTTATTTATTAAGCCGAGCTGTCAACTAATCCATCCTTTCGATTGTAACGGCGGGTTAGCCAAAACCCCGTTATAGAGTGACACCCGAATTCCAACTAAATAATCGTATACAATTGATTATGACAACGTTTCGCTGGTTTACCTTCCAGCCTCCTCAGGTCTTTTATTAAATTGTCAACTGATACAAAAATATACATTATGATAACTCAAATAAATAAACATTAAAAATCAATAGAACAGCAAAATCAACACACCAACGCAACATGTAGAAATTCAAATTTTTTAAATTCATATTATCATTGTTAATAGTCCAAACTTTAAAGTAATTATTGTCATTAAATTTTAAAATTATAAACATGTTAAACATTATAGTATTATACTTAGCAATAAGACAATATAAATTTATTCACAACAACCAAGGGATTCAAAGTCACAAATCATACTGAGAATTTTTATATACCACGCACATAATAATATTTCTGAACTAGACAAAGAATATTTTAATAAAAACAAAGAAATAGGGACCAAATTATAAAGGAAACATGTATTTTTAATAAGTATGATAAAAATCTTAAGTTCACATATGAAATAGCGGTAAGCAATAAAATTGCGATTTTAGATTATCAATGTCGATTGTAAATAACAGAATTTTAACTAACTAGTATCAAAAACCAACTAGTTCTGGCAGAGTATTGAATTTTAATTCCAATCATACTATACACCAAAAACGTAATATTGTACATAATATGGTTGATAGAGCAATAATGTTGTCTCACAAAGAATTTCACACAATTGATATCAAGATAGTTAGAAACGTTTTAATTGATAATAATTATCCGCAGGATTTTGTTGATTTAACAATCTCGCAGTGCATACGAAAATTAAAATTTAAAAGCATGAATTTATACAATTCGTTAATATAATAAACGATTTTTCCATTCCTGTAAATTTGCTCTAAAAAAATATAATATACGTGTAGTTTTACTTATGAGCAAAAAATTGAATAATATTGTAAAACTGGGTAAGGATCGTAATGACAAATGGTCGGAGACTTGTATTGTATACAAGTTCCAATGTAAACAGTGCCCAGCTATTTACATAGGACAGACAAAAAGAAAATTGAAGCAGAGAATTAGTGAGCATGAAAATACCTCTATAGAAAAATTATTACCAATTCTAAAACACGTTGTTGATAATCCGACCCATAGTTTTGATTTTAATAGTGTAAACATTTTACGAGGGTCGTTTGAAAAGTTTGTGCAAAAATAAGAACTGCTTAATTTTTTTTAATAAATCTTTTTTATTTTTCAACATAGTCTCCTTTTAGGCTTATACAAATAATAGGATTTGTCCAAGTTTGTAAAATAGACATTCGTTTCTGCAATCACTTCCTCGCTTGAATAAAATCTTTTCCCCGCCAGCCATTTTTTCATATTAGGGAACAAATAGTAGTCCGACGGAGCCAAGTCTGGAGAATAGGGGGATGTGAAACGAGTTGGAACCCTATCTCCATCAGTTTTGCGGCTATAACTGCTGAGGCGTGAGCTGGCGCATTGCCGTGGTGGAAAAGGACTTTTTTGTGGGCCAATCGTGGACGTTTCTCTAGCAACTCGGTTTTCAAACGATCCAATAATGATGAATAACATTCGCTTGTAATGGTTTTACCCTTTTCCAGATAGTCGATGAAGATTATTCCTTGCGAATCCCAAAAGACAGTCGCCATAACCTTCCCGGCCGAAGGAATTGTCTTCGCATTTTTCGGAGCAGATTCCCCCTTGGTAACCCATTGTTTAGACTTTTCTTTGGTCTCGAGAGTGTAGTGATGTATCCATGTTTCATCTACAGTGATTAAACGACGCTTAAGGTCTTGCGGATTTTGCTGGAATAGCTGCAAACCATTCTTGCAGCACTTCACACGATCTCGTTTTTGGTCAATCGTGAACAATCGCGGCACCCATCTAGCGGATAGCTTTTTCATGTCCAAATGTTGGTGCAAAATATTATGTACCCGTTCGCTCGAGATGCATACAGTACTAGCAATCTCACGCACCTTCACACTTCTGTCAGCCATCACCATATCATGGATTTTATGAATGATTTCTGAAGTGGTAACCTCAACAGGGCGTTCAGAACGTTGAGCGTCTTTTGTGCTCATATGGCCACTCTGAAAATTTTGAAATCACTTATAAACCATTCTAATCGAAGGTGCACAATCACCATAATGTTTATCAAGCTTCTGTTTAATTTCCTGAGGCGCTTTGCCTTTGAAAAAGTAATGTTTAATCAATACACGAAATTCTTTTTCGTCCATTTTTTTACAACCACTCGATTTCTTTGATTGAAACGAATGTAAAACGCAAAGTAATTGGCCGATCTGGCTGGAACTTGGTGTGTGCTCTTCCAAGATATGCCACTAACTAAAAATACCTTGATACGCACTAGTAGCGTCATCTCTCTGACTTTGCACGGACTTTTCAAACGACCCTCGTAGACAAAGAGATTAATAAGAAAAACAGATTTATTTCTGAAATGATATTCATAAATGCACATGATAATACTATTAATAGACAAGATACTCAAATGCTTAGTAAACAATACAACAACATTTTTTAATTTCATAAATAACTTAACACTCTTAATAACCTAATATACTTATGACTAATTCCATCTATCTTTTCAATACATGTTTCCTTTATAATTTTGTCCCTACTTCTCTGTTTTTATTAAAATATTCTTTGTCTAGTTCAGAAATATTATTATGTGCGTGGTATATAAAAATTCTCAGTATGATTTGTCACTTTGAATCCCTTGGTTGTTGTGAATAAGTTTATATTGTCTTATTGCTAAGTATAATACTATGATGTTTGACATGTTTATAATTTTAAAATTTAATGACAATAATTACTTTAAAGTTTGGACTATTAACAATAATAATATGAATTTTAAAAAATTTGAATTTCTACATGTTGCGTTGGTATGTTGATTTTGCTGTTCTATTGATTTTTAATGTTTATTTATTTGAGTTGTCATAATGTATATTTTTGTATCAGTTGACAATTTAATAAAAGACTTGAGGAGGCTGGAAGGTAAACTAGCGAAACGTTGTCATAATCAATTGTATACGATTATTTAGTTGGAATTCGGGTGTCACTCAATAATTTTGTAATTTAATTTATTCCATTTTTTCAATTTATAATCCTTGTGGATGCAGTATCACTGAGCTTCTTTTACAAAATGGTTTTGAATGGCGGAACATAGACTCAATTTTTCCTTCCAATACGCCTAATGATTCGTCATTTGGATATATACTTGAAGTCGATTCAAAATATTCTATAGAAATTCATGACACGAATGATCTACCATTTTATCCGGTGCATAAGTCTGCTCTAAAATTCAAACAGAAATAACCCATGACGACTCTTAATGATAAAGAACGTTATGTAATTCACTATAAAACGCTAAAACAAGTAATATAACATAGTTTACGTCTCAAGTGTTTAAAGTTTGATTAGAGTGTGTGATTAAAAAAATATATTGATTTAAATAGTAAAATACGTAAACATGGCGAAAATTTATATTAAAAAAGGTATTTCAGTTATTCAACAATGCTGTACCTGGAAAGACTATGGAAATTAAAAGAAACGCATTGACGTCAAAATGGTCAATAAATAGGAAGCAGCCAGAAATCTGTTCTTCTTGGCTACTTTTATTTGTACATAGTGAGTTTATTTATCTCTACTATATAATATACAAAAGAAACGGCTGTTTTGTAAAGATTGACTGCTGTCCCAGAATCAGAGTTGAAATTTTAAGATTACTGTGAACTTTCCGTTGGTGTTCCGCATAATTAATCTCCAATACAATTTACAAATTCTTATAAGTTTCCTTCAACTTCGTTGAATGTGCTATCGGAACAGAAATAGTTTTCATGCTCCGTTTAGAAGAGTCGGTAAATAACCTCTACTTTCCACCTTTATAAATATATGTATAAATATAAGAGTTAGATTGCTTAATCAATTTAAAATTGTACTTTCGACATTCTCATCTCAAAAGTACTTTCCACATTCTCTCTCTCTCTCTCTCGCGCGCGCGCGTTGGCATTGGGTCGGCGTTGCCAACGAACTCGTCGACTTATCAACATCGTAGGGCGTCCACTATTATTGATCACTGTGTCGCATCTAATAATTGCTCGATAAATTTTTAAATGGATTCTTACAGAAAAAACGTCAACAAATTCAATCAAAAAAGAATTTTTGAAATAAAAATAATACCATATAAGCAATATTTAGAGCAAGTTTCAAGAAAATTCGAAACCTACCCCTGATAAGCTGATCATCATAATCTAGAATGTGCCATATATCAGGACCCTTAGATTTTATTTTTTCCTAGTCGTAGAAACCGCTTAAAATGAGTCGAATTTTTATAATCTTTCAAGTGATAAGTAGCCGAATTTTTAAAGCTGCGGGTACAATAGTAAATATTTTCGTTGACTAATTTAATCTGTATCCCTTTTCAAATATTAGCTTTACATTATTCACTCGAACTTTGTCTCTAATTTTGAACTTTGATCTTTTTCTATCATATACAAGGTCTGTTAAAAAGTGATTGCGAATTTTGAATGTTAATTTTAAAAAATTATTTATTTATTCGTGAATATCTATTTTATCTCCTTCAAAGTAATCCCTCCCGGATATAATGCACTTGTGCCAACGTTTCTTCCAATCCTTGAAGCACTTAAAAAAAATCATTTTTTGTGATATTGTTCAGCTCCGCCTTCGAAGCCATCTTTATCTCCTCAATCATGGCGTAGCGTCGTCCTTTCATGGGTCTCTTCAGTTTTAAGAACAGAAAAAAGTCACAGGGGGCCAGATCTGGGAAATACGGCGGTTGCAGCACTATTACTGTGTTGTTTTTGGCCAAATATTCGCGCACAAGCAACGCTGTGTGAGCAGGGGCGTTATCATGGTGCAAAAGCCAGTTCTTGTTCTTCCACAAATCCGGACGTTTCTGGCGGATTGCTTCGCGCAAATTACGCATAACTTGCAGGTAATATTCCTTATTGACTGTACTACCCTATAGCAAGAACTCATGAAAGAACCACGCCCCTGTAATAGAAGAAAACTGTGAGCAAAATCTTCACGTTCGACCGAACTTGGCGCGCTTTTTTCGCTCTTATCTCATGCGACAGCTTCCATTGGGATGATTGAGCTTTGGTTTCCACATCATAACCATAAACCTACGATTCATCACTAGTAATGATCCTCTGGAGCACATTTGGGTCATCACGGACCGAGTCAAACATCTCCTGAACAATGTTAACGCGATGCTGTTTTTGGTTAAAATTGAGCAGTTTTGGCATGAATTTCGCGGCAACCCGACTTATGCTCAAATCATTGGTTAAAATCGAATGGTATGAGCCAATCGATATGTTTAGATCCTCAGAAATTTCTTTAACGGTGATTTGACGATTGGCCAATACTATTTTCTTCACTTTATCAATGTTTTTGTCTGTTGTTGAGGTGATCGGGCTTCCGGCACGTTGTTCGTCCTTCACATGTTTTTAGGCCCTCTGAGAACATTTTGTACCACCCATAAACGTTGCTTTGATCCAAGGTAGCTTCACTATATGCCACAGTCAACATTTGGAATGCGTCCGCGCACTTTATTTTGTTTTTCACACAAAATTTGATACATATTCTTTGATCCATTTTTTAGAATAGACAAAAATCGAAAACAAGCCAAAACACATCCTAGCAAAACAGCTGTCAAAAATTAACTAAACATTCAAAATGACCGACCTTGTCAGCATAAGTAAGGGACATGAGTGCCAACATAACGTTACAAAAAAATCAAAAATCACATTTACGTAGCCCGTGGAAATTCAAAATTCGCGATACTTTTTGAACAGTCCTCGTACTTGTGTGAAATTTTGTAATACTTTAGCTTAACTTGCTACTGTCCCTTGGATAAATTTAACACCGATTATTCGATAATTACGATTGTTGCAAGCTGCAATGCATTATGGTACTTCTTCGAGACATTTGAAATTTCTTTTTTATTGGTTTTACAGGAGATTACTTCCATCTAAAAAAGTACGTAAATTACAAAACATAGAAAACATAATAAAAGCAATAATAAAATTAAAATTAAAATTATAGAATGCAAAAAGATTCGCAATATCAAGATCATAAGTAGCCGTAATCTCATCCATCAACAGACTATCTGAATAACAATCATAACTCTTGTTACCATTTACGTATTTTCAAAATAATGTAGGATTAGAGTGAATTGAATGCTTCGTTCGCAGAATGAAGCTCCTGTGGTCAGAAAATAACATTCGTTTACATACAACTCAAAGTAGTCTAAATTAAGCAAGGGCCGGTGGCTTGCCAGAAGACTTAAACATTTTGTGTTTTTTTCTTAAGTAAAATGGAGGACCTGGGTTTCTCAGACATCTATTAAGGAAAATGAGGATTCAAAGGACTATTAGTAGACTTCAAACAATTTAGTGTAGAAGCGATCAACAGGTATATCAATTAGCGTCTGAAGATCAAAGAAGTTACACCAATCAATGGATTGCAATGATAGGTTAATAGAAGTGTTGTTAGCTTTATGGAAGTCGAAGGATACATATGGCTTAATAATTTTAGGTGAGTCAACTGATTTTGCAGGAAATGAAACATTGATGAGAAGAGATTCATGAAATCGATCAGAAATGGTTAAGAGATCAAGTGGATTGCTTATATCTATATTTTTATTACAAAAAGCAAAATCCAGTACATTTCTCGCACTATTTACTGATGACACCAATAGGGAACATTGCAGGATATTCATGCAACATTCCAGTCGGTTGACTGTAGAACGAATCTGAGCATTATTATGACATCCAGTAGGCTACAGTTAGACCATCTGTATTGGTCCAGGAGTAGTTGGGTAAGTTGAAATCATCCATGATGAGTAAAAGATTAGTTGGATATAGTTGAGGTATATCTTCCAGTGTTGAGCAAAAAAAGTCCATCGATGAAGAAAATACAGAGGATGATTACGAAGAAATAGGAGGTAAATAATTAACAGCAAGTACGATGCCAGAGCCAACATCAAGCTTAAGAATCATACTACTGTGGACAAAAAGTAAGGTGAATTTGTTTGTAAAATGAAAAATCTTTATTTATTCTTCTACATCAATGTCATCCCCTTCGAAGTAATCCCCTCCCAATAAAATACACTTATGCCAACGTTTTTTCCAATCCTCGAAACATGCCAAATAGTCCCTTTCCGGTATAGCCATCAGCGCCTTCTTCGATTCAGCTCTTATCTCCTCAATCGACTCGAAACGCGTTCCCCGGAGTGGTCTCTTGAGTTTTGGGAATAGCCAGAAGTCACACGGAGCCAAATCAGGCGAATACGGTGGTTGCGGAACGATATGCGTCGAATTTTTGGCGAAATGGTCACGAAGAACGAGTGCAGTGTGAGATGGTGCATTATCGTGATGCAAAAACCAAGAGTTGTTGGCCCATAATTCTGGTCTTTTTAGACGAAGTGCTTCACGCAAACGACGCATAACGCTCAAATAATATTCCTTATTAACAGTTTGGCCGGGTGGAAGGAATTCATAGTGCACCACACCACGAAAATCGAAGAAAACTGTCATCATGACCTTGATTTTTGAACGACTTTGACGTGCTCTTTTCGGTCTGGCCTCGCCTTTAGCACGATATTCGCTTGATTGGTCGGTTGTTTCAGGGTCGTAAGCATAAATCCAAGTCTCATCTCCCGTAATCATGCATTTGAGCTTGTCCTGATAGTCAGAAAGCATTGTTTCACACACATCAACGCGGCGACTTTTTTGCAAGAAATTGAGCGTTTTCGGTACCAAACGAGATTTGACTTTTCGTAGGCCCAAATGGTCTTTCAAAATTGTTTTCACAGATCCTTCTGATATTCCGATCATATCAGTAAGGTCTCTAACAGTCAACCGACGATTTTCGAGCACTAATTCCTTCACTTTATTGACGTGTTGGTCATCTGTTGACGTCGATGGTCGTCCGGAGCGCTCCAAGTCATCAACACGTTCTCGACCCTCTTTGAAGTCTTTGTACCACTTATAAACATTTTTCTGCGACATGGTAGAATCACCAAAGGCCTTCCGCAACATCCTCAACGTTTCCGCAGCCGAAATTTCATTCCGCAAACAAAATTTGATGGCACTTCTTTGCTCAATTAAATCAGACATTGTAAAAATCGAAACATGCACTCTTGGTCGTTTGGTAAACACAAGCGTAAATATATTACTAATGATGACATTGACATGAAATTTGTCCCAGATGTCATTCGCAGTCCTACCAACTCAAGAAAAAAAGAACTAGCCCGAAATGTTAAGCCCGCGAAGTTTAAATTGAAAATTCACCTTACTTTTTGCCCACAGTAGTATACTCTAAATTATGGCTAGAAGAGTACAGAATATTGTGCGAGCAGGTATCCTCAATCCAGACAATTCCACCACCTCATGCCTTACCAATGTCAATGATACTACGATCGTTTCTAATACACTTGTAACCTGGTATTTATAAAGCTGCATCATTTACTGAACTATCAAGCCAGGATTCAGTGAGAATTATAATATTATAACGTTGTAAGTTAATGAATACATTATTAATAAATTGTTCTATTTTGTTTTTGACACTGCTAAGATTCTAATCATATACTAAAAGATGAGAGGATTTATTAGCTGCCTTTATGTCTTTTTTGAATCAATAATCTTGAGAACTCCATTAATAAATTTGAGCTTAAGAGAGAAATTAATTAAATTATTCGAAATAATATCCTGAAATCTAGCATTAAGCTCATAGATTCTACAACGAAGTTGCTCACGTTGTTTTAGTGTTCTATCAGCGCAACATTTAAGATTACGGTAAGAACTAAATAGTTTTGAAGCATTGTGAAGCAACCAATTTACATCATCTGCAGATTTAAGAATTCCTTTGAGCGGCCTGACTATCACTAACTTCCTTACCAAGACGAATGATATTTATTTGTGAGGTATCGAAGTTGGCTGTAGATAGGTGAGAAACAAATTCTGCAATATCCATAGATGATGAAGGGCATTCTGGAAAATTGTATATAATGCAGTAATTTCTTCTACAATAGTAACTGGTAATATTGTCAGAGTATTCTCAACAGAAGAAACTCTAACCTCCATATCGTCACAACTACGATGCACTATTTGCACAACTACGATGAAAATATACTTTACATCCTGGACACTGAGTGGCATCCAGAGTATTAATTGGACTCTTAGATGGGCGGGAAAAACATCTGACTTCCAAAGAATCTTAAGCAGACAAAAAAGACATACTGAATAAGTTAAAGGAGCACTTCACTAAAAATTCACTGACCGGAATCGAATACCATAATACTTAATCAATAGTCAATTCAGATCAATAGTCAATTCAGCACAAATGAATCACTGCAAAGCAACAAAGATCTCAACGAATTACTCACAATGAAAGTAACAGCAGAAAGAGAGCTCAAATAATATGTCCGAACTCAATGACTGCTAGAACACCACTGTGTTTCCACGCAAATTAAATTTTTTCCATATGGCATTTTTCTTTCTCTAAAACTGCATTCATAACTACTGCCATATAGCTACTATTTTTCTTTTTCACTAGTATTGCCTATGCATACTTAAAAAAATATCAATTATTGTCAGTAAATAATCAAAATTGAAAAAATCGTAGAAATCATCTGCTTATCACGTCTCATCTATACCTCGAACGACATACTTTCGCCTCGGATAATTAAATCTTGCTATTATAAATATAAATCTTTTCCACCACTCCTTGATTCTTCATTGAATCTAACGTTTTGATTAGTTGATTTTGTTCATTCTAATTCTGCTTTAACTATTGCACCTAAATGTTCAAGGTTGCTTTGTAAACGTATGGTAATAGTCATCATAGAAATTATTTCGTATTATTATATACTACCCAATTCACAGCATTATTGGGCTATTTTCAAAGTGAGAGATTTCCTAAACTTTTAATTTATAACTAAAAATATCTCCTTGGTATGAGTTTGAATAAACACAGACAAACTTCGATGAGGAGCGTTAATTTTACCTTTAGATTTATGTTAATACATTAAAGCTCGTGTTGATACTGAGTACATAATGAACATGCATTTGATATAAATAACCACCTACATGCAGTTCCTCGATTATTAAAGAAACGTTACCGTTATTCTCAGCTGATTGTTCAGCCACTAGTACTTGAAGGCAAGTCACAAATTTATTCAGATTATCCTAATATATATAATATACTTTATTATTTTTTCTTGACACTTTGTAACTCGGCAAGAACTTGGCAATTTTCAACGGAGTATCGACAACAGGTTTTGTCACTAAATCGAATAAAGGGACAACGATGTAATTAAAGTTACTACAGTTATAAGCTTTTACAGATTTCATTGCATTTTTTTCTATGAACGCTAAAAATTTCTAAAATTTCTTCATAATTTTCCAAATCAATTTGAGTTACAAGAGTTTAATCAGATTTCTTTACTACAAGTAACTCCATCAACCACATTTTTCTTAGCTTTATCTTCGCTCGCTTCAGATAAACTATTATAAAACTGGGGATCATTAATATCTTCGTCATACATAATTTTCAGTACATAAATGTTAAAAATTGTACATAGTCGAATTCCCATCATTCAACTTAATACCTAATATTGATGTAAATACTAATAAATTCTACGTCATAAATCAATTCATCAACATACATGTAGGTAGCTATAAGATAGATGCATTAATAAATTTCTTCATAAAGTCTTAGAAAATCTTGATACTGATAAGTGTATCCCAATAAACTTGAAATTAAATTACAATACCTTGCGCAATATAATCAAGTGTTCAGAACGAAACAATTTTCGTCTACACAAGTTCATAAGACGGACATAATCTATCAATTCATAAATAATTAATCTACTTTAATATCTTGATTTCTCTGAAGTACATTTTTGGATTTCCTCAGAATTATTGTAAAGTCCTAGTGAATATGAAACATGAATTCATTTTCATAAGGTCATGTACTGATAGAAATTCAGTACATCAAACAACAAAGACGCTCAACAACGTAAATGCTTATAATTCTTTCAAGATTGATATAACACGACTCGAGTGGTTTATTATTTATGTCACTGTATCAAATGCAAAGAAAATCCGTCTCCTCGAATTTCTAAAAATAGAAAGAAGTATTTCAATGAGTTTCGTAGTATCTAGTGTAACAGTTCAGTTTAATTTGCCTTTTCCTTCATCTTCCACTAAATAACAGCAACCCATCATACACAAGAAAATTGAAGAAAAGCGGTATCAGAGCTAAGGCGCTCTTCACATATACGCGTAAATGTGTTAGGGCAATTCGGCGAAAACATGACCATATGTATAAGGAACGTAACGTCACGGGGGTGAGAAATTTCTTGTTTACGATGCAAAATCGATAATTGCAAAGTTTTTTTTTACGAACAAAAGCGTTTTTCAGTCAATTTTCATGCGCTAATCTCGAATCTAATGTTATTATAATCATTCAATATGTATTTATTAGCTTAATTTCATTTACAAGTACAGTCGAACCTGACGCACTACCTCTTACCGCACTGCCTTTTCCCGTGCACTGCGCGCTCTCTCTCCCTAAGCACTGCGCGGCAGACACTGCCGTATACTGCTAATCCGGGAACCGGGTATCATCCCGTATACTCTAAGACGGCAGAAAGTAAAAACCATGTAATCTTATGTATTTTTACCTGCTTAATCCAATGGTACTAATAATTTTTACGACAAACCCCTAGGCTTTGTTTAAAACTCAGTTGTTTAAATAATCGTGTACAAATAATTCTTTTTCAATAAAACAATTTTTTATAGATAATTTGGATCATTTTAAGATGAAAACGTCTCTTGTAGTTTATTTTTTAAATACATTTTTAAAAACTTAATAATTGAAAAATTAACTTTTTTTGCAAGTTTAACTGTTAATAATTTTTGATCTATTAAATATTTTTTAGAAATTGAAAACTCAATTTTTTCAAAATTGTGCACTGTAAATATGTAATATTTATAAACAACTTTTAGAATTTAGGTTTGGAAAAATACAAGTTTCCTATTTTTCTCTATATGTAATTTCATTGAAAAATAAACATTTCCGGGATTGAATAATAAGCATTATTGAAATATTTATTTGTCAATGAGAAACATTTTTAACCTTAATATTTCATTAAAATTTAAATACCACGAAAAAGCAATACTCAAAAAACATTATTTATTTTCATCAATGAAGCATTTTTTTAATTACCCAAGCCACGTGGAAAATATGCATTAATATTTACTTTTATTTAGTAAGGAATACATTTTTAACCATCAAATTTACTGTTTTTCTCTAGAAAGTATAGCGCGTATAATATTTTTCGGTGTCAAATTTATTCGGGCCCCTCAGATCTCCGCTCACCAGCGGGAGTATTCGCACACCTGGTCTAACGCTCTGATTGGCTGACGCGCGGCGTGCAGTGCACGGGTCGGCTACTCCCGAGAGCAGGCAGTGCGTTAGGTTCGACTGTAAATATCGCTAATAATTTTGCAACAAATAAATATGATGCAAATTCGAATATACAATAGCGGTCCTAGCACCTTAAGGAGGAGAAGCAAGAATTTGACACTTTAATAACTGATTTTCGACTGAGTAATCAATAAATAAAAAATTTATAATTTATTTCAACAACTAAATTGCGTTGCGAGATAACGATTCAACTGTACATACCTATAAAATTACTGATAACGATTGTTACCCGTTTGTTGATTTTATAATAACTATAAGAGGAATTTACGAATTCATGATTTAATTATTATTCAAAAATGGATTGTTAAATTAGTGGTTTTTATTTTGAATAATGTTCCACTTATTACGAGTGACTTTTTGATGTAAAAATTTTCCGTAAATTTATTGTAAATTTCGTACTGTCCACTTATCTAACTTAAATCACTTATAATTTTGAGATTAATTTTATCTCCTTAAAAAAAGATTTATATTAAAAAATTCGTTATTTTCTACTTGATTTTTTAAGACACTAATTTTCAATTTCGAGCGAGCCATTTTGTGACTAAATCTGTACAAAGTTTATGCGAATATCAAAAATAGCTTTGTAGGGACTACCAAGTGTAGAAAGAAGCCGTTTTCGCAAGAATAGATTCGCTCGTCGCTGCGGCAAGAGGACTATAATCCTACCTTGCCTAGCAGCGCGAGCACTGATTGAAATAAAGACTCAGCTATTTTCTGAGACCAATTTTCATTATTCAGTGGATAGCCTGCTATTGCTTTCCTATACGATAATCTAAGTGCTCAACTCATAAGACCCCCCCCTCACTCTCTCTCTCTCTCTCGCTCTCTCTCTCTCTCTCTCTCTCTCTCTCTCTCTCTCTCTCTCTCTCTGGTGAGCGCCGCACGCACTTTACATCGGCTCCAGGTTTTTATAGTTTTACTAATATAATTTTGTTGCACCTCCGCGAGCAACTTGTTCCAGGTGATGTGTAGTCCAAGGGGCAGCTAGGCTTGAGATAGTTAGTGCATAATTTGCCCTGGAATTACACATTACCTCAATCTACAGTTGTCACATAACCTGTTCCATCTCAATCTGAATGTACGTGAGACTTCAGCAGCCACTGGTATCATCTGGCATCATTTCGCACTACATAGATTTCTCCTGCACATCGGATTTCTGCAACATCGGCTACTAAAGAACACATTGTCATCGCCTACGCACCGCTTTAGTGAGAGAGAAACATCAAAAATTTAATTTAATAATTATCGCCCCGTTATCCGGCTGTGCCCTTAATCAATTTCTCCTGTATCCGTCATCGTTGCCTCTTCGATTGAGTGATTTGTTTTGTTGTTTCTGTTAGCCATCTGCCAATTTATTATTAAGCGACCTATTTTAAGTACTCATAATTCCGAGCGCCATTTATGTTCAGTTCCTCCGCTAATTAATATTCCCGCTAATTTTTCCAATTTTCCCGCGAAATACGAAATATCTTGCATTTCATGTAACTGCGGGTAGGAGTCACGAAACTCGTTTACTCTTGTTCGCGCCAAATTTTCTATGTATCACATTAATACTATCTTGACCATTTCGACTACGTTAATTCGCTCTTTCCTCTCCAGTTTATTTACTTGTTGAGTTTAACGTAGTTCGACTCCCTCTTAATCCTCTAAACCTTAAGCCTGTAATCCCTTACGATTTCTTAATGTCAATTAGAGACTGTGCTAAGTGTTACCTTCCATTACGACGACTCGACAGATCTCTTTTGTGCGGCTCCTGCAATTCGCTTTACCACCTTAACTGTATATCCCCAAATTCTAGGCCGATATCTAAAACTACTGAATTTATATGTTGTGCTGACTCGTCACCTTCCAACCAATTACCGATCGCCAATACAGCCGCGCTATTCGCCACGCCTACCGGACACTCTCCATCTATACTCGTCCGGGCCAAGAAACGCCTAGCCTCGCCTACTCAGCCGTTATTGTCGTCGGTAACCAAACACCACTGTACTGCGCCTCTTCATTCGTCACCTGAGTCCTCTGTTCCTGCAACCAACGTTTTCGCTGCGAATCAGTACCACCTTCAATCGTCGTCGCACTCAATCTCACATCAAGGCGTAGATCGCTCTACTACCATGGCGGATGCACCTGAGTGGTTCAAACAAGAGGCCCAACTAAATGCCGGCAGACATCAAGAGATGCGCGATTTGTGGTCCCAATTGCGCATGGAGCACCAGGTTAGGGATGCTCTCTTTGCAGTCACAGATGAGCCGGAACTTCTCGTCCACGGTCTTCCCTCTGACTATCAAGGCACACTCTTCCAAGCAGCAACTTCACTGCTTGTTGCGCTCGGTTTTGGCGGGATGCACAATCTGCCGCAAATCATACATACGCGTGATTGGAGCCATTCTTCTGTCACTTCCCAAAGCTCTTTATCACTTCCCGGCGCTGCTCGTCGGTCTACTCGCTCATTCGCTTTTCTTGTGGACTCTCCATCAATCAGGGGTAGGATTCTGCGTTTCTCGCCGAAGTTAAAGGAGCACACCGCCCAGTCCATCTTTGATACCGGTGGACCGACGAGAGTCTACGTTCGCCCCATATGGCCGAAGCCGGTCTTCGAACTTCTCACAAAGGCGAGAAAGGTTAGTGCTGAGCTTGGTTATGCCTGGCCAGTTGTCCGTAATCTGAGAGTGTTCTGCAGGCAGACGCAGCGCTCCGAGCTGATCCCCATTTTAACTGAGGCTGACTTACGCGGGCTCGTGCCTCTCCAACGCGTGACACCGTCTGCCGTGAGGCCACCCACTCAGCATACTCATACTCACAGACGATTGTCCCCCTTACCCTCTTCGCCCCATCAAATTAATACCAACCAAATCTGACATACACTGAAATCCAACAACTTAGCTGAGTCAAACTTATCTTTCACTGCTGCACACGTAAATATTAACGGATTAAATGTACCCTCTCATTTCTCTCTTCTTGAGGCTGAAGTCCAGACTGTCCCTTACGACCTAATAGCTATTTCCGAAATCAAACTCAGCGAATTTGTATCAGATGCTCACCTTGCTCTTCCGGATTACAATTTTGTACGACATGATCGTGTGGGCAAGGAGGGTGGAGGTGTTGGTTTTTATGCGCGGAACCCATTGATGATCAAAATACTAGCCGAGTCTGATCCCGTCTATGATAATACTCCTGAATTTATAATTGCCGACATTCAACAGAATCGATGTAACAGGCTACTTTTTGCCGTAGTTTATCGTCGTCCCTCAGCCTCCATCCCCACTTTCTTCTTTGACTCCATCTCTACTTTTCTTCCTTATTACAATGATATCCTAATCACAGGTGATTTCAACTGTGATCTCACCTCTGATCTTCCACATGTTCGTGCTTTTCGTGATCACCTGGACTCTCTTGCCTTAAGGGTTCTTTCTACTGTACCTACACATCATCCTATCTCAACCACTGGGGAAATCACACACACAACCCTTGATTTATTTATCACCAACTACTCAACTAACATCTTACAGTTTGCTCAATCTAATTCACCCTTTGTTCCTTATCATGACTTAATCGCTGTCTCAATCTCAGCTACATACATCAAAAATACCATGAAAACTTTTTCCTCCCGTCCTCTCCAACACATTGATCCCTCAGCCCTTAATTTGATAATCGACACTAATCTCTCAGTTTTCTCCTCCGGGCCTTTACCGGGCCTCTCACACTCACTTGATCAGCTTGAATCTATCTTTACTCTCAATGTACTTGCTGCTTTTGATCAGCTTGCCCCACCTCGCAAGATCACTATCCCATCCATGAAAAAGCCCTGGGTCTCTGGGGAGCTACGATCCAAGATGCGCACACGTGATCATCTTTTCCTTCGCTACAAAAAGACAGGTTCACATCCACAATGCAAAGTCTATCACACACAAATGGGGAGCCCTCCGGGACATGGGTGTAGCTTCCAACCCTCTTCCTTCTCCACTACTCCTCTTTTCCCCTGACATTCTGAACGTTTACTACGTTTCAGTTGCCTCTCGTCACCCTGCTCTAACTAAACAAGCTTTCGATGACATAATTAATGCTCCTATATTCGAACCGATTTCCGCTCATTTTCCACAATCCTTCACCTTCTCTACTGTCTCCCAGCGTGAAGTTGAGTTCGAGGTCTTTGCCCTTCGCTCCAAAGGCAAAGGAAACGATGGCCTCTCCTCCCGAATGCTAAAACTTGGTCTTAGTTCTCTAGCTCTCTTCCTCACACTTATAATAAACCAATCCATCCTCACTTCAGTCTTTCCCTCAGCCTGGAAACGCACTATCATCTGCCCTCTCTCAAAAACTAAATCACCCCAGTCTCCCTCTGATACACGGCCAATAGCTCAGCTTGGCGAGTCCTCTAAGGTCCTGGAGCGCTTACTTCACAAGCAACTCTTGAACTATCTGGAGGCCAGCAATTTCTTTGACCCAAGACAGGCTGGATTTCGCAGGGGGCACTCAACTGAGACCGCTCTGATTGGTCTGTTGGAGGATGTCAGACGTGCTGTTGAGATGCGTCAGGTCACGATCCTTGTCTTGTTTGATTTCTCCAAAGCGTTTGACAGTATTCCCCATAACCTACTTTTCCGGAAGCTGCGGGCCTGTAACCTGGCTGACTCAGCTCTTCGCTGGTTTTTTAGCTATCTGTCGGGTCGGTCGCAGGCTGTGGTTGATCGGGCGGGCTCATTGTCTGACTGGCTGCGTGTCTGTTCAGGAGTGCCCCAGGGCAGCGTTCTTGGACCTCTTCTATTTTCCATTTTCATTAATGATCTTCCCAAGGTACTGCATTTCTGTCAGCATATGATATATGCTGACGGCACCCAAATTTATCATCATTGCTCTTCCTCTGAAATTATTCCAGCCCTCACCAAAGTTCAACTTGACGCCCAGGCAGTCGCGGACTGGGCTACCTCAAATGGTCTGCAACTAAATGTTTCCAAGACCCGTGTCATTGTTATCGGTCATTGTCATCGGAGCTTTACTTATCCTCTTTACATGTTGACTCCCTCCCCCAAATCTCCATCAATAATATCATCATTTCATTTTCCTCATCCGTAAAAAGCCTTGGACTCACGATATCCTCATCATTACATTGGAAAACTCACATCAACAATACGCTCAAAAAGATCTACAGGAATCTAAATTCACTTAAGTTTTACAGGAAGTCCCTTTCGATTTCCACCCGATCCTACCTAATCAAATCCCTCATCTTCCCTCACTTCACTTATGCTTCTATTGCTTTCCACAACCTGGATAAAACCAGGCGGCTTGCTCTACAAGTTGCTCACAATGCTTGCATCCGTTTTGCTACTGGTTACATCCCTTTCATCCCATCTTCTGACATTGAATCCCACGTCACCTTTCATAGACTACGTCTTGGATGGCTCTCCCTCGAATCTCACAGAAATATTTCACTAATCCTTCTTGCATACAAAACAGTTTGTCTTTCTCATCCCTCATACCTTACTACCTATTTCCAATCTCCAAACTGTCTTTATATAAAACGTTCCTCTCGTAATCCACCTTCAGCTTTCTCATATCCAGCTCCACGTACTTCGACTTGGAACCTCTCTTTTACAGTTCGTTCCATGTACCTGCTAAATCAACTATCCATAACTGACTTTGACATTTCTAGATATAAGGAGCTTAAGTCATGGCTGTTCTCCCTCTTTACGGTCCTGGAACATCAGCACTTCATCCAGAGGGTCACGTCCGAATCTTTAACAAATCTCTCATCCCTTCGAAAATTACCCACAGTAACCCTTCCTTTCAACGTCTCAGCCTTCACTGACAGTCCAAATTACCTGCAGACACCTGGTTCCTACCTCTCCTATAATTTCCCTCCCTTTAACTCATAAATCCTGGAATATTGAATCTTCCTCCGTCTTCTGTCTAGATCTTATTTCTTCTTCTCCCTCTTCTCCTCCCTCTATCCTTCCAACGTAGTTGTCACATGACTCGCATTAATTGTCGTTACCAACTAGATTTATCTGCCTCCTTGAGGTCATTTCTTTTTTTTTTGAGGCCCACCTATTCTTTTTGCTCACACGACTCTCTTCCCTCTTCTTTTGTGCGACTTATTTTTTTTTCCTGTACTCTGCGACCTGTGTATCTCCAGTTTTATAATGTTATTTATATTATTTTATCAGTGTGATATTATTGTCTCACACTCCGTCATTTCTTATTGCCTTTCTTATTGCGTTTTATCCTGTTATGTTTCTTGTTATAATGCCAATGTATAGCGTATGTTATCTAATGTGTTTTATTGTTTTATTATTATTGCGTATTATTGGTTTATTAATGTTTGTTATTGCTTATTATTATTGTTATTTTATTGTTTTATTGTTTTATTACTGTAATAGCACTTTATTTTTCTTGAAGCCTACGGGGTTATACCCCATGGCTAAATAAAAATGGTTTAATCTAATTTAATCTAATCTCTCTTTCTACGTGGATAAATAAATAAATAAATAAACTACTTGGATACACTGTGTTCGTTATTCGTTGATTGTAGCAATATCAAAACTCAAAGAACTTTCAAGCGCCAACTTCTTGCTTATTCTCGGAAATGCTATTATGAATATATCTTAGAGTCCGAACTATTTATTTCAATAACGTAGGATAAGTATCAAACGTTACACTAGAATATCTCGCCCTGCCTGCGAATACAAAACACGTCTAAATAATCAAAACAGTAAACCAATTGAATAAACCCCGTTGCATCATTTTAACTTTCAAATTAATTGTGGAAATAAATCAAACTTTAACGCTAGTCGACTTAATCATCAGAAATATACAACTCTACCTCAACTCTCAATACCATTCATATAACAATCTTAACATTGATTTCACTAAAAACCAATTCACAATGTCGTGCGATATGTATGATAATTTTCAAAACATATGTTACGGTAAGAATGCCAAATCAATGCTGAAAAGACTTCCAATCTTACATCTACTGGAGAATGCTTCAACGACTCATTTTGTTTGGAACAATCAATCACTCAGCGTGACATGTGAAGTTTTTTTGGAGTTTGAAATTAGAAAAATATTTCTGAAGGACCTGCAATATATTGTCTCATTTTGCACGATTGCATCGTTCACTACAATCCAATAAGTAGGAATGTGAAAAAACTTACTTAGGAGGGAAAAGGTGTATTAAAGACGACTCTTTCGTTAATTAGCTTAGTAATAGCTTGCTCTATGAGAATAGAGTACGTATTGGACGTACGTGATTTCATAATGCCTGGCGAAACTTATGCCGCGAAAGAGTTAGCTATACTTAACCTTCAGCTTCTGCAATGAAGAACAACTCGTAGGCTTTTTAAATAATTGTAGGCTTTTTAAATAATCGTAGGCATAAATTTATAATTATGGATACACTCAAAGATACCACCAAAAGTATTATATAATTTTTTATATATTTTTTTATATTATAAAAGAATTTCAAACCATATTTCTGTTGCATTGATGGTATTGTCATAAGAGTATTGTATATTTTTTAGATACAATCAATTATATTCATTATCTGCTTTGGGCTAAGTGCTTTAATATCAAGAAATATAAAGAAAATTTAAAAAAAGATCATGAAATTATTAGTTATCAATCAAAGCCTTCAAATTGATGTACGTCACTGCAACATTATTATCAAGACTTATGAAAATAGAATGCTGTAATGTAAAATAGCGGCTCAAAAGAATCTAACTCGGAAAGATTATTTTGATTATTGAACTACCTCCTTTCATATAACTAATTATGTTTAAATTTATTCAAATATTATTCAACCTATTAAACAAAATCAGCTTTATTGATTTTTGTAATGTTCACAAAATTATTCAGCTCATTGTATACTTTAATTATTAATATAAACGATCAATTTTAATTCATGCAAAAATACAATAAAATCTGTAACAATTTATATGCAATAAACAATTTCTTTTATGTATATATGGTGAATATATTAATTATCATCTATAAAGCAATATGCAACAGTCATAATTTAAATGTTAATTAAATAAGTATCCCGTTAGGATATTGCAACAAAAAATATTTTTAATTGCAATATGAATTGAATTTTTTTATAAATTTTTTTGACATTTAAATATAGATTATATTTTGTTTTATCCTACAAAAGGAATTATATCTAAAATTCTTTTGATAAGATCCATGTTAACAAAATATGGTATAAATCTAATATATTTTCATTTTCTAACTCATGAATGGTTTTATTTAAAAATTAAATGCTTTGAACTCATGATTATACTCAACATTTACGACAAACTACATTCTTAATTACTAAAAAATATTCCTAAAGTTATTTTTTCATAGCTCATAAATAATATGATCACAGTAAAGTTGAATCGCAGTATAGATGAAATTAATAAAATCTATGTAACCGTAGGGAAATACGTGTATATATATACATATATATAGGAAAATTTCTGATTTTTGAAGCGTATTGTAATATCTTACTTGATTGATGTAAATTATTTTAAATATCATCAGATTTTACTTTTCATGAAATCTAAATTAAGTAACCAATAGTAATCAAAGTGTTGATTCAATTTTTTACAACTCAAGTAATCAAGACAAATAATAAACATAACAACGAGAGAAATTTGTTCTTATCTGGACATGTATTTTGTACCATTAATTATATATTTTAAGATTAAATGTACAATCCCATCATCTGCTAATAATTAGTTATGACATGCTTATTCAAAGCATATTTTATACAAATATTTGTTATCAAAATAGGATTCCACGGTCCAAAAACAACTATTTATTTTCTCCAAAAAATCAAGAGCCAAGTATGTAGGGTCTTCATTTATGTCACGTAGGTGATAAAATTCTGTATTTAAAATAATGGATCTTAAAGATTATACTTAAAAACTCTCATTTGAAACCACAAATTATTGCATTATTTTATAAAAATAATTTATTATAAAAATGATATAACTCACCCACTGTTTTCAACTGCTTTTTGAGCGTATTCCACCTGAAAGACTCTTCCATCAGGTGAAAATTGCGATGCTGATAAATCATACTGAAATATGCTCAAATTATTTAACAGAACATTATAGATAATAAATTGTTCTAATTATAATGCTAAATAAAGAAAAATTTACCCCAGTTCCGATTGAACTCATCGTTGAAATAATTTCAGAAGAAACGACTCGGATTATTAAGGATACAAACTATTTGCAGTATATTTTTTTGTTATTATCCTACTTATCAATCAACTTTACTCAAAAATAAAAACAATTTTATTTTATGGCAATGACAATGATTTCCGGAAAGTTAGAAAAGTTTTATAAGTTAGCAACAAGTGATCTTAACTCGATCGTAGTAATAAATTCTATTACACTATTTAATTTGTACTGTACTTCATCCAATATTCTTGATAGTAAAATTGTTTAGTAATTATATCATTTTACCATATTAATTATAGATATTCTGTCCATTTAGACGTTCTAGACATTCAGGATTCAGATTTATTTCCAAATCCTAAATATCACTCCACCCTGTCCAGCCTGCATAATTAAAGTAAATAAAAATAAAAATATATAATTCGAAAGGTTTTTCATTGCCCAACTTAATTATGTCATTAGATTTATCAACTCTAGTTTCTACGTAATAAATTAATAATAATCATTTTACCACATGGAACTTCAAACTTCAATATCTTTTTTATTATGTATTATTTTTGACTTCCTAAAGTTCTAAAAAATTGCCCATGAGTAGATTTAATTTGCACAGTTAACGAAAATTGCTAATGATTAATAGTTTATAAAAAAGATGTAAAAAAATACGGCGAACCTATTGTCTGCGCGATTTACGCACCGCGCATGCGCCGCTGCATGTGGCAATGCGTATCATAAGGTTTATTCGATTAAGAGTTTCACCAGTGATCGGTATGACAGAACTCAGTAGTTTTTCTATGCAACGTTGCCATATCGTATCGATTTCCGACGATGTTATACTTTTTTTCTGGCTGTAGACGGTGTGGCACCTCGTGCCAAAATTAATCAGTAGAGTATAGAGGTCGCCGTTTTAAGGCTGCCAATGATGCTGAAATACAAAAGGCTAAGGCAAGGGCCAAGGATCAAGAGATTCCTTAAGAAGCTAGATTTGATTCTACCCTGCTAAAACAAGGACATTCAACCGGATGGAAAATCCAATCCGCTTCGAGTCTATTTCTGAATCTTACAAATGACAATTTAAATTTATCAAACTGGAATCGATCAGAATCCCCTTTAATATTTTTCTATCCTGAAATTAATTATTAGAATGTGTATAATTAATTTCGGGATAAAAAAACATTAAACTGAATTAAGATTCATTGTACTTTAATGAATTTCAATTGTCATTTGTAGGATTCAGAAATAGACTCAAAGCGGATTGGATTTTCAATCCGGTTGAATGTCCTTGTTTTAGCAGGGTAATTGTATTACCCCTCGAACAGTATTCATGCCGAAGCTTAATGAACAGTTAAAGTATTTTATTACATACAAGATTTTTACTGATAAGTTGTGGCAAAAGTGTAAAGTTATCCTCAGTGGATCAAAGGTAATTCTAATTGTTAAAATGAATTTTGGAGAGATTTTTTGATAATTTTGCTCTTTTTTAATTTGTTTGCAGGTATCTGGTGAACGAGAACATAAAATAATGGACTACATTAAGTACATGAAATTTCAACCAAATTATGAAGGAAATACTCGCCATTGTTAATATGGATTAGATGCAATCTCATAATAGGTTTATGATCGCATGAACTTCACTTCTCATTCTTTCGTGAGGAAGTAAAGTTTAGCAAGCAATAGAAGAAAATTTTATCTCATAAGGAGACCAATTTTTGCTTTTACACTTGTCTTTAATGAGGGAAAATCTAGAGCATGAGTTTTCCTCAGTCAAAAATAAGCTCAACTTCAAGTTCGATGTAGAAAAAATCATTGATGACTGGATTTTAATGGGATTTTTAGTAGTAAATGATATTATTCCTCATTTACCACATTTACATATTGAAAGTGATATACTGCCAATTTTATATAACGCTTATATGGAAGTATTACCCATTTTAAATTGATTTTCCTAACGCAAGTAATAACTTAAATTGATAATAACATTTTTTCAAGTTATTAAATCATAAATGAAGCAGGGACATTTAACTTTTGAAAAGTTCATGGACAGACTTAGTGAACATGACATACAATAGTTTGATGAGATTTATACTGATCTGAAGTTTTTTGAGGCGAAAATAGGTCGACGCATGCACGAAAGTGATAGAAACAGCAAGAGTTCTTCATATGAAAATGCGTCTTCTAGAAGAACTAACAACAAGAATTTGCAAACTTTGATAATGGCTACTGAAAACGAGATAATTTCATTTTATCATCGATCACCACTCACTAATTTCATTCTAAACATTCATTTGAATTAGTTGGCAGTCTAAAGATGACGACGAGGACGGTTCTGAAAACGATACCGACATGCAGCTGGAGTTCACGCAGTATAAACGTGATTACTACATGAATAAGATGGAGTATGAAAAAGTTGATGCGTACGTATTTTAAAAAATGATCAAACTGTTCATCAAACAATTGACTTCGATTTTTATTTATAAATGAATTTTTCTTTTTTCAGAAAAAAATGCGCTTCCAGGCGGAAGGTTACATCAAAGCTATCCAATGGAATCTCCATTATTATTACAATGGATGCTGCAGTTGGTCGTGGTACTGCCCACATCACTATGCCTCATTCATCTCGGATATCAAAAATTTTAAAGATTTGACATTGGAGTTTGACATGGGAACTCCATTTTTACCGTCTGAACAACTGTTGGCTGTTCTGCCAACTGCTAATAAGTATTTACTGCCTGACACTTATCATGGACTCATGACAGAGGAAAATTCGCTAATTATCAGGTACTATACATTGGACTTTAAAACTGATTTGAATGGAAAAAGGCAGGAAAGAAAATACTGGTATCGCAGGTAACATTCCTATTATTACTACAATGATCAAAGTTTGTCAAAGAGTGGAAGGATTACGTTTGATTTTCATGATAGGATCTCACAGAAAAAACTGCGTACTTAGTTGTTATCCACCCAGGAACAGTAAAAGTAAGGGAAACAAAAAAGGGAGAAAAAAAATCCAAATCGTCAATCCTGATTGGCTTTGTTTCTGTGCAGAAAGATGGAACACGTTGATGAGCGGTTGTACACGTGCACAAGGTGAGTTGATAATTCATATATCATATATAGGGTGTCCTATTATAAAGGAACTACCCCGAAATTTTCGACGGTTGGCGTTGTACAAAAAATTTGTTCAGACAACAGTTGTTTGGGACAATGGGGGCAACCTTTCTGTGAAATCCGATTTGACCTTGAGATTTATTTTCAAGGTCATTTGAAGGTCAAAGTCATTTTTTGAATAGGAACCCATATTTTTGATCCCGGATTCGAAAAGAGCGGAAAATTCTACGTTTAAATAATGTATTATGTGTGGGGTGCGGTTAACCCCCCCCCCCCCCCCGCCTAAGGTCATGTAGGGGTCAAATTTTCTTCATCTATGCACAGGGATGATCGGGCAAGAGTAAGGTTAATTGTAATAACCCAATAACTCGATAACCCAAATAACCCAATAACCCGATAACCCCAATAATTCAATAACCCCAATATCCCAAAAAAATTGTAGGGTCAAACAACAGTGACCTTGAGCTTAAACTTCAGGTTGATTTTCAAAGTCGACTTCATATATTCAAAGCCTTCATGAGAAGTGTCATTTTCCATTTTGTGGGATAACATGTTATTTCCATTCTTTTTTCTGGTGTGATTCCGGACAAGCCTACAAAGTTTCAACTAAATTGTTTAATAACACTTTTTTAGTATTGTTTATGACAATAGTGATTCGCGAACAGTCCTTCTCAGGATAGTTCAAGTGTAATTTTCTTAGTCGACTTAAAAGGAGGGAATATGCCGGATTATTCGAGAAACGAAATTGTTGATATTCTGTTGTCTCTCGGGGCATGTCAAGGCCGATATCGTGCTGCGGCAAGGTATTACCGCCAAAATTACCCAGGGAGGCTTCTCTACCCGAACCACGTGAGAATCCGAATCATCGAGCAAAGAGAGAGACGTCGACCCCGAATACGCAGAAATCGTCGTCGCATTATGATGCCGAACAACGATGATCCACGAATTCTTGTCGTTTTGGCAATGGTTGATTTTAATCATCATATCTCGTTGCATGAAATTCAAGGACGTAATGAAATCCCAAGATCAACGAATTCTGCAATTGAGCACTAGCAAGGATTCGTGAAGATCCTCAATTTTTCAGATACGTCATGTTTTCGGACGAAGCTACATTTCATGGTAATGGGCAACTCAATCGCCATAATAGTCATTATCGGTCTATCCAGAACCCTCATTGGGTACGTCATGTTGATAATCAGCATAGATGGAGCCTCGTATTTTGGTGCGGTATAATAAATGGTTATCTGATAGGACCTTATTTTTTCGATGGGAATGTCAACGGCGCAGCATATCTTGATTTCCTGCAGAATGAATTACCAGAATTATTGGAAGATGTGGACTTGGAAACCAGAAGACGATTATGGCTTCAACAGGACGGTGCACCGTGTCACTAATGGTTCGTCACTTCTTGAACCAACGATACCGAAGACGATGGATAGGCATTGGTAGTGACATTACTGAGTGGTGTCCAAGATCACCAGATCTGACAAGTCCAGATTTCTTTTTATGGGGCTATTTGAAAAATGTTGTTTATGCACAGCAACCACAACACGGCAAGATATGATGCAACGCATACATGCAATACATACAAGCTTGCAGAGCTATTCCGCGTCACGTTTTGATGTCCACAGTTGAAAATTTTGAACGTAGAATTCAACACTGCATAAATTTGAACGGGGGTATTTTTGAACATCTTATGAGATAAACGTTTGTGTTACAATCTTGACCATAACTCTATCTGTAGTCAACGTCTTGTCTTGATCGGCTGAGCATTCCCACCTTGCCTTCACTAGCTGGGTAATCAATACCTTGCCTTCATTGGCTGGGTAATCAATACCTTATTAACCTCACCCTTGCTCAGGTGGGATGGGGGGGTGAACCGCTCCCCCCAACATAATATTTTATTTAAACGTAGAAATTCCCGCTCTTTTCAAATCCGGGATAAAAAATGGGGGTCCTTATTCAAAATATCTCTTGGTTATTGGGGTTATTGGGGTTATCGAGTTATTGGGTATTGGAGTTATTGGGTTATTACAATTAACCTTACCCTTGCCCGATCATCCCTGTGCATAGATGAAGAAAATCATAAATTTGACCCCTACATGACCTTAGGCGGGGGGGGGGGGGTTAACCGCACCCCACACATAATACGTTATCTAAACGTAGAATTTTCCGCTCTTTCCGAATCCGGGATCAAAAATATGGGTTCCTATTCAAAAAATGACTTTGACCTTGACAATTAATCTTAAGGTCAAATCGGATTTCTCAGAAAGATTGCCCCCATTGTCCGAAACAATTGTTGTCTGAACAATTTTTTTGTACAACGCCAAACGTCGAAAATTTCGGGGTAGTTCCTAAAAAATAGGACACCCTGTATATTAATAATTTTAAACAAGTAAGAGGGGTTCAATTAAAATGAGCAAGGATTCAATTTTTTGTCTTGTTTCTTTGCAAAAATATTAAATATTGCTAAAAATATTGCAGAGATACGCTAGTTACAGATACAATGTTATCTGAGGGTCAAGAATCACTAGCTTCACCTTTCGCTCGTTCAGCGTATGTTGCGCTACGAACACCAGGAATTGAGCTCTTTGACCATTGATACTCCGAGCGCCGTACCAATCCTTGAATTTCCACGAGGAGGTTGGCATCTAGTTGCCTCTCGTACTCCACCGGTGGATGCAGGCGATGCATTAATTACATCATATTAGCGGTGAACACATGAACGGAATCGTCTAGTTCTTGATAGCATCCCTGAATTTCTGTCATCCATCATTGTTTCTATTGGACGCTTGTACCTAACCATCCTCTTGCATCCGCTGTAAACCCGGCGGATATCTGCCATTCGTCTTTTATGGTTTTAAACTACGTCAACGCTGGACCGGACAATACTTCTGCGACGGATACCAGCATCTCGTCCTCTAGATAGGAAGGTGTTGACATTAGCGCTGCCTTAGCCGGAGAACTTTAGCTTCCATCCTCGCACAATATAGCCAATATCTCTCGTCATATCCTACAGGTTCGTAGATTCTTGCTTCCAGAAACTGTCGTGTCTGTCTTGAAATACTTCAGCAATAGGCGTTGTACGAAATTGCTGTTCACCCTCTTGGAGAAAATATGTGGCGGGAAAGTCAATGGAAGCGACCTGCGTGGGCTATGGACAAGTAGTTGTAGGAATATTTCAGTAGTAGATAAGCAATGTATGTTCTGGGACACAAAGGAGCCGACAAAGGATGTCGCCAATGCATAAGAGATATGTGTATGTTCTGGGACACAAAGGAGCCGCCCGATGAAGGTGTCACGGTAGTGACACCTTTGAATTTATGGTCAGACCCCATGCTGAGTGTCTAAAAGGCATGTGATGTACCTTTGACACCTCTCGCATGCCAGTAGGCCCCATGCTGAGTGTTTAAAGGGCATTTGATGTTCGTTTGACACCTCCAGCGTGCCGCCAATGTATAAGGGATATGTGTATGTTCTGGGACACAAAGAGGCCGCCCGATGAAGGTGTCGCGGTAGTGATACCTTTTAATTTAAGGTGAGACCCCATGCTGAGTGTTTAAAAGGCATTTGTTTTTCGTTTGACAACTCCCGCGTGCCAGTGGACCCCTTCGACAGAGTGCCCCACCCCAGCACTCACCCACCCACCCACCTACAGAGGTTGTTAAGGTAGGATGCTGTAGAAGTCGGTAAGGTATTTGGTAAACTATGTGTTGGTCTCTCTCTCTCTCTATCCCTCTCTCTCTCGCTCTCCTTCAATTGTAGGGCGCTTATGCTAGCTGAGTGTGGACCCTCGGAGAGATGGTAGCGTCTCTAGCTTGCTAGGCGCGTACACCGTATAGTGTGGATGCCGTTCTCTCTCTCTCTCTCTCCTTCGATAGTAGGGCGCTTCGTAAGCTTATGCTAGCTGAGTGGGGCCCCTCGGAGAAGGGGTAGCGTCTCTAACTTGCTAGGCGCAGCCACCACCCACCCACCCACCTCCCACCTTTCGCCTGACTACCCCCTCTTCAACCTACAGCGCCGAAACCGCTGCTTTCAGCGCCACCATAGTGCTTAAAAGCCATGCTCTCATTACTGCATTCATAGCCATTTATTAATAATCAGAATATATAATAATATAAATCAGAATAAATAATTAATATTTATTAATAATCAGAAATCAAGAACATACAGATATTAAGTCATTCTTCTAATGTAGAGGACATTCAAGTAAAGTATTTCAACACCGAAAATGTTTCTATTTATAGAACGACAGATCTTAAATTATGGTTTACAGAAAATATTGAAGATGTTATGCTTAAAAATTTAGAAGAATTTCAAGAAAAAGATTCCGGTTGGACATTAAAAACTATCATTGGTATTACTGTTAATATAAATAAATTTAATCCTTTCAAACCTGGCTCATATATTCAACTACCAAAACAAATAGCAGATAAAAAAGCAATTATCGACGTTCAAAATACAGATAATGAATGTTTTAAATGGGCTGTCGTTGCCTGTCTTCATCCAGCTAGATTTCTTAGCGAAAGAGTTCAAAATTATATGCCCTTTGCGAATGATTGAAATTCGATGATATAAACTTTCCTGTTGAGCTAAAGAATATTCCTAAATTTGAAAAATTAAATAGTATTTCAATAAATCTATACATACTAAAAAAATACGGTTTTAAATTCGAAGTCTTACCATATTATATATCAACCTTAAAACAAGATAAGCATGTAAATCTTTTGTTACTACAAAGCGATTATATTGATGAGAATGAAACAGAAAAATATAATAGATCAAATAACAATGATAATTTCAAATTAAAATTCCACTATGTATGGATTAAAAACTTATCTGCTCTTGTTAGAAGTCAAGTAACGAAACATACTGCACAAATTTATCTATGTGAACGCTGTCTCCACTATTTTAATAATAAAGAAAAATTGAATATTCGTGAAACAGATTGTTCAAAATTAAATAAATGTAGAGTTAATCTACCTAATTTTCCTCTTCTAAAATTTAATCATTATGATCGAGAAGAAATGGTTCCGTTTATTATCTATGCTGATTTAGAGTGCTTATTGAAACCAGTAAATAATGCACGATCCTTCCAAGATCATCAAGCCTTTAGTATGGGGCTTTATATAAAATGTAGTTATGATGATTCCAAATCAGTCTTTAAGATGTATAGAAAAAAACTGAATGAAGAACAATCACCCGCACAATGGATTATAAAACAATTTCAGATTTTGTTAGATGAAATGGATCAAATATATAAGAATGCAATAGAAATGAATCTTTCATGGCGTAATTAAATGGATTTCAAGATGAGCAAAGTGTGTCATATTTGTAGAAAATATTTTCAACATGATGAAACAAGAGTTAGAGATCATTGTCATTTGACGGGCCGATTTAGAGGTGCTGCTCACGCATCCTGTTATTTAAATTATAAGAATCCTTATTTTACACCAGTCGTCTTCCATAACCTTACTAGATGGGATTCTCATTTTATAATAAAAGAAATAGCTACTAGCTCTGATCTTGAGGGAAATGTGACTGTTTTAGCTGAAAACAAGGAAAGATATATAGCTTTCACAAAACACGTGGACGGTAGTACTATAAATTTTCGATTAATTGATTTGTTTCGTTTTATGCCATCATCTCTCGAAAAACTGACTTCATACTTAACCAAATTAATATAGTAGAGCATGAATTCAAGATAGATAAATATATAAAAACACAAATAGAATTATTGAAGAGAAAAGGCGTTTCTCCATATGAGTATGTTAACAGTTTTGAAAGATTAAAACAGACTCAATGACCACCTATCGAAGATTTTCATAGTTAATTGATAGATAGCAACATCTCTGAAGCTGACTAGAGCATGCTCAAAAAGTGTGGAATGCATTTGACATCATTGATTTAGGACAGTATTCTGATTTATATTTAAAAACTGACGTATTACTCTTGGTCGATATTGTTGAAAATTTTCGTCAAACTTGTATGGATGCGTATCAACTCGACCCAGCACACTATTATACTACTCCTGGATTAACATGGGATGCTATGTTAAAGTGTACAAGAATTGAGCTAGAACTGTTAACCGATATAGACATGGTTTTATTCATCCAAAAAGGTATTCGAGGAGGTATTAGTCAATGCTGTAATAGATATTCAAAAGCTAATAATCGATATATGGGCTCAGAATATAATGAAAAAGAACCTAGCAAGACTTTGATGTACTTTGATGTTAACAATTTATATGGATGGGCTATGACGCAATCATTACCATATAAAAATTTTAAGTGGGTCTCTATAACATCGATGAGCCTCATTTTTTCAATGTTTCCGATAATAATGAGGTTGGATATATTTTAGAATTTGATCTAGAGTATCCAAAAGAACTACACGACGAACATAAGGACCTTCCACTTTGTCCTGAACATAACACACCACCCGGATCAAGACAAAAAAAACTTTTAACAACACTGTATAATAATGAACGGTATGTCATTCATTATAGAGCGCTAAAGCAGGCTATTAAATACGGACTCAAAATAAAACAAATACACAGAGCACTTCAGTTTAATCAAAAGCCGTGGCTTAAAACTTATGTACAGTTGCGGGCAAAAGTGTCCGGCCAAAGTTGTTTTTATGTTTTGATCATGTATAAATGATGCAAAGTAGCAACACAAACATATCTTAGTAAAGTACTTTTATTATGTATTCAAATCATGTTGTCCAACAATTTGTTATAATGTTTAACAAAATTTTATATCGATAATAGAAAATATGGCTTATTCATAAGTATGCGGCCAACTATTACGTAGATACAATTCGCGTGGCTTTGTTTACATTATCGGTCACAAAGGTATGTAAGCGCTGGAACTGTCTATCAGTTATGCTCTGACATCAGTATCAATCGGTAAACATGCCGAAACGCACGTCTGTAGATATTCGACAAGTCGTAATTAAATTACACAATGAAGGAAAGGTTTCTCGTGATATATCTAAAATTCAAGGCATAGGAAAATCGACTGTGAATGATATAATTATTAGATTCCACAGCACTAACACTCTGAAAGATAAAAAAAGTTCTGGGAGACCAAGAAAAACCACTAATCATGTTGACAAATTGATCAAAAGAAAAGCTGTCGTAGATGGTAAAAAGAATGCTGCCATTATTGCACGCGAATTACGCGAAGAAAATGTAGCAGACGTCAGTCGTAGTACTGTATCACGTAGACTGAGAGAAGTGGGACTTGTTGGACGTGTTGGTGTGAAAAAACCACTTATTAGTAAGAAAAACAGAAGGTAGTAAGAAAAAAGAAGGCCAGACTAGAATTTGCTAAAAAATATGAAAGCTATACTGTTAAGGACTGGAAAAAAGTGCTGTTTTCGGATGAAACTAAAATCAATCTATTTGGAAATGATAGTACAAGGTATGTACGGCGACCGGTAGGTAGTAGATATGATTCAAGATACCAAATACCGACTGTGAAGCATGATGGAGGTAGCATAATACTATGGGGTGCATTTTCATGGAAAGGCGTCGGTACAATCTTCAAAATAGAACGCAATATGGATTCTGTCATGTACAAGAATATTATATTGGAGCAAATGCTACCTTATGCTCGACAAAACATGCCCAGAGGATGGATATTTCAGCAGGATAATGATCCAAAACACAGGTCACATCTCCTTCAGCAAGTTTTTAGTAAGAAAAAAATTCGAGTTTTACAGTGACCGAGTCAGTCTCCAGACTTAAATCCTATTGAACACTTATGGCAAGAGCTAAAAATGAGATTAGGAAATCAAAACTATGCTAATAAAGCCTCCCTATGGCAAAAAGTGCAAGAAGAGTGGAACAATATCTCTCATGATAGGATTGTGACACTTATTAAATCGATGCCTCACCGATGTGCTGCCGTGATAGTATCTAAGGGTATGGCTACGAAGTTCTGATGACTGTGTTACATTTAAAACCATTTCTAGTTTGTTTTGTTTCATGTTACTATATTTTTTCTACTTGTAATTGCCACATTCATAGTTGGCCGGATACTTATGAATAAGCCATAATTGTTATTATCGATATTAAATTTTGTTGATTGTTAAAATGAATTGTTAAATTACATGTTTTGAGTATATAATAAAAGTACTTTACGATGATGTATTTGTGTTGGCACTTTGCACCCTTTGTACATGATTAAAACATAAAAACAACTTTGGCCGGACACTTTTGCCCGCAACTGTAGATTTGATTACAGAAAAAAGAAAACAAGCTAAAAATGAATTTGAAAAGTTATTCTATAAACTCATGATTAATGCAGTATACGGAAAGACTATGGAGGATGAAAGGAAACGAAAAGACGTTAAATTAATTAGTGCATGGAGTGGCAAATATGGAGCAGAAGCAGAGATCGCCCAACCCAACTTTCATAGTAGTTCAATCTTTGATGAAAATTTAGTAGCAATACAGTTATCATGGACGTCTATTAGTTTTAAAAAACCAATATATATTGGACTTTGTGTGCTAGATCTCTCAAAAACATTAGTATATGACTTCCACTATGGCTACATAAAAGAAAGACTACCTCATAAAGCAAAATTACTTTATACTGATACAGATAGCCTCGTATATGAATTTCAAGATGTTGATATATATGAAATAATGAAAGAAGATATCAATAAATTTGATACATCAGATTACTCAGAAAATAATCAGTTTAATATGCCGTTAGTTAATAAAAAAGTTCTCGGTATTATGAAAGATGAATGCAATGGTAATATTATGAGAGAATTCATTGGATTTCGAAGTAAAATGTATAGTATACTAATAGAAAACCATCAAGCAATAAAGAAAGCAAAAGGCGTAAAAACACATACTGTCATAAAAACAATAGATCATGAAGATTTTCGAAACTGTTTATTGGATTTAGAAATTATTAGGCGTGAGCAATGCAATATACGAAGTGTATTGCATCAAGTAATAACAGAAAGAGTGCAGAAAGTATCACTAAGTCCATATGATGACAAACGATGTATATTCGATAAAAATCCTGATGCACTTCCATGGGGTCATTACAAAACTATTGAAACGTCAAAGCTTAAAATCAAGAGTGCGGAACAACGAAGGAAACGAAAGATCATAGAAATGAAAGAAAATCCTCAAGAAAGTTGTAAGCTTCCTCCAACCTCCGATAGAAGTCGCTCAGAATAGAGTAGTAATAGTGGGGAGAAAGAAGGCTTAGTTAGGAAAAGACTAAGGATAGAATAGTGAGAGAGTGGGGACAACGTTGGAGTGGGGGACAACGGCAGACACGGCGACTGAAGTCGGAGGAGTATGGGCAATGGAATCATATGAGAAATTACTCAAGCGGGGATAAAAGAGGGATAAGAGGCGAAAAGAGAGAGAAATTACGGCGGCTCGAATTCTCAGAGAGGGGACGCATGGTACATAACGGAGAATACACCTCAGTTCGTCGCAGTTATTCAGCAATAGGCTGAAGCAACAGCAATAGTCTCTCTTCCTAGTTCTCCTATTCGACTTATAGATTTTCTCTTAAAAGTAAGTTTCTTGTATAAGAGTAGCTCTCTAACTATATCCTAGTAGTATTAATTATTGATTGATTGTTTTATTGTAGAATGGATTTTTCATCAATTAACAAAATAGCCAAATCGGCATTCTTACATAGAAAAACAATGTCACAATTAGAAAATAACTGCACCTATATGATAACGAAATTAAGATGGATGAATAGTCGTTATGGATTCAGTGTTGTAATAATCGTAGACGACAAATTTGAAATTTTTCTACCTAAGCGAGTAAGCTTAGCGTTAGAAAAAGACGAAGATACGAGGTGTGTTCAATAAGTACCCGGAATTATCGTTTTTCTAAAAAAATATTTATATATTCGTTTACATCAATGTGGTCCTCTTCAAAGTAATTCCCCCCCCCAGATATAATACACTTATGCCAGCGTTTTTTCCAATCTTCGAAGCACTCTTGATATTCACTTTTTGGTATGTCCTTGAGCACTCTCAGCGATTCGGCCTTTATTTCTTCAATCGAGGAAAAATGCCGTCCTTTCATGGGTCTCTTCAACTTTGGGAACAGGAAAAAGTCACACGGAGCCATATCTGGTGAATATGGAGGTTGGGGCACGACAACGGTATTGTTTTTGGCCAAAAAATTACGAACAAGCAACGACGAGTGAGCAGGTGCGTTATCGTGATGCAAAAGCCATGAATTGTTTTTCCATAAATCGAGGCGTTTTTTTCGAATTGCTCCACGCAAACGTCGCATAACTTCAAGGTAATACTCCTTATTAACCGTACGACCTTGTAATAAGAACTCATGATGCACCACGCCCCTGCAGTCAAACAAAACTGTAAGCAAAACCTTCACATTTGATCGAACTTGACGTGCTTTTTTCGCTCTTGGTGACGTTGAATGCTTCCAGGTGGACGATTGTGCTTTGGTTTCGACATCATAACCGTACACCCATGTTTCACCAGTTATGACCCTTTTTCAAGCAAACTTGGATCGTCGTTGATGTCGTTTAACAGCTCCTGAGCGATGTTCATGCGATTGTTTTTTTGGTTAAAGTTCAGCAGTTTTGGAATGAATTTTGTTGCCACCCGTTTCATGCCCAAAACATTTGAAAAAATGTTATGACATGAGCCAATTGATATGCCAACTTCATCAGCAACTTCTCTAATTGTGATTCGGTGATCATTCAGAACCGTTTTTTCCACTTTTTTCACATTTTCATCGATTGTTGACGTGCTGGGTCGACCGGAGCGTTCGTCATCTTCAACGTCTTCGCGGCCATCTTGGAAACGCTTATACCACTCGTAAACACTTGTTTTTTTCATAGCAGACTCACCATAGGCTTTTTGTAACATTTCACACACTTTGTTACACTTTATTTCATTTTTTACGCAAAATTTAATACAAATTCTTTGATCCATTTCTTTTAAAAAACGAAAATCGCCGAGCTCATAAAAACACGTCAAACCTTAGCGACTACCGCAGACAAAGTAAACAGTGAATATAGCTGAAAATTTTATCATACTTCAGAGGCATGTATACCAACACGATAAAGAAAAATGTTGACAATCGGACTCTCCAGACCCGCGAAATTAAAAAATTCCGGGTATTTTTTGAACACACCTCGTATGTTGAAGAAATTATTCGAGACTATGGAGAAAAAGGAGTTGTTTATTTACCATCGAGAAGGCTCGAATTTTGAATTTAAAAATTGATCTAGTATAATGTGTAAATGTATACATAGTAAATAAATTTATATTAAAAATTTTAATTATGTCTTTAATCCTAATTTAATTATTCCTTCAAATCCTTTTTTTTTGGAGAGGTTGAAGTAATTACTTATGCGTTCTTTCTGCCGAGTTTCGACTTAGTGTAAAGGTCTCATAAGCAATGTTAGTAGTGAAAGCACTTCACAGGTGAGAACGATGGTTGGCGTTCTCACCATTCCCTAACAAAAAAAAAAACAAAAAATAAGAAAGAGAAAAGGGGGCGATTTCGGCGGTTCGAAAAGCGAAGAAGTGGGGTTATATTCCAAAATAGCGATAAGATGTTAATAGGAAGCCCATTCTGTTCGAAGCAGTGGTAAGAAAAAGAAGTAGTAGTAGAAGCTTAGCCATGCAAGCTATAAGAGACAACAGGAGATCTCACTCATCTTCTAAACATGTATGGTTTGCGAAGAAAGTTAAAATACATCATCTTCCATACGAAGAAAAAGACTCTAGAAAAGGTATTTGGGAGCAGATAGCACGAGGTCACGAACGTTTCCAAAGATGTATTGCTGAATTGAATAAAGTTATATCACAAGTATTACTCAAGAAACGTATATTGATGATGAATCGAATGCTTGATCCTATATTAGAAAATCATGACACTATATATATGTAAAATAAAATGGAAATCTAATTCAAAGTAGAGGGAGGTGGTTATGGCTGCTCGAAAACCAAAGTAGTGAAGATAGGTTTTAAAAGAGCAGCGACCCTCAACGAGCTTCATTCGGTCTCAAGAATCGAGTAGTAGCTGTTATAGCAGTAGTAGTAGAAGACGTAACATTCTCTATTTCTTTACCAATAGATAAATTTTGAAATGTTGAATAACATTCTAATGAAGCTCTTCAATGTACTTCCTGAATAGAGTCAATAAAAAATGGAAGTACCTCACAGGTAAGAGCGAAGATTCGGGCTCTTATCCTTAAAAAAAAACAATGTAATATTTATAAATGAAAACCATTATTTATTTAAATACAAGCTAGATACATATGAATTTATATTTGTAATTCATTGTTGTATAGTCTCCTTATTTATCCAAGAATTGTGAGTATTATCAAAGCCAAGCCATTTTACAAAGACTTCATTACCCCGTCTTCAGAGAATTTTTTCTACAACATAAATATCAGGATACTATCGGGTTATCTAAAGGATCGGGTATACAAAACTAAACCCCAAAACTTGGATGAATTACGTCAAAGGATCATAGACGAATCAGCTCTCATTCCCACTGAAATGATCCAAAATGCTGTTGATGCTTTTTACCACCGATTAGCTTACTGTCAAGAAGTGAACGGTGAACAATTCGAGCACTTAAAATAAGATGTGCTGATGTAAGATAAATCATACGTGAGAGGCCAGGGGAACTCACGAAAATCAAGCACCCCGATCGTGAGAGGCGAGGGGAACTCACGAAAATCAAGCACCCTGATCGTGAGAGGCGAGGGGAACTCACGAAAATCAAGCACCCCGATCGTGAGAGGCGAGGGGTACTCACGAAAATAAAGCACCCCAAGGGGACAGATTTTTACTACGTCCACGTCGTTGTTCCTGGGTAACGCTAAAAGTAAAAAAAATTGATCTTGAAAAAACCTTGATAATGAGGTTGAAGGTTAAATTCAAGGTCACGGATCTCCGATGGGCAAATACTAAATAAATACCCTTCTCCATTATGAAAAAAACTTTAAAAAATTTTAGTGCGTCTTTAAGTTTGGATGACCTTCGACTGACGTTAAACTTTAAGTTCGCCCTTGACTTATGATCTAAGTAGATATTTGGATGTGAAATTTTCCGCTCTTTCGATTGCCGCTGTCGAAAATGGGGGTTTCCATGACCTTTATTTGCTTCCTTGTACCACTAAAATCCCGGTACTATTACAAAGCCACAGTTCGACCTTCATCTGACCCCTAGAGGTCACATTAACCTCAAACCTCAACTCATCCATACGTGAGAGTTTTCACATTTTTCGATTCCGCCATAAAAAATAGGGGTACCCATTAAAAAAAATGAGGTTGACATCAAAATAACCTTGAAAATGAGGTTCAAGGACAAATTAAAGAGCACCGTTGAAAGTTACCTGGGGTTATCCTTTTGTTTGTTTTGTTTAACCACTGAATTCGCGAGATTTTTAAGAATTCATACTTTGACCTCCAGTTGACCTCTAGGGGTTACCTCAACCTCATACCTCAATACATATCTGGACGTAAAATTTTCCGCTCTTTCCGATCCCGCCATAAAAAATAGGGGTTTCCATTTAAAGAAATGAGGTTGACCTCAAAATAACCTTGAAAATGAGGTTCAAGGTCAAATCCAAGGTTACCATCGGATTCCTCGTAAAAAGTTACTTCAAGAACAACCTTCACCCGGTTAAAAAAATAACCGGCTTAGAAAATTTCTCAGGTGTATCGTTACTTTTTGGACACCCTGTATAGCCAGCATCACGTAATTCTTCAATGATTGAATGAATTTCATTAATATGACTAGGATTACCAGCGGTTTGTTCGGCGATAAGCAATCTCAATCGATCAACGAGCTCGTTTGGATCATCCCAATATACATGATCAAATAATGTTCCTTTTCTTGCTATTTTATAGTTAGGAAAAAGACCTCTTCCATCAATAGTCAATTTTCGCTTCTTAGCGCTACTGCTCAAAGATAAATTTGGACCAATATACTTTTTGAATTTATTTACATGCTTATTGCGATATTCTCCATTTGTTTCGTATCTCTTTCGATGAGCGTTAGTGTTATCAAGAATTTTTATATAATTTTCAATATCCAATGAATTGATTAATTTAGAATCAGGTTCTTTACGAAAGAGAAGTTCCATTAAACCAAGCGTCTTGCTGAATGTTTTATCATTCACAGTCACATTATCGTTTTGGAAAGAAATTGGAGAATTGCCTATGACATATGTATTTTCATGCAAGCGAACGCCAAATTTCTTGTCTAAATTACTTTTCTGTTGCGGTTCATGCAATAGTCGAATATAGTTTCCTACAATCGAGTCATACAATAGCTGTTTTTGTTGTTTTGTAGTTACATTTGAACTAAATTGTCTAAATTTATTGCAGTTCTATCAAGTGTTGATTCACTAGTCTTACTAAATTCATCTTCATCACCATCATCAGTAATAGACATAGCGGATTCAAATGTAGAATCAAGCGGATGTAATGTTGAATTTAAGTCATTAACAGTACTATTGAAATATCGAGATTTATAGGGAGTGTCAGCTGTTGTTTTTGACTTGAAAACTTTATCGAACGTAATTTTCTTCTCCTTGTTCGTTTCCTGTTCAGTATTATCGTTAGTTTTATCGATAGCTACCTCCACAAGTTTCTTCAATGGATCAACCATAGGTTTAAAAGTTTCATTCAATGTATTCTCTATATCAGCTTTGTCACGTTTTATTAGTTTATCCTTACGTCTGATGGTATCACGAGCCTCAGATAATTGCTCTAGTATCTTCTTTTCTTTTTCAAAATTAGCCATGTTGACGCTTGTAATTTCTAAAGTTAAATAATCTTCATTCGTTCACTCCGCTATATTTATAGCAAAAGAATCGAATACTTTTCTATACAATCCATGATTGATTGGTCTATCTCGATCAATAACTATAAATCCATGATTATCGTCTCTCCAACATTTTGATCAAATTGCTTTAAACTTCTTAAAAGTCATATCTGAGTTAACATGATCGTTGTAAATATGTTTAATATTCACGTCATCTTGTAAAAACAAAACTACTAGTAAATTCACATTATCTCGAATGAGATGCTTCGGTATGCGAGCGTATTATTGACAGAGATAGAAACTATCTACTTTTTTATGTCTTCCCATACAGAAGAATGCTCTCACGTTGTCCTGCTTTTCAGTGGCTATATCGCCAAAAATCATGATGGAATTTGGATTAGCTTTATCCGGTGAAACAACTGCCTCATGCTCGCTGAATGCATAATACTGTATACCATCAATCGGTTCCACTAAATCTATTAAAAACTTATACTTTGCTTGATTGAGGGACTTTGAATAAACATAAACGTTTTCGAATCTAAGTCCACTGGGATGTGTGATTAGTGTTAGCAAACAGTTAGTTTTTCCACAGTTACTAGGACCACAGAAAACTGCTCGTATACTGTCAGGCAGTAGATCGCCATGTCTTTTTTCTCGTTTTTCCGTCTCAACCACATTATCAAAATTTATGACTTGCAACTTAAGTGGTTGCTCATTGAAGTCCATATTGTTTTCTAGTCACCGATCGAACGACGAATGAGACTACTAACTATAAAAAGACTGTTTATATATTTTTTAGTTTCATTAAGACTTTGTCTTCTGATGAGGTATGATCATTTGTCACAAAAGAAAGACTGGTGGTGCTGGCTTAGTGAATAAGATCATTAATAACTTACCATTCGAAGTTCATTTGCCGAGTTATCAGTATTGCGGACCGGGAACTAAATTGAAAAAACGACTTGCTCGTGTTGATCCTGGTAAAAATCCGCTAGACGCTGTTTGTAAAGATCACGATATTGCTTATTCTCAGAATCGAGAGAACATTGAGGCGAGAAACAAAGCCGACAAAATTCTAGCTAAACAGGCCTGGGATAGAGTGCAAGCGGAAGATAGTAGTTTTGATGAGAAAGTTGCTGCGTTTGCTGTAGCCAACATAATGAAAGTTAAAAGTAAACTTGGTATGGGTGTTAAAATTTTAAAACGAGGAAAGAAACGAGGTAAGGGATTAAAAAATCGCTAACAACAACGACAGCGACGAACAACACATGTAAAAAGTAAAAATCTACCAATTACATTGAAAAAAATTATTAACGCTGCCTCGAGAAGTGTTGTACCTAGTAATAAATTACTCTTTGTCATTCGTTCGGCAATGATAGGCGCTAAAGAAGCTGTGAAGAAGGCTGGAGGAAGAAGAAAAATAAGTATGCCTCGTATTCTACCAATTCCTAGTGAAGTGGGTGGAGCTCTTCCTTTTTTAATTCCATTATTTGCCACTTTGAGCGACTGGAGCTTTAGTTGGAGGAGCTGCTTCAATAGTAAAAGCCGTTAACAGTGCTGTTAACAAAAATGTCGAATAGCAACCAGTCAACAGCGAGCTATCAGACCGCTCACACCTCAGAACATTCAATTCCTGAAAAGCTTGAGACTAGAAGTCGTCGAAAATCGTGGAAGAAAATATTGTGCATATTAGCGTGTTGTATAAAACAACAACAACAATATGGAGGGAATTCTAGACATTCATTCAGCTGTCGCTTTCGATGAGTCTATAGCTCATTATGAAGTTCAAGCGCATCAGCCTTATTCATTATCATATTTCAATAATAGCGATGAAATTCATATAGCAATTCAACATCAAGATTTATCTCTGCTTCCATCGCGCAGTATGATTCATATTTGTGGTAGGTTGAACAAGCCGGACGGTACTACGCCAGTGGAGAACACTTTATTAGTCAACAACGCCCTATGTTATTTATTCGAGGAAATACGATATGAAATAAATACTATTGAAATTAATAAAGTGAAAAATGTAGGCTTAACAACTCTCATGAAAAATTGGCTTTCACTCAATCCATGTCAAAGCCCTATCGCTGAAAATGCCGGATGGAATGATAATAACAATGAAGTTTTAATATGTAATGCTCTAGGTTTTTTTGATGTTACTATACCTCTTAGTATGTTGATGGGCTTTGCAGAAGATTATCGGAAAATTGTAGTCAATGTCAAGCATGAACTTATTCTCACAAGATCAAGAAATGATTTGAATGCTATTTTGTCTGCTCCAATAGGGAATCCTGCTGCTTCAGAAAAAACAAAAATTACTTTAACTAAGGTTGAATGGTTGATGCCATATGTGATGGTTGCAGACAAAGAAAAAATCAAATTACTCAATCAGATCGGACGAGATCGTGCAATTACAATGAGTTATCGTACTTGGGAAATGTATGAGTATCCAAAATTACCACGTACATCAAAGCATGTTTGGAGTGTTAAGACTTCCAATCAATTGGAAAAGCCTCGCTTTGTTATTTTAGCTTTTCAAACTAAACGTAAAAGTTCAACGAGTGTTAATTCTAGTAATTTTGATCATTGTAATATTAGTAATGTGAGCCGGGCTGGTCCAGTGAGTGGTAACACCTCACTGGGCAAATGCTAGCTTCCAACGTCCACGACGTGCCCGGTGGAAACGTTGTCCGTCGCGTCAATGCTCTGAGCAGCAACGCTATAACGGACACGGCCAAGAGGAAGATATGGCTCACAAATGACGCAAAAGATAATGGTATTCTGCCGATGTGTCCAACCATTAATCACTTATACACATACACACACACACACACTACGCAAACACTCACACACACACGCCTTCTGGCAAACCGGAGAAGTGAATGCTCGGTGACCCTATAAACGGGTCTTACCGAAAAGCGAATGGTCGGGGACTCCTATAAACGAAGCCGCCCGAAAGCGAGAGAAGGGAATATCTCTAAACGGGCTCTCCCCGTGAATGAAGCCCGGTTTCGCCTATGGGCACTCACATACACGCACACACCACAGGGGGGAACACTGAACACACAGGGTATACATACGGGGGGGGGGACCTCAGGGGCCGTGCGTTGTCCCAGCGCGGTTCGTGGAGTCGCGACCACGAGGGACCTTCAGCACAACGGGACAAAACCAACAATATGAATATGCACAATGAAAACATTGATGTACCTCAAGTGGTAACTCCTTCTCAGGAGGAATCCACCCCGGGTTCCGATCGGGTGAAAGCCCCGGTGGCCACGGGCAGCGGCACGGATTTTGAGGGCCGTACTTTGTGCACGGGAATGGGGAGAAAGATAGGAAAAAACGACACGAACCTACTGAACATACCAAGACGACAGAGGACCGACAGTTGGTCAAGCGGCGGCAGCGGGGTGAGCTACGTCTCTGCCGCTGAAGGCCAAGAACCGGAGACAGGACGAACACCGACAAGAACTAATGATACACGAGACGTGACGGTACCGCTGCGGCGCATACAAGTGCCACCTGCGCGGAAAAACGAGGGCTCCGAAAAGCAGACCTCCAACACTGACGCCGACATGAAAGACGTGGACAATGACAACGGACATATGACAGAAAACCTCCAGCTATTTCGCACGCAGCTCAGGCGCATTGATGCCGCGCTCGAAAAGATGGCAGCAGGGACTAAGATACAGAGAAATATTAGTACGGATATAACGACTAGTATGGCTGTAATAAAGGAGGCGGTGGAGATTGCATGGAGTGAATGCGACCGCCTAAATCCCCTCCTGGAGTCCGTAAACGATAGGAGGACAGAAAGACAGAAAAGAAAGAGGGAGGACACGGGGGCCAGCCCTGAGCAAGCCGTGGCCTATCAAAGGGTTGCGGACGAGTCAGGCTGGACCACGGTGAACTCCGCGAACAGAAAAAAGAGGAAGTCTAAATAGAAGACTAATGACCAAACGACGGAGACGACTTCTCTCAAACAGAAGACGCAACAGACTACCCCTGTGGTGGCGCTGGGCGCGCGGAGGGAGAGGCCACTAGCTTCGACATCCGCAGCGGCGACGCCTACCCACGGGAACAAACGGTCCGAACTAGACAAGAATCGGCCCAGGGCGGCTGGTCCTCGCCGGAAGGGGGGGACCAACGTTATACTGTTACGGCCAAACGACGGACGAACGTACGCGGATACCTTGCGCCGACTAAAGACGGAGATCAATCCCGAGGGCTCTAAAGTGATTATCTCGGGATATCGAAAGACTAAGGACGGAGGACTCCTCATGCGCTTTCGCTGTAACGCAGACGCAAGACGGAAGTTCCAGGAGAAACTCCAGGTTACTCTTGGAAATGAGGGTAATGTACGAGACATGACACACGGACAGACGCTAGAGATACTAGACCTCGACTGTGTTAGTGACACGAATGATGTACAGAACGCATTGAAACGAGAAACAGGACAAGATGCGGACTTTAAGATCCACATTTTCGGACCGAATAAACACGACGTTTGTATGGCAGTGTTCGAAGCAGACAGAGACACGGCCCACAAACTGCTCAAGAAGGGCAGAATCAAGATCGGCTGGGTCAACTGTCGGCTGAGAGAAAGATTGACTGTCCCGAGGTACTACCGGTGCCTCGGATACGGACATAGACGAACGGACTGCACAGGACCTGACAGAGGACAGTGCTGTTGGAGGTGCGGGGGGACCGGCCATGTCGGGAGAGCCTGCCCCACGAAACAGCCAACGTGCTTCCTATGTTCCAAGGCGCGTGCAACGGAGAGGGCGCACGTCCCGTGAACGGGAGCGTGCGCGGCCTACCGGGCAGCGCTGGAGGAGTGCCGGAAGCAGACACGACAATGACAGGAATCTTACAAGGAAACCTGCGTAGGTGTGAGGCAGCCCAGCTGCTTATATCACAGACAGCGAAGGAACGAAACGTAGACATACTGATACTGAGCGAGCAACTGTGGGACTTACGAGAGCAGAACGGCTGGTTCTCGAATACCCTCGGTACGTCGGCCATATGGGTCAAAGGCAAACCGGCTAGGAGAATACAAGCGTCTGGCAGGGGGAAGATTACGCGTGGGTGAGGGTAGATTCCGTCACCTACGTTAGCGTATATTTGACCCCAAACTGCACGATGGCAGTGTACGAGGAAAAAGTCGGTAAGCTGGAAGACGCCCTCACAGATCTCCCGGGTGACTTTGTCGTCGCGGGAGACATGAACGCGAGAGCGGTCGAGTGGGGTATGACAACGACGGACAAACGAGGAAGGCTGCTTCTGGAGATGGCCGCAAGGCTTGATCTGGTAGTGGTCAACCAAGGGACGACAACGACCTATAGACGACCGGGCTTCGGATACTCAATACCCGATGTGACGATGACGTCAGACAGGATCTCGTCGCGGATAAGAGGATGGCGGGTGACCGAGGACTATACAGCCAGCGATCATCAGCACATCGTCTTTGAGGTGAGAGATCAATCGACGAACGTACGAAACGGACAAACTAGAGACAGGACTTCAACGTATTGAAACTTACGACGACAAGATAGAGAGCTGTTTGACAAACTGCTAAGGGAGGCACCGTTACCCGCCGAGTCTGACCCGGCAGAGCTTGGTCTGCGGGAGCGTGCCGAATGGATAACGGACAAGACAATGGAACTGATAACGGAACTGTGCGACGCCACGATGACTCGACGCAAGGACCGAACGTACAAACGAGCAATGTACTGGTGGACGGACGAGATTGGCCTCCTCCGTGGGGAATGCATTGCCTGCCGCCGGAGGATGAACCGCGCACGGAAAAAGAGCAGACCAGACGCGGACGAACTATCGACAGCGTACAAGATGGCACGTAAGAGACTGACTACTAAAATAAAGGACAGTAAAAACCGATGCGCTAGACAGTTGTGTGAAGAAGTGGAGCGGGACCCTTGGGGACTTGACTACAAGATTGTGACCAAGAAACTGGGGGCCCTTGGCCCTTCTGAACCAAAAGACAAAGATACCATGAAAGCAATAGTAGATGGACTTTTCCCAAAACAACCAGAGACGGAAGAAATGACGAACGAACAAGAGACGACAGTGCCAGAGTTTGTCGAGGCAGAGCTCACTAAGGCTGTGTCCACGATCAAGCCTGGTAAGGCACCCGGACCAGACGGTATCCCGGGAAAAATCCTCCAGCAGATCGTGGGCGTACGTCCAGGACTCCTCCTGGATAAGTATAACGCGGTCTTACGTGCGGGCATCTTTCCCAGACGATGGAAGACTGCTAGACTGGTTCTCCTGCATAAAGGAAAAGGAGAGCCGAATAGTCCGTCTTCCTATAGGCCCCTGAGTCTTCTAGATACAGCGGGTAAACTTTACGAAGCGTTATTGAAACCAAGACTGACGAACGCGGTAACTGCAAACGGAGGACTTGCAGGAAACCAGCACGGATTCAGACGGGGCTGCTCAACTATAGGGGCGATTCGACAAGTGACCGACGCCTTTCGGCGGACGGGGCGCGTGTGCTACGGGGCGAGGCCAATAGTACTTCTCGCGACTCTTGATGTCAGGAATGCCTTCAACTCCGCTCGGTGGGGGGATATTCTGGAGGCCCTACAAACTTTCAGGGTTCCCGAATACCTGATACGGGTGGTGAGGAAGTACCTACACGACAGATGGATTCGATACGAGACGACCGACAGAACAGTGACCAGACGAATCACAGCAGGAGTCGCCCAAGGCTCAATCCTTGGACCCGACTTCTGGAACATACTGTACGACGCACTACTAAGACTACCGATGCCACCGGGGGTGGAGCTGGTTGCCTACGCCGATGATGTGGCTGTGGTGATAATAGCCCGTACCCCGGAGCTAGCGCAAATGCTTCTGAACCGCGCGATGTTACGAATCAATAGATGGATGACTGAACGCGGACTTAGCCTTGCCCTGGCCAAGACAGAACTCATCCTTCTGACGGGAAGCAGGATTAATACCCTGATTCCCACGACAGTCGGAGAGGTATCGCTGCGGACCAGTGGGGCGGTCGAGTATCTGGGGGTGACCCTAGATACGAAGATGACCGTCTGGCCGCACATACAACAGACAGCGAGGAAGGCGGCAGAGAGGACTTCCGCTCTCAGTCGTATGGCAAATACATTTGGACCGAGACAATGGAAGAGACGACTACTGATGACAACGACCCACTTGATCATGCTCTACGGGGCGGAGGTGTGGGCCGACGCGTTGGGGGTCAAGAAATACTGCAAACGACTGACAAACGTACAAAGACAGGGAGCACTGAGGATAGCCTGCGCCTACAGGACAGTCTCGGCTGAGGTTGTCCTGGTGGTGGCGGGGGTTATCCCGATAAACATGCTCGCCAGAGAGCGGAAACGCGTGTACGAACGAAACAGTGACATGACCAGAACGGAAGCTACCCAGGACGAAAGAACTAGGACGATGACGGACTGGAACAAACAATGGAGGATGAGCACGAATGGAGCATGGACTAGACGACTCATCGACGACCTGAGACCGTGGACGGAGAGGCAATTTGGGGAAGTGAATTTTTACCTGACCCAGTTTCTTACCGGCCACGGGTACTTCAGGAAATATCTGTTTGACAGAGACAAAGTTAACAGCGCCGACTGTAAATACTGTGGACACAAATGTGATGACGCAGAGCATACATTTTTCAAATGCTCACACTGGAACGACGAAAGGCAAAGACTGGAGACGACACTTGGAAACATCACGCCCAACAACATTGTGGCAAAGATGCTACAAGACAAAGACTACTGGACGGTAACGGCAACGTACGTTGAGACTATCCTACGAGGGAAAAAGGCGGACGGTTGCCTGGAAGTCGAGTGTTAGACGAGAAGAATGCGAGAGTAAATGGTATGAACAAATGGATGAATGTGAATAAACGGACGTAACGAAACGATAGAGGACCCGTGGACAACGAGAGGACTTGACGCGGTTCTCCAGCGGGAAGTAATGCTTACGCGGTTCCCCGCTGGAGAATGGTGTAGGTGGACTTTACTACTCTTCCCCGGACGGTTTATCCTCCGGTTGAAGAGAAGCGGGATTTGGGCGGTCAGCTGGTCTTCGACGATCCGGAGGCTCCTTGCGTTCGATTGATAGATCGCTTGAAACAGCCCGGTCTGAGAGGATCAGCGAGTCACGTCACACGGCGGGTGGGAGAGTGTAGGTGGGTAGCTTCGGTGAACTGCCGTCACACTCCAACCGTTATGGTCCATGAGGATTTATCCTGTTTTTTTACCACCATAAAAAAAAAAAAAATATTAGTAATGTGAAGCTATTCCTCAATTCACAATGCTATCCATATGGAAATCTCAATTTGAGTATCAATCAAAATCAGTATGCTGTTCTCTACGATATGTATACTAATTTTCTAAATGCTTATTATGGTAAAGAAAACGAGCCGTCACTCAATAAAAAAGATTTCGTTAATAAAGTACCGCTAATAGTTATAGACTGCTCCAAACAAAATGAAACATTAAAAAACGCGCCAGTCGATGTTCGCCTAGAATTTGAAACTCGGACTGATTTTCCTGAAGATACTGCAGCCTACTGCTTAAAATTACACCACCGTATTGTACAATATAACCCATCTAGTGGTGATGTTAAAAAATTAGTTTGAAATTAACAAGACATTATGTAATTAATGTATACAATGCTTTTCAATAAAAAAGAAAAGAAATTATATATATTGTTGGAATTTAATAAAAACTACCTATAATCATACTATATAGTGACTATGACGCCCTATATTTTCGAATGGTGAGGTATGGTGACCATGACGCCCTCTACTTTCGAATAGTAAGGTATAGGCTTTGTATAGAACAAACACGTGCCTTTACTCTCACAACGGTTTTGGGAACTAGTAGAGTTCACATTAACTTCAGCATCTTTTTAAATGGATTTCGTAATAGATTTTCAAGGCTTTCAAAGTTTAAACGAGACTTTTGTTTGTAAAGAACTCACATATCTACCATTAGATGTAGATAATGTTCCAACTGTGTTTTTCTTCGACCCACAATATCATTGGTTTCAACTTTCTTTCAAATGTCGAAAAGTGAATCATTTCTTAGAAACGTGTCATCATGGTTTATTATGGAGATCCGGTCTTATTCCATATAAAAATTTAGCACGTGTACTAAACAATCATTTAAATAATTCTAGAAATATTTATGTAAAAGGATTAAAAAAGAAACAATGGCTACCAAAAATTTTACCTGAAAAGTAAGTATTTTTATTTTTTTTGTTAGAAATTAAAATCATTATAAATTAAAAATTTTTTTCCTTTTTTCGAAAAATTTTAGAACTTGAAAGCGATATGAGATGTCCACTAATGAGCGCATTACCTTACCCATTAGAAACAATATGTACATATCATTACAATAAACCAGCTAACTTTGTATGTGCCGTTACAGATGCACAAAGGTTGTTTTTATGGATAAAAGCTAGACGGAAGAAATCTGAAATGGACAGTATTCATGAAGTTGACAATATTACATATAAAAATTCAAATCAATATTTCAATATAGCGATGTCAACTACTGAAAATAAAGATTATAGACAGACTGTATTATATTCAATGTATAGTGGAATGAACAATAAATTAATAATTAAACGAAAATTCTAGAGAGAGCGAGAGAGAGAGAGAGAGAAAGAGAGAGATTGAATAAATAGATAAATATTCAACTATACATTGAATATAATACAGTCTGTCTATAATCTTTATAGACTTAGCCCTTAGAAGGGCATTTTCAATACTGCATAAGGGCTCTCGAGCAACATCGTTTATCTGAAAAAAAAATAATAATTTTTTAAATTTTAATTTTATAATTAATGATATGATTATTCAAAAATTATACCTTAAAAAATTTTTTTTTTGGTGGTAACGACGTAAACAGAATCCTCTTTTACCTCGCTGTTTCCACCAACACCTTTTCGGATGCAGTCTTTTCTGCTACAGGCTTTTCGGCTGCAGCCTTTTCGATTGCAGCCTGTTTGGCTGCAGCTTTCTTGACTGCAGCCCTTTCAGCTGCAGCTTTTTTGGTTGCAGCCCTTTCAGCTGCAGCTTTTTCGGCTGCAGCCCTTTGAACAGTGGCTCTTTGGGCATCAGCTCGCTGTCTTGCTGAGCGCTCAGCAAACTCCAATATCTGCTGCAACTAAAAAGCAAACAAATATTTATATATTTATTTGAAGCAAATTATAAAAAAGTAAAATTTCTTACCTCGATCACTCCCTGGAGCAGCTGGCCAATCCTCAGTTTTTGAGCAGGATCGACCATGATTAAATGAAGCTGAAAAATAAAATATATAAAATTATAATAATTAAAAATAAATATATAATAAAATTACTTAAATTGAATAATACAATTGATATTAATTAATATTTAATATTAATATCTATTAATATTTATTAATAATAATAAATTGTATCACTACCGCGACACCTTCATCGGGCGGCCTCTTTGTGTCCCAGAACATACACATATCCCTTATACATTGGCGGCACGCGGGAGGTGTCAAATGAACATCAAATGCCCTTTAAACACTCAGCACGGGGCCCACTGCCACGCGGGAGGTGTCAAAGGTACATCACATACCTTTAAGACACTCAGCATGGGATCTGACCATAAATTAAAAGGTGTCACTACCGTGACACCTTCATCGGGCAGCTCCTTTGTGTCCCAGAACATACACATATCCCTTATACATTGGCGGCATTCTTTATCGGCTCTTTTGTGTCCTAGAACATACATTGCTTATCTACTTACTTCGCGGCCATTGCTGGTCATAGTGGCACGTGTCTTGAAATGTTACGCCTCGCCGTTTCGATTTAGCCGATTCTGTTAAATCCACGGCGCTTGTGTGGTGTGGTAGCTCCATTTCTTCAATTTCTTGTTTGGCTGCCAACAATCACTCTTTTATACTGTTTAGTTGCAACTTTATCTCTTCATTGGTTTTGCATATTGTAGTTAATAGTTGTTTTATGTCACCTACGTTTTCGTTAACTGTTGCTAGTAAATCCTGGACTTTTTCGAAGTTTCTTGTTCGGAAGATTAAGACCTGGATCAACATTGTGAATTCTGCTGGTATTCCGAACTCCTGACCGTTTCCTGAAGTAATTTCTACTACTTTATTCGATTTTTCTTTTATACTATTGTCAATTAATTCTGGCAGATTAAATGCAATTTCTAGAAGACTTGTTAATACTCTTGCATCTTGTTTGAGCACCTGTAATGGGTGCACCTCCGGTTATTTCATTTGTCGGATGTTTCATTTGTTGCGCTGTTTTCTCATAATGTCGTTATCAGCTTCAACCTCAACAGCGTTATTTTGACAATGTCATCTGCCGTATTCGTTGATTCTTTTAAGTCGCTTGCAGAGTAGTCTTCAGTTAGTCAACTGTGATATTTGGCAGCTTTTGTGAGCCTGGGATCATCGGTGCGCAGTTCGAGTTGACGTAATTGTTCCTTCAATTCTTCTTCGATTTGCGACAACAGCTATTTTTCGACATCCATATTCACGTTTGTATTGTCCATTATCTAGGTCTTATTATATGGTGCTTCAAACTTTTAATTTGTTAACGCAACTTCTATAAATATAATAAGCGCTAATTATGAAGAGTGCACTTACACGTGATTTTTAACTTAATCATATCACGTGCAATTTTCTATTCTCCTAAAGGTGCAAGTACTTGCCCGTATCTCTAAATTTTTAATTTTTGTATAATTAAAATCGTCGATGGAATTTGTTAAAATTAAAATACATGTAATTATATTTACTATTGAACTTTACGAACTCTCTGCGACGGTATCTTTTCATCCCAATCGCTATAAAAATCTCAGATCGCAAGAGTGTTGATTGTTACGATAATACTGACGATACTACCCTATTGGGAAGAGTTGATGAGGCTACTCAAGGGAGTTGGCGACGGCGATCGGAACGACTGGCGCACACCGGGGGAACTTTCGGGAGTGGACCACCCCGATGTGAATAACCGGCACACCACGTGTCTGACCGGTACATTCCAATCGACGTGCCGCCTGCTCCCGCGCTGTGGTGGTAATTCCACCCACTGCGGCTGCCGACTGCAGCGATCAGCGGCGCAGTATACGCACTCCCAGCCTCGCATACTGGCATGGTATCGTCGTGATCGTCGACCTGCAACAAAAAAAAATGAAAAACTTAGAACAAACTACCCCGATTAGAAAAAAAAAGAGAAAAAAAAATTCATACCTTTTCTTGTCGGCGGCAGGGCGTCTCTTATTGCTCTGGTGAAACTAAGTTCACCAAGAGCGACTGTGGCGTCGTGATATCGATTATGGATGCTGCTCGAGGCGTCACCAAGTCGACGTGTATCACGCGTCGCGGTGCTCGTAGTGGTGGTGGTGGACGCGAGACAATGACCTGACATACCATCTCCACGTTATTGTCATCGTCATCAGACCTGTAAAAAAAGATTCTTTTTTGAAAAAATTAATTCGTATATCTATATAAACAATAAATAAAATTTTTTTTTTCTTTTTCAACAATTTTTTTCAGTGTGTGTAACATTAAAAATTGTTAACCTGAATATTTTTTTTGTAGTAAAAGGTTTGAAATATACTAGAAAAAATTTTCATAGCAAAATATCTAAAATTCTCTATTTATTCGATGTTTTTTGGGCTGGGGTAGATTTACCCCACCGTGCAGTTACGTGGTCAGCATGAGGTGTGCAAGTTAAGGGTTAAAAAAAATAACAACAATAAAAAAATGTCTCTAAAATCAGTGTGTATATGCGACAGTTTTAAATGACGTCACTCGCATAGACCGTTGAGTCAATTCCCTACAAGTTGTATGCTTTACATACGCATACATACGCGCACGCACGCGCACACGTGTATGTATGACTTATAACAAATTATAGAATTTTTTTTATGGAATGTATGGCATGTATGGAATGAATGGAATGTATGGCACGTATGGCATGTATGGAATTTTTTTAATGGAGAATGGAGGGGGGAAATCTTAATCGTCCGCTATAAAAATAAGCTGCATCTTATCAGCAGTCGCATTCGCATCGAGAGTGAACTAGTGTAAAGTGTTAAAGAAAAAAAGGTGATACGAATATTCTACAATGAGCTCCAACAAGATTGGCTATAGGTAATTATTAGTTTTATTGTTTATAGAACATACTTTATATTTTTTTGAATATTTTTTTTATTTGTGCAGATTTGAGCAAGCGAGGCTGGATGGCTTCACGTCTCAATGGACATGCGCACTCGTACGACCAGCAGATCCTGCTGCGGTCGGCTTTTATTATACGAGGCAGATCGATCGAGTGCGCTGTTTTGAATGTGGTATGAAAGTCTGTCGTAGGGAAGAATGACAACCCTATGACGGAACATAAGTGCTGGGATAGCGGCTGCCTTTTCATTCGCAACAGAATTTGCGGCAATGTGCCGATCGGATCAAGCCCTATACCGGTACTTCCTCGAAAAAGTAGAGATGTTTGTGGACGGTATAAGCTCGAGTATCGGGCAGCAACCACGAGTGAAGATCCAGCGTGCGCAACGACTAGCCCATCTACTGTCAACCCAAGTCAAGTGTGGGGAGCAAGATGGAAGGCGAGGGGGACGAGGGATTAGACAACACGATAAGAGAAGTGGGAAAAAGTAGTGGTGCAGAAGATATAATGGAAAAGATACGAGCAGATATAAGGGATTTAAGAGAGGTATGGGAGGACAGAAATGTTTAAAGAAATGATGGAAAAAATGGAAAGAATGGAGACAGAAGGAAAAAGAAGATAAGAAACATGGGAGAAAGCAATAGGAAAAGTTAGGAGAGAACAAGAGAGAAAGAGAGAGAGAGAGAGAGAGAGAGAGAGAGAAGAAAGAAGGAGAGAGACAAAAGAAGAAAAGAAAAAAGCAGAACTTAGAGAAAAGAAACTGCAAGAAAAATGGGGAGAGAGGATGAACCAGTTGGAAGAATAGTGCGCGAAACTAAAAGAAAGTATAGATGGAGGAAACGAGAAGCAAAGAGGAACAGAAATAGGCAATAAGGAAGAAATAGAGTATATGAGAGAAAAAATGGATAGAGAAAGTAGGTTAAACAATATAATAGTGGCAGACTTAAAGGGTGGGTTAAGATGGGAAAAGAAGGGAGAGGCAGAGGACTGGTTAAGGGAGGAACTAGAAATGAAAGGGGAGATAGTGAATCTGAGAAGAATAGGAGGGACAGAGGGGAGGTATAATCGGAGAGAAAGAGGAAAAAAGATGTGGCAAATTAGATACGCTTCATGGAAACAAAAAGGAGGAATTATGAAGAGGAAAAAGAAGCTGGGACCGTAAAAGATCTTCATAGATCAGGACTGGACGTGGAAGCAGAGGAAGATAAGAGAGGAAGTAAGAAGGAAAGCGAGAGGAGTAAAAAGTAAAGGTAAAGAGGCAAAGATGTGGCATAACAGGTTGAATTCAGAGGAAGAAGAATGGTGGTGGAGCCAGAAAGAGGGAAAAATGGTAGGAAAAAGGGTGGAAGGGTTTCAAAAACAATAGGGAAAAAAGAGAGAGAGAGGGAAGAGAGGCAGTAAAGATACTATTTTGGAACATGGCGGGGATTAGGAGCATGGAGGAAGACGACTGGGAACATGTTAGGGAATTTGATATAATAGGACTAACTTAAACCTGGGTGAAGAGGCAAGTGGCAAAAACTGGGGTGGAGAAGTAACTGAAAGGGTATAACATAGAGTGGAGAGACTTAAGAAGGGAAGGAAGAAGGGGAGAGAAATAGGGGGAGGAATAATGGCGGTAAAAGAGAGGAAAGGGATGAGTAAGTTGAATGGAAGAAAGAACGGACAAGTAAGGTAATAGCAGGAGAAATAAAGATCAGAGGACGGAAATACATGATAGCAACGGTGTATATGCATCATGAGAAAAAGGAAAACTATGAATACCTAAGCGAAGAGATAGAGGAGAACAGAGGAAAAACAATAATTATAGGAGGAAACTTCAACGGAAAAACAGAAAATGAAGGGAGAGAATGGGAGACAGAAGAAAATCTAGAAGAAATAAAGACCAAAGATAAAGTGTTAAACGCAGAGGGAGAAGAAATATTAAAATGGCTAGGAGAAATGGGCTTAGTGATAACGAACGGGAGAAAAGAAGGAGATGAAGAGGGAGAAATAACATATATAGGAGCGACAGGAATGTCAACGGTAGATTATGTAGAAGGTAACGAGGAAGGTGATGAGGCAATAAAAAGGGTTTAAATAAAAGAGAGGTTAAAGTCTGACCACTTACTAGTAGAAGTGGTAGTAGTACCACTTCGCTTATTATGGCTTTAAGAGGATAGACTATTGGTTTGAATGTCTTATTCAAGACTTCATCGGTATACCCTCGACTATGCTTCTATAAACTATATTTTCGTCTTATTGCCTCTTGCCCTTTTACGAGTTGAGAAAGCACATGTTTTTCCGGTTGAAAATCAGCCATGTTTACGCTTCGACGATCGTCGAGAGACTGTATACTGCATTACTATCGCGATATATTTATAACAAAACAATCAAAGCCCTTTCGATATCTTCCACAGTTTATAGCTCTGTCTTTGTCGATCACTAAAAACCCATATTTATCATCCAACCAGCGTTTTGCACATAGTTCGTTAAATTGATTGTAAGTCATATCTGAAGTGATATGATCGTCACATGATCGTCGTATATATGTTTCATATTTGCTTTGTCTTGTCGAAAAATTGCCAATAAATTGACGTTATCTCTCACGAGATGTTTAGAAATACGCGCGTACGTTTGTGAGAGATAGAAATAGTCTACGCTTCTAGATCTGATCATACAAAAGTAAGCGCGTACATTGTTCTGTTTCTCACAGGCGATGTCGTCGAATATCACAATTGAATTAGACAATGCATGCTCGGGATCGATCACGGATTCGAGCTCCTTGAACGGAAAATACTTCCCTCTGTCTATCGGCTTTATCATCTCTTCCAATAATTTATACTTTGGCCGATCGAGCGATTTCGAGTACGCGTAAACATTTTCGAATCTAACGTCATTGGAGTGAGTGATAAGCGCCAAAAGACTGTTGGTCTTGCCGCAGTTCGACGGACCACAAAAAATAGCTCTGATGCTATTCGGCAGTAAATCTCCGTGACGCTTTGGTTGCTTATCTTCCCGCACGATGACGTCAAAATTTTCTACGGGAAGTATCAGAGTTTGTTCCTTGAAATTCATACTCACGAGACAGAGTTCGAATGATAACTGACCACATGGCCATATATACAAGGTGTCAAATAAGTAACGGAACAAGGCTGTAGCTTTTTAAGTACAGATTATTAGACCAAGGTCAAGGTCATTCCTTTAGTAACTTTCAACGCGGAATCCGATGGTGACCTTGGATTTGACCTTGAGATTGACCTTCAAGGTTATTTCAAGGTCAACTTTGTTTTTTTAAATGGGAACCCCTATTTTTCACAACGGCAATCGAAAGAGCGGAAAATTTTACGTCCAAAACGGTATTTTTAAATTTTTTTTCATGGCCTTGAGAAGGTCGATTTAAGGTCAAATGCTTCAAAAAATGCCTAAAAGCGTTTTTTTAATTTTTAAGATATCGAAAAATGACCTCTACAAAATTTGTTCAGAACAGAGTGGGCCACCCAATGCACCAAAAACCTTTGACCTTTAACCTCATTTTGAAGGTCATTTCAAGGTCGAAGTGTTTTTTGTAATGAAAACCCCTCTTTTTGACCCCGGATTAGCACATAGCGCGAAATGCGACGTTTGGATAAGGTATTATGTTGAGTTTCGATTGATCCACGACGTTCATCGCTAAGGTCATGTGAAATTTAGATCCAATATTATTCGTGAAACATTTACAAAATGTTTCGGGCTAAATTTATTAAATTCTACTGAGAGCATGTTACAGTGACCTTATCTTTGACCTTTGATTGTTTGAATAATAAAGTAACGGGTTATCCAAACCGAAAGTCAAGTTGTTTTAAATGAGGAGCAAGCAGAGACATAGGTACAGTTTTTTTGCCGGATAAGTTTTTTCCACTCACTGCGTTTTGAATGTTTCTTTCTGATTTCGCGCTATATGCGAATCCGGGGTCAAAAATAGGGGTTTCCATTACAAAAAACACTTCGACCTTGAAATGACCTTCAAAATGAGGTTAAAGGTCAAAGATTTTTGGTGCATTGGGTGGCCCACTCTGTTCTGAACAAATTTTGAAGAGGTCATTTTTCGATATCTTAAAAATTAAAAAAACGCTTGTAGGCAGTTTTTGAAGCATTTGACCTTAAATCGACCTTCTCAAGGCCATGAAAAAAAATTTAAAAATACCGTTTTGGACGTAAAATTTTCCGCTCTTTCGATTGCCGTTGTCAAAAATAGGGGTTCCCATTTAAAAAAACAAAGTTGACCTTGAAATAACCTTGAAGGTCAATCTCAAGGTCAAATCCAAGGTCACCATCGGATTCCGCGTTGAAAATTACTAAAGGAATGACCTTGACCTTGGTCTAATAATCTGTACCTAAGAAGCTACAGCCTTGTTCCGTTACTTATTTGACACCTTGTATACCTGTTTTTATATTCAAACGTTAGTCGTGCGTTGGACTTTATCGAGTGATGATCATATGCAAACGTCAAAGAGCAAAGATAGGACGAGGATTCGTCAATGATATCATCAATAAACTTCCATTTGAACTTCATATTCCAGGCTATAAATATCGCGGAGCAGTAACTAAGTTACAGACACGTTTAGCTCGCGGCGATCCAGGAATCAATCCTCTCGACGCAGCTTGCAAGCAATACGATATAGTATACTCGAAAAATCGAGAAAATATCCAGGCTATCGCAGGCAAAATTTTAGCTGAAAAAGCGATCAAGAGTGTCATCGCTAAGGATTCTAATTTTGGTGAAAAATGAGCTGCTTATGCTATATCTAATGCCATGTAATTAAAATCAAAGTATGGCATGGGTCTCGCGAAGAGAAGAAAGAAAACCAAGGCAAAAGGACGCAAGAAAACGAAAAAGTTAGTTAATTTGAAAAGCGTGATCAAAGCGGCCACATTCAAATGGTTCAAGGGTAAATGTGCGCGCAAAGTCATCGGTTCTGCTTTGAAAAAAGCTCGTACAACCATTAAAAAAGCTGGTAGAAAAGCAAACATCAACGTTACACGAATTCTGCCAATATCAACTAAGATGGGTGGAGCTTTGCCCTTCCTCATACCAATTTTTGCAGGCTTCAGTGCAACTGGAGCTTCAGCTGGTGGCGCCGCGGGAATCGCAAAAGCCGTGAACGATGTAAAGTCTGCAAAACAGCAATTGGAAGAGAACAAGATACACATCTAAACGATGGAGGCCATTACTCTGGAAAAAGGCTTGTATCTCAAACCTTATAAAAAAGGCTATGAATTTTATCTCAAACCTTATCTAGGATTAGGTTTGAAAAAAAAGTTCAAAATAAATCTGCTGGATAGAGCCCTTACAAACGCTGACTTGATGAAGTATGCAAAAAATTTAAATATACCAAATTTTCGCGGAGTCTTCATGAGAATTGACTTACCGAGTTCTGGACCATATTATACCGATGCCAAAACAGCCCGACACAAATAACATTTTATAAAAAAAAATGATCTCATCTCACTTATGTCTAATTGTACTTCTCGAAAAAATAATTATTTGTTATTGTACCATTATCTTTCTCATAAAGAATAAAAAATATCGTTATCGATAATTCACCTCTTATTTATTCACATAAAAGACATAATTAAGCAAAAATAAATTCACAGAAAAATTGTACCTTCTGTAGTCTAAATTGTACCATCAGTACAATTCTATAAATTTGTTTCTAAAAGAAATAATAGGACAATTACAAATTACCACTAATTGTTACAACTTACAAGGATGTCATCCGGAAAGGCATTTTGCACAGGCGTAGAGCTTTATAATTGTCCTATTATTTCTTTTAGAAACAAATTTATAGAATTGTACTGATGGTACAATTTAGACTACAGAAGGTATAATTTTTCTGTGAATTTATTTTAGCTTAATTATGTCTTTTATGTGAATAAATAGGAGGTGAATTATCGATAAAGATATTTTTTATTTTTTATGAGAAAGATAATGCTACAACAACAAATAATTATTTTTTCGAGAAGTACAATTAGACATACGTGAGATGTGATCATTTTTTTTTATAAAATGTTATTTTTGTCGGGCTGTTTTCGCATCGGTCCATATTATCACGAATCAGCTATAGTCAATCTTGATGACGTCGAAGGAACATGAACGCATTGGGTGGCTTATCGCGAAATCAGAAAAAACGTCACATATTTCAATAGCTCTGGAGATCTTAGGCAACCTATTCATTTAATAATGTATCTTGGCGATATCGAGATCAAATATAATACGAAAAGATATCAAGATTTCAATTCTCACGTATGCAGTCATATTTGCTTACAGTTTTTGTGCGAGGGAATAAAAGTTAAAGCAACGGTAGTAGTAACAGTCATGAAGGATTCGTTAACTCTGACTCGCTTGGGTAATTCTTCACTATTGGTAGTGCACTACCGTATTTTCCGGTGTATAAGACGCAAACCTGACCGTCAAACCTGACTCCAAAACCAGCCTGCGTCTTATACACCGAATGTAAGACACCCCAAATCCATTAACCTAACTAAAACGTGCGCCTGAATAGTAGCAATTAGACAACCCTCACTAACTATGAATATCTTTCAAAACTAGCCAATGACAGAGTGATTACTTATTTCATAGCTAAGTTCTTTATTATTTCAATAATATATAGTAAACGTACTTTATGTCTGAGGATGATAAAAAATACCTATTACCTATATGCCACTTGGGATCAAAAAACGTCGCATAATATACTAGATAATTAATACGAGATTTTTTATAAAAAGAGTATTTTTGTTGCATCGTTTATTTCAATATAATTTTGAAAGTGTTTTTTGAAGTAAGAGACTGACTTGAATTCCAATATGAGCGAAACTAACAAACGAAAATCGTACACAGCGGGCTACAAATTAAATGTGATCAAATTTGCTGAAGAACATGGCAATAGAACTGCCGAAGATCATTTCGGCCCACCACCGAAGGGAAAAAACTAAGGAAAAAAGGCTTTGGCGTTCGCAGAAGAGTAATTTGATTAAAATGCATAAATCAAAGCATGCGCAATGTGGTAAAAAAGCAAGTGGCTTATATTAGAGGATGAAGTTAAACAATGGATTGAAGATAATCGTTCCAAAGGCTTAGCTGTTTCAACGAAAATGATACGCATACATACACAAAAAGTAGCTTTAAAAAGTCAAATAAATGATTTTAAAGGAAGTCCTTCATGATGTCACCGCTACATGAAACGCAATGGTTTAGCTATACGAGTGAAAACAAAAATTTGTCAAAAAATGCCAAAATAGTACGAAGACAAAATTCTCTCTTTTCACCGGAATATAATTCACCGTAGACAAGCAATGAGTTTTGAAATCGGACAGAAAGCAAATATGGATGAAACACCTATGTACTTCGATGTTCCGTCAACTAAAAGTGTTTCGAAAAAAGGACAAAAAACGATTACGATAAAGACAAGTGGTCATGAACAATTCCACTACACCGTGGTTCTTGCTTGCTGTGCTGATGATGTAAAGCTACTTCCAATGATCATTTTTAAACGTAAAACTATGCCTAAGGATAAAATACCGACAGGTGTAATAGTACATGTATACCCAAAATGATGGATGGATGAAGGTGGTAAGAAAATTTGGATACATAAAGTGTGGTGTAGAAGACAAGGCGGCTTCTTGAAGAAAAAAGCACTTCTGGTTCTTGATCAATTTCGGTCTCATTTGTTAGATTCTGTAAGATAAAAATTTCATCAAAAAAACAACAAAAATAAATAAAACACAACAAAATCAAAAATAAATACAAAAAAACAACAAAAAATATTTTAAAAATGCAAAAAAAACTTTAAAAAACAACAAAAATCGAAAAAAATAAATAAAAAAAACAATAAAAAACAAAAAAAATAGAAAATGTCTCTTTTGATTGTCGACCTCCCCGTGGTAAGAGATATGCAACGGCAATGTATCTAATCATCGTCGGCTAACAGATATCAATATTTTTTTATCATCCCGTAATTAACTTTAATTCACAAAAAAGACGTGCTTTATTACAATTAAACGAATTTTTTTCCTCAAAACTAAATTTGTATCAAAATTTTCATTTTTTCTCAAAATGTGCCTTCAAATTTTGGGGTGCGTCTTATACACCGGTGCGTCGTATACCGGGAAATACGGTATTTCCCACCAATCGAACTATCACAGCATAAATATTACAAGTTGGGCTTAGTCGAGTTCATAGAATTTATTTTACATAAAGACAAAATTAATAAGTATGGCTCAAAGGAGTAACAAATCAACTTATAAATTTGGAAAAAGAGCCATAAACTTATTAAAATCATACAAGAATGCAGATCATTTAGCTCAGTTACAATTAGACGAAGTAACAGACACTATGGAAGAAAGAAAACAATTAGCAACAATGTGTTTTGTAGAATACCTAAACAAAGACATAAAGAGATATAAGTGTCAATACAAATTTGTTAGTTCATTACAGCAGGCAGTTATGCACGCTGAACAGATTAGCAATAATTTAAATGAATTAGAAAATCTAATAAACACAACAGAACTAACAATTAATCAATTAAGATAAATTTTCAATCCGTGTTTCTTTTCCTTAAAAAAAAAATTAAAAAAAATATACACTACAGTAGCGAAATGTATCAAAGTAAATCAAATGATATTATATTCATAAAAAGAAAAAAAGAGGCTATAAATATGTAATGTCTGCGTCGTGTTAATTATAAACATGATGTATTACATTCATTATGTAAAATTTATAAAAGAATATTATTTACGAAAATTGTAATAAGTATGATACACGATCTAAGTCAAGCACGGATTAACAATACTGTAATTGATATCAATGATCCTATAGTCTTGTACTGGTAGTATAAGTTATTGAATAATAATTGTAATCTATATCGTATTACAATTTCCAGAACAGACAGAAAAACCCGTTCAAGATGAAAAAAGCCGCAATTTGCCTCTGTTTTCTTATCGGATTTACGGCAGTCAGCGAACGAGAAGAAAACCCCGTTGTACATCTGATCGAAGACAATCCAAGTATTACGTTGCATAAAATTGAGCGTATAGCCTTTACTCGCAAAAATTGGAGTTTGCTAACAACCATTGACCTGCAGCACATATTTATTTGGAACGAAGTGCTTACAAATCAAATAACTAGTCTAAATAGCATTATCGTACAAGATAATATTTTGCTATATGGAAGCAAGTTCGATAATACAGCATGTTAAAGAACAAATGAAAGATATTAAATGCGTGGACGATTCCGTGAATCGTCTTGTCAACACGTTGCATGTTGACAAAATTAGGGGGAGGAGGAAAAGCTTTATCTTTTCAAAAAAGTAACGCATTAAGTAACAGTAACAAATTTATAGAAAGAGTAATTAACATACGTATAATCGATCTATCTTATGTTATAGGCGAAGAACCAAATACTTATTGCTTTGACAATAGCCTAAAAGAATAAATTAAATCAGTAAACTTAAAAACTGACTACCTGAAAAGATGTGTGCAACTATTAAAACAGAACCCAAACATAACAGACAAAAATTATGCTACTAATTTCCGCAAATCAATTTCACTTATCCAAGAAATACAGCATGAAGGCAAAGAAATTATGTTATTAATAGTTGAAATGTTTAGATATAATAAATATGTATTAACTATGCACATGTGGCAAGCAGTAGTACATGAAATTGAAAAGACATCACTTTTAAAATCCATTGTTAAGCCAAATAGTATTAATTCAGTAAATATTGCCGACATAGCACAGCTACATTTTATGATGTATGAATAATGTTAATAGTCAAAATAGTGCTACCCTTCATAGATGCGGAACAGTTTGTTGTGTACAAAATGATGTCTTTTCCCGTAATCTAACAATCCGAGACAAATAAGTCAATCGCCGCATTCATTGAACCACAGAATGATTACATTGTAGTATCAAAAAACTAACAGCTCACATTTCGTTATGAGTGAAATGGCCTTTGAATCATGTAATATGGTAAAATATTATAGAATATGTACCTTCGAATTAATAGAAAATACTAAAGCATCTTGTGAGTTCAACATGCTAATAAAGCCAAAAATCAAAACTTTATATGAATGTAATGTAAATTGAGTCAAGATGAAGATTATTTTTTAATCAAAACTATTAGCAGACATCTCTGGTTATTTTCCACACGAGAATACGATTCATTAAAAATTAAATGCACAAACAAATTAGTATCTATTCCAAAGTTTTCTTCTGGCATAGTTGAACTCCCAAGTTCATGCAACATATGGGCCGACGGAAAAATTTATAGAGGTGCGGTCGGTAATAAAGTAATAAAAAATCTAATTGTTCCGCTGATTCGACTAACTCTTTTAAAAGTAGATCAGTTGTTAACGAGTACAGCTAAGATTGAAATAAAAACAATCAGTACCTCAACAACAAAGATAGAAACAAAAATAATTGACTTATCACCTTGGAACTTTATATGTGTCGGCGTTGCAACTTTATATTTAATTACAAGCTCTCTAATTGTATTGTTTGTATACCGTTATTTCAATAAAAAACAAAGTGGAAAGGGTACTGTGGTGATTGAAACATATATAGCGATGTCGAGATTAGATACTGGATTTAGATACTATTTTACAGGGTCACCATTTTACGAGATATCTCGAATGCCTCCTAAGAAGGTTGATGTTTACGAAAATATGTTACCATCTCTATCGGAAACAACCAAGGATGTAGAACTGGCTGAAGATTCATCGGAACAATTATGTATTGAGAGCTTCGAATCGATAATTAGTAAAAAATAAATACTAAGCTTAAACAAATAAGTATGTTTGTTGTCATGTTATGTCTCGTGCATCAACTACGAATAGCTAATGAATGAGACATTCCAATATGTTGACTAGTGGTTGGATATGTCTCACTTATAATAAATGTATGTGGAAATGTATGTCTGATAATTGCACTACCTTGATAATCGTAGTTTTTAATTGTTGACAGAAATGCAGCAGGCTCTAACTGCTTGTTGAATTGTATAAATGTAGCAGGCTCTAACTGCTTGTTGAATTGTTTAAATGTAGCAGGCTCTAACTGCTTGTTGAATTGTTTAAATGTAGCAGGCTCTAACTGCTTATTGAATTGTTTTGGGTAGGTTGTTGAATAATTACTTACACGATATTACTTTGTAACAGTCGCGAGTTTATTAAGTAAAGTAAACACCAATTGTCGGACCGGTGTGTACGGAGTTGAGTCTTACAGGTACTTATTGACTGACTGACGGAATACTGATCAACTGCCTGAGTAATTTGTTCATTCCTTTTTATATCTTTTATAGCTCTTTTCAGGTCAGTATTGCGATATGGTGTGACATTTTGTTTTTGCTGAATATAAATTTTGCGTTTGGTGACTTTATTTAGGCGTTTCATTTACCTCGTGTTTCGTCAGCTTTTTGCTGACGTGCGAGTATTTTAACAGCTTTAAATTTCATGAATGTCCATTTGTTACAAAAAAGGATGCGTCGTAAGCCGTAATACTTTATTTCGGAGTGTCATTCACCTCGCGTTTCGTCAGCTGACGTGCGAGTAGGTTAGCAGCTTTGAATTTCACGAATGTACATTTGTTACAAAAAGGATGCTTCGTAAGGCGTAACAGTCAAAGGAGTCAACTGGCTAGTTGTAGTTTCTGTCTTGATACAAAAAATTAGCAATTATTATAAGTTCAATAACGCGAAGAAATGTTTAATTCTGCGGGGGAACGTCGCCTGTAGTATTAGACCAGGTGTGTGTAATAAAAGTTTTTCTAGTGTGACTAGAGTATGTCGTCAATTGTAAAATGATAATTATCAAGGAATATAAAAGCAAAAAAAAGAAGAATAGGGAATTAGGAAATATAATTACTAAAACAAACGGAGAAAAAAAATTCGTTAGTCTATAGAAAACAGTAGAGCAAGCAATAGAAATAGTTCAGTGAGAAAAATGTACGCTAAGTTTGTGAGCATTAAGTTGATAAGTGAAAGAGGATATTGCCACGGTTTTCTCTTTAACAAAGAAGGCGTTGTGCAACGAGATCATCTAGGATTGTTTAAGACTAATGAAAATTACTGTAAGACACCTGAGCCGTTAAATATCTATTGCTGGGGAGTTCGGCGCTAGCTGAACGAAACCATGAGTGAATATGGATATAAAGTATAAACCTTCCAGCCAACCAATACTTATGAAGTGATTGGGGAAATACTGTATAACAATTCACCGGAGTTCCAAAAACTGTCCAAAAAGAGTGCAACCAAGATAGGGTACCACTTGCTAGATCCAGTAATACCCGGACTCACAGTGGCGCAACAACTAGTCAGCAGGAGACGCTTTGCATTAAGAAGCAATAACGAGGTTTTACAACATCCAGAATACTCCACAGTACCGAAAGGTAGTACATACTAGAGCCAAGATTCACTTCTCTGCCCGTGTCAAACAGTCAGTGAATGTACGGACACATTCATTCTGCATCTGTTTAAGATCGACTATAGTAGTTTTAATAGGGATGACCGAATCACCTTTGAATATTGTACAGTATGCCAGGTATCGTTATTAGCAGTACATGAGTGTCGTTACTGCAAGGTATTGCATTTAAGTAAACAACATAAAGATAAGTGTTGGTTCAGTTTTTAACGTGTCCCTTTGCGGAACATCGCAAATCACTGGAAAATGAGGACGAAATGTGCCCGTTTCATCAAGGTGATACCTAATTGATCCAGGCAAGGAGTATGGAAGTGGATGAGTTATACCGGGAGAACAGTAGTTATTGGGTAGATATGTAGTAAATAATAGTTTTTTTGTGGTATAAATATATATTTTTTAAATTACTGTGGATTTTTATAAATTAATTGAGTACTGCAACTCGCCGGTAAGGCTCCTGCGAAAACCGTTATCGAAGACCGCGCTGAGCTGGACACATGGTTCTCGAATAAATTAGCTAGTCATAAAATGTATCTAAAGTAGGGAAAGAGTGAAAGTGAAATTTTTATGGCTAGATTAATGATTAAGCTCCTGGTATAAAAGGTGAGACAGAATAAAAAGGGAGTTAGTTTTCAACGAGACATCGTCGTCTCAACTAGATCATTTGTCACTAAAACTGCAAGCCACAGTTCAATATGTTCGTGAGTAAAGTGTTGGAAAAGTTGAAGTCTACCTTTGGAGAAGACCATGGATTTGTCATTACTGAAGAAGGAATTGTGCGTGATTCATTAAATTTGTCTAGTCACAGCCACGAACCCTACGAAAATGTGATGTTGCCGGAGATATATCGACGTGGAATCGTCATGTGGTTGAACAGTGAAGCAGTAAAGATGGGGCAGCCATCCAGAGCAGGTAACCCTACAAATCGAGGCTAAATTTTGGGTCGAATATGTTACGAAAACTGTGCGGACTATAGAAAAGCATTGGAACTATCCGCTCGAATGATGGGCTACGATCTTTTCCTACCGTTAGCGCCTGGAACAGACGTAAGAAACGAACATTTGCAGATTTTTATGAAAAGATGGGAGTTGAGATATGAAAACGACCATCAACAGTATGTAGAATTTATTCCACGAGCGCACGAAGGAAGTAATCGAACGGAGACTCAGAAGTGGCTAGACTATATGGTATCATATTACCAAGGGGAACAAGTTAAACGCGGAAGAACATATGCAGAGTTCATTCACTTGCCTTACGTAGGTAGAGGATTCGCGGATATATTAACTTATGATAGTTGCATACAATGCGTTCGCCCTTTACCTGTGTGGCGTTTCTGTAAACTATGTATCTCGAAATACTTAAGCTATGGATCGAAAAACATCTTTTTAATTAGCTGGAATTGCTGGTTGATCGCGTATCAATATGTTCTACAAACCGGAGAGAAATACTGTATGTGCAAGCGTGGTAACATTGGTGAAGAGATTTTCTAGCGAAGATTGAACATAGTGTGGAGAGGAAGTTTTTTATCTTTTGTAAATAGAAAATAGTTAAGGATGTGATAAATGATGCTTTGAAGTGTTTGTTTATTAAAATATATATTTTTATATGTGCGTAATAACCTTCTGTTTAATAGATAATGCGTAGAATAAACTCATTGTGTGTAATGTATAAGTGTAGATGTATTTTTAGGTAATATTTAGATGTATGTCGATTAATTCGGGAAGTTTTTCAAATTGTACTATGAATAAGGTGGGTGCAAATTGCGAGCACCCTGCGTCGCTATTCTTCAGGAGCGGGCGTGTAACGTCGGGAACAGGTCAGGCCGTATAATAGCGGCAAAATTTGAATTTTTATAAAAGGGGAATTCCCTCAATTAGAGTAATAGCTAATTAAAGTCTGACCTTGTTTTTGGTGACGCGCGTTCTTCTTAGGGGTTTAACCCTTTATAGCCTACTTTTTATGTGTTTGGTCTTATAAAAGACGTGGCAAAGCGACTGTCGAGAGAACTCAGTATTCTACTTTGAAAGACTCCGGAAGTCTCTGTATCACTTATTTTGAGTAATAAATACTTAAACTTAATTCCTACGAGTCATTTATTATAAATTAGAAAAAATCTTACGCCTATTCCATATAGCTACGATATATCCCTGGATTCCGCAGTAAGAGTTTTAGAACGAGTCAACTTATAGGTAATTCTATTTTATTAACTGTTACCCTTCTGGTCGGTGCTTTAGTTTGATTGCCAACCTGCTTTTGTTTAGTCTCGTACCCGTGGTAAAGTGCCTACGCGTTGACCGAAAGCAGACAGTCGCGGTTGAGTAACTATTGTCAATTCGCAGCCATTACGAGAGACGTAACACTCTCCTTCATGGATGCGCCTACAGCGCGCAGTCTCTCACGGTAAAACAGTGTAGGCTACTGTTATGTCTAGGCGAAATGATGTTACAGCCAGACGTAATAATATATTCAAGTAATGTCGCGTTGGTAAAGGTTGGATCTTAGTCAGGATTTAAGCAAAGGTTGATTAAAGGGATAGCGCCTTTATTATATGTAGGGCGTTTTAAGTAGATAAAATAGTTCCTTACCTTATTAGGATTGGGTTTCAAAAGAGGTTTTTAATAGACAGTCTCAGGTGTTTGCGCTTGAGTTTAGATTTATTGTTTAAAGATAATTATGATACTTAATAATCCCGGTTCTAAGTGGCCAGATAGTTAGACTTAAAAAAAACAACTTTGCGAAACTACTGAGTCGTAAATTGTGTATTGCGTACTGTATTCTATATACTGAGTAACTGCTGTTGCGAACTCCAATCCAGCCTTTTTATACCGTGGGCTAATGTGCCCCTTCCTGTGATTTTGCCAATTTAATATGCGGTGAGTAATATTCGCGGAAGTATTGTGGGAACGTGCTTAGACTAATCTATCTCGCTAGATAGATTTACAAATCTTCCCGGGAGGGTTGGTACAATAGAAAACTAAATTATCGATACCTGGTTTGAAATCATAACTTATAATTCGTCACGTACTTTTTCTTTCGTATCGACGTGACATGCCCACCCCTCGGAGTCCTTTGCTGATAGAGCAAGGGACTAGCGTTCTCCGAACGCTACTGCAATTATTTGATACATAGTTTTTTTTTTTTTTTTTTTTTTTTTTTTTTTTTTTTTTTTATATAATTATTATTTTTGTATGTGTGTGTTTTTTTGTTTTTATACATATACATTTTGTAACTATCATTATTGTTTATTATTATAAGAAATGGAAGGACTGGGGATAGGATCATAGTAACTCCAAATGATGAAACTGCAAGCTCCTCTGGAATCTACGTAAAAATTCCTTGCCAATACATCTGGCACAAGGGGCATTGCTGAGCATAAAATGCTCGGGGCGGACACATTCGGCCTCCATGGCTAGTTGTTGGTCCTTGGGAGCGGCTGCAACGCGTGCTCGGCAAAAGAAACATCCTTGCCAATGTGCGGTGTCTTGTCCGCACACACGGCATGGATGGAAAGGGGCTCGTCCGAATCCCTCTCCTCCATAGGTTTCTTCGAAGAGGAACTTTAAGTGAAGATGCCCGTGATGAGTCTCCTGGAAAATATACCGGGTCAGCTCGTGGTAGTTCCAGCTTCCATCGTCGTCTAATAGCGGCGGTTCGGGATGCTGCATGCTCGTCTGGGCCTCCCGGTTTTCCCATCTTGCGAATAGTCGTGTCCTGGTTGATGCCGATGTCCGACTGTTGCATATTTGTTCCGTTGTCCAAGATCGGTTTGCCTTCTTGCATGGTGGGCCGAGTGTGGTAGCTGCTGTGCGTTTCATCGTGCTAATTTTATGGAGTGTCTGATATGACAGAGGGTATATTGGTGTTTTTGTACCTTCTTTATTTTAGGGAGTGGGGAGAATTGGAGGAGTGTCTATTGTTTCGGATTTTTGGAGTGGGACCGCTTGCACGGCCACGGGTGGGGAGTGAGGAGTGTCGTAGTTGTTTGGTAGTCTAAAATATTTTCCGTCAAGTAATGTCTGTGCAGATTTGCAGATCATTCTTTTTTGAGGAGTTAAGGGTGGATTAAGTTCTTGCATTGGTATATTTTCGAAACCGCGGTCTCTGTCACTGCACACTCTGTATGCGCAAAGTATGCAACTTATTGCGATTACGGATACGACAACGATTACAATGGTTACTCCTAAAGTTAAATATACGTGCAATAACTTCGCTCGGTCCGAGTGCTCGTGACTGTTCTGACTACTGTTTGTGTTTGGGCTTTTCATTACTATTTTGTCTGTAGTTACCAAAGAGATTTTTGGAATTACAAAATTTTCCGCATTTAGTTTTTTCTTAGCCCTTAAATAAATATGGTGGCTCGTTCTAAGTTCGCATGGCTGGGGAATCTGTATCAATCCGGTACCATTCAAAGGAAAAGGTTGTACTATGCCGTTACAATTAATATCAAAGGAAGTATTGAGATTCACTGAGTATAGCAAAACATTACTTTGTAACGTTGGTATAAGATAATAGTTAGTTTCGGAGCTAGTTTCAAGTTGGCAAAATACGAGATTTGACTCTTCCGGTGATGTTAACAGGCTAAACTCGCAGGAATTATTGTTTGGCTTGCGTATAGTCGGGCACGGGCACATATAGAAGGAAAAAATACGTTTACACTCGTTATCAATTAAATTCTTGCTTACAAAGGTATGGGTAGCTTCTCCCTCTGTCACAGTCAGGTAATCACTTTGTGGTCTAATGAATTTAGCGATTTGGTTAGTTTTGTTTGGATACTGGAATACTGGCAGTGAATACAATTTGTAAGTTTGTGTATTGCTGCTTGCGACAAGGGGAAAAACTACTTCGACAATGATGTTCTTACGAAAGTAGACTACGTTAACTTCTGCAATTTGTTGTAGTGTTATGATATTGATTTTTGACATATGTACTGGCAACTTTGAATTAGTGCTTGCTTTGATAGTTTTTATCGCGTTTAGCAAAAATTGCGGATTGAAAGAAAATTGTTTGTTTTGCAGGAGTTGACGTACTTCGGTTGATATGTAAGTAAACTTATGTAAAATGTCGTTAATTTCGGCTAAAATAAGGCTAATGTGTGTAGAGTTATATACTGGGCTCATTGCGCTAGTAATGAAATCTGCGCGAGATTTTCTAAAAAGCAGAAGATTTGTCTCTGATTGTAAATTATTTTCGGTAATATAAGTTAAGTCATACTCGCCCATTTGTTCGGTCGAATTACTCTCGCGCATATTCAAGACATCTTTAAGGGCCTTATCGGCATGTTCGAGTAAGAGGCTGTCCAGCGATGCTAGGGCATCCCGCCCCCCGTTGGGTGTGTCAAAAGCGTACGCGTTGAGAGAGGTGCTGACTGCTTCGTTGATGTGTTGGAGTTTTTTTGTTTCTTCGTAGGCTGTGTATATAGAACTTTTGATGAAATCGTTTATCTCGATTGTGTTGCAAGCTGCAGATATTTTTTCCAGCGTTTGGGTGAAATTGTGATGAGAGTTAAGCACTAAGTTGATGTCGAGAGCGGTGATAATATTCCATTTTTCTTGAATAAATCGTATGGTAGGTCCTTTTTCAAAAGCGATTCCAGGCTGACTATCATATTGCTTTGTAGTTGGCTGATTTTGGCATATAACGGTAGTTAGTAGACTGACGAAAAGTACTCTGGGTAAGGGCATTTTGCTGGTGTTAGCTGGAAGAGTTGATTTTTTTTTATATTCCCTTTTTTTTTTTAGAATTTCTGTCTAGCGTTGACAGCGATTTTGTTAAAAAGCTCCATCCATTCCCAATTGTCTATTTGGTCAAAGATGTTTATTAGTGTGGTTGGGGAGGTGTTATAGTTTCTACGGAGCAGGAGCGGTGCTACTCGTGGGGACGAGTCGGAAGGATAAGTGGTACTGGGTTTGAGTAGTTCGCTGAGCATTGTATTTTTATCTTGGATGTCGCGATGATTACTAGCGGTGTAATGTGTTTGTGTAGGTGTGTTTTGGTCAGTGTGTCTCTCAAGGATATCCCTTATCTCTGTTATATATTTCATGGCTATTTGTAAGCAGTTAGAGTAGTGTTCATGAAATTGCTTTAAAGAGCGGATGTTTTTTGTTCGGAAAGGTAAAAGGCTGTTAATGCCGGGCGGTTTAGGAATTGAGTCTGTAGGTAACTCTAGATTGGGATAGTGTAGAACGACATGATGTATGCAGTCTGTGCATTTAATGCATCGTATGGCGTATGGTGGTCTGTGAGGACCGATGATTTTGACATAGACAAGGTTATATGATAATTGTTGTTGTATGGGTAGGGTGTAATGACAACTTGTGCAAGTAGGTGAAAAGTTACTATTTACATAATAGGTAACCTCTGCTTCTATTAAATTTGATTTGTTATGCAACGTGTTTTCAGTGTGAGGTATTTTGTTGGGGGGGGGATGGTTCATTAGTGTTACTCTTGTACATTTTGTGGAAGGAGATTGGTAACGGGTGAGGTCTTTCGGTGTTTAGCACCTGGTGGCTACTGCAATGTTTGTAGTTACTTGTCAGTATCCTAAAAAAGAAAATAATGTAATGTTCAGTGTTGTTATTTTCTAAAAGACTCCGATATGGGGCGGATCGAATTTCTTTTGATGTGATTGATGTCTATTAGATTCTTTTCTATTTGTATGGCGTGTAAGCGTGCGTCTTGTAGTTTGTTGTAAAAGGTAAAAGGGCAAACGTAGCGTCTGATTTCATGTTTGAGGCCCTTAATAAAAATATAAATAGCTAATTTTTCTCTCTGAGTTTCGTCTTCTGTAACTTCGAATAAAAACATTTGCGCGGCCTTCCCCATGACAATGTATTTTTGTAAATATGTATTTATTCTGTGTCCGAATTCTATTGCGGTTTCGTCTTGCATTTGAGTTGAAATACTTAATCTCTTTTTTTCTATTATCAAGTCTTCTAGTAGTTTTCTTTTGGCTCGGTGATCCATGTTTTCAGACATATAGCTATTGTTGACGTTTATATTCTGTTGATTAATGGTGGAATTTCTGGTTCTGATAATACTGGATATATCTGTCTCTGTGTGTAGCTTGGTTTCTGGGTCGATTGATTGTCACGTTCGATTTTAAAGATAGTAGTTCGCTCTTCAGGCTGTATTGCCGACGGGGCTTCCTCGTTTAATTTGTCTGGGTTTGTTTCTTTTTCAGGTTTCCTAGCTAGGTAAAGTAGCAAGTTAGTCAAAGAATTCCAGAATGCGCCAAGTAGGTGTATGCTAAAGCCATAGAGGGAATGAAGGGCATAACCATGTATAATGGTATCAAGGACAAACTTAATTGCTCTAAAGATCATAAGGATGGCCAAAACAGCGGCACTCGCCGATCCGAATGTAATGAATCGACTCCATAGCGATTCCCAAGTGGAATTCGCAATACGGTTCAGGGTATCTTCGTCGAGTAGTTTAGCTATGGATATTCCCGGGGCTAGATTGGATTTTCCAGCGAAACCGAGCGCGATTTGATTAAGGACCGCGTTCCGTTCTGTAGGGAACATTATGAACGTGCGAAGGTGTTCAATGTCGTTATATGTGTAAATTCCGCTTGTTGCCGTGTTTATGGGGCTATTATATTCCCAACTTTGCTTGGCCTGTGGTTTGATTATGTGTGGAGTTTCCTGACTAGTGACATCCGGAATAACTTTTACCCATGAGTCACCGAACTTATACATTACCGACATTTTAGTATCGCAAGTGGTTTTGGTTCCGTATTGTTTTATTATATGCGTACGAGGTGTGATAAACATCGGAGTCTCACCGCGCGTGACCGGTAATTCTTGGTAGCACGTTTCGGCCTTTCTAGCTTTGACTTCTGCAGGTACGCATTTGATAATGTGTACTACTTCACCCGCCATCATGGCCATGTATCCGGGTTCTCTCATTAAATAATATGCTAAAAGGTCCGGGGATAAAGTGGCAATGTTTAACGCATTAGTAATAACTTTTCTTTCTAATTCGCATTGCTGTAGTAATACGTCGTGGTATAATTTTTGCAAATGATTTTTGATATGTTTTTCAACAAATAATATTTTTGAATTTACATAAGTGAAAAGATCTAGATCGTGCATATTTTTAACTCCGTTAGAAATGAAATGTTCACCGAGCCGATTTTCTAATATGAATAATCTCGGATGTTCTGTTTTAATAATTTCAAAACCGCATTGTATCATTTTACCGAGGTCTTTGAAAGCAAAAGATATATCCTCAGAATCTAATACATAAAGTGGTCTTCGTTCATTGCCGATCTCTGTTACTTTAGTGACGGGTCCTGAATATAGATTAGTATACTTGTTGGCCTGGCATGCCTGAGACTCGGTTCTGTCTCAGAATGCGTATCCGAATATGCTATCAATGCAACGTTCTTCAGTAAATTGACAAGAAGTTCCGGACTCGAGTTTGATTTTATTTGTTTCGAGTGTTACAGAGTTAAATCTTTCTTCGAGTGATACTTTAACATAGCCGGTAACGTGTACATTGCTGAATGTGCCGTAAGGGTCGGAGAAACTTCCTGCGTTAGTGCAAGTGCCGTCTGGGGCAATGTATCCTGCCAATTCTATCGGGTGTACGGTTGTTTGATTTATCATTAAGTTTTGTACTAGGTTATCGCCGATAGTCATTATTCGATAAGAGTGCATTTTAACGCATTCTTCTCGTGTTACTTCCTTAATATATTCTATTTCGGAAAAAGGGGGGGACCATTCGTGAGAGAGCGCTCCGCATGTCTTGGCTGATCGTTTGACCTCTATTTTGCAGTAACGGACCTTTATAGTTGCAAAATCATTAAGTTGGAGGAGGGATATTTCAGTTATCGTAGAATTGATTATTGGATTAGGAATGTCGCATTCAGCAATATCTACAAGAGAGAAGGTAGTGAAGTTAGTAAAACATTGAAAACAATCATAGGCTATGAAAGGAGTGACTATTTTGACGTATAGTTGAACAAAGATGCTGAGAATTACTGCTTTCATCTGAAACATAATTTTTCAATTACTACTTGTTTCGATGTACGATTTCTTTAAACGATTGGCGTGGATCGTTCGAGTTTCTTTTTCGTTTATTTTTATTTTAATATTTTCTTTTTCTCCCACTTCCAGGACCAAGTAGGGACCGGCAAAGTGACTGCCTGTGAGTTTATGAGGCTTTGGGCCGCTTTTTAGAAAAACCCATTGACCGATTCTGAATTTGTTAGGATTTGTTTTTTTATCATATTGCATTTTGGTTTTTTCTTTGTATGTTATTAATTTTTCTCTAGCTATTTCATGTATATTGTGTAACTGTTTAACCAAGTTTTCCACGTAGCCTTCGTAGGTAGGTAGTAAATCTTGCTCTAGCAGGGGCTCCGTGCTTGGTAGGCGTGGCTTGCGAGCGAACAGCAGTTCCCATGGTGAGAACTGGTGGCTGCTGTGCCAGCTTGTATTATAATTAAATATAGCAAGTTCGACATACTCGTCCCAATTTTTGGTCTTGGAAGTGAACATTTTTAGATACTCGATTAACGATAAATGAATTCGTTCAACATTGTTAGCCTGCGGGTGATAAGCCGTTGTAGTAATATGCTTAATTTTGAAGCGAGCTGCAATACGTTTCATTAGTTTTGAACTGAAATTAGTGCCTCTGTCACTTACTATGACGTTAGGTGCTCCAAAGGTACATATTAGTTTTTTAATAAGGTTATCAGCTACAGTAGTAGCTGTTTGGTCTGGCATGGGTGCCGCTATAGCGTATTTGGTAAACGTGCACATGCAGGTAAGTAAGTAAGCGTTTGCCGTTTTGGTAGGCTCGAGTGGGCCTACTACGTCTATGCTGACTTTAAAAAAGGGGACTGGCGGGGTATCGGTTATGATCATTCTTTGTTTGACATTATGTCTATTTAATTTTCTCAATTGGCATGGTAAGCATTTTTGAATGAACTCTTGCACATCTTCCTTCAGGTGTGTCCAATAGTATTTATTCTTGATGCGTTTGTAAGTTCTATTGCAACCGTTATGACCGCCTATAGCCGAACAGTGGGCTTCTTCGATTACTTGTTGACGATGCTCGATGGGGGCGAAAACTATAAGTCCCTGACAAACTATGATCTTGACTTCAGAAGGTCCCAGTGTATTTTTTATCATACGTAAAATTTCAAAGAAATCGACGAGCTCAATTTTTTTACTTTGGGCTATACTGATGGTTTTAATTTTATTTTCAGTTAACTCAATTGCTAATTGCTTCAGTGCTTGGTATGTATAATTTCTAATGTTTTCGGTGGTCTCTCTAGTTTCATGACGGATTGGGATAATAAAATGCATCTTGTTTCCTATTTTGACTGAAGTGGGAACGGCTAATTGCAATTTGTTCATTTGTGGTAGTTTATCATGTTTAAATAAACTGAGTGCGCCTTCATCCAGGGAGGTACCAAAGGTATCAGTGAAGTACAAGTAATTGTCTCGCCTCATAAACAGTGCATCCCGACAATAGATAATGTTTTCATTGGGTAACGTAGTCACGGGTGCGGTAGGGGAGTTGGCTGAGTCTTCGAGCATCACGTCTTTTAAAGAGGTCATATCCTGTTTTGGTTGTGAGTCCTGTTTATTTTTAGAGTCTTGATTATGCATATTATATTGTGTGCCAATTTTATTGCCTTCGGAGCAGTACGTGTTTTTAGTAACTGTAGGATAATTAATATTCGTGTCGGTTTCCGTTACTGACGTGTCTACTTCCTGAGGAGGCGGATTCTTTTTCTGACGCGGCAGGAGGGATTTGATGGCTTCCAAGTATTTTGCACTTGGTTGTCGGCCCCTTGCGCATCGCGTGGTCATGGCGTGCGTATTTCCTGGCCTTTTTGTATTATCATCTAGTCGAGCTGTCAAGACCAGTGCTTGAACCGGATCTTGCCTAGTTGCTTGTAAATGCTTATTGAGCTGATCGACTTCCTGTATAGGATTTCGAGAGAGCGCATCTACATTGACATTCGATGCTCCTTTTTTATATCTGACTTCGAAATTAAAATTTTGTAATAATAGTCGCTGGTGAGTTGCTTGTGAATTTGGGTCACTTATTGAATATAGGTGTACCAAAGGTCTATGGTCAGTAATGATGATGAATTTTCGGCCGTACAGATAAGGTCTGAATTGCGAAATACTCCATACTATTGCTAATAGTTCGAGCCGGATAGCGGGGTAATTACTTTCAGCAGGTGTGAGGGTACGTGAAATGTATGCTACAGCGTGTTCTCGCTCTTGGTCGTCAAACTGGGAAAGTGACCCTGCGATTCCGATTTTTGATGCGTCAGTGGTAAGAAAAAATGTTCTGTCGAAATCCGGGTGTCTGAGCACCGGAGGTTCGCATAATTTATCGCGTAGCGTCTCGAAAGCTTTTTGCTGCTCTTCCGCCCAAACGAACGGCTGGCGTTTCTTTAATAGAATAGTGAGTGGTTTGGCGATCTTAGCAAAATTTTCTATAAATCGTCTATAGTATCCTGCTAGGCCGAGCCATTGTTTAACATTCTTTGGCGTGCGCGGGACCGGGAATTCTTTTACTGCGCGCAGTTTGTCGTTGCACGGGCGTAGTCCGTCTTTCGAGATTACATGACCGAGGTACTCGATTTCTGGGCGTAGAATTTTGCATTTCTTCGGATGGAGGACCAGATTAGTTTCACGAAGGCGTTTCATTAACTCGATGATGCTCTCGCAGTGTTCGTCGAATGTTTTAGAATATACGCAAATATCATCGAAAAATGCTACTACATTTTCTAAATCTGATACTAGTACATTTATTAGTGACAGAAAGACTGGTGCGCTAGTTTTAAGTCCAAAGGGGGAGCGACAAAACTGATACAGGCCTGACTCGCATTGGAATGCCGTTTTATGCCTGTGTTCCTTTTTAATACTTATCTGATGATATGATGAATACATATCAAATGACGAAAATAGTTGCGCACCGGCCATTCGTTCAAATAAGTCGACAGGTAGAGGGACTGGGAAATTATAATCTGGAATAATTTTATTTAGCGCGCGATAGTCAAACACGATGCGCGGCGGTTGCGGTTCGCCATCTTCCGTATTCTTTTTGGGCACGCAAAAAACTGGTGCGCAATATGCGCTAGTTGATTTTTCAATAATACCTCTTTCTAGCAATTCCTGCATTTGTTCATTTATAAATTTACTGATCTGCGGGGGGTGCCTAAACTGTCGTAGTCTGATAGGTACTTCGGAGGTAGTATAGATCTCGTGCTCGATAATACTCGTGGCCCCGAGCTCGTCGCCCTTAACAAAAAATCTGTCGCTGTAATTTTCGACGATTTCTTCAATTTTTGTTCGTTGATCTTGTTTGATATGGTCCAATTTAATCAACTGAAGTAACTGTTTGACTCTTTCGTGGCGATTATTAGTTTTTGGGTTAACAAGCAGTGCTGTGCAATGTGCTCTAGGTACTTTTCCCCTAATAATGGAGCGGGCCGTTAATAATGCATTTAATGCGTTATTAACTATATTTGGCCTTTGTAAGTTACTTTGTGATTTAATAATTGGATCGAGGTACCTTTTTAGTATTTCGAGCAGGTATAAGCGATCGCTATTAATTTCAGATTCTTTATTATTTAAACAACTAATAATGCTGTTAGTTAATTCTTGTATTGACGGGTAATCTGATTCTGATTTTTCTGATTTTTTAATCATTTCTGATGCTTTGTTTAAAGCGTAGAGTAAATCGGATTCGTTTTTCAGAGTTTGCATGCGCATGCCAGAAGTTACAGGTACAGAGTTAATTTTTTCTGAGTTCTCGGAAAGGTAATTAACAGATAGGTTGTACAGTTTGTCGGAATCTGATTTTTTTTGTGCTTTTCGGATTTTGTTTTCAGACAGCTGAGGTATATACTCTTTAGGAGTCAGTATGTCACCTTGTTTTATGGCCTCGTGACCATTTTTTTTAACATGGGTTTTGTATACAGGTGCATTCGTCCTCTGAGTTTCGACTGCTAGGTCCAGTAGTTTTCCAGTAGGGTCGTCGACCGAATGCAAGGAGTTATTGCCAGGTTGTGCCTGTCCTTCGTTTGCGAGAGGTATTTTGCTGGGTGCCTGGTTAATTTTTTTTGTTACGGGAATAGCTCCAATGTAACAGGACTTGCTTTCGGTGATAATTGGGAAAAACAAGTCATTAATTTTTAAGAGATTCTTGGCGTAATCAATATACGCTCTGTATTTTTTTAATGACTCGCTTCCTATTACACCGTCTTCTAATATAGGAAAATTTTCCGGTACTAAGTGAAATTCTAGTACAAAGTTATGAAAGGTTAATGACACTTTTCCTAATGTCGAGATACTTTCTTGCGAGATCCCCCGTAGTTCATATCTGTCAAAAATATCTACGTGAACACCGTTTGGTTTGCTTGAGATTTTAAGTAGAGAGACTGCTGCCCCGGTGTCTACGATGAAGCTAAATTTTTGTTTACTTGTTTTTATTTCGAGTTGAATTGTTGGTGACTGACTGTTAAAATGTAAAAGGATGATTTTTTGTGCGTGCGACGTTTGAGGCGCTGTATTTACAGGGGCTCCCGGGTAGCGCCGAGTGTCTGGGAACCCTTGTCTTTTTCCGCCTGTTGTAATTTTTGATTTCTGAGTTTTCGTTTTTCACAATCACTCTTCCAGTGTCCAGTTTCTTTACAGTAATTGCAAATCGAGGAATTAGTTTGTTGTAACTTTTCTTGCGAATTTAAATTAGTTGGGGCGCTTGTTTTTACTTGATTTTGGGCGGCCCAAAGTGGCTGATGGCTGGAGCGGGGATTAGTGTTATTGTTAGCTGCCGCGCGAGGCTCCGCCCACGGCTGCTGTTTGGGCTGCTGCCGTTGCTGTTGCGTAGTTGGTCGAGTTTGATTTTGATTCTGCGGTATCCGATACCAACAGTCTTTAGCTGTGTGTTTTGGTCTATTGCAAATTTGGCAGATGCTACTATCTTCAGCTTTCATTAATCGAACTGGCTCTATTTTAGGTTGGATTAGCGCTTTTACTGTTTCGGTTATTTCCTCAGGTTCCTGTACGTTGAATTCTCGTTCAATTTCTATTGCTTTCGTAGTGGCTAATTCTAAATTTTCGGCTTCCCCCATACGTGCTTTGATGACCCAGTATAAACCGCGGATGAAGAATTTTACTTTGTCTTTTTCAAGTTGGTTTTTAAATCCAGCATAGTTTCGATTTTCCCTTACTGCTGCTTCAAAAAGTTCGTCAGCCACTGTTTTCACTCTATTAGAAAATGTGACTACATTCTCACCACGTTTTTGTTTTAACGTTGCTAATTCGCCTGTTAATTGATTACAAGTTTTTGCTGATCCGAACAGTAGGTCCAAAAATTTAATCATTTGTTCAACATTATCAAACGTTTTTCCTTGCACGCTTTTAAGTGCTTCACCGCTTAGTTTAATTTTAATTAACTTGGTGAGATCATTTTCATTTATTGTCGGGACTATGCTGCGTGCCTCTCGGCAACCGTCGATAAATAAGTGTAAGGGTATGTTAAATCCGTCGAACTTAGGTACGAAGTTAACAGCGTCTTTCAGGCTAAAATTTTTTATTGGCGATACTATGTTTTGTGTGGAATTCATTAGTCCCGTTCTGAAAGTCCCTGGCGTATAATACATAGTAAATGGGCTGCTTGCAAAATTAGCTTTGTTTGTAGGGGTAAAATGTCGAGTTGGAGTGGAATCAACTTTTTCCGATTTATTATGAGTCATTTCTGGTGATTTGGAAGCGGACGGTGTGTTAGTCATAAATACGTTTGTAATAGGCGCGTTGTACGTGTCTGAACTTTCAATTGCTGTCTCGTAACCCGTTTGATTTTCGATGAGCTCGAGTAATGGAATTTCAGTTTTATCTAATTTTAATTTTTCAAAATTTATATCTGTAATAGCGTTAAGGAGGAATGCTGGATTTAAATTTTTACTAGTCATTTCAATGAGGATGTCAAATATTAAGTCATCTTTACATAGAAAGTCTAATGGGTTTGTATCAATGTAGTCTTGTAAATTATATTTTAATCTTTGTAACTCCTCGACTCGGGTAATTTGCTTTGTTTCGGTGGGTGGAAATCTTTGATGCAGATATGTGAGACATTCAGTAAACGTAGGTTCCCTGTTTGTTGTAAAATTCGGTTCTATTTCGCTAATTTTTTTTGTTAGTATTTTGAGTGTGATTAGTTTTCGTTCGTACGGTGTTTCGACCATTGTAATTTTGCGATAAGATCCTAATTACCAAGGAATGAGGGGCCCCCAATTGTTATGTCTAGGCGAAATGATGTTACAGCCAGACGTAATAATATATTCAAGTAATGTCGCGTTGGTAAAGGTTGGATCTTAGTCAGGATTTAAGCAAAGGTTGGTTAAAGGGATAGCGCCTTTATTATATGTAGGGCGTTTTAAGTAGATAAAATAGTTCCTTACCTTATTAGGATTGGGTTTCAAAAGAGGTTTTTAATAGACAGTCTCAGGTGTTTGCGCTTGAGTTTAGATTTATTGTTTAAAGATAATTATGATACTTAATAATCCCGGTTCTAAGTGGCCGGATAGTTAGACTTAAAAAAAACAACTTTGCGAAACTACTGAGTCGTAAATTGTGTATTGCGTACTGTATTCTATATACTGAGTAACTGCTGTTGCGAACTCCAATCCAGCCTTTTTATACCGTGGGCTGATGTGCCCCTTCCTGTGATTTTGCCAATTTAATATGCGGTGAGTAATATTCGCGGAAGTATTGTGGGAACGTGCTTAGACTAATCTATCTCGCTAGATAGATTTACAAATCTTCCCGGGAGGGTTGGTACAATAGAAAACTAAATTATCGATACCTGGTTTGAAATCATAACTTATAATTCGTCACGTACTTTTTCTTTCGTATCGACGTGACACTACTGATACACGTGAAGGTGACGAAGGACAATAACGAGCGAATCTCGTTACAAAACAAAAACTATCTCAACTCAATTTATTTTCGACGTTTCGCTGATTTGTCTTCCAGCCTCATCAGGTCTAATGTAACTGAAGAGATTTTCAAGATGAAAAATATTCGCCTCTTCAAAGTCCCTATAAATCGGTGCACGAATGGCTGCGCAGTGTATACTGGTCGTGTTATGTCCGATAGTGTTAGAATTACTTTGATGTGTCAGAGATATTCTGTGAACACCTAATTTCTGATAGTTTTCTCGAGAAACTCGTATTTTGCCTTACAAATTTTTTCGTAATTATTTATATCTATTATTCCGCAAAATGTATCAGCATAAATTAATTTAAGTAATTATATAATATCTTTGAGATTCAGGCGTCAAAGTTATTTCCTATTTTAATTCCATTACAATTGTAAAATTATATTTTATTGGGGGATAGTGATCATAAGACTAGTAAAAATATAATATAATAATAAACAACAAATTATTTTCGGATCAGCATTTCCATTTTAAAGTTAGTTTCATTTTATATATTATATTTTAATACAATATTAATTTTTTTCTTGTCTTTCAAATAGGCTTTAAATATTTATAGATATTTCTATGGACTAAATATTAAAAGTTTAGAATTGTATAAATGTTATCAATTAGCTATTATTTTTAATTTTAGTCATATATTTCAACCACTACTGAAATATAGTTGAGTAATTTATTAAATAAATATTGCAGTTATTTTATACTTATCTATATAATTTTTTGTTGATTAATGTCAATTATCAACTCAAAGTTTTAGCAAATTTTATGAATTCAATATATAACTATGATTGATTTTATGAAAATTAATATCTTGCTATCAATTATGAGAGTAACTTTTGTTTGATAGAATAGAACCATACAGAGAATAGAAAATCTATAAAATTTAGATTTGATAGAAATTATAATTTTACTAAAATGTAATGGGCAATATTGATCATTTTGAATAATTTTTTATCTCATTTTTCTTCATTTTTGGAGATATTGAGAATAGTTATTGAAATATTTTGATATTTTTTTTAGCTGATGAAATGGTCTGTTATTTATTAATAGCTTAGAGTTGTTAAAGTAGAATAACAATATTAAGTACAAGTAATGTTATATTGAAGTTTCTATGAAAGTAATTTTAATTTAAAACCCAAGAAAACTAAACTTTAAAGACATCAAATATATAAATTAGTTTCTTAATATTTTTTATCGTAACCATTAAAAAATAAATATATACTATTTTACCAATCTTATGTTTGAACGCTGCATGAACATTTATTTATTATTATATTCATTAATAATCCAAGTCAGATGGAGACCATCCCTTATACCATTAATATATATACATAAAATTTATTTTATGTCAGTATGCTTTGCCGACAATAGTTTTATAAATATTTTTAGGTTGTATAGTTAAAATTAAAATAAGATAAGAAATCTTGATTTTTATAGCATGACCTCAATACAGTAATAAGTCTATTCTTATAAATACATAGTTGGGTGGAAAGTAATTTTACTTTTTTTATTGATAGTATAAAAAATGGTCATTGATATTGTTCTCATACAACATACCTATTACTTTAAAGTAAAGAAAGAATTAGTAACATGTTTATCTTATTAGTTACATGAAGTATAACTTTCATGTTGAAGCATCAACAAGTCACTTCCACTTTTTTTATTGTATACTTATTAGGTTTGTTTGTAGACGTAACAGGTAAGCACAATTTTCATATTAATTTTTTTTTTAATAAAATAATTATAAAAGATTCATCTGCCAATTTGTAATATGACAGAAATGTACTCTCTGCCAATGTTCACTTAAGTGGCAAAAATGTTGAGGAACATTCCTAACAAGATAGTCTATAACATTACTGAATGGTACCGAAAACACGATTTTTGGCAGGTTCATGGTACATAACTGGAATATTTTGTACCAAAAATAAATATTTTCCACTGGTATTAGTTTTCAAATAAAAACATACCAGGTATTTACCAAACTGGAAGATTGTTACGTGACAACAATGTACATAGTACATTTTATTTTAAAATAAATTTTATACCCTCTGTATTCATTCTAATGTTTGGTACATTTCAACCATGTTTCGAAACATAAGTAGTAGTAATAGTTGATTTTTATGGGTGGAACTTTTTAGAAATATATGGCCAAAGCATCTGTACAATAGCACCAACAATGGTGGGATAAATCAAATATGGTATAGAACATTGACATAAACAGTTTAAAAGAGTTAAACGCTAGATATATATATTAAATTATAAACATACTCGAAAAGTTATCAATTGTAAACAGTATCACTGAAAATCAAATTTGTAGATAAATAAATTTCTAATATAAAATCTGAAAGATCATATATGTCCTCTTAGTCCATAGAGGCGAAAAGAGAGACTGTAGAATAAGTTTTTGCTTTAGCACATTTCCGCAAACTTTTGAGTAATGTTTTCCTTTGTTCAGAGGAAAGTTCGCAATACCAGAATAAACAATTGATGTTATCATTATTCTTCATACAACTACATAAATCAGTATTAACAATTTGGACTTGAATAACGAACTATTCAAAGAAGTATGACTCCTTCTAATACGATTAATGGTTGTAATAGTTTTCCTGGATAAGTTTGGAAATTTTGAGAACCACGAATTTTATAATACTTCACAGTAATAGTATTCAAAGTAAAAAGCACTTTTAGTTTTACTGAATTGTAATATAATATTCAAGAAATTTAATAAAAACTCTAACTCAAATTACCTAATGAGATCTAACGGAATCATACCTTTTAAAAGTATAAGGAACGGGGAATAGTAGGGTAAATGAAGAGACTCTCTGTGCGATCAAATACAGATTTAATTAGCTCCGTAAACTTGGAACAACCTCCCGCGTCTGTTACTCATATCACGTGTCTCTCCATACTGAGGCGCTCAGCGCGCTCTCTCGCACTCGACGCTTGCGCCGCTCACGCCGCTGATTCGCAGAAAAAATACATCGGCTCATTCCAGATCATTCCAAACATCCTCCCACCTTGAGTCCTTAACTCAATGACACCAAAAATCGTTTATAACGGATGAACGCATACAAAAATGAGCCTTACAAGATAAACGCTAGATAATACATAAATACGTGTTATACTGAATAAAACTTACTGATAATAATTAGGTTTCTTAACCACACGTCCACTCCTGGTTTTTACTACATTTGGACTAGGTTCAAACTTATTTTCCTCCGCAGCTATTTTGTCGTTCATTGATTGCTCTTTACCACGCATTAACTCTATTTCTTTTCTGTCCTCGCAGCCAATTTCCAAAGGGTATATACGCTGCAATGGACGCTTTAAAATTCCGTCTTTGGTTTTCAATACTGCTACTCTAGCTACGCCGTCGCGACCTTGAATCAATTTCTCAATTTTTGCTAAAGGCCAATCAATACGTTCTTTGTTGTCATCGCCGATCAGAACAACCTCGCCGACTTTTATTGAGCGAGACTCTTTTACACTATTGCTTTTTAGTATCAGCTGACTCAAATATTCCGTGCGAAAACGTTGGCGCAAGTGTTCTATTATTTCTTGCTTTTTTCTATAGCTAGCAGTCAAATTCACTTTATTGATAATATCTAAGTCAGGATTTTCGAAGCCTTTGTTTTCGCGCAGAAACATTGATGGAGTTAATGGTATCAAATCGTTCGCGTCTTTGGAAACATAGGTCAAGGGTCGCGAATTTATTGTATTTTCGCAGTCGCAGAGAACTGTACACATTTCTTCATATGTGAGACAACTCTTTCCAAGCACTTTGCGCAAGATGACTTTAACCATTCCAACTAATTTTTCCCACCAGCCTCCCCACCATGGTGCCGAGGGTGGATTAAAGTGCCACGTTATTCTCTGTGCTGAGCTATACGTCTCTATGACTTTCCAATTAAGATTTGATAACGCAGAATCCGCTCCAACAAAGTTCGTTCCGTTATCACAATAAATATCGACCGGACGTCCACGACGATTGATGAAGCGACGCAACGCCATCAAAAACGTCATTGTCGATAGAGACGTAACTAATTCTAGATGTACCGCACGGTATACGGCACATGTGAAGAGACAGATCCAGCCCTTTTGCTGCCCACGAAGGAATACAGGTCCTGCTAAATCGACTCCGATTACTTCAAAAACAGCACAATCTCTTACGCGATTGAGTGGCAAAGGAGGTGGATCTGCTTGCATTGGCTTTACCGAAAAACGTTTACAAATAATGCAAGTCGCAATTACCTTTCTCACTGTCTTTCGCATGGCTAGAATCCAAAATCTCTCTCTTAATCGACACATCACAGTCTGTACACCTGCGTGGTTCATACTTTCATGTTCTTCTAATATAATTAGCTCTACAATTTTGTGATTATTGTCTAATAGAACTGGATATAAAAAGGAAAATTTATCATTTCGTGCGCTAATTTTTGTCTTCAATCATAATAGACCATCAGTGTGTACAAAAGTTTGCAAAACTTTTAGCTTCGGATCTTTTTTGGGTAAAAACATTGTTTTTTGTATGCAAGTTAATAATTTACATTCTACACTACGTATTTCTCTGGGCGATATATATTTGTCTTGTACCGCTTTTTTACTTATGAGAAAATTCTTGAATCTAAGCATTATCGTATAAAATTTTATTAACTTCACGTACGACGAAAATTTGTTTATGATACTGAAATCAACTTCTCCACATAACATCGATATTTGAGCTGATTTCTTCAATTCACTGTTTACCTCCTCTTCGTTTGTCGTGTCTATTGCATTAGGCCAAGTTTTCGAGGACTCGCGTAACCAAGGCGGCCCCTCCCACCAACGCGATTCGAGCAGCTATGTAGCCTGACATCCGCGCGACGGAAAGTCAGCTGGATTTTCCGTACCGGGCACATACTGCCACTGCCAAGACGCTGATAGTTGCCGTATTTCCTGAACGCGATTCCAAATCGGCTATCTCTCTGTAGCCACGCTAAGACAGTCGTCGAGTCTGACCAGCAGTAGATCGGTACGTTCCCATAGTGCAAAGCGTTCACTATCTCGGCGGTCTGACGGCTAGCAATCGATGCGGCCAAGAGCTCCAATCGCGGTATCGTTGTTTTCTTCGGAGCGACTCGCGCTTTCGCGGCAAGTAGCCTAAGCTCTACGTGAGTCTCGTTCTCGACGCGCAAAAATATAACTGTGGCGTACGCCGTCTGACTTGCGTCTGCAAAAGTGTGCAGGGATAACGTGCCTGATCCGAGTTTCCTTGGGATTTCTATCTCGCTCAAATGCGTCAATTGCTCATACCACAATAAAAACTCTTTTTCTGAGTTGTTATCAACTTGAACATCCCAATCGACATTCAACTCACACAATTTTCTCAAAATTAACTTCGGTATTAAGGTTACGGGAGCGGTAAATCCGATTGGATCAAAGACTTTATGCGTTGCTGAAAGAATTTTTCTTTTTGTTATCTCCTTGTTATATTCACCAAGTAAGATGGGATTGATTGACAAAGTATCGCGTAATTTATTAAACGAAATACCGAGTACTGGAGTCATTTCTTTCTCTTGGCCGTCGCCCCTATACTCCCACCCTCTCAATTCGAAACTGCCTTTTCTCATCATTTCTTTAGCTTCCGTGATGAAAGAGATTAATTCTTCGGCTGTTTGAACGCTCGTGATACAGTTATCGACGTAAAACGATCGCGTCAATTTTTCAATGTTTTTACTCGACCATAAATCGAGAAAACACTTTGGAATCGTATGCAAAAGGTGATACTCTAAGACTGCTCCTAACAAAAATGGACTACAGGTCAGACCGAAAACTACGCGCTTGTGGCGTAAAACTGTCAGTTTTCCATCTAAGAACCACAGAAAACGTAGGTAGTCTCGATCTTTCGGACTGATTTCTATTTGTAAGAAAGCCTTGCGAATATCCGCGATTACTCTAATCTCATTTTCGCGAAACCTGAGCAGTGTCGCCGGAATCAACTCAATCAGATTCGGTCCCTTTTCTAAGCATTTATTGAGAGGAGGGTAACCCTTTTCACTAGAGGACGCGTCAAACACGGGGCGAACTGGAGTAGTGCTGTCTGTTTTTACTACCGGACGATGAGGCAAACAGTGAGAGAAAAAATCAAGCTCCTTTTCGGGTACAACTTCAATGATACCTTCATCGAGCCATTCCATCAAAACATTATTGTATTCATCATATAAATTGATCTTTTGGAGTTTCTTTACCGTGCTTTCTAGCCTACTCTTACATAACTCAAAATTACTCGAGACTAGAGGATGGTCATCATCCCACGGCAAATCAACACTATAACGCTCGTCTTTGTAAGAAACAGTATTCATAAAATTTTCTCTGATAGTTTGTTCTCTTGCAAGTTCGTTGCCTTTTTCTATTGGATCTCTTATCCCAAGAAGGTCTAACTCCCACAAGTTTGATACTTTCGCTTCGCTGACAAACATGGATACAACGTTCAGAGTACAATCTTCTCTCTTACTACTTGGCGCTCTGCCCATAATCATCCAACCTAAGCGTGACTCGAAAGCAGTTATACCATTTTCCAAATCATATTTTTTGCCGGTAAAAAGTTTGCCTGCAATATCAGCACCTATTAAAACATCGATCGAATTATCGCTATAAGTGGTGTCAGCTTCCAAGTCAGAGAGAGAAATATTGTGTTTTTTCAAATCATCAAGCCAATCAACTCGCTTGATACGTGGTATATCCGCGCAGATATTTTTCTCGTCCATTACTTGAAAATTGCACGCGTATGTATCGTCCAGGCTTCTCATACGAACCGAATAAAGGTTATGCACTTGTGCATCGGATTTCACCCGTCCGAACAAAGCATGCGTCACTTCGCGCTTTCCAACGGGTTGATATCCCAAAAACTTTGCCGCGTCAGAGCGAATGTACGACCTCTGTGAGCCTTGGTCGACAACTACGCGTGCAACCTTCTCTCTCGTATCAGAATATATCACGACGCGCAATGTTTGTAAATAGACGTCAGGCGCACTGCAAAAGCTGGCGAGAGTTTGCTCCGGTTGCGAGCTTTTCACGGTAGCATCGTTCTTTCGCTCGCTCGGATCACTCGGTTCTTTATCTTTATTCAACTCCCGACAAACGAGAATGTGATGACGATTTCCGCACCAACCGCAAATTATTTTAACCTTGCAATTTTTCGATCGGTGATTCGGTATAAGACATTTAAAACAACAATTTTTATCTTTCATTATCTTTTTCCGATCTTCAAACGACATCTTTTTCGCTTCCTCGCAATTCGCGCTACCGTGACTTTCGCCGCAGAATACACATTTCGTACCTTTGTGTTCGCTCGACAAGAGCGCGCTCGCAGTTGCTGGCTCCTTCGACGAAGTCCCCTTGTTTTCCTTTTGTTTACCTTCTTTCGGCTTCTCCTTCTTCTTATCCGACGCTACAGCGAAATAAGTGACCGCCATGTTGATTCTCTCCTCGTTCGTCACCTCGGTCTTCAGAAATTCTAATAACTTCGTCAAACGGTCTGAAACCGGAGCTCCCCCTTGTCCTCGGTTTCCGTTGTTTGTTGACGAACTCAAAGGGGAGCGTTGCCACGTTCGTAGAATTTCTTCCGGGAGAGACGACTCCACAAGCGGGTAGAGCATCGTCGCACAATTGTCCGTTTTGACACCCAGCGTGTCCAGAGCGCGAATGTGAGCTGAAAGTCGGTCGTAAATCGATGCAATATCCGATTGCTCTTCTTTTTTCTTAGTGGCATTTTGTATGGCCAAGATTAACAATTCCCTGGTGTAATACTCAATTAGTAAGTCGTCTCGTCCATAACGATCTTTTAGGCTCTCGAAAGCTGAATCGTAATTCTCTGCCGTGGTCGGAAAACCGTGTACGATCACAAATGCCTTGGAATCGACTGCCATCATGCCTTTCAGATATTCCAGCTTGTCTTCCTTGGAAAGCACGGGATCCTCGTGGTATTTGCGAAAATGTGACCAAAACTGTAGCCACTTATCGACTCCTCCGGAGTATTTCGGCACCTCGAGTGTAGGACGTTTGTACGGCTTGTCACTGCGATGTACTTGTTGATTAGCACCAAATTCGCTATTTCCCGTACGTGTTGCACTAACACCACTCAGATATTTCACTCTCGCTTCCAAAAACTTCTTTTGGTATTCATCGTGAGACTCTATCTCCTTCACGAGAACGTCGTCATCAACCGCTTCGTTCGATAACAATTCAATGTATTTTGCATTTGCGTTTTCAAGCTCTTGTACTCTGGTCTCGAGCATCTGTAGAGCGACATGCCTGTCATCGGCTGTAACAATAGCGTTGTTGCATTTCGCGACAAAAACGTTGAGGCACTTTGTGAATAAAGTGCGTTGCACCGTTCTTTGCTTTTTCGCGACGTCCATCTTTGAGGTTATCTCGAACGCCGCGGAAGCTTTTCAACAATTACTCCCTCCCGCGTCCTGTCACGGTCGCCAGATTTTAAAAGTATAAGGAACGGGGAATAGTAGGGTAAATGAAGAGACTCTCTGTGCGATCAAATACAGATTTAATTAGCTCCGTAAACTTGGAACAACCTCCCGCGTCTGTTACTCATATCGCGTGTCTCTCCATACTGAGGCGCTCAGCGCGCTCTCTCGCACTCGACACTTGCGCCGCTCACGCCGCTGATTCGCAGAAAAAATACATCGGCTCATTCCAGATCATTCCAAACAATACCATTTAGATACTTATCTAGCCTTTAATAGCAGCATGTTTGGCGTTATTGTCGGTAAAGTCATTTCCTGACATGCCTTGTTCGAAAGAATATAAATCATTTTTCCATTTTTATCTAATTATTTACAGAAAAAAAGCATAGATCTAAACTAAAGTATAAGCGTACATATAGAACCAGCATGATATCTACTATCTAGAGCTTTTAAAGCGCTTTGCGAATCATTCAGAATTCTAAAATCTTTGTTCTCGCTTATGATAATTTTGTCAATATAGTGAAGTGAAGCGGTAAGTTAGTTTTTGCAGTGAAATAGGTGCTAAATTTGAAATTTCGTACGAAAAGTTAAAGTTAAAGTTACACTTAGAGTCGGGACTCCATGCAACGATGACAAGAGAATCGATCTCATTGATAAATTTAGATCCATCCATAAAAACGTCAATAAAACCCCGCTCACGATTGCAAATGTTTGTGAACGTTTGGGAAGGATTGGAAAAGTTTAGAATTTTCTCACCCTAATCTAAGTTAATATACAAATTTTCAAAGAAACTATTGAACGGTTGAGATATTTGAAGAAGAAAACTATTTTAATTACACAAGCCGACAAGGAAAAAAACCCAGAAACCAGACAGTACGTTCCCAAAGGTTTTTGGTGCGCTGAAACCGAATCTGACCTCAGAATTGCTCCATCACCCTAGGTTTTCGAGAAATTCTAACCTGAAAGTTCAAAAAACACGATTTTTCACTATATTTCGCGTAGTATTACGTCGTAAGCCAATTTTATTTTAAAAAACGAGTAATGCTATCTCAAAGTACTACTCATACCCTTCAAAACCCTTTTTTCAGATTTAAAAAATCTTTTTTTTCCATCGAGATATCGTAGATTGAATTTGAGTGATTTAGCGATTTCGTTACAGCACGAAATAGTGGCGAATTTCCGAATAAGGAGTTATAGTGTAATTATATGTTTTTTGGGTCACTGAATCCAAATGTAACGTCAGAATGACTCTATAATCTCAATTCCCTTAACCCTAGAGCCCCATAACCTGCGACGCTGTAACCCCTGACCGACGTACCCCAATTTCCTTAACCCTCGAGCCCTTTAACCTGCTGCGGTATAACCCCCGACCCTCACACCCCAATTTCCTTAACCTTCGAGCCCTTTACCCTGCTACGGTATAACCCCCGACCCTCACACCCCAATTTCCTTAACCCTCGAGCCTTTAACCTGCGAAGCTATAACCCCCGACCCTCACACCCCAATTTCCTCAACCCTCGAGCCCTATTACCGCGACGCTATAACCCCCAACCCTCATACCGAAATTCGCTACGCAGAATACCTCAAGCCTCCAAATTATATTCAACCCCCGATCCCTGCAAGTCTGCAACCTCAGACTCCTTTGCCAGAATTTCCTCAATCAGCACTTCAAGCTGCTACCGTATAACCGTATGTCTTTACATTTCAATCCCTTCAATATCCAAGCCTTGTATTCTACGCAGCTTTCAATTACGCGTTTTAAATCTCATTTATTCAGTTTGTGAGTGTTGCATCTGAATATCTGCAACCCTACAGTTTTTCACTTCTTTTTTTTATGAAAACGCTGTCGTTTATCTTGAAATGAACGTTTAAGAGATTTGCGTCTATGATGATCTGTCAATGTATCGTGTCGGTGTAGAGCCCAGCAATAGTCAGCCATGCTCTCATTCCATCTATCTTGATAATGTTCCTCTTTGTTTATGAAATCTTGATGAAATCTTTCACCCATTTCTTCACTGAACGCCCCAACATTGTCTGGAAAGTATTCCAAATGTGAAAACAAAAAGTGTATTTTCAGGCTCATCAAACACCCTAATTTTTGAAAATTCTGTAGCATTGTCGACACAATAGTTTTGTATTTAGGGTCCCAGTGGTTTCCGAGAAAATTCTCGGTGACACTTTTTAAACTTATCCAAGCATTTCTCTTATTAGTCGTCATTGTCAAAAGGAATTCATCATCTTTCATAAGTGCTCGAATGTCTGGCCCTACAAATATACCTTCCTTAATTTTCGCTTCAGACAATTTAGGAAATTTTCCCTGAAGATACTTGTAACATTCGCCTTCCTTATCTAGTGCCTTGACGAATTGCTTCATCAAGCCCAGTTTTATACGGAGTGGAGGTAACAAGATATGTTTAGTATCAACAAGGTTCTCATGGACGACTTGTGTGATCCAACAACCATTCCGATTCTTTTCGTCCATTCTTTCCGAACCCAATGTTCTTCTCGTGCACGACTGTCCCAGAGACACAAAAAACAGGGGTGCTTCGTATTTCCAGATTGCATGCCAACTAATATATTGGTCATCTTGAAATCGCCACAAACGAGCCATTTGTGTTCATTGTAATTGATTTTCTCAAGAAGGAATCGAAAGTTATCGTGAGACTCTTTTATCACAGTGGAATGAGCAATGGGAATAGCTGCATACTCATTCCCATTGTGCAGAAGTACTGCCTTGAGACTTTGTACAGATGCATCCATGAAGAGTCGCCAGTTCTCTGGATTATAACCTCCTTGCACTCCATATAATCTCATGAGATGCTTTATATCGTTGCAGTAAACAAGGTTATCCACGCAAGTAAAATATGGCCGAAATTTAATATCTCTCTTCCTGTAAATAGAAACTTTTGTATCAGGTAATAAAAGATTTCTTTCTTTTAGTCTTGACGCTAAGAGTTCTGAAGAATCTTTCGGAAGATTCAAATCACGGATCAGATAATCCAAAGAATTGTTTGGGCTATAACCAAAAGTTTGGGCTTTTCTGAGTCAGAAAAATCTTCTTCGTCACTACTGCTGCTTTTGTCTGTTACCGGAACTTCTATTGGTTGAAGTTTTTTTGGCTCAGAATTAGAATTTTTTTTTCTTTCTATTTTTCCATACTGAGCTGTTGTTACACTAGAAACGTACGGATAAAGGAGAAAAGCTTTGTTATTATGATTAAAACCTAAAGTATCACATTTACAAAAGTAACAGTCATCATGGTGATTTTTAGGTTCACGCCATATTGTTGGTTGGAGAACAACTTCGGTTTTAGTTTTATTCCAGTTTTTCAAACTTCGGCGACAGTCTTCACAAATATATTTAGGAACCCATGGTTTGTCTAAATTCTTTATAGGTGTCTCGTAACATTCTTTAAACTGATCTTTAATGATAATTTGCATGGAATTCTACATGCCGACATCTTCAATAACTTATAAGTTAATTGGAAATCACGAGTAATATTATAAACTTATTCTAATAACGAAATGGGTAAATATAAATAAATTTCTAGAAGACAAAGTAATAATAAAGATCAGTAAAAGTACTGCACGCAGTGTTATATGAGAAATAATAGAAAGTATTTAATTCCAGTGACTTCTCCGTTAGTCTGCCGCTCAAACACGATCTCTAACAGGGATGGAGAGTAGATCACAAAAACTTGTAGTTTTTGAGCAATGTCATACACGGTTATCCTCAAGTAAGGAAATGTAGGCCCTAAGCGAATCCGATATCTGCTAACTTAGATACTTTCTTCATTGTCAGTAGACCAGAAAAATGTAAGATTAAAATTCCTAGCTGATCGATTTCGCATGTTATAGACACTTGTATGTAAACGTAAATTGTACTTGTATACGTAAGTTGGATATCAATTTTCCTATCACAGACACAAATTCTTCTACCTTCTTTTACCGCAGAAATGACGTCTATCGTTGTTCCATTGACCCAGCGGTATTCCCCGTCCACCAAACCCGAATTTCTTTAACCCTCGATAAGGCCGGGGGTTATAGCTTCGCAAGTTAAAGGCTCGAGGGTTAAGGAAATTGGGGTGTGAGGGTCGGGGGTTATACCGTAGCAGGGTAAAGGGCTCGAGAGTTAAGGACTTTGGAGTATGTTGGTCGGGGGTTACAGCGTCGCAGGTTATGGGGCTCGAGGGTTAAGGAAATTGGGGTATGTCGGTCAGGGGTTACAGCGTCGCAGGTTATGGGGCTCTAGGGTTAAGGGAATTGAGATTATAGAGTCATTCTGACGTTACATTTGGATTCAGTGACCCAAAACACATATAATTACGCTATAACTCCTTATTCGGAAATTCGCCACTATTTCGTGCTGTAACGAAATCGCTAAATCACTCAAATTCAATCTACGATATCTCGATGGAAAAAAAAGATTTTTTAAATCTGAAAAAAGGGTTTTGAAGGGTAAGAGTAGTACATTCAGATAGCTTTACTCGTTTTTTAAAATAAAATTGGCTTACGACGTAATACTACGCGAAATATAGTGAAAAATCGTGTTTTTTGAACTTTTAGGTTAGGATTTCTCGAAAACCTAGGGTGATGGAGCAATTCTGAGGTCAGATTCGGTTTCAGCGCACCAAAAACGTTTGGGAACGTACTGTCTGGTTTCTGGGTTTTCCCATTTTTTAAATTTTGTCGGCCTGTGTTATTAATTAGGAGTATGGTCTCAAGGTGGCATAAATTTGTATAAATGACGATTTATTTTAGTTGAAATCATAGTGAAAGTCATCTGATATTTCTAATATTTTTTCAATGTTGATGATTGTAAGATTATTATTTACGGATAAACATTTTAGTAAGTATTGAATGTCAAAGAATTTAAATTTAGCGATGCAACTGGTAATCAAATATAAACACTGAAATAAGCGACACGATTGCGGAACAAAATAAAAGCTTTGAAATAAGCGATGCAAGCGCGTGTATTAATTTTGATCTTCAGAGGCATTGTTTTATTTGCGACGAGGATATATTAAAATTTCGTCCTATTTCCAATAGTAGGTAAACTAGAGAGGCCACAACTAAGTGGGTTATCAGTTGAGATGCCTGAGCTGACGCTTGTGCATCTTCAGCTCAGCACTATCAACTCCCCTCCCCCCTACTGAGCGGCCCGTGCATTGTTGACTCACCTCCCCCCCTCCTACTGAGTTATACCGGTGCGTTCTACGCACTCCCCCCTCTCCTACTGAGTTAATGTGCTCTCGATGCGCGCGTTCTGTGTTACGCGTTTTGATTTTTATTATGTGTACTCGTATGTGAGTGTGTGTGTTAATTTTTTAGATTTATCGGAAAAAAACGGACAGATCAGGGGATCGAACGCGCGTCCTCTGGATCCGCAAGAGGATGCTCTACCGTTGGAGCCACTGTCACCGGTCCCACGGACGATTCCTATTGTCTATACAGGGTGGACCATTTTAATCGAAGCACTCAGAAATCTTTTTCCAAGTAAGGATGCGTGAAACATGTTTCAGACAAAAGTTGCTGGGCTCCGAGGGGGACATAATCGGGTGACCTTGACTCTGACCTTGAGGGTCATTTTCAAGGTCATTTGAAGGTCAAATTTGTTTCTACTTTTCTATTAGTAGTAACAGTAGTAGTAATTTCTACAATACTTGTTTTGGGAGTGTCTTGGATAGGGTAAATAAATCACACCAAAGTGTACAGTACACAAATTGATCTTATTTATCATGAAAAAATTATCATATTTATTATCTTTTTTATTAATACTTAATCAGAAATCACAAAGCATTGTGAAGAAATCTTTATAATAACAAAAAATGTCGTTTCAAAATAATGTTTCTCAAGTTAGAATTACGAACGGGTTTATGAAAAAGCTTACAACAAAAAAACTCTTACAGGAAGGGTCACCTAGATACTACATGTGTTATGTTTCAAGAACGTCGAATTCTTTGTTGTTTCCGAATCCGTGATAAAAAAGTAGGCTATTCCAAGAAACAGAAAGTTGACCTTCAAATGCCCTTGAAAATGACCCTCAAGGTCGAAGTTAAGGTCACCACAAGATGCCCCTCTCAAAATGCAATAACTTTTGTCTACATCATTTTTCTCTAAACCATACCAATCTTAAGTTAGTTAGGTGGAAAGATTAAGAAAAAATAACATTAAACTTTACGTGATGTTGGGGGCGACCTTGGTGGTCACCCAGACCTCACGTATAATAGGTCGTCTGATTGTAGAATTTCCCGCTCTTTCTGAATCCGAGGTCAAAAATGGGGGTTTCAATTTAAAAAAACAAAGTTGACCTTCGGATGACCTTTAAAATGACCCTCAAGGTCAGAGTCAAGGTCACCCGATTATGTCCCCCTCGGAGTCTAGCAACTTTTGTCTGAAACATGTTTCACGCATCCTCACCTGGAAAAAGATTTCTGGGTGCTTCGATTAAAATGGTCCACCCTGTATATTGGCTACACAATTGATGAAGGGGACTCAGTGCTAATACATACAAATAATAATAAATTTAATCAATATACTAATTATAATAAATATTATACATGTATATTTATTATAATTGGTATAGAATTATTTTTTCCTGTTCATTGTGTGCGTGCGTTGCGTGTGCGCGCGTGTGTGTGATCGCTGAAATAAAGAGATATTATTATTAATAATCATTTATTATATAAAAATACAAATATATAAAAGAGCTTATATATGTAAAAATTATAAAAAAAACTGACGCTTAGTCGTCGTCGTCGTCGTCGTCGTCCCCGCGATCGGGAGGACTGGCGCACAGCGGGGGAACTTTCGGGAGTTGGCGACCGCGATGTGAATAACCGGCGCACCGCGTGTCTAACCGGTCCATTCCGATCGACGTGCCGCCTGCTCCCGCATTGTGGTGGTGATTCCATCCACTGCGGCTACCGACTGCAGCGATCAGCGGCGCAGTATACGCAATTCCATCCCTCGCATACTGACATGGTCGTCGTCGTCGACCTGCAACAAAAAAAATGAACATTTAGAACAAACTACCCCGATTAGAAAAAAAGAAATAAATTCATACCTGTTCTCGTCGGCGGTAAGGCGTCTCTTGTTGCTCTGGTGAAACTAAGTTCACCAAGAGAGGCTGTGGCGTCCTGATATCGATCACGGGTGCTGCTGGTGGCGTCACCAGGTCGATGTATGTCACGCGTCGTGGTACTCGTAGTGGTGGTGGACGCGAGACAATGACCTGACAAACCATCTCCACGTCGTTGTCATCGTCATCAGACTTGTAAAAAAAGATTCTTTGTGAAAAAAATTAATTCATATATCTATATATAACAATATTAAAAAATTAATAAATATTAAACTTATACATTCACTGTCGAAGACGATCGGGAGCATGGAGACGGTGGTAGTACTTGATGTGGCGACCGACGCCTGCTGTAATAGTATCACATATATTAATAGGAACATATGTATGTTTCTGAAATTCTCTGTATAATAAAACTGAGACTTCACGAAGTAATCGTGTACTATGCTGATAACGACGACGACGACGAAAACCAGACGTAAAGTAACTTAAAAAGAATGCGATCGAAAACAAAACAAGAAATTTTAAGTACGAGAGAGAGAGAGAGAGAGAGAGAGAGAGAGAGAGAGAGAGAGGGAGAGAGGGAGAGGGAGAGAGGGGGGAGAGGGGGCGGGGAGGGAGAGAGAGAGAGAGACATTAAATATTATAATAAGGAATAAAGTGAGTATATACTCTTTCTCTTATATAAACACACATACATGCATATACAAATATAACGAATTATTACATTAATAAATTAAAAAATTTTCTATATAAAATTTTATCAATTTATTAATACAATATTATTAGATATATAAATTTTTAATAATAAGAGCACATCTAGTCATTATATTAAGACGATTCTCTTTCAAATTCAGTTTTTACTCTCTTGTACGCCCTTCTCGTTCTCTTTCTCATTGTTTGTACTTTCGACTACCAATTTGACACCTCGGTTTCCGTCAGTTTACTCACTTGCTTTATCATGCTCTCACATTCCTTATTTAATGAAAAAGAACAGAACCTTTTTTAATGTAAAGAACATATATGCTCTTATTATTATAAAATTTTATGTATAACTAATACCATTATATTAATAAATTAATAAAATGTAAATATAATTGTTCTATTAGTATAGTGGATATTATAAATTATATATAAATTTATATAATAAATTTTATATAATTTATATATATATACATATATATATATAATTTATATATAAATTTTATAATAATAAAAACATATTTATTTTCATTTAAATGATTTTGTTCTTTATATTACAAAAAACAGAGAGAGCGAGAGAGAGAGAGAGAGAGTGGGGGGGGGGGGAGAGAATGAAAAAATAGGTCCTTACAATATTGATGGTGGAGGTGTTAGCGACATTCGAATCGTTACAGCTTCGTGGATGTCGTCGTCTCTCTTCGATGTTGGTGTTCGCGGCTGCTCGACAACTTCGTACACCGCTGTTTCAATCTGTTTCATCACTTCGAAGACTTTATCTTCGAAAAGATCACGATCCTCGCATAATGCTGCCATAACTTCGTCCAACGCGTCTTGCCACGGCCTATCGTTCAGCGAAAACAATTGTTCTAACACTTCTTCTCTCACTGCACTATCGTCTTCGCGCTGCATTTTACTACACTAAACTTAACTTGATAACCAAAAAAATCACAATGATGTACCGTTGCGAGGCGATCGAATTTTTATTCATTTTCGGAATTATTTGCCGTGCTTCGGTCATTGGTTAAATAATTGGGAGTAGAAGTGGAGCCTACGCGACAGCACTAATTTTGTCGCGCGCATAAGACGATCATAATTAGTGGTGGGAGTAGCTAAAGAAATAGCGATTAGTGCGGAGAAAAGACGCCAATGTGTATTAATACAGGATCGCAATAGTCGTGCATTTTTTTTTCACGCAACGGACGAATCATGGGTGGTAGCAAGCCGTTCGTAGGGACAAGTTGCAGCGAATCTGGGCCATCTTTTTTTCAAGTTGCCGAAGCTATACAATCCCGACAGTTAATTGATATCATCAATTAGTATAAATTTAAAACAACACTTTTCAGTGCTAAATTTTCAATTACAAACAAACTTTCAATAAAAAAGCGCTTTTTGGTGTTATTCAAACATATGTTTAAATATAACATAGACTAACTATTTTTTCAATAAAAAACCATATATAATTTTTTATAAATCAGCACTTTTAAGTGCTATTCAAACGTATATGTAAATATATCGTAGCCGCAAAGGTAAGTACTAAAAAACAAACGTTTCAACAAAAAAAAACAATAACAATTCCAAATTACGAATGAATTCAACCTTGTGTTTTTCTTTATTCCTACCTCTCCATTTTCAGCGAAACTAGCAGGTAAGTATAAGGTAAGTATTTTTTAATTAGTTAAAAATTATACTATATTAAAATAGTTCGTTTAATTCAGTGTACAAAATAATACTAAAAAAATATTAATTTTTTCCTAAATCATGAAGTAATATACAGTTAGTACGCACTATCTTTAGAAAGAGCAACAATGGCTTAGACGGTAGAGCACTGTCGTATAGATGCAAAGGAGGCTAGGTTCGATTCTCCTGTATGTCTATTCTTTTTTTTAAATTATTTTTCTTGTGTTTAAATGAATTTTAATTAATTAATTTTAATAATTAATAATTTTAATAATATTTTATTACTGAAACATTATTACGAGAAAAAATACGATAAATAATATTACTATTTTTTTTCTTATAGAGTATTAGATGTAGATTAAATATTAATATTAAATATTAATTATTTATATGTACATTGTCAACAATTAAATTCAACAGAAAGGACAGGTAATTTTTTCTTAATTAAAATAATTGAAATATCGTTATTAACCCTTAACTGCTATGTAGGATAGATTTACCCCAGACAATTTTTAACAATAAATAAAATTTTTTTTTTTTTTTTAACAATTTTTTTCAGTGTATGTAACATTAAAAATTGTTAACCTGAATATTTTTTTTGTAGTAAAAGGTTTGAAATATACTAGTGTAACAAAATTCGTTCCTTTGTTACCAATTCTTTTGCGGGGTAAGTGAGGCACTTTCGCTCAAGGCAATTGAGGGAGAAGAACGAGGGGAGGTTGATAAATAAATTATAGAAAGACAGAAATCAAAATCTCACTTACAACCTATTATTATTAATAATTATTCACACTGAACATACGCGCGCATAACATAATCTAAATTACCGACCAACAAACTGCAAATAGAACAATAAACTACTTAAGATAATCACAAATGAACATTTCGCATTTCATCCTAATACCTAATCACGTACTTAACCTATTACAAACTTACTTAAAAACTACACGAACTAATACCGGGTAAATTGCCCGGCACGTGGGCGCCTGGACAATTCACCGGTCGCAACTTACATCACTATAAATTAAACTTAGCGCGAACCTTCAGATAGCCGGCACGTGAGTGCCAGGCTGTCTCTTTCAACGCGCACCGGTCTTCGCATCAACAGAGAGAGAGAGAGAGTGTAGAGAGAAAGAAGAAAAGGAAGGCTTGACCTTTTATCTCCTGTTCCTCGCAACGTCGGGAATCCTAAGCGATGCGCTGCCGCAGGAAGTACCGGGTGTCGTCGCTAGTCAGATCGTCGCTAACCACTGTCGCTGACCAGGTATCCGTAGGCGACGTTGACTCTCCTAGCAGGTGGGCTGGCTGCAGTTGCTGGCAAAGCCGTTGCCGGTAGGGTTGATCTTCCTTCCTTCCGGCTATCCCAAACTGCTCTCTCTGCTGGGCTCGGACTTCCGCACTCTAGCAGGACTAGGCTTCCACTCCCTCACTCTAGTAAGACTCGGCTGCGACTCTCTTCACGTACTAATTCTTGCGCGCATCTTGCAGCCGCTCAGCGGCGCTCGCTCCTCTCCCTACCTTGACCTATTAGTTAGGCGGCACGCGACGCGTCGCTTATCGGTCACGCGTTGCGCGCCTGCCAATCCCTGCATAGGCCTAATACTCTCTCTCTCTCTCACTCTCTCTCCGCGCTCTTCAACTTTTCTTGCGCTCAACTGCGCTGGCTCGTCCTTGGCGCTGAAACAAAAGGCCAAGTGTTAGACGCATACTTAAATGCGCCCAACGTTGGCCACCACGCCTAGACGAGTGGGGGAGGGAGAAACGCGGACGAGAGACCGGCACGCGGCCTGCTCTCGTCACACTAGAAAAAATTTTCATAGCAAAATATCTAAAATTCTCTGATTTATTCGATGTTTTTCGGGCTGGGGTAGATTTAACCCACCGAGCAATTACGTGGCCAGAATGAGGTGTGCAAGTTAAGGGTTAAATAAAACAACAACAATAAAAAAGTGTCTCTAAAATCAGTGTGTATATGCGACAGTTTTAAATGACGTCACTCGTATAGACCGTTGAGTCAATTCCCCACGAGTTGTATGCTTTACGTACGCATACATACGTGCACGTGTATGTATAGCATATAACAAATTAATTGAATTTTTTATGGAAATGTATGGCTTGTATGGAATTTTTATTTAATGGAATATGGAGGGGCGAAATCTTTTTACGTACGCGCGCACGTGTATGTGGGTCATTCTTTTACAAATCGAACAGGTTTGACCAAAAATTGACCGACCCATCTCCGATTTATCTGAAAATTTTTTTACGTGTTCTATATCGGAAAAAAAGAGACACGTGTCCTAGGAATTTTTTTTTTTTTTTTTTTGTCGAAAGTAGAGGGGGTCGAAAAATTTGAGATTTTCGTGATTTTTGCCTTATAGACTCATTTTCAAAAATTTATAACTCTGGTTGTTTTTTAGCTAGAAAAACTTTTTTTTTTTCATTTTGAAGGTAAAAAAGTGAACTTTAAGAAAAAAAGTGTTTCAAAAAAATTTATAATAAATTTCGTATTGTTATAAACAATTAAAATGTTTAAATCAATTTTTAATAATGAGGCCCACGGCTTAGCGCCTTTTAAGTATTTTTATTGTATTCTGCGTTAAATTTTACATCGAAAATGCTATTTTTCTGGATGGAAACATAATAATTACTATTGCAAAAAAATTAAATAAACAAGCGCGGTACCTGACGTCGGCGCGCCAGCTGCAAGGTACACCACATATTCTTGCCTCATACCGTTGTTCTCTCTATTATTATATACTATACATATTTGTTGTGTTTCGAATGATATATAATGTAGTTATAATCAATGAAAATTAAAAAAATTGTGATTGTACAATATCTGTCGTTTAGCAAGAAAGCATTATTCGCAATTTCAAATTTCGCGGAGTTTTTGTCAAGATCTTAGACTCCAGGTACAAGCATCGTAACAGTCATCATACTGGGTATTTATGACTCGTTTGATTGCTCCATCTATACTTTACATCAGCTGTTTCAGCAGTTGTGTCGTCTCTGAAAAATTCACGCAGCAAATTGACCTAGTGCTATTCAGTGATTTTTTATATAAGTGGCTCACATTTAAGTATATTTTTTTTAGTCAAGTAGCTTGATGCGTTTTTTTCTCTCATATAGTGTCGTAGTGTCTGTACAACCATCATTAGTTCACTTATTTACTTTCACTGTGCATGCTAATACATGTATTCATGTTCGTTGTATGCTTATGACAATATTTGGCGCTAATTCTGTTCTGTAAGTTTGAGTTAACGAGTTCACCAATAAGGCACCATGTCTACAAAATAGTGTAAAAAATCAAAAGACAAAAGAATTCGTTACGATGCTTGTTTTAACCCTTTTTATTTAAGTAATCATTCAAGAAAAAAAAATTTTAAATTGAGAAAAGTGAATGCAAGTCTATTAAATGCATTAAAGACTCCAGTGAATAGTGATTCATTGACACAAAAAATTTGTGATTCCTGCCGCCAGCGCATCTATAAAGTAAAAGAAAAAAATGAGTCAGCAAGAATGGTATGTATTTATAATAAAAATATTCAGAAATTTACAAGATATATTTCAGATATTGCTTACATACATCAGTATTTTTATAGACAGATAATATTAATGTATCGTCAAATGAGGATTCGGATGCTAAAATTGTCAGTGGAGAGACTCTGGACCTTCAGGTGAAAGTGTAACATTGCAGACCACTCGCGTTGAACGTTTAAATCAAGGATTAAGTTTTATAGGGTCTTCACCTATCAGCAAAAAAAAAATTGAAGCAAAAAAGTTATTCAGAGAAAAAAGTAAAAAAATTACAGATGTTAACATTTCGTAAAATTTATAAAAACAAATTTAAAATGTGTTAATAAGATAATATACTTTTCGGACGGTGCGAGTGGACAGTATAAAAATAAAAAGAATTTTATAAATCTTACGCACCATTTTCAAGATTACTAATGAATTAAAATCCAAATATATCACTTTATTAGCTAAAATAATGTTATTGTTTATTGTATTTTTCCTGATTTGATATACAACCTTATTTATAAATAAATAAGGTATACAACTAAATTTATTAATAAATAATACTATTGTATTAATAATGTAAAACATATTGTACATACTATAGGCAATATATATTACAGAGAAGAACGGTATGAGGTGAGAATATGTGGTGTGCCTTGCAACTTAAACAAGCGCGCCGACGTCAGATACCGCGCTTGTTTATTTAATTTTTTTGCAATAGTAATTATTATGTTTCCATCCAGAAAAATAGCATTTTCGATGTAAAATTTGACGCAGAATACGATAAAAATACTTTAAAGGCGCTAAACCGTGGGCCTCGTTGTTAAAAATTGATTTAAGCATTTTAATTGTTTATAACAATACGAAATTTTATATAAATTTTTTTGAAACATTTTTTTTCTTAAAGTTCACTTTTTTACCTTCAAAATGAAAAAAAAAAGTTTTTCTAGCTAAAAAACAACCAGAGTTATAAATTTTTGAAAATGAGTCTATAAGGCAAAAATCACGAAAATCTCAAATTTTTCGACCCCCTCTACTTTCGAAAAAAAAAAAAAAAAATTCCTAGGACACGTGTCTCTTTTTTTTCGATATAGAACACGTAAAAAAATTTTCAGACAAATCGGAGATGGGTCGGTCAATTTTTGGTCAAACCTGTTCGATTTGTAAAAGAATGACCCACATACACGTGCGCGCGTACGTAAAAAGATTTCGCCCCTCCATATTCCATTAAATAAAAATTCCATACATGCTATACATTTCCATAAAAAATTCAATTAATTTGTTATATGCTATACATTTCTAGGACACGTGTCTCTTTTTTTTCGATATAGAACACGTACAAAAATTTTCAGGTAAATCGGAGATGGGTCGGTCAGAAAGGTGTTCGATTTATAAAAGAATGACCCATGTATAACTCATAACAAATTATCGAATTTTTTTTATGGAATGTATAGCATTTCTGGAATGAATGGAATGTATGGTACGTATGGCATGTATGGAATGAATGGAATATGGCATGTATGGCGTGTATGGAATGAATGGAATGTATGGCACGTATGGTACGTATGACATGTATGGAATGAATGGAATGTATGGCACGTATGGTATATATGGAATTTTTTTAATGGAGGATGGAGGGGGAAATCTTAATCGTCCGCTATAAAATGAGCTGCATCTTATCAGCAGTCGCATTCGCATCGAGAGTGAACTAGTGTAAAGTGTGAAAGAAAAAAAGGTAATACGAACATTCTACAATGAGCTCCAACAAGATGGATTATAGGTAATTATTTGTTTTATTGTTTATAGAACATACTTTATATTTTTTTTCAATATTTTTCACGTCTCAATGGACATGCGCACACGTACGACCAACAGATCCTGTTGCGGCCGGCTTTTATTATACGGGGCAGATCGATCGAGTGCGCTGTTTTGAATGTGGTATGAAAGTCTGTTGTTGGGAAGAAGATGACGACGTTATAAGCGCTGGGATGGCGTCTGCCTTTTCATTCGCAACAGAATTTGCGGCAATGTGCCGATCGGATCGGGCCCCGTACCGGTACTTCCTCGAAAAAGTAGAGATGTTTTTAGACGGTACAAGCTCGAGTATCGGGCAGCAACAACGCGTGAAGAGCCAGCGTGCGCAACGACTAGCCCACTTACTGTCAACCCACCTTCGAGTACAGACGAGCCTGCGTTATCGTTATCGATAGAGAGACTTGTTACAAAGCTTTTTTCCAATTTACATTTGATGGAGAAATGTGCTTCGAAAACCACATCAAATGCAACTGTTGTAAAGGTATCTGTTTACGAAGAATTTGTACGCGGTTATAAGAAAAGTATAGATAATGCAAATGAAAAAATGAATAAAATTCACGAAAGGGTTGAATAGTCGCAGCGAGATATAGGCAATATTTTGCGTCAACTTGAAATTACCAGATGTAAGATATGTTTGAATGCTAGGATTGCTGTACTATTTTAACCTTGTGGACATATCGCTGTATGCATTAAATGTGCATCAAGAATTGATGATTGTCCAATATGCCTTCAAACTATTACCAAACGTGTTCATGCTTATTTTGCGTGAATTTGTTCTTGTTTTGTTTTAATAAAGTTCCTATTATTTTTAAAACAAGTTTGTGCACTTTTTTTCTTTTTTAATCTACTATTTTATATTTTAACGTTAAATTTTATTTTGATACAAAAAAAATCTGCTTAAGTTAATTAAAAAATTTGGAAATATGATTTTTTTGTTTCTTAATATTATAATATATATTCTTATTATTATAATATATAACAATAGACATTTCTAAAATCTATATATATAATGGGTGAGTAAAAATCAAGGATTGATCAATACGTTAATTTTTTTAATTTATTTTCTATCAAAAACTATATCCGTTTTTTTTCACAATCGAACGAATTTCCCGGTCGAATGAGCCTCATTCCTCTAACAAAGGAAAAATACATATCTTTTACGAAGTACGTGGAAGGTACCGATATAATGCTGCGTTTCGTCGATTCGTTTCGATTTATAGCGTCTTCACCCGACAAACTATCGTCGTACTTGAAAAAACACGAAATTCCAGTGCGAAATTTTCAGCATGATGACGGATACACACTGCCGTAGATTGCCCGACTGAAGAGAAAAGGTGTATTTCCGTATGACTATGTATCGTCGCACTCTCGACAAAATTCGAGGAGACGACGCTTCTACGAAAGCAAGATTTTTACAGCAGTCTGTACGATTCAGATATCAGTGACGAGGAGTGCAGTCACGCGGAAAATGTTTGGAAAACATTCAATATCATCGATCTGGGCAACTATTTGGATTTGTATCTCAGGACGGACGTTATCTTGTAGGCTGAAGTTTTTAGAAACTTTAGAGCCAAATGTCGAATGGAGTATCGTTTGGATCCGGCCCACTACTATAAGACGCCCGGATTGAACTGGGACGCTATGTTGAAGTATACAGGTGTAAGGTTGGAGTTCTTAACGGATATCGACATACTCATGTTTATCGAGTGCGGCATTCACGGTGGAATCAGCCAGTGTTGCAACAGGTACGCTGCCGCCAACAATCCATACATGAGCGACGACTACGACCCACAGAGAGATGACAAATATTTGATGTATTTGGACGTCAATAACCTTTACGGCTAGAGTATGACCGAGCCTCTTCCACTCAGTGATTTCGAATGGTGCGATATTGATGCCGCCAACTTTTCCTTCGATATTCCCGATGATTCAGTCTTCGTTTACATACTCGAGGTGGATTTGAAGTATCTAAAAGAAATTCACGATGCGCACAGAGATATGCCATTTTGTTCGAAGCACAAATCCAAACAGAAAAAGCTCATGACGACTCTCGATGATAAGGAGCGTTACGTAATCCACTACAGAGCTCTGAAACAAACAATAAGGCATGGCTTGTACCTCGCGAAGATACATCGGATTTTCCAGAACCAAATCGCTTCGATATTCCTAGAGCCAATAAGAAGGTAGTTGACAAGATGAAGGCAAAGAACCCCGGAATGCTTATGCACGAGTTCGTGGGTCTCAGAAGCAAAAAGTACAGCGCGAGAGTTCAGAATAGAAATCCAATAAAGGCGGCAAAGGGAATCAAGATTACGTTCGCGGACTACGTCAAACGTCTCCGAGAATATGTGATTCTGAGCCGACAGCAAAAGTCTATCAGATCACGTCATCATCAGTTGTACAGCGAGACACAAACATAGATCGCGCTCAGCGCGCACGACGATAATCGCTTCTTGCTGCCCGGAACCACCAATACGCTTCCTTGAGGCCATTCCATTGGTAGAAAGGGAGGGGATAGAAGTGCTGGGAATGGTAGCAGTCGAGCCGCCGACCGCTATCGCTGCCGTCGAGCCGCCGAAAAATACCGGAGTGGGGGAAGGGTTATATCAATCGGCAGCCGAGGCTTCGGAGCTCATTCTCATCGAGAAAAAGTTACCTCCAACGACGACGAGTAGTGAATAGCAGCAGCAGCAGCAGCAGTCTTCTAATTTCATTCTTAGTCAACTTGCTCCAAGGAAAAGAAAGTTATTGGAAGCTTGGTTTGTCGATAAAATCAGAAAAAAATAAAATTTCCGTGATTAAAATTACTCGAAGTAATTGTGATTTGTGTGTGTGTGTTTGTGGGTGTTTTGTTTCAAGTAAACTGAGTTTAAATATCATTGTTTTCTACAGATGGATCTCGCGCAACTGAACAATATAGCTTGTCATCCATTCAAACCCACTAAGAAGATTCGTGAATTGGAGATAGAATTCAAGTATATGATCACCAGACTCAAACAAGTTGAAACACGATTCGGTGCAAAAATCGTAGTCGAAGTGAACGAGGAGTTTCAGCTGTTTGTACAAAACAAAGTATCGAGTGCATCGACTGATCGTGAAGGAAAAGCTGCTCAACGATATGGCAGATTACGCTAATAAACTTAAATTATTTCTCACCCATAAGCGTGATGGTCGTATAGAATTAACTACTGCATAAATATATATGTATATCAATGTACGCATAATAAAAAAAAGAAGAAAATAAGCTTTCTTTATATTTTTCAAATCAAAATATGTGTGTGTGTGTGTGTGTATTTATTTATTAATTCTTCAATCTACATAGTTTTCTTTTTTTCTTACAATTCGGTTCTATTTATCCAACTATTGTACAAATCATCAAATCTTAGCCACTTTACGAAAACTTGATTACCACGCCTCTCAATAACCTTTTCTACTAGATAGATGTCGGGATATTTGGTTTTCTGAAGTTCCTGTTCGTACAAGCCACCTAGGATAGGCTTATTTTGATAATCTTGCAAATGATAAGTAGTTGAATTTGTTGGTGCCACGCACACAATTGTAAATATTTCCGTTGATCAATTTGGTGTATATCCTTTTTCAAATATTTGCTTCGCTTTGCTCACTCTGACTTTGTCGCCATCTTTGAACTTTGGTTTTCTGCTTTCTCTTCTTCCAAAGTATTGTATAAATTTTTTAATACTTGAGCTTGATTCGCCGCTGTAACTTGGATAGGTTTCATACCAATAGTTTTGTGTTTGCGATTATTATAAGCAGCTGTGAGTTCCGGTAGTACGTCGAACCATTTGTAGTTCCCACGGAGGCTAAACTTTTTCCACGTAGCGTTCTTCAACGTGCGATTAAGTCGTTCGCATATCGAAGCTTTGAGCGAACTATTGGTAGAGTACAGTTTGATATTATATTTTTTCACGAGAGCTTGAAAATCTGCATTGTAGAATTCCTTGCCTCTATCCTTATGAAGAATCTTTGGTCGTCTACCTTTTTCTAAAATAGATTTCATGGCCGCTGTCACATAGCGACCGGTTTTCCTTTTCACTGGCATAGTCCACCCGTGCTTGGAAAAATTATCAATTATCGTGAGAAGCCAACTGTAGTCGCGATTTTGACTAGAATAGGCCTGCATGTCAACGAGATCGGCTTGCCACGTCTCATCGATACCTCGAACATCGTACTTTCGCCTTGGATAATTACGTCTCGTTGGTTTGTGCAACTCCTCCACCATCACTTCCATCTAATCGACTGTTTTCTAAATTTTCAATACTTGACTTTATTTGTGGTAATTCCTCTTTGATAATTGCATCCAAATCCTCAAGATTACTCCTCAATCGTGCGATCGCGTCTCTCGTAGATTTAATTGCCATTTGAACGATGTTTTCCGGAGTTTTCCAATTTATAGCGTCTTTAGCCTGCCGCGGAGGAGCAAGATTTTCCAATCTTTTATTCTTTAGATCGATGGTACTAGCTCGTGAGCTTGAACCCAATACCGGGCGGACCGCGAAGACCGTGGACTCCTTGCTCTTTATATTTACGTTCGAATATGTCGACGTTCATTTTGATAATGCTCGAAAGATAGGTGTGCTCTTAGTATATATATATTCACCCTCGCGTAATTCTTCGATTATCGAATGAATTTCGTTGATGTGATTATTGTTACCAGCTGATTGCTCAGCCACTAACAATCGAAGACGATCAACGAGCTCATTCGGATCATCCCAGTATACGTAATCCATATTAATAAGTATTGTTTCGCGCAATCTTGTAGATAGGCAAAGACGTATCAGTCGTCTGTAGCAGCTCCACGCATCCTTTTGTATTTTTTTTAGTCAAACCAAATAACGGACCAGTTATGTTATTGAATTTGTTACTATTGTGCGCTCGTATAGCCTCGTTTGGATTATTTTTCTTCCTATGAATATTAGATATCACTAAGATTTCTTTGTAGCTCTTGAGATCATTGAAAGTGATTTAACTTTAATCAGGTTGCTTTGCAACCAGTAACTCCATCGACGTCTACGTTATTTTTGTCAAAAATCACCGTAGATTTACCAAGCGTGTATGATCCATTTCGTTCTTTACGTACTCCATAAATCAAGTCTACATAGTTCGAATCACTTTTATTCAATGGATTCGTGTACTTGTCGCCAGCTAAATGCTCATCCTCGCTGGGCTCGTTGTCTAAACTGTTATAAAACTGTGTAGTATTGTGCGTGACAGTAGCATCGCTATCTTCGACACTAGACTGAGCGGTTTCATACTTGTTGACATTATCAGCCGAATAGTTGATTTCGTATTTTAATTTTTTTTTTTCCATTTCGGCTTTTTAACTGTAACGGGAGTTTCGGGGGGGGAAGATTTTTTTTTCCTTCTTACTTATTACATTTTTAATTGGATCGCTTATTATGGCTTTAAGAGGATCGACTATTGGTTTGAATGTTTTATTCAAGACTTCATCGGTATACCCTCGGCTATGCTTCAATAAACTATATTTTCGTCTTATTACGTCTTGCGCTTTTACGAGTTAAGAAAGCACATGTTTTTCCGGTTGATAATCAGCCATGTTGACGCTTCGACGATCGTCGAGAGACTGTATACTGCATTATTATCGTGATATATTTATAACAAAACAATCAAAGCCCTTTCGATATCTTCCACAGTTTATAGCTCTGTCTTTGTCGATCACTAAAAACCCATATTTATCATCCAACCAGCGTTTTGCACATAGTTCGTTAAATTGATTGTAAGTCATATCTGAAGTGATATGATCGTCACATGATCGTCGTATATATGTTTTATATTTGCTTTGTCTTCTCGAAAAATTGTCAATAAATTGACGTCATCTCTCACGAGGTGTTTAGAAATACGCGCGTACGTTTGTGAGAGATAGAAACACTCGACGCTCCTATGTCTGACCATACAAAAGTAAGCACGTACATTGTCCTGTTTCTCACAGGCGATATCGTCGAATATCATAATTGAATTAGGCAATGCATGCTCGGGATCGATCACGAATTCGAGCTCCTTGAACGGAAAATACTTCCCTCCGTCTATCGGCTTTAACATCTCTTCCAATAATTTATACTTTGGCTGATCGAGCGATTTCGAGTACACGTAAACATTTTCGAATCTAACGCCATTGGAGTGAGTGATAAGCGCCAAAAGACTGTTGTTCTTGCCACAGTTCGACGGACCACAAAAAATAGCTCTGATGTTATTCGGCAGTAAATCTCCGTGACGCTTTGATTGCTTATCCTCCCGCACGATAACGTCAAAACTTTCTACGGGAAGTATTACAGTTTGTTCCTTGAAATTCATACTCACGAAACAGAGTTCGAACGATAACTGACCATATGGCCATATATATACCTGTTTTTATAGTTTCAAACGTTAGTCGTGCGTTGGACTTGATCGAGTGATGATCATATGCAAACGTCAAAGAGCAAAGAAAGGACGAGGATTCGTCAATGATATCATCAATAAACTTCCATTTGAACTCCATATTCCAGGCTATCAATATCTCGGAGCAGTAACTAAGTTACAGGCACGTTTATCTCGCGGCGATCCAGGAATCAATCCTCTCGACACAGCTTGCAAGCAACACGATATAGTGTACTCGAAAAATCGAGAAAATATCCAGGCTATCGCAGACAAAATTTTAGCTGAAAAAGCGATCAAGAGTGTCTTCGCTAAGGATTCTAATTTTGGTGAAAAAGGAGCTGCTTATCTATATCTAACGCCATGTAATTAAAATCAAAGTTTGGTGTGGGTCTCGCGAAGAGAAGAAAGAAAACCAAGGCAAAAGGTCGCAAGAAAACGAAAAAGTTAGTTAATTTGAAAAGCGTGATCAAAGCGGCCACATTCAAATGGTTCAAGGATAAATGTGCGCGCAAAGTCATCGGTTCTGCTTGGAAAAAAGCTCGTACAACCATTAAAAAAGCTGGTAGAAAAGCAAACATCAACGTTACACGAATTCTGCCAATATTAACTAAGATGTGTGGAGCTTTGCCCTTCCTCAAACCACTTTTTGCAGGCTTCAGTGCAACTGGCGCTCTAGCTGGTGGCGCTGTGGGAATCGCAAAAGCCTTGATCGATGCAAAGTCTGCAAAACAGCAATTCGAAGAGAACAAGAGACACAACAAAACCATGGATGCCATTCCTCTAGGAAAAGGCTTGTATCTTAAACCTTATAAAAAAGGCTATAGACTTTATATCAAACCTTATCTGGAATTAGGTTTGAAAAAAAAAGTTCGAAATATATCTACCGGATAGAGCCCTCACAAACGCCGATGAAGTATGCAAAAATTTTGAATATACCAAATTTTCGCGGAGTCTTCGTGAGAATTGACTTACCGAGTTCTGGACCATATTATCACGAATCAGCTATAGTCAATCTCGATGACGTCAAAGGAACAGGAACGCACTGGGTGGCTTATCGCAAAATCGGAGAAAACGTCACATATTTCGATAGCTTTGGAGATCTTAGGCCATCTATTGATTTAATAATACGAAAAGATATCAAGATTTCAATTCTCACGTATGCGGTCATCTTTGCTTACAGTTTTTGTGCGAGGGAATAAACGTAAAAGCAACGGTAGTCATGTTCACACAGTCATGGAGGATTCGTTAACTCTGACGCTCTCGGGTAATTCTTCACTGTTGGAAGCGCACTATTTCCCACCAATCGAACTATCACAGCATAAACATTACAAGTTGGGCTTAGTCGAGTTCCTAACGTTCAACTCGATACCTAATATCGACGTACATAATAATAAATTTTACGTCGTAAATCAAATTATCGACATACCTGTCGAGATCTACGAGATCGACGACATTGATAAATTTTTTCACAAAGCTGTGCAGTCTCTCCGCACTAATAATAATAATAATAATGTAATATTAAGTTTGAAACCAAACAACAACACCTTGCATTGTACAATCAAGTGTTCCGAACCTATCGATTTTCGTCCGCAGAATTCTATCGGACGATTGTTGGGTTTTTCACAACGTACATTAGAGGCGAATGTTTCTCACAACTCTGATCTGCCCGTCAGTATTCTCAAGGTGAACGCTGTGAGAGTCGAGTGTAACATAACCGCTGGAGCTTACTTGAACGGAAACACGGTTCACGATATTCACGAATTTTTTCCAACAGTACCGCCTGGATAAAAAATTATTGAAATTCCTTCTCACATAATTTACCTTCCAGTTACGAAAATATATATAGATTATTTACAATTACGCATCGTCGACTAAGACCGAAATTTAATTAATTTTCGCGGTGAAGTCATAACCATCAGATTACACCTCAAAAGCGTATGATGGGAATTGTTTACGATTCAAAGAATGGTAGGGGCTATGTAAGCATTGAAAAATGCAAATCCACCATCAGTCGTCGACTTAAATTTAAAACGTCAACACGACGAACTCCAGTTATTAATCGTCATCGGAAACCGAAAACTTTAACACGTCAAAGCATAAAGTTCCTAAAATGTCTTGGGTTAAGAGTAGTTCCTGGTGGAAAATAAATTGCTTAATTTTTTTTGCTGCTGCTTTCAACGAAACAATGGAGAATATTCTAGAAATACAGTCACCTGTCGTCTTTGATAAATCTTTGGCTCATTACGAGATCCGCGCTCATCAACCTTACACCAATTCATCGTACAAAAATAGTGACAAGATTCGTATATCAATTCAACATCAAGAGATGTGCCTTTTACCATGTCACAGCTCGTTACACATTTGTGGACGATTACGTAGCAATAATAACACTTTGTTAACGAATACTAATTTTGTTAATAAAGCCATTTGTTACATGTTTGAAGAAATTAGGTATGAGCTGAACGCTATAGAAATAAATAAATGTAAGGACGTTGGTCTCACAACAGTTATGAAGAACTGGTTATCTCCCACTCCAAGTCAAACCTTGATTGCTGAAAATGCCGGATGGATAAATATCTTAGAAAAATAGGACCGTAAAATAACTAATGCGAATGGCGACTTTGACATTTTGATTCCTCTGAGCTTCATCCTTGCATTCGCTGAGGACTATCGCAAAGTGCTAGTGAATATGGAACATGAATTAATTCTCGTAATATCGAGTACAGATTTAAATGCAGTTTATCAAACGAAGAAGACCGTGGCCGACGTTGAAGCTTACGAAGAATTCAAGATTAATGTAACACGTCTCGAATGACTTATGCCCTATGTAACTGCATCGAATGCAAAGAAAATACGACTACTCGACTTTCTAAAAAGTGAACGAAGTATTTTAATGAGTTTTCGTAGTTGTGAACTGTACAAATATCCAGCGCTGCCTGCAAACGCAAATTACGTCTGGACAGTTAAAACGACAAATCAGTTGGAGTAACCACGCCACATCATCTTAGCCTTCCAAACTAAACGAAAAAATGAACCAAACTCTAACGCTAGTATATTTGATCATTGTAACATCAGAAATGTAAAACTGTACCTCAACTCTCAGTGCTATCCATACGGTAATCTCAACATTGATGCCAATTTGTAAAACGTATACTACGGTAAGGATGCCAAACCGATGCTCAAAAAACTCGAATATAAAAATTACATTCCACTCGTAGTGATTGACTGTTCGAAACAAAACGAATCATTAAAGTCTGCTCCAGTAGATGTGCGCTTGGAGTTCGAAACCAGATAAAATATTCCCGAAGAAACTGCAGCGTATTGTCTTATTCTACACGATCGCATAGTTCAGTATAATCAAAAAATGGAGACGTGAAGAAACTTATTTATGAGAGGGGGAAAGGGTATTAAAGAATTGTCTCTTTCCTTAAGCAGCTCAGTAGTAGCTTTCTATCGCAATGGAGTACGTAGTGGATATGCAAGGCTTCATGATGCCTGGCAAAACTTATGCTGTAAAAGAGTTAGCTATACATCCACTTAACTACAACGAAGAACCACTCGTACGCTTGTTCAAACCACCCTTTCCATGGCGAAGACTAACGGAGAAATATAAGCGAGAAAATCTCTGATTAGAAATCTATCATGGATTAACACGTAACTCTGGCGATTATAAATACGAAGAGCATAAATTCATCACCACAGATACACTCAAAGATACCACAAAAATTTTCGTTTCTGGAGATTTGAAAAAAAAGTGGTTAGAACGATATGGTCTCAAAGTTTGCGATTTGAATGATTGGGGCTATTCACCTTTCGAAAGATTAAAATCAGTTACGGTGTGCCCTAATCATAACGGGAAATACATAACGACATGTGGACATCAAAACGTTAAATTAATGAAAAAGTTTTACATCGATGGCTGTTGTATGGATTGGAAAGAGAGCGATGAATTCGTTAAAGGATTTCTATAGTGATTTTGTTTTTTAAGTTAATAATTTGTAGAATAACATATTTTTTAAGAACATAGAATAAGATGTATTTTTTATTAATAAAAAAAAAAGAAAGTAAGCAGGATTTTGTGTTGCATTTTTTTCATCTTTGTGATTACAGTTACTTGCACTTTTTTTCTATTAAACCATCTTCGGTAGATGAGACACGCACACACAGACACACACACACACACACGTGCGCGCGCGCACTTTAAACAGCAAAAAATAATTCATGATATACCGATTATAATAAATATATATGTATATAATTTATTATAAATAGTATATTTATTAAATTTATTATAATAAAAAAAGAAATCCATTATATACTAATTACAATAAATATATATAACAGCATTATTATTATTTGTATGTATTAGCGCTTGGGCCCTCCTATATCAATCGTGTAGCCAATATATACACAGTAGGAATCGTCATTGATACCAGTGACCGTGGCTCTACCGATAGATCATCCACCTGCGGTTCCAGAGCACGCGCGTTCGATCCCCCGGCCCGTCCGTTTTTTTCCGATAAATCTAAAAATTTAACAAACACACACAATAAAAATGAAAACACGTAACACAGAACGCACGCATCGAGAACACATCAGATTAGTAGGGAGCGGGGGAAGTGCAGAGAACGCACGGGCATCAGAGCACATCAGCATGGTGTAGAGTTGGGGAGGGGGGAGTGCGTAGAATGCACGGGTATCATAGTATAATGGGAGAGGGGGGAGTGCGTAGAACGCATGGGCATCACAGCACAGTAGGACAGGGGCAGAGGGGAAAACGCACGGTATCAGAACACATCAACTCAGTAGGGGAGGGGTAGTGCATAGAACGCACCGGTATAACTTAGTAGTTGGTCGGGGGAGGGGGGAGTTGACAGTGCTGAGCTGAAGATGCACACGCATCAGCTCAGACATCTCAACTCACTGAGCTGATACCCTTCTGAGTTATGGCCTCTCTAGTTTACCTACTTCTAATGTTGCAAGTAAATGTCTTAAGGCTACATTGCTTAACATATAAAGTGGACCATTTTTATTGCCCCAGTGGATTTGTTCTGAAACTATGGGGGTTAGTGAAAAATGTCTCAGACAAAAGTTGTTAGATTCCGAGGGGTACATATGGTGATGAACTTGACTTTGACCTTGGAGGTAATATTCAAGATCATTTGAAGGTCAACTTTGTTTTTTATAAACGGAACTTCCTATTTTTGACTCCGGATTCGGAAAGAGCGGGAAATTTTACGTTAAAATTGGGTAATATGTGTGGGATCCGATTAATTCCCCAAGGTGAGCAGAAGTCAGTATTTTTTTTTTCGCCTAAATGTTCGGACCACCGCTTCTGAAATTCGAACGGGTCATATCTCGAAGACCTCCCGGCTTTCCTTGGAGGTTCAAGTTCATGTAATTCCACGTTGCTCCACTTGGAAAGGTAAATAACGACGGTACAGTTTCAATTATTTTCAACTTATTCATATGTTAGCTATGTAGTGGAATAGATTACGTTAATTGTTCAAATACATTGCCGAATTGTTGAGTGCATAATTCTATCCTCTCATGAAAATTACCCACTGTTCTAAGTAATATATCGCGTGGTATGTTTCAACATGCGATTCTGATTCTATCTATCATGTCTTTTCGGGTCGTGGGTTGCTGTTCATAAAGGACATTTCTTAAGTATTCCTATAGGTAGAAGTCCGGAGATGGCAAATTGGGAGAGCGGGGTGGCCATTCAATAGGTCCATTGCGACCTATCCATCTACCATTGAATCTGTTATTAAGGTAAGCTCGGACATCTCTATGATAATGCGTAGGAGCTCCATCTAATTGCATCCACATTCTATGTCTTGAACCAAGGTCAAGTTCTTCCAGTAATACATCTAATTCATTTTATAGAAACTGTAGAAAGATCGCTCCATTGACATTTTTCTCCAAAAAATAAGGTCCAATCAGATATTCATTAATAATGCTAGACCACACACTGATGCTCCAACGATGCTGATTATCTAATTGTCGATACCAATGCGGATTTTTATCCGACCAGTAGTGTGAATTGTGCCTGTTGAGCTGCCCATTATTTTTGAATGTAGCTTCGTCAGAGAACATCACGTTATAGAAAAATAATCTGTCATTCTGGATCATTTCTCTTGCTCAACGACAAAATTCCAGTTGTCTTTAAATGTTACCTTCTGTGAGGCCTTGGGTGAAAGTGATATGGTATGGTCGATATCGCATTTTTCTCAGTATTCTGAGTAGATTTTGCTTTGATATTCTAGTTTCTTGTTGAACTTGTATGCTACTAATATGGAGGTCCATGTATATAATTGCCAGTATCACTATCACGCGGAGGTCGTTCTCATCATCAGAGTCGAATAACCGTTATCGAAGACGCTTACCAATACAACTTATCCCTATCGAATAAACTGTCGGTTAAGGGGTATGATAGAGCTCGATTACAATCCATACCTTTGCAAAAAATTTAATCCGGATTTCTGAACCAAAATAAAGATTTCCATATTGGTATTTCCATATTTGGTTGCGAATTTATTTTTGACCTTGACATGAAAGACGGGAGGTCTTTAAGATATGACCCGTTCGAATTTCAGAAGCGGTGGTTCGAAAATTTAGGTGAAAAAAAAAATACTGACTTCTGCTCACCTTGGGGAATTAATCAGACCCCACATACGAGGTGTGATCAAAAAGTAAGGTGAATTTTTATTTTTCTCAAAAAATATTTATTTATTCATCAATTTTTATTTTATCTCCTTCAAAGTAATCCCCCTCGGATATAATGCACTTGTGCCAACGCTTTTTCCAATCCTCAAAGCATTTCAAAAAATCATTTTTTGTGATCTTGTTTAGTTCATCCTTCGATGCCGTCTTTATCTCCTCAATCGTGGCAAAACGCCGTCCTTTCATGGGCCTCTTCAGTTTTGGGAACAAGAAGAAGTCACAGGGGGCCAGATCTGGGGAATACGGTGCCTGTGGCATCGTTACTGTGTTGGTTTTAGCCAAAAATTCGCGCACAAGCAACGATGTGTGAGCAGGGGCGTTATCATGGTGCAAAAGCCAATTTTTATTTTTCCACAAATTCGGACGTTTCTGGCGGATTGCTTCGCGCAAATTGCGCATAACTTGCAGGTAATATTCCTTATTTACTGTTCTACCCTGTGGCAAGAACTCATGATGCACCACGCCCCTGCAGTCAAAGAAAACTGTAAGCAAAACCTTTACATTTGATCGAACTTGGCGTGCTTTTTTTGGTCTTGGTGATCCAGAATGCCTCCACTGGGACGATTGAGTCTTAGTCTCGACGTCATAACCGTATACCCATGTTTCGTCACCTGTTATAACCCTGTTGAGTAAATCTGGATCATCGTTGACGTCATTCAGTAGCTCTTGGGCGATGCTCATGCGACGTTTCTTTTGGTCGAAATTGAGCAATTTCGGAACAAACTTCGCTGACACACGTCTCATGTCTAAAACAATATCATCAGCAATTTCTCTAATGGTAATTCGACGATTTCCCAACACTATTTTCTTCACTTCTTCAACATTCTCATCAGTTGTTGATGTGCTGGGGCGTCCAGAACGAGGTTCGTCGTCGGTGTCTTCTCGGCCTTCTTGGAAGAGTTTATACCACTTGTAAACATTTTTTTGGCTTAAAGTAGACTCACCGTATGCCACTTTCAGCATTTCAAGTGTTTTGGAACATTTGATTCCATTTTTCACACAAAATTTAATGCAAACTCTTTGATCCATGTTTTTAGACAGCAGCAAATCGTGGAGCACGCAAAACACTTCTAACCTTGATGCCTCTCACAAATAAACCAAACATACTACAAAGCTGAAATTTGGAACGTATGTTCTAGACGAGTGTACCGACATAACCAAATAAAAAAGTCGAAGATCGAACGGACGTAGCCCGCTAAATTTCAAAATTCACCTTACTTTTTGATCACACCTCGTATATTACCTCCTTTGAACGCAGAATTTCCCGATCTTTCAGAATCCCGAGTCAAAAATTCAATTGACCTTGAAAATTACCTCCAAGGTTGAAGTCAAGGTTACCAACATGTATCCCCCTCGGAATCCAACCACTTTTGTTAGAAGCATTTTTGGAAAAAACCCACTGGGGCAATTAAAATGGTCCACCCTGTATACAAAGATTCTACTAATTAGTAAGCAAGAGAATGTTTTAAAAGATTATCTGTAGTAGACTATTTAGTTGCAGATAATGCACGCTATTACCGTAAATGCCAAAAACATCTATCTTTTGAAAAAGATTGCGTAGTTACAACGGTTACTTTAAAAACTGAACGTGTAAATCGTATTATTAATTGTGTTTCTCAGAAACCGAATGTCTCTTAATTTTGTTTGAGTGACATACTCAGAGAGCAGAACATTGTCGGTAGGTTGCCTAATTTGGTATTTTTAAGACGCCAATCACAAATATTGTTTTCAAGTGAACAAAATGTAATTTCACGAATGCCTTTATCGCGAACGAACATATTCGGGAATGTAATGTAATTTCACGAATGTCTTAATAGCAAAATTTACTTTTAGATTATTTTAATAAGGCTATAATAAACTAGAATAAATGACAGATGTGAAACGAACGTATAAAATTGAAGTAGCTACGGTATGTTACATAGATATTCAGAATAGGAAGTATGCTACAAAATTTTATTCACCTTCTGATAGATTTTCAGAAAATACAGATAAATTAGTTCTGGAAACGTTGAATAGGTTTATCGAAAAAGTAATTACAAAAAATAAAAAATGCGCTGATGATTAGAAAAAAAATTATTAATTCCGTAGCACGTGTTATAAATAACTGCAGTGTCAAAATCGAATCCTTTCGTTCTGCCGAACTCGTTATTATTGCAGTCGTATTACATCGCTTATATATTTCAAAAAAACTGCTTCAATTATTAAGTTAGATTTTCAGCGTCTTATGAGGAAACTCGCCGATACGAATCATCGGTAAGTAGTCATAAAGAAACGTATATTCATAAAGAAAGAACTTTCACGGAAATCATGTTTGGCAATGCCGATCATAACGTAGCTACTACCGATGATTATGGCACATTCCACGTTATTGAGGATATCCATAATATCTACACCCAGATGAGCGATGATTGAGTGAGTGAGTGACGCAAATGTTCGACTCCTTCCTGATGAGATAGAAGGTTGCAGTCTTTTCCATTCAATTCTACAAAAACTGTTAAAGAAGGTGAAAAATTGTCTAAATTGCAATTTCCCACTCCTTCTGTTTGTTATAAAGAATTTTATTGCGAAAAACAAGTTTTTCGCCACAACTTGACAAGATACTGATTTTTTAGAAAAAAAATTTCAACAAAAACTGTATATTTTTCAGTTTCAAACAAATTTTGTCTCAGATAATTTTTTGCAATTAACCATTATTTTTTGAGATAATCGAGAAATTGTGTTAGCACACTTGGTACATCTACGAGGTGTGTTTAAAAAATACCCGGAATTTTAAAATTTCGCGAGTCTGGAGAGTCCGATTGTCAAAATTTTTTTTTATTGTGTTGGTATACATGCCCTTGAAGTATGATAAAATTTTCAGCTATAATCACTGTTTTCTTTGTCTGTGGTAGTCGCTAGTCGATTTTCATTTTTTAAAAGAAATGGATCAAAGAATTTGTATTAAGTTTTGCGTAAAAAATGAAATAAAGTGTAACAAAGTGTGTGAAATGTTACAAAAAGCCTATGGTGAGTTTGCTATGAAAAAAACAAGTGTTTACGAGTGGTATAAGCGTTTCCAAGATGGCCGCGAAGACGTTGAAGATGACGAACGCTCCGGTCGACCCAGCACGTCAACAATTGATGAAAATGTGAAAAAAGTGGAAAAAACGGTTCTGAATGATCGCCGAATCACAATTAGAGAAGTTGCTGATGAAGTTGGCATATCAATTGGCTCATGTCATAACATTTTTTCAAATGTTTTGGGCATGAAACGGGTGGCAGCAAAATTCATTCCAAAACTGCTGAACTTTGACCAAAAAAACAATCGCATGAACATCGCTCAGGAGCTGTTAAACGACATCAACGACGATCCAAGTTTGCTTGAAAAAGGGTCATAACTGATGAAACATGGGTGTACGGTTATGATGTCGAAACCAAAGCACAATCGTCCACCTGGAAGCATTCAACGTCACCAAGAGCGAAAAAAGCACGTCAAGTTCGATCAAATGTGAAGGTTTTGCTTACAGTTTTGTTTGACTGCAGGGGCGTGGTGCATCATGAGTTCTTATTACAAGATCGTACGGTTAATAAGGAGTATTACCTTAAAGTTATGCGACGTTTGCGTGAAGCAATTCGAAAAAAACGCCCCGATTTATGGAAAAACAATTCATGGCTTTTGCATCACGATAACGCACCTGTTCACTCGTCGTTGCTTGTTCGTAATTTTTTGGCCAAAAACAATACCGTAGTCGTGCCCCAACCTCCATGTTCACCAGATATGGCTCCGTGTGACTTTTTCCTGTTCCCAAAGTTGATGAGATCCATGAAAGGACGGCGTTTTTCCTCGATTGAAGAAATAAAGGCCGAATCGCTGAGAGTGCTCAAGGACATACCAAAAAGTGAATATCAAGAGTGCTTCGAAGATTGGAAAAAACGCTGGCATAAGTGTATTATATCTGGGGGGTGGGGTTACTTTGAAGGGGACCACATTGATGTAAACGAATAAATAAATATTTTTTTGGAAAAATGATAATTCCGGGTACTTTTTGAACATACCTCGTATATAGCTATAGAATATACTTTAATGTTGTTATCGGATTAGTCGATTATTACGGAAAATAATGGATTTTTGATCAGGATTATAGGGTAAAAATATTTTTTCAAATGTGGGGGAAGATACGTACTAATATCGAGCCTTCAAGGAGGCCGTATAGCGAACCCCTAGAAGGCGACTACAGGTTATTACACCGAAATCTGCAGTATATAAAAATTCTAGAGTGCCGCGAATAGATCGTCTGCTAACGGTTTAGAAACTGACCGAACTTGTAGTCCAGGAAAAACAGTCCAAAAATAATCATTCCGTAAAAGTTTCGAGCATCAAGCTGATTTTTTTGTGTGCAGGTAGCACATAAATGAAAATGATATACAGAGCTTACATGAAATTAATAAGCAATTTGTTTCAAAGAATTTAGAAAGATGTGGTTTTCATGTTTTTTGCTTACATCTTTTTGATGTCGATTTTACAGCAATAAATTAGAATACTTTTTATTTCATCTTTGAAAGATCTATCTAACTAGACTTTATACGTAAAAATATATTAATTAGGTCCAAAGTTATTGATAAAAATCAATTTTTCGTTAAATTTTCGTATTTTTTACAGTAAACAATTAAAGTACAAAAAAGGGAGTTACAACGGAGCTTCAAAATTGACGGTGCAACTATAATTACACTTTTCTTGAGAACTATTGATGATAAGTTGATCATTTTTTTTAAATTTGATTCTACGCGAGGAAAGGAATCGATATTTATAGCATAAAAAGAAAAAAATTAAGAATTTAGCCTGTTGTATGTGCAACAGCAATTCAATTTGTTTGAGATAAGATAAGAAAATTGGTACATCTAATCTTAATTAATGTATTGTATATTTGTTTGTATAGCACATCAAATATTAGTATACTCAGAACGGTCAGTTGAAGTGGTATAAACCGCTTCTTCTTTTAGCCATGAATTAGCTAAGTCGAAGGACGTGGGCGCAGGTATAAATGAGTTTTGGAGTAGAGTTGGGTACGAGGTCTGTTAAAAAGGGATCGCGAATTTTGAATGTTTTCAAAAATTATTTATTTATTTATTAACGAATATCTGTTTTATCTTCTTCAAAGTAATCCTCCTCGTATATAATGCACTTTTGCCAACGTTTTTTCCAATCCTCGAAGCACTTAAAAAAATCATTTTTTGTGATGTTGATCAGCTCCTCCTTCGATGCCATCTTTATCTCCTCAATTGTGGTGTAACGTCGTCTTTTCATGGCACAGGGCGCCAGGTCTGGGGAATAGGGTGGCTGCGGCATCATTACTTTGTTGTTTTTGGCCAAACATTCGCGCAAAAGCAATAATGTGTGAGCAGAAGCGTTATCATGGTGCAAAAGTCAGTTTTTGTTCTTCCACAAATCCGGACGTTTCTGGTGGATTGCTTCTCGCAAATTGCGCATAACTTGAAGGTAATATTTCTTATTGACCGTACTGTCGTGTGGTGAGAACTCACGATACACCACGCCTCTGTAATCAAAGAAAACTGTAAGCAAAACCTTCATGTTCGACCGAACTTGGCGCGCTTTCGGTCTTGGCTCATGCGGCAGCTTCCATTGGGATGATTGAGCTTTGGTTTCCACAACATAACCATAAACCCATGATTCATCACCAGTTATGATCCTCTGGAGCACATTTGGATCGTCACGAACTGAGTCCAATGTCTCCTGAGCAATGTTAATGCGATACTGTTTTGGTCGAAATTAAGCAGTTTTGGCACGAATTTCGCGGCGACCTGACTCATGCCCAAATCATTGGTTAAAATCAAATAGCATGAGCCAATCGATATGTTTAGATCCTCAGAAACTTTTCTAACGGTGATACGACGATTGGCCAATATTATTTTCTTCAATTTATCAATGTTTTCGTCTGTTGTTGACGTGCTCGGGCGTCCGGCACGTTGTTCGTCGTTCACATCTTCAAGGCCCTCTGATTACATTTTGTACCACCGATAAACGTTGCTTTGGTCCAAGGTAGCATTACCATATGCCACAGACAACATTCGGAATGCGTCCGCGCAATTTATTTTGTTTTTCACACAAAATTTGATACAGATTCTGTGATCCATTTTTTGATGGAAAAGATTAGGAAATATGACGCTTTTTAATAAAATAAGGTCAAAATTTTACTTTTCATAAATGCTTCTGTAAGTCACTCTAATACAATTTACACGTTGCTACTTATAGTATATAATATTCGTAACACTTTTAATCAAGAATATATATTTTTTACCTTTAATTTCCCTCTATTTCGAAAAGCCTAAAAAATTAACACGGATACAAATTAAAATAAAATAATACTTCATTTAGGTGGATTTTACCTGTGATTTAATTTCACAAGTTCATTTTATTATATTATAAAGGGTATTGGTTTGAGGGAGGCGTTTTGTGAAATTTTCGCAGAAAATTTATGTAAAATAATAGTAAACAGTACCGCTTATACTCGTATGTGATCGGTTCGCGGTCATGTATTGATGCATGCTGTGCTAGAAAAGATAATATTAGATGCTTGGCAATTTACCGAAGACGAAATAACAATGTTGAACCAGGTAATATATCAAATCAGAGCCTAGAAATGAGTATCCTGAAAATAATAATTTTGAAGCTGCTTATAAAAATTTCCATGACAAACTAAAAGAATTGGAAACAAAAGGGTTAATAGCTCAGTTATAGGTACTTTATTTCAATATGGTAACTATTATAAAACTTTTATATTGAAGCAGAGTTTAGTGGAAATTGGCCATTGCATATAGAAAGTTGCCAAAGAATGTTGCCACTTTTCCATGCAATGGTCACTTTTATTACGCTAAATGGTTGTAGCTATAAATATTTGCAACGAATGTTGCAGCGTAAAGAAAAAATAGGCTATAGTGACAATTTTTTTTATTTTACTGAGCATGGCTACTTCATAATTAGGACAAATAAATTTTGGTCAGGAATTTGGAGCGACTTGACCATTGAATGTTTTTGATGCCATTGTTAAAAAGTCGTGGAAAATTGACGCGTAGTCGTGGCGTTAAAGATAACACTATTTTACAATGGGTCTTCACAGCACGAGTATATTTTGATATAAGAGAGCAACTTCAAAATTATTTCCGGGTTACGTTAGCATCGAGGGAATAGCACAAGAATAGTCGAATTGCGCGAATCAAAAAGGATATTGAAGATTTAAATAAATGTATTAAGTTTTTAAAAAAAATTACCCTTTGCCGGCAGTGTTCATTTTTTTTTTTTTTTTTTTTTTTTTATAGTGGTAAAAAACAGGATAAATCCTCATGGACCATAACGGTTGGAGTGTGACGGCAGTTCACTGAAGCTACCCACCTACACTCTCCCACCCGCCGTGTGACGTGACTCGCTGATCCTCTCAGATCGGGCTGTTTCAAGCGATCTATCAATCGAACGCAAGGAGCATCCGGATCATCGAAGACCAGCTGACCGTCCAAATCCCGCTTCCCTTCAACCGGAAGGTAAACCGTCTGGGGAAGAGTAGTAAAGTCCACCTAAACCATTCTCCAGCGGGGAACCGCGTAAGGATTACTTCCCCCTGGAGAACTGCGTCAAGTCCTTTTGTTGTCAACGGGTCCTGTATCGTTTCATTACGTCCGTCTATTCACATTCATCCATTTATTCATTCCATTTACTCTCGCATTTTCTCGTCTAACACTCGACTTCCAGGCAACCGTCCGCCTTTTTCCCTCGTAGGATAGTCTCGACGTACGTCGCCGTTACCGTCCAGTAGTCTTTGTCTTGCAGCATCTTTGCCACGATGTTGTTGGGCGTGATGCTTCCAAGTGTCGTCTCCAGTCTTTGCCTTTCGTCGTTCCAGTGAGAGCATTCGAAAAATGTATGCTCTGCGTCGTCACATTCGTGTCCGCAGTATTTACAGTCGGCGCTGTTAACTTTGTCTCTGTCTAACAGATATTTCCTGAAATACCCGTGGCCGGTAAGGAACTGGGTCAGGATAAAATTCACTTCCCCAAATTGCCTCTCCGTCCACGGCCTCAAGTCGTCGATGAGTCGTCTCGTCCATGCTCCGTTCGTGCTCGTCCTCCATCGTTCGTTCCAGTCCGTCATCGTCCTAGTTTTTTCGTCCTGGGCAGCTTCCGTTCTGGTCACGTCGCTGTTTCGTTCGTACACGCGTTTCCGTTCTCTAGCGAGCAGGTTTATCGGGATAACCCCCGCCTCCACCAGAACAACCTCAGCTGAGACCGTCCTGTAGGCGCAGGCAATCCTCAGTGCTCCCTGTCTATGTACGTTTGTTAGTCGTTTGCAGTATTTCTTGACCCCCAACGCGTCGGCCCACACCTCCGCCCCGTAGAGCATGATCGAGTGGGTCGTTGTCATCAGTAGTCATCTCTTCCATTGTCTCGGTCCAAATGTGTTTGCCATAAGACGGCTGAGAGCAGAAGTCCTTTCTGCCGCCTTCCTTGCTGTCTGTTGTATGTGCGGCCAGAAGGTCATCTTCGTATCTAGGGTCACCCCCAGATACTTAACCGCCCCACTGGTCTGCACCGGTACCTCTCCGACTGTCATGGGAATCAGGGTATTAATTCTGCTTCCCGTCAGAAGGATGAGTTCTGTCTTGGCCCGGGCAAGGCTAAGTCCGCGTCCAGTCATCCATCTATTGATTCTTAACATCGCGCGGTTCAGTAGCATTTGCGCCAGCTCCGGGGTTCGGGCTATTATCACCACAGCCACATCATCGGCGTAGGCAACCAGCTCCACCCCCGGTGGCATCGGTAGTCTTAGTAGTGCGTCGTACAGTATGTTCCAGAAGTCGGGTCCAAGGATTGAACCTTGGGCGACTCCTGCTGTGATTCGTCTGGTCACTGTTCCGTCGGTCGTCTCGTATCGAATCCATCTGTCGTATAGGTACTCCCTCACCACCCGCATCAGGTATTCGGGAACCCTGAAAGTTTGTAAGGCCTCCAGAATATCCCCCCACCGAGCGGAGTTGAAGGCATTCCTGACGTCAAGAGTCGCGAGAAGTACTATTGGCTTCCCTCCGTAGCACACGCGCCTCGTCCGCCGGAAGGCGTCGGTCACGTGTCGAATCGCCCCTATAGTTGAGCGTCCCCGTCGGAATCCGTGCTGATTTCCTGCCAGTCCTTCGTTTGCAGTTACCGCGTTCGTCAGTCTCGGTTTCAGTAACGCTTCGTAAATTTTACCCGCTGTGTCTAGGAGACTTAGGGGCCTATAGGAAGACGGACTATTCGGTTCTTCCTTTCCTTTATGCAGGAGAACCAGTCTAGTCGTCTTCCATAGTCTGGGAAAGATGCCCGCCCGTGAGACCGCGTTATACTTGTCCAGGAGGAGTCCTGGTCGTGCGCCCGCGATCTGCCGGAGGATCTCTCCCGGAATACCGTCTGGTCGGGTGCCTTACCAGGCTTGATCGTGGACACAGCTTTAGTGAGCTCTGCCCCGATAAACTCTGGCACTGTCGTCTCTTGTTCGTTCGTCACTTTATCTGTCTCTGGTTGGCTTGGGAAAAGTCCATCTACTATTGCTTTCATGGTGTCTTTGTCTTTTTGTTCAGACGGGCCTAGGGCCCCCAGTTTTTTGGTCACAATCTTGTAGCCAAGTCCTCAAGGGTCCCGCTCCACTTCTTCACACAACTCTCTAGCGCATCGGTTTTTACTGTCCTTTATTTTAGTAGTCAGTCTCTTATGTGCCGTTTTGTACGCTGTCGATAGTTCGTCCGCGTCTGGTCTGCTCTTTTTCCACGCACGATTCATCTTCCGGCGGCAGGCAATGCATTCCCTACGGAGGAGACCAATCTCGTCCGTCCACCAGTACATTGCTCGTTTGTCCGTTCGGCCCTTGCGTCGAGTAATCGTGGCGTCGCACAGTTCCGTTATCAGTTCCATTGTCTTGTCCGTTATCCATTCGGTACGCTCCCGCGGACCATGCTCTGCCGAGACAGACTCGGCGGGTAACGATGCCTTCTGTAGCAGTTTATCAAACAGCTCTCTGTCTTGTCGTCGTAGGTTCCAATACGTTGTTTGTCTAGTTTATCCGTTTCTTACGTTCGTCGATTGATCTGTCACCTCAAAGACGATGTGTTAGTGATCGCTGACTGTATAGTCCTCGGTCACCCGCCATCCTCTTATCCGCGACGAGATCCTGTCTGACGTCATCGTCACATCGGGTATTGAATATGCGAAGCCTGGTCGTCTATAGGTCGTTGTCGTCCCTTGGTTGACCACTACCAGATCAAGCCTTGCGGCCATCTTCAGAAGCAGCCTTCCTCGTTTGTCCGTCGTTGTCATACCCCAATCGATCGCTCTCGCGTTCATGTCTCCCGCGACGACAACGTCACTCGGGAGATCTGTGAGGGCGTCTTCCAGCTTACCGACTTTTTCCTCGAACACTGCCATCGTGCAGTTTGGGGTCAGATATACGCTGACGTAGGTGACGGCATCCACCCTCACCCACGCGTAATCTTCCCCCCTGCCAGACGCCTGTATTCTCCTAGCCGGTTTGCCTCTGACCCATATAGCCGACGTACCGAGGGTATTCGAGAATCAGCCGTCCTGTTCTCGTAAGTCCCACAGTTGCTCGCTCAGTATCAGTATGTCTGCGTGTCGTTCCTTCGCTGTCTGTGATATAAGCAGCTGGACTGCCTCACACCTACGCAAGTTTCCTTGTAGGATTCCTGTCATTGTCGTGTCTGCTTCCGGCACTCCTCCAGCGCGGCCCGGTAGACCGCGCACGCTCCCGTTCCCGGGACGTGTGCTCTCTCCGTTGCACGCGCCTCGGAACACAGGAAACACGTCGGCCGTTTGGTGGGGCAGGCTCTCCCGACATGGCCGGTCGCGCCGCACCTCCAACAGCACTGTCCTCTGTCAGGTCCTTAGCAGTCCGTTCGTCTATGTCCGTATCCGAGGCACCGGTAGCACCTCGGGACCGTCAGTCTTTCTCTCAGCCGACAGTTAACCCAGCCGATCTTGATTCTGCCCTTCTTGAGCAGTTTGTGGGCCGTGTCTCTGTCTGCTTCGAACACCGCCATACAAACGTCGTAGTTATTAGGTCCGAAAATGTGGATCTTAAAGTCCACATCTTGTCCTGTCTCTCGTTTCAGTGCGTTTTGTACCTTGTTCGTGTCTGTAACACAGTCAAGGTCTAGTATCTCTAGCATCTGTCCGTGTGTCATGTACGACATTACCCTCATTTCCAAGAGTAACCTGAAGTTTCTCGTGGAACTTCCGTCTTTTGTCTGCGTCACAGCGAAAGCGCATGAGGAGTCCTTCGTCCTTAGTCTTTCGATAACCCGAGATACTCACTTTAGAGCCTTCGGGATTGATCTCTGTCTTTAGTCGGCGTAGAGTATCCGCGTACTTTCGTCCGTCGTTTAGCCGTACCAGTATAACATTGATCCCCCCTTCCGGCGAGGACCAGCCGCCCTGGGCCGGTTCTTGTCCAGTTCGGACCACTTATTCCTGTGCGTCCTGTTGCGTCTTCTGTTTGAGGGAAATCGTCTCCGTCGTTTGGTCATTAGTCTTCTGTTTAGAATTCCTCTTTTTCCTGTTCGCGGAGTTCACCGAGGTCCAGCCCGATTCATCCGCAACCTTTTGATAGGCCACGGCTTGCTCAGGGCTGGCCTCGGTGGCCTCCCTCTTTCTTTTCTGCTTTTCTGTCCTCCTATCGTTTATGGACTCCAGGAGGGAATTTAGGCGGTCGCATTCACTCCATGCAATCTCCACCGCCTCCTTTATTACAGCCATACTAGTCGTTATGTCCATACTAATATTTCTCTGTATCTTCGTTCGTGCCTCCATCTTTTCGAGCGCGGCATCAATGTGCCTGAGCTGCGCGCAAAGAAGCTGGTGGTTTTCTGTCGTCTGTCCGTTGTCATTGTCCACGTCTTTCACGTCGACGTCAGTGTTGGTGGTCGTCATTTTTGGCGTGCTGGGTTGCACTTGAGGCTGCTTTTCGGAGTCCTCGTTTTTCCGCGCAGGTGGCACTGTAGAGCCTGCTATATTAGTTTTTTTGTTCTCTATGGTTCTTTCTACGTTGTGTGTATAATGTATCGTGTAGTGGTCAGAATGAAACTCATCGTGACAGGAGACCAGCGATCCGTCCTCGACCCTGCCAGTACCAGAGCGCCCCGACAGTCCAGTGGCCTCGGAATACAATGGCAGCCGCGAACGACCACCACGATAAAAGTTCCTAGCTCCCAGCTCCCGCAGCATGGACCCATCCGTTCGCCAATCGGCACTACTACGAGAGGCAAGATTTCTAGCTTTCGCTATACCAATGTGCGGGGCAGCCTCCCAACTTGGCTATACCTGGGTTCGGGCCCCATCCTATTGGCGGCCCAGCAGTGCCAGCTGGTGTTAACTCTGTACTCTCTTAGAGTGGAGCACACACTGGCATGAGAAGGTCCTCTCTTGATCACCTTTATCTCCCTTTCACGATTCTTATCTGCTGGAATCCGTAGTCTGTTCGCCTCAGTCTCTCTCGAGCGATGCTCGTTTATAGACCCCTCGTTCTGGCGTGTTCGTATGGGATTAACCGATTATAGGTCACCCGTCATCATGTTCTCTGGTGTTCCTCGTTTATTGAGCCACCCATTCATACTGCAGGACAGACTTGATCCCGTGTAAATGGAAGTGATGAGTTGTGGTTTGACACATTAGCAAGGTACCACTATTCTCGCCTCAGATGTGAGCCATTGCTTCCTATTAGCCGTGTCCGTTATGGCGTTGCTGCTCAGAGCATTGACGCGACGGACAACGTTTCCACCGGGCACGTCGTGGACGTTAGAAGCTAGCATTTGCCCAGTGAGGTGTTACCACTTACTGGACCAGCCCGGCTGCCGGCAGTGTTCATTACAGTTTCTTTAAGTACCGGTATTGTGGCTGATGATACAATAACATGTTACTCAGTCTTAAAAATCGGGCATAAATTAATGCATGAACAGATAAACAGAACATTTAATAAATTAAAATTTTCAAAACATAAACTCGTATTTCTTCTTTAAGCAAATGTGACTAAGATTATTATAGATAAAGATAATACGAGGGTGGGGCATTAGTCCTTAAAAAAGATAGAAAAATAATTTTTTTTTGATAGTTTTTTTATTTTTCAACATAATCTTCTTTTAGCTCGATATACTTTTTCAGCGTGCTTCAAGTTTTTTTAAGCCATCAGAAAAAAATAATTTTGGAAGTTTCTCAAAATAGCCATTTGAGATGAATCATTGTCCGGCAAGCCACTTTTTTAGGTTTGGGAATAAAAATATGTCACTAAGGGCCAAATCTGGTGAATACGGTGGATGGTCTACTAATTCAAACTTCAATTCCTTAATTTGACCATAGCCATTGAAACTAAGCAAGTATGCATTCGTCCATTGTCTAGATAAAACGAAATTTTTTTTGTTCAAATGAGGACGTTTTTCCTTTATTTTCTTGCTTAACCGGTCCAACAACGACGCATAATACTCTCCGGTGATTGTTTGTCCTTTTTCTAAATATTCGACAAAGATAATTCCACGTGCATCCCAAAAAATAGTGGCCATAACCTTGCCGGCCGATGTCACTGTCTTCGCCTTCTTTGGAGTTGGTTGACCTTTCATAATCCACTGTTTTGACTGTTCCTTCGTCTCAGAAGTGTAGTGGTGTATCCACGTTTCGTCGACAGTTATGAATCGACGCAGAAAGTCGTCCGGATTACGGTGGATACGCGCCAAGAAGGTCTCAGCTGCCACCACTCGACTGCGTCTGTTCTCGATTGATAGTAAACGCGGCACCCATCTTGCCGAAATTTTTCTCATATCCAATTTCTCATGCAAAATCGAAATGACTGTACCTTTTGAAACCCTTGTGGCCTCAACTATTTCGCGCAATTTTATTTGTCCGTTACTCAACACCATGTCGTGGATTTTACTGATCACTTCTGGAGTGCTCACGTCTACAAGACGGTCTGAACGATGTTCATCTGCAGTCAATGTCCGGGCACGCTTAAATTCATTTACCCACTGGTAAACAGTTGTAAACATAGTTGTAATACACCATGAAACTGCATCTAAATTAGCTTTGATTTCTTTTGGTGAAAGGCCTTTTAAATAGAAATATTTTATAACCGCTCGAAACTCACTTTGATCCATTGTTAACAAAAAACAAAAGTTGTTCACTTTGATCGACGATAAAAACGAAACTGCTCAATGAATCTGGCTGAAACTTCGGCAGCACTCTAATTAATAGTAACGCTTGCTGGTGTAACATAAGTTATGATGCTTTGAGTGCCATTTCTTGGATTTTCTAAGGACTTATTGATCCACCCTCGTATTTTTATCACAAACCCTACGTCAATATTTCAAAGAGTGGCGATAGTTGTTAACAATGGCCACAATTTATTAAAATATCTTAGCCATGAAATAGCACCACTGAAAATTTTGCACTTCTACACAATACCTGTGCGAATTTAATATGTTATTGAGGGCAGATGTTTGCTCAATAAAATTCCGTGTAAACAAAATCAGTCATTTAAATCTATAAATGATACGTATAAAACTTATTTGGAGCAACGCTAAGCTGATAGTAAAATTACCATTGTTTTTGCCGGGTACGACGGTGTAGGAACCAAATCTTCGGAAAGGCTACGACGTCGAGTAAAAGTAATAGGACGCGAAGTTGATTTTACCGAAGATATACCTCTAATCGTGACCAAAAGATTAATTCTTATCAAATGATAAACTGAAGGAAGAATCGTTTGATGGTCACTTTGAAAGACGAAAAACCTGAAATTTCGCAGCCGAAAGAAGAAATCGATAATCTTATTGATCAAACCGCGATAGATAAAAACTCGGGTGATGAACCATGTATCATTGTAGAAGAAAACACTGATTTTGCAATTATGTGCCAAACAGCTCTGGTTCAATAAAGAGTATCTTTATTCAATGACCACAGAGACGCGGAAAAATTATATGGTTCTGAGAGTTACATTTATAAAAACCTTAAATCTCTAATTTTATTTTTACACGTCTTTACGGATTGCGATGCTAGCTCTGCATCTTACAATACAAGCAGAAGAAAGAAACTATGTAGATTATTTAAAAGTAAAGATCAGTTGGCTAATTAAATAGCCGTCTTTAATAATCAGCAAGCGCGAAAATCTGAGCTTGTTGAGGCAGGCTTTAAAGCTATGTAAATATTGTACAGCGCGAAAATAAATTTAAAAATGTCTTTAAATGAATACCGATTTTACGGCTATAAAAAAAATACGTAATCTCAACATTTTTCTTTATTAATTTTACCGCCAGCTGAATCATCCGTAGTAAATGACATTTTTAGGGCGTACTTTCAAATACAGCAATGGCTCGAGAATACTATAGATCCGAAGGAACTTAGAGATAAACGCGACATGCAAGTAATAAGGGAGACTACTTTAGATAAAAAAAATTAGGGATGGAAATTCCTTAATAATATGTATTATAAATTATAAACTGATTTATGTAGACCAGTAGAAATTTTAAAAAGTAAACGATGTAATTGCACTAAAGGTTGTCCAAGTAAGTATGACTGCGTAAAAAATGGCCTGAAATTTACAGAATTTTACGGTAATTATTTAGAACAAATTTGTCTGAACCAAAAAACTGTTATTGAATTGGCATGTGATGATCACAACGATAATTCCGATACTAATTCGATAATCGATGGGAATGATGATTACGAGGTAGAGACTGAAAGATCGATTATCATTATATATATATATATATATGAAATTCAACGACAACCGGATCACCTTTGTGACCAAAACTTTACGTAATCGATTAAAACGTTTGATGGTTCATTTTGAAGCTTAGAAAGTCTCCTTTGTGATACCCGCCTGATTCCTAATCTGCGCCTTTGCAAAATTCAGTACAATAGCTTCAAGATGGCGTTCAAAAGCACTCAATATTTGTAAAAAAAATTTATAACCATGTATATAAAAAATTTATTCCATACTTAAAGTATTATATGCTATCCAATGAATTTTGACATTCTAAATACGATTCTGTTATTAAAATTTAGCTATCTTATCACATTTCTTTTTGAATCTTGAAAAACTTGATAAATCGTTAAAAATCTGCTCAAATCTACGAGAAAAAGAACAGAATTCTTTCGTATCCATCTCTATTTTATATTGAGAAAAGTCCGATAAAACAAAGTCCACCTCCTTAATGTAGTAATTACGATGCTGCTATTTCTAACCTCATAAAAATGGATCACAAGTTTAACCCTTCCTCACACCGAAGAGTTACAGCTGTGGGACAGAAACACTGACTTTACTGTATAGGGTCTCGACAATCCCTGAATCAGAATCCGCAGTTAGATTTTAAAAATTGAAGATGGCAGACCCAATACGGCGAAAATTATAATATATTTGAAAGCAAAAAGTACTGTGACATTTTACGCAATAAACCAAATATAAACTATTCTTGGTAATTTTTTGAAGTAAAAAAATTAAAAATGTTTTAGAATTATACGATATGTTCAGACTTATTTTTCAAACCTTTGCAATTTTTTACTCGAAAACAACTTCTTTCAACGCGTAGTATTACATTGAAATGAAGTGAAGTATTTAGGATGTGTAGTTCCTGAAATAAATAATAAAAAATTTGCTATATCAATATTGAACGCTCGATGCCATTTTCGCACGGCTCTATCGCGCCGTCAGTTTACTCTCCCCACTACGCCTCCAAAACGGCGAGCTGCGAAAAATGTGCCGACCTACCGGTATTCACTAATTAATTTCAACTACTTAGCATCTACCCGTACTCGAAATATTCAAGGTAAATAAACTATACGAGGTGTGATCAAAAAGTAAGGTGAATTTTTATTTTTCTCAAAAAATATTTATTTATTCATCAATTTTTATTTTATCTCCTTCAAAGTAATCCCCCTCGGATATAATGCAATTGTGCCAACGCTTTTTCCAATCCTCAAAGCATTTCAAAAAATCATTTTTTGTGATCTTGTTTAGTTCATCCTTCGATGCCGTCTTTATCTCCTCAATCGTGGCAAAACGCCGTTCTTTCATGGGCCTCTTCAGTTTTGGGAACAAGAAGAAGTCACAGGGGGCCAGATCTGGGGAATACGGTGCCTGTGGCATCGTTACTGTGTTGGTTTTAGCCAAAAATTCGCGCACAAGCAACGATGTGTGAGCAGGGGCGTTATCATGGTGCAAAAGCCAATTTTTATTTTTCCACAAATTCGGACGTTTCTGGCGGATTGCTTCGCGCAAATTGCGCATAACTTGCAGGTAATATTCCTTATTTACTGTTCTACCCTGTGGCAAGAACTCATGATGCACCACGCCCCTGCAGTCAAAGAAAACTGTAAGCAAAACCTTTACATTTGATCGAACTTGGCGTGCTTTTTTTGGTCTTGGTGATCCAGAATGCCTCCACTGGGACGATTGAGTCTTAGTCTCGACGTCATAACCGTATACCCATGTTTCGTCACCTGTTATAACCCTGTTGAGTAAATCTGGATCATCGTTGACGTTATTCAGTAGCTCTTGGGCGATGCTCATGAGACGTTTCTTTTGGTCGAAATTGAGCAATTTCGGAACAAACTTCGCTGACACACGTCTCATGTCTAAAACACTCGTCAAAATTGATTGGCACGAACCAAATAAGATGCCAATATCATCAGCAATTTCTCTAATGGTAATTCGACGATTTCCCAACACTATTTTCTTCACTTCTTCAACATTCTCATCAGTTGTTGATGTGCTGGGGCGTCCAGAACGAGGTTCGTCGTTGGTGTCTTCTCGGCCTTCTTGGAAGAGTTTATACCACTTGTAAACATTTTTTTGGCTTAAAGTAGACTCACCGTATGCCACTTTCAGCATTTCAAGTGTTTTGGAACATTTGATTCCATTTTTCACACAAAATTTAATGCAAACTCTTTGATCCATGTTTTTAGACAGCAGCAAATCGTGGAGCACGCAAAACACTTCTAACCTTGATGCCTCTCACAAACAAACCAAACATACTACAAAGCTGAAATTTGGAACGTATGTTCTAGACGAGTGTACCGACATAACCAAATAAAAAAGTCGAAGATCGAACGGACGTAGCCCGCTAAATTTCAAAATTCACCTCACTTTTTGATCACACCTCGTAGATGTTGTAAACTTCGTAGTTAATTTTTAGATTCACACAAAAGGTATAATATATTGCAAAATAAATTAGTAATTTAAAAGGCCTGTATATTTTTTGCTTATAAACTCATGAGAAGCTTTGTTTTCTAACTGTAGCTGTGATTGTCTACTTTGAAATAAACTTGATAATTATGTAACAAATGTTTATAAGTGTACATTTCCAAAAAAATCTTGAACTTGCAAAACTAAATTAATTTTTTTTTTATCTTAAGCCGATTATGAACATTTAGAGTAAAATCTGAATGGAAAAAAATTAGTTTTTCATTAGCTTTGCTAGAAAAGCTTGTACGTAAAAGTTAATTAATATAAACATATTAATTAAGTAAACACGAAGCCATAGCTCATTACTACTTGACTTAGGGAAACCCGCTTTTACACATCGGATCAGAACAAATAATACCCTATATCTAAAGCAATGTCAAAGGTTAATTTTCAATAAGTAAGGCTAAAAAAGTAATAAAGTCGGAAGTCGGTATTTTTTTCTTGTAAACCGTTTATTGTTGATTTCTCGATGGAAAATTAATATATTTAACCTATATGGTCTCGTCATATATATTAATTAATTATAAATAAATTTATACTCTTGTACGTTTGTCGTCAAGTTAAAAAACTACTTTTTCGCATCTTCTTTATTTTATTTGTCAAATATTTCCATTCGTCTAACTTAGAGACGTTTCCTTATTTGTATATATAATATAACTACAGATCTTTATCAAACTTCGAATTATGATACTTTAAACTTCCAAACTTGCATGCGTCTTGTGGATAAACCTTAGTAGGTAAAATGCAGAGTGATTAACAAAAATCCAAACGCGTTTTAAAATGTGGTCTCCTGAGACAGCACTTTATACGTTTATTCAGAGATGTTAAAAATGACATACAGATTTTTTTTATTAGCAATAATATTTTTTTGCGATGCATCTCTCAAAGTTTCTACCTTTGTTATAAGCCTTTTTTAAAGATATTAGTTAAAACAATAACGAAAAATTGCTTGATGAAAAAAATCAGAAACGTCACATCGAGGAATGGTTACAACAGCGCTTATGCGCGCGCGCGCCAGTCGGCAACATTTTTCAAATATATCTGAATATGGATTCGTTTAGCACGACAGTTAATGATTATTTGATATTGCGTTGTACGCCATAAGGTAAATGTGATGTAAATAATTAATGAATATTTATGTGACAAAATTATACATTTTGTAGTCACTGTGGTAATTCATAGTAAGTTTCTTTTCGCGATTAAATAGATAGTTTACCCTTATTTTAGGATTTACCCTTATTTTAGGATTTACCCTTATTTTAGGATTTACCCTTATTTTAGGATTTACCCTTATTTTAGGATTTACCCTTATTTTAGGGTTTCGTAATTTTTAACTTATGACATCAAATTTGTAATCAGTATACCGAAAAACTCCAGAATTAACCTATTTTACAGACTAACTTGCGAAATTATTTTGAGCCATTATAATGGTTTTCCCGCCCTCTAAAAGTTATTACACTACCGTCCATAAAGATTTGCCATCCCCTTGCTGAAATCATCAAAACTTTAGAGTTTTATGGCTCAGTTTCTATAAGAGCTAGAAAATCCTGCGGGGTTTCATTTGAAAGGTCTTGCCAAGACCTTTCAAATGTTGTAAAACATAATTGATTTTATTTGTTTTTTGTACAACTTATGACGTCATAAACAAATTGTTTTTTTTTAATTTTTTCACATCAACTTCGACCCCAATTTATTTATATAACGGATTCTACGATGGAAAAACTGTATAAGTCATTCGATAGAGCTTTCAAAAAGCTACAAAATCTATATCCGGAAAATTTTTTTACCTTTATTTTTTATGAGCTATATGGTGTTTTATACAAAAACAAAGATTTTCAAAAAATGGGCTGTATTTTTTTTATTTTCAACTCTAAAGAAAAAACTCTCAGAAGAAAAAATGTAGTATTTTGCAAGAGCTATCAAATGCGCCACTCAGAATTTAAAAAAAAATTTTTTTTTCACGTTTTTTAGAATTGAAATTTTTCTAGAAAAAAAACTGAAATTACATATATTTAATAAAATTAGTAAGTAACTAGTATTTATAACTGAATGGGCTTACAAACAATGATAACAAGATACATTTATTGAACCATAATTTATTACTTACTCAGAATAGATTAACATAATTTGGTGTAACGGGGTGGTTTACCGTTTAATTATTTTTATTCGCGCAGCTTTATTGAAAAGCGAATGTAATCATCTATGCTCAATACATAATCCGGAGAGCATGGGGAGACAGGCGTCAGTCAACCAATAGATCTACTAATCTACGAAAATGTGAGTGGAAGCAATATGGAATAAGCGAGTCGAAAGCACTTGTTAATAGCATGAACAGAACCTTTTATTGTCTACTAAATGTTACATTGGATCGGCCCGCGTGTTTGTTTACATCGATGCTCGTTCAACGACAACCTGCAGTGTCGAGACGCTCGCTGCTCTTTGTTAACAGAGCTATTGCATGCACGCTTCGAACACGAGAAATTAATTGTTATACATGCAACCACGATCGCGAGATTAAGCTGGCCAGCTTAACTTTGTTTTGCGGACGCTCGAAGATGACACCAATAAGTCGCACTCGGAAAAGGTCTATAGTTTGTTTGTGTGTCGCGAGTCGCGAACTTATAAGCACGTGGCTTCGCCCTCGATGGCGAAACCTCACGCACACACTAGCGATACCACAGCGCACGGTACTTTTGCCTGCTGGCTCAAGCCTTCGCCCTTGTGAGTTGCACGGCACCTCGGCTGCGACAATCTCTGGCACTCTCGTCTGGCTGCTTTGCGAATGGAATTCGGCTCCGGTAACTCGGGTAGCAACAGTTGATCTCCTTTACACGGGCGAACTCGTTGGCGGTCAATGCTTCACTGGTTCAATTTCAATCGCGTGCGTTCCGTCTGCTCGCGTGCCGAATTCCTTCGTTACGTTTTTCGTCTCCCCGGTAGGTGCTGCCCCCCGTGAACCACAATTAGGTTATATTGTTAGCGCTAATTAGACGTTTACCGTCACATTGGTTACAATTTTTCTACAAAATTTATTTATTACAACGTTTCAATAATAACATAACAATAATAATTTCATTTTTTATAATACTAATAACGCTTGTAATTAATATATTATCACAATCTGAATATAAATTTCAGTTGTTAACAAAAACGAAATAATACTAATTATTTAAATGTTTTTTTCATCGAAATGTCCACCTTTGTTTGCTATAACTACTTTACAAATTCGAGGCATTCGTGCTACAAGTTTCTCTAAAGTTTCTGCACTTGTTTTTTTCCACTCATTTTCTAAGATATTCCAAAGATCCTTCTAGAAAGTAGGTCCTACCTTCCTTACAGCTCTATCTAGATCATCCCACAACAGTTCGATAGGGTTAAGATCAGGAGAGTACGGTGGCCATTCCATCACAACTAATTTTTTTTTCTTCTCCAAATGAGCAAGATAACTTTTACATAACTTTGAATTATACTTTGGGTCGTTATCTTGTTGGAACGTAAATTTGCGACCAATTATTCTTGTTCCGGAAGATACAACATTTTTTTCAAGAATTTTTTTGTAACCTTCTTTTTTCAACTTGCCATCAATTTTAAGAAAGTCACCAATCTTAGAACCACCAAAACAACCCCATACGATTACTGAGCCGCCACCATGTTTAACCGAAGCACACATATTTTTCTCTAGATGTTTTTACTTATTTTTTCTCCGCACAAAACATCTACGTTTACTACCAAAAACCTCGAATTTGCTCTCATCAGACCACAAAACTTTTTTCCAATCATCAATGGTCCAAATTTTATGTTTTCTGGCCTAAGCCAATCTTTTCTTTTTATTAATCGGTTTTAGTAAAGGCTTTTTAATTGCTATTCGACCGTATAGTCCATCTTCATGAAGTCGTCTCTTTATCGTAGTAACACTGAGTTTAACATCATACGCTTTTTGAGTTTCAACAGCAAGTTCGGGTGCCGTGAGTCTTGGATTATGTGTACTTGTACTACAACTGTGTTTATCAGTAGCGCTCGTAGTTTTCCTAGGCCTTCCTGAAATTTTTTTGTTTTTAATATTTCCTTGAGTTATGAATTTTTTAATGTTATAATCTACTGTTCTTCTTGGAATATTCAAAATTTTGGAAATTTCATTATTACTTTTATTCACTTTATGCAAGGCTACTATCTCAGATCGCTCTTCAATGCTTAAGTTTCTTTTTTTCGTCATTTTTAATGAACAAAAAATACATGCATAATTTACTGACTAGATTGGACACATTGATATTTCACTCATTAAAGCTGATAAGAGACTGAATTTCCATACGTATTCTCTGCTATATGTATACATTCATGAAAGTCAAGTAAATCAAACCACGTAAACACTCAGTGATTATCACAGTGATTATTGGTGAGCACAATACTGTAGAAAGTCATTAAAAATGAAAACAATGCAAATTCCTCTGTTACAAACGTCGAATACAATAAATGTATCTTGTTATCATTGTTTGTAAGCCCATTCAGTTATAAATACTAGTTACTTACTAATTTTATTAAATATATGTAATTTCAGTTTTTGTTCTAGAAAAATTTCAATTCTAAAAAACGTGAAAAAAAAATTTTTTTTTTTAAATTCTGAGTGGCGCATTTGATAGCTTTTGCAAAATACTACATTTTTTCTTCTGAGAGTTTTTTCTTTAGAGTTGAAAATAAAAAAAAAACAGACCATTTTTTGAAAATCTTTGTTTTTGTATAAAACACCATATAGCTCATAAAAAATAAAGGTAAAAAAATTTTCCGGATATGGATTTTGTAGCTTTTTGAAAGCTCTATCGAATTGCTTATACAGTTTTTCCATCGTAGAATCCGTTATATAAATAAATCGGGGTCGAAGTTGATGTGAAAAAATTAAAAAAAAAAATTTGTTTATGACATCACAAGTTGTACAAAAAACAAATAAAATCAATTATGTTATACAACATTTGAAAGGTCTTGGCAAGACCTTTCAAATGAGACCCCGCAGGATTTTCTAGCTCTCATAGAAACTGAGCCATAAAACTCTAAGGTTTTGATGATTTCAGCAAAGGGATGGCAAATCTTTATGGACGGTAGTTTGCATCGTCGGTAACGTAGGTTACTTCTACCGCACCAACTAAACGAGGAAACATCCATAATATTATTTTTAACAGAGGATTTATAGTAAGAAACTATTAGTAGTTCTCCGAAACTAGATTTTAGTAAAATAACTTTAATTTTCTAAGCTCTGTACATCGATATTAAAATCTGTTTTCAAAAATAATTTATTTATTAATAATGAAGACAAAGCCTCCTTTGCTTGATTTCCTGTCAAACCTTAAAATATTAGAATTGTTTAAAGTACATTTTTTTGTATTTAGAAAAAATTCGCAAATAGCAATAATATAAATTTCTGGCACGTATGTCAGTAAGCATAACTAGTTTGATATACCTCTACAATTTCATTACAAAATTTTTAAAGCCAAATTAGTCATTATAAAGTAAATAAGCAAGATATAATTTAACATTAATCAATTAAAGAAAGAATTGCGATTTTCGCGGATTGCGCTTACTACCGTACGACTTAACTTCGTTATAATGTTTATACGACTTCTGAGTTCTTTAAATTAGCTTGTTTATAATACTCATACTCTGAAGGCAATTCAGGTAGCATAGACGTTGTTAAGGGATTCGATAAGGACGAAAGTGAAGTTAAATTGAAAATATAAGTCGATCCATCTTCTATTGGAATAAAGGTCATTTTTAGATTTTCTTCGGACGGTTGCACTAAATGCTTCGATGATTTGTTTTAAGAATTAAGAAGATTCTCATTTGACTTTCAAGATTCCTTATTGATAGAGGATATCTATGAATTACGTACTATTTGATCAGTCAGCGTTTGGTTCTTGACATGAGCAGACATGTTGAAATTATGCTCTACTCGAAAAGCGATAGTATTAGAAAATCAAATAACGTGACAATTAAGTTTAAAATTTATTAACGGTACCACAAAAATAACGACCGAAACAGCCACTTAAATGGGGGACAACATGTTTATTCCTAATAAAAACAAAATTAAAAATTGAAAAACTGTAAATAATAAAAGACAGAGAAGCAGCCTAGATATTCAAACTCAATTTAAAAAACGGTAAGCACATCAGATTACTGGTTAAGTAACACAAGCAAGAGGTACGAAATATTTAAAGACAATAAAGAAAATAAAGAAAATCATAGTGTAGAAAAAAACAACGAAGCAAATAAGTTGGAAAGCAAATCCCATCCTATCTTCGTTTACAACGTAGACAATATCAAACCATTAGAAAATCCACTGAACACAATAGCTAAAGAAAATGACACATTAACAGTGATAGTACAAAATAAAATTAAAATTTAGCCGATAACTTCAGAAAAAATTTGCCAATTATTACTGCATTGAAAAAAAAACCCACAATTTTACAATTATCAGTGCAAAGAAGAAAAAGGTTTCAAAGATATATTAAGAAGCATTCACCCGTCAGTTGATATAGATAAATTAAAAACAGTCATAAAAGAACACAGACATGAAGTAATATGTATTCATAATATAAGGCATCACATCGTAAAACTACTATTGCCGCTTTTCACATTTGAAATTGAACATGATTATAAAAGCCACGAAATTTATAGAGTAAACCGACTATTAAACACGGTAATAAAATTGAAGCCACCGAACGCTAAAAGAGAAATTCTTCAATGTCAAAACTGCCAAGAATACGGACATACAAAAAATTATTATTACAATAGTGCTGTATGTGAGATATGTGCTGAACAACACTAAACTAAAGAATATCCATTTAAACAAAAATTAAAAGACGTAACATGTGCAAACAGCAAAGTAAATCACACAGAAAATTATAAAGGATGCCCAGTTCATAAATAATTATAACAAAAACTATTTTATAGACTATAAGAAAAACATTAAATCAAAACAGTATTCAAGTTGATCAATATCCAAATTCAAATGTAAATGTCAACGTCAATAGAGTTAGACTGTGACACTAATGATTAAAATCTAACGTGTTTCGGGGAAAGGTAATTCCCACGAGCCATGCAAGGGCCCGTGCCCAAGCGCCGTATCACAAATTATTTTTAAAGAGGAAGGTAAGGGAGGCTCTTTCGCTCCTCTGAACGGTGACTATAAGTCTCGTCACTAAATTGGCATTTGGGCTTCGGATTGAGAGGAAAGGAATGACAGGCGTACACAATAATCACTCTCGATAACGTTAACAATATTTATTCTATACGTTTAACAATAAAAGAGCGACGATGCGAGTTCACGCGTCGTCCTCAATGGCCGCGTGCTTGCGCTCGTGCGGACAATCGTACGGGGGCACGGTACAATGATTTGAGAGGATTACAAAGGAAGGACTCGTTCTGATCGTAAAATTCGCCGTACTCGCGGAAGATCGCAAGTACTTCGCCAACGTGTCGCGCACTCGCGAATAGAGAGAGAAAGAGAGAGAGAGAGAGAGAGAGGGTGAGACACGACCTGACCTGGTGAAGGCCGGTGGCAGTAATCGCTGCTGATGCTGCTGGCAGAAACTGCTGTTGAAGCTGCTGGTAGAAAATGTTGCTAATTCCGTTACAGGCAGGAAATACTGCAGGAACTGCTGGCAGGCTTGCGGCAGGTTCGGATGGATTCTACGATGCAAGGATCGTTGGAAGTCCTCTCCGTGCTTTAATCTTCTCGTCGTCCTCTGCTTTCTTTGTCTTGACCTGACTGATTTGCGTTTTCTCACATGCGCACGCTCGGCCGTCAAAACGATTCGTCTAACTCAGAATCTCGGCTCAAACTCTCTCCCTTAATCGTTCGCGCGTCGGCTCGAGCAATGCCAGCGGCTTCGCTCTCGCGAGCGGATCGCCCCAGGTCACTCGCGCTCGCTTACTCTCTACTCGCAACGCGTAAACGCTCGCGAGGGCAACAGCGAAGGAGCGAAGCTGCGAGAGGGAGAGAGAGAGCGAGACAGACAGGGCCGGCTATTCTAGCCAGGGCCCCGTCACAAGACCAAATATAATATATATATAGGTAATATCAAAGCGATCAAAATGAGATAGAAATATCAAAGTAAACAGTTGTTCAAGCAGAGCTAAGTAGACAACTAACGAAATAAACACAAATAATAAACTCGAACATATGATGGAGCAACTGATGCAAAATATGGATACTATGTTAAATCTTTTAAACTATGCTAGTAAATAAAATGGTATAATGAGCAGTCAACAACTCGCTCGGCAGAGTACTTTATGAAATACTACAAAAAAATACCTACATTCCGATATCCACTGGAGAACAAATATATTGACCTACAAATATAAATAAGCTTCTAGACTTGATTAACTTTGCTTTAGTAAAAGGTATAAACAAAAATTATTTTGAAGTATCATCGTGCTTAGATTTATCATGAGATTATTCTTCGGTACTAATTACTCTACACTACCAAGCATTTAATAAAGCAAAAAATAACATTAAAATCGACTGGAGAAATATGCTCTTTACATATAGGAATCCATAACGTGCAACGTTCCTCGCAACGTTCCTCTTAAAACAGCTAATAATGTAGAAAGTAGGATCAATTCACTCTAACTGAAACTATTAACAAATGCTCTACTACGATAAATAGAAATAAAACACAATAAATCACGTCCACTGAAATAGTTCAAAATATCAAAGAAAAGAAATTATTAAGAAAAAGGTATCAGATACTCTTAACTAGATCGAGTCAAAACAGAACTAAAGTAAGTAGAGTATCCAAAGTTCTAAAGAAAATGTTATACGAAGAAAAAACACATTAACGCGAAATTATCTTAGATCACTGAGTCCTATAGAAGCAACAGATTATTCATTATCGAAAGCTAATAAACGACTTAAAAGACCAACTACATTTATATCGCCTATCAGAAGACCTGGTGGTAACTAGGCAAGATCGAGCGAGGAAAAGACTAAAACGTTCGTAAATCATCTTAGCACAGTATACAAGTCTCACCAAAGAATAATCACCAAAAAAGAAGAAATACTCTTACTAGAAAGCTCTGACGTCCAATGCAATGCATTAACCAAATTGATTAAAATAAAGGAAGTATTACAAATTATTAATAATAATAAGAATAAAAAAGCTCTCAGTTTTGATAATGTTACGGGAAAAATGATCAATTTGTTACCCACCATAATATAATTTATATATTTAATACCATAAGATACTTAACAATTGCTTGTAATGTATACTTGCGTTTCTGCTTTTTTCCTCCTAGTGGAAGGTAGTAGAGATTGTTTTAATACCTAAACCCGGTAATGAACCAGGACTGGTAGTCATATAAATCGATTAGTCTTTTATCAACACTTTCTAAAATCTTTGAAAAACTAATTCTAGTTAGTAATACTGAATAATACTGAATAGAAAACTTATTCCTGATCATCAATCGTGGGCGGGTAAAATTATGTGTCCGGCACTGTATTCTTTCATCTTTCTCGTTAGAAATATTCTTATTTCTCTGAGTTAGTCTTTTGATTTCTAAAATTTCTGCTTGTAAGATAATAGCATCGTTCATTTCATTTCGGGAAGCATCGGTAAGAACACTTTTAATTAATCCTTTTCTTATTTTCTTGAAGCTAGGAATAAAAGCTTCCATATTATTATTAGTTAAGGATTTCTCTTTCAAAATAAGATTAGCTTCCTCTATTTTTGAAAAGGATTTCTACCTTATACTTTTCACGATTTTTCATATCAATATTACCGATTAAACGATTTGCCGAACCATTTTGCTGATCAAAAAAAATCAAATCATCAAAATAAAAAATTTCCATCTCAAATTTTCATTCTTTATTATCAGTTATCAATATAAATAATGACAAAATAATTTTAATTAAAATTTTTCATTTTAAAAGTAATACCATGTACTATTAATATTAAAAAATATTGTTAAATTAAAATAAATATTTATTATTTAAATGTTAGGTGGCGACCAAAATTGTTGTAAATTAGGACCCTTATGAATTTTTATTTTTATCTATTTTTACTATTTATGTGTACTATATTAATTCATACTATTCAAGACCGGGCATGAAAGTGTTTAAAAATAATTAAAATTAAATCATTTAGTATCTTGTAGCGTGAATCAAATTAAGAAGTGACTATGAATTGTAGAAACTGCAAAAGGTTGATTACACAGCTCCACAAAAAAAAATGAAAGTCGAGTGTCAGAAACCAAACCTACCCTACCCTATGTTTTTCGGGTCGCTGAACACGAATCCGAAGTCCGTTTCACCCCATCAGGTCCTGATTCCCCATAATCTCAAAGTTTAACTCCAAAAACCACTAAAATCGTGATCTATGTAATTCTCAAGCATATTTACCCACAGAACAATATAATTAATCAATACACAAACCATAAGCCCTCAAACTCTGAGACCCTGTGTCGCCGTAACCTCAAAACCCGGGACCCCCGTAACGCCATAACCCCTTAACCCCCATGAACTCGTTTTACAGGCATTCCGGAAAAAAAATTCCGGAAACCAAAACCTACTTACCCTATGTTTTTGGGGCCGCTGAATACGAATCTGAGGAGCGTTTCACCCCATCACATCAGGACCTTCCATAACCTCAAAAATCAACCCCAAAACCCCATAACTCGTGACTATGTAATTATCAAGAATATTCATCCACGTGACACACGAATGAATCACAAACCATACGCCCTGAACTCCTTAGACCCCGTAAAGCCGTTACCTATAAGCCCAGTATACCCCCGTTATGCCATAACCCCGTGATGCCCATAAACTCGTTTTACAGGCATTTCCCGACAATATGAATATTAAGTTTCAGTGACTCGGTTACTGTATAACCTTATAGTTCGCTTTGTAACAAAGAATTGAGTCTCAAACACTGCGAGGTTGAAATATGCACGCTACTCTTTGAAGTGTAGTAATATTTATCAGCTCAAAATCTGAAAACTCCCCAACTTTATCATTTTCCAGAGCCGCAAACCCAAAAATCGAAGAACGATCTGAAACGTTCAAGCCTAATCAGCAACAGAGATCTTCAACGCGAGGTTGCAACAGATATTTGCGTCTCCAACGCTAAACTAATGTCCTGTATCTTATTATGTGAGGAACTTTATTAGTTTATGATAAGCGAGAAATATATTCTTTTCTCATGTGTTTAATGTGTCTCGATATAATACCCACATTCAGCCGAGCCCAGGAACGACGACGTGGACATAGCAGGATTCCGTTCCCTTTGGGGTGCTTTATTTTCGTGAGTTCCCCTCGCCTCTCACAGTCGGGGTACTTTATTTTCGTGAGTTCCCCTTGCCTCTCACAAATAGAAATATGAATATAAATTAATAAAAACAAATGTAAGTAGAATAAAAGTAAAGTTTTTCATTCTGTTTTGCATCTTTTATGATATCTCACTTGCTTACTCTCAAAGGATCGACGAAGTGAACGTCGCTTATGAGTTTGGCTATCCACTTGAACATCTCGTTTCAAATTCCAAACGTAATCTGCCATCATATTTACTCCCCAAACTCCTTGGTATCTTTTTTCCATATCTTTGATATCCTGGTGGAATCTTTCTCCTTGCTCTTCACTAAAGTCGCCCAATTTATCTGGAAAGAAATTAATATGAGAATCTAAAAAATGTAATTTAACGCTCATGTTGCAGCCTAGACTTTCAAAATTGTGAATAAGATCACTCACCAGTTCCTTATAATTTGGACTTTTCATATTTCCGAAGAAATTTGTTGAGACGTTGTAAAAACTTGTCCATGCAGCTTTCTCTGTATTCGTCACATGATTTATGAACAATGAATCGTTGAAAAGTTTCCGGATTTGTGGACCATCAAATACACCTGCCTCCAATTTTGCATCACTTAGTTTGTTCATTTTCTGTGCAATATACTTGAAACAGTCTCCTGATTTATCAAGAGCTCTTACAAACTGTTTCATAAGCCCGAGTTTTAAATGTAAAGGTGGTATTATGATTTTCGATGGATGTACAAGCGGTTGATTCGTAACATTCACGGATCCTGGTTTTAACGACGATCGTTCGGGCCAATGTTTCACCTTGTAGTGACTATTACGAGCTCTACTATCAAAAAGGCAAAGGAAACAAGGGAATTTTACATTACCACTTTGCATCCCCAAAATAATCCCAATGATTTTTAAGTCACCACAAATCTGTCACTCATGCTCCGAATATTTAATTTTGTTCAAAAGATTCTGAGCATTTTCGTAATTTTCTTTGAGAACTGTGGAATGAGCGATTGGTATTGGAGCAAAGACATTTGTATTATGGAGGAGGACTGCCTTCAAACTACGAAGTGATGAGTCGATAAAAAGGCGCCAATCTTTTGGCCTGTAAAAATCAGCTTTTAAACTGTTTATAAGACCAGCGACATCGTTACAATATACTAAATGTTCAAATTCGTCATGTGTAAAAAACTGTCTTAGTTCGCTTTCGCGATTTCTGTACATCGTTATTTTAGTACCTTGTTCTAAAAGATTCTTTTCTTTTAACCTAGAAGCTAAAAGTTCATGTGCCTCTTTTGACAAACCCAATTCTCGGCCCAAATCATTTAGCTCATCTTGACTGAATTGTTGTGGAACTTTAGTCGTTTTACAGACGTCATCGCTCAAACTAGATTCTTCGTTCGATTCTTCATCTTCTTCAGTGCCACTGGTACTCACGTTATTTTCATCTTGTTCTACCATCGCTTCTTTACTAACGTTGTTTGATTCCATGGGGCGACAGTATGGGGTTTCCAGGAAGGTAGCAGGCGAAACATTTGATGGGTACCTATACTTTATTTTAGATTTATTTTTCGAATTAAATCCCTTGGTTTCCGTTAAACAGAAAAAACAATCATCTCTTGATTCTGGTTTGCCCCATACGACTGGTGATTTGAATTTTGAATTTGATTTGGCCTTAGTTCTGTGGCACGTAAGTAACATTTTGTGACAATAAGTGCATACAATGTGAGGGACCCAGTCTTCATTTTGATTCGACATATTACGATCGAAGCAATAGAGGTATGAACTCTGAATAGCATCTGTTATGGTTTTCCGACAGCTTGGTACGACGAAAAGACCGCACACATAACAGAAATTGTTTACTTTGTTGGGATTGTCGTGAACATGTATCGATACTTTCGTCTTCGTCGATGCTGGTGCACCGACCTTTTTGGAATTGCGGTTGCTTGATGACGACGCCTGCGGGCCCGCTTTCGCACCCTGACCAGCCGCCGATACTGGGGTTTCCAATCCCTGCATCGTAACTTTACTACGTGTGTTTGCCATGACGGCTCAGACGCCGTTATCCAGGGTCTCTGCCGGATGGCGAAACAACTCCGTTGCCCACCGTCAACCACGTGGAGGTGCCCTGGATTGCAAACACGCGTAGAAAATTACTAGATTTGTCTCACTATCAATTCGTTTACGCCAGCTTCCCGACATTCGATTTCAGATTCCGACATTTGGATCAATTGGTCGTGAGCTTCATTTTTGAGATTATGGGAAATCCTGATCTGATGGGGTAAAACGAGCACAAGATTCGTGTTTAGCGACCCGAAAACTATGGGGTAAGTAGGTTTTGGTTTCCGGAATTTTTTTTCCGGAATGCCTGTAAAACGAGTTCATGGGGGTTAAGGGGTTATGGCGTTACGGGGGTCCTGGGTTTTGAAGTTACGGCGACACAGGATCTTATGGTTTGAGGGCTTATGGTATGTGTATTGATTAATTATATTGTTATATGGGTAAATATGCTTGAGAATTACATAGATCACGATTTAAGTGGTTTTTAGGGTTGAACTTTGAGGTTATGGGAAATCAGGACCTGATGGGGTGAAACGGACTTCGGATTCGTATTCAGCGACCCGAAAAACATAGGGTAGGGTGGGTTTGGTTTCTGACACTCGACTTTCATTTTTTTTTGTGGAGCTGTGTTATGCTTCAAAAGCACCAAAGTCACCCTTCACAACGACAAAGACGTTGCGTTGCGGCAATAAAGATAATGAGGCAAGCGTACGTGTTTTTGGTAGGCTGGCTGATTAGTCGATACAAAGAGGAGAGTGTATGTAAGCGTGAAACAGTAGCAACAAGAGTGCATCGCGCAAGGAGTTTTGCTTTAAGGAATCATTCCACCTGGCACCCTTGAAAAAAAGTGTAGTTTTGCATATTTTTTTAGAACAATAGTATTAAAGATATTGAAATAAAAATTGTTAGGTTTGATAAATAAAGTCTTAAAATACATAACAAAAATTTCTTTTTTATTTTATCTAATTTGTTAATACATAAATTATAGTTGCAAAACTCTCCTCAAATAATTAATCAGTTGTCAAATAACAAATCAGATAAGATAGCTTCATCAAAACTCGAGAACGGCTTATCTGAAACAAGAAATTCGAAGTGCGTTAGATTTAATATGACTTTGGCTACAATTTAACGCTGTAATATTAATAATTTATTGAAAATAACAACATAGCGGACAAAAAACGAAAAATTTTTTAAAAACCGATTTCTTTTTCAATATTTTTGTAAAAAGAAATAGTAAAAATTAAAATATTTCAGATTTTGAAGCCTTGAGTTAAAGCATTTTATGTCAAGAATGTATGATTCAAATTTCATAAGGATTGCTTTATTAGGTTCGGAGATACGATGGAGCTATATTTGAAAAACGATGTTTTGTGAAAAACGTGTTTAAAGTTTTATTTAGTAGAAAAACATGAAAATTTCTTACCTAAAGATTCTTCTCCAACCTCGTCCGCGTATTGATACCGCTAAACTTTCGCTTTTTACTTCTTCCTGGATGGTTTTTAGTTTTTTTCGCCATGATGCACGCACCGATGTTAGTCCTACGCAGTCGAAACGAAAAGTAATGCTCAACTAGCAGTAGAGCTCCTTCAAAGTTCGTTTTGCTCCAAAAATTTACTTATAACCATCATTTCATTTCAAGAAACAATAAATGTATCTGACAATATAAAGAATTATACTATTTATATTATAAAGCAGCTGATTGAATACAATGACAACAGAATAAGCAAGAGATGGGTCAGCCGAGCGCACTAAGCGTAGGAGTAGACTTATGTAGCGACGTTCAGATATAAGAAATACACTTAGACAGCTCAGATCATTATAAAATTTTAACAGAATACTTTTGGATATATATACATTTTAAAAATACAAAAAGAAATCGATTTTTTGAAATTAGTCAGGTGGAATGACCCTTTAACTGTGAATTAGTGCAGTCGTATATCAATTTGTCTCCCGTATATTGGAACTAAAATCTTTTCATTGTTATTTTTGTTAGTTATATCTCAAAGTTGAATTCAGCAGCCCAGAGCATATGAGGTTGCTTAGAAAATTGCATTAAATCATTATTATACATAAAAGAAAAAAAAATAGGAAAAATAGACTAGATTATTATTATGATAAATACTAGTACTACATGAAATATATAGATGACCAAATATAATATTTTACTAAATCGACGAATAAATAAATACTGTAAGTAAAATTGAGTTCGATAAAGCAATAGTTATATTCTCTCTCTTCTTCCACGGGCAATTATTTACGATCTCGATACTCAGTTCATTGCAAAAGCTTGGAAAGAAAAACTTTCTTCAGTTAATATAAAATTAATATACTCTAGTATTCATCATCCTCAAAGCAATATTGTGGAGCGTATACACAGAGAATTGGGAAGATTTTTAAGGACTTAGGCTAACGAAAATCTCAAAGTCTGGGCTCCACTAATCCCCAAAATACAAGAAATCATGAACTGCGTGTATCACCAAACGATGGAATTGATTCCGATGGAAACACACCTCCACCTTAAACCGGAGAGACTTTGGCATTAATGGATACCAACGACCAAAACCATGGTGCAAACACACCATAGTAAAATAAATAGAATACGAAAGAAAATGCATACGAAACTCATAAAACCTGCAGAAAAATGAATAAAAACATTAATTATTATCAATATAAAATTAATGATTATGTATTACTACGGAGTCAAAATATAAGTAACAAATAAGAAGAAATAATCAAAAAATTCTTAAACTTATTTGTTCGTATATAATAAAATCTATAAAAGGCTTAGATACGAATCTATTGAGATACAGAAAGGGTAAAGATCGAGGTACGTTTCATACCTCTTTATTAAAACCATGCCGATTCTAGTCACAAGAGGACTCACCCTTTCCTTAAAGAAAATTAGCATAGTGATAGATTATATGTGCTAAAAGTGAGGGAGTGAGCAAGCGATTTTTGGACAGAATAAAAAATCAAGTCAATCATATCGACTCCTCAGATCTAAAGAACTTTCTTCCTTCCCCTAGAAGTCGACATTTTGAACCATCGCTCAGTATGGTCCCCGGGTTATTGGGTATTGGTTATCCAAAAGATCTTAGATAGTAACGGTGGAATTAAAAACTAATTCATCAATCTTCTTCCTTCTGTCGAGTATACCTCACCCAGCGTCATCTGTGCCTTCCACGCAGCCACCTGCCACCTCGAGGAAGCGGAGACACAGGATACGCAAAAACATCCACAAGCTAGAGGCGGGGTTTGCAAAAATGGAGGAAGGAATTGTAGAACTGGGGCAGCAATTAGCGAAAGCTCTGCCTCAACCTGAGCGTCTAGCCACACCTGGAGGCATTTGGATGGAAGAGTGGAAAAAAATGGAGTTTCACGAACTCTTCGAGACTAACTCCAAATAGAATTGTAAATTGTAAATAAAGAAAAAACAAACAGACAAACAAAACAAAACCATGAAAATGAGAAGGTAAGCTCATAGGGAACTCGATTCACGAGACCTTTTTCATGTGTATCATTCGGTCTTATGACGGAGCTATGTGACGATCCTATCTATGAGCTCCTAGATTATTTTCTAATTTTCACTGTATTACGGCAAGCCGCTAAACTCGCAAATCTACACCTATTAATTAGCATATTAAACGACACCACCTCAAGTATTATATGATTGTATTAGAGCAAGAGTCAAATTTTATGACCTTATAAGGAGCATGACGTCACTTTACTTATAGATATAGATTGTAACGATTGTTGATTTCTTCGTAATTGCAAATCGCCGTCCGTTAGCAAGATATCTATATCGCCGTTGTTTCCTTCTTTTCGGCTAGCTCCGTGTCGAAAGCGCAACCTGAAAACGAGCGCGAAAGCACGGAATAACGAAGAAGAGCGACGGTTGCAGGTTCTCGGAAAACGTTACGAAGGAGAAGGGAACGTAGAGAAAGATTTGGTGTCGTCGAATAAATTCGCCGTCTTGCTCAGTATGATCACAGCGGGTTTTATTCGGTTATTAGATTACAATCTAGTGCGTATTCCATATTGACCGAGAGATTCGCGACGCATGGTCCGCTTAAACATACGCGTGAGAGAGAGACGGAAGATACGAGTTCGGTCGGCGCGCAGCCCGCACAGTATTTCGCACGCAAAAATTACAATTTCTGAATGAACTTACGCGAGCGAACGCTGCTGCAGACAGCTTCGCCTTACGATCCAAGTCTACTCTCGCGAAGGTCGTCGCCCAAAGTCGTTGAAGTCGAGCAAGTCGTCGTTCAGTCCTTATCTACAGTGGGCGACGATTCGCGGCGGGCCGGATTCCTTCGCTCGGATGATGTCTCCCAGTCTATTCACTTTGGCGCGATAGCCGGCACTGGACGCCAATCCTATTCACCACACTGCCACTACGTAATAGTGGCTACACCTTTTTTTATTGCTACACGCACGCGATGATGACCAAGCAAAAGGGAACGAAAAACGAAAATAATCTCGGACGTGTGCTCTCCGCTCGCCGGTTGCACGTGTACTCTCACGAGCCCGCGTGTCGTAGTTATCTCTCTCTCTCTCTCGCTGCGCGGGTCTTTTGCGCATGGCGCGCTATTTCAAATTCCGCTTATCTGCCCCTTAACGAGCTCACTCGTTACAAGATGTGCTAATTTTTATTGTTCAATTAAAATGTGTTATTAAGACAAAATTTCAATGACAATAGATTAAGATTATCATATTTTCAAGAACTTTTAACTATTGAATATTATTGAATTTTAATGTACAAAGTTAATTCATTTATAACTTTACAAATATTAATTATTGTAATAAAGCGAATACTCTGTGATGTTCGTATCACTTATAAATAAAAATAGTTCGAACTCTTGTAATGTAGCTAATGAGTAAGAATTTGTTTCTGATGATTTTACTCTAATTGTCAAGAAGATAGATAAATGAAACAAATATAATAAATAAGTAAATCAAATATATATAAGTAATTGCGATATGTCGAGGAAAGTCAGACAATGCCCTAGTTTCTTATGGTGCGAATTGTCCCATAAGCAGAGCTAAAGTCTTTCTTTGATAGGATATAATTCGGCCCAAGTTTCTTATAGCGCGAGATGTTCTATAAGTCGAGCTCAAATTATAAGGAAAGGTTAGTCTTGCTTAGTAAATCACAATGAGAGAAAGAACTTAGGTGTTAATCCAAGTTTATTCAGACTCATGCGCTCACTTTGCAAGGCTAGAAGTGAATGAATCTAGCCTGTGCAAAGGTGGGCCTATTTATACACAGATTTTCCCGCTTATTATTGCAGGAGAGATTTCATCGAAAATTCGAGAGACATTCGCGAATTGTGAGAAATGATTTTTCTTAATTTACAAGTAAATAACCATTAATATTAAGTTTTTAACACATGTAAATTTTACAGAGTTAGTTATTTGTTAATTTTATATAGTATACAATTATCGCCAATAGTGTCGTCAAAAGTTATTAACTAATAAAGTTAATTGACGTGATATTACATTATTTACAATAGAAAATTATTAGAATTTCATATAGCTTTAGAGTTAATTAATTTTGGAAGTATTATCCAAAATTAATTATTTAAATTAATTAATAACATTTGAATTATGACTAATTTTTCATATTTGTAACGGTTTTCTTCTAATCTTAATATGCGATTATTAGATTAATTATCCAAGATTTCTAAATCATAAAATTGTCATTATCAATTATTAACTTAATATTTTCGTTCTATATATAGCTTATTGTTTAAATAAATTATTAATTGTTTATTTATTAATAACAGTTGTTATTCTGCTGTTATTAATGAAACCAATTCTTACTCATGTTCTATGCTTATTCATTTTGCATATAAATTATTTATATTCTTCTAATATTTCATATGTTAATAAATAAATTAACTTTACATATCGATATTCATTGTTAATTTATAATTGAATGAGATATTGTGAATCTGTATGTTAAAATCTATATAATTGATACTTTGTTATATTCAAATTATCTATAATTAACATATTTTTCTGAATATTATGGTTCATTATATCTATGTCTATTATTTGTGACGTCACGCTATTTGTTTTGACTCGACTCTTATTTGTATACAGTCGCGTAAACAGTGAGGTAGCGCCGCTTAATGTATTGTTTTGACTAACAGATAAATACGTTAGACTAGTTGCAGTCATTTAATAAACAGCTCATAAATAGGACCGTTACAACTCTGAGCTTGAGATGACAATCCAAGGAACATGAGTCAGAATTCGTTTTATTGATAGAAACTTAGTTACTATTGTTATCAATAAATAAAAAATCAATAATTCATTTAAACAAATAAAAGTATATTAATCGAAAGCGTTGATTTTGTACTTATTGACTAAATTGTTAGAATGGGTAATTTTTAATTAGCCGATTTTATATAAATTTTATTCAACTAAATGTTACATCTTAGTTTTTTACAAAGCACATTTTATTTCTCTACTGTGTGACGCGCCTTGCCTCCCTTTGCCTGTGTTTTGTGTGATTATGTTGTATGTGTGTGTGATTGAGTTTTTGTTTGTGTTAGTGTCTTTTGTATTTCCTTCTCATCTTCTTTTCCATTTGCCTTCGTCTTCTTCTCACTCTTTCATTCCATCTTCTATCCCATCCTCTCTCTTTCTCTCTCCCTCCTGTACTTACTTCCTCTCTTTCTGTATGTCCTCCCATTTATAATCATCCTTCTGTTTTCTACCACGATGTCCATTACTACTCCTGCTTCCTGGCAGGCACTGAGGACCTTCTTTGCTGCCCTTACCATTTCGTCCCTCTCTTTTCTTTCTTCAAAGGACAGCCACTCGTCTAAGCTTATTTTTCCTTCTCTATATACTATATTTCTCTTTCCAGGTCCCATATCTTGTCTCTGTCTTCTCTGCTATTAAACTCAACTTTCAGCCTTTCTCCCAATTCCTTTACGTGATTCACTTTCACTTTATGAACATTTTCAAACCATTCTTCTATTTTTACACCTTCTTCCCATTTTGGTCCCTTTTTCACTACCAGTATTCTTTTTTTCCACTCGTCCACTCTTTTGCTTTTCTCTTTTTTTCTCTCTGCTTCCTCCTCTGCTCCTTTCTCATCTCTTTCTTTTCTGCTTTCTTTTAGGTTTTCCTCCATTGTTCTTAGTCTTATTTCCTGGTTCTTAGCCTCTCTTTCCAACTCTTTTACCTTATTTTCCAGATCACTTCTTTTTTTTCTTTCTATTTCCATCCATTCTTCCAGGTCTTCTTTTTCTACTCTTCTGTCTCTTTCTATCTTCATTATTTTCCTTTCAATTTCATCCATTTTCGTTAATCTTTTCTTTTGCCTTCTTTACTCTATGAATTTTCTTTTATGAATTTTCTTTTATTCCTTTCTTATCTAGCCGGTCTTCTCACCTGTCCGTATTAAGGCTTTTACACCTTTTCTGCGATCTCCTCCGCTCCCTCTGCTTTCACTTATGCTTACTACAATTCTCTCTTACCAATTTCTTTCTTCTCTCTTTTCACTTTTCTTTTTCTTTCTCTTTTTCTTCTTCTTTTCTTCTTCTTTTCCACTTTAGTTCCCTCATCCATGCTATTTTTTCTTTGCTCCCAACTATTATTTCTTCCCACTTTTCTCCTTCTTTTCTTGTCATTTCGCATTTTTCTACTATGTGTTTCCAATCTTCCTCTTCTTTTTGGCACATTCTACATTTCTTATTTTCTTCTTTTTCCCAGTATCTACTCCCTCTTATCTCGTTCCCTAACCTAAACCTCTCTCTTATTTGTAGGCCTCTTATTTTCCCTTCATTTTGTATTTCTTTTAGTCTCCACTTCTTCATTTCTTCCTTTATCCCCTTCCACTCTCTTATATATCTTGATTCTTCCAGCTTATCTTCCATTTCTTTTTCTTCTTTTTTCCTCAATTCTTCTCTTACTTCTTCCCAGAACTCTTCTCTTTCATCGTCTCCTTCTTCTCTCTCTCTGTATTTTTTACTTTCCCCTAGTCTTTCTTCTCTCTCTCCTTTTTTTTCATTTCTTTCTTCTCTTTTCCTTTCATTTTTCTTCATTTCTCTCCATGCTTCTTTCTTTATTGTTCCATCCCCCTCTTCTTTAATTTTATTTTCATATCTCATCGCTCTCTCCATTGCTTTTTCTTTTATTTCTTTTCTTCCTGTTTCCCATTTTATCTGATAACTCGGTGTATTTCTGTCCAAACCCAGTACCCATTTTATATATTTCATTTGTAGTCTTTCTATTTCATCGTATCTTTTCCACCCCCATATTTCTGCTCCGTACATTATCACGCTTTTCACTAACGCGTCAAATAACATCATCCTTAGCTTCCAATTTTCTTTAAATAATCTTTCTCCCAACCCCCATACTTTTCCTAGTCCCATATTTATTTTACCTTCTGTTTTCTTTATATGTCTCTTATTCCCATTATTTTTGTTTATTATGTATCCCAGATAGTTATATTCTTTTACCATTTCAATTTTCTTTCCTATCCACTCAAAACTTTCTTCCTTTCCTCTTCCTCCTCCTTTCTTACATTTCATCATTTTTGACTTTTCTACGTTTAATTCCAACCCTCTTTCCTCTAAGAATATCCTTAGTTTTTTCAGCATCTCTTTCATTCCATTTTCATTTTTTGCCATCATTACTATATCATCCGCGTATCCTATCGTCCAAATTTTCTTTCTTCCTATTACTACTCCTCCTTCCCGAATTTTACTCATTTTCTCTTCTAACTCCGCAAAGGCAAGATTAAATAGCGTGGTGCTCAGCGGGCACCCTTGCCTTATTCCCTTTTCTGTGTCGAATTCCCCTATTATCTCTCCTCTAATTTTTATTCTGCATCCTGTTTCCTTATATATTTCTTCTATACTTCTTCTGATCCTTTTATCTATTTCTTTTTCCTTCATTATTTCCCATATCTTCTTTCTTCTTATCCTGTCAAACGCTGCTTTCATATCAGCGAAGAAGACAAACAATTTCCCACCTTTTTCCCTGATTTCTTTTCCTATTGCCGTTTTTAGCACGTATATTGCATCTGTTGTTCCTCTTTTTAGTCTGAATCCCATTTGCGTATCACTTAGTATTCCTTTTTCTTCTATCTCTCTATCTAGTCTTTTCCTTACTATTTCTGCATATATCTTATATCCTGTGTCCATCAGCGTTATACCCCTGTTACGTTTTACGACGCATCCTTTTTGTAACAACTGCACACTCGTGAAATTCAAAGCTTCTAAAACTATTCGCACGTCAGCAGAAAGCTGACGAAACGCGAGGTAAATGACACTCCGAAATAAAGTTGTTACACCTTGCGACACATCCTCTTTTGTAACAAATGCATATTCAGGAAATTCAAAACTGCTAAAATATTCACACGTCAGCAGAAAGCTGACAAAACGCAAAACAAATAGCACTCCGAAATAAAGCCACCGAGCACAAGATTGTATATTCAGCAAAAACAAAATGTCACAATTCAATACTGACCTGAAAATTAACATATAAAAAGCAATGAACATCATTACGAGTCAGTTGATCAGTAGTCAGTCAGTCAATAAGTACCTGTAAGACTCAACTCCGTACACACTGGTCCGACAATTGGTGATCATTTTACTTAATAAACTCACGACTGTTACAAAGTAATATCGTGCAAGTATTATTCAACAACCTATCCTATTCAATTCAACAAGCAGTTAGAGCCTGCTACACTCATACAATCCAACAAGCAGTTAGAGCCTGCTACATTTTATCAACAATTAAAAGCTACAATTATCAAGGTAGTACAATCATCAGACATACATTTCTACATATATTTATTATAAGTGAGACATATCCGACCACTAGTCAACATATTGGAACGTCTCATTCATTAGCTATTCGTAGTTGATGCACGAGACATAACAACTGGTTCCGGTACGAAAAATACATTCGATTGAGATAAAGGAAATTATTTTTATACATATTAAAACTTAGTTCTTATTAATGAATTAACGCATCAAACATAAAAGAAAGAGTTCGAAAACCGCGGATATACGAGTAGGCGTCGTATTACAGAAGTAAGCAGCACACGTCACTTTCTTTCATAGTAACCGAATTTCAAAATTGCAATTTTGCAAAATTATGAAACTAAGACAACAGCAGAAACAAGTGACCGAGAAATAATTTTCAGCCAGTAGGTCAAATACCATACGTAGATAGAATTTCCTTTTTTCTTTTCTTTTTCCCCTTTTATTTTTGTCATCTCAATAAGAAATTGTGTTTCCATATACTTCTACCATAATTTTTTGCTAACAATAATTTACCTTATTTTATATATTTTTCCTACTTCATCTATTTTGATTTTGTCGAATTCCCTTTGTTTATCCCGTTTATTACGAAAGTGCAATAAATGAGCAAGAAGTCCAGCACACATCTTCCATAATTAGGAAATTTACGCGATCACAAATCGACAAGAATCCAAAATTAGAAGATCTTTTAGAAAAAGGACTGGATGAGATAGCTTTCAAAAAGAGTAACAAGCTACAAAGATCGCCTATTAAGACCAAGACCCAAGAAGAAATCGTAAGAAAAGAGAAAAACACAGGAGCAATAAAGAAAATCATACCAACAGTTGACCAATTAGTTGATTTAACAGAAAAACAAACAAATAAAACCGACTACACTGATTCAGACAAATATTCACTATTAAACCAGACGTTTGACACATTTGACTCAGAAAAACACGATAGATATTCAGACATTGGAGGATTTTTAGGTGAACAAAGCCTAATATTAGGGACACCAAAAGATATATTATTCAGCATAAACACAAACGAAGAATCTGTCTACACAAAATACTCATTACCAAAAAACTCTGACGAACCTATTAACCAACAACAGAACATCGAAAATTCAAAAAAAGACATTAGAAAAACAAACAAAACACAATACATAAACGAAAAGGAGAGTGAAAGAAACACTCAGCAAATTCAAAGACAAATTCAAGAAAACCAACGTATCACAAGTCCAGCAACAAACCCAATAAACATGGCAAATTCACATCCAATCAAATTATCACTTAAAGAATTGGTAAATTATGTTCCGGACTTCGATGGCAAAAATATGCCACCCGCAAAGTACATCAGAAGATTACGACGAGTAAAAAATTTAGTAGAAGACCAAGATGAACATAATGTAGTAGAACTATTGAAAGTGAGAATGAAGGGAGAGGCAGAAGAAGCTTTAGGAAACAGCTGTGTAGAAACAATAGACGAATTAATTACAGCAATACGAAGTCTATACCCAATTCAAGAAGACATACACGAACTGCGTGCTAGGATACGCAAAATAACACAAGGAACTACAGAATCAATTATCCAATACACAAATAGATTATGTCAATTGGTATTAGAAATAAAAGAAATATATAAAATACAAGAAACAAATGAAATAGCCAGGAAGAATTTCTACGAAGAATTAGATGCGGACGCAGCAAAATGTTTCAAAAAAGGAATGCGAACGGAAATAAAATATGAACTGGGTAATGAGACAACATTACAAGAAATGTCCAAAAAAGCCATAGAAATTGAAAATGACATAAATATTAGAAAAACAACAGATAGTATAACAATTAATAACACATATGCAGAATACAATGATTATTATAGACCTGAATTACCAAAAAAAATCATGATATGTCAAATTTGCCATGACCCCCAACACGAAGCACTATTTTGCCATTCTGCAGCATGCGTCTATTGTAAGGGATCAGATCACTTTTCTAATAATTGTAAAAATTCATTAGACAAAATCAATTTGATATGCAAATACTGCAGCCAAAAAGGACACTCAATAAGCGCTTGCCCACTGAATAAACGAAGAAATATCCATTGCCAATACTGTCAAGAATTAGGACATGAGGTAGGTCAATGCCCCTACATTGCCGACTACATAAAATGCTGGAAATGTGGAGAAACAGGACATGAAGCCATTAAGTGTAAAAATAAGATCACACAAAAGGTAAATAAATGCGATATTTGTGACGAAGGAAGTCATTCAACGCAAGAATGCCCTGAGGTCTTTTGTAAAAAATGCAATAAAAAAGGTCACTCTATCAAATTTTGCACAACAGGTAAAAATAGATCACCTTATAGAATATGCACCCTATGCCAAGAACAGGGACACGAAGAACAAGATTGTGAAGAAGCGCGAATATATTTCACAGAACAAAGAAATAAATCAAGTTACAAATGCCAATTATGTGATCAATTAGGTCATACAGCAAAGTACTGCAGAAAAATCGCGAATACACAACAATCTGCAAACCCTCAGCAAAATCAGCAAAACTATAACACTTACAATAGAAACCACAACAACGGATACAGAAACAATTTTAACAATGATCAAAGAAAAAAATTCTGCGCTTATTGCAAAAATATAGGTCACATAGCAAGTGAATGTAGGAAATTACAAGCACTAAAAAATTATCCAACTCAAAATATTTCAATCACATGCGAAGGTTGCAACGAAACTGGACATAACATAGATAACTGTGAAAAAATTAAAAGATTACAAGAAGAAAGAATATTTTGCAGAATCTGTAAAGGTGTCGGTCATACAACAGAACAATGTCGCAAACATGGGACAAACTCGGAAAACTCTGGAGCTCCTTTGGGAAGGAACGCCTAAAGAATGAGCAGACAATAAAAACGTTCCACGACAAAACACTCACTCTCCCAACACAAACAAAACATCCGTAGATACATACAGCAAATTCAAAGAAAACATAAAGGAACTAGAGAGTACCATGCTACAGACAGATATAGCTAAAAATAGCACTGATATTAACCAACAAATTACAAATGACTGTACCAAAATATACATTATTAACCTAAAAAACCTGCTCAAGTACATAGAAATAGCCGAACCAAATTCGAATAATAAACTGCAACTACTAGTAGACAGTGGAGCACAACTAAATATTATCAAAAATAGCAGCATTCCACAAAAGCAGTTAAACAGAAATGAACAAATATCTATATCAGGAATCACAGAAGACGCAATAAGAACAATAGGTTCAACACAAATGTATATTGCAGATGAACCATTTGATTTCCATGTAGCACCGGATAACTTCTCTATTCCTTACGATGGAATAATAGGAATAAATGCCTTATCCAAACACAAATTAAGATTAGACAGAGGATACTTGGAAATAAATAATCAAAAAGTGCCATTAAAAGAAATCACTAGCAGAAATCAAACAAACACATTTACAGTACAAACCTCAAAAGAAATTAATGAACATCATGACACATGGAAACCCATAGCATTTGATAAAAGATACATAGTAAGCAAAAATGATATTGAAATAAATACGATTACACACAGCAAAGAAGTATCAATACATAAAGATGTAATTCAAATCCTAAATATAATAAGCGACATACAAGAAGAAACGAAAAATAGTACGAATGATCAAATATATGGGAATCCAGAAACAAAAATATCTCAACCTAACTATAACTCAAGCGTAACACAATTTATTGGAAACATTAATAAAGCCCTGGAAGACGAATCCAATGAAACCAAGGAGAACTATACTATTAATGATTATTCAAATTTTTGCGACACTTTGAGAGATAACGTTGCAGGAGAGATCGATAGAAAATATGACAAAATGACGAACCTTCACATTATAAATGATATAGAAAATAACTTCAAAAACATCAATGAAAAATTCACACCTAAAGAAACTAATTTAAAACCGGCACATATATTTACAACTACGCACAACGAAATTACACAAAAAGAGACACAAGAACATGAAATAACAATACGACGAAAGCAACTGATAGATACAATAAATTTAGAACACCTGACTCAACGAAAAAAAGAAAACATAAAAAATTTAATACTGTCATTTGAAGACATATGCTGGTTAGAAGGAGATAAACTTGGCCAATGCAACATAGAAGAACACGAAATTAATTTAACTGATGATAAACCAGTATATGTTAAACAATTTCCTCTGCCATATACACTCAAGCAAATCGCATGTGATGAGACAAAAAAGCTAATTACAAATAACTTAATTAGACCTTCAACAAGTGCATTTAACGCGCCAGTATGGATTGTGCCAAAAAAGGGATTAACAAAAGACGGAAAGAAAAAATGGAGAATGGTGATAGATTATCGAAAATTGAATGCAAAAACTATTCCAGATCCATATCTTATACCCAATATATTGGAAATTTTCGACTGCATAGGAAAAAACAAAGTTTTTACCACTATCGATATGGTTTCCGGATTTCATCAACTAAAAATGAAAGAGTCAGATATTCATAAAACGGCATTTAGTATCCTGGCATGGGACGTTTTGAATTCAAAGTATTACCTTTCGGACTAATAAATTCACCTAGAGTCTTCCAAAGAGCACTAACAAAAGTACTCGGAGACCTATTGGAAAAAGGGTTCTGCTACCTATACATCGATGATATAATTATCGTTGCAAATACGGTTGAAGAACATAATGAAAGATTCAAACTCATAGCAGAAAAATTAAGAATAGCAGGATTATAAATTGAAACGAGTAAATGCAAATTTTTCCAAAAGGAAGTAGAATTCTTAGGCCACATTATAAGTGAAGAAGGTATCAAAACAGACCCAAAGAAAATAGAAGCAATAAAGAAATTTCCTATCCCGAAAACTATCAAAAATATCAGAGAATTTTTAGGCCTAACAAGCTATTATAGACGCTTTATTGGACACTTTTCACAAATAGCAAAACCTATCATAGATTTACTACAAAAAGAACAACCATTTATTTGGACTGAAGAAAGACAAGAAGCTTTTGAAAAATTAAAAAACGCCCTATGCACAATTCCAGTTCTTCAATACCCAGATATGGAAAAACCATTCATCATTACAACAGACGCTTCAAACTACGCGCTGGGTTGTGTACTCTCTCAAGGAGAGATCGGTGACGACAAACCAATAGCATTCGCATCAAGAATCTTAAAATCAGCAGAGAAAAAATACCATACATACGAAAAAGAAGCACTTGGCATAGTATTCGCAATAAAAACATTTAAGAATTACATATATGGAAACAAATTTACCGTCGTTAGTGATCATAAACCATTGTTATCCTTTAAATCAGCAGACAACAATTCAAGAGTACAAAAATGGAGACTAAAACTGGCAGATTATGACATTATCTACAAACCTGGCAAAATAAATACAAATGCCGATGCACTCTCACGAAATCCGATAGAAAATATAAAAATAAACGCAGTTACCAGAGCACAAAAAGCAAAACAAGAATCAAAAGAAATAGTAACAAATGAACAAGAAAAACAAGAGGAACAAATCAAAATAATAAGAAAACAAGACAAAGAAAAAAGAAATAGAAATAAAAATATTACACAAACACGAGTACATATAGATGACGAAAATACAACACGGAAACAACATAACATAAGATTGACGAAAAAACCCATCGAATCAAGAAAAGACAACATCATACATTTTATCGATTACAAACATCAATCATTAGATAACACAACAGAAAGTCTAATGAAAATCAAACATATACAACCAGACAAAAATCTACAGCCCCAAGAAATTGAAATAATACAGTCAAGAACAAAAAACATCTTCATAGCCTGTCTTGACACAAGACAGTCGGCTATGAGAATAAAGGAAAATCTCAAAAGTCTCTTCAAATTATTAAGAACATTAATAATTCGCAAGAGAATAAAGACATTCAGCATCTCAAAAGACCTACAATTAAAAAACATACACTGGACTGAAATAGAAAACATTCTAGCGACAACATTCGAAAACTCTAAAACTAAAATTATCATTTGCCTAAATTACATCGACTACGTAAAACTCACAGACCGAGACAATATATTCGACCAATATCACTCAAGCGCACTAGGAGGACATTCGGGAATCAACAGAACATGGAATAGAATAAAGAACAAATACTATTGGGAAAATCTGAAAACTGATATAGAGAACCGTATTAAAAATTGTGAAATTTGTCAAAGAAACAAACTAAAAAGAATAAAAACTAGACAACCAATGATAATAACGGATACTCCCATGAAAACATTCGACAAAATCGCAATGGACATAGTAGGACCTCTAAACGTTACTAATAATCAAAATAAATACATTCTTTCTATCCAAGACCTCCTCTCAAAATTCATAATAGTTGTTCCACTCAGTGATCAAACGGCAGAAACAATTGCAGATGCCCTAATTAAAAGATTTATATGTATTTTCAGTTCACCAAAAGTAGTCCTCACCGACAGAGGAGCAAACTTTACAAGTGAAATTTTAAAAGCCATTGCTCGTAGATTTAAATTTGCAAAAATAGAAACCACCGCATTTTCACCACAATCAAACGGCTCCCTAGAAAGAGCACATCACCCCCTTTGTGAATATTTAAAAAATTTTTCTAGTAAAAAAATTGAATGGGATAATTTATTAGAATTAGCCCAATTTCATTACAATACAAGCATTCACAACGCACATAGATTTACTCCGCATGAACCGGTCTTCGCTTATCCACCACGATTACCATCTAGTGAACCATTAAAAACTTCAGAACAATTGCCAACATTTAATAATTATCTATCCACACTTATACAAAACATGCAGGATATTGCATGCTTAGCGCGGGAAAACCTCATAATAGCTAAAGAAAGATCAAAAAAATATTATGATCGCCACATAAACCCTTGCAATTTCAAAATAGGAGATCAAATGTGGCTCATTAAAGAACCTAAACCGGGAAAATTAGAAAAGAATCAAAACCTGGGTCCTTTTGAAATATTAAATATCACAGACAAACATAATGTAACAATAAATAAGGGTGGAAAACCGAATACAGTTCATGCAAATAAATTAATATTACACAAAAGTATATAAAATGATAAACTTTTCTCTGTTTTAGGACAAACAAATCATGTATTCAAAAATAACGTTATTCATTACATTTTTTCAAATTACTTATGCATACATTGGATATCACTGCGGCACCACAAACACAAACATCACAACATTCTCTCTACTGGACGCTGACGAATGCGACTTTAAAACCGAAACAATAAACTCAACAATAGCAAATATAGAACTTATCCAAGCAGCCGAATTTAGAAATATTCCAGTACATCAATGCAAAATTGAAATCCATCGGATAGTATACCAATGCGGACTATTCGGACGCCTCGAACCTGAACAAAATGGAGAACAGGAATACTTGTATGAATTGAGCCATGAACAATGCCAAACTATCCACGAAACGAGAATTTTTAAGTATGACAATTTTCATACGATTGCTGATTTAAAAATAAACGCCACAACAACCAAAGGCATAGACTTCGCTGGCGATGCAGGAAGCTGCAGCGGCGTAGCCTACGCAGACAGGTTCGGATCATGGAGTAAGGTACTTGTTCAAGGCACAATTAAAATCACATTAATACAAGCCTATGCGAAAATTAGTCTGAATAATGATAAATTACATTTAAGCTCAGGAACGATATGTAAATTTTCAGACACAACTTGCGTAGACTCTGACGGGGGTTATACATTTTGGGACATTTTACCTCAGGAAGAATGTTTTACTAACACTTACGATATTTTATATAAAGGTCCAGTAACAAAATACTTTAACACACACAATGACGACATAATATACATGGTAAACACTAGCGACACGACCTTTGCTTTAACAGCTAAAGACAAAATATTGAAATGCTACAGAGAGTTCACTAGAACAGAACACCCAAAACTCTTTATCGCGGAAGAAAATAATAACTTCAACAGATACAAATTCGATAAAGATACGGTTACTAGCAAAAGCAAGGTTAACATCGATTTATTCACATACGTAAATTCTAAATTTGTATATGTCGAAAAGCATTTGGGCAGACAACTGAACGATCTTTACAGAAAAATCATTACAGATAGGTGTGAAGTAGAGAGGAAAACATTACAAAACTCCCTATCCCTTGCAACCCTCTCCCCTGACGAATTTGCATACAATATCATGAAAAGACCTGGATACATTGCCAGGATCGCAGGAGAAGCAGTTCATATCATAAAATGCATCCCTACTGTAGTGAAGGCACAGCACCTTAGCGAATGCTACAGCGAATTACCAGTAATTTCAGGCAATGAAACCTGGTTTCTTACTCCAAAAACGCATATCCTCAAAAGAAGAGGTACTCCAATGAACTGCAACTCCATCATACCTACATACTACAAAGTAAATAACAAATGGATAAAACTAACACCGAAACCAACGGAAACAATATCACCACAAACACTCAAACCAAACACAAACATAAATTGGAAATTTGAATCCATAGAGTCATTAGCAACTAGCGGCATATACTCACAACAAGAATTAGATCAACTACAACAACAAATAATGTTCCCCATGGAAAAAGCATCTCTGCTAAATATTATAGCTAAAGAGATATCAGGAGAAGGAACAACAGGGAATATTTTTACAGAAAATACACTTGCAAAATTGGCAGAAAGCACATGGAATCACATGTTCAACAAGCTAGTCATGTGCGGATCAATCTCATCAGTAATCATCATGATATTAATAATACTGCAAATAACAAAATTGACAATTGACACCATCATCAGAGGATATACGCTGCACATGGTTTATGGCTGGTCTATGAACCTACTATGGGCCTTCTTTAGCTCAATAACCCAGCTGTTAGTGACACTAGGACGACAAAACCACAACAGTATGACAAAAATTAATAAATAAAATGCAGAAATTGAACTAGACACAATACACACAAACCTGAACGACACAGACGTCAAGATACAAATCTACCCTGATACCCACTGTCCTATTCCTCAACAAAACTTACCTCTCGAAACAACAATAATCAAATACAAACATGACCTATTTTTAACAAAAATCTAATTGTCATGTCGTTCAGTACCCCAAATGCTTTACGTCATGGCCACATTTTAAGCGGGGAGGGAAGCGAGATATTCGCTCTAGGATATTAGGCTGAGATGACAAAGGAATTGAAATAAAAAACAAAGATTTGTTCTTTTTAAAAACAGAAAAAAATATATATTTATTTTTACAAAATTACAAGCATATTCGCAAATATAATCACACTCAGATACAATTGCAATTATACCGGTGGTCCACACTTGGACCTACAATCACATTATAAAAATCACTAAACACTTCTACGCATACCCTACGGAAACCATTGCAATAAACTAACAAATCATAAAAAAATAAGTCACGAAGACCCCAAGTATCTTCGTCTGGCCCATACTCCCCCAGGAAGAAGGCCGTGCGCGTCACTCGGTCGCAATGCCGTAGAGTCCGCACCAATTGCCATCTCTGAAACTAACAAAGCAAACAGGAAACAAATTAATCCATATATATAAAAATACCAATATACATTGCAAAATACTTACATCTATCCTCACATACTTCCGGGTTCCGGGTTTCGGCCCGGCAGGAAGGGGCAAGCCCTCTCGTCTGGCTTTCTTCACAGCACGTGAATGCTGCCAATCCGCAAACTAAAAAAAAAAAAAAAAAAAAAAATAAAGCATGGCAACAAGAATTACAATCAATCTTTAATACTTACACAGACCATGACATAACGTTTCCTTGGGAACCCGAACATCGTAAACTGAAAAACTTGAACTGTACAAAGTCGAGCAACTGCACTCCTTATATACTAAATAAAATGTACATACCACAAAATCTCTGTATAAACCGCAAACTAGTAGCTTTGAATTTCAGAAGTATTTTTATGCAAAACATTGCAATCATATTGCAATGTCTTAGGCCCTGGGGTGTTACGTTTTACGACGCATCCTTTTTGTAACAACTGCACACTCGTGAAATTCAAAGCTTCTAAAACTATTCGCACGTCAGCAGAAAACTGACGAAACGCGAGGTAAATGACACTCCGAAATAAAGTTGTTACACCTTGCGACACATCCTCTTTTGTAACAAATGCATATTCAGGAAATTCAAAACTGCTAAAATATTCACACGTCAGCAGAAAGCTGACAAAACGCAAAACAAATAGCACTCCGAAATAAAGCCACCGAGCACAAGAATGTATATTCAGCAAAAACAAAATGTCACAACTCAATACTGACCTGAAAATTAACATATAAAAAGCAATGAACATCATTACGAGTCAGTTGATCAGTAGTCAGTCAGTCAATAAGTACCTGTAAGACTCAACTCCGTACACACTGGTCCGACAATTGGTGATCATTTTACTTAATAAACTCACGACTGTTACAAAGTAATATCGTGCAAGTATTATTCAACAACCTATCCTATTCAATTCAACAAGCAGTTAGAGCCTGCTACACTCATACAATCCAACAAGCAGTTAGAGCCTGCTACATTTTATCAACAATTAAAAGCTACAATTATCAAGGTAGTACAATCATCAGACATACATTTCTACATATATTTATTATAAGTGAGACATATCCGACCACTAGTCAACATATTGGAACGTCTCATTCATTAGCTATTCGTAGTTGATGCACGAGACGTAACACCCCTATAATTGCTTACTTCTTCTTTTTTTCCTTTCTTGTATACTGGTATTATTATTCCCTTTCTCCATTCCTTCGGGTATCCTTCTCCGTTCTATACTCTATTTAGACATTTTGTCAGATCATTTATTAGGCTTTCAGTCCCAGCCATCCACGCTTCATTTGCAATCCCATCTTCTCCTGTTGCTTTTTTCTTTTTCATTCTCTTTATCACCTCTACTACCTCTTTTACTTTTACTTCCCCTCTTTCTTCTTTTTCCCCACTTTCCCATTCTTCTCTTTCTTCTTTTTTATTGTAGTCCTTTTCTTTTTCTCCCAGCTGCTTCTTGAAGTGTTTTAGCCATTCCTCATTGCTTATTTTTTCGTCTATTTTTGCTCTTTTTTTCTTTCCTCCGCCCACTTTTTCCCAAAATTTCCTTCTCGTTCTATCTTTGCTTATTTCCTCCGCCACTTTCCTTCCTTCCTCTTCTTTTGCCTTTCTTATTTCCTCTCTGTATTCCCTCTTTGCTTCCAGGTATCTGCTTCTATCCCCAATTCCTCTTCTTAGTTCTTTCAGAGCATTCATTACCTTGTCTCTTTTTACCTTACATTCTTCTCTCCACCAGCTTTTTCTTGTTCCTTTTTTACTTCTTATTTTCTTTTTTGTTATAGCGTTCTGCACTCTAATTTTTATCTCTTCCCATTTTTCCGTTCCTTCTACTGCTCCTATCCATCTGTGATACTCTTTTATTTCTTCTTCGCTCCAGTCTTCTCTTAACCTTTCTTCTTCTCTATTTTCTTCTTCTTCCACCCTGTTTTCTAGCTCCACTTCTACTGGTAGGTGATCCGATTTGATTCTCTCTCCCATTTGCATTTTCTTCACTCTCTCTTCCCCTCCTATATTTCCTATTATGTAGTCAATCGTCGACATCCCTCTCGCTCCTATATAAGTAATTTCTCCCTCTTCATCTCCCTCTTTTTTCCCATTCATAATCACTAATCCCGTCTCTCCTAGCCATTTACCCATCTCTTCCCTTCTGCGTTTATCGTACCATCCTTTGTTTTTATTTCTTCTGTCTGTCCTTCGATATCCCATTCTCTTCCTTCGCCTCCTGTTCTAGCGTTAAAGTCTCCTCCTATTATTAATATTTTTCCTCTATTTTCCTCTATTTCTTCGGTTAGGTACTCATAATTTTCTTTTTTCTTATGCTGCATGTAGACTGATGCAACCGTGCATTTCTCTCTCTCTATCTCTATTTCCCCTACTATAACTTCTTCTGTCCTTTCTTTCTTCCATTTTACCTTTATTCTCCCTTGTCTTTCTCTAACTGCCATCAGTCCACCCCCTATCTCCCTACCCCTTTTTCCTTCCCTTCTCGAGTCCCTCCATTCAATGTTATACTCATTCAAATTTCTTCCTATTCCTATTTCCGCTTCTTCTCTTTTCACCCATGTCTCCGTAATTCCTACTATATCAAAATTTCTAATGTATTTCCAGTCCTCTTCTTCCAAGCTCTTTATTCCCGCCACATTCCAGAATAACATTTTTACTGTTTTTCTTCCCTTCACCTCTTCTCTCTTCTCTCCTCTCCCACTTTTATTTCCGAAACCCTTCCATTCCTTTCTTTGTCATTCTTTCTTCTCTCTCATTCCACCTCCACTCTTCCTCCCCTGCTCTTAACCCGTTGTGCCATATTTTAACTTCCTTGCCCTTATTTTTCAATTCTCTTGCTTTTCTTCTTACCTCCTCTCTTATTTTCCTCTGTTTCCACGTCCAGTCGTGATCTATATATATTTTTTTCTCCCCTAGTTTACTTTTTTTCTTCATTATTCCCTCCTTTTGTTCCCATGAGGCACACTTTATTTGCCACATTCTCTTCCTTCTATACTCTATCCCTTCCTGTCTCTGTTTTATTTCTGGTCCTCCTATACTCCTTAGGCTTATTATTTCCCCCTTAATTCCCATTCTGTCCTTTAGCCATTCCTCTGCATCTCCTTTTTTCCCATTTCAGTTCTCTCTCCAGATACGTTACAATTATATTATTTACCCTACTTTCTCTATCCATCCTCTCCTTCATGTGATCCATTTCATCCCTATTATCTACTCCTTTTTCTTCTGCCCTTGTCTCTCTTCCTTCCATGCATTTTTTCATCTTATTTACCTCTTCTTCCAATCTGTTCATTCTTTCTTCCCACTTCTCTTGTCTTCTTTTTTCTTCTCTTTTCTCTTTTTTCCTTTCCTCTCTATCTTTCTCTAATTCTTCTCTAAGTTTTTCTAACCCTTTCTCCCATTTTGCCTCCCTTTTTTTTTCTCCGCCTCTTCCATTCGCCTCATCATTTCATTTAACAGTTCCTCTTTTAGTTCTCTCATTTCTGCTAGTACTCTTTCAATTGCATTACCTTCTCCTTTACTCTCACCTACTCCTATCAATGTTCTGTCCATTTCATTTCCTTCATCCCCATCTGTTCCACTCCCCTCGCTTTCACTTTTGTACCTTTTCATCTGCCTCACTTCTTCCTTGTTTCCTCCCCTCAGGCCCTCTTCGCTCTCTCTACCTCTCACCCCCTTCGCCTTCCTCTTATCCCCTTTACCATCCCTCTCTTTCGCTGTTCCTGGCGTTAAGAACATCTCGTTCCTGTTTCCTATTCCAATTCCCCACCTTGCTCCCGCCTTAACTCTCTCTCTTATTCCCTTTGTCTTCGCCTTTATATCCCTCTCCTACGCTCCTCTTTTCCCGCCTTCTGTCTTATCTAACCTAACCTATCCTTTCTCCCTTTATTTTTTTTTTTCTCACCTTACTTCCTTCGCCCTTTATTTCCCTATCTTTTTCTCTTCTCCAAACCCCTTTCCACTCCTCCTGTACCTTTTCTCCACTTTTCTCTTCACTTCCCGCTCTCTTTCTCTCTAAAATTGAGTTATACTCAGCACTCACACAAGACACGTCCACACTCATCCAAGTCTCAATATAACCTCAATTAGCCGATTTTATATTTACATTCTATATTATTTACACGATTTCAATTTTCTTTAGCGCTGTTCCTTTTATTATAAACAAGAGAAAATTATTTTGCACATTTGCAGAAAGAGCGTGAAAAGTGCTATCCTGCGTAAATGGGGCTCTCAAATTTGTGTATAAATAGGCTCAATTTAGCACAGGTGAAAGGTATTCTCTCCTAGCCTTGCAGAGTGAGCGCTTAAGATTGAATAAACTTGGTTTATACCTAAGTTGTTTCTATCTTATAATTAGCTAAGCAAGCCTTCCTTTTCCTATTGTGATTTATGCTCGACTCATAGAACACTTCGTGCTATGAGAAACTTGGGCTGGGTCACATCCTTTTGCAAAGAAAGACTTAGGCTCTGTTTATGGGACACTTCGCACCATAAGAAACTAGGGTAAAGTCTATCTAACTTTAATTTCATTCCAAACAATCATATATATTTCATTGTATAAGTTTAATTTTCAAATTGAATATTAATATCATTACCTCAATTTCAAACGAATTCTTACTCAATAACGCGACCGACTATGAGAGTTCGAACTAAATACAAATAATAGGTGATAAGTAACATCATATTTGGCTATCAGGATAACATAACATTTCTTATAATATTAGAAAAATACAGCGACAGTATTGCTCATCTAAAGTACTCTGGGATGTAAGGATTTTATAGATTTAATCACATGTAATGAGCTTGAAATTTTAAAAAGAAAAATAACATTTTATAAAATGCAAGATAAAGATGATGAATATAAGGTATGGAAAATTCGAAAATTATTCGACTTATTTCGACAAAAGCTTACTCAATTTGGCTGTTTCAAAAAACGTCTCTCAATAGATAAAGTTATGGTGAAATATTTTGGCAGACTTTTTATCAAATAATACTTAATAAACTAATTAGATATACGACGGTTAAATTGAGATTTGGGATAAAGTTGTGGGCTATATGTAACTTTGATGGTTTTTTATTTGATGTTGATATTTATTGCGGTAAAGCTAGTAAAGAAAAAGAAAAACAACTATAAAATATTGCTTTTAGTTCAAGAGTAGATATGTCGATGATATATAAATTATTATGGATTGTAAATACTGATAAACTATCAACTTACTACTTATATTTTATCAATTATTTCACTTTGCCAGATATAATGGTACATCTAGAAAGATTAGAAATATTCGCTACTGATATTGTTAGGAAAGATAGAATTAAAGTCAATACAAGATTAGATAAACAAGCTAACAGAGAAACAATAAATGCTGTTTTGATGTCAATTCTAAAATTAATTGTATAACTTTGCTAGACTCAAAAGCTATCACAATTTTGTTTATAGCTCATAATATAGAACTAAAAGGTTCTATGTTGAGATATGATAAAAAAGTAAAAAATCGAGTATTCGTGGAATTTCCACAATCATTTTCAATGTACCACAAGTACATAGGTGGCGTAGACCTTCACAATTATTACTGTAATGACGTTATTCCTTGCTTCAGAAGTAAGAAGTAGATTTGGTGTTTTTTTCATACGGATCATCATAACGTGGATCAGTAATTCATCGGTTTTATGGAGTAATATTCATCCTGATGAAAAATAAAAGTGCTTTAGATGTTACTGTAGAAATTGTTGGATATTTCAGTCATTAATTCAATTATAAAAAAGAGAAACCCAGTCGCAAAGAAAATTCAATGGAATCACAAGATAATAGACGCGTACCACCAAACGGCAAATATTCTAGGTGCCAAGGAAAACTTGGTGATACAATATGTTCTAAAGCAACGAGAAAAATGTGCAAGGAATGCTAAATTCGCTTTTGCATGGTTCACCTTACTTTGCATATTGAGATTTCAATTAACGATATATAAATCAGAATAAAAATTAAAAAATAATACTCAAAAACAAACAAAAAAATAAAACTAGACAGAAAAATAAATAAAACTAAAAAAACAAATAAACAAAAAAAAAGTAGAATGTAAATCCTACCGTAGCCTCCGCGTGGCTCACTTTGGGGTCGTGACGTATTTCACCAGCTAAAAACGGCGGTAAAAATATTGGGAGTACAAATAGAAAATCGCCGTTTTTTCTAATAATTTGAGGTTTTATTGTAAAAAACTCGTTACAATCTCATTCTTCAAAATAATTTCCATCCTTAGTCACAACTTTTTCCCATTTTTCTGGCAGCTTCTGAATTCCTCTTCGAAAAAACTGTTCGTCTTTTGACGCGATCCACGAATCGATCCAATTTTTGGTTTCTTCGTAAGAACGAAAGTGCTGTTCGGCCAGGTCATGCGTCATCAATCGGAACAAGTAGAAATCAGAAGGGGCGATGTCAGGAGAGTACGGCGGGTGCGATAGGATGTCCCATTTCAAAGTTTCCAGGTATGTTTTCACGACCATGGAAAGATGTGGCCGAGCGTTGTCATGCAGAAATATGACCTTGTCGTGCCTTTCCGCGTACTTTGGGCGTTTTTCCTTTAACGCTCGACTCAAACAAATCAATTGCGTCCGATAGAGGGCTCCTGTGATGGTTTCGCGTGGTTGCAGGAGTTCATAGTAAATTACGCCAAGCTGGTCCCACCAAATACACAGTATCAGCTTCGAGCCATGAATGTTTGGTTTCGCTGTCGAAGTTGATGCATGGCCGGGAAGACCCCACGATTTTCTCCGCTTTGGGTTGTCATAGTGTATCCACTTTTCATCGCCGGTCACAATGCGATGCAAAAAACCCTTCCTTTTTTGCCGTTGGAGGAGTTGTTCGCACGTGACAAGACGCCGTTCGATGTCCCTCGGCTTCAGCTCGTACGGCACCCAACATCCCACTTTCTGGATCATTCCTAAGTATTTTAAGCGATGGGAAACGGCTTGCTGAGTTTCGCCCAATAAACCCGCAAGTTCCTGTTGCGTTCTGCAAGAATCTTCATCAAGCTAAGCCTCCAATTTCGCATCCTCGAACTTTTTTACGGGTCCGGGACGATCCTTGTCATCTACGTCATACTCGCCATTTCTAAACTTTTGGAACCATTCCCGACACGTTCTTTCACTAATACAGCTGTTACCATAAGTTTCTACAATCATTCGACGCGCCTCAGCTGCATTTTTTCCCGAGTGAAATGCAAAAAGCAACACTTCCCGCAAATGTCTCCTGTTCGGCTCGAATTTTGCCATTTTTGCGCACGAACAAAACAAAGCACAGTAAAAATAGACAAGCGAGGTGATGAAGAGTTGTTGACAAATGCCTCAGCTGGCTATGTAACGTTCCTGTTAACAATTTTTTACCGACGTGCAATGCTGACGCCACCTATGGGAAAACGGCGGTTTTCTATTTGTACTCCCAATAGTATTTTTATTTTCAAAAGTATGTATTCTTGCATAATTTTTCTCATAGAATCGATTAGCGCTATTAGTTTTTTCATTTTCAGCATATTTCGCAAAAAAATTGTTTAAACATTATTGTTTAAACAAATAGAAAATCAATTTTCATCGTTGTTTTTATTATCTTTTGACCATATTACCTAACCGCACTGGTTACTATAGAGCCAGATCTTCTGGCTTCGGTTTGCGTATTAATGGATTAATAATTCGTAAAATTCATATTCTTTTTCTTTCCTAAAATTACTACGTACTCGTATTACTATACTAAATTTATAAGCGGAATATCAATAGCACGATACCCTGGAAAAAGGGAAAAAGCAGGACAAGAGTGTCTGTCTTAAATAAACGGTTTACTAGCATGCGTGCTCGATGAGCTACTCCAGCATTTTATTCTGCCCCGATTTAGATGCCGCTTGACTGCTGAAAAGAGCCTCGAAACGACGGCCAAGTTGACCTTACAGCCCTTGGCACGTTACATTAAATATTTAGCGCCCAATTTTTAGCAGTTGCGTCACAGCTCAAATTGACCAATCTGAAACAATGAAGGTTGCAATCTTCATCATTCTCTTTTTTAATAAGAATACTCAATATTGCAAATGTACTGATATTTTAACATTACGTATTATGAACATTAATAAAAAAAAAACTAAAAATTTGTATGTACAACGCTCTCTTGAACCGAAATTGTCACTCTAATAATGTGTATAAATAAATAAATAGAAAATTCTCGATAAATCAAATGTAAAAAAACTAAATTTCTATTTTCTAAGTAGGCGTGTTTTCTGTTTCAATTAATATTTGCAAGTAAGATTATTTATTGATCACATTAATTTCAATTGTATTTAAACAGTGTACGAACTGAACGCTCGGTGTCATGTAAGGTTTTCAAGTCATAATTTTTGACAATTACGTATATGAAATAAAATACAATAGATAACTATTTCTATTATTGATTATATAATAGCGATAAAGTTTCTAAAATAAGCTATAAAACTCAAAATGAAAATTACATAACATAATATTATTAACATAACATAATAATATTTTAAAGGTTTAGAAATTCTTAAATTTGCAAGTATACTTTTTCTGATTTATTTGACACTTAATAATAGGATAGCATGTCACTGTATTGTAAAAAATATGAGGGTTGTTCAATAAGTTCTTCTTGGAAGATGGTAGTGTTATTGTAACGTATTTTACACTGTAAGAGAGTCCTATCTAATACGAGGGTCGTTTGAAAAGTCCGTGTAAAGTCAGAGAAATGGCGCTACTAGTCCGTATCAAGATTATTTTCAGTTAGTGGCATATCTTAGAAGAGCACACACCAAGTTTCAGCCAGATCGGCCAATTACTTTGCGTTTTCCATTCGTTTCAATCAAAGAAATCGAGTGGTTGTAAAAAAATGTACGAAAAAGAATTTCGTGTATTGATTAAACATTACTTTTTCAAAGGCAAAACGCCTCAGGAGATTAAACAGAAGCTTGATAAACATTATGGTGATTGTGCACCTTCGATTAGAATGGTTTATAAGTGGTTTCAAAATTTTCGGAGTAGCCATATGAGCACAAAAGACGCTGAACGTTCTGAACGCCCTGTTGAGGTTACCACTTTAGAAATCATTGATAAAATCCATGATATGGTGATGGCTGACAGAAGGGTGAAGGTGCGTGAGATTGCTAGTACTATAAGCATCTCGAGCGAACGGGTACATAATATTTTGCACCAACATTTGGACATGAAAAAGCTATCCGCTAGATGGGTGCTGCGATTGCTCACGATCGATCAAAAACGAGATCGTGTGAAGTGTTGCAAGAATGGTTTGCAGCTGTTCCAACAAAATCCGCAAGACTTTAAGCGTCGTTTCATCATTGTAGATGAAACATGGATACCTCACTACACTCCTGGGACCAAAGAACAGTCTAAACAATGGGTTACCAAGGGGGAATCTGCTCCGAAAAAGGTGAAGACAATTCCTTCGGCCGGGAAGGTTATGGCGACTGTCTTTTGGGATTCGCAAGGAATAGTTTTCATCGACTATCTGGAAAACGGTAAAACCTTTACAGGCAAATATTATTCATTGTTATTGGATCATTTGAAAACCGAGTTGCTAGAGAAACGTCCACGATTGGCTCACAAAAAAGTCCTCTTCCACCAAGACAATGCGCCAGGTCACGCTCAGTAGTTGTGGCCGCAAAACTGATGGAGATAGGGTTCCAACTCGTTTCACATCCCCCTATTCTCCAAATATTCTATTCTCCAGACTTGGCTCCATCGGACTACTATTTGTTCCCTAATGTGAAAAAATGGCTGGCGGGGAAAAGATTTTATCCAAACCAGGAGGTGATTGCAGAAACGAATGCCTATTTTACATACTTGGACAAATCCTATTATTTGGAAGGGATTAACAAACTATAGTAGCGTTGGATGAAGTGTATAAGCCTAAAAGGAGACTATGTTGAAAAATAAAAAAGATTTATTAAAAAAAATCAAGCAGTTTTTATTTTTGCACGGACTTTTCAAACGACCCTCGTATAAGTGCATATACAATCTGTGACGGAGAATCGTGGAATGGCCATCATTCTGCTATCGGCTCTCGCCAAAATCGGCAAACTGTACCAAGCTGCAAGTGTATGCATTGAGAGCATACACTCATACTTGTTTTTCTGTGTTGAGGTGCGGCGTTCTATGACGAGAAGGCGAAGGAGTGCGCAGGCGGCAGTAGAAGGAAGAGCAAAGAGAGAGAGAGAGAGAGAGAGAAATAGAAGAGAAAAGAAAGAGAGAGAGAGAGAGAGAGAGAGAGAGAGAGAAATAGAAGAGAAAAGAAAGAGAGAGAGAGAGAGAGAGAGAGAGAGAGAGAGAGAGAGAGAGAGAAATAGAAGAGAAAAGAAAGAGACAGAGAGAGAAGAAGGAAGATTAGAAGAAAAATCTTGCGCACGCACCCTCGCGCCGATCTTTGAGCAGTACTTGCCGATGTAACGGTCCTATATATGAGCTATTTATTAAATTATTAAATGACTGCAACTAGTCTAACGTATTTATCTGTTTAGTCAAAACAATACATTAAGCGGCGCTACCTCACTGTTTACGCGACTGTATACAAATAAGAGTCGACTCAAAACAAATAGCGTGACGTCACAAATAATAGACATAGATATAATGATCCATAATATTGAGAAAAATATGTTAATTATAGATAATTTGAATATAACAAAGTATGGATTATATAGATTTTAACATACAGATTCACAATATCTCATTCAATTATAAATTAATAATGAATATCAATATGTAAAGTTAATTTATTTATTAACATATGAAATATTAGAAAAATATAAATAATTTATATGTAAAATGAATAAGCATAGAACATGAGTAAGAATTGGTTTCATTAATAACAGCTAAATAACAACTGTTATTAATAAATAAACAATTAATAATTTATTTAAACAATAAGCTATATATAGAACGAAAATATTAAGTTAATACTTGATAATGACAATTTTATGATTTAGAAATCTTAGATAATTAATCTAATAATCGCATATTAAGATTAGAAGAAAACCGTTACAAATATGAAAAATTAGTCATAATTCAAATGTTTTTAATTAATTTAAATAATTAATTTTGGAAAATACTTCCAAAATTAATCAACTTTAAGGTTATATGAAATTTTAACAATTTTCTATTGTAAATAATGTAATATCACGTTAATTAACTTTATTAGTTAATAACTTTTGACGACACTATTGGCGATAATTGTATACTGTATAAAATCAACAAATAACTAATTCGGTAAAATTTACATGTGTTAAAAACTTAATATTAATGGCTATTTACTTGTAAATTAAGAAAAATCATTTCTCAAAATTCGCGAATGTCTCTCGAATTTTCGATGAAATCTCTCCTGCAATAATAAGCGGGAAAATCTGTGTATAAATAGGCCCACCTTTGCACAGGCTACATTCATTCACTTCTAGCCTTGCAAAGTGAGCGCATGAGTCTGAATAAACTTGGATTAACACCTAAGTTCTTTCTCTCATTGTGATTTACTAAACAAGACTAACCTTTCCTTATAATTTGAGCTCGACTTATAGAACATCTCGCGCTATAAGAAACTTGGGCCGAATTATATCCTATCAAAGAAAGACTTTAGCTCTGCTTATGGGACAATTCGCACCATAAGAAACTAGGGCATTGTCTGATTTTCCTCGATATATTGTAATTACTTATATATATTTGATTTACTTATTCATTATATTTGTTTCATTTATCTATTTTCCTGACAATTAGAGTAAAATCATCAGAAACAAATTCTTACTCATTAGCTTGATTACGAGAGTTCGAATTATTTTTATTTATAAGTGATACGAACATCACACTGAGCATCAGCACAGTGCCATTTTCTTTATCGATTTTTTCTGTAAAAAGTTTTCCGCGTTCTCGCCGACGAGAGTTATTATTTACGGAAACGCATCAGGTACGTGGGAAATTGTATCGTATTATTGGCTGGGTCGCGCTCAGCCACGTACTTAGAAGAAAAGTCAACACCTGTGCGCGTGTAATATCGACGAGGTGATACGCGTGTCTGGCCAGTGCTGCGAGCAGCCATTTTTTGTCGCGAACACCGAGAAACGTCAGCGAGGGAAGCAGGAACTGTAACAACAACATCAACAACGACAACAACAATAGCAGCATTGGAGTGATAACGACGGAAGAGAAACGAGGAACCAGTAGACAAGGTCGGTGTTAAGTTTCTCTCTTTTTTTCTCGCATGCTTCGAGCGCCGTTGTTGCTTGGACTTGGGCTAGCTACTCGACCAACCATAATCGTCGTTCAAATTTGTACGGACGGGTTTCGATTGTGATGTTGAACGTAATAGGAGTAGAGGAGACGAATTGGGTGGCAGTCGGGTGCGTTTTTTCGCAAGCGCAGAAATTAATTGTCAAGCATCAAGATCGTCGTATTGAAGTTTCGTTTTTTTTTTATTTTAATTGTTGTGATTTATCTTGTTAATTAAAGTTGTTGTGCGTTACTCACTGTCATCTTTTTTTCACCTATTTACTCCTCATGCTGAATTCAGTTTCGCGCGTTTTGATCCGTTTGCTCAGCGGATCATAAGGTCGTGGAATTATTTAAATAAATAGTGTTTTTTTATTGAAAGTGACGGACTTATTCAACGACCCTCGTATATTCCTTCGATTTACGGTGCTTCGAGTTTGAACCTTCCAGAGAAGAATAGTGCTATAAATTGGAACTCACTTTTTCTATCGGTCGTAGCATGTGCGCAGTGGTGATGCTTTCTTTCTTACACTTAGCAACAACGCACACTGATATACGTAAGGTTGTATGCAATCTGTATATAATACAATAATACCAAAAACAGAACTAGATGATGAGAGTAAGAGCGAGCAGTCATACAATTAGCGTACGAAGTGAGAGAGACAGCATTTATGTCTGTTCATGTTATTTTACATACACAGACACTATAGCTTTCATAGCCATCTTTCTCATACCTCAGTAAATGTTCCGGAGATGAAATGACTAAGTTTGACTTTCTTTTTGCCATTTTCTCGGGTTCGATACTCGTTCGGAAAACTTTTTTTTTAACAAGCCAATCAATTTTACGTTTATCTATTCTACACCTGTGAATGATTCACTACGTTTTATTTGTAAAGTAATTGTTAAGTCGTTATTTCATACTTAACGTCATTATCACTATAAATAAGATAAATTACATAATTATTTTTAAATAACGCAATAATTCTATTATGTTAAAATTTTGGATCTTAGAAAAATAAATGATACTTATCTTTCCTTTTTTCGATTAATAGAAAATTTGCTCACATACGAGTATAAAGCGTGAAAAAGTTACTTGTGACGTCATAAATTGTATTGTATCGCTATAGTTGCGGCCAACTTTTCCACGTATGTAACTTGGTTACTTTTGCATTGATCAGAAAAAGGAAATACGTATCTTTTATTTTTTAACGATCTAAAAGATGGATGTAATGGAATGTTTTTGTTATTAAAAGTATTATGCGATTTATCGAAGTCATAATAATGGTTAGTATTAAATAATAATTTAACAATTATTTTTATAAATAAAAGGTAATAATCCGTAGGGGTAGACTAGATAAAGATAAAATCTATTACTTTTTTCAAAAAAAAAAAGGAGTCTGGAAACTGAAAAGAAAGGAAATCAAGTAACATGTATTAATCATCTCAGCTATTGACACACTGAAAGGGGATATCCGAAAATTACATAGAATAAGTGGCTTGAGTTGTGGTTATTTGTCATCATTCTAGATAATTGAAGAATTGTAATTATTCATAATTAAAAAATATGAATTGAATGGAAATCGAAGCCAGAGGAAACGCATTGTTGCTTCGCTCCGCCTAACAGCAAGCGTGATAAACCAGATATACGTTTGCTTCTCCTTTTTTCCCTCAGCCACATATGTGCTTCTCCTACATACTTTTAGATGGATGTTTGGTAGTTTCATAGCATCTCCTGCGTTCCTTTCTGAAAAATAATATGTTAGTTTCGACTTCAATGTTTTAATCATTAGTTTCTGGAACATTACTATTGTACACCATTACTGCATATGCTACGGCCGGAAAAAACAAGTGAGTTCAAGCTTATAGCACATTTCGACAGGTTTCAAATTTTAATTTAGTGGCTGCAGTTTGACAAAGAGGCATGCGCGTGGTACACTTTAAATAGCGGTTTGATACCATACTTATACTTTCTACGCAAGACCTCCATATCTACAGAATGTCTAAAAATATACTGATATTAAGAAATAGAAAATCGTGAAATTTAAAGATGGAAAAGTACGAGCAGTACCGATTAATTGGATAGTTTCCAACAATGAAATCATTGAACCAACTATGGAATCTAGTATTTTTGAGTGTTATTGACATAATACTCAAATTATATTTGATATCATAAAATTAGTATCAAAATGTACCAACGTCAAAATAACGTGGCCAAAGTACGAAGTTTGGATTCACGCAAGTGCAGGTAAAAATTTATTTTTAATATTAATGAGTTTGTTAAAAGTCTATCGTATATTATTTAATTATAATTATTAATGAATTTTTTAAATATTTTATATTTGTGTACGTATCGTGTTTATGTTGTTTTCGAAAGTGATAAGAATCAATGATGCGGTAGAACTGATCGAGTTAAGATAAGATACATTGTATTTTCGTTAATTTATTCAGTTTTCAGGTAAACTGATAATAATAAAATAAGAATAATATAATCCAAGTACTGCATTTTTTTCATGGTAGTAGATTGGAAAATCAGACGCAATGCCACGCAGTACTAAACTAATCGTCGTTTTTTTCAAGTATTTATGAAAATTATTTACAGATTTTTTTGTATTACAGCACCAAGTTAAATTAAATATTATAATTGCAAGAATAAATAAATTTTTTATTACGTCTCATTTCATTAAATATTTGCTCTCGCTGCTCAATCAGACTCGAAAATGGAATGTTGTTTTGACAATTGCTTAAAATTTCTAGTCAAAAATGTTTGAGTTTGTATTTACAGTTCAGTTAGAGATTATATATAAGATCCGTGCGGCACTCATACGGACTCCGTACGGATTCTGGACGAAATCCGCACGATTTACGTATGTACTTTGAACAGTATCCTGTACGGATGCCGTGTAAATACGTTAATATATTTCAGACAGGGGAAACAAAATTAGGAGATTATTACATCCGAGCTGAAAGTATATGAAGTCATGAACAACGTGCGAAGAGAAAGTAAAATTCGGTAATAGAACCCTTATTGTAGTACGATAACAATAAATAGATACAAGAAAAAGTTCATTGGACAACGAGGTAGGATGAAGAATACAAAATTTAATCTCAGGTAATGAGAGTCATTAGCTCTCATACCTTGCGGTATACTTGGAAAACTTCTTGTACTCGGTGAGATTGTTCTCGTCCTACAGGCTCTATCACTGGCTTAGTGGGCAACTGCATCTTAGGCTTCTCGCTGTTGATGTTGTGGTTTTTGTGTCACACTGTATAAATGCCTGTAGTACGAGAGTGCTACATTCTTGCAAGAGTATGCCATTCACAGCCAATCATAGCAGTACAAGTTTATCGAAGGATCAGTTATTAGTGAGATTTAAATGAATAAAAGCGTTTATATCTCAACATAAACTGCAGAATTTATTTCTTGTTTTATACAGAAAAAAAAGAACAATTGAATTTTGACGTAGGTGAATTAGAAAGTTCGCAAGACTTCATGAGACTCGAATGAGAGGTCGTGCAGAAGAGCTCCATGTTCAGGTTTTCACTCCCTTTTATTGACAATTTTCCTCGAAGAAAGTTAGTTTTACCTTGGCTATGATTTTTAGAGAGTGGAAGTAGGGAGGGAGAGTTTTGAAGGAGAGAATGTAACATTCAGTATATGTTGAAGTGAGACAGTTGCAGTCGACGGAGAACATACTGGATTTTCATAGGAGAAAATATAAGAAGAAAGGGTCAACTATGGATGTGATAAGTGTGAAAGAAAAGGAGTAGTGTAATCTTTATTCCATCTCGACTATTTTGTGGTGACGGGTTTTTCATATCTTCACCTCAGTGCATTCCAAGTTACAGAGTTTTGGTTTTTGATGTGTGGAGGAATTATGATCTACTCTTCCTAATATTCGTTCGTAACATAGTTGATTTACATCTAGCTCATACTCCCGTGTCATATGTTGATTTCGTCTGTTTTTGCTATTTGTGTTTGTGGAAAAACTTTTATAAAAAGCTTTCTGACAGAATCAGCGGTTAGATACTTGCATTAGGGGTTTCCTAGTGTAGAATTTTACTTTGATTGCTTTTTCACTGTTAGTAATGAAACAATAGTTCACTAAAAGCGAGAAAAAAAATGATTTTGTTTCTTATGATTAAATTTAAACGGTTTTTTTTTTCATTTTTCCTTCGGGGTGTAACAAAATCTTGCTTTTACAAACCTTTAATACAACAGTTAATTTTATTCAATAAGAATATATTTTTAAAATTTATAGATTCATTAATAACAACGAATAATTTCAGATAGTTATAGAGTAGCAAAGAGCAAAGAAGAGTTGGTTCTTAGCTATAGCGACGGTGATATTGACTCGGTTCATGAACAAATAATCCATGAAGAATAAGATAAGAAAAACCAGAAACTTCGACACAAAAAATATTTTTACGATAGTAGTAATAAAGAGAATTGTTCATCGAATTTAATATTCGAAGAAGCTGAAGATAATTTCACAAGTAAAGTAAAGTATCTCATGTCTCAAATAAGAATAACGACCTAAGAAATCAATTTGATGAAAAAAATGAACATGCGATGTCAAACCCTTGTTTATGTTGGTTTGATGCCTGACGGATCTCCTCCTAAAAAATATTTGAAGTTGAATGAATCACGTAAGTTGGAAATATGATTTAACTAAAAACCATGAAAACAAAATTAGAAAATATCCTCATTGGAAGTCTAATTGTTTGTACAACTTTGCAATTTTACTTCGGTATTGTACTTGTAAATATTTTCAATACACGTTTGACCTATTTGTTTTATTATCTCATAGGCATTGGATTAATGGAAAATTTTCTGTTACAAAATGCTTGATTCAACATTCGCCAGTTTTAACTATTTGTTTAGAAAACAAAATGGACAAAATACATAAATAAATTATGTTGCTATTATTTATTAACAACCTATAGATATATGCAATTTTTTTATGTGTAATGTTTCCGTTACGAATGATGATTCCCAAAACAACAATGGATTGAATGAAAATGGGAATGATGATTTCGGTAAGACATGTTAAGAAAAGTAATTCAAAGATGTTCAAAAAATGTATAAAGTAAATCCTTTTAAACAAAATTATAATATTGTAAAAAGTAATACGTTGTTATTTCTTTTTGTTGAATTTATAATTAAAATGCCTGATATTTTCAGAACTAACAAAACAATGTAATCAAATTATGTGAATATTTTGAAGATGATATATAATGATAAAGGTTCATTATTTAACTCAATTGGTTTTGAAAATTCATATGAAGACAAAATATAACGTAAGATAACAACAATAATTTCTAAACCAAAATGTGAATAATATATTCATTGTATTTTAACATCGTGGTAAAATTTTATATTGAACACCGTTTTTATATATTTTACATATTATATATATATATATATATATATATATATATATATATATATATATATATATATATATATATATATATATATATATATATATATATATATATATATATATATGTCGATAAAAGTATACTTATGCGGACGAAAAAAAAAATTATCTTTTGACATGCGTGAATGGTTCAAAATCTAATCTGTATTATAGTTATGGAAATTTTATTATGTTAAACAAATTAGAAATGGATAAATTCAATATTTAGTAAATTATACATACATCCCGACTTATGTGGATGTGTCTGCATAAGTTGGACGAAACTTATGCAGAAGTCCGCATAAGTCGGATAAAAATTATGCGGACGTCCTCATAAGTCGGATAAAAAATATGCGGACGTCCGCATAAGTCGGATGAAAATTATGCGGACGTCCGCATGATACAGACGAAATTTATGAAGACATGATACCAACTTATGCGGACGTACGCATAATGACATTGGAAACTTTACCATCCGAACCATACTTATGCAGACGTTGCAGACTGTCGGTAAATAATTCTTCCCATAATAGACGTGACGACCAGATTACGATGATTATAATGCTAAAGAATTTAGAAACTGATATATATATATATATATATTATATAATTGATGATTTATATACCCAACCCTTCTTACACACGCATAAGATAAATAATAAGTAAATAATAAATTGTACGATCGGTTTCATAAGTGGGACGATACTTATGCAGACATGACACAAACTTATGCAGACATCAGTATGAGTACTTTGAAAGATTTGTCTTCCAAATAATATTTTAAGGGCATTTCAGACTGTCGGCATATTAATATTCCCATGATAAAGGTGAAGTTATTTCAACATACGACCCGTTATTTGAAGTAGGATGAGATTATTAATAGAATGTATGAAACGAGATCAATCAAATTTCGTACTGACCAACTGTCAAAAATTAACAATACCGTACATTATAAAGTTTTCGATAACAAAGAACTTTGTCATAAAAAATCGATGAGTCCGTGAAAATACAAGTAATGAAAGAGATTTTCCATCATCTTTGTCATTTTCACATTAATAAATTAACTAGTAAAGTCCACATAATCGATATATGAGAGGTTAATACAATAAATTATTTTTTCTGATTTGTCAGAGAATTATTTTCCTCGTAATAATTGTAACGAACTGATTGCGGCGACAGATGTCGGCATGTGATTTCAATCAGTATGATAATTGGTATTGATTCGAAAAAGATACAGCAATGACTTACCAACCTAGATACCAAACAAAGTAACAAAAACTAAGATGAACAAATTTTAGCTATGTATATACATCTAAAAACACATCTGCAATAACTGTCATCGAAATCAGGTTTACGAACATGATCTTCCAATCATTGTCGAACTCAAGTTATTCAATAATGCTGTTCATATGTTATCGACTTCTATACTCAACTTAATTGACGATTGTTAGGTTCAGTAACGAACGACTTATTTTGGCTGAAAGGTAGATTAATTTCCACGATATAAACTTGTGTTTTGAACATGATCTTCCAATCAATGTCGTACTCAAGTTTTTCAATAAAGCTGTTCATATGTTATCAACTTCTAAACTCAACTCCAGCGATGATTGTGAGGTTCAGTACCGAACCTGAAAGGTAGATTAATTTCCACGAGATAAACGTGGCGACCTGTTTTCGGCGACAGAATTCACCATGTCATTTTAATCACTATTATAATTGGTATTGATTCGAGAAAGATACAGCAATGGCTTACGAACCTAGATACCAAGACAAAGTAGAAAAAACTTAGATGAACAAAATTTCGCTATGTATATATATCTAAAAACACATCTGCAATAACTATCGTCGAATCAGGTTTATGAACATGATCTTCCAATCAATGTCGTACTCAAGTTATTCAATAATGCTGTTCATATGTTATCGACTTCTAAACTCAACTTAATCGACGCTTGTTAGGTTCAGTAACGAACGACTTATTTTGGCTGAAAGGTAGATTAATTTCCACGAGATAAACTTGGCCACCTGATTTCGGCGACTGAATTCGCCATGTCATTTAAACCACTATTATAATTGGTATTGATTCGAGAAAGATACAGCAATCGCTTTTCAACCTAGATACCAAACAAAGTAAAAAAAACTAAGATGAACAAATTTTAGCTATGTATATACATCTAAAAACACATCTGCAATAACTGTCATCGAAATCAGGTTTATGAACATGATCTTCCAATCATTGTCGAACTAAAGTTTTTCAATAATGCTGTTCATATGTTATCAACTTCTAAACTCAACTCCAACGATGATTGTGAGGTTCAGTACCGAACCTGAAAGGTAGATTAATTTCCACGAGATAAACTTGGCGACCTGATTTCGGCGACAGAATTCGCCATGTCATTTTAACCACTATTATAATTGGTATTGATTCGAAAATGATACAGCAATGGCTTACCAACCTAGATACCAAACAAAGTAACAAAAACTAAGATGAACAAATTTTAGCTATGTATATACATCTAAAAACACATCTGCAATAACTGTCGTCGAAATCAGGTTTATGAACATGATCTTCCAATCATTGTCGAACTCAAGTTATTCAATAATGCTGTTCATATGTTATCGACTTCTAAACTCAACTTAATCGGCGATTGTTAGGTTCAGTAACGAACGACTTATTTTGGCTGAAAGGTAGATTAATTTCCACGAGATAAACTTGGCGACCTGATTTCGGAGACAGAATTCGCCATGTCATTTTAACCACTATTATAATTGGTATTGATTCGAGAAAGTTACAGCAATGGCTTAGCAACCTAGATACCAAGACAAAGTAGAAAAAACTTAGATGAACAAAATTTCGCTATGTATGTACATCTAAAAACACATCTGCAATAACTGTCGTCGAAATCAGGTTTATGAACATGATCTTCCAATCAATGTCGTACTCAAGTTATTCAATAATGCTGTTCATATGTTATCGACTTCTAAACTCAACTTAATCGACGATTGTTAGGTTCAGTAACGAACGACTTATTTTGGCTGAAAGGTAGATTAATTTCCACGAGATAAACTTGGCGACCTGATTTCGGCGACAGAATTCGCCATGTCATTTAAACCACTATTATAATTGGTATTGATTCGAGAAAGTTAAAGCAATGGCTTACCAACCTAGATACCAAGACAATGTAGAAAAAACTTAGATGAACAAAATTTCGCTATGTATGTACATCTAAAAATACATCTGCAATAACTGTCGTCGAAATCAGGTTTATGAACATGATCTTCCAATCAATGTCGTACTCAAGTTATTCAATAATGCTGTTCATATGTTATCGACTTCTAAACTCAACTTATTCGACGCTTGTTAGGTTCAGTAACGAACGACTTATTTTGGCTGAAAGGTAGATTAATTTCCACGAGATAAACTTGCCGACCTGATTTCGGCGACAGAATTCGCCATGTCATTTTAACCACTATTATAATTGGTATTGATTCGAGAAAGATACAGCAATGGCTTACGAACCTAGATACCAAGACAAAGTAGAAAAAACTTAGATGAACAAATTTTAGCTATGTATATACATCTAAAAACACATCTGCAGTAACTGTCGTCGAAATCAGGTTTATGAACATGATCTTCCAATCATTGTCGAACTCAAGTTATTCAATAATGCTGTTCATATGTTATCGACTTCTAAACTCAACTTAATCGACGCTTGTTAGGTTCAGTAACGAACGACTTATTTTGGCAGAAAGGTAGATTAATTTCCACGAGATAAACTTGGCGACCTGATTTCGGCGACAGAATTCGCCATGTCATTTTAACCACTATTATAATTGGTATTGATTCGAGAAAGATACAGCAATGGCTTACGAACCTAGATACCAAGACAAAGTACCTAAAATGTAAATAAACTAATTTCAGTTTTGTACATACTCCCAAAAATACATCTGCAATGACTGTCGTCGAAATCAGGTTTATGAACATGATCTTCCAATCAATGTCGTACTCAAGTTATTCAATAATGCTGTTCATATGTTATCGACTTCTAAACTCAACTTATTCGACGCTTGTTAGGTTCAGTAACGAACGACTTATTTTGGCTGAAAGGTAGATTAATTTCCACGAGATAAACTTGCCGACCTGATTTCGGCGACAGAATTCGCCATGTCATTTTAACCACTATTATAATTGGTATTGATTCGAAAATGATACAGCAATGGCTTACCAACCTAGATACCAAACAAAGTAACAAAAACTGAGATGAACAACTTTTAGCTATGTATATACATCTAAAAACACATCTGCAATAACTGTCGTCGAAATCAGGTTTATGAACATGATCTTCCAATCAATGTCGTACTCAAGTTATTCAATAATGCTGTTCATATGTTATCATCTTCTAAACTCAACTTAATCGGCGATTGTTAGGTTCAGTAACGAACGACTTATTTTGGCTGAAAGGTAGATTAATTTCCACGAGATAAACTTGTGTTTTGAACATGATCTTCCAATCAATGTCGTACTCAAGTTATTCAATAATGCTGTTCATATGTTATCGACTTCTAAACCAAACTTAATCGACGATTGTTAGGTTCAGTAACGAACGACTTATTTTGGCTGAAAGGTAGATTAATTTCCACGAGATAAACTTGGCGACCTGATTTCGGAGACAGAATTCGCCATGTCATTTTAACCACTATTATAATTGGTATTGATTCGAGAAAGTTACAGCAATGGCTTAGCAACCTAGATACCAAGACAAAGTAGAAAAAACTTAGATGAACAAAATTTCGCTATGTATGTACATCTAAAAACACATCTGCAATAACTGTCGTCGAAATCAGGTTTATGAACATGATCTTCCAATCAATGTCGTACTCAAGTTATTCAATAATGCTGTTCATATGTTATCGACTTCTAAACTCAACTTAATCGACGATTGTTAGGTTCAGTAACGAACGACTTATTTTGGCTGAAAGGTAGATTAATTTCCACGAGATAAACTTGGCGACCTGATTTCGGCGACAGAATTCGCCATGTCATTTAAACCACTATTATAATTGGTATTGATTCGAGAAAGTTAAAGCAATGGCTTACCAACCTAGATACCAAGACAATGTAGAAAAAACTTAGATGAACAAAATTTCGCTATGTATGTACATCTAAAAATACATCTGCAATAACTGTCGTCGAAATCAGGTTTATGAACATGATCTTCCAATCAATGTCGTACTCAAGTTATTCAATAATGCTGTTCATATGTTATCGACTTCTAAACTCAACTTATTCGACGCTTGTTAGGTTCAGTAACGAACGACTTATTTTGGCTGAAAGGTAGATTAATTTCCACGAGATAAACTTGCCGACCTGATTTCGGCGACAGAATTCGCCATGTCATTTTAACCACTATTATAATTGGTATTGATTCGAGAAAGATACAGCAATGGCTTACCAACCTAGATACCAAGACAATGTAGAAAAAACTTAGATGAACAAAATTTCGCTATGTATGTACATCTAAAAATACATCTGCAATAACTGTCGTCGAAATCAGGTTTATGAACATGATCTTCCAATCAATGTCGTACTCAAGTTATTCAATAATGCTGTTCATATGTTATCGACTTCTAAACTCAACTTATTCGACGCTTGTTAGGTTCAGTAACGAACGACTTATTTTGGCTGAAAGGTAGATTAATTTCCACGAGATAAACTTGCCGACCTGATTTCGGCGACAGAATTCGCCATGTCATTTTAACCACTATTATAATTGGTATTGATTCGAGAAAGATACAGCAATGGCTTACGAACCTAGATACCAAGACAAAGTAGAAAAAACTTAGATGAACAAATTTTAGCTATGTATATACATCTAAAAACACATCTGCAGTAACTGTCGTCGAAATCAGGTTTATGAACATGATCTTCCAATCATTGTCGAACTCAAGTTATTCAATAATGCTGTTCATATGTTATCGACTTCTAAACTCAACTTAATCGACGCTTGTTAGGTTCAGTAACGAACGACTTATTTTGGCAGAAAGGTAGATTAATTTCCACGAGATAAACTTGGCGACCTGATTTCGGCGACAGAATTCGCCATGTCATTTTAACCACTATTATAATTGGTATTGATTCGAGAAAGATACAGCAATGGCTTACGAACCTAGATACCAAGACAAAGTACCTAAAATGTAAATAAACTAATTTCAGTTTTGTACATACTCCCAAAAATACATCTGCAATGACTGTCGTCGAAATCAGGTTTATGAACATGATCTTCCAATCAATGTCGTACTCAAGTTATTCAATAATGCTGTTCATATGTTATCGACTTCTAAACTCAACTTATTCGACGCTTGTTAGGTTCAGTAACGAACGACTTATTTTGGCTGAAAGGTAGATTAATTTCCACGAGATAAACTTGCCGACCTGATTTCGGCGACAGAATTCGCCATGTCATTTTAACCACTATTATAATTGGTATTGATTCGAAAATGATACAGCAATGGCTTACCAACCTAGATACCAAACAAAGTAACAAAAACTGAGATGAACAACTTTTAGCTATGTATATACATCTAAAAACACATCTGCAATAACTGTCGTCGAAATCAGGTTTATGAACATGATCTTCCAATCAATGTCGTACTCAAGTTATTCAATAATGCTGTTCATATGTTATCATCTTCTAAACTCAACTTAATCGGCGATTGTTAGGTTCAGTAACGAACGACTTATTTTGGCTGAAAGGTAGATTAATTTCCACGAGATAAACTTGTGTTTTGAACATGATCTTCCAATCAATGTCGTACTCAAGTTATTCAATAATGCTGTTCATATGTTATCGACTTCTAAACCAAACTTAATCGACGATTGTTAGGTTCAGTAACGAACGACTTATTTTGGCTGAAAGGTAGATTAATTTCCACGAGATAAACTTGGCGATCTGATTTCGGAGACAGAATTCGCCATGTCATTTTAACCACTATTATAATTGGTATTGATTCGAGAAAGTTACAGCAATGGCTTAGCAACCTAGATACCAAGACAAAGTAGAAAAAACTTAGATGAACAAAATTTCGCTATGTATGTACATCTAAAAACACATCTGCAATAACTGTCGTCGAAATCAGGTTTATGAACATGATCTTCCAATCAATGTCGTACTCATGTTATTCAATAATGCTGTTCATATGTTATCGACTTCTAAACTCAACTTAATCGACGATTGTTAGGTTCAGTAACGAATGACTTATTTTGGCTGAAAGGTAGATTAAGTTCCACGCGATAAACTTGGCGACCTGATTTCGGCGACAGAATTCGCCATGTCATTTTAACCACTATTATAATTGGTATTGATTCGAGAAAGTTACAGCAATGGCTTACCAATCTAGATACCAAAAAAAGTAACAAAAACTTAGATGAACAAATTTTAGCTATGTATATACATCTAAAAACACACCTGCAGTAACTGTCGTCGAAATCAGGTTTATGAACATGATCTTCCAATCATTGTCGAACTCAAGTTATTCAATAATGCTGTTCATATGTTATCGACTTCTAAACTCAACTTAATCGACGCTTGTTAGGTTCAGTAACGAACGACTTATTTTTGCAGAAAGGTAGATTAATTTCCACGAGATAAACTTGGCGACCTGATTTCGGCGACAGAATTCGCCATGTCATTTTAACCACTATTATAATTGGTATTGATTCGAGAAAGTTACAGCAATGGCTTAGCAACCTAGATACCAAGACAAAGTAGAAAAAACTTAGATGAACAAAATTTCGCTATGTATGTACATCTAAAAACACATCTGCAATAACTGTCGTCGAAATCAGGTTTATGAACATGATCTTCCAATCAATGTCGTACTCAAGATATTCAATAATGCTGTTCATATGTTATCATCTTCTAAACTCAACTTAATCGACGCTTGTTAGGTTCAGTAACGAACGACTTATTTTGGCTGAAAGGTAGATTAATTTCCACGAGATAAACTTGTGTTTTGAACATGATCTTCCAATCAATGTCGTACTCAAGTTATTCAATAATGCTGTTCATATGTTATCGACTTCTAAACCAAACTTAATCGACGATTGTTAGGTTCAGTAACGAACGACTTATTTTGGCTGAAAGGTAGATTAATTTCCACGAGATAAACTTGGCGACCTGATTTCGGAGACAGAATTCGCCATGTCATTTTAACCACTATTATAATTGGTATTGATTCGAGAAAGTTACAGCAATGGCTTAGCAACCTAGATACCAAGACAAAGTAGAAAAAACTTAGATGAACAAAATTTCGCTATGTATGTACATCTAAAAACACATCTGCAATAACTGTCGTCGAAATCAGGTTTATGAACATGATCTTCCAATCAATGTCGTACTCAAGTTATTCAATAATGCTGTTCATATGTTATCGACTTCTAAACTCAACTTAATCGACGATTGTTAGGTTCAGTAACGAACGACTTATTTTGGCTGAAAGGTAGATTAATTTCCACGAGATAAACTTGGCGACCTGATTTCGGCGACAGAATTCGCCATGTCATTTAAACCACTATTATAATTGGTATTGATTCGAGAAAGTTAAAGCAATGGCTTACCAACCTAGATACCAAGACAATGTAGAAAAAACTTAGATGAACAAAATTTCGCTATGTATGTACATCTAAAAATACATCTGCAATAACTGTCGTCGAAATCAGGTTTATGAACATGATCTTCCAATCAATGTCGTACTCAAGTTATTCAATAATGCTGTTCATATGTTATCGACTTCTAAACTCAACTTATTCGACGCTTGTTAGGTTCAGTAACGAACGACTTATTTTGGCTGAAAGGTAGATTAATTTCCACGAGATAAACTTGCCGACCTGATTTCGGCGACAGAATTCGCCATGTCATTTTAACCACTATTATAATTGGTATTGATTCGAGAAAGATACAGCAATGGCTTACGAACCTAGATACCAAGACAAAGTAGAAAAAACTTAGATGAACAAATTTTAGCTATGTATATACATCTAAAAACACATCTGCAGTAACTGTCGTCGAAATCAGGTTTATGAACATGATCTTCCAATCATTGTCGAACTCAAGTTATTCAATAATGCTGTTCATATGTTATCGACTTCTAAACTCAACTTAATCGACGCTTGTTAGGTTCAGTAACGAACGACTTATTTTGGCAGAAAGGTAGATTAATTTCCACGAGATAAACTTGGCGACCTGATTTCGGCGACAGAATTCGCCATGTCATTTTAACCACTATTATAATTGGTATTGATTCGAGAAAGATACAGCAATGGCTTACGAACCTAGATACCAAGACAAAGTACCAAAAATGTAAATAAACTAATTTCAGTTTTGTACATACTCCCAAAAATACATCTGCAATGACTGTCGTCGAAATCAGGTTTATGATCATGATCTTCCAATCAATGTCGTACTCAAGTTATTCAATAATGCTGTTCATATGTTATCGACTTATAAACCAAACTTAATCGACGATTGTTAGGTTCAGTAACGAACGACTTATTTTGGCTGAAAGGTAGATTAATTTCCACGAGATAAACTTGCCGACCTGATTTCGGCTACAGAATTCGCCATGTCATTTTAACCACTATTATAATTGGTATTGATTCGAAAATGATACAGCAATGGCTTAGCAACCTAGATACCAAGACAAAGTAGAAAAAACTTAGATGAACAAAATTTCGCTATGTATGTACATCTAAAAACACATCTGCAATAACTGTCGTCGAAATCAGGTTTATGAACATGATCTTCCAATCAATGTCGTACTCATGTTATTCAATAATGCTGTTCATATGTTATCGACTTCTAAACTCAACTTAATCGACGATTGTTAGGTTCAGTAACGAATGACTTATTTTGGCTGAAAGGTAGATTAAGTTCCACGCGATAAACTTGGCGACCTGATTTCGGCGACAGAATTCGCCATGTCATTTTAACCACTATTATAATTGGTATTGATTCGAGAAAGTTACAGCAATGGCTTACCAACCTAGATACCAAAAAAAGTAACAAAAACTAAGATGAACAAATTTTAGCTATGTATATACATCTAAAAACACACCTGCAGTAACTGTCGTCGAAATCAGGTTTATGAACATGATCTTCCAATCATTGTCGAACTCAAGTTATTCAATAATGCTGTTCATATGTTATCGACTTCTAAACTCAACTTAATCGACGCTTGTTAGGTTCAGTAACGAACGACTTATTTTTGCAGAAAGGTAGATTAATTTCCACGAGATAAACTTGGCGACCTGATTTCGGCGACAGAATTCGCCATGTCATTTTAACCACTATTATAATTGGTATTGATTCGAGAAAGTTACAGCAATGGCTTAGCAACCTAGATACCAAGACAAAGTAGAAAAAACTTAGATGAACAAAATTTCGCTATGTATGTACATCTAAAAACACATCTGCAATAACTGTCGTCGAAATCAGGTTTATGAACATGATCTTCCAATCAATGTCGTACTCAAGATATTCAATAATGCTGTTCATATGTTATCATCTTCTAAACTCAACTTAATCGACGCTTGTTAGGTTCAGTAACGAACGACTTATTTTGGCTGAAAGGTAGATTAATTTCCACGAGATAAACTTGTGTTTTGAACATGATCTTCCAATCAATGTCGTACTCAAGTTATTCAATAATGCTGTTCATATGTTATCGACTTCTAAACCAAACTTAATCGACGATTGTTAGGTTCAGTAACGAACGACTTATTTTGGCTGAAAGGTAGATTAATTTCCACCAGATAAACTTGGCGACCTGATTTCGGAGACAGAATTCGCCATGTCATTTTAACCACTATTATAATTGGTATTGATTCGAGAAAGTTACAGCAATGGCTTAGCAACCTAGATACCAAGACAAAGTAGAAAAAACTTAGATGAACAAAATTTCGCTATGTATGTACATCTAAAAACACATCTGCAATAACTGTCGTCGAAATCAGGTTTATGAACATGATCTTCCAATCAATGTCGTACTCAAGTTATTCAATAATGCTGTTCATATGTTATCGACTTCTAAACTCAACTTAATCGACGATTGTTAGGTTCAGTAACGAACGACTTATTTTGGCTGAAAGGTAGATTAATTTCCACGAGATAAACTTGGCGACCTGATTTCGGCGACAGAATTCGCCATGTCATTTAAACCACTATTATAATTGGTATTGATTCGAGAAAGTTAAAGCAATGGCTTACCAACCTAGATACCAAGACAATGTAGAAAAAACTTAGATGAACAAAATTTCGCTATGTATGTACATCTAAAAATACATCTGCAATAACTGTCGTCGAAATCAGGTTTATGAACATGATCTTCCAATCAATGTCGTACTCAAGTTATTCAATAATGCTGTTCATATGTTATCGACTTCTAAACTCAACTTATTCGACGCTTGTTAGGTTCAGTAACGAACGACTTATTTTGGCTGATAGGTAGATTAATTTCCACGAGATAAACTTGCCGACCTGATTTCGGCGACAGAATTCGCCATGTCATTTTAACCACTATTATAATTGGTATTGATTCGAGAAAGATACAGCAATGGCTTACGAACCTAGATACCAAGACAAAGTAGAAAAAACTTAGATGAACAAATTTTAGCTATGTATATACATCTAAAAACACATCTGCAGTAACTGTCGTCGAAATCAGGTTTATGAACATGATCTTCCAATCATTGTCGAACTCAAGTTATTCAATAATGCTGTTCATATGTTATCGACTTCTAAACTCAACTTAATCGACGCTTGTTAGGTTCAGTAACGAACGACTTATTTTGGCAGAAAGGTAGATTAATTTCCACGAGATAAACTTGGCGACCTGATTTCGGCGACAGAATTCGCCATGTCATTTTAACCACTATTATAATTGGTATTGATTCGAGAAAGATACAGCAATGGCTTACGAACCTAGATACCAAGACAAAGTACCAAAAATGTAAATAAACTAATTTCAGTTTTGTACATACTCCCAAAAATACATCTGCAATGACTGTCGTCGAAATCAGGTTTATGAACATGATCTTCCAATCATTGTCGTACTCAAGTTATTCAATAATGCTGTTCATATGTTATCATCTTCTAAACTCAACTTAATCGGCGATTGTTAGGTTCAGTAACGAACGACTTATTTTGGCTGAAAGGTAGATTAATTTCCACGAGATAAACTTGTGTTTTGAACATGATCTTCCAATCAATGTCGTACTCAAGTTATTCAATAATGCTGTTCATATGTTATCGACTTCTAAACCAAACTTAATCGACGATTGTTAGGTTCAGTAACGAACGACTTATTTTGGCTGAAAGGTAGATTAATTTCCACGAGATAAACTTGCCGACCTGATTTCGGCGACAGAATTCGCCATGTCATTTTAACCACTATTATAATTGGTATTGATTCGAAAATGATACAGCAATGGCTTACCAACCTAGATACCAAACAAAGTAACAAAAACTGAGATGAACAACTTTTAGCTATGTATATACATCTAAAAACACATCTGCAATAACTGTCGTCGAAATCAGGTTTATGAACATGATTTTCCAATCAATGTCGTACTCAAGTTATTCAATAATGCTGTTCATATGTTATCTTCTTCTAAACTCAACTTAATCGGCGATTGTTAGGTTCAGTAACGAACGACTTATTTTGGCTGAAAGGTAGATTAATTTCCACGAGATAAACTTGTGTTTTGAACATGATCTTCCAATCAATGTCGTACTCAAGTTATTCAATAATGCTGTTCATATGTTATCGACTTCTAAACCAAACTTAATCGACGATTGTTAGGTTCAGTAACGAACGACTTATTTTGGCTGAAAGGTAGATTAATTTCCACGAGATAAACTTGGCGACCTGATTTCGGAGACAGAATTCGCCATGTCATTTTAACCACTATTATAATTGGTATTGATTCGAGAAAGTTACAGCAATGGCTTAGCAACCTAGATACCAAGACAAAGTAGAAAAAACTTAGATGAACAAAATTTCGCTATGTATGTACATCTAAAAACACATCTGCAATAACTGTCGTCGAAATCAGGTTTATGAACATGATCTTCCAATCAATGTCGTACTCATGTTATTCAATAATGCTGTTCATATGTTATCGACTTCTAAACTCAACTTAATCGACGATTGTTAGGTTCAGTAACGAATGACTTATTTTGGCTGAAAGGTAGATTAAGTTCCACGCGATAAACTTGGCGACCTGATTTCGGCGACAGAATTCGCCATGTCATTTTAACCACTATTATAATTGGTATTGATTCGAGAAAGTTACAGCAATGGCTTACCAACCTAGATACCAAAAAAAGTAACAAAAACTAAGATGAACAAATTTTAGCTATGTATATACATCTAAAAACACACCTGCAGTAACTGTCGTCGAAATCAGGTTTATGAACATGATCTTCCAATCATTGTCGAACTCAAGTTATTCAATAATGCTGTTCATATGTTATCGACTTCTAAACTCAACTTAATCGACGCTTGTTAGGTTCAGTAACGAACGACTTATTTTTGCAGAAAGGTAGATTAATTTCCACGAGATAAACTTGGCGACCTGATTTCGGCGACAGAATTCGCCATGTCATTTTAACCACTATTATAATTGGTATTGATTCGAGAAAGTTACAGCAATGGCTTACCAACCTAGATACCAAAAAAAGTAACAAAAACTAAGATGAACAAATTTTAGCTATGTATATACATCTAAAAACACACCTGCAGTAACTGTCGTCGAAATCAGGTTTATGAACATGATCTTCCAATCATTGTCGAACTCAAGTTATTCAATAATGCTGTTCATATGTTATCGACTTCTAAACTCAACTTAATCGACGCTTGTTAGGTTCAGTAACGAACGACTTATTTTTGCAGAAAGGTAGATTAATTTCCACGAGATAAACTTGGCGACCTGATTTCGGCGACAGAATTCGCCATGTCATTTTAACCACTATTATAATTGGTATTGATTCGAGAAAGTTACAGCAATGGCTTAGCAACCTAGATACCAAGACAAAGTAGAAAAAACTTAGATGAACAAAATTTCGCTATGTATGTACATCTAAAAACACATCTGCAATAACTGTCGTCGAAATCAGGTTTATGAACATGATCTTCCAATCAATGTCGTACTCAAGATATTCAATAATGCTGTTCATATGTTATCATCTTCTAAACTCAACTTAATCGACGCTTGTTAGGTTCAGTAACGAACGACTTATTTTGGCTGAAAGGTAGATTAATTTCCACGAGATAAACTTGTGTTTTGAACATGATCTTCCAATCAATGTCGTACTCAAGTTATTCAATAATGCTGTTCATATGTTATCGACTTCTAAACCAAACTTAATCGACGATTGTTAGGTTCAGTAACGAACGACTTATTTTGGCTGAAAGGTAGATTAATTTCCACGAGATAAACTTGGCGACCTGATTTCGGAGACAGAATTCGCCATGTCATTTTAACCACTATTATAATTGGTATTGATTCGAGAAAGTTACAGCAATGGCTTAGCAACCTAGATACCAAGACAAAGTAGAAAAAACTTAGATGAACAAAATTTCGCTATGTATGTACATCTAAAAACACATCTGCAATAACTGTCGTCGAAATCAGGTTTATGAACATGATCTTCCAATCAATGTCGTACTCAAGTTATTCAATAATGCTGTTCATATGTTATCGACTTCTAAACTCAACTTAATCGACGATTGTTAGGTTCAGTAACGAACGACTTATTTTGGCTGAAAGGTAGATTAATTTCCACGAGATAAACTTGGCGACCTGATTTCGGCGACAGAATTCGCCATGTCATTTAAACCACTATTATAATTGGTATTGATTCGAGAAAGTTAAAGCAATGGCTTACCAACCTAGATACCAAGACAATGTAGAAAAAACTTAGATGAACAAAATTTCGCTATGTATGTACATCTAAAAATACATCTGCAATAACTGTCGTCGAAATCAGGTTTATGAACATGATCTTCCAATCAATGTCGTACTCAAGTTATTCAATAATGCTGTTCATATGTTATCGACTTCTAAACTCAACTTATTCGACGCTTGTTAGGTTCAGTAACGAACGACTTATTTTGGCTGAAAGGTAGATTAATTTCCACGAGATAAACTTGCCGACCTGATTTCGGCGACAGAATTCGCCATGTCATTTTAACCACTATTATAATTGGTATTGATTCGAGAAAGATACAGCAATGGCTTACGAACCTAGATACCAAGACAAAGTAGAAAAAACTTAGATGAACAAATTTTAGCTATGTATATACATCTAAAAACACATCTGCAGTAACTGTCGTCGAAATCAGGTTTATGAACATGATCTTCCAATCATTGTCGAACTCAAGTTATTCAATAATGCTGTTCATATGTTATCGACTTCTAAACTCAACTTAATCGACGCTTGTTAGGTTCAGTAACGAACGACTTATTTTGGCAGAAAGGTAGATTAATTTCCACGAGATAAACTTGGCGACCTGATTTCGGCGACAGAATTCGCCATGTCATTTTAACCACTATTATAATTGGTATTGATTCGAGAAAGATACAGCAATGGCTTACGAACCTAGATACCAAGACAAAGTACCAAAAATGTAAATAAACTAATTTCAGTTTTGTACATACTCCCAAAAATACATCTGCAATGACTGTCGTCGAAATCAGGTTTATGAACATGATCTTCCAATCATTGTCGTACTCAAGTTATTCAATAATGCTGTTCATATGTTATCATCTTCTAAACTCAACTTAATCGGCGATTGTTAGGTTCAGTAACGAACGACTTATTTTGGCTGAAAGGTAGATTAATTTCCACGAGATAAACTTGTGTTTTGAACATGATCTTCCAATCAATGTCGTACTCAAGTTATTCAATAATGCTGTTCATATGTTATCGACTTCTAAACTCAACTTAATCGACGATTGTTAGGTTCAGTAACGAACGACTTATTTTGGCTGAAAGGTAGATTAATTTCCACGAGATAAACTTGGCGACCTGATTTCGGCGACAGAATTCGCCATGTCATTTTAACCACTATTATAATTGGTATTGATTCGAGAAAGTTACAGCAATGGCTTACCAACCTAGATACCAAAAAAAGTAACAAAAACTAAGATGAACAAATTTTAGCTATGTATATACATCTAAAAACACATCTGCAGTAACTGTCGTCGAAATCAGGTTTATGAACATGATCTTCCAATCATTGTCGAACTCAAGTTATTCAATAATGCTGTTCATATGTTATCATCTTCTAAACTCAACTTAATCGACGCTTGTTAGGTTCAGTAACGAACGACTTATTTTGGCTGAAAGGTAGATTAATTTCCACGAGATAAACTTGGCGACCTGATTTCGGCGACAGAATTCGCCATGTCATTTTAACCACTATTATAATTGGTATTGATTCGAGAAAGATACAGCAATGGCTTACGAACCTAGATACCAAGACAAAGTAACAAAAACTAAGATGAACAAATTTTAGCTATGTATATACATCTAAAAACACATCTGCAATAACTGTCGTCGAAATCAGGTTTATGAATATGATCTTCCAATCATTGTCGAACTCAAGTTATTCAATAATGCTGTTCATATGTTATCGACTTCTAAACTCAACTTAATTGACGATTGTTAGGTTCAGTAACGAACGACTTATTTTGGCTGAAAGGTAGATTAATTTCCACGAGATAAACTTGCCGACCTGATTTCGGCGACAGAATTCGCCATGTCATTTTAACCACTATTATAATTGGTATTGATTCGAAAATGATACAGCAATGGCTTACCAACCTAGATACCAAACAAAGTAACAAAAACTAAGATGAACAAATTTTAGCTATGTATATACATCTAAAAACACATCTGCAATAACTGTCGTCGAAATCAGGTTTATGAATATGATCTTCCAATCATTGTCGAACTCAAGTTATTCAATAATGCTGTTCATATGTTATCGACTTCTAAACTCAACTTAATTGACGATTGTTAGGTTCAGTAACGAACGACTTATTTTGGCTGAAAGGTAGATTAATTTCCACGATATAAACTTGTGTTTTGAACATGATCTTCCAATCAATGTCGTACTCAAGTTATTCAATAATGCTGTTCATATGTTATCGACTTCTAAACCAAACTTTATCGACGATTGTTAGGTTCAGTAACGAACGACTTATTTTGGCTGAAAGGTAGATTAATTTCCACGAGATAAACTTGGCGACCTGATTTCGGCGACAGAATTCGCCATGTCATTTAAACCACTATTATAATTGGTATTGATTCGAGAAAGTTAAAGCAATGGCTTACCAACCTAGATACCAAGACAATGTAGAAAAAACTTAGATGAACAAAATTTCGCTATGTATGTACATCTAAAAACACATCTGCAATAACTGTCGTCGAAATCAGGTTTATGAACATGATCTTCCAATCAATGTCGTACTCAAGATATTCAATAATGCTGTTCATATGTTATCATCTTCTAAACTCAACTTAATCGACGCTTGTTAGGTTCAGTAACGAACGACTTATTTTGGCTGAAAGGTAGATTAATTTCCACGAGATAAACTTGGCGACCTGATTTCGGCGACAGAATTCGCCATGTCATTTTAACCACTATTATAATTGGTATTGATTCGAGAAAGATACAGCAATGGCTTACGAACCTAGATACCAAGACAAAGTAGAAAAAACTTAGATGAACAAAATTTCGCTTTGTATATTCATCTAAAAACACATCTGCAATAACTGTCGTCGAAATCAGGTTTATGAACATGATCTTCCAATCATTGTCGAACTCAAGTTATTCAATAATGCTGTTTATATGTTATCGACTTCTAAACTCAACTTAATCGACGCTTGTTAGGTTCAGTAACGAACGACTTATTTTGGCTGAAAGGTAGATTAATTTCCACGAGATAAACTTGGCTACCTGATTTCGGCGACAGAATTCGCCATGTCATTTTAACCACTATTATAATTGGTATTGATTCGAGAAAGTTACAGCAATGGCTTACGAACCTAGATACCAAGACAAAGTACCAAAAATGTAAATAAACAAATTTCAGTTTTGTACATACTCCCAAAAATACATCTGCAATGACTGTCGTCGAAATCAGGTTTATGAACATGATCTTCCAATCATTGTCGAACTCAAGTTATTCAATAATGCTGTTCATATGTTATCAACTTCTAAACTCAATTTAATCGACGCTTGTTAGGTTCAGTAACGAACGACTTATTTTGGCTGAAAGGTAGATTAATTTCCACGAGATAAACGTGGTCACCTGATTTCGGCAACAGATTTCGGCATATGATTTCAATTAGTATGATAACTGATATTGATTCGAGAAAGATACAGCAATGGGATACCTATCTTTGTACTGAGACAATGTACCTAAAACATAAATGACCAAATTCTAGCAATGTACATACTTCCAATATTACATCTTCAATTACTGTTGTCGAAATCAGGTTTATGAACATGATATCTCTATTATTTTCAATCTCAAGTGAAGCGATCTAGACGTATAGATATTATCAATTTTTAAACTCAACTTCTCAAGTATATGAGACGTTTATAAATAAATAGGTTATTCTGGTTTGGCGGTATATACTTTTTCCTATGATGGACGCGATAACCTGATTCCAGCGATAATTTGGATTGTTATTTTAATAAGAAAAGTAATGTTTTTTAATGTATTTAAATTGTAGTGTGTCATTTCGTTCTGATGGCTTTTTACTACGTAGCAATACGTACCATATGAACTTTTAAATATCCTTGAATTTGCACGTAAGGCGTGGCTGTCGTAAGAATCCGGTTCTGAAACGTGATTTCCAAAACATTATCAATGTCATAGTAATTTTATTTGTTATTCAGGCCATACTTACAGTGAAAGTCTACATACTCGACTTATGTAAGTTTATTAATATATGAGTCATTCAAGGTTGTTGGTAAATTATACTTGCACAAACGTCGGTACACGATTTTATTAAGGATTATATTTGTTTTTAACTCTAAAAAATATGATCTGTAGCTATCGCATTTAGGGAACGATAATATTAAACTTTATACCGTATCTGATAGCTTTCTACAACTCCGCGATAATAGAAGTGTAAGTATATATTGTGGAATTCCCGTTTATGGACCTAATAATCTATTATTCATTATCAATCTTACATTAATATACCTTGTTAATTAAGCAATCAACTCATAACAATATAATTTTTTATTAATTGAGTCTTTATTTAATTTGACTACAAGTCTTACATTGTATTAGGACATGCATGGCACCATGGAGTACTTTTAGATAAAAAAGCTCCGCAATCTTTACATTGCATCTTTGTTACATTTCCTGTAGTTTTTTTTGTTGACCTACATGGAACTATATTTCCTGACAATTTGTAGTAGATATCGTATCCCCGATTTCTTAATGAATATATGAGCTTTCTCCGTTCTTCTTCCTTCCTAATCTTGATCATTTGTGCAACTTTTGGTTCAATAAAATGATGAGTTTTTAGATGTCTGGCATATTGGTGCACAAATGATGTGCAGAAATGACAAAATGGCCTTCTCTTTTCGGGAATTTTTTCTGCAATCAAAAAATTGTAATATATTGGAAAATTATTGATTTCTAGATTATTTTATGCTATTTTCCAAGTCATTCAAGAAATAGAAAATTTTTATTTTTCATTGGCACCTCAATAAAGATAGATGTAGTGAAAATCTGATATCAATGATTTTATAATTTTATACTTTTTATCATTTTCATCAAAAACTAGATTGTTAAACTATTTTTATTAAAAACTGTATTTTAGATACTTGAGGTCAAAGAATATGATGATGTCTGGTATTTATAATATTACATGCTAAAGTGATTTTGAGTTTATTTAATATTATACCTTGATCTTTTCAAAACCTTATTTTAATTATGTTCAAGAATCACTTTTTACAGAAAAGATTTTATATTACTATTTATAAAAAATCTTACCAGGAATCTTTAGAATCACACAAGGTATATTATTAGATCTTATTTGAATTAAACCAGAACAGTTACTGTTATGCCAGTTTGTTGTGATATCATTTGTAACCATTCCTTTCTTGCACTTATCACACCACTGTATCATTTCAGATTTACATTGGAAGCTTATAGTATTTGTAGCATCTCTGTGGACACTATCTTCTTCCATCGCTGAAAAATTTATCTTACATGATTTATGTGTGAATATTATTAAAAATGATCGTTCACTTTAAAATTTGATGGGTTGCTGATCAATATATTGTCCATAAATGGAATAATACAAAATATTGTCAAATAATCTAATCATAGTTTGTAATAACAAAATTTCTGTTTCACAAATAATTTAACATGGCCAAAAATTAATCAATAAATATAAAATAATAACTTGCCAAGTCTAATTTCTCTAGAGGCATAGATGGATAATTTAATTTTATAGTAGTGAGAAATATATATGTAAACTAATAAGTAATGAATATTATTTATATTAAAAAATCTAATTATGTACTTACAATAATTTAAATCAACTAATTTGATTGCATGTCTTTCTGAAAGGTCAATATTTACTATATTATTTTTTCAATCATATTGACATAATTATCTGAACTATTATAATAATCAAATACTCTTATTACATTGAAATTGAAGCTTGAACTGAGAAGTAGCTGTACATATTCTTTTAAAGCATATATTGAATCAGAACAAAATATCCTCTTTATAACTGGCGTTATTTCTATAAAAGTATAGTTCATTTCATAAAATAATTTTTCTAAACAATAGTTGTTACTATTGTAAATCAAAATATTTTGAATTTTTGTTTTGACAAAGTTGGATTTATCTAAAAAAATTTTAATAAATTTAATTAACATGGTATTGCATTTGAAAATTTAAAAAATATAATTTTCTTACCAAAATTTTCATTTGTTTCCAGAAAATGATTTTTTTTTCTTTTTCACAAGTTTGACAGGCACACTCTTTGTTATTGTATCCAAAATAATCTAGACCATAAGAGCATAAAATTTCATCGCCGGTTTTTAAGTTTTTGATCGCTTTTATTAATAATGAACTTTTGGATAACGACTCGTACTCACTATTAGGTGAGCAATCGTGATTTACTAGAGCTGCAGGTCCAAGCATAATCATATCATTTTTTGTCAAGTTACTCTTCATGATTGAAAAATTTAAATTTTGAGATTGTAAATAAGCCAGTGTCTTACAATCAATTGCTTTGTAAACCCCTGTAAGCATTTTCAGCTTTGTACCCTTTTTTATGTCTTCACTTGCTTCAATTTTAAAACCTTTATATCTATCTTCAGCAAAGCGATTACATTCCTTGATAATAATAGAAGATTCACAAGACATAGAACGTAAATAATAATCTAACATGGAATTTACTAAACCAAGTCTCTGAATGTTAAATATATAATTTAAGCAGTGAGCATTGACAATTTCCATTAGTTGATCGCGTATTACTTTTACATTTTTACTGTTGATCGGGGTATATTTTACAAATGCTTCTTCAATATCTAATTGTACACGTTGTGAAAGAACACCATAATGATAAATCTTTCTACTATGAAATCCAATATATGGATCTATAGCTAAAAATTTACACAAATCGTCTACTCTCATTAAGTCCCAACAATACATTTTTATTATTTTACTGTTTTCTTTAAAACTTCGAAGCAATATTTCGTAATAGATTATCGTTTGAAACACAAATCATAATTTTTTCAAATTCCTTATTCCATATATATATTCATCTATATTTATCTATGTGTTGTATGATTTGAAACGCGAATCAACATTTATGCAGATACGGTTCGCTTATTTTACGTTAGGGTATTTTACTAAGGGACTTGTGCAGACGTCCGCATAAGTAGGTAAAACGTCTGCATAAGTCGAGTTTTATCGTGATATATGTCTGCATAAGTATGAATTTATATACATATATTTTATATATAAAATATATGTCTGCATAAGTATGAATTTATATATGTATACGTATATAGGTACTTATGATGACAGAAAAAAAGCCATCCGAAATCGTTATTCATCGGTAGGATTAGTGTTTCTTATGCCATGTATATGCATAAGATGTTATAAAAATGATTAATAATGAAATAATGAGCTATTTTTTAAATCCAAAGCAAATAGGTACTTATGCTGACTTGTAAGCATAAGTTGCCGTAATTGTCTGCATAATTATCGGAGGGAACTTGTGCTACATTTTGGATTTAAGCTGACTCGCTGCATAAATGTTATGCACATATGCAGACTTTGTCATTCCAGCCAATGCTACGTTTTGATTTTATTTTTTAAATTTATTTGAAGAAAAAAAATATCAGTATGAACGCAGAAGTTTTAATAAACATAGATGATTTGTCTAAGTTGATTATAGTTGATAAATTTTCGAACAATGTGCGTAAAATTAACAAAGATGCAATGGCTGAAACGTCCAAAGACCTTGCAAAATATGAAGTTAACAAAATGTTTTCTGATTTTGCCAAAAACAAAGACATTGAAAGTCTTCTCACTAAATTAGAAAAAGTGGTCTGTGAGTTAAATCTTTATTTTAAATTCAACATTTCATACAAAAAGTGGCTTAGGAATTATTTTAAGCTATACCTCAGATTCTTTCATCCTGATTCTAAAGTGAAATTGGAAAATTGTGTTAGATATTCTAAAGAAGGTTTCAATGGTATAAAAGTTGTGGCCAATGAAGATATTCCTGCTTATACTGTGATGAAAAATATATTTGGATACTTCGAACCGCTTTCGTATGATGAAGAAAAAAGATTAACGTTGTCTAAAAATGATTTTTCTATAATTAAAAGTTATAGATCCAATAAAAACAACATATTTTTAGGATCAATAGCGTTTATAAACCATGATTGTAAGCCAAATTCTGAATTTGTATCAGCAGAAAGTCATATGGTTTATTTAAGAACACTTAAATGTATTAAAAAAGGCCAAGAACTTGTAGTTTATTACAGCAATAATTATTTTGGTAATGATAATTTGTTCTGTGAGTGCCTCACATGTGATATGATAGGTAAGTTACTATAAATTTTTGAATGTTCTAAAATTTATTAAATGAACAAAAGATATGTGTCTAAATATCCAGATTTACCAAGAAATGAAACCAATGAAATTGTAATAAGCCAAGGAGATTCATCTGATTCCAGGATGAGTCTTAGCCATGCATCTGGAAATATGGAGGGTAATTAGTTATTTTAATATCTTATTCTTTATATCAAAGCAGTATATGTTCACATAAATTTCTTTATTACAAATTATTTTATAGATTTTTATGGCTTTGCTCTGTATATAAATTTAGATAAAAAACTTGATAGAGCTTATGTGAAACTGGAAATACTTCATGAATTAGTAATTGAGCAATATCTCATAGGACGGAAAAATGGAGCAGGACTCTGCATCTATTGCGACCATTTTAAAATTAAACTGCCACGACACTTGAGATTATTTCACTCTGATAAGAATATTGTAAAAACCTATTTAAATCATGAAGATTTTAATTTAAAAAACGCAGCCATGTCTTTCTTACGTAATCAAGGCTATGCACATTATCGCCAGATGACAGGTATTATTATACCAGTAAGGAAAATCAGGAAAGATGCTGTATATGAAGTTGAAAAAGTAGAATGTACTAATTGCTTCTCGTATTTTTCAAAGAAAACATTGTGGAGTCATTTGAAGTTTTGTAAGCAGCTTAGTATTTTGAATATAAAAAAAGAAATTTAACTACTGTTGTTTATTGACAAGCTTTTGAGACAATAAAAATTGTACGTACACTTGGTAATAGCTAATTGACAAACAACTTTTCATTTATTTGAATATGAAAAAAGAATTTGATATAGTTATTTATTGACAAGCTTTTGAGACTATAAAAAAATGTGTACGTACTCTTGATAATAGCTTATTGTGTTGAAATAATAAAGTTTATTACTTGTTTAAGAGATAAAGCTTGTTTTATTGGAGTATTATTTTTAGTTTAATTAATAATATAAATGAAAGGTATCTTGTCGATGAGATCAAAACACTTTTGCCACATCACTGGAACAATGAAAGAATCTTCAAGTTATAAGTAGAAACTTTAAATTAATAAATATTTATATATTAATAATTTATACTAAAGCTGTTCTACTATAATAATCTGATAAACCAAAATCAAAGAAAAATTGAATTAAAAATTAAAACACAAGAATCAATAATTGATAATCACTAAAATCTCAAGACTCTCTCTTAAATTTTAATAAATCTACTTTTACTGGTGAAAACTTTCAGGATCAAAAAGAAATGAAGAAGGAACTACTAAAATGATCTCCATAAAATGTATTATAAAATTATAAACTTTATTTTGTATTAATTATTATTAAGTACACTTTGGAAAAAATTGTTCAATTTTCTATTTATTTTTCACTTAAATATAGCAATTTTTTTCAAATATTGAACATTATGACACTCATTTCTCTTTAGTGATAACTGATAAGTAGTTTATTTTTTATGCCTACACCAACACCATCAACAGATAATCACACCAACTCATCAAATGAAACTACTAAATTATTAATTTTAATAAAATGTATCACAAATCACAAATTGTATTTTATTTTGTATTGTAGAGTCTATGAACTGAAGTCAGATGTAAGGTGACAATCATGGAGTCTAGAGTCCATTGTATAGATAAACTAAACATTTTCATTTGGAAGCATATGAAAGCACAAAGTAGGGTATTAAAAAGTATTAATAAAAATTGTTGCACGACAATTACTTGCGATTAGCACAAATCGATAAACTATTTATTAATTTCGAACAATTTTTTATTAAAACAATGCTTTTATTAAAAACTAAATTTAAATAGTTAAATTTCCCAAATCATTCATGACATGGAGAAAAATCATTGTGTTTGTATAAACAAAAATGTGCAACAGTTAGCTGAAATAACTAGTAGTTTTTTTATATTATTTATACGTTATGAAAATTCATTCAATAATTATTATTAAAAATAATCATGTCTATGGTAGATATTCGAGGAAGTGATCGGAAATGGATATAGTGACGCAAATGGTGTACTCACAAATTAAATTAAAATTTTAAAGGTTTAATAAATGCATAAGACTTCTTTCTTGTTTTCATTTCATAAGTTCTTCAACCAATAACATATGCGAAAAAATTCTATTATTGAGCATTGGGAAATTGATCAAATGGCAGAAAAACTAATAAGAATATTAGATATTTATGTGCCCGGAACGTATGGAAGTCTGGGTAATAATAAAAGTATATGGAGAAAAGAAAAAGATGATAAGTATAAGATAGAAATGAAAAGTATTAAATTTAATGCAAAGGCTGAAAATGAATGAAATTGAAGAAAAAATGGGTTATTGAAAACATAGAAAATGATATCATTGGAAATAAAACTAAAACATCACGTCTTGAAATTAGAAAAATAAAGATGATAGTAATGATATTTTATAAAACAAAAGATAATATATTAAAATTTGAAGCAAAAATTAACATCTTGTAAATTGAGCAACAGTTAAATCACTCAAAATTAAGACAGCAAAAAAAATATTAAACTTAATTAGCCAAACCATTAATCATGCTATAAGGCATATTCTGCCCATTAGACAACATTATAATGGAGACTTTAATGAGAGATAAAATATTAAATATTCAAAAGCTCAACCTAAACGTAGTATCCGTGTTAGAAAAACTCACACTTGAAACGGAAAATAGTAAATTAACATTAATGAGTTACTCATAAAACATTTTTTGATCGACATATCGAGCATTATCGGTCGCGACCCTGTGTCCTGCAAATCCGGTCAGCTAAGATATTCTATAAATGCGGACACTATAGGCCTCTTGCATTCTAGCAATATGATATACAAATCAATTACCTATCATGAGAGCAAGCCGTAAGCACCGGGGGTCGAAAAATAATTTTCCAACGTCGATATAGCGGAGTTTTTGAGAGAAAAACTAACGTAGATTTTAACATCAGTTCAACTCATAATGAACATTATAGAATTGATTTCATTGTACCTTACTTTTCAGAGATATCTCGATTTTCAAAGTAGTTCAACTCATAAGGAAAATTATATAAATGATTCCTTCATACACTACTTTTCAGATATCCCCACTGGAATTATCATTCGTCTACAAATAATTGTAGTTAGCCCATAATTCGTTTTTGGAACAAGATAACGGGCATTATCATTGGTCAGGAACCTGTGTCCTGGAAATCCGGTCTGCTGAGATATTTTATAAAAGCGGATACTATAGGCCTTTTGCATTCTAGCAATGTGATATTGTAATCAATTACATATCATTCAAGCAAGTAGTAGGCACTGTGGGTCGAAAAACGATGTTCCAACATGGATTTAGCCTAGTTTTTGATGGAAAAGCTAACGTAGATTTTCAAAGTAGTTCAACTCATAATGAACATTATAGAAATGATTCCTTCGTACCATACTTTTCAGATATCCCCACTGGAATAATCATTCGTCTACAAATAGTTCTATTATGCCCATAAATCATTTTTTGATCGACATATCGAGCATTATCGGTCGCGACCCTGTGTCCTGCAAATCCGGTCAGCTGAAATATTCTATAAAAGCGGATAATGTATCATGTATCGTTAGTAATGTGACGGTGGATTTTTGCGACGCGAATAATCTGAAGAATCGCGGCTAAATAAAATATGTTCACGATGAACAACTTTTTCCTAATTGAACAAGTATCATATGCATATGGCGACTGAAGAGTTCCGTAACTCTTAGTATTAAATGCATTACTGATTCTGCATTGTGTTCACAAATAAAAAAATTCCCACAACCATACAACTTATAAAGTTATTAGCGAGAGACGATTTCCATGACACATAGTATTAAATGTATTATGGCTATCTGAATTGTGTTTACGAATAAAAATTACCTATATCTGAATTAGTATTGTTGGTCATGACGGATTTCCGTGACATTGAGGATCAGATGAATATGAACACAGCAGGGTTCATAGAAAAGAATATTACATTTTCTTTATTTCAACGATATATAATATAGCTCATTAAAGTAAACTCAGTTTACGTTACTACATTTATACTTATTAACTAGTTTTTTATTGATTATTGAAACAACTATGTGATTTGTATACTCTAGCTTTTTTCGACGTAGCCAAAATTGTGAAGATGTGCTCTTAAAACTGCGATGCTGCGATGTGCTAAAATCTGTTTATTAGCATCTTTGATTTGCTGAATAAAATTTGTTGTTACTCTGTTTGGTTTACCATTGGTTTTTATAAATTCTTTTATGGCTTGCTTTTCTTCATCGGTCCATGGAACTACTCGCCTGCCTGTAACAAAACATTTGAAATTATTTTTATTTTCTATTAGAAATTTTGAAAATAAAGAATTAAATATAGCTCCGACCAATGGGCTAATTAAAAAATGACAAGAAAACCGAACATCAATACTGAGAAATAAATGGATAGTGGACGCCCTGTTGAATGTAGTTGGCATGAATATGTCATAAAAAAGAATGGAATGTTGAGCGAAATTTAATATCTGAGGGTTATTTAATAAATTCACCCTTTTCAAACTTTGAAATACTTTTCGCACAAAAATGTCTACTCGTTTTTTTTACATAGTACCATCCTGACTATACATTTATAATATAGCTAAAAGATATTCAGGCTCCGTTAAGTTTTCTAAACTGTAATTCTCATAAAATCAATCATAATGATAGTAGACGGTATTTTTTTAGTTACAATATATGTACATATATATGTTACAATAGCAGTGCGACTCTAAGCCAAACTACTGACTTAATGAAAAGTCCTCGTAATTTTTTCATAAGAATGATTATTGCTTGAGACAAGGTAGCAATAGAACTACAAATTATCTTTCTACTTATTGAATAATTAATGATAATTGCTCACCTTCATGGTTCGCTTTCTTTACAACTGTAGATGTAAGCCCAAAAAGCTTCTTTGTTTTTATATTTTGTAATTTTTCCTTCTTTCTATCTTCAAAATAATCATCAACAGTATCTTCTTCATCAAAATCATAATTTGATTCGGTTTCATATTCTGCTTCAGGTATGTATTCTGGTGAAGAATCTTTTTTCGATCGTTTTTTCAACGGTATATCATCTTCACTACTCGATGACTTTCTTTTTGATGATCTTTTAATTTTAGGTCTTAAGTTTATTTCATTGATTGGAATGTCCAACTTACTTACATCAATCTGTTCAATGGATTCAATGGAAACATTATTAAAATCATCTTCATCGTTCATCAACTCTTTTGCACCTTCATCATTAGAGTCATCACTATTATTAAGATAAGCTCTGTTCTCTGATTCGTCCACTACTAATATATTAAAATATGAATATTAAATAAAAAGATAGATAAATATTTGAATAAAATGAAGGAAAAAAATATTGTGTTAGTATAGAATCGATAACAAATATGCACAAACAATCACATTAACTAAAAACTAATTCAAATATACACGCAAAAATAAGATATAAAATCAAACACACAAAACGACTACTTCTATTGCTAAAATTACTTTGACTGACCATAGACATTGTTGGAATTGAGTTACAATTGGTTCACATTTATGTTGGTATTCTCAAGGCTAAATTGTTCATTGTTTCTGTGTTTTCGCCTACAAAATATTCATCTATAAGTTACTTTCATGGGAGTCCTTGGTGAAGCTGTTACAATTTAAAGAAACAAAAGCAGGGAAGTAGTTACAGGAAAGGTTAGGGAAGGAAGCTAACTTGGTAACACAAAATAGAGTAGAACAAAAGCTTATAAGAAAAAAGACGAAGAAGAATCAAAAGCAGAAGAAATATTATCAATGGCGGAAAATAAGTATATTTAAAATGTTATGAGGAAAAGAATAAAGTAAATACAAAAGTAGTTGAAAAAAGTAACTGAAAAATAAATCTAGCAACTGAATATAAAAATCTTCGTTTTTGATTGTTATCTTTTAGTTAATAATGCACATAGAATAGCATTCACATTCTAATACACGATGCATTAGTATTAAATGTGAAAATTAAAAACTTTTACCGTGATTTTATAAATTTCGTATTTTTTTATTGCGTAATTATCATAGCTGATATTTAGAAACAAAAATTGATCTAAAAAAATAAGGAAACGAAGAAAAATAGGAATTATGGAGGAACGAAGTCATAGGTTAAAAAAAATTATTAGTTTTGTTCTGATTAATTGATAAGTCTAAGTTTGATTCTGAAAACTTATCTTATTGACATACCATTATCGATTTCTGGATCATCGTTTGCTAAACATGGTAAACATGACGTATCCTCGCCACCTTGCCCATCTACAAATATGGGTGTTAGTTGTACTATCTCTTTGAAAGGGATTTCAAACCTATAGTATTGCTCATGAATATCATAATGGTGGCCGAGAAATCTTGCCAATTCCTTGCTAATGCCGATTCCCGCATCCATCCCATAAAGCATTGTTGCAATTTGTTTACGGAGCAAAGTTCCACGAAGAAGTTCAGGGTTCTGGGCACCACACTGAGCTGCATACTGCCTCATAACAATGTATGCTTCAAAATACGTATCTCTGTCGGCAAGCTTGTTGTTAGGCTTTGCAAAAACGTATTTGTTGTTCTCTGGGATGCCAGCATGCTTTCTGAGCTCACCAATGAGGTATATGCTACATAGCAATCTCTTATGAATGAGTAAACCTACTCGTTTTTTTTGTAGTTTGTTTTTAATAGATACTCGGCAATAGTTACTAGCAATATTTTTATCTTTTTCAGAAAGTCTTTTGTACTCGTCTCCTTTAGAATGTTTATCAATTTTATAAATACATTTTTCATTAAGATCCGTCCAGAGCAATCGCGACAATTCCCCCTGTCGTTTCCGATTAAAAATTTGCAATAAAAGTAAAGTCGATTCATTTAGAACTATCCAATCATTTCTAGAGAAATGTCCTATTCCCTCATGAAGAAAATTAATCAATGTTTTTTCGGCAGTAGCTCTTTTTTTTTCTGTATAGCAATATAATTGCTGAATTACTTCAGGTTTTGGAAGTTTTTGTGGTAGTTTCTCTTTCTCTTGCTCAATTAAGCAGTCTCGAGCTTTTTTGTTCAAATTTTTTGCAGAGTCTTCAGAAAGTTTCTTGATTACAGTAACTTCGTTGGCATGGTCCAAATGGTTGCGAAGGCAATAACGCTCGTAAAATCCTATTACTTTTTTAATCAAAATTGTTAATTTTTGTAGTTTGTTTCCTTTGGCTATCTTTTCTGTCAATGGATTATGATCAACTATTTTTAGCAGAGATTGTTCGATTATATCAATATTGTTTCTTGCAGATAAAATATCAGCGAACGTCTCAATTTTCGGATTAGCTTCTCGAGCAGTTTTTAAAAAGTCACCCAACTGTCTCAGTGAAGTACTAATCATAGACCAATCTTGGTTATTGGTATGGTACGAAGTCATAGCGTTTCCATATAAAATAATTGTTTCATCTTTTATTAAAATACCTTTTATATCGTCTTGTTTCATAGATGCTAGAACTACTTTTCGGAGTCGAAGTGAAGCTTTTGGGTGCATATCAGGTATTAATGCATCACATAATTGTTTTAAACCCCTTTTTGGAAGTCGATCATCGAAAGGACATTTGTGCCTAGATATAAGTTTGCCTTTGATGCATTTGTAGCAATTAACACAATAAGTGTATTCACTAGCATCATGTTGCTCTGGCAAATCATAATTGTAAATAACGGGAATCTTATTTCCTTTATTATCATTTCTGAAAGAGATGATAGAAGCATAGCAATTTTCGGGTAAAATGTATTCGCCAGTATCTTTATTAACTTTTACTCTGATAATCTTTCGAGCGTTTGGTTTGCAGGCAACATGCTTTTCTGTATTACTCTTTTCATTCCGCATGTCATTGTTATAATCACCTAAATTGATGATTACTTCTACAATACGTTGAAACTCATCTGAACCAAATCGTCTAGAATTCTTAATAAGATCATGATCCGCGTGAACTTCAAGCAAGTGCCTTTTGATTTTGTCTGCTACTTGCCGATTGCATATGTAACAGACGTGATATTTTGGGACCCGCCGCGCGGTACTATGATTATCTCTGTTTGATATGTTTCTTTTAACGAATTGATCTTTACGGGATATTCTAGGTGTCCCAGGTACATTAAGGTTACAATCTTTGAGATTAAGTGAACCAGAACTAGTAATTGACAATTTAACTGGCAAATAGAGTTTGAGAATGATCAATTATATATGATAATTTAGATGAAGGCATGGAAAATAAGAGATATTAATTAACACTAACCATTCGTTTCATTCTCTTTTACTGCAATGATTGTCTTTTGGTGGTTTCCCTTCCTTCTATTACTACAAAGAGCGTTACTCTTATTAGTACATTCGCTTAAAACTGGATTAATTAATTTGCCTATAAAAATAATTTATGTACATATGATTTCTCAAATAGTATTATTTTTCTGATCAATGAAACAAAAAAACTAGCATATAATTCGAATCCATATAAATTGCAATTTCAAAACAGATTAATGAACCTCTTGGAAAATCTTACCGATACAAGTTTGTTTAAGATATTATCTTTTTAGATTATTTTTAGAAATTATATTTTTAGAGAGCGTAAAAACAAGTTCCGATCATATATTTTCAAAAATTGATAGAACGTAATTCTAGTAAGGAGACATGTTTTCTGTTCACAGTTCCACTTTGCCAAATTGAATTCGAATCATTATTCGCTTTGTTCAAGTTTTCGCTTTACAACAGTACGTAAATTTGTTAGTAATAAAACAACTCCGACAACAGTGCATCAGAATTAATGTTTCTGAGAAGTGTCAAGAACGAAACCGACAGCATCAAATTATCGAAGTCGAGGAAAATACGGAATCCTTTAAAACAGCGCCAAGTTCAACTTCGACTTCAATTATCCAAGCTTTTACTCAGCACCTTAGTCGATAGATAATTCGAGAAGTCATTTATCAAACTAAGCAAGCCGAGCGTCTTACTTAAATCGAAAATCTCCGTAAAGAAGACTGGAAAACTCTCATGTGAACCTCAAACAGACGCTTCTACATCGTGACAACGTAAAAACTGAAAAACTCGAGTATTGAATCCTTCATCAAAAAGTTTGAAGTAGACGTCAAAACAGATTTGACAATCTTTCTAATAACAAGAAGATAGAAATCTTAACACACACATAGTCTGTCGAAATGGCAGACACGATACTGATAGACACAGACACAGACACAAGATTGAAAACCAAAATCATGAAACTACATTCGATACAGACTGTAAAAATGCTTATCAAAATAATTTCAATTACACGCCAAATAGCAGATTCATAGTAAAATACGCGGCAAGTTATGCACAAACGGTCTTAGCTGAAGCATAAAAATTTGCTACTATAATAGGTCGAACAAAGTTTGGCAAGCTTTCTATCGACTTGGGAATGAAAAGAAGAATTCTTCATTTTTAGGTATAAAAAAGACGTGAATATGATTATGTACCGATAAAGTATATAGCGATCAGAAAATTGTGTATTTTACTTTTTTTATATGTTCGAAATATATCTAAAATAAAAAACAATTTCCATAGTATCCTGATGATGTTTTAATCAGAAGATATTACAAGAGAACTAACTTTGCCTGTGACCCATCAGCGTTCCTTTACTATTGTCATTGTAATCATTGCAATATACATAAGTAAAGCAACCTCGTGTTAAATAGTAAATGTGTGATAGTAAGGAGAGAGGGAGAGAGAGATAAATTGACAAATAAATAACAAATATAAAACAGCTAGGATAGCAGGATTCTTACCACAAGATGAATTTTCAGAGTTCTGTGTATGACATTCAATAACTGGGTTAATCTCAACATAATCATCAACCTGTAAATCCTGACGAACCATAGACATTGTTTTGTCTTCTACATTTTCCTTGGAAATATCGTTATTTTCATAACTATAAATTGCTAAATCAACTAATTCTCCATCAGATTTTTTAATTGATTCCTCTTCGTTAGGAGAAATATTTACAAACGTTTCAGTCGATATAATTTCAAATTCTTCATTTTGCAGTTCATCCTTTGGAGATCTAATATTAACCACAACAGCATCAGATTTCATTTCTAAATCATCTGTTCCTATTTAATAATATTCCATTATTATCATTATATAACAAGTATTTATTGTAAGGCTTAGAACTTTTGTCTTATTAATCATATTAGTTTCCACTCATATTAATTTATACTACTGCAAACTTCTCTGCGGTATTAACAAAAAGCATAGGTGGGGTACATACACACATAGCACTGATATGGGAATCGTATGTATCAAATAACTGTATTAAAAGCTTAAAGCAAATGGACGAGAATTCATTGTGAAGTCGGGAATGTGCGAACGAGCATTTGCGTCAAGGGTTTGATCAGTTTCTACTACTAGAACTAATCTCCAGGGGCTGTGCCATGAAGCCTGTATGACTTTACTACTAACAAGATAAAAGTGGCAAATGGGGATTTGCGTAGAAGAACCACTATTGTCATATCGGTTTATCTACTACATGAGAAAGAGATACCGATGCCAGGCATGCGAGATGTAATAGAAAACTGCAGGTTTCAGAATGTTGACTTGATTGTTGCATGCGAAACCAATGTTTACCATACAGCATAGGGAAGCACTAATATTAATGCAATGAAAGCAAAGAGTAGCACTCGAATAAGACATCAGTACCAAGATAGATATTGTGAATCAAGGAATGAGCCCACCATTATACATTGGTTTCAATAGGCATCAAAGACAAAACAAGTAGGATGAAGAGTGGTGAAAGAAACATTCATTACAGACCATAAGACTATTACTTCACATAAAAGGTAGAAGACAGAAAACCAAAAAGTCAGTCTACGAGGAATCCGGAAAATACAGATTATCAGGGATACAAGGAGGAGCTAAAGAGATTGGCTACCTTTAAAAGCAAGTATCGCAGCTGCGAAGACTTGGACTGGACATTACATCAGGTACAGAGTACCTTATTGGTGACATACGAGAGAAATGACCCCCTTAAAACACGAGTACAATAAAAGAAAAGAGAAGTCCAGAAAACTTTCAAGAGAGCGAGGGAGGGAGGGTTTAACTCAGAAGAATGGAGTGCTTATAAAACGCACTTGCAAATTTCAAGAGGAAAGTGAATGTAACAAAGCGGGAGATATGGTAAAACAATTGTCAAGTAAGGAAAGCTTGAGAAACACTGATAAACAAGCCAGGCTTCTGACTAAGGAGAGCAGCGCTTGTTTACAGAGTATAAAAGACGGCCCAGATCATATATCCATAGAAGTTTGCAGTAGTGTAAATTAATATGAGTGGAAACTAATATGATTAATAAGACAAAAGTTCTTAGCCTTACAATTAAAAACAGAGGAGGAACAGTTTGAGCTGCGCGTAAAAATAAGCTTTGCTGCCCGTGTAAGGAGGGAGACGAAACGGCGGTAGGGACTCAGGTACAACGAGAGGTGGGAACACGGGAGAATCTAGACTGGCAATAGCAGTACAAACCGTCTCTGGAAAAAGTGAGATTAGTGAACTCCTTTGAATCGTATAAAACACCGAGCCTGAATGGCATCTTCCTTAAGATACTACAGGAAAGATGAAATAGCATCTTGGGAAAGTTTACGGGCATTCTAAGAAGGTGCATTGCCACAAGTCGACACCTAAAAAGTGAAAGAAGCCTAAGGCGTCAATTATTCTCAAGACAAGAATAAATACTCAACGGTAGGGCAACTGCAAAAAATAAATGGAGCACTCAGGAATGATTGTGATTTTTGATCGCGCGGTATTTACAATGACAATTTTAGGGAATATACTAATTTGTTAGAGCGGTAGGTATCCTAATGGTCACTGAGGGTTAACTAGGAAGATAGTTCTCAAACTATCCGAGATAAATACAATAGTGAAAACTGAGTGTCCCTGAGTTATTGATCAACTCGAATAGAGTGTCAATAATGATAATAATAATATGAATTGATCGAAAATAATCTAAAAGGTGGCGAGACATACCTTTATGAACGCTGTTCAAACTTCTTCTCGCTTCGTATGAAGTAACATTCTCCTTTTCATCAAAGTGATAAATATTTAAATCTTCGATATTATCTGCTATAGTAATAGGCAGCGATTCAATGTTAAATAGTGAATTATCACTATTTTCTGACTTTGAAGCTTTTTTAATTACTGATGTGTATATGGCAGTGCTATTTGGGCCTGAAAATAAAATAAAAACAATCATAAATTTTGTTATAGAATACCATAAATATTATTATGAGGAAACGGATATTAGTAATTTATTTTTGTATAATCTACATATATAGCAAAAATTACTTTCAATATTTAAAAAAAATTAGATAATCTATGTATATATTGTACTTTTTGAATGATGAGGAAAAGTATGCTTAAAGTAAAAAAAAAATTGAATTTCAATACACGAATCATAAAAATAATTATACATGAACAATTAATTTGAAATTCGTAATTTTTCATTTAAAATTCATTGGATGATGATATTTTTATATTAAATTCAAGCTAATTACAAAATGGAGCAATTTACATGCATACTTACAGATTTCAGTTGCGTAACTAGAAGAAAGAATATCACTGTTTAGAGATATATTTATATCTTCTAGATTTATATCTGGCAAATTCTGATTCAAAGATTTTGCGACGTTATCTAGTACGCATCTTTCATCTATAAAAAAGAAATAATTTAGTTAATCAAAAGAATAACGCTTTGATATAGATAAACACGTCGAAATGCATTTTCATACATAACCGGCACAAAAGAATTACTTTTCAGTGCTATTTAGACCAGGCATGATTTAATTTTTATCATTTTTAATTAAAAAAAATGCAATATTTGATTTATTCAAAAAATTAAAATAAATGTAGCTCTTTTGCGTCTGCGCGTTCACCAAGCACTGGTGAATTTGATAACCCGATCGTAAAATAATCACTTTTGTAATTTGCTTTTTATCCGTTGTAACGGGTGATTCAATCAGACAAAGGGTCATCCCCCCCCCTGCCCGACCAGCAGAATTAATCTAAATTAAAATAAAATTATACAATCTGATAGATTTTTAATTGCCCAATAATTTAATTGTCCTTAGATGTTTTTGCCCATTGCAACGATTACCGAAAATCGTAAGACTCGCGCGAGGTTAACGAGCGGCTAAGCGAGAGGAGCCGCGTTCGGTTCGCGAGAGAGAGAGAGAGCGCGTAAGGGGCAATGACCGAGAGGGGAGGTTCCGACCGGCAGTATGACTGTGCCACTCAGTCAGTTCGTGCCGATCTAACCTCCGTTTTCCCGAGCCGTTCAAGTTTCGTGTGTTTGCCATTGACATTGAGAACTTGAGTGCGTGGGTGTGCTAATAGCAACAACTGCAGTAGCAGCAACAGCAGCGGCAGCAATAGCAACAATATCAGTAGCAGCAACAACAACAGCGACAACAGTTACGAGGCGGCACAGCGAGCATCGAAGCGGCGTCTAGCAACTTGTTGTTCGGATACGGTTGGCCACCGTATCCTCATCGATATCGCGGTAGGTGCACCTTCTTCCCATTGTTAATCGTTGTTATCACTTGCGTGCGAATCCGCGCAGCGAGCGCGAAGAATTTGTTTGTTGCGCGCGAGCAGGTAGTTCGCGGTAATCGCGTTTTTTTCTCTCTCTCTCAAACAGCGTGTCTTGTCATTCACGCGAGCGTGCGAAAGTCTCTCGGCAAAACTCCCGTGTAGTTAAATTGCATCAATAAAGTGCATGTTGATCGTTACTTTCGAGTTAAATAGTCGTTATTTAGTCTTTCCTTTGTCCGGAGGTCGCGCCAGTGTTTATTTTCAGGGGATTCGAATTCGCCGGTTGCGTAGCACGAATCGTGCGATTATCGATAGACGCGAGTCGACGACTTAGGTTCCAGCGGCGGCCGCATGAGCGCTACTAGCAAGGGGCGACAGCGCCGCCAAGCGGTGAGTTGGGGGAACCCAACTCGGAACAGCGAAGAGACTCTGCGCAGGCGCACTCCGAGGCAAGGTAGGTTACTGTGCTTTGAGCACATAGATAACAAGGCTTCGTCTAGTTATAATAAGGGCACTTTTTTTAGAGATTATAGGCTAGGCGACAGCCTGTTACAATAAATATAAAAAATTTAAGGCTTATAAAAGTAAAACTTACCATTACTGCAGAGGACATTGCATTCCGTTGGTTGTAATTCATTGTCAAACTTAAACGAATATTTTTTATTTACTTGCTTAATGAATTTACTCTTCATTACTAAAAAAACCTCGTTTTTTAAACTTTTTATCAATGAAAACATTTTTAATATCACCACGAAAGTTTACAATTTAAGTCAATAAATATCGATACAGATTTAAACTAAGATTTGAGATTTTCTATATCCTCTGTATAAAATCTATATAACATTTTAAAACTTTATATATTCCGTGTTTGAAATTTCTAAATTAGACGCTAAACTATCAGAAATGTAGACTCGTCGGCATATGTAGCAGTGGACCAGTAACTAAAATTATGTGGACTGTCCGCATAAGTGCACTTGTATGCGTAAAAATACCGTGACAATTATGCGTGCGTCTGCATAAGTATCCTTTGAGTCTTTATAAGTTATCTTGGTCTGGTATATGCGTCTGCACAAGTGACAAATCATCTACATATATATATATATATAAATTATATATATGTATAATTTTGTTTTGTTTTATATTATGTTGAAAAGCATTATTAAATATCTTTGAAATTCATCAATACTGCGTCCTACAATTTGAATGTTCTGCTAATATAATTGAATTTACTATTTTACATGTATTTCAGATATAAATGGATTTACTATCCTGAAATTGGAAAAAATACCGGATAGAATAATAATGCTATATAAGTAGGAAACTTTGAGCTTAGACTATTGCTACTGGCCTCCCACAAAAACTTCTTCTGTTATTAAACATTATATTCTATCAAAAATTTCTCCTAAAATTAGTTAGAAAAAAATTACGATAACTCACAATTATGATTACGCAGGTATTTTATTAAAAGATTTTTTAAGTTTATATACCTACATGTTACTAAAAGTAATTTTTAGATATTACATTTTAAAACATAAACGTCCTCATTGATAAAATAATTAATTTTGATGTGCAATATACTTTCGTTACTCTAATTTTATGATCTACATTATCTATATTAATGATAATTTTACAATTGTCTTAGACAGTTGTGACTATGACTTTAAAGTCGTGAAAGAGATTACACACATTACGTAGATTTACAAGATTTCAGCGCACGAATACTTGCAATGTATATCGAAAAAAGTTGATGCGCTGAACGGGAACCCGGCATCAAACTTGTTCCATTTCGTCCCAATTTCGAGATATCCTAACTAAAATGTGCATCAATTTTGATACCGGATTCGTTAAGTGTACGAAATCCTTCGGATTACATTGATAGCGTAAGTGAGATGACTCAAAGTGTTTATTTTGCAGACCTGTATTATCAATGGGTAGATTATTCTCGACCATAGACACAATAATAAGAAATTGCCTTCACGCTTGTGCGGATTACAGTTCGATGTGTCAGGTGGAAGTGATAAAGAAAATTATTTATAGTATATATTTGGAATGTATGGATGACGTGGTTGGACATAATGAATTTTTATAAATAATAAATAGATTATTAAAGAATAAAGATTATAAATTACATGAAGCATGCAGACATTAAAAAGATTAAAATATTGGCAGCCTTATAGAATACTTATGTAAATTCCCAAAGTAATAGAGAGATAGGAGTTGATAAAAAACAAATATAAACTTTCTTCACAACTTACAACATGAAAAATTATAAAAAAATATAAAATTAAAGAATCATGTAGAATACAAAAAACCCTTCGTAATTATCATTATTTTCATATTTCTAGTGTATTTTTAAGTTTAAATATATTCCTAATATTTGAAGTGATAATGAGATATATAATATAACAATATTATTACTTTATAATTAAATAGATATAGCCAAATAGTTTAAATTACAACCTTCATATTTATATATATTTAACTTTTATACTTTTATTTTTCAAGACAAATCTCTATTTAGTAGAAATGGACACCACTTTATTCAAGGTATCACATCTGCAGCAATGGTAGAAGATCAACTCCAAACTCGATTTAACTTTTGCGGTCGTGAATATAAAGAAGATATTCAAAGAAAAGTGTCTTTTAGAAGGTTATTATGCGGTTGTGGGAATGTTTCAAGATAAAAGCTACTTTGTGACAGATGCTGAAATTATTACTAAAAATTGGCTAAAAACTGCTCGAAGAAAAATTAACAGATTCAAAAACAAGACAAGTTAGACGTTAAATATTTTGTATTACGTAGATTTAATATATTTAACAAAATTTAACTCTATTGTAATATAGTTCAAAAACTTTAAATGAGTTGATAAAAACTGGTGAAGAATAGAAGAGTTTATATTCGAAGAAAGTGTGACAGAATGAATTTTCGGAATCATCAGAGCTTTTTCTTTTCTTTTGGCTGTTGTCTTCAGCATTAAAATTTATATAGAAACATGAAATGAATAATTTATTCCTGAAAAGTATATATAATTAGCTTACTTCACCCTCCTTCATATAATACATCCTCATGACATAGATTGGCCTACTTTCGTACATAAATATCCGCGAGCTAACAATAATGTTGGTCTTTGGTCCTCGATTCTTCTTTTATAGATTCTTCTTCCTCTTCTATAAACACTACTAGTCATCTTACTTCTCCCCCCTGTCCCCAACTTTTATTTTCCTTGTTTTCAGTTTTCTTGTTTCTTTCTATTATTTTCTCGAAAGCCCTTGCATATTGGCATGTTCCATGTTCAATTTTCCCCTCAAACACTCTTCCCAGTTTTCTTATTAATTCTTCGCCTCTGCTCACACCTCTTCAGTCATCCACTACCTTTATCCATTCTTTTTTTATAATCTTCCTCGTCGCTTCGCATATCCAGATATGCTGTAGATCCTCTTCCTTTTTTCCACATATTCTGCATGTTTGATTGATGTAACCTTTGTTCCCTTTCGTTCCTATATTCCCACATCTTATTCTTTCCCATTCCTCTTTCAAATAACCCTCAAGTCCACTTTCATTCCAGTATTTCTCCTTCTGTATTGTTGTTTTCCATTTCTTATAATGCGTCCAATATATTGACTCATCTATCCTGTTCCATCTTGCTTGTATGTCTTGTTCTGCTCTTATTTTTAAAGTTCTTCCTGTGGTTTCTAGAAGTTTTCCTTTTTCTAATCCATTTTCCATTATTGTTTTTAACTCACCATTTCCTGCTTTTATAGCTGATTTCAACCACTCCATTTCCCATCTTGTAGGGTTGTTATTCCATATCCCTTTAATTTCCTCCTTTACGCATATTTTCGGTAGTCTTGTGTCTTCCATTTCAGTTATTTTCCGTATGTAATCTGTCGCCTTCTTTATCGTTTCCAGATATAAACCTTCTCTCCCTGCCTCCATCTTCCATATATAATCCGGTGTGTTCATATTGATACCTTGTGCCATCTTGACTACCTTACCTTGCATTTTTTCCATTTCTTCTTGTGGTGTCCAACCCCATATCTCCGATCCATATAAACATACCGCTCTCCCCATTAGGTTTAGTATTAGCAGTCTTCTTTTCAATGCATTTAGTCTTGCTCTCTTTATTAAACCCCGTGTGCTATTCACAGCCCTCTGCGCTTTTTGCTTTATTTTCTTTATATGTGTTCCATATCCACCCTTCGTGGTAAACCAGAACCCTAAGTATTTATATTCCTTCACTGCTTCCAGCCTTTCCCCTTTGTACTATATATCCATTTTGCATTTCTCTTTAATCTTTCTCCTCGTCTTATCACCATCACCTTTGTCTTCTTAACGTTTAGTTCCATTCCATTCGTCTCATTGTATCCTTGCATACTGTTAAGCATTTCCGGTAATTCCTCCTTGGCGTTTGCTACTCTTATCAATACTATGCCATTGGCGAACTTCAAGCTGTATATCTTTTGGTTTCTTATTATCCTCCTTCCTTTATATAGGTCTACGTTTTGTCTAAGTAGTTGAAATAAATATTATAGAGTATCGGTCTTAATTGGCAGCCTTGCTTAACCCCTTTCGTAGTTCTGAACTCCTCTAAAATTCCATTATCCATTATCACGTCGCATGTTGTCTCTCTGTAGATCTCGCTTAATATTCTTAACATTCTTCTTGAGACTCCCTCCTCTTCCAGTTTCCTCATCATCAATTTTTCTGTCTACCAAATCGAAAGCTCTCTTGAAATCAATGAAGATCAAGTGTATGTTCCCTCCTTCTCTCTTGATTTTGTTCGCTATTATACTGTTTAGGGTGAAAATATGATCTCTCGTTTCCCTTTCTGTCCTAAATCCCGCCTGACTCTCCCCTAATATACCTTTCTCTTCTATCCAGGATCTAAATCTGACATTCAAAATTCCAGCTAAAATCTTGTAGCCCACGTCCAGCACTGCTGACACTGCTCTGTAGTTTTCGACTTTCTTTTCCTCCCTAGCTTTAAAAATTGGGAAAATACGAGTGTTTTCCATTCCTCTGATATGTTCCATTGACCCATATCTCGTATAACGTCTGTGTTAGTTCCATCAACCAGCCTTCCGTCATATTTTTGAAGAACTCTACGGGAATCGTGTCTTGTCCCACCGCTTTTCCTTTTTTGGGCCCTCGTTCACTGCCCAGTCATATAGAGAGGGCCTATTGAATTTGATCTCAGAAAAGTGGTTCCGTATAATTAGGAATTCAGTTTGACTTGTTAAACCAAGACTTTTCCCACAGGGTATACGTATCCAGCCATCCTGGAAATATGTTCCGTCCGTACAGACTACCCCAATTTCACTAAATTTGCTACTCTACTGGACAATATCTTGGTTTTATATATCTAGATTATCATAACTTTATATATTTCTTACATTTTAAGCTTTCAACTGTATTCCATTTTATATATACATAAATTCAGAATTTTATTGTATATATAAAATCATATTATTGAATTAGCACATTAATTCTTAATATTATTTCACAAAAAGAGTCCATATGATTGGAAATAAAAAATTCAAACTACGGATATTCCATCAATTCATATCACTTCATATTACTTTGAAAAATTGTATATTACTATGATTCTAATTAATACAAAAAACAAGTAGTTTGAAAAATATTAATAGTATCAAATAAATAATGTTCATCGCAAACATGGCAAATAACTCATTTTTTTTTCATATTAAATCATTGACTGCATATTAGTATGAGAAATTGTCCATATTCTCAAGGTACTAATAACAAAAAGTAATCTGATTGTACTTATAATTTTATTAGTTCATATCAATTCAATGGTAAAGAAAGTATATTGTTTCATCATATAGAATGTGAGGATAGTTGATCCATTAAATAAAAGGGAATTTTTCAAGTAAATTTAAAAAATCAATTGTGAGCTGCTATCGTTATTATTAATTATACTACTATTTTTTTTCAAGTAAATTTGAAAAATAATTTGTAAGTTGCTACCATTTTTTATTATTTATACTACTATTTTGTACGGTCATTATAAATGATAACAATATTTAACTAAAACTCACTTAATTTCTTAATTAATGTTTTAATGTTTATAATCAAATGGCAAATCATAATAACTCATGTTTAAAATTATTTTCATATTAAAATCTTTGACTGCATATTAATTTGAGAAATTTTCCATATTCTCAAGGTTCTAATTACAAAAAGTAATCAGAATGTACTTATAATTTTATTAATTCATATCAATTCAGTGGTAAAGAAAGTATATTGTTTCATCATATAGAATGTGAGGATAGTTGATCCATTAAATTAAAATGTAAGGGAATTTTTCAAGTAAATTTAAGAAATAATTTGAGAGCTACTATCGTTATTATTATTTATACTACTATTTTTTTTCAAGTAAATTTGAAAAATAATTTCTAAGCTGCTACCATTATTATTATTTATATTAATATTTTGTACAGTCATTATAAATGATAACAATATTTAACTAAAACCTCCTTAATTTCTAATTTAATGTTTATAATCAAATGGCAAATATACCTCAATAAATGTCGATCACCGAAAAAAAAGGGAAGCTCTTTCTATTTGTGGGATTGGAAAAAAACAAAACATAAAAGTATAGGATATAATAGTTAAAGATAAATACTGTAAAATAAAAATTTACATATTATCTTTATTATAGTAAGTTAGACTATAGTAACTATTGAGTTATGAATTGTTTAGATTTGTTACCGTATAATATTTAGATGTATTACATACCATTTTCACACCATTACAATATAAGGAAAAAAAAACAGTCAAAAATATAATAAAAAATCAAATCTGATCGTCAAAATATATGCAAGCTTATATTTATTTTTTAATTATTGTATAAAAAATATTTTTTCCAAGAATGGCAGAACAAACAATGAAAAATATTCAAATTTATTATGTCAAAACATGAAAATAATGAATCAGTCCAATGTAAACATATAAACAGTAATGTAACAATGTCAGGAGTAGTTTAGTCTATTTTATTTGAATTGAATGGTGTATTATCAGCAGTAACATATTCCACATTTACTCGTAATACGATAATGAAACATAAAATGAAATTGAACTTTCATAAATAATTAACAATGACTATTCTTAATATTATAGTATAAGTTATGGAATGATCAACGATTTCAATAATCAATTCAAAGTACTAATTACAAAAAAAACATAATCTACAATGATTTAATATATTATTTATAAAAAATTTTCAGATAAAATAAGTACTATCGTGAATCAGATTTATTTCTATCAAACGGTGCAATTGATAGTTTGATGATATTAATTTAATTCATGAATAGTACAAAATCAACAACAGTGCATGGGAACACACCAATACTCGACAAACTACATTTAATGATTAATTGACATATCATTTTTTTATTATTCTATAGCCTATAATGTTTCTTGATATGAAAATTAGTTATAATATAATTAAAAATATATCGATACCCTAAATTTTACTTCAATATTATTATTTTAACATTTCTCTTTGAGATTTTTACATGTACAATGAATGAAAAAAACGTTATTATACAAAATTGATTGTATATATGCAAATTTTACCTTAACATTGTATACATAATAAATTATAATTTATCGAAATTCAACATGCATTCCAACAAGTAAAAAAATAAATCCTGAGAAAATGAAATAACATTGAACAAATACATGTTTCATCAATAAAAAATATAATGATAAAAGGAATGTCAGAACGAGGGCCCTATGCGAAAAGTAAAACGTTTCGCTTTTGCGATTTTTAATTCCTATTATTGCCCTCTCCACCTCTCCTCTAATTATCACTCTATTCATGACACTCTGATCGCTCCAGAGCTTCTTCTCCTCATTCTCTTTACTTTCTTCACTTCTTTCTTCTTTTCCTTTCGTATCCATTTCTAGCCCCACGTATTTAAACTACTTCAACCATTCCTCCTCAGAGATTCCTGAACCCTTCTTACTTCTTTTTTTTCCTGAAGCTTTTCAGTACTTCCCACAAATCTGTCCCTTTCTTGCTTTTTTTGAGCCTTGTCCCCTTTTCTTTCGCTATCTCGTTATTCTTCTTGTTCTTCTGCTCTCTCAACCTTCTTCTTCCCTCATTGTACTCTTCCCTGCCTTTATCTTCCTTTGTTAGTAGAAATTTATTAAGTTTTTTCCAAACTCGTCCATTCATTTCCTTATATTCCTTATCTTTCCATTCCTTTTTCCCTTCTGCTCCTCTCGTCTTATTTTTTATCACTCTTAGTAGCCCTAATTTTTCTGCTACTTCCAATAGACTCTTATTTATTCTTTTCCATCTTTCTTCTGCTGTTTTCGTGTTTCAATCCTTTTCTCTTTTCTTCAGTTCCTATCTGTACTCAGTTTTCTTTTTTTTTCCCATACTATTCTCGTTATTACTCTCTGTTCTTTATTGTCTTCATCCAGCTCCTCATATGCCTCTGTATTTCCCTCCATCCCAGTGTCTATTTCAAATGGGTAAGTAGTAGGTAAGTGGTCGGATGCTATGCTTTTCTCCACTTTCATCCTTCTCACTATGTCTCCTGATACATCCTGCCTCTCGACAATATAGTCGAAAGTAGAGTTACTTCCTGTACCAATGTATGTTATCTCTCCTTTCCAATCCCCTTCCGTGTTTTCATTCCTTATTATCCCCCAACTCCTCGCAAAGTTCTAGCATTCTCTCTCCTTTGTTTTTTTCTTGTCCTGTAATTTCATTTTTCTGCCTTTGATGTCTTCTCCCTTCCCCTACTCTTGCGTTAAAGTTGCCAATTATTAGTAGACCGTTTCCTCTTTCTTCCCTTTCTTCTATCACTTTTTCCAGATCCCTCCTCATTTTGTTAATTCCTTTGTTGTTATAAAGTGCTATTACATCACATTTTCTTCTTTCTGAAACTCTTATTTCTTTTGCAATTATCCCAAATTTCCATTCCTTCATGTTTACTCCTGTTGCTATTCATTCTTTAAGTCTAATTAGAACCCCTCCGCTTGCTCTTCCTTTTCTTTTTGATCTTACTGCAGCCTTGTCTCCTGTTTTCTTCAGGAAGCCTTCCATTTTTTTCCTCTTGGTCCTCTTTCCATTTTGGTCCTCTTCGAACCATGTTTCTTGCAGTATTGTCATATTCCTTTATATTGCTCCATTTGTTCCATATATTTTTTGATCCCGCGATATTTCTATTATTTCTGTAATCCTCCTTTTTGTCTCCTCTACCCCCCTCTTGTGTTTGTTACTCTCTCCTTTCCGCTCTCACTATATCCTCTCTTCTTCTCTCTGTTCATACCCATTTCCCTCCACTATTATTTTGTGATAACCTGCTACAGCTCTTCTTCCTCTTGCTCTTTCCTCCTTCTCAACCGTGCCTATCCAAGCCTGAATCACTTTTTCCCTTGCTGTCAAGTCATCTTCTATCCATATAGCCTTCCCCTTCAATTTATATTTATTTTTGATTATATCCATCTTATCTTGGAGTGTGCACATTATTAAAAAAGTCCCCTCTCTAGTAGTTTCTGTTCTGTAAATTTTAATTGGGATTCTTAGTAGAGCGTCCAGTTCCTTTTTGTATCTTGACAGCGCTTCCTTTCTCCTCCAACCCATCATCCCTCTCACCAGTATATTGTTTTGTCTCGGTATTCTTTTTTTCCTTTCATACTCTTGTTCAGCCTTCATTATCTTATCCCGTTTGGTCTTGTAACTTTCCTCAATTCATGCCATATTGGTGTAATAACTCTTCCTTCTAATTAATCACTCCTTTTTCTGTTTTCTTCCAAATAGAGTCCACGTAGACCCTTCTCGAAATCCCTCTGTGTGTTTTCTCTTACATTGATTACTTCCCTTGCCCCTGTATCTTCATCATCTTCTCTCCTTTCCATTACTTCTCTTCTTCCTGGTGTTCCCTCTCTTCTACGCTGGTATCTCGGTCCCTCACTTTCCAATTCGTCAATTTGTTTATTTTAGAATCTTTCTTATTTCTTTCCCCCAAATTTCATCAAATGTAATTTCCCTATTCCTTTCTATAATTCTTACTTCCTCCTTATGCTTCTTTTCATTGCTTTCTATTATCCCCTCTAACAATCGTAATTTCCTTTCCATTTCACTTTAAAATTTATTTATGTCATCACTTACCTCGTCCCTTATTTTTTCTCTTGCATTTATTCCCCCATCACCTGTCACATATCTTCTGTCTTTTTCCGATAACCTCTCCTCATCCTAGTGTTTAGTTGTAGTTTCCTCATCCACAAAAGTTTTTCCTTTATCCGTCTCGCAGAAGTTCGTGTGATCGCTAGAATCCTTCCCTCCCTTATCCTCGCTCGGTATTTCCATCAATTTCTCCTCTTCCTTACCAACCTCCTCGCTCGTTTCCGCTCTTCTTTCGTCTCCTTTGTTCCCTCCTCTCTCTATATTTTCTTCCTCATCCTGTTTTTCTTTGTCTTTTCCCCCTGTCTCCTTCCCCTCTCCTACCTTTACCATAAATTTTTTATTCCTGTTTCCTGCAAATTTCCTTCGTTTGACTGTCCTCTCTTCTACGGTCTTCCTCTTCTCTTCTTAGAATTTGTTTCATCGCATATTTTTCTTCCTTTTCTTCTCCTTTTTCTGCAACTTTCTCCTTCACTCCTAACCTCACTTACGCCTCTTCTTTTTCTTCTTCCTGCTACTTTCCTCCAACCACTTATTTTTTCAAACCTTCACTTTCCTTTCTTCCTTTCTATATTAGATTCTTTTTCTGCTGTTTTTTAGTTGCTGCGTTACGCTGTACTGTTAATCGTTCCAGTCCGTGAAATGTTTATATTTGTTTCCAATCTAGCGACTTACTATCCTATTCTTAAGTATCAAAAGAACCAGAAATAGTGTACTTGCGAATTTTGAGATTTATAAGCCTTTAAAACAAAAGTATTACGTAATTATCAATTTCAGTTTTATAGCTAATTATAGAAACATTGTTGCTATTATATCATCAATATTATAAATATTTATCTATTTTATTTTATTTCATATATGTAATTCTAAAAAAATATGACTTTAATACTTTATATGACATTGAGCGATTAGTTGAAACACTGTTTGAATACAACAGAAATTCATGCAATCAATAAATAATCCTAATTACGAATATTAATTGGAATTAAAAACAGGCGCATTATAAAATGAAAATTTAGTTTTTCTAGATTTGATGTCTGCAGAATTTTCTATTTATTTATTTATGCGCGCTACTATGGTAGCAATTTGTGTTCTAGAGAGTATCTTAGTTTTAGAAACAAATTTGCAAATTCTTGCAAATTCTTTTAACTTTCCAAACAAGTTTGAATAATATCTCTGATTTCGCATCAACGATAAAATATTTTTTTAGAAGTGTAAAACGTTAATTCCTAATGTTAATACTCATTTGATTTGCCTTCATTATGATAATGTATTTTTCAATATTTATTACAAAATAATTCTTAGAATATACACAATTTGTTAATAGTAAGATGTGAAGTAAATATTAGTTTTGTAAAGTGAATAATATAAAAAAACTTTGTATTGATATTATTTGCGGAATTTATTATTATTATTGGTTCAACATATATGGTATTCTTTAATGTGAATTCAGTTTTAATTTCATTGTCATTATCAATATGGAATAAAATTGTCATATAATTAATAAGTAAATACGAACCAAAGATGGTATGATCAGCCGGAAAAGTCATGGCTATAATTTTTTAGGACTTAAATGGTATGATATTAATCGATTATCTACAGAGTAAAAGAACTATTACATGAGGATATTATGCCTCATTACTAGACTGATTGGATGCCATATTGAAGGAAAAGTGGCTTCATCAGGTGAAAAAAAATGTTCTTTTCCACCACGACAATACACCGGCTCACATGAGTTCCATCACAAAGGCCAAATTATTTAATTTACGTTATAAAATACTTCCTCATCCACCTTATTTTCCAGATTTGGCCCTTTCAGAATATTTTTTGTTTCCTAACATAAAAATTTGGCTTTTAAGTAAAAGATTTTCATCCAACGAAGAGATAATTGTTGTGACAAGTGAGCGTTTTGAGGAGTTTGATAAAAATTACTTTTCAGACGGCATCAAACAGCTTGAGCACTGCAATAAAAAATTATTATTTATTTATTATATATATTGTGACGAAGAATCCCGGCTAGGCCGATCTCGTCCGTTTGGCTCTCGCAAATGTCCGTGCGCCGCGCCAGGCTGAGAGTGTGTACGTTTGGCACACACACTCATGCTTGGACCTTTTGTTTGCGAGGTGCTGAACACGGGCTGAGCTGACGACTGGAGCGACGCAGATGGCGCAGAAGAAGACAGAAAGAGAGAGAGAGAGAGAGAGAGAGAGCGCTCGAATTGCGGATCGCCGCGGAAAATTGGAGAGTCTGCTAAGCAATGAGCAGAGAAAGTCGCGCGCGCGGATAAACCGAAAGGTCACGGTTTTTCCGAGTTGGCCTCGCGACCTCGCCGACGTTTGGTTCGTTTCGGAGACACGCCCGGTGCACGGATGAGTGATAGAGCGTGAGGCTGGGTCGCGCCCAGCCGTGTCCCAAAAGATACCCGGCACCGGTGCGTGCGGGTAACCGGCGAGGTGCGCGGGTGAGCGCGCGAGGAATTTGACGTGCTGGAGCGCCGAGCAACGAGGAGGCGGCAGAAACAACGGCAACAGCAATTCTTGGGATATACGGATTGAGGCAGCTATATTGTGGAGCAAGCGAGGAGACGAGCGAGAAGACAAATAGCGGCGACAACAAGTATCAGCGAGACGGTCAGCGAGGAGCACACCAGTGACGTCACACTGAAGAGCGCTCTAGCCGTCAGGGAGGCTGAAGGTCGAGGTCGGTGCGGTATTTTTCTCTTGGTTCTCTCTCTCTCTCTCTCTCGCATGTTTGGGCGTCAGTCTATGGTTGGTAGCACAGCAGACCTGCTGGCTACCCGTTAATAGCCTATCAGCGAAAAGTGTTTGTCGGGCATTTGTATAATATCTAGTTTTTATAAGGGAATCGGCAGGCTGACCAGCCACCGATTCACCTTCGCGTTCGCGTTTGTTATTGTACCGCTCGTAGTGTGTAAGTCCGAGGTTGCCGTATTGTAATTGTTTGTTGACAATTAAAGACTAGCGTATTAATCCGCTGTTGTGTCTATTCGCCGCTGTATCACTCCTCATCCCGACTTCGAATCTGTGCGTTTAACGTGTTTATGCTCGACGCGTTATTTAGTCGTGGGAACGTCTTTTGCTTCCCGAATCCCCGAATAAATAATTTGTGCGGACGGTCGCGAGCAACCCAGACGGGTACGGCCGGAATTCTCCGTTACAATATATATATTTAGTTACAACTTATGTTACATTTGGTTTACATTTCTTACTTCACTATTTGTGTCTCATGTCCAGTTTGTGTAGTTGCTAATGTATGTGTTTTGTTTGTTATGTGTGTGTGTGTGTGTGTGTGTTTTGTGTATATGTGTACGTATGTAGGTGTGTCTGCAAATCTTGTGTTTATGTCTTCTGCGCCTGTCTCTTTAGTTTTTCTTCCTATTTTTCTATTGCTTAATCTTCTCTTCCTCTCTCTCCGAGATCTTCCTTTTCCGCTCTTCTGTTTTTCTCTTTTTTGCTTATTTTCTTTTCGACTTCTTCCTTTGCTAATTTCTTTTGCCTTTTCACCTTTGTCTTTCTTTTGCTTTTGCTCTCTTTCTTGCCAATCATTTCACCTGTCTTTCTCCTTATTTGGCATCTTTTTCTCATTTCCTATTGCTCCCTCTGCCTTTCATTTCCTCAGTCTCACTTATTTTCCTTAGTATCTTATAATTTGTCTTCTTGTTTTCCTTTTTCTTCCTCTTCTTCGTTTCTTCTTCCTTTCCATTTTTGCTCCATCATCCAATACCTGCTTTATCTCGCTTGTGTAGTTGCTAGTACTTGTGTTTTGTGTGAGCGTGTGCATGTGTATGTGTATATTTGCGTGTGTGTGCGTGTTTTGTGAGTATGTGTGTGTATGTAGATGTGTTTGCGAGTCTTGCGTCTCTGTCTTCTATTTCCGTCTGTTAACACTTTCACACTTTGCCGTCATCATTATATCTTCTGTATACCGTAATGTCCATATTTTCTTCCTTCTTGCACCTGTTTGATCTTCACTTCTAGGTCGGCGAAGGCAAGATTAAATAGAGTGGTGCTCAAAGGGTACCCTTGCCTTACGCCTTTGAACCGTATTTTCCGGTGTATAAGACGCACCTTTTTACCGTCAAACCTGACTCCAAAACCAGCCTGCGTCTTATACACCGAATGTAAGACACCCCAAATCCACTAACCTAACTAAAACGTGCGCCTGAATAGTAGCAATTAGACAACCCTCACTAACTATGAATATCTTTCAAAACTAGCCAATGACAGAGTGATTACTTATTTAATAGGTAAGTTCTTTATTATTTCAATAATATATAGTAAACGTACTTTATGTCTGAGGATGATAAAAAATACCTATTACCTATATGCCACTTGGGATCAAAAAACGTCGCATAATATACTAGATAATTAATACGAGATTTTTTATAAAAACGGTATTTTTGTTGCATCGTTTATTTCAATATAATTTTGAAAGTGTTTTTTGAAGTAAGAGACTGACTTGAATTCCAATATGAGCGAAACTAACAAACGAAAATCGTACACAGCGGGCTACAAATTGAATGTGATCAAATTTGCTGAAGAACATGGCAATAGAACTGCCGAAGATCATTTCGGCCCACCACCGAAGGGAAAAAACTGAGGAAAAAAGGCTTTGGCGTTCGCAGAAGAGTAATTTGATTAAAATGCATAAAACAAAGCATGCGCAATGTGGTAAAAAAGCAAGTGGCTTATATTAGAGGATGAAGTTAAACAATGGATTGAAGATAATCGTTCCAAAGGCTTAGCTGTTTCAACGAAAATGATACGCATACATACACAAAAAGTAGCTTTAAAAAGTCAAATAAATGATTTTAAAGGAAGTCCTTCATGATGTCACCGCTACATGAAACGCAATGGTTTAGCTATACGAGTGAAAACAAAAATTTGTCAAAAAATGCCAAAATAGTACGAAGACAAAATTCTCTCTTTTCACCGGAATATAATTCACCGTAGACAAGCAATGAGTTTTGAAATCGGACAGAAAGCAAATATGGATGAAACACCTATGTACTTCGATGTTCCGTCAACTAAAAGTGTTTCGAAAAAAGGACAAAAAACGATTACGATAAAGACAAGTGGTCATGAACAATTCCACTACACCGTGGTTCTTGCTTGCTGTGCTGATGATGTAAAGCTACTTCCAATGATCATTTTTAAACGTAAAACTATGCCTAAGGATAAAATACCGACAGGTGTAATAGTACATGTATACCCAAAATGATGGATGGATGAAGGTGGTAAGAAAATTTGGATACATAAAGTGTGGTGTAGAAGACAAGGCGGCTTCTTGAAGAAAAAAGCACTTCTGGTTCTTGATCAATTTCGGTCTCATTTGTTAGATTCTGTAAGATAAAAATTTCATCAAAAAAACAACAAAAATAAATAAAACACAACAAAATCAAAAATAAATACAAAAAAACAACAAAAAATATTTTAAAAATGCAAAAAAAACTTTAAAAAACAACAAAAATCGAAAAAAATAAATAAAAAAAACAATAAAAAACAAAAAAAATAGAAAATGTCTCTTTTGATTGTCGACCTCCCCGTGGTAAGAGATATGCAACGGCAATGTATCTAATCATCGTCGGCTAACAGATATCAATATTTTTTTATCATCCCGTAATTAACTTTAATTCACAAAAAAGACGTGCTTTATTACAATTAAACGAATTTTTTTCCTCAAAACTAAATTTTTATCAAAATTTTCATTTTTTCTCAAAATGTGCCTTCAAATTTTGGGGTGCGTCTTATACACCGGTGCGTCGTATACACTGGAAAATACGGTAAGTCTCAAACTCCCCAAATATTTCTCCTCCAACTTTTACCTTACTCCGTTTTCTTATATATTTCTCCTATTCTTTTCCTAATTTTCCCATTTATCTCTTTCTCTTTCATGATTTCCTATATTTTCTTCCTTTTTATTTTGTCAAAAGCGGCCTTCATGTCGGCAAAGAATACGTATAGTTTTTCTCCTTTTTCCCTTATTTCCTTCCCTATTATTGTTTTTAATATATATATTGCGTCCATTGTTCCTCTTCTTGCTGAATTCCATCTTCGTATCGCTTAGCATTTCTTTTGCATTTAGTTCTCTTTCCAGCTTTTTCTTCGGTGTTTCCGCATATATTTTATATCCCGTGTCCGTCTGCGTTATTCCTCTATAGTTTTCTACTTCTTCTTTCCACCCTTTCTTATATATTAGTACTATTATTCCCTTCCTCCATTCTTCTCCTGTCGCCTTTTTTATTTTATTTTTCTTATTACCTCTTTTACTTCTCTTACTTTGATCTCTTCGCCTTCCTCTCCTTCGCTGTCTTCAGTTTCTTCCCCTTTGCTTTCTTCCTTTTCTTTCTCACCCAGTTATCCCTTCAAGGGCTTTAACCATTCTTCTTTTCCTATATTTTCATCTAATCGAATTCTTTTCTTCCTATTGCAATTCACTTTATCCCAGAATTTTCTTCTCGTCTTATCTTTTCTTATTTCTTCTGCCCTCTTTTCCCCTCAGCTTCTTTCGCTTTACTTATTTCCTCTCTGTATTCTCTCTTTGCTTCTAAGGATTTAACTCTGTCTCCTTCCCCTTTTTTTACCTTATTTAACTCTGCCATCACCCTAGCCCTTTTTATCCTACATTCTTCTCTCCACCAGCTTTTTTCGATCCTTTTTTGTTCCGTATCTTCTTTTTTACGACTGCGTTCCTCACTCTATTTTTTATCTCTTTTCATTTTTTTGTTCCCTCTATTGCGTCTATCCATCTCTGATACTCTCTTATACCTTCTTCGCTCCATTCGTCTATCATTCTTTCTTCCTCTTCTTTTCTTTCTTCTGCTATTTTGTCTTCCAATTCCACTTCTACTGGTAAGTGGTCCGACTTTACCTCTCTTTTATTTGAACCCTTTTTATTGCCTCATCACCTTCCTCGTTACCTACTACATAATCTATCGTTGACATTCCTCTCGCTTCTATACAGGGTGGACCATTTTAAGTGAGCCAGTACGTTTTCTCGGAAACTAGTGGGGATAGCGAAAAATGTTTCAAACAAAAGTTGTCCAACTTGGAGGGGGACATACCCTCATGACCTTGCCTGTGTCCTTGGATGTAAGGTTCAAGGTCATTTCAAGGTCAACTTTGTTTTCTTAAACGGGACCCCCTATTTTTGACCCTGGATTTGGAAAGAACGGGAAATTCTACGTTTAGATGACCTATTATATGTGGGGTCTGGGGTGACCCTCAAGGTTATTTGAAGGTCATTTTTATTTTTTTACGAGTGTAAGATTTACGAAAAATAGTTTCATACAAAAGTTGCTCAACTTGAGGACATACCCTTATGACCTTGCCTGTGACCTTGGAGGTCAGGTTCAAGATTATTTCAAGGTCAACTTTGTTTTTTTAAACGGGGCCCCTCATTTTGACCCCGGATTCGGAAAGCGTTGATTCGCCCCTTTTATCATATGCTAGCACAAGGCCGTATGCTTTTCTAGCTTAACCATCCATTTTACTCCATAAAAGTAACATTTACCGTGAAGATAGAATATCTGTCATTGTATGGTTTGGCTTATCGAATCTCTTCATTCTCCCAAAACAAAAATTATTTGTTGATACAGCAGCTTAGTTTATTCGTTTATTTCACTGAATAAAGATTTTGTGTTCATTGAAGAGAATTTTTTTGTTACAAATTTTTATTAAAAATTAAATCAAAAGCCTTTTGTTTTGGAGTATGCCGGATTATACTGCGCGTGAACGTGTTGACATGATTATTATTCTTGGTCTAGCCAGAGGGAATTATCGTAGAGCTGCAAGATTTTATCAAGAACGTTTCCCGTACCGAAGACACTCTAATCGTAACACCATTCGAAGGGTTCATGTGAAAGCTCAACAAGGACATTTATTTCGTACGTGAAGACATCATACTTACGATGAGAATGATGTTCGCGTGCTTGTGATATTGGCAATTATTCATGACAATCCTCATATTAGTACATTACAAATTCAAAGAGAAACTGGCATACCAAAACAAACTGTCTTGAGAATTTTAAGAAGCCAAAAATTCCGACCATATCACATCACTCTCACTCAAGCCATCACACCAGATGACATGGAAAGACGACTGGAGTTTTGTCGTTGGGCAAGAGAAATGATTCAAAACGATAGAACTTTTTTCCGTAATGTCATGTTCTCTGACGAAGTTACATTCAAAAAGAATGGGGCGCTCAACAGGCACAACTGTCATTATTGGTCAGCTGAAAATCCTCATTGGCATAGACACATAGATCATCAACATCGTTGGAGCGTCAACGTGTAGTGTGGCATTATCAATGGACATGTGATTGGACCTTACTTTTTTGAGGGAAATGTCAATGGGGAAAACTTTTCTCGATTTTTACAAAATGAAGTAGATGCACTACTGGAAGAAGTTGACCTCCAAACAAGACTGAGAATGTGGATGCAGTTAGATGGAGCTCCTGCGCATTTCCACAGAAATGTTAGAGCTTACCTGGACAACAGATTCAATGGTAGATGGATCGGTCGCGGTGGACCAGTTGCATGGCCACCACGATCTCCCGATTTGACATCTCCTGACTTTTACTTATGGGGATACTTGAAGAATGTCGTTTATCAAGAACAACCAACTACCCGAGAAGACATGATGGATAGGATCATTTTATGGAGTAAAATGGATGGTTAAGCTAGAAAAGCATACGGCCTTGTGCTAGCATATGATAAAAGGGGCGAATCAACGCTTTCCGAATCCGGGGTCAAAATGAGGGGCCCCGTTTAAAAAAACAAAGTTGACCTTGAAATAATCTTGAACCTGACCTCCAAGGTCACAGGCAAGGTCATAAGGGTATGTCCTCAAGTTGAGCAACTTTTGTATGAAACTATTTTTCGTAAATCTTACACTCGTAAAAAAATAAAAATGACCTTCAAATAACCTTGAGGGTCACCCCAGACCCCACGTATAATAGGTCATCTAAACGTAGAATTTCCCGTTCTTTCCAAATCCAGGGTCAAAAATAGGGGGTCCCGTTTAAGAAAACAAAGTTGACCTCGAAATGACCTTGAACCTTACATCCAAGGACACAGGCAAGGTCATGAGGGTATGTCCCCCTCCAAGTTGGACAACTTTTGTTTGAAACATTTTTCGCTATCCCCACTAGTTTCCGAGAAAACGTACTGGCTCACTTAAAATGGTCCACCCTGTATATGTTATTTGTCCCTCTTCATCTCTTTCTTTTCTGGATCTCTTATTTTTTTCTTTCATTCAAGCTTACTCATCCCTTTCCTCTCTCTTACCGCCATTATTCCTCCCCCATTTCTCTCCCCCTTCTTCCTTCCCTTCTTGAGTCTTTACACTCTATGTTATAAACCCTTTCAGTTGCTTCTCCACCCCAGTTTTTGCCCCTTGCCTCTTCACCCAAGTTTCCGTTAGCCCTATCATATCGAATTCACTAACATATTCTCAGTCGTTTTCCTCCATGCTCCTAATTCCCGCCACATTCCAGAATAGTATCTTTATTGCCTCTTTTCCTTCTCTCTCCCTTCCCTCCTCTCTCTCTCTTTTTTCCCTATTGTTTTCAAAAACCTTCCGCCCTTTTTCCTACCATTTTCCCCCTTTCTTGCTCTACCACCATTCTTCTTCCTCTGACTTCAACCCGTTATGCCACATCTTTACCTCTTTACGTTTACTTTTTATTTCTCTCGCTTTCCTTTTTACTTTCTCTCTTATCTTCCTCTGCTTCCACGTCCAGTCCTGATCTATAAAGATCTTTTTCTGCCCCAGCTTCTTTTTCCTCGTCATAATTCCTTTTTTTTTGTTCCCATGAAGCGTATCTAATTTGCCACATCTTTTTTCCACTTCCTCTCCGATCATCTCTCCCCGCTGTCCCTCCTATTCTTCTCAGACTCACTATGTCCCCTTTCATTTCTAGTTCCTCTCTTAACCAGTGCTCTGCCTCACCCTTCTTTTCCCATCTTAACCCACCCTCTAAGTCTGTGACTATTATATTGTTTATCCTACTTTCTCTATCCATTTTTTCTCTCATATACTCTATTTCTTCCTTATTGCCTACTTCTGTTCCTTTTTGCTTCTCGTTTCCTCCTTTTATACTTTCTTTTAATTTCACGCACGTTTCTTCCAACTAGTTTATCCTCTCTCCCCATTTTTCCTGCAGTTTCTTTTCTCTAAGTTCTGCTTTTTCCCTTTCTTCTTTCGATCCTCTCTCCTTCTTTCTTCTCTCTCTCTCTCTCTCTTGTTCTCTCCTAACTTTTTCCATTTCTTTCTCCTATCTTTCTTCTCTTCTTTTCCCTTCTACCTCCATTCTTTCCATTTTTTCTATTATTTCTTTTAACATTTCTGTCAATTCTTTCCTTTCTTTCTCTTATACCTCTCCTAAATCCCTTATATCTGCCCGTATCTTTTCCATTATATCTTCTGCACCACTACTTTTCCCCACTTCTCTTATCGTGTTGTTCAATCACTCTCTCCCCTCCCCTTTCATCTCGCTCCCCTCACTTTCACTCTTGCATCTTTTTGCCTCTCTCATTTCTCCTCTAATATTCTCCCTCTCCGCTCTCTCTCCCCCTCACCACCTTTACTCTTTTCTTCTTTTCCTCCTCAAGGCCATTCTTATCCATCCTTCCACCTTTATCTCTTAATTTTTCTGTTGTCACAAATCTTTCCATCACTATTCCGTACGCCTTAATTCGTCTGTCTAATTCTGCCCTTATTCCCTGTCTTACCTTTTCTGTCTCCGCCTTTACTTCTTACTGACCCTCCTCTCTACCTGCCTTTCCCGCTTCCTGATTTTCTCTGTTAACCTTAACTTTTCTTTTTTCTTTATTCCTTTCTCTCTCTGCTTTTTCCTGCTCTTCTCTAAGCCTCTCTCTCTCTCTCTCTACTCTACTTCTCTTCCGCGTCCACGCTCTTTTCAGCTCTATCTCTCTTCTCAAACACTTTTCCTCTATAACTTTCTCACCAAAATTCGCACTCACAGCCAAGACACGTCCACTCCATTCCACGAGTCGAAACCCACTCCTCTTATTATTTATTTATTTATTTATTTATTTATTTATTTATTTACTATTGCATCGACAACTAGACTATTAGCGACAAAAAGATACAAGTAAATATAACTATGTATGGATTACATTGTTGTTACAAGGGATATACATTATAGAGTTTTGACAAATATAATTCTTTGTGATAATACAAACTTGAGTGTTTGAGTATATATTTGAGTATACATAAGGGTAGTACATAGATTTTTAGAGTGTATTGGCGCTTTACAATTTATATATAAGTTTGGAAGTTCGTACGAAGAGTATCATTTTCGTAATATCTTGTTTGATGTTTAAAGTCGTTTTAGCTTCTAGGTAGGTTGAGTGTGGTTCTTATGATTCTTGTGTTTAATAGTAGTGTGGACTATTCGCACGAAGTTCGGGAGGATTTGTTTAGCAGGTGTTGATGTGTGAGTTTAATGTGTCCGATTCGTAGAAGAGTTACTGCTACCTATTCTTTGCGAAAGAGTGATTTAATATTAGGTATTTGAAAGATGTTATCTGTGATGGAAAGGAGGTCAGTGGATTTATTTTCAAGACACTCTTTGTTCCAAAAAATTAGTGCTGATTTCGTTAAGATCTGTTGGACTATTGTTTATAGGAAGAGAGCATGGCTCTTCAGGGAGAGGTAAGTTTGAGACTTAGTTAGCTAAGGATAGCGTTTTAGTATAGTTTTCATCATCTGTATTTGGGATTATTAAAGAAATTTCTATATTTTGTTTTTTTAGTTGGGTGAAGCTGTTTAGTATATTTTTATTTCTTAAGTTTTTGTGTATGGGTTTGACATGTCGTCTAGGATGCTTTGGAATTTACATATAGAATAGCAGGATTTAGGTTGTGATTTACAACAAATTTGATAGCTTGGAGTATGCTTGCAATCCTAGCTAAACGACAAGGTTCGGTCGGGTGGAGTTTTACTAATGATTGTCTAGTGACCTTATAGATGGTTAGACCGGACTTTTGTTTTTTTGATACAGCTTCTGAATAGATACGTGGAACATTTTGATTTATTGATAGACACAGATCTTCTTGATGAATCTTGATGTCTAAATGTTAGCAGGTTGGATAGATTTGGATTTCTAGTTTATTTCTGGTAAAACTACGTTTATTTCCAACAGGATTTGTTTTAATCTGTGCGATTGGGGCGGAGTATCGGTTTGATTGTTTTATTACTGTCGGACAATTTATGAGTAACTTTTTACAACACTCTCAAGGTGTTTTTCTATAACTTTGCCTCTATAATCCGTATAGAGGGAATCCTATAAAGAGTTATAGGAGTTAAAATATCCAGTTTGAATAAATTTTGATGAAGGTTGAATAGTTGACTGTTTGGTAGATATATAGAATAAATTGTGTGTTTTTGCTATAAGTGGCATTCAATAACTACAGTTTCAAGTGGGGTATTTATGAAAATTTCTGTGTAGTAGATCGAATTTTTAATATATATAGCTACTCCTCCACTAGCATATGCTGATTAATGGTTTTTGAATACTCTATTGTAGCCATTGATATTTGCGCAAAAGTTATATTAAAAATGAGTTTATTTGAGAGAAATGAAAGTTAGATCGCGTCCGAAAATTAATTTTTGTGGATTAGTGAGCCTTTTGTAGAATCCGTTTAGGTTCTTTTGGATTACATTGATTATATTTTCTGTTGAGAGAGTGGGAAAATGTTCTGAAGTAGCCATTATTAAACGGGATTTTTTTCAAGGACTTTCATGATTTTGGTGAATTTAATTTTCGTTGAACGTGCGTTTCCTAATGATGAATACAGTGAGCGGATCATTTGCGCTATTCTATTGTTGTTTGTTTTGAAATACGGGACTAATTTATATGCAGATTTTAAGTTTCGTGCTCTATCAAGAAAATTTTTAAACTGTATATAGTTCAGTGGAAAGCTTTTTTCTGAGTTTTTTATTTCTTCTTATAATGGATAAATTATTTGTTCCAGTTGCTCTAGGAATAGTTCGCTAGAATTCTCTGTCTTATTTTTTTTTGAGAGCTTTTTGTTTTACTTTTTTGCTGTATTTGTACTGTAACTTGTGTTGGATTGAATAGGGAGTATATACTACTTTCGGATTGGGTAAACTGTTTCATTTTACGTAGTGTTGAGGTGTGCGAACCATTTAACGAATGTGGAAGCATCATAGTGAATGGAGAGGTTTGAAGTATTAGATATGGGATGAATTTCGGTGATCATTTTAGTTATTAGTAGAGACCTTTTGGGGGGGGGGGGATTTTACTCCTCGGGAATTTCTTGACTGTTTGAAGGATCTCGGTAGTAGTTAAGTAATGTATGTTTCATGCCACCTCGTGAGAGGTCCAGATGGCTTGAAACAAACATTGGAGTTTGCGCATGCGCGCGCGCATTCTGCGCATCCATCGTGGGTGGTCAGGGAGTGGGTGGTGCCTTCCGACTACCCCCCCGAGTCGTTCCTTGACTTAGTCGCGACCCTTTAGAATCCCCCACCCCCTATTAGTTAATAATAAAATAATAAATTTTATTATATAAACTGCCAAGGTAGATTCATCCTATAGAGGTTGTTAAGGTAGGGTGCTGTAGAATTTGGTAGGGCGCTTGATAAGCTATGTGCTGGCTAGGTGTGGGCCCTCGGAGAGGGGGTAGCATCTCTAGCTTGGTAGCTATATGCCAGCTACGTGTGAGCCCTCGGAGAGGGGATAGCATTTCTAGCTTAAGGTGCGCTGGCTAAGCTAGATGTTGACTCGACGTCTCTCTCTCTCTCTAGCTTGAGTTGTGTATGTAAGGTATGTTTGCTAGGGCTGCATCAAGGTTATATTGAAAGTCAGAGTTCAGTGTCTCACCCGCACTCAGGTCACGATGTAGTTTTTTCCTACGCTTCTCCACCCACCCACTCTCCTACTTTACATTCTATCACCTCCCTTAGATATATTTATTTGTAGTAAGTAGCCAATGTAATTATTAACTATTATCTATTTTTTTCTTTATTATTTCAATTGTATAAGTAGACAATAAAATTAATAGCACGTAGACAATGAAATTAATAGCATTTATTTATTTACTGTTTTAATTATATATAAAGTAGAGAAAACTCTGTCAATAATCTTTATTCTCTTCAGTTGACATAGCTATTTCAAAATATGCAGATGAGTTCTTAAAAAATTAAAATCATCTTCAAATGAATCTATGTCGATTTACGTCGATTCCTTATGGTACAGCTTGTTTTGCCTCTTCTTTATCCAAGTATATAATTTTTGCACAATTATAGCAGCACAAATGAAATCAGTATCTTTTTTACAATGAAATACGCATGATGTTCTCAATAGATTTAATAATTCTGCTAACGGAGGACATCCCATATCACTTTCAAGATCTAAAATTTTCTCTGTAAATAAAAATGTAATTGAGAATTATTTACATAGACTAAATATTCAAAGACACATTATTAAAACTTACTTTTCAGGCAGTATACTTTGAAACCATTGTTTTTTCTCCTTTCCTTTCACATATATATTTTTAAAATTTGATGAATGATTTCGTAAAACTTTTAAAGGTTTAAAGCATAGAATATTTAGATTAGAATTACTACTCAACACTAAATAAGCTAGTTCTTTACAAATGGACACTGAAAACCTTGCAAATCATATATACTCCATTTTGAACACTTGTCATCGTAGATATATTCGAACAATACGATAGCTAGCCTAGAAATGAGAATGTTGGAATTCAATATATACTCTATTTAGTTAGATGTCTCTGCAGTCACCTGCCTATTTTTCAGTATAAGCTACCCTTTCCATAAATCACAGCGCTGCGTACACTAGTTCAGTGTCGCTACAATCGCCTCACTACTTTTACATCAGAAGCTATCCCTTCCATAGCTCACAGTGCCGACGCCGCTGCGAATAACACCACCGTCTGGGCTTAAAAGTCAATCCGCCGCGAGAAAAAGCACAGTCTGTTAAGACCATCTGTAGCCATAATTAGTAGTCAACTGTAGTCTTTAGAGACTACTAGTAGTTAGAAAAAATAGCTTAGATACCCTATATAATTTATAAAGTAGCTTAAAGACAACTATTAATTTGCAAAGTAATTTACTGTAAAAAAATGTCTCTAATTTTATACTTTGAACAAACTGTAAAAGATCTGTGGCCGGCTTATTATAAATTTCTTGACAAAGTAGTCGACGTAGATGATTTATTAGATGGAGAAATTTAGCAAATTCTGCTTTCATTGCTCTTAATCGATATTTGAAGCTGAATAATTCATCTCGAGCAATACTATAAAGAGGTCAAACTTGTGCTACACACTTGATTGGCCTAAAAACGCAATTTTTTAACAATTTCATAAAAGTCGGTGAAACAATTCACGACATCACAGTTAAATATAGATGAAATTTTTAGGTCAGTTTATTATTAAAAAGAATAATGAAGTGGATATTCAAATTAAATACTTTAACGCTAAAAATCAACGCATTTATAAAAGTAATTAAATGGTTTGAAAAAAATATGAAGACGTTTTACTTAAGAATATAGAAGAATTTCAAGAAAGAGAGTCTCGTTGGTCACTAAGGCCTATTGTTAGGTTTACAGTTGGTGTAAATAAACACAATCCACTCAAACCTTGCTCGTATATTCCATTACCTAAGGCCATAGAAATGAGAAAAGTTTGTATTAATGTTAGAAATACCGACAATGAATGTTTCAAATAGGGTGTACTATCTTGTCTTCATCCTACTGATTGTTATAAAAACAATAGTTATAGAAAAAGTAATTATGCGCGCTTTGAAAAGGAATTGAAATTTAATAATATAACGTTCATGTAGAAATAAAAAGTATTCCAAAATTTGAAAAGTTGAATGACATATCTACAAACGTATACATTCTTAAAAAATGTAGAAAAAATTTTGAACTGTCACCATGTCACGTAACTAGTTCAAAAAAATCCAAACACGTTAATCTTTTTTAATTCTAAAGAGTAAATTGATGAATATGATAATAAAAGCCAGAATATTCACAATGAAGAACCAATTTCCAACTAGTTTCACAATGTTTGGATTAAAAATTTGTCTGCTCTTGTTAGAAGTCAAATAACTTCAGATACTAAAAAATCTATCTTTATGAACGCTGCCTCCACTATTTTTCTATTGATGATCAATTGATAGCTCACGATATTGATTGTTCAAAAATTAATTAATGTAGAATCAATCTGCCTGATGATACAATTCTAAAATTCAAACATTCGATACGTAAAGATATGGTTTCATATGTCATATATGCTAATTTAGAATGTTTGTTAAAACCAGTTGTGACAGGGCTGATAGCGATGTTTGCTAGCCTTGTGCGCGGCACTCTTCTCGCTCGGATGTGGTAGCCGAGCGTGGCTATGATTGACATAGCATTCACGCGCTCATGTCGTTGCAGGGCCTGGAGAAGGGAGAATGCGGCCGGCGGAGAAGACGGTGCGAGGAAGAGCGAGAGCGAGAAGAGTGAGAGAGAGAATGAGAGAGGAAGAAAAACAAGCGAGAACACGGAAAGCGCGGTTCGCGCCGCGAAAAGAGGGGAAGAAAAGGGAGAGTTGAGCGAACAAGTCTGAACGGGCAGTTGAGGAGTGACGACTCACTAATTAGGTCACGGCCTAGAGAATCGATTAACGATGCACCGGGTGTAAATAAGCAAGGGATCAGTCACTGGAGTTTCCTGTGTGGCGAGTCTCCAACTGCTTTGTGCGGCCTTATCATCCATCACCATTTGGCGATCAAGGAGCAGATCAGGGCCGCTAGCAGCCAACAAGCCGCCGCCGGTTATCCAGCGAGCCCCACTGCCTGCAGGACTGCGATTCCGCAGACGTCGACTCTTCACCAGCGAGTCGCGGGAGAGGTTACTCGGTGGATCCTACCTCAGTATTTATTTCGCGGACTCTCTCTCTCTTTCTCGCACCAGCTATCGCCTGGCGTAACGCCGCGAACTGATTAGTCGCATTTAATTAGTTGAGCGAATACGCTCCTGAACATTATCGACTCATCGCGTACATTTAGTTGAGCGAATACACTTCTAACCGCCGCCTATTGTAGCGTCTCTATGGTTTAAGCGTGCGCGCTCACCATCTTAATTTTGTAAGAAACCGTGTGTGTCTTATTTCGATCACGTAAATAAAGGGATCGCCTTTCTGTAATCATTTCGATTTATTTCCTTCACCTTCCCCATCATCGCGGTAGATTCGCGCCTGTGCAAATCGGCGCCGGCTTTCTTTACCGAAACAGAATCCTTAATAACTCGCAGGGGGCACAACAGTGGCGAATTAAGTTGTGATTGTAAGAATTTTTCCTCCCTCTTTGCACAGTCGACAATAGTCATGCTTTCCAAGAATACAAAGCTTTTAACGTTGGATTATATTTGAAATGTAGATATGATGATAATAAGTCAGAGTATAAATTTTATAGAAAACAAAAAATTGAAGAAGAGACGCCTGCTCAATGGCTTATAAAACAATTTAAAATATTATTAACACATGGATCAATAAGTCTCGAGACTAACAATGAAAACAACATTTTTTTTGCAAAATTTTTTTTTATTCATCAACATAATCACCTTTTAGGGTCATACAATGGTTCCAACGCTTTTCCAATTTTTCAATACCATGTTTATAAAAAAATTTATCTTTCGCTTCAAAATAAGCTTCAGTTTCAGCGTTTTCCTCCTCATTTGAGCCAAATTTTTATCCCTGCAGCATTTTTTTAAGATCAGAAAAGAGCCAGTAGTCACTGGGGGCTAAATCTGGCGAGTATAGGGGGTGGGGAAGCAGATCAAAGCCCAATTCGTTCAATTTTGTCATTGTTTTCATCGACTTGCGGCAGGGTGCATTGTCTTGGTGAAAAAGGATTTTTTTTTCTCTGCATGTGCGGTCGTTTTTTTGCGATTTCCTCCTTCAAACGCACCAGTAAGTCAATATAATAATCACTGTTGATCGATTTACCTTTTTCGAGGTAGTCAATGAAAATCACGCCATGCGTATACCAAAAAACTGATGCCATGACTTTGCCAGCTGACTGCTGCGTTTTCGGACGTTTCGGACGGCTTTCGCCAGCTATGCGCCACTCAGATGACTGCCGCTTCGACTCTGGAGTGTAGTGATGTATCCATGTTTCGTCCATGGTCACGTAACGACGCTAGAAATCTTTTTTGTTGCGAGTAAATAGCGATAAACAGCTTTCTGAATCATCGACTCGTTGCTGTTTTTGTTCCATCGAAAGCAATCGTGGCACCCCCTTGGAAAAAATCTTTTTCATGCTCAATTTTTCATGAAGGATAGTAAATACACTTCCATATGATATCTGTGTCATCTCAGCAATCTCACGGAGCTTCACTTTACGATCTTTCATTATAATTTTTGTCACTTCACTCACATTTTCCGGTGTAACGGCTTCCACAGGTCTACCCGAGCGTCATTTGTTTCGGTACGACCACGTTTAAACTCGGCAAACCACCGACAAATCGTTGCTTTTGATGGACAAGAGTCCGGGTAACATTTTTCAATCCATTGTTTCGCTTGCACGGTGTTTTTACCCGTTAAAAAACAATGTTTTATCAGAACATGAAACTCGGTTTTTTCCATTTTTTAAACAAACTACAAAACGACTTTACTCCAACCTCGATAACTTAGCTGTTTCTGGTCCGATCGACTTAAAATTTTGACACGTTTCAAGCAAAGGTTAATACTCTAGAAAGATGTGGTTACTGGTTTACTACGAGCGCCATCTCTGTGTTAGTCTCGGGACTTATTGATCCATGTGTTAGCTTAGTTGGAAGAAGTATAAAGAAATGCTTTAGTAATGAATCTTTCCTTTATAGATGTATACATTTAAGTGGGCTTCGAAGAATCACAGTTGCAATAAAACTTTTAAGGAAGAAGAAAGGAAAGTTAGAGATGATTGTCATTTAAGCGATAGATTTAGAGGAGCTGCTTACAATCATTGTAATTTGAATGATAAACAGGCCAATTTTATTCAAGTAGTATTTCACAATTACAGTGTATGACTCTCATTTTATCGTAACAGAAATCGCTACTAATCCAGATTTCGAGGGAAAAAATTTCTGTTCTAATAGAGAACAAAGAGCGTTATATATCTTTTACAAAAGATGTTCAGGGTTATATCATTAGTTTACGTTTTATTGATTCGTTTCGTTTCTATGCCTTCATCTCTAGATAAATTGTCATAATATTTACCTAAGCTAGATTATAAAAAGAGAATTTGAGAAAGATAATTTCACTGCAAGACAAATTGATTTACTTAAAAAGAACAATGTCTTCTTATACGAAAACGTTAACGGTTTAAATAGTTTAACAGAAAATCGATTACCTTGTGTCGAAGAATTTCATAGTCAATTAACAGATAGTGATATACCTATATATATCAGTATTCTGATCTTTATCTGAAAACAGATGGTTTACTATTAGCCAATGTTTTCGGAAATTTTCGTACAACCTGTATGAATACGTATGAACTTGACCCAGCACATTATTTCACAACTTCAGGATTAACATGGGGTGCTATGTTAAAGTGTACAAAAATTGAACTCGAACTGTTAAGTGATATGGTTATTTATTCATAATGATATAGTTATTTGATATGGTCTTATTTATTCAGAAAGGCATCCGTCGAGGTATGGGCCAATGTTCTAACAGATATTCATAGGTAAATAATAAGTATATCGGTGCAGAGTTCGATGAGCAAGAACAAAACAAGAGTTTAATGTATTTTGATGTAAATAATCTATAGATAGGCAATGACACAACCTTTACCATATAGGAAATTTGAGTGGATTTAAAATGTTAGTGATTAAAATTTTTTTAACGTAGATGATGATAGTAAGATAGAATATATATTAGAAGTAGATCTAGCATATTCGAAAGAGTTAGACGAGGGGGGGTCAATAAGTCTTCACAAAATCCAAGAGATGGCGCTCGTCACGCTTAAATTATGATGTTTTTGGCAAGCAATACTACTAACTAGATATTGTACAAAGTTTCACCTCGATTCATTAAGTCGTTTTTTTGTGAGCGTTGGTTGAACAAAAATGTTATTGGTTTATTTGAAAAATGAAGAAAAACAGAGTTTCGAGCCGTGGTAAAACACCAAAAGAAATGTTTAAGACTGTTTATAACTGGGTAAATGAATTTAATCGCGGCCGTACAACAACAAAAGATGAACCTCGTTCAGGACGCCCCGTAGAAGTCAGTACGCCCGAAATGGTCAACAAAATACACGATATGGTGTTGAGGGATAGAAACTTAAAATTGCGAGAATTAGTTGAGGCCACAGGGGTATCAAAGGGTACAATCATTTCAATTTTGCATGAAAAATTGTGGATGAAAAAAATATTAGCAAGATTGGTGCCACGTTTGCTAACTGTTGAAAACAAACGAATCCGCGTGTTTACCTCTGAAACTCTTTTGGCACGCATACGTCGTAATCCGGAAGACTTTTGGCGTCGACTCGTAACTGTAGACGAAACATGGGTACACCAGTACACCTCTGAAACCAAAGAAAAGTCCAAACAATGAATTACCGCTAGAGAACCAGCCCCAAAGCAGGCAAAAATAGTAAAGTCAGCTGGCAAGATTATGTCCACGGTTTTCTGGGATGCGTATGGAATCATCCACATCGACTACTTGGAAAAGGGCCAAACGATCACTGGACAATATGATGCGTCATTATTAGGTTAGCTGAAAGAAAAAATTAGAGAAAAACGTCCTCACTTGAACAAAAAATAATGCCTCTTTCTTCAAGACAATGCTCGAGTTCACACGTGTGCAATTTCTATGGCAAAAATTAACGATTTCAAGTTCGAATTAATTGACCATCCACCATATTCCCCTGATTTGGCTACCAGTAACTTTTTCTTATTTCCTAACCTCAAAAAATGGCTTGCCGGACAACGATTCACGTCGAATGAAGAAGTCATCGCCGAAACAAATGCCTATTTTGAGGGTTTTCAGAAATCATATTTTTTTGATGACTTTAAAAAACTGGAAGGCCGTTTAATAAAATATATCGACCTTCAAGGAGATTATGTTGAAAAATAAAAAAAAATTACATACGCAAAACTTTTTTTTCCTTCTTTTTGTAAAGATTTATTGACCCCCCCTCGTATGACGAATATAAGGATCTTCCTCTTTGTACTGAGCATAGTCAACCACCTGGTTCGACTCAGAAAAAACTTTTGACTACGCTTTATGAAAGAGAGCGATATGTTCTTCGTTATAGAGCGTTAAAACAGGCTATAAAGCTTGGACTAAAACTCAGAAAGATTCATAGAGCGCTAAAATTTAATCAAAAGCCGTGGCTTAAACCTTATGTAGATTTGAATACAGAAAAAAGGAAGCAAACTACAAACAAGTTTCAAAAATAATCTTATAAGCTAATGGTTAACGTTGTTTATGAGAAGACAATGGAAGACAAGAGAAAACGAAAAGACGTTAAACTAGTTACTCAATGGCTTGATCGGTATGGTGCAGAAGCGCGGATTACCCAACGTAATTTTCATAGTAGCTCTATCTTTTACGAAAATTTAGATGCAATACAACTATTTTAGATGACTATTCACATTAGAAAACCCATTTACATTAAACTTTGCGTGTTTTTGACCTTTCAAAAACATGTGTCTATGAGTTTCATTATGGATATATGAAGCATGGAATCGGTGACAAATGTAAATTACTTTATACTGATACTGACAGTCTCATGTATGAAATTTAAGACGTTGACATGTATAGAATCATGAAAGAAAATATTGATAAATTTGACACATATGACAATCCGATTAACAATCGATTTGGTATACCTTGACCTAACAAAAAAGTTCTTGGTATAATGAAAGATGAATGTAATGGTAACATTATTAAGTAATTCATTGGTTTAAGGAGTAAAATGTATAGTATTGAAGTAGAGAATCAACTAGCGATTAAAAAGGCGAAAGGAGGCAAAACGCATGCAGTTAAGAAAACAATGAACATGAAGATTACCTTAGTTGTTTAAGCGATTTGAAAATTATAACTCGAGAGTAATGTAATATTCGAAGTAAATTGTATCAAGTACGAACTGATAGCTTTAAGTCCTTTTGACAATAAAATATGTATACTCGATAGTAAATCTGATACATTTCCATGGGGACATTACAAAACGTTAGAAATCTCAAAACTGAAAGATATAGTTGCGGGCAAAAGTGTCCGGCCAAAGTTGTTTTTATGTTTTAATCATGTACAAAGGGTGCAAAGTGGCAACAAAAATAAATCATCGTAAAGTACTTTTATTATATACTCAAAACATGTAATTTAATAATTTATTTTAACAATCAACAAAATTTAATATCGATAATAACAATTATGGCTTATTCATAAGTATCCGGCCAACTATGAATGTGGCAATTACAAGTAGAAAAAATAGTAACACGAAACAAAACAAACTAGAAATGGTTTTAAATGTAATACAGTCATCAGAACTTCGTAGCCATACCCTTAGAAGCTATCACGGCAGCACATCGGAGAGGCATCGATTCAATAAGTGTCACAATCCTATCATAAGAGATATTGTTCCACTCTTCTTGCACTTTTTGCCATTAGGGAGGCTTTATTAGCATAGTTTTGATTTCCTAATCTCATTTTTAGCTCTTGCCATAAGTGTTCAATAGGATTTAAGTCTGGAGACTGACTCGGCCACTGTAAAACTCGAATTTTTTTCTTACTAAAAACTTGCTGAAGGAGGTGTAACCTGTGTTTTGGATCATTATCCTGCTAAAATATCCATCCTCTGGGCATGTTTTGTCGAGCATAAGGTAGCATTTGCTCCAATATAATATCCTTGTACATGACAGAGTCCATATTGCCTTCTATTTTGAAGATTGGACCGACGCCTTTCCATGAAAATGCACCCCATAGCATTATGCTACCTCCACCATGCTTCACAGTCGGTATTTGGTATCTTGAATCATATCTACTACCTACCGGTCGCCGCACATACCTTCTACCATCATTTCCAAATAGATTGATTTTAGTTTCATCCGAAAACAGCACTTTTTTCCAGTCCTCAACAGTATAGCTTTCATATTTTTTAGCAAATTCTAGTCTGGTCTTCTTGTTTTTCTTATTAATAAGTGGTTTTTTCACACCAACACGTCCAACAAGTTCCACTTCTCTCAGTCTACGTGATACAGTACTGCGACTGACGTCTGCTACATTTCTTCGCGTAATTCGCGTGCAATAATGCCAGCATTCTTTTTAACATCTACGACAGCTTTTCTTTTGATCAATTTGTCAACACGATTAGTGGTTTTTCTTGGTCTCCCAGAACTTTTTTTATCTTTCAGAGTGTTAGTGCTGTGGAATCTAATAATTATATCATTCACAGTCGATTTTCCTATGCCTAGAATTTTAGATATATCACGAAAAACCTTTCCTTCATTGTGTAATTTAATTACGACTTGTCGAATATCTACAGACGTGCGTTTCGGCATGTTTACCGATTGATACTGATGTCAGAGCACAACTGATAGACAGTTCCAGCGCTTACATACCTTTGTGACCGATAATGTAAACAAAGCCACGCAAATTGTATCTACGCAATAGTTGGCCGGATACTTATGAATAAGCTATATTTTCTATTATCGATATAAAATTTTGTTAAGCATTATAACAAATTGTTGGACAACATGATTTGAATGCATAATAAAAGTACTTTACTAAGATATGTTTGTGTTGCTACTTTGCATCATTTATACATGATCAAAACATAAAAACAACTTTGGCCGGACACTTTTGCCCGCAACTGTAGATGTGCAGTGCTACTCTCAAAGAGAGGTGGAAAAGCAGCGAAAGATGAAGAAAATGACCATAGAGAACAGCATAAAAATTCTACTTCAGTAATAGTCAATAGATGTCGCTTAGTAGAAGGTAGTAGTGGAGGAGAAGGTAGTAGTGGGGAAGAAGGACATCTTAGGAAAAGGAAAAAGTTGGAAGAGAGAAAAACTATATAGATGTCGCTTAAGACAGAGTAGTAGGCGAAAAGAGAGGGAAATGACAAGTTCTAAATAAGGGGACGCTGGTTATAAAACAGAGAACGCGCTTCAGTCCAATATAGTTGCTCAGCATTCACTTGAAGCAGTAGTCTCTTCCTAACCCTCCTGTTCGTCCACTAGTAGAAGCCCTTCAGTAAATTTAAGCAAAGTAAGTTTCTTGTATAGTTCTCTAACTCTAACTCTAATAGTAATAAAAAAGTATATCGTCAATTAATGAATGATTTTTTTTATTGTTAAATGGATTTTTCATCAATCAATAAGATTGCGAAGACAGCTTTCTACCTAGAAAGATCATCTCACAATTAGACAACCAATGTACGTATATGGTAACGAAATTGAGATGGCTAAACACTCGCTATGGATTTAGCGTTTTAGTGACTGTAAGATGACGAATTTGAAGTATTGCTATCGCAGCGAATAAGCTAAACATTAGAAGAAGATGAGGATATGCTACAGAAGCTGTACGAGGCCACTGAGAAGAAGGAATTGTTTCTATACCATCAAGAAGGCTCCAACTTTGAATTTGAAAATCAATTTAGAATAATGTATAAATATACATAGTGAATAAGTAATAAATTTATATTTTTTAATTTCAACTATGTCTTTAATCCTAATTTAATTATTCTTTCAAATCCTTTTTTTTTAGAGAGGTAGAAGTAATTACTTATGCGACCTTTACGCTGAGTTTCGACTTAGCGTAAAGGTCTCATAAGCAATGTTAGAGTGGAAGTACCTCACAGGTGAGAGCGATGGTTGGGGCTCTCACTATTCCTTAACAAAAAATAAATAAATAAGAAAGAAAGAAGGGTCAATTTCGGCAACTCGAAAATCGTAGTAGTGGGGTTAGATCCTCAAATAGCGATAAGATGTTAATAGCAAGCCTATTCTGTTTGAAGCAGCGGTACGAAGAACTAGTAGAAGCTTAGCCATGCCAGCTATAAGAGGCAATAGGAGATCTCGCTCCTCTTCTAAGTATGTATGGTTTACGAAAAAAGTTAGAATTCTTCATCTGCCATATCAAGAAAAAGACTCTAGAAAAGGTATTTGGGAGCAGGTAGCACGAGATCGTATGCGCTTCCAAACACGTATTGTCGAATTGAATAAAGTTATATCACGAGTATTGTTCAAGAAACGCATACTAATGATTAATCGAATGCTTAGTCCTATACTAAAAAATCATCACACTATATATATGTTAAATAAAATAGAAATTTAATTCAGAGGATAGAGGGAGGTGGCTGTGGCTGCTCGAAAACCAAAGTAGTGAAGATAGGTTTTAAAAGAGCAGCGACCCTCAAAGAGCTTCATTCGGTCTCAAGAATCGAGCAGTAGCTGTTATAATAGTAGTAGTAGAAGACGTAACATTCTCTATTTCTTTACCTGTAGCAAGATAAATTTTGAAATGTTGAATAACATTCTAATGAAGCTCTTCAATGTACTTCCTGAATAGAGTCATCATGAATTGTACGAAGATTAGAATAACCTAGTAGCATACATAAGGCAAGATGAATCTCGAATTATTCTTGAACTCGATTGTGAGTTTCAAATTATTCTACCAGACCGAATTTCGAGGGGAATAATTCATCATTATGATCTTTTTATTGATTTATCCGAAATAGTTCAAAGATATGCATTATTTATACAATATCATGGATGTGATGGATTTTAATTTATTATTTGAATGTATTTTATATACCTTCTTCTATGTCAATAAAGATTACATTATAAAAATTTATTTTTTGAAGGGATAAATGATTCATGAATGTTTCTATTAAAGCAGGTTTCGACTTATCTTTATGGACTCACGAGTGACGAAGATAATATGTAAGTACTTCACAAGTAAGAGCGAAGGTTAGAGCTCTTATCCTTAAAATAAAAAAACAATGTAATATACAAATGAAACAAACACTATTTATTTCAATAAAAGCTAGATACATATAAATTTATATTTGTAATTTATTGATTTATAGTCTTATTATTTATCCAAGAAATGTAAATATTATCAAAGGCAAGCCATTTTATAAAGACTTCATTACCTCGTCTTCTGAGAACTTTTTCTACAAGAAAGATATCAGGATACAGAGCTTTCTGTAGTTCTTGCTCGTCAAAACCATCAAGAATAGGATTTTTTTGATAATTCAGCAGGTGATATGTGACAGGTGTGGTTCTCAACGTACGATGAATAGTAAAAATTTCGGTAGACCAATTAGGCTTATATCCCTTTACAAAAACGTGCTTAGATTTGCTCACTCGCACTTTATATTCTACCTAGTATTCCGATTTTTTGAAAATACGTTTGTCGTACGAGAATTGTGTCAAGACATGCATTTTCATTTTCTTTTGTTACGTCTTTAGGCTTCATATTTATTGTGCGATATTTTGATTGTTCTAAGATCCTATTAAATCGGGGAGAAAGTCAATCCACTTATAATTTCCTCTTAAACTGAATTTTTTCCACATAATATTTTTGAGTGTTCGATTGAAGCGTTCATAAATTGATGCTTTAAAATTGCTATAAGTGGAATATAGACTTTGAAAATTCGCATTATAGAACTCTGTCTCTATTCACTTTATTAGGGATTGTTGAGCAGGAGTAATTTATTTACTTATTATTCGCTAAGACACAACACAAAGACCAAATTTTTTTTTTTTTTTTTTTATTCACAGTTCATAATCACAATCACAATTGAAAAGTTATAGTTCACAATGTTTTATAGTCTTAAGTATAACGATTTAAAAAAGGGTGGAGTGCGGAGGCGCGTTGCGCTCCCTTTTAAATACACTCGTAACCATGGAAATAACATCCGTTGTTATGTATAAAACAACTTGACGCGCATTTACGCTATCAATTTTTATCAAACAAATGCTCGATAAATGTGTACGATACCAATCCGCCTTCAATATTTTTTTTTTTTTTTTTTTTTTTTTTTTTTTTTTTTTTTATTTTAACGTCGCTCTATTTATGCTCCATCAGTGCTAATTAGCGACGGAGGCTTGCAATGTGTTTGAGAACAAAGCACATGAAACTTGCTTTAAACTTCTCGAAAGTCATATCTGAGTTAACATGATCATTGTAAATATGTTTAATATTCACGTCATTTTGTCGATACAAAACTAGTAAATTCACATTTTCTCGAATGAGATGCTTCAGTATGCGAGCGTATGATTGACAGAGATAGAAACTATCTATTTTTTATGTCTTCCCAAACAAAAGAATGCTCTCACGTTGTCCTGCTTTTCAGTGGCTATATCGTCAAAAATCATGATGCAATTTGGATGAGGTTTATCTGGTGAAACAACTTTCTCATGCTCGCTGAATGCTTGATACTGTATACCATCAATCGCTTTCAATAAATCTTTTTAAAATTTATACTTTGTTTGATTAAGGGACTTTAAATAAACACAAATGTTTTCAAATCTAAGTCTATTAGGTTGTGTAATTAGTGTGAGCAAAGAGTTAGTTTTCCCAGTTACTAGGTCCGCAGAACTCGTATACTTTCAGGTAATATTTCACCATGTCTTTTTTCTCGTTTTTTCGTCTCCGCCACACCATCAAAATTTATGACTTGCAACATAAGCGGTTACTCTTTGAAATCCATATTGATTACAAGTCATCGATCGAACAATGAACGAGTCTATAGACTATAAAAAGAATGCTTATATATTTTTAGTTTCATTAAGACTTTATCTTCTAAAGTAGTATGGTCATTCTTCGTGAAAGAAAGATTGGTGATGGCTTAGTGAATAAGATTATCAATAACTTACCGTTCGAAGCTCATTTTCTTGGTTATTAGTATTTTGGACCGGGAACTAAATTAAAAAAACGACTTGCTCGGTCTGATCCTCGAAAAAATCCGCTATACGCTGCTTGTAAAGATGATAATATTGCTTATTCTTAGAATTGATAGAACATTGACGCGAGAAATAAAACCGAAAAAATTCTAGCTAAAGAGGCTTGAGATAGAGTGCAAGGGAATAATAGTAATTCTAGTGAGAAAGCTGCTGCGTTTGCTATAGCCAACATGATGAAAGTTAAAAGTAAACTAGGTATGGGTGTTAAAATTGTAAAACGAGAAAAGAAACGAGACAAGGGATTAAAAAATCGTCAACAACAACGATGATGAAAGACACATGTAAAAAGTAAAAATCTATTAATTACATTGAAAAAAATTATTAACGCTACGTCGAGAAGTGTTGTGCCTAGTAATAGATCTGCTAAATGAGCTAAAGAAGCTGTGAAGAAGACTGGAGGTAGAAGAAAAATAAATATGCCCCTTATTCTACCGATTACTAGTAAAACAGGTGGAGCTCTTCCATTTTTAATTCCATTATTTGCCGCTTTGAACGCCACTGGAGCTCTAGCTGGATGAGCTACTTCAGTAGCAAAAGCCGTTAACAGTGCTAAGGCCGCTCAAAATTAATTGAAAGAAGCTCATAGACACAATAAAATAATAAAACTATGGAAGCTATTGCTATTGGTAAAGGCTTTTATTTGAAACCGCATCGTAGAGGTTATGGCCTTCATCTAAAACCATATTCAAGTGGAAAAGGTTTAAAAAGAAAAAGCTCGAAGTAACTTTACCTAATCGAGCACTGACAGTTCATGATTTGAAAAAATTTCGAGGTGTTTTCATGTGTAATGCTCTACCAACCACGATATCAAGAGACAAATATTATAAATTTAGGTGATGAAATTTGACCAAGTACTCATTGTGGATAGCATATAAAAAGAAAGGTGATGAGGTTATGTATTTTGATAGCTTTGTTAATCTTCAATCGCCTATAAATCTATTGTTTTATCTGTAACGGTGCCGGTGAATTTGACCTGCACCGTGTGTCTCCTATCTCTCGCTACCATCGGCGTGGACTCATGGCAGACCTATAGCGCATAATTCACGTGCCTGATGTCTGCCTTTATGTTTTCAGCATCGTCACCGCAACGAGTAAGGAGAAGAAAGATAGAGAGAGGCAGTGGCATTGGTCGACAAGAGCGCATAGTAACAGACGCTCTTGTAGGAGAGAAAGAGAGAGATAAGAGACAAAGAAAGAACACGATTAGTGCAGGCAGGCGCGTGACACTAGCCGCACTTGACGGTGCCGCGTGCCGCCGATTAGGGAAGAGAGTGGGGAGAGCGTGAGAAGCAGTCTCTCATGCACTCGGAAGCGTACTCGTGGCGGGCAGTAGAAAGTGGCCATTAGCAGAGAGAGGTGTGCTGACCCCCTGCAGTCAACTACAAAGATAAGAGGAAACCGAGACGGCATCAGTATCGGCCCCGGATCAAGCCTATCTTTCGCCGAGTTCTTCCGACCACGGATAGATTTGCCTGCGGTTAGACGCTAACACCATCTTCGGCGAGGCCCTGCATCGAAGATCTTCAATCGTCAAGTCATATTTCCTAATCTCTCTCTCTCTAATTCTCACTCTAAGGCTACTCACGGCTTATGTGCTGTGCCAGGCTCTCACGGGCCGGCACGGCTGGTTCGGTTATTAGCATAAGTTGGATTGTATCGAGTCGGTATCGAGATGGCAAGGCGCTAACGTGCCGGCCATCTCTTTTAGAGATCGTAGATTGTAGTATAGATAAATAAGGCGCGCGATTGAATGTCCGAACTGTATGCTCAGGGTAGCATAGTGTAATAAAGGGATTTATTAAGATAAGAGGAATGATTATTGCGTCTACCTTTCTCTTTACCTTGTCAGGAGCAATATACCGCCTCCCTTGCCTTCCCCCTTTTAAATAATTGGTAATAGCGATAGGTTCATCGGCGTTGCAAGCCGACTCTATTACATATCTCAAAATTAATAGAATCATGTATAATTATATTAGATATCAAAATTTTAATACGTATAATTGCGGCCATCTTTGTCTCAAATTTCTTTTGAGTAAACTATAGAAGAGACGACTAGTACAAAAAATACTCATTCAAAGAATGACTATCATTTTATATGAATCTATCATGCAGAATACATTAACATTCAGTCTCTCGCGAACATCACTTGTACTCAAAACATTTTATTTTCCATCGATCGAATTAACACCAAACAAAAATTAGGTTCTTGGTTTAGTTGAGCTATTAACATTTAATTGAATACCTAACATTGACGTTGGTGATAATAAATTTTAAATTGAAGGTCAAGAAGCTATTACTTTACCGACTGGTAGCTACGAAATAAAAGATATTGAAAGCTTTTTCAAAAAAAGAATTAGCACCCAGGTATATCGTTTAGCCTGAAATCAAATAACAATACTTTACGTAGTGTCATTCAGTGCAGGCATAAAATACATTTTGAATTAGTCATAAAATACATTTTGAATATTCTATTAGATCAATTTTAGGCTTCACTAGACGCACGCTTATTGAAAACGAAACGCATAGTTCTGATTTAGACGTGTCTATTCTCAAAGTCAACGTTTTACATGTAGAGTTAAATATTACTACAGGCTCTTACATAAATCATCGCAAAGTACATACTATACACAAATTTTTTCCAGCAGTGCCACGTAGATATAAGATTATAGAAGTACCCTCTTACGTCATTTACCTTCCAGTCGTTGTGAGGAACATTGATCATTTTCAAATTCATGCAGTTGATCAAAATGAAAATCTATGATTCATATTTATGGTCGGCTGACTAAGTTGGACGGTACTACGCCAGTGCAGAACACTTTTCTGGAGATTATCGGAAAATGTAGTCAACGTCAAGCATGAACATATTCTCAAAAGATCATGAGATGTTTGAATACTATTTTAAGCAAACCAATAGGGATCCTACTGCTTCAAGAAAATAAAAAATTACTTTAACTAAGGTTGAATGGTTGATGTCATATGTGATGGTTGCCAACAAAGAAAAAATCAAATTACTCAATCAGGTTAGCCGAGATCGTGCAATTACCATGAGTTATCGTACTTGGGAAAAGTATGAGTATCCAAAATTACCTCGTACATCAAAGCATATTTGGAGTGTTAAGACTTTCAATCAATTGGAAAATACTCACTTTGTTATTTTAGTTTTTCAAACTAAACGTGAAAGTTCAGCGAGCGTTAATTCTAGTAATTCTGATCATTGTGACATTAGTAATATGAAGCTATTTCTCAATTCACAATGCTATCCATATGGAAATCCCAATTTAAATATCAATCAAAATCAGTTTGCTGTTCTCTACGATATGTATACTAATTTTCAAAACGCTTATTATGGTAAAGAAAACGAGCCGTTACTCAATAAAAAAGATTTCATTAATAAAGTGCCGCTAATAGTTATAGACTGCTCCAAACAAAATGAAACATTAAAAAGCGCGCCAGTCGATGTTCGCCTAGAATTTGAAACTCGGACTGATTTTCCTGAAGATACTGCAGCCTACTGCTTAATATTACACGACCGTATTGTACAATATAAACCAATTAGTGGTGATATTAAAAAATTAGTTTAAAATTAACAAGACATTATATGATCAATGTACACAATGCTTTTCAATAAAAAAATAAAATTATATATATATATATATATATACATATACACTATATATTGTTAGAATTTAATACAAACTACCTATAATCATAGAGAGAGAGAGAGAGAGAACAGCATCCACACTAAACGGCGTACGCACCTAGCAAGTTAGAGACGCTACTCCCTCTCCGAGGGCCGAAACTTAGCCAGCATAAGCTTACTATGCTCCCTACTATAGAAGGAGAATGAGAGAAACCATCATATAGCTTACTAAATACCCTACCAACTTCTACAACATCCTACCTTACCAACCTATGTATCACTTTGTTATTTTAGTTTTTCAAACTAAACGTGAAAGTTCAGCGAGCGTTAATTCTAGTAATTCTGATCATTGTGACATTAGTAATATGAAGCTATTTCTCAATTCACAATGCTATCCATATGGAAATCCCAATTTGAACATCAATCAAAATTAGTATGCTGTTCTCTACGATATGTATGCTAATTCTCAAAATGCCTACTATGGTAAAGAAAACGAGCTGTTACTCAATAAAAATGATTTCATTAACAAAGTACCGCTAATAGTTATAGACTGCTCCAAACAAAAATGAAACATTAAAAAGCACGCTAGTTAATGTACGCCTAGAATTTGAAACTCAAACCGATAAGCAGAAGATACTGCTGCCTACTACCATACTTAATATTACACGATCGCATTATACAATATAATCCCATGAGTGGTGATGACAAAAAACTAGTTTAAAATTAACAAGACATTATGTAATCAATATACCCAATGCTTTTCATTAAAAAGAAATAAAATATAAACATTGTTGAAATTCCATACAAACTACCTATAATCATACTGTATAACTTATTTTCTTACATTTACTAAAAATCATTTAAAAACAAAATTTATAATGTAATGACCACTGCTTTTTTGTATTAAATTATATTAATAATTGTAAGTTAAATTAAAAAATAACAAAAATTATAGCTATAATATTCCCTTCATCAACTATTATTTAAATATATTTAGATTTCTTAAGTTAGAGAGCATCCACACTATACGGTGTGCGCATTCTGTCGTCTAAAATTAAGGATGTGAGAAAGGCCCTCATTTGAAATCCAGCCTTGATGAACATTATTTTAGATTTTCTGACAAGGGATTTCACGGGGTTTAAGCTACGCCCGCGAAACACTTCCACCATAACACCTGAGAACCCGTTTCCCCGACTAACGATAAGGTCGCTAGACCCGCCATTCTTTATTCACGGCGATCGTCGAGGATAGGGTCAGAAATCGGCGCGCAAGTTTGATTGCCCGCTAGGCGACTGCACAGAGCGGCCAAGCGGCTGCGCTTTCACCGATTACCTTTTTCCAGGCCGCTCCAATAACCAATGGTTTTTGCTCTCTGTCATCTCACGTTCTAGGAATATCAGTAGCTCAGAAAGCCACTCCTCGTCTCCGGTTGAGGGTTAACGCTTACAACCACCTTACGTTCGAAACTAAAAAAAAATCCACGCTACAAACCATCCGCAGCTGAAAATGAAATCAGCATGCAAGGAGGGATAAGTCAACGAGGCATAAATAACAGATATCGGTTGCACTTCATTTTTCTTTATTTCCTTGTTAGAGTACATGTCGGTCAAAATGACGGATGGTCAGAGCGGCTTATTACGACAGTTGATGCGCGATGTCAACGAAACCACACGTCCCGGCGAATCACACCTGCGACGAACTGTGCGCACGATCACTTACCTTTCAACGGCGAGCAGCACTCCACCGAGTTATCTAAAATCCTAAATTAACTTACGCTGAAGTTAGTCGGAAAACGTTGGCTAATTAGTGCGATTCAGTCGGGAGTATTTCGTTCACACGGCGACGCGTCCACACATCACAGCGTAATCGATAACGCGACGAATTTCGCTTCACAATCTAATTTTCACTAAACAAGTGGCACGTTACCTACTTACTTCTTACAAATCTAATGAATTTCTTTTGTTTCAAATCGTTCGGTTTTCTAACTCGTAAAAAAAGATCTGTGTGCAGCTAAGTTCTCTACTAGTGGCAAAATGGATGAGCAACGGCTCTTCACGGTTAAAGATCCCTTACTTCTCCTCTTTCCGAGAAGAAATCATTTTATTGGCCGATATGCTAATTCGGATATCAGTAGGGCCCTCCGAATATTCCCGTCATTGGTCAATATGCAAATTAGAAAAGTAACAGCGCTTTCATTTAATCTCCTACCTCATCGCTATTTTTCTTCTCTCACCTCCCCCAGTCGGTAAGCATTAATTTATGAGAAATATCTACGCCCTACTCTTATTTATTTTTTGATGTGGACGGAAATATAATTTTATTTTAATTCGTTTATTGGTCATGATGTCACCAGCGAGTTTTGTCAAAGGTTCATATTTCATCAGTCATTTATGTCGATTTGATTTAACAGATTACTTATCATTTATGAGTACGCCTGTTGAATTGTAGCGGTCGCGTGCATGTATTTCCATTTTTTTCTCTGTACACATAAGTTCCATCGCTAGGTATTCTACGATATACGAGGTGTGTTCAAAAAGTACCCGGAATTATCGTTTTTCCAAAAAAATATTTATTTATTCATTTACATCAATGTGATCCCTTTCAAAGTAATCCCCCCAGATATAATATACTTATGGCAGCGTTTTTTCCAATCTTCGAAGCACTCTTGATATTCACTTTTTGGTATGTCCTTGAGAACTCTCAGCGACTCGGCCTTTATTTCTTTAATCGAGGAAAAACGCCGTCCTTTCATGGGTCTCATCAACTTTGGGAACAGGAAAAAGTCACATGGAGCCATATCTGGTGAATATGGAGGTTGGGGCACGACTACGGTATTGTTTTTGGCCAAAAAATTACAAACAAGCAACGACGAGTGAGCAGGTGCGTTATCGTGATGCAAAAACCATGAATTGTTTTTCCATAAATCGGGGCGTTTTTTTCGGATTGCTTCACGCAAACGTCGCATAAATTCAAGGAATACTCCTTATTAACCGCACGACCTTGTGATAAGAACTCATGATGCACCACGCCCCTGCAGTCAAAGAAAACTGTAAGCAAAACCTTCACATTTGATCGAACTTGACGTGCTTTTTTCGCTCTTGGTGACGTTGAATGCTTCCAGGTGGACGATTGTGCTTTGGTTTCGACATCATAACCGTACACCCATGTTTCATCACCAGTTATGACCCTTTCAAGCAAACTTGGATCGTCGTTGACGTCGTTTAACAGCTCCTGAGCGATGTTCATGCGATTGTTTTTTTGGTTAAAGTTCAGCAGTTTTGGAATGAATTTTGCTGCCACCTGTTTCATGCCCAAAACATTTGAAAAAATGTTATGACATGAGCCAATTGATATGCCAACTTCATCAGCAACTTCTCTAATTTTGATTCGGCGATCATTCAGAACCGTTTTTTCCACTTTTTTCACATTCTCAGCGATTGTTGACGTGCTGGGTCGACCGGAGCGTTCGTCATCTTCAACGTCTTCGCGGCCATCTTGGAAACGCTTATACCACTCGTAAACACTTGTTTTTTTCATAGCAGACTCACCATAGGCTTCTTGTAACATTTCACACACTTTGTTACACTTTATTTCATTTTTTACACAAAATTTAATACAAATTCTTTAATCCATTCCTTTTAAAAAACGAAAATCGCCGAGCTCATCAAAACACGTCAAACCTTAGCGACTACCGCAGACAAAGTAAACAGTGAATATAGCTGAAACTTTTATCATACTTCAGAGGCATGTATACCAACACAATAAAAAAAAATTTTTGACAATCGGACTCTCCAGACCCGCGAAATTTAAAAATTCCGGGTATTTTTTGAACACACCTCGTACATTTCATTTCGCTAGTTTCCATAATATTCATAGGTCGGTTTCCAATCTTGTAGCGCCCTCATCATCGAGTTTGCGTTCGACTTATTATTTGTATTTAAATTCTAATTTCCTTACTCTCATATGGTCTGTCTCGCTTGCTCTTATTTAGTCTATCTTGCTCGCTCTTGTTTAGTTTGTCTCGCTCGCTCCCGCTCACTCTGTCTCAGCACCTCAAAATGGCCGCCTTCGCTCCCGCGTGTAAGCCTCGTGCTTCGCTGTCGATCTCTGGAGCATCTCCTGGAGTGCTCGAGCGCTCCCCCTCGTTCGTGTGTCGCAGGTGTACACCCGAATGTTTGCTAATGGTTAGCAGCAGTGTGTGTGACGCTCAGGGTGTCGCCGATGGTGTCTAGCAGCCTGGCATAGTTGTTTGCCACCTGCAGCTTCATCTTCGATTTCCTAGTCGCCTCAGGTGTCACAGTTACCCTAGAGTATCTATGATTGTGTCTAGCTGTGCAACATGTCCGTAGATTTCGTTTGTATGCCTTTTCGTTACATTTTTCCATCGAGTTTTCCGTGTGCTTTCCTCCAGCCGGCAACACGTGGTCGGGAGTGGATGTGTGTATGAGCTCTCTTTTTTTTCGTCGTGCGCTCCATTTTTCTCTCATCTGTCAGGTCGCGCTGTTATAGTTGTTGCATCGTTTTCCCGTGCATGGGTAGGCGAATTTGAAAATAAAGTAAGTTTTCTATTAAGGCACGAGTAGATAAATTTTATTCGGCTGGTTACGCGATGGCAAGCAGCGGGGATGGCTTCTCTGAGGTGTTGCAAATAGTGTAACACTCTCAGGCAAAGTCTTGTAATGTACCGCATTACACGGTGTGAAACAATCTATTATTTTCTGAAACGTCATCTACCTAGGCAACGATGAACTGATTTTTAAATATATGTAATGAGATAAGTTCATTGAATCACGAGCAGATGGCGTATTTGAAAGTAGTACATTGGTTTTACCTCGATGCTTCTAACTCGCAAGCAGTTGAATTGTCTACTTAGTGTATAAAAGAATTCAGACATGATGTGTTATAAATAACTGAATATTTAAGAGTTATACCCGAGTACTAGTACAAACGTATGATACATACGAGGTGTGTTCAAAAAGTAAGGTGACTTTGTATTTTTAAGAAAAAATATTTATTTATTTATCAATATTTATGTTGTCCCCTTCAAAGTAATCCCCCTCAGATACAATACACTTATACCAACGGTTTTTCCAATCCTCAAAGCACTTCTCATAAGCACTTTTCGGTATAGCCTTGAGTTCTTCGAGCGATGCAGTCTTTATCTCTTCAATCGTTGCAAATTTCCGTCCTTTCATAGGTCTCTTTAGTTTTGGGAACAAGAAAAAGTCACATGGGGCCAAATCCGGTGAATATGGTGGCTGAAGCATAATTGTGGTGTTGTTTTTGGCTAAAAAATCTCTCACAAGCAAAGATGAGTAAGCAGGGGCATTATCGTGATGCAAAAGCCATGAATTGTTTTTCCACAATTCTGGTCGTTTTCTTCGTATTGCTTCTCGCAAACGGCGCATAACTTCAAGATAATACTGTTTATTGACCGTACGTCCATGTGGTAAGAACTCCTGATGCACCACGCCATGATAATCGAAGAAAACAGTGAGCAAAACTTTGACATTTGATCGAACTTGGCGTGCTTTTTTCGGTCTTGGTTCATCTGGGCTCTTCCATTGGGACGATTGGACTTTGGTTTCGATATCATAACCATATACTCATGATTCGTCACCAGTTATGACCTATTTGAGTAAATCTGAGTCGTCGTTGACGTCATTCAACAGTTTTTGAGCAATGCTCATGCAACGGTTCTTTTGGTCAAAATTTAGCAATTTCGGAACAAACTTCGCTGACACACGTCTCATGCCCCAAACGTTAGCAAAAATTTCATAGCTCGAGCCAAGCGATATACCAACATCCTCAGCAACTTCTCTGATAGTGATTCGATGATTTTCCAGAACAATTTTCTTCACTGCTTGAACGTTTTCATCAGTTGTTGACGTGCTTGGGCGTCCAGAGCGAGGCTCGTCATTGGCATCTTCCCGGCCATCTTGGAAGAGTTTGTACCACTTGTAAACATTTTTTTTACTCAGAACAGTTTCACGTATGCCACCGTTAACATTTCAAGTGTTTCGAAGCACTTTATTTTATTTTTTACACAAAATTTGATGCAAATCCTTTGATCCATATTTTTCGATAGCAAAAAATCGCCGAGCACGCAAAACACTTATAACCTTTACGCCTCTCACAACCAAACAAAAAATGCTATACACTTGAAACTTGGTACAGATGTTCGGGAAGAGTGTACCAACATAACAAAACAAAAAATCGTTAATCGAAAGTACGTTGCCCGTGAAATTTGAAAAGTCACCTTACTTTTTGAACACACCTCGTATAGTTAAGCTTATTGAAAGTAATTTAACTTCATTATCCTAGTTTGATCTTATCCTTTTCTCATATCAAGTAAGTTATTACGCAAAAACTTGATATTTTCAGGAGAAAGAACTTAACTAAGAACTTGTATAAGAACTTATCCGATCAATTATTTAATCACCATATCAAACAATTACTTATTTAAAAATTTATATAAGAACTTGGTTAAGAACTTACTCGAAATACGTTTGTATAGACTTACTCAAAAACGTACCCAAGTTCTTATGTAATTTCTTGTATAAGTTCTTACGTATCTTATTATGCAAGTATTTACTTGATATTTTCATGAAAGTATAGCATACACTCATTAGGTACATAGCGCTTTATACATAGTGTCTAACATTGCTTAGTATGCGAGTACATCTAAGATTCTTTCTCTTATTTTAATTCCCGCACATATTGTCTAGCGATCCAAAATATAAATATATTAAATGTCTGATTGCCTATTTCGATGTAGTTTTTTTTTTTTTTTTGCAATACAATTTCACCAGAAAGTAATTTATTGGCAAATAGTACGTTACTTACGTTAGCTTCCTATTGCTCGCAACCTTCGAAAAGCCTATGTGCTAGGATGATCATTACATTCAATGGTGTCAAGATTTACACACTCCCAACAATCATTAGCTTTCAGATGGTTTGCGAGTAGATACGAGCACTCTCCAAATGCTTGTAGCGAGGTGTGATCGGTGCTACTCACAATCAGTTTTATTACTTTCTACCACACCTTGTTAGCAATTTCGCGTTTATATTAGACCCTAAAGATATTTGATATTATTATTTTGTTACAGATACTTTGCTATCCCACATCAGGTCGGTGGCGACATTTCTTAGTCAGTAGAGACATCAGCGCAACTTCTAGTAGCTGTCTGGCTACCACCTCGATTTCCGACACTGCGCTCGTGTGTACTGTCCGCTTCAGCGACAATGAGCAAAAAAGTTCCAATAATTGACTTTTTGATATAACCAGCTGCAATTCAGCTCCCTCTGCATCTGAGGTTGAGGTTTTCGTCATGCAATTCACCGGAATTCAAAAGTTTTCGTGAATTTTGAATATATTTTGTATTAGGATGTGGCAGATATTTTTTTATTGTCTTCATCATTTCATTTTTCCTGTTTGAACTTGAAACTACTGGAACTCCAAAATATATTGCACGGGCATTAATGCGTGACCTGAAATGTTTAAAATCCGAATTATTTTTCACGATTGAGCATTAATGACAATATTAAACGCGGTTAGGTCAAGAGCTTATTTTGACGAGTTGTGGCTTAGTAACTTCGGTCGAAAAAATCTATTTGATGTCATCAAAATAATTTGAGTTGGACTTTGAACGTTAGGGTCGTGAATTATTGTTTACAATATGAAGTACAGGACAGGACAGTATTCAGCATCTTGTTATACAAGAGAGGAAAATACTCTGAGTGTGTCGCCGATTTTGATGATATTGCAATATGTTATAGCACATTGAGAAATAAGGCACATATTTAAATATGAGCTTATACGTAATATTAGGAGGTGAAATCCACGCCGAAATTTAATCCATAGAAATAGTTTTTTTTTTCAAATATATTAGAAAGAAATAAATATATCTCGGTGAAACTAAAATTTAAAAATAATATAAGCTACAAAACAGCATTAATTTTAATTCTAAGGGTAATAACTCCTATTTTTTAAAAAGAAAATTTAGTTTTTGTCATCAATGATTGGCTATGAAAATTGCAGTAAATTTTATATCGCTTTAAAATTGAGTATACGTAAATGAAAATAAAGTTGTTTTTATAGGGGTAGTTACTTTTAATTAAACTAGAGTTTTGATTAAAACCACCAGCCAAGATCTCGTCACCTGATGGTCGTCGGCGACTCGTGTTCCCGTCTTATTATTACTCTCCTGGATGCAGCAGTTGTCGGTAGTTGAAGTCGGATAAATGCCGAATAACCTCACACAACGCCTATTAACTGCGATAGGTGTTTGAGGTTGCGGTGTTTAATGGCCGGATTTTCCGTTAAAAAATGGCGTGGCTGCTTCTCCCAATAGCTCGCTCTTACTCCTTATTCGAGCGGATATCCAAAGTTGGCCGTGCTAGCTCTCGTGGCCAACTCTATTATCCAGGACAAGGTGCAAGCGGAATTTATAGCCAAACGGACACATATTTCTGTTACCTTTGAAATCTATGTTACAATGAGTTGGTTTCGTCGGAAATCTCGGATCCACCTAAGAATTTATGAAGACCGTTAACTCGCGCCGTTAATCATTAACCCATTAAGGCCCAGGCCAAACCTGGGAAAGATAGCGCCAAACTAACTATGCCAATCGTAGCTAAATCGTAAAAAAAAATACCCGTGTTTTTTCTTTTGCCATTTTCAATTGTTTATAAAAAATTATTTAAACAAATTATCAAAAAGTTATTATTTTCAAAAAACTGATAGCGGCAATCGATCCTACGGGAAAAAACATGAAAGAAATGTATATAACGTTTTTTTGTCAGACGTCAATTTGTTAGTGTAAAATGGCTATAAACAATTGCAAGTCTGTCAGGTACCTGTGTTTCCGCCAAATCCCAAGCAAAATGTATTGCCGATAGCGCCAAACTAACTATGCCAATCGTAGCTAAATCGAAAAAAAAATACCCCTGTTTTTTCTTTTGCCGTTTGCAATTGCTTATAAAAAATTATTTAAACAAATTATCAAAAAGTTATTATTTTCAAAAAACTGATAGCGGCAATCGATTCTACGGGAAAAAACATGAAAGAAATGTATGTAACGTTTTTTTGTTAGACGTCAATTTGTTTAAGAAAATAGGACAGAAAGCTTTGAATTTTCACAAATTGTACATTTGGAAATTTGACTAATATAGTAATTGTTGGGTTACGAAGTTGCAAAGAGTTTGCAAAATTTTTTTTCTATTGAAACCGTGTTAGAGATCACGTTTGAGTGGCGGGCTAACGGTTTTATGTAATATTATGGATTCAGTTTTCATTACAAAAGTTTTTAGTATATTTGGACATTTCTAGTACATTTATTTTACAGTTATTTGTTTTTGGAACAAATTGACATTTGACAAAAAAACGTTATATACATTTCTTTCATATTTTTTCCCGTAGAATCGATTGCCGCTATCAGTTTTTTGAAAATAATAACTTTTTGATAATTTGTTTAAATAATTTTTTGTAAACAATTGAAAATGGCAAAAGAAAAAACACGGGTATTTTTTTTTTCGATTTAGCTACGATTGGCATAGTTAGTTTGGCGCTATCGGCAATAGATTTTGCTTGGGATTTGGCGTATACACATGTACCTGACAGACTTGCAATTGTTTATAGCCGTTTTACACTAACAAATTGACGTCTGACAAAAAAACGTTATATACATTTCTTTCATATTTTTTCCCGTAGAATCGATTGCCGCTATCAGTTTTTTAAAAATAATACCTTTTTGATAATTTGTTTAAATAATTTCTTATAAACAATTGCAAACGGCAAAAGAAAAAACAGGGGTATTTTTTTTTTCGATTTAGCTACGATTGGCATAGTTAGTTTGGCGCTATCGGCAATAGATTTTGCTTGGGATTTGGCGTATACACATGTACCTGACAGACTTGCAATTGTTTATAGCCGTTTTACACTAACAAATTGACATTTGACAAAAAAACGTTATATATATTTCTGTCATGTTTTTTCCCGTAGAATCGATTGCCGCTATCAGTTTTTTGAAAATAATAACTTTTTGATAATTTGTTTAAATAATTTTTTGTAAACAATTGAAAATGGCAAAAGAAAAAACACGGGTATTTTTTTTTTCGATTTAGCTACGATTGGCATAGTTAGTTTGGCGCTATCTTTCCCAGGTTTGGTATGGGCCTTAATGGGTTCATTAACCGTTAATCACTATCCAAGTTTGACTTTCCGATCGCGGCTGAAAATTAAATGACAGCATGCACGGAAAAGGTACGCAACTTGAATCAGAGAAAATAGTCTATTAAATCTCATACCTTTTATTAACTATCGAAATTACAAAGTCATCCCTTCGCGGACATCGCGGAAGGTCAGTGCGGCGAATTGACGTTTCGTATTTTTTGGCAATGGACCTCCACGCCCCAATTTTCTACGTTACATGTATTTCCAAAGCGCGATGAACATCAACTATCGCGGAATTTGACTGCGGCACTTTACCTTGATTTTGTGTCAGACCCATTCTCGTTTAGTCTATCTCATTCGTTTTTGCTTATTCTGTCTCGCTCGCTCCCGCTATATCGGTGAATCAAAATGACCGCCCCCGCTTCATGTGTACACGTTGTGTCTCGCTATTGATCTTTGGAGCACTTCCTGAAGTGCTCTCCGTTGGGCGTGTTTTATATGTGTGTTTGGGTGTGTGTGCATCAGTCTCGTAGGTAACAGTAGTGAATGTATTGTACTCAAGATGCCGTAGGTGGTGCACAGCAGCCTGGCATAACGGAATGCCGGCTGCTGCCTCATCCTCGATTTCCTGGTCGCACCAGGTGTGTCAGACTTCCCGGAATGTTTTTAGCTGTGTTTGAGTGTGTAATGCATTCATGATTGCATTCGTATGCATTTTCGTTGCGTTTTTCCGTTCGTTTTTTGCGTTGTTCTTTCTCAAACCGACAACACGTAGTCAGGATTGTGTACGCGCGTGTTCCCTCTTTTTCTTCGGCATACATTCCTTTTTTCTGATCAGCCGTCGTATGGCACTCTTCCACTTATTGCATCATTTTCTCGGACGTAAGTGGGCGAATTTGAAAATGGAAAGGTGTTTCTGATAGAGCAGAGATGGCTTTCCTGAAGCGTTGGAAAATAGTGCAACACTCTCAGGTTAAGCCTTGTAATGCATAATATTACACATTTTAATAGTTTTGTAAATGCGGAATATACATTTTTCATTACTTTTCAAAATTTGTATGTTTAAAAAATTTGTTGAAACAAATTATTCTAAATATTCGTTGAAAAATTATTTTTTGAATCGAAGTCAACGAAAAACATGAAATGTTCATTTTTCATATGTTATATTGACCAAAAAGTGAAAAAATTTATATTCTTAACCCTTAACTTGCACACCTCATTTTGGCCACGTAACTGCTCGGTGGGGTAAATCTACCCCAGCCCGAAAAACATTGAATAAATCAGAGAATTTTAGATATTTTGCTATGAACATTTTTTCTAGTATATTTCAAACCTTTTACTACAAAAAAAAAATATTCAGGTTAACAATTTTTAATGTTACACACACTGAAAAAAATTGTTGAAAAAAAAAAAATTTTTATTTATTATTAAAAGTTGTCTGGGGTAAATCTACCCCATATAGCAGTTAAGGGTTAATCAAATAAATTTCTTTAATTTATAATTAAAAATTAAAGCTACGTATTTCTGAAGATAGGATTACGGTACCCTTAATTTAAGTGTAGATTATCTCAAATTTGATATAATTTTTTTTACAATATTAAAAGGAAAATTTTTTTTAAATAAAATAATACTATAATAGCAGTTCAAGTCATTTTTCTAGTTATTATTAATAATGTAACATTCCAATTGTAATGTTAGCTATAATAATACAATACTTGCGGATAAAAAAAAATATCAATTCGCGTTTTAATTAATTTCTGTATTAACTCGTTTGAAAGTTATATAATAATAAATATTTCTTTATGTCGGCAATTTCGTAAAATAATACCGGTCAACATTTGATTTAAGAATTATCACCGGACCTGATCAGGGTACTTATAGGTTTTTGGGTTGCTGATTTTGAATTCGAGGTTGGCTAAGCTCACTCACGTCAGGTTTAAACTCAGTTGAAGCTCAAATGGACAAAAATGGTCTAATAAACCTGGAATAATTTGCACGTATGTTTTTTGACTTGCTGAGTTCAAAACCGTTGTTATTTTCACCATTTAAAACATCTTAAGGTTATATCAAGGTTATATAAAAGTCGTATCAAGATCATTCGAACGTCAAATCAAGAAATATGGTCTAAAAAATCTAAAAAAATGTGTACGTATAGTTAGCTGAGTTCAAAAGACCACACAAGAAATTTATATAAACGTGATTTAAAAGCAATTAATATAAAAGTGATATAAAAGTAAATCAGCTCCAAATTTCGGGAATACCACTCTCGGAGTAATGCTGATCAAATGTTCTCATGGAACCCAGTCTACTTAAAATGATTTTCAGGATTTGTATGGACTTGAAAACTGATACTTATGCTAAAATACCTAAATATCTGCCATTTCTTTGAGGATGAGTAAAGATAATGGGTATACAACGAGTCTTGACAAAGTGAAGTAAAAACATAAAGGAGTCTTGCATGTCAAGGCAATTTTTCGGCCAGTTAGATAAAAACACGATAACAACTGAGCGTATCCAGTTAGTTAAGGTAAGAATACTGAATATCTCGGCTAGTTAAGACAAAAATATGAATGTGTTTAGCCAGTTAATGCAAGAATATGAGCGTTTCAAGCCATTACAATGAGACTTTGGAATGTTCCAATTATTTAAGGAACGAACAAGAACGTGTCTAGCCAATTATGAAATAGAAAAAAAATGGCATTTTATAAATTCACTTCAAAAATTTGTTCTAATGGTCATATCAATTCAATTAATTCAAAGAAAAATTTTAAAATAAAAAGTACCTAATCGTTTTCTTTTATGTCATTTACACCTTACTGTTAATATGTAGAAGTTTAATATGTAGAAGTGGTAAGAAAATCTTATCCGTCGGTATCAGACTCGAATAAATTATATTTTTTTTGCCTGGAATTAATTTGTTCCGAACAGACAACTTGTTTAATATAATAGCCATTCCCATTCCGACTATTCTATTCGCAAAAGAAGCATGGCTGTGAAGTGAATCCTCATTATTGTTGTAACGAAATTGTGAATATTCTCAAGTCTCTCTAAATTTTCCACATATGACTCATGTTTAAATCTTTGCAACAGCAACTTAAATTATGGTACTCTTCATTTGGTAAAACGGAATGGGCACCTGATAAAGCAGTGTAGACATTTCTATTATAAAGCAACATTGCTTTTAGCTTCTTTCAAAAAATCTATAAATAGACGCCAGTCACCAGCTCTATATTCTATTTTGTATTCTTTGATCAAAATTTCGATGTTATTACAACAAACTAAATTCTTGAGAAATACTTTCAGAAAGGTCACTCTCTTTAACAATAGTGTGTCATTCGTGTTCCTGAAGCTAAAAATAGTTCATTTTTCACCCTGGATGCTAATAGTTCGGAATTTTGTTTTGAGAGATCTAAGTTTCGGTATAAGTCATTCAGTTGATCTTGCTTTATCTTTTATGGATTTTGTTCACTGGATTCAACGTCTGATTCTTCCATAATAAAAACATCACTTTCTTCATTTTCTGAAATGCTTCACTGTTCATATAGCATTTGTGCATAGACGACTATACTGTCTGCTGATGATTAATTCAATGGAAGGTTCATCACATATATCCATATTATCAACATCGGTCTTGGTTTCAATTCAGGAAATGAAACAGATTTATCACTCGCATAGAAAATGCAGTCTATTAGCGCGGTTATAATCTTTTATATTTGTCAGGTAATAGTAACAGTCAGAAGTATGATTTGTTGGTTTGTTCTATAAGATGACTTTTGAGAATATCAGTTTACTTGGTTTATTAAGGAAATTTTGGCATCTAGAAGATATTGATTTAGAAGTCCAAATATCATCTAATGTGCTAATCTTGATTTTGAAACCATCTTTACATCTCATTTTTAGTAAATCTGAAAATGTAATATGCTTTACTTGAAGAATATATTCCACACAAACAATGCTGAAATTGATCACGATATACACAAGGTAAAGAATGGCTTATAATAGCATTAGACTCTGTAAAGGCCAAGTTCCCTACTGATGTAGAACTATGGTCGCGTAACAATGACGCCTGCGAACCCGTTTTTCCACTCTGACCAGTCGGAGATTCTGAGGATCTGATCCTCTGCCTTGTAACACGATTATGTGTGATGGCCATGACGGCATGAGCGCCGTTATCCAGGAATTATGCCAAATAATGAGATAACTCCATTGCCCACCGTCACCACATGGAGGTGTCCTGGGTGCAGCCACATATTTATCTGTTACTAAACTATATATGTAATACGTTATGTAACACATTATACAATTCAGAATGCTATTATAGAATGTATGAATTTACTACAGAAATATAAATCTGTCAATGAATGCTTAATACGTCCTTCAAACAATAACAATCTTCACTTGTTTGTCACACAATATTCACTTTATTACAAAAAATGACAGAATAAATTGAATAGCGAATTTCTCGATATAGCGCCCTGCGACTTTTGGCTGTTTCCTGATTGAAAAGAGACTGTTGAAACTAATGCGATGAATGCACTGAAGGTCATTCCGAAGTCTGATTTTCAAGAGTGCTTTAATAAGTGGAAACATCGACATTAGCACCTTATTCAATCAGATGAGGACTAATTTGAAGGATGCCACCCCTTGGACGACGAAGATTAAATCAAGTGCCGAGAAATCGAGATAGATTAGGAACTATTAGGACAGACCTTGTATGTACGTCTTTGTACACCCTGGCTCGCGGAGAACGTCGTGAGTAGATACTGGCGTAGCTAAGAAAATTTATAAGCGCGAGCACGAATGTCAAACGTCAGAGAATGCACTAGACAAGGGACAGAGTCAGGTTCGAAATAAAAAGAGAAAAGCAATATAATCGATAGTAAATTAAATAAGCGAGAGAGAGCAAGCGAAAGAGATTATTAAAAAGCAGGTACTTACAAGAATATCGGTGATGCCTATCTCGCAACCGAACAACAATTATTCGGTAAATCTCCACCAAAAACAATTAGTGATCCTTGCAGTCAATAATTAATAATTCTCCAATATCTAATATACACTCAGAAATACGCACCACAACACTCGTAACAGCGAAAAAAAGTAATAAATCGGTATGCAATCATAAATAAAACAATTCTCGTGGGGGCTAACTACTACAAAGCATCTCCGACAAAGGTTATTGGTTTACTTTGTTGCGTGCTCTATCGATACGTTCTCCTATTCTAAAAATCATCATTTACTGTCACGCAGACACGCATAAATGCGCTAGGTTCTATATCGCGTTAGTACAGTTGCTTAATAGCATTCTCTCTCGCACTTACCTTGCTACGATGACTTTAATTAAAATATTTTAAAATAATTTTACATATTAATAAATGTATAAATTAATAAAGTATGCTACTAGGAAGAGAGAGGAATAATGAGTGCCTAGAAGCTGAACTCGTTATATCAAAGACACTCTGACACACACACATAATACATATATCTCGTACTTACAAAATAAGTTAATTTTATTGTAAAAATTTAATAAAATTATTGTAAGTGATCTTTATAAATATATACTATTATACGTATAGCTGCGTTGTTTTTTAAAATATAAGTTTTCACAAATTGTAGGTACAGTCTTGCATTTTCATCAATTTATTGAAAAATATTCAACGGCAATAGTAAATTACAGGTTTGTATATTATTGTTAAATATGATATATTATGACTATTGTACCTCTTTATATAGCAAATGGAAATTTTTATAATTTTGTAGCAGTTTTTAAAAATTATATTTTCCTTTTTTTAATTATATGAGAAGTCAACATATATTTATTCAACGTATTGGAAAATGTGCATTCTCATATATCATATAAAATACATTCTATTTTCGGAAGAATATTTGGTGTTGCAAACTATAAATATTTTTAAATTATTGTTTTTTTCACTTTTTTTTAACTTTCTTTTATTTTTACTGTATAAAGTATTATAGTTTTTTGAAAATAACAAAATATATAAGAAAAATCTCATTATGTAATATTTATTATTTCAAACATCAAAATGAAAGTTGATCCTTTGAATGTGATTAATCTGTTGCTTGCTTATTTCGAAGTACTTGGTATTGAAAAAAATCTTTACAATATTAAGGAAATAGAAATAAAAGGCCATTTTCAAATAATACTTTTAGATTTAATGAAATCATCTAATAGTATAGATGTAATAATGGAAGATTTATTCGATTTTCAAGAAGAATATAAAGATTTATTCAAGTTGGAAGGTTTAGTACTCGTGTATAATCTAATTATTTATTTGGTATTGAAATTAACATTCACTACTATAAAAATTACGTTCAGATAATTATAACGATTCGAAGTTTTTATTTATGACTCCGTCATCGGCTATATTATAATATATAAACATGTGACACTATTCTTTAAATTTAACGCGTTTTGGGGAAATATAAATCCCACGAGCCATGCAAGGGCCCGTGCCCAAGCGCCGTGTCACAAATTATTTAAAAGGGGAAGGTAAGGGAGGCTCTTTCGCTTCTCTGAACGGTGACGATGGGCCTCGTCACTAAATTGGCGTTTCGGGCTTTAGGTTGAGAGGAAGAGAATGACGGGCGCACACAATGATCACTCCCGATATTCGTTAACAATATTTATTTCTCAACGTTTAACAATCAAAACAGCGACGACGCGGGTTTTCGCGTCGTTCTCTACGACCGTGTGTCTGCGCTCGTGCGGACAATCGCACGGGGGCACGTTACAATAGTTTGAGAGGACTACAAAGGAGGGACTCGCCTTGTTCGCCGATTTCGCGGTGCTCGCGGATGATCGCGAACACTTCGCCGACGCGTCGCGCACTCGCAAATAGAGAGAGAGAGAGAGAGAGAGAGAGAGACGACCTGTCCTGGTGAAGGCTGCTGTCAGGAATCGCTGCTGGTGCTACAGGAAATGCTGCGAATGCTGCTGGCAGGAAATACTGCTGGAGCTGTTGGCAGGAAATACTGCGGGAACTGCTGGCAGGCTTGCGGCAGGTTCAAATGGGATTCCGCGATGCCTCAGGTGTCGATGGAAATCCTCTCCGGGCTGTACTCCGTTCGGCGTCATCTAGCTCCTTTGTCTCTGCTTGACTATTCGGTTTTTCTCGCGTGCGCACGCTTGGCTATCAAATCGATCCTTCTAACTCAAGATCTCGGCTCGAACTCTCTCCCTAACCGATCGCGCGCCGGCTCGAGCAACGCCGGCGGCTTCGCTTTCGCGAGAGAATCGCCGCGGGTCGCTCGCGCTCGCTTACTCTCTACTTGTGACGCGTCAATCTCTCTCTCTTCCTTTTGCCACAGCCGCTCTCGCTCCTAATTGGCTCCTAATGAAGATGTCCTCCTCAGGTATTGGCCATGAAATAAGGCGGTGCGAGCATCGGTATCGGTTCACAATTTCTACTACGCTCGCCAGGGCAACAGCGAGAGGAATGAAGGAGCGAGCTGCCAGAGAGAGAGAAAGCGAGTCAGACAGGGCCGGCTATTCTAACCAGGGCCCTGTCACAAACATAAGTTCAAAATCTTTTCAAACATATAAGAAAATTAATACACCAAGTCTATCATTAATACTTACCAATAAAAATTGTTAACTAACAAAGGAATGTTCCCAACCGACTCTCCGCCTCCGATTTTTCTAGAATTAAAATATTTAACAGCATTGTCGAATAGATCAGGTTTTTCATCCATGTATCCTCTTTTGTACTAAGCATATTTAGATACGTTTTTGAATCTAGGTGAGGATAATTGATTATGTGTGATAGACTGTAATTTTATAATATTATTTCTTTCGTGTAAATTGATGTCTGATTCGAATAAAATGACGACATCAGATATTTTTCTTAGATATGTTAGATTTTATATGCAATTTTATATACTTTGTTTTTCCTTCAAAAATTAATATCACGAAAACATAGTTTGATCTCAGACAACGAAGGGGGTCGCAATTCCTGAAGTCGAAATCTGTATATGTTTACATAACTTACATCTTTTTAAAGAGATTTTTAGAATTTTTTTCGTCGATAACTTTGCATAAATTAAGAAGACTTCGCTATAAAATGATGTTCAGGGGGTTTCCGGGGTAGCTTTCATCCTTTAAAAAGTTCATTCTGCAAAATAAAAGCATTCATGTCTTCCGCTTGTTAGAGTATCATAGCACATGGAATAACCAACATAATTTGCGACTAACGATTGCCTATATTATAACGTTTGGGGTAGTTTACTCTTGAAATAATAGATAATAGGAAAACGCCGGAATATGTAAATGTTATTTATTATTTTCTACTAGAAAAATAGTTTTTTAATTTTTTTAAAATGAATTTTTTGATTGTGTAGGTTAAAAATACACTCAAAACTATCGTTTTTTCTCTATATAATGTAGGGCTGCAATCTCCGGGGACAAAATTTATGTGGTTCTGTTCCTTTTTTTATAAGAAGTTTGTTCCTTTCAGTTTCATTGAAAAATATTCACTATACTAAAAATATTGCTATAATGCTATTTTTCACGTTGATTTTTAGGGGAAGGTATCACTCCTAAATAGCTTTTTCCGCTGATAAAAAAAATACAGATCTATTATTTTTTTATAACATATCTCAGTTACAGAAAAATTGGAGCAGGGGGTTGGGAATATTCCCTTGTAAGTTAAAAATGCATTGAAAAAGTTTTTTTTTATAAAAACTAATTTTAGTAATTAGTCACTGATAGGTGCGGATTCACTTCACGCGAATTCGCCCGGTAGATCGTAAGCCTTTTTACCAGCCGAGCAGCCTCGGAATCGGGTGGTCTCTAGCTTCACGGGCATCCCGGCCCGTCCGCACTTTTATTGTATGATATTTAGTTATAAAAGGACCGGGCGAAACTGGGATCCAGAATTATAGATTTTATTATTCTCTATCGGTTTAATGACGATTACCAAAACCGATAGTCGCAGGAGGGAATTCGGGTACAGACTCAATAAACAGAGAAACACGTATCGAAATATTTAAATTTTTGGTTTTATTATACACCAACGATAAATTAGAAAAATAGAATTTTATCAATTTCGTTATTTCTAAAAGTAGGCAATCCGAATTAATTTTTAGTCAATAATTCCGTACACTCAAACATGTGAATATCATTTGTAACAGGCTGCCGTTTAACCTATAATATCCCTTGAACGTACCTATATGATGGCCAAACGACGCCTAGTTATCTATGTGCTCGAAGCACATCAACCTACCTTGCCCGGGAGTGCGCCTGCGCAGCGTCTCCTCGCCAATCCGAGTTGGGTTCCCCAACTCGCCACTTGGCGGCGCTGTCGCCCCTGCTTAGCAGCGCTCCTACAGCTGCTGCTTGAAACTAGGTTGACGATTCGCCTCTACCGATCTCTGCGTGATCCTTGCTACGCTACCGGCTTATTCGAATCGAAAGTAAATAGACGCGACCTCCGGACAAAGGAAAGACAAAATAACGATGACTTGATTTAGTAATAACGATTGATCGCTTTATTCAATCAAATCAAATACACGGGGGATTTGCCGAGAGTCTTGCGCACGCACACGCAGTTGACAATACGCTCGATGGGAGAGAGAGAGAAAACCGCGATCGCCGCGAACTAACCGCTCGCGCGCAACAAACAATTTCTTCGCGCACGCTGCGCGGGATCGCACGCTGACAACAATAAAAAGGGAAGGTGCACCTACCGCGAGAACGATGAGGATACGGTGGCCAACCGTATCCGATGCACGCGTCGCTAATTTGCTGCTCCGCCACTCGCTGCACTCCGCTGTTATTGCTGTTGTTGTTGTTGCTGCTACGGTTGTTGCTGTTGCTGCTGATGCTGTTACTGCTGTTGCTGCTGTTGTTGCTGCTCTCGCCGCACTCAGCACACCGCACTCAAGTTCTCGACGCTTAATCTCACACCACCAAAAGAAACGCGATGACGGCACGAGAGAGCAGGTTAGCTCGATGCAGACGGACTGAGTGACACAGTCATACTGCCTGTTGAACTCTCCCCTCCCGGTCATTGCCCTTACGCGCCCTCTCTCTCTCGCGAACCGATCGCGGCTTTTCTCGTTCAGCCGCTTATTAACCTCGCGCGAGTCGAACGATTTTCGGTAATCGTTGCAGCCCCCTCCTAGCTTCGGATTACCGGACCGAACTACTTCGCCGACTCGCGACCCTCTGGACAGGATTGGTAAAAGGAGAGAAATTAACACAACCCATCCTCATTAACATGGTACTTTATTCGCCCATCCCGGGCCACCACTCCCCTACATCATCTGCCGGAGCCTCCTGGCGCCTTATGCCTTGGATAGCGCCAGTGCTCCGACTTGTTGGGACACTTTGATGTTGTGGTGATCCCGGGATGGCCACAGATATAGCAGCCCTTCTTCGGCCGTCCACTGGGGCCAGGCTCCGTCCCTTGGCCCTGACTCCCCGCTGGTGGATTGGGCGGCTGGGCTGGAGTTACCGGGGCGGCGATAAAAGTAACGCCGCCCACCGTGGCAGACGTGCGTCCCCCTTGGGTGCGCACCACCACGGTAGGGTCGGAAACCGACCCGTCCACGCGGACCGTGAACTCCTGCCCGGCACCGGGGGCCCCCGAGACTCTCTTGGCCTGAGTCTGCATCGGGGGCTTGGCCGGAGTCTTGGCCGCGGCCCTATCCGCTGATGCCGTCGGTGGTAATACCGCCGGCGGGCCCGCGGCCGCTGGGGACTCCGGCCCCCGGTCCACGCGCAGCAGGGCCTCACCATAGGCCCTCTGCCGCCGGACCACTGGAGCCCACTCCCCTAGCATCTCTTGGGCGCCGCGGAAGTCGAGGAACTCCCCCAGGTGTGCGTGTACCTGGCGCTGAAGTTCCCCAACAAACTCCCACGCGTTTTCCAATTCCTGGAGGCCCAACCTCACGTGCCTCCAGGAATTTTCGAGCCCAACTTGCTGGGGGATCCGGGGGTGGTTGCAGACCCACTGCCCCTGGCCACAGGCCTCCTTTGGCCTGGGGCACTGCGTCGAGCCGTCAGCCATCGCCGGCTTGTTCGGCTCTGGGGTCTGCACCCCCTGGTCCGTCGTGGACTTAGACCGACGGCCCTCTTCGGAAGGACCGTCGGTCTGGGTGGACGCTTCCCGGGTCTCTGGTTTCCTGGTCTGGGACCTCATGCCTTCCCGGAGGAAGTCGTCCACCCGCTGGCGCGAGCGGCCCTCTCGGGCGGCCACCTCGACCTGGGCCCGGACGAATTTTCTTACGTCGCCGATCAGCCGATCGGCGTCCGGACCCAGCCTAAGGTCGAGTAGCATCTGGGTGGCCGTCTCGAAGGCCTCCTCGCTCACTACCAGCTTCTTCTCCATCTGTAAAAGAGAAGAGGGGAGTTAAGGGATATCTCAGGTTTAGCCCTTAACCTAACCATCGCTGCGTCACGCTCGACGCTACTGTTTACGAGGACGTCCCGATCCCCTGCGCTTCCCTCGCGAATATGGCCCTTTTACGGGGGTAGCTAGCAGGACCACCTTCCGCACGTGCTGGGTGGTTCTACGGGGCCTGCCTCTTCCCCTTGCCGCATTGCCATTCAGGTCATCGCCACCTGGTGCCAGAGGTTCGCACGCAGGGTTCTTGCGCGGCCTACCACGGCCTCGCTTAGCCGGCGCCTCGACCGGTATCTTTGGAGCCGCCCCGGACTCCTCACCTTCGTTCGCGGGGGCTGCAATCGCGACATCTCGCATATCGGATCCTCGCTGGATTCCTCAACCTTCGCTGGCGGGTCGCCTACGCCCTCCTCTTCCTCCAACGGTGTTGAGTCCCCTCCTCCCGGTTCCTTGTCGTCCTGATCCGAGAATGGGCCGAAATAGGGCTTGAGATCCTTGGCGTGGATCAGCTCGGGCAACTCTTCCTGATGGTTACCGAGGCGGTAGGTATTAGTCCCACATACCTCCTCTATAACGTATGGACCAGCATACTTCGGCGCCAACTTCGCCGAAACGCCCTGAGCTGCGGAAGACAAGATACGGTTCCGCTTCCACACCCAGTCCCCAATCCTAAAGTCGGCCTGGCGTCTCCTCCGGTTGTAGTAGACCGCCTGACAGTCCGCCTCCTCCCTGGACTTAGAGCCAACGCGTTCCCATAAATTGGGTAATTGGCGCATGTGCTCACCCCATTCGGTCACTCCTTGGCCCTCAGAAGCTTCCTGGGCTCTCCTAAAGGTCGAGGGGGGAGTGGACTGTCTACCGAAGACCAGCATAGCCGGGCTATAACCTGTCGCGTTATGAGTTGCCGAGTTCAACGCGAAGTTGAACTCTGGCAGGTGCTCATCCCAGCTCTTATGGTCACGCTCCACGTACGACATGAGCATGGCCTTGAGGGTTTTGTTCACTCGCTCTGTAGGGTTTGCCTGTGGGTGATAAATTGGAGTAAGGGCGCGCCGGATGCCGTTCCTCTGCAAGTAGGCATCAACTTCCTGATTTTTAAATTCGGTCCCGTTGTCCGAAAGAAATATCTCGGGCGCGCCGAACCTGGTTACCACCCTCTCATGCAATTCCCGTACGATGGTCCTTCCATTGGCTTTGCGTACGGGTACACTCCACCCACCGAGTGAACAGGTCTAAGAAGACCAAAATATACTCAAACCCTCTCGAGCTCTTTGGGAAAGGGCCAGTAATATCACTGGCCACCACCTGCCAGGGTCGCGAGACCTCTCGACGACCCATCAGCCCGCAAGGCGGCCTTTGTTCCGCCTTGCACTGCTGACATACCGGACAACTCCTCACGTACTCTCTGACCTGCTCGTACATCTTTGGCCAGAAATACAGGTGCCTAGCCCGGGAGAACGTTCGTTCTCTCCCCTGGTGTCCCGCTGCTGGCGCATCGTGTACCTCCTCGAGCACTTGAGGTCTTTTCTCGGCAGGAACCACTAGCTTCCAGGCTTCCTCATTGTCGATGGACCCTTCGCTCTCCTCAGTCGGATTGTAGTGATACAATCTCCCTCCAACTACCTTTCAGGTAGGCTGAGAATGTGGATCCTGGCATACTTCTCTGTATTTTTGAAGGTACCAGGCATCGGCAGTTTCCGGCTGATGAGTCATGGCACCCACTTCTACCACCCCCTCCTCATAGGCCCTAGATAAAGCATCTGGCACCACGTTGAGGTCTCCTTTTCGATACTCTATATCGAAAACATGTCCTTGTAGTGCTAACGCCCAACGCGCTAGCCTTCCTGTAGGATTCCTCATACTGCGGAGCCATCTAAGGCAACTATGATCGGTGATGACTTTGAAGTGGTGCCCCTCAGCGTAAGGCCGGAACTTCCCGATAGCCCATACTACTGCCAGGCACTCTCGTTCGGAGACTGTATAGTTCCTTTCCGCACTGTTTAGGGAGCGACTAGCGTACTCGATTACGCGCTCCTGTCCATCGATTTCTTGCGTCAATACCGCGCCTATCCCACTATCGCTCGCGTCCGTTTGTAATACGAACTGTGCGCTGGGATCTGGCGACTGCAAGATTGGTGCCGAGACCATTGCGTCTCGTAGCCTTTCGAAAGCCTGCTCCTGTTTCTGCTGCCAAGCAAACGGGATGCTCTTCTTCGTCAGGCGATTTATCGGCTCAGCGATTGTCGGGTATAAAGCGACGATACCATGACATCATCCCCATGAATCGCTTCACCTGTCTGATCGTCCGTGGTATTGGGTACTCCATGATGGGCTTGATCTTCTCTGGATCTGGCCTTACCCCTTCACGGTTCACAAGGACCCCCAGGTACTTGACTTCCGACTTACAGAAGTGGCTTTTGGTCTTATTCGCAGTGAGGCCCGCACCTAGGATTCGTTGTAAAACCAATCCCAGGTGTCGCTTATGCTCCTCAAAGGACGGCGAGATAATAATCACGTCGTCGAGGTAAGCAAAAGCGAAAGGATCTAAATCCGGGCCAATCACTTTGTCCATCAACCTCTGGAAAGTCGCGCCGGCGTAGGACAATCCGAAGGGCATTCTCTTGAACTGAAAATGCCCCAGGCCGGGGACTGTGAACGCCGTAATAGGGCGCGACTCCTTTTTAAGAGGTATCTGGTGGTACGCGCTACTCAAGTCCAGTGTCGAGATGAACTTAGCATCCCTGATCCTTCGCAGGATATCGCTCATGAAGGGCAATGGATAGGCGTCCGGCTTGGTTACCGCGTTTACCTTCAGGTAATTTACGCAGAACCGATACTTGCCGTCTGCCTTCTTCACCATTACCACTGGACTTGACCACCCGCTGGTTGCTGGTTCAATGACGTCGTTGTCCAGTATGGCCTTAACCAGCGCGTGCATTTCGTCTCGCACCCTGTCGGAGGCAGGGTAGTATTTTTGTTTACAGGGTCGAGCGTCTCCGATGTCTATCTCATGCTCAACCCCCACAGCACAACCTAAACACTCGCCTCCGTCTGGAATTAATCCGTCGACGAGGCTAGCCACTTCTTGACGCTGTGCTTCCGTGGCTTCTACCAGGCCTACGGGTGCGAGGCACGACATACCAGTGACGCTTGCCACTTCCAACGGTACCGCCACTTTGGCTTTCGCCAAGTACAGCTGGTCCGTGTCAGGGTTCAGGTTGGCGCTGAATTCCCTTACGAAATTCGCGCCTACATAGCAGTCATCAGACAGTGGCGTTATGGCGACCCTTACATCTCTCGTGATTCCCCCTACTGTGAAGGGGAAAATCACATGACCCAAGATGGGACATGGGCGACCGTCGGCGAGCTTTGCTTCTCCCGCACGCGTCACATCCAGGCTCAGCTCCATGTCCGATGCCAATCTAAGCCCGAGTTGACCCATTACCGTCGATGAGGCCCCGGTATCGTAGAGTGCCCTCAACTTGTAGGCACCTATTTCCACCTGAAGCCACCATCTGGTCTCATCCTCGGGATTAAACCTGCGGGGAGCCTTCTCCGTCCCTTTTTCCTCAATGGTCCGGAGGCTTCCACGGCTCCTCTTGCCTTGGGTCGCCGCTACTCGCGTCGACGTGCTCTCACCCGCTGGTGTCTGGGTCGCCGGCGTATCCTCTGGAGCGTCAGGTGGTCTCCTGGAGCTTTTGGGTCTGACGGTCTCCTCTCCGACCCATTCAAACCCCTGCTCCACCACCTGAATCCGACCTCCATAGCCTTGGAGGATACAAAATGCCCGGTTACCCAGATCAGGCATCTGCTCGGTCGCTGTCGCTTCCAACGCCACCGCACTGCCAGGTCTCGTAGGGTCTGATATCCCTGGCGAGACCTTTCTGAATCCTGGGGTCGCTGACGGGCCCCTGCCACGTTCAAGCGATCCGCGACGAGAGGTCACCTTTACTGGGGACGCGGAGGGGACCTCCGTCCTCCATTTCCCTGCCCGTTTCCCTTGTTGCAATCCGGGCAGTACCTCCTGGTAAAGCCCAGCTTGCCGCAAGACGAGCACTTAATCGGTTGAGAGAAATCTATTTTTCTCCGCTGACCCTCTCATCGCTGGCCAGGAGACCCAGGGGGGGTTTTATTCCTCCCCTTTTCTTGCGACCGACCCCTCGACCGCCTGGGAGAGTTAGCCTTCCTCTCTTTGAAGTACCGGTCCATCTCGCGTCGCAGGGTCGCAATCTGCGACGACAGATCTTCAATGCGGTCTGTCGCCTTCGTTGCAGCGATTGTGGGCCGGTCCTCGGGTTTCCTGGCCTGTGTTTTAACCGGTGACTCGGGTTGCAGCTGTTCCCTACCCCGAGGCTTGTTGGACATGGCCGCCGTTCGGGGTCCTGCCCGGGGCGGTGATGCCTTAGCTGACACCCCCATGTGCTCGGGGTATAACGTGGACGTAGGCTCCAGCCTGGTCCTCGGGCGCTCGTCGTCCCGCAAAGCAGTCTCGATTTCGGTCGCCCGGGCGTGGAATTCGTCCACGTTGGAGAACGCGTTCCTCCGCAGCTGCATACGGATGGCGGGTAGGAGATTTGCGTACAACAAATCTAATTGCCGCTGCTCTGGTAACGGCGGGCGTAGTTGGGCTAACATGAAGAGGAGGTGGCAGGCATATTCTCGTACCAGCTCTCCTTTCTCCTGGTACCGGGCTTGGGCCTCTTGCAGCAATCTTTGTTGCTGCAACTCACTTGACCCAAACCACCGTCGAGCGCCAGCCACGAAGTCGGTGTAACTCCTCCACTTGAACCTGTTAAGCTCGTACCAGGTCCTCGCAACACCTTCGAGGAGCTCTGATACCGAGCACAAGATTTCGCCGTCCGTTAGCCCTGAGCCCGCGCGTAGATCCTCCAGTCTTGACAAGAAGGTGTCCACGCACTCTGAAGCCGTACCTGAGTATCGCAGCTTCCATCCTCGGACTATCCTACCCGCATCCCGAGTCGCGTAGTACCCCGACGCCGCATTGGCGTCGTACCAGGCGGATCCTTCCGGGATCGCCTGCTCTTCACCTATGTCGGCATCTCTTGGTCCTCTTCTTGGTGGCTGTTCCGTCCGTAAAGGCACATGCCTTTGGGGAGCCTCTCGAGGTTCGCCAGGGGTCGGTCGCTGGGGTTCCGGGGTACTTTCTGGTACCCTCGGGTCGTAGTGACACGTATACGTGGATTGGAAGTCCACGGTTCTCCTGGGCCGCTCTGGTATGACCGTTCGTCGATTGGTGGGGTCCCTGTTCCTTAACTGCTGGACCTCCACCTGCAGGGCGGTCACCTGGTCACTCCATCGCGCGCATACCTGGTCGTGTCTTTCCAGCATCTCTAATATGCGGTTAATCCCGACTCGGTTGCGCTCGATCTCTTCCTTTAATCGTTCGGTCACACACCGCTCTTCTTCTTCTTGAGGTTGTAGCTCCGCGTTCTCGAAACGATGAGCTCTTCGCCTATCTGGCGATCCGGTGGAACCCTTGTGTTCACTACTGATCCCCTCCGCGGGCCCCTTAACCTCACCGGTTTCCCCTTCCTCTACGGGCTCTCGCTCCCCCATCTCGCTCCGACTATCCTCCTCAAGGTTGTCGAAGACCGCGAGAGTCCGCGTCAGGTTCGCCTCTACCACCTCATCTCTGTATAGCAGCATGAGTGGGTGGGCGACAAGATCTTCGGCATCAGTTGCTTCTAGCTCCTGTCGCCTAGACTCCAGCCACCTCTCTCGGCTCCTTCGCCTGCGTTGTGTCGCCTCCCTATCCAACGCCGCTCCTTGGAAGTCCAGGTCGATATATTCGCCTAACAACCAATACGCTAGCCGAACTGCCTGCATCAGCTTGGGACCGTCTGTACGCAACTCCAGTTGCGTCAGGTATCTATCCAGCTGTGTCGAAGGCAGTTCCGATGCCCACCGGGTTATCGCTTATGCTGGGGCGTAGGTGACGGTTGAGGTTAATTTACCTAGTCGACCACTACCGCCTCCTATCGCCCAAGGCGTGAGCGGGGTGTTGCGATTTTTATCGGCAACTACCCTAATACGCCTTCAATTCCAAGGCAACAATCCACGTGGCTCGTGGGTGTGTGCAGGTGCCGCGTACCCTAAGGAAGTACGAACTTCCACTCGCAACTACCTGCCTATAGGTGGAGACTAACTGTTTGCTAGCTCCACCGGGTTAGTAAATCTAACCCTACACACACCCCAATTGCGTGCTCTGCGGGTACTGTCGCTCGGTGACTAACCCCCACCTAAATGTTTTGAGGTGTGGATAACCACTTAAAAGAGAACGAAAAAAAAAACAACAATTTGTCACCCCTTTTTCTTCGTTTCGGCGACTCTGGACGTCTCTTCGACCCTTAGGGTTAGTGTGCTCTCGGCTCACAAAAGCAGGTGTTATTGGGTCGGAGAGGCGTCTTTTCCCTACCGCACAGCACGTGCCGAACGAGCCACGCGTTATTTTACCCGCTCGCACCTTAATACGCACGCGCGCAAATGTCTCTCTCTCCCGCGTGTCGCTCTCTCTTTTTGTGCAAATTCCCTTGTGTGTGAGTCCTAATATTAGTTGGGCGCCATGTAACAGGCTGCCGTTTAACCTATAATATCCCTTGAACGTACCTATATGATGGCCAAACGACGCCTAGTTATCTATGTGCTCGAAGCACATCAACCTACCTTGCCCGGGAGTGCGCCTGCGCAGCGTCTCCTCGCCAATCCGAGTTGGGTTCCTCAACTCGCCACTTGGCGGCGTTGTCGCCCCTGCTTAGCAGCGCTCCTACGGCTGCTGCTTGAAACTAGGTTGACGATTCGCCTCTACCGATCTCTGCGTGATCCTTGCTACGCTACCGGCTTATTCGAATCGAAAGTAAATAGACGCGACCTCCGGACAAAGGAAAGACAAAATAACGATGACTTGATTTAGTAATAACGATTGATTGCTTTATTCAATCAAATCAAATACACGGGGGATTTGCCGAGAGTCTTGCGCACGCACACGCAGTTGACAATACGCTCGATGGGAGAGAGAGAGAAAACCGCGAACTAACCGCTCGCGCGCAACAAACAATTTCTTCGCGCACGCTGCGCGGGATCGCACGCTGACAACAATAAAAAGGGAAGGTGCACCTACCGCGAGAACGATGAGGATACGGTGGCCAACCGTATCCGATGCACGCGTCGCTAATTTGCTGCTCCGCCACTCACTGCACTCCGCTGTTATTGCTGTTGTTGTTGTTGCTCCTACGGTTGTTGCTGTTGCTGCTGCTGCTGTTACTGCTGTTGCTGCTGTTGCTGCTGCTCTCGCCGCACTCAGCACACCGCACTCAAGTTCTCGACGCTTAATCTCGCACCACCAAAAGAAACGCGATGACGGCACGAGAGAACAGGTTAGCTCGATGCAGACGGATTGAGTGACACAGTCATACTGCCTGTTGAACTCTCCCCTTCCGGTCATTGCCCTTACGCGCCCTCTCTCTCTCGCGAACCGATCGCGGCTTTTCTCGTTCAGCCGCTTATTAACCTCGCGCGAGTCGAACAATTTTCGGTAATCGTTGCACATTCAGCTTATAACAATAATTAAACTTCAAAAGAGAGAGATAGATATAAAGTTCGCCGTGCTATGTCTATTACAAGAAGCATTTAGTTGATACTCACTTCTTTAATTGTTGATCCAAAGTGTCCTTTCACACGAGTCCAATAAATCTAACAAGCCCAAAAAATTTAATCAAATCTAAAAGTCCAGTAAATCCAATAAATTCAACGATTCCAATAAATTCGATTCTGTATTTACGCACAACGTAATTCTTTCTAACTATTTGAATACAACAAATTTGATACTGTGTATATGAATATATATATGGGTGATTCCAGCAGTTTTTTAAAAATTGGCTGCGCGGGGGGGTGTCAGCCGATCTTCTCGGCGATTTTTTCTATGATAGAGTATGTCAAAAGAAGTCTTTTGGCTATCTCAGATTTTCGTTAAAATATATATATGTCCATATATATTTTTTCAAAGTCTGAAAATTTGCCTGTTTTTGGCTATTTTTGAAAAGTCGTAGCTCCGCGAGTTTTCAATATTTTTCAACGTGCGACGTCTCATTTGATTCATCTACTTTTATACTTTCAAGAAAAAAATTGTTCATTTATAAAAAGTGACAACTACCGGGTGTACTCTGACGATATTCTTACGCTTTTTAGGGTCAATTTGATGCTCATATTCTGAGTACTGTAACTTGGCCAATGTTAAATATTTTTGAACCAACCGCATGTCATTTTTTTCGTCTTTTTAAGACCTTTCATCTAAGATCCAGCGCATCTCACTCGATGCATTAGAACCAGAGATATAGCCGATAAAAGTTGGCCGTTTTTTCAAAAATAGACATTTTCAAAGGCGAAAAAAAAAAACGCATTCAATTTTTTTTCTACTTTGAGGCGGTTTTAGTTAGCTCAAATCGAGTAGAACATGCTCTGAAATTTTCACGATATGACCCTTTTTCATTTTCAAATAAAACGATTTCAAAAATTGGCGATTTCGATTTTTTCAAAAAATGGTCATTTTCAAACGGCTATATCTCTAGTTTTAATGCGTCCATTGAGATGCGCCGGGTCTCAAATTACAGGTCTTAAAAAGACAAAAAAAATGACATGCGGTTGGTTCAAAAATATTTAACATTGGCCAAGTTACAGTGCTCGGAATATGAGCATCAAATTGACCCTAAAAAGCGTAAGAATATCGTCAGAGTACACCCGGTAGCTGTCACTTTTTATAAATGAACAATTTTTTTCTCGAAAGTATAAAAATAGACGAATCAAATGAGACGTCGCACGTTGAAAAATATTGAAAACTCGCGGAGCTACGATTTTTCAAAAATAGCCAAAAACAGACAGATTTTCAGACTTTGAAAAAAAATATATGGACATATATATATTTTAACGAAAATCTGAGATAGCCAAAAGACTTCTTTTGACATACTCTATCATAGAAAAAATCGCCGAGAAGATCGGCTGACGCCCCTGCGCAGCCAATTTTTAAAAAACTGCTGGAATCACCCATATATATATGTTATAGACGGTGATCAATTGTTAATCTATATCCATCTATATATGTTTTTTTTGGATCTATAAAAAGTCGTCTAAGCCGGGTTACAACCTATATATATATATATATATATATTGTAACGGAGTAAAACCGTTTAATTATTTTATGCGCGTAAATACTCTAAAAGGACGCGCGCAGTTAATTATGCTCAGTACGCAAATCGGAGAGCATGTAAAGATAGGCGCCAGTCAACCAGTAGTTGTGAATAACCTATAATCAATCGAGAGTGAGTGAAAGCTATGAGGTAAAAGCGGATCGAAAAGCACTTGTTAGTAATATGAATGATATCCTTTATTATTCCTCAAAATCTACAGAAGGTCGGCCCGCGCGTTTGTTTACATGAACGCTCGCTCGTCGGCAACACGCTTTGCCGGTACGCTCGCTGTTCTTTGTTAATAGAAACGCTATTACATGCACGCCTTGAGAACGATGTTTAGTCGTCAATTAGATAACCGCGATCGCGAGATTAAGCTGGCCAGCTTACCTTATATTTGCAGGCGATCGGGGAAAACGAAGAGTAGTCGCACTGCACGAAACTGTTTGTTATTGTCTCTGTTGCTGGTCGCGAACGCGCGCACGCGGTTGTGGTTTCGCCCTCGATGGCGAAACCTCACACACACTTCTGATGGCTCGTACTCTCCTTCCTCTGCAATCAAGCGGCTCCTCGTCAACGGCGGTCACAGCTAGCTGACACTTGTCGTTCTCGTTAACTTTCGAGGTTTTGCGGCACGTAAATCGGTAGCTCAAAATGAAGGCGGGCGGACACTATGATGGTCTAAGCTTCACTGGTTCGAATTCTGTCGCGCGCATTCCGTCTGCTCGCGTGCCGAATTCCCTAGTTACGAATTTCGTCCCCCCGGCAGGTGCTGCCCTCACAGGCAGCAATTAAGCTAAATAATCAGCGCTAATTCGACGTTTACCGTCACTATATATATATATATATATATATATATATATATATATATATATATATACTAGTGGGGCTTCGCCCCCCTACTCGCTCCGCTCGTCAACCCCCCAAAGAAGAGTTGAGTAAGATTAAGTTACATGTTGCAATTTAAAAAATAGGAACTGATAATATTATATTCAATGAATGATATTATTTCCACACCACCATGGAGGTAAATATCATGGCGCGTTTATTTTTATAGTGGTATCCCCCGTAGGCCTAATCCACTGAAAATATTTTTTAATATATAAACTGTTCTATATTGAATACCTCGATTTATAAAACCTTTTTTTAAGTCGATAACTCACTATATTTGCTTATTGCGTATACATAATATGATAATATAATTTTTTTATTTGTCATATAGTGTCAATATTTTGACATATTTTCTTTTATCATATAGTATCGATACAGTACTACTTGTGGATTAATTAATTAATTATATTAACATTTCATCATGATAATTTCAAATATCAAAAAATATTTCTTCCCATACAACGTTTTGAATACAGTTATCATCATTTGAATTATTTTGAATATGAATTTTTTCACGGTTTCGACATCTACTTAATGCAACATATAATTGACCATGTGAAAACAATGGTTTATCAATATACAATCCTACTGAGTCAAAACTTTGTCCTTGTGCCTTATTAATTGTCATACAAAATGCTAAAACGATAGGGAACTGTTTACGGTATAAAATAAATGGTAACGTAGAATTTTCTCCAGTGTTCAACGTTATTTTTGGTATAAAAACTTTCTTCCCCATATTTTCACCTGTTAATATTTGAACTTCAATATTATACTTATATAACTGTATAATTTTTAATCTAGTCCCATTACATAATCCTTCATGTATATTTAAATTTCTAATCAACATTACTGTTGCATTTATTTTCAAATCTAATTTATATGGTGGGAGACCTTCTCTTACTTTATTTAATGTTTCTATAGGATATTTGAGATATATATTATGATCTGTTTGATCAACCCCTTTATGTGTAGCATAATCAATACTATAATAACTTTCCATTTTACCATTCAAATATTTTAAAATTTTAGTATTCAACTTATTGATATCATCATTATGAGCCGCTAAAATCACTCGGTCATACCAATGAGAAATATTGGAATTTCTATATATTTTTGAACAAACATTATCAGTTTTCTTTTTTTAGGTATTATAAAATTTTCAATTTTTCCTTCCCCAATATCCAATAGAAACTTAGCAAATTTTTCATTACTGCAACGCATATTTTTGTGTAATTTTAATATGGTAAACAAAGGCCATAAAGAAGAATGTTTTATAGTATTAATTATTATGGTGTTTTTGAATGAATATTTCATAACTGGTAAAATTTGTCTGAAATCTCCGCCTAACAAAACTAATTTTCCTCCAAATGGTTCTTCATTATCATATACATCACACAAAGTCTTATTAACGATTTCTAAAGCATTTTTTGGTATCATAGAAGCTTCATCCCAAATTATTAATTCAGCTTCTCGTAATTTTCTTTTATCACTATCATATTTCAAAAATACTGATTTTATGTCAGTTAAATCAAAAGGTAATCGAAACGTTCTATGACTCGTCATACCTTTAGGCAATAATATAGAAGCTATTCCGGTCCAAGCCAATGATAACGTTTTCCGTCCCATTGATAAATACTTATATATAATTGTTTTATATAAATGAGTTTTACCAGATCCCCCAGGTCCATCAATGAAAAATAATTTATTTTTACTCGTAAAAATTTCGTGATAGATTTTTTTTTTGATCTTCATTGAGATCTTTAAGTATTTTTTCAAATAATTTCTTACTTTCTGATCTTAAACATTGATCTTTCTCTTGTTCAACATTACATACATTTAGTGGTTTCGGCAAACCTAAATTTTCACAAGAAAAACCTTCTTTCGATAGTAATTTTTCAATTTCAAATAAAGCTCGGTTTTCTTTGTTGTCGTGAAAATCTTCACTAAAATAATTTTTATATTTTTCCCAAATCAAATTGGCTTCGAAATTTTCTGTTAATAAAAGATTTACAAAATAATTCCTCAATTGATATGGCATCATAATTGTACATGCTTCATCAAATGTATTATAAATCATTTTATCGTTATCTACTAACTAAATAATAACTTATCATAATTTCATATCTAACTTGATCATCACAAATTCTTTGATATTTTAACAAGCAATAATACTATATATCTAATAATACTGATTATCATATCCGCCTTGATAATTACTGTAGTATGGTCTCTTGTTATATTCGTAATTTGTTGAATTCCTATAATAGACTCTTCCTTTATATTTTGAATCTACAAAAATGATTTAATTTACATAACTATGTAGTCTTATTATTTCGCTAACTACAAGAGCTAATAAGAAAATAGATAATATATTACCGCTATTACTATATGGTACAAAATTGCTTTTATATCCGCCTTTGTAGTTAGATGAATTTTTGTGATAATTGTACTGGTAACCTAAAACATAAAATTTTCAATTTTACATTTTATCATGTTTTTTTCCAATTTATATAAAATTATCAGTTATACAATTTATAAACTTCCCTTTCTGATACTTATAATTGTCTGCATTTTCTGTCTGTGTTGCCTTATCACAGACACAAGAAAGAGTTTGAACAGCAACATTATTCATATTCATTTCAATTTGAAAATTACATTGGACTTGCTTATCATTGTCAGGTAATTTTTCAAGGTTATTTACATTTTTTTGAATTTAGAGGGTATTATTATTATTTCCACAAACACTGGCTTCTTATTCATTTTAACTTTCACTGTAATCCTGAAATACAATGATAACAGTCATAACAACAAACCTAGCAACGTAGGAAGTAGCGCTTGTAAACAAATTTCACTTGTTACAGCATACGTCAGTGTTACAGCAGCACTGTCAGCAAATTTGAATTTTCCACACTTCCCTTACTTCACACAATTATAAAATTATATTATTTTTTCAAATAAATCATATTTTTAATGTAAATTTAATTTTCCTTTCAGTATGGGGACCGTGCTCTCTATTTTGAACTTTTACTAATAAAAAAAAATGCAACTGCTTAATAAAATCCCAGTCAGTTTACATTCGATTGAACGGTTCGGTCGATCAAGCTGAGCATATCGGGAGGCAAAGCCATTTTTATATAAAACTTTACTTCTTGAAAACTTTTAGATTAACTTTTAGTTTACTCATCCTTTCTGTATGCATGGCGAGGTTTCAATACGTGAGCTAAAGCTTTCTTTGAACTTCTACTATTGATATGCTATCAATATTAGAAGTAAATACATGGCATTCATTAAAAAAAATGCAAACATAAATATATTTTGTTAAAATTCGCATAAAAACATGTAAATGAACAAATGGGGAGGGGGGGGGGGGGGGGGGAATTTTGGGGAGGGGGGGGGGTCATTTTTCATTTTTTGATGTGGGGAGGGGCCATGAAAAATTAAAAATTTCAAATCACTCAAAAACACGGTGAAAACACGGTGGATTTCTCTGATTTTTATGCAATCTTAAAAATATCAATTGGGGAGGGGACGGGGAGGGGACAAAATTATGGGGAGGGGGGGAGGGATCAGATTCCGAGGCCCCCTTACGACTATATATATATAGTTAGATATATATATATATATATATATATATATATATATATATATATATATATATATATATAACATCTCACTAAACTGTAATCTGTTCTTGTTATTATCTTGATATAAAATTTTAAAGCTTTTAAAATCAATACTATAGTTACTATTCTATACATGTAAAGCTAAAACTGACTTTTCATTCATTTCAATCATTAATTGCGTCTAATCTATGCTCCTTTTTTTCTCATTTTATGCTTTTTAGCATCAAACCTACATATAAAGCCTGACAATGTTTGCAATCAATTCTATAAATTATATTACTAATGTCGGATTTTTGTAATTTATCTTTACCCAATTTTATGATGTAGTTAAGTTTATTATTATTTCTGTTAATTGGGCAAACATTATTACTATGTAGGATTTGATTAATTTTTGGTGTCAGTAATTAAAACTATGGCCAACTAAATAATTATTATTAATATTTTTATTATCAAGAGTAATTGGACTATTGTTTATTGGATGGTTGCTAGTTATCTTGGTGTATTAATTTTCTTATATGTTTGAAAAGATTTTAGACTAATTTTTATATATGTGTTGTTAATATCACCTTTTATTTATAATATTGTTCGTACTATATTGGTCTCTCGCGCTAATAAGTAAGAACGTGTTTCAACTTTGAAAAATGTTTATGAATATTAAGTTTGAAATAAAATTATAAATGAATATCTATGATCATATGAATTGGATTTAAGGAAAGATAGACTTTACCCTAGTTTCTTATGGTGCGAAGTGTCCCATAAGCAGAGTTTAACTCTTTCTTATACGAGGGTGGTCCGATAAGTACTTAGCCTACAAAAGAAAAACGAAAATTTTGGAAAAGTGGCGTTTTATTTTTCAACATAGTCTCCTTTTAGTTCGATACACTTGGCCCAGCGATGCCCCAAATTCTTTAACCCGTCTGAAAAATACGTTTCTTCGAGGTCTGAAAAGTAGGCTTCCGTGGCAGCGATTACCTCCTCATTCGACTCAAATTTCTGCCCGGCGAGTGACTTTTTCAAGTTTGGAAACAAAAAGAAGTCGCACGGGGCTAAATCTGGAAAATACGGTGGATGGGTTGGGGCAGCAGTTCGTAGCTTAATTCGACCGATTTGGCCATGGTAACGGCGGAGGTGTGAGTCGGTGGGTTGTCATGGTGAAAGAGCACTTTTTTCTTCGCCAAATGGGGCCGTTTTTTCTGCAATTCGACGACGAATCGGCCCAATAATTCGGCATATTACAGCCCTGTGACCATTTTGCCCCTCTCCAGGTAGTCGATGTAGATCAGACCTTGTGAATCCCAGAAAACGGTAGCCATGACCTTTCCGGCCGATGGGGCAGTCTTCGCCTTCTTCGGAGCACTTTCGCCGGGTAAAGTCCACTGTTTCGACTGTTCCTTGGTCTCTGGTGTATATCAGTGGATCCATGTTTCGTCGACTGACACGAAACGACGCAAAAACTTTTTCGGATTGCGCTTAAACAGCGTCAGACATTGCTCTGAAGTTGTCTCACGGTTGCGCTTGTTGTCCGAAGTGAGCAAACGCGGCACCCATCGCGCCGACAGCTTTCTCATGTCCAAAATTTTATGCAGGACATGACCCACACGGTCTTTTGAGATGCCTACGATCTTAGCTATCTCGCGCACCTTCAATCGTCGATCTGCCAATACGAGATCGTGAATTTTTGTCACGTTATCCTCCGTGGTAGCCGTTTTCGGAGCACCTGGATGTGGCTCTTCAAAAATCGACGTGTGACCACGTTGAAACTCGTTAAACCAATTTTTGTCGGTCGCTATTGAAGAAGAGTCACCGTACACAGCATCTAAGCGCTTTTTGATTTCGCTGCGCGATGTCCCTTCCAAAAACAAGAATCGAATCATCGACCGATACTGCTCTTTTTCCATTTTTCAAAAATCAACGGACACACTTGCTTTCACACGCTCTCAAAAATAAACTACAACTCCGACCCGGCTGAAATCTTGACAGTAAGCATCAAGAAGGTTGTACTACGTGATAGAATATTTCTTTTGCGAGAGTGGCGCCATCGGGCGGTGAGGCAAAGTACTTATCCGACCACCCTCGTAAAACGATGCAATTCAGCCCAAGTTTCTCATAGCGCGAAATGTTCTATGAGTCGACCGTAAATTACAATTGGAAGAAAAGGATTTGCTCAGTTAATCACTTGAGAGAATGAACTTAGGTTTTTTTTTATTTTTTTTTTTATTTAACGTCGCTCCATTTATGCTTCATCAGTGCTAATCAGCGACAGAGGCTTGCAATGTGTTTGAAAACAAAGCACATGAAACTTTTTTCAGTGGTGCTTGTATCAATCAGCAGGAACTGGGAATCGAACCCGGGCCTACCGGGTGCGAGTCCGTCGCCCTACCGACCGAGTCATTGCAGGCCTCAGAATGAACTTAGGTATAAGCCAAGTTTATTCAATCTCTCGCGCTCACTGTGCAAGGCTAGAAGTGAATGCTAGCCTGTGCAAAATCAGCGTATTTATACACAGATTTTCCCGCCTATTGTTGCAGGACAACCCTCTGTGAGTTGTTTGTGAAATCATTTTTTCTAATTTACAAGAGAATAGACAGTAATAACGAAGTTTGTAAAAATGTAAAATTTACAGAAGTAGATATATATCATTTAAGTGTAATTTACAATTATCGCAAAAAAAATATAGTCAAAAGTTATTAACTAATAAAGTTAGTTAACGTGACAGCGCAATATTTACAATAAAATAATGATAAAATTTTACATATATCAATAGTTTATCACTAGTAGAAGTAATTCCTAAAAATAGTTACTTAAATTAGTTAATAACAATTGAATTATAATCAATTTTCGTATTTGTAATGGTTTTTTGTAAATTCTTATAATGCAAATACTAAATTAGTTAATTAAGTTTAATAAATTATAAAAATGTCGTTGTTATGTACAAAATTAACACTTTCGATCTATATACTGTAACGGGTTGGTCATCCTACAAAATGAGAAATTTATTAACGCATAAACTCCCATGATGCATAGCTAACTGCCGCTCCGTTAAACACGTATGATTATACGTGTATTTGCCTTTACGTTTGATACTTTCGTTTCAGTGTCTTCTTTTCAAACGAGTTGAACTCACCTTAAGTCACTTGACTTGTGACACTTGATCTATCTTCAGTATGAAAGACTTAATGCCTAATCCGCCTAATCCCCTAGATAAAATCGGATTAAGACTTAAACCTTTATAGATCTATTAACTATTAGGGAATGAAATGATGTAAACGGCGAATAAAATTAATGAAGTTTAATTAATAAAAACTAGTCTTTTATGGGCCGAAAGACTAACGCACGCAAATAGAATTTACAATTATTGATTATAATTTGGTGAGAGTGAGAGAGAGAGAATTCGAAAATTCCCGCGAAATCTAACGCTCGGCGCGAGTATAAAAAATTATGCCCACGATCGACAAAATACTATCGGAAGTATTTTGTTGCACAATATTAGGGAGGTGCACCTACCCTGCGGTGCAATTACGGTGATCAGCCGTAATTGTTGTTGAGAATCAACGGTGCTCCTTGAATCAGCTGCGCTGCCTCTCTCAAAATATTTACTGTTTTTGTTGCTGCTGCTTTAGATGCTATTGCAGTGATGCTGCTGCTTTGATGCTACTTGCTATCACTCACGCACGCCAAAAAATATCCAGGAAACTTTATAGCAAATAACGACAAAACACAGTGCAAAAACTAAATCACGGTGATACTCTCACGAAAGCAGCTGAGGCTTAACTTAATATTCAAACCCTCGCGCGTCCCCTCTCTCTCTTAGTCGTTCGAACTAACATCGCAAGTAAACGAATCACGAACTGATCGATTAATCGAATCGACTACCGTTGTAGCCCCCTCCAAGTCCTGATTAGCTGGGCAGGACGAATGCCCGCGATTCGCCGCCATCAGGAACCTGAAAAAAAAAAGGAAAGGAACCAAATGAATTAAACAACTTCCTTTCTTTATGTAGGGCTCCATTATTATTAAACCTCCAGGGCCTACATCATTTCTTGGCTACACCTGGCGCTCGATGTTTCGGGTAGCGCCTTTCTCGGGTACCGCTGGGACTTGGTAACCCAAGGCTCCCCCCAGATGTAGCAACCCCTCAGCTGCGATCGGGATTGAGCTTTCTGATAGTTTTGGGTCTGCTCAGCAGATCGAGGGGACTGCTGGGAGCTGACTCCCTGGGAGGCGGTGATGGAGACGCCTCCCACCATGGCGGTCGCACGGCCATCTTGTGACCGAACCACGATTGTGGTGTCGAGAGCCACACGCCCGTCCACTTGGATCGTGAGCATCGACCCAGCACCAGTAGCTCCCTGGGCTCTCTTCTCCTGAGCCGGTGTCGGAAGCGCTGCGGGGAACTCCCGACCCTGTTCCACCCGCAGCAGGGTCTTTCCGTAGGCCGTCTGACGTTGAGCCACCTCTGCCCACTCTCCGAGCAATTCTTTAGCGCCCTGGTGGTTCAGGAAGCGTCTCAAGTGCTCCTGAACCTGAGGCTGGAGGTCCCCTGCGAACCACCAGGTACTGTCCACCTCGTTAATCCCCAGACGTACGTGTCTGAAGTCGAGGAGGAGAGTTGGCTGCTCCAGGATACGGGGGTGGTTGCAGACCCAGTGCGATGCCACACAGGTTTCCCTGGGTCCAAGGCACTGGCTCGCACTGTCCGACGTCTGGGTTACGCCGGACTTGAGGGTCTGCACCCCCTGGTCCACGGTGGACTTGGGACGCTTGTTCTCTTCCTGGGCCTCCGTTTGGGTACAAGCGTCCCGAGAAGCCTTCTTCGGGGCAACCCGCGATGCGTCCCGGAGAACGTCCGCCACCGATCCGTTGTGGCGCTCCCTTCGGGTGGCCCCCTCCAACTGGACCCTGGCGAAGCTCCGCAGATCTTCTAGAAGCTGCATCACATCAGGGCCCAGTTGCAGATCTAGTAACATTTGCGTGACCACCTCGAAGGTCTCTTCCTCCACGAAGATTTTCCGGTCCATCTGTAACATCCAAAACAAGAAAATCTCGAATAAATCTCTATGCGCGAATAAAAAAAACCCTATCAAATACCGCATCCCATCGAGTTATGCGTTCTCTCGCTATTTATCGCGGGAACGCCCTGGCCCTCGTCGGTTCCCGTTTAGGTTTATCGGCCCCACCGTCCTTTGCACGATGGGCACGGTCTTTCGAGGCTTACTTCTCCCTCTAGATTCCTTTAAGGGAAAGTTGTCGCCTCTTGCTTGACCGGTGACCTTTCGAGGTCGACCTCGACCTCTCTTGGTTGGGACAGATACCGGTAAATCCAATGTCTCGGTGGGATCATTACCTACGGCCGTGGGGGCTGCTAATTCGATCCGCTCACTCGATAAATCCCCTCTCGGATCTTCGCACGCTTTCGCGGATTCGTTCGCCTACAACGGCTCTTCATGCAGCTCGCAAGGATCGATGACGGTCGCTTCCTGATCGATTAATCGAATCGACTACCGTTGCAATACAATTATTTTTTAAAATAAATTATTAATTGTTTATTTATTGATAACAGTAATAACTAAGCTGTTATTAATGAAACGAATTCTTACTCATGTTTCTTAAATCATCATCTCGAATTTAGAGTATCCGCATTATTCTAATAATTAATATTTACAATGTAATGAATAAATTAAATTTGCAGATTAAAATTTAATATAATTTAGTAGTTAAAAGCAATTAAAACTATTATAATCTAAATCTATGCCCTAAAATCTATGTAAAAAATGTTTTGTTTCATTGATATTATTCTTAATTAACATATTTTGATGAAACAACAAAAACTATTATATCTATATCTATAAGTAGGTGACGTCATGCTCCTTATGTGGTCATGAAATTTGACTCTGGTACTAAGAGAATCATATAATATATGAGGTGACGCCGTTGATATGCTAATTGATATAAGTAGATTGATGAATTTAGTGGGTTGCAGTTATCCAGTGAAAATAAGAGAGCTCATAGATAGAACCGTTACATATATTATTTTGTAACGTAATGAGGGTATCATAAATAAATATTTCGAAACGCCGTAATAATCTCAACGTCATTTTTACTTGTGATGAATGTTAGTTTCAATAACCAAATAACTAATTAGATTATACACAAGTAATAAACCTTCCAATTTGAATAAGTTTGATGCCTCATTCACATATGATGGCTCATGCTGACAATCGATAACGAACCACTTCGGTCAAACATTTAATTCTGAACAACAATAACTCACTAAACACAGAAGATTTTACACATGATAATACAGATAAGTCGGACGTTCGATTCACTGATATCGATTCACGTACTTTACAATTTTTTAATTCTGACAATGCTACTAGCATATATTCTGTTTTGAAATATATCATACATGGTTATGGTCTGAGGATAAGGAAGTTATTCATTGATATTATAAAGTTAATGAAAAAACGTACTATTTTTTGAACAAAAAAAGATTTTTGTTGTAATGTCATACTTTCGACTCATTAGCAGAATATATATAACGTTGCACTCGCAGCATAGAAAATATTTCATTTCATAGTTATTTAATAATTAGAAAAATACGATTTTTTATTTCATAAATACACATAGAATTTTACAATGTGAAATCACAGATACTCACACACTAATTTTATTAATAAGAAAATCAATTCTTTGATGGATGTTTTATGTCAACATAATGTGAACATCAAGATTGTTAAGAAAGTGATAAAATTCTATGATTCTTTTTACATTAGCTATATTCATTCAGCCCACAACTCCCACTTTAATAAAAAATTTAACAAAATCATTTGAAATGTTCCCATACTCAACAATCCTTACAACTATATTTCTAAACACACATATAATAAAAATATCCTTTTGATAGTAGTGTTAAGTCTTGACTCGGAGGTCAAGATTAGTTATACAATTATTTATATTCTCACTCTTTATTCATTTACAGCTCATAGAACATAGTTTAGTAGATGGTAAGGTTTCCTGGCTGTCACTTTCTTCGTGGTTTATTATTTTTTTGCTCAATTACTCTTGTCGATTTTAGATAATTCTATTTGTCTATGTCTGGACGAGATGTAGTCGAAGTCAATAAATACAAGTTAAAAATAATAATCGATTTTAGATTGGGTATATGTATTTAACAGCTTATTCAGTTTCAAAAATAATAATCGTAACAAATCTATAATCCGTTGTAAAATTTCATCTGGTGTACAATTGAAGATAAAAATTCGGTACAAAAAAGTTAGGACAATCAAACTTCAAAATAATATACATTCGAGTAGTACAATATAATAGAAAAATGAAGAGTACAAAATTAAATGTAAATTCAGAAAAGGAGTTCAGCTGTCGGCATCACGAATCAACTGCCGAAAAGTCAGAACGTTGTTTTACACATTGACTTTTCGGCCTATCTTCATTTTGCTGAGTTTATCATCAACATCAAAGTCACCGTTATCATCACTATCATTCTGGCTTTATTCTGCATATTTTACACGTTTCTCAAAGTGGCTTTCTCCTTCTAGCAGGTATAACATATTTTTAAACCTTCTTGATGCATGGCTTTGCGTAAAACTTGAGGTTTTAGATGATGAGCGTGTTCATATATTCGGGCAAGTAGCTCATTATAATTATGATAAATAGCCTATTTAGACGCTCTCCAGAAGAAGTAATCAAAAAGGTTAAAGTCAACCGATCGTTCTGCCTATTCTATTACTTCATCAGTCTCAATCCAGCGATCGCCAAATACTTTGACAAAATAAAACGATTGAAAAATAAAATTAATAATGTATGGTCTCATAGGTTATTTGATGTCTAAACAAAGTTCATGTCTCTTATCGGCAGTCAGTTAAATATTAAATGTTTTTGAATTACTATACGAGTATATTTCGTAATGAGTGTCTATTATAAAGTGCACATAACTTGTTACTCCTCTTTGTGATTGATTTAAAATCAAAATAATTATTGGTAAATGATATTGAATACCGTATCTTACTATTGTTTTAAATTGTTTTTATGTATGAATTATAGTTTTTCAGCTATAAAAATAATTTTTCATAAAAATAGCTGCAAAAATACTTAAGCCATTGTATGATGTAATTTGTTGAGTTCTACCTCTAATTTTGAGGTGATTTGAACATCATTTTGTAAGAAATCATTGATAGGAAAATGATTTTCGATTTAATTAAAGTACGTAGAAGACATTTTCATGCGCCATCTTCATTGACGTAAATCAAAACATTATCGACAGGTTATCAACTGTAACTACTTGAATATAATTAAATACCTTGGTATTCTCCATCATTATAGATCTAATGAATTACATTACAAAGTTATTTTAGAGTGACACCCGAAACTCTAAACAGATAATTATACACAATTAAGTATGACAACATTTCGCTGGTTTGCCTTCCAGGTTCATCAGGTCTTTTATTGAATTGTCAACTGATACAAAAAATACTTTATGATGACTTAAATAAATGATACATTAAAGATCAATAGAACAGCAAATTTACATACCAACGCAACATGTCGAAATTCAAAATTTATATTATTCATTGCTAATAGTCCAAACTTTTACGACAAATATTGTCATTAAATTTAAAGTTATAGTCAAGTCAAAAATCATAGTGTTATAATTATCAATAAGACAATATAAATTTAATTGACAACCAAAAGGTTCCAAGTCACAAGTCATACTGAGAAATTAAACACCACGGCATATAGTAATATTCTTAAACTCAGACAAAGTTTATTTTATTAAAACAAAGATATAGAGACCAAATTATAAGAGAAGCGATGTAATGAAAAGACTAATGGAATTAATAATAAGTATATTAAGCTATTAAGAAATTAAAACTATTTAAGAAATTAAAAAATTCTACTGTATTGTTTTATAAGAAATTGAGTATCCCCTTGTCTATTAATAGTATTAGTATGCGCATTAATGAATATCATTTCAGAAATAATTCTTTTTTTCTTGTTAATCTTTCTCTAAAATATTAACATTATGAAAATCGAAACTAAGGGTCGGATTATCTACAAGGTATTTAGGTATTGGTAACAATTTTTCTATAGAAGTATTTTCATATTCACTAATTCTTTGTTTTAATATTCATTTTGTCTGTCCTATATACAGGGTGTCCAAAAAGTAACGAATCAAGGAAATAACTTTCCAGGTAGCAAAGCTTTTGCAAAGGTCGAGGTCGCTTTAGGACTAACTTTCGACGAGGAATTCGATGGTGACCTTGGATTTGACCTTCAACCTCAATGTCAAGGTCATTTGGAGGTCAACTTTTTTTTTTTAAATGGAAACCCCTTTTTTCGACACTGCCAATCGAATGAGCGGAAAATTTTACGTCCAAACATGCACTTAGGTCATGAGTGAGGTATGACTTTGAGCTTAACCTCAAGGTCATTTACGCTCTACCACTCAGGCTTGGGTTTTTGCGACGAAGCTCACGGTTGTTCTAGGACTAACTTTCGACGAGGAATTCAATGGTGACCTTGGATTTGACCTTCGACCTCAATGTAACGGGAACAGATATTATTACGTCCACGCCGTTGTTCCTGGGTGACGTTAAATGTAATAATCAAATTGGTGTCAAAAGTAGGGGTTTCCATTTAAAAAAAAAAGTTGACCTCCAAATGACCTTGACATTGAGGTTGAAGGTCAAATCTAAGGTCACCATTGAATTCCTCGTCGAAAGTTAGTCCTAGAACGACCTTGAGCTTCATCGCAAAAACCCAAGCCTGAGTGGTAGAGCGTGTCATCGACCCATACCTTGATGAGACTAAATGACCTTGAGGTTAAGCTCAAGGTCATACCTCACTCATGACCTGTGTGCATGTTTGGACGTAAAATTTTCCGCTCATTCGATTGGCAGTGTCGAAAAAAGGGGTTTCCATTTAAAAAAAAAAAGTTGACCTCCAAATGACCTTGACATTGAGGTTGAAGGTCAAATCCAAGGTCACCATCGAATTCCTCGTCGAAAGTTAGTCCTAAAGCGACCTCGACCTTTGCAAAAGCTTTGCTACCTGGAAAGTTATTTCTTTGATTCGTTACTTTTTGGACACCCTGTATATATAACCGGGCACTGATTGCATTGGAATTATACATATCATATAAGTCTCAGATCATTTGTCATTACGATTCTTGTACAGTTTTACAACAATATTAAGTTAACAAAAAGTTTGAACAAAAAATTTAAACTCTTAATAGAAAAATAAAAGCTATCCATTGTCTGTGATTATAGTAACAAAGAAAAATGGTTGAAGAATTTTTCTGACAGAGAAATTCCACAAAAAGTAATTAATATTGTATCTATGGCAGAAAATTTTGAATGTAAAAGCACCTTTATCAAAATTTGATATTGTTAATACAATTAAGAATTTTGAAATGAACTAAAAATCATAATATACCGTTACAAGATATTCGTGAGATTTTAATCAGAAATGTATAAAAGACGAAAAAACGCCCATTAATGTTAACAAAACAAGAAAAACAATTCTTAAAAGATTTAATGTACACAAAACAGTTTTGCAAATCCAATCCAAATATATTTTTCACACGTGCAGATAAAGGTAACATTACAGTATGCCTCAATAAAGATGATTATATTGTAAAAATGAATGTGTTACTTGAAGACTCTAATACATATAAAATTACTAAGAGAAATTTATTACAATCCTTACCACCAAAAGATTATAAAATTTTACGGAAATTCAATGACAATGATTATTTGGATAAAAAATGTAATGAATATCTCACACTATTTAACACAGTTATTGCAAAGGCTTATGCTCTACCTAAAATTCATAAAGAATGCATTCCTCTTAGACCGATAATTTCTACTATTAATAGTCCTAGAAATTTCTTATCAAGAATGTTTAATTTGAAACTAAAGGGTGATGTTTTTTGTCTTAGATAAAAACAGAGTAAGCTTTATGAGATTTATATTCAATAACAAAATTATAAGAGTACTTTACTGCAATAGCATCGTAGCGGGGCTTCAGTTTTCAGTGGTTTTTAACCATTCATGAAAGGTAAAAAGCTTATTACGTACTAAGACACGTTAAGAAAGCTACGCTTGTATTCCCTCTTGCTTTGTCACTCATTATACTGTGGTGTTAGAATATCTAATACCAAGCCTTTGTGTCCTGTCACAAAATGCGGCGTAATCTGGTGATTGGATCGGTTTTGAAAGTTTGCATTATTGGATCATAAAGTTGATCATATTCGAACTTTGGACGACCGCCATTTTCATTTGGCTCAATAGTACTGTCGGTTCCTCATAATCTCTGCACAGTTTCAGCAATAGTATCAGGCGTATCACGCTGATAAATTCCAAATAAAATCTACTTTTTGATAGTGTCAAATAACTACATCAACAATAAGCTATAACGATGAACGTTATATCCGCGCTCTCACCTCGTCATGACGACTGCCCGCGAGGGGTAGCACCTGCCGGACAGGAGTTGAGGGCGCGCTCTGCGTGGGAAGAGTGAGATAGAGATAGCAAAAAGAGAAGAGTCTAGGATAGCTACTTGCGACGCACGGTCGTGACTCTTACGGAGCGCAAACATTTCTTCCCGTTTAAATAGTGTGCAGTAGTTTTTGCAAGGGACAGTAGTTGAGAGAAGAAGGGCATATTAAGAGGATACGCACAAGGGACACGGCTAACGCACATCTCGACACCTTCAACTTTTCCAGTGTGACCAAGGGACCTAGCGAGGTTAACCTAAGCATCGTCGTGGTTCGGAGCTGCTCTCGTGAGATAAGCTGGCCAGCTTCGCTTTAATAGTTTCGCAAATTTAGACGAAGTCGCCAGCGATCTTACATGAAATCGCAAAACGACAAAAAGCGACCTCGCATATTGCATTATAGCGAGAGAGATTGGAAACGACTCATGTGCCGCAGGGAATAAGATGGCGACGCTCGTATATGCTATGTGTGGAAAATTGTGATAACAGACCAGGCCCAAAACTTATATACGGATAGTGAAATAATAAAGGACACTTTATTGATACGTAAACTCTATATGTGATATAATCATTGACTCATCCATTATTAGAATCCCTTTCGGTACGTTTGTGAACACAAAACAGATAGTCGAATTCTACCCACATACCTCCGAGCGAGGCTGAGCCTACCGAATAAAGTAACGGTGACTAAACACGGGGACTTCGTCCAGAGACGAGTGTCTACTCCCGAGGTAAGGTAGCAGCGGGAAGATTGCCGCAGAGAAGATGCCCGTGATTGCCCGTGCGGGCAATTTTCTAAAAGTTCACCAAGCGCCACTGAAGTGTGCGCTATTGTGTGGCGCAGCGGCAACGTTCGTGCAGCTCGCGTTCATTGGCACATGTATACAAGGTGAACCCGCAACCCGTGCATAGCTTAGCACACACTAAAATACCCGTACAAATGCATGCATACCCCGTTACAAAGCAAAATAAATATCCAGATTTTTTTTAGTATTTGTAATTGTACATAAAAAATTAAATAAATTTCTTATAAATAAAGTCTGACAAGAAGTGTTACATACATTTTTGGCATATTTTGTTCCGTAGAGTCGATTATTGCTATCAATTTTCAAAAGTTAGTTATTTTTTGGTAATTTTTTAAATAATTGCAAATGACAAAAGAAAAAATATGAGATTTTTCCGAGTTGTCAGACATTAGCATAATTAGTTCGGTGGTATCGTGCTCAGATTATGCGTAAGATTTGTCGTAGGTTCTTCGGATATTGGACCTACAATTGTGTATCATTTTTTTACGCTAACAAATTTAAGTTTGACAAAAAATGTATATATTTCAGTCATATACGAGGTGTATTCAAAAAGTAAGGTGACCTGTATTTTTAAGAAAAAATATTTATTTATTTATCAATATTTATGTTGTCCCCTTCAAAGTAATCCCCCTCAGATACAATACACTTATGCCAACGGTTTTTCCCATCCTCAAAGCACTTCTCATAAGCACTTTTCGGTATAGCCTTGAGCTCTTCCAGCGATGCAGTCTTTATCTCTTCAATTGTTGCAAATCTCCGTCCTTTCATAGGTCTCTTTAGTTTTGGGAACAAGAAAAAGTCACATGGGGCCAAATCCGGTGAATATGGTGGCTGAGGCATAATTGTGGTGTTGTTTTTGGCTAAAAAATCTCTCACAAGCAAAGATGAGTAAGCAGGGGCATTATCGTGATGCAAAAGCCATGATTGTTTTTCCACAATTCTGGGCGTTTTCTTTGTATTGCTTCTCGCAAACGGCGCATAACTTCAAGATAATACTGTTTATTGACCGTACGTTCATATGGTAAGAACTCCTGATGCACCACGCCATGATAATCGAAGAAAACAGTGAGCAAAACTTTGACATTTGATCGAACTTGGCGTGCTTTTTTCGGTCTTGGCTCATCTGGGCTCTTCCATTGGGACAATTGGACTTTGGTTTCGATATCATAACCATATACCCATGATTCGTCACGAGTTATGACCCTTTTAAGTAAATCTGGGTCGTCGTTGACGTCATTCAACAGTTCTTGAGCGATGCTCATGCGACGGTTCTTTTGGTCAAAATTTAGCAATTTCGGAACAAACTTCGCTGACACACGTCTCATGCCCAAAACTTTAGAAAAAATTTCATGGCACGAGCCAAGCGATATACCAACATCCTCAGCAACTTCTCTGATAGTGATTCGACGATTTTCCAGAACAATTTTCTTCACTGCTTGAACGTTTTCATCAGTTGTTGACGTGCTTGAGCGTCCAGAGCGAGGCTCGTCATTGACATCTTCCCGGCCATCTTGGAAGAGTTTATACCACTTGTAAACATTTTTTTTACTCAGAACAGTTTCACCGTATGCCACCGTCAACATTTCAAGTGTTTCGGAGCACACGTCTTGCTACAACCTTCTCATCTGCCTGCCTTGAAATTACCAACTTTCAACGGCGTGTGATGGGATTAGGAGTCATTCAAGAAGTTCTTGAGCTTCATGGTGAAAGACGTCCTGCACATAGCTAATATTGTTTTGCACTGAGTTGCAATGAGTATTGTTTTGCAGAGTTACGACAACAGGAGAGTTAAGCTAGATGACTACTTAAACCGACTGTTCATGATGTCTGGTATGTCTTCCTGCACGGCTTCCGAGATCACTCGATTGTTAGATACAGTCGAGGAAGCCGTGCGATCTCTGACAGCGCTGGGATGACTTGTCAGCCATTCGGACGATTGTCTGGTACTGTTGATCGAGATAAGGCTGGACGTCCAAACCAAAAAAGACTGGAAAAAATCCATAGAGAACTTTGACACTTTTCCCCAGTATGTCAACCTGAAGAATTTTCTCGAACACCGGTCAAGAACTCTCCAGACCACATGCGCAGTCAACATCAACATCCCTGAAAGTCGAGTAGCATGGCAAGGATTGGCTAGAACGGCTCACGCCCATACTACTCACGTGATTAGCAATGTAAATCCCATTGCAGACCTCTTTGCTAGGTATGCCACAGGCAATATGGGGTTTCAGGCTACCCGAAGTTTAAGGCCTTCTCTTCTGAACAACGGAGAAAGTTTATGCAATAGATGAATCTGTGCTACAACTATCTCAATGGAGGCCATAGAGTAAGCAAGTGTCTATCCTCCTTTCGCTGCAGGGTAACAGACAGTGGAGTACTGCATCTCACTTTCTATTTCAAACAATACTTTTCTGCAAGCAACATGCGAAGCACCAAGGGATCTGACCAGACGGCCTGTGCAGCTCAGGAGAAAGTCTCAAAGCCCTTATCACTCAATGCCCTCCATTCACGCTCACACTCTGAAGAAGCGGTACTGCTGGTGATAATTTATGGCGATTATTATGGTACTGTGATTATCCACTCGGGAAACGCCAACATTGAGGTCCGAGCGCTGCTGGATCAGGGATCCGAGATAATCTTTTTTCCGACTGGATCGTACAGGCCCTACGTCTACCTAAGCGATCCATACGGGTGACCATAAGTGGCATAAGTGGCAACATTGGCCTCCAACCCTCAGAAGAAATAGATGCCATGCTAACGTCTATCATCATGCCTTTATGGATGCATTAAACGGCCTTAGTATTGTCAAATATCACAACGATCCTTTCTAGTATGTCAGTCACTAGAAAGACCTGGTCTTATCTAGACGGGTTATATCTACGGGATCCAGAATATTATGTGAAAGGCCTAATCGACTGTGTTCTAGGTGTTGATGTTTACCCTATACTTCTGCTGAGTGGCTTTTGGAAGAGCCTATCAAGTGAACCCATGGCTCAAAGGACAGCCCTTAGATGGATACTCAGTGGACCTATCCCTTTACTCAACTCTGACCTACGACCATCTATGCGATGCCATCACGCCAGTAATTTGGATCTGACAATGGAACTCCGGCGATCTCGGAAGTTGGAGGAGGTGCCCACGATCCCTCAGCTATCCAAGGAAGACCAGGATTGTGAAGATCATTTCGTGTGCACACATGGAAGAAAATACTCCGATCTCTACGTCCTTTGGTTCCCATTGTCTAAACCACCGGAGTTTCCTTGTTCCCACGTCATTGCCAGGGCTAGACTGCTGAGTTTGGAGCGCCGCTCTCGACGAAACCCGAAGGAACGCGAGACCTATACTGTCTTCATGAAGGAGTATAAGGCTTTACATTACATGGAGAGGATCGACGATCAGGATATAGACACCACCCTCTCATCATGCCGTGTTCAAGAGTATTGGCAGAGAAAAGATCCGTGTAGTCTTTAACACCTCCTAATCTGTCAACAATGGGATGTCTCTCAACGACTACTTTAATTCCGGCCCTAACGTACAAACTGATATTGTAGTTATCCTTTCACGCTGGGGTATCATCGGATTGTCTTCTCAGCAGACACTATCAAAATGTTTCGACAGTTCCATATTCATGAGGAAGAAGCCGATTGGATATGTGTCATTTGGAGAGACTCCCCGGATCAGGTCATGCAGCACTTCCGGCTTACTACTGTCACCTATGGTACTTCTTGTGTTCCATACCAAGCCATCAGAGCGCTCTGACAGTTGGCCTCCGATGAACGAGCCAACTTCCCATTGAAAGCCGACATCCTGAAACACCCTAGATAAATGGTTATCAAATCATCTCGCGCTACTTTCAGGCCTGACCAATGGCTCCACTCAGGATTTGCTGCTAGCCAAGACGTAGTGTCTATGTTGGGACTTTGCTGGTGACCACGTTTCGATGCCTTTGGATTCAGAATCAGAAGCGATCACCTGACCCCGTGGATCACCAAGAGGGAACTTTTATCGGTGGTCGCTTGTTTGATCCAGTGGATTGGTTGGATCCAGTCCTGATCCAAGGCAAAGTTTTGATCCAGAAACTTTGGAACATGGGCTATAACTAGGACACACTACTAGATCCCGACTCCTAAAAAATGTGCCACCTTCTGCAAATAGCTCCATGACGTGGAGGACATCGCTATACTTCGCTTCTTAGGTTATGATCACGACGCGCTCTGGTTCCTACACGGCTTCTGCGATGCCTCCGAGCGAGGTAATGGAACCAGTCTCTATTTCGTGATGCAATATTCACAAAACAGTTGGCGCTCTTCTTTGTTCGTTGCAAAAACCAAGATGGCATTGATCAAGTCAATAAGGATGCCCCGACTGGAATTTTGCGCAGCTTTACTTCTGGCCCGATTGGTGGCAGCGATAATTCCCAGGCCTAGCAAGATATTCTGCTGGTCAGATTCTACGATGACATTGACATGGCTCATCGAGCATCCATTACGTTGGCAAACTTTTCTTACCAACCGGATGAGCCAAATCCACACGCTGGTCCCTCAGGCTATATGGAGCCATGTCGCCTCCGGGGACAACCCTACAGATGCTGCTTCAGGAAGACTCTCTTCCCGCCAGTTCCGAGACAGTTCGGTATGATGGTTAGGCCCTACTTGGCCACATAGCGATTAGAACACATGGATACCAACCTCCAGTCAATTGTCATTGACTTTGGAGAGCAAGCCACCTCAACGTGTGCTGCTTCACAATATACCACAAGAGGAGAGCTTTTCGTTCAGCTGATTCTTCTCACTGACGAGGTTGCTGTGAGCATTCGCATACGTTCTTCGCTGGCCAGCAACCTGTCAACCCGCTCACGTCAGCCTCGGAGGTCCTGTCAGCAACTCAGTGTATCCTGAGAGTTGTTCAACAGAAGCGATTCGCCGAGGAAATTAGAGCTCTCTCAAATGGGTTTCCATTTCCCAAAGCTCGACCATCCGCCGATGCTAGCTATTTCTCGATGATATGGGGGTTTGAAGGGTGGGTAGCCGTCTGCAAAACATGGGCCTCACTTATGAGGAAAGGCATCCTGCCATAGTTCCTCGAGAAAGTCACTTCTCAACCCTCTTCATAAGAGATGTCCACGTGCGCACTCTTCACGGAGGTTTCCAGCATACGAGGGTCGTTTGAAAAGTCCGTGCAAAGTCAAAGAGATGGCGCTACTAGTGCGTATCAAGGTTATTTTTAGTTAGTGGCATATCTTGGAAGAGCACACACCAAGTTTCAGCCAGATCGACCAATTACTTTGCGTTTTACATTCGTTTCAATCAAAGAAATCGAGTGGTTATAAAAAAGTGGACGAAAAAGAATTTCGTGTATTGATTAAACATTACTTTTTGAAAGGCACAACGTCTTAGGAGATTAAACAGAAGCTTGATAAACATTATGGTGATTGTGCACCTTCGATTAGAATGGTTTATAAAAAGCTAAGAATCTGAATTAGAAAAAAAATAAATAAATCTGCCTAAAATGTGTAAAATCGAGCCTATTTAATCACATACGAAGTGTGTTCAAAAAGTAAGGTGAATTTTTGAATTAGGCGGGTTACGTAGATTCAATCATCGATATTTTTTTTATTATGTTTGTATACATGTCCCTCACATATATTCACAGTTTCAGCCAGTTTGTATGTTTACGTTTTTTTTTTTGCGTGAGAGAAACGTTAGACGTGTTTCTTGTGCTCGGCGATTTTCTGCTGCCGAATACAACGAATCAAAGAGTTTGCATAAAACTTTGTGTAAAAAATGGAAATAAGTGCTCTAAAACACTTTAAATGTTGACAGTGGCATACGGTGAGTCTACTTTAAGTCAACAAAATGCTTACAAGTATGATAAGCTCTTTCAAGATGGCCGAGAAGACACCAACGACGAACCTCGCTTTGGATGTCCCAGGACTTCAATAACCGATGAAAGTGTTGAAAAAGTGAAACATTAGAGAATCAATATTAGAGAAGTGGCTGAAGACGTCGGCATCTCTGTTGGCTCGTGCTATGCAATTTTTTCCGAAGTTTTGGGCATGAAACGTGTAGCACCAAAATTTGTTCCGAAAGTGCTTATTTTTGACCAAAAGAACCGTCGCATGAGCATTGCTTAAAAACTGTTGAATGACGTCAACGACGACCCAGATTTACTCAAAAGAGTCATAACTGGTGATGAATCGTGGGTTTATTGTTATAACGTCGAAAGTAAAGCCCAATCGTCCCAATGGAAGACTCCAGAAGAGCCAAGACCGAACAAAGCACGTTAAGTTCGATCATATGTCAAGGTTTTGCTCACTGTTTTCTTTGATTAACGTGGTCTAGTATATCAGGACTTCTTACCACAAGGTCGTATGCTCAATAAAAAGTATTACCTTAAAGTTATGCACCGTTTGGGAGAAGCAATACGAAAAAAACGTCCGGAATTGTAGAAAACAACTCATAGATTTTGCATCGCGATAATGCACCTGCTCACTCATCGTTGCTTGTGTCGAACTTTTTGGCCAAAAACAAAACCGCAATCATGCCTCAGGCACCATATTCATCGAATATGGCCCTCTGCAACTTTTTTCTCTACCCAAAACTCAAGAAACTCATGAAAGGACGGAGGATTGGAACGATTGAGGATATAAAAAAGAATCGCTGGAAGAACTCAAGGCTATACCAGAAAGTGCTTACCAGAAGTGCTTCGAGGATTGGAAAAAACGTTGGCACGAGTGTATTATATCTAAGGGAGATTACTTTGAAGGGGCCAACATAAATAATGATGAATAAATAAATATGTTTCATAAAAATAAAAAATACAGAATATATAAGTAATTTAGGCATAATTCGAAATTATCAAATAATTCATAGTTAACAATGATTAACCAACAAAGTTAGTAATCTTGAAAGCGCAAAATTCACAATGAAATAATTGAAATCGTTTACATAGAAAGATAACTTTTCGCTTGTAGAAATAATTATAAACAAGAAATACTTGAATTGTTCAATAATATTTGAATAATAATTAATTTTTATTTTTTGATAAATTTTATAATGTAAATATAAAATCGTATAATTATTAATAATCAATACTAAAAATTTTATCAGTATGTACACCATTAACGCTTTTGATTTTAAATAAATTATGAATTTTTTATTTATTAATAATAATCGTAACTAAGTTGCTATTAATGAAACTAATTCTTACTCATGTTTCTCAGATTGTCATTTCGAGCTCAGAGTATCTGCTTCATTACAATAATATTCACAAAATTATAAATAAATGCAGTATGCACATTAATTCAATAATATTTGAAAGTTTAAAACATTTCATATAATACTGAAATTGACGCCGTTCTCTATATTAATTAATAGGGATAGATTCGTGAGTTTGGCGGATTGCTGTGATACAGTGAGAAACCGTGAAAATGGTTCAGAAGCTCATAGATAGGTGCATTACATCCATTTATAAAAAACAAAAACAAAATATATTATTTACATTTTTGTTAGCTACATAACAACGGCAAGTTATTATAATAATATACCAAATCAATATAAAAAATTAAAAATTCTATGTTAAGAAAAACGTATAATACTAAAAACTATTCACAAATGATCAAGTGATCTTACATTGGAAATGGCATAAATCTTGAAAAATCATTTAATACTCTTGTATTGAGTGATAATTTTTGATTGTATGAGTGAATTACGAGTACTAATAACAAGGGAACATTCTCAACCGTTCGCTCTCAATTTTGTTACAATTGAGATATGTTATACTTCATAAAAAAATGAGAGACACGCATTTTTTCTTATCGGCGGAAGAAGCTGTCTATGGGTTAAAACCACCCTCAAAAGTCACCCCTAAAAATAGTTGAACAGAAGTAACTTCGGTTGTAATGAATCTTTTTTGATGAAACAAAATAAAAAAAATTTCTTACTTAAAAAATAACAAAATCACATATTTTTGGATTCGGGAGGTTACAACGCCTATGATGCACAAGGAAAAACTACAATTTTGAGTGGATTTTTCATGTACAAAATCACAAAATTGTCATAAAAAAAGTGACAAATAAATTGTCATCTAGGAAATGATAAAATAAAATTGACGTGTTTCAGCGTTTTTTCATTTTTATGTATTTCGAGGGTGAACTACTCCTAAACCCTATTAATACTATATAAATAGTTGCCGATCATCAATTTTGCTGATTTTCCAAATGCTATGACGTTTAAAAGTGGGCTAGACAATGACACTGTTAGTCTATAGGAAAATAAATGTAAGGGCTGAGGACCATTCTCAAAAACTACCCCTAAAATACTATTACAGCAATATCTTCGGGTTATATCAATATTTTTCGACAACAAAAAATTTGAAAAATTCGTTATAAAAAATGAATATAACTATATAGGTTTTCTCTCTAGAAGTTGCAACCCGTACGATGTAAATGGAAAGAACAACCTTTTTGATTAGATTTTTCGCGTAAAAAATAACGAAATTACCATAAAAATTAAAAAATAAAATTTCATCTAGAAAATAATAAAATAAGATTGACACGCTTCGGAGTTTTTTCGTTATTCAATATTTCGAGGGTGAACCATCCCTAAACCCTAATATTGCTATATGAATAGTTGCCAATCACCAATTTCGCTGATTTTTCATTTGCTATGACGTTTAGAAATTGATGAAAGAATTATACTGTTGTTGTGCTAGAAAAAAAATTTGGGGTTTGGAAACCACCCGCAAAAGTTACCCCCAAAATGCTGTTACAGCAATATCTATGATATTTATGACTATTTTTCGACAAAAAAATTGGAAAAAATGTATGTAAAAAAGAAACGTAACCATACAGGTTTTGTTACTGGGAATTGCCAACCCTACGTTGTACAGGGATGAAAATGTATTCAGAGTATATTTTTACCGTCCGAATTAAAAACCGGGTCATAGAAAAATTAAAAAACGATCTATCTTGTAAAAAATAATACGAAGAAACCTAAAGTGTTCCGGTATATCTCCTGAACACCCAGTGATTAACTTCATACGCATACCCCCTAGTCAACTTCCCGATTACCCCCTGATTAATCCATCCGCATACCACCTGATCAACCTCAGCTCCTGATCAACCCCACTCGCATACCCCTGATCAATTCCACTCGCATACCCTCTGATCAACCTTATCCACTGATTAACCCTACTCGCATACCCCCGATTAACCCCAGTCGCATACCCCAGAACACTCATTAATTTCACTCGATTACCCCCTGAATAGCCTTGATCAACTTCACTCGCGTAGTCGCTTATTAAGCTCATGGAGAATCTCCGATTGTCTCGATGAAGAACAATGTTTTCCTAATCTGTAAAGTGAATTTTGAAGAGTAGGAGTATTACTTTATGGTATATGGTCCGTTTATGGAAATAAAATTTATTCTCGATGTCACGTAACTTTGAATATAGGTAAAAATCTAGCCTAAAGGCTTCAGCACGTTTACGTCAGAATATTTCGAAAGCGTGATGTGATGGCTCAATTCTGAGGATGGATTCATATTTTACGCATAAAATCGCTTTAGAAATTGCTTCCAGTTTTACTTGAATGTCCCAATCCCGTTTTTTACTGTTCATGTTTTTACTGCAAAACTTGTTTTATTCATTCAAGTTACGTATGTCATCGAATTTTTTCGGCCTATTTCACTAAATAGGAAGAAACTGATATGATAAAATTTCAATCTTGGTTTGTCTCGTTAACCGCAATCAAATCGAATTTTAATGTTTGTTCACTACGTTAACCGCAATGATATGCGGCTCGTATATACGAGGGGGGTCAATAAGTCTTTACAAAAAGAAGGAAAAAAAAGTTTTACATATGCAATTTTTTTTTATTTTTGAACAGAATGTCCTTGAAGGTCGATACATTTTATTAAACGGCCTTCCAGTTTTTTTAAGCCATCAGAAAAATATGATTTCTGAAAACCCTGAAAATAGGCATTTGTTTCGGCGATGACTTTTTCATTCGACGTGAATCGTTGTCCGGCAATCCATTTTTTGAGGTTAGGAAATAAGAAAATGTCACCGGGAGCCAAATCAGGCGAATATGGTGGATGGTCAATTAATTCGAATTTTAAATCATTAATTTTTGCCATCGAAACTGCACACGTGTGAACTCGAGCATTGCCTTGACGAAAGAGGCATTTTTTTTGTTCAGGTGAGGACGTTTTTCTCTGATTTTTTCTTTCAGCTAACCTAATAATGACGCATCATATTATCCAGTGATCGTCTAGCCCTTTTCCAAGTAGTCGATTTAGATGATTCCATACGCATCTCAGAAAACCGTGGCCATAATCTTGCCAGCTGACTTTACTATTTTTGCTTGCTTTGGGGCTGGTTCTCCTACGGTAATCCATTGTTTGGACTGTTCTTTGGTTTCAGGAGTGTAGTGGTGTACCCATGTTTCGTCTACAGTTACGAGTCGACGCCAAAAGTCTTCCGGATTACGATGTATGCGTGCCAAAAGAGCCTCAGAGGTGACCACGCGGGTTCGTTTGTTTTCAACGGTGAGCAAACGCTGCACCAATCTTGCTGACATTTTTTTCATCCCCAGCTTTTCATGTAAAATTAAAATGATTGTACCCTTTGATACCCCTGTGGCCTCAACTTATTCTCGCAATATTAATCTTCCATCACTCAACAACATATCGTGGATTTTGTTGACCATTTCGGGCGTACTCACTTCTACGTGGCATACTAAACGACGTTCATCTTTTGTTGATATACGTCCGCGTTTAAATTCATTTACCCAGTTATAAATAGTCTTAAACACAGGGGCAGACTTGCCATGAACGGCGTTCAACTCAACTGTGATTTCTTTTGATGTAAGGACTTTCAAATGAAAATGTTTTATCACCACTCGAAACTCTGTTTTTTCCATTTTTCAAATAAACCAATAACTTTTTGTTCAACCAACGCTCACAAAAAAACGACTTAATGAATCGCGCTGAAACTTTGTACGATATCTAGTTAGTTATATTGCTTGCCAAAAAAACATCATGATTTAAGCGTGACGATCGCCATCTCTTGGATTTTGTAAAGACTTATTGACCCCCCTTAAACATATATCACGTGTCCTGAATCAAATTGTATAGTGGTCAATTTTTCTATGGGTTACTCTGTCTATGGGAGTATTTGGTAAGCGGCTAATAAAACTGAGGGTAAACCCTCTCTATAACCATTTATTAGGTTAAGCCTTCTGGAAGTGAAACTGCCTTGGGGATGAACTGGTGGCTTACGTTTATGAGGATTAACTTGACGAGTGGAGTTATTCAGGGAGTATGCGAGTGGGGTTGATAAGAGGGTGAGGTTGATCAGGTGGTATGCGAGTGGGTTTGATTAGGGTATATGCGAGTGAGGTTAATCAGGAGATGAAGTTGATCAGGGGGTATGCAAGCGAGATTGATCAGATGGTATGCGAGTGGGACTAATCAGGGGGTCATCAGGAAGTTGATTAGGGCGTATGCGTGTGGAGTTAATCACTGGGTGTTCAGGAGATATACCGGAACGCTTTAGGTTTATTCGTATTATTTTTCACAAGATAGATCGTTTTTTAATTTTTCTAGGGTCCGGTTTTTAATTCGGACGGTAAAAATATACTCTGAATACATTTTCATCCCTGTACAACGTAGGGCTGGCAATCCCCAGTAACAAAACCTGTATGGTTACGTTTCTCTTTTACATACATTTTTTCCAATTTTTTTGTCAAAAAATAGTCATAAATATCATAGATATTGCTGTAACAGCATTTTGGGGGTAACTTTTGCGGGTGGTTTCCAAACCCCAAATTCTTTTTCTAGCACAACAACAGTATAATTCTTTCATCAATTTCTAAACGTCATAGCAAATGAAAAATCAGCGAAATTGGTGATTGGCAACTATTCATATAGCAATATTAGGGTTTAGGGATGGTTCACCCTCGAAATATTGAATAACGAAAAAACTCCGAAGCGTGTCAATCTTATTTTATTATTTTCTAGATGAAATTTTATTTTTTAATTTTTATGGTAATTTCGTTATTTTTTACGCGAAAAATCCAATCAAAAAAGTTGTTCTTTCCCTGTGTATCGTAGGGGTTGCAACCTTTCGAGTTAAAAGCTATGTGATTTTGTTGTTTTTTAAGTAAGAAATTTTTTCCATTTTGATTCATCAAAAAAGATTCATTACAACCAACGATACTTCTGTTCAACTGTTTTTAGGGGTGACTTTTGAGGGTGGTTTTCACTCCCTAGACAGCTTTTTCTGCCGATAAGAAAAAATACGTATCTCTCATTTTTTATAAAGTATAACATATCTCAATTGTAACAAAATTGAAGGCGAACGGTTGAGAATGTTCCCTTGTAAGTAATAATATTCGTATATATGCGAAATTAATATGTGTATGTATATTCCATTATGAATACTCACATCATCGTACTTCACTGTATAATTGGATTGAAATAGAAAAAAATTATAAGAGAACATATCTTATCATAGAAGTGGTTAATAAAATAAGCTGATAGTAAATTTATGAAAAAGATAATAAACTTATAATTTCAAAATTAGTGCGTATGAGTGGAAAGTAAAAAAAATATCGAAAATATAATAATAGATGTAAAAGAGTAAGGATTGGATAAAAACTATGGCTTTTGTTTTAACTTCAATATCGATGAAAAAAATCATATGAGTATAAAGAGAAAATCGATGTTATAATCAAAATACAGCACGCGACTCTACAAATTGTTTGCGCCGAAAACGGATGGGTTGAGTTGACTAGTGAGGAACTAATCGGGCGTGCAGATTCTAATATTCACGTACCAAAGAGTTTGAAATAGAAAGGAGAGGAGGCAGCACAACACCATATCATATCATCGAATTTATTGCCAGCCATTTACAAAGAAAAAAAAAAGATTTGGCTAGGCAATACCGCATCTTATGGCGACCGGTTGATACAGTGTGCTCAGAGACGCAGATCAACCGCTGTGGGCCGGCATAAAAGCACGCCCACGCAGTATTGAGCTTTTCCATCCGACTACGAAATAGTACAATCGCAGCAATCATGCTTATGATTGGGATGATAGAAACTTGGGTCGGTGACATCCGTGGATTATACACGCATTTTTTTTAAACTGCTGTACCCCCTCGCTGCTACCTGCGGATGTGCACGTAATGCAGCTCTCATCTACGCTCACTCTCTCTCATGCTGAAACACCCATCAGCTCTCCTCCTCTCTCACTCTCTTTTTCTCTCTATCTCGCTCTTTCTCTCGCTCTCTCTCTGTGTGCGGAGGTGTGCGGCTTTGCTCCGTCAACTGGCAGCTGGAATCGGCTACTCATCTCACTCGTGTGGGTGTGTGTGTTTTGCGGACATTCCGGTCTCCCGCAGGCTCCACGTGCCGGGAGCGTGATCTGCTGGGTTCCATTGGAGGAACCAGGGAGCCCGATATTTAAAGTGCTACCGGAGAGAGGTTAAGGAAGGCCGTGCGATTCTTGGCGAATTTTTGGCGCAAAAATTTCGCATCTTCGCGCCTGCGCCGATCGACCATAACAGCTCCACCTCGCTGATACCCGCCAAAATTTGAATCGCTCGAGCAACATGAGCGAATTCAAGTGTGTTGTCTGCGGGGAAACGTCGAACCGGAGGCTGAAAAATTGCACGGTGTGCCAGAAGCCACGGCACAGCAAGTGTTCTGGCAACAGAAAGGATGGCCCCTGTGACAACTGCCGAACTGACCCGTCGAAGCCAGCAACAACAACAGCAACGTCTAGCATCGCAGTGCGCAAATCGGCTACTCGAAAATCAGCGGATGGAAACATGAGTGCCGCGCCAATCCCATCGTCAGCGAAAAATCAGGTGAGCAAGCTGCGTGCAAACACCAACATGAGCGTACCAGTCCATCGTCGCTCGTGCGCTCTATCTATGCCCTCACCTACGATGGGGCGTGGCCTATCGCCGAAACGAACACCTCGCCCGCCGAGTCGGCCGGCTGGCGATAAGCAGACGACAGTTCGGCTGGTTGCAGGTGAGAGGGCGCCTACCGAAATTCAAGGTGTGTCAGAACCGGTTGCCGCTATACAGGCGCCTGGATTTGACCAGAGTGTTAACGCGGAAGTGACAAATAAGAACGATGCGCACAAAAGTGTAGATGAGGACTTCCTAGGGACGCCGGAGCTACCGAGTATTAATAATATACTGATTCCGCTAAGCACCCTGGAATTATTATTCCAGCGTTTCGATGCCATCGAGCGACAAGTCGATGAAGTAAAGGCCCTTGTGAAGCGGCATCCGGAACTGGAAAATGCTTCTATGGTCACCACATTACCTGAGACTGAAGGAGAAATTACCGGTGAAGGGCGCATTGCAACACTAGAGGGCATGATCCGAGATCAGTCCTCGATGGTCAAAGACCTGCAAAAATTATGCGGTACTCTTCTGGAGAGCAACCGCTCTCTAGAAGAAAGATTAAAACAAGCATGTACCAGGTCTGGTGATGTCCGGTGTGCTTGCCGGGTCACCAACATAAAATGCAGCCCAAAGAACGCGAATCATGACAAGGCCAAAGCCAGCATTGACAAAGGGGTTATCAATGTAACACCCGCTTCAAGCTCCAGTGGTGCCGCTTTGAACCTGGAAGGGGACGCAGTGCGGTCTGGTGTGCTGGAGGGGGTTTCGTTACCACAAAGTGGAGGCGCTGAAGGCCATGAGGTCATAATACATGGCCTTCTGGACGAAGCGTCCAACGTTTCCCCTGATGACTTGCGTGGGCTGGCTCTTGCGGCCCTGAAGGTCGTTCTGCCTTCGGTGACGCCAGAGGGCGTGACGGGGGTTAGGGTCTCGCGGCCTCGTCGCCGGCCAGCTGAGGGCGCTGTAGGTGCGGGGGCGGTGAGTCAGGAGGGACAACGGAGAGCAGGGTCATCCCAGCCCTCCTGCATTGTAAGGGTCAGAGACGAGGGACTTTTGCGCGACATAATGAAGGCGAAGCGTGGCATGCCCCGTGCTTGCATTACGACTGAGGACCTAGACAAGGACCTTCTTGGGCCGGAGTTGTCTGCCAAGATGCCACGGAGGAAATTATTTATTAATGAACTCCTGCCCCAAGCTCAATTCAAAACATTCCTAACCCTGAAGCCGGTAGCAAAGGGGCTTGGCTTCAGGTATGTGTGGCACAGTGGTGGGAGATTTCTGGTCCGACGAAGGACAGGAGAGAGGGCGTACGCGTTCGAGACGGCAGCGGATCTGCAGGCGATTAGGTCGGCGTGGGAGTCGACTGGCGGGTCGCGGTTGTCAGCGGAGTTGAGCACCGGCTCGGGGGGCGCTACACCATCGGGAGGAGAGAGCATGCAGCGGATCAGCGAGGGCACTGATGTCAACTCGCAAATGGCATGACTCGGGACGGTGAGCACCAAAGATGTTGCATGTCGCGGTGGTTTCCTCAGAGCCGGGTTTCTCAACATTAACTCGCTTAGAGCGCGTGTTGAGAGGCTTCGTCTGTTCCTGGCTGGGGATGCCATCTATCATGTTTTTGGGGTTGCTGTGACCTGGCTGGGACCTGTGGTTGATGATCACATCATACGGGTTCCGGGGTACTCGGTGATAAGAAGCGATCGCAACATTAATGGGGGCGGTGTTGCCCTCTTCATACGTGAGGAATTTAAAATTACAAGGCTGGCTTCATCTGCCACTCATGGGCCTGGGAAACCGGGAATACCAGAGTACCTGTTTTGCAGTATTGAGACGGGCAATTCTCCTCCGGTGCTTATCGGCGTCATCTATCGTCCGCCTAAGGTGCCCTTGCAGCAGGGCTCGGATCTTTTTGAGGTGTTGAGGGATCTCTGTGGTGATTTCAGTCATAAGATCATCATGGGTGATCTTAATGCCGATATGAGTTCGGGATCGGATGATGCTCTCTCCATCGCGCGTTTGGGTGGGGAGTTGTCGCTGAGTTTGGTTCGGCATGGCCCGACTCATCACGTGGGTGATTCCCATACATGGATTGATATCATGCTGACCGACGAATGCGACACGATCACGGACCAGAAGAACGAATTGCTCCCCGAATTCGGTAAGCACGCGGTTATAGAGGTCATGATTGACATCCGTGTGCCTTCTCCTTCGGCGGGTAGCTTTACCTGTCGCAGCTTTCGTGGCATTCGCCCGGATATGCTTTTAGACTTCTTGACACGCTGCGACTGGGCATCTGTTGGCGCTGCTGAGTCGGATTTGGAGGGAGCGCTGGAATGCCTCAACTAAAATTTAACTGAGGCCATAAATAAATTTGCACCTGAGAAGACAATATGCCTTAGGAAAAAGTATGCTCCTTGGTTTGGTCCAGAGCTGAGGAGGCTTGTCGACAGACGTGATGCCTCGCGAAGACGCTATAAGCGTACTGGGCGGGCGGATGTCTTAGAGGAGTCTCTTAGGCTTAGTAGGGAGGTCGAGGTTCGTTTGGAACAGGAGCGCGTTAATTTCCTTCAAAATCATCTGTCTAGCGCTCTTGATGAAGGTAAACATATTTGGAAGGAAATGCGGAACCTCAGCCTCTTGCCAGGGGCGGGTGGGGATGGCATTCATGGGTTTACCTTGGACGAGCTGAATGACCACTTCGCTGGGGTTTCGGCCTCGCCGCTTGAGGATATAGATAGTAGGATGATTGGAGTTGATGTCGCGGATGAGCGAGGTTTTACCTTCAAACCTGTTGGCATTAATGACGTCATCCTAGCTGTCTCTCATTTTACATCACAAGCGAGCGGCGTGGACGGGATTCCCCGTGGGGTGGTGGTAAAGGCTCTTCCAGTCATAGGTGATCACCTGAGGTCAATATTTAATTCCTCATTTGCTAAGGGGGAGTTCCCGGGAGCCTGGAAGCGGGCACAGCTGATTGCCTTGAGGAAGAACAACACCCCTTCCTCGGCCTCGGCCTCGGACTTTCGTCCGATAGCTTTGCTTTACTTTCTTTCAAAGGTTCTCGAGAAGCTTGCCCATGACCAGATCACGGAGTATCTGAATAGAGAAAATCTTTTTGATCCCCTCCAGGCCGGCTTTAGGCGGGGCCACAGTACTCAGACAGCGTTATTAAAGTTGACGGATGACATCCGAATGGGCGTTGACAAAAGGATGGTGATGCTCTTGCTGTTATTCGATTTCAGCAAGGCGTTCGACACTATATCACCCTCGAGACTTTTGCGCAAGCTCCGTGCTCTTGGTTTTTCTGGTTCTGCTCTCCAATGGCTGAGGTCCTACCTCGGTGGTCGTTCGCAAAGGGTTACTGCTGGGGGTGGGAGCTCGGAGTGGCGGGAGACGAATCTGGGGGTTCCACAGGGCTCGGTGCTGGGACCGCTCTTGTTTTGCCTGTATGTCGGCGATCTGAAAGATGTGCTCCGTGGACATGAGGTTTCATACCTCTTCTATGCGGATGACTTGCAGATTTATCTGCATATACATAAAAATGAATTGACGAAGGGTATCCGAATGCTGACGGAGGCTGCGAAATTGGTGGCGAACTGGGCCCGGGATTCGGATCTGAACGCGGGCAAGACCAAAGCTATCATATTTGGAACTAACAAACATGTCAATGACATTTACGCTGAGGTCTTGCCTGGTGTTGAGGTGCAAGAGGGAGTATTTGTTCCCTTTAGTGATGAAGTGACCAGTCTCGGGGTCGTTCTCGATAGCAAGCTGTCGTGGAGATCGCACATTGACCGGGTCGCGGCGAAGGTTTGGAGAGCTCTGTACGGTCTGCGTTTTGTTAGGCCGTGTACTACGGAGCTGCTCCGGCGCAGACTGGTGGAGTCGATGGTCCAGCCTCACCTGGACTACTGCACCGTGGTGTGTTTGGGGGCCTCGGCGGAGCAGAGGGAGCGGCTGCAGAGACTGAGCAACGCGTGCGTAAGATACATCTATGGTATCCCGCGTGATGTCTCGGTCTCTCCATATAGGTCGCGGTTGGGTTGGCTTCGCGTGGACGTGCGCAGGGAATATTTTATGTCCCTGCTAATGTACAGGTGCTCGACCATGCGTGAGCCTGGCTACCTGGCTGAGCTCTTCATAGGGCACAAGTCAAGGTATCCGGGTAGGGCGGGGCAGGCTGAGCTTAGAGTTGCTAAGGTTAGAACGGAGACGGCTCGCAGGTCTTTCCAGATGATGGGTGCCCATCTCTGGAACACTCTTCCATCTGACCTGCGGCATGCGCCGTCGCTTAGCAGCTTTAAGAGGGGGGCGCGCGGATACTTTGCGTCATTGAATGCGTAGGGTGGTACCACTGGAGTATTTTTATTTCTATTAGTTTACTGTATAAATGTTTGTACAGTTATTTATTTACGTGTTTGTAGTGAATTATATTTATTTATTTATTTATTGTGCTGTTTTGTGTCTGTATGACGAAAACTAGTCTAAACTTTTGACTGCATTACTAGTTTTAAGATAAGCAAGCTAGACTGTAGTGATAAGAATTATTGTTTCCTCTGGAATATCGAACTGTGAACTAGTCAAATCCTAGTCTATTTATTTTAACGTAATGACTACAATCATAATTTTATTTATTGACTGAGGAACTACAATTGTAATCGAACTGTGATGAAATGTGATGCCTGTACGGTATAATGTAAACTGACTGAAAGCTGTGACAATTACTGTATATATTTATATATTATTGTATTTTATGTTTTGCCATCACGGTGAATAAATTCTTATCTATCTATCTATCTATCTATCTATCTCTATACATATGTCCGACTCATGAGCCACGATAATTCGCGGCGTTCCTCCCTTTCGGCTCGTCAATCGGCACCACAAATCAAAACAAACCGGGCATGAGTGATGGGATCACACAAGACACACACATTCATCCCGTTTGACGTGGACAAGCGCAATGGTACTAAGAGGCAACGGACGAAGGGAATTCGCTCTGGAAGCGGTTTTCCTCGTTACATTCATTTTATAAAATAATATGCGGAAAAAATAAGATACAAACAAAATGTAAGAAGTAATATAAATCGATAGAATTTATATTCGATAACATTAATAAAATAGCCATCTATAATAACAGAAAGGTAAAACAAAGGTAGAAGGAAGTACAATCATACAGCGAAACTGTTATCGTTTTATGGAGATATCAAGTACCTTTAATGAATTAAAGCACAATTCTATTTTGATAGAGAGAGAGAGAGAGAGAGAGAGAGAGAGAGAGAGAGAGAAAGAGAGAGAAAATGAAAGCAAATCTTCACTAACTCAATATTTCTATATTACAGAGTTACTATGCAAGGGTTGGTTTGGGTTGGAGTCTTACATGTCATGCGGAGTTAAGCAATATAGAAAAATTATACAGGATATCTATATATAGAAAAAATTATACAGTATATCTGTAAAGTTTCGGGACAACATAATAACTCGTCGAAAACGTATTTTCGTCAAAAATGTTTCATACAAAAGTTATAGAATTTTTCCCTGGCCATTCAATGGTGATCTTGAATTTAACCTTAGACTCAATCTTCAAGATTATTTGATGGTTAAATTGTGTTTTTTGAATGAGGACCTTTTGAATAAGGATCTTTTGAACTTGGGAGAGAAAAAGGACAAATTATTCAATGTTGGGATAATTCTTCATTTTATTTCCAACTAGACTTTGTAAGGTCACAGTTAAGATCAAATATCGCTGATGCAAAATAAAATAGTCATATCTTTAAATTATAGCCAGTTAGAGCAAACCTCTTTGCAGATTCTTATCTAATCAAGATTCAGCCAGTAAAGAAAAAATTCTGCACAATTTAGCGAGTTACGGCAAGACCTTTCACGGCTCAGTCAGTCATGACCTCCTCAACTCAGTTAGTTAAGGCAAGATCTTTCTCAACTCAACCAGTTAAGGTAAGATCTTTTAAGGTTCAGCCAGTCAAGACAAGACCTTTTACAGCCCAGCCAATTAAGGTAAGGCTCTATGCAGTTCAATCACTCACTATCAGAGCTAATCAAAATTATTTTAGTAAGTGGTCAAACTATCATTCGTTCCTTGATAATAACTTAAACCCATTCGATTATAAAATCTATTAATTTCGTTGATGATGTATTCATTTGGTATAATAGTACGAGTACATTCGTCAGAGCTTACGTGCAGTCATTACTCATATTTTGGTAGTCGCATAATTAAAATTTCAAATTAGTTTCTCATGTTACAAAATGACTTATCCAATATTGCCGCCGCGGTAATAGAAAATTTGTTTGCTCGTTCAAAGCTTGCGGATAGCCATTACACATATTTTAGTGGTTTCTGAATTCAAAAAATAAATCCAAACTATGCCAATTTTTCCAGTTAATCGCAAAGCTCTACTTTAACATTATTCATCAAGATATTCTGCCTTAACGATATTTGACATTGACTGCAATGTAAAATTGAATTGAAAAAAATGAAGAATTATCTTAACATTGAATAACTTGCTTTTTCCTCTCCGCGATCAAACAGATAGGATCCCATTCAGAAAACTCAGTTTGTCCTCTAAATGACCTTGAATTCCGAGCACAATGTCAAATCCAAGGTCATTGGTGAATAGCCGGGGGAAAATCCTATAACTTTTGTATGAAACATATGAAAATGCGTTTCCAATGAGTTGTCATTGGATTAACATGCTATCTCAGAACTTTTCAGATATCCTGTGTATGTTAGGTATAGAAATGTTTTTACCGAGTATATTACAGATGCGAAATCTATGCTGGTAAGATCTTAACGGTTATAGATGATGTTAAATATTATAACGTATGATAGCCATACTAATTATATTACACAGCGTAGACTAAAAGTAAGTATAAGGTCTGTCCCAAAGGTATCCGACCCACGTTCGCGCGGTGAGACTCAGACGACTCCTAGATAGTACAAACGTCATCAGGAAATCCAAAAACCTTCTCGTTAGTAGCCCGCGATACCGATGAAATGCTTTAATTCCTGCACAACATGTGTTTGTTTACAATGACTACTTTGTGTTCGTTTATTATAATAATAAAATTCGTTCATTGCTAAAAATGACAGAACGAACCGAATTTGCATAAAATTTTGCTTTAATCTCGGTAAAAATTGTGCGGAAACTATTGGAATATTGCAAACAAACTTCCATTTGAGCATCAACCGAAAAAAGCCCGTCAATGTCGAAGCAACATCAAGTCAATGTTAATTGTTTTTTTCTTGATTATAAAAACATTGTGCACGACAGATATTATCCTACAGGCCAAACAATCCACAAAGAGTACTACGATGAAGTTTTGAAAAGATTTTGTGATGCACTTAGAAGAAAGCGACCGCAACTTTAGGAAAGCGGTAACTGGCTTCATCATCACAGCAATGCTCCAGCACACGCATCGAACTTTATGCAGCAGTATTTATTAAAACATAGTATTACGCAGCTTCGTCAGCCTCCAACAGTCCTGATATAGCATCCTGCGACTTTTGGCTGTTTCTCCAATTAAAAATACCGCTTAAGGAACATCGATTCGACGATAAAGAGACTGTTAAAACTAATGCGACGAATGCACTAAAGGCGATTCCGAAGTCTGACTTTCAAGAGTGCTTGAATAAGTGAAGACATCGATATGAACGTCATATTCAATCCAATGAGGACTACTTTAAAGGATACTACCCTCCGGATGACGAAGATTAAATCGAGCGCTTATCTTATCGAGAAATCGAGGTAGATCGGATACTTATGGGACAAACCTCGTATTCCTCGAAAAACTTTCCGGGTGGCATTTCCCAGGAAAATTGTCCAAACAACAGTTGTAGCGTTTGGTTCAAATAAATAATCGGTGATCTTAAGTGTGAACCCTACAAGATTTTTTAAGTTCATTTCAAGATCAACTTTTTTTTAATGAAAATCCTAGTTTTTATTTGAAATATGGAAAGAGTGAGAATCTTGTGTTAAACTGGATCCTGAGGGCCATGAAAAGGTTGTAAGTAAAGTGCACACTTTGGCCTGAATAATCGATTGGTATTTTTTACTTTGACACCGAATTCGCTCCCAGTGTTCCTCAACGACGTACGTTAACGTGGCAAAAACATGGTCCCATTGAGGTATTTGATTAACATGAGTTCCCTTAACCGACCACCCTAACATGATAGATACGAGAACTCACGTTAATTAAGCACCACAACGTGAGAATCAAGGGGACTCACGTTATTCAAGCTGTTTTTGCTTTTTGACCATGTTTTTGCTGTTGATATATTCATTAGGACATGGTTGAATAACAACAACTTATCATAGTTTTGATAGTTGTCATTATGAATGTGCAATAAAAACATCCTTTCACCTCTGTGCTCACGGTTGCAACAGTTTTTGGTAAAACGATATTTGTAAAAAAATTCGTTGATTGTATATCCGACATGCAGTTCGAACAAATCATCTTGTATTACGGCGCATGGCAATTTACCTTAGAAAACTAGGTGCAAAAATAGAATTCCTTGAAGGTTTGCTCAAATATAATTTTCTATTACTAAAATTATATAAAGTATGATGTTCTAGTCCCTCAAGCAGCTTACCTTAATATTTACGCTAACCACTAGTGATCTTGTATTTACTGCTCTTTACGAGACTGATAATGGGAAAATAGATGTTACTGTAACTTACAATTAGTGTACTTACAGAATAGGCTATATAGTTGTATATTCGAAAGGAACTGTCCGCCGATTGTAGATTCCATTACGCTTTAACAAATTTTGATTAGTTGCCAAAAGACATCAGCTGCCATATTCCTAAATTATATGTTTTGAGCACAGTTTTGAGGTTCCGCATTATGTCTGTCAAATTTTGACGCGCGTTACATATCTCTTCTTCCTCACGTCACTTCTCAATTAAAATGGCCGTGTCTCTGTGTATGGTCATGTGCCTGAATTATGCCAGTGAGGACATATATCAGCGGTTCCTAGTTGCCTCTAGGTGCTGTGACCACGTTCAAAGTATGTAAATGCGTCTTGAGTACAAGCATTGTGGGAATGAACTATCTGCACTATTGTTTGCACCTCCAGGTAGCATAGCCATCGTCAACGTTAACACAGATCATCGTTAAATGCGACTTTCGTGCTCTGATTTTTCCCGCTGTAAAGGTTGCTATAAGGATTCCGAATTTGTCTTCAAAATGAAGAAACATATAAGTATTACACGTGTAAGTGTTCAAAAATAGTATTGTACAAGAACAGCGTTTTCGTCACAAATTAATTATTGGACAAGCGTGTGCGCACATATATCCTCGCTTTTCGCTTTATCTTTCGAGGATTGCACACGAATTAACACATGGTGTCCAAGTTTCGAGATTATCGATTACAGTGAACGGACAGGCTGTACGCGTTATTTAGATGGCTAAGTACGATATTGATTTTTTAAATCTGTAATCAGTGCGTGACATCGCATTCATTATCGTAGACATAAGAGTGTATTCTTGTCGGTTACTGTGCTTGTCAGGTTCTCTATCATTCGATTGCTTTCATGTGCTTCTGACGTCCGCCGCTTTACGTTACGTTATTACGCTGGGGTCCGGCAAAAATTATTCCAACAAGGTTGAGTCGACCTGTACAAAGGTACGCGTCGTTTTCATGTTCTTTAGGTGGTGAATTTTATGGGTGTCAGATGTAGAAGTAGCAAGACTATATCACCTTATTATAAAATAAATCAATAAATAAGTTTTTTCTATTATTCACATCTATAGCTATATGGATGATTCCGTACATAAAGTAGTCATTAAAAATTTTTAGAAAAATTGTTTTGAAAATCGTAATTTTTTTTAATAGAACTCCTTTATTTTTCTATTTTGAACATTCATTTCAAAGGAAACTACATCAAAATAATTTTTCCAAGTTTGAACTGGAAATTAAATTTTTAGTTTGCCACGGTAGTGACTAACTTCTGTAATTTACAAAAATCTTTAGGTATTACATTTCGGAAAAATTAAACTAATAATTACAAAGCATAATAACGTATAACATCGATTTTAATAATTTTTAACATTTTTAATATTTGAAACAGGAAAAAATTATACCAAATGACTGTAGAGATCTTAATATTATAATTATTCAAAAAATTTGTTGTAACACAGGAGCCTTTGCTTTTGTAGACTCTTGCGTTTTATTCAAGTGTTAGAATTGAGTGAATTTTCATTTGATTTTCATTTAGCATTTAAATTTTTCAATTTTTTCTACAATTTTTTTTGCAATTAAATTTTTTTTACCCTTAGCTTTTAGTTTTATTGGTTTTTCAATAATATTTTTTGTAATATAATTCAGATTTCCTTTGAAATAATGAGATCATGGGTTGAGTTTCCCAAATTATAATCGAAATAACCTAAAGAGTTGAATATAACATTACTTTCTTCAAGTTTTTTTCCATTTATATCCGTCTACACTTATAGTTCCCTTGAAGACCTGAAGACCTTCGTGGTACCTTCCTTTAGAGCTTTAGTCACTTAATAGATGTCCATATCATAAACTAGAGCTACAAAAGTATTTTAAGTCCTTAATTTTAGTGTTTCAAAGAGTACTTCTAATGATAGTATATTATTTCTATGCGAAACTTCACTATTAGCTGTTCGATTTAAGACTGCTCCAATTCCGTTAACCTCACTTATGCCATGACCAGCAACGCTGAAATGATGTGAATACTCACACTTAGCATTTAGGAAATTATTTAGGTAGATATTGTATAACTAACCAAAACATCGATTTATTGCGATATTGCGTTAAAGGTCCATTACTCTTGAAATGTAAGGTTATTATCAAAGGAAATTTTGATAAAAAATATTGTAATACTTTCTTCAAATCAGCTATTATTCCTATAAATTCATGATTTAAATTTGAAGAGATTGTTCCCAATCCTTGAGAAAAATTGCGGTATCGAAAATAACCAGTATGTAACGAAACCTGCTGATGACCAAGTCCATAATGACATAACTGTATCTCTCGACTACTTATAATTATAATTTTCACTAAAATCCATGGTAATGTAAGCTTCATTTTCTTTAAACGAGTACCATAGTGTTTTCATACTATTATAATGATGTAATAATTGAATATTTGTAATAAAGAAAAGAATTTAGACCCTCTTTAAATATCTTTCTGACAGCATCAAGTTTTACCGAAATTGATGTACTATACGAGGTGTGTTCAAAAAATACCTGGAATTTTTAAATTTCGCGGGTCTGGAGAGTCCGATTGTTAAATTTTTTTTATTGTATTGGTATACATGCCCCTGAAGTATGATAAAATTTTCAGCTATATTCACTGTTTACTTTGTCTGCGGTAGTCGCTAAGATTTGACGTGTTTTTATGAGCTCGGCGATTTTCGTTTTTTAAAAGAAATGGATCAATGAATTTGTATTAAATTTTGCGTAAAAAATGAAATAAAGTGTAACAAAGTGTGTGAAATGTTAGAAAAAGCCTATGGTGAATCTGCTATCAAAAAAACAAGTGTTTACGAGTGGTATAAGCGTTTCCAAGATGGCCGCGGAGACGTTGAAGATGACGAACGCTCCGGTCGACCCAGCACATCAACAATCGATGAAAATGTGAAAAAAGTGGAAAAAATGGTTCTGAATGATCACCGAATCACAATTAGAGAAGTTGCTGATGAAGTTGGCATATCAATTAGCTCATGTCATAACATTTTTACATATGTTTTGGGCATGAAACGGGTGGCAGCAAAATTCATTCCAAAACTGCTGAACTTTAACCAAAAAAACAATCGCATGAACATCGCTCAGGAGCTGTTAAACGACGTCAACGACGATCCAAGTTTGCTTGAAAGGGTCATAACTGGTGATGAAACATGGGTGTACGGTTATGATGTCGAAACCAAAGCACAATCGTCCACCTGGAAGCATTCAACGTCACCAAGAGCGAAAAAAGCACGTCAAGTTCGATCAAATGTGAAGGTTTTGCTTAAAGTTTTCTTTGACTGCAGGGGAGTGGTGCATCATGAGTTCTTATCACAAGGTCGTACGGTTAATAAGGAGTATTACCTTGAAGGAAGTCAGGCGACGTTTGCGTGAAGCAGTCCGAAAAAAACGCCCCGATGTACGGAAAAACAATTCATGGCTTTTGCATCACGATAACGCACCTGCTCACGTGCCCCAACCTCCATATTCACCAGATATGGCTCCGTGTGACTTTTTCCTTTTCCCAAAGTTGAAGAGACCCATGAAAGGACGGCGTTTTTCCTTGATTGAAGAAATAAAGGCCGAATCGCTGAGAGTGCTCAAGGACATACCAAAAAGTGAATATCAAGATCGCTTCGAAGATTGGAAAAAACGCTGGCATAAGTGTATTATACCTGGGAGGGATTACTTTGAAGGGGACCACATTGATGTATACGAATAAATAAATATTTGTTTGGAAAAACGATAATTCCGGGTACTTTTTGAACACACCTCGTATATTGAATCAAAATATTTTTTTTATCTTGATATTCAATCTGTTCTCTTTTATACGAACCCATTTATAGTATATAATATTTTTTTCGAGGTCGATATAATGTATAATTCAATTCTTTTCCATTTGGACATTCTTGAGATAAACAATGGTAACGGTCTTATCTGTGAGCTCTTTTTATTTTCACTGGATTATTGCTACCCGCTAAACTCATGAATCTACATATATCAATTAGTATATTAAGTGGCGTTACCTCACATATTTATGGTTGTATTAGCGCTAGAGTCAAATTTCATGACCATATAAGAAGCGTGACGTCACTCTACTTATAGTTATAGTATGATAATTTTTATTGTTCATATGAAATGCGTTATTAAGCGTAATTTCAATGAAACAAAGTGTTTTTATATATAGATTTTAGGGCATAATAATAATATATTATAATAATATATTATAATAATATATTACAGGGTGTCCAAAAAGTAACGATACACCTGAGAAATTTTCTAAGCCGGTTATTTTTTTAACCGGGTGAAGGTTGTTCTTGAAGTAACTTTTTACGAGGAATCCGATGGTAACCTTGGATTTGACCTTGAACCTCATTTTCAAGGTTATTTTGAGGTCAACCTCATTTTTTTAAATGGAAACCCCTATTTTTTATGGCGGAATCGGAAAGAGCGGAAAATTTTACGTCCAGATATGTATTGAGGTATGAGGTTGAGGTAACCCCTAGAGGTCAACTGGAGGTCAAAGTATGAATTCTTAAAAATCTCGCGAATTCAGTGGTTAAACAAAACAAACAAAAGGATAACCCCAGGTAACTTTCAACGGTGCTCTTTAATTTGTTCTTGAACCTCATTTTCAAGGTTATTTTGAGGTCAACCTCATTTTTTTTAATGGGTACCCCTATTTTTTATGGCGGAATCGAAAAAAGTGAAGACTCTCACGTATGGATGAGTTGAGGTTTGAGGTTAATGTGACCTCTAGGGGTCAGATGAAGGTCAAACTGTGGCTTTGTAATAGAACCGGGATTTTAGTGGTACAAGGAAGCAAATAAAGGTCATGGAAACCCCCATTTTCGACAGCGGCAATCGATAGAGCGGAAAATTTCACATGCAAATATCTACTTAGATCATAAGTCAAGGGCGAACTTAAAGTTTAAGGTCAGTCAAAGGTCATCCAAACTTAAAGACGCCCTAAAATTTTTTAAAGTTTTTTTCATAATGGAGAAGGGTATTTATTTAGTAATTGCCCATCGGAGATCCGTAACCTTGAATTTAACCTTCAACCTCATTATCAAGGTTTATTCAAGATCAATTTTTTTTACTTTTAGCGTTACCCAGGAACAACGACGTGGACGTAGTAAAATCTGTCCCCTTGGGGTGCTTTATTTTCGTGAGTTCCCCTCGCCTCTCACGATCGGGGTGCTTGATTTTCGTTTATTTACAAACCTTGAAATAGTATTCTGAACAGTAGATACAGCAATTGGAGTTCTATTAACCCGAAATGTCTCATTAAAAAGATTTCTCACTGCCCTGTAAGATCTTACTACTCCACCACAGCCTCTCATCATAAGAAGTGATATTCTTTCTCGTTCAGTGAGGCGTTCCATTTTAAGTCAGCGAATCGAAATTTACTCAAAAATCAATCAGAATTAAAAACAAAAAGTTTGCAACCCAAATAAATGTTTTCAAAAAATGAAAATTATAATTTGAGTACTTTTACAAAAAAGTTCTACTACAGTCCGACTAATGCACTAATGCTTTATGGAGATTTTTGAATGGTAAAATCTTTTGAAATATGTTGCTTTTTTAAATATTAATTTTTGAAAATGCAATTGTCCCGAAGAATAAGCTCAAAAGCATCCCGATCGTGAGAGGCGAGGGGAACTCACGAAAATAAAGCACCCCAAGGGGACAGATTTTACTACGTCCACGTCATTGTTCCTGGGTAACGCTAAAAGTAAAAAAAATTGATCTTGAAAAAACCTTGATAATGAGGTTGAAGGTTAAATTCAAGGTTACGGATCTCCGATGGGCAATTACTAAATAAATACCCTTCTCCATTATGAAAAAAACTTTAAAAAATTTTAGGGCGTCTTTAAGTTTGGATGACCTTTGACTGACCTTAAACTTTAAGTTCGCCCTTGACTTATGATCTAAGTAGATATTTGGATGTGAAATTTTCCGCTCTTTCGATTGCCGCTGTCGAAAATGGGGGTTTCCATGACCTTTATTTGCTTCCTTGTACCACTAAAATCCCGGTTCTATTACAAAGCCACAGTTTGACCTTCATCTGACCTCTAGAGGTCACATTAACCTCAAACCTCAACTCATCCATATGTGAGAGTCTTCACTTTTTTCGATTCCGCCATAAAAAATAGGGGTACCCATTAAAAAAAATGAGGTTGACCTCAAAATAACCTTGAAAATGAGGTTCAAGAGCAAATTAAAGAGCACCGTTGAAAGTTACCTGGGGTTATCCTTTTGTTTGTTTTGTTTAACCACTGAATTCGCGAGATTTTTAAGAATTCATACTTTGACCTCCAGTTGACCTCTAGGGGTTACCTCAACCTCATACCTCAATACATATCTGGACGTAAAATTTTCCGCTCTTTCCGATAACGCCATAAAAAATACGGGTTTCTATTTAAAAAAATGAGGTTGACCTCAAAATAACCTTGAAAATGAGCTTCAAGGTCAAATCCAAGGTTACCATCGGATTCCTCGTAAAAAGTTACTTCAAGAACAACCTTCACCCGGTTAAAAAAATAACCGGCTTAGAAAATTTCTCAGGTGTATCGTTACTTTTTGGACACCCTGTATAATAATATATTATAATAATATATTATAATAATATATTATAATAATATATTATAATAATATATTATAATATTGTAATATTATGATATTTTCAAGTACTTGTAACTATTAAATAGTATTGAATTTTAATGTGCAAACTTAATTTGTTTGTAACTTTGTAAATGTTAATTATTATAACAAAGCGCATACTCTGAACTCAAGATGACTACCTAAGAAACATGAGTAAGATTTCGTTTCATGAAAAATTTCTTATTATTTTATTGTAAATATTGCGCTATTGTATTAACTAACTTTATTAGTTAATAAAATTTAACTCCACTTTTTGCTATATACGAGGTGTGATCAAAAAGTAAGGTGAATTTTTATTTTTCTCAAAAAATATTTATTTATTCATCAATTTTTATTTTATCTCCTTCAAAGTAATCCCCCTCGGATATAATGCACTTGTGCCAACGCTTTCTCCAATCCTCAAAGCATTTCAAAAAATCATTTTTTGTGATCTTCTTTAGTTCATCCTTCGATGCCGTCTTTATCTCCTCAATCGTGGCAAAACGCCGTCCTTTCATGGGCCTCTTCAGTTCTGGGAACAAGAAGAAGTCACCGGGGCCAGATCTGGGGAATACGGTGCCTGTGGCATTGTTACTGTGTTGGTTTTAGCCAAAAATTCGCCAAAAACTCTCTCTTTCTCCCCGTATTATTGTAACAATGTGTTAATCCTATTCGCCTACATAAGTTTTTCGGCCCAACGAAGACTGTGGGTTTTTAGTTATAAACGATCTTAATTTTATTCGCCGCATTACGTTATTTCGTTCCCTTTTAGTTTAACGGATCCGTCACCGGTTATTTTGTTAACCAATTTCATCTAGGGGATAGTTGGAGTAAACATTAGGTCACTCACATCTAAGATAGATCGAGTGTCACAAGTCAGGTGACTTAAAGTGAGTTCAACTTTGTAGGAAAAGGAGATATCGGAACGAAAGTATCAAACGTAAAGGGGAATACACGTATACTCATATGTGTTTAACGGAGCGGCGGTTCGCTCTGCATCGTGGGAGTTTGTTCTTTAATAAACCCTATTTGTACAAGCTTATCCACCCCGTTACAATATATATATATATATATATATATATATATATATATATATATATATATAGTATTTAGTATAATTAAGGATAGACTTTATTCTAATTTCTTATGGCGCGAAGTGTTCTATAAGTAAAGCTTAAGTCTTTATTATAAAGGATGTAATTCAGCCCAAGTTTCTTATAGCGCGAAATGTTCCATGAATCGAGCGTAAATTACAATAAGAAAGGAAAGAATTGCTTAGCTAATCACTAAAGAGAAATAACTTAGATAGAAGCTAAGTTTATTCAATCTGGAGCGCTCACTTTGCAAGGCTAGAAGAGAATACCAGCCAGTGTAAAATTCAGCGTATTTATACACAAATTTTCCCGCCTATTTTCGCAGGACAGCCCTCTTCATGCTGTTTACGCAAGTGAACAAAATCATTTTCCCTTGTTTACAATAGAATAGACAACGCTAATGAACATCTAAATGATGTAAAAAATACAAAACTTAATACGAGGTGTGATCAAAAAGTAAGGTGAATTTTGAAATTTAGCGGGCTACATCCGTTCGATCTTCGACTTTTTTATTTGGTTATGTCGGTACACTTTTCTAGAACATACGTTCCAAATTTCAGCTTTGTAGTAAGTTTGGTTTGTTTGTGAGAGGCATCAAGGTTAGAAGTGTTTTGCGTGCTCCACGATTTGCTGCTGTCTAAAAACATGGATCAAAGAGTTTGCATTAAATTTTGTGTGAAAAATGGAATCAAATGTTCCAAAACACTTGAAATGCTGAAAGTGGCATACGGTGAGTCTACTTTAAGCCAAAAAAATGTTTACAAGTGGTATAAACTCTTCCAAGAAGACCGAGAAGACACCGACGACGAACCTCGTTCTGGACACCCCAGCACATCAACAACTGATGAGAATGTTGAAGAAGTGAAGAAAATAGTGTTGGGAAATCGTCGAATTACCATTAGAGAAATCGCTGATGATATTGGCATCTCATTTGGTTCGTGCCAATCAATTTTGACGAGTGTTTTAGACATGAGACGTGTGTCAGCGAAGTTTGTTCCGAAATTGCTCAATTTCGACCAAAAGAAACGTCGCATGAGCATCGCCCAAGAGCTACTGAATGACGTCAACGATGATCCAGATTTACTCAACAGGGTTATAACAGGTGACGAAACATAGGTATACGGTTATGACGTCGAGACTAAGACTCAATTGTCCCAGTGGAGGCATTCTGGATCACCAAGACCAAAAAAAGCACGCCAAGTTCGATCAAATGTAAAGGTTTGGCTTACAGTTTTCTTTGACTGCAGGGGCGTGGTGCATCATGAGTTCTTGCCACAGGGTAGAACAGTAAATAAGGAATATTACCTGCAAGTTATGCGCAATTTGCGCGAAGCAATCCGCCAGAAACGTCCGAATTTGTGGAAAAATAAAAATTGGCTTTTGCACCATGATAACGCCCCTGCTCACACATCGTTGCTTGTGCGCGAATTTTTGGCTAAAACCAACACAGTAACAATGCCACAGGCACCGTATTCCCCAGATCTGGCCCCGGTGACTTCTTCTTGTTCCCAGAACTGAAGAGGCCCATGAAAGGACGGCGTTTTGCCACGATTGAGGAGATAAAGACGGCATCGAAGGATGAACTAAAGAAGATCACAAAAAATGATTTTTTGAAATGCTTTGAGGATTGGAGAAAGCGTTGGCACAAGTGCATTATATCCGAGGGGGATTACTTTGAAGGAGATAAAATAAAAATTGATGAATAAATAAATATTTTTTGAGAAAAATAAAAATTCACCTTACTTTTTGATCACACCTCGTATATAGCAAAAAGTGGAGTTAAATTTTATTAACTAATAAAGTTAGTTAATACAATAGCGCAATATTTACAATAAAATAATAAGAAATTTTTCATGAAACGAAATCTTACTCATGTTTCTTAGGTAGTCATCTTGAGTTCAGAGTATGCGCTTTGTTATAATAATTAACATTTACAAAGTTACAAACACTTACTTTTTTATCACACCTCGTATTGTATTTTTTTCGAATAGAAATGTCTTTTCTCGTTCCAAAGTCGAATAACGTAGTTATTCGACAATTAAATATCAAATCTGATCTTGATTTTTTGGTTCATTAAGTTATTTAAAAGAACCCGACAGTCATAATACAAGTATTTTACATAATAATAACAAACTGTAACGGAATTATTTAAGCCGACTATTCAAGGGAATATTTTGCTCGCGGCCGTCCGCACAGTATTTATCAAAAGGGTGCTCGGGAGGCACGAATGCTCCCACAACTGAATGGCACACCGAGCGTGTGTGCCAATCGCGGACGAATTAAAGGAAAGTCGGGAAACGAACGGGTTGACGCAATAACATATGACACATATATGTATAACAAAATTTATTAATACGACACAATAAAAGAAAGTAAAAGAAAAGAAACACAATTTAATAAGTAGACGGAGCACGCACGCTCCGTCTCACAAATCGGCAAAATTCGTTAATCCGCTTAATCCGCTCAATCGGATTATCGGCAATCACTGCCCGATAATTCGATTAAGCCTATTCGCTCGCGAACGCACCCGCGACCTCAAAACCCGGCAACGGGGGCCGGCATCACTGCCCGACCTGCACCGTTGCACCCGCGAACACCCCCGGACATGCAAGAGAGCGAGAGAAAGAGAGAGAGAGAGAGAAAACCGGCACCGACCTCGCCGACGGAGACTGCAACAAAGCTGGCCGCGCCCGGCAACCGGCTACCGCTCGCTACTGCTGCTACCGCTGCTACTCGCTGTTGTTGCTGTTGTTGACAACCGGCCGCTGCCACCCCTGGTTGCTGCCGCCGTCGACCGCTGTTGCCAACTGGCCGCCGCCACTCGCTGCTGCCGCTGCCGTCGGCTGTTCCCCAGCCGCTCGCCGAACGCGCGCGCGCCGGCGGTACGGGCTTCGCCGTTACCCGCGCACACCGGTGCTGGGCGGCAAGGCTTGGCTGGGCGCGACCCAGCCACTCACTCCAGGCACGAGAAAAATTACCACCGATGCGCGCCCACACACCGGATGCGCATCCACAAACAAAACGACGACGAAGCACCGCACCGCTTCCAAAACCAACGGAAAAACAACAAAATCGGCGACGAATGAAAACAACGCGCGCACGCGATCGGCCAGCCCAAACGATACTGCCGATTTTCCCCCCCGGCCGCGCACGCGTCGGATGCGTGCGTAGCCCGCGCTCTCCCCATCCCGCTCGCTCTCCCGCATGACGATCCTGGCAACGGATCGTCGCCTCGTCGGCCGCCTCCAGCTCCGCCAATGCCCGTTCGCCGCACCTCAAACAGAGAAAATGTAGGCATGAGAGTGTATACAAATACACCCTCAGCCCGGGCGCAACGAACGGACGAGAGAGAGACAAAGGAGAAGCCGGCAAGCCGAAATTCTCCGTCACAAAACTAATAAGAATAATCACATATTAATAAATTAAATGTTTAAATTGATGACCATTGACTTTTTCACAGTAAGCCCCTCGATGGTAAAAAGATGTCGTAGCATTTGCAAAAGATTCTGCTGGTATAAGGCCAGCTTAATAGAGAATACGTTGACGTAATTCATCTAAATTGAGTGGCTTCATCCTGTACACTCTATGTTTCAAATGACCCTAAAGAAAATAGTCTAGCGGAGTTAAATCTGGTGATCTCGCTAACCACTCAATTGCACCCCTTCGCCTACTACATTGTTACATACATTGAATTAACAATGGAAATGAAAACTAATTTTCTAACCATAAACATATAATAAAATCGCTGTCTATAAATTAACAAGTAGCTTCATCTCAAGAGGGTATTGCTATCATATTAATAAATGAGTACAATTTTCTATAAAAAAAGCAAAAATTAAATAACACTTAAACTATTTTTTTAACTTTATTTGTATCTGCAACTTGAATTATGACTAAAAGTCCTCTTTTTCATTGTCAATAAAAAAATATCTGAAAAACGTGTATTTCTTATGACCAACTATGAAACCGTACGATTATACAAGCATTGTGAATAATATACACAGTTTAATGATATGGATAAATTATATTATATAATATCCAAATCGAAAAAACCGATACAAAAAAAATATTAACTGTTTTTTATATAATTCGAAAATTTTTTTAAATGAAAAATAACTATATTTCGTAAACCTTTACAAGGATTTAAATTTAACAAAGTTCTTTTTTTTATATAATATATGATACAATTTACAAAGTTTCTTTTATTTAATAACATACGAGTAAAGTAATATTATTTAAATGAATAACATTTCAAATTTTATGTATAAGTATTTTAGAAAATGGTTTATACTAACTTGAAAAGGTTAGTATGAACAAGAAATAAAGGGAAAATGTACAGATTGAAACCATTTGAATTTATGATCTTTAAAATCAAAGTCAAATTTTTGAATTTCCTGTTTTTTACATTTACCGTGAAATTGAACTTAGATGCAACCTTTTTTGCCATATGTTAAATTTTTTTCTTAATAATAAATAATAAAGTGAATAACAAAGAGAATGGCGTTTCAAACGTTAAAAAAAAAATTGAAAATTAGCTAAGCTAGAATTTTTTCAAATTTGGGTGTTTTTCAAACTTTACACGTTTCTGAAGCTCTAGAGGGTTGGAATTTAGCACAGAGACTTTTTTCTGCATAGTCTATTGTAGAAAAAAATCGGCGGCACGAAGTTTGAACATATGTGGATCTTCCAAAAAAATCATTTACTGATCATTGTAAATATTATATTTAATACATACTATCAATATATCATCTGTACATTATCAAAAATGTAGAAGAATCTATGTTTTTTTTCCAACACAAAAAAATATATTGAGACAACATAATAAAGTAAACATCTAACAAATGCAAATAAACTCTTAATATTATTATGGGACACAAGAAAGTCAACTGATCTTAAATTATATAATTTGATTCGCTGATTCATTCAACTACATCTAATTAGAACTGTAATCATCTCGTAAACAATAGCTGCATTACAGGTATCACTTCAATAATAATTGTTAAATTATATAGGTACTGAGATATATGCCTTAGACAACATCATCCTCACTTACAGTTTTTCTCTGTTTTCTCTGCTGTTTTAACATGCATGCGAAATTATGTTAATCCTATATATACGATACCACGATTCATTTGCATCTTCAGCAAAATATGCGACTGGTAATGGTAACTTTCCGGCTATTTCAGATCTATGAATTAGCATTTTATGCATCGTAGAACACATACGAGCCCATGGATACGTTTCATAGCAAATTCTATAAGGGCAAATCCCAAAAACTTTTGATTTTTGGTCAAAAAAAGTAGAATTGGCCAATTTTTGGAGCACACCTGTGAAATTTGGTCAGGATCACAGGAACTAGTGTAAGAATTGATAGAATGGTTGTGCTTAATTTTTTATACAATGCTCCACCAGCTGCAACCCTTTCTCCATTAACAATATAATAGTACTCAAAATATTACATATATTTCTGTATTTCTCGACATATAATACATACCTATTTGTACACAAACACATGCTTACACTTACACATATACACACACACACCACTCATTAACAATAATGTTGGAAATGATTCTGATAAACAGACTATATTTACAAATTCGAATCTACTAAACTTTTAAATAGAATAGTCTTGTCATCGACATAATATTTTCAACAATACAGATATGAACTTTTCATTTATTCATGTATAATTAATTATTTTAATTATTAATAATAATTTATTATGTTCATTATTATCAATCTATTAATTTAATTATTTATACTTATTTTTCATTATAGAACACAAAATATAGATATTTAAAACATGTAAAATTAATCTACAATGTTCTAATCACTAATATAAAAAAGTTGATACCCATGATTTTTGACATTAAAATTTATAATAGCCCTATTCTTTTAATAAAAAGAGTGATCAAGTTAGCATTTTGTTATAAGCTTCCACTGGTGATATTAAATAGAGCACAGTGATCGTCGACGGTTTTAACATGTTACTATTTTTGTGCTACTAAAATATGACGATAGTGGAAAAAAGTTTCGCGAGATATTTCGATCTTTGACATCGATTAAAAAGCTAGTTTTAACGAGCACACACTTTTTTGGCACATAAATAGCTTTACTTAAGCATCAATTAAACATAAAAATTTGTTATATTATGATTCATTCAATGCTCCAATCGCTATAAGCGAAAATCGACAATTATCAAATTCGGCAAAAAACCAGTAACATAACTTGTAGCTACTCCCATTTATTTTTTATTAAGGGCACATGAAAAAATGAAGATATTTCTTCAAGGGTATAGTACATAGAACAACTTCTAAAAGTTTCAATAGAATTCAAACAATGCTCCACGTTTTACAGCAATTCGAAATTTCTTTTTTTGCAAAGTAACATGCAAAATTCATCAATATTCCGACTTTTTGGATTTTTGACCTTCAGAATTGCATGCAAAGGTTATTATTGAACAAATAATTTTTTTTTCCTGATACACACGTTGCAGACCTTTCAATTTAAGCCATTACAACTTGACCAAACTCATGTCTACGCAGCTGTAGAAGCGAGTAACACAAAAATCAAAAGTTTCTGGGATTTGCCCATAAGTCTTGCGACCAAGCATTTGTAGTCTCGGAAGATTCAGTATTATATTACTTTTAAAAGCTGATAAAATTCGACAAATTCTCTCTACTAACCGATGACTTATGCCAAGAGCGAGGGCAAATTTTTCATGCTGTTTGTAACACCTTTATACTAGATTACCAGTATTTCTAGTTTCATGTCCCTGAAAGTCTTGATAAATTTTTATTCCGAATTTCTTAATAAGTTATCTTCTTATAAGAGTTTGCTGATTTTCATATTCCGCTAAAATAATGAAATTGAGAAATTAATGCATACTAATTAAATTAATCTATATTACTTTACTAATTAGAGATTCAAACTTATTACTCTTGCTTTCGACTATATTTCACAAATCTTCTTGAAAATGTTGATACGACAATTTTAGAAAGTATTCGAATATGTTGATTTCGCAATGCTGTAGACTTAATCCATATCGCAAAGCTGAATCATCTGATTTGATAAATATATCACTAACTAGATTACTAAACTGCATAGTTAAAATTTTTACAACTATGTACTGTCAGTTTACATATAGGACATCTGGAACTCGCTTTATTGACAAAAATTGTGCTTAAACATTTACCATCAAAAAAGATTTCATAAACATGAAATGCAATGTTTTATTTGACAGCTCTAATGTATGACGTTTAAGAAATTTAATTTCCTTTAAAAAATGTTTGTATTCACGAATAGAGGTTGTATTATCTTCTTTTTCAAGTGTAGACCGCAGTGGTCGACAAAATCTGATACTTTGAGAAGTTGGATTGATCCTGCTTAAACCTTCAGATCTAGAATTGGTTAAGGATATTACAATAACTGATCTTAAAAATAATGACTGTTGAGGATTAACGTTTTCATTACTACTATTCGCATATTTTTAATGAGGATTTTCGTGCCCAGACGAGCTATCGAAACCTAGAGTTGTTGTCAGTAATAAACAATTCAAATCTTCACATCATTCCAGCTCACTTTTACACAACCTCTCTACAGATCTGTTCAGCATATCTTGGAACAAAACAACAATTTCAATTTCATATTTTTTATAAATTCTTAGTAAAGACTCCTCCATAGCCTTTCTTACTATTTCATATGAAGGATAAGTCTTACAATTTCTGAATGTTGTATCCTAAATTAAACTTTTATATCTATTTGTAGTGTAGTTATTCTCAAGATAAAATACTGCTGCACTTTCATTAGTATGGTGATTCATACTCAAATTATCTTCAGCTGATTCTTTATTTCAACTTGAATTTTTATTTTTATTACATTCACGCACGCTACTGACATTCGTGTTATACAATTAGCATAGCTGCTAATTGTATAACACGAATGTTGTACTCTGATTATTTGAATAATTCATGAGCTCGCCTATATACTGACCGTTCGGAAACATCTTCTGTTGCCTTTCGCTTTTTTCCTGCATTAGGACGCGGACGTATTCGGGAATTCTTAGCAGGTTGACCTCGAAAACTATTATCATCATTGATCCAAACTCATACTGCATTGGGAAAAATTGCGAATGCGAAACGTTTTACTATTTGCAAAAGGCCATCTCTTTAATCGAATATATTCATAAAAATTGTGTAAAAGACATAGTAGATACTCGGGATTATCATTACTAATATGAAAATTGTGAAACTTAACTGATCTGAGTATTTTTTGGAAAACAGATTATTATTCTAGAAAATTGGTTTTGAAATGTTCAATTCAATGAGTGAATTAATTACCCTTGGAAAATTTTTCAGTTTAATTTGTGAATTAAATTTTTTTTACATCTTTCCAATTAATGTTTTTAGTTTTTCTAAATAAAGTATAAATATATATAAAGAATTAATTATTCGAATATTCATTCTAGAATTACTTCTTTTCTACTGCTAACTTCAGATTTCGATTCACTATTAATTTTTTTCTATACTACGATTCCCATTCACTACTCGAATATAACAATAATTATAAAAATTATAATATCTAATTCTTATACAGTTCTTCGATAAACACAATAAATTAATATTCTGTGCAACATTTGTATTCATGAGTGTAAAAATTATAATTCGATAAAATTGAAATTATATTGTTGAAACTTGGTTAATGAATTTTTTATGAATATCCGTATATATTCAAACTTAATGCCACTGATTTTTGTTACAATAGTATACGCAAAAAGAAGTCTCTGTGCAAAATTTTATCTCTCTAGAAGCTACAGAAATGTGTAATTATTTTTTTTAAGTTTGAAAAACATCCCAATATGGAAAAATTCTAGCTCAGCCAATTTTCAATTTTTTTAATGCCATTCTTTGCTCTTCACTCTACTTTTAAGAAAAAAAATATAACATATAGCAAAAAAGGTCGGATCTAAGTCTAATTTTACAATTAATGTAAAACATCAAGAAATTTAAAAATTTGACTTTGATTTTGAAGGTCATATATTCAAATCGTTTCAATCAGTATATTTTTCCTCTATTCTTTTTCAATTAAGCTTTCAAATTCCGTTTGAATGGTTTTTCTATGTATTTTTCTATCTATTCTTCTAGTAGACCAGCAGAAAAACAAACCACTTTCTCCGCGGCGCACCTCTCTCTCACACGTGCTCAGAAAGTGCCTCTCTCTCCGCTCGCGCACGTGGGCAAAACTCGCGCGTGTTTCTCTCTCTCTCTCTCTCTCTCTCTCTCTTGCACCAGATCTTTTACTTAGTTTGCACGCCAGCTGTCGAAAAAAGCATACTAGGAATACAGTATGTATGGATATATAATAATATGAATTGAGACCTGGGAGAGAGAAATAACAAGTAGCGATCGCACTCGTTATAATAATAACTAACTTTCATTAGCAACTGATTGTAAGATTTAATGAGTTATTAGGTAACCAAAATGACTAAGCAGAGAAATGCATACATTCTTACAAAGTTAAAATTGTTTACATTTTTGTCATACACCATATAAATGTCATGTCGGTTGAGAATTTAGTTGAAGAAATCGCTTTTATGATCATAAATATTTGAATTAATGTCAATCCAATATTATTTCCTATCAACAGAGAGATTTCTTACTCTTTGGAGATTATGTTTATGCGATTAAATTTTAAGGTTTTATATTATAAAAAAATTATGGACAACTTTTAACCCTTTCAGGGGCAGCGTATCAGATATGATACACCTAAATTTTTTCAGTTTTCTATTCATACTGCAACCGTTTTGAGCTCAATCGCTCTTGAATAAATTTCTATATCATCATTAGTACTTAGGCTTCGTAATGTTTCGATTAAAAATTTGAAAATTTATTTATTCAATTATTTATAAACAATCGAAGACGGAAAATTTTCAGTTTTTTTAAAAAAATTCGGTCTTGGACAGAATTATCAAGATAATTATATGAAAAATGTGTATAAAAGGGCTTTTGAAGGGACTGATCACGAATCCGGTATCAGAATTTGAAAAATCTAATATGGCGAGTATTTTAGGTTAGAATTGCGGTTTTCTGAGTATTTCATTTGAAAGATGGTATAAGGGTATTTATGGGCTTGCTCATTACGCATCTCCATTTGGAATGTTGAAAATTGGACTCCAGATTTGTAATCAGCGATCCGAAAAACCCAGTTACACAAATTTTAATTCATATAAGCTTCAGTTTGAAAATTTGTCTGCCATATTGGATCCATTTTGAAGTTTGAAAATCGGGCTTCAAATTCGACCTCGAAAACCTTTATATATACTTTCGGGTTTGGGATAAGTGCACCAGAAAAAAGTGCCCCTGAAAGGGTTGGGTTAATGGTTAATAAAATCAAACGAAAGCCATTATATCCATATTTTTTTTTAACGGATATGTTAACTACACTTACCAAATAGTATTAAGATATATGAATTAGAAAATTTGTGAATTTTTTTATATAACTAAAATATTTTCAGCAAAATCTAAAGAATGGGCATGCCTTAATAATGACATTTTGCTTGATAAACGCCGTTTCTTATCTACTAGATTGGATTTTTTTTGTGTATTATAACGGGGTTTTACCTCGAGCTCTTTTCGGGCTAAATCAGCTATATAATAAATAATTCTCGCAGATTAATATTTTAATAAAGCGAAGTGCGCTATCCAAAGCGACCCTGTGCGCCAGCGCGAACAGTGCCTGGATCCAGCTGCATCAGCTTGCCTCCTTTCTTACGTAGAAATTCGGCCCGCAGAGAGTATCGTGAGCTACAGGTTACTTGGCGAGAGACAACCTAAAGAGTCTCGCTGCGAAGTGGTTATGCAATAAGGCAGGTGTATCGGAATAAGACACTGCGGATTTTAGTAAAAATGAATTATGTATTTAGGCACTCACGAGTACATGCAAGCGCGCGTGTTGACGAAATGTGAGCGGCAGCGAACGAGGCAACAACAAAACGCAACGCACCGATCTTGTCAGCAACCGAGCAAGATCGGACGACAAATTCGCTTAAAGCGGCTCGAGGCAAGACGCAATGCCGAGCAAAATGACAGAGTGCGTAGGTTGGGCGAAAAGCTAAAGCAACGAATGTGATTCGCAAGCAATAGGAAAGAGAGAGGGAGCCAAAGGAGAGAGAAAAGAATCGAGTAGGCACTTACAGTTGTTGTCGTCGGTTGTTAGAACGATAGAAACGCGCGTACAATAGATCGCGACCACGCTTACTCCTAGTCTACGTTCGCGCGGGCGTCCTCGCTTCCAAGCTTTATAGCTGACGGAATTCCTGTCAGCATCCACTGTGTGTCTTCGCTTATCACTGGCAATCTTCGGGCTTGTATAATCGCCACTGCGTACTCGCTTACTCCTCCGTAATCTCTCGTAACGCAAAAAAGATGTTGCTGTCAGATTAAGCTAGCGTCCGTACCGGTCTCGGCTCGCATGCCAACTGCTCATTGCGCGCTCTCTTTCTCTCTCCCCTTTGCGATCGCGGTCTCTCCGCGACATCCGCGCTAAGGACTATCGATGGTATAGATCGTAGGGCTCGACCCTTCCCTTGTTAGCTGACATTTCAACTGCGCTACAAATTACAAATTATTATAATGCATGGTAAGGTATAAATATGAGTAATAAATAGACTGGCCGCAGGGAGAGAGAGACATAACGAGAATGTGACTCGTTATAGTATATGGTGGAAGTTATTAAGCATAATTAGTCCAAATAAATAAGTTTTTTTTTTGGGCAATATTAACATTAATTAGCTAATATTGATGTGGACATGAAAAATCTTCCTATCTAAGGAATCAATCATAAAAAAATAATTTCGGTTTAATTTTAGGAACAGTCCTTTTTAGAATTTTAACTTACATCTCAATAAAGATGTGAATGTGATTTACTACAGATTCTTTATACGATAATTTGGTAAAGAAAATGAAAAAAAAATTGGTTATATGAAAAAATTGCTTGTAAATTTGACAATAAAATAGTTTTTTCAAAGGTTATAAAATTGTTGTATATATAATTTTTTGAAAGTGAGTTTATGTTAAATATTTATTTGGGAGAAGAAAATGAGAGCCTTTCGAAGTCACATAACTAGTTTTTTTTTTTAACGGAATGTACCGTCCTAAAGATAGTTAAATTGATACCACTACCTAAAAATAATAGGTAAATGTTTTCTACATCTAAGAGAACGAAGCTTATTGCAGTATCATTCATTATTAAGCTTTTTAGATGATTTTGATTTATCGTGAAAATATCATCCGCAATATATACACTCACAAATGCATGTACGTACGGATTTCTTAACTTGAAAATCTTCTTATCTTTTAAAAGATTCGTATGACTAACAAAAATTTCCCTAACTTGAATGGTTAAAATGTGAAACGAGACTTTCAAAAATGGTGACAGTATGTTAAACTTAATATTTATACTTTCCGATAAACAATATATTTTACATTGAAAGCATTTATGTTAAAAAGCTTCCATAATATACAGGGTGTCCCATTTTAAAGGAACCACCCCGAAATTTTCGACGGTTGCCGTTGTACAAAATAATTGTTCAGACAATAGTTGTTTGGGACAATGGGGGCAACCTTTCTGTGAAATCCAATTTGACCTTGAGATTCATTTTCAAGGTCATTTGAAGATTAAAGACATTTTTTGAATAGGAACCCATATTTTTGATCCCGGATTCGGAAAAAGCGGAAAATTCTACGTTCAGCTAACGTATTATGTGTGAGGTGCGGTCAACCCCCCCCTCTCGCCTAAGGTCATGTAGGGGTCAAATTTATGATTTTCTTCATCTATGCACAGGGATGATCGGGCAAGGATAAGGTTAATTGTAATAACCCAATAACTCCAATACCCTATAAATCGATAACCCCAATTACCCAATAACCAAGAGATATTTTGAATAAGGACCCCCATTTTTTATCCCGGATTCGAAAAGAGCGGGAAATTCTACGTTTAGATAAAGTATTATGTTGAGGGAGTGGTTCACCCCCCCCCCCCCCCATCCCACCGGGGCAAGGGTGAGGTTAATAAGGTATTGATTACCCAGCCAGTGAAGGCAAGGTATTGATTACCCAGCCAGTGAAGGCAAGGTATTGATTACCCAGCCAATGAAGGCAAGGTATTGATTATTCAGCCAATGAAGGCTAGGTATTGATTACCCAGCCAGTGAAGGCAAGGTATTGATTACCCAGCCAATGAAGGTGAAGTATCGATTACCCAGCCACTGAAGACAAGGTATTCATTACCCAGCCAATGAAGGCTAGGTATTGATTACCCAGCCAGTGAAGGCAAGGTATTGATTACCCAGCCAATGAAGGTAAAGTATCGATTACCCGGCCACTGAAGACAAAGTATTGATTACCCAGCTAATGAAGGCAAGGTGGGAATGCTCAGCCGATCAAGACAAGACGTTGACTACAGATAGAGTTATGGTCAAGATTGTAACACAAACATTTATCTGATAAGATGTTCAAAAATACCCCCGTTCAAATTTATGCAGTGTTGAATTCTACGTTCAAAATTTTTAACTGTGGACATCAAAACGTGACGCAGAATAGCTCTGCAAGCTTGTATGATGCGTTACATCATATCTTGCTGTGTTGTTGGTTGCTGTGCATAAACAACATTTTTCAAATAGCCCCATAAAAAGAAATCTGGACTTGTCAGATCTGGTGATCTTGGACACCACTCAGTAATCTCACTACCAATGCCTATCCATCGTCTTCGGTATCGCTGGTTCAAGAAGTGACGAACCATTAGTGAGCGATGACACGGTGCACCATCCTGTTGAAGCCATAATCGTCTTCTGGTTTCCAAGTCCACATCTTCCAATAATTCTGGTAATTCACTCTGCAGGAAATCAAGATATGCTGCACCGTTGACATTCCCATCGAAAAAATAAGGTCCTATCAGATAACCATTTATTATACCGCACCAAACTTGAATCAAAATTATGTGATACGGATGAAATCTGTACAGCTGCAAAAATCTAGCGGCTATTAATCTTAGGATTCCAGTACGTCTCTGAATTTCACGCAACGAGATATGATGATCCAAATCAACCATTGCCAAAACGACGAGAATTCGTGGATCATCGTTGTTCGGCATCATAATGTGACGACGATTTCTGCGTATTCGGGATCGACGTGTCTCTCTTTGCTAGATGATTCGGATTCTCACGTGGTTCGGGTAGTGAAGCCTCCCTGGGTAATTTTGGCGGTAATACCTTGCCGCAGCATGATATCGGCCTTGACATGCCCCGAGAGACAACAGAATATCAACAATTTCGTTTCTCGAATAATCCGGCATATTCCCTCCTTTTAAGTCGACTAAGAAAATTACACTTGAACTATCCTGAGAAGGACTGTTCGCGAATCACTATTGTCATAAATAATACTAAAAAAGTGTTATTAAACAATTTAGTTGAAACTAGAAAAAAGAATGGAAGTAACATGTTATCCCACAAAATGGAAAATGACACTTCTCATGAAGGCTTTGAATACATGAAGTCGACTTTGAAAATCAACCTGAAGTTTAAGCTCAAGATCACTGTTGTTTGACCCTACAATTTTTTTCGGATATTGGGGTTATTGAATTATTGAAGTTATCGGGTTATTGGATTATTGGGTTATTTGGGTTATCGAGTTATTGGGTTATTACAATTAACCATACTCTTGCCCGATCATCCCTACGCATAGATGAAGAAAATCATAAATTTGACCCCTACATGACCTTAGACGAGGGGGGGGTTAACCGCACCCCATACATAATACGTTATCTGAACGTAGAATTTTTCGCTCTTTCTGAATCCGCGATCAAAAATATGGGCTCCTATTCAAAAAATGACTTTGACCTTCAAATGACCTTGAAAATGAATCTCAAGATCAAATCGGATTTCACAAAACGGTTGCCCCCATTGTCCCAAACAACTGTTGTCTGAACAATTTTTTTGTACAACGCCAACCGTCGAAAATTTCGTGGTGGTTCCTTTAAAATGGGACACCCTGTATACATTATATTTAAAACAGTCGAACTAAAAGTGTCGAAAAATTTTATCACATATTATGTTAAAAAATTGAATTTTCTTATTCTTTAGATGCCAAATATAAAGTTACAAAGTTCGGATGGAGAAGTATTTGAAGTTGATGTGGATATAGCAAAATGTTCCGTCACTATAAAAACAATGTTAGAAGATCTTGGTATGGACGAAGATGAAGAAGAAGTTGTTCCCTTGCCAAATGTTAACTCTGCTATATTACGAAAAGTAATTCAATGGGCAACATATCACAAAGATGATCCACCGCCCCCAGAAGACGATGAAAATAAAGAAAAACGAACAGATGATATAAGTTCTTGGGATGCTGATTTTCTCAAGGTATATTTAAATAACATACTTTACCTATAAAAATAAAAATAGTATTTTAGTATAATTAAATCATTTTCAAATTATAAAATTTTATTGCTTAATAATTTTTCGATTGTAAATCATTCATAGAAAATCATACAAATAAAGTAAATTGTCAGACACAATTGATGGTTAAATTTTCCAAATAAATTGAACTGTCAACTACGCCTGATGTTTTAATTTTCTCTATTTTATAATATATTTACTTACAATTATAAATTTTTTTAAAATATCTACATATCAATAGATACATTACTTTTATAAGAATCAGGTTGACTTGGGCTTTGACGATGCAGCATTCAAGTCATTTCTTGATTTTATTATAAATTAATGCTTAACATTGATCACAATTTCTCGATAATCTTCAGTAGAATCAAACAGCATGCTAAAAGATACAGTATCATTAAAGTAACTTTCATAATTTATTATTGTCACATTATCTTAATCACCTGTCAAACCTGTATTTTGATAAACTGAATTTTGACTCGGATTGAGTGAGAGACAATTTTTCATGAGTCTCGACAATCCAACATTTTTTGTTTTATTTATCAAAATGGCATTTATTTCATAACGTATTACTTCAATTAAATGATAAAAGATAGTGTTAACTAACTTGGTTCTTTGAACTAGAATATTATTGTAAACTTCTTTTTTTGTATTGGTTGTTATAAGAAAATTAATCATAAAATCAGAAGACTAAATACTAGAAATTTTAAACGGCATAAGAATAAAAGACAGCAAAGCAAAATAATACAGGCAAAGACGAAAGCATTGTACGAAATGATAAATCAAAAATCTATAATCGAAGATTATGATTTAAGAATAGTCTCATGATTTATTATTGTTAATGTTTGCTTAATTAATAATAAAGAGTTAAATAAAGAGTGAACAGTTTAAATAAATGTAGTATTATCTTAAAGTAAGGAAAACTTTCGTAATACACTTGACAAGAGTTCTGTGACTACGACCAAAATGACGGACGCTACCTTACTGATTTATCGTATAAAGGCATAAAGGTATTATTCACAATACACATTCTTACCTTTATACTATGATAAAAGTATCAATAAAGGGTTTTTGTAAATATATCTGCTACATTACTGTCAGAATCTACTTTAACAATATCAATTAACTGTTGTTCTACACTTTCATGCTCATAGTGATAATGAATTTCAGTGTTTTTTGGTAGTTGCCATGCTTTGCAATGTTTATCACACCTGAATTATCCTTATAAATCTTAATCGGTTTTTCCATTTCGAACTCAAAAATGTTTGACAACTTTCTTATATATTTCCCTTCAGCCACCAACTCTGACAATGCTACATATTCAGCATAAGTTAATGTTTTTGTAATACATTCTAGTTTTTGTTGTGACCAATAAATCAAGTTTCCATACAATCTAATCGCGTACCCTGTAGTTAACTTTTTAACATATTTATGTTATTGCCTGCGCAATTTGCGTCTACATAACAATCAATAATCTTGCAATTTTCAATTGTATTATAACATAATTTCAAATATTTAGTGCCATATAAATATTTCAAGATTCTCAATGCATATTTAAAGTGCGTAGTAATATAACAATTTAGGAATCTGTTCAGGAGTTTATGCTATTGCTTATAACTGACCTTGTTCCTGAACTAATTTATAATAAAGTATCTAATAAGTTTTTGTACATAATATTCGTCATCATGACATCATACAGTTCGGAGCCGCCCGACCCTTCTCTACATAAATGAAATCATACACGAAAAACAAACAGAAAATGGACAAATCATGGAAATGATAACATATAAAAATTTTTCGGTGCTGACGGAAATCAGATTTTATTCTAATTTGCTTATTGTCATTATTTTTTTTTTTTTTTTTTTTTACAAGGAGTTGCGGAATCCTTTTTGCGGATTCCCTTAGTCTTGATCTAAGGAGGTATGTGGGACTCCCCCAAAAAAAAAAAAAGACAGGCCTACCCACTAAATCGCCATCTCCTTGTTGTCCTTCCCCCAGCCAGGGACTATGTTGTTATTACTTCTGACTGGGGGTTCTGTCTGTGTTCGTTCATTCGTATCGTTTCACCGTGCGTCGTTACGTCGCGTCAATCCGTCTGCTCAGTCGTTCTTCAGACAGTCTTCCGCGTTCTTACGTCTTAGTATGGTTTCCGTATAGGTAGCGACTAAACGCCACCATTCGGGTTTATGCAGCATCACCTCTACAATGTTATCGAGGGTGATGTTGCCAAATGTTGTCTCTAGTTCTCGTCTGAGTCTTGTCCAGCGGTCGCACCCGAAAAACGTGTGTTCCGCGTCGTCTCGTTCGTGTCCACAATACTTGCAGTCGGGTGTTCGTACTCTGTTCATATTGTGGAGGTACCGTCGAAAGTACCCATGGCCCGTCAAGAGCTGGGTGACGTGAAAATTCACATCACCAAAATTACTTCCGAGCCACGGCCTCACGTCCCGTATCAGTCGTCTCGTCCATTTGCAACCTCGTTCTTCTGTCCATCGGTCTTGCCACATGTCGATCGTCCTTTCGCGTTCAACGATTGCCGCATTCTTTCGTCCTATGTCTGCGCTGCTCCCATAGATCCTTTTGCGTTCAGAGGCAAGAAGATCCACGGGTATTACGCTCGCCACCACCAGGATAGCCTGCGCAGAGACTGTTCGGTAGGAGCAAGCGATTCGCAGAGCGCCCTGTCTCTGTACCATCGTTATTGTCTTACAGTACTTCTTTGTCTTCAAGGAATCTGCCCATATTTCCGCGCCGTATAAGAGGATCGAGTGAGCTGTCACCATTAGCAGTCGCCGCTTTCCTGGTCTCGGTCTCGTCGTGTTTACCATCAGGCGGCTCAAAGATGCTATCCTCTCTGCCGCTTTTCGGGCTGTCTTCTGTATGTGAGGCCAGAAGGTCATCTTCGTATCGAGGGTTACCCCAAGGTACTTGACTTCCCCCTTGGTCTCCGTTTCGTATGTACCCACTCTCATGGGTAGTATCGTCTGTATGCGTCATACGAGGTGTGATCAAAAAGTAAGGTGAATTTTTATTTTTCTCAAAAAATATTTATTTATTCATCAATTTTTATTTTATCTCCTTCAAAGTAATCCCCCTCGGATATAATGTACTTGTGCCAACGCTTTTTCCAATCCTCAAAGCATTTCAAAAAATCATTTTTTGTGATCTTGTTTAGTTCATCCTTCGATGCCGTCTTTATCTCCTCAATCGTGGCAAAACGCCGTCCTTTCATGGGCCTCTTCAGTTTTGGGAACAAGAAGAAGTCACCGGGGCCAGATCTGGGGAATACGGTGCCTGTGGCATTGTTACTGTGTTGGTTTTAGCCAAAAATTCGCGCACAAGCAACGATGTGTGAGCAGGGGCGTTATCATGGTGCAAAAGCCAATTTTTATTTTTCCACAAATTCGGACGTTTCTGTCGGATTGCTTCGCGCAAATTGCGCATAACTTGCAGGTAATATTCCTTATTTACTGTTCTACCCTGTGGCAAGAACTCATGATGCACCACGCCCCTGCAGTCAAAGAAAACTGTAAGCCAAACCTTTACATTTGATCGAACTTGACTCTCGTCAAGCACGTATTGTACAGGTCGAGAAGTATCTCCGGCCGTAGACGAGCCACGAGCCGGAGAATCTCGGCTGGTATTCCGTCTGGTCCCGGGGTCTTGCCCGTCTTCATTGCATTCTCTGCTCTGATGAGGTTCTCAGCGGCAAAGACGGGGGGCGCCGATGCGTCAGCGTCGTCCGTCACGTTCTTCCGAATCGGATGCATCGGAAATAGTTCGTTAACGATCCGTACTGTTGTTTCGGCATCTTTGAGTTCGGGGGCAACTCGGACTCCTAGTTTGCCGGTCACAATTTTGTATCCTGTTCCCCAGGGATCCTCGTTCCCCCCTCGCAGAGCTTCCTCCAGCATCGTGTCTTGCTGTCTTGTATTGCTCGCGTCAACGTCTTTCGTGTTGTCTTGTACGCGGCCTGAAGGTTTTCCCTTTCGGGTCCACCTCCAGCCCTCGTCGCACGTCGCCGATTTGCCAAGCATATCTTGCGTAGCTCGGCTATTTCGTCCTTCCACCAGTATTGTGGCACGTCGTGGACGTTGGAAGCTAGCATTTGCCAGGTGAGATGTTACCACTCAATGGACCAGCCCGGCATTGTCATTATTATTAGTATTATTTTTTTTTTATAGGGGTAAAAAACGGGATAAATCCTCATAGACCATAACGGTTGGAGTGTGATGGCAGTTCACTCGCCGTGTGACGTGACTCGCTGATCCTCTCAGACCGGGCTGTTTCAAGCGATTTATCAATCGAACGCAAGGAGCCTCCGGGTCGTCGAAGACCAGCTGACCGCCCAAATCCCGCTTCTCTTCAACCGGAGGGTAAACCGTCCGGGGAAGAGTAGTAAAGTCCACCTACACCATTCTCCAGCGGGGAACCGCGTAAGCATTATTTCCCGCTGGAGAACCGCGTCAAGTCCTCTCGTTGTCCACGGGTCCTGTATCGTTTCGTTACGTCCGTTTATTCACATTCATCCATTTGTTCATACCATTTACTCTCGCATTCTTCTCGTCTAACACTCGACTTCCAGGCAACCGTCCGCCTTTTTCCCTCGTAGGATAGTCTCAACGTACGTCGCCGTTACCGTCCAGTAGTCTTTGTCTTGCAGCATCTTTGCCACGATGTTGTTGGGCGTGATGCTTCCAAGTGTCGTCTCCAGTCTTTGCCTTTCGTCGTTTCAGTGAGAGCATTCGAAAAATGTATGCTCTGCGTCGTCACATTCGTGTCCGCAGTATTTACAGTCGGTGCTGTTAACTTTGTCTCTGTCAAACAGATATTTCCTGAAGTACCCGTGGCCGGTAAGAAACTGGGTAGGGTAAAAATTCACTTCCCTAAATTGCCTCTCCGTCCACGGTCTCAGGTCGTCGATGAGTCGTCTCGTCCATGCTCCGTTCGTGCTCATCCTCCATTGTTTGTTCCAGTCCGTCATCGTCCTAGTTCTTTCGTCCTGGGCGGCTTCCGTTCTGGTCATGTCACTGTTTCGTTCGTACACGCGTTTCCGCTCTCTGGCGAGCATGTTTATCGGGATAACCCCCGCCACCACCAGGACAACCTCAGCCGAGACTGTCCTGTAGGCGCAGGCTATCCTCAGTGCTCCCTGTCTTTGTACGTTTGTCAGTCGTTTGCAGTATTTCTTGACCCCCAACGCGTCGGCCCACAACTCCGCCCCGTAGAGCATGATCGAGTGGGTCGTTGTCATCAGTAGTCGTCTCTTCCATTGTCTCGGTCCAAATGTATTTGCCATAAGACGACTGAGAGCGGAAGTCCTCTCTGCCGCCTTCCTCGCTGTCTGTTGTATGTGCGGCCAGAAGGTCATCTTCGTATCTAGGGTCACCCCCAGATACTCGACCGCCCCACTGGTCCGCAGCGATACCTCTCCGACTGTCATGGGAATCAGGGTATTAATCCTGCTTCCCGTCAGAAGGATGAGTTCTGTCTTGGCCAGGGCAAGGCTAAGTCCGCGTTCAGTCATCCATCTATTGATTCGTAACATCGCGCGGTTCAGCAGCATTTGCGCCAGCTCCGGGGTACGGGCTATTATCACCACAGCCACATCATCGGCGTAGGCAATCAGCTCCACCCCCGGTGGCATCGGTAGTCTTAGTAGTGCGTCGTACAGTATGTTCCAGAAGTCGGGTCCAAGGATTGAGCCTTGGGCGACTCCTGCTGTTATTCGTCTGGTCACTGTTCTGTCGGTCGTCTCGTATCGAATCCATCTGTCGTGTAGGTACTCCCTCATCACCCGCATCCGGTATTCGGGAACCCTGAAAGTTTGTAGGGCCTCCAGAATATCCTCCCACCGAGCGGCGTTGAAGGCATTCCTGACATCAAGAGTCGCGAGAAGTACTATTGGCCTCGCTCCGTAGCACACGAGCCTCGTCCGCCGAAAGGCGTCGGTCACTTGTCGAATCGCCCCTATAGTTGAGCAGCCCCGTCTGAATCCGTACTGGTTTCCTGCAAGTCCTCCGTTTGCAGTTACCGCGTTCGTCAGTCTTGGTTTCAATAACGCTTCGTAAAGTTTACCCGCTGTGTCTAGAAGACTCAGGGGCCTATAGGAAGACGGACTATTCGGCTCTCTTTTTCCTTTATGCAGGAGAACCAGTCTAGCAGTCTTCCATCGTCTGGGAAAGATGCCCGCACGTAAGACCGCGTTATACTTATCCAGGAGGAGTCCTGGACGTACGCTCACGATCTGCTGGAGGATCTCTCCCGGTATACCGTCTGGTCCGGGTGCCTTACCAGGCTTGATCGTGGACACAGCCTTAATAAGCTCTGCCCCGACAAACTCTGGCACTGTCGTCTCTTGTTCGTTCGTCATTTCTTCCGTCTCTGGTTGGTTTGGGAAAAGTCCATCTACTATTGCTTTCATGGTGTCTTTGTCTTTTGGTTCAGAAGGGCCAAGGGCCCCCAATTTCTTGGTCACAATCTTGTAGCCAAGTCCCCAGGGGCCCCGCTCCACTTCTTCACACAACTGTCTAGCGCATCGGTTTTTACTGTCCTTTATTTTAGTAGTCAGTCTCTTACGTGCCATCTTGTACGCTGTCGATAGTTCGTCCGCGTCTGGTCTGCTCTTTTTCCGTGCGCGGTTCATCCTCCGGCGGCAGGCAATGCATTCCCCACGGAGGAGGCCAATCTCGTCCGTCCATCAGTACATTGCTCGTTTGTACGTTCGGCCCTTGCGTCGAGTCATCGTGGCGTCGCACAGTTCCGTTATCAGTTCCATTGTCTTGTCCGTTATCCATTCGGCACGCTCCCGCGGACCAAGCTCTGCCGAGACAGACTCGGCGGGTAACGGTGCCTCCTGTAGCAGTTTGTCAAACAGCTCTCTGTCTTGTCATCGTAGGTTCCAATACGTTGGAGTCCTGTCTCTAGTTTGTCCGTTTCGTACGTTCGTCGATTGATCTCTCACCTCAAAGACGATGTGCTGATGATCGCTGGCTGTATAGTCCTCGGTCACCCGCCATCCTCTTATCCGCGACGAGATCCTGTCTGACGTCATCGTCACATCGGGTATTGAGTATCCGAAGCCCGGTCGTCTATAGGTCGTTGTCGTCCCTTGGTTGACCACTACCAGATCAAGCCTTGCGGCCATCTCCAGAAGCAGCCTTCCTCGTTTGTCCGTCGTTGTCATACCCCACTCGACCGCTCTCGCGTTCATGTCTCCCGCGACGACAAAGTCACCCGGGAGACCTATGAGGGCGTCTTCCAGCTTACCGACTTTTTCCTCGTACACTGCCATCGTGCAGTTTGGGGTCAAATATACGCTAACGTAGGTGACGGAATCTACCCTCACCCACGCGTAATCTTCCCCCTGCCAGACGCTTGTATTCTCCTAGCCGGTTTGCCTTTGACCCATATGGCCGACGTACCGAGGGTATTCGAGAACCAGCCGTTCTGCTCTCGTAAGTCCCACAGTTGCTCGCTCAGTATCAGTATGTCTACGTTTCGTTCCTTCGCTGTCTGTGATATAAGCAGCTGGGCTGCCTCACACCTACGCAGGTTTCCTTGTAAGATTCCTGTCATTGTCGTGTCTGCTTCCGGCACTCCTCCAGCGCTGCCCGGTAGGCCGCGCACGCTCCCGTTCCCGGGACGTGCGCCCTCTCCGTTGCACGCGCCTCGGAACATAGGAAGCACGTCGGCTGTTTGGTGGGGCAGGTTCTCCCGACATGGCCGGTCCCCCCGCACCTCCAACAGCACTGTCCTCTGTCAGGTCCTGTGCAGTCCGTTCGTCTATGTCCGTGTCCGAGGCACCGGTAGCACCTCGGGACAGTCAATCTTTCTCTCAGCCGACATTTGACCCAGCCTATCTTGATTCTGCCCTTCTTGAGCAGTTTGTGGGCCGTGTCTCTGTCTGCTTCGAACACTGCCATACAAACGTCGTGTTTATTCGGTCCGAAAATGTGGATCTTATAGTCCGCATCTTGTCCTGTTTCTCGTTTCAATGCGTTCTGTACATCATTCGTGTCTGTAACACAGTCGAGGTCTAGTATCTCTAGCGTCTGTACGTGTGTCATGTCTCGTACATTACCCTCACTTCCAAGAGTAACCTGGAGTTTCTCCTTGAACTTCCGTCTTGCGTCATTATTAATTATTATTATTATTATTATTATTATTATTATTTTTTTTATTTTTTTTACAAGGAGTTGCGGAATCCTTTTTGCGGATTACCTTAGTCTTGATCTAAGGAGGTATGTGGGACTCCCCCCAAAAAAAAAAAAGACAGGCCTACCCACTAAATCGCCATCTCCTTGTTGTCCTTCCCCCAGCCAGGGACTATGTTGTTATTACTTCTGACTGGGGGTTCTGTCTGTGTTCGTTCATTCGTATCGTTTCACCGTGCGTCGTTACGTCGCGTCAATCCGTCTGCTCAGTCGCCCTTCCGACAGTCTTCCGCGTTCTTACGTCTTAGTATGGTTTCCGTATAGGTAGCGACTAAACGCCACCATTCGGGTTTATGCAGCATCACCTCTACAATGTTATCGGGGGTGATGTTGCCAACTGTTGTCTCTAGTTCTCGTCTGAGTCTTGTCCAGCGGTCGCACCCGACAAACGTGTGTTCCGCGTCGTCTCGTTCGTGTCCACAATACTTGCAGTCGGCTGTTCGTACTCGGTTCATATTGTGGAGGTACCGTCGAAAGTACCCGTGGCCCGTCAAGAGCTGGGTGACGTGAAAATTCACATCACCAAAATTCCTTCCAAGCCACGGTCTCACGTCCCGTATCAGTCGTCTCGTCCATTTGCTACCTCGTTCTTCTGTCCATCGGTCTTGCCACATGTCGATCGTCCTTTCGCGTTCAACGATTGCCGCGTTCTTTCGTCCTATGTCTGCGCTGCTCCCATAGATCCTTTTGCGTTCCGAGGCAAGAAGATCCACGGGTATTACGCTCGCCACCACCAGGACAGCCTGCGCAGAGACTGTTCGGTAGGAGCAAGCGATTCGCAGAGCGCCCTGTCTCTGTACCATCGTCATTGTCTTACAGTACTTCTTTGTCTTCAAGGAATCTGCCCATATTTCCGCGCCGTATAAGAGGATCGAGTGAGCTGTCGCCATTAGCAGTCGCCGCTTTCCTGGTCTCGGTCCCGTCGTGTTTGCCATCAGGCGGCTCAAGGATGTTATCCTCTCTGCCGCTTTTCGGGCTGTCTTCTGTATGTGAGGCCAGAAGGTCATCTTCGTATCGAGGGTTACCCCAAGGTACTTGACTTCCCCTTTGGTCTCCGTTTCGTATGTACCCACTCTCATTGGTAGTATCGTCTGTATGCGTCTTCTCGTGAGAAGCATAAGTTCCGTCTTTTCTGTTGCGAGTTGCAGTCCGTGTTCTGTCATCCATCGTCCAACTCGTCTCATGGTCTGGTTCAACGTCAGCTGCGCCAGCTCGGGAGATCTCTCCGTGATCACCGCCGCCACGTCATCAGCGTAGGCGACGAGGGTCACTCCGAGTGGCATCCCAAGCCGAAGCAGACTATCGTATAGACCATTCCAAAAGTCGGGTCCCAGTATCGACCCCTGAGCCACCCCAGCGGTGATCTGTCTCGTTACCTGTCCTTCGATCGTCTCGTACGTTATTCGTCTGTTTCTCAGATAATCCTCCACAACCCGAACCAGGTACGGTGGAATCCGAAAGTTGCTTTTCAGCGCCTCCAAGATATCCACCCACCTGGCCGAGTTAAAAGCATTTCTGATGTCGAGCGTCGCTAGCAGCACAATGGGTCGCGCCGCATGGCAGTGTCTGTCTAGTTCCAGGAAAGAATCAATCACCTTTTGGATCGCTCCAATCGTCGACCGACCCCTCCTGAAGCCGAATTGCAAATCTGAGAGACCCCCTCCGGCCTGTATCGCGTCCGTCAGTCTCGGTCTGAGTAATTGTTCAAAGAGTTTACCAGTAGTGTCAAGTAAACTCAACGGCCGGTAGGCCGAAGGAGTGCCAGGGTCGCCCCTACCTTTTGGAATAAGAACGAGCCTCGCCTCCTTCCACCGATCGCTGAACGTTCCTGTCGTCAAGCACGTATTGTACAGGTCGAGAAGTATCTCCGGCCGTAGACGAGCCACGAGCCGGAGGATCTCGGATGGTACTCCGTCTGGTCCCGGTGTCTTACCCGTCTTCATCGCATTCGTTGCTCTGATGAGCTCCTCAGCGGTAAAAGCGGGAGGCATTTGTGCGTCCACGTCATCCATCACGTTTGTCCTAATCGAGTGCGTCAGAAACAATCCGTCAACAATCCGTCCTGCTATTTCGGGATCTTTAAGTTCCGGTGAGACTCGGGCCCCTAGTTTCCCGGTCACAATTTTGTAGCCGGTTCCCCAGGGATCCTCGTTCACCTCCTCGCAGAGCTTCCTCCAGCATCGCGTCTTGCTGTCCCGTATTGCTTTCGTCAGCGTCTTCCGTGCTGTTTTGTATATGGCCTGAAGGTTTTCCCTTTCGGGTCCACCTCCAGCCCTCGTCGCACGTCGCCGATTTGCCAGGCATATCTTGCGTAGCTCGGCTATTTCGTCCGTCCACCAGTATTGTGGTCGTCTTTTTTGTATCTGTCGTCGTTTCGTCATTGTGCTGGTGCACAAGTTGTTTATTAATTTCGCCGTCTCGTCTGTCAGTCTTTCCGTTCTTCGCCGGCCCGTTAGCTCAGGAGGAATCTTCGACCCCGGGGCTGATGCCGCCGTCAACTCCTCCGAAAATTTTTGTCGGTCAAGTTTGTTAAGGTTCCACCGCGGGGGTTGGTGGATTCTCGTTTGTCTCGTTTCTGTCCGTCCCGCCACTTCGAAGACGATGTATTGATGGTCGCTGGCTGTATAGTCCTCGACCACCCGCCACCCCCTCAGCCGTGACAGGATTCTGTCCGACGTCATCGTCACGTCAGGGATGGAGTCTCCAATCCCTGGTCGTCTGTACGTCGGCGTGTGTCCCGTATTTACTACTGCTAGGTCCAACCTTGCGGCCATTTCCAGCAGCAGTCGTCCACGTCGGTTCGTTTCGTTCATTCCCCACTCGATCGCCCTCGCATTAAGATCCCCCGCAACGATGACATCTCCGGGCAGGTCCCTGATCCCGTCCTCTAACAGCGTCGCCTTCCTTTCGAACTCCGCCGCGGTGCAGTTGGGTGTCAAGTAGACGCTGACATAAGTGACAGCGCCGATTATTATTATTATTATTATTATTATTATTATTATTATTATTATTATTATTATTATTATTATTATTATTATTTTTTTTTTTTTTTTTTTTATGGTGGTAAAAAAACAGGATAAATCCTCATGGACCATAACGGTTGGAGTGTGACGGCAGTTCACCGAAGCTACCCACCTACACTCTCCCACCCGCCGTGTGACGTGACTCGCTGATCCTCTCAGACCGGGCTGTTTCAAGCGATCTATCAATCGAACGCAAGGAGCCTCCGGGTCGTCGAAGACCAGCTGACCGCCCAAATCCCGCTTCTCTTCAACCGGAGGGTAAACCATCCGGGGAAGAGTAGTAAAGTCCACCTACACCATTCTCCAGCGGGGAACCGCGTAAGCATTACTTCCCGCTGGAGAACCGCGTCAAGTCCTCTCGTTGTCCACGGGTCCTGTATCGTTTCGTTACGTCCGTTTATTCACATTCATCCATTTGTTCATACCATTTACTCCCGCATTCTTCTCGTCTAACACTCGACTTCCAGGCAACCGTCCGCCTTTTTCCCTCGTAGGATAGTCTCAACGTACGTTGCCGTTACCGTCCAGTAGTCTTTGTCTTGTAGCATCTTTGCCACAATGTTGTTGGGCGTGATGTTTCCAAGTGTCGTCTCCAGTCTTTGCCTTTCGTCGTTCCAGTGTGAGCATTTGAAAAATGTATGCTCTGCGTCATCACATTTGTATCCACAGTATTTACAGTCGGCGCTGTTAACTTTGTTTCTGTCAAACAGATATTTCCTGAAGTACCCGTGGCCGGTAAGAAACTGGGTCAGGTAAAAATTCACTTCCCCAAAATGCCTCTCCGTCCACGGTCTCAGGTCGTCAATGAGTCGTCTAGTCCATGCTCCGTTCGTGCTCATCCTCCATTGTTTGTTCCAGTCCGTCATCGTCCTAGTTCTTTCGTCCTGGGCAGCTTCCGTTCTGGTCATGTCGCTGTTTCGTTCGTACACGCGTTTCCGCTCTCTGGCGAGCATGTTTATCGGGATAACCCCCGCCACCACCAGGACAGCCTCAGCCGAGACTGTCCTGTAGGCGCAGGCTATCCTCAGTGCTCCCTGTCTTTGTACGTTTGTCAGTCGTTTACAGTATTTCTTGACCCCCAACGCGTCGGCCCACACCTCCGCCCCGTAGAGCATGATCGAGTGGGTCGTTGTCATCAGTAGTCGTCTCTTCCATTGTCTCGGTCCAAATGTATTTGCCATAAGACGACTGAGAGCGGAAGTCCTCTCTGCCGCCTTCCTCGCTGTCTGTTGTATGTGCGGCCAGAAGGTCATCTTCGTATCTAGAGTCACCCCCAGATACTCGACCGCCCCACTGGTCCGCAGCGATACCTCTCCGACTGTCATGGGAATCAGGGTATTAATCCTGCTTCCCGTCAGAAGGATGAGTTCTGTCTTGGCCAGGGCAAGGCTAAGTCCGCGTTCAGTCATCCATCTATTGATTCGTAACATCGCGCGGTTCAGCAGCATTTGCGCCAGCTCCGGGGTACGGGCTATTATCACCACAGCCACATCATCGGCGTAGGCAATCAGCTCCACCCCCGGTGGCATCGGTAGTCTTAGTAGTGCGTCGTACAGTATGTTCCAGAAGTCGGGTCCAAGGATTGAGCCTTGGGCGACTCCTGCTGTTATTCGTCTGGTCACTGTTCTGTCGGTCGTCTCGTATCGAATCCATCTGTCGTGTAGGTACTCCCTCATCACCCGCATCCGGTATTCGGGAACCCTGAAAGTTTGTAGGGCCTCCAGAATATCCTCCCACCGAGCGGCGTTGAAGGCATTCCTGACATCAAGAGTCGCGAGAAGTACTATTGGCCTCGCTCCGTAGCACACGAGCCTCGTCCGCCGAAAGGCGTCGGTCACTTGTCGAATCGCCCCTATAGTTGAGCAGCCCCGTCTGAATCCGTACTGGTTTCCTGCAAGTCCTCCGTTTGCAGTTACCGCGTTCGTCAGTCTTGGTTTCAATAACGCTTCGTAAAGTTTACCCGCTGTGTCTAGAAGACTCAGGGGCCTATAGGAAGACGGACTATTCGGCTCTCTTTTTCCTTTATGCAGGAGAACCAGTCTAGCAGTCTTCCATCGTCTGGGAAAGATGCCCGCACGTAAGACCGCGTTATACTTATCCAGGAGGAGTCCTGGACGTACGCTCACGATCTGCTGGAGGATCTCTCCCGGTATACCGTCTGGTCCGGGTGCCTTACCAGGCTTGATCGTGGACACAGCCTTAATAAGCTCTGCCCCGACAAACTCTGGCACTGTCGTCTCTTGTTCGTTCGTCATTTCTTCCGTCTCTGGTTGGTTTGGGAAAAGTCCATCTACTATTGCTTTCATGGTGTCTTTGTCTTTTGGTTCAGAAGGGCCAAGGGCCCCCAATTTCTTGGTCACAATCTTGTAGCCAAGTCCCCAGGGGCCCCGCTCCACTTCTTCACACAACTGTCTAGCGCATCGGTTTTTACTGTCCTTTATTTTAGTAGTCAGTCTCTTACGTGCCATCTTGTACGCTGTCGATAGTTCGTCCGCGTCTGGTCTGCTCTTTTTCCGTGCGCGGTTCATCCTCCGGCGGCAGGCAATGCATTCCCCACGGAGGAGGCCAATCTCGTCCGTCCACCAGTACATTGCTCGTTTGTGTGTTCGGCCCTTGCGTCGAGTCATCGTGGCGTCGCACAGTTCCGTTATCAGTTCCGTTGTCTTGTCCGTTATCCATTCGGCACGCTCCCGCAGACCAAGCTCTGCCGGGACAGACTCGGCGGGTAACGGTGCTTCCCTTAGCAGTTTGTCAAACAGATCTCTATCTTGTCGTCGTAAGTTCCAATACGTTGAAGTCCTGTCTCTAGTTTGTCCGTTTCGTATGTTCGTCGATTGATTTGTCACCTCAAAGACGATGTGCTGATGATCGCTGGCTGTATAGTCCTCGGTCACCTGCCATCCTCTTATCCGCGACGAGATCCTGTCTGACGTCATCGTCACATAGGGTATTGAGTATCCGAAGCCCGGTCGTCTATAGGTCGTTGTCGTCCCCTTGGTTGACCACTACCAGATCAAGCCTTGCGGCCATTTCCAGAAGCAGTCTTCCTCGTTTGTCCGTCGTTGTCATACCCCACTCGACCGCTCTCGCGTTCATGTCTCCCGCAACGACAAAGTCACCCGGGAGACCTGTGAGGCCGTCTTCCAGCTTACCGACTTTTTCCTCGTACACTGACATCGTGCAGTTTGGGGTCAAATATACGCTAACGTAGGTGACGGAATCTACCCTCACCCACGCGTAATCTTCCCCCCTGCCAGACGCTTGTATTCTCCTAGCCGGTTTGCCTTTGACCCATATGGCCGACGTACCGAGGGTATTCGAGAACCAGCCGTCCTGTTCTCGTAAGTCCCACAGTTGCTCGCTCAGTATCAGTATGTCTACGTTTCGTTCCTTCGCTGTCTGTGATATAAGCAGCTGGGCTGCCTCGCACCTACGCAGGTTTCCTTGTAAGATTCCTGTCATTGTCGTGTCTGCTTCCGGCACTCCTCCAGCGCTGCCCGGTAGGCCGCGCACGCTCCCGTTCCCGGGACGTGCGCCCTCTCCGTTGCACGCGCCTCGGAACATAGGAAGCACGTCGGCTGTTTGGTGGGGCAGGCTCTCCCGACATGGCCGGTCCCCCCGCACCTCCAACAGCACTGTCCTCTGTCAGGTCCTGTGCAGTCCGTTCGTCTATGTCCGTATCCGAGGCACCGGTAGCACCTCGGGACCGTCAATCTTTCTCTCAGCCGACAGTTGACCCAGCCGATCTTGATTCTGCCCTTCTTGAGCAGTTTGTGGGCCGTGTCTCTGTCTGCTTCGAACACTGCCATACAAACGTCGTGTTTATTCGGTCCGAAAATGTGGATCCTAAAGTCCGCATCTTGTCCTGTTTCTCGTTTCAATGCGTTCTGTACATCATTCGTGTCTGTAACACAGTCGAGGTCTAGTATCTCTAGTGTCTGTCCGTGTGTCATGTCTCGTACATTACCCTCATTTCCAAGAGTAACCTGGAGTTTCTCCTGGAACTTCCGTCTTGCGTCTGCGTTACAGCGAAAGCGCATGAGGAGTTCTCCGTCCTTAGTCTTCCGATATCCCGAGATACTCACTTTAGAGCCCTCGGGATTAATCTCCGTCTTTAGTCGGCGCAGGGTATCCGCGTACGTTCGTCCGTCGTTTGGCCGTACCAGTATAACGTTGGTCCCCCCCTTCCGGCGGGAACCACCCGCACTTGGCCGGTTCTTGTCCAGCTCGGGCCGTTTGTTCCCGTGGATAGGCGTCGCCGCTGCGGATGTCGAAGCTAGTGGCCTCTCCCTCCGCGCGCCCAGCGCCACCACAGGGGTAGTCTGTTGCGTCTTCTGTTTGAGGGAAGTCGTCTCCGTCGTTTGGTCATTAGTCTTCTGTTTAGACTTCCTCTTTTTTCTGTTCGCGGAGTTCACCGTGGTCCAGCCTGACTCGTCCGCAACCCTTTGATAGGCCACGGCTTGCTCAGGGCTGGCCCCCGTGTCCTCCCTCTTTCTTTTCTGTCTTTCTGTCCTCCTGTCGTTTACGGACTCCAGGACGGGATTTAGGCGGTCGCATTCACTCCATGCAATCTCCACCGCCTCCTTTATTACAGCCATACTAGTCGTTATGTCCGTACTAATATTTCTCTGTATCTTAGTCCGTGCCTCCATCTTTTCGAGCGCGGCATCAATGCGCCTGAGCTGCGTGCGAAACAGCTGGAGGTTTTCTGTCATATGTCCGTTGTCATTGTCCACGTCTTTCATGGTTGCGTCAGTGTTGGAGGTCTGCTTTTCGGAGCCCTCGTTTTTCCGCGCAGGTGGCACTTGTATGCGCCGCAGCGGTACCGTCACGTCTCGTGTATCACTAGTTCTTGTCGGTGTTCGTCCTGTCGTCGGTTCTTGGCCCTCAGCGGCAGAGACGTAGCTCACCCCGCTGCCGCCGCTTGACCCACTGTCCGTCCTCTGTCGTCTCGGTATGTCCAGGAGTTTCTTGTCGTTTTTTCCTATCTTTCCCCCCATTCCCGTGCACAAAGTGCGGCCCTCAAAATCCGTGCCGCTGCCCGTGGCCACCGGGGCTTTCACCCGATCGGAACCCGGGGTGGATTCCTCCTGAGAAGGAGTTACCACTTGAGGTACATCAATGTTTTCATTGTGCATATTCATATTGTTGGTTTTGTCCCGTTGTGCTGAAGGTCCCTCGTGGTCGCGACTCCACGAACCGCGCTGGGACAGCGCACGGCCCCTGAGGTCCCCCCCCCTGTATGTTTACCCTGTGTGTTCAGTGTTCCCCCCTGTGGTGTGTGCGTGTACGTGAGTGCCCATAGGCGAAACCGGGCTTCATTCACGGGGAGAGTCCGTTTAGAGATATCCCCTTCTCTCGCTTTCGGGCGACTTCGTTTATAGGAGTCCCCGACCATTCGCTTTTCGGTAAGACCCGTTTATAGGGTCACCGAGCATTCACTTCTCCGGTTTGCCAGAAGGCGTGTGTGTGTGAGTGTTTGCGTAGTGTGTGTGTGTGTATGTGTATGAGTGATTAATGGTTGGACACATCGGCAGAATACCATTATCTTTTGCGTCATTTGTGAGCCATATCTTCCTCTTGGCCGTGTCCGTTATAGCGTTGCTGCTCAGAGCATTGACGCGACGGACAACGTTTCCACCGGGCACGTCGTGGACGTTGGAAGCTAGCATTTGCCCAGTGAGGTGTTACCACTCACTGGACCAGCCCGGCATTATTATTATTATTAGTATTACTATTATTATTATTATTATTATTATTTTTTTTTTTTTTTTTTACAAGGAGTTGCGGAATCCTTTTTGCGGATTCCCCTTAGTCTTGATCTAAGGAGGTATGTGGGACTCCCCAAAAAAAAAAGACAGGCCTACCCACTAAACCGCCATCTCCTTGTTGTCCTTCCCCCAGCCAGGGACTATGGTGATATTACTTCTGACTGGGGGTTCTGTCTGTGTTCCTTCGTTCGTATCGTTTTACCGTGCGTCGTTACGTCGCGTCAATCCGTCTGCTCAGTCGTCCTTCAGACAGTCGTCCGCGTTCTTACGTCTTAGTATGGTTTCCGTATAGGTAGCGACTAAACGCCACCATTCAGGTTTATGCAGCATCACCTCTACAATGTTATCGGGGGTGATGTTGCCAACTGTTGTCTCTAGTTCTCGTCTGAGTCTTGTCCAGCAGTCGCACCCGAAAAACGTGTGTTCCGCGTCGTCTCGTTCGTGTCCACAATACTTGCAGTCGGCTGTTCGTACTCGGTTCATATTGTGGAGGTACCGTCGAAAGTACCCGTGGCCCGTCAAGAGCTGGGTGACGTGAAAATTCACATCTCCAAAATTCCTTCCAAGCCACGGTCTCACGTCCCGTATCAGTCGTCTCGTCCATTTGCTACCTCGTTCTTCTGTCCATCGGTCTTGCCACATGTCGATCGTCCTTTCGCGTTCAACGATTGCCGCGTTCTTTCGTCCTATGTCTGCGCTGCTCCCATAGATCCTTTTGCGTTCCGAGGCAAGAAGATCCACGGGTATTACGCTCGCCACCACCAGGACAGCCTGCGCAGAGACTGTTCGGTAGGAGCAAGCGATTCGCAGAGCGCCCTGTCTCTGTACCATCGTCATTGTCTTACAGTACTTCTTTGTCTTCAAGGAATCTGCCCATATTTCCGCGCCGTATAAGAGGATCGAGTGAGCTGTCGCCATTAGCAGTCGCCGCTTTCCTGGTCTCGGTCCCGTCGTGTTTGCCATCAGGCGGCTCAAGGATGTTATCCTCTCTGCCGCTTTTCGGGCTGTCTTCTGTATGTGAGGCCAGAAGGTCATCTTCGTATCAAGGGTTACCCCAAGGTACTTGACTTCCCCTTTGGTCTCCGTTTCGTATGTGCCCACTCTCATGGGTAGTATCGTCTGTATGCGTCTTCTCGTGAGAAGCATAAGTTCCGTCTTTTCTGTTGCGAGTTGCAGTCCGTGTTCTGTCATCCATCGTCCAACTCGTCTCATGGTCTGGTTCAACGTCAGCTGCGCCAGCTCGGGAGATCTCTCCGTGATCACCGCCGCCACGTCATCAGCGTAGGCGACGAGGGTCACTCCGAGTGGCATCCCAAGCCGAAGCAGACTATCGTATAGACCATTCCAAAAGTCGGGTCCCAGTATCGACCCCTGAGCCACCCCAGCGGTGACCTGTCTCGTTACCTGTCCTTCGATCGTCTCGTACGTTATTCGTCTGTTTCTCAGATAATCCTCCATAACCCGAACCAGGTACGGTGGAATCCGAAAGTTGCTTTTCAGCGCCTCCAAGATATCCACCCACCTGGCCGAGTTAAAAGCATTTCTGATGTCGAGCGTCGCTAGCAGCACAATGGGTCGCGCCGCATGGCAGTGTCTGTCTAGTTCCAGGAAAGAATCAATCACCTTTTGGATCGCTCCAATCGTCGACCGACCCCTCCTGAAGCCGAATTGCAAATCTGAGAGTCCCCCTCCGGCCTGTATCGCGTCCGTCAGTCTCGGTCTGAGTAATTGTTCAAAGAGTTTACCAGTAGTGTCAAGTAAACTCAACGGCCGGTAGGCCGAAGGAGTGCCAGGGTCACCCCTACCTTTTGGAATAAGAACGAGCCTCGCCTCCTTCCACCGATCGCTGAACGTATTATTATTATTATTATTATTATTATTATTATTATTATTATTATTATTATTATTATTATTATTATTATTATTATTATTATTATTATTATTATTATTATTATTATTATTATTATTATTATTATTATTATTATTATTATTATTATTATTATTATTATTATTATTATTATTATTATTATGTCATGACATCACCGGCGAGCTTCGTCAGAGATTCAAATTACATCAATCAATTATGTTTACTTAATTTAACTTACTACTTGTCGCTAATGACCTTGGGAATTATAGGGGTTGCGTGAATGTATTTTCCAATTTTTCTTATGTATATTACACATTTTAAGTCGCACGCTACGTATTTTGCCATATAATATAATAGTCATAGGTCGGTTTCATTTTCGTAGTGTCCTCTTCATCAAGTTTGCTTTCGAATTAGTATTGTATTTGAATTTTAGTTCGCTCGCTTTCATACAATCTGTCTCGCTTGCTCTTGTTTAGTCTATCTCGCTCGCTCTTGTTTAGTCTGTCTCGCTCGCTCCCGCTCAGTCTATCTCGGCGCCTCAAAATGGCCGCCCTCACTCCCGCGTGTATTCAACGGGCTCTGCTGCCGGTCTCTGGAGCGCCTTCTAGAGCGATATACTAGACCTTATAGAGCTCGAACGTGTATTGCGTGTGAGTATCCGGATGTTCGCCAGTGGTCAGCATCAGTGTTTGTGGCGCTCAGAGTGTCGTCGATGGTGCGCAGCAGCCTGACACAACTGATTGCCGGCTGCCGCTTTATCTACGATTTCCTGGTTGTCCCAGGTATGATAGCTTCCACTGAGTTTCTGTGCTAATGCCTGGATGTGTAACGTGTCTGCATGTTTCGCTCGCATGCACTTTTGCTGCATTTTTCAGTCAAGTTTCCCCTGTGTTTTCCTCCAGTCGGAAACACATGTTCGGGATATGTGCGCTCAATTTTTCATTTCATCCATCAGATGGCGCGGTTTCTCTTGTTGCATCGTTTTTCTGGGCGTGGGTGAGCGAATTTGAAGATAAAGTAGTGTTTATACGAGGTGTGTTCAAAAAGTAACGAGAATTTTTCAATTTCTTGGGTTTGGAGAGTCCGCTTGTATAAAATTTTTTTTTATTATGTTGGTACACATGCCCCTGAAGTACGATAAAATTTTCAGCAATATTCATTGCTTACTTTTTAAGTGGCAGCCGCTAACGTTAGACGTGTATTTCGAGCTCGGCGATTTTCGTTTGTGAAAAAAAATGGATCAAAGAATTTGTATTAAATTTTGCGTAAAAAATGAAATAAAGTGTAGTAAAGTTTGTCAAATGTTAACAAAGGCATATAGTGAGTCTGCTATGAGTAAAGCAAGGATTATGAGTGGTATAAGCGTTTCCAAGATGGCCACGAAAACGTTGAAGATGACGAACGACCCGGACGCCCAAGCACATCAACAACCGATGAAAACGTGAAAAAAGTGAAAGAAATGGTTATGAACAATCGCCGAATCACAATCAGAGAAGTCGCTGATGATGTTGGCATATCAGTTGGCTCATGCCATCAAATTTTTTCGAATGTTTTGGGTATGAAACGTGTGGCAGCAAAATTCGTTCCAAAATTGTTGAATTTCGAACAAAAACAGCGGCGAATGGAAGTTGCTCAGGAGTCGCTAAATGAAGTCAATAACGATGCAGAACTACTAAAACGTGTTATAACAGGTGACGAAACATGGGTTTATGGATATGATGTCGAAACTAAGGCTCAATCGTCCCAGTGGAGGCATTCTGGATCGCCAAGACCGAAAAAGGCTCGACAAGTGCGGTCGAATGTGAAGGTTATGCTCACTGTGTTCTTCGATTTTAATGGCACAGTACATTATGAATTCTTGCCACAAGGTCAAACAATCAATAAGCAGTACTACCTACAAGTTCAACGTCGTTTGCGTGAAGCAATCCGAAAAAAACGCCCGGATTTGTGGCAAAATAATTCATGGCTTTTGCACCACGATAATGCGCCTGCTCACACTTCATTGCTTGTTCGTGAATTTTTGGCCAAAAACGAAACTGTAACGATGCCTCAGCCTCCATATTCGCCAGATATGGCTCCATGTGACTTTTTTCTATTTCCAAAAATAAAGAGAACATTAAAAGGCCGTCGTTTTACAAGCATAGATGACATTAAAAGCGATTCGCTGAAAGAGCTAAAAGCTATTACAAAGATCGAGTTTCAAAAGTGTTTCGAGGATTGGAAAAAGCGTTGGCATAAGTGTATTGTATCCGAAGGGGACTACTTTGAAGGCGACAACATTAATGTAGATGAATAAATAAATATTTTTTTCATAAAACGAAAATTCTCGTTATTTTTTGAACACACCTCGTATTAGGGCACGAGTAAAACAATTTTATTCGAGTGGTCGCGGGGCGACAAGGGTCGCGTGTGGCTTCCTTGAGGTGTTGCAACTAATACAACGCTCTCAGACGAACCCTTGTAATGCACCACATTACGCCATTCAAAAATTCATATGCTGAGATTGCCATAATGCCTAAACCTACTGCACAAAGAGAACCAAGATAAATAGTTCAAAAAACAAATAATAACGATAATACTAATCTTGAAATACGTTGTAGCCCATTATTTGTCCAAGGATAAATCTTTGCAAACTAAAAAATTACATATAATAAAAATAAAAATACAGTTTTAATAAATTGCATAAATAAAGACAACATAAATACAATTGAAAACACTAACTAAAAAACTATCAAATAGTATTAAAATTGAACAAGAACAAATTAGAAAACCAATAAATTGTAATACATTAATTTGAGAATAAATGTAAAGTCTTATATGTTTTCTCAAGTGATAGATACAGACAAGTAGTGTATTAATTGAGGTAAAATCTAATTTATACAAACATTTAGAAATAACAAAAATAGAATATTTATTAGATGCTAAAACTGAGTTTTGGACGTCATTAATACGTATTCGTGCCACAAGAGTTCGAGGCTCCGCCAGAGTGGCAATAAATGTAAAAATGAATCCACGTGCATCAAATGCGTTGGCAATTATACAGGTAATAAATGCAATAGTAATACCACTAAATACCCAAATCACTCAAACCACAATGAAAAATACAATACGAAATATAACGTTAATCACGCAGCAAAGATAGTTTATTGTACGAAGTACTCAAAAACCAAGTAAGAAAAATACATCGAATTAACTGACTACTCGATACAATCTAATTACCAGTGCTACTTTGGTAAAATAGTGCACACTCATCAATAGGTAACAAGCGTAAAACGGATAACAGATCGACAATTAAGACTAACAAGTAGTCAGCATTATCGTTTTTATCCGCGCAAAGACCATCAAATAATACTACAATCGACAGGAAGAAAAACTGAAAGTATTTATGTGAATATCAATAATTAAACAATTGTTAATGATACATGTACTTTAAATAACTATTTAGAACAAGAAAAAGAAACTGTAATATGCATAAATATTGGAAGTATTAATGCTAATTATAACGAACTGCTAACTTTTCGGTCAGATGGCCACGTGAATAGTCGTACTCAAGGGGGTCCGAAGGTCAGCACCCTAAGATTCGGCAAAAACGGCGGAGAGGACGAAATCATTTAGTCACCTTGGCTTGGAGTATCGTTTTCCGTAAAAGGGATATCGCAATGCTCTAGCCTGTCTTCCTTGGGAGGCATCGGCCAGGTATATTAAGTGCGGATGGTTATCCCGGATGAGAGCATGTGCGGCCGCCTGACGGACGTTTGAAGGTAGCAATGGTGATATTACAATTGTATAACGGATAATTGCGTCTGAGTAGCTCGCGGCCATCCGCACAAATTATTTATTTGGGAATTCCAGAAGCAAAAGACGTTTCCACGACTGAATAACGCGTCGAGCACAATCACGTTAAACGCACGGATTTAAAGTCGGGATGAGGAGTGATACAGCGGCGAATAAACACAATACCGGATTAACTCACTAATTCTTTAATCGTCAACAATCAACTACAAGACGGCGATCTCACGCCTATATACTACGAGCGGCACAATAACAAACGCGAACGCGAAGATGAATCGGTGGCTGGTCAACCTGCCGATTCCCTTTTTAAAACTAATTATTACAATAATTGCCCAACAAAGACTTTCCGGTGTTATTTCATCAACGGGGTAGCCAGCAGATCTGCCGCACTACCACCCATCAGCTGACACCCAAACATGCAAGAGAGAGAAACAAGAAAGAACACGACACCAACCTCGACCTTCAGCTTCTCTGACGGCTAGAACGCTTCGCAGTCTAACGTTCTTCTCGCTGACCACCTCGATGGTGTTATTGTCGACGCTATTTGTTCTCTTGCTCGTCCTGTCGTTCGCTCTATCAATATTTCTGCCTTAATCTGTTGTTCCGCTTGTTGCTGTTGTTGTTGTTGCTTCCGCTGCCCTTTGGTTGTTCGGTGTTTGCAGCAACGATAAAGTCCGCTCACACGCACACCCGCGGACCTCGCCGGTTACCCACATGCACCGGTGCCGGGTATCCTTCGGGATACGGCTGAGCGCGACCCGGCCACCACACTTTAATTCTCGTCCACGCACCGGGCGTGTCTCCGAAAACGAACGTTGACGAGGTCGCGGGGCCAATTCCGGAAAACCGTTGACTTCGGTTAAATCCGCGCGCATACCTTCCTCTGTTAAAGCCCATCAGATACCCTTAAATTTTTCGCGGTGATTCGCAACTTGAGCGCTCTCTCTCTCTCTCGCTCTTTGGTAGGTATCATAGCATCTTTTCAACGGCTCTTCTATCATTACAGTTTATTTAACCATTCTGCATCACGCTTTCGAGCAAACTGTTCCAGGTAGTGCATCTTCCACGGGGCCAACAAGCGTACGCTATTTTCTGCATAATTATTTGTATCTTGCCCTGGAATTTGCATTACTTTTGCAACCAGTATTACACAACCTGTTCTACTTGAAGCATAATCTACACCTCATCCGTTCAATCTCTTAACTAGACCAATTGCTGTACCACAACTGCACCAGGACACCTCATCACCAATCTGGCCGTCTTTGCTTTACCAACGACGAACATCTATTTTTTCTTGTTCGTTAAGTGAGGGAGATTTTGCCTTGTTTTTTATCTTATCACCACTCTGTATCGCTCGTTTTACCTAGCATATGTCAGTACTGTTGCGAATTTGTAATCTTTCATCTTTAATTTAAGACTAAATTTTACTGCGATTCATTTAGCGTCATTCACATTTTCATGATTACTCATCATTAATCTTAAGTCGTTAACGTTCTTTTAAGTTAGGTTACGTCAATTTGCGAATTTTCCGCGCCAAATTTTCCCTTAATTCAATTTCGCGTTCCTCAATATTGCGAGGACCACTTTCGCGCGCATTTTGATCTTCCCGCTACACCCTCTATGATAATTCGCTTTTTCTCGGTAGAGGTCACTTTCCCGAGTTTATCATAGCTGGTAGGTTGCGCACGCCACCGCGTCATTTGAATTTGCGCTCGAATTTTCAAATTATCATAGGCACGTCCAAACTATTTAATCTTATTTTACCTATTTATGTCAAGCCGCGTGTGTGCCATGTGCGGATTGATCGTGCGACGACCTGATCATCTCCTCCTCTGTAATTCCTGTAATTCTCTTCATCATAACCTCTGTATTTCACCCGATTCACGACTAGCCAATCATAATTCTACCAAATTTAACTGCTGCCCCAACCGCTCGTTTAATGACGATACACCTCTAGATAATACTGCCTTGGATATCTTCGCCACACCTACAGGACACTCCCTCTCTATCGTCGCAATTACCAAGAAACGTCTTGCCTCACCAACTCAAACATCACTGCTGCCGATCACTAAGGTTCACAGATCCGAGCTGATTTCGACTACATGTCGGAACACCAATTACTCTGCAATGTCTGAGGCACCTGAGTGGTTTCGCAGGGAGTCACAGCTTAATGCGGAGCGGCACGCGAAGGAAGCGCAACTCAACTCTGACCGGTTTGAGATGCTTTGTGGACTCTGGACCAAAACGCAGGAAGAATGACGTCCAGTTTGCGGTGGTTGATGAGCCTGAAATCGTGGTCCACGGGTTGCCTGCTGAATTTCGAGTTTTTCTCTTCCAGGCCACAACTTCTGTCCTCGTTGCGCTAGGTTTCGGTGGAGTGCACAACCTGCCTACAATTATTGCGACGAGGAAGTGGAATCACTCAACCACTGTTCGCTCTGCTGCGCCCATAAACCTGCCGCAATCGTCCTCTCTCTTGAGCCAAGGTGCTCGACGGAAGTCGTTTTCCTTCCTGCTTGATTTACCATCCTGTCGAGACAGAATCATCAAGTACTCGCTCAGGCTCAGGGAGCATACTGCGCAGACGATCTTTGGCTGTGGAGGCAGCTCCCGAGTCTTACTGCAACCAATTTACCCTAAGCCTGTTTTTGAGCTCATAGCCAAGGCCAGAAGAGTGTGTGAGGATCTCGGATATGCATGGCCTGTGGTTCGAAACTTGCGGGTCTTCTGCCGTGCCACGCCGTATTCAGAGCTCATTCCCATCGTCTTCGAACCTGATCTGCGTGGTCTGTCGAGGCTGGCACCTCACCAACCTGTCTCACGCCCGGCGGGAGCTTGTGATCGCCCTCACCCTATAGCTGCACTATTTGCACCTTTTGGTGGTACCCACCACGATCCTCGACCTCCTCGCTCTGATCATCATTCCCGACCTCTCGCAAATCCATCGAACCTCACTCTACCTACAACTACCTCCTCCTCTCAGTCGCCAGTCCTTAACCCAGTTGAAACCTCATGACATTTACCGGTCCCGGTGAATAATCCTGTTACCACCTCCACCCCCTCTCGATCATCCCTAACCGTGATGCACATCAATATAAACGGCTTGAACGTGCCGCGGCACTTCCCTCTCCTTGAAGTGCATACGATATTATTGCCATTTCCTAAACTAAACTCTGTAACATCATCTCTGATGATCACCTCGGTTTAGCCGATTATAATTTTTTCAGTGAACTGAAATTGTCAATTGTGAAATTACAGTCAATTATGTGTATCACGATGCATGATTTAGAAAAGACTGAAATATACATACTTGTGCCGTCAAAATTTCAAGTATAACAGGCTATATATTTACTAATATTTGCTAGTTCTGAAACATTAAATTTTATAGATAACAAATTTTTCACTATTAAATTTTATAGGTTTAGACTATTTAAAATTGTGTTAATTCTCCAATACTGTTCACTATGAAAATTTGTATCTTCCTTTCTATTGATTGTGCCACTGTGACTATTAATGTGTAACATTTCTGATATTATTCTTTTTTTATGATTACTTGCTCTATTGTATTATTCTAATTAAAACTGTTATTTGGATTTTTAGAAATATGTAATAAAACTGGTAAAATATTGTTTTCTATTAATTTTTATGTTCATTAATTTTAGTTTTTAAACTACGTTTTGTTTCACCTATGTATATAGCAGAACATGACTTACATTTAAATTTGTAAACAACACTAGTTTCATCCAATTTACAACTATTGTCTCTGCCTAATTTTATGATATTATTTAATTTATGTCTAACTATAGAAACGCATTTAATATTAAATTTTTTGAAACTATAACTACATCTGTAAAAAAAAGTAATGAATAAACGGAATTGGTAAAATTATGTTTCAGTCACATTCATTCTTTTTGAAACAATTAGGTGTCTTAGTATTTTTCTGTTTATATCTATGTTGTCTGAGTCTATTAGCATCTATGCAGATAAAAGTATTCAGGGTAATTATTTTCTTTTGTTATTTCAGTGATCACATTTATATTAGTGTTATGAAAGGACTCATTAGATAAACAAATTGCCTTGTTAACTAAATTGGAAATTATATTTCTCTTATGTTGAATCGCGTAATTGGAATAATAATTTAATAATCGATTATAAGCCAAAAGTTTTTGATACCTATTTTTGATAATCCGATTATTATTATTATGAAGCATCATATCTAAAAGTTTTTTAATACCATTACATTCTATTTATTCCTATGTTAACTTTAAATTTTCATTGTAACTATTAAATGTATCTAAAACTAGCTGAATATGATCTTTTTTAACACGTAATATAGTATCATCTACATAACGACGATAAAATGTCGGAATACAGTGAAATTTTTTTCGCTAAAATATTGAGACATTCAGTCTCTAAGTCATCCATCACTGAATCCGCAAATAGAGGGAAAATTGGAGATCCCATGAGTGTGCCAAAAATCTGTTTAGATATTATATTATTGAAAGCAATGGCATGAGGAATATCCCAGAAACTAACTAAATCTAAACTTCAACCCTCCAAACTAATTCCATTGAATGTTTATTCCATTGAATATTTATTCCATTGAATTAGCTTGAAGTGTTGAAGTTTTGATTTAGTTAGTTTCTAGGATATTCCTCATACCATTGCTTTATAATTACAATATTGCCCAATAGAGAAAATTGAAATAATATATAATAGATGAATTTCATATAACTACTCGTATACTAAAATGTAACAAGAGTGATAAAGTACTAAAACTTATAACAGACTTAGCTAATACATTTTTAGAATCATGGACTGACTTAACAGACACTATGAAACTCAATCTAAAATTAGACATAAAACCCCGCACTGAGGATATTAAATATATACAATTTATGAAAGCCACAACTTCGAAACCAAAATCTGAAAAATTCAATCATAAGGCAAAATACGGACTCATCAAAATTGTTTTTGAAACTGTTGATAACATAGCTGTTGAAAACAATAACAATATTTTAATGTAAAAGGCACTACCAGCCCCTGGAAAAACATTACAGTCTGCAAACTGTATCAGGATGACCTAAGGGGATATCAACCATGTGAGTAACAACTAAGCTTTTCTCTATTTCAATAGTGGAACTCAAGGATCGCAAACTGTTATTAACTCAGTTTACTCGCTAAAATTTCAGTCAAAACATAAAGACCTAATAATTGTAGATGATGTGGTGTTCGCATCCATTTGCAATTGCACCAATATTATACAACATCATAGTATGTTTCCTCACTAAAGGGTAACATGTACGGTTGGACTTACATATCAGGCCCATCTACACAGGATGGAAAGGATAATATATGCCAAAGAGAAAAAAAGCAAGCATGGATTAATACAACACAGCTAGACAGATGCTAATCAGATTTTGATGAAGAAGATAGTTATTTTTGCTGCTTAACATGGTAGTTTTCACTGTCAAGCTTAGGCAAGCTGTACAATTGTTGATTTTTAAATATTATTTTCTTTAGTTTTTAAGTTTTCTTTTTTTTCCTTCCTTTTTTTTTTTATTTTTTATCTTTTGTAATTATATGCCAGACCATCGCATAGGTACGTATTACCTCTGATGGGTTACAATATTTTGTAATGTATTTATGTATATTGGTAACCATGTAACTTATATACTTACTCTGGTAATAAATAAATAAATAAATAAATGTTTTCATCACAACTAACAAATTTTTCTATATTTAACTTTTTCCATTGGTGTGTTAGAAAGTTTACTTTTTAATATCTTATACTTTTCTGCTAGTTTTCTATATGATTGCTTTAGTTTAGTTTCATTTCATAATTTTCTACATTGTTATCTACCTTAATACCTAAATACTTTGTTATTTCTTCTATATTTTTAATTTTGAATCTTTTAGCTAGTAATCTTTTAATAATTCTGATTATCTCTTTGTTTTTACAAATTCGTAATAAATTAAATACGTAAGTCTTTATCGTTTCTTGTATCATATACATAAAGACACAATTCAGCTTTACCTTGTCTAAGCTTACTATATATTTATTAAAGCATTCATATCAATCTCGTGGACTTTCACTGAGACAATACATTGTCTTTTCTAATCTCAAGACTCTATCTGTTCTGTCACTAAAACCTTTAGGCTGCTCTATATAAACTTTTGAGATTATTTCACCGTATAAAAATGCGGTGTCTACATCTACTACTCTATTTCGATTTGGAGTCTATTTTGACAACATTAAGATAGCAAAAACTTTATTGTCTGATTGATCGCAACAGGAGCATAAATATCATTAATTATAATTTTCTGTTTAAAGCCTCTAGCTACTAATTTAGCCCTAAATCTACCATTTAACTTTTTGGTATAGATCCATTTAGTATATAATATTTTTACTATTTTTTCTATTTACTAGAACCCAAGTTTTGTATTTATTTAGTTTTCTAATCTCATCACTCATTTCATTCTTCCAATTTTTATTCTCTTCGAAATTTACCACTTCACCAAATGTTTGAGGTACATTTCCATTAATATGGTTTACTGAAATACAACATGTTACTGGATTTCCGTACCTATTTATTTAGGGGTTTCTTTCTTTACAATACTCTTTTTACATTAAAATCTTTTTCATTTATAACTTCTGGAATTTCATTTCTTCCATTCTCAATTTCATTATTTTAATTTTTATTATTGTCATTTTTTATATTAATTAACTAAATTAAAGTTTTTATGTTTATCATTTTTCTTTATACCATTAATTTTATTTTCATGAAAAATCAGATCATTTTCGTTTTCAACTACTTCAACATCCCTTACATCTTGTAACGGTCCTATCTATGAGCTATTCTCTTATTTTCACTGTATTACTGCAACCCGACAAATTCGTCTATCTGTTTACATCAATTAGCATTGTGACGGCTAGCCGTAACTTAGTTTTTTTTATATTTAATTATTAAATATGACGAACGGAGTGGGAACCTTCCTGATTTCCCACGATGAAAACGCATTCGAAATATAAACTTTGATAGTGGCCCGAGCCTGCGTACTCAAGCTTACAATCAACGCTCTATCCTGCTTTGTCCCACACGTATGTGTTGACAGGGGCCTACGATCATCGCGTATACATCGTAAAGTGTTATCACGGTGATAATGGAAGGGGACCATAAAAATGCAATCTATTTGTTTTCCCCACCGATTTTAAGAAAATATCCGTAATATTAAATAGATTTTCATCAATTTTGTAAGCTATTATAATGCGCATCTTTTTGTCACCGAATAACCAATAAATAGAACAATAATGTATTTTATAATAAATCGTAAAAGGTTTATATTTTTCTGAATGTTTATAATAGTCACTATGTATCGTCATGATTAATTAAGTTTAGTACAATTATGTATAAGTAATTATAAGCTAAAGCGTTACTCTTGCTCTTAAAAGTGGCACTCCGAGAGCCATCTCTGGAGAAAAGGGCCCAAGTTAAAAAGGGACCGCCCTTTCTCTCTCTGAAAATTCACGCCCACAGACCACTAAAGAAATTCTGGATATGATTAGAAAATTTCCCACCAACCCAAAATTTAGCCGTTATCGCTTCAGGGGCCTGAGGAAAGGGATTTCCACCCAACCACCCACGGCTTATAAAAAGCTCTGTACAAGGCTGGAGAGCAAGTTAAGTTCAGTTCAGTCAGTTAAGTTAGAGGAAGTCAAGTTCAGATAGAGTAAGTGCGGAGTGAGCACCAGGAAGTCCGTAATAAGAAGTTTTTACCAGTGAGCGAGTCCCGGAGCAAGCATCAAATCACCCAAGTATATTCAGAGCATATAGAGAGAGAAAGAGGCCAAAGAGCAGAGAGAGAACGCAACATTAATAATAACTAAATTGATAAAATAAAAGTAAGTAAAATCTTAAACCTGGCTATCCTTTTCTTTCTTTAAGTAATCCGCCTTTCTTTTGGAAATTCATTAAGCGTGAGTCTGGTGAATTTCCATTAAAGTCCCTTAAGAACACATTAAGCGTGAGTCTGGTGTGTTCGTAATAACATTTGGTTATTACATTCCCCGTTAGCATACAGTTTTCTCAACGCAACAATATTGCTCGTCCCGGCTTGTGTGTTACACGATAGCCAAATCAGAGCAACCCTGAGTTTACGCTTGCTCCAAGCGTACCTGAGAGTGACCCCGACGTCACAGCATATTAAACGGCACCACATCATATGATTGTCTTAGCACCAGAGTCCGATTTCATGACCATATAAGGAGCGTGACGTCACATACTCATAGATATAGATATGATAGTTTTTGTTATTATATTAAAATATGTTAATTAAGAGTAATTTTGATGAAACAAAGCATCGTTTATATAGATTTTAGAGCATAGATTTAGATTATAACAATTTAAATTGCATTTAATTATTAAATTATATTGAATTTTTATATGCAAAGTTAATTTGTTTATTACATTGTAAATATTAATTATCAGAATAATGCGGATATTCTAATAAATTTATGATGAATATCTTAGAAACATGAGTAAGAATTGGTTTCATTGATAACAGTTGAATTATTACTGTTATCAATAAATAAACATATAATTGTAGCGTTAATTTCGACTTACTTTATAATGACAACTTTATAATTTATTAATATTAATTAATTAATCTAGTAATTACATTATAAGATTTTAGAAAAATCCGTTACATGTACGAAAATTTATTATTAACTAATTTGAGTATTTCTTTTTAAAAATGACTTCTACAAGTGATAAACTATTAATCTGTGTCAAATTTCATTGTCGTTTTATTGTAAATATTGCGCTATCACATTTATTAACATTATTAGTTAATAACTTTTGACGATACTTTTTACGATAATTGTAAATTATACTAAAATGATCAATATCTACTTTTATAAAGTTTACATGTTTTAAAATTTTATTATTACTGTTTATTCTCTTGTAAATTTGGAAAAATGATTACTCACAATTCGTAAACAACTCGAACTTCATGAGATTGAATAAACCTGGCTAATACCGAAGTTCTTTCTCTCATAGTGATTACATGAGCAAATCCTCTTTTTTCTTATTGTAATTTGTGCTCAACTCATAGAACACTTCACGCTATGAGAAACTTGGGCTGAATTACATCCTTTATAAGAAAGACTTAAGCTCTGCTTATGGGACACTCCGCACCATAAGAAACTAGGGTAAAGTCTGTTTTCCCCTTGAAATCTCACTTACATTAGTCATACTATATATATTATTTATTGCTTTATTTCATAGTGTTAATTAGAAGCATTTTGAAAACGAAACAAATTCTTACTCATTAACGCGACAGATCACAAGAGTACGAACTATAATATAAATAATAAATGATAGAAACATTATAATCTAGAACTTTATTATTGATAAGAAATCTATAAATATCATGATTATATCCAACCAAGGTTCCTATATTTGCTTTACTATCCTATTTACCTTTTCTTAAAACTTCAGGCATTCTTACAAAAACTTTACTTCCACATATTTTTACATATTTTACCTTAGCCCGTTAACGTCCACAGGACACATTTTTTAAGTTTGAGTTTGAATTGTTACCTCGCAATGAATTCGAACTCAAATAACTTAAAACTAACCGTACCCTATGTTTTCGAGGGTGCTCTTTCGAATGGTGATAATCAGAAGTCGAAAAAAAGATATCTAACCTCTAAAAAATCAAAAAAAAAAAACGTGATTTTGAAAAAAACAATTTTTTTTTAAACTGTTTTTCTGGAGCCTATACATTTTTGTATCGATCTAAAACCGATTAGAAAGGTGTCCTCGATATCTGAACTAAATGTTAGGATGATGACATTTATTTGAATAATTTTTCATCTAAGCAAAATGGCGGCCGAAATAAAAAAATTTTGTTCTAAACTTGATAAATTTTTTTCTCAGAAAGTATAGGTGTTAGCAAAAAATTTATAAGAATAAAAATATCTTAAAATCGGCTAAGAAATACTCTTAAATTTTTTCAAAACGTTTTGAAACAATTTTTGATTTTTGAAAAATTCAAAAAAATGACATTTCAAAAAAGTTGAAAAAACATTTTGAAAAAATTCAAGAGCATTCCCTGATTAATTCTAAGATATTTTTGTTCTAATAAATTTTTAGTTAAACTGCATAGTTTTGAAGAAAAAATTACGTGAATTTGTAAAAAAGCACTTCTTATTTGTATAGTTGGATACAATTTAATCTTCATTCATTTCAAATCAGTTTTTTAAATTATTATTTTTATAATTAACTGTCAACGTATTGTCAGCTTCACATAATATTATACTACTTTCAGAAAATATATAAAAGAATCTTTGTATAAAATGTAAAAATATGTTATCTTTACACTAAGTAGTTTGATGATTACTAAAGCTCTAAAAATTTTTTTTATTTTTTCATTGAGTTCGGAAACAATTTTTAGTTGTTTAGATAACTTAAATAATAATTTTTTATTGCATTATTACATATTCTTATAAGAAAATAGTAGAATTATTTTATTGTGAAGTCGGAAAAATGCCACCCAAAAAACGATCAAAAAATTCTGATCAACAATATGATATTGAAACCGAAGAAAATGACGAGAATTTTGATGTCATTATGATTCCCAGTTTAGACGATTCTCAAGATTCTGAGTCTGATTCAAATACAGAAAATGAAAATGATCACATTGATGTATGCTCATTCCTTGAAAATCTTATACCTACTACTTTATACAATCAAGTTCTTGATAGCTACTCGGAAAATCAAAAGAAGTTAGAACCAAACCATGTTTATGAGTGGTTGGATGGCGGAAAAGTTTATGGGGAAAAGTTAACAAGTGAAGTTTTTCTTTCAGAATCTGATCGTAAAAAGATCCTCGATTATTCTCTGACTGATTTGTTCGAATTATTTTTTTCTGATGAATTAAAGGAATTTATAGTAGAAGCAACAGTATGCAATGGTGGTGATCTTACTCTACAAGACTTGAACACATTTTAGGAATTATTATTTTATCGATCTTTAATTCAAGAAAAAGTCAGAGAGATTACTGGTCAAATAATCCTTTTCTAGTCTGCGAAGTAGTAAAATTAGCCATGAGTCGTCAAAAATCTGAAAAAATAAAATCAGAAATAAAGCTATCAAAAAATGAAGACAAAAATGCAAATGATAGAGCTTGGCGTATACGTGTTCCTTTAGATATTTTTCGAAAAAACTGCCAACAATTTGCGATTTTTTCCACAGCTTTATCAATTGATGAATGTATGATCAAATTTTATGGTAGGACAGTCTTGAAGCAGTTTATGAAAGGTAAACCTGTACGTTTTGGTTTGAAATTGTGGGCTATTTGCAATAAAGAAGGATTTATTTTTGATTTTGATATATATTGTGGGAAAGGATCAAACCATCTCCCTTCGAAGCAGTTAGAGAATTTAAGAAATTGTGCTTTGGGTAGCCGCGTTGTTCTACAAATGCTCCAGAGGCTCCTAACAACTGTGTCACCAAGAAAGATCAGTCGTTATCACATTTATTTCGATAACTTTTTCAGTTCACCAGATCTTTTCGTTCATCTACGAAAAATTGGTTCTCGAGCTACAGGTACTGTAAGAGCAAATAGAGTAAGCGGAGTCACTATTGATCTTAATAATAAATCAAAGAGAGGAACATATTTTGTGAAACATGACAAAAATAGTGGTGTCAACTACATATCAGTCATGGACTCTAAAATTGTCTCATTGCTGTCGACGGCTGCTGGCATTACTCCATTGTCTTCAGCAAAACGATATTCTAAAGATGAACATGGTAAAGTTGAAATACCTTGTCCTTATGCTTTCAATTTGTACAACAATTTTATGGGTGGAGTAGACCAACATGATTATTACTGTAGCAGTCTGTTGCCGTGTATTAGGTCGAAAAAGTGGACTTGGGTAGTTTTAATGAGAATTATTCAAGGATCAATTACAAATGCCGCCGTACTCAAGAATTTGGTGTGTGGTAAAAAAGTTGTAACCATAAAAGACATTGCACTAGCTGTAGCATCAAAATACTTGAATGAAACCAATAATCGACAATCTCACACACACGAAAAAGTCATGGCAATAAAGAAATGTTTCAACTTCGCAAAATGTTCTAAAAGAACACAACAATTTTGCGTTGATTGCCAAAAATATTTTTGTTCTACATGTTTCCTTGATTTTCATAAATAATTTTATAAGCTTCAATTAAATCTAGTTATCAGATTTTATCCAAAACATTTAAGTATAAAAAAAATTTGAATAAGGCGAGAAACAAAAAAAAATAAAAATAAAAAGTAAAAAAACAAGGCAAAAAACAAAAAAAAAGAAAATGTTTCTTTCTATTGTCGACCTCCCCGTGGTAAGAGATGGACAACGGTGATGTACCATCGCCGGCTAACAGGCATAACAATTAGAGAACCGAAAATCCCGTTGGTTCGGCCTTTTTATTTATTTGTTGCTCATTATTTTGAATATACAAATATGTTTTTTTACAATTTCACACATTTTTTCTTCAAAACTATGCAGTTTAACTAAAAATTTATTAGAACAAAAATATCTTAGAATTAATCAGGGAATGCTCTTGAATTTTTTCAAAATGTTTTTTCAACTTTTTTGAAATGTCATTTTTTTGAATTTTTCAAAAATCAAAAATTGTTTCAAAACGTTTTGAAAAAATTTAAGAGTATTTCTTAGCCGATTTTAAGATATTTTTATTCTTATAAATTTTTTGCTAACACCTATACTTTCTGAGAAAAAAATTTATCAAGTTTAGAACAAAATTTTTTTATTTCGGCCGCCATTTTGCTTAGATGAAAAATTATTCAAATAAATGTCATCATCCTAACATTTAGTTCAGATATCGAGGACACCTTTCTAATCGGTTTTAGATCGATACAAAAATGTATAGGCTCCAGAAAAACAGTTTAAAAAAAAATTGTTTTTTTCAAAATCACGTTTTTTTTTTTTTGATTTTTTAGAGGTTAGATATCTTTTTTTCGACTTCTGATTATCACCATTCGAAAGAGCACCCTCGAAAACATAGGGTACGGTTAGTTTTAAGTTATTTGAGTTCGAATTCATTGCGAGGTAACAATTCAAACTCAAACTTAAAAAATGTGTCCTGTGGACGTTAACGGGTTAGGTTTTTCGTCAATGAATATCTCATAAGGAGTTTTGTATTCATATGTATTGACTATTGTACAATTTTTCAAATAAGCGATAGTTTTTATAATTTCTGGCCAACATTTATAAATTTTAGCTTATTTGCTAAGCATCTGTCCATGTCCATTATATTTTATTATTTATTATATTTTTCAGCTATTCAATTGAGTTCATGGACATATGGGGGAAAAGTTATTCAGATACTCTCTACCATTATCACATCTTAATTTCTTTATGCATTTACCAAATCGGTTTTCTGCTAAAATTACAAATTCAAATAAAAACTCTGTTTTTTTCATCTTTACTTTTTATATAATATATTAGTTAGTTTATTTATTTACAACTTATATGTTACATTTGGTTTACATTTCTTATATTACTATTTGTGTCTCGTATCCAGTTTGTGTAGTTGATTATGTATGTATTTTGTGTGTGTGTGCGTGTGTGTGTGTGTGTGTGTCCATGTGTATGTTTATGTTTGCGCGTATGTTCGTGTTTTGTGTGTATGTGTGTGTATGTGTGTGTGTATATGTGTCTGCGAGTCTTGCTTCTCTGTCTTCTGTTTCCGTCTCTCCTTAGGGTCTTGCAGCTTCGTCTTCTTGCTTTTCTTTTTCTTTCTTCTCTTCGTTTCTTCTTCTTTTCCATTTTATCTCCATCATCCACGCTATCTTTTCTTTGCTTCCTATTATTATTTTTTCCCATTCTTCCCCTTCTTTTCTGCTTTTTTCACATTTTTCTACCATGTGCTTTCAATTTTCTTCCTCTTTCATACACATTCTGCATCTCTTATTTTCTTCTTTTTCCCAATGCCTGCTTCCTCTCGTTTCATTACCTAACCTAAACCTTTCCCTTATTTGCAGACCTTTTATTCTTCCCTCTCCTTGAATTTCCTTTAACCTATACCTTTTCATTTCTTCTTTCAGCTCTTTCCACTCATTTATGTATCTTGATTTTTCTAGTTTTTCTTCTAGTTCTTTTTCATCTTTTTTCTTTAGCTCATCTCTTATTTCTTCCCAAAACTCTTCTCTCATTTCATCTCCCTCTTCTCTCTCTGTATATTTTACTTTTTTCCAGCCTTTCCTCTCTCTCCTCCTTCTTATCCTTTTTATCTTTTTTATTTCTTTCCCTTTTCTTTAATTCTCCCCATGCTTCTTTTTTTATTGAGCCATCTCTTTCTTCTCTTATTTTGCTTTCATACTTCATTGCTCTTTCTAATGCTGTTTCTTTCATTTCTTGTCTTCCTGTTTCCCATCCTATTAGGTAACTTGGCGTGTTTCTATCTAATCCTAATACCCACTTTATGTATTTTAGTTGTAGTCTCTCTATTTTTTCATATCTCTTCCATCTCCAGATTTCTGCTCCATACATAATCACGCTTTTCGCCAGAGCATCGAACAGGTTCATCCTTAGCTCCCAGTTTTCTCTAAATAGCTTTTCTCCTAGCCCCCATAGCTTTCCGAGTCCCATATTTATTTTCCCTTCTACCTTCTTTATCTGCTTTTTATTTCCGTTATTTCTGCTTATCACATATCCCAAGTAGTTGTACTCTTTCACCATCTCTATCTTCTCAGCTTCCCATTCGAATTCTTCTTCCTTCCCCCTTCCTCCTCCTCTCCTGCATTTCATCATCTTTGATTTTCCTACGTTTAACTCTAATCTCCTTTCTTCCAGGTATCTTTTTAATTTTTTTAGCATTGCTTTCATTCCACTTTCACTCTTTGCCATCATCACTATATCATCTGCGTATCCTAATGTCCATATTTTCTTCCTTCCTATCACTACCCCTCCTTCCTGCACCTGCTTGATCTTCACTTCCAGGTCGGCGAAGGCAAGAATAAATAGCGTGGTGCTCAAAGAGCACCCTTGCATTACGCCTTTGTTAGTCTCAAACTCCCCAATTATTTCTTCTCCAACTTTTACCTTACTCCCTGTTTTCTTGTATATTTCTTCTATTCTTTTCCTAATTTTTCTATTTATCCCTTTCTCTTTCATTGTTTCCCATATTTTCTTCCTCTTTATTTTATCAAAAGCGGCCTTCATGTCTGCAAAGAATACGAACAGTTTTCCTCCTTTTTCCCTTATTTCCTTCCCTATTATTGTTTTTAATATATATATTGTGTCCATTGTTCCTCTTTTCTTCCTAAATCCCATCTGCGTATCACCAAACGTTTCTTTAGCTTTTAATTCTCTTCCCAACTTTTTCCTCAGCATTTCCGCATATATTTTATATCCCGTATCCATCAGAGTTATTCCTCTATAGTTTCCTACTTCTTCTTTCCTCCCTTTCTTATATATTGGTACTATTATTCCCTTCCTCCATTCTTCCGGATATCCTTCTCCGTTTCATATTCCGTTTAAGCATTTTGTCATATCTTTTATCAAGCCTTCCGAGCCTTCCACCCATGCTTCATTTGCTATACCATCTTCTCCTGTCGCCTTTTTCTTTTTCATTTTTCTTATTACCTTTTTTACTTCTCTTTCTTTGATTTCTTCACCTTCCTCTCCTTCGCTGTCTTCGGTTTCTTCCCCTTTGCTTTCTTCCTTTTCTTTCTCTCCCAATTGTTCCTTGAAGTGCTTTATCCATTCTTCTTTTCCTATATTTTCATCTAATCCAATTCTTTTCTTCCTATTGCCATTCACTTTATCCCAGAATTTTCTTCTCGTCTTATCTTTTCTTATTTCTTCTACCACTCTTTTCCCTTCATCTTCTTTTGCTTTTCTTATTTCCTCTCTGTATTCTCTCTTTCTAAGTATTTGCCTCTGTCTCCGTCCCCTTTTCTTACCTTATTTAACTCTGCCATCACCCTATCCCTTTTTGCCTTACATTCTTTTCTCCACCAGCTTTTTTTGATCCTTTTTTTCCTTATCTTCTTTTTTACAACTGCATTCTTCACTCTATTTTTATATCTTTCCATTTTTCTGTTCCCTCTATTGCGTCTATCCATCTCTGATACTCCCTTATACCTTCTTCGCTCCAGTCGTCTATCATTCTTTCTTCCTCTTCTTTTCTTTCTTCCGCTATTTTGTCTCCCAATTCCACCTCTATTGGTAAGTGGTCCGACTTTACCCTCTCCTTTATTTGAACCCTTTTTATCGCCTCATCACCTTCCTCGTTACCTACTACATAGTCTATCGTTGACATTCCTCTTATTTGTTTCTTAGTAATAAGTTTTAAATACAGTGTTTACTCCTCCTATCTTAGTCGCTTTTAATACTGTACCATTAGATAATATTACATCCATACTATTATTTAATTCTATTTGTTTACAAAGATATTTCGAATCACTTACAATAAGATTGGTACAACCACGTCATCAATCATACAATCAAGTAACCATTCAATGACATTTTTATTTTTGTTTTTTTTTTACTTATCTGATTCACATTCACGTATACCACTTGCGTTGCTCAAGACTCGTGCGATAAACTGCACTATTGTTCGTTGCTCTCTGCTTGTTGATATCTATAGTCTCTGCCGTTACCTTGAGTTGAGCCTTTATTGTATCCTCTGCGTGACCCTCTTTGTCCTCTGGTTAAGCCTTGATGTTGCTTTTGTTGATTGTGCCAGAAATCCTTTATTTGATGTTAAGTTTTTCCACATTTGAAATACTGACCTCTGGTTTTCACATATACATTTAAGTTCTTGAATTTTGTATTTTACTAGTTCTACTGTCCTTTGTACTTCTGACACTAAATCCACAAAATCTCCAATTTATGTATGTAAGCTTATGTGTTATCAAGCTTAGTTTTATCACTTCTCGACTTGTGCGTGAATGCGAGTATGTATCTAGACTTCGAGCTAATAGCATTGGTGTTATTGCAAGGACGTACACAATGGTTTGCTATCGGCAATTATATTGATTCAGATTAGTTCAAATTTATTCGTTCACTGTAATATTTTTGGCTCTTGCTAATTTGTACATATTGTTACGAATGCGGTTTATAATATCGAATTCGTACGTTTGTATCCACGGCAACGTCAGAATAAATATTTTTGTTGTTGTTTAATTAGTTGACGCCTGAGCGTCAAATTGAAAGCATCACGTTTGTGTTTCAATAAAGTTTAGTTTGAGTTATTTGCGTATTTTTATTGACTATACCTAAACGTAACATTTTGGGGGCTCGTCCGTTTTTGAATTTGTCCGGACTTTTCTTGAATTTGTGACAGTGAACTGTTTGTACAACATGAGTTTTCAAAAATCTGAAAAAACAACACGTACACCATCACGCATGCCCCTGCAGACAAAGACGAGGGCACAGTCTGCAATTGAAGCTGCGACCACCGCTACATCAAACGACACTGCTACATCGGACATTTTCGAAGTGGAAGTCACCGTCGAAAATGTTAATACATCATCCGTTAATATTTCTAATTCCACATCTGCTCAACAAACAACTTTGCCTTCGAGCTTGTCGAACGACCCGCTGTCGCTGGATCAAGGTCCACGCGCGGTAACTTCTCTGCCGGTGGATGAGATACAACTTATACGTCAAGAACCAGTACAATGTGGTGTGCTGTCGACAGTCTTTTCTTCGCCAACTTAATGCAGCAAAGGCAGAATCAGAAAAACTACGTCTAGCAGTTGCAGCTTTACGTCGTCTTCGAGAGGAAGATGCACAAGCTAACCGAGAAGAATGTGACCGATTAACTCAACGACAAGCTACATTAGAGAAAGCTAACCAAGACGAACATCGCTTACGAACCGACATTGAATCACAGTTTCGCAGAGAACCAGCAGAGTTACAATTACGATTAATACAGTTAAGCAACTGCAGTATCTGTCATTTCACCATCGGTTTCTTGTAATGTTGTACCATTCCATTTACCTCTATTTTTCAACCCTCTCCACAATCACATAACCCTTCTCTTACACATACATCTATTTCAATCCCTCAACATTCGCTATATACCCCTATATCACCTATAAATGTAAACACATCCAACCTTTCTAACACTCAACCACTTCCAATTGCGAATACCCATATCAATTTAGGATAAGTACTTAGCCTACAAAAGAAAAACAAAAATTTTGGAAAAGTGGCGTTTTATTTTTCAACATAGTCTCCTTTTAGTTCGATACACTTGGGCCAGCGATGCTCCAACTTCTTTAACCTGTATTAAAAAATATGTTTCCTCGAGGTCTGAAAAGTAGGCTTCCGTGGGAGCGATTACCTCATCATTCGACTCAAATTTCTGCCCGCCGAGTGACTTTTTCAAGTTTGGAAACAAAAAGAAGTCGCACGGGGCTAAATCTAGAGAATACGGTGGATGGGGCAGCAGTTCGTAGCCTAATTCAACCAATTTGGCCATGGCAAAGGTGGAGGTGTGAGCCGGTGCGTTGTCATGGTGGAAGAGCACTTTTTTCTTCGCCAAATGGGGCCATTTTTTCTGCAATTCGACGTCCAATCGGCCCAATAATTCAGCATAGTACAGCCCTGTCACCGTTTTGCCCCTCTCCAGGTAGTCGATGTAGATCACACCTTGTGAATCCCAGAAAACGGTGGCCATCACCTTTCCGGCCGATGGGGCAGTCTTCACCTTTTTCGGAGCACTTTCGCCGGGTAAAGTCCACTGTTTCGACTGTTCCTTGGTCTCTGGTGTATACCAGTGGATCCATGTTTCGTCGACTGTCACGAAACGACGCAGAAACTTCTTCGGATTGCGCTTAAACAGCGTCAGACATTGCTCTGAAGTTGTGTCACGGTTGCCCTTGTTGTCCAGAGTGAGCAAACGCGGCACCCATCGCGTCGACAACTTTCTCATGCCCAAAATTTCACGCAGGACATGACCCACGCGGTCTTTTGAGATCCCTACGATCTTAGCTATCTCGCGCACCTTCAATTGTCGATCTGCCAATACGAGATCGTGAATTTTTGTCACGTTATCCTCCGTGGTAGCCGTTTCCTAAGCATCTGGACGTGGCTCTTCAAAAATCGACGTGCGATCACGTTGAAGTTGTTAAACCAATTTTTGACGGTCGCTATCGAAGGAGAAGAGTCACCGTACACAGTATCCAAGCGCTTTTTGATTTCGCTGCGCGATTTCCCTTCCAAAAACAAGAATCGAATCACCGACCGATACTGCTCTTTTTCCATTTTTCAAAAATCAACGGACACGCTTGCTTTCACACGCTCTCAAAAATAAACTACAACTCCGATCCGGCTGAAATATTGATAGTAACCATCGAGAAGTTTGTACTATGTGATAGAATATTTCTTTTGCGAGAGTGGCGCCATCGGGCGGTGAGGCTAAGTACTTATCGGACCACCCTCGTAACCTACAACCCGACACTTTTGATGGTACTTCATCCTTCCGCGATTTCATTCATCAGTTCGATATTATTGCTCAGTTTAATAGATGGGATAACAACAAAAGTTGTATTGCATTAGTTTCTTGTTTACCTGGACAAGCTCGAACCGTATTAGATAGTGTCGAACATGGCTGTGTAAATGTTGCAGATTTATGTTCAAAATTAGACCTTCGTTTTGGCAATAGTTTTCAGGCATTAAATAGTTTTTCGTTATTCCAAAATAGACGTTAGCAAACGAATGAAGAGTTTGCTGTACTGGCTATGGATTTGGAAAGATTAGCCAGATCAGTATTTGCTGGTTCTTCACCGGAAGAACAAGATAAAATTGCTTGTTCACAATTTATCCTTGCTCTGCTTGATAATTCTATTTGCGAACAGTTACAACTAGAACATATAGTCTCTTTAAAAAATGCTGTCGCTCGTGCTTTTGAGATAAAAGCTATTAGAGAACAAAATCGTAGATTGTCTCCACAGGTTCCACCACCATAACTTGGTTTTGCTCCTGCTATCCCGACTGCGACTGTCCAAAATTTTTATCAACCACAAAAACCTCTTTCCAGTAACTAACATACTCCCACTAAGATGTTCACTGACCCCCGGTGTTGTTGGGAGTGTGGTTCCACTAATCATATCCGCGTTAATTGCTCTAAGTTTAATAAGAAGGGAAATTAAAGTGTGTCATACTTTCTGAGGCGAGTTTGACAAATTGCAATAAAGCCTCATTGCAACCATGTAATCTTAATTCTCTTTATTTCGGAAGAATCTCAAGGAATCTAAAAATTGTTCATTTTTCTAGTAAAGCTAATGGAATTTCATGTACATTTAGAACCGATTCCGGCACTGATATTTCAATTTTAAATTTTAAATTGTGTGATCCCAGTAAAGAAAGAATTCCTTGTGATTCTTCTAACCTTAAATACCCTACAGGCGAAAATGTTCCTGTATATTTTAAGACACCTGTTAATATAAAATTAGGAAAACACCGTTTGGATATAATTATCTATGTCACTGACATAGGTGATGATTGCATTTTGGGGTTAGATTTTCTTGATGCTGCAGGCATTACTTCCTACATAGAAACAGGCCTCTTTGGTAATTTTCCAGTTTCCGAACAACAAACTTGTTGTTGTATTTCTTCCTCTTCTTCTTCCTCTGAAAGTCCTGAATATTTACAAGTCTTATACGAGAGAAGTTGCATTGAATTGAACATTTCTCAGAAAGAGAAATTCAAAGAATTCCTTATTCAACATAAGTCATCTTTAACAGATGGATCAGTAAATATTGGTGCATGTAATAAGATCGAACATAAGATAGAGCTTTCTGACCCCCGTTCCATTAAACTACCTCTTCGTAGATCCCCTTTTCACTACAATGCAGAAATCCAAAAAATGATTTTGGAATTGCAAAAACATGGAGCTATTAGAAAATCTAAAAGTTCTTGGTGTTCCCCTGTAGTTATTAAAAAAAAAGGATGGTACATTACGGTTTTGTGTAGACTTCAGAAAGTTAAATGCTGTTACAATTAAAGATTCTTTTCCTTTGCCAAATATTTTAGAAATTCTCGCTGATCTAATAGGGTATTCTTGGTTTTCAACATTAGATTTAAAGTTAGGATATTGGCAAATTAAACTCAGATCCCAGGATAAAGAAAAAACAGCATTTTCTGTAGGTAATGGTCTTTGGGAATTTGAGGTTATGGCTTTCGGTTTGTGTAATGCTCCAGCTACCTTTGAAAGCTTAATAGAGGATATTCTTCAAGATTTGATCCACGAAATTTGTCTAGTTCACCTAGACGATATTATGGTTGAGGTTAAGAACTTCGAAGAAATGTTAGATAATTTGCATAAGGTTTTCTCTCGTTTAGATGAGGCGAATATGAAACTTAACCCGAAAAAGTGCGAACTTTTTAAGAGCTAGACAGAATACCTAAGTCATATTATATCTCAGGAGGGTATAAGTATGGACCCCAAGAAAGTTTCTGCTGTCTTGGAATGGCCAATTCCTAAGACAAAGAAATAGATTAGGAGTTTTATTGGGTTCGCTTCATATTTAAGAACATTCGTCCCAAAGTTTTCTGACATAGTCAAACCTCTTTATAAGTTAACTGAGAAAAACATTCTATTTATTTAGACTTCTGAATGTCAGAAAGCTTTTGATAAATTGAAGCAGGCCTTGACATCCCCTCCTATTTTGACATATTCAGATAAAGATGACAAATTTATCTTACAAGGGAACCACCCCAACCCGACCTCACCGATTTGAATGATTTTGGGATATGTTGTAGTACTTGAAAAAAAATTAGATACGCGTTTTTTTTATCGGCCCATAAGGGCTTTTAAGGTGTGAAATCCACCCTGAAAATCAACCCCTAAAACCAGTTTTTTTAATATTTCTCAGCATCAAATGAATATTTTTCAGTAAACTCATCCTTAAAAAATTTCTTATAAAAAGGCGCTTTTAAGGACATAACATTTATACGGAAGGGTTGTAACCCCCTTTTTAATAGGGGTAAATACACTATTTTTCGTACTATTTTACGACACGTAATATAGTAGATCAGCTCGAGTGATTTAAAAATCGCACTGATAATGAGAAAATACCAAAATTAAATTGATGTGTTTCCGGATTTAAAAAAAAATGTGTTTAAGGGGTGTTTCACCACCTCGACACTACCCCCGTCAAACTATCAGTAGGTTAATCCACCTAACCCTGGGATAAAAAAATTTAGTCGTTTGTTATTTCTTGAAATAATTTAATCCTATGCATGAGCGAGCTAACTCAACTAACCAAGCTGCCTCTAACCCAACAAACCCCCATAAACCACCCTTACCGAACCACATGCAGGCTAACCCACCTAATCTTGTGAAAATCAACTTTAGTTGTTTGCTCTTTCTTGAAATAACTGAATTTTACACCATAAGCGAGTTATCCCAGCTGAATCACATACCTCTTATCCACCTACCCGTAACCTGTCTAACCCCCACCCTTATAAACCACCCTTACTGAAACACAAACAGGCTAAACCTCCTAACCCTGGGAAACACGAGTTGAGTCGTTTGTTATTTCCTGAAATAATTTAATCTTACACCTCAGCGAGCTACCTCAACTAACAAACCTGCCTCTAACCCACCAAACCCTCATAAACCACCCTTACCCAACCAAATATAGGCTGATAGACCTAACTTTGGGAGAATTGAGTTTATCAGTTGCTTTTTCTTAAAATAATTGATTTCTACACCCTTCGTGGGGTATCCCATTTTTTTTATAAAATAGGAGGTCTGTCCGGAAAGTATGGGGCCTACCTTTATATTTTCATGCTAGCGTTATTCTTTATCATCTGGTGGGTGGCATCCTTCAAAGTAATCCCCACTTGATTGAATAACATGGTTCCATCGATGTTTGCACTTTTTAAAACAGTTCTGGAACTCACTTTTAGGGATAGCCTTAAGTACACTCGTCGCATTGTTTTCACCCTTTGTTTTGTCATCGAATCGGTGTCCTTTGAGTGGTTTTTTTTAGTTTTGGAAACAGCCAAAAGTCACAAGGGGCTATGTCGGGACTGTATGGAGGTTGTCGAAGCAATGCGATATTGTGTTTGCTCAAAAACTGCTGCACAAGATTAAATGAATGCGCTGGCGCATTATCGTGATGCAGAAGCCAGTCACCACTTTCCCAAAAGTGCGGCCGTTTTCTACTTACTGCATCACGCAAACGTTTTAAAATTTGAACGTAGTATTCTTTATCGATTGTCTGACCTGTTGGTGCATATTCGTGATGTACAACACCTTCACAATTAAAATAAACAAACAACATTGACTTAACGTTGCTCCGACTTTGACGTGCTTTTTTTGGTCTTGGCGATTCAGAATGCTTCCACTGTGAAGATTGTTGTTTTATTTCAGGATCATAACCATAAACCCATGATTCATCACCTGTAATAACTTTTCTAAGCACATTATCATCATTATTGACCATTTCCAGATTGTCCAGAGCGATTTCTAAGCGAATGTTCTTCTGCTCTGCTGTGAGTAATTTTGGGATGAATTTCGCACACACGCGTTTCATTCCTAAATATTCGGTTGAAATTTCTGAAATGATAATTTTTGGTATCCCAAGGTCTTCTTCTAGTTCTCGCACAGTCATACGACGATCATGTTCGATTGCAAGTCGCACCCGCTCAATATTATCTGCGGTTTTTGTCGTCGAAGGTCGGCCGGAACGAGAATCACTATCGACAGAAGTGCGACCATCCTTGAACCGTTTATACCACTCTTTTATTCGTGTTTTGCTCATACACTCGCTTCTGAAGGCTTTTTGCATCATTTCAATAGTTTCCGAACTCGGTTTTTCCGAGTTAAAAGCAAAATTTGATGCAAATTCGTTGTTCTTGTTTTTCAGTCATTTTTGACAATATCAAAATCCGACGAACGTGAAAAAGGCACTGTAAACAAAGACACGCTGCGCATGAACTATACGTCCGGCAGGTGTGAGTAAGTAACCAATAGATTCGTGAGGCTTTACTGTTGACGTTTCTGTCCGGTAGAGGTCGCTCGAACACTATGGCGCGAAGATGTAAACGTAGGCCCGATACTTTCCGGACAGACCTCGTATATCTGTAGCTCAAACATAATTTATGACAAATAAACAGAAGTTTAATACATTTTATTTTAATAGTACCAAAATGGCGAGAAATATCTCTTAAAAATAAACACGAGAATAACACGAGGTCTAATTATCATTTATAGATCTATACATACGAGGTGTGTTCAAAAAATAACGAGAATTTTCGTTTTATGAAAAAACTATTTATTTATTCATCTACATTAATGTTGTCGCCTTCAAAGTAGTCCCCTTCGGATACAATACACTTATGCCAACGCTTTTTCCAATCCTCGAAACACTTTTGAAACTCGATCTTTGTAATAGATTTTAGCTCTTTCAGCGATTCGCTTTTAATGTCATCTATGCTTGTAAAACGGCGGCCTTTTAATGTTCTCTTTATTTTTGGAAATAGAAAAAAGTCACAGGGAGTCATATCTGGCGAATATGGAGGCTGAGGCATCGTTACAGTTTCGTTTTTGGCCAAAAATTCACGAACAAGCAATGAAGTGTGAGCAGGCGCATTATCGTGGTGCAAAAGCCATGAATTGTTTTGCCACAAATCCAGGCGTTTTTTTCGGATTGCTTCACGCAAACGACGTTGAACTTGTAGGTAGTACTGCTTATTGATTGTTTGACCTTGTGGCAAGAATTCATAATGCACTATGCCATTAAAATCGAAGAACACAGTGAGCATAACCTTCACATTCGACCGCACTTGTCGAGCCTTTTTCGGTCTTGGCGATCCAGAATGCCTCCACTGGGACGATTGAGCCTTAGTTTCGTCATCATATCCGTAAACCCATGTTTCGTCACCTGTTATAACACGTTTTAGTAGTTCTGCATCGTTATTGACTTCATTTAGCGACTCCTGAGCAACTTCCATTCGCCGCTGTTTTTGTTCGAAATTCAACAATTTTGGAACGAATTTTGCTGCCACACGTTTCATACCCAAAACATTCGAAAAAATTTGATGGCATGAGCCAACTGATATGCCAACATCATCAGCGACTTCTCTGATTGTGATTCGGCGATCGTTCATAACCATTTCTTTCACTTTTTTCACGTTTTCATCGGTTGTTGATGTGCTTGGGCGTCCGGGTCGTTCGTCATCTTCAACGTTTTCGTGGCCATCTTGGAAACGCTTATACCACTCATAATCCTTGCTTTACTCATAGCAGACTCACTATATGCCTTTGTTAACATTTGACAAACTTTACTACACTGTATTTCATTTTTTACGCAAAATTTAATACAAATTCTTTGATCCATTTTTTTTCACAAACGAAAATCGCCGAGCTCGAAATACACGTCTAACGTTAGCGGCTGCCACTTAAAAAGTAAGCAATGAATATTGCTGAAAATTTTATCGTACTTCAGGGGCATGTGTACCAACATAATAAAAAAAAGTTTTATACAAGCGGACTCTCCAAACCCGCGAAATTTAAAAATTCTCGTTACTTTTTGAACACACCTCGTATATATTTATATTCGTATGTACATACATAAATATATTTACGTAAGAGCCATCGTACGCATTACTACATATATTTTGATTTTTCATAATTTCCATCTTTTTCTTTTTTTTATTTATTGGTAAATTAAAATGTATCACTCAAGGAATACCTTACAGAAATGATAATCATCGAAAAAGTGTTTGAAATATAATGATCTTTTACACCAACCACACCGTATTATATCAACATTTTTACATGCTTCTCCTTCGCAATGTATATATAATTATATATTGCAAGAATCTCCAAAACTAAAATCAACAGGGTTATCTGTTTTAGCTGGTTTTTCAGCAATGTAGCCGCTTTTATACCAAGGGTATTTAAAAATATTTGTATATCTTGGTGAAGAAAGCTGGTTATGGACAAGAGGCTGCATTTTTATGATGTTATTTCTTAAATGTAGATTCATTTCATAGTCCATCAAAATTACTTGATCTGATAAACGTCGAACGAAGTTTTTCCAGATACGAAATCCATAAACATCGAGTGGTTGGATGTTCCCTGTCGTTCCTGTGGGAATTTTTTGTCTATTAACAATTTTGTTTGTCGGCATCGTTTCCCTTACAGCTTTATCGCAATGTCCACCCCAAGAATCGAGTAAAAGTACAGATTGAGGTCCAATATTTGGTAAAAAACTTCTTTCAATCAAATTTTAAAATGAACTAAAATAAAAAAGTCAAAATTTTTTTATGTCATTGCATTATAATAAACAAAAATATACTAACTTGTCGTTAATTTGCCAGATTTAGATGCTTCCACATGCACATTTTCTGGTCTAAATAATAAAGATTCCACTATGGGATCCAAATACCCACATTTTTCTTTTAATACTATAAAAAGTGGTGATAAAAGTTTCCCGGTTGCTGTTATAGTTGGCTGAATTGTATAACTGTGCGTTGTCGATGAAACCGACTGTACCAGACATTGCACCTGCTTTTTTCCTTCAACTACTAATGTTCTTCCCGAGTACATTTCTAATTGGAAAACACTCTGATCTGAATTATAAAAGTTTGCAATGCCGATTTCTGGTATACATAATTTAATATCAGCTAAAAAAGCATCAGTATTAGTTTGTAGTTCTTCTTTACTTTTTAATGTTTTTTTGGTGATAAATTTATTTATTTTTTTAGATACTGTTCTATGAGCTTTTTTAAATTTTAGTAAGCAATTTTGAGAAGCCTTAAATCTTATATCTTCATGGCCAACAATTTTTTGAGCTTGTAATGCCCATTTCCGTATATCTCGATCATGCACTATCGTACCAGCTGCAATAGCGGCTTTTATATTATCAAACGTGTATTGGCAAATTTGCGCAATTTTTTCTAGGTAAGTTCCATTTTTATTCATTATTTTCACCCAACCTTTAAGTTAACTTATAGATGAAACTTTTTTGAATCTATGTTGTACAGTATCCAGTTTTAAGTTTTTGTTTTTTCCGCTCCTCCAAAATTCTACGTTTCTTTGTTTATAATCAAATGTGATTTCTTCATTTCATTTGTGCACTGATTTGTTGGTGCAAAATCAGGATCAGGAAAGTGATGTTGAACTTCATCTTCGATTATTTTAGCATCAGAATCTTTATAATCTTCATAAAAATCTAACGTCTCTTCAACAATCATATCAATATCATTAAACTCATACACGGCATCTATTAATATTTCTTTCAACTTTTCTGACAATTTAATTTCTTTGAAATTAATCTCGCTATCTGGTATTTGTAAACTTTGAAAATATGCTAATAATAAATTGACTACGTTCAAAGAATTGATTTTCATGTTTTAATCTAAAACAAAATCAAGATATAAATACTCTTTTTTGCAGTTGAATAATTTTACAAAAGACAAAAGAAAACCTAGTCTATAGATAGAATTCGATCATACGTTTTTAACAGTTATATGTTACATGTTTACAAATCAAAATATTTGAATAAAATTATATATGATAAGTGACTAAATACTTACGTAGTAGACAAAAACTTTTCTTCTTGTTATGTACTATATTTTCGTGTTCGGGAAATTTGTATGTAAATATAGAAATAAGTTTATTTATAAATCCAGCACTATAAAAAAACTTCAACTTTTTAAATACTTGACTTTTCTTCAACTACTATGAATAATGAAATATGTATCGGTTGTCTTATTATCGTAAGGGGTGTAGATTTGATATAACTTATCTTCTTCGAGCCATTGATAAACTAAACCACAAACTAAACCAAAAAGTAAACTAAACCACAAGTGAAAATTGAAAAAAGTAAACAGTTTATAAGTATAGGAATTGAGACTATAATAACTATTTATAACTATTGTGACGGTAAACGTCTTATTAGCGCTAACAGCCCAACCATGCGTTTGCCGGCGAGGGAAGCACCTGCCGGTTGGGGCGAAATGTATTGAGGGAATTCGGCACGAGACGTAACGGAACGCACGTGTATAAAAACGAATGAGTGGAAGATTAGAACCCGCACACTCAGCTGCTATTGAGAAGGACCAGAGTTTTTTCCGAGTTTTCCGGAGTGCAGAGACAAAAGAGAGAAGCTGTGCCATAGCCTTACGTCCGGAAAGTGTGCGTGCAAGTGTGCATGCAAGTGTGCGTGAGCGGAGATTTTCGCCATCGAGGGCGAAACCGTAAACGAGAGGTACCATCACCATCAAATAAACATTGCCGAAAGACTAGTGTGTGCCGTACGAGCCTCCTTTCTTTCTTCCTTTCTTTCTTCATCTCACTTGTTACCCGTGCAAGAGTTAATAAGGTAAGCTGGCCAGCTTAATTTCGCGATCGCGATAGAATTGCTAATAATTAATCTTTCGTACTCCGTAAGAAGCGTGCATGTAATAACTCTGCGAACAATGAGCGGCGAGCGATCCGACACTGCATGTTGTTGTCGTGCGCGCGGCATGTAAACATAAACACGCGGGCCGAATACAGTGTAGCATTTAAAGGAAATAAACGATCCCGTATGTGATATTAACAGTATTTTCAACGTATTTATTTCACGTTAGTAGGTAGTTGGTTGACTGACACCCGTTCCCTCCTGCTCTCCGGTTTTTCGAATTTGAACGTGTAGATAATCTCGCGCGCTCTTCGATTCGATCGCGCGCATAAATTAAATAAACGGTATTAACCCCGTTACACAATTAATATAATCAATTGTTTGTTATAATTGCTTTTCTCATTAACAAATTGTAAATGATTAAAAAAGAAATAATAACTATATTAAGCTTCCACTTTTGAAATTAATAATTTTTAATTGTTATTACTTGTTATTTTTCTTTATTACGAATTAACTTTACGTTTAAAAAATAATAACTGTTATTATTACTCTTTTATACACAGCTATATGTAATACAATGCAAATAATATTAAAAAAAAACTGATGCTATAACTGTTATTATTAATTTCGAAAAAAAAAATTGTTAATAATTATTTATAATTTATTTTAGTCTCAAATCTTATATTTATAAGCCGTTATTAATTATTTTTATTTTTTTTATATTTATAATGAAAAGAAAATAATAATTATTACATAAAATTTGTAATACTTGGGAAATATTGTTATGCAACATGAATGTTATTCAAGAAATACATTTATTTTACGCTATTTATATAAGGTTTGCCCGCATGTGGTTCGGTAAGGGTCGTTTATAAGGGTGGGAGTTAGATAGGTTAGGGGTAGGTGGATAAGAGTTATGTGATTCAGCTGGGATAACTCGCTTATGGTGTAAAATTCAATTATTTCAAGCAATAACAAAAGACTAAAGTTGCTTTTCACAGGATTAGGTGGGTTAGCCTGCATGTGGTTCGGTAAGGGTGGTTTATGGGGGTTTGGTGGGTTAGAGGCAGCTTGGTTAGTTGAGGTAGCTCGCTCATGCATAGGATTAAATTATTTCAAGAAATAACAAACGACTAAATTTGTTTATCACAGGGTTAGGTGGATTAACCTACTGATAGTTTGACGGGGGTAGTGTCGAGGTGGTGAAACACCCCTTAAACACATTTTTTTTTAAATCCGGAAACACGTCAATTTAATTTTGGTATTTTCTCATTATCAGTGCGATTTTTAAATCACTCGAGCTGATTTACTATATTACATGTCGTAAATCAGTACAAAAAATAGTGTATTTACCCCTATTGAAAAGGGGGTTGCAATCCTTCGGTATAAATGTTATGTCCTTAAAAGCGCCTTTTTATAAGAAATTTTTTAACGTTGAGTTTACTGAAAAATATTCATGTGATGCTGAGAAATATTTAAAAAACTGATTTTAGGAGTTGATTTTCTGGGTGGATTTCACCCCTTAAAAGCCCTTATGAGCCGATAAAAAAAAACACGTATCTAATTTTTTTTCAAGTACTACAACATTTCCCAAAATCATTCAAATCGGTGAGGTCGGGTTGGGGTGGTTCCCTTGTAAGATACTGATGCATCAGGACATGGGATTGGTGCTGTTCTTTTACAAATTCAGAATGGTGTAGAACGAACAATTGCGTATTATAGTAGGGTTCTATCCAAAGCTGAGAGCAATTACTGCGTCACTAGAAGAGAACTTTTAGCGGTTGTAGATTCTTCTGAATATTTCTCCCATTATCTCATTGGTAAGAAGTTTTTAATTCGTACAGATCATTCAGCTCTTACATGGCTAATCTCTTTTCGGAACTTAGATGGTCAATTAGCTAGGTGGTTAGGGAAATTAAGTAAATTAAATTTTGAGGTTATTCATAGGAAAGGATCTTCTCATAGTAATGCAGATGGACTTTCACGTCGTCCCTGCGATGAATCTTTTTGTAGATATTACTCAAAAATTGAAAAGAACTATGCTGTTCAAAAGGTAGTCGGTCGAATCTGTCTTCTTGAAAATAATCCTATTGATTGGAAAATAGAACAAGGAAAAGATGAGGACATTAGTGTCCTACTTAAATTTAAAAAGGAGGATAAACGCCCTGATAGACGTATTGTTTCTTCGAAAAGTCCTTCGTTTAAATTTTATACTCTTCGGTGGGATTCTCTTTTTATTCTTAATGATCTTCTTTTTAGACGTTGGGAATCACATGATTTGAAAACATGTGTGTGGCAATTAATTGTTCCAAAGAGTAGGATTAATGAAGTACTCAAAGAAGCTCACGATTCTTCTACTGGTGGCCATTTTGGTATAAAGAAAACTCTGGACAAGGTTTGACGTCGTTTTTACTGGGATTCCTATAAAAAAGATGTTGAAAATTGGTGTAAGAGTTGTGATCTTTGTATTGCTAAAAAGGGACCATCAGGAAGAGGTAAAAGTACTTTACAGATTTATAATGTTGGAGCTCCATTTGAAAGACTTCAAATCGACATTTTAGGCAGATTACCTCCTTCTTCATCAGGTAATAAGTATTTAATGTTTATAATTGATTATTTTACGAGATGGCCTGAAGTAATTCCTCTAAAAAATATTCAAGCCAAGATAATTGCTCGGGCATTAGTCTCCCAAGTCATCTCCCGTCATGGAGTTCCATTAGAAATCCATACAGATCAGGGTAGGAATTTTGAGTCAAATTTGTTCAAAGAGTTAATAGGTTTATTGGGTATCCATAAAACTAGAACGATACCTTTACACCCACAATATAATGGTCAAGTCGAGAGTCTTAATAGAACAATTTTGTCGTTGTTCGTTTCAGAAAATCAACGGAATTGGGATGAACTTATTCCGCTTTTTCTTCTGGCATTTGAAGTTAAAGAAAAAGTTTGGTTCTTCAATCTGAAGAGAAAAATTGGAAAAACACCGAAGTTATAATCCAATTGGGATGGTCCATATGAAATTAATCGAAAAATTAACGACGTTGTTTATTGTATAAGACAATCTCCTAGACATAAGAATAAAATTGTACATAGTGATAGACTTGCGAAATACGTTGACCAACGTTAATTGGAGAACTATTCTGCTTGAGTTTTTGGTGCTGAGGTTTTCCTCAAGCTGTGGGCAAATGCCGGAACAGGAACTTGGGTTGGACCACAGAGCGTCAACTCCCAACCAAGTTTAATCTCCTTACATCTCCCATGATACTCCTTTCGAAATTTCCTGACGTTCAAGAAACGGGTCCTTTGTTTTCTGGAATGATGATTGGCTTGGGGCCTAGAGTCGTCATTGGAAAACTGAAGATCAACTTGCTTGGAGTCAAGAGAGAAGATTCAAGAATCAAGAGACGGGTTCCAGTTTTCTTCTGGAATGTTAGTTCGGTTGTGCTCGAAGATTTGGTATCTTGGGCAACCTTGGAGTCTTCATTGGTTGAAGACGGATTAACCCGCTTGGTTCAAGATTTTCTTATTGTCGAGGACGACAATTATTTTTCAAAGGAGGGGGTAGTGTTACGAATGTGGTTTATAATATCGAATTCGTACGTTTGTATCCACGGCAACGTCAGAATAAATATTTTTGGTGTTGTTTAGTTAGTTGACGCTTGAGCGTCAAATTGAAAGCATCACGTTTGTGTTTTAATAAAGTTTAGTTTGAGTTATTTACGTATTTTTATTAACTATACGTAAACGTAACAATATTATTAATATTACAGTTGATTACTACATCATACAAGCATTGATTCTTAATCCAAACTTCACTCCCATTTAAGTTCCTTAAATAATAACTTACATGTATAACTAGTATAACTAGTTAGTAGAGCTTTGACAATATATCTCATTTTTTCTTCTTCTATGAGTAAGCCATCAGTCTTTTTTAATTAATTATCTTAAATGCTTTTTCAAAGTCAATAAAGAATTCTTCAACTGTAATATAGTTTTTCAATCTTATTTGCTCTAGTTTATTACGATTAATTATTTGGAGTGTAGTTCATTTTGTCGAATATAAACTTTCTAATTTATTCATCATCTCTAATGTAGTCGTGCATTCTTAAATATTCAATTTGTTTATTCGATACACAATTTATCAAAATTTCTCTTGCTTTCAAATCTAGTTTGTTCCAATTTGCTTCAGTTTCTGTTGATGGCGTTTCTTCTTCTACAAGCTTATCACACTCTTTGTACTCTAACATTGTCAAAAGTCTAAACTTCTATGAACTGTAATCTATTCCATTCAATATTGAGATACGTATGTTACATCTTACGACGTCTCTTAACTTTCATTATAAAGTTCCGAAACTCAAGCTCCTAAAGAAACTCAAATTCTGTATACGTTAGCAAAAAACCATTACACTCTCATGAACTCTTGCCACAAACAGATATGCGGTAAGCAAATGTTTTATTCTGCAAATTGCGATGTAGCAAGCAAGACCTACCTAAAACTGCAAATATCGAAACATTAACGAATTTCGGCAGCTATAAAAACCTCGCAAGCGTCGTAGCAGGCAATTCGTAAGAGTTCAAATTAAAACTTGCATCTCAGACCACCGTTCCACACCTATACGTTGTAACAGGCTGCCGCCTAGTCGCAAACCTCGGGTAATAATAATCCTAAATACAGCCAGACGGTGCTCTGTTAACTGTGTACTCCTAGCACACTGACTCACCTTGTCCCGGTGTGCGCCTGCGCCGAGTTCTCTTACCGATCTAACCTGGGTTCTCGATCTTTCCGCAAGGGGCGCTGGCGCGCTAACTCTCCCCTCCCGATCATTGCCCCTAACGCGCCCTCTCTCTCTCTCAAACCGATCGCGGCTGTTACGCTCAGCCGCTTAGTAACCCACGCGAGTCTAAACGATTTTCGGCAATCGTTGCAACGTAAATCTGGTGTATTTGGTAACCGCAACTGTAACGTGCCTAATATATTTTGTTAAATTTAAAATAAACACTACTTTGTTGGAAAATATTCAACTAGTCATTTTCTGCATTTTTAAATCTGATCTTCGAGACATCTCTACAATAAAATTCCAGGTATTATAATACTCATTCATTCATTTCTCTGCTTTCTTTTTGTTCACACTTCTACACTATATATACAATATATATGGAAAATATAAGTAGGCCTTGCCCACTAGATTTCATTTTGGTACGTCTTTAATGTTAGGTTTATCGGGTAGCTCACGCCAAAGACATAACACGTATATCATAGATTTTCGATTTTTGCTAAATTCATCATTTCTTCTTTTTTAATTTCTATGGTAACTTTCAATATCAACACTCTTTTCAATGTCTTCAAAAATACTTTTCTCACGTAGTTGCTTATATTTTTATCTAATTCAGATGCAATATTTTTCTTCAAATCATTATTTTCAATTAATTTATTTAACTATTTGTTAACTGAGAACATTAATTTACTCTGCATACTACTCGTGCTTAACCTCAATCTCGACTATGTGGTCTACATTTGCTTTATGCGCATCACACGTTCTTTCATTTTATTATTTTCAGTCTTTCTTCGTTCAATGTTTTAATGATATTTTTCATCATTTATTTCTCCTTCACTAGTAAATTCTATTACTCGTACTACAAGCCTTCACGGAGCACGCCTTTCTCAGTTCTCTGTTTCACTCAATATATTCTGAAACATTTCCCGAAGGTTATATTTTATAACGGGGTTTTGACCCAGCGCGGGTCGCTCGTTATATAAATTACGAGGGAATGAAAAACAGCTCGGTGTGGGCCTCGTAATAGGCTACGCAAAGCCTAACCCAGCGGCAACAGGGACGTCGTGGTGCAGCGTCTGTTACCTTGGCCCGTGGAGAGCGTCGTGTAGTCCTATGGGCGCTTCGGAGCGATCACGAAATTCAGGTGCGAAAGCCGGACGGAACGGGATTGCTTACGATAGGTAAAAAGGTAGCGCAAAAGAAGAAAACAGATATACGAGTAACATCGAGTTTACTACGGAGAATAATACAATATTAATACGCAGAGTAAGCGGGAGATAGAGTGGGGAAAATCTAGCGAGAGAGACACGTATTCGAGATGGTACTTACAATAATGTCTCGGCGGTAGCCCTGCAGGCGATATCCTCAGCCTCGCACGTGGCTCGCGATGACGCGCAGTGTGCAGCTCGGGTGCAGTCAAAGGGCGGGCGGCCTTAATGGCTCGCACGCGTGGCCGCAGGAACTAGCCCACCAAAGGCACTAGGGGCAATCTCGGCACCGATACCTTACACCAAGTGGACACTCGCGTATTCGCAAGCAACCGAAATGTCAGTCACAAAAGTTAGTCGCGAAAAGTCGGACAGCAAAAGATCGCAAGCACGTGTATAGCCGCTCGTCACACGTCCACGTGCTTCGAAGTCGCCGGTACAAGAGAGAGTTCTTATCGCGGGGCTTTTTCCTGCCCCACTCTCCTACTCGCGCGCGTCGCGCTGGCCTCCCGAATTCTCTCTCTCTAGCTCGCCCTCTATTAGCGCTCTCTCTGACTTACCTTTGGCTGCCACACATGTGAAATAGTTATATGACCAATATATATATATATAAATAATTATAATTATGTGTGGGGAGAGAGAGACATAACGAGGGTCGGGCCGCTCGTTATAATTTAAAAATGATGTACTCAGCAACAAACCAACTCCGCTCTGCTACCATGTTGATGTTTGGTGGATTAAATAAAGAGTGAACAGTTTAAATAAATATAGTTTTATAAATTATTGTTAATTTTTTCCACTCCTGATGTTTGATAATTATATTAGTAATCTTGATCTTAGGAGTCGTCCATATAAATAAACTAAACACTTATTTTATTATAGTATTTAAAAAAATTACCCATAATTCCCCAATGGAATCCGATCTTAATTTTCAATCACAGATCGTATGATATAACTTATTGTTAATTTTTTCCACTCCTGATGTTTGATAATTATATTAGTAATCTTGATCTTAGGAGTCGTCCCTATAAATGTCCCTATAAACGATCTGTGATTGAAAATTAAGATCGGATTCCATTGGGGAATTATGGGTAATTTTTTTAAATACTATAATAAAATAAGTGTTTAGTTTATTTATAGGGACGACTCCTAAGATCAAGATTACTAATATAAATATAGTTTTAGCTTGAAGTAAGGAAAGCTTATATATAAACTTGACAAAAGCGCTCTTTGATTACGACCGAACTGACGCACACTACCTTACTGACTAATCGTATAGCATAAAGATATTATTTTCAACAATTATTACAATTTTTTCAATAAAACTAGCGCGTTCACATAAACTGCTGTCATTAAAACAAATTCATTCACACTAAATAAGAGAAACTAATAGCCACTCTTCTTCAAATGAAAGAGTAACTCGTCTATTAAATTTTCGCAGTTATACGAAGAATTATATTAAGAGCTGTATCTACTCGTATGTAGTACATTCCATTTTTAAAATGATAGTGGGGAAGACCGAGAGGCAGCAGTGATGCGACGGCAGACTTACCTTTCAAAGTTGCATGTATCCTTCAAATGGTAATAATTACTTAATTTGTCCTGGTCATCATTCCAGAAGATCTCCGTTAGAATGAAAAGTAATCGTCAATTGGAAATGGTTTAGACTGTATCCTTCACAAGCTCTTTATAACCATAACCACGGCAATCTTCGACAAAGCTTAAGTGTACCCTAAATTCTCTGCTCTCTGCTTAGAACATCTCTTTCCTCTTTTCTTAAACTCACTCTCTCTCTCTCTCTCTCTCTCTCTCTCTCTCTCTCTCTCTCTCGGTGAGTAACGACACATTGGTCTTTGAGGCTCTCTTCCTTAATATACATTTTCTCAATTTTGCCACTTCCTCGAGCGGCATTTTTTTGCAGGCGAGTTCGTCCAGCTGGCCACTGCGCTTCCTGCTAAAAATTCTTGGCTTTTAGTCAATTTTTTTGGCCAGTGGATGAATAAACCGCCTACCTGGTTACAACATAACCTTCATCAAATCTCCAATTTTAACGAGTTTTGATCTATACACTTCTGCAAACAACACAAACAACAACACAGCCTCCACACCAGGACCGCTACACTCTACACACTACACATCACACATCTCACCGAATGCAACACTTCCAACACTTTTGCTGCTAAGTACCAGTGTCAACTATTGTTACCGTTATCCACATATTTGAATCTTCTCGGAGAGACTCCTCATAGCCGGTGCTATTTCTTCGCCGCATCACTACTTCTAACTTAATTTGTTCTTGCGCTTAGTCATCGCGATGGCTATTTTAATTTTAAGCTTATTTTAATTTATATTTATTTTACTTTATCTTGTTTTGTTTTACTTAGTTTATACTGTTGTATTTTCATCTAGCGCTATCTACACGCTAGACAATTTTATTTTTAATCTTAATTTTAATTTTATTCTATCGACTGTGTCAAATCGCGTTTACTTTCTTACTTTTTCATGAATTTTGCAATGTAATTTTTCTGCGTTCGCTTCACCAATCATTTTTTCTCATTTCATTTTTGCGGATAAGTTACTTATTTATTTTTGCGTTTCAATCATCTCTAGGTTAATTTGCGAATTCTCTTACCGTCTCTTGTAAATGGCATCATTTTACTCCTGTATCTCCCGCCAATTTTTGATCCTTAACTAACTGAGTTGGTGCCACTGAGGCGCCAATTTTCAAATCTCTTAAATCCAGACTTTTCACAACTACCGTTTATGATTGGTCCGTGACTCAAATTTTCGCGCGAAATTCAAACTATGTTCAATTAGTCGTGCCAATCGGTCCTTTAATTATCTCACTTGTTACAGTTCTTGCGAAGATTTGAGATCCGGGGAGGAGATATGGGAAACTTTTTGACACATTTTATGAATTTTTATTTTTTGTCTTAACTAGTTTTTAAATTTTCAAACCTTTCATTTTGATCAAATGGTCTTGTCTTCATGCGCCGAGTGTGGTGAAGCGCTGAGTTATCTGGATGCTAATATCCTGCAGTGCGAGTCCTGTGGTAGATCTTTCCATTGACACTGTTTCCATATAACCTCAAACCCTGACCCTGCGACCTTTACCTGTCGTGCCTGCTCTTTTCAGTCTTCGTTTTTGGCCAACTCTCATCAGTCCGGTGGCGTTTTTTTTGGATACCTCTCCTTCCACTCAAATTGACTCTGCTTCTGCTGGTACTTTGCCTTTTATCGAAATCTCAGGCCGTAAGAGACAGGCATCACCTTACGAGCTTTTCCCATCGAAGACTTCGAGAGTGGAATCCCGGAGCGACTTCTATGGTGCTGACCAATCGGCCGCCCTTCCCACTGTTTCTTCCTCCAGCACGGACCAAACCCACTTGCTGGATAGCATGGCATCTACCACGGGCGACAAACCACCAGCATGGTTTTCTGGCTTCGTGAATAATGAATTCACTGAATTTCGGAACGAGATCAGAGCCACCCAGACTTCCATTTTAACCAAAGTCAATCGTGTTGCCGACGAGGTAAAGAGCCTCAAGTCCGTGGTGGGTCTCAAGGATCGTTCCGAGCTCCTCATTCTAGGCCTACCGCAGGGGTTCCAGGGTTCACTGGAGGATGCCGCCGGGATGCTTTTTGAGGCAATTGGCTGCCCAAACGCTGGTGGTCGCATAGTGGCCACCAGAAGATGGACTACCACTCGTTCTCGTCCAAATCCGACCGATACTACGTCCACTTTCGTCGTGCGTATCGACTCAACGGTGGTGCGTGATATCATACTGGAGCGCTCGGGCAGGCTCGCTGGGAAGACGGCGAGGGACATTTTCAAGTGCGGTCACGGAAACCCCGTCTTCATCCGTCAGCTGTTACCGCAGCCGATTCACAATCTCTTTGTAAAGGCGCTCGCGCGTAGTCGTGAGTTGGGTTTCGCGCGCCCTTTCGTCTCGGGTATGGTCGTCCATATGCGGGAGAATACACGTTCCACCCCGATCCCAATCACGTCGGAGAGTGACCTTGACACCTGCACGCCTTTGCCTCCCGGTTAGCCTCCTGCCCAGGCCGCTCTGCGCTCTAGTGCCATGGCAGTGGCTGCCACTCCGATCGGCACTCGCAGACATGCTCCACTCAACCTTAACTTCACGCCCCAGGTGGTCAAATCGCGACCTATTGCCTCCATCCCAAAAAACCCGGCTCCGTAATTTAACAAAACGGACGGTTGTTTTAGCCCGATAGTGTCTGTCTTTCCGGCCCAGCTATCGCAAACCATCCCAACTTCATCTCCTCCAGTTTCTGGTCCATGATGCCAACTAACCCGGGACCATACCCCGCCCTCTGCTTCCTTCGTTGTCGGCCACATCAATATAAACAGAGTAAATTCCTCCTGTCACTTTGCTCTTCTCGAAGCATAAGCCATTTCTACACATTTTGATGTCATAGCCATTACTGAAACTTTCCTCTCACCTGATATCTCTGACTCACACCTCTCTCTCCCCGATTTCAATTTTTTCAGGCTTGACCGAATTGGAAAGCAGGGTGGCGGTGTTGGCCTGTACGTCAGATCTCACCTTAAATTCAGTTTCCTAGCTACTTCAGATCCAGTTTTCGATAACACACCTGAATTCATCCTAGGTGAAATAAAGTCCGACAACACCAAGCTTTTGATGGCGGTGGTATACAGACGTCCCTCTGCTTGCTCTCCCACACACTTTTTCAACTGCTTGGCCACTTACCTCCCTCTGTACGGAAATGTCATCATTACCGGTGATTTTAACGCAGACCTAGGTTCCAGCTCTCTGCCGGATGCTCGAGCTTTGAGATCTCTCGTTGACCTGCACAACCTCCACTTCGTATCCACTGTTCCCACTCATCACTGTCTTAATACAAATCCCCCTTCCCATACTACTCTTGACCTCTTCATAGTGAAAGACCTAAATGCTATCCAGACATTTGGAAAGTCTGATACTCCTTTTATTGCTGGTCATGATTTCATCTCGCTCACCTATCGCTTCGCTACTAACAAGCATATCACCACAGTCATTAGGTCCCGCGGTTTAAATCGGGTGGACGAAGCGGCCTTAAATGGGACCCTCAGGGGCCTTCTCTCGTATCTGGTCGACATTTCTTCAACACGACTGCAGCACTCTTTCGACCCGTCGATCGAAGCCGACGTGCATCCCCTTGACAACTTGGTGCACTCTCTTTCTGAAATCCCTCATAAAATCCTTTAACGAGGTAGCCCCTCTTAGGTGCATCAGGTTGTCTTCTAGGCGTAAACCCTGGGTGACTCCGAGCATTCTTGCGCTTATGAAAAAGCGTGACGCTGCCTATAAACTGGCAACCTCCTCCCGCTCGGGCAGTGACGTCGCTGGGTATCGAAGACTACGCAACGATGTCTCAAATGCCCTCGACTCTGCAAAAAATTCTTGTATTTCAGGCAGACTGTCTTCCGCAGCCACCAGCAAGGCCAGATGGAGAGAGTTACGAAACTTGGGAGTCACAAGGCGCGCTCTTCCATCCCCGTTTCAATTTTTTCTCCATCCGTACTAAACACCCACTTTGCCAACATAGTCAACTCGTCTCCTCCATTGACACGTGACTTTTTGGACGCCCTTTTAGCGAGTCCCCCAAGCGCTCCTCACGTCCACTCCCCATTCCATTTTCGTGAGGTCACTTGCCAGGAGGTCATGGATGCACTAAACTCGTCCACATCCAGAACATTCGGTCCTGATGGTTTGTCTGTCAAATGCTTTAACTCGTCTCCTCTTCTTGTCTCTCATCTCTCACGCATCTTGTCAACAAATCATTACTGTGCGGCGTCTTCCCTACCTCCTGGAAACGGTCTCTCATCACCCCTCTTGCCAAAGTACCTTCGCCCGCTCTTTTATCGGACATCAGACCGATAGCAAGGTTATCTGAGGTATTAAAGGTGCCTGAGAGGCTCGTTCATTTACAACTCTCGTCTTACTTGGACCGCCACAAGCTGCGTGATCCACGGCAGGTGGGTTTCGTGCGGTTTCACAGCACCCAGACAGCTCTCCTGGGTGTCCTGGACGACGTCCGCAGGGCTATTGAGGAGCGTAAAATTACAATCATCGTCCTGCTGGATTTCTGCAGGGCTTTCGACGTTATCCCCCATGGTCGTCTGATCGTCAAGCTCAGGGACCTATGCCTGTCTGACACTGTCCTGGGATGATTCTTCAGCTATCTGACTGACAGGTTTCAGGCTGTTATGGGGGAGGATGGCAGGGTGTCGGATTGGCTCAGGGTTGCTACTGGAGTACCGCAGGGTAGTATTCTAGGACCATTGCTATTTGCAATCTTTATCTCGGACCTGCCCTCTGTTCTCTACTTTATGAACTACATGCTTTATGCCGACGACACGCAGGTCTATCTTCACTGTCATCCCAGCAGCCTTGCGGAGGCTTTGGGGAGGGTGCAGCTTGATGTGCAGGCTATAGCGGATTGGGCACTAGGAAACGGTATCTCCCTGAACCTCACCAAGACCAAGGTCATGATACTGGGCAGCGAACAGTACGTTAGGGCTATCAACTTGAATAACATCGTGAAGATCACCATCAACGAGGTTCCACTCGACTATGTTACCAGTGCTCGTAATCTGGGTGTGACACTTACTCCCACGTTAAACTGGTCCGAACATGTGAGAAGCGTGACGAGGAGTGCATACAGCTGTCTGGCTTCACTTCGTTTCTACAGGAAATCTCTCTCGACTACCCTCAGAAAAGTTCTTGTCGAGCAACTCGTTTTCCCACATTTCGATTACCTCTCAGTGGTTTGTATTCAGCTTGATGGAGAGCGCTGGTCTAACCTTCAAGTTGCACAAAACGTCTGCGTACGCTTCGTAATAGGATGGATCCCTTTTATACCTTCTCTATCCTTAAACAGCCACATCACGCACCATAGACTTGCCCTGGGCTGGCTATCCCTTACCCCAAATAGGTATAGAGCCCTTGCCGTTCTGGCCTACTCTGTTGTGTCCAGAAAATCGCCGCACTACCTGGCTAAAAACCTGTCTGTCCTGCTCGATGGTGTCATTATCTGGCGCTCGAGTCGCCACCCGCCGTCGGCGTTTGAATACAAGGCCCCTCGAACTGAGGCATGGAACCATTCCTTTGCCATCCTTGCTCAGAGAATACTCTACTCACGTAACGTGACCCTGTTCTCCACCGGTCGTATCCCTAACTTCAGGGCTTGGACCCGTGATCTATTCTTAAACTACGAGGCTAGAGGATGGATTGAGAGGGCGACTCGTGAGAAGTTAATGCCAGTACCGGCACTGTCCGATTATACTCGCATACCAAACAGGGTCAATCCAGCCGCGTTCTCCCAAAATTATCCATCGTCCCACACTTACCCCTCTATCGACCTATGGTTCATGAAATAGCCAATTGAATGGTTATTTTCTAGCCGAACGCACGTCGATCCACCTTGATACCTTTCCTCTTTTCAGACCTTCCTTCTGTAAAACAGGTGCCATTCGCGTCTTTACTACTCTTGCTACTTTTATTATTTTTTACTACTTTTAGTATTTTGTTGTTCTTATTATTTTTATTATTCTCTGTTACCTTTATTGTCTTTATTATTTTAGTATTATTTTTCATCTTTTATTATTGTTAATTTTGTCGTTTTATCTGATAACTCATTTATATTTTTCTTTATATATTTTATTTTACTATATTTTCATATTTTATTCTATTTTTATTTTTACATATATACTCTTAGTGTTTACCGTTAATGTCATTGAAAACTCGCTGCTCACCGTAATACTACTCACACAGGTTCACGTAATTCATCTTCTTCAAACAGTTAAATGCGTCACTATTCATCCTTGCATCTCCTCTTTTGTCATGTTTAAATTTTGTTATTATTTTGTTATGTACATTTTCCAAACTGCCAGACGGGGTTCCATTGGCGCAATAAACGAACTAATCTAATCTCTCTCTCTCTCTTTCTTTCACCCTCGGGAGCGTCTCTTCCTATTTTCTCAGATTTAAAATCCATGACAACGCAAGACAAAGTGCGTAGCGACTTATGTGTGGATTTCAATTATATTCGTTACAGTATCATATTCATTAGTTAATCATCAGCAAATTTAAATCATATTATGAGACGGTAGCACAGACAAACTCTGATGTTGAATTGAGATATGAATTAATCGTTATTGTTGAAATATGACAATCAATAAGGCTGATGCGCACGAGCTTTATAATGAGTGATACTCATCGAAAGCGACAAATAACCTGAATAAATGCTTAGAATTTCTTTCTTTTTTTTCACTTAACCCTTTGAAGAACAGTAATTATCACCTCGATTTTTTTTCTTTGACTATTTTCTCTGATTGCGGTGAGCTCTCGGACGAATCCATCTATATGGGCGGCGCGTTCTTCGCTTGTCAGTCACTACGACTAGTAGACACTGACAGTGACCGGTACAGTACCCGGAAATTTGATGCCATTCTCAGGGTTTAAAAAATAAAGGCAAAAAAATTAAAAATAGGGGGCGTCTGTATACGTTTTTGGTATAGTTGATGGATTTGTGCAGGTGTACGAGTATATATAAGCCTTTAGCAGTCGAAGGATTAACGTATTCAAACCTGGTTTTTTTCCGATAATCTTCCCGAGAGACGTAATGTTAATGTATTCTCCATGTCAAACATATGTCAAATAGTAGTAATTCTTTGATTATACGTTTTTATACTTAGCTGTAACAACGCTACTGTAGTTTATACGAAAAAAATTTGAAACAAAGATAGCCACAATTGAATTTATTAAAATGTTTGTATCTAACGTAATTATACTTAATTCTATGGTCTCTAATATAAAGCAACAAATTTATCGATGGTTGAAGATCATGAAATCTATCAAAAGATATAATCTTTTGTTAGATATAGATATGGGTATGAAAATGCTTAAGCAGGATAAAAAGTGAAGCAAAAAGGTGTCAAAAAAATTCAACAACGAAATAAAGGTAAAAAAAGTAAAAGTTCATTGATTAAATTGAAAAAGATGCTTAATGCTGTCTTAAAGAGCCCTATGCCTAGTAACAAATTACTTTTAGTTCGATCAGCTACAAAAGGATGAGTTACTCCTATTTTTAATTCCATTGTTTACCGCTCTAAGTGCCACTAGAATTCTGGCTGGAGGCTTCAGTAGCAAAGGACGTCAACAGTGCTAAAGCTACTCAATTGAAAGAGGCTTACAGTTAAAATAAAACTATGGAAGCTATTGCCAATGGTAAAGATTTTCATTAAAACCATAATTCAGGCTATGCATTAAATCTCAAGCCATATGTGAGTTACAAAGATCTAAAAAAAGTATAGTTGCTTTACCTAATCGAGCGCTAACAAATCTAGATTTAAAAAAGTATGTTTAAATCCTCAAAATTACTCATTTTCGAGGAATTTCCATATGAAACATCCTATCAGCCGAGAGATCACGCCAACTGTTGTGATTTTAGATGATAAAGATGGTTGTAAGTTATACTCATTAGGTAACGTATAAAAAGAAAGGTGATGAGATTATATGGCCCATTCTCGATTACGGCGAATGCCTCCAGACCTATATGTCATCGATTTTCATGAAACTTGGTAGGATGATTGTTTATATGAAGAACAATATCCGTACAAACTTTTAGGTCAATATATTAATTATTTAAAAAGTTATTAACTATTAAAAAATTTCAACGAATTTTTTTTTTTCTATTCATATCTCGCTAACCGCAAAAGCCATCGACACGAATATTTTTTTAAAATACGCACAAAACTTCATACTTTTAAGATAATAATATAGAAAACCATTTTTTATATTTTTTCAAATGTAATTAACTTTTGAATATAAAAAAAAAAATTTTTTTCGATGACGGTAGTCTTGGATTTCAAAAATTCTTTTTCCATTGTATTCCTTAGCCCTTTTTCTATGAAAAACTGTTTTAACATTTTTGTAATCGGCACTTCCAGCCTCGTAATAAACAATAAACTAGTGACGGCGCCGACGCGCCGTTCGGACGGCCGCAGACGCTCGAGCGGCACACTAACCGATTGTAGCTTTCTTGTTGTATTTGTATTTTTTTTTTACTACAATTTGGTCTTTATTACCTCTATTTTATTATACTATTGTTAACCTAATATCAAATAAATTCAGCTTTTGTATTAGTGATACAAATCTATAATAATTAAGGGCCCTAAGACGTGCCGGTTGGACAGCTTATTGGCGTCAGGCTTAAGCACCTGGCAATAAGCTGATGCCGCACTAATGACAGTTCTAATTTATGGCCTCATAGATAGTGTAGGTGAGAGTGACAATATTTATTATTAAGAAAATTTGTAGGTGTGAGGTAGGCTGGCCGAAATATAAGTCTCTGAGGTTCGTCCTCCAAATTTAGTTTTCTCGTGAACGTTCACGTAGAAGGTTGTGTCTGCTATTCCAGTGAAGTTTTGTGCTTTCAAAATGGTAAGAACGAGCCCCATAAGCATTAAATATTGCAAAAATATTTTTGATAAACATGAAAAAGCCCATAGAGAGAATTTAAAAAAATTGTCAGATGGGATCTATGCTGCCTTTTCTTCATTTTTGCAAAGTGGTGAATTTTTGTGTGAAAGTTGCCGAGTAGTATTTTATCGGATCATGAAAGAATGAAAAAATCTGATCAATAATAATCAGACTCCACGTTCGATAGAAGATTATGTGAGAAATATACAGCAAGAAAAGCAGAGCAAAATTGAATCAGAAATTAATAGATCTGTTTCTCCAGTAGGCCAGGAAGGTGAGCCGATGGAGATAGACTCATGCGATTCGGAATCATTTCAAAATCCATTCATTAATACTGATGGCACTAGAGACGAAGATTTTAGTTTAAGTTTGTGTTAGCAACAAAATGAAGTGCTTGAAACAGTGAATAAATTGTGCAAACAATTGAACATAGATATTATAAGCACAGCCGATAAGAAAAATTCTGAAGTTATACAGAAAAAGCTACATACTGTCACATTAAGTCTCAGTAAGTTATTCCTCAAAGACTCCAAAAATGCCATTACAGATAATCAAAGTGATTTTGAAACAAAATTTACGCAGGATTTAAAATTAAAGTACCATAAAGCTAAAAATTATTCAGAAAAAATTAACATTTTGTTATTTGCACCTTCTACTTGGAATCTATCTGAAATGCAGAAAAAAATAGGTTGTACAATGTATGGCTGCTCGTGAGTCAAAAAAAATTCGTGAAACTGAAACTATATTTTATCAGCCCGTGCAACGCAATAGGTCATCAGCTCTAACAGATGTTCAAATCAAGATGGTAATAGATTTTTTCTTCAATTTTGAAATAAGAAGAGAATGTCCTGGTATGAGGGATACCAAAACTGTAAAACTAGGACAGTCATCAGAAAAGCTCCAAAAACGTTTACTGCTACACAGTATGAAAGAAATTTTTGCTCTTTTTACTGAGGAATACGGTAAGTTCCTTGGGTTTTCTACATTTTGTCGATATCGCCCTCCGCAATGTATTTTAGTAGACGAATCAAAACGTTTTCATAATGTTTGTGTTTGCATCAGTCATCAAAATATTAAACTGCTACTAGAACCTATACTTAAAATATGTAGAAAATTCAAATTGCAAGACCACATTCCTTTCAATTATCGACAAATTTTAGATGAAGCATTATGTTCAGAGACAACGGAAGCATGTCACTATGATGAATGTTTTGACTGCCCTGGTGTAAATAATATACTATGTAAGATCCTCAATGTACTTCAATCACATTCAATAGAGACACTTGAATTTAAGCAATGGGCTACTACTGACAATAGATGTCAATTAATTGATGTGCAATATACAAAAAATGAATTCATTCAACATTTCCGACAAAAATTTATGAAAGAGTTTAGACTGCATAATTATATCGCTAAAAGTCAGGGTGACTTTGTAAGAAAAACAATAGAAAATTAGAGTGAAGATGAAATAGTTGTGATGTCAGACTTTGCAGAAAATTATGTTTGCACCCATCAAGATGAAGTCCAAGCTGCTCACTGGCGTTACACTCAAGTAACAGTACATCCATTTTTTATTTATAGAAAAGTAAATGGTAAGGTAGAGAAGGAATCATTTGTGATAATTTCCGAAAATCTTCAACACAACGTACAAGCAGTGTCGTTGTTTCAAGAAAAACTTATTAATTATATCAAAAGTAAGAACTACAATGTACACAAAATTTTTTATGTGTCTGATGGAGCTGCGAGTCAGTACAAGAATCGATACAATTTTTTTAATTTAGCCCATCATCATCAAAAGTATTGTATCCATGCAGATTGGCACTTTTTTGCAAGTTACCACGGAAAAAGTCCGTGTGATGGAGTAGGCGGAACTGTGAAAAGATTAGCCCGCCGAGCTAGTTTAAGAGGCAAATATATAAGCAATGCTGTAGAATTGTACGAGTGGGTAGTGTCAGCATTACCGAATATGACTTTTGCGTATTGTACAAACGAAGAGCACGCAAAAATAACAGAAGAACTAAAACTAGATTTCGCAAAAGCTAAGACTATTAGTGGAACACAAATGTATCATGCTTTTATTCCGCTTAATGAAAAACAGATAAAAATTAAGAAAGTATCATATTCTAATGAATTTATTGTACAGAACGTGTTGTAGTTATTTAATTATAATTCCATTGTTATATCTATAATAAACGTACAAATGTATTTATTCAAAATAAAACAAAAATTAAAGTGAATATTTTATTTAGAGCTTTCCCCATTTTCATTATTAATATAAAAGCTGAATTTGATATTAGGTTAACAATAGTATAATAAAATAGAGGTAATAAAGACCAAATTGTAGTAAAAAAAATACAAATACAATAAGAAAGCTACAATCGGTTAGTGTGCCGCTCGAGCGTCGGCGCCGTCACTAGTTTATTGTTTATTACGAGGCTGGAAGTACCGATTACAAAAATATTAAAACGGTTTTTCATAGAAAAAGGGCCAAGGAATATAATGGAAAAAGAATTTTTGAAATCCAAGACTACCGTCATTGAAAAAAAATTTTTTTTTATATTCAAAAGTTAATTACATTTGAAAAAATATAAAAAATGGTTTTCTATATTATTATCTTAAAAGTATGTAGTTTTGTGCGTATTTTAAAAAAACATTCGTGTCGATGGCTTTTGCGGTTAGCAAGATATGAATAGAAAAAAAAAATTCGTTGAAATTTTTTAATTGTTAATAACTTTTTAAATAATTAATATATTGACCTAAAAATTTGTACGGATATTGTTCTTCATATAAACAATCATCCTACCAAGTTTCATGAAAATCGATGACATATAGGTCTGGAGGCATTCGCCGTAAGCGAGAATGGGCCATATATATCTTTTGATAGTTTTCACGATCTTCAGCCAGCAATAAATTTGTTGTTTTATATTAGAATCCGTAGAATTAAGTATAATTACGTCAGATACAAAGATTTCAATACCTTCAATTGTGGCTATCTTTGTTTTAATTATTTAAAATTTTTTTTAAATAAACGACAGTAGCGTTGTTACAGCTGTGTATAAACCATTTGTAAGCCTGTGGTTAATCTATTGAAGAAGTTTGTATAGGTAACTACTAATAAAACTAAAACTATTACTACAAATCATATAGCAAGATCTAGCTTAATGAAATATCTGTTTTGTAGAAAATCAGATACCAAATTAATTAGAGTTATCAAATTCAGTTAAAAAAGTTAGAACCCCGTACTTTAACCACCTACTACTTAACTAACTGAAATATCTGAGAAAATAATAAATATATTCAATTGCACGATAGATCATTTTCTACAGAATTGCAAGAGCTTTCTCTTAACAGCAGGACTATAAATTTCGATTTATTTGCTCAATTGATTGAAGCCGAAATTAATGCTTACAAAACTATAACAACTCAACTGCAGAAAAATTCAATAAGTTAGAGTTTACTCAAAAGTGACATCATAAGTTTTTAAAGTATATAAAAAAAGAATGAAACTGTTATATTTGAGTACTATCATGAGCGCTGACATGTTTGAGCGTAAATGGAATGAGTGCTGTCGTGGTCTACTAAGTATTGGTTATAAAATTATCAAAGACAACGAATATGACGTAGATAACAAAAAAATTTATAATCGTCCATCTTTACCAATATAACGATGCTCTAAACTTATGAACGCTACGAAAAACTGGTGGAACTGATGGGACTGTACTAACGAATATAATTAGTAATTTTCGAACAAATATAAATGAAATAAGAGAACAACTAAAAATATGTATTGTAACAGGGTTGCTTATCGTTTAATTATTTTTATTCGGACGATAGCGTAGATGGGTGCGTGTAATCACCTATATCAAATACGAAAGTCGGAGAGTAAGAGGAAACGGGTGTCAGTCAACCAACAAATCTACAGGAGTGAAATCAATACGGAATAAGCACGTCAAAAGTACTGGTTAATATCACGGACGAAAACTCTTTATTATCCTCTCTGAATGCTACACTAGAATTGGCCCGCGTGTTTATGTTTACAGTGGCACTCGCACGAGGACAACATACAGCGTCGGATCGCTCACCGCTCTTTGTTAGCAGAGCTATTACATGCACGCTTCGCTTCGAGTACGGAAAATTAGTTATCATGCATGCAATCGCGGTCGCGAGATTAAGCTGGCCAGCTTACCTTTGTTTTGCAGACGTACGAAGACGAAGGGAACAATTCGCACTCTCACTACGGAAAAGTCTGTCTGTTCTATGCCGCGGATCGCGAGTTCGCGCGCACACGGTTTCGCCCTCGATGGCGAAACCTCACACACACACACTCTGGATTCCGCAGGTAACGATCCTGCTTTTTCTGGCTCAGGTCTGCGCTCCGTGTAGATCTGTAACGACGGCCTCTCGATCTCTCTCGTGCGCACAGGTAATTAGCTCGTCGGTCTCAATTTCCGTGGCCTCCGTATCGGTAGCTGATTCTTCACTCTCTGGTTCGTTTTCCATCGCGCGCGTTCCGTCTGCTCGCGTGCCGAATTCCGTCGTTACATTTTTCGTCTACCGGTAAGTGCTGCCCCCGCAGGCAGCCACTAGGTTAGGCAATTAGCGCTAATTTGACGTTTACCGTCATAGTATATGGAAAAGAGATTGTAAAATTATAAAAAAGTTAATAAATGACTCCAGCAATTGCGTTGTTTGATATTGTGTCATCGTTAATAATATATATCAAAATGGAATATCAAAAAGATGAGCTTTGTAGTATGTAATATATAAACAACGATTGAAATTGATCATGTAATTTATTTTTAATTATGAACAACCTGGTTTACCTGGAAATTAATTGAATTCGAAAACGCTATATGTAAAATTGATAAAAGAGCATCAGGATATTCAATTGTTATGAACTCTGGAATTATATATAATGTATTTCTTTGCCTTTAGACAAGACATAATTTGTTATAAATTAAGAACCTTTCTAGCTTCAATCACTCTAGTTGAACGTCGTAAGATCAACAGTAGTAATTTTAGATTTTAAAACATGATTATTTTGAATATCAGAATTTAGTTTCACACGACAAGTATTTTCTGAAGTATTCAATTGATCACTACAAAAAGACATTTCCGACTCAATTTCACACATGCTCACTTTTTCTTTAACATTGAAACCACTTTGAGTTACAATTGCAATTAGACTATCTATATTTAACTGGTCTTTGCAAATCAAGGCTATCACTCATGGATAAATTATACAGGGTGTCAATTAAGTCCCGGGACGCCTGAATATTTTCTGAAGTACTTCAGTTCTGAAAAAGGTCAAGGTCATTCCTTTAGTAACTTTCAACGCGGAATCCGATGGTGACCTTGGATTTGACCTTAAGATTGACCTTCAAGGTTATTTCAGGGTAAACTTTGTTTTTTGAAATGGGAACCCCTATTTTTGACTCCGGATTCGGAAAGAGCGGGAAATTTTACGTCCAAAACGGTATTTTAAAATTTTTTTTCATGGCCTTGAGAAGGTCGATTTAAGGTCAAATGTTTGAAAAACCGCCTAAAAGCGTTTTTTTAATTTTTAAGATATCGAAAAATGACCTCTACAAAATTTGTTCAGAACAGAGTGGGCCACCCAATGCACCAAAAACCTTTGACCTTTAACTTCATTTTGAAGGTCATTTCAAGGTCGAAGTGTTTTTTGTAATGGAAACCCCTCTTTTTGACCCCGGATTCGCACATAGCGCGAAACTCAACACAATACCTTATCCAAACGTCGGATTTCGCGCTATGTGCGTATCCGGGGTCAAAAAGAGGGGTTTCCATTACAAAAAACACTTCGACCTTGAAATGACCTTCAAAATGAGGTTAAAGGTCAAAGGTTTTTGGTGCATTGGGTGGCCCACTCTGTTCTGAACAAATTTTGTAGAGGTCATTTTTCGATATCTTAAAAATTAAAAAAACGCTTTTAGGCGGTTTTTCAAACATTTGACCTTAAATCGACCTTCTCAAGGCCATGAAAAAAAATTTTAAAATACCGTTTTGGACGTAAAATTTCCCGCTCTTTCCGAATCCGGAGTCAAAAATAGGGGTTCCCATTTCAAAAAACAAAGTTTACCCTGAAATAACCTTGAAGGTCAATCTTAAGGTCAAATCCAAGGTCACCATCGGATTCCGCGTTGAAAGTTACTAAAGGAATGACCTTGACCTTTTTCAGAACTGAAGTACTTCAGAAAATATTCAGGCGTCCCGGGACTTAATTGACACCCTGTATACTCGCAATTAATATATACAACGTTTTCACACTCGCTGATAATTGGTTATTACATTATATATAATTAGGTTGATCTGTTTACCAACTTCAACTTTTCGCGAATTGCACAGTGCTACAAAAAAATAGTTGTCAATTTCAGAAACGTGACCATGATACTTATATGTTTTTAGGGTCTCTGAATCCGAATCTGGGGTCAGTTACGTCCCATCAAATCATTTTCAATGTCAGTTGACGGTCAAATCATCAAAATTTAGAAAAAATAGACTACTAAAATCTTGGATTTTTTCGGTCGTCCATTTCAAATTAAGCATCTGTATTATCCATTAAGGTTATATTTAAGATCAGTTTAATGTCAGTTCAAGATCATAGCTAGCTACATTTAAATTTGTTTGAAGTATGTGCAATTCAATAAAATACCTAGAAAAATTTAAGCGCATTATTCTTTTTAAGTTAATGAACTATTTTATTGTCAAACGATCTACGCTTTTATTTCTTCGATATTGATGGTAGATCTCTTTTCAACGACCAACAATAATCTACTAACATATTCATGTCCCATCTTTATTGATACCTGCTCTCCATTTCTGCGATATCTTAGTGAAATCTCTTTCCCTGTTCTTCGCTATAATCACCTACATTTTCTGGAAACTCATCTATATAGGTATATGAAAAGTATAATTTTACTATTGTTAATAATTTAGACTTATGGTTTTCAAGCAAATTTTCAATAACGTCCTAGAAACAAAACCATGCTTCTTTCTCTGTATGATTCATTTTCATAAAAAAATTTCATCATCTTTCATCCCACGAATTTGAGGATTATCGAAAAATTCTTCATTTACTTTAGCATCATTTAATTTGGGAAATTGATTTTACAGATACTTGAAGCAGCTACCATCTTTGTCCAAAGATTTTACCCATTGTTTCATAGTCCTAATTTAATATGCAGAAGTGGTATTAGAATTTTAGATAGATCAACCAGTGGCTTTTCTGTTATAATCTTAGAATCCGGTTCGAACGTTTTTCTTTAAGACCAGACACTCTTTATGTAATGATTCTTGCTATCCCTGCTATTCTATTTACATAAATAGCAAGGATATTTCGTGAATTCTAATTATTGTCCTAGAAGTATTGTTAGGATTTTCAAATCGTCATATATTTGCCATTTATGATCATCGTATTTTATTCAGTTTAATATTACTTTCACATTACGGTACTCTTCATCCAATATTACCAAATATCCGATAAGAACAGCTGTATTTATAAACATTTGTATTGTGTAAAATAACAACTTATAAACTTTCCTTTGAAAATCGATGAACAATTTCCATTCGTTGGAGTTCTAACATCCCTGTTTAAAGCGATTCATCAATCCAACTATATCTTTACAGTATACTAAGAAAAATTCTTCATCATTAGCGTAATAATCACGATATTCTTCATCTCTGTCTCAGTAATAAGAAACTTTAATTTTTCCAGCTTCATTAATATTTTGTTTCAACCATGAAGCTAAATAATCTGCCCTATCCTTTGGTAGACCTAAATCGCGTATGAGATCATTTACTTTTTTTGTGTAAGGAGACCTTCTTGTTCTTTGCATCGTAAGGGTATGTATTCCTCAACACTTATATCACTATTCTAGCAATATCACTGCCATCATCAAGCGATTTTTCTTTTTCTGCAATCTAACGTCTTTTTAAAATGTTTTTTCTTTTTCTCCTTCTAAGATTTCATCTTTATCAAGTCTTTCTAAATTTTGTTCAATATCTATACTTTCACCTGCATAGATATTCAGTGAATCTTCTCTTCCATGAATTGGCAATGATCTTATATAGGTTTCGTGACACTTTTAATTAATTTATGACTGTATGTACTATTTAACCCATGCAGATTAATATTTTAAAAATAACAATCTTCTGTTTCACAAGGTTTTTTAATATCGTAGAAATATTTATTTTTACTTCAATTTTATCACTTTTATAAATTTATAATCCAACAATTCGTCCATTTTCATATCTATGCCAAACAATTACTTTAATATTTTGATTAATATTTCTAATACAACGAGGAATCTTATACTTGGTACGAATGGATATGGGTTTAGTGTTATTTTGCCCCCAATTTTATGTCCATAACCTTGGACTGATTTTGAACTGACCTTAACTATAACCTTATAGGATAATACCGACGCTTAATTTGGAATCAGCGACCGACAAAAGATACGTGGGGGGGTCAATAAATCTTTACAAAAAGAAAGAAAAAAAATTTTTGCGTATGTTATTTTTTTTTATTTTTCAACATAATCTACTTGAAAGTCGATACATTTTATTAAACGGCCTTCGAGTTTTTTTAAGCCATCAGAAAAATACGATTTCTGAAAACCCTCAAAATAGGCATTTGTTTCGGCGATGACTTCTTCATTCGACGTGAATCGTTGTCCGGCAAGCCATTTTTTGAGGTTAGGAAATGAGAAAAAGTCACTGGGAGCCAAATCAGGCGAATATGGTGGATGGTCAATTAATTCAAACTTTAAATCGTTAATTTTTGCCATCGAAACTGCAAACGTGTGTACTTGAGCATTGTCTTGGAGAAAAAGGCATTTTGTTTTGTTCAAGTGAGGACGTTTTTCTCTGATTTTTTCTTTCAGCTAACCTAATAATGACGCATAATGATGTCCAGTGATCGTCTGGCCCTTTTCCAAGTAGTCGATGTAGATGATTCCATACGCATCCCAGAAAACCGTGGCCATAATCTTGCCAGCTGATTTTACTGTCTTTGCCTTCTTTGGGGCTGGTTCTCCTGCGGTAATTCATTGTTTGGACTATTCTTTGGTTTCACGAGTGTAGTGGTGTACCCATGTTTCGTCTACAGTTACGAGTCAACGCCAAGTCTTCCGGATTACGACGTATGCGTGCCAAAAGAGCCTCAGAGGTGACTATGCGGTTTCGTTTGCTTTCAACAGTGAGCAAACGTGGCACCCATCTTGCTAATATTTTTTTCATCCCCAATTTTTAATGCAAAATTGAAATGATTGTACCCTTTGATACCCCTGTGGCCTCAACTAATTCTCGCAATTTTAATTTTCTATCACTCAACATCATATCGTGGATTTTGTTGACCATTTCGGGCGTACTCACTTCTACGGGGCGTTCTGAACGAGGTTCATTTTTTGTTGTTGTACGGCCGCGTTTAAATTCATTTACCTAGTTAAAAACAGTGTTAAACACAGGGGCAGACTTGTCATGAACAGCGTTCAACTCAACCGTGATTTCTTTTGGTGTAAGGCCTTTCAAATAAAAATGTTTTATCACCGCTCGAAACTCTGTTCCATTTTTCAAATAAACCAACAACTTTTTGTTCAACCAACGCTTACAAAAAAACGACGATATCTAGTTAACAGTATTGCTAGCCAAAAACATAATTTAAGCGTGACGAGCGCTATCTCTTGGATTTTGTAAAGACTTATTGACCCCCCCCCCCCCCCTCGTACCAAACTTTTAGTTAACTTTTTATAAATTTTGATGATTTGTCCTTCAACTAATCTTGAAAAATATCTGATGGGGCCAAACTGACCCCGCAAAAACATAAGTATCGTGCTCACGTTTTTGGGACTGACAACTTTATTTTTTTGGACTGTTATCATTCGTAGAATCACTAATCATTACTACATTTGTAATACGGTAAATTACAAGGTTTTGTCTGAGAATGTTGCATTATTTGCAACATCTTAGGAATGCCACCCCCATCCCTTGCTGCTCCGTAACCAGCCGTATAATTATAATCCATGCGCGCCCTAATTCGAACACTTATTATTTTCCATATCCGTCCACCCAAACCTGAGAAAATGATGTAACAAGTTGGAAAACGCGATCCGACGGATGAGTGAAAAATGGAGCGCACGACAAGAAAAAGAGAGCGCACGCACACACACACACTCCCGATCACGTGTTGCCGGCTGGAGAAAAAACACGGGAGACTTAACTGGGGAATGCTACGGAAATGCATGTTAGCAAATCCCGCGGACACGTTACACATCCAGGCACTAACACAGACACTTTGAAGAAGCTGACACACCTGGGACGACCAGAAAATCGTCGATGAAGCGGCAGCCGGTAATCAGCTGTGTCAAGCTGCTGCGCATCATCGGCGAGATCCTGAGCGCCACACACACTGACACTGCGGCTGATCACTGCTAACACCCGGAAACACACACACAATACCTGGACACACACGAGTATCACACAACTGATGGAGAGCGCTGCAGGAGGCGCTTCGAAGACCAGCAACAGAGCGCGAGGTCGACACGCGGGAGCGAAGGCGGCTATCTTGAAGAGCGGTACAGACTTAATGAGAGCGAGCAAAACAAACTAACTCAACAAAAGCGAGCGAGACAGACTAAACATGAGCGAGGGAGACAGACCATATGAAGCGAGTGAACTAAAATAAGTGTTCTACAGATTCAAATATATATGCGATGATGAGGGCGCTACGAAAATAAGACCGATTTACAATTATGTTATTACTACTGTACCACGTACGTTAATAATTTTGAATTCCGCATGGGAAATAAGCCCGAACAACGTCGCGTCACAAATTATTTTAAGGGGGAAGGCTCGGAAGGCGTATTCGCTTCGTCGCGGAAGCTTAACGAGGGCTTATGTCATCCGGTAGTGTCGATAATCGCGATTTACCTAGTTACGAGAGAGACAGGTTGCACAAAGAAACTCATCATTTCGGATATTTATTTACATTTTATTGAAACAGCAATGTACATGTGGCGTTTGACGTGTGCGTCGGCCAAGTCCGGGCTAGTCCGTTCCGTGCGAATTAACTCACAGGAAACAGAACATCGCCTTACAACTGTCCCGCGAATCCCCATGAGTGCGGTGCGAATTCACGCACGCAGCCACTCGTCCGCGATACGATGCTCAGAGAGAGAGAGAGAGAGAAATCGAGGTGCGCACCGAGAAACGAAAAAGGGTATCTTACCTTAGGAGGGAGTGCTGCTGTGGAAGTCCACGTCCGCTGGGCCAACTACGTAGTCCTCAGAAGGTGGATCTCTATGTAAATGCAGCTGGTCTTCCTCTTCGATACTGTTCACTCGGTAGCAATTAACTGGTCACACACCTTTTCGTCGCGTGGCTTAACTGGCTCGAAATTAGTTGCTGGTCAAAGCCATACTAACTGCGCGATCTCGCGCTTTTCGCGACGTCTTACGCACCCCTCCCTATACGTACCCAATCGGCCGAGCGCCGCCGGCTACGCACACATGTGCGACTCATGCTGGCGACACTATTTCTCTCTCTCCTCCTCTGTTCCCCGCTCTCGCACCATCCCTCCAACGCCAGGCATCTCCGCCGATCAGGAATCAAACCTGCAACAAAGCCACATCGTGCGTCGATACTCGGTTTTAATCAACCGAGACCGATGTGGCAGCGGTTCAGGGGAAGGCATGCGGAAGAGAGAGAGAGGCGAACAGGGTGATCGAACTCAACGGTCGATTCGCACGTCACACTACAAATAATTCAGCGATATGATTTATACAGGTAAAATATTGAAATATAAAATTAAAAATACTTGTATGGGGGACGATATCTCGCTTTGAATATATTAATAGGCGACAAGCCATCTGACAAATTAAATTAATAACTTGAGTGATGAAATTCGAAACTCTGACGAAACTCACTGGTGACGTCACGACCAATAAGCGCATTAGATTTAAATTTGATTTCCATCCGCATCGAAAAATAAATAGGAGTAGGGTAGATCTTTCTCATCAATCAATGCTAGCTGACTTAGTGGAGGGTGAGAGAGGGTAAATAGCGATGAAAGTAGGAGATAAAATGAGGGCGCTGTACTTTTCTAATTTACATATTCACCAATCATGAAATATTCGGAGGGCGCTACCGATATCCGAATTAGCATATCGGCTAATAATAGGATTTCTTCTCGGAAAGAGGAGAGGAAAGATGATCTTTGACCACGAAAAGCCGTTTCTTGTCCATTTTGCCACTGATCTCCAAATTAGAAGGAAGCAAGTGTGCCAGTTTTTTCTGCTATAATTTCGTTCGTAGAGTCCCTCAGCGGAATCTGTAAGTAGGCAAAGTGCCACTCACTAAAATTAATTATGAAGTGCGACTAATGCCGTCGCGGCGTATGGATCCATCGACGCCGGGAATTTAGTACTCCGATCGAGTCGCGCTGAACATTCGCCATTTCTTCGAATTTATCGTGAGTGCTAGGATCAAACTAAAAAGGATTTTAGTGCTCCAACCGAGTCGTGCTTACTATTCACAAATTTCTTTGAATTATCGTGAGTCGAGTTAGCGTTTGAACCTTGAGGTGAGTAGACGTGTTAAAACTGCGCTCTACCGGAAAAGTCATAGTTATAGCAATAGCATATCAAGTAAAGTGACAGTTAAAGGTGAAACACGTTTAAACAGAATCACAAAACAAGACCGCCGAAATAGTCACAAAGTAAGTGATGATTCGTCATCCAGCAATAAAGATAAACCTGGAGAATGGAAAATTGCTTTAAAGAAGTACAAGCAATCGAAGCAGTCCAAGCAATGAAACACAAATTATTCAAACTATCAAACAAGCAAAATTAGACTACTGGCTAAGTAATACAAGAAATAGATTTGAAATACTACAAAATGATAAAGAAAATAATCATAGTGAAGATGAAAAATCAGGAAGTAACGAAGCAAACAAAACGATAAACAAATTCTCCCCGATCTTTGTTTACAACGTAGAAGGTATCCAACTGTTAGAAAAATTATTAAACACAATAGCCAAAAATAATTTTACACTAAAAGTAATAGGGCAAGATAAAATTAAAATTCAACCAACAACATCGGAAAAGTATCTCCCGATAATAAATGCGCTGAAAGAAAAAAAGACACAATTCTACACCTACCAGCGTAAAGAAGAAAAAGGTTTCAAAGTAGTTCTAAGAAGTATGCATCTGTCAGTCCATACTGAAGAATTAAAAGCTGCCATAGAAAATCACGGACACAAAGTACTAAGTATTCATAACATACGGCATCGCATCACAAAAGCACCACTACCGCTTTTCACAGTTGAAATTGACCATGATTATAAAAGTCAGGACATTTACAAAGTAACCAAACTTTTTCACACAGTAATCAAATTCGAACCACCAAACATAAAAAGAGAAATTCCTGAGTGTCAAAATTGTCAAGAGTACGGACATACGAAAAATTAATGTTTCAAAAGTGCAGTGAGTGTTAAATGTGCTGAATATCATCAAACCAAGGAGTGGCCAATCAAACAAAAAATTAAAGATGTACTATGTGCAAACTGCAAAGGAAATCATACAGTAAATTATAAAGGTTGCCCGGTACGTAAGCAATTACAGCAAAAATTATTTCCCAAGTTGCGTGAAAGAACATTTCAAAATAACATGCAAACACATATAATCACAAATGCAAATTCAAATCCAAATGACAATAGAGTTAGACCGAACACAACATACGCACAGATAATAGCCAAACATAACGGCCAGAATGAAACAGAAACACTAAAACAAACAGCTGTACACACAGAACAAAACAATTGCAGTAACGATGAAAAGTCAATTAATAAACTTGAACAATTGATGGAAAAAATGACACAAACAATGGACACATTGTTAAAATTAGTACCCACACTTATTAATAAATTAGTATAACCATGTCAAATCTAAAAATTGTTATCTGGAATGCAAATGGCCTTACGAGGAGACACCTCGAATTAAGAGCATTTTTAATTCACGAAAATATTGATATTATGTTAGTTTCAGAAACACACTTTACTAGTAAAAATTTTCTCCACATACCAAACTACTCAGTATACAAAACAAATCATCCACTCGATAAAGCACACGGAGGTACTGCGATTCTAATCAAAACAAATATAAATCACCACGTTCACAAACATATTAGTAAAATCTTCTTTCAAGCAACTAGTATAATCATCAAAGATAAAGAGGGACCGATTACGATATCAGCTGTTTACTATCCTCCAAACAAAACAATCACAAAGGAAAAATGGACAGAATTCTTCAAAACACTAGGAAACCGTTTTATAGCAGGAGGGGATTATAATGTGAAGCACCCGTGGTGGGGATCTAGATCAGAAACTCCAACACCCAGAGGCGGAGTACTCTATGAAATACTACAAAAAAATTAATTCACCCCGATATCCACCGGAGAACCAACATACTGGCCTACAGACTTCAAAAAGCTCCCGGACTTGATTAACTTTGCAATAGTAAAAGGGATAAGCAAAAATCATTTCGAAGCGGCATCATGCCTAGATCTTACATCGGACCATTCGCCGGTAATAATTACTCTTCACCGTCAAGTACACATAAAAGTGGACTGGAAAAAATATGCTCTTTCCATAGATTAACGCATTACGTGTAATATCCCACTTAAAACAACTATTAATATAGAAAGCTGCATAAATTCACTCAACGTACTCTTATCTAACACCATTAATGACTGCTCTAAATAACAACCAGTAATAATACGCAACAAATCAACTCCTCTAGAATAGCCAAAAAAATCAAAGAAAAAAGGTGACTAACAAGGGAACCACCCCAACCCGACCTTACCGATTTAAATGATTTTGGGATATGTTGTAGTACTTGAAAAAAAAATTAGATACGTGTTTTTTTTTATCGGTCCATAAGGGCTTTTAAGGGGTGAAATCCACCCTGAAAATCAACCCCTAAAATAAGGTTTTTTAATATTTTTCAGCATCACATGAATATTTTTCAGTAAACTCAACGTTAAAAATTTTCTTATAAAAAGGCGCTTTTAAGGACATAACATTTATACCGAACGATCGTAACCCCCATTTTAATAGGGGTAAATACACTATTTTTTGTACTGTTTTACGACATGTACTATAGTAAATCAGCTCGAGTGATTTAAAAATCGTACTGATAATGAGAAAATACCAACATTAAATTAACGTGTTTCCGGATTTAAAAAAAATATATTTAAGGGGTGTTTCACCCCCTAAAAACCACCCCCGTCAAACTATCAGCAGGTTAATCCACCTAACCCTCGGATATCAAGTTTAGTCGTTTGTTATTTCTTGAAATAATTTAATCCTATGCATGAGCGAGCTATCTCAACTAACCAAGCTGCCTCTAACCCACCAAACCCCCATAAACCACCCTTACCGAACCACATGCAGGCTAACCCACCTAATCCTGTGAAAAGCAACTTTAGTCGTTTGTTATTTCTTGAAATAATTGAATTTGACACCATAAGGGAGTTATCCCAGCTGTATAACATACCTCTTATCCATCTACCTAACCCAATAACTCTTATAAACCACCCTTACTGAAACACAAGCAGGCTAAACCTCCTAACCCTGGAAAACACGAGTTAAGTCGTTTGTTATTTCCTGAAATAATTTAATCCTACACCTGAGCGAGCTACCTCAACTAACAAACCTGCCTTTAACCCACCAAATCCCCATAAACCACCCTTACCCGACCAAATGTAGGCTAATAGGCCTAACTTTGGGAGAATTTTTTTCTTCTCGTTTTCTTTCTTCTTATTTTCGCGATACCGATTGGTAATACAGTTCGAGATTTGTAATTCTTCACACATTTTGTGCTTGGGAGTTGATAGCAATTTACGTTCCTTCGGTTTATACTGAAAAATTTTCTAGTGGTCCGTCCTTGAACCTGGTTTGCTTGTAAGACGTCGTGCACGAGGACAATTATTAAGCCGGGTAAGTCATTGGCGCACTCCAATAAATAATCCTTCACGTGCGTTATTCTCTCTGCGGATAGAATAACAAATTATTTACTTTCATAATACAAACTTTGGAATATCAGATAAACTGAAAAATGACCTTGCGTAAAGCACTAAAAATTTCAAAAGAGAATGATTCAGAATCTACTCGTGAGGATTCGGATTCTGATGAAGATTATGTAATAGTACCTGATCCAGACAATTCAGGCTCTGATAGAGATTCTGAGTCAAATGATGAACCCTTTGAGCCAGAAATTTCAGTTCCAAGTGTATCAAATCAATCTATTTTTGATAATTACAGTGCCCGTCAATCACTTTTGCCATGCTTACCTAAAAATTAGGCAAACCTGAAAGTTTTGTATCTCGGTCGGAAATCATCGTATCACAAAAAACCGCAGGGCATTTTAAAGGTAATTGCAAAAGCTATCATTTAAGACGTGCAGAGACTTAAAAATGAAAATATGTGTTTTTTACAGTAAAAAAACTGATTAGAAAAATTTCTCGACTTAAATCAATGCCAATTTAGAACCAGGCGGTGGAGGGCAAATCGATCTGAGGGGTTCGGAGGGTAATGTCTTTCCCTTTAAAATGAGCTCCCGCGGGGTTCTATCCGATGTTTTTTAACCGAGTTACGGCGTTTTTTGTAAAAAGCAACCTTCTTTTTCCAATCTTCAATTACTTCGACTTGCGTACGTTTTGGAAAAAAATGCCAAAGAGAAAAAAGTTTCATTTTATGCCCAAGAATACGAAAATAAAGTTAAAATAACGAAATAGAGAAAAAAATTTGTTTCGGTTTTTTAGCGCATTAAAAAAATAAAGGAATTGAACTTTTTTTTTACGCTTAGTTTTAGTTTTTTTGTGATTTACTACGTCCCTAGACATTTTAAAACTAAGCGTAGAAAAAAAGTTAAATCCCTTTATTTTTTTAATGCATAAAAAACCGAAAAAATTTTTTTTCTCTATTACTTTATTTTGACTTTATTTTCGTATTCTTGGGCACAAAATGAAACTTTTTTCTCTTTGGCATTTTTTTCCAAAACGTACGCAAGTCGAAGTAATTGAAGATTGGAAAAAGAAGGTTGCTTTTTACAAAAAACGCCGTAACTCGGTTAAAAAACATCGGATAGAACCCCGCGGGAGCTCATTTTAAAGGGAAAGACATTACTCTCTGAATCCCTCAGATCGATTTGCTCTCTACCGCCTGGTTCTAAATTGGCATTGATTTAAGTCGAGGTTAAAAAAATTGAAATTTTTCTAATCAGTTTTTTTACTGTAAAAAACACATATTTTCATTTTTAAGTCTCTGCACGTCTTAAATGGAAGCTTTTGCAATTACCTTTAAAATGCCCTGCGGTTTTTTGTGATACGATGATTTCCGACCGAGATACAAAACTTTCAGGTTTGCCTAATTTTGAGGTAAGCATGGCAAAAGTGATTGACAGGCAGTGTATACAGAAACTCAGATAAAGTTGGAACCAAATCATGAGTATTCATAGAAGGATGGAGAAAAGGTTTTATCTGGAAATTGAGATGACATATTACTTTTGAGTGATGCAGTGCAAAAAGTAATACTTGCGCTTTCACTTGTAAAATTATTTGAACTTTCTTTCTCTGTAAAAATAAAAAATTATATTATTGAAAATAGCGAAGATAACGGGTTGCATATATCGGTGGATTAATTTGATATTTTTAGGGATATTATTGCTGTCATCATATTATAGACGGAATGATCAAAGAGAATAGTAAGAATTTGATCCGACCGTCAAGTGTTTCATTGTTTCTTCAGTGATGTCTCGTAATAGGTTTAGTGAAATCAAATCAAAAATAAAATACTCAGAATCTAGTGATAAAAATGATGCTGATAAGGCTTGGAAAATCCGCAAGATTTCGAATTTATTAAAACAAAAATATTCAATAGTTTGGTTTCATCTCGACTGCTCTTTCCGTGGATAAAATGATGGTTCGATTTTTCGTACACACATGACTAAAACAATGTCTTCTTTGTAAACCTGATATAAATGTTATAAAACTCTAGGGTTTATGAGGGGTAAACAGATATACATTTAATTAGATATTTATTGTGGTAAAAATGATAAAAGCATTGGAATAAATTTATTGAAATGTCCGCTTGGCTCCAGAGTAGTTTTACAAATGATCAATCCACTTTTCAAAAAGAAAACTGTCTAATATGGTAATATTTACTTCGATCATTTTTCCACCAGCTCAGATTTAGCCGTTCACTTACAAGGGAACGGCTAAATGAAAATCTAACGTCTCTTCAACAATCATATCAATATCATTAAACTCATACACGGCATCTATTAATATTTCTTTCAACTTTTCTGACAATTTAATTTCTTTGAAATTAATCTCGCTATCTGGTATTTGTAAACTTTGAAAATATGCTAATAATAAATTGACTACGTTCAAAGAATTGATCTTCATGTTTTAATCTAAAACAAAATCAAGATATGAATACTCTTTTTTGCAGTTGAATAATTTTACAAAAGACTAAAGAAAACCTAGTCTATAGATAGAATTCGATCATACATTTTTAATAGTTATATTTCACATGTTTACAAATCAAAATATTTGAATAAAATTATATATGATAAGTGACATAAATACTTACTTAGTAGACAAAAACTTTTCTTCTTGTTATTTACTATATTTTCGTGTTTGAGAAATTTATATGTAAATATAGAAATAAGTTTATTTATAAATTCAGCACTATAAAAAAACTTTAACTTTTTAAATACTTGACTTTTTTTCAACTACTATGAATAATGAAATATGTATCGGATGTCTTATTATCGTAAGGGGCGTAGATTTGATATAACTTATCTTCTTCGAGCCATTGATAAGACAAAATTGTGAATAAGATAAAGTGTACAGAAAAGTAAAGTACCAACAAAAAGTAAACTAAACCACAAGTAAAAAATGAAAAAAGTAAACAGTTTATAAGTATAATAATTGAGACTATAATGACTACTTATAACTATTAATATAATCAATTATTTGTTATAATTTCTTTTCTCATTGACAAATTGTAAATGATTAAAAAAGAAATAATAACTATATTAAACTTCCACTTTTGAAATTAATAATTTTTAACTGTTATTACTTTTTATTTTTCTTTATTACGAATTAACTTTACGTTTAAAAAATAATAACTGTTATTATTACTCTTTTATACACAGCTATATGTAATACAATGCAAATAATATTTTTAAACAAACTGATACTATAACTGTTATTATTAATTTCGAAAAAACAAAATAGTTAATAATTATTTATAATTTATTTTAGTCTCAAATCTTATATTTATAAGCCGTTATTAATTGATTTTATCTTTTTTGTATTTATAATGAAAAGAAAATAATAATTATTACATAAAATTTGTAATACTTGGGAAATATTGTTATGCAACATGAATGTTATTCAAGAAATACATTTATTTTTCGCTATTTATTAAGGTTAGCCCGCATGTGGTTCGGTAAGGGTGGTTTATAAGGGTGGGGGTTAGATAGGTTTAGGGGTAGGTGAATAAGAGGTATGTTATACAGCTGGGATATATTGCTATCAACTCCCAAGCACAAAATGTGTGAAGAATTACAAATCTCGAACTGTATTACCAATCGGTATCGCGAAAATAAGAAGAAAGAAAACGAGAAGAAAAAAATTCTCCCAAAGTTAGGCCTATTAGCCTACATTTGGTCGGGTAAGGGTGGTTTATGGGGATTTGGTGGGTTAAAGGCAGGTTTGTTAGTTGAGGTAGCTCGCTCATGCATAGGATTAAATTATTTCAAGAAATAACAAACGACTAAACTTGTTTATCCCAGGGTTAGGTGGATTAACCTGCTGATAGTTTGACGGGGATGGTTTCTAGGGGGTGAAACACCCCTAAAATTATATTTTCTCATTATCAGTACGATTTTCAAATCATTCGAGCTGATTTACTATATTACATGTCGTAAAGCAGTACAAAAAATAGTGTATTTACCCCTATTAAAAAGGAGGTTGCAAGCCTTCGGTATAAATGTTATGTTAAAAAGCGCCTTTTTATAAGAAATTTTTTAAGGTTGAGTTTACTGAAAAATATTCATTTGATGCTGAGAAATATTAAAAAAACTGATTTTAGGGGTTGATTTTCAGTGTGGATTTCTCCCCTTAAAAGCCCTTATGGGCCGATAAAAAAAACACGTATCTAATTTTTTTTCAAGTACTATAACATATCCCAAAATCACTCAAATCGGTGAGGTCGGGTTGGGGTGGTTCCCTTGTAAGAAAAAGATACCAAATAACGAGATCAAGTCACGATCAATCAAAACTCAACAAAGCAATCAAAGTCCTAAAGAAAGTGCTACAAGAAGAAAAAAATACGCAAACACAAAATTATCTTAGAACACTGAGTCAAACAGCAACAGACTATTCACTATGGAAAGCCACAAAACGACTTAAAAGACCAACAACATATATTCCGCCTATCAGAAAACCGGATGGTGATTGGGCGAAATCGGACGAGGAAAAAGTTGAAACCTTCGCAAATCACCTTACTACTGTATTTCAGCCACACCAAAGAATAATTACCGAACGGAAAGAAAGATTTTTACTAGAAGTATCTGATGCACAAGATAGCACTCCGATCAAATCGATAAAAATGAAGGAAGTATTACTCATTATTAATAATATTAAAAACAGAAAAGCTCCCGGATTTGATATTATTACGGGAAAAATTATTAAAATGCTACCCAAAATTCCGATAAGATACATAACGATTGTTTTTAATGCATGCTTGCGTCTCTGCTATTTTCCTTCCCAGTGGAAAGTAGCTGAGATTGTATTAATACCTAAACCTGGAAAACAACCAGAATTGTTAACGTCTTTTAAACCGATCAGTGTTCTACCTTCACTATCAAAAATTTTTGAGAAACTAATAATAGCTAGAATCACTCCAATAATAGCAAACAGGAAACTAATCCCCGAGCATGAATTCGGATTCAGGAATAGTCACTCCACGATTGAGCAGATTAACCGAATAGTGGCTGTGGCTAGGAAAGCAATAGAGAATAAAAAGTATTGCACTGGAATATTTCTGGATGTCGCATAAGCATTCGACAGAGTGTGGCACGAAGGATTGTTATGCAAGCTCAAGAGATTTCTCCCTGTGCGCCACGACGAGCTACTTCAGTCATACCTACAAAATAGAACTTTTTAATTCATAATAAACAAGTGTAAGTCAAAAAATCATCTAATAAAGGCAGGAGTATCACAAGGCAGTGTTCTTAGCCCAACGCTATATCTGTTATACACCTCAAACCTACCAATATCAAATAACATCGTGACAGCAACATATGCAGATGACACATCAACTCTACCTGTACAACCTGAGGCAACAACAACATCCAAAACAATTCAAAATTACATAGATAATCACTTCTAAAATTAGCTTAACTCGTGGAGAATAATAGTTAACGAAAGTAAATCAGTTCACACCACATTCACCCTCCGTAAAAATACGTGTCCATCTATTGCACTAAATGACAAATACCGCGAAAAGACCATGTCAAATACTTAGGCATTCACTTGGATAGAAGGTTGATATGGAAACAACATATATTTACAAAAAGAAAATAACTAGGATTAAAATGGAGAAAAATGTACTAGCTTATTGGAGCAAAATCAGAGCTAACAATCGAATACAAACTCTTGTTATACAAAGCAGTACTTAAGCCGGTTTGGACATATGGTATCTAACTATGGGGAGCCACTTTGAACTCGGACATCGAAATACTGGAAAGGTGTCAATCGAAAGTCCTACGCAGCATAACAAACGCGCCTTGGTTCGTGCCAAACGAGAGCATTCGAAAAGACTTACAAATTACAACAGTAAAGAAAGAAATAATCAATTTCTATAAAAAATACCACACCAGACTGCAAAATCACTCAAACGAACTTATTAGCAAACTGCTCTCGGAAGAGATTACCAACACTAGACTTAAGAAACATAAACTGATGAACGAAGAAATAAATTAAGTTAATTATGCAAAAACTGTAAACTAAAACAGCATACTTACTGGAGTGTTCTGTTATTTAGATTGTGTATGTCACTGCGCATTGAATCGTGTCGAGTTGCGCTGACCATCCGCTATTTAAACCGTCATTGTATGTGTATTCTGGAATAAAGGAAAATCAAGTGTGATTGATTTTCTTAATTTTACGTCTCGTCCCCCTCCCCTTTCCTGCATGCTAATATTATTTTCAGCCGCGGACGGTTAATAACGAGAAGTCCTTGTTCGCTATTTTCGGTTTCGACATTAGGTAACATACGCGCAAAATCGAAACGAATCTCCGACCTGAGACGAGGAATCATAACTTGAGCTGCCGGTACTTCGAGGACACGAGAAAACGAAAAGAATTGAATTGTTGGACACCAACGGCCTGATAGCTAAGGAAATCGCGGGTCAACGCCTACCTGCCCTTTCTGCGCAGTCGCACCGTGGGCGAACAGAGATACGCCGCGATATTCTAGCCTTACCCCCAACCATCACCCTAATTTAGGCACGGCGGTCTGGCGCCCTTATAATTAGTCGGAGAAAAAGAGCCAATCAGGCCTTGTGGCGGAAGCACTTCGAGTGCGCGGCTGAGACCCCCCGAAATTCCCCGCCACACATTCCTTTTACGTCTGAAAATTTTTTGTTCTTTTTGCTTGCAACAAACACGATTTTCAACTTACTCTTTCAACAAATCCTATCTTGTACGGAATTTACGGCCTATTTATAATTCAGCTGAATTACTCGTATTGTACATTGTAGTGATGAATGATAATAAAACAAGTACTTCTTTTCTTGTAAGTATTTAAATTTTTAATTTAAACGGGTTTTCTGCATTTTTCGTGGTTTCATTACTGGTTGGGTGAAAAGGTGACGTTTTATTTGATTTACCACTCCATTGGAAAATGCAAATTTTTTAAATAATTTGGTAGTGGAAATGGAACCATTGCCTGTAACTAATGTATTCTGTATATCGTAAGTAGCAAAATAATTTCTAAAAATATCTCTAATAGTTTCTCCGTCTTTCGAGATCAATCGTTGTCCGGCAAGCCATTTTTTTTAGGTTTGGGAATAAAAAAAGTCACTAGCAGTCAAATCTGGTGAATATCGTGAATGGTCTACTAAATCGAATTTCAATTCCTCAATTTTAGCCATTGAAACTAAGCAAGTGTGTAATAGTGCTTCATACACTCATTGTGTTGATGAAACAGATTTTTTTTGTTCAAATAAGGACGTTTTTCTTTTATTTTTTCGCTTAACTAGTCCAACAACGACCCATAATACTCTCCGGTGATTGTTTGTCCTTTTTCTAAATAGTCGACGAAAATAATTCCACGTGCATCCCAAAAAACAGTGGACATAACCTTGCCGGCCGATTTCACTGTCTTCGTTTTCTTTGGAGTTGGTTGACCCTTCGCAATCCACTGTTTTGACTGTTCCTTCGTCTCAGGAATATAGTGGTATATCCACGTTTCGTCTACAGCTATGAATCGATGCAGAAAATCGTCCGGATTACGGTGGATGTGCGCCAAGAGGGCCTCAACGGCCACCACTCGACTACGTCTATTCTTGACTGAGAGCAAACGCGGCACCCATCTTGCGGAAATTTTTCTCATGTCCAATTGCTCGTGCAAAATCGAAATGACTGTACCTTTTGAAACCCCTGTGGCCTTAACTATTTCGCGGAATTTCATTTTTTGGTCACTCAACACCATGTCGTGGATTTTATTGATCTCTTCCGGAGTGCTCACGTCTATAAAACGAGCTATATGATGTTCATCTGCAGTCGTTGTACGGCCACGTTCAAATTCATTTACTTAATGGGAAACAGTTACACAACAATGCAAATATTATGAATCTTAAAATGTAAAATCGAAACATAAACAAATAAAAATTATAATTACTGTTTGAGCCATATTAAGCTGTGGTAAGATAATATCGGTAATCGTTTTCGAAGCTAAGCACATATCAGAAATCACAAAAATATTCAGAATATACGAAAAGATTCCTAAAAATATTTTGTTATAATATTCTTTGTGATAAGGTTATCAATAGTATTTTGTCAAACGAGTCAAAATTCTAAAAAATGTCATAATCTCTAATGTACACATGCTTTATGAAAAAATAAGTAATAAGTAAAAGTAATTTGAAATATTAGCGAAATGAGATATATTTGAAGGATAGAATGTGTTTTGAATATTTTTTTGTTTTATTTTATAAGCTTCCAAAATTCTATCATTTTCTTCTGTGTATCAAATGAAATTTTGTATTTGAAAGATCGGATCGAATAACGACTTCAGCGCTTAAGGCAAGCCACTAGCCGATGCAAGTATGTAATCACAGCGGAGTGCTTTTTTCTCAAATTTTATTAAAAAAGAAAAATTAATAAAATTTATAATCGTCGATAAGTACACAGGTAAATAAGATTTTATATCACAAGTGAGCTACAGTATTTCCGAAGGATTTTGGTTCGCTGAATCCAAATCTGACCTCAGAATTATTCCATCACAGCAGGTTTTTGAGATTTCCTGACCTAAAAGTGCAAACAGAACTGTTTTTTTTACATATTTGAGGTTATGTAATATTGTAAATAAATTTTCTCACAAAAAACAATTCAAAGCATCTTAAAGTACAAATAATCTCCATTTAAATACCGTTGAATTTACCCAAATACCTTTTTTTTTAACGACATATCGCATTTTGAAATTTTTATATTATGAATTTCTCAAAATTCGAAAATCCATTAACCCTTTGTTGCACCAATTTTCTTTGATCAGTGAATTTACTCGAACATTGTTACTCGGGGGTTTTTGGGGTCGCTGATTACGAATTTTAAGTCAACGCACATGCACATACGAGTATATACACACGCACACGAACGCATTTTTTCAAAATTTTAACAGTTTAGATCGAAAATTCAGACAATTTTAGGTGAGAAATGTCTACTCCTGATTTCTCTTCCTGATAAAAGATCAATTAAAAAGAGTAAATGAAAATCGTCCACTTAGGACTTAACGGGTTAATGGATTTTCAAATTTTGAGAAATTCATAAATATAAAAATTTCAAAATGCGATATGTCGGTGAAAAAAAAAGATATTTGGGTAAACTCAGTGGCATTTAAAAAGGGATTATTTGTACTTTAAGATGCTTTAAATTGTTTTTTGCGAAAAAATTTATTTACAATGTTACGTAATCTCAAAAATGTAAAAAAAAAACAGTCCTGTTTGCATTTTTAGGTCAGGAAATCTCAAAAACCTGATGTGATGGAACAATTCTGAGGTCAGATTTGGAATCATTGCACTAAAATCCTTCGGAAATACCACAGCTAGTTTGTGATACAGAAAATGACCTATATTTGTATAACTGTGATATTTGATAAGATATATTTATTTTATTTTATTCAAGAGAGGGAGAGAAGCGGGAGGGAGAGAGAGGGAAGAAAGGCAATAAAGATACTATTTTGGAACGTAGCGGGTATTAGGAGCATGGAGGAAGACGACTGAGAATATGTTAGGGAATTCAATATAATAGGGCTAACGGAAACTTAGGTGAAGAGGCAAGGGGCAAAAACTGACATGGAGAAGCAACTGAAAGAGTATAACATAGAGTGGAGAGACTCAAGAAGGGAAGGAAGAAGGGGGAGAGAAATAGGAGAAGGAATAATGGTGGTAAGAGAGAGGAAAGGAATGAGTAAGGTTGAATGGAAGAAAGAAAGGACAAGTGAGATAATAGCAGGAGAAATAAAGATCGAAGGGAAGAAATACAACATAGCAACGGTGTATATGCAACATGAGAATACCTAAGCGAAGAGATAGAGGAATACAGAGGAAAAAACTATAATTATAGGAGGAGACTTCAATGCAAGAACAAGAGAGAATGGGAGACAGAAGAAAACCTAGAAGACATAAAGGCCAAGAATAAAGTGTTAAAGGCAGAGGGAGAAATAATAAAATGGTTATGAGAAATAGGTTTAGTGATAACGAATGGAAGAAAAGAAGGAGATGAAGAGAGAGAAATAACATATATAGAAGCGAGAGGAATGTCAACGATAGATTATGTAGTAGGTAACGAGGAAGGTGATGAGGCTATAAAAAGGGTTTAAATAAAAGAGACGGTAAAATGGGCCCACTTACCAGTAGAAGTGGAATTGGAAGAGAAAATAGCAGAAGAAAGAAAAAAAGAGGAAGAAAGAATGATAAACGACTGGAGCGAAGAAGGTATAAGAAAGTATCAGAGATAGATAGACGCAATAGAGAGAACAGAAAAATGGAAAGAGATAAAAAGTAGAGTTAGGAACGCAGTCGTAAAAAAGAAGATAAGGAAAAAAAGGATCGAAAAAAAGCTGGTGGAGAGAAGAATATAGGATAAAAAGGGCTAGGGTGATGGCAGAGATGAATAAGGTAAGAAAAGGAGAAGGAGACAAAGGCAAATACCTAGAAGCAAAGAGAGATTACAGAGAGGAAATAAGAAAAGCGAAAGAAGCTGAGGGGAAAAGAGTGGCAGAAGAAATAAGAAAAGATAAGACGAGATGAAAATTCTGGGATAAAGTCAATTACAATAGGAAGAAAAGCATTGGATTAGAAGTAGAAGAGGTAATAAGAAGAATGAAAAAGAGAAAGGCGACAGGAGAAGATGGTATAGCAAATGAAGCGTGGATGAAAGGCACGGAAGGCTTGTTAAAAGGTATGACAAAACGCTTAAATGGAATATAGAACGGAGAAGGATACCCAGAAGAATGGAGGAATGGAATAATAGTACCAATATATAAGAAAGGGAGGAAAGAAGAAGTAAAAATCTACAGAGGAATAAAGCTGATGGACACGGGATATAAAATACATGCGGAAATACTAAGGTAAAAGCTGGAAAGAGAACTAGAAGCAAAAAAAACGCTAAGCGATACGCAGATGGTATTCAGGAAGAAAAGAGGATTAATGGACACAATATATATATATTAAAAACAATAATAGGGAAAGAAATAAGTGAAAAAGCAGGAAAACTGTACGTATTCTTTGCCGACATGAAGACCGCTTTTGACAAGATAAAAGGGAAGAAAATATGAGAAATCATAAAAGAGAAAGGGATAAATGGGAAAATCGGGAAAAGAATAGAACAAATATATAAGAAATCAGGTAGTAAGGTAAAAGTTGGAGGAAAAATAATTGGGAAGTTTGAGACTTACAAAGGCAAGGGTAAGGCAAGGGTGCCTTTTGAACACCACGCTATTTAATCTTGTCTCCGCCGACCTGGAAGTCAAGATCAAACAGGTGCAAGAAGGAGGGGTGGTGATAGGAAAGCAGAAAATATGGACATTAGGATATGCAGATGATATAGTGATAATGGCAGAGAGTGAAAGTGGAATGGAAGCAATGCTGAAAAAATTAAAAAGATACCTGGAAGAAAGGGGATTAGAGCTAAATGTAGGAAAATCAAATATGATGAAATGCAGGTGAGGAGTAGGAAGGGGGAAAGAAGAAGAATTCAAATGGGAAGGTGAGAAGATAGAGATGGTTAAAGAGTACAACTTACTTGGGATATGTGATAAGCAGAAATAACGGAAATAAAAAGTAGATAAAGAAGGTAGTAGGGAAAATAAATATGGGACTCAGAAGATTATGGGGGCTAGGAGAAAAGCTATTTAGAGAAAATTGGGAGTTAAGGATGAACGTGTTCGACGCACTGGTGAAAAGAGTCATTATGTATGGAGCAGAAATCTGGGGATGGAAGAGATATGAAGAAATAGAGAGATTACAACTAAAATACATTAAAGAGGGTATTGGGATTAGGTAGAAACACGCCAAGTTACTTAATACGATGGGAAACAGGAAGACAAAAAATGAAAGAAACAGCATTAGAAAGAGCAATGAGATATGAAAACAACATAAGAGAAGAAAGAGATGGCTCAATAAAAAAAGAAGCATGGAGAGAACTCATGAAAAGGGAAAGAAATGAAAAAGGTAAAAAGGGTAAGAAGGAGGAGAGAGAAGAAAAGCTAGAAAATAGTAAAATATACAGAGAGAGAGGGAAAAGGGAGACGATATGAGAGAAGAGTTTTGAAGGAAATAAAGGGAAATAGAGAAGAGCTAAAGAAAAAAGAAGAAAAAGAACTAGAAGAAAAGCTAGAAAAGTCAAGATATACTCGTATAAACGAGTGGAAAGAACAGAAAGAAGAAATGAAAAAGTATAGATTAAAGGAAATTCAAGGAGAGGAAAGAATAAAAGGCCTATAAGTTTACGCAGATCAGGGTCGAAATTTTGACGCTAGGTTAATAATGGAATTATCACATTTGCTAGGAATTCAGAAGACTACGACTACACCATTAGACCCACAGTCGAACGGACAAGTAGAACGACAAAATATGACGATTGTTGACTATTTGTCTAAATTTGTATCAGAAAATTAAAAATATTAGGATCGTTAGGTTTCACTGTATCTTTTATCTTACAGATCCTCGACATATTCGATAACAGCAGTTAGTCCAGGTGAGATGTTAACTGGTAATGATCTTCGATTGCCGTTAGATTTGATGCGTGGTTCTCCACCCAACAATGATGGACCCATGGACATTAATACCTACAAACAAAAACTGATGATTAAACTTAACAATATACACCAGTTTGCAAGACAAAACATCAGAAATTTATCCCTTCGTAAGAAAATCTATGATAAAACAGCTCGACACCTTCAGTTTCTTGATGGTCAGAAAGTTTGGTTTTACAATCCTCGAAGATTCAAAGGAAAGACACAGAAGCTTCAGAGCAACTGGGAAGGACCGTACAAGATTTTGAAGAAAATCAACGATATTTATTGCATATAGAAAACACCGAAACACAAAAAGAAAATTGTTCACATTGATCGTTTGGCCACTTATCACGATCGATAATCATTTTACTGCTTTGCTCACGGTTCTTTTGAGTCGTGGTTTTTTCCATGAGCCATTGGACGAATGTCGGAGCAGCAACAGAGGCGTAAATCCACGATGCCATTCCCCCCTCTTGTTCAAAGATATTCGTAGAAGTTTCGACACGTTTTGAAAACATCATAATGATGATGTTACTGGTGATATGCAAGAAAAATATCAACTTACAAGAGACAGGCTCTCTGGCTGATTTCCAGAGGGGCTGCCCACTTGTTTAGAAGATAGTTTTTCTGGTAAAGAGATAATTGAAGATTCAAGATTGAATTTCAAGATTCAAGATTTTCTGATTTGATGATGGTTTTGGAAATATTCTGCTTTTAAGAGATGGGCCCTTCGAACGGAGTAGTCCAAGGATTAGTTCGCTTGAGAGTTAGAAGATTTCAATTGGATATCAAGATGATTTTGTGACGAGAGCAAGCAGTACGCTTGCTCTTCGTCTGCCCTTCTTCTCTCTCTCCCTCTTATCGCTCGGCATGGCGACGTGGTCAGCGTTCGGCGCATATATTTATTGCGCCTAACCACTGGCCTTTATGTTTTTCCAGCCGCCGAAGATTGCCGAGCAAGATTGAGAGCGCCCGAAGAAACAAGAGCGCAGCGACTATGAGGTAGAGAGACACGGAGAGAGAGTGAGAAAGAGAGAGAGAGAGTATTAGGCCCATGCAGGGATTGGCAGGCGCGTAACGCGTGACCGATAAGCGACGCGTCGCGTGCCGCCTAACTAATAGGTCAAGGTAGGGAGAGGAGCGAGCGCCGCTGAGCGACTGCAAGATGCGCGCAAGAATTAGTGCGTGAGAGAGTCGCAGCCGAGCCCTACTAGAGTGAGGTAGTCCCCGGAAGAAAGTTGAGGAGAAAAGTTGGAAGTAGCAGCGCAATGAGAGAAGAAGTACACGTGCAGCAGTGACCAGACCAGGGCGAGCCGAGGCAACGTGTGGAGGCAACACCTGCAGCAGGGCATTTAGTGTCGCCCTCGCCGCCATGCACGGCATGACTTCCAGGGGGTTCACCACGTGCTACGCCAAGGAAGACGTCCAGCCTGCGGCCAGGTCAACTCCCCGTTGCCGGCTCATCGCCAAGGACAAAGGTCAGGTTATCTCTCTCTCCCGGTATTTCTCTCTCATGGTGATACGCGGCCGCGTAGGAACGATAGGTAGCGAGGCGATCACTTGCCGGCTACGCTCATCGTAATGCGGTAGAGAGGTTTCGACGTATTCTTTCCTTTGTGAGGAGGCAAATGGCCAAGGCGATTTAGTCGCCGGGCCATTCATCCTCCCGCGTTAGTTTAAGTTGTTCTGTATATGTGCGCGTGATGTAAACGTTATTGTAACTGATTTTGTATTTGTTTGTCTGAATAGATTTAAGTTGTATGTTCCGAGTAAAGAAAATTATTTATTCGCACGACCTATCCTCTCGTTCCCCGATTGTTAAAGAGCGAAAGTGCCTCTCTTACTCTCCCCTTAATAAATTAGTGACGTCAGTGCCGAATAAGGCGCTGTCCCCGTTAGAATTTTAAGAGGGGGCCTGCCTTTCATTTTTTTTTAGATTGTCGGGACGACAATCTGAAAGAAAAGGGAGTAATGTAAAATATTTGTTTGGTTCAATTTATTACCAACTTCACTGTTGTTTGCATCTCTGTTGTTGTTCTTTTCTTCCAGCTAGTTAGTCGTTTTGTTGACGCTAGCATGTTAACCTTGTTGAATAAACTAACGCCTTTCTAACAATTGTATCTTTATTATTATTTTTTTTTGAGAGGTTGTTATAATATTTATGGGATTTGGATGAGCACGCATGAGTGCAATGTGTAAGTAAGCGAGAGCGTGAGTATGGGCGTATCTGTATTTAGAGAGAAAGAGTTGGAGTCATTATAATAATGTCAACAAGTTAGTCCTGAGGGAGATCCGGCTACATAACGACGCAGTATATCCCTCGCTAATTTCGAGCACTTATTATATTTCAGTTCAAACGGTAGATTTAAAATAAAGTGTTGGTTAAGAATAATTACTGGTTTCTATTATAAAATATCCTCATATGATTGTCTTAGCACCAGAGTCAAGTTTCATGACCATATAAGGAGTATGACGTCACCTACTTATAGATATAGATATAATATTTTTTGTTTTATTAAAATATGTTAATTAAGAGTAATTTCGATGAAACAAAGCATTTTTTATATAGATTTTAGGGCATAGATTTAGATTATAATAATTTTAATTGCGTTTACCTACTACATTATATTAAATTTTAATGTGCAAAGTTAATTTGCTTATTACATTGTAAATATTAATTATCAGATGCATATGAATACTCTAAATTCGTGATAATTATCTAACAAGGGAACCACCCCAACCCGACCTCACCGATTTGAATGATTTTGGAATATGTTGTAGTACTTAAAAAAAAATTAGATACGTGTTTTTTTTTATCGGCCCATAAGGGCTTTTAAGGGGTGAAATCCACCCTGAAAATCAACCCCTAAAATTAGTTCTTTTAATATTTCTCAGCATCAAATGAATATTTTTCAGTAAACTCAACGTTAAAAATTTTCGTATAAAAAAGCGCTTTTAAGGACATAACATTTATACCGAAGGATTGCAACCCCCTTTTCAATAGGGGTAAATACACTATTTTTTGTACTGATTTACGACATGTAATATAGTAAATCAGCTCGAGTGATTTAAAAATCGCACTGATAATGAGAAAATACCAAAATTAAATTGACGTGTTTCCGGATTTAAAAAAAAATATGTATAAGGAGTGTTTCACCACCTAGAAACCACCTCCCGTCAAACTATCAGCAGGTTAATCCACCTAACCCTGGGATAAACAAGTTTATTCGTTTGTTATTTCTTGAAATAATTTCATCCTATGCATGAGCGAGCTACATCAACTAACCAACCTGCCTCTAACCCACCAAACCCCTACAAACCACCCAAATGTAGGCTAATAGACCTAACTTTGGGAGAATTGAGTTTATCAGTTGCTTTTTCTTAAAATAATTGATTTCTACTCCTTACGTGGGGTATCCTATTTTTTAATGATAAAATATACCTGTTGCTCAAACATAATTTATGACAAATAAAAATATGTTTAATACATTTTATTTTAATAGTACCAAAATGGCGAGAAATATCTCTTAAAAATAAACACGAGAATAAAACGAGGTCTAATTATCATTTATAGATCTATACATATATATATATTATATATAAGTATAGCTCTATAAATGATAATACATATATATGGGTGATTCCAGCAGTTTTTTTAAATTGGCTGCGCAGGGGGGTCAGCCGATCTTCTCGACGATTTTTTCTATGATAGAGTATGTCAAAAGAAGCCTTTTGGCTATCTCAGATTTTCGTTAAAATATGTATATGTCCATATATATTTTTTCAAAGTCTGAAAATCTGCCTGTTTTTGGCTATTTTTGAAAAATCGTAGCTCCGCGAGTATTCAATATTTTTCAACGTGCGACATCTCATTTGATTCGTCTACTTTTATACTTTCAAGAAAAAAATTGCTCATTTATAGAAAGTGACAGCTACCGGGTGTACTCTGACGATATTCGTACGCTTTTTAGGGTCAATTTGATGCTCATATTCCGAGTACTGTAACTTGGTCAATTTTTAATATTTTTGAACTTTTTTTTTTTGTCTTTTTAAGACCTTTCATTTAAGATCCAGCGCATCTCAATCGATGCATTAGAACCAGAGATATAGCCGATAAAAGTTGGCCGTTTTTTCAAAAATAGACATTTTCAAAGGCGAAATAAAAAACTCATTCAATTTTTTTTCTACTTTGAGGCGGTTTTAGTTAGCTCAAATCGAGTAGAACATGCTCTGAAATTTTCACGATATGACCCTTTTTCATTTTCAAATAAAACGATTTCAAAAATTGGCGATTTCGATTTTTTCAAAGAATGGTCATTTTCAAACGGCTATATCTCTAGTTTTAATGCGTCCATTGAGATGCGCCGTGTCTCAAATTACAGGTCTTAAAAAGACAAAAAAAATGACATGCGGTTGGTTCAAAAATATTGAAAATTGGCCAAGTTACAGTGCTCGGAATATGAGCATCAAATTGACCATAAAAGCGTACCAATATCGTCAGAGTACACCCGGTAGCTGTCACTTTTTATAAATGGACAATTTTTTTCTTCAAAGTAGAAGAGTTGACGAATCAAATGACTCCCCGTATGTCGAAAAATATGAAAAATTTTTTGAGATATGAATTTTCTAACGTTGGTTTGTATGCCCTTATTGGATATCCATGTTTTATACGCTATATTAAATGTGTTTGATTTATGGAGGATTGAGGCAGTGATTGTAAATTCATATCTTATTTCAAAGAAGAATCTTGCTGTATAAGGTTCACCGCCAGTTATGAGCAACCGACCTTTTTAGTCAGATTACCATATAACTCAATATACGAGGTGTGATCAAAAAGTAAGGTGAATTTTGAAATTTAGCGGGCTACGTCCGTTCGATCTTCGACTTTTTTGTTTGGTTATGTCGGTACACTCGTCTAGAACATACGTTCCAAATTTCAGCTTTGTAGTATTTTTGGTTTGTTTGTGAGAGGCATCAAGGTTAGAAGTGTTTTGCGTGCTCCACGATTTGCTGCTGTCTAAAAACATGGATCAAAGAGTTTGCATTAAATTTTGTGTGAAAAATGGAATTAAATGTTCCAAAACACTTGAAATGCTGAAAGTGGCATACGGTGAGTCTACTTGAAGCCAAAAAAATGTTTACAAGTGGTATAAACTCTTCCAAGAAGGCCGAGAAGACACCGACGACGAACCTCGTTCTGGACACCCCAGCACATCAACAACTGATGAGAATGTTGAAGAAGTGAAGAAAATAGTGTTGGGAAATCGTCGAATTACCATTAGAGAAATTGCTGATGATATTGGCATCTCATTTGGTTCGTGCCAATCAATTTTGACGAGTGTTTTAGACATGAGACGTGTGTCAGCGAAGTTTGTTCCGACATTGCTCAATTTTGACCAAAAGAAACGTCGCATGAGCATCGCCCAAGAGCTACTGAATGACGTCAACGATGATCCAGATTTACTCAACCGGGTTATAACAGGTGACGAAACATGGGTATACGGTTATGACGTCGAGACTAAGACTCAATCGTCCCAGTGGAGGCATTCTGGATCACCAAGACCAAAAAAAGCACGCCAAGTTCGATCAAATGTAAATGTTTTGCTTACAGTTTTCTTTGACTGCAGGGGCGTGGTGCATCATGAGTTCTTGCCACAGGGTAGAACAGTAAATAAGGAATATTACCTGCAAGTTATGCGCAATTTGCGCGAAGCAATCCGCCAGAAACGTCCGAATTTGTGGAAAAATAAAAATTGGCTTTTGCACCATGATAACGCCCCTACTCACACATCGTTGCTTGTGCGCGAATTTTTGGCTAAAACCAACACAGTAACGATGCCACAGGCACCGTATTCCCCAGATCTGGCCCCTGTGACTTCTTCTTGTTCCCAAATCTGAAGATGCCCATGAAAGGACGGCGTTTTGCCACGATTGAGGAGATAAAGACGGCATCGAAGGATGAACTAAACAAGATCACAAAAAATGATTTTTTGAAATGCTTTGAGGATTGAAAAAAGCGTTGGCACAAGTGCATTATATCGGAGGGGGATTACTTTGAAGGAGATAAAATAAAAATTGATGAATAAATAAATATTTTTTGAGAAAAATAAAAATTCACCTTACTTTTTGATCACACCTCGTACATTGAAAGGGTATGGAAATTAAAGATCTTTTATTTCTTGTAAGTTTCAATTTCAATTATTTTTAATGTATTACCTTTCCGTACTTCCCCATTTCTGCAAAATATCAATTTCTATTAATATTATTTTTTTATAAATTTTAAATTGAAGATTACATACGCTATAATAAACAAGTGTTTTTTTGAAAAATTCGTATCTCAGAAAACTTTTCATATTTTTCGACATGCGGGGAGTCATTTGATTCGTCAACTCTTCTACTTTGAAGAAAAAAATTGTCCATTTATAAAAAGTGACAGCTACCGGGTGTACTCTGACGATATTGGTACGCTTTTATGGTCAATTTGATGCTCATATTCCGAGCACTGTAACTTGGCCAATTTTCAATATTTTTGAACCAACCGCATGTCATTTTTTTTGTCTTTTTAAGACCTGTAATTTGAGACACGGCGCATCTCAATGGACGCATTAAAACTAGAGATATAGCCGTTTGAAAATGACCATTCTTTGAAAAAATCGAAATCGCCAATTTTTGAAATCGTTTTATTTGAAAATGAAAAAGGGTCATATCGTGAAAATTTCAGAGCATGTTCTACTCGATTTGAGCTAACTAAAACCGCCTCAAAGTAGAAAAAAAATTGAATGAGTTTTTTATTTCGCCTTTGAAAATGTCTATTTTTGAAAAAACGGCCAACTTTTATCGGCTATATCTCTGGTTCTAATGCATCGATTGAGATGCGCTGGATCTTAAATGAAAGGTCTTAAAAAGACAAAAAAAAAAGTTCAAAAATATTAAAAATTGACCAAGTTACAGTACTCGGAATATGAGCATCAAATTGACCCTAAAAAGCGTACGAATATCGTCAGAGTACACCCGGTAGCTGTCACTTTTTATAAATGAGCAATTTTTTTCTTGAAAGTATAAAAGTAGACAAATCAAATGAGATGTCGCACGTTGAAAAATATTGAATACTCGCGGAGCTACGATTTTTCAAAAATAGCCAAAAACAGGCAGATTTTCAGACTTTGAAAAAATATATATGGATATATATATATATTTTATCGAAAATCTGAGATAGCCAAAAGGCTTCTTTTGACATACTCTATCATAGAAAAAATCGTCGAGAAGATCGGCTGACCCCCCTGCGCAGCCAATTTAAAAAAACTGCTGGAATCACCCATATATATTATAAATATGTATAGATCTATAAATGATAATACAAATATATATATATTTGTATGTAGATACATAAATATATTTACGTAAGAGTCTTCGTATGCGATACGATACATATCGCACATATATTTTGATCGATACATTTATTTTGATTTTTCATAATAATTTTTATCTTTTTCTTTTTTTTATTTATCGGTAAATTAAAATGTATCATTCAACGAATCCCTGACAAAAATGATAATCATCGAAAAAGTGTTTGAAACATAATGATCTTTTACACCAACCACACCGAATTATAGCAACATTTTTACATGCTTCTACTTCGTAATGTATATTGCAAGAATCTCCAAAACTAAAATCAACAGGGTTATCTGTTTTAGCTGGTTTTTCAGCAATGTAGCCACTTTTATACCAAGAGTATTTAAAAATATTTGTATATCTTGGTGAAGAACGCTGGTTATGGACAAGAGACTGCATTTTTATGATGTTATTTCTTAAATGTAGAATCATTTCATAGTCCATCAAAATTACTTGATCTGATAAACGTCGAAAGAAGTTTTTCTAGATACGAAATCCATAAACATCGAGTGGTTGGATGTTCCCTGTCGTTGCTGTGGGAATTTTTTTTATATTAACAATTTTGTTTGTCGGCATCGTTTCCCTTACAGCTTTAACGCAGTGTCCACTCCAAGAATCGAGTAAAAGTACAGATTGAGGTCCAATATTTGGGTAAAAAACTTCTTTCAACCAAATTTTAAAATGATCAAAAATAAAAAAATGGCAAAATTTTTTTATGTCATTGCATTATAATAAACAAAAATATACTAACTTGTCGTTAATTTTCTAAATTTAGATGTTTCCACATGCACATTTTCTGGTATAAATAATGAAGATTCCAATAAGGGACCGAATTGACCACATTTTTCTTTTAATACTATAAAAAGTGGTAATAAAAGTTTCCCGGTTGCTGATATAGTTGGCTGAATTGTATAACTGTGCGTTGTCGATGAAACCGTCTGTACCAGACATTGCACCTGCTTTTCTACTTCAACTGCTAATGTTCTTCCCGAGTGCATTTCTAATTGGAAACCACTCTGATCTGAATTATAAAAGTTTGCAATGCCGATTTCTGGTATAAATGATTTAACGTCAGCTACAAAAGCATCAGCATTAGTTCATAGTTCTTCTTTACTTTCTAATGTTTTTTTGGTAATAAATTTATTTATTTTTCTAGATACTATTCTATCTTAAATTTTAGTAACCAATTTTGAGAAGCCTTAAATCTTATATCTTCATGGCCAACAATTTTTTGAGCTTGCAATGCCTATTTCCATATATCTCGATCATGTACTATCGTACCAGCTGCAATAGCGGCTTTTAAATTATCAAACGTGTATTGGCGAATGGCGAATTTGCGCAATGTTTTCTCGGTAAGTTCCATTTTTATTAATTGTTTTCGCCCATAGTTTAAGTTCACTTATAGATGAAACTTTTTTGAATTTATATTGTACAGTATCCAGTTTTAAGTTTTTGTTTTTTCCGTTTCTCCAAAATTCTACGGCTCTTTGTTTATAATCAAATGTGAGTTCTTCATCATCATTTGTGCACTGATTTGTTGGTACAAAATCAGGATCAGGAAAATGATGTTGGACTTCATCTTCGATTATTTTAGCATCAGTATCTTAATAATCTTCATGAAAATCTAACGTCTCTTCAACAATCATATCAATATCATTAAACTCATACACGGCATCTATTAATATTTCTTTTAACTTTTCTGACAATTTAATTTATATGAAATTAATCTCGCTATCTGGTATTTGTAAACTTTGAAAATATGCTAATAATAAATTGACTACGTTCAAAGGATTGATCTTCATGTTTTAATCTAAAACAAAATCAAGATATAAATACTCTTTTATGCAGTTGATTAATTTTACAAAAGACAAAAGACATTCTAGTCTATAGATAATATTCGATCATACGTTTTTAACAGTTATATTTCACATGTTTACAAATCAAAATATTTGAATAAAATTATATATGATAAGTGACATAAATACTGACGTAGTAGACAAAAACTTTTCTTCTTGTTATATACCATATTTTCGTGTTCGGGAAATTTGTATGTAAATATAGAAATAAGTTTATTTATAAATTCAGCACTCTAAAAAAACTTTAACTTTTTAAATACTTGAGTTTTCGTCAACTACTATGAATAATGAAATATGTTTTGGATGTCTTATTGTCGTAAGGGGCGTAGATTTGATATAACTTATCTTCTTCGAGCCATAGTAAACTAAACCACAAGTGAAAATTGAAAAAAGTAAACAGTTTAGAAGTATAGGATTGAGACCATAATAACTATTTATAACCATTAATATAATCAATTATTTGTTATAATTTCTTTTCTCATTGACAAATTGTAAATGATTATTATTATTATTATTATTATTATTATTATTATTATTATTAACCAGAGCATAGTACAAAATATTACAACAAGTAGTAATAATTATACAATTTTACAATTACAAATTTGTAACCCGGCAGAGGATAAACCTGTTCGCTGGTCTGGTATTTTAAAACTACTAAACACTTAAAGAAAATTAAGAAAAAAAAAAAAAAAAACTTAAAACTAAGAGTCGGTTTGTAATAGATTATAATATTTCACAGATGAAGTATGGCTTAATATTGGTAGCAAGAATGCTTCCTATAAAAGCTTACTTCACCAATTATCTTCGATTTTGTTCTGCTATCTCCAATATCTGATTAACATTTGTCTGGCCGTTACGATTGTCGTCATTGATGCTTTCATTTTTCTTGCATATGATATTCTTTCGTATGTATTTAGTCTAACAGGACAAGTAAGTCCTGTAGCACACGTGACTCTATAGTAAGGGAACATTTCAGTATGTTGTCTATGTGAATCACATTTACATGTTGCTGTGAATACTATGTCATCTAAGACTATTAAATCTTTATATTTAGGTTATTGTTCAAGTGAGTACAATGAATTAGTGAAAGTTTGATATCCTCTGATACCTCTATAAAAGTATAATAATGCTTTATTGTTTCCAAGATAATTGATGTCTCCATAGGTCATTCGAATATTATTTGTTTGTAGAATCGGTTTTCCTAGTGTATTTTTTGGTTTACTTGTTTCTATTTGCATACTATTATTGTCTGCAATGTCATCTATTTGTTTAAATACTGTTTCTATGAGTTTATATCTTACTTTATCTGTATTTGGTTCTTTGTGATCTTCTTTGTTTTCTTCTTTTATGAAATGTATATGTTTTTTACCAATTAATTGTTTGTATGTGCAATACACACATTTATTAATGAAATTTATGTTGGTTGTATCTGTTTTTGTTTGAATGTAAGTTTCGTTTCTTTTTCCTTCTTTGAGTCCGTTTTTTGTTTTGGTATTAATAGTTATCCGTTGTGAGTTCCAAGCTATGTTAATCACATTAGCAATTGTTTCTATTATTTTTCTGTAGTTATCTGATACATTAATTTTTTTCATGTTATATTCAGACATTCGACGATGAGAACGATTGAAATGAAGTGTACAAGTGCCTTGTGAACACAAATATGTCCTTACATCCAAGAGAAACTTATCCCTATCCACATCCACATGGACTTCCAATGCTGAATGTAGACTATTATTATCAAAGTTCCCTTGTTGCTTTAGTTTGTAATATATTTGTTGTAAATTGTTGCAATCTATTTTGTGGTTCATTGTATTTCTGTATCTAGAATGGATGGCCTTTTATCCATTTTTTTATTTTGTCCTTTATTGTTTTAGTATTGCCATTTAAAGTTTTGAGGTGAAAAGGTAGTTGATTGAAGGTGGCTAAAGCTCTTGTATAGCTATCTTTAATGCTGATTGTTAATTTTCTTTTAAGGGGCTGTATAGTTTTTTTCGTTGTTACGGAATTTTTCTTCAGGAACATATCTTGCAGGTTGACATAGTGATACACTAGAGATTCCATGGTGAATATTTGATCTATGTTTAGTGGATTTTTTTCATTTATAAACTTGTTTTTATTTATTATTTGTAATAGTCGTGTTTGTAGAGTTTGTATATATTTGAGTCTTCCAATGTATGCTCCACCCCATGCCATATAATACCGTATGTTGTTATGCTATGGAAAAGTGCATAGTAAATCATACGTAGATTATCTGTACTCATTATCCTAGATAATTTGTAGAAAATATAAGTTAGATATTTTAGTCTATTGTATAGCATGATTGTATGCATGTCCCATCTCATATGGCTATCGAAATGCACTCCAAGGTATTTAGTGTTATCAACTTTTCGAATGGATGCACCTTTTATATTTATATGTAGATATGTTGAGTTGCTATTGCAGTTATTTCCAAATGCCATGTATACTGTTTTGTCAATATTTAATGACAGTTTATTCAATGCTAGCCAAATGGATAGTTTGTTTAAGTAGAAGTTCATATTTTTTTCGACTTCATGCCATGTTTCGCCTTTCACGATAATTACCGTGTCATCAGCAAAAGCCAACACATTATCATTTGGTAGCAATTGTAACATATCATTAATGTAGATTATGAAAAATAAAGGTCCCAATATTGTACCTTGTGGTACGCCAATGTTGACGTGTTGATATTGACTATATTCACCATTAATTTTAACTCTTTGTTTCCTATTACTTAGATAGCTTTTGATAAGTTCATACGCACTACCTCTAATTCCATATCTATAGAGTTTTTTGAGTAGAATTTTCTGGTCCACAGTGTCAAAAGCTTTCGCTAGATCCAAGAAAGTTGCTGCTATTGATTTACTTTTATCTAGTTGATTGTATATTGAGTTAGTTAGGTAGTATAGGGAATTTTTGGTGCTAAGACCTTTTCTAAAACCAAATTGTTTATTAGAAAATAAATTATGTTTTGCAACGATTACCGAAAATCGTTAGACTCGCGCGAGGTTAACGAGCGGCTAAGCGAAAGGAGCCGCGTTCGGTTCGCGAGAGAGAGAGAGCGCGTAGGGGCAATGACCGGGAGGGGAGGCTCCGACCGGCAGTATGACTGTGCCACTCAGTCCGTTCGTGCTGATCTAACCTCTGTTCTTGAGCCGTCCAAGTTTTTCGCGTGTTTCCTGGTGACTTTGCGAGCTTGAGTGCGTGGGTGCAGTAGCAGCAGCGATCGCAGCAGAAATAGTAGCAACAGCGGCAGGAGAAACAGCGACAGTAGTGATAGCAGTGACAACAGCAACAACAACAGCAGCAACAGTAATCGCGGCGGTGCGGCGAGCAGCGAAGCGGCTTTTCAGCGATTTGCTAGTCGGATACGGTTGGCCACCGTATCCTCGTCGTTCTTGCGGTAGATGCACCTTTTCCCCCTTTTTCATTTGTTGTTAATTTGCGTGCGAATCCGCGCAGCGAGCGCGAAGAATTTATTTGTTGCGTGCGAGCAGGTAGTTCACGGTAATCGCGGTTTTCTCTCTCTCTCTTTCAGCGTGTCTTGTCATTCACGCGTGCGTGCGTAAGTCTCTCGGCAGATTCCCCGTGTAATTGATTTTGTTGAATAAATCAATCATCATTTTTATTTAAACGAGTTTCGGTTATTGTGTCTTTCCTTTGTCCGGAGGTCGCGTCAGTGTTTATTTACAGTGGATTCGAATTCGCCGGTTGCGTAGCACGAATCGTACGAATACCGATAGACGCGAATCGACAACTCAGGTTCCAGCGGCGGCCACACGAGCGCTACTAGCAAAGGGCGACAGCGCCGCCAAGCGGTGAGTTGGGGGAACCCAACTCGGAATAGTAAGAGACTCTGCGCAGACGCATTCCGAGACAAGGTAGGTTACTGTGCTTTAAGCACAGAGATAATAAGGCTTCGTCTAGTCGTAATAAAGGTATTTTCTAGGGATTATCGACTAAGCGACAGCCTGTTACAGTTTGTTGAAAAAACTTGTAATCCTGATTTGTATTAATTTTTCAAAAATTTTGGCGATATTTGATATTAAAGATATAGGTCTATAGTTTGTTGGTAGATACTTCTCTTTAGTTTTGTGGATAGGAATAATTTCAGCACTTTTTAATTCGTCAGGCCATATTTCTTTTTGTAAGCATAAATTAAAGATATAGGTCAACGGATCACTTATATGGTTTATTATCATCTTTAGTACCTGAGTGTTGATGCCGTCAGATCCTCCGTTTTTGTTGCCCATTTTCCTTATTGTCTGTTGAACTTCTATTCTATTTGTTAAATGTAGAAAAATACTGTTGTTGTTCATAGATGGTAGAGTAATGTTACTATTTATTGGTTGTCTAATATTATCACATATTTGTTTGCCTACTGTACTGAAAAATGTATTCATTTGTTCTGCAATGTCGTTTGAGTTTGTAATTTTAGTATTACCTATTAATAGATGATTTATGTTATTGTTTTTTTTGGTTTTCTTCCCAATTTTGTTGTCGATTATTTTCCACAGTTTTCGTGGATTGTGTTGATTTGTTTTGATTTGATTTTTTTCATATTTTTCTTTAGCTAGATCTATGGTCTTTTTTAAAGTTTCTACATAGTTTTTATATTTTTCTCTTTTTGTTGCATTATTGGGATCTTTTTTCCAATTATTATAAAGTTTTTCTTTGTGTGCACATGATATCATTATTGCTTTAGTTATCCAATTACTCCTTGGGTTCATTTTATTCTTATTGTGTTTATTGTTTTTAAATGATACCGTAATACATGTTTGAATTTTTTCTATTAATTTGTTCGTAGCTAGATTAGGGTCTTTTATAATTTGTATGTCAGTCCAAACAGTTCTTTTGGCTTTATTTTTTAGTTTAAAATAGTTTATTATTTTAAAATTGGTTTTTTGTGTACATTTATAATTATTCCTTAAACTCATCATTATGGGGTAGTGATCATTGAAGGGTACGTTGAGGACGTAAGTTTTATAGTTGACTTTTCCTAGCCTAAGATAGAAATTATCTATACATGTACCTTTGTTAATATCAATATTGGATGGTCTTGTTATGGTATGTAGTCCAGGGCAATATCCATTTTCTAGCAGTACTTGTAAAAAATCTTGATCTAGTATTTCTTCACTCAATATATCAAAATTAAAGTCTCCCATTAAAATATTGTTTTTATATTTTTTGTTTATTTTCAATAATTCTTTGAGATTCAATAGGAATTCAGATTTAGATAAATCATGAGATCTGTAAATAGCAGACAGCACCAAATTTTTGTTGTTTTCTAGTGTAATATTAGAGTTAATTATTTTTAATTTATCTATTTCAAGAACTTCTGTAATTTCGGTGATTTCTTCTTTCATATACAAAACAACTCCATCTGATTTGTTTATTTTACTTTCATTGTAATATATTTTATAGTCTGGAATATGGAACATTTCATGATTGTCTAAATTCCATGTTTCTGTGCATACTATTATACATGGTTTTTTTTCGAGGTTCTTCAGAAATACTAGTAATTTATTGTAATTTTTTTTAAGACTTCTGATGTTTATACAAAGAATGATATTATTTTCTTTACATATATATTTGTTTAGATCATCAATATTATCTGTTTTATGTTCATTTTCAAATATAATATCATATAAGCTGTTATCCATATTGTAATATTGCAGAAAACTATTTAATATTCCTGGTTTTATTACCTGTTGGACTTGGAGTAGATAATGATGATAACGATAAACTGTTATTTATTCTCGGACGGTTATATACGAGGTGTGTTCAAAAAGTAACGAGAATTTTTAAATTTCGCGGGTTTGGAGAGTCCGCTTGTATAAAATTATTTTTTATTATGTTGGTACACATGCCCCTGAAGTACGATAAAATTTTCAGCAATATTCATTGCTTACTTTTTAAGTGGCAGTCGCTAACGTTAGACGTGTTTTTCGAGCTCGGCGATTTTCGTTTGTGAAAAAAAATGGATCAAAGAATTTGTATTAAATTTTGCGTAAAAAATGAAATAAAGTGTAGTAAAGTTTGTCAAATGTTAACAAAGGCATATAGTGAGTCTGCTATGAGTAAAGCAAGGATTTATGAGTGGTATAAGCGTTTCCAAGATGGCCACGAAAACGTTGAAGATGACGAACGACCCGGACGCCCAAGCACATCAACAACCGATGAAAACGTGAAAAAAGTGAAAGAAATGGTTATGAACGATCGCCGAATCACAATCAGAGAAGTCGCTGATGACGTTGGCATATCAGTTGGCTCATGCCATCAAATTTTTTCGAATGTTTTGGGTATGAAACGTGTGGCAGCAAAATTCGTTCCAAAATTGTTGAATTTCGAACAAAAACAGCGGCGAATGGAAGTTGCTCAGGAGTCGCTAAATGAAGTCAATAACGATGCAGAACTACTAAAACGTGTTATAACAGGTGACGAAACATGGGTTTACGGATATGATGTCGAAACTAAGGCTCAATCGTCCCAGTGGAGGCATTCTGGATCGCCAAGACCGAAAAAGGCTCGACAAGTGCGGTCGAATGTGAAAGTTATGCTCACTGTGTTCTTCGATTTTAATGGCATAGTGCATTATGAATTCTTGCCACAAGGTCAAACAATCAATAAGCAGTACTACCTACAAGTTCAACGTCGTTTGCGTGAAGCAATCCGAAAAAAACGCCCGGATTTGTGGCAAAACAATTCATGGCTTTTGCACCACGATAATGCGCCTGCTCACACTTCATTGCTTGTTTGTGAATTTTTGACCAAAAGCGAAACTGTAACGATGCCTCAGCCTCCATATTCGCCAGATATGGCTGCATGTGACTTTTTTCTATTTCCAAAAATAAAGAGAACATTAAAAGGCCGTCGTTTTACAAGCATAGATGACATTAAAAGCGAATCGCTGAAAGAGCTAAAAGCTATTACAAAGATCGAGTTTTAAAAGTGTTTCGAGGATTGGAAAAAGCGTTGGCATAAGTGTATTGTATCCGAAGGGGACTACTTTGAAGGCGACAACATTAATCTAGATGAATAAATAAATATTTTTTTCATAAAACGAAAATTCTCGTCATTTTTTGAACACACCTCGTATCTTGCGGGTGTTTGTTTCAAAGTTTATTCCACCAAAATATCTTTGATGAGTTGGTTGAATTGGATAATCTGTCATTTCAATATACCTTTTTATTTTCATTTTTAAAACTTCACATATTTCGCTGTCGATTGCACTATGGTTTACGTTGTAGTTTTTACTATATGTTTCATTGTGGAAAATGCAGTTTGGACATTGGAGTATGCTGCTACTACACATTTTTGCTTGGTGCTTGCCAGCATATTTATAACACGTTGGCTTTTTTTTTGCTTTTTCACACTTTCCGCCGCCGTGGCCAAAACCTGAGTAGTTGTAACACGGATATGTGTTGATGACGTCAAAGACTCTACAGTTTTGACATCCAATCAATAATTTGTTACTATTGATTTTTATATGTTTATATAGAATAGATGGAACTTCTATTATTGCAGTTACTGTTTTATTTTTTTCATTTATAAATACATGATTTACTTTGCATTTTTCTTCGTATTGACTAAAATTTCTTGCATTAATATCAGTTTCTATATCTTTTACATTTGTTGTGAAAGCTTTAGAAATTCCTACTACTTTAACTATCGGTTTACGTATTTCTTCTTTTAGAACAGTAAGTGCCGGTAGTTTTTTTTGTAAAGTTTTTTCTAACACTGTGACATTTTCTTCGGCCATGCAGTTGATAATTATTGTGTCAGTATTTTTAACTTGTACACTTTTTGTTTGAATGTTTTTGTCTTTAATTAAGTAATGTACTACTTGATTTTCTAAGTTTATGTTATCATTACTCTTTTTCTTTATTATTAATCTTGGTATTCTTTTGGGCTTAGGTTTTGGTAGTGCCATTGTTTCAGCATATGTTTTTCTTATAACGTTAGTATTTGCATTATTATTTTGTTTTTCTTTAATTAGTAGTTCATTGAGCAATTCATTTTTTTCTTTTGTTTCTTTGTACAGTTCTTTCAATAGGTTATTTTCGGCTTTTAATTGTTGTAATTCATCCAGATCATTGATCTGTGTTACATCCATATGATTATCTTTTTCATTTAAAATTTGCTTTTCATTCATAAGCTCATTTAATATTTCCTATTTTATTTGTTCTCTACTTACAAGTTTAAATTGTGTTATGAAAGCACTAGCTTGTTCACTTAAGTCCCCATATGGCAAGTTTGATGTTAGTGCAAAATTTGGATGCTCCTGGCATATTATGAATGAGCTGTTTATTAGTTTGATTGCATTTCCTGCATTGATTTTTGCTACTATTTCACTCGTATGATAGAAATTTCCACATACTAAACACACAACTGCTCCTACTTTTGTATTTGGATGACATTTGAAATGCTTATGTAGCGATGATGCGTCAGGCGGTTGCACGTCCGCACCGCTCGACGGCGACATCGTGACTGATTAAAAAAGAAATTATAACTAAATTAAACTTCCACTTTTGAAATTAATAATTTTTAACTGTTAATACTTGTTATTTTTCTTTATTACAAATTAACTTTACGTTTAAAAAATAATAACTATTATTATTACTCTTTTATACACAGCTATATGTAATACAATGCAAATAATATTTTTAAACAAACTGATACTATAACTGTTATTATTAATTTCGAAAAAACAAAATAGTTAATAATTATTTATAATTTATTTTAGTCTCAAATTTTATATTTATAAGCCGTTATTAATTATTTTTATCTTTTTTGTATTTATAATGAAAATAAAATAATAATTATTACATAAAATTTGTAATACTTGGGACATATTGTTATACAACATGAATGTTATTCAAGAAATACATTTATTTTTCGCTATCTATATAAGGTTAGCCCGTATTTGGTTCAATAAGGGTGGTTTATAAGGGTGGGGGTTAGATAGGTTAGGGTAAGGTGGTTAAGAGGTATGTGATTCAGCTGGGATAACTCGCTTATGGTGTAAAATTCAATTATTTCAAGAAATAACAAACGACTAAAGTTGCTTTTCCCAGGATTAGGTGGGTTAGCCTGCATGTGGTTTGGTAAGGGTCGTTTATGAGGGTTTGGTGGGTTAGAGGCAGGTTGGTTAGTTGAGGTAGCTCGCTCATGCATAGGATTAAATTATTTCAAGAAATAACAAACGACTAAACTTATTTATTCCAGGTTTCGGTGGATTAACCTGCTGATAGTTTGACGGGGCTGGTTTTTAGGGGGTGAAACACCCCTTGAACATTTTGTTTTTAATCCGGAAAAACGTTAATTTCATGTTGGTATTTTCTCAATATCAGTTCGATTTTTAAATCACTCGAGCTGATTTACTATATTACATTTCGTAAAGCAGTACAAAAAATAGTGTATTTTCCCGCTTTAAAAAGAACGTTGCAACCCTTCGGTATAAATGTTATGTCCTTAAAAGCGCCTTTTTACGAGTATATACTTTGCCTAAAAACAACGATAAAATTCCTAATACCGTTGTCAATATTTTAGCGAACGTCGACACGGCAATACTTTTGGCGACAGTTCATCAAGATAATCAACTCTAAATTTAAAATATTCGAATTCTTTATTGAATGCTGAGCTTACATCTGGTACAAGTTTCGGTCACTAGTTTTTATATTTCAAGGGTGAATTATCAAATTTTGAAGAGCAGCTTAACGAAACCAGTATTTGTAGCAATTTAGATGACACAAAATTTATAAACAATATAATGAAGCATTAGTGCTTTACAATTCAATGAGCGCAATTTTTAATAATAATAATAATTTTTAATAATAGTAACAGCGACATGGCCGTCCAAGCACCCTTGCGATTGCCACTTAAATATATTAGCAATTTAGTTCCTGAATTCGATGGGAAAAAAGACCACGTTATATTTTATGAAATAAAAAAACCAATTCTAAAGAACAATTATTTTAATTTACTTTTTTAACACGCTAAAAAAATTATTTTTCTCAAAATCATATTTACATTGCAAATCATTGTTCTATAGATAAAACAACATCTTTTTTCTTTTTAGGGATTTTCTTTTTTTATAAAACATATTTTTCCACGATAATACAAAACCTCAAATATACTAAAGAACCACCTTTTTTTACCTTTTTAGTTAGGATATCTAAAAATCAGACGTGTTTGACAAATTTTAACTGCGGACAAAAAGTTACTTCAAAAATTACCATCAGTTTACCAGAAAACATCACAACCCTTTATTTTGTAGGTTTCTGTTACAGCATTTTTCAAAAATTTATTTAACGGATGATTCAATCATGGACTGATTCAACTTTTGGATTTGGTTTAATAATTTGATATATGTAGCATTTACATTATATTATGAATCTTTATTTATATAGAATTATTAGATGACCGGTCTTTAATCACAAAATTAACTCTTAACAAAGACAAAATTTTAGGTAAGCATTATTCATTATAAAAATTAAAATGTTCGTTTACTATCATATAACAAAGTAATAAATCACGACTAACAATTTGTGAAGTAATTTTTTCAATATTACTTTTTCCTGAGGAGGCTGACAATTAGATCAGTAAAACGTTGAACAATAATATAGGTTCTGGCAGGAAATTTCGGGGGTCTCAGCCGCGGACTCGAAGTACTTCCGCCGCAAGGCCTGATTGGACCATTTTCCCGACTAATAATAAGGGCGCCAGACCGCCGTTGTTAGTTTACGGCGATCGACGGGGATTGACTCGGAAATCGAAGCAGGTTTTATCTGCCCACTGTGTGACTGCGTAAAGCGAGCAGGTTGGTGACCTCACGCCGATATCCTTTCCTCAGGCCGATGGTACTAATCAATCGTTGATCTTCTCCGTCCTCTCGCGTCCTGGAAGTGCCAGCAGCTCCGGATACAACTCCTATTCTCTTATCGGAGATTCATTAAATCTAGTGCTTAGGTTACCTAATGCTCGGAACCAGTAATGCAAAAAATTTCTCGTCGTGCGCTTCATTTTTCGCTCATCCATCGGATCACGTTCTTTGATTTGTTGCGCCGTTTTCCCGGGTGTGGGTGGACGAAAATGAAAATAAAACAGTGTGTCGGTTAGAGCGCGAGTCGGGTATAATTATTCGTTTGGTTACGGGGCGACAAGGGACGGGGATGGCTCCTCTGAGGTGTTGCAAATAGTGTCACACTCTCAGGCAAAGCCTTGTAATGCAACACATTACAAGGTGCTTAAATAAATTTTGTACATGACCTTCTCTATCAATCATTTGTGTTATTATTCGTTATCATATTTGTTATATACAGTCTTTTGTGTTATTTAGAAACTAGTAATATTATTAATTAATAAATATGCTGAATTAGTAGATCTATAGCTTCATTTGCTTGTGACACTGTATTTGTTTGCGCCGTTTGCGCTTCAAGGCTAAGAGAGAGTGTGCCTGTGTAAAAAAACGATGCTCCGAGAGCAGAAACTGTAATAAAAAAAAACAATCAACGATGGTCCGTAAATCAACACGAATGCCGCGCCGGCCTGCATGACGTCCGTTAGAAATGAGTGCGAATAGAGGGTTTGAGCATTTTTTGTCCGTTCGCCTTAACAACCCGCGTTGCAGATGTCCTTCGTCTAGTTAAACAGCTCGAATTGCTGTCCGCGATTTACGATGTTTTCCAACAAATATAACAGCGAAACACGTGGGCGTCATCTGAGCAATCCTCGGTCTCATCACGTCTGGGGAAACTCAAATTACTTAATGACCGACGCGCGCCATAAAATCGCTGATTTCGGATTCGCTCACAGGGAATGGGCCCAGAGAGTAGGGAGGAGTTTTCCGTGCTTCCCTCGGTTCCCTCGATGCCAAATTGAGTAGTGTAAGTAAGTTCGATTTGAACACTCAACAGTGAAGCACGGCTAACTCCGCTTGTCCTGGACGGTTCATAGATCGATCAGTTCCGCGCCGCGCCTGCATCAACTGACGACGAAAACTGTGTGATCTGAGAGTGATCGAGCGTGTTTTGTCATCAAAGGCGTAGAGTGTATTCGTCATTGTGAGTAAGGGCCAATTGCGTTGGCTGGTGACGTCTTCGCGTCCCTGAGGTGTTGCTCGGTGTTCAACTCCGCCTATCAGCTCGGCAACCTAGGTGTTACCGCAGTTCGTGTGTGTGCCCGAGACGTCGGGACTGCGGTGCGCCCGTGTGTGTGTGGGGCAACACCTTCCTTCTTAATCACCTGCGAGGACGAGTGAGTGCAAAAACTACCTGAATGGCCATTCAAGCGTGCGATGCGACATAGACCTTGCGAGCCTCATTTGACCAGCGTAGGTACCTATATTTGTCAGTTGAGGGCTCTCTCTCTCTCTCTACCTGCATTTGCTAATATAATTCCGTCCGCGAAATTCACTGGTAGGTGTTAATAGTTTACCAGCGTAACTACTATTTTGTCCGGTTTGCATCTATGTAATTGTATATCATTAATTGTATTTGTGACTTGTATTTAAATGGCTTTTCCCCCACTCATGACTGGGGTTTTTTATGCTGGCTAAATATAACGCATTCATGCATTTTCTCTTTTTCGTTAAATAAATTACAATCATTAGTTATGTTACGTCTTACGACGCATCCTTTTTGTAACAACTGCACACTCGTGAAATTCAAAGCTTCTAAAACTATTCGCACGTCAGCAGAAAGCTGACGAAAAGCGAGGTAAATGATACTCCGAAATAAAGTTGTTACACCTTACGACACATCCTCTTTTGTAACAAATGCATATTCAGGAAATTCAAAACTGCTGAAATATTCACACGTCAGCAGAAAGCTGACAAAACGCGAAACAAATAGCACTCCGAAATAAAGCCACCGAGCACAAGAATGTATATTCAGCAAAAAACAAAATGTCACAATTCGATACTGACCTGAAAATTAACATATAAAAAGCAATGAACATCATTACGAGTAGAGTTGATCAGTAGTTCGTCAGTCTGTCAATAAGTACCTGTAAGACTCAACTCCGTACACACCGGTCCGACAATTGGTGATCATTTTAATTAATAAACTCGCGACTGTTACAAAGTAATATTCGTGCAAGTATTATTCTACAACCTATCCTATTCAATTCAACAAGCAGTTAGAGCCTGCTACATTTATTCAATTCAACAAGCAGTTAGAGCCTGCTATATTCATACAATTCAACAAGCAGTTAGAGCCTGCTACATTTTATCAACAATTAAAGGCTACGGTTATCAAGGTAGTACACTTATCAAACATACATTTCCACATATATTTATTATAAGTGAGACATATCCGACCACTAGTCAACATATTGGAACGTCTCATTCATTAGCTATTCGTAGTTGATGCACGAGACGTAACAGTTAAACTAAATCTCAGCGTATCTATTATAAATTGCACACGCCTTCCCATCCTGATCTGAATTCCCTTTTGTTTGTTATTTATGAGACTTTCAATTAACATCTCATTTATTAGCATTGATACTAAACAGTATTCCTTATAAGAAGAAAGATTTTATTGCTATCAACAACCGCTATAGATAAATTTGAGATAATCATAAGTCAGATGTGTTGCCGTACACAGATACTTGAGGAATACTACATGACCGTTGCATTATCTAATGTTAATTTAGCGAATTATAATACAGATACAGTAAATGTTTTTATTTATGATAGCAATACGTTGTGCCATTTATCGTTATATTTGCTGCTCGTTTGTATATAAAAACCTTTCCATATTATGTAAATTCTTTTCAATTAACGTCTGTTTCAGGTTGATCAAGGTACTCTATTTGAACTTATATTAGCAGCAAACTATTTAGATATTAAAGGTCTTTTGGACGTTACATGTAAAACTGTGGCTAATATGATCAAAGGAAAAACTCCAGAAGAAATTCGTAAGACATTTAACATCAAAAACGATTTCACTGCTTCCGAAGAGGAACAAGTTCGTAAAGAAAATGAGTGGTGTGAGGAAAAATAAATTTATTATTTGCTTTGAATGTTCCTTTTCAGATTCTGTTATTCAGTTTTGAATCAAAATATTAGTTACTATTGTGGTCTTGTATAATGCCGATATTCTTCGTAATTATATAAATTGCAAATTCAATAAAAATTTATTTCAATTTATTTTATTCTTTGTTATCGTCAAATTGATTTCTTAATACCTTATATTAATATAAAGAATGCTTGTTCATGGATGTACTGAAAGGAAGGCCTTGATTATTAACACATTTATAATTTCGTGATAATAACGATAAAATGTCATATTTACTGTATACAACATAATCATTTAGAAACTATTCGTTACAGAAATAAGAAAAAATTATTTCGATAAACTATTATGTAATATATAATATATATTTATTAATAACACCAATACACATAAATGTAGGCTATTCTTCTGCTAATACTAACATACCATTGTTTATTCAGATATACTGAATCCTAATCTAGAGTTCGTTATACCGCAAACCTTCTAAAAAATTAATTGAAATTTGGAAAAATATCACAATTCTTACTAAAAATGATAATAAAGAGAAGTGAAACCTCTATTGATTGTGATTGGTCAGTTGGAGATAAAGGTTATGGCATGTGTTTAACTTGTTGATATGACGTAATGATTCGGTGCTATAATTCTATATTATTTATATACTTTGTACAATTTGACAAGTGATCAGTGTGTGCAGCGTTTATAGTGACTACTAATATTGGAAGAAATAGAAATGTTTATTAAAAATAGCATGAAAGATATCTGTAACGTTTAGAAAAGTTTTCTAGACCAAATTAAACTGTGAATTTTAAGAATTGAAAAATTGCTTTATCTAACAAGTTATTGAAATAGGAAAATATTTGAATGTAGTTCATGAACAACCCTTGTACATCTGAATAAAACACTAATAAATTTTCTTGACCTTGTCGATACAATTTTTTTTTATTACAACAAACATGTTTTAATTCTTTTAGTCAATAAATTTTTATACTTCAATATTAAATATGTATATTTGTGATAATAAGGGTACTTTTAGTTCTATCTATAGGTAAATCTAAATCTCTTATAAAATCATAAAATTATTCTAGGTCTTTCTTGATTGTTATGCAGGATGGAAAGTTTAATTAAAAAGTTGCTCCGGAAACAATGAGTGTAACTGATTTCTGCATTGTATATTTTCTTGTAAAATTGAGATGGTGGTGGTAAGTTTTTAAGTAGGTTTTTAGGTCCTCTGGACCTAAAAACGCGTGTGGACCTGGTTGGACCGAAGCAGAGATTATTTGTATTGATATTCGCTGAGGTGGTTATTCTGCTAGTTGATTGGGTGTAGTCATTTATCCGCTTTGAGGAAGCCTACTATTTGTTAATAAAGCCTTTCATGACTTATTGGTACTGTGTTGCCGTCTTTCACATTGAATCTGTTTCTCAACTTATATTGCATCGTTGAAAACGTTTATATATTTTTTTATCAATCTTAAATCTAAATAAATCTTAAGTCTATTAATCTTAAATCAGACTTAGCTAAATTTCAACTTTTCCATAAATAGCTATATAAGTAATTTTAGAAATTATACAGTATACGAGATAGATTATATAACTATTGATTAAGCTTATTGTACATTATTTAGATTATATTTATTATAAAAAGGTATAAGAAACTATATATATATATATATATATATATATATATATATATATATATATATATATATATAAGTCATTAAAAAAGTCAAATATAAGTTGACAAACAACGAGACTTGATTTATAAATCGAAAATTCTATATTGAAAGAAAACCAAAGATTCATTTTTTATTTATAAGATTTATAATAAGAGGAGATCTCTTGTCATGGTATAATTCACACTGAAAAATAATATGGTTCAAGTTTTCAACGTAATTTTTACATTCAGAGTTCTGAATTAATCCAATTCGAGCTATAAAAGCTACTAGGTTGTAAAGAAAGCTCGTTCGTTAACCATTATTTAAAGGTGGGCAAGTGAGGCACACTCGCTAATAGCAATTGAGGCGGGAAGGAGGAAGAGGGACATTACACTCAAACTTCGTAATACCGCACATTAACAAATCGCATAAGAATAAGCCGCATTACACAAACTCTTAATTTAATAAACACAACGACGTTCTTAACACCTATTACAAAGAGAATAAGTTAACTAACTAATCGCGCCTACAAATCTATAGAAAACACAACGCGAGTCACCCGGTAGATGACCACCTTGATGACAAACCGACATAGGCTATTTAGCTAAAAGAGAAAGTCGCCCGGTGAGGGATCGCCTGGACGATTTCTCTTTGAGCGATTTATTACCCAACCGTAATTAGGGCAGGTAGCCGGCGTGTGCACGCCTTGCTACCTACCTAATATTTAAATTTACGCACAGTGCCGTCGTTGAAGAGAGAGAGAAAGAGAAAAATTAATTTGCGAAGTTAACCTTTTATGTTGGAGCGGGAGTCCCGGCTGCGCCCTGCGCACGATGTTGCAGGTCGTCGCTGGGCAACTCCTATCGGTTTCCCAGGTAACGTCCCGAGTAGATACAGGACCAAATCGTCTTTTTCTTGGCCCTTTGTCCTCGGCTGCACTTCTGACTTTTTCACCGCTGGCCGTCCACCGTCTTGCTCCGATCGACTCGGAAAACCTTCTGACTCTGCCCTCGACTTACTACCGTCTGTTTCGCTCGTTTTTCCTCGCGATCTACAGCTTCTTCGTCGTTCTTTTTCTCTCCCCATTTGATCTACTTATTAGACGGCGTGCGACCAATGCGCTAATTGGTTCGAAACGCGCGCCTGCCTAATCTTGCGTAGGGCACGCACGCCCCCCGACTATTTCTCTCTCTCTCTCTCTCTCTCTAACACCTCTATACTCTCTGTCACCAGCGTAGCAGCTTCGGGCCTGCTCGGCCCCGCTCGGCAATCTCCGTCAGCTGAAACAGAGACCATGCATTAGACGCATTCTTAAATGCGCCCAACGCTGGTCACCGTGCCTTGCCGAGAGAGAGGGGAATTTGGGAAAATTCCGACGAGAACAAGCGCAACGCTTGCTCTCGTCACAAGGTTATAGTGTTTATATCTCATACGGTTGATAGTAACACTAGATTCTCTATCTAGATTATATTTATAATACCAAGGTTTGCGTTTATTATTGTAATATGATTGGAAATAAATTTTTGCAGTACCATGATCAGGACTTATAAGATATTCGTAATTTTTGGGAACACTTGCTTTTTGAAGCTGTCTATTAACCCTTTAACGGGCCAATGGACAAAATTTTAACTTCAACTTCAAGCTCGTGCCTTTCAATTATAACCCGCGTGAAAAAAATATTAGAAAACATATTCTTGTGTATAAAAGTCTCATCTTTCGAATGGCACCATCAGATTTATCAATAAATGAGCACAAATTGTTTGTTTTTAAAAATAAACAAAAAAAATGGAGATTTTTGATTTTTTTTTAATGAATTTTTTTAACTATGTTCTCGGCACTCAAGAATATTCTAACCCATTAGGATGCAGGACCCGAATGTTGTACTTCAAAAATATACTTTGACAAACTTTGATTTTTATTGTTAACCAATACAAAATGGCGCCCGAATGCCTGAAATTATTGCAAAATCACAGTAACATGCACTTTTGAAGTATAATCAAAGTGTTAGCGGGAAAAATGACTTTTCTGAGTATTGTGACAATAAATTGGATGCATATTAGCAAAATTAGCTCAGAAAATTGATTTTCAAGATGGCAGCCGTGATGAGTCAGCTAAAATAACGTACTTACACAGTTTTATAGAAACTGTATAATCTTCATTCCTCTTTATTCAATAGTTTTATAAACTCTCAGCACCATTAGATCCAAATTCATTATTATCTTATCAAAATTCAAAATAGCGGATCCAAGATGGCAGACTGCAAACTAAAAAATAGCAATTCAGGAAAAATAAAAAATAAAATCTATGTGAAATTTGGAATCAAAATTCTTCTATACACTTTCCGGTCAGAGCCGCCATTCTCGAGTAAAAAATGATCAAAATGCCGGAAATAGAAAATTCGCCTCCAAACTTTGCAACCACGCATTCTTGATCGGAGTTTTCCGGTTCTTACTGCAAGGACATCAATGCTCTTGAAGATCATAGTTTTCATATAAATTTTCTGTCAAATTTACGAACATCTTGCGTTTATGAATGTCGAACTTCGAAGAACACCAGGTCACGAAATCATATCAGTAGCTATAATGACAATTCTATTTTCATGAGTTTATTCCTAAAGAAACTGTATTCAAATTTGTATTTATTGTACAATCCCTGAAAGGTGATCTTATCCTAGAGTGGAGAATAAAAGTTCGACAAACCCAGAAATCATGGTTGCAATTCAATTTTTTTCCGATTCGGAATCTTTTCCACGTTTGTGACGTTCGATCAAAGTTTGTCAAAGTATATTTTTGAAATACAACATTCGGGTCCCGCATCCTAATGGGTTAGAATATTCTTGAGTGCCGAGAACATAGTTAAAAAAATTCATTAAAAAAAAATCAAAAATCTCCATTTTTTTTGTTTATTTTTAAAAATAAACAATTTGTGCTCATTTATTTATAAATCTGATGGTGCCATTCGAAAAATGAGACTTTTATACACAAGAATATGTTTTCCAATATTTTTTTCACACGGGTTATAATTGAAAGGCACAAGCTTGAAATTGACGTTAAAATTTTGGCTATTTGCAGATTAAAGGGTCTGTAAATGGCAAAAGCTACGTGTCAGCTTTTTGAGATTCAACGGCTTGTTTGGTATATTTGTCGATATTCTCATTCTCTGATAATCTAGCATGTTACGAAATCTAGTAAAACATAATTGTAGTGTTTCATCGTTATCAATGTGAAAATGATTATACTTTTCTTTAATTTGAATAATATAATCACTGGTTTTGTTATAGATATAAAGAAACTAAAGGCTTTGTAAAATGTTTGCAAGATCAGAGAAGTTGAAGTTTTTCACAATTTTTTTAATTTTTATGATATAAAGCAATATCTACTGCATCCCTCAATGCAACTGATTCAGCTTTGAAAACGGAGTCTTATTTATCAATGGATTTTTGACACATATGTTTACTTCACTACAACGACAAGTAAATCCCCCAAAGGATTTGTTTACTATCGTTTACAAATATTTTATGTCCATCTATGACAGAGAAAGTTTTATTAAACATAACACTAAGATCTTTAGATCTTTTTAATAAGTATGTGGCCTTTGTTTTCTTTCTTAATTTTTTCTGTAACTTCTAATAGAAATTCAAAACATGGAAGAATAATATTTCTCGTATGATGCTTGGCTTTTTTAATTATTTGTCTGTAGCTATGGATATTATTAATGAATAAAGAACCAGTAGTACACGAAACTTTGGATAATTAGCTTTTTATAAGTATATAATTGTTTTTTTTAATAATAAAAAGCTTAGAGTCAGCTGTAAGTATAAGATTTGGTGTGCTTATTCGTTATGCTAATGAACCTCTGATAGCATAATTTTGAATATTTTCCAACTTGGTAATGAATTTTTCCTATCATAGTAGTAGATAAAGTACCTATATTCTATAGTTGATCTAATATAGCTTTTGTATAATGTGATTAGTATCTCAAGACAAGCGCCTCACCATGTGCCAAAAGATATTTAATTAGCTTAAGAGATTGACTACATCTTTTTATAACATTACAAAGTTCATTTTCATTGTGCTTACCAGGTATGAAATTTGGATCAGTTTGAACCAATGGTAAGGCAATTTGGTCCCGAGATACTTCTTTAATAACCGAATTTTAGAAAGAATTATATTTAGCTTTGATGAAGCTGTTTTTGAAAACCTTACAGGTACGTCAAATATAATTTGGATCAACGCGGATACTCAGACTAGAGGCCAAGCGTCCATAGTGATCCCTTTTTTTAATCTTGAGCGTTTTTTTGTATAAGGCATCATATCTATTGTATTCAAATAAATCATTAAGTTTACCAGAGAACTGCCACTTTTTATTTGCAGCATCTCATAGCCTGTTAGCTTTATCACATTCTTTATATACCACGCTATAGTATTGGTAATTTTGTTCTTTTTGTTAATTTGTAATAGTGTCGGCGTGCAATGCCGATAAATCCATCACTCACATAGGTCCTTAGCAGCCGGAAATTTGAACAAAAATGACGACAAAAAGTGGCAACGGGGTTTCATTTGTTATCACAAAATATACTAAAATTTACTGGAATGAAAATCGGTGGAGCAAGGATATTTGTTTTTTACACAAATTTTGATTTTTTTCATGAATTAATTTTTTTCATATATTTAATATTGCATAGCTGTCGATAATTTCGAAGAAAGTATTGTTTTTAACTGCGAGCGTGAATATGGCAGTAAGCAAAAATACTTACTTTGTGTATCTAAGTATAAGAAATTTTGCACGATACGGGTATGTGGCGAAAAGTAAACAAAAAACAGAAAAGAAAAACTGTTAAGCTATTGTACATGTTTATTTATTTATTCGGACAGATTTTGTGCGGTGCTTTGTATTTTTGTTAATTTTGAAAATACCTCCTCATTTAAGTCACGAAGAAAATAGAAAAAAAGTGTGCGCTGTTTGTGGTAACAAAATATTCCTTAGACAAAAGAAGCTTGAGTTTTATTTAATTAATGAAACATGTAGTGCTTTAATTAGAAAGTTAATTAACAAAAAATTTACAATATGTGACAATAAGTTTCCATTAAGTATCTGTGTGACGTGCAGATTAACATTGAATGAGCACGATAAAAAACAGAAAAAAAGGCCACTGCCCTCAATGCCTAATTTCAGTGATATTCAATTAATAAAAGAAACCAGAAATGTCAACAGTGATGCTCAGCGTTGTTACTATTAAATCTGCATTACAGCGAGAAGTAGTGTTTCAAGAAAAAATGTTAAGGGAAGAGGAATGGTTCGGTCTAATATTTCAAACAAAATCACTACCGCAAATGGAATGTATTGTAACATGGGACAAGATCAGGCAGCGGTAGGCTAATTGACCGCTGCTGACTCTCTCATGCGCAATGAGTAATATTGGCTCTCGCGACGTATTTGACAAAGTACAGGTCACACGATATTTTCATATTTTGTATTTATTTCATGTTTCCCTGAGTCAAGGCCATATGACGTCACACCACACTTACCAAGTACACACAAACAATTACCAAGCCCACTCTCGGAAGCTAAGTACAACGAGATGAGGGGCAATGCTAGCAAAGACGGAGAAGAAAAGGAATTCGGGAGAGAGTTCTAGGCTGCGGTCAACGCCGGACGTTCTAAACCCGCGCTCATCATACTGCGCCGAGATAACGCTTTCTCCGGCATTCGAAATTGCATTGCAAATTCAGTCTTTGATTGGCTAAAGTGTGCCTCATTCAATAATAAGTGATCACAATGCATTGTTTGCCGTTATTTTGCCTAAATAATCACCTACCGTCAAAGGTCTTGTTCCATGTTAATCAGCGAGCATGTATCAGTAAGTGAATTATCAGAGCTTTGTAAGCAATTAAGGTAAGTCATTTCAAGCTTATTAAATTGCTTCAATCATTCATGTGTGTGACTCAAATCTTACTCTAAATGGAAATTTGACTATCGGCGAATCAATTATATCATTAGCGATTGTAAGTGAATTATCAGAGCTTTGTAAGCAATTAAGGTAAGTCATTTCAAGCTTATTAAATTGCTTCAATCATTCATGTGTGTGACTCAAATCTTACTCTAAATGGAAATTTGACTATCGGCGAATCAATTATATCATTAGCGATTGTAAGTGACCTCGCGTTATTAGAATCTTTTGTTTTCCTCTATGCCTGGCTTGACTATCGTACGGTCAAGCCGAAGAGAGCCAAAGTTCTAAAATTACAATTTTGAAATATTTAATTTAATTAGCCGTCGAATTAAACGAGTAAGTCGAAGCTCATTATCGAGTTATTATTCGTTCAAATACCATCACGATTAATTGCCTAGTTTAATTAACGAGTATTTGTTTGTTCAATCTATAATAAATCTCATATTTATCATTTACTTTAATTTTTATTATAGACATTTAATCGTATGCAATCCCCAGTTCCTTATCCCATTTTCTCTAGGTAAATTCACAGGAACCTGCTCCCGCTCTTCAATATTAGAGCTAGCCATATCTAAAGGAGAGGCACTGCTCCCTCACTTCCCCTCAGTGCCTGGCGCCCTTGCGCTAATCGCGTGAATCATCGTACATTTCTTGCCTTACCGTAACCACGCTGTTATAGTATGGTAAAGAACAAAAAATTAATTCTTCTAGCGCACTGCCTTCTAGTAAGATTGGTGTTGTGAAACCAATAGAAAGAAATGCACAAAAAGTTATTAAACTTTGTAAAAAATGTTTACAAGAAATAAAAAAAGGTATTAGTCACAAATGTCAAAATATCAGTGAAAATATTGAAAACTTAGTTTTTAATAATCTTTCCGAAAAATCTCAAATGCAAGTTGCCTCTTCTATTATAACGATAATGCAAGAAAAACAGTCTAAATCCATAAGTTACAACAATAATGTTGAACTAAACTTAAATACTAAAGAGCGTAAAAGAAAAATCATTCTCAATAGTAAAAAACAAGAAAATGTATCTTTTTCGGAAGAAAAATTAGATAGTCTTAAAAGTACTAGTAGTTTTTCATCGAAACAAATGAAAAATTTAACAAATTTCATACGTTGTTCTGCTGGCAAAAAATCCGTACCTACAAATTATCGTCAGCATATGACTGAAAAATCTTCATTTTTGAATAATTTATACAAATCCAGTGGTTTCAAATTTGATGTCGGAAGCGGTAAAGCAAAAGAAGACAGGACTGTGATTTGGGCGGATGCAAGTGAATTATTAGACGCTATATTATGTGAACGACATGTAGTCGGCAACTATATTGTAAAAGTAATGGCCGACGGCGGACAAGGTTTTTTTAAAGTGTGTATGTCGATTATACCAGCTGATGATGTTATAGAAAACAATGATCAACCTTTCAAGAAAAAAAGAAAAACGTACCACGAAGGAGGAAGTGTGAGTGCAAAATCCAAGATAACTAGTGTTTATCGTTTGATAATGCTGTGTATAGTTCCTGACATCAAAGAGACCTACGAAAACGTTAAAATTTTATTTGATTTAATACAGATCAATAATATTTCCTTTAAATTTTGCTCCGATTTCAAGCTGCTCTTATTAATAAATGGTCAACAGACTGCTACTTCTTCTTTCCCTTACCCTTACTGCAATATAACACTGGACTCTTTGAGACGTTCTTCAAATCGTAGCGATGTATTACCATTGAAAACTTATGGGATGCTTGAAAATGATTATGAAGCCTTTTGTTCTATCGGAAAAGATAAGACGGTAGCCAAGAATTACCACAGCGTTATTAATCGACCTCTATTTGAAGAAAAGACCGATTTTTGCGTGTTGGAACGGTCTATGATTCCTGAATTACACGTACTTCAAGGTTACGTGAACCATATTTTCTGGCAGGGATTAGTACCTCTATTAGGTCGGGAAAAAGCTCTTACGTGGCCAAAAAAATTGAATGTGATTCCAAAAAACTATCATGGAGAAATATTTGAGGGCAACGCTTGTCGGAAACTTTTAAAAGAATCTGATAAGTTGTTTGATTCAGACATTTGCAACGGAGTAGGAAAATTAGCTCTTACGCTTTGTGAACGCCCTGAAAGCCATGGATAAAGTAGTTACTGCCTGCTTTTCAACAACGCAACGAAAAAGTGATATAGATACTCTCATCGTAAATTAAAAAAAAAGTTTTCAAGCGACAGTATTATCTACAACGTTAAAAGTTCATGATGTGACGGAACATTTAAAAGATTGTTTAGGTTTCTTGGATATGGTCTTGGATATGGTATGGTCTGAACAGGCTGGGGAATCAGTTCACAAAGAATTTTTAAAATACTGGAATAAATATAAAATAAATGTAACAACCGATGCTTCATATCCTCACAGACTAAAAAAGGCCATTGTTGAATTTTCATCTCTGCATATTTAATTATATTTATTTGTCAATGCAATATGAGTTCGATGTTTGTAAAGTTTGTAAAGCGTTTGTAAAGCGTTATTTGAATAATAAAAATTGAATAATTATGTATCGAAAATAAATCTAGCTTAACAATTAAATTATTTTATTAAATTATTAATGGTTGACTAGAAAGAAAGAAAAATTGTGTGAAAAACAAATATCCTTGCTCCGCCGATTTTCATTCCAGTAAATTTTAGTATATTTTGTGATAACAAATGAAACCTCGTTGCCACTTTTTGTCGTCATTTTTGTTCAAATTTCCGGCTGCTAAGGACCTATGTGCACTATCACCAATTATTTATAAAGGGGGAAGGCAAGGGAGGCGGTGTATCGCTCCAGGCAAAGCAGGAAGGAGAGCAGCGGGCAAAATGATTTCACACACACAACTCGTTGACAAACCGTTTATTACAAAGCACTACCTAGAGTGCCGGCGAAAGTACAAACACTTATTAACAATAACGCATAAACTTAATCGAAACGAGATGACCGGCACGTTAGTGCCATGTCACCTCGTCAACGGGCTCAAACAATTACTTGAATTACGCACTGTCGAAAACTACGCCGGTTCGGGGAAGCCTGGCGTCGCAACGCGAACCGTGAGAATCGCCGAGGAAAGGGAGAGATATAAAGAGAGAGAGGAATGCTTGACCTGACCAACTTTCGGCGGACGTCGCTGTCGCCGGCAATCTGGAAGATGTCCCACCGGCGGCCTGGCAGGAAAACCCTTGGCTGCTGTGCAGCCGGCGATCTGGTAGAAGACCCAGCCGGGTACCGTCCTGATGGTGGCTTCTTGCAGGAAACCTCCTGCCTGCTGCGTCGCTGACAGAGAAAATCCCGTCCGGCCAATCTGTCGAGGAATACCAACTTCTTCCCGAACAAAGGGCGCAGGCTTCGCAACGATGGTCACCAACTGATATGGCCGATCTCTCTCGCGTGCGTCGCGTAACTCACTGTCGCGAGTGCATGAGAGCCGGCTTCTCACGCCTTCTCCCACCACTCGCCTCCTAATCGGCGGCACGCGGCGATGCCGGTCGCGACAAGTGCCGCGCGCCAAGCCCAACCTAGACTATAGTTTCTCTCTCTCTCTCTCGCACTCTCAATATTCGGTAGCGTCGTCGCGTCCCTGTCCTCGTCCTCCGCTCTCGTGCGTTGCTGAAAATGAAAAGGGCAGGCATTAGGCACGTGATAACAACGTGCGTTTGATGCCAGCCGTGCGCCTTTGCCTAGGAAGGAGAGGGAGATAAGCACACGGTGCAGGCCATGACAGGCCTACACCGTCACAAATTGTTTTACCCACCGGAGAACTATTTTTGACAGCTAGAGCCATACATTTAATAAAGAATTCATATTTTTGACTGGGTGAAAGATAATCATAATTAGAAGACGAGAATTTGTCATACATTTTTCAAGACTGTATTGAAATTTTGGCCAATCAGTTCTAACCGATTTCACTTTGAAAGAATTTTTATTGCTTTTTTGCATATTGTTTTTTTCCACGGCTATGTTAAGGAAGATGGGATAGTAATTCAAGTACCAAGACTCGTCACAAATACCAACATGAATTTTGTTAACTACGAGGTTTGTCCGGAAAGTATCGGGCCTACGTTTATATCTTCGCACCATAGTGTTCAAGCGACCTCTGCCGAATAGAAACGTCAACAGTAAAGCCTCACGAATCTATTGGTTACTTACTGACACCTGTCGGACGTATAGTTCATGCGCAGCATGTCTTTGTTTACAGTGCCTTTTTCGCGTTCGTCGGATTTTGATAAAAATGACTGAAAAACATGTTCAACGAATTTGCATCAAATCGGAAAAATAAGTTCAGAAACTATTGAAATGATGCAAAAGACCTTCGGAAGCGAGTGTATGAGCAAAACACGAATAAAAGAGTGGTATGAACGGTTCAAGGATGGTCGTACTTCTGTCGATAGTGATTCTCGTTCCGGCCGACCTTCGACGACAAAAACCGCAGATAATATTGAGCGGGTGCGATTTGCAATCGAACAAGATCGTCGTATGACTGTGCGAGAACTAGAAGAAGACCTTGGGATACCAAAAACTATCATTTCAGAAATTTTAACCGAAAATTTAGGAATGAAACGCGTGTGTGCGAAATTCATCCCAAAATTACTCACAGCAGAGCAGAAGAACATTCGCTTAGAAATCGCTCTGGGCAATCTGGAAATGGTCAATAATGATGATAATGTGCTTAGAAAAGTTATTACAGGTGATGAATCATGGGTTTATAGTTATCATCCTGAAACAAAACAACAATCTTCACAGTGGAAGCATTCTGAATCGCCAAGACCAAAAAAAGCAGGTCAAAGTCGGAGCAACGTTAAATCAATGTTGTTTGTTTTTTTCGATTGTGAAGGTGTTGTACATCACGAATATGCACCAACAGGTCAGACAATCAATAAAGAATACTACGTTCAAATTTTAAAACGTTTGTGTGATGCAGTAAGAAGAAAACGGCCGCACTTTTGGGAAAGTGGTGACTGGCTTCTCCATCACGATAATACGCCAGCGCATTAATCCCATCTTGTGCAGCAGTTTTTGAGTAAACACAATATCGCATTACTTCGACAACCTCCATACAGTCCCGACATATCCCCTTGTGACTTTTGGCTGTTTCCAAAACTAAAAAACCACTCAAAGGACACCGATTCGATGACAAAACAACGATTGAAAAGAATGCGACGAGTGTACTTAAGGCTATCCCTAAAAGTGAGTTCCAGGACTGTTTTGAAAAGTGGAAACATCGATGGAACCGTGTTATTCAATCAAGTGGGGATTACTTTGAAGGATGCCACCCACCAGATGATAAAGAATAACGCTAGCACGAAAATATAAAGGTAGGCCCGATACTTTCCGGACAGACCTCGTATGTCAAACGTAGAAAATACAAGATAAATGTTAGATTCCATATTTATCAAGATATGTGAAAGTTTGGTCATCATACGTATAGAAATTGTTGTTAAGTCAATTAGTTGGATATTTATCAATGGAGTCTTCCAGTCTTGTATCATTTGTATTAAATTTAAAATAATTACAATTAAAATTATGAGCAATTTGATTTCATTGATCTCGTGTGACGTCGAAGTCACTCTCAGGTACGCTTGGAGTAAGCGTAGACTCAGGGTTGCTCTGATTTGGCTTGTGTGTAACACTTTAGCCGGGACGAGCAATATTGTTGCTCCAGAAACTTCTAATTATGGGGATAATAATAACCAAATGTTATTATGAGCACACCAGACTTCTAGCTTAATGTGCTCTTAAGGGGTCTTGAATGGAAATCTACCAAACTCAGGCTTAATGGATCTCCGAAAAGTGATAACTATTACGGAAGGAAAAGATAGCCAAATAAATTTTGTAACTTACTCTTCTTTATTTGTTTCGAAATAAGAAAGATTTCTTTCTTTAAAGTCACTCTTGCTCTCTCTATCTTGCTCTCGCTCTCTCTAAATCCGGCTAGTTTCCTTCGGGCTGACGATGTTTCTTAAAGTAGTTTTGGCTCCTTGAACTTGAATTCGACTTTACTAAATTTCACTGAACTTCTTAAATAACTTGAACTTCTCTAATAACTTGAACTTGAATCTGAGTTTATTAATTTTCACTAGATTGCTTATCGCGGCCTTGTGCAGGGCTTTTTATAACCTGGGGCGGTGGGGTGGAAATCCCCTTCTTCAGGCCCATGGAGTGACAAACTCAAAGTTTTCCGTATTGGCCGAAGAATTTTCTTGGTCGAACCGGAATACATAATTAGTCGGAGGGCGTCAGTTTTCAGAGAGAGAAGACGGTTCTTTTCTAAACTTGGGCCCTTTTCTCCAGAGATGGCTCTTAGAGTTTCATTTTTTGAAAGCAAGAGTGACGCTATTATTTTTAATTAATTAACGCAAACGAATGTTAATCAGAGTACATAATTGTAATTTTTCATTATCACTTAATACACATTAACACTAAATCGATTACAAGTTGAAATAATATTAAAAATGTAAAAATTCTATGATTAATTATTATAAACGAATTTATAATATTTGTGAATTTGTCTGAACTTAGTGATACGTTATTAGTTACTATAGACTATTATTAATTATATTAGTAATCTTGATCTTAGGAGTCATCCCTATAAATAAACTACACACTTATTTTATTATAAACGTTTCGCAATTTTATTTATTGCCACCTCAGTACATCTGTTGAATATATATATTATTATAAATAAATGAATTCTTTCAATATTAGTATTGTATTATAATATAAACATACGTTTTGTAATGTAGATAAAATTGAATAAATTAAAAGTTTTTCCGCACATATATAGTCTGTTATAAACATTACACTTTAATTAAATAAATATTAATTTTTCTGTCCAATAATAAATATAAATAAAATGACAATCTTTTGTCAGTTAGGTAAAAACATAGTTTGCTTACACTACATCACTAATTCCCTTTCCTTCCAGTGTTTCCCCCACTCATCAAGTACACTCTTTATCTTGTTGTGTCTCTCTCTGTCTTTCTCTTTTATTTCATATACAGTACGATATGTTATTATATACATAACAGTTACTTAGCTTTTAATTTGCTGATCATGATGTGTTTTTACCTAATTGACAAACTATGTTTTTACCTAACTGACAAAAGATTGTCATTTTATTTATATTTATTATTGGACAGAAAAATTAATATTTATTTAATTAAAGTGTAATGTTTATAACAGACTATATATGTGCGGAAGAACTTTTAATTTATTCAATTTTATCTACATTACAAAACGTATGTTTATATTATAATACAATACTAATATTGAAAGAATTCATTTATTTATAATAATATATATATTCAACAGATGTACTGAGGTGGCAATAAATAAAATTGCGAAACGTTTATAATAAAATAAGTGTGTAGTTTATTTATAGGGATGACTCCTAAGATCAAGATTACTAATATAATTATCAAACATCAGGAGTGGAAAAAATTAAGAATAATTTATATAGACTATTATTGCTTATTTAACTTAAATTGTATATTTTGATGTTTGAAAATGGTGAGTCGATAAAAGAATGAGGGAAGCCATAAATAATTATTTATAATAGAAGGTGAAAGGTTAATTTTTATAATTTTAATATTTCTATTTCATTCTCATTGAATGGTAATAAATTTTTTTTGTCTTCTTAAAAGAGATGAATTCGGTGGGAAAAATTAGAATGGAAAACAGATTGCAGTTTTATGGCCCTCTTCTCTCATCGGCATCTCAGCGCTCACGTGTTCGGAGGCTTCATATGTAAGTGTGAAAGTACGAAGTGCAGAATAGCGTATTGAAAAAATAAATGCACGGTTGTATAAATTTAGACTATAGATTCTATTGCTTGGAGACTATCAAGAATTTCCCTGCGACACTCGGCTCGATTCCCACAGCTAATGGGAAGCGATTTCACATCTGCCGTTGGTCTTAGAAAAATTATTCTTGTGAAAATTAAAAATTTTAGTCATATATGGCCCGCCGTCACACTTGTTTAAAAGAGACAATTGAGTTCGGAATTCTATAACAAACAATAAATTCAACACATGGTTTGATATTCGTAATCTTTATACTATACATTTCGACCAAAGGCGAAGCACAGATGATAGTATGGATTTTATCGTACATAAGTAATTTATAACGGGCTATTTTATTCCGAAAATTAATTTTAAATAAAAGTCCTGCAAAGGGGTTCTAAAGGTCAACGGTAGTTCTCCGTAATCCAATTGTACTAGCGTATTAGATTCTAAACATTATCATCTATCCGCAAACCAACGCAATAATTGAAGCAGAGAAGCAAGAGAGTAGAGAAAATTCTACAACGACACTGAGAAGAATCATGAAGAACATTTAAAATATATTAATATCAAATATACTTTAAATGCACAATTGTAATGTGAAAGTATAAGAATGATTTCGAATTTATATATAAGAATATATTAATTATTCTCTCTCATATTTAAATCAAAATTAAAATAAGATTTGCAATGCTATTGGGTATACCTACACATATGCTACGATAGGCACGCCTACCGGTGCCTCTTCATAAATAGTTATCTAGAGATCGCTGATAGGTAGAAAAGGACAACCCATTACACGAAATTCGTCTGATACAGAGACAGATTAATAGTTAATAACTTGATTAAATCAACGAGAGAGATATCATGCTCGAATCATCGAAATCAAAATAGGTACTGCTTGCTGATGAATATTCATTGCTGGGAGGAAATGAAAGGGAAAGACTTAAAGGCAGTTACTGATGGTTTTAGCTAAGTACAGACGCTTTGGTTCCGACTGTCTTGCAATTACTTTGCAATTTTTCACCGCAATCATTTTAATTTTGCAGCATGTATATAAATAGACTATAGTCCGCTGGTGCTTAACGTGCCGGAATTTGTTCATTAAATGGTCACGTTCACTCATTATAATTGTTACACTGATGGCAACAACGAATAACATTGCTGTTATCATTGTGCAAGTTATTAGCTTTGCTTAGATTTAAAAAGTGAGTATAGCAAGACTAGTTCGCTAACCAGTATTGTTCATTAAAATTCACTTACTTATTAAACGATCTGGCGTGAATGCACTGCGTGCCGGCTAAGTTGAAATTTATTGAAGTAGTGCCATAAGAAGTACGTTATAGCGCTCACGCGTTTGTAATTTTTGTAATTCAGCAGTATTGTCGATTGCTTCTCACGATCATTAACATTGATTTCCATTCGAATATTCATTCTGTTTGGATTTTTTTTTGTCAGTAGTTATAAGTATCGAGTCCACACACTCATACATGCTGCGAGAGTTGTCGGCTTCCGTGTCCCTGGGCCGAGCTCTGCTAAAATTATTTATGGTTCTATTCCGGTAAAGAAAGCTGACGCTGACTTTCACAGGTCAACCGATTGCTCTGGCTGAGAGAGAATGGGGCGTGGTATAAAATCTTTTGATAATTTAAGTATGAAAGGTGATCCCTTTATTATGCCTTAGAACATAAACAACTGAAAACTACTGTACAGCGAGATATGGGCAAATGCATTTGCTCCGTCCGGACTGTGATAACTTTTAATAAATCTTACGAGCGAATTCGCTCAGCGTGCGCGTTTCTCGAATAATAAATCCGCGATCGTTGTAGACGAGTGAAAGCCAACGCAAGAGAAAGAAAAAAACGCTCAAGAGTGACGGCGTGACCGGGTGACGACGACACGTTGACGGAGAGACGGCGTCGGCGGAAACGCAGTCCGGCTACCAGCGGTGCCGTGGTGATGCTTGGTCTGGCTTGGGGGCAGCCGTAGCGTGGCTCGTGCTCCACGGACGTGGAATCTTGAATGTTTTTCCTTTCAGATAACTTGACCTCGGACTCGGTAGAGAACTCGAAGTGTTAGCGCTCACATGACTATCAAGTGCCGAGGTTAACTCTTTTTCTCTTTCCGAGCTGGTCAACTTGTCAGGCATAGTTCCTCGTCGATCGAATTTTAATCAGGCGTTTCTTCCGAACTCGGCTCACGTCTTACTCTCTCTTCTTTTTCTCCACACCTTTTTATGGCCATGCGCTGCTTCTCTCCCCATTATTTCCTAGCTAAAGTCTTCGTCGCTAACACTACCTTTGTCTCTCGCTCTTCTCGCTCTTGCTTACGATGTCACTTCGCTGGCCGCTACGTTTCCATCTCCTGGCCCTGCAACGACACGGACATGTATTCTTTGTCATTGTACACATTCGATTGCTTCCTTCACACGAGGAGAGTGCCGTGAATAGAACCAGCGATCTCGCAGTAGCCCTGTCACAATGCATTCGCACTCTACACCGAATTTTTGTTATATTTTGACACCCTACAAATACACGTTTTCTTTTATTTAATAAAACGGCTTATCAAATTATAATAGACGCTGCGTCTTCATTTCATTATTATCTGAACGGGTCTTGTTTTAACCTAATTTTACATATCAATCTTGGTAGTTGAAGGAGAGGACGGATAAAAGGTCAAAACTACAATCTACATAAACTTAATGTTAATGTTAATAAAAATTCACAGTCTGATCGCGTTACAATTTTTATCGCAATACCTTTGAGCGTCCCGAATATGTGATTTCGGTTCTTGCCTAGGTCAGATTATGGCATGGTAATCCCGATACCGTGGAAATTTTAAATCGGAAATTTACCATATTACAGATTTTTTCATTAACGATACCACCACTAAAATTGTATTTTATGCACTCGGGTTTGTTCTTTCTATATGAAGAAAAATTAGGAATTTTAAACTTTCTCTTTCAATAAGCCAAGACTACACAGATTATAACATCAAATTCATTTTTTCGGAATGTTATTCTGTTTTTAAATAAGCACTTCTTGGGTTAGAGTATAGTATTTTAAAAAGAATGTCTATGAATATAACGTCATTAGCCATAGTGAAAGATAGAGGGTTAGCTATAACACCAAAAGTCATTATCATATTCACTGTAACTGTCAGTCATTGTGCTATTAGAAATGGAGGTGGAAAGTCCTTTTCCACACGGCATGCGGGAAGTTCGATTTCCCGCATGCTTTTCTGTACAAGAAGTGTAGCATTCCCGCATGGTTATTCGGCGTGCGGGAAGAGCTATAAGAGCATGCGGGAAGTAAAAGTAGGTAGGGATAAGCGTGCGGGAAGTAAAAATAGGTAGGGATAAGCGTGCGGAAAGTAAAAGTAGGTAAAGATACACACAGATCTACTGCATGCGCTGACGCTTAATGGCCTATCATAAAATACGGGACGAGTATGGGTTTCCCCAATTTGAACACTATTATTTTCCGAAAGAAACAAATTCAAACGAAGAAAGAAGAAAAATTAATTTGCCATTAGACGACAGGAACCATGTGAAAAGGGACAATGTGAGCGGAAACCAAATCAAGTTTATTTATTTTTTTTTTTTTTTATTAAATTTCAAGAACCTTTTATTTGAAAGAAAACAATACAAAATATAGCGCAAACGGATAACAAAAAACTTAAGTCTACTCGCGAATCAAACGCACGGCAAAGGAAAAAAAGGTTGCGGAGGAGAAAAATCCGCCGGGTATCAGCGAAGAAGACAGAAAACAGAATGAGAACAAATGCGAGCTCGCTGCGTCGCTTACAAAAAACAGAAAAATTCATCCCCACTTCGCAGTGGGTTCCGCGAGAACTTCAGGGCCTTGACGCGCGCATTGGTCACACCCTCGCACCCCTCGTGTCCGCTCTCTCTCTCTCTCTCTCTTGCTTTTACGTTTTTGAGCCTTCCGGGCCAAGGTTAGCCCCGCGGCTTTCCTTCCCGTGCGCGACTTTACAAAACCCAGGAGCACGCTCCTCGTGAGGTCTAACAGCCTCCAGAAGCGAACTCCTGGAGCTAAGGGCTTGACGGACACGAAGCGCCTTGCGCTTGTGCGCGTCTTAACTTCGAGCCGAGAGAGGAGGGGGAGATCAGGTAGCTCTAATTGCTAGCATCACTAACTCAGTCCGAAGACGCTTACAATTTCTGTACCGCACATTTAGGCCATGTGATTTTTCAACTAAAGAAACACGTGTTGGGATTTCCCCAGAATGCGGCGGCGGTCGTAAACCGAGGCCCGTGTCTCGTATTTCTATTTAGCGTCGCGACAGTCCTAATTAGGGAAACTGCCCATAAAAAGGGCCGCTATTCACTCTTCGCACGGAAAACGATGGACGTTCAGAACATTGACGTTAATTTTCAACAATTGTAATAATCTTACGATTAATTTTAATAATAAATAATTATTCATTTTGTAACTAATAATTTAAAAGTTTTTTATATTTTTTTACGAACGAGAGAGGGCACCAGCCGAAATTTCCTTTCCTTCTCTTTCTATTCACATAAACCTACTACACTCGAACTTCCCGCACTTGTGTGAAAAAATAGTATACGTAACTTGTGCGTAAAGTATAATACTCGCTTCGCTCGGGCGACAAACTTCGCCTGTACGATGATCATCTACTTCCCGCACGTGTTATGTAATGTACTATTTTTGATTCTGTCAATTCTGGGTGAAAATTTGGCATCTGTAATACTTTGTTGTATATTCGAAAGAAGAACAACCAACATCTATATTATATAACTACAGACTTTTTCATATATATCACATACTCCAAACGTAGTAGTCAAAAATTCCACAGTTTTTTCGAAGTCAATCGGATATTTTTTGTTAGTGTCTTCAAAGATATTTTTGTCCGGGTAGACCTGAAAGATAATTTCCTCTTACGAAATCTCAAATTAAATTAACTTTGTAGTGTCTTTGTGCTGTTAGGTTTTTTGGGTTCATGAATTCCTTCATTTTCAATGCTTATAGTAGCAATACTCGATGTCGGGGAGAAAGAGAAAGAAATTTCATCTCTGGCTTTGATGCAGGAAGAGACATAGCAATGTCTAGCTTTGATATTATTGTTTGAATTAAGAGAAATCGGAGTCGATGCAAGAAAGTGAGAGAGCGAGAGAGAGAGAGAGAGAGAGAAGCTTGTTATTGTGTTTCTATTACCATGCTGTTTTTTTTCTGCACATTAGTAGACGCCGGTTTACCCAGGCTAACTAGTGGGCGAAGGGAGAAGTCATCTGGAATATTTTTGCAGTCTTTCTGAAAAGGTCTCTCTTTTTTACATAAATAGCAGATTATTTTCTTCGTAACTGAAAGATAGATCCAGAAGTCGGTACCATCGGATGAAATTTTCAAAAGGGAGAAGCTTAGTAACATCATCTGGGTGTATATATATTTTATTATATCTTTAGATTATTATTGTCTTTAGATACTCAGGATACATGACATACCTAAACTAGCCGACCCTACACGCAGAATTAACATATACGATGTCAATGTAATACTATGTTTATTGAACTCTTCGATGATAACACTATGAGGTATAATAGGGCAGACGTTCAATAGTACGATTCTATTTAACTTTGTCAACAAAGGCTAAATTGATTTACCATTCGAAATTTTCGTGAAATTTTATGTTTTTTTTATCGCTGTTCTCTTTGCTATTTAGGTATACACATATTCGTCCACCTGAAATTCTAGAAATGAATCTAATGTTTAATGGGTTAGTGATCTTGGCTAATTGAATAATATATTCTTGAACAGAAAAACCTTCACCTGCATCTAGTACGATGGCTTAATCTTTAGTAACAAAGACTTTTTGTTGAACAGCTTGAAAGTAACTAACCTTGAGTGAAAAGGAATCGTTTGTTAGAGTCATTTTCAAGTAGAAAAATTAAAGGTGTAGAGGTTTGTTGGTATTAGAATTACTTGCTGTTATTTTTTTTTTAAATGAACAGAGAAAAAAAATGCTAGAATGAAAAATATGCTCTATCGAGCAGTATCGAGAGTAAACTTTAACTACACAGAATGCTAAGCACTATTATATACCAAACGAAAGCGTAAACATACGCGGTCTGTCGATCGACTGAACGAGCAGCGCTTAAACACGTCCTATCGGTGTGACTAATCAAATGAGACTTTTGTTAAAGACTTCAAGCAGCCTCATTCTTTATCAATTGTCCCCTTGACAGAGAAAACTAAAATATAAATCGTCGCTAAAACTTTCTTGGTTTCGTTACTGAACTTTAACTTCTATCAAGAACAATTCTGATTTTATCTCATTTCTAATTGTTTTCACAAGCAGTTTTTGATGTTACTTATTCTGTCAACATAATCTCAGAATGCTCTGCCCCGTTCTTTTACGATCACCGAGAGCTTGCCGCGATATTCAAACCGATGCTTGTTTTAAATTAAAATCTTCAAAGTCATTAGATCGAAGATTTCTGAGGACTATATAGATTTTTTCATTTAACTTATTGATCAGAACATCTTTAATTATGACTGCAAAATTTCATCTTACTGTTGAAGTTTTTTAGTAAAGTATTAAAGGTTTATTCTGCTATGTGAAGGGGCAACTTATAATATAATTATGTTGAATTATTTATGTAGCTTTAGATATTAAGTTTATACTGTTTAAGGTATTCGCGCATTATAATACAGGCAGATATATTTGATTTATAGAGAAGCTCATCGACATTAAGCAGTAACTGGAGCTTTATTTTAAAATGATCGCTTATGAACTCAATTCATTCGTTGCCCTACAGAGAACATTGCCATATTACACGATTTATACTTTGATTTGTTTTATTTTCACGTCAGCATGATGGTGAGTCAACATTTATGCCGAATAACGATTCATTGAAGCTGTAATGGTTAGCTCTATAGCGATTAACAGTGACTATGTATTATCTTATTAATATAATATTGTGAAACCATGATTTCTTTTTATCAGAGTAACATTTTTCAAAATAGCTTAGTTGTTCCCTTCCTTTTTTTAACCTTGAGTTAGTTTCTAACTAAATTTCTTTCTTATAAATTGTGAAGTAATTAGTGTGTGGGATTTTTATTATATTACATGTATCTCTAGTGTAATCAAATTTTATGTATCCTTTTTTAATTTTAAAAATTATGTGATTGATTGAGGGGCTAATTTTTATATTTTGTAGAACTTGAAAAATATTTAATGAATTACAAAAGATATATGTGTCGTTTTCATACTGATGTACTACATTCAAAGCATTCGAAAAAACGATGGATTTATCTGTATACGAGATGTGTTTAAAAAGTAAGGTGAATTTTTAAATTGGGCGGGCTACGCAGATTCGATCATCGATATATTTTGTTATTATATTGGTATACATGTCCCTCACATATACTCACAGTTTCAGCTAGTTTGTATGTTTACTTTTTTTTTGCGAGACAGAAAAGTTAGACGTGTTTTTTATACTCGGCGATTTTCTACTGTCGAAAACAATTAATCAAAGAGTTTGCATAAAATTTTGTGTAAAAAATGGAATTAAGTGCTCCAAACACGTGAAATATTGACAGTAGCATACGATGAGCCTACTTTAAGTCAAAAAAATGTTTACAAGCGATATAAGCTCTTTCAAGATGGCCGAGAAGACACCGACGACGAATCTTGCTCTGGGCGCCCCAGCACTTCAATAACTGATGAAAGTGTTGAAGAAGTGAAACAAATTGTGTTAAAAAATCGTCGAATCACTATTAGAGAAGCGGCTGAAGACGTTGGCATCTCTATTGGCTCGTGCCATGCAATTTTTTCCAAAGTTTTGGGCATGAAACATATAGCAGCAAAATTTGTTCCGAAACTCCATTGCTCAAGAACTGTTAAACGACATATATGATGATCCTGATATGCTCAAAAGAGTTATAACTGTTAATTAACAGCAGCAGTGCGGAAGCAGTATAAAAGCTGATAGAGGCAGATCGAGGCAGCGCAGCTGATAAATAGGAGGGCAGGGGCAGTTGATATATTTCATCAACAATTACGGCTGATCACCGTAATTGCACCGCAGGGTAGGTGCACCTGCCGTCATTATTGCGTGACAAAATACATTCGGTATTTTATTAATCGTTATAGCGATTTTTTGTATTCGCGCCGAGCGTTAGTTCGCGGTAAAATTCGAATCTTCTCTCTCTCTCTTTCTCACCGAATAATATTCATTGTAAAATCCTGTTCGCGAGCGTTAGTCTTTCGGCCCAATAAAGACTGTAGTTATTTTTATTAATTAAAGTTAGTTAAATTTATTCGCCGATTACGTCATTTAATATTCCCAGTAGTTTAAGCGATTTGTAAAAGGCTTAGGTTTTAATCTGATTACATCTAGAGGATTAAGTGGATTAGGCGTAAAGTTGCCCACACCTAAGATTCATCGAGTGTCACAAATCACGTGACTTAAGGTGAGTTCAACTCCGTTCAATAGAAGACACTTAAGCGAAATCATCTGACGTAAAGGCGAATACACGTACAATAATACGTGTTTAATGGAGTGGCGGTTAGCTCTGGTTCGTGGGAGTTTGTTCTTAAATAAATTTCTCATTTTTTAGATAACCTCCCCGTTACAAAACTTATAATGTTTAATCATTAGATAATAATTTGTACCAAGTCCGCCGTCGATTGAATAAATTATCGAAGAAATAATTTTTTTTAAGATTACACTTTATAAATAAACTAATTAATTTCTGTTTAAAATTCTATTACAATTGCATTATGATATTACTTATCACCTATTATTTTATATAGTTCGTACTCTGTTCGTTGTCGCGTTAATGAATAAGAATTCGTTTGAATTTTATTGAAGTTTTGTTCAATAGTTTAAATACTTTACGAGGGTGGTCCGATAAGTACTTAGCCTCACCGCCCGATGGCGCCACTCTCGCAAAAGAAATATTCTATCACGTAGTACAACCTTCTCGATGGTTACTGTCAAGATTTCAGCCGGATCGGAGTTGTAGTTTATTTTTGAGAGCGTGTGAAAGCAAGTGTGTCCGTTGATTTTTGAAAAATGGAAAAAGAGCAGTATCGGTCGGTGATTCGATTCTTGTTTTTGGAAGGGAAATCGCACAGCGAAATCAAAAAGCGCTTGGATACTGTGTACGGTGACTCTTCTCCTTCGATGGCGACCGTCAAAAATTGGTTTAACAAGTTCAACGTGGTCGCATGTCGATTTTTGAAGAGCCACGTCCAGGTGCTTCGAAAACGGCTACTACGGAGGATAACGTGACAAAAATTCACGATCTCGTATTGGCAGATCGACGATTGAAGGTGCGCAAGATAGCTAAGATCGTAGGCATCTCAAAAGACCGCGTGGGTCATGTCCTGCATGAAATTTTGGGCATGAGAAAGCTGTCGGCGCGATGGGTGCCGCGTTTGCTCACTCCGGACAACAAGCGCAACCGTGAGACAACTTCAGAGCAATGTCTGACGCTGTTTAAGCGCAATCCGAAGGAGTTTCTGCGTCGTTTCGTGACAGTCGACGAAACATGGATCCACTGGTATACACCAGAGACCAAGGAACAGTCGAAACAATGGACTTTACCCGGCGAAAGTGCTCCGAAAAAGGTGAAGACTGCCCCATCGGCCGGAAAGGTGATGGCCACCGTTTTCTGGGATTCACAAGGTGTGATCTACATCGACTACCTGGAGAGGGGCAAAACGGTCACAGGGCTGTACTATGCTGAATTATTGGGCCGATTCGAAGTCGAATTGTAGAAGAAACGGCCCCATTTGGCGAAGAAAAAAGTGCTCTTCCACCATGACAACGCACCGGCTCACATCTTCGCCGTCGCCATGGTCAAATTGGTCGAATTAGGCTACGAATTGCTGCCCCATCCACCGTATTCTCCAGGTTTAGCCCCGTGCGACTTCTTTTTGTTTCCAAACTTGAAAAAGCAACTCGCCGCGTAGAAATTTGAGTCGAATGAGGAGGTAATCGCTGCCACGGAAGCCTACTTTTCAGATCTCGAGGAAACGTATTTTTCAGACGAGTTAAAGAAGTTGGAGCATCGCTGGGCCAAGTGTATCGAACTAAAAGGAGACTATGTTGAAAAATAAAACGCCACTTTTCCAAAATTTTCGTTTTTCTTTTGTAGGCTAAGTACTTATCGGACCACCCTCGTAAATATTGAAGTATTTAAAGTATTGAATTGAAAAAATTATACATTAAAAAAAATATATATATATATAAAAAATATATGATGATTTGATATATAATCAAGGATGGACTTTACTCTAGTTTCTTATGGCGTGAAGTATTCCATAGTTAGATCCTAAGTCTTTTCTTTGAGAGGATGTGATTCAGCCCAAGTTTCTCATAGTGCGAAATGTTCTATGACTCGAACGTAAATCATAATAGGATTTCTTAGCTAATTACTAGAGAGAAACAACTTAGATATAAGCCAAGTTTATTCAATCTCGAGTGATCACTTTGCAAGGCTAGGAGAAAATACCAGACTGTGCAAAATTCAGCGTAATTATACACAAATTTTCCCGCCTATTTTTGTAAGATAGCCCTCACGCTGTTTACGCAAATGTGCAAAATCATTTTCTCTTGTTTACAATAAAATAGAAAAAAAAATTTTAATTGTGTAAAAAATACAGAAGGTGGTATAAATAATTTAAGCATATTTTACACTTGTCGCAAAAATCGTAGTTAAAAGTTATTTACTAATAAAGTTTGTTAATACAATAGCGCAAAATTTACAATAAAATAATAAAAATTTTTTACATATAAAAATAGTTTATCACTTGTAGATATAATTCCAAAAGGAACTACTTAAATTGGTTAATAATAGTTGAATAATAATTAATTTTCGTTTTTTTTTAAATCTTATAATGTAAATATAAAATCAGTAAAAGATCATAAAACATTCAGTGATTGCTCTTCACCCGTTGATGACCTTGAAGTGCCAAACTTAAGTAGATTTCTAATACTGCTAACATTATTAAACTATGTAATTGTATTTTGAACAGTTGAAAGTATGACTGGATTTCTATCAACCCTAAATATTTCATTAAAAATATTCATTACTGCTCTTTCCATTTGACCCCAGTCTCTCATCATAAAAAAAGTTATTTTTTCTCTTTCAGTGAGGCATTGCATTTTAAGTTTACGAACCAAACCTTACTCAAAAATCAATCAGAATAAAAAATCACAATCGAGATACTAGTTTAAAAAATGATAACTGTAATCTGATATTTTTCGGTAAAGCTGTATCAAAATTTACATGTAAATTAGATTTTTTAAAGATAAAATAATTCGGAATTTAAAACTTATTAAATTAAAAATTTAAAGTATTAATTTACAGAGTTATTAGTCATTAGTGATAAAGTGTTAGTTCTTTTTGTGAGGGTTGAAAGCTTAAGATTAGTTAGATATGAGTTCATAACTTAGAAATATAATCAATATGTTAATAATTACAATTGAGAAGCTGATTGACTCACGTAAATTAAGCACCCCGATCGTGAAAAGCAAGGGAACTCACGCTAATCAAGCACCCCAAAGGGAACAGATTTTACTACGTCCATGTCGTTATTTCTCCTTGAAATTTCAAACTTCTGATCAATTTTGAGAAATTTAGTCTTTTTTATCATTTGATTTATTTTACAGTTCGAGCTCATCTTGGATTTCATTTTGACGATTATTTGACTCTACTCGTTTTCCCTTCGTGGATTTTGCCGTAATCGATTTTTACACTGTAATTCTGTGTTCTACACTTATTGGCATTAAAAGCATGCAATGTGTTATCTACAAGTGCAAAGGTATAAATTTATTGTTTTCGTTTGCGCAATAAAGACAATATTCAGTCTCATTATTGTTTTTAATATTATCATTAAAAGGTTTATGATGTTCTGTGGTTGTCTTATATACTCTTGTTATTTGTGGCATCTTTTTTTCCACCTCCCTTTCTGTTGTATTTATACAAAATGCGCACACTCTCCTTTCTATATTTGCACCGTCAAAATTTTCAAATAATATGCCCTTTAAGATGAAATACGACTCACAATCAGGCAAAAAGGGTAATATGAAGTTATTAAGTTGAACCCGATTTTTGGCAGCATTTACCTACCTTGTTTATTCTGCTAAAACTATCCAACTAAGTAATTCATCAGTCTCAATCGGAAAGTCCTGATTTACAACATGAAGTTCACTGTTCTTACCTTGAAGTTTAAATATACAACGCATAGTGAGAATATTTCAACGCCTCGCGTGACACCCGATATTTTTATTACTTTACTACAGTCGATTGATACGCCGCTCACTATGCAACTTATCTTAATTGCCGAAATTTATTGTGCTTGTATCAACGAAAAGGTCACTGCTGCTACTGTTCAGGTTTTACTTTTACTAGGAGGTCGCCGTCCGATACTCGCAAGTTTTATCGTGTATCTTACCATTATCTTCTTGCACTGTCTCAATTACATTTGGCTTCTCCGGCTTGATGTTATCTATTGATAATATGTGACATCCGAGCATCCGGGGAGTTTAAATGAGCGTTCTGTAAAATATTTTGGCGGTTATTGAATCTGTTATTGCGGCTCGGTGCATTTTCATAATTTTCTTCTCCGTCGTGTCGGTTCGGGGTCTTATTGTAACGTCTCTCCTCTCGTTTCGATGCGTTATCACAAAATTTTCTTTTATTTTGTCGTGGTGCGTTGTCATAGTGCTTTCTATCGCTGAGTAACTGTTCTCTGTAATAGTTGTCGCAGCCTTGGTCACGCTGAAAATCATTTCATTCATTGTAATTTTCTCTACCACTATTATCATAATTTCTTCTATTAATATATTTTCTCCGAGCTTGATTATTGAAATTGTAATAGTTTTGACGCGCTTCTACCTATTTTAAAAGGGGAAGGTGAGAGAGGCGCTTTTGCTCTAGACGCAATCGGAAGAGTAGGCGGGAAAATAAACCAATTTTATTAATACCAAATCACAAGCTTTTTATTATCTTATCATTCAAACAAACGCGCGCTTAAACTAATCAACTATGAACACCTAATTCGTATGTCTACAATATGAAACTAATCAAAAATCTAAGCATCTTAATCGTAAACACGACTTATTCTAATGCAAAGAAACTCGTAAAGTAGCCGGCGAGCGATCGCCTGGCTATCGCACACTTATAACTCAACGAAACACGCAATACAAATTACCGAAAAAGGAATTAAACAAAGGTGACCGGCAAATGATCGCCTGGTTACCTAATAATTCGCGCGGCCGCACATTACTGCAAGAGAGAGATAACCTGACCTTTGTTTTTCTCCTCGATGATCCCTTGAAGGCGTAAGTGGCAACTCGGGCAGGCCAACTGTCCGGCCTCTTGTCATTGTCGCTACTACAGATGGTGCGCGCTCTGAGAAGGCCAGAGCGTGAGGCCGCTCGGGATGAAAAACAGCCAATCTCTTCTTCCAGGGAACAACGGCAGATGATAGCAATGCGAGCTAATTCCTTGTTCGACTGACGTCGATTGCTGGTTGACGTAGAGTAAATGACTGATGCCACGCATTCCTGCACTGGCAGTGACCGCTTTCTCGCAAATTATCCCTATTTAGCCCATTTTTAGGTGACGTGCAACGAAGCGCTAATTGATCACGCGTCGCCCGCCTGCCTAATAACCGCTTATCATACGCTCACGTGAGCGCTCTTTCTCTCTTTCTCTCTCTCTATCTTTTCTAGTTCTCTCTCTCTTTCTTCAACTACAGCGTCTTCTTACGTTTGTCCTTCTGCAACGCTCTCTCTTGCTCTCTTTAGGCTATCTTAGCCGAGCCTAGCAATTTATGGCGGCTGAAAAAGAGGTACAGTATTAGGCGTATAGAAAAGTGTGCCCAATACTGACCACTCAGCCTTACCGAGGGGAAAGGGGGAGGCAGAGGGGTCGACGAGAAACAGGCAACAGCCTACTCTCCTCACAAAATTTCTGTTACCATTGTCGCTAAAGTTGTGCCTATCATAAGAGGTGTGACAATTAAGTAGTGAGACTGATTTTGATGCCGCGCTTGTGGTAAACCTGCGACCTTGGAATTTCCTCCCACTTACCCGGCATCCTTTCCTTCTCCATTGATATATTTACCATCGCTCTAGCTTGTTTAGTTCGCCTGCTGTGTCGTGTTGAGTAGACGTGTGTTGGTGGTGCTCGTCACGAAAATGGAGAAATGAAATCAAGAACAATGCGTCGCTATAAAATTTTGCGCCAGATTAGGGGAAACAGCTTCAAAAACGTACGCTAAAATTGTAAAAGTGTATGGTGATAGTGCTTTTAGTCATGCCCAGGTGTTTTGATGGCATAAAGATTTTAAGGAGGGGCGTGAAAGCATGGAAGACGAGACGCGGAGCGGGAGACCAGACGAGGTGCGGACTGACGCGAATGTGCAGCGTGTGCGTACCCTAATCCGTGAAGGTCGGTGTTTAACAGTTCGAATGTTAGCCTCGGAACTGGGTATGAACCGTGAAACAGTCAGACAAATTTTAACCGACGATTTTGATATGAAAAAATTGTGCGCGAAGATGGATCCAAAGAACCTTTCTGAGGAGCAAAAGCAGCATCGAATGACCGTCGCAGAACACTGTTTTGAACAAGTGGAAAATGATCCCACGCTGCTTGTTTGAGTTATTACAGGCAATGAGAGCTGGTTTTTCCAATACTACTCGAAAACCAAACGTCAAAGCTCACAATGGTTATCTCTACATGCCCCCCGCCCGAAAAAAGCTCGCATGAGCAAGTCGAAGGTGAAAGCGATGATTATTACCTTTTTTGATCGCCGTAGAATCGTCCACAAAGAATTTGTTCCATCGGGGTAAACCGTAAATCAAGACTATTATGCCAAGTACTCAAAAGATTGCGAAAACGAGCCAACACGGTGCGCCTAGACATCGCTCGTAACTCGCCCAATATTTGGCCTCTAAAAGGATCGCCGTGTTGCAACAGCTGCCTTATTCGCCCGATATATCACCCTGTGACTTTTTTTGTTCCCTAGAACAAAATCTTCTGACTTCTTAAACACACTTGGAAATCGCTTGATAGTAAGAGACGATTATAATACGAAATATCCGTGGTGGAGATCATTATCATCAACTCTAACTTTCAGAAGAGAATACTCTATGAAATACTACAAAAAAATAACTATATTCTGTTATTCACTGAAGAACCAACATTCTGGCCTATCGATGTAAACAAGCTTCCGAATTTGATTGACTTTGCTATAGTAAAAGGTATACACAAAAATTATTTTGAAGTGTCATCATTCATCGGTATGAATTACTCTACACCACCAAGTCTTTGATGAAGTAAACAATAACATAAAAATCGACTGGAAAAAATATGCTCTTTATATAGAGGAACGCATAACATGCAACATTTCTCTTAGAACAGCTAATAATATAGAAAGCAGCATTAACCTACTCAACGTTATTCTAACTGAAACTATTGACAAATGCTCTACTACAATAAATAAACATAAAACACAGTAAATCATGTTTACTAAAATAATTTAAAAAATTTAAGAAAAGAGATTATTAAGAAAAAGGTATCAAATAACTAGATCGAGTCAAGACAAAACTAAAGTAAATAAAGCAACCAAAGATCTAAAGAAAATGTTATATGAAAAAAGAAACACAAACACAGAATTATTTCAAGTCACTGAGTCCTACAGAAGCAACAGATTACTCATTATGAAAAGTTACTAAAAGACTTAAAAAAACAATTTCATATTATAAATATTTATAAATATATATATATATATATATATATATATATTGTAACGGGGTTGGTAAACCGTCGTATTATTTATGCGCGCGATCACGTCGAAGAGCGCGCGGGATTATCTACACGTTCAAATTCGAAAATCGGAGAGCAGGAGGGAACGGGTGTCAGTCAATCAACTTTCTACTAATACGAAATAATAATATCAGAATTACGGTCAATATCACATGCGAGATCGTTTATTACCTTTTATTTCTACAATGTATTAGGCCCGCGTATTTATGTTTACAAAGCGCGCGCGCGACAATAACATGCAGTGTCGGATCGGTCGCCGGACTTTGTTCGCCGGGTTAATACATGCACGCTTCTTATGGAGTACGAGAGATTAGTTATTGACAATTATATAACAATCGCGAAATTAAGCTGGCCAGCTTACCTTATTAGCAGTCGCACGGAGAACGAGAGAAAAAGTTCGCACTCTAGCTGCGGGAAAGTCTGTCTTTGTCACGAGGTATTTCGCGTTTTCGGTTTCGCCCTTGATGGCGAAACCCCTCACTCACGCACACTAGCACGTACTAGCTCTGGTCTGGCTCAGGCACAGCTCCTGTCGATCCTTATCAGTTGACTCCTCTTAGCACTCCAAGAAAACTCGGCAAAATTCTATTTGTACATTAGCAGCAGCTGAGTGTGCGGGTTCTAATCTTCAACTAGTTCATTTTCATACGCGCGTTCCGTTCCGTCGCATGCCGAATTCCCTCATTACACACATTTACCTCAACCGGTAGGTGCTGCCCTCGCAGGCAGCCGCATGGTTGGGCTGTTAGCGCTAATAAGACGTTTACCTTCACAATATATATATATATAAAATAATTTTAATAATTTATAGAATTCTAACACAATCCCTGCTGCTGTACCGACTGCTTATCGTGCTGTTGAACGCAGTAAGTTCTTTTTATTTTTTTAAATTATTTATTATTTAATATTTTAATAATTATTTATTTTCAGTTATTCAGGTGTGCGGGCAACACACAGCACGTTGCCCAACTCACGCAAATGATTGCAGTTGCTCGAAAAGTAAGTATATTATTATTATTATTTAACTCTGTACATATACTTATTCAGATTTTTTATTTTTCAGTGGATTAAAGAGTCATTGATCGACAGGCTGGTTGCGCAGCAATTAGCTTATCGAATAGAAAAAACGGTCGAAGATCGAGTAACGACGCAGCTTTGTCGCCAGAAGCGCCCGCAAATCATGAGGAAGAAACAGGAGTTCTCACGATTGGAGCGAAAGAGAAGAGCCGAGCTGGCCAAGACGGAGCAGGATGAATTGGTGGACAAAATAAAAAGAAGAGTAGTTCCAACAAAATCGTCCTCGTCAGAATCGCCCTCATCATCATCTTCTGAATCGGTGACGTTGTCATCGTCGGCTACGTTGTCTGCGTCCGCGACGTCTGCGTCGTCTATGACGTCTGCCACATCTGCGACATCAATGCCTTCGCTTGAAATTTTACAGGATGAGGCAATGGATTTGTTAACATTATCGTCATCAGCAACGTCAACGTCATCATCAACAGCAACGTCATCGTCATTATTAACAGCAACATCCACATGCTGTCAAAGAGAAGAAGCGCAAGTTGATGTGCCACTCGATTTGACTACTACTATAAGTAATAATAACTACTATAGAAATAAGTAAATGATTAATAAATATAAATTAAAAATTATAATTAAAATTTTTTTTTTACAGAGAAATATTCCGTTGGTGAAGAATGTCGAGTATGTTCGACGAAAAGTTATATTGATTCCGGCCCAACCAACAGTAAAGAAACCTACTCGCCCCTCGAAGGTCCTCGGATTAAAAAAATTAAAACAATTGTGACGTCATGGCAACGACACATCTCAGGTGCACCTGAGGCTTGGCACAGTCTCAGGGTTCTGTTGTTGCTAGCCTGCGATTTCTCGCATAAGCTAGCGGGATCACTATTCGAAAATTAATAATACCGAAGGGGACAGTGCCATTAAACCTATACTTCTGCTCTTGGATTCCAATCAATAGTTATAATCCGAGAACACGAAGTCCCCTGGGTCCTATCAATAGTAGAACCCGGTTTTCCTATCAAAATCGTACCTAGAGCATATCAAAAGTAGTCTCCAGATACAAAAAAAGGAAGAATTTTTCGTCACGAGCTATTTCTAAGATAGTGGAGAGATAGATAAATTACAAATAAAAATTTTTGTTTACTTAATCTTTTTTTATTGTATAATTCACTCTTTTTAGCCTTCCTGTCCTTATTTTAGATTAATTGATTTTTCTTGTCTTTCTTGTTTCGCTTCTTGGGCTTCTTGGCTTCTTGGCTGCTTAACTCTTTAACTGACTTCTTGACTGAGTTTTGTTGAGTTCTTGGCTCACTTCTTTGCTAACTCCTTGGCTGACTTCTTGGCACTACTGATTCCTGTGCTTCCTTCAGCACTCACTCACTGGTACTCAATCTCTGCCCTCTGGGTCTTATGCAGCCCCTTTTACATCAGGTGGATGGTTGGGTGATGAGTCCCTCTCTCAGCCTCTTGGTTTCGGGAGGAGTGGAGCAGGCAATGATGCGATAATTGGCTCGTTTATCTCTTCTAATTTTCCTCGCTGGGTTTTCGAGCCCTGATTGGAGCGGGGGCATGGAGAAAATTGGGGGCGCGGACACAAGGGTACAGGCCTTAGCTCTTGAGATGGCTCCTCGAGTATCGCTCGTAGCCAATATTTGTTCATAATTTTGTAATTATTAAATAATCGAAGTCGGAATAAATCTAATCGACCGTGCATAGCCTATACACTACTTAATACTAACAACAATATTACAATTAAATATGCCGCTTAATAATTATGTAGTAATAAAATATAATAAAAATACAGCGATGCTTGTTATCTCGTACGCTACGTTCTATAAATTCGTAGATTAATTTCTTATAATAAAAGTTCGCTAAGTAACAGTGAGTTCATTAAAATTAACGTATATTTTCTTATTTTTTTCATTTTCTGCTTAAACTAACCTTCGGAGCGAAAACTCGATAAGAGGTTTTGAGAGGACAAAATTATTTCTGATATATTATTGAAGTCAAACTATTCAAGTTCAAAAAATATTATTTCATAATTTCTAATGCCTAATTTCTAGTTGGAAAGGGAAAAATTCGTTAGTCATGATGTGAACAGGATGCAGACGCGATTTTATGGCGCTCTTCTCTTATCGGCATCTCGGCGCCCATGTGTACGGAGGCTGCATGCACTTCATATGTAAGTGTGAGGGTGCGAGGAGTGGAAGAGCGTAATAAAAAAAAGGAATACACGCTTACATAAATTTAGACTACAGATTTTATTGCCGTTTGGAGATTATCAAGGAAAATTTCCCTGCGACACTTGATTCGATTCCCACAGCTCATGGGAAACGGTTTTAACTCTGCCGTTGGTCTTAATACTAGGAAAAATTATTCTTTTGAAATTTTGAAAATTTTGATCATATGGCCCGCCGTCACACCCCCACACTTGAACGATTACTAGAGGGGTGCAACAAGGAAGAGCAATCGAACTTTTATTTCTAATTATAAGGATCTTGTCGTATCACGCTGTAATCAAGGCTTTATCATTATATTTTATATTCTATAATCTCGAAGACCTTGGCCTAACATGGAAGAAGCCCAAACGATGGTTTAACTGCTTGAGATTGTGATGCTTTCACTTGACGTGAAATTATTGCTACATTTTCAAGAACTTAGCGAATAGGCTTTTGAAAATATTGATTTCTTCCACGAAATAAAAAAAAAAACTAAAAAATTAAAAATGTCGTAAGAATTTTTAAAAAAATTTGATAGCAACATTGAATTTAGCACGAAATACTACATAATCGATTCTAACTTCAGCTCCCTACGACTTTTTTTCAAAGGTAGGTTGAAATTCCCCCCCCCCCCCCAGATTATACATAAATTGTTCAAATGCCAGCCTGATTACTGTTAATGCTCGAAAGTACCCAATATCGGACTGTTACGTCTCAAGACGCATCTTTACTCATTTACATTCTTTAAAAGTGCAATCCCGAATTTCGTAAAATCAAAACTATATACTAGTACACGTCCGCCAGAAAACGATACGGCAGCAAAACACAAAGACCGTACTCAGCGTTACACAACACACAATGAACTCAAAAGGAAAATTACTCAACTACACAGAAACATCAGCGATTAATTGAGCACAAATTTATGTATATAAGATGAACCACCCGAAAGGTGATCAGCAATTATCCTTACTCCGTACACGTCAGTTCGACAATTGACGAATAAACTCTACGTATCGACGCTACAGTCGCGTGCAAGCCTGTTCGACAATTTGGCTAATTATTCAATTATTATCTGTCAAACTATATTATTTGATCTCAATAAATACGCGATCCATTAAAAGTGAGAACGTGCGAATTCATTATTGAACCTATCCAAATACCGAGATCTACGATACTGAAAGTACTCTAGAAACTGTAAGTACAATAAAATAATAAAACACATTCATTCTTATTCATACATCGTATATTATTCATTACTTGTGAGCCTCAATCAGCCACTAGTACTATATTGGTACGTTTCGCATATTCGCTATTCGTAGTTTATGCACGAGACGTAACAGGACATTTCCAAATCTTAATATCAACATCGAATAAAAAGTTTAAATATTATGTATTCGGCCATCTGTTTTGAGTTTATGAGTACACAGAAAGCAAGATGGACTTTATTCAAATCAGTATGATTTTTAAAATGTTTAAAGTATCATGTAAAATAATCTTACTTCATTTTTTTTTCATGAGTTAATTAAATTTTGTCAAATTCTTTATAAAACGAAAGAATAATTAATTATGACATCTCAATCTGTAATATTTTACCTGTTAAGTTTTGATTTAGAACTTTGAAAGCGCATTTTACAGAAAGTCCGATATTAGGTACACTAGCTCGAATTCGGAAAAAAGTAGATCGATTAAAAATTGCTGTAACTTCTGACAAAAAGCAATTTTCTGGTCGTGTGAGGGCTGATTTGAAAGCTTCTGATAGCAGCTTTTAAATAAGGCAACTCTTGATTGAAAATTTGCTTCGAATCAGAAGTTAGGTCCGTCCGCGCTTAGTAGCCCGATATGGAGTACAGGTACCTTAGTTTATGCTACTTCAAGAAATTTTTGTATAAAACTAGTATATCGACTTGCAGAGAATGGTCTCTATATATTAAAGTTTATCTATTATAATGTAAAAATGCATCTACAGTATTTCCAGTTAATAACATAGAATGTCAATTCAAATAAAGTTTATTAAAATTAATGCACGTAATTTTAAAAACAGTTTTCATCTAATTGTCACCATTTTGTTATGGAATGGAAAATAAATCTGTGCAAGTGCGCAAGTTATAATTGCAGCTAAATGTGCTAAAAGAGTACATTAGTCACCAAAGAAGTATAGTAAGCACTGTACGCAATGCTTGACGTGTTCATATCATGCACTTCTTGCCTGTCAACTATACTCCCGTGTTTTATACAATATTTCTACACACTCCAATGAAGTGATGATTTTGTGCCCTCAATCAGCGATACAGAACCGGATTGACTGTCTAAATGTAAAGAACGTATAAAGGTTTGGAACGAAGTTCCCTTCGTATGTAAGGTCAGCTTAATTAATCAGTAAAGTGATTGCCTCTTTTTCTCTGTCCCATCCCTCTCTCTCTCTCTCTCTCTCTCTCTCTCTCTCTCTCTCTCTTTAATATGATTGTTAAAGCAAAAAATAATCATACATACAAAATTATTTGTAATGGATTTTTGCGTTAAATATTTTTAATAGATAAATTTATGTTCCATAGTACAAGGTACACTGCCCGTCAATCACTTTTGCCATGCTTACCTCAAAATTAGGCAAACTAGAAAGTTTTGTATCTCGGTCGGAAATCATCGTATCACAAAAAACCGCAGGACATTTTAAAGGTAATTGCAAAAGCTTCCATTTAAGACGTGCAGAGACTTAAAAATGAAAATATGTGTTTTTTACAGTAAAAAAACTGATTAAAAAAATTTCAATTTTTTTAACCTCGACTTAAATCAATACCAATTTAGAACTAGGCGGTGGAGGTCAAATCAACCGGAAAGGTTAGGAGGGTAATATCTTTCCCTTTAAAATTAGCCCCCGCGGGGTTCTATCCGATGTTTTTTAACCGAGTTACGGCGTTTTTTGTAAAAAAATAACCTTTTTTTTCAATCCTCAATTACTTCGACTTGCGTACGTTTTGGAAAAAAATGCCAACGAGAAAAAAGTTTCATTTTGTGCCCAAGAATACGAAAATAAAGTCAAAATAAAGAAATAGAGAAAAAAATTATTTTCGGTTTTTTAGCGCATTAAAAAAATAAAGGAATTTAACTTTTTTTTTACGCTTCGTTTTAAAATGTCTAGGGACGTAGTAAATCACAAAAAAACTAAAACTAAGCGTAAAAAAAAATTAAATTCCTTTATTTTTTTAATGCGCTAAAAAACCGAAAATAATTTTTTTCTCTATTTCTTTATTTTGACTTTATTTTCGTATTCTTGGCCACAAAATGAAACTTTTTTCTCCTTGGCATTTTTTTCCAAAACGTACGCAAGTCGAAGTAATTGAGGATTGAAAAAAAAAGTGATTTTTTTACTAAAAACGCCGTAATTCGGTTGAAAAACATCGGATAGAACCCCGCGGGGGGCTAATTTTAAAGGGAAAGACATTACCCTCCGAACCCCTTAAGTCGATTTGCTCTCCACCGCCTGGTTCTAAATTCGTATTGATTTAAGTCGAGGTTAAAAAAATTGAAATTTTTTCAATCACTTTTTTTACTATAAAAAACACATATTTTCATTTTTAAGTCTCTGCACGTCTTACATGGAAGCTTTTGCAATTACCTTTAAAATGCCCTGCTGTTTTTTGTGATAGGATGATTTCCGACCGAGATACAAAACTTTCAAGTTTGCCTAATTTTGAGGTAAGCATGGCAAAAGTGATTGACGGGCAGTGTATGTATACATTTTACATTAATACACAAATATAATTAACTGGAATTGTTAAGAATTTTCACAATATAACGATGTTTATAAAAAGCAAATCTAATTAGAAAATTCAATCATTGATATAATAAACCAATGGTAACTGAAATAAAGAGAGACAGCGAGAAATCGAAACAAATCAATGTTCGTTAAAAAATATATTGAACCAAACTAAAAATAGTATTTTAAAACATTTAATTAATTAAGAATATCCGCTTGGCAGCCGCTATATTTTTAAGACAGGCTAAAAACCTGAGCGCGCGTACAAAGGAGACAGACGCAACGAGCGGGCGAAATAAAGAAAGAGAAAAAAAGAGAAAGAAGGAGAGAGAGATAAAGAGAGAAATAAAGTATGCTAGCAAGCGAAAGAAGGAGAGAGAACGCTCGGAGTGGGGATATGTAATGAGAGTGGTAGTGGCAAGTATCGAACTTCTTCGCTTCTCATTCTTAACAACGAGGTAACGGCACGCGCATTGGCAACGTTACATTTTTTGCTGGCTAGCCCCCCTGCGCAACCCGCGATAAGTAACTTCGTTCCAAAACACTTTAGATTGTATTAATTTAACAGAAGATATTAAGAGTGGCTTCAAAGCTTGTGGATTATATCCGTACAATCCTGATGGTGTAGAGTATAATATTTTAAGTAAAAGAAAAAAAAATTCTTCCCAATGCTGTTAATGAAAAATCTAATGACAAAGAAAATTCTATAAATGAAGCAAACATAGTTCTGAATTATTTTGAGACATGTAATCGATTCAAGTCAAAGTGCGCATCGCGTATGCGCGGAGCACTGTATTCACAAGTTGACCATGCGGTTCTGTGCTCCCTGCTAAGAGGACACGTCGGTTGCTCACGGCCGCTCGAGGCTTACAGTCGCCACTGTGCGCGCAGTATGCGGAGAAGTAATTTTTATATGCAAAGTATTTCGCATTAGCTTTCAGATGCCATTACAGAAAATGCAGGCTACCGACCATACTCAATAGAAATAAATGATCAAATTCCAGCGGTTTTATATTAGTAAGATAAGAGGTACATTTCGCGCAATAACGGATATTCTAATAATTTCAAAACTACACATGCGATCCTTTCCAAAAACGATTATATTATGTAATATTACTTACGAAAACTACTCTTGGAAAAAATTTACCGGTTGTCGAACTAATAAAAAAGATGTTTTATTAAAATATGCAAAAACGCTGTATTTCAGGGACTAAAATGTAACTAGGGCAAATTTTTCCAGATTACGTTTGGATTTGGATATTAACGCGAAAGTGATGTCTTGTGTTACTAACGAGTATAAAGTTTGTTCTATTTCACCTTCAATCTGATTAGCTACTCCTTCATACAATATTAAATACCGATTAAATTTACATACATCTTTAGGTATACTTTCCCAAAAAGTATATCCTCCTTCAGGTTCTATACAATGTTCACTACCTAAAGTACATCTAACGCCACTACGTAATATTATTTGGTTATTATGTAAGTCGACAGAAGCGGTATATTCTTGTAAAGTTACTCTTATTTTAGCTTGGACAACTACGGAACTCCAGCTTCCATAAGCATCGGAATAACTACCATCGTTACATTTTCCATTCTGATCTACTCTTCCTGCAAGTATCGCGGGTCTAACTGTGGTTTCATTAACTTTAATATCTTGAAATATATGTGAATTATCAAAATAAAATGTACCGCTTTTGTGCAAATCATAACAAGTTTGTTGGCTTACATCCATTAAATACACTATTGCGCCATTCTCTATTATGGAATTGTGTGAATCCACAATAATAAAAGGTTCGGTCTACTTGGACTTTACATTGGATCACTTGTGCAGTTTCATAGTTATTTAACTGTAATAATTGAATGTATTTTCTTGTTACATTTATTTTTGTAGAATGCATTTCACATTCTTCCACATTTAATAAAGTATAGTAGTTATATTAAGTGATCTTGCTCAGCAGTCGTATCCTATGATGGCTGTAACTGGGTTATCTATGATTAGGAATATCAGTGATAATAGAAGTGACATACATCGTGTTATAGTTCTGTAATCAAAAAATATTTCATTATATGTTCTTTGAGTATCAAAGAGATCTTATTGTGATCATATTTTTATTTTTGTTTTTTTATCTTTGGTTGGTTTATTAATATGTGAAATTCGGAGTCTATTTGAATGAACTACTTTTGTGCCCTTATTAATTTCTATTTTAATATTATGTTTTGGAAGAATACCCACTATTTTATAAGGTCCTGAGTAATGATCCCCGAAATTCCCTGGTTTAGGTCCTGATTTTAAAAAAAACAAAATCACTTAAACTGAAGTCTTTTGGATTTATATGTTTATCATAGTATTTTTTTTATTTTTCTTTAGAACTAACTAAATTTTCATAAGCTAATTTCCGTATACTACATAAACGCGTAACTAAATCTATTATATATCCCTTATAAGGTAACGTATCGCTTTCACGAAGAGTATTACTTGAAGGCATTCGTGCTAATCGACCAAATACGACTCCATATGGCGTATGCTTGATACTTTCTTGTACACAGGTATTGTTGTTGAGTATAGCTAAATCGATCCAATCATCCCAATCATTGTCAATATCAGTGTATTGTTTTAAGTATTAAATCAGTCGTGATAGGACCTCTCAAGAGAGCCGTTGGATTGAGGCATAAATACAGTGGTTTTCAATTTTTTTATCTTAAACCGCTTAGAAACACGCGTCATTAGCAAACATTAATTACATTTTATTTAGAGAGTATTGCAACGATTACCGAAGATCGTAAGACTCGCGCGAGGTTAACGAGCGGCTAAGCGAGAGGAGCCGCGTTCGGTTCGCGAGAGAGAGAGAGAGAGCGCGTAAGGGGCAATGACCGGGAGGGGAGGCTCCGACCGGCAGTATGACTGTGTTACTCAGTCTGTCAGCGTCGCGCTAACCTCCAACCTTCGTGAGTTTCTCGTTTGTTTCCTGTGACTTTGCGAACTTGAGTGCGAGGGTGCAGTAGCAGCAGCAATTGCGGCAAAAGCAACAGCAGCAGTAGAAACAGCAACAACAGAGGTAGCAAGGACAGCAGCAACAACAACAGCAATAACAGCATTCGAGGCGGTGCAGCGAGCAGCGTAGCGGCGTTCCAACGATTTGTCGTTCGGATACGGTTGGCCACCGTATCCTCGTCGTTCTTGCGGTAGGTGCACCTTTTCCCCCTTTTTAATTGTTGTTAATTTGCGAGCGATCCCGCGCAGCGTGCGCGAGGAGAATTCATTTGTTGCGTGCGAGCAGGTAGTTCGCGGTAATCGCGGTTTTTTTCTCTCTCTCTCAATTTGCGTGTGTTGCCATTCACGCGTGCGTGCGTTAGACTCTCGGCAGATTCCCCGTGTCATTGATTTAATTGAATAAATCAATCATTATTTTCATTTAAACGAGTTTCCGTTATTGTGTTTTTTCCTTTGTCCGGAGGTCGCGTCAGTGTTTACGTTCGATTCGAATTCGCCGGTTGCGTAGCACGAACCGTGCGAATTCCGATAGACGCGAGTCGACTACTTAGGTTCCGGCGGCGGCCGCACGAGCGCTACTAGCAAGGGGCGACAGCGCCGCCAAGCGGTGAGTTGGGGGAACCCAACTCGGAACAGTGAAGAGACTCTGCGCAGGCGCACTCCGAGGCAAGGTAGGTTACTGTGCTTTGAGCACATAGATAACAAGGCTTCGTCCAGTTATAATAAGGGCAATTTTAGAGATTATCGACTGAACGACAGCCTGTTACAGTATATTAAATATATTAAACTAATTTCTTTATATCGTCGCTGATAGGATTATACTGTACAATTCGATCGTGTAGAATTAAACAATAGGCTGAAGTATTATCAGGAAAATCTTCTCTCATGTCAAACTCTAGGCGGACGTCTACAGGAGCACCTTTGATAGATTCATTTTGTTTCGAACAATCTATCACGATTAACGGTAATTTTTCAATGAAATTTATTTTATTAAGCAATGGCTCATTTTCTTTTCCATAATATATGCTTTGAAAGTTAGCGTACATATCATAAAGTACTGCATACTGATTTTGATTAATGTTTAAATTAAGATTTCTATATGGATAGCATTGAGAGTTTGGAAATAATTTAACATCACAAATGTTACAATGGTCAAATTGACTAGCAGAAGCAGCTACTTCATTTTTTCGTTATGTTTGAAAGGCTAAAATAACAAAACTAGGTTTTTCCAATTAATTGGATATCTTCACAATCCAAATATGTTTAGATGTGCGAGGTAATTTTGGATACTCGTATAACTCCCATGTGCGATAATTCATAGTGGTCACTCTATCACGATTAATTTGATTAAGTAATTTGATTTTTTCTCTATCAGCTGCTACTACATATGGCATTAACCATTCAATTTTATTCAGAGTAATTTAAATTTTTTCATAAGTAATTACTCCATTTATATTGGTAGGTATAGTTATGGTAGCATTCAAATCATTTCTCGATATTGTAACAATAAGCTCATGTTTAACATTTACTACAATTTTTCGATAATCTTCAGCAAATCCAAGCAGCATACTGAGGGGTATAGTAGCATCGAAATAACCTGCGTCATTTGTAAGTGATACTTCTTTGTCACTAGTCCAACCAGCATTTTCAGCTATTAAACTTTGACTCGGATTGAGTGATAGCCAATTCTTGATAAGACTTGTCGAGCCAATATGTTTTACTTTATCTATTTCAATAGCATTTATCTCGAATCATATCTCATCGAACAAATGATATATAGCATTATTAACTAACTTAGTTTTAACTGCTACATTTTAATTTTCCTGAGTTAATCTACCGCAAACATGAATCATACTGCGAGATGGAAGTATGGATAAATCTTGATGCTGAATTGAGATATGAACTTCATCATTGTTATTGAAATGTGATAATGAATAAGGTTGATGCACATGAACTTCGTAATGAGCTATCGACTCATCGAAAGCGACACCTGAATGAATATTTAGAATTTCGTCCATTTTGTTGTAAGCAACACACTAATATACACGATACTTTACATCAGCTTATGTATTTTCTTTTATTTTTAGTCCTAGACTTTTCAGGAACTGAATGTTCTGACGTGTGAGCACTGCGGTAGCTCTTGGTCGACTGATCGCTGACTGACATTTCAGTCTATTCATATATCCTCGACCAATTTTATTGTTGTTTAATATGATTCCCATCACGATATTGCTTTGATGTGAATACGTACAGTGATGACTTCTCCTCGAAAATTAACTAGGTTTCCGTCTTAATCAGCAATACGTATTTCTAAATGATCAATACTTCTTACGGCGACTGGTAAATAAATTATATGTGAAGGTACTTAAATGATTTTATATCCTGGTAATACTGCTGGAAAAAATTCATGTATAGTATGCACTTTACGTCCGTTTATATAAGAACCTGTAGTAATATTACACTCTACGCGTAAAGCATTCACTTTAAGTATAGTTACAGCTAAATCAGAGCTATGAGTTTCGTTTGCAGATTGCTCTCGTCTGGTAAAGCCTAAAATTGAACCAATAGAATCTTTTGGTTTGAAATTTATTTTATGATTACATTGAATAACACTACATAGAATATTATTGTTTGGTTTTGAACTAATTGATATTTGATTAAGCGTTAATGTTTCTTATAGAAAACTCTCAATATCCTCTATTTCATAGCTACCTGTCGGTAAAACGATTTCGTATTTACCAATGTAAAATTTATGATTACCAACATCAATATTTGGTATTGAATTGAATGTTAATAGCTCCACGCAGCCTAGTACATATTTTTTATTAGGCGATAGCTCTATTGGTGTTAGTAATTTGCTTCAAGAACTGATGAATTTCCTGACAGACTTAAAGATATTGTGTTCTCCATCAGAGTTTTTTATTAAATGACTGTTTTCTCATTCATTGCATCTATTTATAGTTTATTCGAAAGAAATTTTAGGCAAAGATGTCCGTAGTTATAGATATTGAAATCTTGATATCTCATATAGTTATATTTTATTCTTTTGACTTTAAGATAGAGTAATAAATCTATATAAGGTTTGAAGATCACCAAAACTATCAAAGTATATAACTTCATCACCTTTCTTTTTATATGCTACCGAGTGCGTACCTGATCCATTTTTATCATCTAAATTGATAACAGCTGATTCTTGATAGTGAGGTTCGTCAGATGGTAAATCGTTACGCATGAAAACACCTCGAAAATTTGCTATTTTTAGTATTTTAGCATATTTTTTTATATCTAAATCAGTCAGAGTGCGTTTAGGCAAAACTATTTCAAAGTTTTTTTATTCTTAAACCTTGTCCGCTCACATGTGGTTTGAGATGCAGACCATAACCTTTACTATGATGCTTCAGATAAAGACTTTTACCTATAGCAATAGCCGCCATAGTTTTGTTATGTCTTTGAGACTCTTTCAACTCATGTTGAACAGCTTTAACGCTGTTTACAGCTTTCGCTATTGAAGCAGCTTCTCCAGCTAGAGCTCTAGTGGCGCTTAAAGTAGCAAATAATGGAATTTGAAAAGGAAATGTTCCACCAACTTTACTGGGAATAGGTAAAATACGTGGTATAATTATTTTCCTTCTACCGCCAGCCTTTTTCACAGCTTCTTTAGCTCCTTTTATAGCTGAACGAATAACTACAAGAGTTCGATTGTTAGGCACACTACTTTTCGAGGCTACCTTAATAATTTTATTTAATGTAACTCATGGCTTTTTGATTTTTCTACATTTTTTTCGTGCTTGACGTTTTTTGAATTCTCTACCTCGTTTCTTACTACCTTTCTTCATATCAGCACCGATACCAAGCTTACTTTTAACTTTCATAATGTTTGTTACAGCGAAGGCAGCTACTTTCTCACCAAGACTGCTATCTTTAGCTAGCACTCTTTCCCAAGCTTTTTTAGCTAGAATTTCGTCAGCTTTATTTCTTCTCGCAATATCCTCCAGATTTTGCTTATAAGCGATATCGTGTTCTTTACAAGCAACGTCTAGTGGATTTTTACTAGGATCTCCACGTGCCAATCGTTTTTTCAATTTTGTACCAGGACCACAATACTGATATCCAGGTAAGTGAGCTTCAGTAGACAAGTTATTTATAATCTTGTTCACTAGATCACCACCAGTCTTTCTTTTATAGTACATGATCATACTTCTTCGAAAGACAACATGTTAATGAAATAAAAGATATATAAGCAGTCTTTTTATACCTAACAAACTTATTCATTGAGATATCTATGATAAGTCAACAACATGGATTTCAAAGAACAGCCTCTCAAGCTTCAAGTCATTAATTTCGATGGAGTGATAGAGACGGAAAAACAAGAAAAAAGACATGGTGAACTATTGCCTAATAGTATCCGTGCCCTTTTCTGTGGACCTAGTAACTGCGGAAAAACTAATTGTTTATTAACATTAATCACTCATCCTAATGGTCTTAGATTTGAAAACGTATATGTCTACTCAAAATTCCTTAATCAGCCTAAGTATAAATTTTTGAAAGATTTATCTATTAATGGTATCATGCTTTCAGCGAACATGAGACAGTTGTTTCACCAGATAAAACACGACCAAATTTTATTATGATTTTTGACGATATAGCCACTGAGAAGCAAGATAACGTAAGAGCATTCTTCTGTATGGAAAGATATGAAAAAGAAGATAGTTTCTATTTTTGTCAATCGTACGGTCGCATCCGAAGCATCTCATTCGAGATAACGTGAATTTACTTGTTTTTTTTTCGACAAGATGAAGTGAATATTAAGCACATTTACAATGATCACGTTAACTTGGATATGTTTTTTGAGAAGTTGAAAGCAATTTGTTCAAAATGTTGGAGAGACGATAATCATGGATTTTTGGTTATCGACAGAGACAGACTAATAAATCATGGACAATATAGAAAGGGATTTGATTCTTTTGCTATAAATATAGCGGAGTGAGTGGATGAAGATTATTTAACTTTAGAAATTACAAGCGTAAACATGGCTGACTTTGAAAGAGAAAAGAAAGTGCTCCAGCAATTATCCATGGCTCGTGATGCCATAAGACGCAAGTATCAACTAATAAAACGCGGTAAATCTGATTTATAAAAGATATTGTATGAAACTTTTAAACCTATGGTTGATCCATTGAAGAAACTCGTAGAGGCAACTACTGATAAAAGTAACGCTACTACTGCTGAACAGCCAACGAAAAAGAAAAAGAAAATCGCGTTCGATAATGTTTTCAAGTCAGAAGTAGCAATTGACACTCCCTACAAATCTAGATATTTCAATAGTACTGCTAATGAATTAAATTCTACATAACATCCGCTTGATACTACATTTGAGTCTGCTATTTCTATTGATGATTATGATGATGAATCATCACTTGATACAACTGCTATAAATTTGAGCAAAAGTAGTTCAAATGTAACTACAGAACAGAGACAACAGCCATTGGATGATTCAATTGTAGAAAACTATGTTCGATTATTGCATAAACCTGAGCAGAAAAGTAATTTAGACAAGGTATTTGGTGTTCGCTTGCATGAAAATATATGTCATAGGCAATTCTCCAATTTCCTTCCAAAACGACAACGTGACTGTGAACGATAAAGCATACAATAAGATACCTGGTTTAATGGAACTTTTCTTTCGTAAAGAACCTAATTCTAAATTAATCAGCTTATCGGATATTGAAAATTATATAAAAATTCTTGAAATCACTAACGCTCATCGAAAGAGATACGAAAGTAATCGTGAATATTGCAATAAGCATGTAAAAAAATTCAAAAAGTATATTAGTCCAAAATTTATCTTTGAGCAGTAGTGCTAAGAAGCGAAAATCGACTATTGATGGAAGAGGTCTTTTTCCTAACTGTAAAATAGCTAGAAAAGGAACATTATTTGATTATGTATATTGGGATGATCCAAACAAACTCGTTGATCGATTGAGATTGCTTATCGCCGAACAAATCACCGGTAATTCTAGTCATGTTAATGAAATTCATTCAGTTATTGAAGAATTACGTGAAGCTGGTTATATATATTAAGAGAATCCTAAATATTGCTCAGTAATAAAATGAGTGTTGATGTGTTTGGACGTATATTGAATAAAAAGGAGGGTAATCGAGGTCCTCCTGGTGTAGGGTATATAATTACTAAAGACGGACAATACGACGCGAATGACAAAAGAATTTGTTATATAGCCGATTCTCAGGAGAGTAACGATGCTGTAAACTTACGAACGTTGCGAAAAACTAGTGAAGCTAACTACGCTTACGGCTACGATAAATGATCTTATAAAATCATTGAATACAATAAGATCAGAATTACTAATGCATTGAGAAGTGATTAAACAATTAGAAGATAATAATAATAATAATAATAATAATAATAATAATAATAATAATAATAATAATAATAATAATAATAATAATAATAATAATAATGCCGGGCTGGTCCAGTGAGTGGTAACACCTCACTGGGCAAATGCTAGCTTCCAACGTCCACGACGTGCCCGGTGGAAACGTTGTCCGTCGCGTCAATGCTCTGAGCAGCAACGCTATAACGGATACGGCCAAGAGGAAGATATGGCTCACAAATGACGCAAAAGATAATGGTATTCTGCCGATGTGTCCAACCATTAATCACTCATACACATACACACACACACACTACGCAAACACTCACACACACACGCCTTCTGGCAAACCGGAGAAGTGAATGCTCGGTGACCCTATAAACGGGTCTTACCGAAAAGCGAATGGTCGGGGACTCCTATAAACGAAGTCGCCCGAAAGCGAGAGAAGGGGATATCTCTAAACGGACTCTCCCCGTGAATGAAGCCCGGTTTCGCCTATGGGCACTCACGTACACGCACACACCACAGGGGGGAACACTGAACACACAGGGTAAACATACAGGGGGGGGACCTCAGGGGCCGTGCGCTGTCCCAGCGCGGTTCGTGGAGTCGCGACCACGAGGGACCTTCAGCACAACGGGACAAAACCAACAATATGAATATGCACAATGAAAACATTGATGTACCTCAAGTGGTAACTCCTTCTCAGGAGGAATCCACCCCGGGTTCCGATCGGGTGAAAGCCCCGGTGGCCACGGGCAGCGGCACGGATTTTGAGGGCCGCACTTTGTGCACGGGAATGGGGGGAAAGACAGGAAAAAACGACAAGAAACTACTGAACATACCGAGACGACAGAGGACGGACAGTGGGTCAAGCGGCGGCAGCGGGGTGAGCTACGTCTCTGCCGCTGAGGGCCAAGAACCGACGACAGGACGAACACCGACAAGAACTAGTGATACACGAGACATGACGGTACCGCTGCGGCGCATACAAGTGCCACCTGCGCGGAAAAACGAGGGCTCCGAAAAGCAGACCTCCAACACTGACGCCGACATGAAAGGCGTGGACAATGACAACGGACATATGACAGAAAACCTCCAGCTGTTTCGCACGCAGCTCAGGCGCATTGATGCCGCGCTCGAAAAGATGGAGGCACGGACTAAGATACAGAGAAATATTAGTACGGACATAACGACTAGTATGGCTGTAATAAAGGAGGCGGTGGAGATTGCATGGAGTGAATGCGACCGCCTAAATCCCCTCCTGGAGTCCGTAAACGACAGGAGGACAGAAAGACAGAAAAGAAAGAGGGAGGACACGGGGGCCAGCCCTGAGCAAGCCGTGGCCTATCAAAGGGTTGCGGACGAGTCAGGCTGGACCACGGTGAACTCCGCGAATAGAAAAAAGAGGAAGTCTAAACAGAAGACTAATGACCAAACGACGGAGACGACTTCCCTCAAACAGAAGACGCAACAGACTACCCCTGTGGTGGCGCTGGGCGCGCGGAGGGAGAGGCCACTAGCTTCGACATCCGCAGCGGCGACGCCTATCCACGGGAACAAACGGCCCGAGCTGGACAAGAACCGGCCCAGTGCGGGTGGTTCCCGCCGGAAGGGGGGGACCAACGTTATACTGGTACGGCCAAACGACGGACGAACGTACGCGGATACCCTGCGCAGACTAAAGACGGAGATTAATCCCGAGGGCTCTAAAGTGAATATCTCGGGATATCGGAAGACTAAGGACGGAGGACTCCTCATGCGCTTTCGCTGTAACGCAGACGCAAGACGGAAGTTCCAGGAGAAACTCCAGGTTACTCTTGGAAATGAGGGTAATGTACGAGACATGACACACGGACAGACGCTAGAGATACTAGACCTCGACTGTGTTACAGACACGAATGATGTACAGAACGCATTGAAACGAGAAACAGGACAAGATGCGGACTTTAAGATCCACATTTTCGGACCGAATAAACACGACGTTTGTATGGCAGTGTTCGAAGCAGACAGAGACACGGCCCACAAACTGCTCAAGAAGGGCAGAATTAAGATCGGCTGGGTCAACTGTCGGCTGAGAGAAAGATTGACGGTCCCGAGGTGCTACCGGTGCCTCGGATACGGACATAGACGAACGGACTGCACAGGACCTGACAGAGGACAGTGCTGTTGGAGGTGCGGGGGGACCGGCCATGTCGGGAGAGCCTGCCCCACCAAACAGCCGACGTGCTTCCTATGTTCCGAGGCGCGTGCAACGGAGAGGGCGCACGTCCCGGGAACGGGAGCGTGCGCGGCCTACCGGGCAGCGCTGGAGGAGTGCCGGAAGCAGACACGACAATGACAGGAATCTTACAAGGAAACCTGCGTAGGTGCGAGGCAGCCCAGCTGCTTATATCACAGACAGCGAAGGAACGAAACGTAGACATACTGATACTGAGCGAGCAACTGTGGGACTTACGAGAACAGGACGGCTGGTTCTCGAATACCCTCGGTACGTCGGCCATATGGGTCAAAGGCAAACCGGCTAGGAGAATACAAGCGTCTGGCAGGGGGGAAGATTACGCGTGGGTGAGGGTAGATTCCGTCACCTACGTTAGCGTATATTTGACCCCAAACTGCACGATGGCAGTGTACGAGGAAAAAGTCGGTAAGCTGGAAGACGCCCTCACAGGTCTCCCGGGTGACTTTGTCGTCGCGGGAGACATGAACGCGAGAGCGGTCGAGTGGGGTATGACAACGACGGACAAACGAGGAAGACTGCTTCTGGAAATGGCCGCAAGGCTTGATCTGGTAGTGGTCAACCAAGGGACGACAACGACCTATAGACGACCGGGCTTCGGATACTCAATACCCGATGTGACGATGACGTCAGACAGGATCTCGTCGCGGATAAGAGGATGGCGGGTGACCGAGGACTATACAGCCAGCGATCATCAGCACATCGTCTTTGAGGTGACAAATCAATCGACGAACATACGAAACGGACAAACTAGAGACAGGACTTCAACGTATTGGAACTTACGACGACAAGATAGAGAGCTGTTTGACAAACTGCTAAGGGAGGCACCGTTACCCGCCGAGTCTGTCCCGGCAGAGCTTGGTCTGCGGGAGCGTGCCGAATGGATAACGGACAAGACAACGGAACTGATAACGGAACTGTGCGACGCCACGATGACTCGACGCAAGGGCCGAACACACAAACGAGCAATGTACTGGTGGACGGACGAGATTGGCCTCCTCCGTGGAGAATGCATTGCCTGCCGCCGGAGGATGAACCGCGCACGGAAAAAGAGCAGACCAGACGCGGACGAACTATCGACAGCGTACAAGATGGCACGTAAGAGACTGACCACTAAAATAAAGGACAGTAAAAACCGATGCGCTAGACAGTTGTGTGAAGAAGTGGAGCGGGACCCCTGGGGACTTGGCTACAAGATTGTGACCAAGAAATTGGGGGCCCTTGGCCCTTCTGAACCAAAAGACAAAGACACCATGAAAGCAATAGTAGATGGACTTTTCCCAAACCAACCAGAGACGGAAGAAATGACGAACGAACAAGAGACGACAGTGCCAGAGTTTGTCGGGGCAGAGCTTATTAAGGCTGTGTCCACGATCAAGCCTGGTAAGGCACCCGGACCAGACGGTATACCGGGAGAGATCCTCCAGCAGATCGTGAGCGTACGTCCAGGACTCCTCCTGGATAAGTATAACGCGGTCTTACGTGCGGGCATCTTTCCCAGACGATGGAAGACTGCTAGACTGGTTCTCCTGCATAAAGGAAAAGGAGAGCCGAATAGTCCGTCTTCCTATAGACCCCTGAGTCTTCTAGACACAGCGGGTAAACTTTACGAAGCGTTATTGAAACCAAGACTGACGAACGCGGTAACTGCAAACGGAGGACTTGCAGGAAACCAGTACGGATTCAGACGGGGCTGCTCAACTATAGGGGCGATTCGACAAGTGACCGACGCCTTTCGGCGGACGAGGCTCGTGTGCTACGGAGCGAGGCCAATAGTACTTCTCGCGACTCTTGATGTCAGGAATGCCTTCAACTCCGCTCGGTGGGGGGATATTCTGGAGGCCCTACAAACTTTCAGGGTTCCCGAATACCTGATGCGGGTGATGAGGGAGTACCTACACGACAGATGGATTCGATACGAGACGACCGACAGAACAGTGACCAGACGAATCACAGCAGGAGTCGCCCAAGGCTCAATCCTTGGACCCGACTTCTGGAACATACTGTACGACGCACTACTAAGACTACCGATGCCACCGGGGGTGGAGCTGGTTGCCTACGCCGATGATGTGGCTGTGGTGATAATAGCCCGTACCCCGGAGCTGGCGCAAATGCTTCTGAACCGCGCGATGTTACGAATCAATAGATGGATGACTGAACGCGGACTTAGCCTTGCCCTGGCCAAGACAGAACTCATCCTTCTGACGGGAAGCAGGATTAATACCCTGATTCCCATGACAGTCGGAGAGGTATCGCTGCGGACCAGTGGGGCGGTCGAGTATCTGGGGGTGACCCTAGATACGAAGATGACCTTCTGGCCGCACATACAACAGACAGCGAGGAAGGCGGCAGAGAGGACTTCCGCTCTCAGTCGTCTTATGGCAAATACATTTGGACCGAGACAATGGAAGAGACGACTACTGATGACAACGACCCACTCGATCATGCTCTACGGGGCGGAGGTGTGGGCCGACGCGTTGGGGGTCAAGAAATACTGCAAACGACTGACAAACGTACAAAGACAGGGAGCACTGAGGATAGCCTGCGCCTACAGGACAGTCTCGGCTGAGGCTGTCCTGGTGGTGGCGGGGGTTATCCCGATAAACATGCTCGCCAGAGAGCGGAAACGCGTGTACGAACGAAACAGCGACATGACCAGAACGGAAGCTGCCCAGGACGAAAGAACTAGGACGATGACGGACTGGAACAAACAATGGAGGATGAGCACGAACGGAGCATGGACTAGACGACTCATTGACGACCTGAGACCGTGGACGGAGAGGCAATTTGGGGAAGTGAATTTTTACCTGACCCAGTTTCTTACCGGCCACGGGTATTTCAGGAAATATCTGTTTGACAGAAACAAAGTTAACAGCGCCGACTGTAAATACTGTGGATACAAATGTGATGACGCAGAGCATACATTTTTCAAATGCTCACACTGGAACGACGAAAGGCAAAGACTGGAGACGACGCTTGGAAACATCACGCCCAACAACATTGTGGCAAAGATGCTACAAGACAAAGACTACTGGACGGTAACGGCAACGTACGTTGAGACTATCCTACGAGGGAAAAAGGCGGACGGTTGCCTGGAAGTCGAGTGTTAGACGAGAAGAATGCGGGAGTAAATGGTATGAACAAATGGATGAATGTGAATAAACGGACGTAACGAAACGATACAGGACCCGTGGACAACGAGAGGACTTGACGCGGTTCTCCAGCGGGAAGTAATGCTTACGCGGTTCCCCGCTGGAGAATGGTGTAGGTGGACTTTACTACTCTTCCCCGGATGGTTTACCCTCCGGTTGAAGAGAAGCGGGATTTGGGCGGTCAGCTGGTCTTCGACGACCCGGAGGCTCCTTGCGTTCGATTGATAGATCGCTTGAAACAGCCCGGTCTGAGAGGATCAGCGAGTCACGTCACACGGCGGGTGGGAGAGTGTAGGTGGGTAGCTTCGGTGAACTGCCGTCACACTCCAACCGTTATGGTCCATGAGGATTTATCCTGTTTTTTTACCACCATAAAAAAAAAAAAAAAAAAAAAAAAAAAAAAAAAAAAATAATAATAATAATAATAATAATAATAATAATAATAATAATAATAATAATAATAATAATAATAATAATAATAATAATAATAATAATAATAATAATAATCCGGTCTGCCCACTGTGCTCCGTGGCCGGGCATGGGGACGTCGCCCACCTCGCCGGAAACGGCAGGTGTGCCGTGTTCCGGGCCGCGCTGGAGGAGTGCAGGAGGCGTGCCGGAAGACGGACAGAGTAGTACAAGGAAACTTGAATAGAAGTAGAACTGCAGACATGCTCCTACCGTAGATAGCCGACGAACATGACGCGGATATTCTGATCCTGTGTGAACCATACAGGAAAAGGACGTCCCAGACATACATTACAAACAGGACAGAGACCACTGCTATCTGGGTAAGGGGCGCCGCTCAATTTAGAGTCTCCAACCGCGGAATCGAGGACGACTACGTCTGGGCAACAGTCGGCGCTGTCACTTATATCAGCGTCTACTTGACACCCAACTGTACCGCGGCGGAGTTCGAAAGGAAGGCGACGCTGTTAGAGGACGGGATCAGGGACCTGCCCGGAGATGTCATCGTTGCGGGGGATCTCAATGCGAGGGCGATCGAGTGGGGAATGAACGAAACGAACCGACGTGGACGACTGCTGCTGGAAATGGCCGCAAGGTTGGACCTAGCAGTAGTAAATACGGGACACACGCCGACGTACAGACGACCAGGGATTGGAGACTCCATCCCTGACGTGACGATGACGTCGGACAGAATCCTGCCACGGCTGAGGGGGTGGCGGGTGGTCGAGGACTATACAGCCAGCGACCATCAATACATCGTCTTCGAAGTGGCGGGACGGACAGAAACGAGACAAACGAGAATCCACCAACCCCCGCGGTGGAACCTTAACAAACTTGACTGACAAAAATTTTCGGAGGAGTTGATGGCGGCATCAGCCCCGGGGTCGAAGATTCCTCCTGAGCTAACGGGCCGGCGAAGAACGGAAAGACTGACAGACGAGACGGCGAAATTAATAAACAACTTGTGCACCAGCACAATGACGAAACGACGACAGATACAAAAAAGACGACCACAATACTGGTGGACGGACGAAATAGCCGAGCTACGCAAGATATGCCTGGCAAATCGGCGACGTGCGACGAGGGCTGGAGGTGGACCCGAAAGGGAAAACCTTCAGGCCATATACAAAACAGCACGGAAGACGCTGACGAAAGAAATACGGGACAGCAAGACGCGATGCTGGAGGAAGCTCTGCGAGGAGGTGTACGAGGATCCCTGGGGAACTGGCTACAAGATTGTGACCGGGAAACTAGGGGCCCGAGTCTCACCGGAACTTAAAGATGCCGAAACAGCAGGACGGATTGTTGACGGATTGTTTCCAACGCACCCGATTAGGACAAACGTGATGGATGACGTGGATGCACAAATGCCCCCCGCTTTTACCGCTGAGGAGCTCATCAGAGCAACGAATACGATGAAGACGGGTAAGGCACCGGGACCGGACGGAGTACCATCCGAGATCCTCCGGCTCGTGGCTCGTCTACGGCCGGAGAAACTTCTCGACCTGTACAATACGTGCTTGACGACAGGAACGTTCAGCGATCGGTGGAAGGAGGCGAGGCTCGTTCTTATTCCAAAAGGTAGGGGCGACCCTGGCACTCCTTCGGCCTACCGGCCGTTGAGTTTACTTGACACTACTGGTAAACTCTTTGAACAATTACTCAGACCGAGACTGACGGACGCGATACAGGCCGGAGGGGGTCTCTCAGATTTGCAATTCGGCTTCAGGAGGGGTCGATCGACGATTGGAGCGATCCAAAAGGTGATTGATTCTTTCCTGGAACTAGACAGACACTGCCATGCGGCGCGACCCATTGTGCTGCTAGCGACGCTCGACATCAGAAATGCTTTTAACTCGGCCAGGTGGTTGAATCGCCTTGGAGGCGCTGAAAAGCAACTTTCGGATTCCACCGTACCTGGTTCGGGTTGTGGAGGATTATCTGAGAAACAGACGAATAACGTACGAGACGATCGAAGGACACGTAACGAGACAGGTCACCGCTGGGGTGGCTCAGGGGTCGATACTGGGACCCGACTTTTGGAATGGTCTATACGATAGTCTGCTTCGGCTTGGGATGCCACTCGGAGTGACCCTCGTCGCCTACGCTGATGACGTGGCGGCGGTGATCACGGAGAGATCTCCCGAGCTGGCGCAGCTGACGTTGAACCAGACCATGAGACGAGTTGGACGATGGATGACAGAACACGGACTGCAACTCGCAACAGAAAAGACGGAACTTATGCTTCTCACGAGAAGACGCATACAGACGATACTACCCATGAGAGTGGGTACATACGAAACGGAGACCAAAGGGGAAGTCAAGTACCTTGGAGTAACCCTTGATACGAAGATGAACTTCTGGCCTCACATACAGAAGACAGCCCGAAAAGCGGCAGAGAGGATAACATCCTTGAGCCGCCTGATGGCAAACACGACGGGACCGAGACCAGGAAAGTGGTGACTGCTAATGGCGACAGCTCACTCGATCCTCTTATACGGCGCGGAAATATGGGCAGATTCCTTGAAGACAAAGAAGTACTGTAAGACAATGACGATGGTACAGAGACAGGGCGCTCTGCGAATCGCTTGCTCCTACCGAACAGTCTCTGCGCAGGCTGTCCTGGTGGTGGCGAGCGTAATACCCGTGGATCTTCTTGCCTCTGAACGCAAAAGGATCTATGGGAGCAGCGCAGACATAGGACAAAAGAACGCGGGAATCGTTGAACGCGAAAGGACGATCGACATGTGGCAAGACCGATGGACAGAAGAACGAGGTAGCAAATGGACGAGACGACTGATACGGGACGTGAGACCGTGGCTTGGAAGGAATTTTGGTGATGTGAATTTTCACGTCACCCAGCTCTTGACGGGCCACGGGTACTTTCGACGGTACCTCCACAATATGAACCGAGTACGAACACCCGACTGCAAGTATTGTGGACACGAACGAGACGACGCGGAACACACGTTTTTCGGGTGCGACCGCTGGACAAGACTCAGACGAGAACTAGAGACAACAGTTGGCAACATCACCCCCGATAACATTGTAGAGGTGATGCTGCATAAACCCGAATGGTGGCGTTTAGTCGCTACCTATACGAAAACCATACTAAGACGTAAGAACGCGGACGACTGTCTGAAGGACGACTGAGCAGACGGATTGACGCGACGTAACGACGCACGGTAAAACGATACGAACGAAGGAACACAGACAGAACCCCCAGTCAGAAGTAATATCAACATAGTCCCTGGCAGGGGGAAGGACAACAAGGAGATGGCGGTTTAGTGGGTAGGCCTGTCTTTTTTTTGGGGAGTCCCACATACCTCCTTAGATCAAGACTAAGGGGAATCCGCAAAAAGGATTCCGCAACTCCTTGTAAAAAAAAAAAAAAAAATAATAATAATAATAATAATAACAATAATAATAATAATAATAATAATAATAATAATAATAATAATAATAATAATAATAATAATAATGCCGGGCTGGTCCAGTGAGTGGTAACATCTCACTGGGCAAAATGCTAGCTTCCAACGTCCACGACGTGCCCGGTGGAAACGTTCTCCGTCGCGTCAATGCTCTGAGCAGCAACGCTATAACGGACACGGCCAAGAAGAAGATATGGCTCACAAATGACGCAAAAGATAATGGTATTCTGCCGATGTGTCCAACCATTAATCACTTATACACATACACACACACACACACTACGCAAACACTCACACACACACGCCTCCTGGCAAACCGGAGAAGTGAATGCTCGGTGACCCTATAAACGGGTCTTACCGAAAAGCGAATGGTCGGGGACTCCTATAAACGAAGCCGCCCGAAAGCGAGAGAAGGGGATATCTCTAAACGGGCTCTCCCCGTGAATGAAGCCCGGTTTCGCCTATGGGCACTCACATACACGCACACACCACAGGGGGGAACACTGAACACACAGGGTATACATACAGGGGAGGGACCTCAGGGGCCGTGCGTTGTCCCAGCGCGGTTCGTGGAGTCGCGACCACGAGGGACCTTCAGCACAATGGGACAAAACCAACAATATGAATATGCACAATGAAAACATTGATGTACCTCAAGTGGTAACTCCTTCTCAGGAGGAATCCACCCCGGGTTCCGATCGGGTGAAAGCCCCGGTGGCCACGGGCAGCGGCACGGATTTTGAGGGCCGTACTTTGTGCACGGGAATGGGGAGAAAGATAGGAAAAAACGACACGAAATTACTGAACATACCGAGACGACAGAGGACAGACAGTGGGTCAAGCGGCGGCAGCGGGGTAAGCTACGTCTCTGCCGCTGAAGGCCAAGAACCGACGACAGGACGAACACCGACAAGAATTAATGATACACGAGACGTGACGGTACCGCTGCGGCGCATACAAGTGCCACCTGCGCGGAAAAACGAGGGCTCCGAAAAGCAGACCTCCAACACTGACGCCGACATGAAAGACGTGGACAATGACAACGGACATATGACAGAAAACCTCCAGCTGTTTCGCATGCAGCTCAGGTGCATTGATGCCGCGCTCGAAAAGATGGAGGCACGGACTAAGATACAGAGAAATATTAGTACGGACATAACGACTAGTATGGCTGTAATAAAGGAGGCGGTGGAGATTGCATGGAGTGAATGCGACCGTCTAAATCCCCTCCTGGAGTCCGTAAACGATAGCAGGACAGAAAGACAGAAAAGAAAGAGGGAGGACACGAGGGCCAGCCCTGAGCAAGCCGTGGCCTATCAAAGGGTTGCGGACGAGTCAGGCTGGACCACGGTGAACTCCGCGAACAGAAAAAAGAGGAAGTCTAAACAGAAGACCAAACGACGGAGACGACTTCTCTCAAACAGAAGACGCAACAGACTACCCCTGTGGTGGCGCTGGGCGCGCGGAGGGAGAGGCCACTAGCTTCGACATCCGCAGCGGCGACGCCTACCCACGGGAACAAACGGTCCGAACTAGACAAGAACCGGCCCAGGGCGGCTGGTCCTCGCCGGAAGGGGGGGACCAACGTTATACTGGTACGGCCAAACGACGAACGAACGTACGCGGATACCTTGCGCCGACTAAAGACGGAGATCAATCCCGAGGGCTCTAAAGTGAGTATCTTGGGATATCGAAAGACTAAGGACGGAGGACTCCTCATGCGCTTTCGCTGTAACGCAGACGCAAGACGGAAGTTCCAGGAGAAACTCCAGGTTACTCTTGGAAATGAGGGTAATGTACGAGACATGACACACGGACAGACGCTAGAGATACTAGACCTCGACTGTGTTACAGACACGAATGATGTACAGAACGCATTGAAACGAGAAACAGGACAAGATGCGGACTTTAAGATCCACATTTTCGGACCGAATAAACACGTCGTTTGTATGGCAGTGTTCGAAGCAGACAGAGACACGGCCCACAAACTGCTCAAGAAGGGCAGAATAAAGATCGGCTGGGTCAACTATCGGCTGAGAGAAAGATTGACGGTCCCGAGGTGCTATCGGTGCCTCGGATACGGACATAGACGAACGGACTGCACAGGACCTGACAGAGGACAGTGCTGTTGGAGGTGCGGGGAGACCGGCCATGTCGGGAGAGCCTGCCCCACCAAACAGCCGACGTGCTTCCTATGTTCCGAGGCGCGTGCTACGGAGAGGGCGCACGTCCCGGGAACGGGAGCGTGCGCGGCCTACCGGGCAGCGCTGGAGGAGTGCCGGAAGCAGACACGACAATGACAGGAATCTTACAAGGAAACCTGCGTATGTGTGAGGCAGCCCAGCTGCTTATATCACAGACAGCGAAGGAACGAAACGTAGACATACTGATACTGAGCGAGCAACTGTGGGACTTACGACGTTTGACTTTTTAAATCAATTTTAACAAATAGATTGAAAATGAAACATCAAAGAGTGGTGGATAAGTTACACAAACCAGTACATCGAAACTATCCTCGTAGAAAAGTTGATGTACGTGGAATAGATGAGACATGGCAAGCTGATCTTGTAGAGATGCAAGGTTATTCGAGAGAGAACAAAGGCTTTCGATATCTATTAACTGTCATTGATATATTTTCAAAGTACGCTTGGGCAGTTCCCGTGAAACAAAAACCTGGTGTGGATGTTGCTTATGCAATTTAGTCTATATTAAAAAAAGATCGCACTCCTAGAAATCTACATGTGGACTATGGCAAAGAATTCTACAATTCAAATTTTCAAAAACTAATAAGAAAGTATAAAATAAATCTATATTCAACGTATAGCAATCTTAAGGCATCTATTTGTGAACGTTTCAATCGTACGCTAAAAAATGTCATGTGGAAAAAATTCAGTCTACAAGGAAATTACCTATTGGATCGACATTTTAGTTGATTTATTGAAATCTAACAATAATTGAAAACATCGTACAATAGATATGAAGTCTAAAGATGTGACTAAAGAGAATGAAATGCAGGTGTTGAGACCGACGTCTTTTCGTTAAGAACCCTAAATTCCAAGTAGGCGATAAAGTATGTGTGAGCAAGTCTAAACACGTGTTCGAAAAAGGATACACTCCTAACTGGTCTACTGAGATTTTTACTATTCAATGAGTTGCAAAGACAAAGCCTATCACTTATCATTTAAGAGATTACAAAGGCAATCCAATTGTTGGAGGTTTTTACGAGAAAGAACTACAGAAAGCTATGTATCCCGATGTTTATCTCATTGAAAAAGTTTTAAGGAAACGTGGTAATCAAGTATACGTTAAATGGTTGTGATTCGACAACTAGCACAATTCATGGATAGATAAGACTTTATACGTTGTGGCAGGGAATTTCGGGGGGTTTTAGCCGCGCTCTCGAATCTCTTCCGCCACAAGGCTCTTTATCCCCGATTATTTAGGGCGCCAGACCGCCGTGTGATTAGGGCGATCGTCGGGGATAAGGACTAAGGTCGCAAGGTACTTCGGTTTGCTTTCAGGGCGACTGCGCAGTGTGGGCAAACGTATGGGGACTCGCGATCTCCTCTGTTCTAGGCCTTGATGTCCAACATTGTGGTTCCCTTCATCTTCTCGTTTGTAATATGCCGGCAGCTCAGGTTGTGTCATTCTGCCTCAGGTCGGAAGTTCGTTCGAATTCGCGCGTATGTCACCTATCGTGGGAACCGAAAAATTACGAACCAGCGTTTTTCGATTACAATCGTCCACGGTTGAAAATAATCAGCATGCAAATAAGGTAGGGTAACAAGAAGCAAAATTTATAAAGAAAAATTAATCACTCTTTATTAAATTTATTTCACCCTACATACGCACGTGGTCTAATTAATTAAAGGTCAGTATAATTCAGCACAATCCGACGTAACAGCAAGGACACGAATTAATAGAGAAACCAAAGTTCTTTCAGTCGGTCTTTGATCAAATGAAAATGGCGAAACGGTCAGTGCGACGTAATCGAAGAATTACTACCTGGTTTAATTAGTCTTAATCTTCAACTACGTCTTAATAATCAAACAATTAATTAGCATGAGCTAACTCAACTACTAATTATCCTCCGATTAATTTAACATTTATTCTAAATTCGGATAAAGGCGTAAGGTCAGCATGAATTAGCTAAACACTAATCTTCTTCGCGCCTAAATCTCGCGGTAAATTAGGATACTAGCGAAAAGTCAGCGCGAATGATCTAAGCACGGATTTCCTTTGTCTAATTTCATTACTCACGTTAAATTCCAAGAAATGGCGGGAAGGTCAGCGCGAATCACTTGAAACAATAAGTATCGGCGTCGACGGATCCACGTGTCGCGGTGACCTCTTATATCGAGAGATTCACACCCGCACTCAGCGATTTCTAATAGTGAGTGGCACTTTGCTTTCTTACAATTTTCTGCTGAAGATTCGACAAGCGAAATTACTGCAGGAAGAACTAGCAGAATCACTCCTTCTGGCTAGAAGAGTAGCGGTAAAATGGACGAGAATCGGCTTTTCGCGGTCAAAGATCGCTCTTCTTCTCCTCTTTTCGAGAAGAAGTACTATTATTGGTCGATATGCTAATTCGGATATTGGTAGCGCCCTCCGAATATTTCACCATTGGTCCGTATGTAAATTAGAAAGATACAGCGCCCTCATTTATTCTCCTACTTTCGTCGCTATTTACCCTCTCTCACCCCCTCCCCCACTAAGTTAGCTAGCATTGATTGATGGGAAAGATCTACCCCTACTCTTATCTATTTTTGTATGCGGACAGAAATCAAATTTTATTCTAATTCGCTTATTGGTCGTGACGTCACCAGCGAATTTCGTCGGTTAATTTATCAATTTAATTTGTCGGAATATTGTCGCTCGTTATTACAATAAAGGGTGTGTTGGTCGCATACGAATTTTCATAATTCGGTATTTTTTCATTTTCGTTTTTAATTTCAACTTTAATTAATTGCGAGTAATAATATAATTTAAGTCATTTCATTCGTAGCCCCCTCATCTTCGCATTTACATTTAATTCTATTTATCATTTCGCTCGTTCCATATAGTTTATCTCGCTCGCTCTTGTTTAGTCTGTCTCACTCGCTCTTGTTTAGTCTGTCTCGCTTGCTCACATTCAGTCTGTCTCGCTCGCTTGCTCTCAGTCTGTCTCGCTTGCTCATATTCAGTTTGTCTCGGCGCTTCAAAATGGCCACTCGCTCTCTCGCTCGTGCACCTCGTATTCCTTCCTATACCGGTCTTTGGAGCGCCTCCTGGAGCGCTCCTGTTTTAGTCAGGTGATGTGTTTCCGAGTGTTTGTTTTTCCGGGTGTTATTAGTGGTCATCATTGTGAATGTGTGGCGTTCAGGATGTCGTCGATGGTGTACGGCAGCCCGACACAGTTGGTTGCCGGTTGCCACTTCATCGGCAATTTTCTGCTCGCCCCAGGTGTGCCAGTGTTCCACGAGTGTTAGTGTTAGTGTCTGGGAGTATAACGGATCTGCATGTGTCATCAACATGCATTTCCATTGCATTTCTCAGTTAAGTTTTCCGTGCTTTTCTCCGGTCGGTAACACGTGGTCGTGAGTGTGTATGTGCGCTCTCTTATTTTGAAGTGCGCTTCATTTTTGAGTGTCCGTCGAATCGCGTTGATCTGGCTTGCTTTGCCAATTTCTCCGGTGTTGTTGTTCGGACATAAAAAAAATGAGTGTTTGTTTTAGGGCGCGTCTGGGTTCGCGTTAATTCTGGTTACGACTGGTTACGGGGCGGCAAGGGACGGGGATGGCTTTCTTGAGGTGTTGCAAATAATGGAACCCTCTCAGGCAAAGCCTTGCAATGTACTGCATTACAATGTATGAAAGAATAAAGACGTTTATGTAAAGTAACTTTTATTCAAATACATATCATAAATAATAGTAATAAATAATTTTTATTTAATTTTTTAATGGTAAGAGCTCTAACCTTCGCTCTCACCTGTGAGGTACTTCCATTTAAGCATCATCACTTGTGAGTTCAGTAGACCATGTCAAAACCTGCTTTAGTAGAAACACCTGTGACTCATTTATCTCTCTACAATATATTTTATAATAAATTTATTGTACATACTTTATTGAAATAAAGATACATTTTTTGTTATATTAAATAATAAATTGAAATCTACCAGCGCTATGATATTCAATCTGTAAACAATATTTTTGTACATTATGTGAAAGTAATATATTGTAACAGGCTGCCGCCTAGCCGCAAATCCCGGATAATTGTACTCCTCAATACGGCCAGACGGTGCGCTATTAACTGTGTGCTTCCAGCACACTCACTCACCTTGATCCGCTGTGCGCATGCGCTGTGTCCGCTCAGCGAACTACTTGGGTGCACGATCCCTCCGCACAGTGGCGCTGGTGCGCTAGCTCAACGAGTTCTTCGAACGGGGAGAGAGAAAGTGAATCTCGCGATCGTCGCAGACTATTCGCACGCACGCTGTCAATAAACCCGCCGCGCACGCTGCGCGGGATCGCACGCTAACACAATGGAAAAGTGCCGTGCACCTACCGATAAATCGAAGGGGATACGGTGGCCAACCGTATCCGACTATCTGTTGGACGACGAACTGCCTCTGCGCCTGCTTCTCCGCTGGGACTGTCGCGTTGCTGTTGAAGCTGCTGAGGTTGCTCTCGTAGCTGCCGAGGCCGCGCACGTTGAGCAGTGCGCGCACTCAGCACTCCACTCACAATGATCCTTGACACTAGCGGTGCACATGTTCTGCAGTGTGCACACTCGCCTCGTCACTCGCTAATTATCTTTTCCAACTCACGGTATCACTCGGCTAAGAAAGAACACTTTATTTTTCCGACGCAAAGAGCTGCGAGGTCGCCTGACTGAAGGACACAGTCATACTGGCTAGCTAACTCTCCCCTCCCGGTCATTGCCCCTAACGCGCCCTCTCTTTCTCTCTCTCTAACTCAAACCGATCGCGGCTGTTACGCTCAGCCACGCTTAGTAGCTCACGCGAGTCCAAACGATTTTCGGCAATCGTTGCAATATAAAGATTATAATATTTCATGATGACTCTTGAAATTCGTTCTAGTAAAATAAGTAAGTTGGAATTCAGCATCGAGAATGATTCGATTGTTATCTTCTTACTTAAAGTTTGTCAATAAATAACAATGATTATCTTCAAGTTCATAATGATTTTTCTCCGGTAGTGGATCAAAGGGCTTCATAGTTATTTTATTTAACATTTCCAAGTCCCTCTTGCTATCGAAGACTTGAGAATAGTGGAGAAGAAAGTGGATACTACTAATACTACTTATCTATATACCTTTTTCTTCGTAGCTGTTGAACTCTTTCTTTCATTTCGGCAATTTCGAGAGTTTTATAATGCCCCGATGCAAGTGTGTCCGAATTATTATTAAAAATACACCGTTTATCATCATGAGGGCTTAGTGCTGTCTATTCCTCTCTCTCTCTCTCTCTCTCTCTCTGTGAACTTGATGTAATTTAGATCGAATATTACATTGGGTACGTTTAATAATTTCCATTTTGTTTAAACACTTTCAATAATCTGAGTGAGTGATTGTATTTTTTACTGTATGTTTTTTCACTCCTTTTGCCTTTTTCAAGGGATCCTTATTTATTATTTCGATACTGTATAGTTTACTTCGTAACTCAATGTACTCTCATAATAGCAGCATTGCACTCATCCTTCATAACATCGAGAATTTTTTTGTTAGCTAGAAGCATACAAAATTGATTATCAGCAGAATAGTCAAATTTATCAATGTCTACTTTCATGATCTCATACATATTGATATCTTGAATTTCATAAATGAGGCTGTCAGTATCAGTATAAAGTAATTTATATTTTTCACCAATTCGTTGCTTCATGTATCCATAATGAAAGTCATCGATTAATGTTTTGTAGAGATCTAATACATATAGACCGATATAGGTTTTCTAATACTGATAGTTGTCCAGGATAATTGAATACCAGCTAAATTTTCATGAAAGATGGAACTACTATGGAAATTTGCTTGGGCAATTCGAGCTTCAGCGTCATATCTACCACCCCATTGATTGATCAGTTTGACATCTTTTCGTTTTCTTTCGTCTTCCATTGTTTTTCCATATACTGCATTAATCATAAGCTTCTAAAATAATTGTTCAAACTCATTTTTAGCTTGCTTTCTTTTTTCAGTATTTAAATCAACATATGGTTTCAGCCATTGTTTTTGTTTGAATTCTAGCGCTCTATATATCTTTTTGAGTTTTAGTCCATATTTGAGAGCTTGTTTTAACGCTCTATAATGAATAACGTATCGTTCTTTATCATAAAGCGTTGTCAAAAGTTTTTTCTGTTTTGATCCAGGTGGTTAAGTATGTTCGGGACAAAGAGGTAGGTCTTTATGATCATCATGTAGCTCTTGTGGATACTCCAGATCTACTTCTAAAATATAGACTACGGCGCTATCATCGGATACATTGAAAAAATTTGACATATCTACATTTGAAACCCATTTGAAGCCCTCAAATGGTAGTGAATGAGTCATAGCCCAACCATAGAGGGTTATTTACGTCATAATACATTAAAATTTTGTTTGGCTCATCCTTATTGAATTCTTCACCCATATATTTATTGTTTGCTTTTGAAAATCTATTGCAGCATTTATTAATATCTCCGCGAAAACCTTTTTGAAAGAATAATACCATATCTATATCTGTTAATAGTTCAGCTTCATATTTGTATATTTTAACATCGCGTCCCATGTTAATATAGGGGTGGTGTAACAATGAGCAGGATCGAGATCATATGCATTCTTATAGGTTGATCAAAAATTTTCAAAAATATCAGCTAATAATAGTACATCAGTTTTCAGATAAAGATCAGAATACATTCCTAAATCTATTTTCTTCCAAATACTACAGAAAATATTCCATACGTTTTGGATATGCTTATATTCTTCAGTAGGAATATCACTATCTGTCAATCGACTATGAAATTTTTCCATAGATGGTAAATCTGTCTCAGTTAGTCTATTTAAATTTTAGATGTATTCATATGGGAAAACTTCTTTTTTTTGAGTAAATTAATCTGTTCTAAAGTGTAATTATCTTTCTGAAATTCTTTCTGTGCAATATCTAGCTAAGGTAAATAATATGCTAATTTATCTAGAGATGTAGGGGTAAATCGAAAGGAATCAATGAAACGAAAGCTAATTCGACTGTTTGCAACTTCTTTTGTGAAGGATATGTATCGCTTCTTGTTTTCAGCGAGAACAGAGATTTTTCCTTCAAATTCTGAGTTAGTAGCAATTTCTGTTATAATAAAATGTGAGTCATAGCCTGTAAAGTTATGAAATACGACTGGTATGAAAGCAGCATTTTTATAATTCAAATTGCAATGATTATGAGCAACACCTCTAAATTTTCCTGTTAAATGACAATGATCACGAACTCGTTTTTGGTTATCTTGAAAATATTGGTTGCAAATATGACATCTTCTTGCCGGTTTGAATGCCTGTTCATTAATAAATGATAAATCCATTTTTATTGCATTATTATATATCTTTTCTAAGTCAATCACTAGGGATTTCAATTGCTTTATAAACCATAATGCTGGTGATTCGTCTTCATTTAATTTTTTTCTATATGACTTATATATCGACTTACTATCATCACAATGGCATTTTACATATAATCCAATACCAAAGGCTTCATGTTCTTGGAAACTATATCTCTTAACATTGAGATTTCTATTTGGATCTTCTATAGGTTTTCAAAGACATTCAAAATCGACGTATATAATAAATGGAACTTGCTCTTTATGTTTAAAATTTTTAAATTCTAAAGCAGCATCGTCAGGTAAATTAATCCGACACTTATTTATTTTGGAACAGTCAACTTCATGAGATTTTAAATTTTCTTCGTTAGTAAAATACACAATTTGACTACTAAGAAGAGCGATAAATTTTTAATCCATGCGTAGAGAATTTCTAATTTGAATTTTTCATCATCTATTGGTATTCGAGGTCTATTAGTATCATTTTTATCAATATACTCGTTTTGTATTAAGAGTAAGTTCATATGTTTAGTTTGTTTTAATTTCTTTATATACGATGGGGGGGTCAATAAGTCTTTACAAAATCCAAGAGATGGCGCTCGTCACGCTTAAATTATGATTTTTTTGGCAAGCAATACTACTAATTAGATATCGTACAAAGTTTCAGCTCAATTCATTAAGTCGTTTTTTTGTGAGCGTTGGTTGAACAAAAAGTTATTGGTTTATTTGAAAAAGGGAAAAAACAGAGTTTCAAGCGGTGATAAAACATTTTCATTTGAAAGGCCTTACACCAAAAGAAATCACAGTTGAGTTCACAGTTGAGTTGAACGCCGTTCATGGCAAGTCTGCCCCTGTGTTTAAGACTGTTTATATCTGGGTAAATGAATTTAAACGCGACCGTACAACAAAAGATGAACCTCGTACAGGATGCCTCGTAGAAGTGAATACGCCCGAAATGGTCAACAAAATCCACGATATGGTGTTGAGTGATAGAAGATTAAAATTGCGAGAATTAGTTGAGGCCACAGCGGTGTCAAAGGGTAGAATCATTTCAATTTTGCATGAAAAATTGGGGATAAAAAAATATAAGCAAGCTGGGTACCGCGTTTGCTTACTGATGAAAACAAACGAACCCGCGTGGTCACCTCTGAGGCTCTTTTGACACGCATACGTCGTAATCCGTAAGACTTTTGGCGTCGACTCGTAACTGTAAATGAAACATGGGTACACCACTACACTCCTGAAACCAAAGAACGGTCCAAACAATAGATTACCGCAGGAGAACCAGCCCAAAAAAGGCAAAGACAGTAAAGTCAGCTGGCAAGATTATTGCCACGGTTTTCTGGGATGCGTATGGAATGATCTACATCGACTACTTGAAAAAGGGCCAGACGATCACTGGACAATATTATGCGTCATTATTAAGTTAGTTGAAAGAAAAAATCAGAGAAAAACGTCCTCACTTGAACAAAAAAATGCCTCTTTCTTCAAGACAATGCTCGAGTTCACACGTGTGCAATTTCGATGGCAAAAATTAACGATTTAAAGTTCGAATTAATTGACCATCCGCCATATTCACCTGATTTGGCTTCCAGTGACTTTTTCTTATTTCCTAACCTTAAAAAATGGCTTGCCGGACAACGATACACGTCGAATGAAGAAGTCATCGCCGAAACAAATGCCTATTTTGAGGATTTTCAGAAATCATATTTTTCTGATGGCTTGAAAAAACTGGAAGGCCGTTTAATAAAATATATCGACCTATAAGGAGATTATGTTGAAAAATAAAAAAAAATTATATACGCAAAACTTTTTTTTCCTTCTTTTTGTACAGACTTATTGACACCCCCTTGTATCACGGTGAGACTTTATATTTCGATCCATATTTTTTAAGTATATATAAATTTACACTTATATTATTCAACTTTTCAAATTAAGGTATACTTTTTGTTTACAGGGAAGCTTATACCGTCAAAATTCAGTTCATTCTCATAAGGCTTGTACTTACTTACTCTGTTTGAATTTTTTTCAACTGGATGAAGGAATGAAAGTATAGCCCACTTAAAACATTCATTGTCTTTATTTTTATCATTAACACAGGCTCTTTTATTATTTAAGCTTGACGGTAATGGTATATATGAGCATGGTTTAAATAGATTATACTTACTTATATTAATAGTAAGTCCAACAATAGTTTTTAACGACCGGCCTGAGTCTCTTTCTTGAAATTCTTCGATTTGTTTAAGTATATTATCTTTAACGTTATTTTGAAACCATCTATCAAGATCAGATGCTATCAAGAATATTATAAATGCAAACATTTTCTATATTGAAATACTTGATTTAAACATCTTCTTCTTGATTTTTCTTTATGATAAATTGTGATGCCATTTCTGTATTTATTTTCAAGTTATTATGGATAGCAAAAATTGAGGTATTTTAATTTGTAAAAGTTGATTTCGCAGCAATTAGAAATATTTTTATATTTAAATGATGCTGATTAACTATACAGCCTGTACTAATTCGATTTTCAAAGGCTGAATGAATTGACCTCCAAACAACTCCATTTCCTGGAATTTCATGCTCAATAGCTGTTAATGGATGTATACTTCCACCAACTTTTATAGTTTTACTTAAATTGATTCAATAGAATTCAAATGACAAGCACAAGATTGACATCTTTGCCGAATTGCTCTACTTAAATCAGGTCGTTTCATAAATTCATTAATTGAAATTATAGCATTAATAGATCGATTTCTCCATCTAATACAATCGTCTATATAATAAATAATAATCTAATAAATCGTCCGAACGATGATAAGCTTTCCACAAATTTTTAATTGTTTCTTCAAAATAGGCGATAGAAGTCATGTTGTTAGTTATCTAGTTTTTATTGTTTTGTAGAGTCACTTGTCTGTAGTTGTATAAAGGATTATTATGATGAAAGAATGGAAAAGGTAGTGAACAGCTCTAAAATAAACTGGTTCTCAGTTGGTAATTAATATTGATTTGTTTAACAAATCAATAAGGATTCAACTAACTACTGAGAAACTACGAGGTCTGACCGGAAAGTATCGGGCCTACCTTTATATTTTCGTGCTAGCGTTATTCTTTATCATCCGGTGGGTGGCATCCTTCAAAGTAATCCCCACTTGATTGAATAACACGGTTCCATCGATGTTTCCACTTTTCAAAACAGTCCTGAAACTCACTTTTAGGGATAGCCTTAAGTACACTCGTCGCATTGTTTTCAACCGTTGTTTTGTCATCGAATCGGTGTCCTTTGAGTCGTTTTTTTAGTTTTGGAAACAGCCAAAAGTCACAAGGGGCTATGTCGGGACTGTATGGAGGTTATCGATGTAATGCAATATTGTGTTTACTGAAGATTGGATGAATGCGCTGGCGCATTAGCGTGATGGAGAAGCCAGTCACCACTTTCAAAAAAGTGCGGCCGTTTTCTTCTTACTGCATCACGCAAACGTTTTAAAATTTGAACGTAGTATTCTTTATTGATTGTCTGACCTGTTGGTGCATATTCGTGATGTATAACACCTTCACAATCGAAAAAAACAATCAACATTGACTTAACATTGCTCCGACTTTGACGTGATTTTTTTGGTCTTGGCGATTCAGAATGGTTCCACTGTGAAGATTGTTGTTTTGTTTTAGGATCATAACCATATACCCATGATTCATCACCTGTAATAACTTTTCTAAGCACATTATCATCATTATCGACCATTTCCAAATTGTCCAGAGCGATTTCCAAGCGAATGTTCCTCTGCTCTGCTGTGAGCAATTTTGGGATGAATTTCGCACAGACGCGTTTTATTCCTAAATTTTCGGTTAAAATTTCTGAAATGGTATCCCAAGGTCTTCTTCTAGTTCTCGCACAGTCATACGACGATCTTGTTCGATTGCAAGTCGCACCCGCTCAATATTATCTGCGGTTTTTGTCGTCGAAGGTCGGCCGGAACGAGAATCACTATCGACAGAAGTGCGACCATCCATGAACCGTTTATACCACTCTTTTATTAGTGTTTTGCTCATACACTCGCTTCCAAAGGCCTTTTGCATCATTTCAATAGTTTCCGAACTCGTTTTTCCGAGTTGAAAGCAAAATTTGATGCAAATTCGTTGATCTTGTTTTTAAGTCATTTTTGACAATATCAAAATCCAATGAACGCGAAAAAGGCACTGTAAACAAAGACACGCTGCGCATGAACTATACGTCCGGCAGGTGTCAGTAAGTAACCAATAGATTCGTGAGGCTTTACTGTTGACGTTTCTGTCCGGTAGAGGTCGCTCGAACACTATGGCGCGAAGATATAACGTAGGCCCGATACTTTCCGGACAGACCTCGTACTTGCAAATGGAGTAAGGTAAGGCAAGCTTAGCTCGCAGGCTATCTCGAGAAACTGCGCTCTTTTGTTAGACCGAAGCCGCTTATAAAGGTTAAGTGAGGGCGCTGCCAGCAAACTGAGGGTTCTGCCTACAAAGTGAGGGCGCTGCTAGCAAAGTGGTAGTATATGGAAGGGATATCTAAAACGAAAGAGTGGGGGTGAACCGACTGTAGCACCATCTAACTTATTAATCTAGTATTAAAGGGTTTATATATAGATCTTCAGAATAAAAATATAGTCATTATTGCTTTGAGATACGATTCAGTTCACATATAGAGAATAATTGAATTTATACTCTAAGATGAACTACATTTTAGATATTCAAGGCTTTCAGAGTCCTAATAATATTTTTATTTGTAAGGAGTTTGCCTATTTACCAGTATGTTCTAATACTTTACCTCGCGCGTGGAGATTCACTACATTAGGCACACCACCTTTAGTTCTTGCCTATCTCTTAACATTACAAGGTTGAAAATCAATTTTTCTACTTGCCCATAATAAAATATCAAAATTGACATTTTGACGAAGAGATTGAATCGTTTCGAAATTCAATATTTTTGAAGAAAATATTACAGTCCCATACTTTGAGCATCTCTTAGTTAATTAATAAAAATATCTCGGTACTAATTAATAGATTCCATTGCATAGAGTACCATTTTTATAGAATCATAAAAGCTTTCATTTAGTACGAATAAAAATTAAATATAATTATTTTTGTAATAAATATTCGACATATTAACAACTACATGTTAAACATGGGACTATTCGATTACTTTCTGCACTTTTTGCACTAACTAATAAACGAAAAGAATCGCTTTATGAATCAAATTGTAGCTTTCATAATTTTCTACAACTTTTATGTTACACTTTTTCATGTATAAGAGTGGGTCAATAAGTACTTAGAATAATCAAGAGATGGCGCACGAGGTATCACAACTTATGTTGATATAGCAAGCGTCACTTCGAATTACATTGCTGTCAAAGTTTCAGCCAGATCTATCAAATTCCGTTTTTATTGTCAATCAAATTGAACATCTTTTGCTGATCCTTCAAAAATGGTAACAAGTGAGTTCCGAGCGGTGACATTTCTTTTTAAAACATTTTTATTTAAAAGGCCTTACACTGAAAGAAATCAAAGCTGAGTAGATGCAGTTCATGGCATATCAACCCTTGTATTTGCAACTGTTTGCAATTGAGTAAGTTAATTTTAATATGGCCGTACATCAAGATAGGATGACGTATTTACTCACAGTGGAGAATAAACGCAGAATTGTGGTCACCGCTAAGGCTCTTTTGGCGCGCATCAACCGTAATCCGGACGATATTTTATAACGATCCATAACTGTGTGTTAAACATTAATATACCACTGTACTCCCAAGACAAGGGAACAGTCAAATCAGTGGATTGTTATAGATGAACAGGCCATAGAAAGGCAAAGACAGTTATCTCAGCTGGCAAGCTTATGGCTACTGTTTTTTTGGGATACACGTGGAATCATCTTCATCGACTATTTCAAAAATGATGAATAACATAGGCCGATAGCCGAAAAAACCTAGAACCGTGACTAGATGTACGAGAATTAAATTAAATAAAATAAAATTAAATTAAATTAGCCTCGTACCCGAAGGCTTTTGATCCGCTGATTCTGAATCCGGTATCAGAATGGAGCAATCACGTGAAGTTCTTGAGATATCTTAACCTAAAAGTGCAAAAACACTGTTTTTGGCTAACTTTGAGATTATGTAACACACTCAATAAATTTTTTTTTTCAATCGGTCGACGGCATCTTCAAGAAGAATTCTTAAGCTTTCAAAATCTTTTTTCATATCTGAAAAATCTCTTTTTTCGTTACGATATCGTCGATTGAAATTTAGCATTAACCATTTAGCCAGTAAGTTGGAATGGTTGGACACATTTCTCAGCCCTTATTCAGAAATATTTCTATTAACAAAAATCAATGAACGGTATATTGAATTACTATTTCTCATTAGTATTGCAAATTTCATTTATTTAAACAATAATTTATAACAAGATTTTTCAAAATAGAGTTTTATGATCATTAAAAAAAATCAAATTCTACGAAATAAAATCATCTACGAACCATTAACAAAACACATTTAATTCTGAGAAAAATTCTAAATGCTTAACTTTGCTAACTCTACACGTCTTAAAAAAATCTTAGAACTGTAAGACTTTACATCTAAATTTCCTAAACCCGCAAACTCAGTACCCTGCGACGTCGTAAACCCAAGACCTCACATCATGATTTCCTAAACCTACAAACCCTGTACCCTGCGACGTAGTAATTTCGAAACGTTGAACCCGTAGTTTTTTCAACTAACTAGCCCTATAAACCTGCGACGCAAGACTCCGAGATACTACACCCCATGTTTTTCAACCCACAATCTATTACTCTGCAACGTAATGGATTCGAGACGGTACACCATAAATTCCGTAATCCACGACTCATTTACCCAGTGTCCCAATACCCTGGGACACTATATCCTACGTTGTTTACCTCCCCCCCCCCCCCACCCCCACATAACATATATTTTGCAACGGAATACACTTACACATCCCCAGAAGTACTGTAACCCAAGAGCCTCGAATCTTTCGACACCATCACCTCGACACGCTACCGCCAATGTTCCTTAATACGTGAGTCTTAAACTCGGCGACGCAGTCACCTTGAGCCGTCAGGCTCACGCGTTAAGGAACATCGGGGATAGCGTGTCGAGGTGATGGTGTCGAAAGGTTCGAGGCTCTTGGGTTACAGAACTTCTGGGGGATGTGTAAGTATATTCCGTTGCAAAATATATGTTATGTGGGGGAGGGGGGGGGGGGTAAACAACGTAGGGTATAGTGTCTCAGGGTATTGGGAAACTGGGTAAATGAGTCGTGGATTACGGAATTTATGGTGTACCGTCTTAAATCCATTACGTTGCAGAGTAATAGATTGTGGGTTGAAAATAATGGGGTGTAGTATCTCGGAGTCTTGCGTCGCAGGTTTATAGGGCTAGTTAGTTAAAAAACTACGGGTTTAACGTTTCGGAATTACTACGTCACAGGGTACAAGGTTTGTGGGTTTCAGAAATTTTTATATGAGGTCTTGGGGTTACGGTGTCCCAGGGTACTGAGTTTGTAGGTTTAGGAAATTATGATGTAAGGTCTTACACTTTTAATATTTTTTTAAGACGTGTAGAGTTAGCAAAGTTAAGCATTTAGAATTTTTCTCAGAATTAAATGTGTTTCGATAATGGTTCGTAGATGGTTTTATTTTGTAGAATTCGATTTTTTTTAATGATCACAAAAATCAATTTTGAAAAATCTTGTAAGTTATTGTTTCAATAAATGAATTTGCAATACTCAAGAGAAATAGCAATTCAATATAATGTTAATTTAGTTTTGTTAATAATAATATTACTGAATAAGGGCTGAGAAATGCGTCCAACCATTCCAAATCACTAACTAAATGGTCAAAATACTAAATTAGAATCGACGATATCTCAACGAAAAAAAAAAGTTTTTTCAGATCTGAAAAAAGATTATGTAAGGTTAAGAATTCTCCTTTAAGATGCCGTTGATCGATTAAAAAAAATTTATTGAGTGTGTTACATAATCTCAAAGTTAGCCAAAAACAGTGTTTTTTGTACTTTTAGGTTAGGATATCTTGAGTACTTGACGTGATGGTTCCATTCTGATACCGGATTCGGAATCAGCGCATCAAAAACCTTCGAGTATATTTAATCACGATTATAAATTTTTTCCATTTTGAAATTTTGTCGGCCTGTTTAATCATCGGAGAATATTATGCGACATCATTGGACGGGTTAAGTGAGGAAATATAGGATAATCGTTCTCATTTGAACACAAAAAAACCTTTGTATATTTTTTTTACAAAATTCTTGCTTCTACGTATTCATGAGGATTTTTGCTATCGAAATTAATCATAAAATTCAAGAGCCCGACATATCGGAAGGCATAGCCCTAGTCAAAAGAAGATGCCTCGGTGTACGAGTACATCGCAACGGCAGCGGGACGTCTTCGTGGTTTTACGCTGAGGCATTTTCTTCTAATTAGGGCTACACCTTCCGATATGTCGGGTCCTTGAATTTTATGATTGATTTCGATAACAAAAATTCTCAGGAACACGCAGGAGCAAGAATTTTTCAAACAAAAAATATACTTTTTGAGATATTAGCAATTATATAAACAAAAAGTTAATAACTTTCGAAAAAATTTTTTATTGTTTATTGCTGTAATTATTTCGATATTTTAAGGCATTATAAGTATTATGAAAAAAATCCGACTTCGATGTCTTTATTAGTTTTTAAAATATAGCCGTTTGAAAATTTTTTATCATTTTTCTTTAATTGTTAATAACTTTTGATATAATTAATGTATCGACATCAAAATTTGGGAAAAGTCTCACTTTCATGTGTACAACAATTGTGCCAAATTAAAAAAAAATCCGACTTATAACCTAAGGGTTATAAGTCAATCGAAATAGCCAAGAATAACCCAACCCAACCCATATAATTATCTTTATTCATACTTCATACATTTTAAATAGTCGAGATATAATTTAAATTTTATTATATTAGATGTTGCAAATTTGATAATATTTATGTAGAAGAAAAACTGTATATAATCCAAAAAAAATGTTTGGGAAATACATAGCTTTCCACAGCAAATAGTGTAAACGGAAATAATTAAAATAACTATAATAAATTAAATAAATAAGAATATGCAATAATCAGAAAAGATTAAATAGAATAAGAACATTTTTATTACTTTATTAAACATTGGTATCAATTATCAAGAAAATAAATAGGTATTTTTAAATCTGTTGTAAATTTTAAAGTAAAGTTTATAGGCTATTTAAATTTAAGTTTTCGTCTTCTGATGTATCAGTTTCGTCATCATTTTCACTAAGGACTGCAAATATTTTTTCATACTGTAGAATTCGATCTAACAGGAATTTAGTATCTCTATTAGTTTTTAAAAGTTGGCGTTGAATAGATCTAAGCGTTTCATGAAGGCACTCGTTTTCCTGAAAATCAAACAATTATATTAAAATAAAGACAAAGTAAAGTAAAAATTATCAATCGTACAGTTATGATAAACGTATTCTTAAATTCGCTAAATCAATTTAAATCCGTCGTAAGTTCAACCAATGAAAATAGACGCTAATGCAAGGTTAGGTCAATGTATAAGTGGTTGTAGTTTCTCCTTGGCGTTGGGATGGTGCGTGTATGATCTAGAATGTGGAGTGGACTGGAAGGCAGACCTACTTCCTATATATGTATATATTTATGTGTTCCAGGGAATGAATGGATGACCGTGTAAGAGTAACTATATTTATTGTCAATGATACAGGTCTTCACACGAAGACGATCCGTGAAGAAATAAAGAAACGTTCTCTCGCTCTACGCTACGGCGCTCGCTAACCCTTCTCCTCTAAAGAGAGAGAGATGAAACATGGCATACCCTACACACCCCCCCCCCCCCCCGGAGAGATGTTATCGTAAAATGAATGATAACACTGAATACAAATTGAATTTGTTTTTTTACAATGGATAAGAGAAACTTAAATCTAGAGTAATGCTTAAAATTAAAGTAGAACAATCAGGCTCAATGATTAAGGGTAAAACTTCTTTACATTTGCGAGTCAGCAGCGAAAGTGACTTTTTTCTTACGCGAATAAGTTTTTGGCGCAGATTGACTAGTTGAAGGCTGATTGCCTTGATTATCGCTATTTACATCTAAATTATCGAGATCATCTGGTAAAAAGAAAGCGAGTTTTATTAATTCTACAGAAACGCTACATTTATTACCATTTACATCAATATCAAAAACACCGTCAGACGGACGGTTTAATACTTTATATGGACCATTGTACGGTCTTTCGAGCGATTTTTTAGTCGTATTTTTTAAAAATAAATGAGTACAAGAGTACAAATCTTTAAATACGAAAGCGTATTTTTAATGCTTGTGCGTTACGGGAACTGGACGAATTAAACGCATGTGCTCGCGAAATTCTTCGATGAAAATGTTTGGATCAGGAGTAGAATCTTCTGAGAGGAAAAACTCGCCAGGCAAACGAAGCGTTATACCAAACATAAATTCTGCAGGGGATGCATTTGTATCAGCGCGAACATGACAGCGAAGACCGAGTAAAATCGTAGATAACGTGTGGTTCCAGTCAGTGTCCTGATGACACATAATAGCGGCTTTTAAAACACGGTGCCACCTCTCGATTAGACCGTTCGCCGCTGGATTGTAAGCGGTCGTGCGAATTCGTTGACAACCCATTAAAGATAGTAAAGCCATAAATAAACTGTTAGTATACAACGAAAATATGCACATACACAAACAGATGACACAGATGTACTTCAGCCCCATCAGTCCCTTTTGACCTGGACTTTATTACCCCAAGGAAGGAAGGCCCGAGCCCACGCCAACGCTAGTTAGTCCGAGAGTACCGCTCATCCAGTGCAGAGCTTCTCTCTTATATACTTTATATTACTTTCATAAGAAATGTATTGATTACGCTGTGTGTTCTACCATTTAATAAAGTATTCATATAAATATAAAACACGTAACCTTTATTTCGCCTACAGGTTATGGGCCCAGGATTCGATACATTTCATAAAGGTTAAATGAAAGGACAGTTAAAAGTGCAGTGTTAGCATTAAAGTGAAGTTTAAGTGAATAATATAGGACATACGGAAAAATGGCAGAAAGCTCAGGATTTAAGTGCTCTTTCCAGAAGCTCAATGGCGAAAACCACGCCGTTTGGAGTTATAAAATGGAGCTTTTGTTGACAGATCAAGACTTATGGGATATCGTCACAAAGGAAAAGCCTGAAAAACAAGATGATATTCCAGCATGGGAAAGGAGTGACAGTAAGGCGCGCGTGAGAATTGGTCTATCGATAGAGGATGATCAATTAATTCACATAAGGAGCGCTGATACAGCAAAAGCGGCTTGGACAGCTCTCAAGGAATATCATCAAAAAGCAATTTTGACTTCAAAAGTGTTGGTGTTAAAAAGGTTGTGCCGTACAGTTCTCACTGAGGATGGTGATATGGAAGCTCATATTGCGGCTTTTGCGCATACAGTTAATCAATTGACGGCTCTTGGAACTACGTTGGACGACAGTTTATTGGCAGCGATGCTGCTGGGAAGTCTTCCGGAATCATATGACACGCTTGTCACAGCTTTGGAAAGCAGGCCCGAAAAGGATATCACCTCGCAACTTATCAAAAGCAAGTTGATTGATGAATTCAAGAGGCGAAAGGGGCAAAAGGATTTAAGGGATAATATCGCGGCAAGCGAATCAGCAATGAAAACCACATACGGAAATAGTGGACAGAATAAAAGTAATTACAGTGGCCAACAGGAAAAGTGTTGTTTCTTTTGCAAGAAGCCGGGCCATATGAAGCAGGCTTGTGAAAAATTTAAAAGTTGGAAAAGCAAGAAGGGAAATAAAGCAAATGCAGTGAAGGAAAACTCAACGGTCACCGATGCAAAATTATTCATGGCTGTGGAAAGTGAGTGTACAAAGCAGCAAACAGACTGTATTGAATATGCGCGTTTTAGTGTGAGAGAAAAGAAAAATTATAAGGACACATGGTTTATCGACTCAGGGGCAACGAACCATATGACGAACTCAAAGGATTTTTTCACCGATTTCGACCCAGCTGTAAAAGGTTTCGTGAGGCTGGCCGACGCTGAAAAAGTGAGTGAAATAAAAGGAAAAGGCTCGGGTGTCATAAAGTGTTTAGTCGACGGAAAGAAAACTGAACTGAAAATTAAGGACGTGCTTTACGTGCCATCATTTGAATCGAATTTAGTGTCCGTGAAGAAACTTGACAAGGTCGAGGGATATAAAATTCAAATCGATCGTGGCATCTGCACAATGATAAAAGACGGAGAAAAGAAAGCAGTAGCAAAATGTGGTCTGAACGTAGATGATTTGTACGAGGTACAAACGGCCAACGAAAGATCTTGTGCAGCAATAAAGATTGAACACGGAGAAAACTGTCAACATATTTGGCACAGACGCTTCGGGCACCGGAATATTGGTGCAATTAAGGATTTAGTCGAGAAGCAATTAGCGATCGGCATTCAGATTACGGACTGCGGAAGGCGTGAGGTATGCGAGTGCTGTGAAAAAGGAAAAATGACCCGCCAGCCCTTTCCGAAGAAGTCCCATCATAAAACTCAGGCTATACTCGATCTCGTCCATACAGATGTTTGCGGGCCAATGCAAACTGCGACGCCGGGCGGGAAAAGGTATTTATTGACCCTCATCGACGACTACTCAAGATATACAACGGTATATTTGTTGAAAACAAAGGACGAAGTGGGAGCCCACATAAAGCAATTTGTCCAGCTAATGAAAACGCAGTTTGGAAAAACTCCAAAGTGTGTAAGGTCCGATCGAGGAAGGGAGTATGTCAATAAAGCGTTGCACGATTTTTACGCTGAAAATGGAATTAAGAATCAATTTACAGCAGGCTACTCACCGCAGCAAAACGGAGTTGCTGAACGAAAGAATAGATCACTTGTGGAAATGGCAAGATGCATGCTGATCGATGCAAATATGGACAATAAGTACTGGGGTGAAGCCGTAAGTACAGCAAATTTTCTGCAGAATCGTTTGCCAACAAGAGCCACCGATAAAACTCCATATGAGTTATGGCACAACGAAAAGCCTTTGGTGAAAAATTTGCACATTTTCGGAAGTAAAGCGCTTGTACATGTGCCGAGGGAACTCCGAAAGAAGCTCGATTCAAAATCAGAAGAGCATATTTTTATTGGTTATTCCGAAGAATCTAAAGCATTCAGATTTATTAATGCGACAACAGGAGCACTCAAGATTAGTCGCGACGCCACATTTTTCGATGGATACTTCGATGGAAAACAGAGTCATGCGGATGCAAAGGCGGATGCCAATTCAAATATAGAATATGTTTTCCAGAAAGAAAATAATCAAGAAGAATTGATTAATCAACAATCGACTCAAGAAATAAACAGTGAAGAATCATCGGGTTCAAGCGAAGCTGAAGAGATGCCAGGGACAAGCGACGACGCGCAGCTGGACAGAATCGACGACGCAAGTGCGGAGATTAGCGGCGACGCGCCAGCAGTAGCAGACATACAAGAAGCCTCCGTAAGGCGTTCTGCTAGGAATAATAAAGGAGTCCCGCCCGATTATTATATGGAAACTTCAAAGCTGGCATCAAGTTCACATGGAGATCCGAAGAATAGGAATGAAGCGTTATCACAGCCGGATAGAAATGAATGGATAAAGGCAATGGATGAAGAACATAACGCGTTACTGCAGAATAATACGTGGAAGATCGTGCCTGCACCAAAGGATCAAAATATCGTCACGTGCAAGTGGATTTTCAAGACAAAAAGAAATGAAGAAGACGGAGCAAGCAAGTATAAAGCTAGACTCGCCGCACGCGGTTTTTCACAGAAGTTCGGCACAGATTATGACGAGGTCTTTGCACCTGTCGTAAAACAGTCTACCTTCAGGCTTTTGCTCGCCATCGCAGGTAAAGAAAATTTATTGGTCAAGCACTACGATGCGAAGAATGCATTTTTAAATGGCGATCTCAAGGAAATTATATACATGAAGCAGCCAGAAGGATACAAAATAAAGGACAAAAATGGACAGGCATTCGTTTGCAAACTAGAAAAGGGGCTTTACGGTCTAAAACAAGCAGCAAATATATGGAACAACAAATTGGATTTAGTTCTGAAGAGCAACGGATTTATACAGAGCGATGCTGATCCATGCCTGTACATAAAAAGAGAAAATAGCAGTGTTGTGTACGTGATCGTTCATGTAGACGATTTTTTGATAGCCGCTAAAGGCCTCTCAGCTATCAATGAGACAGCAGCAATTTTGCAAGAAAAATTCAAGATGACTGATCTGGGAATTTTACAGAGATATCTCGGAATAGATATCAGCAAGAATAGCAATGGTTTTTACTGCATAAAGCAAACAAAATACATCGAGGAAATTTTAAATAGATTCAGCTTACAGGATGCAAAAGTATCACGCATACCGCTCGATGTAGGTTATTTAAAAATTACAGAAGCTCAGCCTATAATGAAAAATCAAGAATTATATCAGCAATTAATAGGGGCACTTCTATACGTAGCAGTAAATACGAGACCAGATATCAGTGCAAGTGTGACTATACTCAGTCAATCGAACAAACAGCCTACATCAGCCGATTGGACCGAAGCAAAAAGAATTGCTCGTTATTTAAAGGGCACAAAGGATTACGAGCTCACACTCGGAGGAAACAAAAAGGAAGAATTGATAGGTTACGCAGATGCAGATTGGGCAGAAAATTAGAAAGATCGCAAGTCCAATAGTGGCTACTTATTTCAATTCATGGAAGTAACAATTAGTTGGGCATGTCGCAAGCAAACATGCGTTGCATTATCATCTACCGAAGCTGAATATATTTCTATTGCAGAAGCCTGCCGTGAAGTTATATATTTGCAGCAATTGATAAAAGAATTTATACAAGATAAGGGTATCAAAACTACAATTTTTGAAGACAATCAAAGTTGCTTGAAATTGGTCGATAATAAAAGAAGCAGTAATCGCACGAAGCACATCGACACCAAGTATCATTTCATTAGGGATGTCAAGGACAAGAAACTCATCAATTTTGAATATTGCCCCACCGAAGAAATGATAGCAGATATGTTAACGAAGCCACTCAATCGAATCAAGCTACAGTATTTTGCTGGAAAGAGTGGACTGAATGTACGCAATTAAGTACATATTATCGTTGAGGAAGGGTGTTATTATACAACGAAAATATGCACACACACAAACAGATGACACAGATGTACTTCAGCCCCATCGGTCCCTTTTGACCTGGACTTTATTACCCCAAGGAAGGAAGGCCCGAGCCCACGCCAACGCTAGTTAGTCCGAGAGTACCGCTCATCCAGTGCAGAGCTTCTCTCTGTTCACTTATATACTTTATATTACTTTCATAAGAAATGTATTGATTACGCTGTGTGTTCTATCATTTAATAAAGTATTCATATAAATATAAAACACGTAACCTTTATTTCGCCTACATAAACGCGATTCAAATTGTGAACCTTAGTCAGAAGATAAAATTTTAGGTGCACCATATCGAGATACCCACGAGTCGAAAAATGCTCTACAAATAGTGTTAGCTGACGTTTCCTTCAGGGGAACTGTCTCCACCCATCTTGAGAAACGATCGATCATCGTGAGGATATATTTGAAGCCATTGTGATTAGGGAGTGACGGCCCTACAATGCCAATATGTACGAGTACATGGTCAAAGCGACCATCAGGTGCAACAAAGTGTTCTGGTATGAGTTTGACATGTCGCGAAACTTTAGATTGTAGACAATCCAAGCAACCTTTGCACCAAGCAGTAGTGTCGCGATACATGTCAGGCCATACATAACGTTGTCTAATAAGACGATCAGAAACTTTGGGACCAGGATGAGCTGCATTATGCATATTTGCATTATGCACAATATAAAATTGTATGGGCAGGACCCCATTGAATTCTCTTTAGATTAAGAGAAGTGTCGGAAGATTCAAGAAGTAATTTGAGTTGCTCATCAGTTTTTTGTTCTTGCGCAAGATTAAGCAGGTAAAGTTCCGATGGAAAATGAATCGACTCAATGTGTAAAAGTGAATCTGCGACTAGATTTGCTGATCCTTGTATATATTCAATACAAGTAAAAAATTAAGTAATATAAAAAAGTTGGCAAATCGGTCGAGAGGACGCTTTCTCTGATTTTTGAAAAAATGCATGAATTAGAGGTTTATGGTCCGTAAGGATTTTAAAATTGCGACCCTCAACTAGATATGCAAATTATTTGATCGCTTCGTAAATAGCAGTAAGATCACGATTGTAAGCGCTATATTTGCACTAAGCAGGGGAAAATTTCTGTGAAAAGAAACTTAAAGGTTCCCAAACATTTTCGGTCGATAACTGTTCTGCAGCTGCACCCAACCCATAGCAAAATCGGATGCATCAGAAACGATGCGAAGTTCAGCGTCAAAGCGTGGATGAACCAACAGAGTCGCATTAATGAAATCATTTTTTATTTTTTCAAATACTTCTACAACCTCAGAAGTCCAAACAATCTCACGCTTCGTTTTTACGGGAATCGACAAAATACGAATTAAGAGGTGCCAGAGTGGCAGCAGCGTGAGATAAATGGCGGTGGTAAAAATTCACCATGCCGATAAAACGGCGTAGTTCTAAAATAGTTTTAGGCTTTTGAAAATGACTAATAGTTTCGACTTTTTTAGGGGTTGGGCAAATGCCCTTTGAATTGATGATATAGCCGAGAAATTCTATGAGAGACTTTGTTACATATACGAGAAATTTTGTTAGTTTATATCATAAATATAAAGAAAAGAGATGTACGGAATAATATTTCTCATTATTAATATAAAAAAATCATTTGTAGAATTTTTCAACATAATTACCACCGAAAAAAATTTGTGTACAATCGAATTATGTAATATATTTTGTACATTTTTCGTGTAGAATAATAATATGGTTAAGTACAATATTACATGTTCAATAATAAATACTTTTAAATATTTAAAAAAACATGTAATATATATTTATAACGGGTGCAATATTTCGTGACAATCAAATTTCAATTAATTATTTGGTAGAAAATAACCGTGTATCAATAATATCTAAGTTTTTATTAAAGATTATATTATTTTATTTCCAATTAAAATCTTATAACGGTGAGTTGAGTGCACCGATATAATTGATATATATTGATATGATAAATGCAATTAATAGTATGCGAAGGGAAGAATGCTATAACGCGAAGTAGGGCACGCTGGGGGTTTTGTGTAACCCGGCCTCTCTCTCTCTCTCTCTCTCTCTTTGTCTAGCCGACGGCGATTGGTACGCGAACTCTTGCACTCCCTCTCTTCATGGTGCTGAAAGGAAACATGTAGAAAGAGTATAAATGTATTTAATATAAAATATGATTAATATAAATTAATATTAATATTAATATATTTAATATAAAGTCCGAGAAGAGAGAGAGACTGAACGAGGGAAGTTTTCACTCCTATTATATTATATTCCTTTTAGTTAAATAAAATAAATTTCAAAATAGTAATTGAATGAAATTATGTAGAAACAGTATCTGTACGAATCGAAATGGGTCCGATACTAGCCTTTTATTGAGTACTCGTGCGCACCAAATACTATTGTCAATTATAATTTTTTGCAGTCGCCCCGCAGCTCCGCAGATGCTTTATGTCTACTCGTATGCGTGCCAATACGTTTCATTAATTTTAATTTTTCTTTAAACTTTTTCCAATTAATATTTTTGATGCAACACTTCATTCTTGATAGACTGATTAACTTGTTTGACTGTGTTATGTAGGAGGTCTGTTCAAAAAGTATCGCGAATTTTGTATGTTTTCAAAAATTATTTATGTATTCATGAATATCTATTTTATCTTCTTCAAAGTAATCCTCCTCGGATATAATGCACTTGTGCCAACGTTTTTTACAATCCTTGAAGCACTTAAAAAAATCATTTTTTGTGATCTCGTTCAGCTCCTTCGATGCCATCTTTACCTCCTCAATCGTTGCGTAGCGTCGTCCTTTCATGGGCCTCTTCAGTTTTGGGAACAGGAATAAGTCATAAAGGGCCTGGTCTGGAAAATACGATGGCTGCGGCACCATTACTTTGTTGTTTTTGGCCAAATATTCGCGCACAAGCAACGATGTGTGAGCAGAAGCGTTATCATGGTGCAAAAACTAGTTTTTGTTTTTGCACAAATCCGGACGTTTTTGGCTGATTGCTCGCGCAAATTGCGCATAACTTTCAAGTAATATTCCTTATTGACCGTATTACCCCGGGCAAGAAGTCATGATACACCAAGTCCCTGTAGTCGAAGAAAACTGTGAGCAAAACCTTCACGTTCGACCGAACTTGACGCGCTTTTTTCGGTCTTGACTCATGCAGCCGCTTCCATTGGATTGATTGAGCTTTGGTTTCCACATCATAACCATAAACCTCCAGTTATTATAATCCTTTGGAGCACATTTGGGTCGTCACGGACCGAGTCCAACATCTCCTGAGCAATGTTAACGCGATGCTGTTTCTGGTCAAAATTGAGCAGTTTTGGCACGAATTTTGCGGTGACCCGACTCATGCTCAAATCATTGGTTAAAATCGAATGGCATGGGCCAATCGATATGTTCAAATCCTTAGAAACTTCTCTAATGGTGATTATATTATTACATATATATTATTATTACAATTGGTATTACATTTCAAAACAACATATAGTAAATAGGTCGATCATCAGCTTGTCATTATTCATTAAAGAGATGGCTAAATGAGCAATAACGGAAAAGCAGATATTAAACCATTCGGTCAAATTAAACTTACACGTCAACACGTATGCCAAAATCCAAAACTTAGACATCAACTTAGTACGCACTAAAAGAAAGTGCATTCAAAAGAAGTTCAAAAATAACAAGGTCACCAACGAGAATCGAGTGTGAAGATCCAATAGCTGATATTCATTTAACAGAACAAGGAAATAGCAGCGTCATCCTAAAAGCTTTGAAAAAACCATTAATAAAAAGAAGGAGTAGTTTAAAACGAAAACTAGAAGAAGAAGCAAATAGCGTCCTACCTCTTTACCCTGATATAACATTTTATATAAACACTAGTGAAAGGTATTGAGATATCGAAGGATATTCAGCAGAACAAAGCCTAATTCTAGTAACTTCTAAAGATATCTGTTTTAACTCAAAAGCCAACTTAATAGACATCATTCTAAGCGGGAAAAAGATATTACCTCTACGATTTGTTGTTGATACTGAAGCCTGCGATGTTTGTCATGCCTAAATACCAATCATCTCTACAAATAGGTTTTGACCATATCAAGAACTGTGTGAATTTAAGCTTATCTTTTTCTTCAATTGTCCTATATTGTAATAACATTGTATGACAAGAAAGTTTCTAAAAATAGAAGAAAGATCATAGGTCATTGAGAATCTCTCTACGGAAATTGTTTTGGTTTAGAGATTGAACATCAGGATACAGCGTGGGTACCGCATATAATTTGCACTTCGTATCGTAGTCATGATATGATGGTCAAAACCGATTTGTAAAGATGATTGCTATTTCTACATGACAAACATCGCAGGCTTCAGTGTCAACAACAAATCGAAGATCAAGTACGCTACGGTTTCCTCAGTGCAAAAAAGTGATCAGTATTAGATTCTGGTTAATGAACTCCTGGAGAATTACTAGAAATTGTGTTGTTTGATGAATTTGAAATTACATTTCCTACATTCTCATCTGGACTATTTTCCCGCAAATCTCGGGGACTACAGTAAAGAATAAGGTGAATGATTTGATTAGGATATATAGGAAATGGAACCTAGATACCAAGGAAGATGGGACATAAACATGATTGCAGATTTCTATTGGATGTTAAAGAGGAATACTGAAACTAAAGGAAAGAAGAGAAAAAAAAATCCACTACACAGATCGTTTGAAGTGACAAGGGTTTGGTACAAACGAAGAAAATGACGGATTTATGAAATAAGTTTACGGTTATTTTGATGCAGAATCGGTTCATGCAGACGCAGAGTAATTTTTTGACTATCAAAATTTTTCTTACCGTTACTATACTAAGGAAATTCTTTTTCTTTTGAACAAAAATTCCTATGTGATGTTCCGGATGAAGGAACAGTTTTTTTTTTTAGACTTAGGGAGCTGCGAGTTTCGAAAATTTCTAAATCCTGTTCTGCCTCGGAGAGTACGTACAATTTTACTCTTTTAATTCAGCATTTGATACTCTAATACCATTACCACAGTATTTCGTTTAGACAGGGAATTTTCCAGATTAGGGGTGGTTTTCTGCAGACTTAGGGGGTTGCGAATTTCGAAAACCTATAAAAGATGCTCTACATCTGAGTGTACCTGCAACTTTATTTTCTAAGCTTGGCACCGGATACTCGGATTCCGTCAATCCCCGCAATTTTCTACCATGACAAGATTTTTCTGTATTATGGGTGGTTTTATGCAGACTTAGAGGGTGGGATGGCTCTGACACCTGAAAATTCAACTTCAGCTCATTAAATATTACACGGGGGTCCAACTTATCTATGAAAATGTATTATAAACGGAAGAATCTAAGTTTAGAAGAGATTTTCTGAATTTTAGGGGTAGTTTACCCCGATTAAGAGTAACTTAGGGATGTAGGGCCAATTCTGACTGTGGATTAGGATTTAGCGCACCAAAAAACATAAGGGTACATTGCTACATGCCATTGTACATGCCATTTTTGGAACAGCCCCCTTTTGTTGTGTGCCTGTGTTATGTCCCCGAATATGATGGAAAAATATGACAACGACAGAATACATAAAGAAAATGAGTTAGACAAAAAGCCTTATAGATGATAAACAAATCTCACATATTTGCTAAAAGTAAGAATGAAAGGTGAAGTCGGTGAGGCACTTGGTGGCACCAATATAAACAACATTAACGAGTTAATAGCTAGAATTAAATCGTTACACCCAATAACGGAAGACATCCATGAATTATATGCAAAGCTACGAAGAATAATTCAAGGAGAAAATGAAACATTATTACAACAGAATACTAATAGACTACGGGGATTGGTAACAAATATAAAAGAATTAAAAAAATTAGAACATGACTCATCCGAAAATAAAAGAATCTTTAACAACACTTTGACTGATGGTGCTACTGCAAGTTATAAAAAGAGATTTAGATCAGAAATTAAATACGAATTATGCCAAGAACACGGTAAACACTATTACACTAAGAGCCATAGAAATGGAAAATTTCATCAAAAGAAGAAAGGCAATGGACAAAGTAATTATTAACATGTGTAACGGAAACAGATATGAAGAATCGATGAAAATACTAATTTGCCAAATTTGCAGATATTTTCAGCATGAAGTTCTTTTTTGGCCAAAAACAAAACCACAATCATGCCTCAGGCACCATATTCATCCGGTATGGCCCCCTGCGACATTTTCCTGTTCCAAAAACTCAAGAAACCCATGAAAGGACGGAGGTTTGGACGATTGAGGAGATAAAGAAAAAATCGCTGGAAGAACTGAAGGTTATTTATTTGATATACACCAAAAGAATTAATAAATATTTTTAAAGTATTTTCAAAATATTTAAAAAAATAAATATTATAAAAGGACAGCATAGAAAGTGCTTGCCAGAAGTGCTTCGAGGATTGGAAAAAACGTTGGTACAAGTGTATTATATCTAAGGGGAATTACTTTGAAGGGGATATAAACATAAATATTGATGAATAAGTAAATATTTTTTCATAAAAATAAAAATTCACCTTACTTTTTGAATAGACCTCGTACTTAATAACAGAATTAAAAGAAAACTTAGACGAAATAAAAAATAATGAGGTGAAGAAAGTATTGTTATTAAACACCATAAATTTAAATCATTTAGGAAAAAAAGAAATGGAAAATTATAGAAAATCTAATATTTTCATTTGAAGTATGTGTTGGTTAGAAGGGGAAAAAGTTGGTGTATGCAAAATAGAAAAAAATAAAATCAATCTAATAGATGATACACCGATTTATTTTAAACAATTCTTATTAGTGATAGATTATAGGAAATATTCGATAGCATTGAAAAAAACAGATATTTCATCACCATGGACATTGTGTCAGGATTTCGTCATATACGAATGAAGGAATCAGACATTTATAAAACTGCATTTAGTATATCCGGCCTAGAACATTTTGAATTCAAAGTACTACCATTCGGATTAATAAAATCACGGAGAGTATTTATATATGTATATAATAAATGTAGTTGAAGATCTATTAGAACAAGGATTTTGTTATGTCTATATTGATGACATTATAATTGTCTTAAATACAGTGAAAAAGCACAATGAAAGTTTTACTAAAGTAGCGCAAGCACTACGACAGGCAAACTTAAAATTAGAAAGAATTAAATGCAAATTTTTTCAGAAAAGAGTGCAATTCCTAGGACTCATAAATAAGTGAGAAAGGTATCATAACAGATCCAAAGAAAATAGAAGCAGTTAGCTTTTATTTCCAGTTCTAAAAACAGTCAAATACATTAGAGAATTTTTAGGACTAAGAAGCTACTACAGATGATTCACAGAAAATTTTTCTGAAATTGCGAAACCTCTGTTACAGTTGTTACAAAAAGACATACCATTTACATTGAATAAAAAAAGGCAAGAATCATTTCAAAACCTAAAATCATGTCTATACTCAGCCCCAATATTGCAATATGGAGATATGAAAAAACCATTTATCATAACAACGGATACATCCAATTTTGCGCTGGGATGCGTACTCTCTCAAGGCAAAATAGGTGAGGACAAACCAATTGCATTCGCTTCAAAAGTATTAAAGCCAGCAGAGAAACGATATCACATGTATGAAAAGGAAGCACTAGGAATCATATTCGCAGTCATAACTTTCAGAAATTACATTTACGAAAATAAATTTACAATTGTTGGAGATCACAAGCCACTATTGTCGTTCAGATCAGCAGATAATATTACACGCATACAAAAGTGAAGATTGAAATTACTAGATTATGATTACGACATTGTATATAAACCAGGTAAATTCAATGCCAACACATATGCACTATCACGAAATCCGGTTGAAAAAAGTATATAAACGTTTTAACAAGAGCCTAAAAAGCAAAAGTAATGGAAAAAAAACAAACAGAAAAAGTCCAAATAATAATATAAAACTAAAACAAATTAAGAAAGTTGAGAACAAACATGAAAATAATAACATATAAAACTTAACACATAACAATAATAACAATTTCAACATATACAAAATCATCCCTATAGAAATGTCTGTAGAATCTCGAAAAGATAAAATCACAATATTTTTCGATAAGTTACAAAACTGACTTGAAAAAAAGGGGACACTTAATATATAACAAGGAAAAAATATCAATTAATGAAAATTTAAAACCAAATGAAATATAAATTCTAAAACTAAATTCAAAAGAGTTATTCATACAATGTATTGATACGGGACAATCATTTCTCTTAATAATAGAAAACATTAAACAAACACTCGAAATCCTCAAAGAACCCATGACCAAATGGAAAATCAAAAACTTTAGCATCTCTAAGGACTTACTAATACGAAATTTTGAATGGCAAATATTAAAAAAATACTTATATGATACCTTCAGAGATACTGAAATTAATATCACACTATGCTTAAACTACATAGAATACATAAAAACAAATGATCGTGATAATACATTCGACCTACATCACACATCAGTATTTGGTGGTCATTCAGGCATAAATAGAACATTAACTCGCATTAGAGATAAATACTTCTGGAAAAACATGAAAACGAATATTGAAAATCGAATAAAAAACTACGATGATTGCCAAAGAAATAAATTAAAGACAGTAAAAACTAGACAATCTATGATTATCACAGACACACCTTTCCAAATATTTGACAAAATAGCTATGGACATAGTGGGATAATTAAATATTAAACAATGGGCAAAACTTGCAAGCTTGCAAAGTTCGTTATAAAATTTATTTCGATAAAAAAATTTCAGAATTTTATCATTGCTATTATATTTCATTGTAATGATAAATTCTAAAACATTTAAAAAAAAAAGTTGATAGGAAAATTAAGGTTATAGTTTTATGTACACTGTCCTTATTGGCTTGATATTTTTCAGCTAAATGTTCGAGGGTCGTCGACTTTTCGTAGTGCATGCAAGTGAGATAGAACAAAGTAAAGAGTATGCACGCGGCAGAAGAACGTATGCTCAAGCCAATTGTTTTATATACTTGTTTTATATAGACTTCCTTGTTCAGCGACATGTTCGACTAGAAATTTGAAGACAATTTTTGTTATCCGCGACATTCAACTTTTTTTATTCTTAAACAAGTAAAGGTTCTTACTCTATTCTTACTCAATTCTATGAAACACAAACAAAAAATAACTAAGAATAAAATATAAATGAAAAATACAGTCCACCGTTACAACAGTAATAAGAGGTTGTTATTAAAATAGTGTCTTTGGGTTACTAACAACTATTCATTATTATATATAAATAAATATAACAAGGGCCTACCAAATTTCGAAAAAGTCCGGAACTAGAAACCAGACATAGTGTAACCGAAGAAATTTGATGTACTGAATTCGAACCCGGGTTCACTCCATCACCTTAATTATTGAAACATCCTAACTTAGCAGTACAAAAAACACCGTTTTTTACAGTTTTTGGGATTCCTTCACATCTCGAATTTTTATTCTGTTGAAAGTTTGGAAGAAGTATCGGAAAGAACAGATAATCTACTCAAAAAACACTATTTAATTTTTTTTAAAACAATAAACAACCATAAATATTGTTCATTGAAAAGTAAAAAATTTAACTTGTGAATACATGTAATACTACTGTGGGCAAAAAGTAAGGTGAATTTGTTTGTAAAATGAAAAATCTTTATTTATTCTTTTACATCAATGTCATCCCCTTCGAAGTAATCCCCTCCCGATAAAATACACTTATGCCAACGTTTTTTCCAATCCTCGAAACATGCCAAATAGTCCCTTTCCGGTATAGCCATCAGCGCCTTCTTCGATTCAGCTCTTATCTCCTCAATCGACTCGAAACGCGTTCCCCGGAGTGGTCTTTTGAGTTTTGGGAATAGCCAGAAGTCACACGGAGCCAAATCAGGCGAATACGGTGGTTGCGGAACGATATACAAGCGTAAATATATTACTGATGATGACATTGACATGAAATTTGTCCCAGATGTCATTCGCAGTCCTACCAACTCAAGAAAAAAAGAACTAGCCCGAAATGTTAAGCCCGCGAAGTTTAAATTGAAAATTCACCTTACTTTTTGCCCACAGTAGTATATAAGAAAAAAATGTCACACTTGTTGAGCGTATTTTAACAAAATACATGATAAATTTAGATTCAGAGATGGAAAATGAAGCTTTAGTCTGTTATTTCATATCTGGAAAATTTTTTTTCATATATGTATTACATGTATAGCTGAAACCTAAATTTTCTACTTTTCAATGAACGATATCTCTAGTTGTGATAATCGGTTTTAAAAAATTAAGTAGAATTGAATTAGAATTGAAATAAAAGATTTCCTCTTTTCATTACTGTTTCCAGATTTAATAAGTAATAGAAAAATTTTTTTTCTTATTTCAAATTTTATGTAACAGAATACAAATTTGAGATGTTAGGAAAGCCTAAAAACTATGATAACTGTAGAAGGGCATATAATAACTGTAAAAAAACTGTATAAACAGTGTTTTTTATCCTTTTAGGCTAAGATATTTCAAAAATTTTGGATGATGGAGCAATTATGAGCCCGGATTCGAATTTAGCACAAGAAATTTCTTCGAGTATACTACTTTCGGTCTCTGGTTCTAAATAGTATTGGCCTGTGCAATCTGTATGAAAGTTAGACTTTTTAAAGTATGATACTGCATATCTTAGTATTTAAAATATATTCAAAATAAACCAAGTAAACTAACTAATAAAATATATCTCCTCTCACATTACTAATAAGTTGGTGAGGTTTGTAGTTCAGATAATCAGACTTAAAAAAAATATTACCAATTCATGTGCCCAACTTCTTTTTATATGAAAATCTCTTAATATCTTTAAGATTGAAAACATCTCGTAAAATTATATTTCATTAAACAGTAGTCTAGTTTTTGGAGCCACTGAATCATAGTTCAGAATATTCATGATAAAATCTCATGATTTTATGATGATTTCGAGTTTCTATAAACAATACTTACAAAACCGACGTTTGGATAAGGTATTATGTTGAGTTTTGCGCTATGTGCAAATCCGGGGTCAAAAAGAGGGGTTTCCATTACAAAAAACACTTCGACCTTGAAATGACCTTCAAAATGAGGTTAAAGGTCAAAGGATTTTGGTGCATTGGGTGGCCCACTCTGTTCTCAACAAATTTTGTAGAGGTCATTTTTCGATATCTTAAAAATTAAAAAAACGCTTTTAGGCAGTTTTTCAAGCATTTGACCTTAAATCGACCTTCTCAAGGGCATGAAAAAAAATTTTAAAATACCGTTTTGGACGTAAAATTTCCCGCTCTTTCCGAATCCGGTGTCAAAAATAGGGGTTCCCATTTAAAAAAAACAATTCGACCATCAAATGACCTTGAAAACGATGTTCAAGGTCAAAACTAATTATACAGATAGATGGCCCCCTTTGTCGTAAACAACTTTCATCTGAAACATTTTTCACAAAAACACGAATTTTCGATTTTAAAATGGCTGTACGGATGGTCTGGAACACCCGGTATATATACAGGGTGGCCCATTTTAAGTGATCCACTCAGATATCTAGATTGGAGTGAGTTTTATCGAAAAAAGTTTCAGACAAAAGTTACTCAACTTTGAGGGGGCCATGTTTCTATGACCTTGGATTTGACCTTGGAGGTCATGTTCAAGGTCATTTCAAGGTCAACTTTGTTTTTTTAAATAGGAACCCCCATTTTTGACCCCGGATTCGGAAAGAGCGGGAAATTTTACGTCCAAAACGGTATTTTTAAATTTTTTTTCATGGCCTTGAGAAGGTCGATTTAAGGTCAAATGCTTGAAAAACTGCATAAAAGCGTTTTTTTAATTTTTAAGATATCAAAAAATGACCTCTACAAAATTTGTTCAGAACAGAGTGGGCCACCCAATGCACCAAAAACCTTTGACCTTTAACCTCATTTTGAAGGTCATTTCAAGGTCGAAGTGTTTTTTGTAATGGAAATCCCTCTTTTTAACCCCGGATACGCACATAGCGCGAAATCCGACGTTTGGATAAGGTATTGTGTTGAGTATCGTGCTATGTGCGAATCCGGGGTCAAAAAGAGGGGTTTCCATTACAAAAAACACTTCGACCTTGAAATGACCTTCAAAATGAGGTTAAAGGTCAAAGGTTTTTGGTGGCCCACTCTATTCTGAACAAATTTTGTAGAGGTCATTTTTCGATATCTTAAAAATTAAAAAAACGCTTTTATGCAGTTTTTCAAGCATTTGACCTTAAATCGACCTTCTCAAGGCCATGAAAAAAAATTTAAAAATACCGTTTTGGACATAAAATTTCCCGCTCTTTCCGAATCCGGGGTCAAAAATGGGGGTTCCTATTTAAAAAAACAAAGTTGACCTTGAAATGACCTTGAACATGACCTCCAAGGGTAAATCCAAGGTCATAGAAACATGGCCCCCTCAAAGTTGAGTAACTTTTGTCTGAAACTTTTTTCGATAAAACTCACTCCAATCTAGATATCTGAGTGGATCACTTAAAATGGGCCACCCTGTATATATATATATAATATCTATATTCATATATACATTCATTATCTCAATCATATATTTATATATATATTCATTATCTCATGCATTGTAACCGGGTGTGAATTTCGTTTTAATTGGAGAGCAGGAGGAGACGGGAGTCAGTTAACCAACTTGCTACTTGTTAGAAATAATAACGGCGAAATTATGATCTGTATCACATGCGAGTTAGTTTATTTACCTACTCTCTACAGTATACTTGACCCGCGTGTTTATATTTACGAAGCGTGCGCGCGTCAATAACATGCCGCACTGGAGCGATCGTAGCTCTTTGTTCGCAGAGTTAGCACATGCACGCTACCGATTCTTACCGAGTACGAGGGATTAGCAATTAGCTCCGCGCAGTCATGTGAAAAGTAAAACAAAGTCGCGATACAAAGCTGGCCAGCTTACTTTTGTATCAGTCGCACTGCTTGAAAGGTGGAAAGGAGACAAGTTCGTTATCGGTTCTTCGTTGGAAACAGTTCGCTCCCGGTTTCGCCCTTGACGGCGAAACTCTGCACCCACACTCACTCACACACCCTCGCTACAATAGCGACGAAAACGGACATCTCGATCTCGGTGGTGACGCTTCCACGCAAGGTTCGGGTAACTCGGCTGGCTCACTTCGTATCTCTCGGGAAAACTTCGGGGAAAACTCTGGCTACTCTTCACTATGCCTGGATGCTCCAATAACTTATCCTCGACTGGTTCATTTATATTCGCGCGCGTTCCGTCCCGTCTCATACTGGGTTCCCTTTATCTATTTTTCCCCAACTAGTAGGTGCTGCCCTCGCAGGCAGCTGCATGGTTGAGGCGATAGCGCTAACAAGACGTTTACCGTCACAGCATATATATTTTTGCATGCATGAAGTACTGGCACTGACCGATTGGCTGAGCCAACGAAAGAAAGAAACAACCAGAAGAAGATGAAGAGATTAGATTAGATAAGATTAGATTAAATTAAAAACTTTCATTTATCATGAGTAAAAATAATATTTCCAGAATAATATACAGGGTGATTCAAAAACGTAAAAACATATGTAAGTATGGATACCGTTGGATTCGACTTGAAAAATTATTCAAGACGCCATTATTAGTTTTTTTTTCGATAATTAGATAATTAGATAATTAACTTGAAAGATCGACCAATCAGCGCGCGGCTTTAAAAGCCAGGGCGAGCGCGGAGCGGCTAAGGGGCTAGCCAACGCGCGCCGCGGCTATATGGAAGCGGTGCTCAACCTTGATGCGTGACATGAGCTCCCAAAGCCGATCGACTCATATTCATTTTATAGATCGAGTACTATCGATTGATAAACAATAATATAAAATTATGAGGACGCACGATTAATTGACAAAATCAATAATCTAATTATAATTATTTCATAGACCATGTAAATAATATAGCATCACATACGCTTTAATCCATGCGAAAAGCAACGCCCAAAAGCCAGGTTGTTAAATGATAAATTCGTCAACGTGATTATTCGCACCAAGATTATGGTAATTACAAGACTGCAATCATCTAATTACGTCACTTGTAGAGTGATGTTCTTGGGGTTGAGTTCTAAGTGTCAGGTTAATTTTTCGACTAGCCTGGAGTTGCGTAAATTTTCCTGAGAAAATTTTTCCCCGAAATACTGGAAAATTTCTATTTTCGTTTTACGGCCGTTAAGATGAGTCTATTAAAATAATGTTAAACGAATAAAATAATATTCATTTTAAGCTCCGAATCACATCATAGTGTGACGTCGTGGCAACGACACAGCTCAGGTGCGCCTGAGGCTTAGCGTAGTCTCAGGATTTCGATGTCGCCAGAACTGAGATTTCTCGCCTAAACTGGGGTGGATCACTTGTCAAGAAATATGCTTAACAGAGGGGGATAGTGCCACAGAGCCTATACTTCTGCCTTTAGATTCCGATTGAAAGTCGTAATCCTTGAGCGAGAAGCACCACGGGTCCTATCAATAGTAGTACCCGGGTTTTCCTAACAGAATTAATACCTGTAGCCTATCAAAAATAGTCTCCAGATAATAAAAAAAAGAGAAAAAGGGAGGCACGAGCTATTTCTTAAGTAGAAGAAAGATAGATTAAAAAAACAGGAAATAAAAATTGTTTCGTTTGCTTACTGTTTTTTATTGAATAATACGCCTCTTTCGGCCTGCGCGTCCTTATTTTAAATTGGTTGATTTCCCTTGTTTTCTCATTCCGCTTAGCTGTTTGACTTCCTGCTCCTCACAGATAGCACTGCGTGATTTTTTCTTCAACTCCCTTGATTTTTTCCTTGACACTGCCTGGTATTTCCTTAACTGCTCGATTCTTTTCTTTTACACTTGATTTTTTCCTCCACACTCTGCCTCTCGAGGCTCGTACAGCTCTTTTTATACACTGGAGGTGGCTAGATAGTAAGTCCATCTCTTAGCGTTTTGGTTTCGGGAGGAGTGGAGCAAGCGATGATACGTTCATTTGCTCGTTTGTCTCTTCTCATTTTCCTCGCTGGGTTTTTGAGCCCTAATTGGAGCGGGGGCGTGGATAAAATCGGGGGAGCGGACGCAAAGGTACAGACCTTGGCTCGCGAAATGGCTCCTCGAGGACCGTTCTCAACCAAGATTTATCCAATAAGCGAGTTTACAATAACTTAAAAATTATTTTTTTATATAAACTCGATAACTTACAAGTTACTTTGTACTGGGGACAATATTGTAGATTTTTTTTTCGCAATTACAGTTGATTATAATTTGTATTGAAAATAAGTATTACAATTAATTATAAGTATATATTGTGTATTGAAAATAAGTTATAAAATATAATCTTATTATTTTGCAAGCTGAATTGTACAGATTTATGGGTGGTTTATTAAATTATTCACTAATCATGCAGTTCTATTTAAGTTTTAATCGGAGTATTAATACAAGAAAAAAAACTTATGTAACTTAACAAGGCGATTATTTTATAATAAAAATTCGGTTAACAATATAGTGCGTATATATCATTTTTTTTTTGGATTTTCTCTGTTTTTCTTATTTTCTAGCTAATCAGTACTTCGGAGTGAGAACTCGATGAGACGTTTGAGAAGTCATAATTATCAGGGATTTATTGCGAAAGTTAAATAATTACGTTTGAATAATTTTAAATTTTATTTCATCTCAATGGTAAATTTTCGAGCATCTTAAAAGGAGGAAAAATCTGTTGGGAAAAGTAGCATACAGGATGTAGTCGCGGTTTTACGACTCTCTCCTCTCATCGACATGTTGACGCCTGTTCAACACGTGCAAGGGGGCTACGCGTTCTTCGCATGCGCGAGAGAACGCTGGCTCGGATGCAGTACGGATTTTATTGCTTTTCGAGGGAAATTCTTATCGCGACACTCATCTCGGTCCCCCTCGCTGTTGAGCAACTGTTCTCGTTTCGCGCTTATCTTAGATGCTATACAAAAAAAATATTCTTATACAAATTGAAATTTAAAAATGGTCCGCCGTCACAATGGTATTTAAAACTAAACAAATATTGTAATTAATATTATAAAAAAAAAACTAAATAGTGTTTTAGCAGCCATAGTAGTTTCATAATAAATCAGACGAGTTCACAAATAATTAATCATAAGATTTCTGTATTTTTAAATTTATTATTGATTCCCTAGTCTTAAGTAACAATGTTGAATTGCAATTAAGTACTGCGACAAACACCTATTTGCTGAAAATAATTAATAATTATTGATAACAAGAGGACTTTTTCCAGAACTTTTTCGACGATTTTTTTGAGGACTTTTTTGAGGACTTTTTCGAGGACTTTTTTGAGGACTGTTTTGAGGATTTTATCGAGGACTTTTTTGAGGACTTTTGCGAGGACTGTTTGAGGACTTTTTCGAAGGTTTTTTTTATCCTAATTAATTAATAGAAATTAATAATAAGAATCGATTGAGTACCTTCACAATCACGGTACACTCAACCAAATGTGTAATAACTTACGTAACCGAAATAAAAATAACTAGTTATACACAGTTTAACAATATAATAAGTATTTAATTTTCACAATAAAATAATAAAAGTATAGTTATTAAAAAATGTCAAAATGATGCTCGAAAATAATTTTAAAAATAAATATCATATTTCAGAATGATAAAGTCCTCCAAAAAGTCCTCTGATTATCAATAATTATTAATTAATTTCAGCAAATAGGTGTTTGTCGCAGTACTTAATTGTAATTCAACATTGTTACTTAAGACTCAGGAATCAATAATAAATTTATATGACGCAAAAATACTGAAATTTTATGATTAATTATTTGTGAACTCGTCTGATTTATTATGAAACTACTATGGCTGGTAAAACACTATTTAGTTTTACTACTATTCATACTTCTTTTCTACTATTCATACTATTTCTACTTTTCACTATTTATAATATTAATTACAATATTTGTTTAGTTTTAAATACTATGATTTGATTCGGAGCTTAAAATGAATATTATTTTATTCGTTTAACATTATTTTAATAGATTCATCTTAACGGCCGTAAAACGAAAATAGAAATTTTCCAGTATTTCGGGGAAAAATTTTCTCAGGAAAATTTACGCAACTCCAGGCTAGTCGAAAAATTAACCTGACACTTAGAACTCAACCCCAAGAACATCACTCTACAAGTGACGTAATTAGATGATTGCAGTCTTGTAATTACCATAATCTTGGTGCGAATAATCACGTTGACGAATTTATCATTTAACAATCTGGCTTTTGGGCGTTGCTTTTCGCATGGATTAAAGCGTATGTGATGCTATATTATTTACATGGTCTATGAAATAATTATAATTAGATTATTGATTTTGTCAATTAATCGTGCGTCCTCATAATTTTATATTATTGTTTATCAATCGATAGGACTCGATCTATAAAATGAATATGAGTCGATCGGCTTTGGGAGCTCATGTCGCGCATCAAGGTTGAGCACCGCTTCCATATAGCCGCGGCGCGCGTTGGCTAGCCCCCTAGCCGCTCCGCGCTCGCCCTGGCTTTTAAAGCCGCGCGCTGATTGGTCGATCTTTCAAGTTAATTATCTAATTACTTAATTATCGGAAAAAAACTAATAATGGCGTCTTAAATAACTTTTCAAGACGAAGCCAACGGTATCCATACTTACATATGTTTTTGAATCACCCTGTTTAAATATTTAACATATTCGCGATAATAAAAATATAACTAACTTAAATATAAAGCTGTTTGAACATTATCAAGTAAAAGAAGTTATTTAATTAATTAAACAATATAAATCTTACAATTAGTCAATGTAATACATTTGTTACAACGATCAAGAACTTATCACAGTCAAAGTCTAGACAGAAAACTTCTCTTGCACGATGTCCACCTCCGATTATGTAACTATAATATATTGTAGAAGATAAAAAAATAAGACACGTATTTTTTTTATCGGCAGAGAAGCATTTTCTGAGGTGAAATCAACCCTTGAAAATCACCCCTGAAAATTAACTTTTTTTAACATCTCTGAAAAAAATTGAATATTGTGAATATTGATATAATTGCAACACCAAATTGTTTTCTATAAAATGGCTTAAAAAATTTTTAAGTAAAAATGTTGCTTTTTTTACGATTTTTCGAGTATCAGCTTTTCGAAATCGCTTAAATTAAATTAAAATAAAAACATATACCTTCGTGGAGTAGCTACGCAATTTAAAGATAAACGACGTTTATATACGAGATATGTCTAGAAAGTATCGGGCCTACGTTTATACCTTCGCGCCATAGTGTTCGAGCGACCTCTACCGAACAGAAACGTCAACAGTAAAACCTCACGAATCTATTGGTTACTTACTGACACCTGCCGGACGTATAGTTCATGCGCAGCGTGTCTTTGTTTACAGTGCCTTTTTCGCGTTCATTGGATTTTGATATTGTCAAAAATGACTGAAAAACAAGATCAACGAATTTGCATCAAATTTTGCATTCAACTCGGAAAAACGAGTTCGGAAACTATTGAAATGATGCAAAAGGCCTTTGGAAGCGAGTGTATAAGCAAAACACGAATAAAAAAGTGGTATAAACTTCAAGGATGGTCGCACTTCTGTCGATAGTGATTCTCGTTCCGGCCGACCTTCGACGACAAAAACCGCAGATAATATTGAGCGGGTGCGACTTACAGTCGAACAAGATCGTCGATGACTGTGCGAGAACTAGAAGAAGACCGTGGGGTACCAAAAACTATCATTTCAGAAATTTTAACAGAAAATTTAGAAATGAAACGCGTGTGTGCGAAATTCATCCCAAAATTGCTCACAGCAGAGCAGAAGAACATTCGCTTACAAATCGCTCTGGACAATCTGGAAATGGTCAATAATGATGATAATGTGCTTAGAAAAGTTATTACAGGTGATGAATCATGGGTTTATGGTTATGCTCGTGAAACAAAACAGCAATCTTCATAGTGGAAGCATTCTGAGTCACCAAAACCAAAAAAAAACACGTCAAAGTCGGAGCAATGTTAAGTCAATGTTGATTGTTTTTTTCGATTGTGAAGGTGTTGTACATCACGAATATGCACCAACAGGTCAGACAATCAATAAAGAATACTACGTTCAAATTTTAAAACGTTTGCATGATGCAGTAAGAAGAAAACAGCCGCACTTTTGGGAAAGTGGTGACTGGCTTCTCGATCACGATAATGTGCCAGCGCATTCATTCAATCTTGTGGAGCAGTTTTTGAGCAACACAATATTGCATTGCTTCGACAACCTCCATACAGTCCCGACATAGCCTCTTGTGACTTTTGGCTATTTCCAAAATTAAAAAAAACCACTCAAAGGACATCGATTCGATGACAAAACAACGGTTGAAAACAATGCGACGAGTGTACTTAAGGCTATCCCTAAAAGTGAGTTCCAGGACTGTTTTGAAAAGTGGAAACATCGATGGAACCGTGTTATTCAATCAAGTGGGGATTACTTTGAAGGATGCCACCCACCAGATGATAAAGAATAATGCTAGCACGAAAATATAAAGGTAGGCCCGATACTTTCCGGACAGACCTCGTATGGGCAAATCCCAGTGTGATGTTCGTATCACTTATAAATAATAATTCGTACTCTCGTATCTAGTGAAGCTAATGACTAAGAATTCGTTTCTAGTAAAATTACTCTAATTGTCAATAAAATAAATTGATAAATCAAATATATGCGAATATGAACAATGTTTCAAGGAAAGTCAGACTATGCCCTAGTTTCTTATGGTGCGAATCATTCCATAAGCAAAGCCAAAGTTTTCCTTGGAGAGGATGTAATTTGGCCCAAGTTTCTTATAGCGCCGAATGTTCTATAAGTTTAGCTCGAATTATAGGAAAGAAGAAGTCTTGCTCAGTTAATTACAATGAGAGAAAGAACTTAGGTATTAGCCAAGTTTATTCAGTCTCATGCGCTCACTTTGGAAGGCTAGAAGTGAATGCCAGCCTGTGCAATAGTGGGCGTATTTATACACAGATTTTTCCGCCTATTTTCGCAGGAGCGTTCTCTTCGAGAAGTTTTCTAATATTCGAGAAACATTCGCGAATTTTGAGTAATGAATTTTCTTAATTTACAAGTAAATAAACATCAATACTGAACATTCAACATATGTGAACTTTACAGAATTAGTTATTTGTCGATTTAGTGTAATTTACTATTATCACAAATAGTGTTGTCAAAAGTTACTAACTAATAAAGTTAATTAATGCAATATTAAAATATTTACAATAGAAAATTATTAAATTTTTATATAACTTTATCGTTTATTAATTTTTGAAATATTTTCTAAAAAGAAATATTCAAATTAGTTAATAACTTTGAATTATAACAAATTGTTATATTTGTAACGGTTTTTTCTATAATCTTATAACGTAATTACTAGATTAATTATATAAGATTTATAAATTATAAAGCTATCATTATTAAGTATAAAATTAATGCTTTCGTTCTTTATACAACTTATTGTTTGAATAAATTATTAATTATTTATTTATTAATAACAACTATTATTAAGCTGTTATTAACGAAACCAATTCTTACTCATGTTATTTAGTTATTCATTTTGCATATGGACTATTTACATTTTTTTAATAACACAGGCCAAAAAAATTTGACAAAGGTTCAGAACCAGAGACCAGACATAATATATTCGAAGGATTTTGATGCGCTGAATCCAAATCCGAGCTCAGAATTGCGCCAGCACGTCAGGATTTTGAGATATCCTAACCTAAAAGTGCGAAAATCACGTATTTTGGCTATATTCGGTACTTTATAACATTGCGAATAAATTTTTTCATGCAAAACTGACAGCGGCATCTAAAAAGCAATTCTTATCGTACAAAAGCACTAACAAACTTTAGTTTATGTCTTCTTTTATCGTCAATTGAAATGTACTACTTATCAATTGGTTTATACGGCAACGCAATGAATTTCGACTATTATAACTCAAATCCCTGATCTTGGAGCATTGTAACCTGCGGGGCAATAAACCTTGCCCACTTAACCCTAAATCCCTTAACCCCCGAGCCCTGTGACCTTCGATGCAATAATCCCCGTCCGCTTAACCCCAAATATTTTAACCCAAGAAGGTTATAACAAGCGCGGCAATAAAACCTGCCAACTTAACACCGAATTTCTTCACCTCGGAATCCTGTAACCTGCGATACAATAGCCCTAGATTCCTTGTGGCGCAAATTACTGGGCTCAAGCATTAAGGGATTTGCGTAACGGTATCGAGGGTTATAACATCACAGGTTTCAGAACTACAGGGTTAACGGATTGAAGGTTAAGGGGGTAGTTAAAGGTTAAGGGTTCGGGGATTTTTGGGTTAACGGATTTAGGGTTATGGCCACGTAGATTATAGCCTTCTAGAATATCTCGAAATATTGATGTGCTGGCGCAATTCTAAGCTGGGATTTGGATTTAGCGCATCGAAATTCTTCGGGTGCGTTATGTATAGTTTTTGGTTCTGAAGTTTGTCGGCCTGTGACAGACAGACAAATATTAGAATTAAAAATTTAAATAATTTGTTTAAATAAATTTAAATGTACAAATCTGACATCAAACTCGTGACTAGTAACCCCTAAAACCATGGAAATGTGGTGCAGCTTGCAAAAATATTCTATTATACAGGAATTTGTTTAAAGACATTTTTTAAATGAAATACATTTTGCAAATCTGATAACAGATTCATAACCAGAGACCTCAAAAATCAGCAAAAGTTCGTGCAACTTGCAAAAACATTGAGTCTTGCAACATTTGTTTAAATAAATTGTTTAAATAAATTTAAATTCACAAATCTAACATCAAACTCGTAATCAGTGACCCTTAAAACCATGGAAATAAGGTGCAACTTGCAAAAATATTCAATTTTCAGAAATTTGTTTAAACAAGTGGCTTAAATAAAACACATTTTGTAAATCTGATATCAGATTCATAACCAGCGACATAAAAATTCAGCAAAAGTATGTGCAACTTACAAAAACATTGAGTCTTGCAACATTTGTTTAAATAAATTCTTTAAATAAATCTAAATTCACAAATCTGACATCAAACTCATAATCAGTGACCCCTAAAACCATGGAAATGAGGTGTAACTTGCAAAAATATTCAATTGTGCAAAAATTTGTTTAACAACAAGTTGCTTAAAAACAAATTGCTTGAATAAAAGAAGTTTTAAAAATCTGATATCCGATACGATCAGTGGAATCAAAAACCGTGAAATCTTTCATTCGTTTTTGAAATTCTGTAGATAGATAATGTAGAATATTACGTAACTTGAAATGTATGATTGTACTCGTATGCTGAAGCTGAGATAGGTGAAAGCTGAGATAACTGATTTTGTGACATGCTAATCCATCCGTGTTAGAGATCACGTTTGAGTGGCGGGCTAACGGTTGAATTTCCTGTAAATGCTATTATCTTATTTTCTTCTACTTTATTTATTATAAGAATATTTATCATAAGAACATTTGTGGCGGTCCCACGATTCGGCCATCCACATCTAGATGGCATCGGCTAGCCACGAGCGGCAAGAAATACGCTCCCTAAATATATAAGTCCGCATAGCGACTTGCGCACTTCGAGCGTATGAGGCAGATGTTACCGGCCGTCGAGCCTCACTGACGAGTCCAGTCGGTAACATCGGAACGAAACGCTTCCTTCTTTACCGACCGTCCGAGTGTGAGCCTGGCTAGCTCACACTGCGACCAAACCTTTTCTCGAGACTCCTCGTATCAACTTACGCATGCGCGAACGCCGCGCATGTAGCCAAACATTTTTTATCCTCTTTGTTATTTATTATAAGAAAAATGAGTTCCAGAAGCCCTTGTGCAAGAAAAATTGATATATTTTGTTATGTTTGTGGGAAGTTTGAAACAACTTCTTATCGACGATCGATTAATGATTCAATCAAAACTTTATATATGAAATGTTATAGGTTCCGATCGATAATTTAGATAAGACATGGATACCATCTTCAATTTGTAATTCTTGCAGACTTGCTATGTTGAAGTGGGATGATAATAGCAGCAATATGACTGTTATTGAACCGACCATCTGGCGTGAGCCCAAGGACCATGAAACTGATTGTTACTTCTGCTTATGTAATACAACTGGTTTCAATAAACAAAATTCAAATAAAATCATCTACCCTGCGTTAGCGAGTGTAACACCAGCCAAAGTAGGAAAAGTAAGTAAACCCGGAAAAGAAGTTGGTTCGGCAAAAGTTGAACCGATGGATATTGATACAACTAAAGATGTCTCTTTTGAAGATAGTTCTGATGACGAGAGTCCTAAGTTTTTTGACCAAAGTTCGTTAGATGATTTTGTGACGGGCGAATCGACCATTAGATTCGATCGCCCTGTTCGCCTCTCTCTCTCTTCCGCGTGCCTTCCCCTGAGCCGCTGCCACATCGGTCTTGGTTGAGTAAAACCGAGTATCGACGCACGATGTGGCTTTGTTACAGGTCTGATTCCTGATCGGCGGAGATGCCTGGCGCTGGAGGGATAGGCATAGGCGGAGAGCAGAGGAGGAGAGAGAGAAATAGTGTCGCCGGCATGAGCCGCACATGTGTGCGTAGCCGGCGGCGCTCGGCCGTTGAGTACCTATAGGGAGGGGCGCGTAAGAAAGCGCGGAAGCCGCGAGACCGCGGGCAGTATAGTTCTGACCGGCAATTAATTGCCAGCTAGTAGAACTTCGCGACGATAACGGTTTTTTGTGCGGTTAAGTGCTGTTTGGAGACCATCAGCAAGAGGGAAGATCAGCTACATCGAGGATCCTGCTTTGCGAGGACTACATCGCTCGCCCAGAGGACGTGGACTTCCACAACAGCGCTCCCTCTCAAGGTCAGGTACCCTTTTTAGTTTATCGGTGCGCGCCTCGATTTCTCTCTCTCCGAGCATCATATAGGCCGGACGCGGACGAGTGGATAGATGCGTAAATTCGCATCGCCCTCGCGGAATTCGCGGGACGAATTGTAAGGTGACGTTCTGTTTCCTGTGCGTTCACTCGCACGGAGCGAACTTAGCCCGGGCTCGGCCGACGCACACGTCAAGGCCGGATGTATAAAATTGTCGTAATAAAGAGAAAAATATTAGAATTGATGAGTTCATTCTGTTAAACCTGTCTCTCTGTAATTAATTAAATTGCGATTATCGATATTGCCGGACGACATAGCCCTCGTTAAATTCTCGCGACGAAGCGAAGGTGCCTTCCGAGCCTTTCCCCCTTAAATAATTTGTGACGCAACGTTGTTCGGGCTTAAATCATTAACGTACGTGTTACATGGCATCCCTTGTGGGGAAATCGCGGAAATCGGGATTGAGATGATCGCGAGAAAGAGAGACAGGACGCGAAATTCTAAATAGAAAAGTAATTCGCGTAGACAAAAGAATTTGAAAAGGTCGGTTGACGCCGAGAGGGGAGGTGATCGAACGATCGGCCGAGCTGCGTTGAGCCGCGGCTCGAGCGGTGTTTGTTTACATTCCTCATCTCGGGTTCACAGAGAGCGCCGATCGAGAGAGAGATACGAGGCCGAAATTGTAGCATAGTTGTGTTGCCGTCGCTATACTCAGGCACGGGCGAGTGAGTCATCGACCTAACGTGTCGAAGGCCACTATTCATCATACCCACGGTATACGGCCAGTAAAAGGACGGATAGACAAGTCCATTTAAGAAGCGGGTGTTGTTAGCGTAGTTAGATACTTATGCGATATGGCCACTGGGTACTAATCTGTTTAGATCAGCGGATTAGAAAGGTGCGCCCTTGCCAGAGCCGCGACGAGAGTGAGAGTAGTTAGTCTTTGTGTTTTTATTTTGAGTTTTATTTTGAAATTAAGGACGCAGAGCAGTGCGTATAATTCGCACTGCCTGAAAGTTTATTTTATATTGTTGATTGAGTAACGGCCGAACGAAAGAAAGCGAATGCGTAGAAGTCGCATTCGCCGTTGATGAAAATTGGCCGGACGATAATTTAGGGCAAGTTAGTGTTGGTCGCTAGTTTTTTTTTTTAATTTCATTTTATTATTTGGACAGTTGCGCGACGCGGTCGTCGGTTGTGCCCACATCGCGAGCGTGATATTGGACCGAGCGTTCGGGTGGTGTGAGAAGCAGGGGGGCTTGTAGGGATGCCGCCAAGCGGGACGGCAGGCGCGATTATGCGCGAAATATTAAAAGATAGGTCGGTGCGGGCTCTTAAGCGGCGAATCAACGAAACGCCGCCCGCGGAGTTGCTGAGTCTCCTTAAGAGCTATGGCCTTAGCGTGACGGGTAGCTTCGGGGTACTTCAGGAGCGCATGTTGCGCTACATGATCTCGCGTGAGAGGCCGGAGCTTAATCCGCCCCTGGGTCCGAGTGACTTTGAGTCGGGCGTTGTGCCGGGCCCGCCGGAGGCTATTCTGCGGGAGGAGTCGCGTGAGGTCAACATGGACCTGCAGCCTGATAGAGGCGAGGTGAGCCGCGGACGTCTGGAGGGCCAGATCGAGCCTGCGTTAATTCGCAGGCGAGAAAGCTTGGCATCCTCAGACGAGCGGCCGCCGCCGGTAGCAGCGCAGAGAAGCGGGCCAGAGCATAGGAGCGAAGACGGGCAGGATAACGTCCGGGTTGCGTCACATGAGGGGGCGACGGCGCTCGCCGAGGCGAGGAGAGAGTTGGCGTCTCGCGGAGAGGTGGCGTTCCAGGATGCCGCGGGAGGGCCGAACGTTTTCGGACAGGCGTGGAACATCGTCGCAAGCCTGCCTGGCTTAGTTATGCGGAGGGAAGTACGTGCAGCATTATCGGAAAGCGCGAATAACTTATATCGCGTAGAAGAGGCCGCGTTGGAGATGCAGGCGGGTAGGCGGGATGCGCCGCGCGCCGAGGACATAACGACGACTCGGACACCACATAGACGGGCGCGAGAGGAGCGACGATCTCGCTCGGCGTCGCGCCGGCGGAGGGAAAGTAGCTCGCGGGAGCCGGTTTCGGAGGACGAATTTTTCTCCGAAGTGGAAAGCGACGCCACCGAGGAGAGAGTATTGGGGTCGTTCGACCGGAGAACGAGTACCCCGGCACTGCCACGCGAGGTTGGAGAGGCCATGAAGAATTGGGAGGATTTAGTTAGGAAAATGTTGAAGGACGGCGCGCGAGGAAATTACGCTGTGAAAACCGAGGGAACGTCGCCGCGGGCCAGGCCACGGTTTGCCAACCCAGGGGAATTTGGGGAGAGGTATAGGCCGAGGTGCCCATCGGCAAGCGAATGGGAAGATAGTTGGAGCGAGTCCCCGAGTTCGGATGAGGACGGGCCGGATGGGGCGGGGTTGGTCAGTCGCAGACCGAAGCGCCGGAGTACTTGCAGGCGCTCAGGTCTGCGTCAGCCCCGACGCTATAAACCGGTGGACGCGGTGAAGGCCCTTCGTTCTTGGTCGCTGAAGTTTTCGGGTGACGGGGGAGCGGATGTGGACGGTTTCGTAAGTGATATTAGGAAATGCCAGGATTTTTACAGGTTAAGAAATGAGGAAGTACTCCGGGCGGTGGGCATAATATTAACAGGGAAGGCGGCGCTCTGGTACCGTAACAATGAAAATACTTGGCGAACCCTCGGGGAGTTTCTTACCGATTTAAAGGAGGAATTCGGAAGGCATTATAAGCGGGAGGATTTATATCAGGAGTTACGATTAAGGACGCAGGCAGAGGGAGAGACGCTGGGTGACTACCTAACCGCCTTCCAGTGTATTGTTCGCCGTTTTGATAGGCCTCCTTCGGAGAGAAGGCAGGTGGCGATCTGCAAAGAAGGTTTGCATCCCACCTTCGCGAGGTATTTGTACGGGAAGTCGTTTGCTACGCTCAAGGAACTGAAGAGGGTAGGCTGCGAATTCGAGCGTCAGCGGGCAAGGGAGAAGAGGTGGCGGCCACCTCCGGCGGCCGACAGCATGCTGGTTCAGGACGCGGCGTATCGGAGCTCGGCGGGACCAGCGAGAAAGGTGGCAAGGACCGCTGTGTTAGAGGCGGAAAAGGGCGCCGAGGTGACACCAGAGGACGGATCGGGTACGCGACGTTCTAAGAGGCGGCCAAAGGGAAAGAGTGGCGACGCGTCCAAGAGCGAGGTACTCACGGCTGCCGCGCAGCCCGGCGGGGGCGGGGGGCCGACCTCGGGTTCCGGAACCGGCGGGGGAGTCAGTGCGAATAATTCCGCAACCTCGGCCGTTCCGGCGGATCCAGGTGCGGCGCGGACACAGACCCCGGTTCCGCCAAGTTTAGTTCCCCAGCAGAGGGGCGCGCAGCGAGGCGGTGATGGCGCTGGCGCGAGTTCGCGCGCGTTCGGAGGTAATTGTTTCGCGTGTGGAGGCAAGGGACATAGGAGTTCGCAGTGTCCGAATCGCGTTAATCGCGACGGAAGTAGGCCGCCCCCCACTTGTTATCGGTGTAGGCAGGCCGGACACTTTGCTAATGCGTGTCCGGGGGCCGTGGTTAGTTGCCAGGTTTGCGGGACCGCGGGGGCGGTCTTCCAGAACTGCCCCACGTGTGCGGCTGGCCTGGCGCAGCAGGGAAACTCGCAGGCGGGGGCCGAAACTCGCTCGTCGACCCCTGCTTGAGTCTGCTCGGGCGAGCGCGGTTGGCGCTTGAGCTGCATCGGAATAGGGTGGCTCGCGCAACCAGAACCGGTAACGGGGAAATCAATGGGGGCGAGAAGGTCGGGCCTGGGGAGGCTGCGTTGTTATTCGCGGCCGAGGCGCCGGACCAGAATAAGAGTGCCGCGATTGAGGGGACGGCGCGCGGAGTTGGAGGCGTATATCCGGAAATAGCTAAGAGTAGGTCAGAGGAATTCTGGGATAGTCTGTCGCGCCGTTATGAGCGGTTGAACGTGTCGGATCTCGAAGATGTCCAGTTCGGGAAAGCGATAGGAAGCGAAAGAAAGGAAGATTGCACCGTCGGGAAAGGGAAGTTAGGAGTAGTGAGAGAGCGATCCGATCGAGCGCAGGATGAGCGCGTGGCTGAAGAGTCACCACGACGCTCCCTGCTGCTCTCGGATGCGCCAAAAATGAGTGAGCGATCCGATCGAGCGCAGGTTGAGCCCGTGGCTGGGGAGTCACCACGACGCTCCCCGCTGCTCTCGGATGCGCTAAAGATGAGTGAGCGATCCGAGCGAGCGCAGGTTGAGCGCGTGGCCGACGAGCCGCCGCGACGCTCCCTGGAGCCCTCGGGTGCGCCTCAGGTAGGAGAGGGGTCCGATGGAGCGCGAGGGGGGCGCGGAGAAGCAGAACCACCGCGAGCCTCGCCAAGGCTCTCGGACACCGGTGAGCGGTACAGTGGAGTGATGCGACAGGGATCGGTGGGCGAGGATCCGGCGAGCCGTGCGAGGGTGGCGGAGACGCCTTCCGTAGTAACGGAGGGAAGAGCCGAGCCAGGCTCAGATGATCGGTTAGCGAGCCCGCGCGAGAATGACGACGTGGCCCAGGTGGCCGTAGTAGAGAACAGATTTTTTCTAGCTATCAAAATAAATGGGAAAAATTATCTCGCGTTATTGGATTCAGGTGCGCAGGTTACGGTGGTGGGCCCAGGATTGGCAAATAGGTTTAGGTCACGGTTGAGGCCGCCAACGATATTTGTAAGAGGAGTGTCGGGTGAGGAACCGGACCCGTTGGGCGATCTGAAATTGTACCTCGAGATAGGGGGAAAGAGCGGGACGCTGATCGCGTGTGCCGTGGCGCAGTGCGCGCACGACCTAATCTTGGGCGCGGATTTTTGGAATGCGTGGATGCAGGATATCAGCATCGAGAGACGGGAATGGCGACCGAGGGGCTCGCGAGAATGGATTCCTTTCGTGAATAATGAGGACGGGACGGCGCATGTATTTGCTGAGTGTGCGGGACTCGTGAGTTACGTGAGCGCGCAACGTGAGCGAGTGTTGGCGTTGGTGCACCGCATCGTACCGGAACCCGGAATTGCTCCGGCTGTGACAAATTTGATTAAACACGTAATAGATGTGGGGGATGCGAGACCGATCAAAACGCCTGTACGTCGGATGTCGCCGCCGATCTTAAAGTTTACCCAGGAGGAGACGACAAGAATGTGGCATGCAGGGGTAATCCGGCCGTCAGATAGTCAGTGGAGTAGCGCGCCGGTCGTGGTGAAAAAGGCAGACGGGACGTATCGATTTTGTCTGGACTTCCGTCCGGTAAATAAAGTGACAAAGATCGATGCGTACCCGATGCCCAGTCTCGACTCGATTCTGGATCGATTGCGGGGCGCCGTATTTTTGTCAAAGGTTGATCTTAGGTCGGCGTTTTGGCAGATCCCTTTGGACGAAAACAGCAAACAATTTACGGCATTTGCGGTTCCCGGGTTGGGGCTGTGGGAGTTCGAAAGAATGCCTTTCGGCCTGGTAAACGCGCCCGCGACGTTCATGCGCTTCATGGACGCTCTATTCGGACCGGAGTTCGCGCATAACGTTTTCTGGTATATGGATGACTTATTGGTGGTGAGCGCGAATTTCGAGGACCACATGCAGTGGTTAGAAAGAGTACTGCGGCGTTTAGTTGAGGTAGGGTTGGAGATCAACCTCGAAAAGTCGGACTTCTTTTGTACGCAGGTGACCTATCTTGGCTATAGGTTGGACGGCGAGGGCCTGCGCCCGGACCCGGATCGGATTCAGCCGATTATGGACTACCCGGCGCCTCGTTCAATAGAACAGCTTCGCAGATTCCTGGGTATGGTGGGTTGGTACGCGCGATTTATCGAAAACGAGAGCGATATAAAGGTACCGCTCACGAAGTTATTGAGGAAAGATCAGTCGTGGGTTTGGGGCGAGGAGCAACGGAAAGCCTTTGAGCGACTGAAAAGGGCGCTCACTGAGGCTCCTGTGCTGGCGAGGCCGGACTTCGAGCGGACGTTTTATCTGCATTGCGATGGTTCGTCATACGCGGTGGGAGCGTGTTTAGTGCAGATTTTTGAGGATGGGGAACACCCGATTTGCTATGCGAGTCGTATGTTAAACGCGCATGAGAAACGATATACGGTGAGTGAGATTGAATTTTTGGCGGTTCGATTCGCAGTTCAGAAGTTTAGGCCGTATATCGAGGGATTTCACTTCGTAGTAGTGACGGATCATAGCGCGTTGACGAGGCTTTTAAGCAAGCGAGATTTGACCGGCCGACTCGAGCGGTGGGTGCTGGATTTTCAACAGCTCGACTGCGAGATAGTGCATAGGAAGGGTGCCTTGCATCATGTCCCGGATGCACTCTCGCGCGAGTTTGAGGACGAGGCAGAGGTCGGTGAATTTACGGCAATCAAGGACTCTTGGTACCAGCGAAGACGCCAAGAAGTCCAGGAGCGGCCGGAGAAATATAAAAATTGGAAGGTAGAGGACGGCCTGTTGTATCGCTACATGACAGACTATCTGCTTGATCCAGTTACCAATCGCGAGGAGTGCTGGCGAATGGTTGTTCCGCTCGAGTATCGGGAAAGGGTTTTGCAGGACGCCCATTGTGCGCCTTCGGCCGGACATTTTGGACAGGATAAGACGTGCGATCGGGTCATAAGGGAATATTATTGGCCAGGGGTGCGATATGACGTACGGACGTTCGTAAATCAGTGTCAGGTTTGCCAAAAATATAAAGTCGAGCAGAAAGTACCGAAAGGGTTGATGGGAAGGCGGATGATAGAGCGCCCGTGGGTGGTGGTTGCGACGGACGTGATAGAGTTGCCGCGAAGTAAAAATCGATTTCGGTACATGGTAGTATTCCAGGATCTCTTTACTAAATGGGTCGAGCTCAAACCGTTGAGCTCCGCGGACGGAAAGTCGCTCTCGCACGCGTTTGAGGAAATGATCCTGTTCCGATGGGAAACACCCGAGTATTTGGTTAGTGATAACGCGAAAGCTTATCAGAGCAAGGCGTTTCAGGATACGCTCCGAGAATACGGCGTTGAGCATGTGTTCTGTCCCCCGTACCATCAGCAGAGTGACCCAGTAGAGAGAGTTAACCGGACGCTGAAGACGATGATAGCTATGTTCGTGGACAACGATCACCGGACTTGGGACCGCTACCTGCACGAATTCAGGCACGCGATTAATACCGCGACTCAGTCTTCTACGAGGGTTACGCCGGCGTTCCTGAACTTCGGTCGGAATCCTCGGCCGGTGAAAAGTTTAAGGAGGGAAATGGAGCGGCGTTCTCCCGTGATCAGGATCAAACCCGAAATTTGGCAGGACCGATTAGAAAGACTTAATGCTTTGCGAGACTTGGTGGGACGTCATATCGAGAAGGCGCAGGAAAGACAGAAGAGAGAATATGACAAGAGGCGAAGGGACGTAGTCTTTAGCGTAGGCGATTTAGTTTGGCGGAGGAACTACTCGTTGTCGTGTGCCGCGACGGGCAGGAACGCGAAACTGGACCCCGAATACACCGGACCGTATAAAATAGTGAAGAAAGTCTCGAACCTAATATACGAGTTGGAGACTGACAATAACTATCGGATCCCGATGGTCCACGTGAAGGACTTGAAGCGTTACGTTCCGCCGCGCGGTGTGGGCAACGGACGGCGACCGACCGCCGTCGGGTAACGAAGTAGACGGGTTGGATCGTGTTTTCGTTTTTCTTCTTTAATTGTTTTTTTTTATTACTGATTTTGACCGAAGAAAGACCAAATGACTAATACGCCTTAAATTTACAGATGGAAGATGAAATTACGACGTTGGCCGCTCTGACAGCCGAAATAGGCGTCAGGAGCGAGCCTTCCCCAGGACGAGACCGGACGGTGGACCCAGAACCCGAGAAAACGGAGGCAAGCGTGGCCGAGCCCTCGTCATCTTTGGCTCGGCCCGAGCAGTCGCTTGCCGGCTCCGCGGAGGGTGATGGAGAGGAAGAGCTCCCGGATCCGTGCGGCCTGGAAAGCACGACCGAAGAGGCGGCTCCCGGGACTCTTGAAACCCGGGGTACGCGAGTGCTGAGGCGAGCCGTGGCTATGGTCGCGGAGCTTTCGGCCTATCGCGTCCTGAGCGTCGGCCCGGGGTTTCCTGAAGAGAAACCGGGCGCCGAGGGAGGAGAAGCGGCTGGCCTGATAGTGGACAGCAACGCCGCAGAAATGGAGCTGGAGGAGCTCTTGCTAAGGAGTCCTCCGGCGCAGCCGCAGGAGCTAAGGGGCGAGACGCCTGTGCGTGAATTCGCACGTCCGTCGAACCCTGAGGGCTCTGCGGACCTGCCCGGCCTACCATCATCAGCGGCAGCGGACCGACCCCAGGAGTTGGGCTTTACCAACGGGAGGCTGCAGTTAGAGGGGGAGCCGGTTCCGGGAATTGCGGCGGGCTCGGCAGCGGCAACGGCGGTGGTTCGGCCGGAGATGCACATCCACGAGCCAATGGAGTGGGTGCCTATGCACCAGCAGCGATTGGACCCAAGATACAGTTTCCGCCGACAGGGACCGCCGTCGAGCGTCCCGCCTGCCGGGTACCTGGAGGACGAGCGGAGGAGGACCGCGGAGGAGCAGCGGGGCGGCGGCAAGAAGAAGAAGAAGAAGAACAGGGGCCCGGATTTCTCGGCGAGCAACTGGGTCTCGCCCCTAACCGAGGCCAGCGCGGAGGAACCGGAGCAGCCGTCCAGGAGCCACCGCCGCACCGAGGACGCTGGGCCGGGAAATGAGTGCGTAAATTCGCACCGTTTCCATGGCGAGGCGTCCGCGGAGGCAATAGCATTGGGGAGGCGTCCGCGGAGGCTAGAGATAGGACGAGCCCGTGGGCTGCACTGCCCCCGTCGCTCCAGGCAGGCGCGTGTTTCGCCTCCGCGTTCCGGTGAGACGCCGATGGCGGGTGGCCCTGATGACCGTGATGGGGGAGTCTCCGCGAGGCCTGCCCTGAAGCCTCGCGACTCGGCCGGTCAGGTGTCGGAGGCCGAGCCGCCGCGTCTGGTGCTCCGGGCTGGGCGGTGGATCCGGGAGACGGACGGGGCCCGGCCGGTTTTGGGTTTCTTTCCCCATCACCGCCGACTGGAGTGGGAGATTCCTGACGAGAGGCCGCCTCCGCCGGAGACCCCGCGCTTGTCGGCTGTGGTCCGACCCGAGCCGCGACGAGGCGAGGAGGACGGGCCGATTGTATCAAGTGAGGGCTCGCGGCTCCCGTTGCAGGACGCCATTCCCGCCGAGACTCCAGTAGTAGGAGCCAGGGAGGAGGGCGTCATGATGGGCCGATTGACGGGCACCTTTCTGGCCGGCCTGAACTCGGTGCCGTTCGACCGGGAGTTGGACGTGCGGCCGTTTATATGTTTTAATTGCCGGACCGGAGAACATCGCCGCTCGAGATGCCCGGAGCCGCCGAACCCGCGGGAATGCTGCAGGAATTGTGGGCGCCTGGACGCGACGGTTGCTCATTGCGTGCGATGTGCGGCCGCTTACGCGAAGTATTTACGCGCTCGAGCGGGGGCCGACGCTGTAGCCAGGGCGCCTGAGGAGCAACAGCACAAGGAGGCGGACGGACCTCAACCACCGGGTGAAAGGAATGGAGGGGCTCGTAGCGAGGAGGCCGGGGAAGAGATGGCAACCGAGCCGCGTAAGAAGAAGCAGCGGCGTGGTGGCCGTCTCCGAAGAGAAAGAATGGAGAGGAGACGAGCTCTCGAAGCTGATCGGGCCGGTCCGGACGAGGCAGTTTTAAGGCTGCGAGAGGACGCGCGGCTGGAACACCAGGCTGCAAGTTCTCTTCAGCGAGACGCCGAGGTTGCCCTGCGGCGCACTCCGCCAGGATCCGGCGACGACGCAGAGAGGGCTAATCCTGCCCCTGGTCCCTCTGGGGAGCCTCTTCAACCCCGAGCGGAGATGGTGGGGTCGACGCCTGAAGAGCCGTGGACGGACGAACAGGCCCAGGAGTTAGGTAGATTGGCTGGGGCGGTTAATCCTAGCCACCCCACCACGGCCGAATACATCAGGATGGTGCGGCTGCGACGCTTCGCGTTGCAAGCCAGCACACCTGATGCCCGGAGTGCCGATTAAGGCCAATGGGTGAGTAGTGGTGAAGGTTATTTAATTGGAATGAATGTTGAGTATGATTGTTGGCGTGTGCGAGTGTTGCCCTGGTATTATTTCCGTTTTTGTCCCTCTGAGTTTCCGAGGCCGATGGCGGCGGTGCTAGGGAGGTCGAGGTGGTCGTCCACCGATGATCGGGGGTATCGTTGGACTTGGGAGGGGGTGTGACGGGCGAATCGACCATTAGATTCGATCGCCCTGTTCGCCTCTCTCTCTCTTCCGCGTGCCTTCCCCTGAGCCGCTGCCACATCGGTCTTGGTTGAGTAAAACCGAGTATCGACGCACGATGTGGCTTTGTTACAGGTCTGATTCCTGATCGGCGGAGATGCCTGGCGCTGGAGGGATAGGCATAGGCGGAGAGCAGAGGAGGAGAGAGAGAAATAGTGTCGCCGGCATGAGCCGCACATGTGTGCGTAGCCGGCGGCGCTCGGTCGTTGAGTACCTATAGGGAGGGGCGCGTAAGAAAGCGCGGAAGCCGCGAGACCGCGGGCAGTATAGTTCTGACCGGCAATTAATTGCCAGCTAGTAGAACTTCGCGACGATAACGGTTTTTTGTGCGGTTAAGTGCTGTTTGGAGACCATCAGCAAGAGGGAAGATCAGCTACATCGAGGATCCTGCTTTGCGAGGACTACATCGCTCGCCCAGAGGACGTGGACTTCCACAACAGCGCTCCCTCTCAAGGTCAGGTACCCTTTTTAGTTTATCGGTGCGCGCCTCGATTTCTCTCTCTCCGAGCATCATATAGGCCGGACGCGGACGAGTGGATAGATGCGTAAATTCGCATCGCCCTCGCGGAATTCGCGGGACGAATTGTAAGGTGACGTTCTGTTTCCTGTGCGTTCACTCGCACGGAGCGAACTTAGCCCGGGCTCGGCCGACGCACACGTCAAGGCCGGATGTATAAAATTGTCGTAATAAAGAGAAAAATATTAGAATTGATGAGTTCATTCTGTTAAACCTGTCTCTCTGTAATTAATTAAATTGCGATTATCGATATTGCCGGACGACATAGCCCTCGTTAAATTCTCGCGACGAAGCGAAGGTGCCTTCCGAGCCTTTCCCCCTTAAATAATTTGTGACGCAACGTTGTTCGGGCTTAAATCATTAACGTACGTGTTACAATTTTATTCGAGACCTCAATCTTCCAAAGGATAAAGCTGAACTCTGTGCTTCAAGACTCCAAGAAAGGAAGCTATTATTACCTGGAACAAAAGTGTCAATTTACAGAAACCGAGAAGAGGCGTTCATAAAGTACTTTACAATGGAGGATGTGATGGTGTACTGTAATAACATCGAAGAATTTATCGAAGAATGGTTAACTTATATATCCAAGATTTGTACAAGCCAAAAAACTGGCTTCTCTTCATTGATTCTTTCACACAAAGTCTCAAAGCTGTGTTACTACACAACGGAAATGAGTATGCAGCACTTCCTGTAGGTCACTCAACTGCACTAAAAGAATCATACAATAGTTTTCAATTTCTACTGGAAAAAATAAATTACAAGACTCACAATTGGCTTGTTTGTGGTGACTTTAAGATGATAAATCTTATAGTTGGCTTGCAGTCGGGAAATACCAAATTTCCGTGTTTCCTCTGCCTTTGGGACAGTCGTGCAAGAGATAAGCATTGGATAACAAAAAAATGGTCCACAAGATCAAAATGGAAAATAGGTTCTCATAATGTCGCCTCCGTAGGTCTTGTTGATAGAGAGAGAGAGTATTACCGCCACCACTTCACATCAAATTAGGTTTAATGAAACAGTTTGTGAAAGCCTTGAATAAAGAAGGTAAATGTTTCAATCATTTGAAAGCCACATTTCCGAAAATGAGTGATGCAAAAATTAAGGAAAACATTTTCGTTGGGCCTGATATACGAAAACTCATGAAAGATGATACATTTATCGAAATCATGACTCTCGTTGAAAAGAATGCTTGGTTGAGCTTCAAAGATGTTACAGAAAAATTTTTAGGCAATAATCGAGACCCGCAGTTTGAAACTATTGTGTCCAACATGTTACAGAATTTTCGAAAAATGGGTTGTCTAATGAGCCTTAAAATACACTTCCTTCATTCTCATTTGGACTATTTCCCAGAAAATCTTGGAGCATATAGTGAGGAGATGGGTGAACGATTTCACCAAGACTTAAAACAAAAGGAACAATACTACCAAGGAAGGTGGGACGAAAAAATGATGGCCGACTACTGCTGGTCATTGAAAAGGGATGATAATAACCCTACTAGTCACAAACGTAAATCTCTTCAACGATCGTTTGAAATGAAGCGCTAACGTTTTCACAAAAAGAAAGCATAACATCACAGAATTGGCGGTTATAGATTTAAGAATATACATTCTAAAGATTGTCAGTTTCTTAGTGTAACCTCTCTAACTATATTGGAGCTTAGGTTGAAATGCTATGGATTACAATCCACTTAAGTTAATTTGTCCTGTGCTTGACCCTCACTGTTCACTGCATTTAGTTTAACCTGTTGTGAGTTTAGCGCTCGCAGAACATAGCGAACGTAAGTTCACCTGTAGTGGTCTAGAGCTCGAAGGTTACTGCGCATATAGGTTATACTGTCGTGGATTCTAGTTTGCAAGTTATATCGTACTCAATATACCTGTTGCGGATTATAGCGCGCTTAAATTAACCTGTAGCAGGTTATATATAGCGAATTTAGGTTAACTTGCCGTGATTTTGAGCTTGCAGGTTATAGCGCACTTGAGTCAACCAGCCGCGTATTATAACGCACTTAGCTTAACCTCTCGCGGGTCATAGAGCGCTTAGGTTAACTTGTCGTGGTTTTAAGCTGAGTGTAGGTTATAGCGCACTTAGACAATCCTGTCATGGTTTTGAGCTTGCAGGTTATAGCGTATTTAAGTTAATCTGTCGCTGGTTCTAGAGTTATAGGATTTTCAGTGCATTTAGGTCATAATCATCTGCCTTAGCCTGCCCTAAATTTATAGCTGCCATTTTAGAGTGCATCTAATAAATTCAGCTAGATTCACCGTAAATTAGTACAATGGTAGACTTTTATATGCCAGTGTAAGTTTTTCCTACTACTGAAGATTGCAAAAAAAATCAAGATTTTTCATACTCCAGTATAAATCAATTGATGAATGGCACATTTCAATTGACGGTATCTCTGCTGGAAAAAGACATAAAAAAATCGGTAATGCATTTTGTCGGCCAAGAGTTGCTCTTTCAGATGCCGTTGTCAGTTTTGCATGAAAAAATTTATTCATAATGTTATAAGGTACCGAATATAGCCAAAAAACGTGATTTTCGCACATTTAGGTTAGAATATCTCAAAATCCTGACGTGCTGGCGCAATTCTGAGCTCGGATTTGGATTCAGCGCACCAAAATCCTTCGGGTGTACTGTGTTTGGTCTCTGGTTCTGAAACTTTTTTGACCTGTGTAATTCATATTTTTAGCGTAATAAATAAATTAACTTTGCATATTTAAATTCATTATTATTTAATAATTAAACGCATTTCGTATTACTATATTCTAAATCTTCGTACTAAAATCTATATAAGAAATACTTTGTTATATAAAAATTTCTCAAATAACAAAAATCATTATATCTATATCTATTACTTTGTGACGTCACGCTCCTTATTTGGTTATGAAATTAGACTCTTGTACTAATACAATCGAATGATCGGTGAGGTGGTGCCGTTTAATGTGCTGATTTGTGTAAGCAGATAGATGCGTTTGACGAATTGCGGTGATTCAGTGACATAATAAACTAGCTTATAGATAGGACCGTTACACCAGAAACTTTTGATTTTTGTGTTACTCGCTTCTACAGCTGTGTAGATATGAGTTTAGCCAAGTTGTGATGGCTTAAATTGAAAGGTCTGCAACATATGTACCAGAAAAAAATTATTATCAGTTCAATATTATTTTCATATGCGATTTTGAAGGTCAAAAAGTCAAAAAGTTGGAATATAGATGAATTTTGCATCTTACTTTGCAAAAAAAAAAAAATTTTTGAACTGCTGTAAAATGTGGAGCATTGTTTGAATTCTTATGAAACTTTCAGAAGTTATTTTATTTACGATGCCCTTAAAGAAACATCTTCATTTTTTCACGTGCTCATAATAAAAAACAAATGGGAGACGCGACATGTTTTGTTACTATTTTTTTGGTAAATATGATTATTGTCGATTTTCGCTTATATAGGTTGGAGCATTCAATGAATCACAATATAAACAATTTCTATGTTTAATTGACGGTAAAGCGAAGCTATTTATGTATCAACAAAGTATGTGCTCGTTAAAACGAACTTTTAAATCAATGTCAAAGACCGAAATATCTCGCGAAACTTTTTTCCAGTTCAAATAGCACAAAAATAATAATATATAAAAACCGTCAATAATCACTGTGCTCTATTTAATATTACCAATAGAAGTTCATAATAAAATGCTAGCTTGATCAAACTTTTTATTTAAAGGATAGAGCTATTATAAATTTTAATGTAAAAAATCATAAGTATCAAATTTTTTATATTAGCGATTGGAACATTGTAGATTAATTTTTCACGTTTTAAATGTCTATATTTTACGTTCTGTAATGAAAAGTAAGTATAAATAATCAAATTAATAAATTATACGTGAATCAATCAAAATTTCATTTTTGTATTGTTGAAAATATTATGTTCACATCGATGACAAGACTATTTTATTTAAAAGTTTAGTAGATTCGAATTTGTGAATATAGTCTGTTTATCAACACAAATTTTTTTTTTTATTTGAAGGGGTGGAAAAGAAAGTGTGTTTGTGTCTATAAGTATGTATTATATATGAAGAAAGACAGAGATATATGGAACATTTTCGGTATTATTATATTGTTAATAAAAAAAGAGTTGCAGCTAGTGGAGCATTGTATAAAAAATAAAGCACAGCTTTTCTATAAATTCTTACACTAATTTCGATAGTCATGAACAAATTTCATAAGTGTGCACCAAAAATTGGCCTTTTGTACTTTTTTTGACGAAAAATCAAAAGTTTCTGGGATTTGCCCATATATGTTAAAGTATGGAAACAATAAAATGACAGTTCTATGACTATTATTTGTCTCCTAAAGTGCTGAAATTTTTACATTTAAAAAGTTTCTGTTCTCATGTTTTAAATTCCTGTGATAACTCTTACTGATAAGATAAGTACAAAGAAATATTTTAGAAAAGAAAAACAAAGTCTGTGGGAGCCTCTGGTAATTTTACACTTTGATAACCTGCTATTTTCGTTTATTTATTTCCTATGATAACTTCTACTCTTATAAATATAAGATTAGGCGAATGAGATATTTTGACAATGAAAAACAGCATCTATCAAAAATGTTTGGTAGTAAGTGTTTATGTTTCAATGGTATTAATTGTAAGGATTCTAATATTTGACAACAATGAGAATCAATCAAATTAATCTTCTACTAATAACATTCCAAGTTATGAATATACAAGAAAGTCCTGTTAACCATGCAGAATTAGAATTGAAAGAAAATATTAAAAAAATTCTTTTGAATGGTATAGATAAGTTTAACAAAATGAAAGCTCTAGAAGATAATATACTCGAACTTAATTAAGAATTTAAAAATTATGAAGCAATAGCCGTTGAATATAATATACGGTATAGTCTACTGATTCTGATGAATATATCGGGAATGCTAAAAAATAAGACTATGAATATAAACAGAAAGCCTTTGAATACTGGAGATCTACAATGACGAAAAATTTACACATTGATACTGTTAGACAGAAGTATAAAAACGTATCGTTTGAACGACAATTACGTTGTTGGGGACATCAGGTTAATAAAAGCGGTATATATATGGAAAAACTTCCGAATTTGTACTAAACAATTTTAAAGATTATATTATGCGCAATATTGATCATGATACTAATCTTCGCAATTGACAGAGCTAAATATATGTATAAATGGTGATTTACATTTCTTAAATCTTAATACGAGATCTGTCCCAAAAGTATCTGACCTACGTTCATACCTTTGCGCGGAGAAACTTAGGGGAGCTCTAGAGTGTACGAACATTACCAGCAATTCCTAACCTTCTCGCCTGTAGAGAGATATCAATGAAACGCCTTAGTTTCCGTATAACGTGTACTTGTTTACAATGATTTTTTTGCATTTGTCGCAATTTGTTTATTGCTAAAAATAACAGAATGAACCAAAAAGCGAATTTTCATAAAATGTTGCTTTAATATCGATAAAAGTTGTACGTCAAATATTGAAATGTTGCAAAAGGCCTTTAAAGATGAGTGTATAGGCAAAACACAAATAAAAAAATGGTATAGGCGGTTTAAAAGTGGCTGCACATCTGTTGACAGTGATCCTCGTTCTAGTCTGTTTTTTTTCGATCATAAGGGCGTTGTGCACCACGAATATGCTTTTATGTAATTGCATTTTATGTAAGCATCTATAGCTCTATATTTCTCCACTAACTGATACGAATTTCCTTGATCGTTTGACCACCAAGCGCAATTTCCGTAATTAATATTAATGTTTCATTTATGCGTCTAAGATCAAGTCGTGTTTCAACGTAGACACCGTTGTCGCAATCAGCCAATCAATCCTACCACAGAATTCAAGATTTAACTTTACTATAGGTCACTCATCGTTCACGAATTCTCACCAGAAATACTTTGCACGAATTTCATCGAGGCGGCCTCAAGCAGCTTTGAAACCGTATAATCAATTTGGCGGTACGACCGATACTTGCGCACCTGAGTTCAATAGCGCTGTATAAAGGGTGAGGAAAAGTATGGAAACCCCGGACAATTCGGAAAACCGCATGACGTTAGTCATGAAACAAAGGTCATACCCTATGTAACTTTCAACGAGGAATCCAACGGTTACCTTTGATTTGACCTAGAACCTCATTTTTAAGGTTATTTTAAGGTCAACTTCATTTTTTCATGTGGGAACCCCTATTTTTTATACTGGAATCAAAAAGAGCAATAAATTTTACGAGTGGGAACGATTGGGGGAAGTCCGAAGATATCGTAACTCCTAATTCTCCTTTTAGCACTATCCAGGAATAACGACGTGGACGTAGAAGGAATCTGTTCCCTTCGAGGTGCTTTTTTATAGTTAGTTCCCCTTGCCTTCCACTTCGGGGTGCTTTTTAATAGTGCGTTCCCCTTGCCTCTCACTTCGGGGTGCTTTTCAATAGTGATTTCCTCTTGCCTCTCACTTCAGGGTGCTCTTAATAGTGAGTTCCCCTTGCCTCTCACTTCAGCGTGCTTTTTAATAATGAGTTCCCCTTGCCTTTCACGTAAATGAATTTACAACAGATGTTCAAATTGTTCTCCATTCGCTTCTTGACAGTAACCAATCCTATTGTAGAATGATTGAGTTGCATTTTGGATCATCTACCGTGGAATGGCATTAATTTCTTTAACTACGAGTATTTTACGTCTTAATTCTTCAAGATTTTGCGGATTACTTCTGTCTACCCGATCTTTCAAATACCCCCACAAAAAATAGTCCAAAGGGCTTAAATTTGGAGATCTTGGAGCCCATTCTACTGTACCTTTTCTACCTATCCATCTATCAAAAAATGTTTCATTGAGGTATTGTCTAACATTTACACCGTAATGAGCTGTAACATCATCTTGCTGAAACCATGTATTTTCAAAATCATCACCTCTTAAGGCCTGGATAGCTGGAACAATTTGATTGCGCAAAAGTTGTTCATAACTTACAGTGCTTAAATTTCCTTCGATAAAAAAGGGACCTATTATTGTATCGCCTACTATTCCTGCCCACACGTTTAATTTTTTAGGATATTGAGTGTGACTTCCTCTCATCCAACAAGGATTTGTGTTAGACCAATATCTAAAGTTATGACGATTGACTTCGCCATTTAATTGAAATGTCGCTTCGTCTGAAAAACAATATTTTGTAAAAATATTGGATTTTCAGTAATCATTTGCATCATTCTCTCACAAAATTCTACTCGACGATCAGGATCATACTCATTCAATTCCTGCAGAAGTTTCATTTTATAAGGATGAAACTTGTTTACCTTTAAAATTTTAAGAACAGATTTTTGATGGATCTCCTGTTGTAAAGCTTCTGATCGAGATGATTCATGTGGATTTTCCAAAAAAGACAGTAAAACATCTAAAGATTTTTCTTCATTTGTTGCTGTTCGTGGTCTTCCACTAACAGAACGATTTTTAATAGACTCCGTTTCTTGAAAAAGTCTTAAGGTTTTTAAACCTGTGGATTTAGACATAGGAGTTTCGCCATCGCCGTTTCGAAACGTTCTATTAAAGAGATTAACAACATTAGTATACGACCTTTGCTGATCACCCTAACATCTTATCATTAGAAGAGATATTCGTTCTCTTTCAGACAAACGAAACATTTTAAAAGTTTGAAAAAAACAAAAATTTAATATTGTTATTGTAATTAAAAAAACTATGAATTATTTGACGAATTTGTTGAATCTGTTTTTTTTTTATTGGTCAAGTATTTTTTTTTTCTAGAGCCTATTTACTATGCAAACAACAAAATATGGTTTCAAATTACAATTAGTCAACGTCAAGAACAAATAAGATTTTAAAATCTAAATGATAACAATTTTTTAATTATTATTTGTAAAAGCACTTCTATTTTATTTTTAAATTTTCACTTCTTTCAAATACCTTCAAAATAATTTTATATTTCTAATAAACAATTAGCTTTACAGCCCATGAAAGAGGAGAAAACGTAACTTTTGACGAAAAAAAAACGTGACTTTCCAGTTTTTGATAATTTTAATGATATTTTATGCTCAAAATAGTGACTTTCTATTTTCTAAAATGAAAGATAAAGACTGCGAAAAAAATGAAATCCAGATGAACTGTGCAGTGTGAAAAAAGAGTTGTCTTCTTTTTTCAAAATTCTAAAAAAATACGAGAAAGACAGATCTTCAAATAGCTTTTTATTCGTTTTCTAGCAAAAATCAACCCTGTTTTTGTATTTTTAAAAAAATGTTGTTTTCTCAGACGAAGATACATGTCAATTAAATGGCAAAGTCATTCGCCATAACCTTAGATATTGGTACGACAAAATCCTCATTGGGTGAGAGAAAGTCACACTCAATATCCTCAAATATTAAACGTGTAGGTACACACACTTTTGTGAAATCAGATTGTTTCAGCTATCCAGTCGTTAAAATGTGATGATTTTGAAAATACATGGTTTTAAGGAGGATTAGGGGTCACGCTATCTTTGAATCGTTCCTACCCGTAAAATTTATCGCTCTTTTTGATTCCAGTATAAAAAATAGAGGTTCCCACATGAAAAAATGAGGTTGACCTTGAAATAACCTTAAAAATGAGGTTCAAGGTCAAATCAGAGGTCACCGTTGGATTACTTGTTGAAAGTAACATAGGGTATGACCTTTGTTTCATGACTAAACTCATACAGTTTTCCGAATTTTCCGGGGTTTCCATACTTTTTCTTCACCCTGTAGATTTCCCTGCCTATGACAAATTTATTAAAAACCTATTTTTCACTACTGTGACTAACGTTGGCTTAAATAGCTTTTAGTTTCCCGCACCGAAATATACGCTGCATTGATACTAATAACCGAATGCCCACTCAACAATAAACTATAATACATTTAATAGGTTCATTCTTTTCGCCCACGACAGCAACCTTTATCGAAGCACACTCCGGTGAAAGCGTAATGCCTGAGTATGCTCTCTCATACACTAAATCTCGTATTTACAGGTTCACTTTTATATCCAAAGACTTTTATTTCTAAGTAAAAGAAAATTTTTCGCCTACGGGAGTAAACGCGGGCTAAACTGACTAATCGTAATTTAGCCGCGAGTAATGTAATCCGACATTTTCCTACACACCACAAATAATTTCTTTATAGGCTTTAAGCTGGCGGGAGATCGCCTTATTTAACGTAAAAAAAGAAACGGTTGAATTTTAGAAATTCATTGCATCAAAAATACCCAAACATCAAGCAGCAAAATAAAATTCTTAAGTCTAAATTCAAGGAAAATAAAAACGATATTAGGTTCACGCTTAGCGTCAATACGCGTCATTATACGCATACGTGGTCACCCGATTCCTCAACATAAAAGAAAAGATCACTGATAGACAATAAACAAAACCCGAAAATCGACAATCCTTTGCGAACGTTTGTTGCGCGCACTATCTTTGCCCTTGGTACACAAAAGAAATTATTCTCTTCCATTTTTTCTCTTCCTTCTTCGATTGCTCTTCTAGATAAAAAAATACCATGTAACGAATACGCAACTTTACCATCAATTATCATAGGCCGACAAAATTTAAAAAAAATTCCACAGAGTAGATACTACGTTTCCAAAGAAAATTAACATTGAATCTGACTTCAAAAACTATCCACCACCCTAACTTTCCAAGATATTCTAACTTAAAAGAGTAAAAAAAAAGACGATTTTTTTTGCTATATTTTAGCTTATATAACATCGAAAAAAAAAATTTCTTTTCAAAACTAAAAACGCCATGACAAAAATTCATTTTATACCTATAAAAGGTATTTTTTCATTGAAAAAATTGTTATTTTTCGTTGAAATATGTTCAATTGAAAATAACTCATCTGACTACATTTTCACAAAATAACCGCACCCAAAATTATCGGCGGAGTGCAAGCAACAACTTTAAAGGTTTATAAGTCACTAAATTTAAAATTAATTTCTACTGATAGATAATACCCCAGAATTGGAGATATTTCAACCAAAATGGTAGAGTCAAGAGATTTTTGTCTTATCAATGGTTATAAACCATTATAACTTGGATACAAAGTAGTTACAAAAACTCAGTCTAAATGAGTATTGTAAAAACGTTCATAAACGAAAATATCTCTAGCCTTAGAACGCTAAGCATTGCGAACTTTCTATGTTAGGTAGGTAAATCACAAGCTCTATAACACAACAACGCTGAGTTTTGTTACGTTTATACTCCAGATTGGTAAAACACAAGCACTATAACACCAGAACATTGAGCTCCGTGAGTCTTATATGCCAGAGCGGTAAACCACAATTCTATAAGCCAAGAACGCTGAGTTTCGTTACGTTTATATTATAAACAGGTAAAAAACAAGCACTATACATAAAGAACATTGAGGTCTATGAGCTTTATATGTTAGGGTGGTAAGCCATTGTAGAAGTGAGGTGTAAATCCCACTACAGATGTAGTTGTAGATGTGTTGGTGTGCTCTCTCTCTCTATCTTTCCCGCTAAGGCGTCTGGATTGACCTGCCGTCCTTTCGTTTCTTCCTTAATCGACTGGTATTCCAAATCCGGAAACAATGTTGTTTTCGTTGAACGTAACAAGTACGCTGTTTGGGATCACGATAGAAGAACTATCACATGTGAAGACCAAACCATACTACTCGTCTTGACCTGTGCAACTAATTTCTTTCTTCTTGCCTCACTTTCGGCTACGCACATATGTTAGAAGGCCACCGTGTCGTGCGTTTATGGGTACCTGTGTGATCGACGACCATCAGCTGATTATGCTCATAACACGCAATTGTTGCCAACCGTTACTATATATAACGTTATCTTGTAAGACGTAAAGTGAAAAATATAAAATGGCAATCCGAAGTCTGACAAGATGTTATATACATGTTTTCTTCTTTTCTGTACCGTAGAATCAGTTGCCGCAGTTGATTCTTTTAAATATTAACTTTTCAAATATTGGTTTGATTTAATTTTTATAAATAATGGCAAATAGGAAAGAAATACCGGTAGTTTTTTCCCTTATGCTATGATTAGCATGATTAGTTTAGTGCTATCTTATCTAGTTTTGGCATTAGCGTTAATTGAATTATTAACGCTATTTGGAATTCTATATCAATTCATAATATGAATTAATTAATTAAATTACGTATATTAATGTCAAAATGAAAATTGAGTCATACCTCGATAGACAAATTAATTGAACTTTGTTCTATGTGTAAATTTAATTTCATTATTATTTATAATCGTGAGCACCCGAAATATATTTATTACTTGTCAAAGATGCGATTATAAAATCAATATAAAAAATATATTTAGAATTTATATTATATTTATTATAATCGTATTGTTTATACTTTTGCTGCACAAGATTGGATGAATGCGCTGGCGCATTATCATGATGGAGAAGACAGTTACCACTTTCCCAAAAGTGCGGCTGTTTTCTTTTTACTGCATCACGCAAACGTTTCAAAATTTGAACGTAATATTCTTTATTGATTGTCTGACCTGTTGGTGCATATTCGTGATGTACAACACCTTCACAATCGATAAAAACAATCAACATTGACTTAACATTGCTCCGACTTTGACGTGCTTTTTTTGGTCTTGGCGATTCAGAATGGTTCCACTGTGAAGATTGTTGTTTTGTTTTAGGATCATAACCATATACCCATGATTCATCACCTGTAATAACTTTTCTAAGCACATTATCATCATTATCGACCATTTCCAAATTGTCCAGAGCGATTTCTAAGCGAATGTTCCTCTGCTCTGCTGTGAGCAATTTTGGAACAAATTTCGCACACACGCGTTTCATTCCTAAATTTTCGGTTAAAATTTCTGAAATGGTATCCCAAGGTCTTCTTCTAGTTCTCGCACAGTCATACGACCATCTTGTTCGATTGCAAGTCGCACCCGCTCAATATTATCTGTGGTTTTTGTCGTCGAAGGTCGGCCGGAACGAGAATCACTATCGACAGAAGTGCGATCATCCTTGAACCGTTTATACCACTCTTTTATTCGTGTTTTGCTCATACACTCGCTTCCGAAGGCCTTTTGCACCATTTCAATAGTTTCCGAATCGTTTTTCCGAGTTGAAAGCAAAATTTGATGCAAATTCGTTGATATTGTTTTTCAGTCATTTTTGACAATATCAAAATCCGACGAACGCGAAAAAGGCACTGTAAACAAAGACACGCTGTACTATACGTCCGGCAGGTGTCAGTAAGTAACTAATAGATTCGTGAGGCTTTACTGTTGACGTTTCTGTCCGATAGAGGTCGCTCGAACGCTATGGTGCGAAGATATAAACGTAGGCCCGATACTTTCCGGACAGACCTCGTACGTGGTCAAAATTAATTAATGATCACCAACTTCGTGCGCACAAACACGTGGATATAACTCATGCTTATGGCTATACGCGATAGAATAGTCGAAGACAACGAAAGAAAGATTTGTATAATTTCGCGTAATAATGTTTATTACAAAGAGAAATTATATGAGTACTCGCTTCTTTTAGTTAAAGTTTTAATGGTATATATGACTACTCACTTCTTTTGGTTAAAGTTTTAATGGTATATTATATATATATATAACTGTCTAATGTATTTTATTCCAATAAGTCCAATGAATCCAACAAGTCCAATAAATCCAATAAATTGAAACAAATCCAAAAGATCCAGTAAATTCAATAAATTCAACGATTCCAATAAATTCAATTATGTATTTACGTACAACGTAATTCGTTCTAACTATTGCAATCCAATAAGTTCGATAATGCGTGTGTGTGTGTGAGTGTATATATATACAAAGTGACTACTAAACGACAAAATCAGTGTCAGAAAAAAATAAATGCAGCTTGACTATTCGAGCGCTCACGTCTAACTGCTCCGGTCCTCGCTATGTAGTCCGCACACTTTGTTTCCTACTTTTTCTCCTTCACACTTTCTCTCTCTGATTTACGCATTTTTAATCGCTGCCTTAGTCCTCAGCAAACACGCTGACTGCAGCATGCTACAGCAATGTGTTCGGTCTTTTCCACTCATTCTCGCCGAGGCGCGTACACATGTGCTGTTAACCATAGCATTTTAACGCTATGCCCTTGGCCTTGGAGCGATGCAAGTGAAACTATCGCAGGCAACCTCTCTCTCTCTCTCTCGCTCATACATTTAGGCATGTATAAAAAAAGAAAATGGTCCGTCATATAACAGAGAACATTGAGTTTTTATTTATAGTATTTAGGGGTTCTCTTTGTACTTATTTCGTATTTTTTTGCATTATATTTCGCAAAATTTAATGGAGAGTAATAGTACGGTTAATAACACAAGCCGACAAAATTTAAAAAATGGAAAAACCCAGAAACCAGGCAGTATGTTCCCAAAGGTTTTTGGTGCGCTGAAACCGAATCTGACCTCAGAATTGCTCCATCATCCTAGGTTTTCGAGAAATCCTAACCTAAATGTTCAAAAAACACGATTTATAACTATATTTCGCGTAGTATTACGTCGTAAGCCAATTTTATTTTAAAAAACGAGTAATGCTATCTCAAAGTACTTCTCTTATCCTTCAAAACCCTTTTTTCAGATTTAAAAAATCTTTTTTTTCCATCGAGATATCATAGATTGAATTTGAGTGATTTAGCGATTTCGTTACAGCACGAAATAGTGGCGAGTTATAGTGTAATTATATGTTTTTTGGGCACTGAATCCAAATTTACCGTCAGAATGACTCTATAATCTCAATTCCCTTAACCCCAGGGCCCCATAACCTGCGACGCTGTAACCCCTGACCGACATACTCCAAAGTCCGTAACTCTCGAGCCCTTTAACCTGCTGCGGTATAACCCCCGACCCTCACACCCTAATTTCCTTAACCCTCGAGCCTTTAACCTGCGAAGCTATAACCCCCGGCCCTATCGAGGGTTAAAGAAATTCGGGTTTGGTGGACGGGGAATACCACTGGGTCAATGGAACAACGATAGACGTCATTTCTGCGGTAAAAGAAGGTAGAAGAATTTGTGCCTGTGATAGGAAAATTCATATCCAACTTACGTATACAAGTACAATTTACGTTTACATACAAGTGTCTATAACTTGCGAAATCGATCAGCTAGGATTTTTAATCTTACATTTTTCTGATCTACTAACGATGAAGAAAGTATCTATGTTAGCAGATATCGGATTCACTTAGGGCCTACATTTCCTTACTTGAGGATAACCGTGTATGACATTGCTCGAAAACTCCAAGTTTTTGTGTTCTACTCTTCATCCGTGTTAGAGATCGTGTTTGAGCGGCAGGCTAACGGAGAAGTCACTGGAATTAAATACTTTCTATTATTTCTCATAGTACACTGCGTGCAGTACTTTTACTGATCTTTATTATTACTTTGTCTTCTAGAAATTTAATTATATTTACCCATTTCGTTATTAGAATAAGTTTATAATATTACTCGTGATTTCCAATTAACTTATAAGTTATTGAAGATGTTGGCATGTAGAATTCCATGCAAAGGAAAAATCGATTCCTTTTGTAATATCTGCGGTAAATTTGAGGTAGCTCGACTTCGTCGATCAATCACTGATATGATTAAAGATCAGTTTGAAGAATGTTACGAGACACCTATGAAGAATTGAGACAAACCATGGGTTCCTAAATATATTTGTGAAGACTGCCACCGAAGTTTGAAAAACTGGAATAAATCTAAAACCGAAGTTGTTCTCCAACCAACAATATGGCGTGAACCTAAAAATCACCATGATGACTGTTACTTTTGTAAATGTGATACTTTAGGTTTTAATCATAATAACAAAGCTTCTCTCCTTTATCCGAACGTTTCTAGTGTAACAACAGCTCAGTGTGGAAAAATAGAAAAAAAAAAAATTCTGATTCTGAGCCAAAAAAACTTCAACCAATAGAAGTTCCGGTAACAGACAAAAGCAGCAGTAGTGATGAAGAAGATTTTTTTGACTCAGAAAAGCCCAAACTTTTCGACCAAAATTCTTTTGATGATCTGATCCGTGATTTGAATCTTCCGAAAGATTCTTCAGAACTCTTAGCTTCAAGACTTATAACGAATTTAATTCATTCGTTATGTCTCTCTCTTCCCACACATGCATGTACACAATTTATATACTTATACTATATTTGGATTCACATTATATTGTACAGTGGCCTGCAGCAGACGACAACGTCGAAGTGTAAGGTAAGAGAGAGAGCCCGGCATGTCTACTAACGAGCCTACAAGCAGGGAGAGTCGCGTCCGTGTGTATGCCTGTATGCGTGTGTCGCGCTGCCGAAAAGCGCGATGAAAGAGTGGGGACGCCTCCCGCGGCAATTGACTGGCAAACGTAACACGGGCGACACGTGTCTGGACGCGCATTTTAGCAGAGGCTTTTCCTTTTTTTTTCCTGCTTGGGCAGCTGCCGCGGTTTAGCGTTCCTCGACTTCGTTCTCTTTACTGGAGTGCTTGGACTTTCGGCCTGGCTTTGCCTGGGATTGTTTGCGAGTGCGTACAGTGGTGCGGCGATTTGACAGAGTGGTGTGCGCGTGCTGGAGCCTAGTGCTAGGCAGTCCCTCGCTTCTTCACCACTGCATCCGGCGTCCGGGAACGCCGTTCGGCGAGCGAATACTCATTGTACAGAGGGCCTGGCCATTGCCATCGCATTGTAAGTACCGACTTGTCTAGCTCTCTCTTGCTGGCTTGCCGCTTCTCTCTCTCTCTTTGCCGACTTACTGCTCTGTATGCTTTCCCTTGGATGCTTTATATAAATTATTTTTACCCTTTTTATCCTCTGTGCTTCTCTGACTTTGCACCCGACTCTCACTCCCTATCCCTAGCGAATTCTCTGCGCTCGTCGCTACTTTTCGCGCTTTTCAGCCACTGCTACCTGCGACGCTCTACGCGGGCCACGAGGCTGCTTGACATTGTGGCTAGTTGAAGGGCTTGGCCACACGTGCACCAGCGTACTAGCCTCGTGGCATTCGTAACTGGTAAAGCCGAGCTGTCAATCAATTTATCCTCTCGATTATAACGACGAGTTAGCTAAAACCCCGTTATAGACTAAAAGAAAGAAATCTTTTATTACCTGAGACAAAAGTTTCTATTTACAGAAAGAGAGATATTAAATTTCGGCCATATTTTACTTGCGTGGATAACCTTGTTTACTGCAACGATATAAAGCATCTCATGAGTTTATATGGAGTGCAAGGAGGTTATAATCCAGAGAACTGGCGACTCTTTATGGATGCATCTGTACAAAGTCTCAAGGCAGTACTTCTGCACAATGGGAATGAGTATGCAGCTATTCCCATTGCTCATTCCACTGTGATGAAAGAGTCTCACTATAACTTTCGATTCCTTCTTGAGAAAATCAATTACAATGAACACAAATGGCTCGTTTGTGGCGATTTTAAGATGATCAATATATTAGTTGGCTTGCAATCTCGAAATACGAAGCACCCCTGTTTTTTGTGTCTCTGGGACAGTCGTGCACGAGAAGAACATTGGGTTCGGAAAGAATGGACGAAAAGAATCGGAATGGTTGTTGGATCACACAATGTCGTCCATGAGAACCTTGTTGATACTAAACATATCTTGTTACCTCCACTCCATATAAAACTGGGCTTGATGAAGCAATTCGTCAAGGCACTCGATAAGGAAGGCGAATGTTACAAGTATCTTCAGGGCAAATTTCTTAAATTGTCTGAAGCGAAAATTAAGGAAGGCATATTTGTAGGGCCAGACATTCGAGCACTTATGAAAGATGATGAATACCTCTTGACAATGACGACTAATGAGAGAAATGCTTGGATAAGTTTCAAAAGTGTCACCGAGAATTTTCTCGGAAACCACCGGGATCCTAAATACAAAACTATTGTGTCGACAATGCTACAGAATTTTCAAAAATTAGGGTGTTTGATGAGCCTGAAAATACACTTTTTGTTTTCACATTTGGAATACTTTCCGGACAATCTTGGGGCATTCAGTGAAGAAATGGGTGAAAGATTTCAGAAACAAAGAGGAACATTATCAAGGTAGATGGAATGAGAGCATGATGGCTGACTATTGCTGAGCTCTATACCGACACGATACATTGACAGATTATCATAGACGCAAATCTCTTAAACGTTCATTTTAAGATAAACGACAGCGTTTTCATAAAAAAAAGAAGTGAAAAACTGTAGGGTTGCAGATATTCAGATGCAACACTCACAAACTGAATAAATGAGATTTAAAAGGCGTAATTGAAAGCTGCGTAGAATACAAGGCTTGGATATTGAAAGGATTGAAATGTAGAGACATACGGTTATACGATAGCAGCTTGAAGTGCTGATTGGGGGAATTCTGGCAAAGGAGTCTGAGGTTGCAGACTTGCAGGGCTCGGGGGTTGAATATAATTTGGAGGCTTGAGGTATTCTGCGTAGCGAATTTCGGTATGAGGGTTGGGGGTTATAGCGTCGCGGTAATAGGGCTCGAGGGTTGAGGAAATTGGGGTGTGAGGGTCGGGGGTTATTGCTTCGCAGGTTAAAGGTTCGAGGGTTGAGGAAATTGGGGTATGAGGGTCGGGGGTATACCGCAGCAGGTTAAAGGGCTCGAGGGTTAAGGAAATTGGGGTATGTCGGTCAGGGGTTACAGCGTCGCAGGTTATGGGGCTCTAAGGTTAAGGGAATTGAGATTATAGAGTCATTCTGACATTAAATTTGGATACAGTGATCCAAAAAACATATAATTACACTATAACTCCTTATTCGGAAATTCGCCACTATTTCGTGCTGTAACGAAATCGCTAAATCACTTAAATTCAATCTACGATATCTCGATGGAAAAAAAAGATTTTTGAAATCTGAAAAAAGGGTTTTGAAGGATAAGAGTAGTACTTTGAGATAGCATTACTCGTTTTTTAAAATAAAATTGGCTTACGACGTAATACTACGCGAAATATAGTTAAAAATCGTGTTTTTTGAACATTTAGGTTAGGATTTCTCGAAAACCTAGGATGATGGAGCAATTCTGAGGTCAGATTCGGTTTCAGCGCACCAAAAACCTTTGGGAACGTACTGCCTGGTTTCTGTATTTTTTCCTTGTCGGCTTGTGTAATCTAATAAATTATTAGCTTTGAATCTCCGCGTAAGGAAAAAGAAATTCCATAATATACGCGCTGCCAAGAATATAATCATATCAAAAATTACTTTTATAGAACACTAGTTTGCGTAAAGTCCGGTCCGTGTTATGTCTGTATAAAAATAGCAATGTGGATTTCTAATGGTTGAAGGCAAAGAAACATAGAATGAGAATTATTTCTCATCGAAAATAATATAGATATGGGCAAATCCCAGAAACTTTTGATTTTTCGTCAAAAAAAGTATAAAAGGTTAATTTTTGGAGCAACTTATGAAATTTGTTCAGGACCATAAAAATTAGTGTAAGAATTGATAGAAAAACTGTACTTTATTTTTTATACAATGTTCCACCATCTGCAAACCTTTTTTTATTAATAATATAATAATACCGAAAATGTTCCATATATCTCTGTCTTTCTCCATGTATAATACATACTTATAGACATAAACACACTTTTTTTCCATCCCTTCAAAAAAAAAAAAATTTATGTTGATAAACAGACTATATTCACAAATTCGAATCTATTAAACTTTTAAATAGAATGGTCTTGTATTCGACGTGAACATAATATTTTCAACAATACAAAAATGAAATTTTGATTGATTCATGTATAATTTATTAATTTGATTATTTATACTTACTTTTCATTACAGAACGTAAAATATAGACATATAAAACGTGAAAAATTAATCTACAATGTTCAAATCGCTAATATAAAAAATTCGATACTTATGATTTTTTACATTAAAATTTATAATAGCTCTATCCTTTAAATAAAAAGTTTGATCAAGCTAGCATTTTGTTATGAAATTCCATTGGTATTATTAAATAGAGCACAGTGATTATTGACGGTTTTTATATATTATTATTTTTGTGCTACTTGAACTGGAAAAAAGTTTCGCGAGATATTTTGGTCTTTGACATTGATTTAAAAGTTCGTTTTAGCGAGCTCATATTTTGTTGGTACATAAATAGCTTCGCTTTACCGTCAATTAAACATAGAAATTGGTTATATTGTTATTCATTGGATGCTCCAACCTACATACAGTTGCGGGCAAAAGTGTCCGGCCAAAGTTGTTTTTATGTTTTGATCATGTATAAATGATGCAAAGTAACCACACAAACATATCTTAGTAAAGTACTTTTATTATGCATTCAAATCATGTTATCCAACAATATGTTATAATGCTTAACAAAATTTTATATCGATAATAGAAAATATGGCTTATTCATAAGTATCCGGCCAACTATTACGTAGATACAATTCGCGTGGCTTTGTTTACATTATCGGTCACAAAGGTATGTAAGCGCTGGAACTGTCTATCAGTTATGCTCTGACATCAGTATCAATCTGTAAACATGCCGAAACGCACGTCTGTAGATATTCGACAAGTCGTAATTAAATTACACAATGAAGGAAAGGTTTCTCGTGATATATCTAAAATTCTAGGCATAGGAAAATCGACTGTGAATGATATAATTATTAGATTCCACAGCACTAACACTCTGAAAGATAAAAAAAGTTCTGGGAGACCAAGAAAAACCACTAATCGTGTTGACAAATTGATCAAAAGAAAAGTTGTCGTAGATGTTAAAAAGAATGCTGCCATTATTGCACGCGAATTACGCGAAGAAAATGTAGCAGACGTCAGTTGTAGTACTGTATCACGTAGACTAAGTGGGACTTGTTGGACGTGTTGGTGTGAAAAAACCACTTATTAGTAAGAAAAACAAGAAGGTCAGACTAGAATTTGCTAAAAAATATGAAAGCTATACTGTTGAGGACTGGAAAAAGTGCTGTTTTCGGATGAAACTAAAATCAATCTATTTGGAAATGATGGTAGAAGGTATGTGCGGTGACCGGTAGGTAGTAGATATGATGCAAGATACCAAATACCGACTGTGAAGCATGGTGGAGGTAGCATAATGCTATGGGGTGCATTTTCATGGAAAGGCGTCGGTCCAATCTTTAAAATAGAAGGCAATATGGACTCTGTCATGTACAAGGATATTATATTGGAGCAAATGCAACCTTATGCTCGACAAAAAATGCCCAGAGGATGGATATTTCCACAGGATAATGATCCAAAACACAGGTCACACCTCTTTCAGCAAGTTTTTAGTAAGAAAAAAATTCGAGTCAGTCTCCAGACTTAAATCCTATTGAACACTTATGGCAAGAGCTAAAAATGAGATTAGGAAATCAAAACTATGCTAATAAAGCCTCCCTATGGCAAAAAGTGCAAGAAGAGTGGAACAATATCTCTCATGATAGGATTGTGACACTTATTGAATTGATGTCTCACCGATGTGCTGCCGTGATAGCTTCTAGGGGTATGGCTACGAAGTTCTGATTACTGTGTTACATTTAAAACCATTTCTAGTTTGTTTTGTTTCATGTTACTATATTTTTTCTACTTGTAATTGCCACATTCATAGTTGGCTGGATACTTATGAATAAGCCATAATTGTTATTATCGATATTAAATTTTGTTGATTGTTAAAATGAATTGTTAAATTACATGTTTTGAGTATATAATAAAAGTACTTTACGATGATGTATTTGTGTTGCCACTTTGCACCCTTTGTACATGATTAAAACATAAAAACAACTTTGGCCGAACACTTTTGCCCGCAACTGTAAGCGAAAATCGACAATAATCAAATTTACCAAAAAAATAGTAACAAAACATGTCGCGACTCCCATTTGTTTTTTATTATGGGCACGTAAAAAAATGAAGATATTTCTTTAAGGGCATCGTAAATAGAACAACTCCTTAAAGTTTCATAAGAATTCAAACAATGCTCCAAATTTTACAGCAGTTCAAAACTTTTTTTTTTTTGCAAAGTAACATGCAAAATTCATCAATATTCCAACTTTTTGACTTTTTGACCTTCAGAATCGCATACGAAAATAATATTAAACTGATAATAGTTTTTTTTCTGGTACATACGTTGCAGACCTTTCAATTTAAGCATCACAACTTGGCCAAACTCATATCTACACAGCTGTAGAAGCGAGTAACACAAAAATCAAAAGTTTCTGGGATTTACCCATATGTTAATATTTGAAACATATTTCATATATAAAAACTTTTTAAAAATCCCATAATACACACTATACAGTAAAAACCATCCTAATAGCAAGAGACGGAGTAACAGCTATGTTAATTACAAACAATATTAAAAATAACGAAATCGAAGCATACAAATACGAATACTTACAAGTAATAATTGTTGCGATTATAGATAATAACGGTCAAATTATATTATCTTCCAAGACACGCATAAATACGGATCACCACAAACAATATTTTGATAGTCTAGGAAATTGCTTCCTTGTCGGAGGAAATGATAATGCTAAACATCCATGGTGGAGATCAAGATCATTAACACCAAAACCAAAAGGAGCAACTTTATATGCAATAATGAAAACAGAAAACAATATCAATATCAACACGCGAATCTATTTATAGACCTTGCGATATAAATAAACTACCAGAACTCATAACCTTCGCAATCATTAAAGGAGTATGTCCTAAATACCTAAGTGTTACGTCTTGTTTTTATGTTATTTTATAAGGAGATAATTCGCATGTTCCCGCAAATAGCAAAGGTTCATGGAATAATACGGATTATATACGAAAATAGTATAGTATTTAATAGCGTGAAAGCAATAAAATTAGGAAAAAATACTGTATATCAAATAAATTAATAACAAAAATGTAACCTCAGATCATTATCTGAGGCGTCAACTCTCATTACCCATACTTATCGATGTGTTGGCTAAAGTCCTTTAGTTGGATTTATTATTTTTCCTTTATTGTTCATTTGACCGTGATATACCCTTTATTAGTCGGCCCGCTTCAGCTTCTTTATGTTCATGGTGTAACGAGATAATACGGCTCGTGACTAATTGTTTAGGGCGGGGAAGAGAGGCAATGACGCTCTGAGTAATTGAGAGAGGAATAGAGTAAGAGAAAGGAAAAATAAAGGGCTGTAGACTCATCAATTCCAAGTCTTATTCTATATTCTACACAATAACTTAACCTACTGTACAAAGAAACCCGACAATCAGTCAGCTCGTTGTCTGGCGTGATATCGCCACGGCAATGGCGCGAATACCGGCAGAAAGGACCGTCGTAATAGTTGGCGGGTAAACGCCTAACTCTCGCTGTACCCGTAACGAGTGAGGACGATCACCACATCTGAGAGAGAGAGAGAGAGAGAGAGAGAGAGAGAGAGAGAGAAATTCTGGAAGAGCGCGTGACCTTTGTCCTGTTGCGACTCCTCGATGAACGGAAAACGGTAGGCCACCTTTCCTCGAAGGCGCGTCGTCGTCTTCCCGCTGAGTAGCTTCCTCCTGGACATTTTGCTCCTCGTACTCAGCTCTCCTTCTCACGATCATTGCTCTACTCACTTCTCGCACTCAACTCTGTCGTTGACGTCCTCAACTGACTGACTCGGTACTTGCTCGCTCACTTCTTCCTTAAGGGAGTTGAGTACCTACAAGAATTAACGAACAGAAAAATCTGAAACTTTGCAGAGCGTTAGAATGTAACAAATTATGTACGTAAACCAATTTTCGGGAGCCTAGGTGGGTTTTTATAAAAGATATTCGTACTTTCATTTTCGGTCGTTACAAGCAAATTGAACACGTGGTCTTATGCGGAGTCACAGAGTTTTACGCATAAGATCGTTGATATCTTTTTAATTGACGAACAGATTTTAATGTTATTTGAAAAGTAGATAGATAAGATATCCTAGAATACTTATCAACTTTAATAACATAGAAGGGTGAGCTCTATCAGTAATAATTATTACGATAACTACTGTAAATAGCTGTTTTTAGCTTGTTTGGTTACATTATGTGGCAACGTCGCATACGCAGTTAACAGTTCGTAGTGACTAAGTATTAAAATTTGTTTGAAAGATTGGATTTTTAATATATAAAATTTAATATATAATTATTCGTCTAATACATTATTGTAGTAAGAATATACAAAAAAGCTTTATTTCTATATATAGCGACATACATGTAAATATTGTTCCATGCAATATTGATACAAGGATTTTTCAACAATCTTGGAATCGATAAAACAATTTTTTTAATAAGTAAAATTTTTTTATTCTACGCTTATTCTTTATAGTCTTTATAGCAAGAACTAGACTCAATTATATTAGTATTTGGTTTTCAGATAATCACAGATTTTATCTTTTACTTTTTTATTTTTGGTCACACGAACTTTACCGTTTTCATCAGCACCCAATAAACGAGATAATCCATCGAAACCCTGCTCTTTATAAGCGTCGATAACCATAGGTACCGTAATATCACATGCAATCATTTTTTTCTCATTTGAGCGGATGTGCAGCATTTTAACTCATTATAAGATTTCATGCTTGAATTAATTTTTTTGGTTAACTCTTCTTTTTGTTTTGCTTCTTGCCATGTTATAGCTGCCGTTATTATTTGCTCATCACTAACCTTATACTTAGACAAAACTTTATCTAATATCACAACATCGCCTAAAGCATCATGAGCTTTCAAACCTTTTATTCCTAACTTTGCAGCAATATTTTCTAGTTTGTTGCTACCTGCTGTTTTTTCTTTGGTGATATGTCGAATTATTGGTAATGTATCCGAGAATCCATAAATAAGAGACCGAAAGTGCCTATCCAAATATGTCTTATCTATAGCTTTCATTAATCTTGGATAATCGAACGAGCAGTTGTGGGCGGTCAACACACATAATTTTTTAAAGCTGTATAAAAATTGATAGAAGCCAATAAGTGCTTCTTGTAGATTAACAGTTTCCACTACTTTCCCATGAGCTAATAAATTACCGTTAGTAAATGATAATCCGTGCACCTTAGTAGATTGATCCAAGATCGCTTGACATGGTTTGATATATGTGCTGAACTTGTAATCTTTATGTTTTGCCGCTATTTGGAGAATATCACAATCGCTAGAAAGACTACCCGTTTCCAAATCAAAGAATACGACAATATGATCATCCTTATTATTTAGTGAAGCAACTTTGATGCTACTGTGAATACAGTCATCTAAAAAAGCTTTAGATTCATAGGTGGGACCTTCAAGTAGTTCATGTTTTTGTTTAAGCTCTGCTTTTTTTTGTCTCAACAATATTCTTCGTCGCTTGAACTCTGGAGTGAAAGCTTTACAGCATCTAATGTTAGAACTATTATCCGCCTTTGTACAATACGAGTATACTACAAGTTTTTTAGAAGGAGTTACATGACATCTACGCAAAAGCTCGATTATATATTGTTCTCCTTCATTTTTTTTCAATACTGACAAATTAACGCGAAGATTGTAAGAAAATGAAGTGCCATACAGTTTAGACTTTGGAGATTTGCTAGCGACCATCGCATTGAAACTCTCGTTACCATTACTCGATACTCCTCCGGCAAAACTAGCAGATTTATCAGCCATACCATCAAAAACTTCTGTCAAAAAATCGAACAATTGAGGATCTTCAAATCCGTTACCTATCACTGAGTGCTTATAAGACTCTGGATCACTCGCATACTGGCACCAATCACCACAATTCGCATGCAAATTAAAACAGTGGGATGGTATATTTCTAATAGCGTCAGCCAATGAAACTACATTTCCCTTGTTCTGTGCAACACAGTAATTGAAGCACTTAGTCAAATATTTAATTGATGCAGCATTCAATTCTTTATATTGTTTTATACTCTTGTATAATTTTGAAGTAATCGTATTAGCTGTGTGATTTACGTCATCATGTTTTACGATTTCGTAATTTACAGCATTGCGCGCTGCCTGAATTGCTGAAGAGTCGCAGTCGCCAATAAAAATTCCGAGCTGAATTTTGCATGCCGATAATATTTTATTGCTCTCGCCAACGAGCAACGCAGCATCTTTGGGCTCCATGCCTTTGGCAGTGCCATAATAATTTAATTTACAATCGTGATCACTTTTGGAGTGACCACAATCACATAAGCGGCATTTGCGATTAAAAATAACTTGTGAAATGATTTTTTTGTCAAAACGTCCGATGATTCCTGCTGTACCCGATAAGCTATCGTAACTTCTTCCCGACCCTTTTGTTGGCCAGCCCATGTCAAATGATCCTGCAATCCGAACGATGGTGTCAGGCGAAATATTTTTATTTTCTTCGTCATCTTTTGAAACACCAGGAAATAAAAAATCTGTTTGTAAATGATCCGGCCTAAAAATTTAGTAGAAACCAGAATTAATAACAATTAGAGGTTTATTGAGTTTTATCAAAAGATTTTTCATTTTATGCTGATCAATATCATTTTTATTAAATTATTTGATGATACAATACATTCTTAAAAATAATTATCAATACTTTTAATAGTCTATCTTAATATACTATAGTTAGTTAGAGCTATAACTAATTTGATAATGAAATCATCAAACTTTTTACAATTTTGTATTATCATAATCGATTATTTGGTAAATAAAACGTAGTACATCACAGCACTTCACAGAAAAAAAATATATAAAAAATCTTGGAAAATAAAAATTTCATTGATACTAACTTTATAAAAAATAAAAATAGAGATTAAAAAAATTGATTATAAAAAATTTATACTAACATTATAATAAATAGCAATAATTAATTGAACTGTCCAGTACTCAATAGAGATTAAAAAATTGATTATAAAAGTTATACTAACTTTATAAAAAATAAATAATAATTACTTCAACTGTCACATACTCAATAAAGATTGAAAAAATTCATTATAGTCCACATGATAAAAAAACAGTGAATAGTTTAGATGATAAACAGACAGTGTATACATAATTTTTCCTAGAAATTTTTCCATGGAAATTTATAATTGATAAACTGAAGAACATTTCCTAATCACTCGAAGAACTTACAATAACATTTTTAACTCTTCTGAACTTTCTATCGTCAACTCTCTTTCTTCTTGGCTAGCTCTAATACAACTCTCCTCGACCATCTTGTCAACAATGTGAGATACTCCTTTCTCATGAGTTTTATATGTTCTTGTGTTCAAGGGGCTCACCCCTAACGCTGAAAGAAGTTTATTCAAACTTGTCCTGCCGCCACCTCCATTTATTGTACCTGTAAAAATATCACTCATTAGATACACTTATATTTCATTGATAATGCAGATTTTTCTGATATGCAAGCAGCAATTACGTATTATAAAATCATTGGCAGCATAACAAAAAATATTCACAATCATGTAGTAAGTATAACGTGTTAGCTGTGTATAATACGTATTTACATCAATGCTGAGATATTGTTAAATGATAACAGTACTAACCAACTACAGCTGTAGTATTTGAATCAAAAGTTGATTTTCCTGATTTTTCAATCGTGTGTTGGCTGTCAGTGAGTACACTATTGGATTGTTTACATGTGCGACAAGTAACGTAGTAAGTAGTGCCTAGCCCAGAAGGAATACTGCAGGTCATATCCAGTAGAGATAAAATATTTTCACACGACTTGCAAACTAATTGATGGGCAATTGTGTCAATGTTGACCAGTTTGTTGCCTTCGTCTTTCAAATCAACATGCTTTGACTTTTTACACTCTCTCTCTTGAACTTTAAGGTTAGATTTGACATTTTTTGTTCCATACACATTTCGGAGATTTCTGCCAGATTCTTGCTGCTTCAATCGAAGACTGTAAATCTTTTCTGTTACTGGAACTCCTTTCCAATAAAACCGTTTCGATTTTACTTTAAGCATGATTGTTACACTGATAGCAGCTTATTTCTGTTGTTTTGCATGCGAGCTACCACATGTGCGACTAGTACTTACACACGCACGCGCACACAAGTTAACAAAACGCGACGTTGCCAGATCGACTACCGCTGTAGTCAACCTGAGTGTTTAGCTCTTATTTTACTAGGCGGGTAGGTACTCAACTCCCTTAACTCACACCTGAACTTAACTCTCTGACTACTTCCTCCAGACTTTTTGATTACCTGTTCTTAACTCTCTGACTGCCTGTCCTTGACTACCATTCAACTCTTTTTTCTCTTGACGCTTGATGCATCCCCTCTTGACCTAATTTCGCGTCGGTATGCGACACCGCTAATCGGTCACGCGCCTGCCGCTAACCATTGCCTAATACCAACGTTTGGTCCCTTATCTCTCTCTCTCTCTTTCTCTCTCTCTCTCTCTCTCTCCCTCTCTCTCTGGTAGGTGTCGCACGTACTTCACATCGGCTCTCGTTCTTTGTGTTGTTATTAATACCATTGTTTCGCTCTCGAGTAAAATTAGTTCACAGACAGTGCAGTTTCACTGGACCGACAAGCTTCAGCTATCAACTTGCACTTTGAGCTGCAATTAGTGCCCGAAAACTGCATTGCTTCTTACACCAACATAACCTCGCACTCTCACCGGCCAATCTTTCAACTCTGCACTGCCAATAACACAGCGACATCTCCAACGCCTGCTACACGTACACAAGCGTCAACAACAAACAACAACAACATCTCTAAACAACAACCACCTTCAGCGATTTTTATCATTTGCCAACTCGCAGATTAATCTCCGCTGCAACGCGAAGCCCAAGCAACTCATAGCATCGCAGCTCTACTATTTATTCCTGATTGCGTGTCCATTATGTGTCTTGATCTCACCGCAAGATTGTTTCTTAGTACATTTCGTCTCGTCTATCACTGCGCTCAACATTGTTGCAGCTTAATAGTGTAGTGTCTTTTTCGCATTGTTTATCATTACACTTTTCATGTGGTAACTGTGCATTTTAGTATAACCTCGGGGCAGTGCATTTATAATATTTGCGATGACTTGCACATTCATGTTTTCTGCGTAAATTGTTATTTTTGCGTTGGCTATACTTTTGCGCTGTCATATTTCGCACCCCTAGGCTGGCACTTCTTAGGCGCTCAGATTCGAATTTTTTTTCTCGTCTCTCGATATTACCTTACCACTTGTGTTCTCCGTCGGTATCAACGCGGCGCGCCACCTCTACGCACTTGGAAGTAACAACGTTACTTACTCTCTAATGGTTATTTGTGCTTATTGCGATCGTATCTTATCGAGAAAATCTGACACTGTTGTTCAGTGCATTAAATGCTTTAAACTTTCGCACGCGGCCTGCGTTGATACCAGATCGCTCTCTCACGGCAAAGATTTTTATTGTGGTTGCGCCGAATCTGCCAAACCCACTGCACACACCGACAATACTGCCTTAGACAGCTCCTCCCAAGCCACGCTCCTTCACACTGTATCGGCTAATAGGAAGCGTAAGGCCCAACCACTCGATCGCATTGCTAAGCAACTTCGTCCAATAGACGCAATTACCACTCAGTCTCTACTGCCCGTCCACCAGCGTTCTCCACCGACGTCAACTACTATTAACATAAGCTCGCCGGCTACACCACGTGTTTTTCGTACCCTCTCCAGTCCAACAAAGTCTACCTCTCAGTCAGACTCTAATCTATTACCACTCTTAACTGCCGAACAGTCCTACACCATGTCAACCACTAACGACTCGACTCCCTCTTGGTTTCTACATTACCAAGACAATCTTTTTACACCTTTTACCGAGGAGGTTCGTACGGGTTTGAATCAAAACCATCATGATGTTAGGGCTGCTATACCCGAGGTTCGTAGCCTCAAGCGTGTGGTGGGACTGAAGGACAAGGCAGAACTTCTGGTACTCGGTATACCAAATCACTTTACTCGGAATCTCGATGATTCACTGCTGCCACTCCTTCAGGCCATGGGCTGTCCTGCGGTCAGATCTCACATCATCTCTACAAGAAATTGGCTACCGCAAAGAAATTCGTCCCCTACAAATGCTACAAACGAGCCTACCACTTGCGCCTTGGTCTTTCGAGTTGATTCTACAGTGGTTCGAGACTTTATTCTTGAATCGGCTAGCAGGTTGAGGGGCAAATCAGCCTACAGTATCTTTGGGGCTGGCGGGGGAAACCCAGTTTCCATTCGTCAACTACTACCCAAGCCTCTTTATGACCTCCTAGTCAGAGCTACCGAACGTAGCAGAGAGTTGGGTTATGCTCGTCCATTTGTCTCCTCTATGATTATTCATATGCACCAAACCTTACGATCTGAGCCGATACCAATCTGCTTTCTCGAAGAGCTAGCTGATCTCCAGCCTGCTCCAACGAGCTCGGACCAAAATTCTCACGACCAAATGCAGCTTGACTCCTCACATCAGTCGCAAAGTTCTCACCTATCACAGCAATCACAGCATTCACAGCCGACTCATTTCAGTCGAAATGAACCACCGTACGACAAACAACCAAATTCTCATCAGCCTCCTCGGCAAATCCAGCCTAAAAAATCTCTTCAGGAATCAATGCCCACTGATCACTCACTGTTTCCGCCATCATCTATTCCGGATCCACACGCAAATGGTTTGGGTTACGGTATTGTAAAGCAAGCCACTACTTCTATACCGGCTCATCAGCCTCCACTTGGCTTTGCTCACAGCACTGCCCACTCTGCTACTACCCAACCGAGATCTAGCTCTCTAGGACCTGACTCTCAACAAGTCAACTCTTCGTCAACAGGTTATCATCTTACTCAATCGCAAAATCAGCAGCTACCTCCTAGACCAAACTCTAACCTCATTAAGCCGCAATCCTTCAACAAAAAGGTTGCCAATAGTAATTCCTCTACTAAACCAGTGGCATGACTCCCTCTGTCACCGAAGAATCGCCCTTCTATATAATCGCTTTCTATAGGTCACATTAACGTCGACCGTCTCAATTCGGCATCGCATTTCGCTCTCTTGGAGTCCCACATCTCAACTATTCACTACGACATTATAGCTGTTTCTGAAACATTTCTAAAGCCTGATATACCTGACTCCCATTTGCGATTGCCGGATTTTAACTTCTTCAGACTTGATAGATTAGGTAAGCATGGTGGGGGTGTCGGCCTCTATATCCGCACACACTTAAGATTTGATCTACTGGCCAACTCCGACCCCGTCTACGACAACTCACCCGAGTTTATTATTGGTGAAGTCAACACAGGTAAAATGAAACTCGTTCTGGCAGTAGTGTATCGTCGTTCTGCTGCCTGCTTTCCCACACACTTCTTCAACTGCTTGTCCACTTATCTGCCTTTGTATAATGATGTTATAGTTGCTGGCAATTTTAATTCAAACTTGATGCTACCAACTCTCTCCGAAACTATCGCGCTGCGAGAACTACTTGATACCCACTTTCTCCACGTCGTATCAACTAAACCTACTCATCACTGTTTTAGCGTTCACCCTCCATCACACACAACTCTTGATCTAATCATTGTTAAGAACACTAATTCAGTGTCGAGGTTCTTTAAATCACCTGCACCTTTTATCTCTGGTCACGACTTCATTTCTATTACTTATGATACTGAATCGCTTAAGCCAACTACCAAGGAGATCAAGTCCAGACAGCTTACTCGTCTCTGCTCAACCAGTCTGTCTAACTCCCTCTCTATCAATCTTGCTGAGATCAATGCATGTCTCCAATCGCCACCTTCTAACACGGTCTCCTCACCTGCTTCTGGTCTAACCGCATCACTGGCCGTTATCGACAGTCTCGAGCAGCTACTCACTGGCGCATTGGTCTCTTCCTTCGACGCCGTTGCACCGGTCAAGACCATCGTAATTTGGGGGAAGTATAAACCCTGGGTCACTTACGACATCCTAAACTGCATGAAGCGTCGAGATTTTGCCTACAAAACCTCACTCATTACTGGTTCTTGCGATGATCACCAGGTTTACAAGTCCCTTAGGAATAAGGTGAATTCACTCCTTTGTGCGTCTAAAAATAGTTACATTGCCGAAAAACTCCGTCCAGGTTCTGACCCGTATCAAGTCGTGAACTCCATAATCTTGGATTAACTAAGAAGCAACTTCCATCCCCTTTCGATTATTTCACACCAGGTGTCCTAAACTCGCACTACGCTAATATTGTGAACGCCTCTCCTCCCCTCGCTCGCAGTGCCTTCGATTTTATCTTGGTATCTCCTGTCAATATCCCTGGTAATATACCTAAATTCGACTTTCGGCGTGCCACCACCAAAGAGGTTCTCGACGTCATCAATGCCTCTTCATCTAAGAGTGTTGGTTACGATGGTATTTCTAGCAGGATGATTAAACTTTCTTCCACTACATGTCTCCCACAAATCACTCATCTTGTTAACTACTCTCTGACCAACGGTGTTTTTCCATCAGCATGGCGTCGAACACTCATCACTCCTCTTTCCAAAAACTCTTCACCCAAGGTAGTCTCCGATACTCGACCCATCGCCAGGCTATCTGAGCTTTCTAAGGTGCTGGAGCGTATAGTTCACACGCAACTCTGTGAGCATCTCGACTTACATGGGTTACGAGATCCTCATCAAGCCGGCTTCACTAGGAATCACAGCACACAAACGGCTCTTCTCAAAATTCTCGACGACACCAGACGAGCCTCCGACAATTATAAAATCACCATACTTCTACTATTTGATTTTTCAAAGGCCTTCGATGTTATTCCTCACGACAAATTGATATCCAAGCTCAGGAAACTTCGTCTTTCTGACTCTGTTCTTAACTGGTTTTTTGGTTATCTCGCGGATCGTCTACAGGCTGTGATTGATAGTGGTGGCAAGATCTCCGACTAGCTTCACGTTAGTACCGGCGTTCCTCAAGGCAGTATCCTTGGTCCTTTCCTCTTTAGTATCCATATCAGTGACTTGTCCTCTCTTACCCTTGACCTTAGCTATATGTGCTTCGCTGACGACATTCAGGCCTACTTACATTGTGCTCCAAGTGATTTATTGGACAATATCCGGCGTGCTCAAGGGGGGGGGGGTCAAGCTATTGCCGATTGGGCCCTGGCAAATGGTATGCCCCTTAACCTCTTAAAAATTAAGGTCATGATCCTTGGCACTGATAAGTACCTACGTAATATCGACCTTGATCTGCTTCCAAAAATTTTCATTAATGGCACACCTATCAAGTACACCACGTCAACAAGGAATCTAGGAGCAATTATCACTCCTACACTTAACTAGCAGGATCACGTTAAATCCATCACTAGGAAATCCTATGGAATTCTCGCCTCCTTAAGGTTTTACAAACACTCTCTTTCACGCAACCTTAAGAAGAATCTTGTTGAGCAGTTAGTCTTCCCACACGTAGCTTATATTCCAGTGGTCTATATGCACCTCGATAAAGAGAGAATTTCAAAGCTACAAATACTACAAAACTCCTGTGTTCGGTTCGTTGCTGGTTTCATTCCTTATCTCCCAAATAACCTTATCTCTTCTCATGTCACACACCACAGGCTTATGCTTGGCTGGATCTCTTTTATTTCTATGCGACACCGGGCCCTCGCTGTCCTCATATATTCCACCATCGCCAGGAGATCACCGTCTTATTTGCATGAACCTATTTCTCTTCTCTCAGATAAAGTGATTGTTCGACGTTCTCGTCGTCTACCACCAATGGCCTTCGAGTATAGAGCGCCACGCACTGAAACTTACAACAATTCCTTCAAAATTCTTGGCCAGCGTCTCCTTAATGCCCTCAGTGTAACATCCTTCGACCCTGATCGCATCGACGACTTTAAGACCTGGATCCGCTCAGTATTTCTTCATCTGGAGACTATAAACTGGCTTGGTATCGCCTCAGTTGAGGGATTCCTACCGCTACCTGATCTTTCTTCGTATTCTCTTGTCCCTCAAACACTTGACAGAGCCCGTTTCAGCGGTTATGACTTCCCTGCCGGATCTGTTCTACAACTACGACTATGGTTCATTGGCTGAGTGTCCCAGTGTTTCTTCCCCTACTATTCTCCCTTGCGATTCCCTATTACGTACGGATAGTTCTAAGGGCGTGCGCATCTACTATTGTAAGTCTAATTTACCTTGTTATCACAGCATTTCTTTGTATAGTTTTAAGTTAGTTATAAGTTGGCACTTGCTAGTATAGCACGGCACGTATCGTTCATATATAAGTTTTAAGCTTTTACCTTTGTTATACCGTGTTATTTGTTACTATTCGTTATCTATCTATTTTATCATAATTTTACATCTCTTGTTATCTTTACTACTACTACTTAGATACTCTTTAACTATCATTTGTTTATATCTCCACATGTACATATCAAGTTTTCACCGTGTATTCACTTTGCCAGATAGGGTTTCTACCCTAAGGCGCAATAAAGAAATAATCTAATCTAATCTAATCTCTCTCTCTCTCTCTCTCTCTCTCCCTTTCTTCGCTCTCTTCTTTTCTCGCTCATTGTCGCCCTCGTTAGCCCACTCTCGGCTTGTTGATCACTATTGGCCGCTGAAAGTAAATAAACCGCACAATAAACCGCAAATAAAATTAGGCGCACGCTTAGAATGCCCCAACGTCGGTTGCTAGACCAGTTGAGAGTAGAGAAAGGAGAGGGAGTGACGCACGACAAAACGTCGTCGCGTGTTCCCGTCATAAATGTTACGGATCTTATGTGATTCTTCCTATATACAACAACGATTGCACGAACGTGCCATTCTCAGCTAATCATACTTAGCACAAGTTCGTCGAAGGATTGGTGGAATATAAAATGAGAATGTGGAACTGCCAGTTGCACTTGTGTGATTAGATATTTATTTCTGAAAAAACAGAATGACAAAAAATAGACTTAGAACTGAGCGGTATCTTATTCAACACTTATCGAAAGAGAGTTGTACTACTTAGTCGGGATGTTTGAGCTAGACTAACTATCGTTGACAAAAAATGCATAGCGGAAGTGCTAATTTTCCCACCTTGGCTCATCGCGAGTTCGGGAAATTAAAAATTTGACGGAGGTATTACGCTGCGCTCTTACTGACTTTCCCACAGGTGGATTTATTTTAAATATAGCGCGCGCTCGCGAATCAGTTATTTGCGGTATTAACTAATTGCGTCCGCCTTTGCCACTCGACATCGTAAGAAGACTTTTATGAGCTCTCCTACAGAATCAACAACAAAGGTTTACAAATTTACGGTGTCCTCAGATCGATCTTGCATGTGTAAGCCTTATCGAGACGTAACACTAACTAGGACGTCTAGTAGTGGATCACGGACCTATGCTTAGATCTTCACTAGAGTCTAGGAAACAGAAAGAACACAGATCTATGCTCAAATCTCTCGTGTTTTTTGTGGTTCTCAGGACGACTGGTGAGGTCGTTTCTCAGGTTCTTCTATAAGAGTTAAGCGCCTGTTAAACTTGTAATCGATGGTTGCATAGGAAGAATAGAGTGTCCAATTTTGAGTAGCGAGCGCCCAAACCCTATGTCTTAACGTCATTGCTTTTTATTTGACCTAGCTCAAACCTATGCTGATCAATGTCAAACAAATCAAAACAGTTCGCTTATTAACTAATGGAAAGAAGAAAACTGTAGTAAAACGTTATAGAAAAAAACTGTAGTTATATAGTTACCAACTTTTTGCATTTATTTTTCTTCCCTTTCACTTATTTTATTTTGAATTCTATAAGCTTTGCGCGCTTTTTATTCGAAAGTGTTTAGGTCTCTCGATTTTTTGAAGAAGAAAATCGCTAACTCCTATTTCTCCATTACTTGGTTTGGCTGGCAGGTAATGGAGCTTTAGAGTGTGTTTGGGAGCGGGGTTCTCAGTGACTCATGAAGTTAGCTCCGATTTTTCGGATTGGTCTTTCGATTTTCTTGTCCAAAGTTAGAATCATAATTGGTATGTCATGTCATTAGTGAGACGCGCAAAGCTTTTACAATATTTAAATATAGAAAACTTATTTGAATTTATAATTATTACCGAATACATCAACATGAGTGGAAAAATTATTATTTAGTAGTAAATTAATGAACTTTAAATAATAAAAGAGACTTAATCTGTCTAAACTATATTTGAACATTATTTCAATATGATTATTTTACTTAAAAACATGCACTATACACAAGAGTACACAAAAAAAGGCATGTAATATATATGTGTTTATATATATATATGTTTGTACATCTGTATATCAAGATTCTAAGTAGAAAAAGGTCTTAATAATAATTAAATGCACTTAGCGTAAACAGAGAAATTATAGTGCAGAGTATAAAGTAATATGTAGTTAGTACAGGTTCTAAAGAGTACTTTAGTCAGCTATAATATTGTAATTTTTACAATTGCCTTTTGATATGTGCTTGAAAATAAAAGTTTCACGTTTTTCATGCTACAGGTAAGAACGCAAAGTTTCGAGGAATAATTTTGGTAAACAGGATACGTGTTGCGCTTTATTGCTTTCAGGCCCGGGAGGAAGGCTGGGGAGCGAGAGATATACAGCGTACCGGTAAACAACGGCCAATGCTTATCTTATGGAGGGTTTTTTTATATAAGTTTCTGACTATCTTTCCTAAACTCTAGCTTGCGATTTTTGTTTGAAAACTCTGAGAAGTATTTTTTAAACCTGGGTGCTCAACCTCGTTTTCTTACTAGACAAAGGTTTTCATTTCTTAATTATGAATAATTCGCGGAAAGAAAAAGAAGAGAATATTAATAAAAATTAAAAAAATAGCTTGCCGTTACAGTGTAGTGCGCCACTGATTCCTACGTAAATAAGAAGGCAGTTAAGATTATGCTCGGACTTTAGGCTGGTAAATAAGATAAATAAGACAAACGCATATCCAATGCCCAGCATAGACGTTATTTTAGATAGGCTACGAGGAGCAGTATATCGGGAGAAAATAGATCTGCAAGCGGCGTTTTGGCGAATTCCGTTGTCAAAAAATAGCAGAAAATATATAGCGTTCATAGTTTCGGATTTCGACCTATGGTAATTTGAGCGAATGCCGTTTCATTTTGTAAATGCTCCGGCTATATTTACACATACGAGGGTCGTTTGAAAAGTCCGTGCAAAGTCAGAAAGATGGCGCTACTAGTGCGTATCAAGGTTATTTTCAGTTAGTGGCATATCTTGGAAGAGCACACACCAAGTTTCAGCCAGATCGGCCAATTACTTTGCATTTTACATTCGTTTTTAATAAAGGAAAAGAGTTATCCCTTAAAATGTCATGTTGATATTGTATTTGGAATTATCCACAATTGCGTTATAGATATTTATTATAAATCGTAAGTGGTGACAATCTTAAAATTAGTTGAAGAAATAGAATGTTACAATATAACAGCTTACAAAATACGCAAGTGCTTTCAGATATACAGCAACATTTTTGCAATTCCTCATTAGAAAATCTAACCTTTGAAATTGAATTCTAGACAGTTCTTATATTTTAAGAAATAACTTAGGGTTGAATACGATTGGTGGATTTGTGCAGTCATTTGTCAATGCTTGTAGAATATGCAGACCCAGCTCTGCTGAATACGCTAAATTGTTATCTGAAATGTAAGATTAATTACACATTCCGGAAAATTATAATGTAGATTGATGCAAATTTAATAAGACTTACTGGTATCATAGAAAATTTTGTATTTCATAAAATATACAATTTTCATATAACAAATCGATTGACTTTATACACGACATTTCGGAGGGAATGTGCGCATATGTCATTTGAAATATTCTTTGTAAGTTTATATACACTCCCGCCCAATAATCTTTGCCCACCTGAGAACAAAACGACTATAACTTTGAAACTCCATATCTCGGCTGGAAATACACCTACAGAGCTCTGCGGGAGCTCATTTGAAAGGGTTTTTCGAGCACTTTTCAATGGTGTATATTAAAATCATGCTTAGATATTTCCCTTGCAGACAGGACGGCAAATATCAAAACAAAAATTACGAAATTTTTGCTTTTTCTTTAACCGCTTGCCATTTCGAGAAAAAAAATCGTAGAAAAATTCTAAACATAGCATTTTTTAGCTCTTTTTCTGCACTATCCAAAACACTCATTCAAAAATAATTTTCGTCTAAATTCAGCGATTATATGAGCATTTCATTCAAAAACAGCATCTATATTCATTGCTCTGTATCTCGAAAAATTCGAATTTTAGAAAAAAATTTTCTGTAAATAATCATATGAAAACATTTTTTTTTCAGTCGTAATATCAAGTAGTCTAATTTTTTCAATATTTCACTTTGGAATAATAAAACAGATCATTTATACTCGAAGCTATTCTATTAATTGTAGACAAATTTTAATTGTATGCAAATCTCGATCAACGAAAAATCTAAGTAGAAAAATTAATCTAATCTACCAAAACTGACATAACTAATGATTAGTAAAAAAAATTTTTTTTTAATGTTGTTCTAATCTTCTAAAAAATTGTTTACCATAGTAACATATTATTGAAGTATGGCACCGAGAGATTTTAGTAAACGTTATCAAGTTATTGGATTTCACATAAATGGTAAAAGCAATCGTCAGATTGCTAGTATTCTCAATATTCCTCGTCGAACCGTAGACTACAATGTAAATAAATTTAAAAGTAGCGGCAGTGTTGAAGACAAGAAGCGTTCTGGTAGATCGCGGAAACGATTGCTTTTACCATTTATGTGAAATCCAATATGTTACTATGGTAAACAATTTTTTAGAAGATTAGAACAACATTAAAAAAAAATTTTTTTCACTAATCATTAGTTATGTCAGTTTTGGTAGATTAGATTAATTTTTCTACTTAGATTTTTCGTTGATCGAGATTTGCATACAATTAAAATTTGTCTACAATTAATAGAATAGCTTCGAGTATAAATGATCTGTTTTATTATTCCAAAGTGAAATATTGAAAAAATTAGACTACTTGATATTACGACTGAAAAAAAAATGTTTTCATATGATTATGAAATTTCGTTCACGTATTCTACTTACAAAATAGAGCATTTTCTTCCAAGAAAATTTTTTTCTACAATTCGAATTTTCCGAGATACAGAGCAATGAATATAGATGCTGTTTTTGAATGAAATGCTCATATAATCGCTGAATTTAGACGAAAATTATTTTTGAATGAGTGTTTTGGATAGTGCAGAAAAAGAGCTAAAAAATGCTATGTTTAGAATTTTTCTACGATTTTTTTTCTCGAAATGGCAAGCGGTTAAAGAAAAAGCAAAAATTTCGTAATTTTTGTTTTGATATTTGCCGTCCTGTCTGCAAGGGAAATATCTAAGCATGATTTTAATATACACCATTGAAAAGTGCTCGAAAAACCCTTTCAAATGAGCTCCCGCAAAGCTCTGTAGGTGTATTTCCAGCCGAGATATGGAGTTTCAAAGTTATAGTCGTTTTGTTCTTAGGTGGGCAAAGATTATTGGGCGGGAGTGTATAAAAAAAGTATATTTCTTTGAAATATTAGAATTTTGAAATAAATTTTTTTTTCATCATACACAAAGAACTTAAGCGTATGATCAAAAAATACTGAAAATATTCGGCGGTAGAATTATTTTATTTGATGCGTTATTTAGGCGTTCTAATTGATAAAAACATTCTTCCTGGTGACGAGCATTGATATGTGATATTCGTATCACTTATAATATAATTGATAGTTCGTACTCTGGTGGTATTGTCGCGTTAATGAGTTAGAATTCGTTTCTTTTCAAATTTACTCTAATTGTCAATATGAAATAAATCGATAAATCAAATATATGCAAATATAAGTAAAGTTTCAAGGAAAGTTAGACTCTGTCCTAGTTTCTTATGGTGCGAATTGTCCCATAAGCAGAGCTAGTCTTCCTTATAAAGGATATAATTAAGTCCAAGTTTCTTATAGCGCGAAATGTTCTATAAGTTGGTCATGAATTATAGAAAAGGAAAGGTCTTGCTCAGTTAATCACAATGAGAGAAAGAACTTAGGTATTAGCCAAGTTTATTCAATCTCATGCTCTCACTTTGCAAGGCTAGAAGTGAATGCCAGCCTGTGTAATAGTTGGCATATTTATACATAGATTTTCCCGCCTATTTTCGCAGGAGAGTTCTCTTCGAGAAGTTTTCGAATCTTCGAGAAATATTCGCGAATTTTGAGAAATGAATTTTCTAAATTTACAAGTAAATAAACATCAATACTAAACTTTCAACACATGTAAACTTTACAGAATTAGTTATTGGTCGATTTAGTGTAATTTACAATTATCACAAATAGTATCGTCAAAAGTTATTAACTAATAAAGTTAATTAATGCAATATTACAATATTTACAATAGAACAATATTAAATTTTTACATAACATTATCGTTTATTAATTTTAGAAGTAAATTATAAAAAGAAATATTCAAATTAGTTAATAATATTTGAACTATAACACATTTTCATAGTTGTAACGGTTTTTTCTATAATCTTTTAACGCAATTACTAGATTAATTATTTAAGATTTATAAATTACAAAGCTATCATTATTGCGTATAAAATTAACGCTTTTGTTCAATATACAACTTATTGTTTAAATAAATTATTAATTATTTATTTATTAATAACAGTTATTATTAAGCTGTTATTAATGAAACCAATTCTTACTCATGTTATTTAGTTATTCATTTTGCATATGGACTATTTACATTTTTTTAATAATTCATATTTTTAGCGTAATAAATAAATTAACTTTGCATATTTAAATTCATCATTATTTAATAATTAAACGCAATTCGTATTATTATAATTTAAATCTATGTACTAAAATCTATATAAGAAATTTGTTGTTATATCAAAATTACGTCTAATAAACATATTTTATTCAAATAACAAAAACGATTATATCTTGTGACGGTAAACGTCAAATTAGCGCTAATTACCTAACCTAGTAGCTGCCTGCGGGGGCAGCACTTACCGGTAGACGAAAAATGTAGCAACGGAATTCGGCACACGAGCAGACGGAACGCGCGCGATTGAAAACGAAGCAGTGAGGGACTAACCATCATCACGCTCGCCCGTAATTACGACGCCAGTTACCGATACGCGAGCCACCAGATCGAACTCTACAATAGAATTGTCCGAACCAGAGCCGAATATCAGCGACCGCCGTCACCGAGTTGTCTGGAGTGCTGACCTGAGCCAGCTGAAGGCCATCGTACCTGCGACATCAAAAGAGTGTGCGTGTGAGGTTTCGCCATCGAGGGCGAAACCACGTGCGCGCGAATTCGCGGTCCGCGACAAAAGAACAGACAGACATTCCCGCAGTGCAAATTGTTCCTTTTGTCTTCGTGCGTCTGCAGAATAAAGGTAAACTGGCCAGCTTAATCTCGCGATCGTAATTACACGTGTAATAATTAATATTCCGCGCTCGAAGCGTGCATGTAATAGCTCTACGGACAAAGAGCAGCGAGCGTCCCGACACTGCATGTTGTTGTCGAGCGAGCGCCGATGTAAACATAAACACGCGGGCCGACTCTAATGTAGCATTTAAAAGATAATAAAGAGTTTTCGTACATGATATTAACAAGTACTTTCGGAGCGTTCTCTTTGTATTCGTAGTTAGTTAGTTGACTGACACCTGTTTCTCCTTGCTCTCCGACTTCCCAGTTTGATATAGGTGATTACGAACGTACGAGGTGTGTTCAAAAAGTAACGAGAATTTTTAAATTTCGCGGGTTTGGAGAGTCCGCTTGTATAAAATTTTTTTTTATTATGTTCGTACACATGCCCCTGAAGTACGATAAAATTTTCAGCAGTATTCATTGCTTACTTTTTAAGTGGCAGCCGCTAACGTTAGACGTGTTTTTCGAGCTCGGCGATTTTCGTTTGTGAAAAAAAATGGATCAAAGAATTTGTATTAAATTTTGCGTAAAAAATGAAATAAAGTGTAGTAAAGTTTGTCAAATGTTAACAAAGGTATATAGTGAGTCTGCTATGAGTAAAGCAAGGATTTATGAGTGGTATAAGCGTTTCCAAGATGGCCACGAAAACGTTGAAGATGACGAACGACTCGGACGCCCAAGCACATCAACAACCGATGAAAACGTGAAAAAAGTGAAAGAAATGGTTATGAACGATCGCAGAATCACAATCAGAGAAGTCGCTGATGACGTTGGCATATCAGTTGGCTCATGCCATCAAATTTTTTCGAATGTTTTGGGTATGAAACGTGTGGCAGCAAAATTCGTTCCAAAATTGTTGAATTTCGAACAAAAACAGCGGCGAATGGAAGTTGCTCAGGAGTCGCTAAATGAAGTCAATAACGATGCAGAACTACTAAAACGTGTTATAACAGGTAACGAAACATGGGTTTACGGATATGATGTCGAAACTAAGGCTCAATCGTCCCAGTGGAGGCATTCTGGATCGCCAAGACCGAAAAAGGCTCGACAAGTGCGGTCGAATGTGAAGGTTATGCTCACTGTGTTCTTCGATTTTAATGGCATAGTGCATTATGAATTCTTGCCACAAGGTCAAACAATCAATAAGCAGTACTACCTACAAGTTCAACGTCGTTTGCGTGAAGCAATCCGAAAAAAACGCCCGGATTTGTGGCAAAACAATTCATGGCTTTTGCACCACGATAATGCGCCTGCTCACACTTCATTGCTTGTTCGTGAATTTTTGGCCAAAAACGAAACTGTAACGATGCCTCAGCCTCCATATTCGCCAGATATGGCTGCATGTGACTTTTTTCTATTTCCAAAAATAAAGAGAACATTAAAAGGCCGTCGTTTTACAAGCATAGATGACATTAAAAGCGAATCGCTGAAAGAGCTAAAAGCTATTACAAAGATCGAGTTTTAAAAGTGTTTCGAGGATTGGAAAAAGCGTTGGCATAAGTGTATTGTATCCGAAGGGGACTACTTTGAAGGCGACAACATTAATGTAGATGAATAAATAAATATTTTTTTCATAAAACGAAAATTCTCGTTATTTTTTGAACACACCTCGTATTTACGCGATCGCCTCAATAAAATTAATTAAACGGTAAGCAACCCTGTTACAATCTATATCTATCAATCTGTGCCGTCACGCTCCTTATATGGTCATGAAATTAGACTCTTGTACTAAGACAATCAAATAATAGGTAAGGTGGCGCCATTTAATACACTAATTGATGTAAACAGATAGATGAGTTTAACGGGTTGTAGTGATTCAGTGAAATAATAAACTAGCTCATAGATAGGACCGGTACAGATAAATGTATATATTGTTAAGAATAATGGTCGATTTATTAATGTCACCTAAAATCGTCTACTAATATATAATAAAGTAAATAGTCTTGTAAAAAATTTATGTTCTTCTTATGTTAAATTTTATAATTTTTTAAATCAGAAATTTTTTTTTTATCGCAGTACACCTCTTTTCCTTCTTAAGAAATAAGATGGCCAAAAAGTGTCGCGTTTTATTCGTGATGTGATTGGCTGAGGAGTCACGTGGTGGGGAGAGTATAGAAGAGTGAGTGAGAGAGAGAGAGTATATTAAGTTCAGGAGTATATACACATCGAAAGTTTTAAATAATGTCGATTAACTAATAATAATAATAAAATAAAATAATGATGTAATAATGTCGATTGAAAATAAATTATATCACTGCGTGCATGTATGTGTTATTGATGTCGCGATACATTGTGTATGAGTATTCGTGCATATATGTGTCGCTGATGTCGCGATATATTGTGTATGAGTATACGGCCTTAAAGGTGCTAATTGGGTATAGTTCTCAAATTAGCTGTCCTGCATGCATGTACACGTCGTGCTGATTCATCAATCGCTGCTTTTTGAGAGTGTTCTTTATCGATTAACATCGTCTTTCATATATTGTTTAAACGATAACTACAGAAATTGACGGTAAGTTTATCAGATAATAATTATTATTTATGGTTGCGTATTTTTGAAGTACACTATTATTAGAATTAGAAATCTATAAAAAACGAGTGAGTTAGGTTAGCTTGAAACATGTGGTTTAATTGTCTTAGTTTTTTGATGTTCTGTAATTAATGTGTAAAAAAAATTAATGTTGAATGTTACTCTATCAAAAATCTGTTCTATTTATTTACAGTTCTATAGTTTTCATTTTATATTTCAAAATCTAGAATTCGATTCAAAATAATGATGAGAGAATTGATAGAGATTTAACAGAAGTAATTGACAACAACTGATATTATTACTTTAACGGAGTGAAGTGTAATTCTTTGTGGATTTATTTGAATAGATAAGGATGGACGAACATAATCCAGTTGATCCAAATGAGGTAGAGAAAGATCAGAATCAGGTGAGAGGAGATGGTGCTGCATCGGCTGCAAATGTCAATCCGCAGAATGGACATTTGGCAGCTAACAACAATGGAGCTCAAGTAGTTGATGAACCGGAAATTTTACCTTACACAACTGATGATGATTTTTCTGATATCCGGGATAAGGATAAACATGTGTAAGCAGTATTACAAATATAGTTTCTATTTTTTGCATTAATACTTTGCTGTTGCATTTGTAAAAGCATGCAGCGCAAAGCTAACTGTTTAAATTCTCACTTTAAATTGGCAGAGACTGGAAAATCTCAGGGAATCATAAGTAAGATATATTTTTTCATATTTTTTTGAAAAATTTAATTCCAGTATTTGTAATTGTTTAATATTTGTTCAATTTCATTGAAAAATTAACCTCTGTTAGATATTTTTAATCTCCCACTCAGCTTATTCAAATGTATATAATTATGTAGATTAACAGCGTAAGAGTCATTTTTTTATTCGTAAGTCCATTTTTTTATAAGTTTAATCTTTTTTATAGGTGTTGAAGGACACATCAAGATTAAGTTCTACAAGCCTGAGGCTAAATTCAATACTGAAGTTGGGGGCGTTGGCTGCATAACTGATGGGCAGTACAATGTCACCATAAACATTTCAAATTACCAAGGATTGAATTTTGAAAAAGGTGTTCGTGTGAAGGTTATAGGAACAGTGGATACCAGTGGTATGTACTTATGAACAAAAATTTAACTACTACTGAATACTGATCATGTTTTGAGTAACTGTCGTCTTTGAAATAGTTATGTATTTTATCCTTTAAGGATTGTGAAAAGCAGGTACATAAAATTTTGTTTTCTCATTTGTCACGTTTATAGGAGCAGGACCAGTATCCATAAAATGCATAAATGACTTATGTGTGACTGAAGTTGAAGGCGCTCCCAAAATGTCTGCTGCGGATGTCTCTCGCGGAAACAAGACACCTAAGAAAGGACGCGATTAGTCATATGTCATCATTAATTCACTACCATACTTATTTATTTGCATCAGTTAGCTTTTCCATTTTTTGTGCCTCCTTTTTTTGCTAAATATTCCTCTACATAAACTCGAAGTATTGACGTATTATACTGCGATATGGTATAATGAGGTGATAAGGTAAAGTAAAAGTCTAATGTACGAGAACAATATTGTTTGAAATAAGGGTATTTATATACTTTTTTACTTTAAACTTCGAACTAAATGAAAAGTGATATTACTTGGTAAAAATATTGAAAGTAAATTTTATGCCTAACGTCATAAGTAAACATGCATACACTATTTAATATGTTTATGTAATATGTTCTGATACATTATTCATAAGTATATATAGATAATATATATTTATTTGAAAAATAGCATATAGACGTATGTATAGCATTTGAAGCATTGCTTATTTTAAATTAATGCAATAACAGAACTGTTTTATTTAATGACTGACCAGTAATATAATAGTTTTATGCAAAGTTCCTATCTAAATATAAAAGTTCAATACATACTTTGAGTAAACATGGAAAGTGAGAATAATATAGAGTAATTTTTAGAATACGTAATGTAATACTTTTGTAAATTTAGTATTCTTATGAGTAAATGTGTTTGTTTACGATGTTTGCGAATAGCAGTAGTTGGAAATAGTACATATAGCCAGTCACATGTTCCTATAAGGCTATCCAAATAATATTTTTACATTGTAAAAATCGAGGCGAAAAAGATTTTGTAAGGTGTGTAACGGGGGGAGATAAACCTGCAAAATGAGAAATTTATATAAGAGCAAACTCCCACGATGCAGAGCAAACCGCCGCTCCGTTAACACGTACGTTAATACGTGTATTTGCCTTAACGTCAGCTGATTTAACTTGGTTGTCTTCGATCAAGCGGAGTTGAACTCACCTTAAGTCACGTGCCCTGTGACACACGATGAGTTTTAAGTGTAATCGACTTTGCTCCTAATCCACTTAATCCCCTAGCTATGATCGGATTAAAACTTAAGCCTATTTCAATTGTTTAATCTATTAGGAAAAATTATATGACGAAATCGGCGAATAATTTTAATAGATTTTATTAATAAAAATCTCTACAGTCTTTATCGGGCCGAAAGACTGACGCACGCGAACAGGATTTACAATTAAATAACTTTCGGTGAGAAAGAGAGAGAGAGAGAAGATACGAAAATTGGCGCGATCTAACGCTCGGCGCGAATACAAAATTATCAACGCTAACGCGGCTGAACAAAATAATAAATATATTTAGACACGCGATAATAAAGGGAGGTGCACCTACCCTGCGGTGCAATTACGGTGATCAGCCGTAATTGTTGATGTCAGAAAAATATCAACTGCCTCTGTCCTTTGAATAATTGACTGCGCTGCCTCACTCTGCTTATCAGCTGCAAACTGCTTCCGAAGTCTCGTACTTGCTGTAATATCGCTATCACACTCACGCACGAAATTGTCCCAGGAAAACTATTACTCGGCGAGAAAAAACAGTGCAAATAACTTCGGCGATATCTACTTGTCACAACAGCTGAGACGTAACTGCTAATTTAAAAGATCGCGCGCCCCCTCTCTCTCTCAATACTTAGAACTAACGCGCGAAAATCGGAATCGCGAACGGTTCGATTAATTGAATCGACTACCGTTGCAGCCCCCTCCAAGTCCTGACTACCCGGACAGGACCAATACTTGCGATTCACTGCCATCAGGAACCTGAAAGTAATAAAGAAGGAAAGGGAACAAAATAAACACTCCCTTCTTTATTTCGGCTAATTTATTTGCCCTCCAGGGCCTACATCATTGTTTGGCTACACCTGGCGCGCGATGTTTCGGGTAGCGCCAGTGTGTAGCCTTCTTCGGGCACCGCTGGGAGTTGGTCACCCCAGGCTCTCCACAGATGTAGCAGCCCCTCAGCTGCGACCGAGATTGAGCAGCCTCCCGTCCTTGTGATGGCTGCTCAGCAGCCAGAGGGGACTGCTGGGCACTGACTCCCTGTGAGGCGACGATGGTCACGCCTCCCACCGTGGCGGTCGCACGTCCATCCTGCGACCTAACCACGATGGTGGTATCAGGAGCCATGCGCCCGTCCACATGGACCGTGAGCGTCGGTCCAGCGTCAGTAGCTCCCGGGGGTCTCTTCTCTTGAGCCGGCGCCGGGAGCGCTGCGGAGGACTCTTGTCCGTTATCCACCCGCAGCAGGGCCTCTCCATAGGCCCTCTGACGCTGAGCCATCCCTGCCCACTCCCCGAGCAACTCTTCTGCGCCCTGGCGGCTCAAAAAGCGTCTCAGGTGCTCCTGCACCTGAGACTGGAGTTCTTGAGCGAACCGCCAGGCACTCCCCACCTCGTTGATCCCCAGACGCACGTGTCTGAAGTCGAGGAGGAGAGTAGGCTGCTCAGGGATCCGGGGATGATTGCAGACCCAGTGCGAGGCCCCACAGGTTTCCCTGGGTCCTGGGCATTGGCTCGCACTGTCCGACGTAAGGGTTACGCCGGACTTGAGGGTCTGCACCCCCTGGTCCACTGTAGACTTGGGACGTTCGACACTGTCCTGGTCCTCGGTCTGTGTCGAAGCGTCCCGAGAAGCCTTCTTCGGGGCGACCCACGACGAATCCCGGAGAACCTCTGCCACCGAGGCATTACGCCGATCCCTTCGGGTGGTCCCTTCCAACTGGACCCTGGCGAAGCTCCGTAGATCTTCAATTAGCTGCGTCGCATCAGAGCCCAGTTGCAGATCTAACAGCATCTGCGTGACCACCTCGAAGGTCTCCTCTTCGACGACGATTCTCCGGTCCATCTGAAACATCCAAAAAACAACAAATTTCGGATGAATCTCCCTGCGCGAAGAAACAATCCTAATAATAGCCGCATCCCACCGAGTTATACGCTCCCTCGCGATTCTTTGTGGGAACGTCCTGGCCCTCGTCGGTTACCGCTCGGTTTTATCGGCCCAACCGTCTTTGTACGACGGGCACGGTCCTTCGAGGCCTACCTCTCCCTCTATTCACCTTCACGGGAGAGTTGTTGCCCCTCGCTGGACCGGTGACCGTCTCTGGAACCTTTCGAGGTCGACCTCGACCTCTCTTAGTTGAGGCAGATACCGGTAACTCCGACGTCTCGGTGGGAACTTTATCTACGACCGTGGGGGCTGCTAACTGGACCCGCTCGCTATCTGATAAATCCCCTCCCGGATTTTCGCGCGCATTCGCGGAATCGTTCGCATCCTCCGACGGCAGTTCTTCTGGCGGCTCGCGAGGTTCGATGACCTCCTCGTTTTCCTCATCCTCACCCGGACCGTAATATGGTTTAAGGTCTTTGGCATGGAAGAGCTCAGACAGGATCTCCAGCTGATTGCCTAGCCTGTACGTGTTGGAACCACAAACCTCTTCAATCACGTACGGACCGGCATATTTCGGCGCTAATTTAGCTGAAATACCTTGAGCAGCTGAAGATAGAATCCTGTTCCTCTTCCAAACCCAATCTCCGACCTTAAACTCGGGTTGCCGTCTCTTCCGGTCATAATAAGCCGCCTGACGCGCAGCTTCCTCCTTTGACTTGGAGTTAGCTCTCTCCCACAAATTAGGAAGCTTCTCCATATGTTCAGCCCAATCTTCCACAGCCTGACCCTCCGAACATTCAAGGGCCTGCTGATCTTGGGTTCTTCTGAACGTCAAAGGAGGTACCGGCTGACGCCCAAACATGAGCATCGCAGGACTATATCCGGTGGCGCTATGAGTTGCCGAGTTCAACGCGAAGTTGAACTCTGACAGGTGTTCATCCCAGCTCTTATGATCACGGCTTACGTAAGACGTGATCATGGTCTTGAGTGTCCTGTTTACTCGCTCTGTGGGATTCACTTGGGGATGATACACACGGGAGTCAAAGCGCGCTGGATGCCGTTCATCTGCAGGTATGAATCGACCTCCTGATTCTTAAATTCGGTTCCATTATCCGACAAGAATACCTCTGGCGCACCAAACCTAGTGACGATCCTCTCGTGTAATTCCCTTGCGATTGTCTTCCCATTGGCCTTGCGTATCGCAACACACTCTACCCAGCGAGTAAACAAGTCTATAAAGACTAAGATATACTCAAAACCTCGAGAGCTTTTGGGAAATGGACCAGTGATATCACCGGCCACCACCTGCCAGGGTCGTGATACTTGTCTACGACCCATCAGCCCGCAAGGTGCTCTTTGTTCCACCTTGCATTGCTGACATACCGGGCAACTCTTTACGTACTCCCTGACCTGATCATACATTTTAGGCCAGTAGTACAAGCGCCTAGCCCTGGAGAACGTACGCCCTCGTCCTTGATGTCCTGCTGTAGGAGCATCATGGACTTCCTGGAGCACCTGGTACCTTTTCTCCCTAGGCACCGCAAGCTTCCACGCTTCATCGTTGTCGATGGACCCTTCACCATCCTCATCAGGCTGATAATGATACAGTCTCCCTCCCACCACCTTCCAAGTAGGATAAGAGTGTGGGTCCTGGCATACTTCCTGGTATTGTTGCAAATACCAGGCGTCAGTGGTCTCCGGCCGACTATTTATAGCACTCACTTCAATCCCCTCCTCCTCATAGGCCCTAGATAAAGCGTCTGGCACCACATTGAGATCCCCTCTTCGATATTCTATATCGAAGACATTGCCTTGCAATGCTAGCGCCCATCGCGCTAATCTTCCTGTGGGATTTCTCATATTGTGGAGCCATTTCAGGTAACTATGATCAATGATGACCTTGAAGTGATGCCCTTCAATATACGGCCGGAACTTTCCAATGGCCCATACCACTGCCAAGCACTCTTTCTCGGAGACCGTATAATTTCTCTCAGCACTGTTGAGTGATCGGCTGGCGTATTCTATTACACGCTCCTCTCCATCGACATCCTGTGCGAGAACTGCCCCGATCCCACTGTCACTAGCATCAGTTTGGAGTACAAACTGACCGTTCGGATCGGGTGATTGCAGTATTGGGGCGGAAGTCATCGCCTCCTGCAATCTCGTGAAAGCTCGCTCTTGCTCCTCCTCCCAAGAGAAACGTACATTCTTCTTTGTCAGGCGGTTTATAGGTTCAGCGATCATGGCAAAGTCGGGTATAAAACGTCTATACCACGAAGTCATTCCCATGAATCGCTTCATCTGTTTGACAGTCCGGGGTGTTGGATACTCTAATATCGGGCGTATTTTCTCGGGATCTGGTCTTACTCCGTCCTGGTTCACAAGAACTCCCAAGTACCTGACTTCCGTCTTACAGAAGTGACTTTTATCTTTGTTAATGGTTAGGCCCGCACCTAGAATTCTTTTTAATACCCTTTCTAGGTGCCGCTTATGCTCCTCAAAGGACGACGAAACCACAATTACGTCGTCAAGGTAAGCAAAAGCGAATGGATCCATATCCGGGCCTATCACCTTGTCCATCAACCTCTGGAAGGTCGCTCCTGCGTATGACAGTCCGAAGGGCATTCTCTTAAATTGAAAGTGCCCTAATCCAGGAACTGTAAGCGCTGATATTGGACGCGATTCTTCCTTTAAGGGAATTTGATGGTACGCACTGCTCGAGTCCAAAGTAGATATGAACTTTGCATCCCTTATTCGTCTTAGGATGTCGTTCATATATGGTAAAGGATAGGCATCAGGTTTGGTAATTGCATTTACCTTTTGATAGTTCACACAAAACCTATACTTTCCATCTGCCTTCTTTACCATTACTACTGGACTTGACCATCCGCTGGTCGCTGGTTCGATAACATCCTTTTCCAGCATTTCTTTGACCAGCGTGTGTATCTCGCACTCTATCTGAGACTGGGTAGTACTTATGTTTGATGGGTCGAGCATTTCCAACATCTATTTCATGCTCAACCCCCACGGCACAACCTAAAGCCTGACCCCCGTCAGGAATCAATCTTCTGACGAGGTCTTCAATTTCTTCAAGCTGTGACTCCGTGGCTTCCCATAGTCCTACCGGTGCGAGAAATGCCGTACCATCAATTCCAGCCACTTCCATTGGTACTTTCACTTGGGCGTCCTTAAGCCATAATTCATCCTCATCGGGATCCAAAATTGCGCGGAACTCTCTTATAAAGTTCGCGCCTACATAGCAGTCATCTGTGAGCAGCGGCGTAATGGCGACTCTGACTGTCTTCGTGATTCCCCCTACTTTAAAAGGGAACATCACGTGACCAATTATAGGGCACGGGCGTCCATCAGCAAGCCTTGCATCGCCCGCCCTGGTCACATTCAACCCGAGTCCCATCTCCGATGCCAATCTCAGCCCTAATTGACCCATGACCGTGGATGAGGCGCCGGTATCATAGAGTGCTCTGATTTTAAAGTCACCTATGTCTACCCGCAACCACCACCTGGTCTCATCCTCTGGGTCATATCCACGAGTCCCATCTTCGCCTCCTTTCATCGTGCTTTTCAGCGGCTTTTTTCCTTCCGCGGCCGCGACGATGGTGGGCTGGCTTCTACTCGTGGATCCCTTCGGCAGAGGAGCTTTCTGTGTGGAGGTGCTCTCCCTGGAGTCTTCCCCCTCCTCCACAACCTGCATGTGGCCATCTGGTCCTTTCAGGATAACCACTCCCCTATTCTGCCGAGGGCTGACATCGGGTTCAATTGCCTTCCGCTCTAATATACTACTATGTCCTGGGCTATCTTGATGCCCTCCCAGGACTTGTTTGGATCCCTGGGTCGCCGACAACTTGCTGTTTCCCTTCGGCGACCCGCAGCGAGAGGTCGAATTTACTGGAGGCGCGAAGATGACCTCTTCTCTTCGCTCTCCTTGTCGTTTCCCTTGTTGCAATCTGGGCAGAACTTGCGACTAAAACCCAGTTTGCCACAAGCGGAACACTGGAGAGGCTTAGTAAAGTCTATCTTCCGCCTCTGCCCTTCTCGCCGCTCGCCAGGAGACCTGGAAAGAGGAGAATTTTTCCTTCCTCCACGCCATCGGCTCTTACGTTGTTCTGGAGGGCTGGCTTGCTTGTCAGCGGCCAACTTGCGCAATATCCGCTCGATGCCCTCCAGGCGTTCTTCCATCTTCTTATCAGAAGTGGAAGCTTGCGTAGCCGATACCGATGCTTGTTCGGTAGTCCTCCTGACGGGGTTCTCCACGCCCAGTCCGCGCTGCGGATCTCCCTCCTTCTTCGCACGCGCCTTCCCTTCTCTGGCCATTGCAGCGGTTTGGGATTTACTACCAGCCGTTCTTTTGCTCGGCTGGTAGGCGTGCTGAGGGAAGATCGTCGAGTTGGGGTCAGCGAATACACGTGGACGGCGACCATAAGATAAGGTGTTCTGTACCTCGGTCGCCCTCCTGTTGAATTCGCGTATCGACGTCATCTCGGTCCGACGCAGCTGGATTTGGATGGTTGGAAGGAGGTTTGCATGGAGTAGGTCTAATAACCTCTCCAAGGGCATGGGCGGTTCTAGTCTATTGACAAGAGCCACCAGGTTGGACACGTAGTCTCGCACTAGTTCGTCCTCTCCCTGGAACCGGTTCTGGGCTTCCTGCAACAGCCTTTGTTGCTGTTGCGTACTTGTGCCAAACCAATCCCGGGCGTCCGCGACGAACTCGTCATAACTGAGCCACTGGTACTTGTTGTTATCGTACCAGGTCCTCGCGTTACCTTCGAGGATCTCTGATACGGAACAAAGCACTTCGTCGTCAGTTAGTCCTGCACCTACGCGCAGATCCTCCAACCTCGACAGAAACGTATCTACGCTCTGTGCCCTACTGCCCGCAAACCTCAATTTCCATCCGCGGACAATTTTCCCAACATCTCGGGTTGTGGAGAGCCCTGAGAATATCTGATGTCCGGTGCCAGATGATCCGCTTCGACTCCTCTGTCGAACGGGTGCGGATCTCCCATAGACTTCCGAATCCTCTTCACCTCCTCTTCGTTGGAGGACTTCCGGTGTAGTGACGTCCCTTCTCCTAGGTATTGGTCTGGGAGGAGCCGGTGTACTCCCCGGAATCCCCGAGTCGTAGTGACAGCTGTATGTGTCCTGAAAGTCCACATTACGTCCGGAACGCGGTTGAACCGAGTCACGCTGAGAAGAACGGTTAGCACTGGCCATGTCATGCATTGCGTCTTCCAGCTCTCGAATTCGTATGCGCATGTCCTGCGCCTCGCGCTCCGCACACACCTGTAATCCCTGCAGAGTCTGAAGGGTTTCTAGGATTCGACCTACCAACTGTTGGTTATGGTCTATTCCCTCCTTCAGATACTCTATCTCTCGGAAGGCTTCACTCAAGGATAATTCTTCCTGAGGTTCCTTCCGAGTGCAGGATTCCTGCGACCTGGGGTCCGGATTGCTCCGTCTCCTCTCCTCCTTCTCCTGCTCTTGCGTACTGAGGGCCTTCTGGATGAGTTCATCCTCTTCTTGGCGGCTGGCTTCACCCTCAAAGTCCTCATCCGGGCAGGTGAATGTCCTTGACATGTCAGTCAATGATATTCCCCCCCCTATTGATGATCCTGAGGGGATGGTCGCTGTTATCATCCGTGGTGGAGTTTTCCAACTCGTCACAGACTGTGTCGAGCCACGCTTGTCGGGATCGCCTCCTGCGCCCCGCTACCTCTTTGCTGTGCGTGGTCTCTTGAAAATCTGTGGCGGTGTAATCACCCAGCAACCATCTCCCAAGCCTAGCCGCCTGTTGGATGACACTTCCATCCTTGCGCAGCTCCAAATCCGCTAAATAATGTTCGCGCTGTGCGGAGGTTAGCTCTAATGCCCAATTGTCGATTTGAGCTGACAACAGAGCCATCTTGCCTCCGCACGGGTGTAGGATGCGGTTGAGGTTTAAAATTTCGGCCTAATCGACCACTACCGCTTCCTATCACCCAAGGTATGAGCGGGGTGTACACTATTTATTGTCACTACTTTTAATGCCTCCTTTTATAAGGCCTTTTAAAAGGAGATTATGAGCGCGTGCAGTCTCCGCAAACTTTCTATAAATATTATAAAAATATCCTACCTAAGGTCGGAGCCTGCTCTTTGCTTGCCCCGCCTGGCTAATATTTGGACTGCACGCTTGGGTCGCGCTCTCTGCTTTATCGTTGATCAGGTGTTACCAACCACCCTTTATACACCAAACTATGGTTGAAATGGGTTAACACCTGATTCTCCCGTACGATCTGAAACCACTTCGACCTACCAAGTATTATCGCTTTCGGCCCTTTTTACAATAATCTTAACAATTTTTAACCAAAGGTTCGAAGTGGTTTCGTTTTTTCCCCAGCAGAGGGCGTACCGCTCACGATCTCGCTTTACCACCCGCTCAAACCTTCCTAAGCGCTCGCGCAATCGTCTCTCTCTCTCGTGCGTCGATTACCTTCGACGCACAATCCTATTCGCACGACACGGGTCTTAATACCAGTTGGGCGCCATGTAACGGGGGGGAGATAAACCTGCAAAATGAGAAATTTATATAAGAGCAAACTCCCACGATGCAGAGCAAACCGCCGCTCCGTTAACACGTACGTTAATACGTGTATTCGCCTTAACGTCAGCTGATTTAACTTGGTTGTCTTCGATCAAGCGGAGTTGAACTCACCTTAAGTCACGTGCCCTGTGACACACGATGAGTTTTAAGTGTAATCGACTTTGCTCCTAATCCACTTAATCCCCTAGCTATGATCGGATTAAAACTTAAGCCTATTTCAATTGTTTAATCTATTAGGAAAAATTATATGACGAAATCGGCGAATAATTTTAATAGATTTTATTAATAAAAATCTCTACAGTCTTTATCGGGCCGAAAGACTGACGCACGCGAACAGGATTTACAATTAAATAACTTTCGGTGAGAAAGAGAGAGAGAGAGAAGATACGAAAATTGGCGCGATCTAACGCTCGGCGTGAATACAAAATTATCAACGCTAACGCGGCTGAACAAAATAATAAATATATTTAGACACGCGATAATAAAGGGAGGTGCACCTACCCTACGGTGCAATTACGGTGATCAGCCGTAATTGTTGATGTCAGCAAAATATCAACTGCCTCTGTCCTTTGAATAATTGACTGCGCTGCCTCACTCTGCTTATCAGCTGCAAACTGCTTCCGAAGTCTCGTACTTGCTGTAATATCGCTATCACACTCACGCACGAAATTGTCCCAGGAAAACTATTACTCGGCGAGAAAAAACAGTGCAAATAACTTCGGCGATATTTACAACAGCTGAGACGTAACTGCTAATTTAAAAGATCGCGCGCCCCCTCTCTCTCTCAATACTTAGAACTAACGCGCGAAAATCAGAATCGCGAACGGTTCGATTAATTGAATCGACTACCGTTGCAGGTGATATAATCACTTAAAATTTCTATGTGTTATGTTCGAATAATTATGTAACAACTGTTTTGATAACATTTTAATATACTTGTACGATGTAAAATTTTGTAAAAGGAGATACTATTCAATAAAAATTTTCTACCATGATCTGGTCCATATGGATCTGCAGTTTTCTGTTATTAAAATAAATAAAAATAACAGAATTTTGGTCTCATTAATAGGGTTTTGTTCAAATAATTTTTTTCACCCCCGATCATTCAACAGGATTTTTAAAGCAATACCAATTTTTGTTTTTTTTTTTTTTTAATTTTATAAGCACATGAAGTAATAGTTGGATTAAATGTGCTGAGTAAACTTTGGTTTGGAATTTTTTTTAGGATTTCATTGATAATTTGACACTAAAAACGAAAACGTACGAGATTCTGAAGTACAACGCCCTCATTAGTATGCTCCCTAAACTAGCCTATAACACAAATTTTTTTCAAGCTTATCGAGTATCTATATTCATTCTTTCGAGAGAGTGAGTGAGTGACTGTGACTGAGCACATTTTCTATTCTTTTAACGTAAAAGTATATAACGTGTACATGAATTTGAAAAAATATTTTGTCTATTTTGAGAAGAAAATAGACCAGAAATACTGTTAATGATTACGGTTCTCACAGTGGCCGGGGTGTATCTGTTTTTGTGTTTGAAGAATATTGCAGGATTTCGGCAAGTATAACATTGTTCCCTTTTATTGGGTACTTAACCTCCATTCCATATTAACAGTTTTCTACAAGTTTTGAATCATTTTACTTAGTCATGTGTTTATTGAAAGCATAATGAAAAACGATTATATATCATAGTTTGCATTATTTATATACGCAGTATTTCATTTCTATTCCAGACAATTTTTGTTATCACATAATTCCACAATTGTGAACAAAGGATCCAAGATATATAGAAGCTCAGGAGCTTCTTATCAGGGAAAGTTGATTAAATACTGGATATATGCTAGGTGAATTAATTCTATGTGTTTAAATTATAATATTGTCTGTATTATGTGATAACACTTAGATCTCTACTCTGTATATGGAATTGTTTTTCATGTTCCAGGTAATCATATACCAACAAAGTAATAAGAATTGATAGTTCAAGGATTAAAGCTTCGCTGCAAAATTTTGAATTTCCATTTGCTTATGAAACCTCAGTGAGTACTATTATAATATTAGTGTACCAAATCCACCTTTAAATTTTATGTAAGCCAATGATAAACAATGACGTATCAGAATATTTGACATTTTTTTATGAAGTTAACTTGAAGAAAGTATTTCAACAATGAGGAAAGAATCGTTATATCCTATATTATGGCATCATTATCACAAATTATTTTAGATATATCCTCTTATGATGCAGCTTAATTCTATATCGATACTCATTTATGATTCATACTATTGATTTTTTCTTTTCAGATAACTTTTTCTTTCAAGATTAGGAGCAAGCCGTGATTTGTTTTTTCTCTGAAGCTTTCTACTTGAAAACAGAATCTGAATAATGATTGATGAGTTGAATATTGTAAAATTGAATAAGTCATAATATATTCAGGTGACTATAATATATACTCTATATTATTCTATATTTAATCTATAATTATTCTTATGTTTCAGAAAATCTTGTGCTTCATGTCTATTTCAAAGTTTGTCTCCTTTATTTGGCTAGGAATCTTTGGTGCGTATAATAACATAGTGATATGATATTATTGGGTTCGTTACACTTGGAATTGTTTTTACATTATTTTTTAATTTTTGCCAAGTGTTCATTAAAAAAAAAAGTTGGGAAATATAAAAAATTTATTGTTGACATATTAGTGTACTCTATTTGTAAGTTACGAATAAAGATTATCATCTTTTTCCATAAAAACGTATTCACATATTCAATTATGTATCTATATAATATTTGTATGAGACCAAACTAAACCGAACCAAACTTGAAACTAAACCGAACCAAACGTAACCAAACCAAACCAAATCAAACCAAACTTAAATAAACCAATCCAAACCAAACTAAACCTAACTACACGATACCAAACCAAAATACCAAAACCAAATTAACAAAGCCTAAGCATAGTAACGTAAAATAGAAAAGTTATAGCATGCTCTTTCAATAACTGGGTATTTATTGAATTATATATTTCATTATATTAATATTCAAATTCTATTCGAACTAATATCGAAAAAATCGTCTTTTTATGAAGAGTAATTATTTGTTAATAAATTGTCAAAAATTTTTGCTCTATTATTCGGAAACATGGGCAGACGAAAACTCACAGACGAAGAAGCAAAGGTTGCGAGCGCTCAAAAGCGTATTCGTGATGCAGAGAATGCACGCCGTAGGCGCCAAGCTGAACGTCAACGAATTATTGACAATAATCGAGCATCAAGGCAAAACGTTAAACATTATTTAGGACCTATGGATGTTCTATGTCAGCATTGTAAAGCTAAACATTTTAATGACGAAAAAGTTTCAAACAAAGGTTTATCTTTCAATGATTGCTGTGGTCATGGAACAATAAAATTAGATCCATTACCAAATTTTCCTCCTGAACTCAAAAATTTATTTGATGGAGAGCATAATAAATCATCAAGATTTTTTGATCGCATACGCCATTATAATAATTCTTTATCTTTCGCATCATTCAATGCCAATTTATTCAATTTTCGGTCACAAAGATCAGCTCCCTACTGTTTCAAAATTCAAGGTCAAATATATTATCAAATAAATACAGCTCTGTACCCTAGCGAAGGCGAAAATCCTGCATTCGGTCAGTTTTTCATAATTGATCAAAATGAAGCAATGCAGTATCTCAATGCAGCAAAATTCTGTTCTCGATTATAACTTGATGGCAATACTGGATGGTATAATCCGTAATAATAACATTTATGCAAAATCATATGAAATGATGATAGATGAAATTCGTATGCAGCAATTGATTGCAGAAACTAATGGGAATACATCACAACCTGAATTGCAGTTATTATTTTCATTAAAACCAGGTCAAGACCATCGTAGATACAATTTTCAACGAGTAAATGAAGTTGTTGCAATATTTTCAACTAGCGCTGATGGAGAAATACCCGAATCTTACATAACAATTAGGAATAAAAATACAAAAGTCTTGCAATATGTCAGTTCTCTAGATCCTAATGTTAAACCGTGGATTTATCCTTTATTTTACCCATACGGTACACAAGGTTGGCATGTAATGTATGTTTCGCACAGATCATGAACGTACAATTACCCGACTAGATTATGCTAGGACCAGAATGGCAATCATAAATGACGATTTTAATCCTATCATAAGAGGACGTAGACTGTTTCAACAATGGGTAGTAGACAGTTACGTAAAAATTGAAAGAGATAGGATTCAATAGTGTAATTCTTATCAAAAACAATTAAGGGCTGATACGTATCAAGGTTTGAATGATTACATGAGTAATCGTGCAAATGATGTTGATGGGCAAGTAGGTAGAACTATAATACTTCCTTCAACATTTCTTGGTTCCCCTCGATATATGCAACAATGTTATCAAGACGCAATGGCTATTGTAAATGAAACTGGGAAACCTGACATTTTTCTGACTATGACATGTAATCCCAATTGGCTAGAAATAACTAAAAATTTATTACCAGGACAGCAAGCTGCTGATAGACCAGATTTGGTAGCTAGGGTTTTTGATTTGAAAAAAGATCATTTTCTTCATGTTGTTACAAAAGAAAATTTTTTTGGAAAAGTAGCATCTTATAATTATGTTATTGAATTTCAAAAAAGAGGATTGCCACATATGCATTTACTGATCACACTGGAACAAGGCTACAAAATTACTACTCCTGACATAGTTGATAAATTCATCTCAGCCGAAATACCAATTGAAGTGAGAAATCCACGCTTATTTGAAATTGTTTTGAGAACTATGATTCATGGTCCATGTGGTGACTGGTGTATGAAAGACGGTAAATGTTCCAAAAATTTTCCATAAGAATTCCAAGCCACAACTACTATCGACGAAAATGGTTATCCAAGTTACCGAAGAACAGATACCGGTGAAGAGTATGAATGCCCTAATGGACACAAAACCGATAATAGGTGGGTTGTTCCTCATTGTCCTGAGCTATTAGAAATGTTCGACTGTCATATCAACGTGGAAATTGTTTCCAGTATCAAAGCTGTTAAATATTTATACAAATATATTTATAAAGGACACGACGCCGCTACAGGGGTGATCGGAGAAGCTGAAAATCAGAACACTATTGAACACAATGAGTGTCGCAATTTTCTTGAAACCCGTTACGTTGGTCCTGTGGAAGCATGCTACAGAATTTTCAGTAAACCACTACAACATAAAAGTCATTAAGTTACAAGATTACCCATACATCTACCTAATGAACAGGCAGTAATAATTCCCGAAAATGAAGATGAAATGGCATTGTTAGCGTGTTTGAACAATTCAAGTAGCATATTACTTGATTATTTTACTTTGAATGCAACTAATGGTGAAGCAAGACAGTATTACTACACTGACATTCCGAAGTATTTTAGACATATAAAGAAGAAAGTTGATGGGCAAATGACTTCGTCATGGGCACCCAGGAAAAAACATTCTGATTGTATTGGACGCGTGTATTCAATAAGCCCTACACATATTGAATTATTCCACTTACGACAGTTGTTATTGCATGTGAAAGGTGCCACAAATTACAATGATTTGAGAACTGTAGATAATATATTACATCCTTCTTTCACAGCAGCCTGTCTAGCGTTAGGGATTATTGAAGACGACGAGGAATGAAACAAAGCTATGAGAGAAGCAGTAAACTGGATGATGCCGCGGCGCCTCAGACATTTATTCGTTCGTATATTGATTCATTGTCAACCAATTTATCCTGAAAAATTGTGGGAAGCATTTAAAGATTCAATGTCAGAGGACTTTTCACGTAACAATGATTTGAATACTAGCTATCAAGAGGCTTATGCTGAAATAAATAACCTTTTAATTAAAGAAGGAAGAAGTTTAATTGACTTTCCGACAATGAATCAAAATGTAATAGTTGATATTCTTAAAAATAATGATGATGAAGAAAACCGCCGATTGGAAATTGGCAATCAACAATATCAGAAATTAAATGCAGAACAAAAACAAATAGTTGATATCATTCTTGAAGCATCACGTTCACAGAATTATGCTGGCTCAACTTGCTTTTATATAGATGGACAAGGGGGTTCTGGAAAAACGTTTGTTTATACTACAATTTATAATCTTTTAATGTCAGAGAACATACAATGTTCTACGATGGCATACACGGGTATTGCTGCAATATTACTGCCTAATGGTAAAACAGTACATAAGACTTTTGGTTTACCGGTTCCTATGTTTCATGATTCATCTTCAAATTCATCTTCAAATATTAAAATACAATCTAACGAAGGCAAACTTCTGAAAAATGCTAAAGTTTTCATCTGGGATGAAGCACCAATGGCCCCGAGGTATGCTTTGGAAATCGCTAACAGAACATTACAGCATATAATGAACAATGACCTTCCATTCGGTGGAAAAATAATGATTCTGGGCGGTGATTTTAGACAGCTTCTTCCAATACACGTTAATGGAACACGCAGTGAAATATTAAATTTGTCTCTAAAAAATAGTCATTTGTGGACATTTTTTTCCAAATTTCAATTGAAAACAAACATGAGAGTTTTGCCTAATGAAATCGAATTTGCTAAATTTTTGTTACAAGTTGGTGATGGAACGTTGAATGATGAAAATGATAATCTACAGCTTCCAGAGCAAAGTGTACTTCCTGCAAATGAATGTATTGTTCAAAATATTTTCGGTAACTTAATTAAAGATAAGAAATTTGATGATATCACCCACTGTGCAATTTTATCTGCTCGAAATGCTGATGTAGATGAAATGAACATGAAAGTTACTAATCTATTAGATAAAAAAACTGAACACATCTACACTGGTATAGACAGTACAGAGAACTGCGACAATGGGGAGATGCAAGAGATTCTTCTGCCAGAATATCTCAATTCATTAAATCCACCGAACTTTCCGCCTCATAAATTACGCCTAAGAAAATATTGCATAGTAGTGTTAATTAGGAATATAAGCATCAATGAAGGATTATGTAATGGAACGAGATTACAAATAATTGATTTTTCAAATCATTTACTAAAGTGTAAAATATTGACTGGAGATAAATGTAATAACATAATATTTCTTAATAGAATCACATTGTATTGTGAAAATCTATATCCATTTACTTTCAAAAGACGTCAATTTCCTATTCGATTAGCTTTTGCTATGACGATTAATAAAGCTCAAGGACAAACATTAAAAACACTTGGAATCGATCTTCGGAGAGATGTTTTCAATCATGGTCAACTCTATGTCGCTATGTCTAGAGTAAGATCATGGGATTCGTTAAAAATTTATCTGGGAAATCAAAGGCATAATTTATTGGTTAAAAATTACGTATACACAGAATTATATTCAAAAAAATATCGTTTACTTTCAACTTCAGATGGAACCTGATATTTGTTTAATATATTTACTTGGCAAGCGATATTTGCAAATATATTTAAATATTTTATTCTAAACATGCATATTATTGAATTTGTGCGCACAAAGCGCGCTGTCGTGTTCTAGTATCTATTATTTTGATCTCGTCGTATATTTTTAAACCACGATGTGAGACAAGGCATAGGCATATAAAAGCTAGTACAATTAATACGTACTTAGAGCAAGAAAAATTTACTAAAAACATTTGCTAACAAAATTTTCGTTCAAGCATGTTTTGAAAATACGGAAAGCGTTTCAAACCTTTGACATTGATTATAATATTATTGAGTCGAAATCTAGTAATATAACAAACGGTGTCAATCAGAAGTCGATATTTATAACAGAAACAGAATTTACTACTGGAACATTTATTGTAACCAATGTTATGAAGTGGAGTTTGAAGAAATATTAGATATAAAAAAAAATTTCCAAACCAGTAGAAAAGACTACAAATTTTTCACGTTAAAGAGAAATGATAGAATGGATACAGTTTACTGTAAAATTATATGAAGAATTTCATTTTGATGAACATCTAATAATTTATGTCGCTTAATGTACAGATATATTAAAAAATATTGGAAGAATTGAAATTCCGCCATTTCCAACAGCAGTAAGTTTGAAAAGAAGCATGCGTTTGAAACATTCCTGGATATAAATAGCAATGGTCATATAAATATTTATAAAGTGTTACGTGTTTAATTTGTTACATTCATACATTTGTACTGTATTGTTATTACATTTAATTAGGAAAAAAATTTTTTTTTAAATTGTTCAAATTATTATATTAATAATAATTGATAGTAAACATTAATATTTAATTAATTATACAGGCACACAAATAAAAAAAAGTAGGCTATAAAAAAAAAGATGGTACCTATGTACCCTTATGTTTTTTGATGCGCTAAATCCGAATCCATCGTCAGAATTGATCCTACACCCTTCAGTTACTCGTATTCGGGGTACATTACCCCTAAAATTTGGAAAATCCCTTCTAAACTTGGATTCTTCCGTTTATAATAAATTTTCATAGATAAGTTGGATCCCGGTGTAATATTTACAACTACAGCTCTGTATTTTAATGAGCTGAAGTTGAATTTCGGGGTTCAGAGACATGCAACCCCCTAAGTCTGTAGAAAACCACCCCTAATACAAAAAAATTCTTGTCGTGGCAGAAAATGGCGGAGATTGACAAAATCGGAGTATCCGATGCCAAACTTAAAGTAAAGTTGCCTCATTCCATCATTGCAAGCACAGATAAAATGTGTTTTATGATGCAGGGGAGTGAAACCCTAGTATCGGCGGCTGGTCAGGGTGAAAAAGCGGGCCCATAGGCGTCGTCATCATGCTACCGCAGTTCTACAGAAGTGGGAAACTTGGTTTCTGTAGAGTATGAAGTTACAAGTTATGATCTAGTATATCACGACTGCACAGAGAGTGCAGACGTGTTCTGCTATGTATGTGGCGACTTTTGAAGATTTAAGAATAGGAGAAAGATCAATGGTTTTCGGATATCTTACTGCAGGTTTAGAGGTTTGTGACAGGGTTATAGCGATGTTCGCTAGCCCTGTGTACGGCTCTCTCCTCGCGTGAACGCAGCGACCAAGTGTACGCTATATAGCGACTACATACTTGTGTCGTTGCAGGATCTGGAGAGAGGAGCGCGACGATCGGCGAGGTGTCGCCGTGAGTGCGAGTGAGAGCGAGAAGAGCGAGAGCGAGAGAGAGCGATTATGACTGATTTTTGACGGCGAGAGAAGTGGGAGCGCGGCGGCGCGAGGCTTAGAAATTAAGAGAGAGGAAGGGCAGTTAGGCGCGAGCTCTCAAGTAATTAGGGCCGCCTAGAGAGAGACTGGACGGAGCGAGATTCGGCCGGAAAGGAACGACTGCCATCGGTGCGACTGCCACGTTTGCCGGGAAGCCAATAGTCCGAAGCCGAGCCAGTACAAGCAGCGACCATTCGCCGTCTACGAGGCAAAGGCCGTGCTGCGGCCCTTCCTGCAGCAGCTTCCATCGTCGCCAGGGCGCCGTTTCCTGCGGGACTACCCTTTCGTCGGCGTCGCCTCTCTGTCGACGGACCGTCGGCATCCGGTGGGTCCAAAGCCAGTTTATCTCTCTCGCGCCAGCTCTCGCTCGATTATGGACATTAGCGTATTTTGATTTTATCGCGCACGCTGAGTGATCTTGCTCGCGTGATCCCGCGAACTCTGGTCGCGGAAAGGTTGAGCGAGCGCGCTCACCGCGGCGAAGTTAATCTTGTAGCGATATTTATGAAAAGGCGTCAATAAATGAGATCGCCATATATAATATAATTGAATTAAAGTGTCCGATTCTTTGTATCAACCTTCCCCAACCAGAGCGAACTTCGGCCTGTGAAAGTCAGCGCCGGCTTTCTTTACCGAGAAAGAACCCAGAAAAATTAGCAAAGACCAGCCCAAGGCGCACGGAGGCTGACAACTCTTGCAGGTTGTACATCAAGATCAACGGGAATGACACATATTTTTTGCAGTTCGTGTCGTACAATGTTATTACGATATAGGACAATTAAAGAAAAAGATCAGCTTAAATTCACAAAGCCCATGATATGGTCAAAACTGATTTGTAAAGATGATTGCTATTTCTGCATGACAAAAATCACAGGCTTCAGTATCAACAACAAATCGAAGATCAAGTACGCTACGGTTTTCGCAGTGCAAAAGCCGATTAAAACAGAAACAGAGAAAGGAACGGTACATGAACCTATGGATATAGACAATTTAGAAGAGTTAGATGATGATCGGAATGAGACAAGCTAAGAGGAGGATAGTGAAGAATAAGGTGAAGATGAGAAATATATCATATTGAAAACGGCAACCTCTCAGACTTTCACTCAACAGGAATTGAACGATCTCATTCATGAACTAGGACTGTCTAAGGATGGAACTGAACATTTGGCGGTAGCTCTGAAGAAGAAAAACTTACTATCGAAAGGGACAAGCGCTTATACTTACTGAAACAGAGAACAAAGTTTCAGGAAATTTTTTACGAAAGATGATGAAAAGTCATTGGTATATGTGAAAGGTTTGGTAGATAAAATTAAACCAAATGTCTATAGAGAAGAAGAATGGGGGCTGTTTATTGAATCCTCAAAGTGAAGCCTCAAAGCTGTTCTTCTTCACAATTAAAAAACCTTCGCACCTCTTCCAAAAGCACATTCCACCAAGCTTAAAAAGACGTATAAGAATTTGGAAATAGTTCTGGAGAAGATCAAATACGCAGAGAACAAATGGAAAATATGCGGTGATCTGAAGATCGCAACACTTATTCTTGGTCCATAGTCAGGATTCACTAAATATCCCTGCTTCATCTGTTTGTGGGATAGTAGAGATCGAATCAACCACTATTAAAAAATGGAATGGACTAGGAGAGGAGAAATGGAACCAGGCTCTAAAAATATTATTCGCAAATCTCTGGTTGAGCCTACAAATATCCTCTTGCCTCCACTTCACATAAAACTTGGTCTTATGAAACAGTTTGTCAAAGCTTTAAACAAAGATAGTGATTGCTTCGCAGAATGAATTTCTGGGAATGAGCGATGCGAAGTTAAAAGAAGGAATCTTCGACGGACCACAAATTCGAACCTTATTTGCAGATTAGTACTTTGTTACGAGAATGAATGACACCGAGAAGAAACCATGGATCAGATTCAAAGCAGTAGTACATAAATTCCTGGGAAATCAAAAAAGTGATCAGTATCAGATTCTGGTTAATCAACTGCTGGAGAATTACTAGAAATTGTGTTGTTTGATGAATTTGAAATTACATTTCTTACATTCTCATCTGGACTATTTTCCCGCAAATCTCGAGGACTACAGTAAAGAATAAGGTGAATTATTTAATTGAGATATATAGGAAATGGAACCTAGATACCAAGGAAGATGGGACATAAACATTATGACAGATTTCTATTGGATGTTAAAGAGGAATACTGAAACTAAAGGAAAGAAGAGAAAAAAAAATCCACTACACAGATCGTTTGAAGTGACAAGGGTTTGGTACAAACGAAGAAAATGACGGATTTATGAAATAAGTTTACGGTTATTTTGATGCAGAATCAGTTCATGTAGACGCAGAGTAATTTTTTGACTATCAAAATTTTTCTTACCGTTACTATACTGAGGAAATTCTTTTTCTTTCGAACAAAAATTCCTATGTGATGTTCCGGATGAAGGAACAGTTTTTTTTCAGACTTAGGGAGTTGCGAGTTTTGAAAATTTCGAAATCCTGTTCTGCCTCGGAGGTACATACAATTTTACTCTTCTAGTTCAGCATTTGATACTCTGATACCATTACCGCAGTATTTCGTTTAGACAGGGAATGTTCCCGATTAAGGGTGGTTTTCTGCAGATTAGAGGGTTATAAATTTTGAAAACCTATAAATTATGCTCTGCACCTGAGTGTACGTGCAACTTTAAACTCTAAGCTTAGCACCGGATACTCCGATTCCGTCAATCCCCGCAATTTTCTACCATGACAAGAATTTTTCTGTATTAGGGGTGATTTTATGCACACTTAGAGGGGTGCATGGCTCTGACACCTGAAAATTCAACTTCAGCCCATTAAATATTACACCGGGGTCCAACTTATCTATGAAAATGTATTATAAACGGAAGAATCTAAGTTTAGAAAGGATTTTCTGAATTTTATGGGTAATTTACCCCGAATACGAGTAACTGAAAGGTGTAGGATCAATTCTGACGGTGGGTTCGGATTCAGCGCACCAAAAAAACATAAGGGTACATAGGTGCCATCTTTTTTTGATAGCCTACTTTTTTTTTATTTGTGTGCCTGTATTATGAAGATCTCATATCGTTGAGTACACATATACTTCATCAAATACGATGTCATTTCATGGATACCTATTACTAAGATGTAAAAAGTACCATATATACTTAAGGATTAGAGCAATGATTGCTCAAGAAAAACAGTAGCTGATACTTCGTTTCGGTTCACGGTCTGCAACTGACTGGCAGTGCTATCGTTGCTATGTGAGTGTAATCTAAATGTGAATTTTCTTTCAGTGCATGTGTCTTTCGCCAATTGATTGAGGTATTGCTGTCTGCAGCAGCAATATCATCGCCCAGATAATCAATAATAATTTACTTTACGAGCGTCTTTGATTTCGTCGCGTGCTTCGCGTCTTACCCATAGCTCGCACTTATGATTGATTTTTTTACCTTTCTTTCTCTGTCGCGAATCAACAAGAAAAAACAAGTGCGGCCTACAATTTTTCTTTGCGATCACGTGTATAATGAAATCTCTCGGCACGAATATATAATTAATGTATTGATGGAAAAGCAATAAACTCGTCTTATCTTTTCTTATAGTTTCATATCACAGTTAAAGATTAAGTAAGATGTTATCACAAGTAATCACCTGTGATAACATCCTACCAATCCTTGATCGCAATAAGAACCCATAATCTCATTTAATTCGTTTCTTGCTTTGTTTTATGTTTCCGTGCGAAACGTGTTTGCTACAACACAACTCTTAAGTAACAGGTCGGGACGACGGTTAGCCCCACAGCGAGAGATATTTCAACGGTGTTAATAATTAAATTTATTTAACTCTACCGAAATGATAACATTTTCCTATCGAACAACAGGATCCAAATAAAAAATTACTTACATAAATAAGGTACCGTAATTTCCGCTTTAGATCACTATGTTTTTCTTTATAAGTAGGTATGATATTTTTCGAGTTATTTTCATTTTTCATCCTCGTGCATCCATTTGGCATTTTATTTAATTATTCAGAATCTGGATCTTATCTAAAAAAATAAACACTTCATAAATAACACAACTTTATTATTGGTTAAGATAAGTATTAATTATTATAATAATTAAGTATAAATAAATAAAATTCATCGACTGTTACGTGCTAGATAATATATGTACACTCCCGGTCAAAAGTTATTGCGCATCCAAACATAAAATTACTAAAATTTCTAAGTTTTGCATCATTCAAATGTTCAAAGACATGGAGAATCGAAATTTAACGTTGTTTTGAAGAAAATGCTTTTAAAATCGCTGAATTTGAATACAGAGATGAGCACAAATTTCTAAAAAAAAATTTTATTTTTTAAGATAAGATTAAAGACAAATTATTTAAAATAATTGTGACTTTTATGTTTTGAAAGAATTTGGAAATACCTTTCAAATGAGCTCTAGCTGTAAGTTGATTTCGAACTGACAAGGAAAGGTACCCAACCAAGAACTCACCGATTTTTATACATATTGTAGAACATAAAAAAATAAGAGACAGGTTTTTTTTTATCGGGTAATTTTCACTTTTAAGGGGTAAAAACGTCCCCTAAAGTTAACCCCCAAAAAGCGTTTTTTTTTAATATCTCGGCTTAAAATTAATATTTTTCAGTGAAACAAATTGGAGGTTATTTCTTACAACCGAAGCAAGTATTTCATGGTAATTTTAAGAGTAAGGGTAGCATCCCCTATTTTTTAGAGGTTGAAAACATATATTTTTTGGCAAAATTTTATAATAAAAAAGTTTAAACCGACTAAAAAAATTGGAAAAAATGTGAAAATGTCCATAATAACAAAATTTAGTTGACGTCTTTCTTTGTTTTAATAAATATTACCCTAAGGGGGTAAACCACCCCTAACACAAAATAACTGTAAATATGTAATTCAATACATAATAACAAAATTTAGTTGATGTCTTTCGGTGTTTTAATAAATATTTATCTCTAAGGGGGGTAAACCACCCTAATACAAAATAACTGTAAATATATAATCCAATACATAATATTTCGTAGAAAGTTTGTATATAGAGGTTTTCGAGGTCATTGATTACAAATCTGTTATCAAATTTTTAAAATTTAAAATGGCGGACTAATATGGTGAACGGAAATATCGAAAAAAAAATTTTATATCTAAAAAGTTTTAAACGACCAAAAAACTTGAAAAAATTTATAAACATCTATAATAAACAATTAAGTTTTTTGGATGTTTTATAGATACGACCCTTAAGAGGGGGTAAACCACCCCTAACATAAGATAACTATAAGTACACTTCAATCCATAATATTTTGTAGAAGGTTTGTATATAGAGGTTTTCGAGATCACTCTTTACAAATCTGATATTAGATTTTGAAAATTTAAAATAGCGGAACCAATGTGGTGGACGAAAATGTCGAAAAAAAATTTTAACTTTCATAAAAACTTGTTTACAAATGTGTGATTTTTAAAACCTGTACATGTGAACTAAAGAGCCTTAAACCCTAAACCCCTAAACAATAAATAGGCTAGATGCCTGTGCTTTTTAACCAAACCACTTCAAATTCCTAAATTTGTAAACAAGAAAATTCTGTGTGTGAAGCAGTTTTATAATTTCCGTAGAAATTGTTATCAGAATATTATTGAAATTCCTTTATTGTAAATTTAACTTATAATATATTATTGTTTATAATATTAGAGTATAATAATTATAATCTACAATCTTTTATCTTTTGCCATAGTGCATTTTGTGTATTGAGCATAAAATATATTATTTTACGAAGTTTTTACAATAATGGTAGTCCTCATAAAAGTGTTTAAAGCACAATGCTTTTTTGCACCAACATCGTACAATTGCAATATTTGTCCATCCTTCTATTTCACAATGTGTTGTACAGGACTTTCCAAAACTGAAATCTATAGGATTATCAAATTTATCTGGTTTTTCATTGACGTAACCGCTTTTATACTAGGAATATTTAAACAAATCTATATATCTCGGTGAAGACAGTTGGTTGTGAACCAATGATTGAAGTTTAATTATATTATTTCTCACATGTAAATTCATATCATGATCCATTAACATTACATTATCAGAAAATGTTTGGACAAAGTTTTTCCAAATACGGAATCCATAGACATCAAGTGGTTGTATTTTTCCTGTGGTTCCAGTTGGAATTTTTTTTATATTAATAATTTTATTTTGTGGCATCGTTTCTTCTATAACTTTGTCACAATGACCACTCCAAGAATCAAGTAATAATATTAAGTGATGGCCTACATGGGGATAAAATATTTTTTACAACCAGATTTTAAAGTGATCTGCAATTAAACGACTTACTAATTAACTGATCAACGATATTACAATGTAAAAATAGTTATTAGTTCCCTTACTTGTTGTTAATTTTCCAGATTTGGATGCTTCCACGTACACGTTTTCTGGTCTAAATATGTTTTGTTCTACAATAGGGCCAAACTTGCCACTTGGTTCCTTTAAAACTAGAAATAGCGGTGACAACAGTTGTCCAGTAGCTGATATTAGTGGCTATATAGTATAACTATGCGTTGTTGCTAAAATTTACTGTACCAGACATTGCACTTGCTTTTCTCCTTCTACTGCTAATGTTCTTCCAGAATGTATTTCTAGCTGAAATCCGCTCTGATCTGAATTATACAAATTTTCGAGTCCAATCCTTGGTATACACGATTTAACGTCATCGATAAATGCTTCAGCTTTAGCAGTAAGTTTTGCACTACTTTCTAGCGTTTTTCTTGTTATGAACTTATTTATTTTCCTAGAAACTATTCTGTGTGCTTGCTTAAATTTGAGTAACCAATGTTTAGAAGCTTTGAATCTAATATCATCAAAACCAATTTCTTTTTTAGCTTATAAGGCCTATCGAATTATATCATCATCATGGATAATTGAACCACTGTCGATAGCTGCTTTAAAATTATCCAGGGTATACTGACAAATTTGTGCTACTTTTTCTCTATACGTGCCACCTTTATTAATTGAATTAGTCCAACGACGTAGCTGACTAATAGATGATACTTTTTTGAATCTGTTTTGCATTGTTTTTAGACTGAAATTTTGTTTCGTTTTGCTACTTCTCCAAAAATCTACAGCTCTTTTTTTGTATTTAAAATCTAGTTCTTCATTATCTGCTGTACATTGATTTGTTGGTGCTATATCCGGATCAGGAAAATGATGTTGCACTTCATCTTCAATTATTTCCGCATTATGGTCTATATACTCTTCTTGAAAATCCAAAGAGTCATCAGTAATCGTTTCTACATCGTTGAAATCACGTGTTGCATCTATTAAAATTTCTTTTATTTTTTCGGCCAACTCTGTTTCATGATAATTCGTGACACTATCTGGTATCTTTAACGCTTGAAAGTATGCTAATAATAAGTTTAGAACGTTTAACGGATTAATTTTCATTTTTCAATCTGAAATAAAAACAAGCGGTAAAATTTATACAAGCTATATTTTTGCATGTAAGGCACGACTGCTACATTTTTACCAGAATAAAACGAGTGAATGTAAATTGAATTAAATCATTAATTCATGCATTGAAGAAGAATTCTCTTTCCACTTTGTGATGTTCGGGAAACTCTATTTTTGGTTCACTTTATAGGCGCCGAAAATGATAGTTTTTATTCACATGTTATAAAAAAACTCTTTGAGTTTGTCTCCACCGAAAGTATACTGTTATATGCATGTAAATCGGGCGGAAAATAAACTTACGGGCGAAAAAGTACAGAAAAGGAAAAAATTTCCGTCATAGAGCTTACATTCCATTGTAGGGCTCTCTTTTCCGCGCTAGAGCGGAAAAGAGTGCTATAATTTCCACTCGAATTTAAATGTATGTAATAACACACTTACGGTGCAGATTAGACAAAAAATGTGGTGTGCATAATGGGTGGAAAGAAGACGATAATAATGAGTGATTGTCAGCCTCACTTCGCTAGGGTGACAACTGTCACACTCGTCTGTAATCGCCTTCTTTCCGCCCTTAATGCGTAACATACTAATGATGGTTTATGCCTAGTCGCAAGGCGAAAAATCACGCGATTTTCGTGGATCTTTTTGAGAAATTAAAACAGTCTTTTTGCTTACAGCAAATTGTTGGTTGAAAAGTAGATGTATTGAAAAACTTTCATGAATTTTGGTATTGAAAAATATTGTAAATTAAGGAAATTATAGCCATGTTAAGAAAACCTGTCTTTTTCAGAGTTGTTTTTCGGTGACGAAGATAAATTGAAAATCGTAAAAGCAATCGTCTTAAAATTTTGCTTCCTCCTAGAAGAAGCTTTGTAATAGTATAATTTTCAGCTTCATAAAAAAACTTCGTTTCAAGTTCAAAAAACGTGTTTTTAGAAAATGTCCGTACGGATGTGTGTGTGTGTGTGTGTGTGTATGTGTATGTTTTATCAACACATTTTTGATTTATAGTGAATTTTCGATTTTTGAAAAACGGTTTTTCTATTCTTCAGATGAAAAAAATGAAGATATTTAAGATCGTACAAATTGTTTTTGAAAGAATACCAAATACTTATCTTTTCACTAAAAGAACATTTACTTACAATTAGCTATAACCATAACTTTGTTATTCACAAAAAGGGTTTCCTTTTTAAAAACGTTATATCTTTTAAATTAAATCCGACTAGGCCCAAACATTTTCTAAAAATACGTGATTCAACCTCCAAACACCTTCAAACTTACTTCTATGAAGTTTTAACTGAAAATTTTACTATTATAATGCTTTCTCTGGGAGGAAGCAAAATGAAAAATTGAGTCTTCGAAAAACCACGTTATTTCATAAAACGGCCGTCATTTTCTTTCAAATAATTTTTCGAAAAACCCTTGTGAACCAACAATTTTTTGTAATAAAATACAGTTTTTAACTCCTTTTTAAAAAATCACCGAAAATCGCGTGTTGTTTTTTCGCTTTGAAAACAGACATGGCACCTTCAGCGAACTCATATTAGTTCAAAATTTATTTCACACTTTAAATAATCATTTTTTAATCGGTTACACTTTTTGTTCTGGTGAAAATATAAGGCCTATTGTGTAGGAGTCGTGCCCAAAATGAATGATAAGTAACTATTACAATAGTATTTTTACACTTGAAATCGCTAAACAAGAGACTGTACTGGTCGAAGCATTTTTATTTCTGAAGGAATTTTGAAAAAAACAATTTTTTTTCGTTACAATAAATTTTCGAAACATGAAACAAAACAGCACCTTTTCTAGACGAGCCCCTTGAGCGGTATAGAGTTTAATTTGAAGAAGAAAAAATACAAAAATTTATTTATTCATTTTATATAAAACGTAATAATTACTGAAAAGATGCTCAAAAAGTGAATAAAATACTTACGTATTTTTTAAATAATTACTTTTAAACTAATTACACAGTCCTACAAAAATACCTTAATTTTTTGCACAAGCAAACCATATATGTTTTCCCAAAGAATTTTTGGCGCTGAAACCAAATCCGGCCTCAGAATTGCTCCAGCACGTCAGGATTTTGAGATATCTTAACCTAAAAGTGCAAAAATAGCGATTTTTGCCTATATTTGAGGTTATGTAGCACTACGACATTCTCTATACACAAAAAACTATAAACGACATCTTAAAGTAGCAGCCTAGTCCTTTCAAATGCCGTTGAGATTGCTCAAATAGCTTATTTTTTCTTTAAGATATTGTATTTTAAAGTTTTTCGTTTTCATAAATATTGTACCTCTCAGAACATACTCGTATAGCTTTGAACGTTTCGACGTCGAATTTTTTGTCAAGCGTCTTCAATCAATTACTGTTCTACAACAAAATTAAGATATATACCATGGACAGGCTAACCCAACTTTAACATAAATTACGTCATCCCTATGAACCCTTACAGCCCTTATAAACCACCCCTACCTGAGGAGGGGTATATCAGAGACAATGTCAATGAGATATTCATTTTTTTACAGAAAAGCAATTGATTAAACTCGTTCTAACCAGCGTTAAGTAGGTTAGCCTGCTTGGGGGTTGGTAGGGCGGTTTGTGAGGGTTGTAAGGGTATCTGGAGATAGAGTACGTCAAGAATAAAACAGATAAGCCTATCTGTGGTTGAGATCTTAGGTTCCTCATGGAAAAGCAGTCGATTAAACTCGCTCTACCCAGATTTATCGTAGGTAGGTTAGCCTGTTTAAGGGTTGGCAGGGGTGGTTTTTAAGGGTTGTAAAGATTTATAGGAATGATATAATTTAAGTTAAAGGTAGGTTAGCCTGTCTATGGTATATATCTTAATTTTCTTGCAGAACAGTAGTTAATTGAAGTTGTTTGTAATAAAATTCGACGTCGAAACTTTCAAAGCTGTACGAGTATGTTCTGAGAGGTACAATATTTATGAAAACGAAAAACTTTAAAATACAATATCTTAAAGAAAAAATAAGCTATTTGAGCAAACTCAACGGCATTTGAAAGGACTAGGCTGCTACTTTAAGATGTCGTTTATAGTTTTTTGTAAATATAGGCAAAAATCGCTATTTTTGCACTTTTAGGTTAAGATATCTCAAAATCCTGACGTGTTGGAGAAATTCTGAGGCCAGATTCGGTTTCAGCACCAAAAATTCTTCGGGGAACCATGTATGGTTTGATTGTGCAAAAATCTTGTCGGACTGTGTTATTTTTACTTTTAAAATTTATAGAAGCTTTTATTCACTTTGAAATTGAATAATGAAAATCTATATAAAATCACTAAAAAAAATTTTCTACAACTGTATGATACCACTGACAAAAAAAAAGACGTACTATTCGTACTTTCCGGCATCGAACTAGAATACCCATAAAACTCACGCACTATCGAAAAAATAACACAGGCAGCTGAGGTAAACACTTGATGAAAACAATCTAAAAAAAGAATATACTGATTCACACATATTGTCAACAACTTTTATTAGTGAAAGACATTTATCTGTGGAATTATGATTGAATGTATGATAACATTCATTAAACTAATGAATGTATATAGTATTCCCTTTCAATAACAACGTGTTCTTTAATTGCAAATGAAGTTCGAGTAATAATATTCTTTTATGTATTTTTACCAATAAAAAAAATCATAATAGTAATATAATAATAATAATAATAATAATAATAATAATAATAATAATAATAAAGCCGGGCTGGTCTAGTGAGTGGTAACACCTCACTGGGCAAATGCTAGCTTCCAACGTCCACGACGTGCCCGGTGGAAACGATGTCCGTCGCGTCAATGCTCTGAGCAGCAACGCCATAACGGACACGGCCAAGAGGAAGATATGGCTCACAAATGACGCAAAAGATAATGGTATTCTGCCGATGTGTCCAACCATTAATCACTTATACACATACACACTCACACACTACGCAAACACTCACACACACACGCCTTCTGGCTAACCGGGGAAGTGAATGCTCGGCGACCCTATGAACGGGCCTTACCGAAAAGCGAATGGTACGGGACTCCTATAAACGGAGCCGCCCGAAAGCGAGTGAAGGGGATCTCTCTAAACGGGCTCTCCCCGTGAACGAAGCCCGGTTTTGCCCATTGGCACTTACATACACGCACACATCACAGGGGGGAACACTGAACACACAGGGTAAATACACAGGGGGGGACCTCAGGGGCCGCGCGTTGTCCCAGCGCGGTTCGTGGAGTCGCGACCACGAGGGACCTCTAGCATAACGGGACAGAAAACTATGGAAAATGCACAAAGAAAACATTGATTTACCTCAAGTGGTAATCCCTTCTCAGGGAGAATCCACCCCGGGTTCGCATCGGGTCAAAGCCCGGGTGGCCACGGGCAGCGGCAAGGATTTTGAGGGCCGCACCTTGTGCATGGCGAAGAGGAGGACCAAACGAAACGATACGAACAAAAATACACTGAACATACCAGAACGACAGAGGACAGACAGTGTATCAAGTGGCGGCAGCGGGGTGAGTTACGCCTCCGCCACAGACAACCAAGAACAGACGTCAGGACGAACACCCACGATAAACAAAACACGAGACATGACTGAACTGCTAAGGCTAATACAAGAGATGGCGACAAAAATGGCCGAAGCAGCAAACATACAAAAAAACATGAATATGACAGTGAAGACTGGAATCAAGACAATTCTCGAGACTGTGGACATTGCGCTTCACAAGCGGATGGACACAGCTCCGGAAGGACACCGACGAGACAGCAACAAGACAAGCACGACGACGAACAACAACGCAGAGACGCCACAGACGAAACGGAAACGTTCGCTGACCGGAACCACGCCGGAGCCCTCACAAAAGAGGCCACCGACGACAGATTCGACCAAAGACTGGCAGACCGTTACACGGAAAAAAACAAAAAAGAAAACGGACGCAAGGAATCGACCTGACAAGGACAGACCGGCCCACCAGAAAAGGGGACTCGCTGTCCTCGTCAAACCGGGGACACACGCGTCGTACTCCGATATCGTCTGAAAAATCCGGACAACGATCGATCCGAAGGAGAGTCACGTACAGGTGACGACCCTGAGGAAGACTAAGAACGGTCTGTGCCTATTGAAGCTGCAGGTAGACGCAGACAAACTAGACGGACGCGACGTGTTTGAGCGACAGATCCAGGAGGCCATCGGGGAAGCAGGCAGTGTCAGGGCTATGACTTCCAAGGTACAATTGGAGATCATGGATCTGGACTGCGTTGCGACTCCGGAAGATGTGACGGACGCGCTCAGACGAGAGTCTGGGCGAGACACAGACTTTCGGGTCCACATTTTCGGTCCTAACCGCGCTGAGCAGTATATGGCGGTCTGCGAAATGGAATCGTGAGAAGCCGAGGCGCTGCTGCGGCGCGGTCGGATCGGAATTGGCTGGGTGCACTGCCGCGTCCGAAAAAGACTGACGGTGACGAAATGTTACAGGTGCCTGGGCTTCGGCCACGTGAAGGCCGAATGTACGGGCAAGGACAGGACGAAATGCTGCCGCAAATGCGGCTCATCCGGACATTACGCGACGGAATGCAAAGGAGAACCGGTCTGCCCACTGTGCTCCGAGGCCGGGCATGGGGACGTCGCCCACCTCGCCGGAAACGGCAGGTGTGCTGTGTTCCGGGCCGCGCTGGAGGAGTGCAGGAGGCGTGCCGGAAGACGGACAGAGTAGTACAAGGAAACTTGAATAGAAGTAGGACTGCAGACATGCTCCTACCGTAGATAGCCGACGAACATGACGCGGATATTCTGATCCTGTGTGAACCATACAGGAAAAGGATGTCCCAGACATATATTACAAACAGGACAGAGACCACTGCTATCTGGGTAAGGGGCGCCGCTCAATTTAGAGTCTCCAACCGCGGAGTCGGGGACGACTACGTCTGGGCTACAGTCGGCGCTGTCACTTATGTCAGCGTCTACTTGACACCCAACTGCACCGCGGCGGAGTTCGAAAGGAAGGCGACGCTGTTGGAGGACGGGATCAGGGACCTGCCCGGAGATGTCATCGTTGCGGAGGATCTTAATGCGAGGGCGATCGAGTGGGGAATGAAAGAAACGAACCGACGTGGACGACTGCTGCTGGAAATGGCCGCAAGGTTGGACCTAGCAGTAGTAAATACGGGACACACGCCGACGTACAGACGACCAGGGATTGGAGACTCCATCCCTGACGTGACGATGACGTCGGACAGAATCCTGCCACGGCTGAGGGGGTGGCGGGTGGTCGAGGACTATACAGCCAGCGACCATCAATACATCGTCTTCGAAGTGGCGGGACGGACAGAAACGAGACAAACGAGAATCCACCAACCCCCGCGGTGGAACCTTAACAAACTTGACCGACAAAAATTTTCGGAGGAGTTGATGGCGGCATCAGCCCCGGGGTCGAAGATTCCTCCTGAGCTAACGGGCCGGCGTAGAACGGAAAGACTGACAGACGAGACAGCGAAATTAATAAACAACTTGTGCACCAGCACAATGACGAAACGACGACAGATACAAAAAAGACGACCACAATACTGGTGGACGGACGAAATAGCCGAGCTACGCAAGATATGCCTGGCAAATCGGCGACGTGCGACGAGGGCTGGAGGTGGACCCGAAAGGGGAAAACTTCAGGCCATATACAAAACAGCACGGAAGACGCTGACGAAAGAAATACGGGACAGCAAGACGCGATGCTGGAGGAAGCTCTGCGAGGAGGTGAACGAGGATCTCTGGGGAACCGGCTACAAGATTGTGACCGGGAAACTAGGGGCCCGAGTCTCACCGGAACTTAAAGATGCCGAAACAGCAGGACGGATTGTTGACGGATTGTTTCCGACGCACCCGATTAGGACAAACGTGATGGATGACGTGGACGCACAAATGCCCCCCCGCTTTTACCGCTGAGGAGCTCATCAGAGCAACGAATGCGATGAAGACGGGTAAGGCACCGGGACCGGACGGAGTACCATCCGAGATCCTCCGGCTCGTGGCTTGTCTACGGCCGGAGATACTTCTCGACCTGTACAATACGTGCTTGACGACAGGAACGTTCAGCGATCGGTGGAAGGAGGCGAGGCTCGTTCTTATTCAAAAAGGTAGGGGCGACCCTGGCATTCCTTCGGCCTACCGGCCGTTGAGTTTACTTGACACTACTGGTAAACTCTTTGAACAATTACTCAGACCGAGACTGACGGACGCGATACAGGCCGGAGGGGGTCTCTCAGATTTGCAATTCGGCTTCAGGAGGGGTCGGTCGACGATTGGAGCGATCCAAAAGGTGATTGATTCTTTCCTGGAACTAGACAGACACTGCCATGCGGCGCGACCCATTGTGCTGCTAGCGACGCTCGACATCAGAAATGCTTTCAACTCGACCAGGTGGGTGGATATCTTGGAGGCGCTGAAAAGCAACTTTCGGATCCCACCGTACCTGGTTCGGGTTGTGGAGGATTATCTCAGAAACAGACGAATAACGTTCGAGACGATCGAAGGACAGGTAACGAGACAGGTCACCGCTGGGGTGGCTCAGGGGTCGATACTGGGACCCGACTTTTGGAATGGTCTATACGATAGTCTGCTTTGGCTTGGGATGCCACTCGGAGTGACCCTCGTCGCCTACGCTGATGACGTGACGGCGGTGATCACGGAGAGATCTCCCGAGCTGGCGCTGCTGACGTTGAACCAGACCATGAGACGAGTTGGACGATGGATGACAGAACACGGACTGCAACTCGCAACAGAAAAGACGGAACTTATGCTTCTCACGAGAAGACGCATACAGATGATACTACCCATGAGAGTGGGTACTTACGAAACGGAGACCAAGGGGGAAGTCAAGTACCTTGGGGTAACCCTCGATACGAAGATGACCTTCTGGCCTCACATACAGAAGACAGCCCGAAAAGCGGCAGAGAGAATAGCATCCTTGAGCAGCCTGATGGCAAACACGACGGGACCGAGACCAGGAAAGCGGCGACTGCTAATGGCGACAGCTTATTCGATCCTCTTATACGGCGCGGAAATATGGGCAGATTCCTTGAAGACAAAGAAGTACTATAAGGCAATGACGATGGTACAGAGACAGGGCGCTCTGTGAATCGCTTGCTCCTACCGAACAGTCTCTGCGCAGGCTGTCCTGGTGGTGGCGAGCGTAATACCCGTGGATCTTCTTGCCTCTGAACGCAAAAGGATCTATGGGAGCAGCGCAGACATAGGACGAAAGAACGCGGCAATCGTTGAACGCGAAAGGACGATCGACATGTGGCAAGACCGATGGACATAAGAACGAGGTTGCAAATGGACGAGACGACTGATACGGGACGTGAGACCGTGGCTCGGAAGTAATTTTGGTGATGTGAATTTTCATGTCACCCAGCTCTTGACGGGCCATGGGTACTTTCGACGGTCCCTCCTCAATATGAACAGAGTATGAACACCCGACTGCAAGTATTGTGGACACGAACGAGACGACGCGGAACACACGTTTTTCGGGTGCGACCGCTAGACAAGACTCAGACGAGAACTAGAGACAACAGTTGGCAACATCACCCCCGATAACATTGTAGAGGTGATGCTGCATAAACCTGAATGGTGGCGTTTAGTCGCTACCTATACGGAAACCATACTAAGACGTAAGAACGCGGACGACTGTCTGAAGGACGACTGAGCAGACGGATTGACGCGACATAACGACGCACGGTGAAACGATACGAACGATCGAACACAGACAGAACCCCCAGTCAGAAGTAATATCAACATAGTCCCTGGCTGGGGGAAGGACAACAAGGAGATGGCGGTTTAGTGGGTAGGCCTGTCTTTTTTTTGGGGAGTCCCACGTACCTCCTTAGATATCAAGACTAAGGGGAATCCGCAAAAAGGATTCCGCAACTCCTTGTAAAAAAAAAAAAAAAAAAATAAGCATAATTACAATAGCAATAATAACAGTAATACTGATAATAGCAATGATAATGAAAAATAATAAGAATAATGACAATAATATTTATTATTGAATTTAGATTTTTTTGATAAATTCATTAAATCGTATCAAATAGTATTATTATGGAATTCCAGCCTGTAAATATTTTACTATAGATAGAATAATCATTACTTCGAGAATTCGTCTAAAAAACTTTTGGCTTACAAAATAATTGTAACAATGAAAAACTCTTAAGTTTGCCAACATTAAAATTTATTACAAAACGCAAAAGAGGTTGATAAACTAATTTTATTAACATATGTTTTTTCATTTGCAAAAAAGTGTGGACTTTTTAAATTTATAAAATATTATATTTATGAAATTTTCGGAATACTTTATAATTTATGAAATTACTTTTGAAATTATGCTAATTTATAAAAGGAGAAAAATAAATAATCTTTGATTAAAACATAAAACGAGACGTTATTTGTTACATACAAAATGATTGAATAAAATATCGGTAATATGTCTATACTCTGTAACGGGAGTAATTTCCTTCGTAAGCGAATCACTGTCCGTTAACAAAATATCTATGTCGTCGTTATTTCCTTCTTTTCGGCTAGCTCCGTGCCGGCGGCTCTACCTGAAAACGAGCGCGAAAGCACGGGAAAACGAAGAAGAGCGACGGTTGCAGGTTCTCCGAAAACGTTGCGAAGGAGAAGGGAACGCAGAGAAAGATTTGGTGTAATCGAATAATCTCGCCGTCTTACTCAGTACAACCAGAACGGATTTTATTCGATTATTTTGTTTACACACTCGCGTGCATTCCGCATCGACCGAGAGGTTCACGGCGCACGGTCTACTTAACGTACGCGTGAGAGAGAGACAGGTGATACATTTTCAAGTGGCGCGCGGTCGACGCAGTTCGTATACGCTCGCTTAATAGGACTCGCACTCGCAATCACGTTACAACGGAGGGGGACTTACTCGGTCGGTCGCAGCCGTAGATAGCTTTTCCCTGTAACCCGAATCTAGTCGTGTGCAGATCGTCGCCCAATACTGTCGAGATCGGGGAGGTCTCCGGGCTGATGTTGTGGGCGACTAGTCGAGACTCCTCGCTCTGCTGGTAACTTTCGGTTCGGTCGCCCCCGTATGCTGATCGTAGTAGGATGTCGATCCCGACCACCGTATTCCTTCTGTACAATTGCTCAATCTCACTCAACGATCACACTATTCCACTCGATTCTCCACACCCAAAAAGTCAAATCTACAAAGGATCCTCGAACACGTGCTGCTCGCTTGCCGGTCTCACGTGTACTCTCTCGAATCGACGCGTCCTAGCTATCTCTCTCTCTCTCTTTATCGCTGCGCGGGTCTATTGCGCATGGCGCGCTATTTTAAATCTCGCTCATCTACACCTTAACAAGCCTAATCGTTACAACTCATATCTACGGTAAAGTATAGGCCTTAGGCCTGTTTGGCGGTTAGGGGTTTAGAGTCGTTTGGTTAAAAAGCACAACCATTTAGCCTATTTGTTGTTTAGGCGTTTAGGGTTTAAGGCTCTTCAGTTCACATGTACAGGCTACAAAGATCACACATTTGTAAACAAGTTTTTATGAAAGTTAACATTTTTTTTCGACATTTTCGTCCACCACATTGGTTCCACCATTTTAAATTTTCAAAATCTGATATCATATTTGTAAAGAGTGATCTCGAAAACCCCTATATAGAAACCTTCTACAAAATATTATGGATTGAAGTGTACTTATAGTTATTTTGTGTTAGGGGTGGTTTACCCCCCCTTAGAGGTAGTATCTATGAAAAAACCAATAAACTTAATTTGTTTATTATAGATGTTTACAAATTATTTTCAAGTTTTTTAGTCGCTTAAAACTTTTTTATTATATAAAATTTTTTTTCCGATATTTCCGTCTGCCATATTGGTTCCGCCATTTTAAATTTTCAAAATCTGATAACAGATTTGTAATCAGCGACCTCGAAAACCTCTATATACAAACTTTCTACGAAATATTATGTATTGAATTACATATTTATAGTTATTTTGTGTTAGGGGTGGTTTACCCCCTTAGGGTAATATTTATTAAAACAACGAAAGACGTCAACTAAATTTTGTTATTATGGACGTTTTCACATTTTTTTCAATTTTTTTAGTCGGTTTAAACTTTTTTATTATAAAATTTTGCCAAAAATTATATGTTTTCAACCTCTAAAAAATAGGGGATGCTACCCTTACTCTTCAAATTACCATGAAATACTTGCTCCTGTTGTAAGAAATAACCTCCAATTTGTTTCACTGAAAAATATTAATTTTAAGCCGAGATATTAAAAAAAACGCTTTTTGGGGGTTAACTTTAGGGGAGGTTTTTACCCCTTAAAAGTGAAAATTACCCGATAAAAAAAATACGTGTCTCTTATTTTTTTATGTTCTACAATATGTATAAAAATCGGTGAGTTCGGGTTGGGTACCTTTCCTTGTTAGTTCGAAATCAACTTACAGAGTTCAGCTAGAGCTCATTTTAAAGGTATTTCCAAATTCTTTCAAAACATGAAAGTCACAATTATTTTAAATAATTTGTCCTTAATCTTATCTTAAAAAATAAAATTTTTTTTTAGAAATTTGTGCTCATCTCTGTATTCAAATTCAGCGATTTTAAAAGCATTTTCTTCAAAACAACGTTAAATTTCGATTCTCCATGTCTTTGAACATTTGAATGATGCAAAAATGTTTATTTGAAAGGAAATGCTTCATTTTATAAAGAAAATACACAGCAATTTTTAAAGAATTTTATATCTGGGCTGGGTAATTTAGCTTAAATCTAGTTAGAGTTGCCGGGCCGTAGGATGGTATAGGGGCCCAGAAGGACTAGCCTACAATCCTGGTTCTCCTATCAACATGTGTATAATCTCACTATGTCGCAGTGCCAGATGTGGGTGCCTGAGATAGGGTCCTAGTTCACAGGAGGGTCTATCGAGGCTACTGCTGACCTAGGCTGGATACTGCCGAGTAAGACAGAAAGCGCTCCTTTTCCTGGATTGCTGGGGGGGGGGGGATAAAACATAACAGCTATCGGCGCAATCTGTGTTCTAGATTCCCTAGTCAAAAATAAAAAATCATATCAGCTTGAAGACAAGAAGCAATCGAGTCCATCAACAAATGGAGCATCAAACGGAACGTCTGGTAAACTTATGAAAGCAATCAAGGAAATGATTGATGAAAGCGGGATCGACGTGGCAATGAATACCATATATTCATTGTTGTCGAAGCATAAAGCATCTATAAAGCGGTTAAAAAATGGAAGAGTAAAAGAAGGAGTAGAGAAACATTAGCTCAGTTATCACGAGTAATATAGCGATCATTAGAGAGCGTGCGTAGTATATACGATCCGAATTTGAGGGAATTAAAGAGTCTCTGCGGAGAAAGTCACCAAGGAGACAATTACTTCTAGACAGAAACGTCCGCGAGATCAATTCAGCAATAGTCCCCAAAAGAACAATGGTTACATCGAGATAGGTATCCTGGCCGATAGATGGAATAGGATAATCTTGAGAAAACGTAAAGGCAAATCGGTAAACTTTATAGAGACGACTCGAAAACGAAAACGAGACAGTGATAAATACAGACGCAAGGACAAGACAACACACCGAGGACACTGATGACCAGGATAGCTAGTTTGATAGCGACAAACGTCAGACCTGAAAAGAAAAAGAAGGCAAAAATGAAAAATAGGAAAATAATAGACGACAGGAGCGCGATACTCATCAATCGCACAGAAAAGTCCTAAGCAGATACCCTTCGCGAAATAAAGAAAAATGTCAACTTTGGAGCGACAAACATAAAGATAGAAGACCATCATAAGACGAAGAAGGAGGCCGTTATTGCGTTTATAGAGAATCCTGCCCACAGGCAGACTTTTCTAGCAACAGTAAGTCAGAGTTTGGGGTTGGAGACAAAAGTCAGGGATATAATGAACGGTATCCACCTGGAAATCCTTAATCTGGATTGCAGTTCGCAGGTTAAGGAAGTTGCGGACGCGCTGAAAAGTATCCCCGTATGCACATTTTCAGGTCAAACAGTAGAAAATAATACAACGTGATATGCGAAGTGGGTGGGAGCGCGAGTAGAGCGCTGTTAGAGAAAGGACTCCGAAAAATTGGATGGGCGAACTACCACGTTAGAGAAAAGATCGGTTTCCCGCTGTTTCCGTTGCCTTGATTGTGGCCATATGAGACAAGAGTGTAAGGGAATAGATCAAATGAGATCTACTGGAAATGTGGTTCGGGGGTCACACCAAGAAGAACTGTACGATTAAAACCACGGACATAAATATTTCTTCTACTCCTATGCAAAGCATGAGAAAACCAAACATTTGCAGGACCCCGACAAATGATTGGTTTTTAAAACTGCATTGGAAGAATACCGGAAGTTGGTTAGCACACGGAGGTAGTACTGTAGGAAAATCTACGTAACTTCGAAGTAGCGCAATTGCTTCTACCACAGATAGGAACATAAGGCAACGCGCATATTATGATCATCAGCGAACAATGTAAAGATTGAACGTCGATACCAAAATGACTCGCGAATACGTCGGATATATCAGCTATGTGGGTCAAAGGATTCGCATAATCAAAGATACGTGGTTTAGTATCAGAAGGTGATTTCGTATGAGTCAAAGTAGGTATGACTACTTCCATCAGCGTTTACTTCACGTCCAACTATACAATTAAAAATTTGGATGACAAGCTAGAATCTTTAGAAGACGCACTGACAAGGGAACCACCCCAACCCGACCTCACCGATTTGAATGATTTTGGGATATGTTGTAGTACTTGAATAAAAATTAGATACGTGCTATTTTTATCGGCCCATAAGGGCTTTTAAGGGGTGAAATCCACTTTGAAAATCAACTCCTAAAATCAGTTTTTTAATATTTCTCAGCATCAAATTAATATTTTTCAGTAAACTCAATGTTAACAAATTTCTTATAAAAAGGCGCTTTTAAGGGCATAACATTTATACCGAAGGATTGCAACCCCCTTTTTAATAGGGATAAATACACTATTTTTTGTACTGTTTTACGACATGTAATGTAGTAAATCAGCTCGAGTGATTTAAAAATCGCACTGATAATGAGAAAATATCAAAATTAAATTGACGTGTTTCCGGATTTAAAAAAAAAATATGTTTAAAGGGTGTTTCACCACCTAGAAACCACCCCCGTCAAACTATCAGCAGGTTAATCCACTTAACCCTGGGATAAGCAAGTTTAGTCGTTTGTTAATTCTTGAAATAATTTAATCCTATGCATGAGCGAGCTACCTCAACTAACCAACCTACCTCTAACCCACCAAACCCCCATAAACCACCCTTACCGAACCACATGCAGGCTAACCCACCTAATCCTGTGAAAAGCAACTTTAGTCGTTTGTTATTTCTTGAAATAATTAAATTTTACACCATAAGCGAGTTATCCCAGCTGTATAACATACCTCTTATCCACCTACCCCTAACCTATCTAATTACCACCCTTATAAACCATACTTACTGAAACACAAGCAGGTTAAACCTCCTAACGCTGGAAAACACGAGTTAAGTCGTTTGTTATTTCCTGAAATAATTTAATCCTACGTCAGAGCGAGCTACCTCAACTAACCAACCTGCCTCTAACCCACCAAACCCCCATAAACCACCCTTACCCAACCAAATGTAGGCTAATAGACATAACTTTGGGAGATTTGAGTTTATCAGTTGCTTTTTCTTAAAATAATTGATTTCTACACATTTTTTTTTGATAAAATATATCTGTAGCTCAAACATAATTTATGACAAATAAAAATATACGTTTATATCTCGATCATGCACTATCGTACCAGCTGCAATAGCGGCTTTTAAATTATCAAACGTGTATTGGCAAATTTGGGCAATTTTTTCTCGGTAAGTTTCCATTTTTATTAATTGTTTTCGCCCAACGTTTAGTTGACTTATAGATGAAACTTTTTTGAATCTATGTTGTTCAGTATCCAGTTTTAAGTTTTTGTTTTTTCCGCTCCTCCAAAATTCTACGGCTCTTTGTTTATAATCAAATGTGATTTCTTCATCATCATTTGCGCACTGATTTGTTGGTGCAAAATCAGGATCAGGAAAGTGATGTTGAACTTCATCTTCGATTATTTTAGCATCAGTATCTTAATAATCTTCATGAAAATTTAACGTCTCTTCAACAATCATATCAATATCATTAAACTCATACACGGCATCTATTAATATTTCTTTCAACTATTGACAATTTAATTTCTTTGAAATTAATCTCGCTATCTGGTATTTGTAAACTTTGAAAATATGCTAATAATAAATTGACTACCTTCAAAGGATTGATCTTCATGTTTGAATCTAAAACAAAATCAAGATATAAATACTCTTTTTTGCAGTTGAATAATTTTACAAAAGACAAAAGAAAACCTAGTCTTTAGATAGAATTCGATCATACGTTTTTAACAGTTATATTTCACATGTTTACAAATCAAAATATTTATACCTGCTGAACATGCTACAATTACAAGTCCTGAGAGGTCTATTTCTTAGTTACAGAAACTGCAATCTGCTGAGATTAAGCAACTAGATGAAGTTGTTAGCAGTGGAGATGAACATTCATCTTATGAGGAAAAACCACAGTTATTTGATCATGAATCTTTGGACGATTTAATTCGTGATTTAAATCTTCCAAAAGATTCTGCAGAATTAACTTCTAGACTCATAAAGAGAAAACTATTATTATCTGATACGAAAATTTCTTAGGGAATAATAGAGATCCAGATTACAAAATTATTGTGTCGATAATACTGAAGAATTTAAAAAATTTGAAATGTGAGATGAGCTTGAAGTTGCACTTCCTTTTTTCGCACTAGGACTTCTTTTCTGAGAATGTTGGAGACTTTAGTGAAGAAATGGGTGAGCGTTTTCACCAAGACTTTAATAAAAAAGTACGACACTGCAACGGGAGATGGGATTAGGCAATGATGGTGGATTACTGTTGGTCCTTGCATAGGTATAGCTTTGCAAGGAATCATCATCACCAATCTCTAAAAAAATCATTTAAAGAAAAACGAAAATGTTTCCACAAAAAAATCAAGTAAACTGAATCAATTGGCTCTGTAGTTTTAAGCTATTACGGTCTCTGTTCAAAGCCTCGAAGGATAAGGTATTCCTGAGTGGAGGATTGGGTTGTAGCGTAAGGATTTTGGAATAGGATGGTCTGGGGTAATCGTTAAGCAGACTTCTAGACTCGTGGGTTAAAGAACTTGAGAGGTAGCATCTCAGATTTATTGCGTCAGGAAAAAAGGTTCGTGGGTTGGGAAACTTAAGGTGTAACGTCTCGGGGTCATTACACTTTATTTGAATAAAATTATATATGATAAGAGACATAACTATTTACGTAAAAGACAAAAACTTTTTTTCTTGTTATGTACTATATTTTCGTGTTCGAGAAATTTGTATGGAAATATAGAAATAAGTTTATTTATAAATCCAGCACTATAAAAAAACTTTAACTTTTTAAATACTTGACTTTTCTTCAACTACTATGAATAATGAAATATGTATGTCTTATTATCGTAAGGGGCGTAGATTTGATATAACTTATCTTCTTCGAGCCATTGATAAGACAAACTTGTAAATAAGATAAAGTGTACAGCAAAGTAAAGTACCAACAAAAAGTAAACTAAACCACAAGTGAAAATTGAAAAAAGTAAACAGTTTATAAGTATAGGAATTGAGACTATAATAACGATTTATAACTATTAATATAATCAATTATTTGTTATAATTTCTTTTCTCATTGACAAATTGTAAATGATTAAAAAAGAAATAATAACTATATTAAACTTTCACTTTTGAAATTAATAATTTTTAACTGTTATTACTTGTTATTTTTCTTTATTACGAATTAACTTTATGTTTAAAAAATAATAACTATTATTCGTTCTCGCAATTCCTGCACTTCTTTCCTCAATGCAGCATTTTTGCGTTTCGCTAACTTCAATTTTCGGCTATTCGTCATTATAAAGATTCGAATACGCACGCGACAAATCAAGGATCTTTCGCTCGAAAGCTGTTAACAAACTTCTAAAGAGTCCCTGTTCGGGCGCCAAATGTAACGTTTGAGTGTATCTCGCGTTATTAAAATACTAGTTCGGACTCTTTACGTTAAATTCGCAATAACGTCTCCGAGAAAAGCAAGAAGTTGACACGCGCGCAATCTAAATAATCAAAAGAAAATCTTTCGATTGGCAAACCACGAGGCTTGCCAACTCGATGAGCTGCTTCGAAGTGCAATTGATAGCAATCGCATCTATCGGGGAGAGGCCCGACAGCGCCGCGATTACTACTTAATTTGACTTCTCAACAATAGATATGTTTCAGGAGGGAAGATCTCTAAGGCTGCTTTTTTCTCATGAGAGAAATAGTCTCATGAGTTGAGCTCTTAGAGATCAGTAGGAAAGGAGTTCAACAGGCTAACCACTGAAAAGAAATTCGTCTCAGGAAATAGCTGAGGCTTTATTTCTACACAGTGCTCGCGCTGCTAAGCAAGGTAGGAAAGTGAGTCCTTTTGCCGCAGCGACGAGCGAATTTATACATGCGAAATGGGCTCCTTTCTCCGCTTGGTAGCCCCTACAACGTTATTTTTGTCTTTGACGCAAATTTTGTACACGTTTTATCGCAAAATGGCTCGATCGAAATTACAATTATGCGATTTAAAAAATTAAACTGGAAAGGATGAATTTTTTAACATAAATTACATCTCTAGGAAAAATCGCCTCTTAAAGTTATAAGCTATACAATTTAATAATCAAATTACGCCATTTTTACAATAAAATTATGGAAAATTTTTACATGGAAAAATCGCTTGTGGTTAGAAGATTCTTATCCATATAAAAGATGATTAATGTTGCTCTCTAATTTTGAATAATAATTAAAAAACAGATTTGCAATTTTCTTTTTTAGCGGTTTAAAAATCAGCAAATTAGTAACAATCATAATCATCAATTTTACAGATACTTATGATCGATTTGCCATCTAACCGTGTTATTTTAATTGTTTAAAAAAATTATAAATTGTTTATTTATTGATAACTTAATGAGTAATTAGTTATCAAAGTGTCAAATTCTTGCTTTTCTGTTTCAATACGTCGAGATTGTAATCGTATGCTCGAAATAACAATATCATTGTTTATTGCAAAATAACTAACAATGTTAACTTGTAGATTAGATTTGACTAACAAATATCGATTTGAGAGTTATATCAACATGAAATTCAGAATCAGCGCACCAAATTTAACTAAGAAATACTTTTGTTCGTTTAAAAAACTTTATAATTAACGATTTTCTGTTGTAAACAATAAATTTTCCCACGGTCGTGACGTCACGCTCCTTACGAGGTGTGATCAAAAAGTAAGGTGAATTTTGAAATTTAGCGGGCTACGTCCGTTCGATCTTCGACTTTTTTATTTGGTTATGTCGGTACACTCGTCTAGAACATACGTTCCAAATTTCAGCTTTGTAGTATGTTTGGTTTGTTTGTGAGAGGCATCAAGGTTAGAAGTGTTTTGCGTGCTCCACGATTTGCTGCTGTCTAAAAACATGGATCAAAGAGTTTGCATTAAATTTTGTGTGAAAAATGGAATCAAATGTTCCAAAACACTTGAAATGCTGAAAGTGGCATACGGTGAGTCTACTTTAAGCCAAAAAAATGTTTACAAGTGGTATAAACTCTTCCAAGAAGGCCGAGAAGACACCGACGACGAACCTCGTTCTGGACGCCCCAGCACATCAACAACTGATGAGAATGTTGAAGAAGTGAAGAAAATGGTGTTGGGAAATCGTCGAATTACCATTAGATAAATTGCTGATGATATTGGCATCTCATTTGGTTCGTGCCAATCAATTTTGACGAGTGTTTTAGACATGAGACGTGTGTCAGCGAAGTTTGTTCCGAAATTGCTCAATTTCGACCAAAAGAAACGTCGCATGAGCATCGCCCAAGAGCTACTGAATGACGTCAACGATGATCCAGATTTACTCAACAGGGTTATAACAGGTGACGAAACATGGGTTTACGGTTATGACGTCGAGACTAAGACTCAATCGTCCCAGTGGAGGCATTCTGGATCACCAAGACCAAAAAAAGCACGCCAAGTTCGATCAAATGTAAAGGTTTTGCTTACAGTTTTCTTTGACTGCAGGGGCGTGGTGCATCATGAGGTCTTGCCACAGGGTAGAACAGTAAATAAGGAATATTACCTGCAAGTTATGCGCAATTTGCGCGAAGCAATCCGCCAGAAACGTCTGAATTTGTGGAAAAATAAAAATTGGCTTTTGCACCATGATAACGCCCCTGCTCACACATCGTTGCTTGTGCGCGAATTTTTGGCTAAAACCAACACAGTAACGATGCCCCAGGCACTGTATTCCCCAGATCTGGCCCCCTGTGACTTCTTCTTGTTCCCAAAACTGAAGAGGCCCATGAAAGGACGGCGTTTTGCCACGATTGAGGAGATAAAGACGGCATCGAAGGATGAACTAAACAAGATCACAAAAAATGATTTTTTGAAATGCTTTGAGGATTGGAAAAAGCGTTGGCACAAGTGCATTATATCCGAGGGGGATTACTTTGAAGAAGATAAAATAAAAATTGATGAATAAATAAATATTTTTTGAGAAAAATAAAAATTCACCTTACTTTTTGATCACACCTCGTATATGGTAATGTTTTCGCAGAGTTGCCCTAACACATTTGCATATACGTGTGAAAAGCGCCTACGCTCAATTACCGATTTTCTCTAATTGTCTCATGTGTGACGAGTTGCCGTTTTGCAGAGGAAAATAGGAGACAAATCAGACTGGACCGTCACAGGGCTATATCGGGACTGTATGGAGGTTGTCGAAGGAATGCGATATTGTGTTTGCTCAAAAACTGCTGCACAAGATTGGATGAATTCGCTGGCGCATTATCGTGATGGAGAAGCCAGTCACCACTTTCCCAAAAGTGCGGCCGTTTTCTTCATACTGCATCACGCAAACGTTTCAAAATTTGAACGTAATATTCTTTATTGATTGTCTGACCTGTTGGTGCATATTTGTAATGTACAACACCTTCACAATCGAAAAAAATAATCAACATTGACTTAACATTGCTCCGACTTTGACATGCTCTTTTTAGTCTTGGCGGTTCAGAATGCCTCCTTTGTGAAGATTGTTGTTTTGTTTCAGGATCATAACCATAAACCCATGATTCATCACTTGTAATAACTTTTCTAAGCACATTATCATCATTATTGACCATTTCCAGATTGTCCAGAGCGATTTCTAAGCGAATGTTCTTCTGCTCTGCTGTGAGCAATTTTGGGATGAATTTCTCATACACGCGTTTCATTCCTAAATTTTCGTTTAAAATTTCTGAAATGATAGTTTTTGATATCCCAAGGTCTTCTTCTAGTTCTTGCACAGTCATACGGTGATCTTGTTCGATTGCAAGTTGCATCCGCTCAATATTATCTGCGGTTTTTGTCGTCGAAGGTCGGCCGGAACGAGAATCACTATCGACAGAAGTGCGACCATCCTTGAACCGTTTATACCACTCTTTTATTCGTGTTTTGCTCATACACTCGCTTCCGAAGGCCTTTTGCATCATTTCAATAGTTTCCGAATTCGTTTTTCCGAGTTGAAAGCAAAATTTGATGCAAATTCGTTGATCTTGTTTTTCAGTCATTTTTGACAATATCAAAATCCGACGAACGCGAAAAAGGCACTATAAACAAAGACACGCTGCGCATGAAGTATACGTCCGGCAGGTGTCAGTAAGTAACCAATAGATTCGTGAGGCTTTACTGTTGACGTTTCTGTCCGGTAGAGGTCGATCGAACACTATGGCGCGAAGATATAAACGTAGGCTCGATACTTTCCGGACAGACCTCGTAAATGCATAAAGCGCCGCAGAAGACTATACCATGCCCGAGAAAGAGGTAGAAACTACGTAGATCCTTCTTTCGTAGGAATATAAGACGACTAAGTAGACGCTATCGAAAGCAATCAGGAGCAGCAAGAGCCGATGCTAGAAAATGCTACGTGAGAAGGTAGATTGAGATCCATGTGGTTTGAGATACAAATTACTAACGATGAGGCTGAGTGCTTTTGATCTTCTGGAGATTAAGAACCTATATACCATGCGTAAATGGTTTTTTTCTGTCTCATCCGTTAAGATGAAAAACTGTGGATAATGAAGGGTAATGATACCAGAATTCAGCAAAAAGGAGCTTAAGATTGCGACATCCCTATTGAAAACTAGTAAAGCGCCAGGACCTGGTAGTATTCCAGGAAGTAAACATCATATCTAGAGTACCATCATCTCATAGGCTGCTTAGCTTACTAGACACCGCGGGCAGGCTGTACGAGCTTATACTCACTTCGTCTATAGAAGATGATATAAGAAAGATATGATAACAGAAACAGTAGATAGATTAAGGCGGGCATGCTATGGAGCCAGACTGATGGTGCTCATGGCCTAGATACTTAAACGCGTTTAATTCCGTGAGATGAGATTTTGAATATTCTTTGTACCTTCGCTATACCCCTATATTTGATAAGAATAGTTGCCAACTACCTCCAAGATTGGAAAGTAATATCTGATACCGCGGATGGCCAGACAAGCACGAAGATCACTGGAGATCGTTCATTGGTTGCGTACGCCGATAACGTGGTAATCGTGATAGTGGCGGAAACATCGGAACTAGCACAACGACTACTCAATATTGTGATGATGCAAATAAATAAATTGATGAGGAAGCACGGATTGGATCTCGCACTGCACAAGATCGAACTCATATTGCAAACGAGACAGAGAACAGACACTGATCTGATGATGCGAGTAGGAATGGAACAGTCATGGTTAGGGAAGGATTTTGAAATTAAATTTTTACCTTATAGAAATGCTTATGGGCCACGGGTACTTTAGGGTTTAGCATCACCGTATGAGTAGAGTTCGCACCCCGCCATGCACACTATCCGAACATCCGAGGGACAACATGGAACATAGGTTCTTTAAATGCTTCGATGGGAAACGGATAGAAAACAATTGGAATTTGTGTATGACGCGGGTATGATGCGATGGAGCAAGTGAAAGCAAAAAGTACAGATGAATGTGTGATAAATGACTCAAAGAATGTATGTATGACAAAGTACATCCCTAATGGTGAAGTAATGCTATCGCAATTCCACATTGGGGAAGATAAATGGTAAATAATCCTATTTTTTCCAAGCAATTTCTTGCTGAAACAAGATTAGGCGGGATTAGTTGGTAAGTCACGTGAGATGATTTGACAGATATATATAGTTGTCCAATTTGACAATTATTGATGAGTCCAATTCATAGCAGGGTGAGTGCGTCGGCTGCAGTCGTGGTCTCTGGCTAGTGCACTTGAATACTACAGTTCAAAATGGATTACTCGATTTGCTTACCACCAAAAAAAATAATAATAATATTAATAATAATGGACAAATAGAATACGTGTTTAACCACAGGGAAATGGCCCACTTCGTGCTTCTGTATAAGGTACAGTGAAGGAGAACTAGAGTTTTTGCCTTCTTACAGATCACTGAGTCTACTAGATACGGCAAGCAAAGTATTTGAACTTCTAAGAATAAGACTGACGGACGCTATAACAGCCGCCCGAAGCCTTAAGGACAATCGGCATAGTTTCCGCAAAGGTAGGTCACGATAGGAGAAAAAACCAGCGGTCAAGGGTACAAGAAGGAATTACCACGGAGGTAGACCATTAGTAATGTTGGTTTCGTTAGAAATCAGAAATCCCCATAACTCTATTTGGTAAAGGAATATCAAGGAGGCTTTACAAACCTTCCGGGTTCCTTCCTACTTGACAAAAGTGATGAGAAATTGTTTCAGAGACAGACATTTGACGTATGAAACAATAAAAGAACAAGAAATCTGGGAGATAATGGCATCACAGGAATTTAACTGAAATCAGACTTATATAAAGTGGTCTAAGATGACTAGCTGAGCCAGAGGATGCCTCGGAGTGTATCTCTTACCGCCTACATGGACAACGTCCGAAACAGAAAAAACAGACTTTTGATGTCAACGATTTGTTTTATCCTATTATATGAGATGGACACCAGAGCCGACGTACTGAAGTCTTAGAAATACCGGAAATGGTTACTGAACATACAAAGACAGAGGTACTTAATATTATGTAAGCATATCAAATAGTCTCGCAAGAAGCTATGCTGGTTATTGCGGGCCCATAGACCTGCTAGCTAAGCGGTTATATGAGGAAAGCACGGATATGACACGAGATAATGCAACACTCACGGCAAGGGAGGCAATATTGACTAAATGGCAAAAACAATGGACCAGAGGTGATACTCAGAAATGAACGAGACGTTCGATAGATCATCTACGACCCTGGTTAGGGAGGAGATTTAGAGAGGTAAGTTTTTATCTCACCCAGTTCCTTATTGGCTACGAGTGCGCGTGCACACATACACACACACGCGCGCGCGCGTGCACACACTTACACGGACTTAAATTTGCCTCTGCGGTATAAATAAATTCGCTTTATAAACTAATACTACTAGGGAACAAGGAGAAAGGTGATCTATAAACGGTTAAATTTCTAATGAATGCATCAGAAGGAAGCTCTATAAACAAGCATCTCACGGAAAAAAATGGAGAGTAACTTATTGGTTCAACAGATGAACGTCAGGATAGAGAATAAAAATAATCAAGAAAAAGTACGTGCTTCTATTCTGGAGAATACGTTAACACTACTAGGCACTGTGAGGCCGTCAAAAGGATGGGGCACGAACCCGGTGTAACCGACATGGAAGGCTACTCTGTACATTGGTATAACATAAGCTAGAAATCTCACCTCGTGTAATAATACCTACTGGGTCCATGGATCCATGATGTAAGAGCGAAAATGACTAGCAACGTTTATAGCAAAGGTTATATAGGTATAATTGTCGTTGTATTTCGAGACTACTGGACTGACGAGGCGCTCTACTACTGGGGCGATCGAGGACCGATCACTGGTGTCGCCGAATCAAAATACGAGTAAGCTATTTTGACTACCACATGATATACACATTAAATACATTAGTAGAAAATTATGCACGATAAAAATAAAAAGTTACAAGCTTCTTAGTACTACCTACGCAGGACAGTTCCCAACACCCTAATACATCGACGACACATTTAAGTATCAAAATATTAGTCAAACACTTTGATACCTCAGATAATGAACAAATGATCAATAATTTCCAGAACCTCCAGGCGCAGCTTAACGCATTTATGCAGTGCCAAAAAAAATGGAGAAACAAACCAAGATACAGAGTATTGTAATTACAGGTATAACGGCTGTAGTAAAGGAGGCAGTTAAGATTGCATGGAATAAGTGCGATCGTCTAAACTGTCTTCTGGAAAATGCTGTAAAGAAAGGAACACAAGAACAGAAATGAAACTAAGCGTAAATTAATCATAGAAATCAGGGCTGAACTAGTCGACGTCTATCAAAGACAGATTATACAACAAAAAGCCACAGGAAGTAATCTAGATGAGGCTACCGCTTTTAAAAAAGCGTGACACTCTACTTCAAAAAGCATGACTACAGGGCTGTAGAGGAATAGCGTTCAGGAGACAGAGACAAAAGCAGATACAAATGAAACAGACAAATACAAAAACGCCAAACTTCACGGTCGAAGAATTGAAAACTGCCACTACACAGTCTTCAAGATCACAGAAAAAAAAAGATACGTAGGAATGATGGGAGAGGAAGCAGTTCTTCTCAAGTCTATAGACAGAAAAATGCACACTGAGACAGATTAAAACGATGACGAATTCTACAATCTCTAAAGTAAAGGTAAAGCACTTCCGTAAGACGAAAAATGGATTGCTACTGCTACGGCTACGTAGCGACAAAACACCATGACGAGATTTCCGGGACAAGAGCAACTTCAACAAGTTCTGTATTAAAATGCACGGATCAAGGTCATGAATTCCAGTACATATCTGGAGAACTTGGACCTGGGCTGTGTGACCGAAATAAGCGACATAACATACGCGTTCGTGTGAGAAACGGGGAATAAGAAACAGATTTTCATGTGAGAAACGGTGATTATAAGAAACAAGTTTTCGGACCTAATAGACACGAGCAGTAAAAAGCATCCCTCAAACGCTGGTCCGTAGAGAGTGGATGAAAATCCGGTCGATTAGACTGCAAGACCATATGTGATATGTTGCCTATGTGTTGAGGCGATCGCAAAGATGTTAAACACAAGTCAGATTCTGGCGAGTGTAAAGCTTTCAGAAATGCGCTGGAGGAGTGCAAAAAAAAAACACGAAGACGTAACGACAGGTATAATACAAGGAAACCTACACAAATGCGAGGCAACGCAACTGCTGCTATGTGAAATCGGGGTGAAACGGAACGCAGATGTGTTAATTGGCGAATAGTATCGAAATATGACGTCTGCGACATGGTTTTCGCATGTCTCGGATACGTAAGTTATCTGAATTTGGGAGTCAGCACTATGCAGATCTTGGGTTGTAAGGCAGGAGACAACTACGTCTGGGCAAAGGTGAACACTGTCTCGTATGTCAACGACCACGTAACCCAAACTTGTATAGTCACGCAATTTGAGATGAAGTGGAAGGACTCGAGGGGGCGTTAAGAGACCTATCAGGGTACCTCATTATCGTGGGCGATTTTAAGTATGGATATTTTATAATTATTAATGCTCGAATAAACTAATAAGTTTTTAAAGCCAATTAATATATATTGAATTTAAATTGATTTTTTAAATTAAAGACACGTTATATTAAGGTGAACTGAAACAAATCAAATTGATTAAAGATTAGTATAAGACTAAAGATTATTGTTTTGTAATGAAAAAATATTTTTTATATTTTCAAATTCACAGAATTTGCTTTCTTACGTAAAGTAAATATTAAATGAGTACATGTGAAATAAGTAATTTGAGTTAAAGATAATTTCATTGATCGTAGCAAACTTTTTTATCATTGTAAAGTTCGTATAGAACGTAATGTCGATCATGTTGTTAATATATTCATACTTGCATAATAGCTGCTAATGATTTAGAAATAAACTAATTTACTTTAAATTTTTGGTTTCTGACTTATGAAAAGACTTATGAAAATATTATAAATTATGAATGCAGATTTAGTGAAACTAAAATGAAATGTGCTGAATTTTTATCAGAAAGATCAGTTCATAAATGTAATATGCACTTAATAATTATTTTTATCTGTTGACTACATGAAACAGCTATATAGTAAGCTGTTACATAAATATGTATATAATCATAAAAAATCGTACATTAAAGACCACAACTTTGAGTGAACTAGTAACCAATGGATTCATACATAAAATTGGTCTAATTTAATTTATTTAAATTTTAAACGTTATAATCAAATACAAATATTTCTTCTTTGTTATTTATAATATAAGCTATTAAATCGTAGTCGATTTTTGAATTTAGAAACTTTCAATTAAGTTGAAGGTAACAGAATAACTTAAAAACCTTTTTTTATTTGAATAATTGTTTTGCTGTCTATATCTTGTGACAATAAATGTCATATTAGCGCTGATAGCCTAACCTGGTGGCTGCCCGCGGGGGCAGCACCTACCGGTAGACGAAAAATGTAATGGGAATTCGGCACGCGACGAGACAAAACGCGCGCGATTGAAAATGAACCAGTGCAGGATTAACTACCGATACGGAGAGCCGCAAGTGAAGGATCGGCCATCGACATGCCTAGCCAAAAGTGCATAATCAGCTACCGATACACGAGCCAAAAGTCGAGAGTTAGAACCTGATCGCAAAGCTGTGCTGTTTCCCCGAGTTTTACCGGAGTGCCGATTCGATCCGAGTCGGAGCTGAGACGGCGGTGCCTTCGCCTGCCTGGAAAGCGTGTGTGAGAGTGCGCGTGTGAGGTTTCGCCAGCGAGGGCGAAACCGAAAACGCGAGCTTCCGCACATTAAAGACAAACTTTCCCGCAACGAGAGTGCGAATCGTTTCTTTCGTTCTTCGTACGTCTGCAAAATAAAGGTAAGCTGGCCAGCTTAATTTCGCGGTCGTGATATAATTGCTATACGACTAGTCCCTCGATTCGACAAAAAGCGTGCATGTAACATCTCGGCAAACAAAGAGCGGCGAGCGATCCGACACTGCATGTTGTTGTCGTGCGCGCGGCACGTAAACATAAACACGCGGGCCGAATTTAATGTAATATTGAGAGATAATAAAAGTTCTCGTATGTGATGTTAACAGTACTTTCGAAGTGTTCTTCTCGTATTTGTAGTTAGTTGGTTGACTGACACCCGTTCCCTCCTGCTCTCCGAATTTTGTGTCTGATGTAGGTAATTACGCGCGCCCATCAGTACGATCGCACGAATAACCTATTTAAACGGTATAAACCCCGTTACAATCTAAAAGTGAAACATTTTGTTATCTATACTTCATATTTCAATAAATGAATTGGTGTAAAAATATTATTATCAACATAAAATTAAAATCTAGAAAGACATCTATTAGTTATGTAACTGAATATCAAAAGCGAAAACAATTACTCACCAATCTTTACAACGGCAAATGCAAAAATGAGAATATTGAAGCAGATATTCCCTAAAACGATTCTATGGAACTCCAAAAGTATTTTTATATTATTAGCACAATATCCCTGAACAAACTTTCCATTCCATTCTATTTAAATATCCCAATTGTCCTTTTAATTTACAATGAATAGCTAGAAATTTTCTATATCTGTAAAAATAATAAAAGATTAAGTAATAGAGATTTCTTATGATTATATTATAGTTGTAGACTAATGATACATACATTAGCCTCAAAAATAAACTTTTGTGTAAATTACATTTTCATTTGGATGAACTTTTTTTCTTGAGCGTCTTAAAATAGTTGAATGAGTTTTTTAAAAATCGAAATATTAATTTAATCAAAGAATCAGAGAGAAACATAAATTAAAAACATGTGAACACGGAGACATTATAATGCATATGAGTGTGAATAATACAAATAGATTATTGTCTTCAAAATCCATGAAGTCCCAAATCGGCGATTTTTTTCTACTGTTTTCAATTGCTTATTTGAATGTGAGTCGGTCTTCAAAAAAATCAGGGAAAAACATTTCCGACGGAAAATTGTTTGAACTTTGGATTAACATTGTCAGAATTGTGAAAAAAATGCATATTAATACATTTATAATTATTTATTTAACAAATAATGCGAAATTTTGAGTGATAAAAATTTTTAAATCCTTGTTTTCCAGTTGAATCTCAATGTAGATCTTTATGAGTAGCGCATAAAAGGCATCCTCGACTTCTGGACTTTAAATCATAGGGGTAGGTTTTTTAAAATTCAACATAACGACATCCAATATGGCGGTTTAAAGAAGGAAATTTTTTGCTACTTTTTGTACTTTTTGGAAAAACAATATTTTTTTTATCAATATTCATCAAATATCATATATAGGAGTTTTTTGGGTCGCTGATTATGAATTTACCATCAGATTATCAAAATTTAAGATGGCGGATCCAATATGGCAGCCTAAAATTGATAATCAACATGGCTTCCGCAAAGGACACTGAATGATAAGAATAATAAGGAAGGTTACTGAGACTTTCCTCCGGGTAAACCGAGTATGTTATGGTACGAGACCATTGGTTTAGCTTGCAATATTAGATGTGAGAAATGCCTTTATCTCCAACAGGTTAGGGGACATTTTGGCTGCTCTACAAGCTTTTGGAGTTTCGCTTATCTCATGCGGGTGACGAGGGATTACCAACGAGACAGACGAATTACGTACGAGACGACTGAAGGACAAGCTAACAGATACATCACTGCGGGCGTTGCGCAGGGATCAATTTCGGGACCAAATTTCTGGAACGCGGTTTACGACGGCCTGTTAAGACTGGACACGCCAGAGAACGCCTTACTGGTCACTTCCGCCGATGACGTAGCGGTTGTAATCGTCCAGCGAGACCCGGAATTGACATAGCTGACGCTGAACTGGGTCATGCGACGGATAGACAGGTGGATGTCAGAGCACGGACTGTCACAGGCTTTAGGAAAGACAGAATTAATCTTGCTGATGAGTGAGATGATTCAAACCCTTATTCCAATATCCATAGGGACAGAATAGATGAAGACCAAGGGAAAGGTGAAATATTTAGGGGTGACCCTGGATACGAAGCTGACCTTTTGGCCTTATTCAGGGCGTAACAAAAGTACCGAAACAAACAGTCCTGTATTTTTTTAGGTAAGGTATCTTCGAAAAAGGCTAGGGTCAGATCTTTCGTAACTTTTTTCAAGGAATTCAATGGTGACCTTGGATTTAACCTTGAACTGGAGTTTCAAGGTGTTTGAAGGTCAACTTTGTTTTTTTCAAACGGAATCCCCTATTTTTTAACCCGGATTTGGATAGAGCAGGAAATTATACGTTCAAATCATGTAATATAATATATATAAAACGAGACATCAACGTGGACAAGACGCTTGATAAGTGGCCTCAAATTTCTCAAGGTTTCGGAGAGGTTAACTTCTACTTGACCTAATTCCTCACTGGACACGGATACTTCAGACAACTTATTTAGACGCAATCAAGTACGGACAGACTGTAACTGAAAACGATAATTGGTACAATCACGCCAAACAATACTGTGACGAAGCTGTTACGCGATGAGCACAACTTTACAGCGGTTGCTACCTTTGTTAAGACTGTTCTGAGAGGGAAGAAGACAGACAGATACCTGAAATTTGGATGAATGTATAAGAAATCCCAGGTTAATAATGTACGAAAGACTCAACAAATGAAATAAACGGAAAGATGTAACTAATGAAACTAACAGACGTTTGAACAGAATCCGTAGTAGCGAATTATTACGAAAGAAGTCCTACGCTATGGATTAGACAGAAGGTAGAATTTTCCATCGGAGAGGCATGTTTCTAAATACCCCCCAAGGGCATACTCGACAAATGGCCGATTAGATGGTCTGCATAGGCACTGAAGCCTCTGCCACAGATGGACTGGAGCAATTGCGTTTACCCTCTGCTGAGGATGACGTGTTCCCGTCATACCGGCGGGATCCTCGACATCTACCTTGGTAGACAAGATGGTCTGGTTTAGACAGATTCCCTGCTTTTTACCACCAAATAATATTAATAGTAATAATAATAATAATCGGATTAGGAAATGCGCACATTCCGGAAACAGGAGCGTATGCGGTTTGTCGGATAGTGCTGGAGCAGCGATGGAAGTAAATCCAAAATGACAAATTCTATAAGGTAACCTACGCAAGTGTGAAGCCGCTCAGCTGCGGCTCTCATAAGCAGCGAAAGAACGAAACGCTGACATACCGATATTGAGTGAGCAGCTATGGAACCTACGTACACATGACGGCTGATTTTCAAATGCTTTCGGCATATCGGCCGTTTGGGTAAAGGATAAACCGGTAAGTAAAAAAGAACCATCTGCAAGGGGGGAATATTACGTATGGGTAACGGTAGACACGATCACCTTCGTCAGTATATACCTTACGCCAAACTGCACGATGGCAGTCTTCGAAGATAAAATCGGTAAGCTGGAGCATACATTAAGATACCGCCCGGTTGATCTTATCATTGCGAGCGATCTGAACTCCGGGATGATCGAGTGGGATATGATAACGACTTGTAGATGAGATAGACTACTGTTGGATATGGCCACAAGACTAGACCTGGCAGTAAAAAACACTGGAATAATACTGACCTATAGACGAGTGGGTTATGGTTTTTCTATACCCAATGTGACCATGGTTTCGGACCGGATCAATACGCAGATAAAACAATGGCAGTTGATCGACAACTATACAGCCAGCAAGTACCAGCATATCGTCTTTAAAATAACCAAGCAGTAAGGAACGTGAAACAGACAAACGGCAGATTACATTTCTAAGTACTAGAACTTTCGAAAACTGGATAGATCAAGCTTTGAAGAACTACTAGTAGAGGTAACTACGTCAGCCGAAGTTACCCCACAGAAACTCTAAGGACGAAAACGGACGCAGTGGATAACCGAAAAGACATAGAACTGATTTGAGCAAAAAATTCTTAAAGTTTACTCAACGATAATTTTTTTACTCGAAAACTACATATTTTACAACAAATTTTCTAAGAACAATAATATTTTAGAATTATTCAAAGAGTATCCTAGAATTATTTCAGAATTTTTTGATACAATTTTCGAATTTTCGAATCCGTAAGTTCGAAAATTCAAAAATGTTATGAAAAATTTGAGTGTATTATTTGATCAATTTCACGATAATTCTGTTCACAGAAACTTCCTACAAAAATTTATAGTTGTGAAAAAAAAAATTTGTTAAATTTGTAAATAAAATTTTTATACTAGCCGTAATTTTGTTTAAACAATAAATTCTTATATTCGGACAAATTTACTAATATTTATTTTAGACATCGAGACTGTGACTGAGGTATATAAAAAATTTTTAAGGAATCAAAGTCTAGTTGAAGCTCCGCCTCTTTTTGGTCTCTCGTGTTTTTCAGCTATAATATATTGTAACGGGGGGGTAAACCTGCAAAATGAGAAATTTATATAAGAGCAAACTCCCACGATGCAGAGCAAACCGCCGCTCCGTTAACACGTATGTTAATACGTGTATTCGCCTTAACGTCAGCTGACTTAACTTGGTTGTCTTCGATCAAGCGGAGTTGAACTCACCTTAAGTCACGTGCCCTGTGACACACGATGAGTTTTAAGTGTAATCGACTTTGCTCCTAATCCACTTAATCCCCTAGCTGTGATCGGATTAAAACTTAAGCCTATTTCAATTGTTTAATCTATTAGGAAAAATTATATGACGAAATTGGCGAATAATTTTAATAGATTTTATTGATAAAAATCTCTACAGTCTTTATCGGGCCGAAAGACTGACGCACGCGAACAGGATTTACAATTAAACAACTTTCGGTGAGAAAGAGAGAGAGAGAGAAGATACGAAAATTGGCGCGATCTAACGCTCGGCGCGAATACAAAATTATCAACGCTAACGCGGCTGAGCAAAATAATAAATATATTTAGACACGCGATAATAAAGGGAGGTGCACCTACCCTGCGGTGCAATTACGGTGATCAGCCGTAATTGTTGATGTCAACAAAATATCAACTGCCTCCGGTCCTAGGTTATCAGCTGTGCTGCCTCGTACCACCTATCAGCTGCAAATCTGCTGCTACCAAAACGCTGCAATCTGTAGGTCTCGTTGTTGCACTCACGCACGTAATTATTATGGACTAGTAACTATTAGTCGGCGAGAAAAAACAGTGCAAATAACTTCGGCGATGCTCGTTCGAATACAGCTGAAGCGTAACTGCTAATTTGAAAGATCGCGCGCCCCCTCTCTCTCTGAATTCTTAGAACTAACGCGCGAAAATCAGAATCGCGAACGGTTCGATTAATTGAATCGACTACTGTTGCAATATGTTTCCTCAAACATTTCTTTTAATTACTTTCAGTAGTTATGAGGAATAGATTATTTAATAAATCAACAATCTCAGTTTTAACAATTTCAATATTCATAATATGATTTATACTGTTATCAATATTTGCCAATACATATTTACTACTATTAATGTTATCATTTTTTCTTTCGAAATTCCTAATCCAAATTTTTTAAATATAGCTGGTCCAGAACAACTAACAAAACCATTGTGTTATGTTCCACTACCAATACATTAATATCATGTGTACAATCAAAAATTCGCACTTTGATTTCGTCTTATCAACAATGTTCAATTTCGTGTCATTCACGCTATAAAGCTCTGTACTAGTATATAGTTTAATTATATTAAAATTTTAATATTTGATAAAGCTAATTGGACTTTCACTATCCAATAAAGGGACAATATTCATTTCAAATCGCTCACCTCCATATTCAGAACAAATAAAATTTTCGAATGAAATTCGCAGTCTTACATTATAATTGTTGTTATTATAATAACAATAATTATTAGTATAATAACACAATTGTAATATCAATAATTAAAGTTCAATGTTTATTACTACCTAATTTTCAAGTTTTTTTTTAGAGTAGTTTTTAATTATATGATTTATCGATAAACAAATAAAATAAGAATTTCTGTGTCTATTCTCTCTTTTACAATCTATTGAAAAATGTCCAGAACGATTGCAGCTGTAACACTATGCTCTCTTTTTATCGGCAGACTTTTCAGAACTTTGATTTTCATTTTCGTTTGTCTGACAATTAGTAATATTTATTTTTTACTTTGTTGATATTTGAGTCCTGAATCTTTTCGTTACTGTTAGTAACCAAAGTTGATTTATTATTTAATTTAATTTTTTCAACAGCTTTTAGTAATTCCTCTTTATTTTCAAACCTTTGCATTTTTACTTGATCATGTAAAATTTCATCGGGAATATCCTCAATAAGATAACACACGTCATCAATTTTAAGTACCTGAAACCATAGTATACATAATAGATTTTCATGCGCTAATTACGAATCTAGGCTCAGAATTGCTCTATCACCCTTGGTTTTCCAAATATGTTCATCTAAAAAAAGCGTCAAAAACACGCTATTTTGCTATATTTGACCACCTGTAACGTGACGAACGATTTCTTCTGCGTAATTTTAACCACAGTTCCTAAAAGTGTGACTCTTAGGCTACAAAAAGCACTATTTAAAATTAATTGTATAATTTTTTCAACGGAGATATGGTCGTTTGCTGTTTCATTTTTAATATTTCGTTTCTTTGAGTTTCACTTGTTTAGTAGCCTTTTTTTTCGTCAACCAATCTTTCAATAATAGTATTCTATACATTCAATTACAAAACAAAGGCAGCTAATTCAGCTTTGTTACCGGTAGTAATGATCCCATGATCACGAAAAATGTCTTTTAATCTAGAAATTGTCAAATTTTCGGTTATCCAGTGAGTTCGACCTCTCGCCGCGGGTCGTCGACTGGAAAGAGCAAGTTGTCGGCGATCCAGGCATCCAAATAGGTCCTAGTAGGGCATCAAGAGGATTCAGGATCTAGTAGTGTAAAGGAACAGAAGGCGATCGAGCTCGATGCCAGCCCTCGGTAAAGTAGGAAGCGGTCATCTTGGAAGGACCAGGTGGTCACATACAAGTTGTGGAGGAGGGAGAAGACTCGATTAGTATGAGGATCGAGCAACCCGAAGATCTGAAAGGTTCGGGATCCTCCACACAAAAAGCTCACCTAATAAATCCACGAGTATGAACAAGCCCATCGTCGTAGGAGCAGCGGAAAGAAAAAAGCCGCTAAGAAGCACGAAAGATAGAAGAGAGGATGCGACTCGTGGATACGACCCAGAGGATGAGACCAGATGGTGGTTCCGAGTAGACATAGGTGACTTTAAGATTAGAGCACTCTATAATACCGGCGCCTCAATTACGGTAATGGATTAGTTAGGGCTGAGATTGGCAACGGAGATGGAACTCGGGCTTGATGTGACTAGGGTGGGTGATGCAAGGCTCGCCGACGGGCGCCCATGCCGTCATTGGTCACGTGATGTTCTCCTTTAAGGTAGAAGGAATCACGAAGGAGATCAGAGTCGACATTACGCCACTGCTCACGGATGACTGCTACGTAGGCGCGAATTTTATAAGAGAGTTCCGCGCAGTGTTGGATCCCGATGAGGATGAATTATGGCTTAAGGACGCCCAGGTGAAAGTACCAATGGAAGTGGCTGGAACTGATGATACGGCATTTCTCGCACCGGTAGGACTGTGGGAGGCCACGGAAACACAGCTGGAGGAAATAGAAGAACTCGTCAGAAGATTGATTCCTGACGTAGGAGAGGTTTTAGGCTGTGCCATTTGTCATTTGAGAAGCATAAGTGGCACCTGGAAAAGGTATTAAAGAGAATTCTGGGTGCGGGCCTAACCATCAACAAAGCCAAAAACCACTTCTGTAAGAAGGAAGTAAGGTACTTAGGAGTTCTCATGAATCAGAACAGAGTAAGACCAGGTCCCGAGAAGATACGATCGATACTGGAGTATCCAACACCACGGACAGTCAAACAGGTAAAGCGATTCATGGGCATGACATCGTGGTATAGACGTTTTATACCCGACTTCGTCATGATCGCTGAACCTATAAACCGCCTGATGAAAAAGAATGTACGTTTTTCTTGCATGGAGGAGCAAGAGCGAGCTTTCACGAGGTTGCAGGAGGCGATGACTTCCGCCCCAATACTGCAACCACCCGATCCTTGCGGTCAGTTTGTATCACATCTTGCGATTCTCATCTTTGGGCCGGTACCTCCTTTGACGTTCAGAAGATCCCAGGATCAGCAGGCCCTTGACTGTTCGGAGAGCCAAGCTGTAGTGGATTGGGCTGAACATATGGAGAAGCTTCCTAATTTATGGGAGCGTGCCAACTCCAAGTCAAAGGAGAAAGCAGCGGGTCAGGCGGGTTACTACGACCGGAAGAGACGGCAACCAGAGTTTAAGGTCGGAGATTGGGTATGGAAGAGAAACAGGGTACTCTCCTCGGCTACCCGAGGCATATCAGTCAAATCGGCGCCGAAATACACCGGTCCGTACGTGATTGAAGAGATATGTGGTTCCAACACGTACAAACTGGGTAATCAGCTGGAGATATTGCCCGAACTCTTCCATGCCAAAGACCTTAAACCGTATTATGGTCCGGACGAAGAAGAGAGCGAAGAAGCGACCGACAGAGAACCTCGCGAGCCGCGTGAAGAAGGACTGAAGGAGGCGAGCGATTCCGCGAGAACGTGCGAAGATCCGGGCGGAGATTTATCGAAATAGCGGCCCCCACGGCCGTAGGTAACTATCCCACCGAGTCGTCCGATTTACCGATATCCGCACCAACCAAGAGAGGTCGAGATCGACCTCGGAAGGTCCCAGAGACGGTCACCAATCAGGCAGGAGGCGACAGCTCTTCCTTAAAGGAATCTAGAGGGAGAGGTAGGCCTCGAAAGACCGTGCCCGTCGTATAAAGGACGGTTGGGCCGATCATCCCGAATAAGAGAAGAAAAGGGAGCGGTAACCGACGAGGGCCAGGGCGTTCACGTAAGGAAAAGCAAGGGAACGCGTACCCCGGTGGGATGTGGCATAGTAGATTATTTCTTTGTGCAGGTAGTTTCATTCAAATTTTTTCTTTTGGATGTTACAAATGGACCGGAGAATCGTCGTGGAGGAGGAGACCTTCGAGGTTGTTACACAGATGCACTTGCATCTTCAGCTAAGCTCTGATGCAACGCAGCTAGTTGAAGATCTGCGTAGGTTCACCAGGGTGCGAGCTAATGCCCTGGGCCCAGGGAGATCTGTGGAGCTCAGCACTGGGTCTGAAACAACCCACGTATCCCCGAGCAGCAGACTCTCCTCCTCGACTTCAGACATGTACGTCTGGGGCTGAACAAGGTGGAGAGTGCCTGATGATTCACCGAAGATCCCCAGTTTCAGGTGCATGAGCACCTGAGACGTTTTCTGAACCACCAGGGTGAAGAAGAGCTACTCGGTACATGGGCAGAGGTGTCTCAACGCCAGAGGGTTTATGGAGAGGCCCTGCTGCGGGTGGATAATGGATAGGAGTTCCCCGCAGCGCTCCCGGCGACGACTTAAGATAAGAGGACCCCGGGAGCTACTGGTGCTGGGTCGATGTTCACGGTCCACGTGGACGGGCGCGTGGCTCCCGACACCACGATCGTGGTTAGGTCGCAGGATGGACGTGCGACCACCACGGTGGGAGGCGTGACAATCACCGTCTCCAAAGTAGTCAGCGCCCAGTAGTCCCCTCGGTCTGCCCAGCAGACTACACCAGATCGGGAAGCTACTCAGTCCCGATCGCAGCTGAGGGGCTGCTATATCTGCGGGGAGCCTGGGGTGACCAACTCCCAGCAGTGCTCGAAGAAGGTTACACACTGGTGCTATCCGAAGCACAGAACGCCAGGTGTAGCTAAGAAATAATGTAGGCCCTATAGAGCAATTAATAAAGTAGCCCTAAGGCAAAAAAGGGAAGGGTTTTTGGTCTTTTGTTTTCTTTCCTCTCTACTTTAACAGGTTCCTGATAACGGCGAACCGCGGGTATTCGTCCTGTCCGGGTAGTCAGGACTTGGAGGGGGCTGCAACGGTAGTCTATTCGATCAATCGATACGTTCGCAATTCGGTAGCACTCGCGAAGCTTGAGTGAACGTCTAAAAGAGAGAGGGGGCGCATGAGAGTTCAAATTTTCAGTTAAGTCTCAGCTGTTGCTTGTGAGAGAGTACTGCCAAATAGATTTCTTCTGTATTTTGCCGTTATTTCAATTCGAAAGTTTACTTGGTTTTTGAATGCGTGCGCGAATGAACGCGGACAATAAAAGTAGCAGCAAAATACAGCAGCAGTGAACAGCAGCATAAATTGATTGCAGAAGACTAGTATTATTAGATTAGTATTTTTAGACTAGTATTATTAGATTAGTATTCCACTTGTAAAATTAAACATTTTTTCTCCTATACATTTTTTTTGATTTTTCAGAATTTACGGAGACAAAAAATGCTTAAAAAAACTGTCACTTCCCGGAAAAATTACCCGTGCGCGCGTCGGTTTTGACGAAAATAATTTTTTGATAAGTGATTCAGATAGATCTTAGTAAAAGCTAAAAAATGCTTTAAATCAAATTTTCGTAAGATTTTTTTTTCCATATTTGGCAAATTTTCAAAGTTAGCAAAAAATTTTCCGAATTTTCAATGTTGAATTATTGTTTGCAAAAAATTAAAAAACAATCGAGTCGTACAATTTGACAGCTCTTGGAAAGACCTTTCAAACGTGCCCTGGGTAACTATGTAGGTTAATTTTTATTACAGATATTGAACTTTAAAGTTTTGACTAATTTTGCGGCGGGAGGCCCAAAGTAGGGGACCGGCAGTGTAAGTATGCAATTGTGTGAGGGCAATCGAATGCGACCGATAAACTAAGAAAATTATGTGAAGAATGACTTAATGAGGAATGAATCCGACAACGGAGGACTCACCGATGTAATAAGCGAGTGACCGAATCGAACTGGGATCATGAATTACGTGGCAAACGAGAGGTCAATGTCACTTGAAACGCGGACATCCGATGTTTTCTCTGAGAAGCAAGTACATCCTAAATTTATTGAAAGAAAAGGTACCTCCACCTTCTATTGCTTGTCCAGCTCAACTCAAGCCAAAACAACAAAGATAAAAACCATTTGCAAATGAACTATCATGGCCATCAATGCTAGATTTACATGCATAGACGTTTGATGTTTCATGAAGTATTTCATATTCGTACCATATGGAGGAATAGAGAAGTAATTTCTCAATATAATTTCGGATTGGAGGTTTAAAAAGTATCTCAAAGGCCGAAGGAGTTTGTTTTTACGAGGAGCGAGGTAGTAGGCTGCACAATATTGTCGATCAGGCTCGGAAAAGTGCCAACCAGGATTTTTGACTTTGAACAGGGGAAAGCAGCAGAAAGACAGATGTAAAAATTGTTAACAGCGGTTCACGAAAGGAGGCCAGACCCGATCAGACCTTCGAGCGCTAAGGTGTCGTCATCCTTCCATTGTCTGTCTTGTACATAGTCAGCTTAATTTTTATACTTCTGAAATACAATCTCATAAATTACTGCCTTTAAAATAAGAGGTAGCTAGGTCAAGTGTTTGTGTTGTATACAGTGAACCATTCAATGAGTTTATTTTGTATTAAGTGTTTAAAATATCATATAATCATAGATTATTTGTTACTCGATTATTGCTTATCGTTAGAGTAAATAAAACTAAGGTATAATTAAAAAAAAATATTTCCATTTCTCATTAGCTCAAACAATAGTTCATGAAATTAGAGCGATTTATTTGAAATAAAAAATATTAAAAATTACTTTTGAAAATCTAATTTTTAGTTTTTTTGTCTGAAACTTGATATTTTACAACAAGATAATAAATCGCAAAGCTTCTCAATTCCCTCCGGTCAAATGTTACGAGGGGGGAGGTCAATAAGTCTTTACAAAATACAAGAGATGGCGCTTGTCAGGCTTAAATTATGATTAACATCTGAAACATATTTTCAAGAATAGTTTTTCATTCAATCATGAAACTTCTCAACACAAAGTCTCAACACAACGATTATGACACGTTGAAGAAGACATGGATTCTGACATATTACAAGTGTAGAGATGGTTCATTATTGGCTAAAAACCCCTAGGAATGTTAATAAAATTATAATAACATAATTGCAATAACATGAAAAACTCAAAATCAATTTCACAGATGGAAGTCGTCAGATAGCATAAATGACATGAATTATGACAAGATTTGTGTCATGTTATTAAAAGACTGCGTGTACAAAAAAGTGTTAAATGTTTTTTATATCATATTCAGTGCAATTAATTATTACGATAATGCCTACTTTAACATTTTAAGTATACTAAAGCTTAAAATATTTTTTCTACATGTCAGAATTCGTGTCATTTTCAATTTGTCAGAATCATTCTGCAAACTCACTTCCTATACGGTCAAGGTTAACCTATAAAGACATCATGTAGTGCTATACTTATAAATAGTAAAAAAATGTTTCCCGCATTCATCAATACTCATTTCTAGTCCACACGGTTCAACTATTAGACTCAAGATTATATTGTTTCATTTCGTGGCACAAGTGTATCTATCAACATTTGTATAATGTATGTTTTTTTTTCACTTTTACCTGATTTTTAATTATACATACGTAAATGCTGAGGATACGATGCATCGTATTCTAGGAAGAATATATGAAAAATATACGTGTAGCACGAGGTAAGAGTGTTTTTGAGAAGCAATGACGGAATCGACGACGAGAATATGGGTTTTTTCGTGATTCTACAGCAGTGCGGTTTTGCGTCATTGGATTCTTTAGATGGTCGTAATAGATCTATAAATGGAGTTACACATGTTTTCAATGTCTTTTATTCCATATAATATGATGGTGACGTTATTTTTACCGAAGCTGAGTTTTGTGAAGTGGTAACAGCGAAAGGCCGCTGATAAACGACTGAAAACATGATTTATACCCGGTTTTCGTCCGTTAGCTGTTCACGAAACTCAATAACGGTAAAACAAACATCGCCATCGTATTGTACGGGAAAAATCACGAAAGAATATATGTAAGGATGGATAAAGTCTTTGATAATTAGCTTTAAAGGTATGAGTCATGAGAGGCGGGAGGCTATTTTGGCATGCCTGGCGTACCCGCCATTGTTATTCTTTTGTTTGCCGCAGAGTAGAAAATAGTAAAGAGATCATACAATACATGTTTTTGATGTATCTTATCCCGTAGAATACGATGGTGATATTAGTTTTACCAAAGCTGCCGTTGGTAGAGCGCCAAGGGCCAAAAACCACTACAGAACGGGTTTTTTACATTTTTGAAGATGGCGTACCATTTCAAACCAATTTAAGGAGATTTCTTAGATAACTTTGAATATCTTCTAAAAATTTTATGTCTGTACGTCAATATGGCTGAATTTTAGAGGAGTTTGAAGCTTAAAATTTTTTTTTTAGGTTAGGTCCCATAAGTCTGTAATCTTGGAATAATCTTGGATCACAGTGAAACTACATTTTCTGGGAATATGAATGCCGGAAACCCGCTATCGATATCATTTTTAGATCCGAAGAAAAAAAATAAAATGTGAAAATACCCGTATTATGTATACAGGGTGAGTCATTTTAATTTCCCCAGTCTAATAACTTTTGAAACAAGCAAATTACGCAAAAATGTTTCAGACCAAAGTTGTAGGGGTTCAAGGGGGACATCTAGGGGTGACTTTGAAATTGACCTTGAGCTTGACCTTGACGGCTTTCTCAAGGTCAAGTCTATTTTTTTATTGGGAACCCCTATTTCTGACCTCGGAATCGGAAAGAGCGGGAAATTTTACATCCAGATAACATCTTTTAACATGGGTCAAAATAAACCCTTAAGGTCATGCTAAGGTCAAAACTATCCTGGAACAAGAATCGAACAATGTAAGCAAAATACGAAAAAATAACTCAGAAAAAAGTTGTAGGAGTTCAAGGGGGACTTTGAAATTGACCTTGAGCTTGACCTTGACGGCTTTCTCAAGGTCAAGTCTATTTTTTTATTGGGAACCCTTATTTCTGACCTCGGAATCGGAAAGAGCAAGAAATTTTACAGGATTTAAATTTTTTAAATTTTAAAATTTTTTAAATTTAATTTTTTTAAATTTTACGGAACTATTCTTGTTTCCGTTCCCTATCCTTTTTTATTTTTCACCGGACTGTATGATTTGTAACGGGGTATGACCGTTTAATGATTATATCGCGCGATTATATTAATTGGACACGCGTAAATCGTCAATGCTCACTACTATTCCGGGAGAGCACGAGAAAGTATGCGCCAGTCAACCGATAATCGTTAATAACCTGTACTAGATTGAGTGGAAGCTATGTGAGATGAGAGAATCAATGAAAACACTTGTTAGTAAGGTAAATCGGATCTTTTATTATTCCTCAAAACTCACAAAAGGTCGGCCCGCGCGTTTGTTTACATGACGCTCGCTCATCGACAACACGCTTTGCCGGTACGCTCGCCGCTCTTTGTTACGAGAGCCATTACATGCACGCATTAAATGTTAGGATCGAGTTATTATTTGTGTAATCACGATCGCGAAATTAAGCTGGCCAGCTTACCTTATAATTGCAGGCGATCGGAGAACAACACAAATACCTCGCACAGCACGGAACAGTTGTTTATCGTCTTTATTGTTCGCGAGTCGCGAATGCGCGCACGCACTGGTTTCGCCCTCGATGGCGAAACCTCACACAATCTCTCTCTCCCTCGATCTGGCCTCTGGCTCGTAGCTGGGTAACTCCTTGGCGGCTGCAATCCGGGATCTCCAATTATTGCTGTTTTGAAGCGTGTGGATGTCAAGGGCACGTGAATTGTCGATAGCGGTAACGAAAGCGGGCGGACGCTAGGATGATCTAGGCTTCACTAGCTCGATTTCAATCGCGCGCGTTCCGTCTGATCGCGTGCCGAATTCCTTCGTTACGTATTTTGTCCCCCCGGCAGGTGCTGCCCTCACAGGCAGCAATTAAGTTAAATAATCAGCGCTAATTTGACGTTTACCGTCACAGATTATTATTAATAAATTTTAAATATTGGAAGTTGTTGCTAATAATTTGCTATTACAAGTCTATTAAATTAATGAAACTATTTCAGTATCAATCTGATGTTCTGCAAAGAAATAAGAGTAAAAGTTAAATACATAAGGATAAATTTCATGTTCAATGAAGAATCTACTACATTTGGAAGTCGTTTAGAAAGTAATCGCAATACGTTCAGTCGTGATTTCAATTTTGAAAAAGCTTTAAATATTACTTTTGTTTTAACCATGGTTGTGTTCATTGTATCACTATCATTATTTCTTCATATTTGAATAAGAGACCTTTCTTATTGCCATCGATCATATGAAATCTAATTTGGACAATATTGCCTCTGTTTTCAGTAATATTTAATTTATATCACCTTTCTATGATCTTTGCCTTTGTTGATTTGTATTGAGGTTTTTTGAAAAAATCTTTTAAATATGGCTGATTTTACCCCAACAGAGATAGTTGATATGATTTGGATTTTAGGAGAATGTAGAGGTAATTACCGTGAAGCGTCAAGGTTGTATCGAATTCGATACCCACAAAGGCGCCATCCTGATCACCGTACCATTCATCGTCTTGAAGAAAGAGCTCGACAAGGGCATCTACGAAGAAGTCGACCAAGACATGAGTATGATGATAGAGATGCTAGGGTTTTGGTTGTCTTAGGATTGGTTCACCTAAATCCTCATATCAGCAGCCGACAAATAGAGAGAGAAACAGGAATACCTCAAAGAACCGTTATTAGAATTTTAAGAAGTAATAGATATCATCCGTATCATATTACCTTAACGCAAGCATTAAACGCTAATGATATGAGAAACAGAGTAAATTTCTGTCGGTGGGCTCTACAGATGATTTTGCAGGATCCGAATTTTTTTAATTATGTCCTTTTTTCTGATAAAGCTACGTTTCATAGTACTGGCCAATTGAATCGTCACAACAGTCATTATTGGTCTGATCAGAATCCTCACTGGTACATACCAGTCGATAATCAACATCGTTGGAGTGTAAATGTATGGTGTGGAATAGTTAATGGTCATCTCATCGGGCCATTCTTTTTTGAAGAAAACGTCAACGGCAATGCTATTTTAGAACTTTTAAGGGATCATCTCCCACTTTTACTTGAAGACGTAGATCTTGAGACTAGACGTCGAATGTGGATACAACTGGATGGTGCAGGACCGCATTTCGCTTTAATTGTACGAGAGTTTTTAAATAGAAATTTCCAACAAAGGTGGATTGGAAGAGGTGGTCCAGTTGCTTGGCCTGCACGATCACCGGACTTAACTTCCCCAGATTTCTTCCTTTGGGGATACTTAAAAAATACTGTGTTCACCGAAGCGCCCACAACAAGGGAGAATATGATAGAAAGGATTAGAGTTGCATGTAGACAAATCTCTAGAGATATCTTACTGCGCACTATTGAAAGCTTCGAACAGAGGCTCAGGCAATGCATCGACGTAAATGGTAATAATTTCGAGCAAAACCGATAGGAAATAAGTTTATTCTAGTTTCATCACGAATTGTGAGAGGCAAGGGGACTCACATTAATAAAGCACCCCAAATCGTGAGAGGCAAGGGGATTCACGTTAATAAAGCACCCCGAATCGTGAGAGGCAAGGGGACTCACGTTAATAAAGCACCCCAGAGGGAACATAATCCTATTACGTCCACGTCGTTGTTCCTGGGTAGTGCTAAAGATAGGAAGTTTATGATCTTAAACATCAGCATCGTTAGTACATGGCCAGTCCCTTATTCTTTGGAAGTTTATTTAACAACGGTCATATGCGATAAAAGCTTCGCCTCGAAATGTAACAAAAATAAGGGAATTTTCAAGAATTTGACCTTTGCTTCACATTGAGAATAGAAGTACGACAAAGGTCTTCGATGCTCGTTAAACCTTTTGATGTTTGAAAGCGGCTTCAATTTCTTAAGTAAAAACTGAAATATTGTTTATGTTCTTATGAAAAAAAACTAAATAGATACTTGAACGTAAAATTTCCCGCTCTTTCTGATCCTGAGATCAGAAATAGGGGTTTCCATTAAAAAAATAGAAATGACCTTGAGAAAACCGTCAAGGTCAAGCTCAAGGTCAATTTCAAAGTCACCCCTAGATGTCCCCCTTGAACCCCTACAACTTTGGTCTGAAACATTTTTGCGTAATTTGCTTGTTTCAAAAGTTATTAGACTGGGGAAATTAAAATGACTCACCCTGTATATCTGGACAGATGGTACACGTAATTCTGCTTTGGCAGATTTTTTACACGAGTGCAATACAGAAAAACGTGGTACTGTGAAATCTAATAGAAAAGGACTTCCAAAGGTACAGTACCGCTCAATGACATTTGCCACCCTGTGGATTAAAAACTTAACACTTTAAAGTTTGATATCTCGACTTCGAGTTGTAAAAAATCCTGGTTGTACTCATTTTGTAAGGTTTTCTAGTATCTATCAAGTGGCGTACACTACATATCTATTTTTAATTATTTTTCACAACTATGACGTCAGAAAAAAAAATGAAATTGATTTTTTTTCCAACTTTGATGCGTTATAATTTGAAGAGAAGTAATGGGAGGTAAAATCTGTCTTTACCCTTTGAAAGCTTGTCTCAAGTGCTACAAAACTCATGCCTGAGAAATTCTTTTTCATACGATTTTTTGAGCTACGAGGGTGGTCCGATAAGTACTTAGCCTACAAAAGAAAAACAAAAATTTTGGAAAAGTGGCGTTTTATTCTTCAACATAGTCTCCTTTTAGTTCGATACACTTGGCCCAGCGATGCTCCAACTTCTTTAACCCGTCTGAAAAATATGTTTCCTCGAGGTCTGAAAAGTAGGCTTCCATGGCAGCGATTACCTCCTCATTCGACTCAAATTTCTGCCCGGCGAGTGACTTTTTCAAGTTTGGAAAAAAAAGAAGTGGCACGGGGCTAAATCTGGAGAATACGGTGGATGGGGCAGCAGTTCGTAGCCTAATTCGACCGATTTGGCCATGGCGACGGTAGAGGTGTGAGCCGGTGCGTTGTCATGGTGGAAGAGCACTTTTTTCTTTGTCAAATGGGGCCGTTTTTTCTGCAATTCGACGTCGAATCGGCCCAATAATTCGGCATAGTACAGCCCTGTGACCGTTTTGCCCCTCTCCAGGTAGTCGATGTAGATCACACCTTGTGAATCCCAGAAAACGATGGCCATCACCTTTCCTGCCGATGGGGCAGTCTTCGCCTTCTTCGGAGCACTTTCGCCGGGTAAAGTCCACTGTTTCGACTGTTCCTTGGTCTCTGGTGTATACCAGTAGATCCATGCTTCGTCGACTGTCACGAAACGACGCAGAAACTCCTTCGGATTGCGCTTAAACAGCGTCAGACATTGCTCTGAAATTGTCTCACGGTTGCGCTTGTTGTCCGGAGTGAGCAAACGCGGCAGCCATGGCGCCGATAGCTTTCTCATGCCCAAAATTTCATGCAGGACATGACCCACGCGGTCTTTTGAGATGCCTACGATCTTATCTATCTCGCGCACCTTCAATCGTCGATCTGCCAATACGAGATCGTGAATTTTTGTCACGTTATCCTCCGTGGTAGCCGTATTCGGAGTACCTGGACATGGCTCTTCGAAAATCGACGTGCGACCACGTTGAAACTCGTTAAACCAATTTTTGACGATCGCCATCGAAGGAGAAGAGTCACCGTACACAGCATCCAAGCGCTTTTTGATTTTGCTGCGCGATTTCCCTTTCAAAAACAAGATTCGAATCACCGACCGATACTGCTCTTTTTCCATTTTTCAAAAATCGACGGACACACTTGCTTTCACACGCTCTCAAAAATAAACTACAACTCCGATCCGGCTGAAATCTTGACAGTAACCATCGAGATGGTTGTACTACGTGATAGAATATTTCTTTTGCGAGAGTGGCGCAATCGGGCGGTAAGGTTAAGTACTTATCGGACCACCCTCGAATATTGTATTTTATTAAAAAACACATGTTACGAAGCGAATTGTTATATCTCAAAAAATATACTCTTAACAAAAAAACTAAAGAATACTTCTAAAGAAAAAAGTTGTTGCATTCTGTTCAGAAAAAGCTATTTATAAACTTATAAAACGAAAAAAAAATTTTTTTGGTTTAGAATTTTTTACATTACACAGTGACTTTATTTAAAATGTACTGTCTACCTTCTTTGGAGCTGGTTCTCCTGCGGTAATCCATTGTTTAGACTGTTCTTTTGTTTTAGGAGTGTAGTGGTGTACCCATGTTTCGTCTACAGTCTCGAGTCGTCGCCAAAAGTCTTCCGGATTACGACGTATACGTGCCAAAAGAGTTTCAGAGGTGACCACGCGGATTCATTTGTTTTCAACAGTGAGCAAACGCGGCACCCATCTTGCTGATATTTTTTTCATCCCCAATTTTTCATGCAAAATTGAAATTATTATTATTGTACCCTTCGATACCCCTGTGGCCTCAACTAATTTTCGCAAGTTTAATCTTCAATCACTCAACACCATATCCTGGATTTTGTTGACCATTTCGGGCGTACTCACTTCTACGGGGCGTCCTGAACGAGGTTCATCTTTTATTGTTGTACGGCCGCGTTTAAACTCATTTACCCAGTTATAAAGAGTCTTAAACACAGGGGCAGACTTGCCATGAACGACGTTCAACTCAACTGTGATTTCTTTTGGTGTAAGGCCTTTCAAATGAAAATGTTTTATCACCGCTCGAAACTCTGTTTTTTCCATTTTTCAAATAAACCAATAACGTTTTCTTCAACCAACGATCACAAAAAAACGACTTAATGAATCGAGCTGAAACTTTGTACGATATCTAGTTAGTAGTATTGCTTGCCAAAACATCATAGTTTAAGCGTGACGAGCGCCATCTCTTGGATTTTGAAAAGACTTATTGCCCCCCCCCCCTCGTAGTCAAGTTCGATTTTATGGTAAAATAGCAACATGTCCACTGTCCCTATCTAATCTTGATTTTTTCGTTTAAAATGACCTAGACTCTCAATAACTTGGTCATAACCTTGACCACTACAAAGGTCATGACAAATATTGTCCGCCATCTTGGATCCGCCATCTTAGATTGCGCAATTTCTACAAACTGATATGAGACCCGTAATCGGCGACCACAGAAACATCCGTACTATCAGTTTTGCGATATTCAATTGATTTTCTCAAAGGGTATCCTCCATTAAGATAGTGAAAAAAACATCTGAAATGAATCTTGAAAATAAGTTTTCAGTAGCATTCTACAACGAAAAAGATTAGATTTTTTCCGCCAACCAGTCCTTCCTAGAGCCTCCCTATGTATATATACAGGGTGTCCCATTTTAAAGGAATCACCCCGAAATTTTCGACGGTTGGCGTTGTACAAAAAAATTGTTCAGACAACAATTGTTTGGGACAATGGGGGCAACCTTTCTGTGAAATCCGATTCATTTTCAAGGTCATTTGAAGGTCAAAGTCATTTTTTGAATAGCAACCCATATTTATGATCCCGGATTCGGAAAGAGCGGAAAATTCTACGTTTAGATAACGTATTATGTGTGGGGTGCGGTTAACCTCCCCGCCTGAGGTCATGTAGTGGTCAAATTTATGATTTTCTTCATCGATGCACAGGGATGATCGAGCAAGAGTAAGGTTAATTATAATAACCCAATAACTCTATAACCCAAATAACCCAATAATCCAATAACCCGATAAACCCAATAATTCAATAACCCCAATATCCCAAAAAAATTATAGGGTCAAACATCAGTGACCTTGAGCTTAAACTTCAGGTTGATTTTCAAAGTCGACTTCATGTATTCAAAGCCTTCATGAAAAGTGTCATTTTCCATTTTGTGGGATAACATGTTATTTCCATTCTTTTTTCTGGTCTGATTCCGCACAAGCCTAAAAAGTTTCAACTAAATTGTTTAATAACACTTTTTTAGTATTGTTTATGACAATAGTGATTCGCGAACAGTCCTTCTGGATAGTTCATGTGTAATTTTCTTAGTCGACTTAAAAGGAGGGAATATGCCGGATTATTCGAGAAACGAAATTGATATTCTGTTGTCTCTCGGGGCATGTCAAGGCCGATATCGTGCTGCGGCAAGGTATTACCGCCAAAATTACCCAGGGAGGCTTCACTACCAGAACCACGTGAGAATCCGAATCATCGAACAAAAAGAGAGACATCGACCCCGAATACGCAGAAATCGTCGTCGCATTATGATGCCGAATAACGATGATCCACGAATTCTCGTCGTTTTAGCAATGGTTGATTTGGATCATCATATCTCGTTGCGTGAAATCCAGAGACGTACTGGAATTCCAAGATCAACAGCCGCTAGATTTTTGCGGCTGTACAGATTTCATCCGTATCACATAACTTTGACTCAAACTTTGATGCCAGATGATCTCCGCCGCAGACTCAAATTCTGCAATTGGGCACAAGCAAGGATTCGTGAAGATCCTGAATTTTTCAGATACGTCATGTTTTCGGACGAAGCTACATTTCATGGTAATGGGCAACTCAATCGCCATAATAGTCATTATTGGTCTATCCAGAACCCTCATTGGGTACGTCATGTTGATAATCAGCATAGATGGAGCCTCGTAGTTTGGTGCGGTATAATAAATGGTTATCTGATACGACCTTATTTTTTCGATGGGAGTTTCAACGGCGCAGCATATCTTGATTTCCTGCAGAATGAATTACCAGAATTATTGGAAGATGTGGACTTGGAAGCCAGAAGACGATTATGGCTTCAATAGGATGGTGCACCGTGTCATCGCTCACTAATGGTTCGTCACTTCTTGAACCAACGATACCGAAGACGATGGATAGGCATTGGTAGTGACATTACTGAGTGGTGTCCAAGATCACCAGATCTGACAAGTCCAGATTTCTTTTTATGGGGCTATTTGAAAAATGTTGTTTATGCACAGCAACCAATAACACGGCAAGATATGATGCAACGCATCATACAAGCTTGCAGAGCTATTCCGCGTCACGTTTTGATGTCCACAGTTGAAAATTTTGAACGTAGAATTCAACACTGCATAAATTTGAACGGGGGTATTTTTGAACATCTTATGAGATAAATGTTTGTGTTACAATCTTGACCATAACTCTATCTGTAGTCAACGTCTTGTCTTGATCGGCTGAGCATTCCCACCTTGCTTTCATTGGCTGGGTAATCAATACCTTGCCTTCACTGGCTGGGTAGTCAATACCTTATTAACCTCACCCTTGCCCCGGTGAGATGGGGGACATGAACCGCTCCCTCAATATAATACTTTATCTAAACGTAGAATTTCCCGCTCTTTTCGAATCCGGGATAAAAAAGGGGGGTCCTTATTCAAAATATCTCTTGGTTATTGGGTTATTGGGGTTATCGCGTTATTGGGTATTGGAGTTATTGGGTTATTACAATTAACCTTACCCTTGCCCGATCATCCCTGTGCATAGATGAAGAAAATTATAAATTTGACCCCTACATGACCTTAGGCGACGGGGGGGGGGGAGTTAACCTCACCCCACACATAATACGTTAGCTAAACGTAGAATTTTCTGCTCTTTCCGAATCCGGGATCAAAAATATGGGTTTCTATTCAAAAAATGACTTTGACCTTCAAATGACCTTGAAAATAAATCTCAAAATCAAATCGGATTTCACAGAAAGGTTGCCCCCATTGTTCCAAATAACTGTTATCAGAACAATTTTTTTGTACAACGCCGACCGTCGAAAATTTCGGGGTGGTTTCTTTAAAATGGGACACCCTGTATACAGGGTGAGTCATTTTAATTTCCCCAGTCTAATAACTTTTGAAACAAGCAAATTACGCAAAAATGTTTCAGACCAAAGTTGTAGGGGTTCAAGGGGGACATCTAGGGGTGACTTTGAAATTGACCTTGAGCTTGACCTTGACGGTTTTCTCAAGGTCATTTCTATTTTTTTAATGGAAACCCCTATTTCTGATCTCAGGATCAGAAAGAGCGGGAAATTTTACGTTCAAGTATCTATTTAGTTTTTTTTCATAAGAACATAAACAATATTTCAGTTTTTACTTAAGAAATTGAAGCCGCTTTCAAACATCAAAAGGTTTAACGAGCATCGAAGACCTTTGTCGTACTTCTATTCTCAATGTGAAGCAAAGGTCAAATTCTTGAAAATTCCCTTATTTTTGTTACATTTCGAGGCGAAGCTTTTATCGCATATGACCGTTGTTAAATAAACTTCCAAAGAATAAGGGACTGGCCATGTACTAACGATGCTGATGTTTAAGATCATAAACTTCCTATCTTTAGCACTACCCAGGAACAACGACGTGGACGTAATAGGATTATGTTCCCTCTGGGGTGCTTTATTAACGTGAGTCCCCTTGCCTCTCACGATTCGGGGTGCTTTATTAACGTGAATCCCCTTGCCTCTCACGATTTGGGGTGCTTTATTAATGTGAGTCCCCTTGCCTCTCACAATTCGTGATGAAACTAGAATAAACTTATTTCCTATCGGTTTTGCTCGAAATTATTACCATTTACGTCGATGCATTGCCTGAGCCTCTGTTCGAAGCTTTCAATAGTGCGCAGTAAGATATCTCTAGAGATTTGTCTACATGCAACTCTAATCCTTTCTATCATATTCTCCCTTGTTGTGGGCGCTTCGGTGAACACAGTATTTTTTAAGTATCCCCAAAGGAAGAAATCTGGGGAAGTTAAGTCCGGTGATCGTGCAGGCCAAGCAACTGGACCACCTCTTCCAATCCACCTTTGTTGGAAATTTCTATTTAAAAACTCTCGTACAATTAAAGCGAAATGCGGTCCTGCACCATCCAGTTGTATCCACATTCGACGTCTAGTCTCAAGATCTACGTCTTCAAGTAAAAGTGGGAGATGATCCCTTAAAAGTTCTAAAATAGCATTGCCGTTGACGTTTTCTTCAAAAAAGAATGGCCCGATGAGATGACCATTAACTATTCCACACCATACATTTACACTCCAACGATGTTGATTATCGACTGGTATGTACCAGTGAGGATTCTGATCAGACCAATAATGACTGTTGTGACGATTCAATTGGCCAGTACTATGAAACGTAGCTTTATCAGAAAAAAGGACATAATTAAAAAAATTCGGATCCTGCAAAATCATCTGTAGAGCCCACCGACAGAAATTTACTCTGTTTCTCATATCATTAGCGTTTAATGCTTGCGTTAAGGTAATATGATACGGATGATATCTATTACTTCTTAAAATTCTAATAACGGTTCTTTGAGGTATTCCTGTTTCTCTCTCTATTTGTCGGCTGCTGATATGAGGATTTAGGTGAACCAATCCTAAGACAACCAAAACCCTAGCATCTCTATCATCATACTCATGTCTTGGTCGACTTCTTCGTAGATGCCCTTGTCGAGCTCTTTCTTCAAGACGATGAATGGTACGGTGATCAGGATGGCGCCTTTGTGGGTATCGAATTCGATACAACCTTGACGCTTCACGGTAATTACCTCTACATTCTCCTAAAATCCAAATCATATCAACTATCTCTGTTGGGGTAAAATCAGCCATATTTAAAAGATTTTTTCAAAAAACCTCAATACAAATCAACAAAGGCAAAGATCATAGAAAGGTGATATAAATTAAATATTACTGAAAACAGAGGCAATATTGTCCAAATTAGATTTCATATGATCGATGGCAATAAGAAAGGTCTCTTATTCAAATATGAAGAAATAATGATAGTGATACAATGAACACAACCATGGTTAAAACAAAAGTAATATTTAAAGCTTTTTCAAAATTGAAATCACGACTGAACGTATTGCGATTACTTTCTAAACGACTTCCAAATGTAGTAGATTCTTCATTGAACATGAAATTTATCCTTATGTATTTAACTTTTACTCTTATTTCTTTGCAGAACATCAGATTGATACTGAAATAGTTTCATTAATTTAATAGACTTGTAATAGCAAATTATTAGCAACAACTTCCAATATTTAAAATTTATTAATAATAATCTGTGACGGTAAACGTCAAATTAGCGCTGATTATTTAACTTAATTGCTGCCTGTGAGGGCAGCACCTGCCGGGGGGACAAAATACGTAACGAAGGAATTCGGCACGCGATCAGACGGAACGCGCGCGATTGAAATCGAGCTAGTGAAGCCTAGATCATCCTAGCGTCCGCCCGCTTTCGTTACCGCTATCGACAATTCACGTGCCCTTGACATCCACACGCTTCAAAACAGCAATAATTGGAGATCCCGGATTGCAGCCGCCAAGGAGTTACCCAGCTACGAGCCAGAGGCCAGATCGAGGGAGAGAGAGATTGTGTGAGGTTTCGCCATCGAGGGCGAAACCAGTGCGTGCGCGCATTCGCGACTCGCGAACAATAAAGACGATAAACAACTGTTCCGTGCTGTGCGAGGTATTTGTGTTGTTCTCCGATCGCCTGCAATTATAAGGTAAGCTGGCCAGCTTAATTTCGCGATCGTGATTACACAAATAATAACTCGATCCTAACATTTAATGCGTGCATGTAATGGCTCTCGTAACAAAGAGCGGCGAGCGTACCGGCAAAGCGTGTTGTCGATGAGCGAGCGTCATGTAAACAAACGCGCGGGCCGACCTTTTGTGAGTTTTGAGGAATAATAAAAGATCCGATTTACCTTACTAACAAGTGTTTTCATTGATTCTCTCATCTCACATAGCTTCCACTCAATCTAGTACAGGTTATTAACGATTATCGGTTGACTGGCGCATACTTTCTCGTGCTCTCCCGGAATAGTAGTGAGCATTGACGATTTACGCGTGTCCAATTAATATAATCGCGCGATATAATCATTAAACGGTCATACCCCGTTACAAATCATACAGTCCGGTGAAAAATAAAAAAGGATAGGGAACGGAAACAAGAATAGTCCCGTAAAATTTAAAAAAATTAAATTTAAAAAATTTTAAAATTTAAAAAATTTAAATCCTGTAAAATTTCTTGCTCTTTCCGATTCCGAGGTCAGAAATAAGGGTTCCCAATAAAAAAATAGACTTGACCTTGAGAAAGCCGTCAAGGTCAAGCTCAAGGTCAATTTCAAAGTCCCCCTTGAACTCCTACAACTTTTTTCTGAGTTATTTTTTCGTATTTTGCTTACATTGTTCGATTCTTGTTCCAGGATAGTTTTGACCTTAGCATGACCTTAAGGGTTTATTTTGACCCATGTTAAAAGATGTTATCTGGATGTAAAATTTCCCGCTCTTTCCGATTCCGAGGTCAGAAATAGGGGTTCCCAATAAAAAAATAGACTTGACCTTGAGAAAGCCGTCAAGGTCAAGCTCAAGGTCAATTTCAAAGTCACCCCTAGATGTCCCCCTTGAACCCCTACAACTTTGGTCTGAAACATTTTTGCGTAATTTGCTTGTTTCAAAAGTTATTAGACTGGGGAAATTAAAATGACTCACCCTGTATAACATGATCCTTATGAAAATAATGTGGCAGAAAGTGAGCAATCACCTGGAATTCCTAAAACAAACTTATCATAATTTGTATCCATACCAACGTAAATAACAAAATCTAATATAAATCCAGTTTCGTAATCTACTAACACAAAAAGCTTGATGCCAAAATGGTTTCAAAGCAATACATCACAGAAAAGTATTGCTTGAAACAAAGCCTACCATTCCTGACAACAAACTTTTATCTATTCACAAATTGTTTCCTGGAAAGAACATAAAAAAATTTTTTATGGAGGTGTTTAGTTACCGGGTTTAGTTTTGGTAAATAGTGACTCTTATTTTCTGAACTATCATGCAAATGCAAATATCCTTAAATTTGAGCATATCTATCGCGAGACATTATTTGAGAAAAAATTGGAGTGTGAATCATAAGATCTGCAGACTAATCTTTTCAAATTGCCTGTGTAAACGTGACCCATTAAAATTGAAAAACCAAGAAAATTTTAAAGTTCATTTTTTCTAAATGGTTTCCGAGATAACGTATTGTCATATGGTGTGTTAATGCATTGTATCTTATATCTATTCATCTCTTGTATAATATTTTCAATTAGAGAGGAATCACAAACATGATTGAAATAATCGATTGGCCTATTCCCTATTATAGAGATTTTCAGATTTATTTTGGAACTTCCTTCAAAGTTTTGATTGAGAGAGAAAAATGTGTGTCTTCCAAAAATTCTCCTTCGTTAGAATCATTTTCTGAATCGATGTCATTGATTTCTTCACTTTCTGTATCCAGTTCTGCCTCCGGTCCAGACTCATCGCTATTAAGGACATTATTTTCAGCAATTACAAAAACAATATTGAAATATTTGTGTGTTTGGACTAAAAAAACACCTTCACGGCACAATGAAAAAATTACATTGTAGAGAGCGACAGCTCTGTTTATAAGTTTTCAAAAGTTAGTTTTCTGTTGCGAGTTTGCATATGCCACCTATTAACGAAATATATATTATCAAATCAAAATTAATCTAAAGCACTCATTCTAATAAATACATGGCCATTTTTGGTACCAATAATAACTGCTCTGCTATAATAGTTTAATTTTATCTTAAGAAGCTATTGTCAATATCAAGGATTAATCTAAACTTTTTTTACAATTTTTTCTATATTTTGTACAACAAATTCTGCTATAAGAAAAAACGAGTATTGATATGTATGTGGTAGTCCCAAGAGGGATTATTCTCGTCTTTTCATGCTAGGTTGCCTCTACAATGCTGTTTTCATCAATTTGCACAAACTTTAAACAAACTTTATTGCGAAATTGCGTGCACGAAGTATAAAGTTGTGATTTAAATAATTAAGTTAAAAACGCTGAATTTTATAATATAAATCACTTTTTATTAAAAAATCTCCTCACAATATTATAAACAATTAAAGTTGATTAAATGAATATAATAAAATTTATAATAGAATTATACAAATTTGTTAGACGAAAAAATTATTTATCATACATAGAACATTATCCAAAATCAAGATTACCTATTTAATGTGTCAAATTCTTGCTTCTCTTTCTTAAGACGTTAGTTTCGCTGTGTTATATTCAAATTCGCATCACATTTGTTTATTGCAAAATTATTCATAATTTATACTTATAAAATAAATCGCACTAAGTAATACTTAATTAATACTCATAATAAGCTTAAATTCAAGATCAGAGCATTAAAGTTAACTAAAAAAGTGCTTTTCAAGAGTTCATTACAAAAGTTTATAATCGTCGATTTTGCATAGTGAGTAATAAATTTCGTACGGGAGTGACCCAACACTCCTTATATGGTCCATGATTATGATCAACTACCCTACCACATTTAAGCGTATATGCGAGGTAATGATTCTAGCTTACAACTGCTACTATATGAGCATATCTACAGAAATGGACCATCGTGTGTCGCCAGTATTTTTCTTCAATGCAAATATGTTCTAGTTATTATAACCATTAATGGTTGAACATACATATCAAATCGAGGGTGTACTATGAATTTCAGGTATTACAAGTTAATAATGCCTGAGTAATTTGTGAAAATTTCGATTTTTAGAAAAAACAGTATGTCGCCAACGATTTTTTTGTTCTTTTCAAATGTTTTAAAGTATCGTGCCCATAGAAAAATTATATGTGCAAGATTGTTTTTAAGTCATTTTGCTACGCTGAAACCGATTCTCGCTATCCCGAATAGGTGCAATCAATATTGAAGGTGTGATAGGGACTTAAACTTGTGTCGCCAATGTTGACGAAAATTTTTATTTTTTAGTTTTCTGATTTTTTAAACCTCGTGCCTTCAGTTTCTCAGTTTGGAAATAAATGGATCGTATTCTACGGCAAAAAATGAAGAGAATGGGCTTCATTCGAAATATGTGCTCTTCAATTGGTCGAAATGCGAGCCACTCTAACAAATTGTGTTGCTGCATAACTCATAAAAAAAAAGATGTTTTAACGATGGCACACTTCGAATTTTGAAAATTTATTCAAGAAACATAGTGTAATCTTATACTAACATGGAATTACGATATAAAAACATTGGTACACTTGTTTGCGTCAAATAAAATAGTAAAATAAAATAGTTTTTCAAAATGATTTTTTCATGTAAATTTCCATAACATTCTATAATCATAAATTATTGTATTATCTGACATACTTTGATAAAATAAAATTATTGGATGTTCAAAATGACGAGTATTTGGCCATAGATTGATTGTATCATATAATACGCGATTATAATAGGTCTTACGTCGAATGTAAATAAACAAATCAGTCTTACCACGTTAGTTGACCAAACAACATCGTCGGAATGGAGCTCTATTGTGAATAAAAGCGTGAATAGTGATGAAAATGAGTGACCCAGTTAACGACAGAAATTCAAAGCTTGAAAAAAGCGAATGCATATGAAAAAAAAGGGAAAGAGAAAAACAGGAGCGAGAAAGAAAAAAAATATCTACTGCAGAATGGAGATTAAATAATAAGGCTTCGAAATCTTTTGCAGGAAACACGTAACTATTAAAACTATATATGCTATACTTTGGATTCATTCAAAATAATATTAATATTTAAATTTTTAGTGTAAATGCTAACCCGCATCAGTTATCAATAGAGATTTCAAGTTGTGGAGAGACTGATATATCAAATGAAGTAACGTCTCATGACATTAGACGTACTCGAACAGAAAATGTATCGAATAGAGATGTAAACAAACGTACGTTGAACTGGCAAATGTATTATTTTCCATCAAAGAAAAACAAAGTAGACAATTTGAGCTAGTCAGTTACAACTAACTGCAATACCGATATGATATTTATTGATACTAATAGCTCAAATGATAAAGAATTGTTAAATAGAGACAATAGCTCGTCAGTTGTCAATGATAACTCTGAATTGCAAGGTTATACCGAAAATGAAAATTTAAGAAAACAGAACAAATAATTATTAGATGAGAAGGCAAAGTTACTGAAAAAAGTCGATCAACTATCAAAATCATTGAAAGCAGTGAAAATTAGGGAAGCCAAAATTCGCAGAGAAAAAGCACAATTGAATAATGTTATTGAAAATCTAAAAAAGAAAGTAAAGACTTTACAAAGGAGAATACAAAGATCCAAAGCTAAAAAGAAAAAAAGTGATCCCATTTTAGATAAAGTTTTACAAACAGAAAAATTAGGAAAAACTGCTATCAGAAAGAAATTAATATATTTGTTGAAGCTTTAGAGCAACAGTTGCTTGAAAATAAGAGTTGATTGAAGAGTGATCATGAAAAAACTGTGTTTTCACGAATAGTTTGCGGAAGGATAATTAAAACATGCAAATTATCATCTGCACTCTCCCACCTTGTTTCTGCTAAGCAACAAAGAAAAAATGAAACACTTGGATGCCTCGATCTGTTGAAAAAGAGAAGAAAACTTAATGAAAAAATGTTGAGGATGAGTGTACAAAGTTTTTTTGAAGATGATAAGAATTCAGTAATAGCACCCGGTATTAAAGATACCATCACTAAGTTTGGAGAGAAAAAAAGAAAAAGATTCATCCTCGATACAGTTGATAATCTATATTTAAAGTACAAAAGTGAAGGTCATGTAACATTATCTAGAGCTTTATTTTATAGGTTAAAACCGTTCTGGATAGTGACGAAGAAATTAAGCGGGCGCGACACTTGTCTTTGCAAACAGCACAGTAATTTTCAATTCCTGTTAAATCGAGCTTCAAGTTTGAAAATATTGTCTCCTAATAGTTCTATAAATTTCATTCAACCCATAGTTTGCGACTTAGGAAACCAGGAGTGTATGACGAGAACATGTACCAAATGTAAACATAAAAAAGTAGGATTAAAAAATAATAGTAGCAAAACCTGGTATCACAAATGAATAATGAAGACTGAAAATAGGCCTGGAGCTAAAGGTTTAATGTATCATGTTAAATTTACTTGTAAAACAAAAATCACCTGCACTATTGATGAACTTATAAAAGAATTAAATTCAGAAACAGTAAACTATTTGAAACATGTTTTTGATACAACTCACCAATACAAAATTCTCACTAACATGTGTAAAAATTTATCTGAGAATGAAGTTATGCTGGTTGGTGACTTTTCACAAAACTATAATGGGAAATATGCAGAAGAAGTGCAAGGCGTTCACTTTGGGGCATCTAGTAAACAAATAAGTATGCATACAGGTGCTTTTTTTTATAAATCTTTGGCAGATAAAAAAGTTCAGTGCTATTCCTTCAGTACCACTTCTGAAAACCTACGTCATGATGCTTCAGCCATTTGGGCACACCTGCAACCAATACTCCAAAAAATAAAAGAAATAGTACCGCATGTTACAACTTTGCATTACAAGACTGACGGCCCAACATCCCAGTATCGTAATAAAAGTAATTTTTTTCTATTTAAAGAACACAATAAATTATTACAATTGAACAATGCAACGTGGAATTTTACGACTTCAGGACATGGAAAAAGTGCTGCGGATGCTATTGGTGGTTGCATCAAAGGCTTATGCGATCCTGCCGTACTGCATGGGCAAGATGTAATGTCTGCAAGTGATGTCGTAAAAGTTGTTGAAAATTCTAACGAAAGAAAACCTAAGATTTTTGTGGTGACTACAGAAGATATTGATAGAATAGACGCAATGTTACCAAAACATTTGAAACCAGTTCCAAACACAATGAAAATTTTTCAGTTATTTTGGATGAAAGACAATGAAGAATCACAGTTCACTTATTATTTATCTTGTCTGTCATGTTTAACTAAACCCTGCATCCATTATTCTTTATCTAGTAAAGGATTTGAATTTAATGCAGAAAACGCGAAGCCAAAAATATCTAACAAGAATCAAAATAAAAGAAAGCAAACAAAAGCTGAACGTCCCGTGTCAAAAGAACTAAAAAAATCAACCAACCTGAAAAAACGTAAAAATAATAATGGGAAAAAACAAATGAAATCTGCGTCTAAAATGCCGAAAAAGAAAAAAAAATTGGAATCAACTAAGAAAAGTACAAGAGCAACAAGACAATCAAAGGAGAAAGCTCGTACTGAAAAAAAATCAACAAGTGGAAAAAATGAGTTATGAGTATTATAAATACTGGTGATTATTATTTACTATTTATATTATAGTTAAATGTTGCAATTTTCAATTGTTACTTGTTATTTATGTTATTTCAAAAGAAATATATCGTTACAAAACTACTGATTTAAAATATTGTCTTTTTTTTAATTCCATGAAATTAACCCCCGTGCCCATATAAAAAATGAGTTATGGTTGTACGTTCTCATTTGGAAGCCGAAACTGTACTCCGATACAAATTTTCAGAACGGTGCTCCAAAAAAAAAATTTTTTTTTTTAATTTTCAAATTAGCCTATTTCTGTAGATTTGCTCATATACACAGCTTTATAATCAGCTGAAGCTCTTTTGATTTCTTCTTCAATCATTAAACCCATTAATTCTAGCAGCTTAAACAGCTTCAGATATCTTTGAAGCCCTCCAGCCTTCTGTCAGGGATTGAAGTTTACCTTTGACTACAAGTGCCTGCTATCAAACTAAGAGAGTTCTAGAGGCTTTTCCAGTGGCCTTACCAGAGGCTTCTTGAATGCCTTTTTCCAAGGCTTTTCCGTGGAGACCGCCTATGATTTTCAGTACCTACTATCAAGCAAAGAAGTTTCCAGAGGTTTTTCCAGTAGCCTTTTCAGAGGTTTTTCCTGTGGATTTTCCAAAAGCTTTTCAAGTGAAATAACAAAAGTGATTATTGGGAGTATTTTCCATCCTGTTTAAGTCAGCCCCTTCTCAACTCAATTATCCAAGATTTGTTTTTCTTTCACCTTGACCAAGACTCAATCTGGTGATAACAAAGACACATCAGACAGTCTGGATAGTAAGCAATGATGTATGGGCATTGAACGATGAAAAAAATTTAAGCCAGAACTTTTTCTTTGTTTTCGTTGAAAATGCATTTGCAAATTTTTTGCGCTTGTGCTCTACTTTGTTTACTATTGTGTTAAGTTTTTTATTTCAATTAAATGGACGTTTTGATTCTTTGTTGCAATGTCACATTCTTTCTTCCACCACGGTTTTTTTTTTTTAGGAGAGTTTGAATCCATTTACGGACAACTGACGGAAGTCCGCCAAAAGTGGAACTCAGTGGCTTAGACCACCAATACCCACCAAACATATCTCTTCTTGTTCGCACCGCAACCAGCTCGGAACTGTTTATCACATTACTTCAGACTGGGTGGCTGTCATTGCGTGTCCAAGCATACATTCATCCCTTTAATACTCATTCATTCCCAAGTAGGCTCTGAAATGTTCTCATTCATTCAATTTTCCAAGCATCCATCCGTCTTTTTGTTTGGTAACACATTCAAAATATACAGCGCGATCTTACGCCATGCGTCGGCTGTTGTCAACATTACGTTCGTCACATTTTCTGGTGTAATCGGCCCTAATTCTGTCTCCAGTCTCAATCTTTGCTCGGCCGAACGGTCGCACACAAAAAACGTGTGCTTCGCGTCGTCCCAAGAACCCCTAAAGTACACACAGTCTGGGGAAGTTACCTTATCCATTCTGTGCAGGTACTTTCGGAAGTATCCGTGTCCGGTCAGAAACTGGGTGAGATAGAAATCCACCTCCTCAAGTTTTCTGTCTTTCCACGGACCAACGTCTGGTATCAGTCTGTGGGTCCATCGTCCTTGAACGTCTGCCGTCTATCTTGTCTGCCATTGTTCTGTCGTTTTCGTTCGTTCCTCTGTTGTAGCGTCGGCCCTCCCTAATGTCGCACTTCGGTCGTAAATACGTTTCCACTTGCCTGCCAAGAGGTCGATTGGGATAACGAGACTGTTCGGTACGTGCACGCGATTCTTAGCGCTCCCATTCTTTGTACGCTCGTCATAGTCTTTGCGCGACTCCTCACCCGTAACGAGTTGGCCCATACCTCTGCTCCGTAAAGCATGATGGAGTGGGTTACGCCCATCAACAGCCTTCGTATACTCGGTCTCGGTCCTTTCGTATTTGCCATCAGCCTACTCAAGACCTTGTTCCTTTCGCTGGCACTGGCGGTCGCGTCTCGTATGTGGGGCCAAAAGTTCAGTTTCGTATCTAGAGTCACCCCCAGGTACTTTACCTCACTTTTGGTCTCCAGTCGTTCCGTACCTATGGTCATCGGTATTATCGTGTCTATTCTCTCTCTCGTCAGTATCAGTAAGCCTGTCTTAAAAAGAGCCAGGCTCAGTCCGTGGTCCGTAATCCACCCATCCAAACGCCTCATCACTTGGCTCAGTTGGAGCTGAGCTAGATGTGTGTCGCGGGCCGTTATTACAGCTGCTATGTCGTCAGCGTAGGCGACCAGACGCGTGTCCGGGGGCATGTCGAGCTTTATTAGTCCATTGTACAGTACGTTCCAGAGGTCGGGACCCAATATGGATCCTTGTGCCACTCCCACTGTAATTTTCCAGTGCTTCCATCCTTCCGTCGTTTCATACGTCAGTCTTAGGTTCTTTAAGTAATCCTTCAAGCCTCTTAGAAGGTAGGCGGGCATTTGAAAGCCGTCTAGTGCTCTCAGAATATCCACCCACCTAGCAGAGTTGAATGCGTTCTTCACGTCTAATGTTACTAGGAGCGTTATAGGTCTGGCTCCGTAGCAAATCTCGTTCTTTCTGTCAACTACCTGTCTCACGTCTATGATTGCTCCTATCATTGAGCGTCCTTTCCGGAAGCCGCTTTGTCGGTCCGATAGGTCGCCAGCGGCTTGCACCGCCGCGTTCAGTCTTGGTCTCAGTATTAGTTCGTATAATTTGCTGGTCGTGTTGAGGAGGCTCAAGAGCCTATTCAAGGCTTCTTCGTCATGTCTGTTTCTTTGTCTTTGTGCCTGTCTACGTCGCCAGTGATATTCGTGTCTGATGTCTGCGGTTTCTTGCCCCCACCAGTACATCTGTCGCCGGTCGCGTCCGTATCGTTTTTTCGGCATCGTAGAGTCGCATAGGTGACGGAGGTATTTTTCCACCTCCTCAGCTAACTTCTCCGAGTCACGATCCGTACCACTTCGAGTGGTTTCCGTAAAAGGCACTGCGTTTTGCAGTAGTCTGTCGAGTTCTTTTCTGTCCAGGTTTTTCGTGTCCCATCATAGAGGGGGTAACACGTTACCTCTTCGTCTAGTTGTATTTTCGTCTATCACTTCAAAGATGATGTATTGGTGATCACTGGCTGTATATTCCTCGATCACTTTCCATCCTCTTATTCGCGTCAGTAGTCTGTCTGTGGCCAAGGTCACGTCTGGTATAGATTGACCCCACCCCGGTGGTCTAAATGTCGCCGTCTTTCTCTCGTTCACCACTACTTATTCCAGCCTCGCGGCCATCTCTAGTAGTAGCCATCCGCGTCATACCCCACTCAATCGCCCGCGCGTTAAAATCGCTCGACACGATCGTATTTCCGGATATATCCCTCACTGCGTCTACGATATCTGCGAGTCTGTTGGTATACTCCAACGCGGAATAATTCGGTGACAGGTACACACTGACGATAACGACAGTGCCCATCCTCACCCAAACATAGTCCGCCCCGGACCCGTTAGCCGAGACTCGCATCGCTTCGTTTCCGCGTACACACACCGCTGTCGTGTTCGATTTGCTAGCGAACCACGATGGCTCAAGTCTGTTCCTGTATTGTTCGCGTATAACCAGCACGTTTGCGTTCGTCTCCATCGCAATTTGAGGGAGGAGCATGTGTGATACGCTACTCCTGTTCACATTGCATTGTAGTATCGTCAGGGTCATTTTTTCGGTTTCGTCTTCAGTTCCATCAGTGCTGCTCTGTATACGGCGCACCCGCCTGATCCAAGCACGTGGGCCAGGTTCTGTTCTTCTATCCCCTTACAGAGGAAGCAGTCAGCAGTGTTTTTACACTCCTTGCCCACGTGACCCGTCTGTCCGCATTTCATGCAGCAGTTCTTTCTGTCCGGCCCTTTACATTCTCTCCGCATATATCCGTACCCGAGGCAGTTAAAGCATCTTTGAGGATGAATGCGGAGTCGAACTCGACAAATCATCCATCCTATTTTGATGCGTTCCCTGCCCATCAGTCTCGTTGCTTCCGTCGTGTCGAACTCGCAAACAACTCGTGCATTCCCATATGCGTTTGGTGCAAAGAGATGCACTTTCCGTTCCGAGTCCGTATTTAGTTCGCGATTTATCGCGTTCGCGATACCTGTACCGTCGTGACGCAGTCCAAGTCAGCAAACTCCAGCGTCACCCTGGAAGTTAAGTCTTTGACTGTCGAAGTCTGTCCTAATACTTTCTTCTTCTTTGGAAGTCCTGTCTTGCGACTTTTCCAGACGCATTAATACAGCACCGTCCTTGGTTTTTCTAATCGTCTGAACGTCTATCTTCTCTGTCTTGGGGTCTACATCTGTCTGATAGTCCGCAAGACATCGGCGTACAGTTGTCCTTCCGCCGGCTTGATCAGAATGGTCCCGTGCCTAGTTTTCAGGTTGGGACACTCCGATCCTTGGCTTCTATGTCTGTCTGTCGTCTTTTATACCATCTCTTTGTCGGTCTTTTTCTTGTTCCGTTTCTTTTTCTTTTTTACGACGGTTGCCCAGTCCTCTGACACCTTCGCTCTCATCTCAACATCCTCCGAAGGATTTTGTTGAGTGGTATGCGTGGTGTCCCCTTCGTCAGGTGTCTGTCGGTTTCCGGTATTCACCCCCGGCGTTTGCTGTGTGGCAGCAACGTCTAGGAGCGTTCTCCGTCTTTCGTCATCTACTTGGTCTGGGCTTGGGGTCTGTTTTAGCCGTCGCCTTTTATGTCCTGGAGTTTCCTCCATTACATTCGCTCGTCTTTCCGTTACGTTCGTCTTTTGTCTGATCTGTCGCATTCGCTTCAGTTCATACATACAAATTTCTACAGCCTCATATATCTCAGCCATACCGTTCGTAATCACGCGGCTCACGTTTTTTTAGACGTTTGTCTTCTCCGTCATTTGTCCTAGGACGCTATGTATGGTCAGCAGTTTGTTCTCGCATCTTACTCTCCACAGCGTCCCAGGATTCTGGCGATGTTGACCCTGTCCTTTTTCCTGTCGCAATTACCCGTCCTTCAGCCAGGTTTCCTACTGGGGTAACGGGGCAGCTGGGCAGCTCCAGTGACTCTCCTGAGTCGATGGGCGCAGGCGGCACTCTAGTACCTGCAAAATTTTCGTTACCTTTCATCTCATTTTCATCTCCTTCATTCTACTATGTGTTTTATGTGTTAGTAGTCAGAACTAATTACCAGGTATAGTGAGTCCTGCAATTTTTCCTGAGTAGACCTCCTGACCGAGCGTGCCTAGAGTCCGGTGGCCTCGACCGTTCCTCCCCCCTCCCTGAAGCAAGGGCCCTTCCGATCGCCAATCGGCATTACTACAGAAAGCGAGATTTGGCGCTTATTAGGCGCTTTACCATTGTGTAAGGCGAGCCTCCCATGCTGGCTGAGCTGAGTCCAACCCCCTCCAACTACTGGTGGCCCAGGAGTGCGAGACTGGTTTTATGATTGTACCCTCCAGAGTCGGCACACACACAATCTAGGGTAAACTCTCTCGTGATTGCTCTCGCCACCGTCTGGTAAAGTTCTGCTTTGAGTCTGATCGACTAATCCGTCATTCCTCTGGTTTCACATCCATTCGAGAGATGCCCGTTTATAGAGCCCCCTCATTTACAACCCGCTTGGAAAAAATACCCGTTTATAGAGTTCCATCTCATACGTAGGCAATACCCGTTTATAGAGCCCTTCATTCATGCTCCCAGAGAATTTTTGGACAGTCAATCAGATGTGTAGGTTTTGTGTGATGAGTGGTTGCGTACAGCCTTACTGCCTACCACAATTGGCGGCTGTAGCCAGTGCTTCCGTTAGCCGTCTCTATTATAGCGCTCCTGCAAAGAGCATCGACGCGATATTGACGTTTCCAGCGGGCTCGACGTGGACGCCGGAAGTTAGCGTTACTCTATTGTGGGTGTGATCTACACAATAGAGCATTTACCTTACTAGGAGCGTTATAGGTCTGGCTCATCATTCCACCACGCGACTTGCTTTTTATTTGCTATTATCACTTTTTTTTGGAATCGATTTATTTGCAACGTTGATGACAGTTTTATTAAGATTATCTATTATTGAGTCTAATTATTTTTAATACTAGGGTTAGAAGGATACCATTTGAGAATGGCTTATGTTCTTATATAAGATGCTGCAAAAGTATGGGAACCCTTGGATAACTCTTCAAAAATTTTTTTTTTAAATGATCACTACAAAAAATTTAGATAATTTCCCTGGCTATCCAGTAGTGACCTTGAATTTGATCTTGACCTTGCCCTTTAAGGTCAAATCAAGGTCAACATTACTTTTATAAATAACAAACCATAATTTTATTGCGAATTTGAAAACAGAGACAAATTTCACGTCCGAATATGACTTTGACCTTGATCTTGAAATTACCTTGAATTATTTTTCAACATAATCTCCTTGAAGGTGGATACATTTTATTAAACGGCCTTCCAGTTTTTTTAAGCCATCAGAAAAATATAATTTTTGAAAACCCTCAAAATAGGCATTTGTTTCGGCGGTGACTTCTTCATTCGACGTGAATCGTTGTCCGGCAAGCCATTTTTTGAGGTTAGGAAATAAGCAAAGTCACTAGGAGCCAAATCAGGCGAATATGGTGGATGGTAAAATAATTCGAACTTTAAATCGTTAATTTTTGTCATCGAAACTGCACACATGTGAACTCGAGCATTATCTTGAAGAAAGAAGCATTTTTTTTTGTTCAAGTGAGGAGGTTTTTCTCTGATTTTTTCTTTCAGCTAACCTAATAATGACGCAAAATATTGTCCAGTGGGAGGTTAGATTTCACTTGAGGGAAGTGTGGACGTGTCTTGGATGTGAGCGCGAGTTTTGGCGAGAAAGTCAAAGAGGAAAAGTGTTTGAGGAGAGAAATAGAGGTGAAAAGAGCGTGGAGGTGGAGGAGGAGTGGAGAGGAGAGAGAGAGGCCAGGAGAGGAGCAGGAAAAAGCAGAGAGAAAGGAATAAAGAAAAAAAATAAAAGTTGAGGTTAAGAGAGAAAATAAGAAAGCGGGAAAGACAGGCAGAGAGGAGGGGCGGTAAGAAGTAAAAGCAGAGACAGAAAAGGTAAGACAGGGAATAAAGGTGGGGTCACGGGTAATTATAGAGAATCGAATTAAGGCGTACGAGATAGGATGGAAAGATTTCTGACAACAGAAAAATTAAGAGATAAAGGTGGAAGGGTGGATAAGAAAGGCCCAGAGATGGAAAAGAAGAAAAGAGTAAAGGTGGCGAGGGGGAGAGAGAGCGGGGAGGGGCTAAGGGAGAATATTAGAGGAGAAATGAGGGAGGCAAAGAGATGCAAGAGTGAGAGCGAGGGAAGCGAGATGGACGGGGAGGGGGGAGAAGGACTGAACAACACGATAAGAGAAGGGGGAAAAAGTAGTGGTTCAGAAGAAATAATGGAAAAGATACGGACAGACATAAGGGAATTAAGAGAGGTATGGGAGGAGGAAAGGAAAGAATGGACAGAAATGTTTAAAGAAATAATGGGAAAAATGGAAAGAATGGAGGCAAAGGGGAAAAGAAGAGAAGAAAGGTGGGAGAAGGAAATAGGAAAAGTTAGGAAATAACAAGAGAGAGAGAGAGAGAGAGAGAAGAAAGAAAGAAAGAGATGAAAGAAGAAAGAGAAAAAGCAGAACGTAGAGAAAAGAAACTGCAGGAAAAATGGGGAGAGAAGATGGACCAGTTGGAAGAGGAATGCGTGAAACTAAAAGAAAGCATAGAAGGAGGAAACAAGAAGCAAAGAGGAACAGAAGTAGGCAATAAGGAAGAATTAGAGCATATGAGAGAAAAAATGGATAGAGAAAGTAGGATAAACAATATAATAGTGACAGACCTAGAGGGTGAGTTAAGATGGGAAAAGAAGGGGGAGGCAGAGGTCTGGTTAAGGGAGGTACTAGAAATGAAAGGAGAGATAGTGAATCTGAGAAGAATAGGAGGAACAACGGAGAGAGATGATCGGAGAGAAAGAGGAAAAAATAGGTGGCAAATTAGCTGCGCTTCATGGGAACAAACAGAAGGAATTATGAAGAAGAAAAAGAAGCTGGGACAGAAAAAGATATGCATAGATCAGGACTGGACGTGGAAGCAGAGGAAGATAAGAGAGGAAGTAAGAAGAAAAGCGAGAGAAATAAAAAGTAAAGGTAAAGAGGTAAAGATGTGGTATAACGGGGTGAAGTCAGAGGAAGAAGAATGGTGATGGAGCGAGAAAGAAGGAAAAATGGTAGGAAAAAGGGCGGAAGGGTTTCGAAAATAATAGGGATAAAAGAGAGAGAGAGAGGAGGGAAGGGACAGTGAGGGAAGAAAGGCAATAAAGATACTATTCTGGAACGTGGCGGGGATGAGGAGCTTGGAGGAAGACGACTGGGAATATGTTAGGGAATTCGAAATAATAGGGCTAACGGAAACCTGGGTGGCAAGGGGCAAGAACTGATGTGGAGAAACAACTGAAAGGGTACAGTATAGAGTGGAGGGATTCAAGAAGAGAAGGAAGAAGGGGGAGAGAAATAGGGGGAGGAATAATGGCGGTAAGAGAGAGGAAAGGGATGAATAAGGTTGAATGGAAGAAAGAAAGGACAAGTGAGGTAATAGTAGGAGAAATAAAGATCGGACGGAAGGAATACATGATAGCATCGGTGTATATGCAACATGAGAAGAAGGAAAACTATGAATACCTAACAGAAGACCTCTTCCGCGGGGGAAGAAGGATGAGCGGCCCTCCTTCGCGAGGTACGCACGCGTAGCGGTGAACGCGCGATTGGGAGATTCCTGTGTGCTACGTAGTCTGCGTTTTGGTCGTTAGGTACGGAGAGTGCAGAGTGCGCGTGATCACGTGGAAGACCGTGGCGCCGAAGTGCATCCTGCGGACTGTGTGCTGTGTGCGTGCGTGCTGACGAACTGTTGATCGGGTCGAGAAGGCTGCCCCGAGGCTGAATACTTGTGTGTTTCGGAAGCGAGCTCGAGGCTACTGTGAAGCCGACGTGTAAGTACTTGCTCGATTATCTATCTATCTCTCGCTCGCTTCCTGCTTGTCACTCTCACGGCGCATATCATTTGTAAGCTTCCTTTATTTCCTTCATTTTAGTAAATGCTATTTCTCTTAACCACTGTGTCTTTCCTTTCGGCGCTCTCGCCTCCCGCGCTATACACGAGCTGACTCGCGCCGCCAGAAACTACCTGACCTGCGACGCTCTCCGCGGGCCGAAGGCAAGGACGCCTTCAAGTGGCATAGCTGAGCTACTGGGCTGGGTTCCGCGTAACCCCATACTGAGCCTGCAACGAGCCGAGTAGCTACTTAGCATCACCCACCACGGGAAAGTCTGAATCCCTGTTACAGCTTGTATCTCGCTTTCTTTTTCATATAACGTCGCACTACATTTTCCCCGCAGTAGTTTACGGATTATATATGGCCCAGGGTCCCTTTTTGTTAATATTGTAGATAATAAATAAATAAGGACGACAATACGGAAATTTTCCGCTGTCAATATAAATAAAGAAAATAATAATAATGATTCCTAACAAGATAATAATTTATTAAGCTAAATTCCTTTAATAATTATTAACAAAATACTAATTATTTTTTTAATGATATATACCAATCGTTTAATAATAAAAAAATAATTAAGGGAAATTTTAATAACAGGATGGTACAGTATAATGCCAAGTATTAATCCTCTATTACAACAGAATAAAAATAAATAAATTCGACTATTTCACAGAAGGAAATATTTCACAAATGCGTACATCAAATTTCAAACGATCGTTCGTAAAATAATACCTAAAAGGAATTTTGCTAACCCGCGTATCGTCTTTCAAATATTTTTAAACAAAAGAATGACGTTGCCAATAAGCACAACATTCGGCCAAGTAAGCACAAAATGTGGGAACGGAAGGACGACGCACCCGGTTTTAGAAATGAAAGCACTAATTACGGTTAAGCGACCGTTGCAAGAAAAAAAACGAAACTCCGCCGAATTCCTAAGCACCCGATCGTGTGAGTAATTATAATAAAAACAATTTTCCACGTCTGCAGCGTGGCTTTAGCCTGCTCGGAAATGAGCGCCTTATTATATTATAAAATATAAAATATTAAATATTTAATATTAAATATATATATGAAATATTAAATATATTATATATTAAATATTAACTTATTATATATTAAATATTATACAAAATTAAGGTAAAATATTATATGATATATGAGTAAAATAATATTAATAATAATGACGTTGGATTAATTAATACGTATTCTAATTTTATGAAGTTGTCTAATAAATTAATAAAAATTTAATTAACTCGAAAGAAAAGAGAAAAGATAAAAGCCTGAGCAACCACGCTCTGATACCAGTTGATAGGTGACAATTCGCGCAAGGCGAATTTATCTCGTATGTAGGCCTTTCAACAGCCGAGCGGTCTTAGACTCGGGCAGCAGTCAGGCTTTCGGGTACCCCGGCCCGTTCGCGCGTTAATAATGAAATCCCTATTAATCTTAATCCGGTACTCGACACCGCGATCATAAGATATTTAATCGGACGTTAATAACAATTTTCGCTCGTTTATAAAAAAAGAATGTAATAGAATTTTTTTTAATATAACGGGGAAGCATATAGATACACTTAAACGCGTTTATATTTATAATATTTATTCTAGTAAGTTTCACTACATAAATAACTTAAGCAAAAATACAGAGAGATATATAGACGGGTAATCTTCACCTCGCGTCGTCTATTATGTTTTTTATTACATAAAGAGTGGTACTCACTTTTTGTTAATATTGTAAGTATAAAACTGGTCCAATATATTTTTTTTTGTTATGTGAGCAATCGCTTTTCCTTTTTCCAATTTGATCAGATTAACTGGTCCGATATATTTTTCGTTTTATTATGTGGGCAATCGCTTTTCCATTGTCCAATTGGGTCAGATTAACTAGTCCGAAATATATTTTCTTATCGGATAATATGATGATACACAATAAAATGATACTTCCTGATATTTCGTTTTACACAAAATTATTAAACCAATGTATTCGACACTTCTGATACTTTGTTATGACTCAAATTCTTATTAGAGATTTAAATGCAGTCGAAAAAAATTGCAGGCTTCTTGATTGAGCGCTCACTGCTAACTGAAGAATCTGGTTTGCTGATTCTCACCGGTTGATTATATATCTTTTTTTACCCTCTCGTTCCTCACACTCCATCTCTCTCTAGTGCATACGTTTTAATCGTTTCGCATTACTTAGATCAGGGCACTGAGTGCAGCATGCTTTTGCAGCATACCTCAGCAGCTGTGCTCAGAGTCTTCCACTCGCTCCCGTCAAGACGCGCACACGAGTGTGTATGTATGGGATCGAAAGCGAGAATCTAATCAAGCATACGGTTGCAAAAAAAAAAGAAAATAGTCCATCACGTAACAGGTAGACCGTACATGTGTATTCTACCCATATGTGCAATTAGTTTGCTTTTTTCTCATTTATTCAAGTTCCCTATTATTTATAAGAACAATTAGTACATATCTTCTCATTGTAATCAATACATTCATAGTCTTTATAATCATGTCTTATATCAGTGCTGATTTATTATCATTTGATTAAATTAATATCATGTATTTCTCAAACAGAATTGACCATTACAATGGACAACACAGAAGAGCCGCCGATGAAAAAACAATGCTTAAAAACAAATAATACTAAATGCGCTAAATGTGATAAGTTCATTCGCAAAACGAATAGAGCGGCTTTGTATATTACCAGTCGAAAAGAAGCTGAAGATTTTAATAAAAAATAAAGGTTCTTCGTTTAGAAAGATGAAGTTATTTGTTCAAAGTGTCGTGTTCTTAGAAATCTCAGAAGAAAGCAAGGAGAAACTGTTGCAGTACCCGTTGAAGAATAGATACTAGATCCAGACACTAATAATGTGGATACAAGTGATGCGATTTCAAACCCTAGTGAAATGCAAGAGTACATTGGTAAGGTCACTTTATCAAATGATAGTTCATCAGAAGTAACAGCGAGTTCTAATCGAAGTTACTTGAATGAAACTGATAGCCAAAGTTATACTCAGAAATTGAGGGAAAGCTGTAGCCAAAGCTCTAACGATACATCAGGCTTCGTTCCAGCCAGTAAACCCGAAGTTAAATACGTACATATGCCATTTTCAAGAGTCGTCATTCGTCATCGGTACTGCTTCATATGTAAATGTACAGAAAATATTCAAGATGTGCCATTTGAAGCTCGAATGCAAGTTTTTATTGCTCGAAAAATTTTTATCCCACAAAAAAATAAATGTTGTAGTTTTCAATTGTTAAACAAAAGATTTTATAATAACGAGGTCGAAAAAATACAGATCTACTCCAAAGATTGTGAAATTGTAGAAACAGAGCTCTCTAACTTTATGGATAAATTATCAGACAAAGCAGACTCAAAGCTTCACGACCAAATTGGTACGTATGTAATCACAGAAGAGCGTATAAAAGCTCTAACAGGCTCATTGCACAATATTAAGGAACTTGAAAGTATGATGAAGTCCATGAGATCATCCCATAATCGAAACATATTGTAAGCCTTAGTTATATTCTTATTCAAGATGAGGACTGGTAACTCAAACAGATGTATCTCTGCGATTTTTGGTCTACAGGAACAACAAGTTAAAAACATCATAGATAGTGTATTGCAATGTTTTGAAGAAGATATATTGTCTGGCAATTTTGGATTTGACTCTCACAATAGAGATTTTTTTCTTGCCCAAACAGCTGAAGCGGCCAAAAGGCTCCATGATTCTGAAATCGATACGCTATATATAATATGCGATAGTACATATCTACGTCATCAAAAGAGTAGCAATAATGGTTATCAGCGTAAATCGTATTCCGGCCAGAAAAAAGTTCCATTGTGCATGTTGGATTTTAGAGTAATTTTGTATGCTATAACGAGTATCTATATATGGCATATGTATGATAGAGTATGAGGATGCGCGCGCAGCGACAAAGATGCATGTGTGTATAGAAAGCGAGCAGTATAGTTAGTCTGCCACGTTGCCAGCGAACGAGCGCATCTCGTAATGGCTCATATATATATATAAGAAACGTAATCAAACGTAATCAAATTGTATCTTACAAATCATGAGATTATTTACAATAAACTTTCAATTATTATTATTAATCAATTATGAATCGAACTAAACATTTATATATTGATCCTACGTCACAATATTTAATAGTGCAAACCATTCACTGTTGCCACAACCAATGGTTATGTAACGGATGAACCTGGTCCATTTACAGCAAATCTTAATGATGCGCAAATTCTAAAGCTTTTACTAGGTCAACCAAATGGTCTCAAACGGATTTTAGAAAAAGGTGATATTTTTATTCTTGACAGAAGATTGCGAGATATTGTAGATTGGATGATCGAGCAAGGATTCAAAGTATTAATGCCAGCACTAAAAGGTAAACGATCTCAACTCACTACACAAGAATCAAATTCGTCTCGCTTGATAACCAAACTCAGGTGGGTTGTTGAAGCCATTCATGGGATTATAGGACAGAAGTTTAAATTGTTACATCATCAATTCTATAATGCTTCATTACCAAAAACCGGGCTGTATTGTAAAATTGCTTGCTTCTTGAACAACCGATTTGGGAAAAGATTGAATTTTGACGTAGGCTTATTGGACGAAATCATACAGAGAATAAATCTCACCAAGAATGTAGAAAATACATTAGCAGATTAAGTTCGGGATAAAAATTGGAATCAAAAGAAATAGCCATTTCAGAAATTGTCTTGAAATGACTTATTAGACTTTGATGAAAAGAGATATGAAAGTACTTTTCACAGGATCATATCAGTTATCACAATCTCTTTCTTATCTAGCCGAAATGATTCAAGACGATAATACTCTTATGCTAAGTTACGCCAAAGAAAAGCCCAAGATAGTACAATTTGAAATACGCTCTAGGCATATCAACAGAAAAACATACAAGTGTTCCATACACTACTGTTCGAATACTGTTGGCATCAGTGGCATCAAACGATATTGCTGTAGTTGTAGCAATGGGAACCGTACCGTAAGATATTGTTCACATGTAGCAGTTGATATATTTTACTTATATTTACTTTGGTTATTATATTATTAATTAAAATTTTAATTCTTGAGAATGGGGTAAAAATAAAAAATCAATGTAATGACTGTATTTATTACTTCTGATTAACATTACATTGGCATATATCCTAGGAATATCTGATTCTACTAATTTTAAGCTTAAAAAACTTCCCTTACGGAAGTCCATATAAACCATGCTAAACATACATTAAAATTCATAATTATTATCGTCATATTAGTCAACAATATTTTACTGAGGGGTATTTTTTTATTGTAAATAGACATCTAAGAGTTAAGTTCAAGTTTTCACTTGTGAACGCCTTATGTACCACCTATGAACTTGCCAACTTGCTCTCGCGAAATTTCCATGTTTATCCTGCACAATTCCTTATGAATCAAAATATAAGCTAACAGGTATTTCCTGTAGGAGAAAATTGGTAAAATAATCACGTTTATTTTACTTAAAAAGTAAGGTACACATCAAAAGATATGAAAAGTCAAAGTTAACAAAAAATATGAAATTTTTGACCTTCGAAAATTCAAACCTTTATTAATATACATTTTAAGTTCTACATTGAATCATAACTTACGGAATATTAGTAAGCATGCGCGACTAGGAAGACAAGTAAGCGAAGTAGCTATCACTATGCTGTATGGAGACTATACGAGTATATAGGAGAGTTACCAAACCTATTCCCATGTACAAAAATTTTTTAAATCTCATCTATCGTCCCCCTCTCGCCCCTTACTCTACGTAATTGACAGTGCCACCTTACTAGTGGTCCACAAACAAATTACCGACGGAATTTCAAACATATTCTAAAAATCTAACTTTTAAATTCATTATTTAATATTTGGAGAGTCGGGAGAAGATGGCGTGCAAGAGGCACAATGAAATTCACAGTGCAAAAAAAACAAAAAGCCAAAAGTCTATGAAAACAATTTAAATTCTTATTATAATATTCATTGTAAATATTATGTGAATGCTATGCGAATGTATTTTTTTTATGAATGAAAGTATATAATCTTGTGTATATTTATGTATATTGTGACGTCGGGGTCACTCTCAGGTACGCTTGGAGTAAGCGTAAACTCAGGGTTGCTCTGATTTGGCTATCGTGTAACACATTAGCCGAGACGAGCAATATTGTTGCGTTAAGAAAACTGTATGCTAGCGCGGAATGTACTAACCAAATGTTATTACGAACACACCAGACTCACTCTTAATGTGTTCTTAAGGGACTTTAATAAAATTCACCAGACTCAGGCTTAATGAATTTCCAAAAAAAAGGGCGGATTGCTTGAAGAAAGAAAAAGATAGCCAGATATAAGATTTTACTTACTTTTATTTTTTCTAATTACTTATTATTAAGGCTGCGCTCTCTCTCTGCTCTTTGGCCTCTTTCTCTCTCTATATATTCTGAATATACTTGGGTGGCTTCTTAATTGAATTTTGACTGACTTTTTCTTCTTTGATGCTTCCTCCAGCACTCACTCACTGGTAATCACTTCTTGTTAGATAATAATCACTTCCTGGTGCCCACTCCACACTGCCCTCCAGTCTTGTACAGAGCTTTTTATAAGCAGTGGGTGGTTGGGTGGAAATCCCTTTCCTCAGGCCCATGAAGCGATAACGGCGAAATTTTGTATTGGTGGGAAATTTTCTAATCATATCTAGGATTTCTTTATTGGTCTGTGGGCGTGAATTTTCAGAGAGAGAAAGGGCGGCCCCCTTTTAACTTGGGCCCTTTTATCCAGAGATGGCTCTCGGAGTGCCACTTTTAAGAGCAAGAGTAACGCTAAAGTTTATAATTACTTATACAAAATCGTACTAAACTTAATTAATTATAACGATACATAGTGATTATTATAAACATTCAGAAAAATCCAAACCTTTTACGATTTATTATAAAATACATTATTGTTCTATTTATTGGTTATTCAGTGACAAAAAGATGCGCATTATAATAGCTTACAAAATTGATGATAACCTATTTAATATTACGGATATTTTCTTAAAATTCGGTGGGAAAAAAAAGATAGATTGCATTTATATAATCCCCTTCCATTATCAGTGTGATAGCACTTCACGATGTATACGCGATGATCGTAGGCTCCTGTCAACACATGCGCGTGGGACAAAGTAGGATAGAGCGTTGATTGTAAGGCCGAGTACGCAGGCTCGGGCCACTATAAACACTTTATCTCGAACGCGTTTTCATCGTGGGAAATCAGGAAGGTTCCCACTCCGTTCGTCATATTTAATAATTAAATAAAAAGAACTTAGTTACGGCTAGCTGTCATACCCCCACACTTAAACGATTGCTAGAGGAGTGCAACGAGGAAGAGCAATCGAAATTTTTATTCTAATTATAAAGATCTTGTCGTATCATGCTGTAATCAAGGTTTTATCATTTTATTTGATATTTTATTAATCTCGAAGATCTTGCCCTAACATGGGAGGAACCCAAACGATGGTTTAACTGCTTGAGATTGTGATGCTGGAATCGAATTACTCTGGTTGTGTTGTGTTATTTCATTTTCTGTTGTACGTAGAGTTGGATATAACTCCTGTCGAGGAGCGGTGGCAATATTTGCTGGTGATTCTACATCCCTTTTCGCTTCTGTGGGTTTTGGTGCTAAATGTATCAGAAACGTAGTTAAACTATTCCATATGGCCCCAATCAGATGAAAATACCATCCATAAATGCTATGTAGAGTTATTCCATTGATGTACGACAACATCCTTGTACATACCACTTAATTGTACTTTTATGTGACGTTCTACATATACAAACTTAGAATTTACATACGCAAATATATCTAGGTTGTTCATTGATATTTTCTTACTTAGAAAAAATGCATTATTTTCGACAATATAAACAAATAATTTTGGGTGTTCAATAACTATAATTTCGTAACCACATAGATTACGTTTAGATTTGGATATTAACGCAAAAGCAATGTCTTGTGTTACTAACGAGTATAAAGTTTGTTCTCTTTCACCTTCAATTTGATTAGCTGTTCCTTCATACAATATTTGATACCGATTAAATTTGCATACATCTTTAGGTACACTTTCCCAAAAAGTGTCTCCTACTTCAGAATCTATACAATGTTCACTACCTAAAATACATCTAACGCCACTACGTAATATTATTTGGTTATTATCTAAATCGACAGAAGCGGTATATTCTTGTAAAGTTACTTTTATTTTAGCTTGGACAACTACGGAATTGCAATGCAGCTTCCATAAGCATCGGAATAACTACCATAGGTACATTCTCCATTATGATCTACGCTTCCTACAAGTATAGCGGGTCTAACTGTGGTTTGATTAACTTTAATATCTCGAAATACATGTGAATTGTCAAAATAAAATGTACCGCTTTTGTGTAAATCATAACACGTTTATTGGCTTACATCCATTAAATATTCTATTGCGCTATTCTCTATTATGGAATTATGTGAATGCATTCCACAATAATAAACAGTTCGGTCTACTTGGACTTTACATTGAATCACTTGAGCAGTTTCATAGTTATTTAACTGTAATAATTGAATGTATTTTCTTGTTACGTTTATTTTTGTAGAAGGCATTTCACATTCTTCCACGCTTAATAAAGATATAGTGGTTATATTAAGAGATCTTGCTCCGCAGTCGTATCCTATGATGGCTGTAACTGGATTAGTTATTGTTAAAAATATCAGTGATAACAGAGAAGAATGCATCATGTTTTCGGTTCTGTAATCAGAAAATATTTCATTATATGTTCCTTTTGTTCAATTATCTATTGTTCGTTTCATAATATATATATTTTGTTTTATGATTTATCTCATTTTATTTTATATTATATTATATTTTTCCTCTCTCCCCCTTTTTCTATTTCGGCTTATTTTCTTTGGTTGATTTGTTTATATGCGAAATTCAGAGTCTATTTGAATGAACTATTTTTGTGCCCTTTTTAGTCTCTATTTTTACATTATGTTTTGGAAGAATACCAAATATTTTATAAGGCCCTGAGTAATGATCCCCGAATTTCCCTGGGTTAGGTCCTGATTTTAAGAAAACGTAATTACCTAAACTAAAGTCTTTTGGATTTATATGTCTATCATAATATTTTTTTGATTTTTCTTTAGAGCTAACTAAATTTTCGTAAGCTAATTTTCGTATACTACATAAACGCGCGACTAAATCTATTATATATTGTTTATATGTACGTAACGTATCGCTTTCACGAACGGGATTATTTGAGGGCATTCGAGCTAAGCGGCCAAATACAACTTCATACGGCGTATGTTTAGTAATTTCTTGTACACAGGTATTGTAGTTTAGGATAGCTAGGTTGAGCCAATCATCCCAATCGTTGTCAAGATCGGTGTATTACTTTAAGTACTTAATTAATACGTGATGAGATCTCTCTAGGGAACCGTTCGACTGAGGCATGAATGCTGTGGTTTTTAATTTCTTTATCTTGAATCGCTTGGAAATACGCGTCATTAGTGAACTCAAAAAATTTCTGCCTTGATCAGTAAGCACAGCTTTCGGACATCCAAAAACACAAATAAATTTCTTAAGAAATGCGTCCGCTATTGTTGATGATAAGGTGTCTGCTAATGGGACAGCTAGACAAAATTTACTTAATTGATCCTGTAAGGTTAAAATGTATTCATTTCCTTTTATTGTTCTTTTTAGAGGGCCTACAATATCCATAGCAATTTTATCAAACACTGTAGCACATATGTGACGAGAGCAGGCCGTTTGCCCGTCTCTCGTCCGCGTTTCTCCCTCCCCCACTCGGCTAAGCGTGGTGGCCAACGTTGGGCGCATTTAAGTATGCGCCTAACACTTGGTCTTTTGTTTCAGCGCTAAGGACGAGCCAGCGTAGTTGAGCGCAAGAAAAGTTGAAGAGCGCGGAGAGAGAGTGAGAGAAAGGGAGAGAGAGAAAGAGAGCATTAGGCCTATGCAGGGATTGGCAGGCGCGCAACGCGTGACCGATAAGCGACGCGTCGCGTGCCGCCTAACTAATAGGTCAAGGTAGGGAGAGGAGCGAGCGCAGCAGAGCGACTGCAAGAATGCGCGTAAGAATTAGTGCGTGAGAGAGTCGCAGCCGAGCCTTACGAGAGTGAGGGAGTCTACGCTTAGTCTTGCGAGAGTACGGAAGTCCGAGCGCTGCAGAGAGAGCAGTTGGGATAGCCGGAAGGAAGGACGACTAACCCTACCGGCAACGGCTTTGCCAGCAACAACAGCCAGCCCGCCTGCCAAAAGAGAGCCAACGCCACCGACGGAGACCTGGTCAGCGACAGCGGGTAGCGACGATCTGACCAGTGACGCCCGGTACGTCCTGCGGCAGCACTTCGCCCAGGACTCTCAACGTTGCAAGGAACAAAGAAAAAAAAAAGGTCAAGTCTTCCTTTTCTTCTTTCTCTCTATACTCTCTCTCTCTCTCTGTTGATGCGACGACCGGTATGCGGTGAAAGAGATAGCCTGGCACTCACGTGCCGGCTATCTGAAGGTTCGCGCTAATATTAATTTGTAGTGATATAAGTTGCGACCAGTGAATTGTCCAGGCGCCCACGTGCCGGGCAATTTCCCGGTATTAATCCGCGTAGTTTTAAGGAAGTTTGTAATAGGTTAAGTATGCGATTTGTTATTAGTGAGATGCGAAATGTTCATTTGTGATTATCTTAAGTAGTTCATTGTTCGATTTTTAGTTTGTTAGTCGGTAATTGAGATTATGTTATGCGCGCGCGTTTGTTTAGTGTGAATGATTATTAATAATAATAGGTTATAAGTGAGATTTGATTCGTATCTGTATATAATTTATTATCAACCTCCCCTCATTCTCCCCTCTCAATTGTCATGAGCGAAAGCGCCTCACTTACCCCGCAAAAGAATTGGTAACAAGGATCAAGTTTTGTTACACATATATCAGTTATTATCATAGGTTGTTTGGTCTGTAAACGAGTTAATTTCTTCAATTGACATTCCACACACTGTTGGATTCGCCTTTGTATATCGTCTTTTAGATTTTCCCAATAATATTCTTGTCTGATCCGATGAAAGGTCTTTGAAACGCCACGATGTCCTCCAATTGGGGATTTATGGAATTCATAAAAGATTCCGTCGCGTTGTTCTGAGGGTACATACTCTAACTTATCTGTACAAATTATTAATTTTATTCCACTATTTCTAAAGACACTATCTAATAAATACTCTATTTCTAACCAACTTAAATTCTCTACATGTTTACTCTGAGCAATACAGACTTTAGTTTGATTAGTATTAATTAGTAAATCTCTTAATATTTTTAAAGTAATATGTATATAATCCTTAATATAAGTTAACGATTCTAGGCAGTCTCCTCGTATGCAGAGTCCAAATTGATGATAGTTCTTCTTCTTCTTTTCTTTTGAGACTTCACCCACTTGTAAGATTACCTTAGTATTAATTTTCTTATTTTCTATCAATTTTCGAGCGCCTTCATCACAAGGTTGTCCATTGCTGCTTATAAAATAAGCAACATTGTCGTTGCGCACATGTATGGCTTCTTTAACCTTAACTATATTAGCGGTGTCGTTGTCGTTATTTACGGACTCACCCGAACTATTATTCATTGAGTCCTCTTCGGAATCAGGATCTTGTATATTGTGAGGCAGATTCTGATTGGGTTGCACAGGTATTTTGGGTATAACTCGTGCCTCACCTTCAAGTTCACTATCGTCTAGATCACTTTCTACGTAATCAGGTATCTCATTTCGAGTTCTTTTGCGGTAACGTTTTGAAACAACTTCGACAGATTCAGGTATGGGCAACTTCTCTACAGGAGGTGTTCTTGGGTGTGGGATAATATTTTTATTATCATTATTAACAGGAATTTTCCGGGGTCGTCCACGTGAACGTTTTATTGGTTTGATTTCTTCAGTTTCCTTTTGAACTACCAAAGGGTCAGATGACTGTTCCATTTGTTGTCTTTGCCTTCTAGTAACTACATTTATTTCAGGAATTTGATGTGTTTTGTCTGCTTCGGTGATTACTGATATGTAACTATCATTCTCTTGTGTTGGTATTTTCCGTCTTCTAAAAGGAATGTAAGTGTTTCCTATTTTTATTGTCTTTGTGTCAAAATTAACACTTGCTTTACTAGAAAAAAGGAAATCAGATCCTATTATGCCTTCGCAATTAACAGGAAAGTCATTTTGTACAATATGGAATTTCATTGGTATCTCAAATAATTTCAGTGTTATTGATCCTAAAGTTCTATGGGTTAAACCATTAATATCTATTAGGTCAATTTGATCGGTCTCATCACGAATTCCTAAAGCATACTTTTCCTTTTTTAGACTCTGTTCAGATAAACTATTAATCGTATACTGTGTCCATCCGTATTTTGGATTATATATATTCAATAAAGGAGGTTCTTCGTCAACGAGTGGCGTATATAAATTATAAATTTTTCTATATTTTTGCATGTTACTATCACTAACAACAGGTTTTATTGCGTTGCTTTCGTTTATGCTATTGTTATTATAGTTTATCCTCGTACTGGTGTTGTATAAGAAATTTTTACCTATGATTCCGTGATATGGCATTTGACAATTTGCAACAACATAAAATACTATTTCATTTCCGACTATTGTTAACTTGACAAACCCACATTCTTGGTAATCATCTTCAGCAAAAATACTCTGCATGGGTAAGATATTGGACATTTGGATAGGTATATCGTCCGGTACACAACAGGATTTAATGATATTGGTAGTGGAAGTAGAATCAATTAAGAATTGAAACTCTTCAACTGCCTGTTTGCTAATATAAGAGTAAACTAGATTTTTAATTTCTCTATCATTTTGGCGTATATGTTTTACATTAACTGGTTCTATCGGATTCCGTGATAATGCATCGGCTGTCGCATTGGCTTTACCTGGGCGATAAATTATCTCATAGTTATATTCAGAAATTTGGAAATGCCATTTCAAAACCCTGGTATTAAGGTCGGCTGACTTAAACCAAACTAAAGGTTGGTGATCAGTAATAATGGTGATTTTCCTTCCGAAGACATATGATTTGAATTCTTTGATACTGTGAATAAATAATTGCGAGCGCTTCTTTTTCGTAAACCTCGTAATTCAACTCCGGACCACGTAGTACTCGAGAGGTGTATGCGATAGGTTGGTCCGATCCAATAATGCCTTGTGAAAGTATTCCTGCTATTGCAATTACAGAGGCATCCGTACGAATTATGTAATCTTTATCAAGATTTGGGAATTGTAATAATGGAGCGCTACACAGCAACTCTTTAAGTTCACAAAATGAACTTTCGATTTTATCTGTCCATTCAAACACCGTATCTTTTTGCAAAAGTCTGGTCAAAGGTTTAGTAATTTTCGCAAAATCTTTAATGAATCTACGATAATAGCCACATAACCCTAAAAATTGACGTACAGCTTTAATCGACTTTGGTCTTGGGAATTCCTTAACTGCTTCAATTTTTTTCGGATCTGGCTCTAGACCATTTTCACTTATTATATGACCTAAGTAATTAACTCGTCGCATTAAAAATTTGCATTTTCCAATCTGCAATTTCAATCCTGCTTTTCATAATATTTCCACTAACATTCGGAATTTGCGATCATGTTCTTTAAGTGTATTTGCATATATAACTATATCGTCTAAATACACGAACAGATCTAGCCCTTGAAGTCCGCGAAGCAACGTATCCATTAAACGTTGAAAAGTCGTCTTCAAACCGAATGGCATACGCACAAACTCATAGTGGCCGAAAGGAGTACTGAAACCCGTTTTATGCGTATCTTTTGGGTGCATCTTGATTTGGTAAAATCCCATGGCGAGATCGAGCACGGAATAGAATCTAGCACCTCCTACTTGATCAAAAATTTGTGTAATGTTAGGTATTGGATACGAATCAGCAATTGTTTTTTCGTTCAATCCTCTCATGTCCAACACCATTCTTCCATTACTGTCTGTTGCTTTAGGTACAATCCATATGGGGATATTGTATGGTGAAATAGATTCTTGTATTATACCGGCTTTTAGTAATTTTTCGACATGATAGTTAATCTTATCCTTCATAACGTGAGGAAATTGATACTGTCTACTATTTACTGGTACATCATCGATTGTTCTTATCTCATGCAAGACAAGATCGGTTCCCGGTAACTTGTCGCTAGGAAGATAGAAGACATCTCGTACTTCCTTAATGAGATTAACAATGTAACTGTTTTCAGTATCGTTCAGGTAACTTAAATCTAAATAATCTTCTATGCTTTTATTACTATCTTCGTTGGCTTCGTCTAAGATTACGTGGCTATCCCTAAATCATTATCTATATCTTCTATATCTAATTCCTCGTTAACGCTGTCTTGTGCAATACTATAAACGTGTTTGACGGCCGAATTAAACGGTACTCCAAAATCTAAGGGTATCAATTCGTTTAATATTCTGTCAAACTCATCAGGACTAAACTGCACTTTATTGACTTGTGGTCTTGGCATGATTTTTCCGAGGTCTCGTTCTAATAATAGAGGTACAACAAAGTTTTCTCCTCTAAAATTATTAAATTCAAAGTCTATAATGGCTTTAGCTTCTTCGAGAAATAAAGCGCCTAATATTCCTTCGTAAGTCATTCCAAAAGTATCATCGACTACATGAAAAATAGTGTAAGTGTCAAATATCCTTATTTCGGTTGTACTAAGAGTTGATATTATTTCTTTTCCTATTCCTCGGACTTGTGTTTTTTGCATGGTATCAATTTCGTTTCCAGGTGACAGAAGACGTTTCTTTATTAGATTGACTTCGGACCCGGTGTCTATTAGGAAATATTCTTTGGTACTAGTTGCTGAATTCAAAACTTTGACTTTTGAAGAAACCTTTTGTATTGCATTTATACTAACTTCTTCTATTCCTTCTGTACTATGTAAATAGACAAAAATTGCTACATTGAACATTATTTTCTTGAAATCGTATGACATGATCTCCTACAATAAATTATCGTGTTGCGAAATTTATTACAGAATTGCTTTCTGAAAAATATGTAGCCCCTAAAACTACTTCACAAGTTATTGGAAAATCATCTGGTACTAATTGAAATTCCGTCGGTAAACCAAATATTGATAGTGTAATTGTTCATAATGTGATATACACCTCTGAGCCTATTCTCTTTAACTGTTTGCATCTAGTACTATTTATATGTTCTGTGTAACTTTGAATCATTCCTATTTTCATTATGTTAGCTTCTGAGCCTGTATCATTCATAATTTGAAATTTGATATCACCTAAGAAGTTTGCATTAATTATTGGGACTTTAGCTGAAATTTTTGGTTCATTTGTTACGGTATGAGACTGAGCGATACTTCCGTCTCTTGTAATTGATGCGCTTGATTCGAATTGGTCCTCTGCATCGCGCTCTGATGAGAGGACTGCTGCCCGTTTCCCTGAAACTGATGGCGATACGGTTGTCTTTTTGGACAATTAGCGATATAATGGCCTGGTTGCTTGCAATAAAAACAATTAGTGTTTGGAGTAACACTATTACTATTATAACATTCTTTTGCTGAATGGCCTGACTTACGACAAACTTGGCAAATAACTTCTGTATCACGGTTGTTGCTTAAGTTTTTGTGACACTCTTTCGCTGAGTGGCCAGGTTTATCACAAATTTGACAAATAACTTGATTTATCATTCTTATTTGTGTTCGAGTTCGGCAGTCTACAGCTATATGGCCGTTTCTATTGCATATTTGACATTTGAGATGTGTTCGACAATCACTAGCAGCGTGACCTTTCCTATTGCAAATTTGACATGTTGTAATATTATTCCTTAACTTGGAGAAGCATGAATTTTCTTCGTGACCGACCTTTTTGCAGAAATTACATCGTTTATTATTACTTCCTCTAATTATACTATTGCAATTTAGGGCATTGTGGCCTTCTTTATTGCAATTTTGACAGAGGGTTATTGATCTGAAAGAACGAGAATTATTAGAGGCTCGTGCTCGCAATGTTGATTGTAATTCTAGGTCTTTTTCCACTTTTATGGCATTCTTTAGCGCATTTAGGATAGTGGTGTCACTAGGTAAATTTAGCCGAATTTCGGGCTTTAGTCCTCTTCTAAAGCATTCAAATATGTTTTGTTCAATTCTCTTCTTTCTTTTTGGCTTCAATAATTTTACTACTTAACAGTCGTAACCTATTTCCAAAAGTTAATACCTTTTCCTCGTTCCTTTGAAATTCATTGCCTAATTCACCTAATAATTGATTTAGTGTTTGGATAGGACCGAATATGTCAGCTAAATGATTTAATAATTCATCTACACTCGAAAATGTTTGTCCTACTACTGTAGCACGTGCTTCTCCTTCTAATTTCGATCTTAAGCGTTTGGTTAAATTTTCCTCTATATTTGGTGGTATTATACTTAGTGCTTCTTTGCATCCTTCTACAAATTGCGTCCATTGGCTTGGTCTTCCATCAAATGTTGACCCCACACTTAATGCATCATTTAATGATACTACATGTCCTGGAACTACTTTCATTTCGGCATATGTAACTCCCTCAGCATTATTGCTATTATCCAATTTTGGCTGCACTTTACTATTATTCGATGGGATTAAAATATAAGAAGGATTCGGTGGACTGATACTTGTATCAATATTAACTAAGGACTGTGTAGTGGACACAGCTTCGGTCCTTTTCTTTTCTATTCTGGTTAGTGAATTGTTTCGATGCAAATTTCTATTTGTATTCCGGTTTGAAGTAAAACTGTCTTCACCTTTTTCTATATTAGGAAGTGACTCGGTTGATCGTCTTAAATTTCCGCTAGTTTTACTTATAGTCCAACTAAGACTTTAATGTTTCAATTGACTACGCGTATAACGTTTATTATCTTCGTTATCACTCATAAATATTACTTGGTATGTGAGAAAGAAAGGACAGAGAAGAGGAAAAAAAATTAAAAGATAGAGTTCTTTTCTATTTTCTAAATATTGAATTATATTAGGCTTTAGGTCCCAAAATAAAAAAAATGTTTACAAGGAAATTAATTTTACTAGTTTTATTATAAATTTATTTTACACAACTTAGAGCGATTTTTTGAATTGCAAAATATTATTTAAACTAGATGTAGGAGGGTTTGCTAAGGCTTCTGGGAATGGAGGGGCTTCAGGCTTAATAATTTTCTTTATTTTCAGATTTTCTATTGCGCGTAAAGATTTTTGTATAATTTTGTAAACCTCGGGGTTTACTTTTGTACCATCCTTCAGTATTTTAAGTTTCTCGTCACTTTTTGCAATTTTAATAACAGCGTCTTTAATATTATGCTTTTTTTTAATCTTTGATTTTCGCAAAACGGTATTTTGTATTCCCTCCTAAATGATCGTTGACAACGAACACACTTTTCCTGGATAACAAAATGTCGACATAAACATCTTCGAAATTGGGTGACCTTTTCTTCTAATGTTGTAGGCAAGTTACTTGATGAAGGTGCAGGTTGTTTGGGTGGACCCTGTACCTAGTCTTTTGGTGTTGACCAAACTCTATCGGACGAGCTAACTCTATTTTATTCTGCTTAGATATCTCTTTTAATCCATTTTCATACTCGTCCTTTGGCAATCCTAACTCGTGCTTTCGAATCTCTCTCCCGAGAGCTCTTTGTTGTGTTTTAGTTAGCCGTTTGTAGTTGTCCTATATCCTAATTCCACTAGAACAATATCGAAACAGAGACACCAAACTTATATTAATACCATATTTCAATAATTAGAATGATTCAAAAAAAAGCCTGAACTTCATATACTTTTACTAGAAATTTCAATCTAATTTATTGTAATAAAACCTTATCTATTTCTGTGTATAAACTAAGAATTATCGCGAATTACTTTACTTATAATTTTTAATTTTCAAATGACTTTGCTAATTTATCTACTTTATTTGCTAAAGCCCTTTTTGAAATCGTGTTCCTATTAATTAATTTGTTATTAATTTTTACTTGCTTCCTAAGATTTTTAACTTGTTTCTTTAGGGCAGTATTTGTTTTGATTTAGTCTACACAAATATTTCCCAAACTAGCTATTTGTTCAATTCTATGCTCATTCTCTAATTGAAGTTTCGCGACACGTGCGCTAAGACTACGACCGTTATTGTTTATTCTTGTGATATCGGAACTATGATTATTAACCCTATTAATTACGGATATTTGACTGTCCTTTAAATGTGTAATGTCTTCGATTAATTCATCTACTGTGTCGACTACTTCGTTAGAAAAAGTATTAAAACTTACGAACGGTGGCATTACAACTAAAAGAAAAATCAAAAATTTTATCTATCTAACAACAAATTTTTATTAAAACTTATTCGTTAATCTTTCCCTATTTCTGAGTAAAATAAATGTATACTTTTAGTCAATAATTTTCAAATTCAAATTCAATTTTCAATAAGCACAATTTTGTAATTTTTCAAAACTTACTTTGATCAGTAGTTTTAAATATATCTTTCATCAATTGATTCTTTTCTATATTAAACCCAAGACGGATTTTATTCTATCTATATTGATTGTTTTATTCGTAAAAACACTTTTTTTTTTTTTAATTCCTCAAAGTTAATTTTTATTACTAATATATTCTTTTCTGGTTAGCGACTCAGACAATTTTTGTAATTAATATCCTTTTTCAAATTTTTCTCTTCAAGATCAAAAGACTTTTTTTTTCTGACAATTTTCCTATTCTGATTTATAATTTTAATTTCATAAAAAATGATTCCTCTCAGAAAACTTTCTTCAAATTTCAAATACTTTTCAAAGCCTTTTCTTAAACAACTTAATTTTCTTTATTTTTCTCTAACTCTTCTATTAATTTACTCGTTCAAATTTCAATAATTTTCTAAATTATTTCACTATTCCCATTAATTTTCCAAAATTTTCCTAAGTTCAATCCAAATAAACTCCAATTAATTTTCACTTTCAATTTAAGCTATCTCCTTGTTTAACACAAAACTTATTTTCTATTTTCTCAATTAAATCAGTGATTTTCTGACTAATAAATTTGTATTCTTATTCAAAAAAAAAATTTTATCTCTTTACTATATTTTATTCTTCACAGATTTCCAATTCAACAAACTACTTTAAGTAGTATCTATTTTTAATTTTATTTTTCTCTAATTAATCACTGATATAATTCAAGAAAGGAAAGCCCTAACAGTTTTCTTGCAAGAATTTAATCCCCCCGGGGCCTCCAAAATTTTTATGAGACGTCGGAGTCACTCTCAGGTACGCTTGGAGTAAACGTAAACTCAGGGTTGCTCTCATTTGGCTATCGTGTAACACATTAGCCGGGACGAGCAATATTGTTGCGTTAAGAAAACTGTATGCTAGCGCGGAATGTAATAACCAAATGTTATTACGAACACACCAGACTCACTCTTAATGTGTTCTTAAGGGACTTTAATGAAAATTCACCAGACTCACGCTCAATGAATTTCCAAAAAAAAGGGCGGATTGTTGAAGAAAGAAAAGGATAGCCAGATATAAGATTTTACTTACTTTTATTTTTTCTAATTACTTATTATTAAGGCTGCGCTCTCTCTCTGCTCTTTGGCCTCTTTCTCTCTCTATATATTCTGAATATACTTGGGTGGCTTCTTAATTGAATTTTGACTGACTTTTTCTTCTTTGATGCTTCCTCCAGCACTCACTCACTGGTAATCACTTCTTGTTAGATAATAATCACTTCCTGGTGCCCACTCCACACTGCCCTCCAGTCTTGTACAGAGCTTTTTATAAGCAGTGGGTGGTTGGGTGGAAATCCCTTTCCTCAGGCCCATGAAGCGATAACGGCGAAATTTTGTATTGGTGGGAAATTTTCTAATCATATCTAGGATTTCTTTATTGGTCTGTGGGCGTGAATTTTCAGAGAGAGAAAGGGCGGCCCCCTTTTAACTTGGGCCCTTTTCTCCAGAGATGGCTCTCGGAGTGCCACTTTTAAGAGCAAGAGTAACGCTAAAGTTTATAATTACTTATACAAAATCGTACTAAACTTAATTAATTATAACGTGTAACGGGGTTCCTGCTCAGCTTCGCTTGAGCGGGACACGCTATATAAAAGTAACCGCGGAAGAGTAGATAAATGGCTCTCCAGAGCAGATCGGCACTCCTGCACCGAACGTCCTGGGTCCAGCAGCTCAGTTGCCTCCTTCTCGAGTCGAAAATTTGGCCCGCGGAGAGTGTCGTAGGCTACGCGTGAAGATGCGCGACGTCCAAGAAGAGAGACTCGCGCGGGTACGGTCGCACACACAATTACGGTTCGAGGAACGGGGAGTCGGCGGACAATAAACACTCAACTACGATTAATAGTGGATACGTGTAAATTTTAATTAACAACAATGGAGTACATAATATCACAACGCGTCGATATAAACAAAGTCAATCGTAACGCAAGGAAACTCGCAATAATTTGACGGTGAAGCGGACGAGGCTGCGCACGCGCTGTGCGGTTATGGTCGCGCAAGCACTCGCTCTGTTGTGAGCTGTGCACAATGACGACCGCGAACCGGCGCGCACCGTTCGAACGAGGAGGCGACAGCGCTTAACCTTGTCGGATCAAGTAGCAGCAAAATCGCCTTGTAGGAGCCGGGCGTTCACACACGGCAAGCGGCACTTATTCAGTTAAAGTACGACGAAAGTACGAAAGCGACAACGCACTCGCGGAGAGAGAGAACATGCCGGTATCAACGGCGGCCGCGGCGCAACGCGCACAAGAAAAAAAAGGCGAGCGTAAACGCGCGGTATATTTATTAACGTAATAAAAGGGAGAGAGAGCGGCATAGAGAGAGAAGACAAGCGCTAGACCTGGTACTTACAGTATCGCCGCTTGCACGCTTAATCTAGCCGCTGTCCAAGAGCGTTAAGTAGCGAACTCGCTTCTGTTGTGTATCCGCTCTTGTCGTCGATAAACTGGCGATGACGCTTCTCCCCTGATAGGAGCGGTGCTGATCGTCCGTAGCAGGCCTCTGCTTCAGCCCCGCTGCAGCGATGTTCTCTGCTACCTCCTAATACTAATTCCTCGCGAAGAAAAGCCGGAGAACTTGTGATGACTCGTGCGAGAAGTCTTAGCCGGTCGCGGATTGCAAGCCAACTGTGTCGATTTTCGAAACTCTCTCTCTCTCTCCTCGCAAGGAAGCGTCTCTCCGCGAGGTCCGCGCCGCGAGTCGATATCGATTATCGTACGCCAGTCGCGTCGCTTACCAGTTCGCTGACGTCCGCAATGCTGTAACTATTCAAACGATATGAAAATTTATAATGTTTAATAAATATATTAGTCACTGGCTTCTTGGGGAGAGAGAGACATAACGAATATACAAGCGATTCGTTATATCCCCCTTCCCCAGACGCTGGTTGCCAGTGGGTACCAGATCGAAGCCTAGTCTCTCTCTCTGCATGCATATGAGTTCATTTACCTCCTAGGGAAAATTTAAAGCGCAGACCATCATGTCAGGGCAAAACAAGCGCAACCACAAAGGATAGGAAGGGCAAGGTAGTTAGAATAATTCTCTCCCTTACAAAAACAGGCGTTTATTCGCTACAAATGTAATAAAAAAGGTGAGCAACTAAATACATTATATCTTTTTTTTTTGATCAGGGGCACAGCCCTCGCTTAGCGTTACGCGCGCCGCGTAACAATCAAGTATGGGAAGAAAAAGAACAAAAAATGGTAGCGAAACTCGCTTTTAGCGTGTACGCGAAGCGTAACGCTTACTTGCTGCTCTTATGGGCGCGCAGCTCATTTGCCGTATAGGCGTACTGCGCCTGCTGCTCCGACAACCACAGCGGGTGGAGCGAGAAGTTCGGGCAGTCAGTCGAGCGAGCTACGCCAGTCAGGCCGCACATGCGGCAAAATCTTACGCCTATGAGGTCGTCGCGCGGTCCGTCCCATTTTCCGCAGGGTTCCGTGCGGAATGCATTCTTAAGGGCCATGTGGCCGGGTGGCCGTTTAATGGTGCCCCGCGCGAAGCTCGGGGTCAGGCCTCCAGGCCTGGCCGGAGCCTGGGCGACGACCATTTCTGCGCACGGTCCCGCCTGGTCAGAGGTAGACTCCGTGTCCCAGGGCCTTCCGGCTTGGCAGATACGGAGCGCGTGGCGACGGGGATCCACCGCCAAGCGATCCAGCTGCCTCATCTGGGCAGCGAGCGCTCGCTTCTCCTCCTCGGCCATGCGCTGCGCCAGCCATTCAGTACGGACGTCAGCGACGTACGCTTTCCAGTCCAGCTCCTGCTGGATCTTCGCAGCGTACTCGCCAGCGACCCGCCTTGCCTCGGGGCCAACGACGCGGATGAAGTCCGCCGCTTCCGTAAAGACGGCGGTCTCCTCCAGGTTGGCGGCAATACGGGCAGCGCGGGCGCCTTTTACCCGCTGGAAGAGTTCTTCCCAGGCCTCTTTAAGGGCCCTTGGCCCATAGACGGGGGAGGGAGCGTCGTCGCTGGACTCGGTGTCGTCCTGGGCTGGTGACGAAGCGACGTCCGCGGCAACCGCTGAGTCTCCCTCAGTGCTCGGCTCTTCCTCGGGCGTCCTCACTCGCTCGTCGGGAGCTTCGGCCTCAGGGGCTGGTCGGAGGAGCTCAGGCGACGAAGCGGGCTCGGCTCCAACGTCGAGGGCCTCTTCCCCGGTCGCTTCAAGCGTTTCCCCGGGGACAGCAGCCTCGGCGCTCAGCGATTCCTCGCCTTCGTCGGTTACGACCTCGACGCATACCGCGGCTTCGGCGACCGCGTCTTCAGCGACAGCGCCTTCAGCCGGAGCGACGACTCGCTGGGGCTCTCCCTCGGAGCTCTGCTGCGTAGATTCCATCTGAAAAATCCCAAGGTAAAGTAGTATCTCTTGGAGCTATCAAGGTGACCCAGCAAGCAGGAGAAGATCAAGCATTAGAGAGCGACGGAGTAAAGCAGCAAAGCAGAAGTTGGAAAGACAGTAGATCGAGTAAAAGCATAAGCAAAACAAAGCAAGAAAAAAAAACAAAAATAAGGCGCAATTGAGTCGCTTAATTTCGGTTGGAACGGAGCCGTCTCGGTGACGGCGGATTCGCACGCAACGCGGGTCTCTTCTTGCCTTTCGGTCGGCCGCGTTTTTTCCGCGGTTCGGCGTTCGCCTCGCTGTTTTCCGATCTATTCGGTTTAGACGCGCTCTCGACGGGTACTGGAGAAAACAGATCGTTGAGGTCAAACTCTTCTTCGGACTTAGGTTCCTCTTCTACTTCTTGGTCCGCGTCCGGGCATTGATCCTCGTCGTGGCAAGGTCGTAAGTCGCAAACGGCAACTTTACCCACGTCGTGGCCTTTTTCGGTGCTCAATTGGTATGAGTTCAGGCCTAGACGGGCGGTCACGACGAATGGTCCCGCAAACTTCGGGCTCAGCTTAGCAGCTATTTTCATCGCTGCTGAAGAGAGTAGGCGGTTTTTGGCCCAGACTTTATCTCCAATGCAATACTCTACGTTTCTTCGTTTTAGGTTGTAATACTTCTGTTGACGATCTTGCGCAATCCGAGTATTTTCCCTAGCGACGGCACGGAAATCATCCAATTTCTCCATCCTTGCGTGCCAGTGTTCCACCGCCGCAGCTTCAAGGTTACGGACTCGGTCTCTATCTTCCCTTTTTTTCTTGGAGTCGGGAAGTTCAGGGTGCCGCCCGTAATTAAGGAAAGCTGGACTAGCGCGCGTCGCTTCATGTATCGCAGTGTTGTAAGCGAAAGCGAATTCCGCTATGTGCGCGTCCCAAGTGGTGTGATTTTCTTGAATGAAGGCACTAATCATGGTCTTGATAGTGCGATTCACTCTCTCCGTCGGATTGCTCTTAGGAGAATACGGCGCGCACGTGCTGTGCGTTACGCCGCATGAGTCCAAGAACTCATCCACCAACTTATTTTTGAACGGCGTACCGTTATCCGATAAAAATTTATCGGGCACTCCGAATCGCAGAAAGATTCGCTCCTTTAACTCGCGGCGGATCGCTTTCCCATTAGCTTTGCGTAATGGAATGCACTCTATCCAGCGAGTAAAGAGGTCAACAAAAATGAGAAGATGTTCGTGGCCCTGCGCTGACCTTGGAAACGGGCCCATAGTGTCGCCTGCCACTATTTCCCATGGCCGAGAGACTATGTGCCTTCCCATTAAACCTGCGGGAGCGACTTGCTCCACTTTGGTTTGTTGGCAGACAAGGCAATTACGGACGTAATGTGCCACGTCTCTATTCATGCCAGGCCAATAATATTTCAGCGCTGCTCGCTTTAGCGTCTTATATCGCCCTAGATGTCCTGCTGTCAGGCTATCGTGGCTTTCTACAAGCACTTGAGCTCTGCGTTCTCGCGGGAGCACTAGTTTCCATGCGTCCTCGTCCGCGCCCATCAGATCGTCAACTAGAGGATCCGGCTTGTAGATATATAGCTTATCTCCGCTATACTTCCAATATGGGTGTTCGGTTGGATTCTCTCGAACCTTTTGAACCCATTTCAAATACCAAGGGTCTTTGATTGGAGTTAGCGCTGAGAGCGATGCTAAGTCGGTGGCAGTAGTCGTGCCATCTTCTTCGTGCATCCGTGATAAGGCATCTGGAACGACGTTGAACTTTCCCTTGCGATGCACTATATCGAAACTGTACGACTGTAAGATCAACGACCAGCGTCCAAGCTTACCGTTCGGATGCTTCAAATCTCGTAGCCATTTCAGACTATAGTGATCGGTTATCACTGTAAAATGATAACCTTCTATATAAGGCCTAAATTTCTCAATCGCCCAAATTACTGCGAGACACTCTTTTTCTGTTACTGAGAGCCTCCTTTCCGTAGCGCTGAGTGCTCGACTGGCAAAACAGAGCACTCTGTCTTCTTCTCCAATGTGTTGTAGGAGAACGCTGCCCAGTCCTGAATCGCTTGCGTCACATTCGACTATAAATGGGGCCGCGAAATCGGGCCGTGCCAAGACTGGGGCAGTGGCGATCTGTCCTTTGATGCGCTCGAAAGCGTCTTGCTGCGCTTCCGTCCACTCGTACTTAGTGTCTTTTCGGGTTAGCAAGGTAAGCGGATCCGCTATGCTCGCAAAATCGGGCAAAAACTTCCGATACCAGGACGCCATGCCGAGGAATCTGTGCAACTGCTTCAGATTCTTTGGCGGCGGATAGTCCAAAATAGGACGAACCCTTTCAGGATCAGGACGAGTCCCATCCTTGTTGACTAAAACACCTAAGTAGCGAACTTCTGTCATACAAATGCGCGACTTCTTGTAGTTGATGGTTAGGCCCGCCTTTTTGATCCGATTAAGGATGCACGAGAGCCATTTCAGATGATCATCATAGGTCTCGGTGGCTATGATGAGATCATCTATGTAGGCGAAGGCGTAGGGCTCCATCTCAGGCGGTATCAGCATGTCCGCCAGCATTTGGAAGGTAGCTGGTCCTCCAGCCACTCCATAGGGCATTCGCACAAACTCGAATAGCCCGAGGCCAGGAACAGTAAATGCTGTAATCGGCGTGGATCGCTCCGTAAGAGGGATCTGGTGAAAGGCCCCAGAGCAGTCAAGAGCGCTAATATACTTAGCGTGCTGCAGTTTTCGCAGAATCACGTCCATGAAAGGAAGCGGGTAAGCGCTAACTTTGGACACTGCGTTGACCTTTCTAAAATCTACGCAAAAGCGATACGAACCGTCTGGTTTTTTAACCATAACGACAGGGCTCGACCATTCGCTTTTCGAACGCCGAATTATCTTCGCCTCAAGCATCTTATATACCTGCGCATGCATCTCCATTTCGATAACATGCGAAACAGGATAATATTTCTGCTTGATCGGCCGGGCATCTCCAACGTCAATGTCATGGGAAATCCATGAAGTACATCCGATGTGGCCATTCTTTGATTCCGGCAGTATCTCCTCAATTACTCGGTCGATCCCTTTTCGTTGCTCTGGAGTAATCTCTGCAATACCAAGTGCGGACAGAGCGAGCGGACTATCAACGCTCAAAGACGAGAGGGTAAGTGACACGTGTTGATCACACCCTTTTACCCGTAAGGTATTCGTCTCGGGATCAAGACAAGCGGAAAACGCACGAATGAAGTCTCCTCCTAGAGTACATTCAGACTCGGCTTCGCTTAAAATAAGGGCATCTATCATATAAGACGCTCCTGCGACCGAAAACGGTAATTGAACACTGCCAATGATGGGCACGTAATGTCCATCGATAGCGCGCGCTCCTGGGCCGTCGTACAATGTGACCGGACGATCCAGGGCCGCAGCTATTTGAAGGCCAATGGGGCTTAAGACAGTCCGAGATGCACCGGTGTCATAAAGTGCTCTAAAAGTGAAGTGGCCTACTTGTACTGGTAGCCACCACCGAGGGTATGTTTCAACTAAAGCGCACGTCGCAGTACTTTGGTCTTGCCGAAGCGTAATCGCTTGATCGTTCTGTGCCGGCGAACAGACGACTTTTGCTGATTGCTGTGCCTGACGGTCTCCTGAGTCGGCGTTAGTTGATGAGGCCCTCGGAATCAGGGGAGCGATAGGGACCCCGTCTACTCGCTCCTGTCTGCGTTTTTTGCAGGCTCATTTTTCGAGCATTCAGGGCAAGTAGCCTTAGTATAACCGGGCCAACTACACTCCCAGCAGAGTAACTTATCTGCGTCTGGTCCAGGAGTTTTATCTTTATTCTTGTCTGAGCGTGGTGTGATAACTCTTGCTCGACCTCCAGGCAGTCGATCACCTCCTCGACCACCTCTAGCGTTCCATCGCCCTCCATTCCTGCCCCCTCTGCCACGAGAATCGGATCCTCTTCGTGGAGAAGTAGGTGACTGTCGTGCTGCAGCTTTCGTCGAAGTTGGAGTGGTATCCACACTAGCGATAGGCAGGCTTTTGGGAGAAGACACTGTAAGCTCCTGGTATTTCTTCAGTAGGTAATTGTGGAGAGATTTCTCTAACTCAGCGTCCGATAAACTCGAAGCTTCCGCCATTGAAGCGATATTCGCCTTTGACTTCGTCGTTGTCTTGGTCCTCGGCTTATATGCGGCCTCTGGGAGCAAGCTCTGCTCTGGAGACGGCGGCGGCTTCCAAAGTTCATCGGATTCCGCGATTTCCACCTCTTGCGCTCGATGGAGGAGCTGAGCTAGCGACGCAATGGTGTGTTGCTGCTTCTTTAGCTCCTTCTTGAGTCTTGGGACCATGTTATCTATTGCCAAGTCCACTTGGTCAAGGATACTCCATGGTCGTTCAAAGCGGCTGAAAATCGTATGTAGGGCTGACAGGTAATCTCTCACGGGTTCATCAGGTCCTTGCGTCCTTAAATGCGCTTCCACCGACAAGTTTCGGCTGTGCCGACGTGACTTGCTATAAGCGGTTAGCGCTGCATCTCGAAACTCTTGGTAGGTATTCCATGTTGGTCTCAAGAGGCGGTACCAGTGGAGCGCTTGACCTCTGAAAAGCGTAGACAGTGAATCCAGGATTTCATCCTCCGTGATACGGTCTAAACAGCAGTTTTCTTCTACACGCTCCAGGAATTCCTCGATGCTGGCACTCGAGTCGTTGGAGAACTGGATCTTCCAGTCTCTGACCGTTTTTCCCAGGTTTCTTGTTTGAATTCGTGTATTGTCGAGGCCGTTAGCGTTTATTCTCCAATTTGGAAGTCCGTGACTAGTGGTCGCTTGCCGTGTTGGATTTGTTGGTTGCGATCCCGTAGCATGCGAGAGCGAAAACGCTTCGTCTCTTAGGACCCCCCTTCCCCAGCTCGAAGCTGCGGGGGTAGAAGTCATTCCGCAAGGCCGAAGGTCTTGCGTACTTGTCGCATTAGCTGTTCCAGTAGGTACTGCATTCCTTAGTATGCTTGTTCTGTTGGTAGCTATTTGCGATCTTCTCGTTGACGAAAACAAAGCTGCATTCGGATTCAGTTTTGACTTTTCAATTACTGTTAAATCGTACTCTGGATCTATAAGACTGTAGGTATCACGAAAATTCACATTTTTGTCCTGTCTTGTTGCTTTCCAGTTATTGATAGTTTCGGACATCGACTTTATCTGTTGTTGCTGAGACTCGATTTCGTGTTCGAGTCTAGCGTTCTCGTTTTGCATTCTTGATAAGTCGTTTTCCATGTTATCGACTTTTTCTTGAAGCGTAGTCGCAGCAATTATGGCTTTTTTCAGCTCTCTAGCCGTAGATTCTGGTATGTGCTGCGTTTTCCCTGTTGGTAGCAGACACCATACCATTTTCTCCGGCGTCTGTGATATTTCGCTTGTCGATCTGTTCTCCCATGTCGATGTCCTCGGCCTTGTATTGATAAAACTTGTTGTTGTCATTGTCTGTGCCGTATGTGTGCTCCCTGCGATCGTATTGTTGATTAAAGTTTCCTTTGTTAAAATTCGTGCCGTGTTAGATGTTGGTGTTAACGACATGTCCTTGTGTACGTTGTCTTCTTCATCGTTGGTGTTATCCGTATTGTCAAGATCTTCTTCCTTATCCAATTCCGCAATAATTTTAAGATCGTCGCGTAAAGATTCCGGTATGATTTCTGATTGCATCAGCGTCACCCATAGTTTATCGCGTCTTTCTTTCGCTTTTAGCGTTAAATTGTCGATTGTTTCCATAAAGTCATCCGTTGAATAATCACCTTGTAGTCGCCTGTAAAGTTTATTAGCGCGCTCATACATTGAACCGTTATTATCTATTTCAAGGTCATTTAAAATGTTATTTAACGTGTCACTGGGTAAAGATTTTATCCAATCTTTAATTTTGTTATCAATTTCATCTTTAAATATCGTTAAATCGCTAATGTTATCCATATTTAATTTAATTTAATTTGTTAACTATTTATATTTATTTATTTATTATTAATTATTATATCTTGTTATGACTCTTGATTTGGTTCCTGTATTTCTTTTTAAATAATTTTGTATTATTTAATTTAGAATTTATTTGATTTATATGCGCGTTTTAAATAATTATAAATTATGTTATAATCGCTATAAATTATGACGATATATAATATAAATCAGGATTGACATGCATACACAGTGGAATTCAAAATAATCGTTATATTCGCAGTAACCATATACATAATGTACAGCGCAAACGTTTAAATTGAAAATGTTCGGACAATACGCATTAATATAAATATACGCTTGGGTAGCGGTTTTCGTTTCGAGGGCTTTTATCGCCGAGTGTGTCTGTACGACGTAAACACTCTGAATTCCTCAACACTATTGATATCGCAAGCAGCTTTTATAACTAGCTTGGTCGATTTGTTGTGTTTACGTTGCCACACGTACGTCTCTCTAAATTTTCCGCGAAGGATATCGCAGCAAAGTCACACGAAAATCGATGAACACGTTGGGCGCCAATAATGTAACGGGGTTCCTGCTCAGCTTCGCTTGAGCGGGACACGCTATATAAAAGTAACCGCGGAAGAGTAGATAAATGGCTCTCCAGAGCAGATCGGCACTCCTGCACCGAACGTCCTGGGTCCAGCAGCTCAGTTGCCTCCTTCTCGAGTCGAAAATTTGGCCCGCGGAGAGTGTCGTAGGCTACGCGTGAAGATGCGCGACGTCCAAGAAGAGAGACTCGCGCGGGTACGGTCGCACACACAATTACGGTTCGAGGAACGGGGAGTCGGCGGACAATAAACACTCAATTACGATTAATAGTGGATGCGTGTAAATTTTAATTAACAACAATGGAGTACATAATATCACAACGCGTCGATATAAACAAAGTCAATCGTAACGCAAGGAAACTCGCAATAATTTGACGGTGAAGCGGACGAGGCTGCGCACGCGCTGTGCGGTTATGGTCGCGCAAGCACTCGCTCTGTTGTGAGCTGTGCACAATGACGACCGCGAACCGGCGCGCACCGTTCGAACGAGGAGGCGACAGCGCTTAACCTTGTCGGATCAAGTAGCAGCAAAATCGCCTTGTAGGAGCCGGGCGTTCACACACGGCAAGCGGCACTTATTCAGTTAAAGTACGACGAAAGTACGAAAGCGACAACGCACTCGCGGAGAGAGAGAACATGCCGGTATCAACGGCGGCCGCGGCGCAACGCGCACAAGAAAAAAAAGGCGAGCGTAAACGCGCGGTATATTTATTAACGTAATAAAAGGGAGAGAGAGCGGCATAGAGAGAGAAGACAAGCGCTAGACCTGGTACTTACAGTATCGCCGCTTGCACGCTTAATCTAGCCGCTGTCCAAGAGCGTTAAGTAGCGAACTCGCTTCTGTTGTGTATCCGCTCTTGTCGTCGATAAACTGGCGATGACGCTTCTCCCCTGATAGGAGCGGTGCTGATCGTCCGTAGCAGGCCTCTGCTTCAGCCCCGCTGCAGCGATGTTCTCTGCTACCTCCTAATACTAATTCCTCGCGAAGAAAAGCCGGAGAACTTGTGATGACTCGTGCGAGAAGTCTTAGCCGGTCGCGGATTGCAAGCCAACTGTGTCGATTTTCGAAACTCTCTCTCTCTCTCCTCGCAAGGAAGCGTCTCTCCGCGAGGTCCGCGCCGCGAGTCGATATCGATTATCGTACGCCAGTCGCGTCGCTTACCAGTTCGCTGACGTCCGCAATGCTGTAACTATTCAAACGATATGAAAATTTATAATGTTTAATAAATATATTAGTCACTGGCTTCTTGGGGAGAGAGAGACATAACGAATATACAAGCGATTCGTTATAAACGATACATAATGATTATTATAAAAAATTCAGAAAAATCCAAACCTTTTACGATTTATTATAAAATACATTATTGTTCTATTTATTGGTTATTCGGTGACAAAAAGATGCGCATTATAATAGCTTACAAAATTGATGATAACCTATTTAAAATTACGGATATTTTCTTAAAATTCGGTGGGAAAAAAAAGATAGATTGCATTTTTATGGTCCCCTTCCATTATCAGCGTGATAGCACTTCACGATGTATACGCGATGATCGTAGGCTCCTGTCAACACATGCGCGTGGGACAAAGTAGGATATAGCGTTGATTGTAAGGCCGAGTACGGAGGCTCGGGCCACTATAAACACTTTATCTCGAATGCGTTTTCATCGTGGGAAATCAGGAAGGTTCCCACTCCGTTCGTCATATTTAATAATTAAATAAAAAAAATTTAGTTACGGCTAGCCGTCACAATATTATATAATCATAAAACTATTTTACCTAATGCTAAAATTTTGTCAAATATATGATTGTAAAATACGAAAAATTATAAGTTATTCAGTAAATTTCAACCAATCGGTATTCGTTTACGCCATGAGAACATCAGCAAGGAGGGTTGGGTTATTGACGGTGTACGCAGTTGGTAAATATCGTGCACAACTTTCGGTAACGGAAATACGAAGTGTATCCAAAAAGTGAGGTGACTTTTAATTTGTATGAAAAAATATTTATTTATTCATCAATATTTATATTATCCCCTACAAATTGATCCCCCTCAGATATAATATACTTCTACTAACGCATTTTCCAATCCTCGAAGCACTTCTGGTAAGCACTTTCTGGTATAGCCTTGAGTTCTTCCAACGATTTTTTCTTTATCTCCTCAATCGTTCCAACCCTCTGTCCTTTCATGGGTTTCTTGAGTTTTGGAAACAGAAAAAAGTCATAGGGGGCCATATCCGCTGAATATGGTGCCTGAGGCATGATTGTGGTTTTGTTTTTGGCCAAAAAGCTTAACACAAGCAACGATGAGTGAGCAAGTGGATTATCGTGATGTAAAGTCCATGAATTGTTTTTCCACAATTCCGGACGTTTTTTTTTCATATTGCTCCTCGTAAACGGCGCATAACTTCAAGGTAATACTCTTTATCGACCGTACGACCTTGTGGTAAGAACTCTTGATGTACTATGCCACGATAATAAAAGAAAACAGTGCTTTTTTCGGTCTTGGCTCTTGTGGAGTCTTCCATTAGCACGATTGGGCTTTAGTTTCGACGTTATAACCATAAACCCATGATTATGACTCTTTTGAACATATCAGGATTATGACGTCTTTAACAGCTCTTGAGGTTCGACAGTCCTTTTGTTCAAAATTGAGCAGTTTCGGAACAAAGTTTGCTGCAACACGTTTCATGCCCAAAACTTCGGAAAAAATTGCATAGCACGAGCCAACAGAGATGCCAACGTCTTCAGCCACTTCTCTAATAGTGATTCGCCGATTTTTTAACACCATTTATTTCACTTCTTCAACATTTTTATCAGTTATTGAAGTACTGGGGCATCCAGAGCGAGATTCATTGTCGGTGTCTTCTCGGTCATCTTGAAAGAGCTTACACCACTTATAAACATTTTTTCGACTTAAAGTAGACTCACCGTATACCACTGTTAACATTTCAAGTGTTTTGAAGCATTTAATTCCATTTTTTACACAAAATTTTATGCAAACTCTTTGATCCATTGTTTTCGACAGCAGAAAATCGCCGAGCACAAAAAACACGTCGAACGCTTCTGTCTCGCAAAACAAAATTAAACATACAAACTGGCTGAAACTGTGAGCATGTGTGAGAGATATGTATACCAACATAATAAAAAAAATATCGATGATCGAATCTACGTAGCCCGCCCAATTGAAAAATTTACCTTACTTTTTGAACACACCTCGTATATCAATAAAATAACATTCAAGTTGTGTTTTAAATTTATTAATCGCCAGTACATTCTCAATAAATAAACCCAAGCCCTAGAGTACTGTGTAAACATAGGTGACATAGTCTAACAAGGGAACCATCCCAACCCGACTTCACCGATTTTAATGATTTTTAGACATGTAATACTCGAAAAAATATTCCACACGCGTTTTTATTTATCGGCTTACATCCACATTTAAGGGGTGAAATTTACCCGTGAAAACCACCCCGAAAAAATTTTTTTTAAATATACCTCTGCATTTAATGAATATTTTTAAATAAAATAAATGTCAAAAAAAATTCTTATAATTAGATGCTTCTATTGATAATATTTTATGTAAAAATATTTATTAGATGCAGAGATATATTAAAAAACCATTTTTGAGGTGGTTTTCAGGGGTGGATTTCGTCCCTTAAAAATGGATATCAGTCGATAAAAAAGAACACATGTCGAATATTTTTTCGAGTATTACAACATCTAAAAATCATTAAAATCGGCGGAATTAGGTTAGGGTGGTTCCATTGTAAGTAAGATCACTGTGATGTTGCAATAGCTATGTGAGCTAAGACATGCGTTAAATTTCCTTCCCTTAAGCTCTTGGAATGGTGGATTCAAATCCAATCATCGTTGTTTTTTTTCTGTTTTTGTTGTTTTATAATTATATTTACTCTCGAAATCCACTCATCAAAACAATGCGTATTATTTTCAGTATTTTCATTTATATTTTTTTGTAACAAAAAGTATTTCAATAATAATTAATTGAAAAGAAATGTATTTTACTTATTGAACGTATTTCCTTAACGTTTTCAAATATTGCGTTAATTGATGTATTTGGAGTATACTAATATATCGATTTAATTAAACGCATGTAGGTAGTGCGTGTGTATGTATATATATATATATATATGTGTGTGTGTGTGTGTGTGTGTGCGCGTGCATGCGTGTGTATGCGCGCGCGTGCGTGTATGTGTGTGTGTGTGTGCGCGTGCGTGCGTGTGTATGCGCGCGCGTGCGTGTATGTGTGTGTGTATGTGAATTTTGTCACTGGCAAAAATGTTACTGATAGCACTACTGAAATGTATTTTAATGTACCGCACACAGTACATATGTTGCAAAAATGTTATCTGAGACTAAATTGAGCATGGGGAGAAAAGGATGATAGTATTTTCTTTAAATTTTTTAATTTAAATGTACTGTCAGTAAGGTATTGTCTACCATTTCATTCTGATGTGAAAGTTACAGTTAAATTATTTAACATTTTTCACATTTAAAAATAATTATTTTTCAAATTATTAACATATTAATTTAATATTGTAGATTTTACTGAACAATAAGCAAAAATTTTACATCTTCACGGGTATAACTTTAGTTAGATCATTTCAAGATATCACGGGAATTTTGCAACGCCTAAAGAATCAACAATTGTATGTGGACACTGATCTTTCGCCAAAAGGCATAAGTATGAAAGCTTTAAACAAACTATTTATACTATTTTCGTGCATGTGTTTTAGTTTTCTACATTCGATAAACCAATAAAAATAATTCTTTCTCTTACAGCCGAGGTAAAAATTGCTCCATTAATGGTAATATTGGTGGAAGGTGTTCATTATGCTCAAAAGGTCGATTGAAATTGACAAACAATAAATATATGCTGAGAATAAATATAACAGTTTATTCCAAAGCAACAGATCGATGCAAAAAAAAATGATTATTGCAAGAAAAAAGATAATATTTTAACTTTGCGTGTCCATATATTCGTTAAAAAATATTTATTTTCATTAAAATTTATTTATTTTGGTTTTTAGTATGATGAGACGAAGCGACGTATCACTCAGCTGGAAGAAGAAATTCTTCATTTGGAAAAGAACTCGCAGAACGAACTTTTAGACCAGTTGCCCGAGATCCAAAGAAAAATTATTGGTATGTTCATTAAATTTGCAGGTTTAAACGAAAATAGGATTCGTTATTCTAGTGAACGGGTCTTCAGAGTTTTCTCATGCATACAAAAAGCAATGTTTCGTATGAATATATGAGAACGAGACATCCTTTCTTTACCTAGCCCAAATACTCTCGAAACACAAGCAGATGCCATTGATAGAAACTGATCCAGTTTTTGAGAATCTAAAACTACAGGCTAGTAGTTTACAAAGTCAGCAAAAAAAGAGGTGGGTCTCTAAGTTTTGTAAAACTTGTTTATAAATTACATTTTTTTATTATACAAATTACATGTATTCATTATAATTTGGTAGGTATTATTTTGGTAGTCAAAATGGCTCTTAATGAGGCTGTTGCTCTTAATAAGAACTGGTTAGTTCAAGGATACACTGATAATGGATCCTGGACACTTGATGATTTGCACAACGTTCATGCTGACAAAGTCCTTATTTTGCTGTTTAAGCCCTTTATTGGGTCATAGATGTAGATAAAACCATTTTCAATTTTTTTTTCGCTGCTTCCATAATTTTTCAAGTTAGTACTCCGCGAGAGTACCTGGTAACGTTTATTTATAATCTTAATAATAAGAAATGTTTATTTACTAGCCAATAGAAGCTTTTACTGCAAGCAAAACTACTGGTAATATTTTAGACCACATACTATTAGAAGCTCAGACACGTTTCGAGAACTCAGGTTTGAAAGTAGATGCAATTGGTGCAGACGCTGCAAGTGTGAATCGAAATATACGTATGGACTAGCAATGACATAAGCGAAGAAGTTGTAAGCTGCAGACATCCTATCAATCACAGACGAAGATTCATTTCCGACCCGATTCATTTCATGGCATCTGTGAAAATATTTACGTAATCTAATTATGAAGCTACTTGAGTTTTGGGTCACTATTTTTTAATTTATTTTATTTTTATCACTCACTTACGTTTTTAGTAAAAATAACGGAATGTGTAGAAATTTTATGTCTCAAATTGTTCAGCGTATCCACGATGTAAATATATTGACTTTTATTATTGGCTGTGTAGTGCATGTATATAAATATAATATATAGTAAAAAATGTACTGTATATAACAAAAATGTAATGTATATAGTTAGTAATCTTATGTACGTATATAATAAGTAATGGAATATATAAGTGTATATGAAAATTATAGCGCAAATTTTTAATTGCAAAGTAACCCATTAAAATCCACTAAAAAACTAGGCTATGTTGGCCTCAAATTAACTATGCCATGCAACGATTACCGAAAATCGTTTCGACTCGCGTAGGTTAAGAAGCGGCTAAGCGTGGCAGCCGCGATCGGTTAGAGAGAGAGAGAGGGCGCGTAGGGGCAATGGCCGGGAGGGGAGAGTTCGTAAGCCAGTATGACTGTGTCACTCAGTCCGGCTACATCGAGCTACCCTTTGTGAGCTACCAACGCGAACGCGCAGCTTCTGAGAGATCCAGGGAGACGAGCGTATCACTAGTGAGTGCGGAGGTGAAAGGGTGCAGTGCGCAGAGTGTGCATTCGCAGCAGGAGTGACTGTCACGAGTGAAGTGCCGAGCGCGCGCACTGTTCAACGTGCGCGACCTCGGAGGTTGCGAAGGTTCGCTCAACAGCCTTAGCAGCACCCCCAGCAGCGAGTGATCCCGGCGGCAGCACAGCAACAAGCAGTTTTGCGAGCGTAGGAGCGGTCGTCCTGCAGCTAGAGCGTCGGATACGGTTGGCCACCGTTATCCACAGCAACTCCGCGGTAGGTGCACGACATCATATTTATTGTAATTGGCGTGCGATCCCGCGCAGCGTGCGCGGCGAAGTTATAGAGCGTGCGAGCGTTTAGTCCGCGACGATCGCGAGTTTTTCTCTCTCTCTCCCCTCGTTTATATTGTCAACCGATTTCGCGTGCGTGAGTCTCTCGGCAAATCCCTCCCGTGTAATTGATTGAATTCAATAAAGCGTTTAACAGCTATTCGTAATCGAGTTATTGTTTCGTCTTTCCTTTGTCCGGAATGCATGTTATTGTTTACGTCTTATTCGAATAAGCCGGTAAAAAGGCACGGATCGCGTAGACAACGAGAGAAGCGACTTGCAACCAGAGTTTCCAGCAGCGGCCGACGGAGCGCCGCTAAGCAAGCGCGACAGCGCCGCCAAGTGGCGAGTTCGGGAACCCAACTCCACTTGGCGAGGGAACTCTGCGCAGGCGCACTCCCGGACAAGGTAGGTTGACGTTCTTACGGCACGTAGATAACAAGGCGTCGTTTGACCGAAATAACAAATAGGTTTAATAGGTTAACAGTTAAACGACAGCCTGTTACAGCCATTTATAGGTAACTTTTTACAATTTCTGATTACATAGCCAAGTTTTTTTTTTTTTTTTGAGAACTTTGAGGGGTTGATGTTAATAAATTTATTTGCATTTGTATCTATACTTCAAGTTGACGTATTACTATACTTCAAATGCATAAATTTAACGTAATAATTCGAATAATTTGATGAAATATAGTAAGTTCATAAAGCAAAATACATTTTTTCAATGAATTATTATTGAAATACTCTATGATATATAGATAATAATATAGATGATATAGATAAAAATATTAAAAATAATATGTATTGTTTTGATGAGTTGATTTCAAGAATAAATATAATTGTAAAACACAAAAACAGAGAAAAAAATTAACGTGGATCGGATTTGAACCCACGACTCCAAGAGCGTAAGCGTATGTAATGCACGCTTTAGCTCACGTAGCTACCGCTAAAAATTGATGTAATAAAAATATAATTTATGTCAATAAGAATTGCTTAGTTACATGTAAGTATTATTCTATACTGATTAATGAATATAAGGATTTTGGAACTTACAAATCATTTGTAATAGGGTTTTTTTGTAATGAATTAATCAATTTGAAAAATTTTGTGTGATTTTAAATGAGTCAATATAAATGGTAATTTGGTAAGTCATTTAGATTGCAGATGGATTTTGAAATGATTGTTAACTCTATGAATATCCCTTCTTTTAACTAATTATAATTTGTAGTAATGTATAATAAGCATAGCTTAGTTCAATAAAGTTTTAATTAGTAATTAATATTTTAATTTGTTTAAATTCAAACAAAATTATTATACAGCAATTATAAATGAGATTATAGGAATGATCCAATCAACTATTTTAGAAATTTTCTTATGTTTATCATCAAATTGATTAATTTAAAATAATTGAAAAGAATTAAGGTTAGTTATAAATTAATAAATAAATTTCGCATTAGGAGCAATCAAATGTGTTCAAAGTTCTAAAATTTCACTGTGAACGAAAATATGATCTTTTGAAATATTCATTCAAAGTAAAATTTATTAGTTGAATATGAAACAAAATGTACATATTCGACATAAAAAGTCAACTAGATCATAATATTCTTATAAACTACCCTTAAATAATTTACTTAATCATATGCTTCTCTTGAAGACATACATACAAAACATCTGATTAAATAAAAACTTGTACAAAACCAATGGCTAATGTTTCGTAAAATTTTTCTTGTAGAATGGATTGGCATGACCAGATTTGTAAAAAATAGACTTGGTAATTTGTTTAAATAATTTTTTATAAATAATTGCAAAAGACAAAAGAAAAGATAATTGTACTTTTTTTCGTTAGATTTCGTTTCCAACAAATGGTTTAATGCTATCTAATCCAGTTTTGGCCTGGGCGTTTATGGGTTAAATAATTATGATTTAAACAAAATGTACAATTTTTTCGGTAAAACAATAGATAGTCCGGGCGCAGGGGGGGGTTTCTGTAGGCCCTTGGAGCTCCCCTCGGAAATTCTGTTGACTTTTATGTTTTTTGGTGTGGAAAAGCGATTTTTCGAGGGTATTTATCCCAAAACCCGTTAGTTTTTTTGTTATTAACAATTTAATTGTTTAAACAATCAGAAATTTTTTTTTATAAACATAGAGCAACAAAACTAATGCCATTGTGTTCCTTTTTTTATTTAGAAACTTTTATCTCAGGAAAATTTTTCTCTATCTTGTTTCTAGAAAAAGTTATAAACAAAAAACCGCACATTTCCATGGCTTATGCAACTTAAGCTCACTATTTTGTTCATAACTTTTTTTCTTTTCGACAGAATGGAGCAAAATCAGTCTCATTTTCAAGCTGCGATCTTTCGCTACAAATCTGTCTAGTTTATTTTATAAATTTTGGCTTTTTACAACGCCAAAATTGTTAATAAACACGATTTTTTTTATAAAATTTGTAAAACTAATTTGTTTATAAGGGTTTATTAACAATTTATTTTTTATTAACCTCAGGATTTATACATGAAATTTATTTTATGAAGTCTACAGATTATTTTGAGCTTTGATTTTTTGAATCGGTTCATTTTTCGCCGAGTTATGGCCAAATTAAGATGAATGTTCGAAAAAAAGGTATATTTGTTCGGTGGGCGTAGTTACTCATAATGCAAGCAGTATATAAACCTATCTTAATTTGGTCATAAATCGGCGAAAAATGGACTGATTTAAAAAAACCAAAGCTCAAAATAATCAGTGGACATCATAGAATAATTTTCATGTATTTTTACTGATTTCATTAATTTTTAAGATAGCGTTAATACAATATAATAAATTTTAAATAATTTAAACAAAAAGTACTACTAAACCTGCAAATTTTTTTGTTCGAAACGAGACCAGTAGTATAATAATAAGACTACCACATCAGTATCCGACGAAAGTACCAATATCTTTTTTTTTCCTTCATTGCTTACTTGAAACGCGTGTAAAACAATTCTAGAATCCGCTTCCTCTATACTTTTATTTTGCAAAATATCCAATTCCCGACCATTAATTTGCCAATTGGACTGACAAGGAATTTCGTTCGTAGCGCTACATATTATTTGTATTCCTGGCCAATTTTGATGAGAGTGCGCAAAAATATAATTTCGTAAGAAATTTTGGAGCAATACTTTATTTTTATTTGAGCCCCAAAATAAGCTTTCATCCTTAGGCATGATACCTGATGAAGTAACGTCTTGCAGCTCTATGCTGCGTGATTTATAGCGATGTTACCTTTCTCCTAATTTTTTTGAATCATCTATGTATGAATCAAACACGAAATCTATCCTACTGACGTCTTTCGAGGAATGAAGAATCATCTTGCAAAAAGCTTCTGTGAAATCATTAAAGGTAACCATAGTCGTCCATTTTAATTGACGACAAATAACATCAACAATCAACGTATAACCACTCAAATCCTCTAGTTGAATAATGTTTTCTGCAGACGATATTGTTTCTAATTCTTTAACAAGCAGATATTTTTTTGCGTCTTTCTTGAGTGTTCCATCGTCGCTGTGCAAAATATTTGGCGTGACTAATTCAAAAGAAAATAATCTTTTCATATCAAAATTTCTTTCCTTTGCAATTTCGATTAATTTATACGCAATCACACTTTCTTTTTTAGATGATATAGTTTTTATATTACCAGCTTCGTTTTGAATAGTAGCGAAATTAGGCAGATTACATTTTTGAATAGTATCGGACAAACTTTTGGATTTATCTATAAATCTTTCTGTATAAAACTTACTGTAAAGATCGCACGCAATTGGAAAAATATTTAAAAGTGCTTGAGTGGTTTCATGAGTAGGCATTTCCTGCGTAGCAAAATTTTTAAGGGGTTGTTGGCCCTTGGCAAAAGGATTTCCATGACTGCGTATAAATGACATAATTTTATTTACTTGTTCTTCATGATTAAATGTATACGTCCTAGAGAAATTATGATGCGTGTGTAACTCGTCATTCTCCAATTTGACCTTTATAATATCTCTATGCAAATTACAATCAGCTAGGATTTCATGATAATTTAAATTCCACGGTGCAACGTACTCTTTATTTGCGGTACATCCTATTATTCCCTCTTTGCGATTTTTTTGTGCTTTGTTGATAGTTTGTTCTAAGGCCTGATCAGCACCTACAGAAGTAAAAGGAACGTTGGACCTTTTTACAACAAACTTTCCTTTCATAAATTCGTTGTACAGTTCTGGCATCGTTTCAGATAATTTTAAAATATCTTGAAAATACAATGAGCACCATCGCAAATAATTTATCCTATCAAAAATACTAAACAATGGAAGTAACTTTTTAACTGTCTCGACGTGTGATTTCCAATTTCCTAACCGATCAGAACGAATCATATTCATTAGCAATTGAATTAAAGCTATTACATTGCTCCCATATTTGAAAAATTGAGACTCATTACTTCTTTTTTCAACAAAATTTTCAACAAAAGTAATTTATTTCTTATTAACTTCAGTAAAAATACATGAAAATTATTCTATGATGTCCACTGATTATTTTGAGCTTTGGTTTTTTTAAATCAGTCCATTTTTCGCCGATTTATGACCAAATTAAGATAGGTTTATATACTGCTTGCATTATGAGTAACTACGCCCACCGAACAAATATACCTTTTTTTCGAACATTCATCTTAATTTGGCCATAACTCGGCGAAAAATGAACCGATTCAAAAAATCAAAGCTCAAAATAATCTGTAGACTTCATAAAATAAATTTCATGTATAAATCCTGAGGTTAATAAAAAATAAATTGTTAATAAACCCTTATAAACAAATTAGTTTTACAAATTTTATAAAAAAAATCGTGTTTATTAACAATTTTGGCGTTGTAAAAAGCCAAAATTTATAAAATAAACTAGACAGATTTGTAGCGAAAGATCGCAGCTTGAAAATGAGACTGATTTTGCTCCATTCTGTCGAAAAGAAAAAAAGTTATGAACAAAATAGTGAGCTTAAGTTGCATAAGCCATGGAAATGTGCGGTTTTTTGTTTATAACTTTTTCTAGAAACAAGATAGAGAAAAATTTTCCTGAGATAAAAGTTTCTAAATAAAAAAAGGAACACAATGGCATTAGTTTTGTTGCTCTATGTTTATAAAAAAAAAATTTCTGATTGTTTAAACAATTAAATTGTTAATAACAAAAAAACTAACGGGTTTTGGGTTAAATACCCTCGAAAAATCGCTTTTCCACACCAAAAAACATAAGAGTCAACAGAATTTCCGAGGGGAGCTCCAAGGGCCTACAGAAACCCCCCCCTGCGCCCGGACTATCTATTGTTTTACCGAAAAAATTGTACATTTTGTTTAAATCATAATTATTTAACCCATAAACGCCCAGGCCAAAACTGGATTAGATAGCATTAAACCATTTGTTGGAAACGAAATCTAACGAAAAAAAGTACAATTATCTTTTCTTTTGTCTTTTGCAATTATTTATAAAAAATTATTTAAACAAATTACCAAGTCTATTTTTTACAAATCTGGTCATGCCAATCCATTCTACAAGAAAAATTTTACGAAACATTAGCCATTGGTTTTGTACAAGTTTTTATTTAATCAGATGTTTTGTATGTATGTCTTCAAGAGAAGCATATGATTAAGTAAATTATTTAAGGGTAGTTTATAAGAATATTATGATCTAGTTGACTTTTTATGTCGAATATGTACATTTTGTTTCATATTCAACTAATAAATTTTACTTTGAATGAATATTTCAAAAGATCATATTTTCGTTCACAGTGAAATTTTAGAACTTTGAACACATTTGATTGCTCCTAATGCGAAATTTATTTATTAATTTATAACTAACCTTAATTCTTTTCAATTATTTTAAATTAATCAATTTGATGATAAACATAAGAAAATTTCTAAAATAGTTGATTGGATCATTCCTATAATCTCATTTATAATTGCTGTATAATAATTTTGTTTGAATTTAAACAAATTAAAATATTAATTACTAATTAAAACTTTATTGAACTAAGCTATGCTTATTATACATTACTACAAATTATAATTAGTTAAAAGAAGGGATATTCATAGAGTTAACAATCATTTCAAAATCCATCTGCAATCTAAATGACTTACCAAATTACCATTTATATTGACTCATTTAAAATCACACAAAATTTTTCAAATTGATTAATTCATTACAAAAAAACCCTATTACAAATGATTTGTAAGTTCCAAAATCCTTATATTCATTAATCAGTATAGAATAATACTTACATGTAACTAAGCAATTCTTATTGACATAAATTATATTTTTATTACATCAATTTATTTGACTCGTGATAAATATTATCAATTATATAAAATATAAGAAATAACTATCAAATTGAATTTATCATGATTGAAAGGTGGACACGAAGAAAATTGTGCACGGATTTATTCTACACATAATCTATTGTATACAGTTTGTATACAGAATAAATATATTATAGATAATTAATATGTTTAAGATACCAATTCATTGTTGACTTTATTTTATCAAAGGCTTGACTCACCATTTTAATTTTTTCTACATTAGCCTATAAATAATGAGCTCAAAATTGTATAGACCATTTGAAAATGATATCAAATACTTAAAAAATTGTATAATATTTACTAATTTTATAATAGAGTGAAATACTAATTTTCACTGTGATTCATAGGTTCTGGTGAAAGTTATTGTAAATTAAAATTTGAAAATTAATGTATAACTTTATGAAGATGTTATTAACAAAACTCACTGAAGTATTACTAAAAGAAGGTTAGACCTCTAATATTATATATTAGAAATGTCCCAATGAATTTCAAAACAATTCAACTCTATTTTTTGTCAAACTGAATACAACATTATCAACAAAAGAAAAGTTACAATGTATTGATAGGATTATTGGAAAATATTAGAAGCATATTTTTATTTAACAAACAATATGCAAATTTCTTTTAAAAAAAAATATTCATGATTTTTATCAAAATTTTAATAGATTTCTTAGTCAGCCAGAAACAAATGAAAAGATATCAGAATTGATAATATATGTCATAAAATATGTCATCTTGATTATACATTTATGATTATATATTAGTTCATAAATATTTTGCAAGTTTATCCAAAGAAAAATAATAATACATGATTTGAAAAACATTCATGGTTGTAATATGTTTTTTCAAATTTTTTATATTTGTAAATATTATAGCTTCAGTCATAATTTATAAATATTATTTTATCTGATTTTACATCTAATTTTCATTTATCATCCTATTTTGGATTTTAATCAATAAGTAACTCTAATATAATTATAATTTTGTAGTTTATAATATAAATTTTAACAATATTCAATAATAACCATTTATTAATCTCTGTCCATATTTCTAACAACAATTGAATTCCACAAGAGTGTTAAAACAATTTTCTTTGATTAAATACCATTCTGTTGACATATCACTGGATTTTATTAGAAGAAACGAACAATTATTTTAATCAATCGATTGAAATTTTAATCAATTATTCAACGAAATCTAATTAAAGTTAACTTAAAATTTTGAATTGAAGTTAAATTAATGTTTTTAATTACAAGCAAACCTGGTCTATTTCCGTTTTACCGTAAACACCACTTTAATTCTCGAGTGAAAAAATAATTAATCCTATGACCATGTAGATTAAAGATAACGTAGCGGCTAGGCTAGTACATGGAGACTATGGAAACTGATGAAGACTATAAACGAGACTAGTGTTACATTTCGAAATACATTGCTCAGATCTCTATAAATAAATTTATAAATTAAACTATTACGGTTCAATCAGAGTTGTCTATAAGATCACGGCCGAAGCATGAACGATTTTTTTGACAAACAAAATATGCCATTAGCTTCGTCTTTATTTAGACCATCTCAAAATAACCTACCTTACCCCAGCCGTGATGAGAATTCGATGAGGCCACAAAAAATTTCATTTTCATATAGTCATATGATGTCTATATTATTTATACAACTATATCCAAGATGATTGGCACTGCCAACTACGAATCTTGGGCATAGTTGTATAAAAGATGTAAATGCGATACAACTTCAAGAAAATAAAATTTTTTGTATCTACATCGGATTCTCATCACTACCCAATCGGCACACAATCAAAATTACAAAACAAAGAAATACCAGTTGAATTATGTCTAACTGCTCCCACCAAATTTGATAATAACTCAAACAACACTATTCTAGTTCATTAAAAAAAAATTAACGAATATTGCTTGTTTAACGAAATCGTTCAACAGCGATGTCTCAAAAAATAATCAATATTGTTAATAAGTAATTGTTCAAAAAAATTGGCCTGTGAACCTTGGCTAATCTTAATTGAGCCTATATTACTTTTTTGAAATCGTTAATGCTAATAACAAATAATTAATAGAAACGATTCTCCATTCAACGCAGTACAAATGCTCAAGCTGTATACGCGAATTACGAGGGTGGTCCGATAAGTACTTAGCCTACAAAAGAAAAACGAAAATTTTGGAAAAATGCCGTTTTATTTTTCAACATAGTCTCCTTTTAGTTCGATACACTTGGCCCAGAGATGCTTCAACTTCTTTAACCCGTCTGAAAAATACGTTTCCTCGAGGTCTGAAAAGTAGGCTTCCGTGGCAGCGATTACCTCCTCATTCGACTCAAATTTCTGTCCGGCGAGTGACTTTTTCAAGTTTGGAAATAAAAAGAAGTTGCACGGGGCTAAATCTGGAGAATACGGTGGATGGGGCAGCAGTTCGTAGCCTAATTCGACCAATTTGGCCATGGCGACGGCGGAGGTGTGAGCCGGTGCGTTGTCATGGTGGAACAGCACTTTTTTCTTCGCCAAATGGGGCCGTTTTTTCTGCAATTCGACGTCGAATCGGTCCAATAATTTGGCACAGTACAGCCCTGTGACCGTTTTGCCCCTCTCCAGGTAGTCGATGTAGATCACACCTTGTGAATCTCAGAAAACGGTGGCCATCACCTTTCCGGCCGATGGGGCAGTCTTCGCCTTCTTCGGAGCACTTTCGCCGGGTAAAGTCCACTGTTTCGACTGTTCCTTGGTCTCTGGTGTATACCAGTAGATCGATGTTTCGTCGACTGTCACGAAACGACGCAGAAACTCCTTCGGATTGCGCTTAAACAGCGTCAGACATTACTCTGAAGTTGTCTCACGGTTGCGCTTGTTGTCCGGAGTGAGCAAACGCGGCACCCATCGCGCCGACAGCTTTTTCATGCCCAAAATTTCATGCAGGACATGACCCACGAGGTCTTTTGAAATGCCTACGATCTTAGCTATCTCGCGCACCTTCAATTGTTGATCTGCCAATAAGAGATCGTGAATTTTTGTCACGTTATCCTCCGTGGTAGCTATTTTCGGAGCACCTGGACGTGGCTCTTTAAAAATCGACGTACGACCACGTTGAAACTTGTTAAACCAATTTTTGACGGTCGCCATCGAAGGAGAAGAGTCACCGTACACAGCATCCAAGCGCTTTTTGATTTCGCTGCGCGATTTCACTTCCAAAAACAAGAATCGAATCACCGACCGATACTACTCTTTTTCCATTTTTCAAAAATCAACGGACATACTTGCTTTCACACACTCTTAAAAATAGACTACAACTCCGATCCGGCTGAAATCTTGACAGTAACCATCGAGAAGGTTGTACTACGTGATAGAATGTTTCTTTTGCGAGAGTGGCGCCATCGGGCGGTGAGGCTAAGCACTTATCGGACCACCCTCGTATGAAACGTAGGCGGAAAACTAAAAATTAATTAATTTCTTGATAAATAATCAATATTTTTATGAAGTAATTAATTTTTCACCTTTCTTGAAGCCAACTTTATTGAAAAAATCCAGCTGGAAATTCATGCTGAATTTTCACATGGAAATCCTGCTGGATATCCAGCTGGATTGATATGGATTCTATATGGATTTGACCTGGATTTTCAGGATGGATATCCAGCTGGAATCCAGGTGGATTTCTCGTCAAATCCAGGTGGATTTCTCGGCAAATTCAGGTGGTTCTCTCGGCATATCCAGGTGGATTTCTCGTCAAATCCAGGTGGATTTCTCGGCAAATTCAGATGGTTTTCTCGGCATATCCAGGTGGATTTCTCGGCAATCCAGGTGGATTTCTTGGCAAATCCAGGTGGATTTCTTGACAAATCCAGGTGGATTTCTCGGCAACTCCAGGTGGATTTTTTGGTATTTACAGATGGATTTCTGAGCAAATTTAGATATAGTACTGGACAAAATCGAGGTAAATTTTTTTAGTTACATTCGGGGTCGATTTCTTGAAAAAATAAAGGGCAATTATTTTAGAATCCCAGGTGCTTTTATTTGAATGTGAGTTCCTCTATTTTATTTAAATTTATTTCTTTATTTAATCCAAAATACAGTTCAGTATATTACATTCGCGGAGGCAATACATTACAAAAGTGAATATTATCAGTAGAAAAACATTCTACTCACTAGACTAACATTACAAACTAATTTCTAAATACTTACATAATGATTATAAAAATAAAAAATAAAAATTCTGAGCGTTCTTGCAATTTATTTGGACTGAATATAATTGAGACAAACGTTAATAAAAATCAACAATTTTAATAGAGGACGATAACTGCCCATAAATTAGCAGTATTTTTTACATCATTTCGGCATTAAAGCCGATTAACTTATTTGTAGGTTATGCGTAGAGGTGTGCGAGTGTTTCCAACCTCCTTAATCATCTTGCTTATTATTTCCAATACATATTGGGAAGTGATGAAATGTAAATGGCATTATTATTATTCATATAAACACACAATTTGTTAATATTTTTAGTTTCTGTTATATCAATATGTAAATACGTTCCAGTAACTATCTTGACATAGCGTAATTCATCACCTATTAGATTATCATTATCGACTTGAAGCATCCTATATATTGTATACTCTTTTCCATCATGAAAATTGATGATAAAATGCTCGATTTTTATATAATTTTCGTTTTTCAAAACTGCATATGAATTGTCTGATCTAAATAACTATTTTGTAGAAGATCTAAATAAGCACCTATCTTTCACCATTTTCCCATAAGCTCTTACTTGCCCTTTGGGAAATTGGAAAAGCTCATAATTCTGTCGTCAACTGCTATCCTTCCGAAATATCTGAATGCAAATTTAACTCTATTTTCAACAAATCCATTATCTAAGTATTTGACATACTGTATACATGTGGAATCGTCTTTAGCTTCCATGTGTTTTTGCAATATCCTAATGCTTTCTTTAAAATACAGATGACGGCACACTTGACTCAAAACACATTTAGCAGCATAAATTGTTTGTTATTCCATATATATATCCCTAAAATGAGTCCTTCATGGCCAAAATTGATCTGCTAAAAAGTTAGACATTTTCTAAAATTTTAAACGTAAATTTTGAACCGTTGAACTGATATGAAATTGTCCATGTAAATGAATAAATTATTATATAATAAGTCTCATGAAAATTCCAATGTGAAAAAAGCTCAAGTGATATTCTTTTATAGAGCCATCATAGTGTATCTATTTATCGACTGTTCACCCTATGAAAATGTTATCATCAATTGCAAACTTACATTATTTTGTACACTGATTTCATCTCTCTTTATATGACAGTGATTGCTTATATCTGAATATGCACAGGATTGATTGTTGACATTTGAATGGGTTTGAGATTGATTAACATCTGAATGTATGTGAGATTATTGAAACCTAAATAAAATATTTGATTTTAATATTTTTCAATTATTTGAGTATAATTTTAAAGAATTATCCAATCATTTTTTATCCAATATTATTTACAAAATGTTAATACTTTTCTATGGCATGTATAACTGAATAATTTTGAATAAAATTGATTCAAACGTAGTTCTATAGTTTTCAAAAGATTATAAAGTCAATATTATTTTATTATAAACTTTTCAATATTTTCAATTATTCAAGCAAAAAGTAAATCTACGAAAAAAATAGAAATCAGTAATAACTTGATTGTATTACCTTCTGAATTGGATAGGACGTCCACACTGAAACCTGATTGTTCATTATTATCTGTAAATGATAGTTGATAAGACTGCCTTAATTTTATAAATAAACTATCAGTATCATTATCTGAACTACACGAATGTGCTGTTATGTCTGAATAAGAATTTGAGTGAAGTGCATTATTGAAAAAGTTTCGTGACTTCTAGTCATAGATGTGGTATCCATATTATTAGAAGAACTATCTATATCCATTTTTAACACTATTGTCTAAGAAATTGTTCACAATAAATTCTATAACTGTAAATTTAGAATCATACAGCCATTGTTAAATACGTTATTTATTTTGCTTTGAATGAAAAACTTTTTGGACAATCATTTTTTTACCTACCTTTCTGAACTATTATTGGTAGTATTCCAATAAAACAATGCAACTGTACAAGAGTGCACAGCTGTTTATAAATGTGTTATTATAACCTAAATTCATACGTAATTAAAAAAAGTAAATAATTTTATGAAAACTCAATGGATTTTTATTGTTATCAAATTGCTCCCTCGAATCAAATCAATCAAGATAGTCAAACCGAAAGAAGGACTGTAAACTGTATATACCGCAGGCAGACAGGCTCACAGCCCTCACAGGCAGTGATGAGAATCCGGTCACCCATCCAAAAAATTGTTTTTCCCTATTCGTAGTGCATCTAGGTCTAACATGTACTTATGACCGTTCATTCTTCATCCCGTGTCCGAATTCCGTGTTTCAAGTTTGTTTTGGTTGGTGGAGAGTATTATTTGAGGCTAAAATGCACAGTGTTCAGTGCCTGAGCTCCCTGAGTTACTTTATTGAAATGAATTATTTAACTCAAGTTGAATTATTTGAATTTACTTCAACATCCTGAACACTTGGTAAGCAGTGATATATATAAATAAAATATATATAATTGCAGTGTCTAGTGAGCGAATGGAACAATTAATAGTTTTATTTAAAAATTGCTTTAGAAGATTACCCACCAGAGTTATTAATCAAGCATCCTCTGCAAAATACTTGGACTCTCTGGTACTATGAACAGGACAGGACCAAGACATGGAAAATTTACTTCCAACCTTCATCATAGGGTCTCTATGAGCTTGATATTCTATCTGATTTTTCGAAGTAATCCCCAACCTCTCCTTCAATTAGCGTCTGAAATATGAATATATTGTTTAATGTTACTGTGCTTTACAAATATTATAATTTACTTTTGTTTGAATCTAGTTAAAAGGTAATCCTTCTGATATAAGAATAACAAACGCAAGCTTAAAATAAACAATTGTCTGTACTGTAACATGGGACAAGATCAGGCAGCGGTAGGCTAATTGACCGCTGCTGACTCTCTCATGCGCAATGAGTAATATTGGCTCACGCGACGTATTTGACAAAGTACAGGTCACACGATATTTTCATATTTTGTATTTATTTCATGTTTCCCTGAGTCAAGGCCATATGACGTCACACCACACTTACAACACACTTACCAAGTACACACAAACAATTACCAAGCCCACTCGGAAGCTAAGTACAACGAGAGGAGGGGCAATGCTAGCAAAGACGGAGAAGAAAAGGAATTCGGCAGAGAGTTCTAGGCTGCGGTCAACGCCGGATGTTCTAAACCCGCGTTCATCATACTGCGCCGAGATAACGCTTTCTCCGGCATTCGAAATTGTATTGCAAATTCATTCTTTGATTGGCTAAAGTGTGCCTCATTCAATCATAGTGATTACAATTCATTGTTTGTCGTTATTTTGCCTAAATAATCACCTACCGTCAAAGGTCTTGTTCTGTGTTAATCAGCGAGCATGTATCAGTAAGTGAATTATCATAGCTTTGTAAGCAATTAAGGTAACAGTCAGTTCATGCTTATTAAATTGCTTCAATCATTCATGTGTGTGACTCAAATCTTACTCTAAATGGAAATTTGACTATCAGCGAATCAATTATATCATTAGCGATTGTAAGTGACCTCGCGTTATTAGAATCTTTTTGTTTTCCTCTATGCCTGGCTTGACTATCGTACGGTCAAGCCGAAGAGAGCCAAAGTTCTAAAATTACAATTTTAAATCTTTTGTTTAATTAGCTGTCGAACTAAATGAGTAAGTCGAAGCTCATTATCACGGTATTATTTGTTCGAATACCATCACGATTAATTGCCTAATTTAATTAACGAGTAGTTGTTTGTTCAATCTATAATAAATCTCACAATTATCATTTACTTTAATTTTTATGATAGACATTTAATTGTATGCAATCCCCAGTTCCTTATCCCATCTTCTCTAGGTAAATTCACAGGAACCTGCTCCCGCTCTTCAATATTAGAGCTAGCCATATCTAAAGGAGAGGCACTGCTCCCTCACTTCCCCTCAGTGCCTGGCGCCCTTGCGCTAATCGCGTGAATCGTCGTACATTTCTTGCCTTACCGTAACCACGCTGTTACACTACCCAATCTCCATAACGCTAGCAGAAGTGTCAGTATCTCCAGTCCAAACAGCAATTTCCAAACGCAAACATCATCAGAATATTAATTGAAACCTTCAGCAATCATACAGAGCAGAATCTCTAGCCAAAAGCGGTCCAGCTTGGTTGATCTTTGTTTTTTGTTGACAGCATCTTCCCACATGGATCGTTATTCCTTGCTTAAACCTAATGTCATCACATCCTTGTCTCATCCTGTTGCTTGTTTGTTGTGATTCATGTAAATAAATGTGACAAAAACAAAAGTTTATTACCTCGAAGAGTCTTCAGCTGTATCAAAGCTGGTAATCTCTTGCTGGTCCTGTCCTGCTCATAGTACCAGAAAGTCCAAGTACACTCCTCGCAAAAATTAAGGGAACGAAAAAATTTGTCAAATTTTTGGCTGATTTTCAACAGGCGGTATTTCATGCAAATATCAATATAATAACAATAAATAACAATCAAATAATCAAATAATTATTATCAAATAATTTCAGAGAGAAATGGTCGTACAGGAAATAAAAAAATAAAGTTGTTGAAGCTTGAAGATTCTAGTTTTTAGTTTTTTTGGTTAAAAATTTTTTGGAGCTCCGTATTTCATGCAATCCTTATACAAAGCGCAAAAAAAATTTTATCCAAATTTTTTACATTTTGTTTCTTACTCTACGGGCATGGAAAAATTTGTTCGAGCTACGCCAATAGGTCTTTTAGCCTGTTTATTCAGTTTCACGCTGCTTTTCGCAGAGCTCAATTACGATCATTTGTCTCCAAGATATCAAACTTTGAATGCAAAAGGATCCTTTTGCATTCAAAATTCGATATCTCTGGAACTACTGGTCGCACAGCGAGCGGACACCGAATTTCATCATTTGCATAAAATTTCCGATGAAATACAGTCAAACGTTAGTAAAGAGAAAAATTTTTTTCCATCTCTAACATTGAATTGAAAAAAGTGAAAAAAAGTGACATTTTCCCCTTTTTTGGTTACTTGACTGTATCTTCAGTAATATGGGCGGAAAAGGTACGGTTAAAGAGAAATTTTACAGTCTAATGCCCCCTAAAGAACCCCCTAAATTTTTAGAGCGATCGGTTCAGCGACTTTTCCGGACCAATTGATTAAAATTTATAAAAAATTAAAGGAAAAAGGTTTTTGTTCCTTAACTTGAAGCAAACTATTTAAAAATCAAAAAATTCCATTTTTTTTCGTCTGTTTACACAATTTTGTGTCTGTTTACGATTAATTTTGAAAAAAATTGAAAAAAACATTTTTTTTCAAAAATCAAAAAAACATTTTTCAAAAATAAAAAAAAAATTTTTTCCGTTGACTATAAAATATTGTTCTCTAGCGATTGATGACCGACTTACCGCCGACATTAGCGTTATCCAAAGCATACCACGTGGAGGTTCCTCGGTCGAATTTATGATTCTTTTGTGCTTACGCACGTGGGCGAATGATTTTTAGAAAGAAGAGACCCGTGGCTCGTCGGCTCCACAGTATTTTACGACTCCAAACTTACTTTCCAAAGTGTATGTGTGTGTGTTTAGTATCGAGTATTTCCGCCTCTACTCTGAATCACAGCTTGCAATCGCTGCCGCATATTGGAAATGCAATTGCGGATCATCCGCTGAGGAATCTGACGCCAAACTCTTATCAAAGCAATCTCTAATTTAGCTAAATTTCGGAGGTTTGGGTAACTCTAACGCAATCGGCGGCCCAAAATGTCCCAGACATGCTCAATTGAATTGAGATCAGGACTCATTGCAGGATGCCTGAACAACTGAATGCCGTTTCTCTCGAAGAATCGACGAGTGATGTTTGCCGTATGAGACCTTGCGTTATCCTGCATAAGAATGAATCTTCTCGCGTTTCTCCATATTGGTAACACATGAGATCTCAGAATCTGGTCGATATAACGCCTGGCATTGAGGTTATCTCGAACAATAACCAAAGGAGTTCAAGATCCTCGTGAAACTCCCGCCCAAACCATTACTGTTCCTCCATTGTAAGCGGCTACTGAACGCACCAAGCGTTGTGCAAAACGTTCTCCTGTACGGCGCCAAACTCGAAGTCTTCTGTCGTTACCATACAGACAAAATCGAGATTCATCTGAGAAAAGAACATTGTTCCAGTTTCTCATGAGCCAGTTCACATGGTTACGAGCATACTGCAAACGAGCTCTACGATGTACAGCGGTCAACATCGGCTCACGAGCAGTATTTCGAGCACGTAGTCCAGCTTCGTGAAGGCGATTCCTTACTGTTGTTCGAGAAATGTTTCGAGGCGGTCTTTGTTGTTGTCGTTGTCGTCGTTGTTGTTGTTATCGTTGATGTTGTTGTCGTTGATGTTGACGGTTGGGGAAGTTTTGGGCGCTGATGTTTGCTGGAGCAAAAGGTTCTTGAAGGGGGTGTCGAATGATTGCTCGATCGTCTCGGCGAGTCGTCTCTCGATGTCGGCCTTGTCCAGGGCGTCGCTCAAATCGATTTGTTTCCATGTATCGGTTGTAGGCACGAGACACTACCGAGGGGCTGACACCAAGTCGTTCACCCACCTGCCGATACCTATACCCCTCCTGAACAAGAGTTACTAGCTGACCGACTTCTGGGGCAGATAAATGCAGCCTCGGAGGCATTATGAAAAAAATTAATGTTTACGAGAATCAAGCACCCGTCAAAAAGTTCTTTAGAATTTACGAAAAGAAAAGTTTAGTTTTGAAAAAAACTGTTGAGTAGTTTTTTGATTTTTTCAAATAAATTTTTTTTAAGCGTAATTGAGGTTTGAATGTATCCATGACCTAAATGAATCAAAATGAGTGACTAATCGATTATTAATTTTTTTTAAGTAAAGAAATTGAAAATGTTATTTTTTTTTCAAGGGTAAATCAGTCATCAATCACGATGGCTAAAGAACCATATTTTATAGTCAGTGGAAAAATTGACAAAAAATTTTTTTTTTGAAACATTTTTTTGATTTTTGAAACATTTTTTTTTTGAAAAATTTTTTTAGATTTTTGAAAAAATTTTTTTTTATTTTTGAAAAAAAATGTTTTTGTTTTCCATTTTTTTCAAAATTAATCGTAAACAGACATAACATTGTGCAAACAGACAGAAAAAAATGGAATTTTTTGATTTTTAAAAAGTTTGCTTCAAGTTAAGGAACAAAAACCTTTTTCCTTTAATTTTTTATAAATTTTGATCAATTTGTCCGGAAAAACCGCTGAACCGATCGCTCCAAAAATTTAGGGAGTTCTTTGGGGGACATTAGACTGTAAAATTTCTCTTTAACCGTACCTTTTCCGCCCATATTACTGAAGATACAGTCAAGTAACCAAAAAAGGGGAAAATGTCACTTTTTTTCACTTTTTTCAATTCAATGTTAGAGATGGAAAAAAATTTTTCTCTTTACTAACGTTTGACTGTATTTCATCGGAAATTTTATGCAGATGATGAAATTCGGTGTCCGCTCGCTGTGCGACCAGTAGTTCCAGAGATATCGAATTTTGAATGCAAAAGGATCCTTTTGCATTCAAAGTTTGATATCTTGGAGACAAATTATCGTATGTGACGGTAAACGTCAAGTTAGCGCTAATTACTTAACCTTATTGTTGTCCGTGAGGGCAGCACCTTCCGGGGGGACAAAAATATGTAACGAAGGAATTCGGCACGCGAGCAGACGGAACGCGCGCGACAAGATTTGAACCAGTGAAGCATCGACTGTAGTTGAGTCCGCCCGCTTCTGTTATTGCCGCCGCCGATTTACGTGCCCTAGCCATCTGTACGCTTCGTGTGATAGCCGCCAGTGATCCAGGACCATAACCACCGAGGCGTTGTCCAGCTTCGAGCCAGCGGCCAGACCCAGGGAGAGTGTGTGAGGTTTCGCCATCGAGGGCGAAACCAGTGCGTGCGCGCGTTCGCGACTCGCGAATATCAAAAACAATAAGCGACTGTTCCGTGTTGTGCGAGTTGCTGTGATTGTCTCCGATCGCTCACGATTATAAGGTAAGCTGGCCAGCTTAATTACGCGATCGGAATTGCATGTCGGATAAATAACTTTCGGTATTCGATGCGTGCATGTAAGGCTCTAATATCAGAGAGCAGCGAGCGTACCGGCGAAGCATGTTGTCGATGAGCGAGCGTGCGTGTAAACAAACGCGCGGGCCGACCTTTGTGAGTTAGAAAGATAATAAAGCATCCGATCTATAATTCTAACAAGTGTTTTCGTTGATTCTCTCCTCACATAGCTTCCACTCAATTTAGTTAGGTTATAGACGATAATCGGTTGACCGGCGTATGCTTTCTCGTGCTCTCCCGTATTAATAGCAGTGAGCTTTGACAATTTCGCGTGTCTTTTCGAGGTAATCACGCGACATAATTTATTAAACGGTTTTACCCCGTTACATGGCGCCCAACGTCAAAGAACCTACGGTGTTTTTGATTGTGCAAAACACCGGTTCTTAACATTAACCTCGCGCTCGGTCAACCGATAGCTCAGGTGGCAGTCAAGTGTTGTTGTGCGCACTCGACACCGAAAGCCACAAGTGTAAACAATACCTGTTAGCTAGCTTGCGAAGGCCCGCCGCGGCGAAAATTTGTAAACAAAACCTGTGAACGCGTGCGAGTGCGACCGAAAGATTCTAGAACGCAAACACCAACGAATTTTGAAAATTGCCGCAAATAATATTATACCCGTTGGCCCGGGGAAAAACTAACACCGGCAATTTTCAAACGGGATTAATTCAGTTGAATAATTTTGTTCGACATTGTATTGTGTTAGCATAGTTTTTTTTAATATTATTGTCTGCGGTTATTGGTGTTTACGCACAACGCTCATTACAATATTTTAGATACTAACTCACACAGCCGTGCTAACAAACAGTTAGTACGTCTGATAGGTAGGATCATTATATTGCGTATTTACGAGCAAAGAATCTTTCGACAATTAATTCATTAAGCGCCCTTGATCAAGCCCAGTGTTGGCAAATAAAATTTTTTTTTATTTTTCAATTCGGCGCACGAATTTTAATATAACACTCGCACGCGCGTATAAGACCTGTATTATTTTTACAAACAAATTCAACCGCAAGTAACCTAACAACAAATCATGGACCGCACTCATGCTGAAGTAGAGAATTGGGTATGGACGCTCCAGGAAGAAGAGATAGAAGAATACCTCGACCAGCTGGAGCTCAAGACTAGCGTGAGCAAGCTCTCGAGAGCTGCCAGACTGCACAACTGGCTACTCGGCGACTATTCCGCAGCAGATTTCGCGGAAGCCGAACACCAAAACAGCAGTCCAGCCAGAAGAGCCGCCCTACGCTCGGAGCTAATCGTGTCCCTATGCCAGGAACACACAGCATCCGAGCAGGAAGGAGAACACCCGCTAGCCCAATTACTACAGAGTGCGGACGTAATATCGCGGGTTCAAAAAACCGCGATAAACATCGCGAATACCCTGGACAGCGGAGAGAAAATTAACAGTAATAAAGAAATTACTATAACAACTGACGAAGGATACCAGTTTAAACTCCCGCCGGCATTCGCAATTATGATACAAGACCTCATTTTCCGATGCAGGGAACATGAGAGGAAATGGGAGGTCCAAGAATCGCGAAATAGAAACGCGTCTGACCTTACCCAAGTAATGCAAGAAATCGTCCAGACCAACGTCAGGGTGCAGGAACACATGAACAACCTTGCAACCAGGATTACAGAACTGGAGAATGCCGCGAACAAAAGTACGCGGCAAGACGAGTCAAACAATTCCAATGAGGAACCACAACCCGAAAACACGCGTAGGAGTGTCGCATTCCAGGACACTTTCACATGCCATTACGACGCAAGGCTACCCCAGAGCACTCCAGCCGGACCCGGCCTGAGGCCCACGGGGGCCCCCGACAGGACCCCCCGCCGAACGCCCCCTTTTGGAGAGGGTGGACAGCATCAACTCGGTGGAGTTAATGCTGAAGTGAACAACCACCCGTCGAGCATGTGGTCATCCCAACAGACGCCAAGCCCGTTATCCACAACAAGGGACGTCGGCCGCATCGTCAGGGGATGGAAGCTCAGGTTCTCCGGAGAGGGCAACGCGAGCATCGACACCTTCCTAACGAGAGTAGAAAACTCGAGGAGCAGCGCTGGACTCACGGAAGACGAGATGCTCACGGCTGTCTCCGAGTTGCTCACCGGTCCTGCCCTTGTATGGTTCGAGGCAATGAGGAATGAATGGTTCTCCTTCGCGGATTTCGAGGCAGACGCCAGAGTATGGTTTGGAACCAGCAGGCAACAGCAGCAGCGTCTAATCAAAGAGGTACAAGGCCGATATCAGGGCCCAGACGAACCCGCGAACGTGTATATCGCGAACCTGATGGGCCTAATGAGTCGGCTAAACCCCAGGATGACGCACGAGAGTCAGCTAGACCTGCTTCATACCAACCTCCTACCGGAAATCCAAAGCCAAATACGGAGATCAGAAGTGGACTCCGTACGAACCCTAAACGTCCTGGCCATGACGGCCCAGCACAACTTGCATCAGCGGAGGATGGAGCGGACGATGCCAGACCCTCAGTCGACTTTGTATCCTGAGATGGCATATCATCCCCGCACCGACGCGAGCAAGGCTCGTAAAGGGAAAGTGGCTTCCATGTCCGGTGATAAACCGGAAGTCAGCGATCGATTTGAACGCATGGAGAAGGTACTCGAAAAGGTGACGCACCAGGTCGTCTACACACCGACGCCCCCGGGGGCGGCACCTAACCCGAGTCTGGAAGCCGTCGATGGTGAAAAGAAAGTCCCACCCTTCGAGGCATTCAACCAAATCCTGTTATCCCTTAAGGAAATATCGGCGGAAATGAAGAGTAACCGCACCGATAAAAGCTCGACTTCCGAGGACCGAAGTAAAAGGCCGGAGACTCCCCGTAAACGAGGAAGAGAGTTCTCTGGGCCGATTAAATGTGCCGAGTGCGGCCTACTGGGTTATTATAGGAAGTTCTGTCCCCAGTGTAATAAGGGAAACGAGCAAAGGAGTGGATAGGTGGGGTTGATCCCACTCCTTCATCCAATAACCCAAACCCCGTCAAAGAGATCTCGCGGCCTCCGCCAACACAGCCCACGCCGATAACAGCGAGCGTGTTGGGCGTCGAGGACGAGAACTCCATTGCTGACGCCAAAGATAAGCGTGGCGGAAGAGTGCGCTCGGAGAAGAAAGGTTTCGACGCTGGTAAAGCCAAAGACCCTAGACCGGCCGAGGCGGTGACGTACGGATCGCACACGCCCTCGGGGGCACGGGCTAAGGCAAGTAAACCGTCGAAGAAGAACCTCATGGAAACTCCGATCGTCCGAACCAAAGGGGCTCGGACGACAAGTAACGTCACTCGACCACGCAAGAGCACAATGGTTAGCGCTATAACGAATAAAGGGCAAAGCTGTGGAGCCGTCGAAACTGTTCCCCGATATTCCCCGGAACAGGAGACGCGTTGGTGGCTACCGGTGAAGATAGGGGACTTCCAAATACGAGCCCTCTATGATCCGGGAGCTTCCACCACAGCCATGGGTAGTAATGCTCTACAAATAGCGACTGTGCTAGGCGTCAGATTAGATACCACCCACGCGGGAACAGCAGGATTACCAGACGGTCGTAAGTTAACGATCGTCGGTCACGCTATGCTACCTTTCACCGTGGGAGGATTGACGATGCCGACGGGAGTAGCCATCCTCCCTACCCTCGTCGAAGAATGTATTTTAGGAGTGAACTTCGTCAGGTTGTTCAGAGCGGTACTTGATCCAGACGATAACACGTTGCTGTTCAAGGGATCGCAGGCCAAGATGGAGCTAGAAGTAGCTAGTTTGGAGGCTGGTCCGAGGTTAGCCACAATCGGACTAGCCGATGTTACGGCTACACAACAGACCATGCTGCAGAAGACCATCAATGAGGCCCTATCCCGAGCCCCGACGGGCTTGGGATGTGCGGCAGGCATCGAGCACGAGATTCGGGTCGGTGATACGAAGCCGATTAAACAGCGTTACTATCCAGTATCGCACAAGGTCGAGCAAGAAATGCATAGACTGGTAAGGGAAATGTTGACCCAAGGGGTAATCGAACCAGCCGACAGTGGTTGGTCGAGCCCAGTGGTCATGATACGCAAGAAGGACGGCTCATACAGATTTTGTATTGACTTCCGAAAGGTCAATAAAGTCACAGAGCCGAATGCGTATCCCTTGCCGTTTATGCAAGATATACTAAGGCGTTTGCGAAATGCGCGATATATATCTACGCTCGACCTCAGTAGCGCGTATCACCAGATCCCACTCAAGATCGAATCTCGGCCGATTACGGCCTTTACCGTACCTGGACTGGGACATTACCAGTTCGTACGAATGCCGTTCGGCCTCTCGTACGCCGGTGCCACCTTCCAGCGGTTGATCGATAGTGTGATCGGTCCCGAACTAGGCGAATTCGCCTTCGCCTATTTGGACGATATCATAGTGGTATCGTCCAGTTTCGAGGATCACCTACGACACTTAAAAACCGTATTGGACAGGGTGTGCGAAGCCGGCCTCTCGATCAATCGAGAGAAAAGCGTCTTCTGCAAGTCTGAAGCCAAATACCTCGGCCTGCTGATCAACCGCGAAGGGATCAGGCCAGACCCTGAAAAGGTGCGCTCTATCATGGAGTACCCAAGACCAGGAAATGTGCGACAGCTGCGCACCTTCCTGGGGGTAGCTTCGTGGTACCGCAGATTCTTGACCGACTTCGCCACACACGCTCAACCGTTAACGAGGTTAACAGGAAAAAAGAGCGAATATGTGTGGGGAGAGGAACAGGAACAAGCCTTCGCCAAAATTAAGGCACTCATGATGTCCGCACCATGCCTGGGATTACCAGAACCAGATGGGCAGTACGTGCTGGAGACAGATGCTAGCGCTACCGGAATCGGGGCCGTCCTGTTACAAAAGGCAGGAGACGGCGACCGGATCATAGAGTACGCTAGCAGAGTCCTTAATCCGGCTGAGCAAAACTACTCAGCTACGGAGCGCGAATGCTTGGCGGTCGTGTGGGCCATCCAAAAGTTTCGCCCATACATAGAAGCGTACCCGTTCAGGGTGGTGACTGATCACAATAGCCTGAAATGGCTATACAACCTGAAGAATCCAATTGGACGTCTCGCCCGATGGGCCTTACAACTTCAAGGCCATACTTTTGAGATCGAATACCGAAAGGGGGCAGACAATGTATTGCCCGACGCCTTATCACGCGCTTTCGAGCCCACGAAGGCAGAGGTTGGCGCAATGGACCAGCCAAAGCCAAGGGACAGCGCCTGGTACACGGATCAATTCCAACGCGTCGAGGGCCAACCAGAGCAATACCCGAATTGGAAGGTTGTCGGCCGGGTGATGTATCACCGAAAGCCGAATCATGATCATCCAGGAGGAGATCAGTATGGCGACGAATGGAAACTCGTCGTGCCCCCAGAGGAACGCAAAGCGGTGCTGTTCGAAAATCACGACCTAGAGACAGCAGGACACTTAGGACGCGAGAAGACCTTCGCCCGTGTCGCCCAGTCCTATTATTGGCCGGGAATGTACTCGGATGTGAAGGGATACGTTCAGAAGTGCCAGGTCTGCCAACAGTGCAAGGTCGAGCAACGGCCACCGCGCGGGCTCATGCAGGACCGAACATGGTCTATGCCTTGGCAAGTGGTCGCGGGCGACATCGCCGGACCCTTCCCAAAGAGCCCACGAGGGCACGAATACGTCTTGGTATTCATCGACGTATTCACACGTTGGGTCGAATGTATACCCATACGTAGTGCTAACGGCAAGACGATCGTGAAGGAACTTCGGGAACGAGTAATCCTACGTTTCGGCACACCCAAGATCTTCTTGTCTGACAACGGCACCAAGTTCCGCAATCAGTTGGTGGACGGGTACCTGAAAGATCAGGGGATAAAACGAACCTTCACCCCAACCTATACCCCGCAGGCTAACCCTACGGAGAGGGTTAACCGTACCCTGAAGACGATGATAACGTCGTATCTGCAGGGGAATCATCGGAAATGGGACCGAGCGCTACCCGAACTCATGTTCGCGCTGAATACGGCCGTCCATAGTTCCACCGGGGTTAGTCCGGCCATGCTCAATTACGGTAGACAACCGGGAGCCCCGAATACTCTCCGGAAACGGATGGACGAGCTCGCCGAACAGGAAGAGAGTTTGCTTCGAATCGGACAATGGAACGAGCACATGCAGAAGAGCCGTTCCGCCATTCAACAAGCTCACGAGAGCGCCTCGGATGAGTCCCTGAGGCAGTCTAAGTACTACAATGCCAAACACAGGGACCACAGGTTCAAAGAAGGTGATTGGGTGTGGAAAAAGAACCGCGTACTGTCCTGCGCGGCACAGGGCATCTCCGCGAAGTTAGCACCCAAGTTCATCGGCCCCTTTATCGTCACAAAGGTACTCGGCGCCAACTCATATCGCCTCGCTAACCAACAGGAAGAGGTCACAGAGCTAATACATGCTAAGGACCTCAAACCTTATTATGGACGAGACGACGTCATACCGGCAAATGGGCCTCGAACGCGAGATGACGACGAGACCTCTACCACCGAGGGAGTCGAGGCGATGAACGTCCCGCCTAACGCGAGCGATACATCGATACACGGAAACGGGAGCGCCGACACTTCAGATAATACACTCCGAAATGACGACGCGACAACTCCGAAATCACCTCGCCGTACTCGCCGTAATCCCCCCAGCCGAGTCCCACTAGATATTCCTCTTACTAACCCGACGAAACGCCCACGAGGAAGACCTCGTAAGTCCGCGCGAACTACACACACCACACAACATCGACAAACGACACGAGCCCCTCCTCCCATCATCGAGAAGAGGAAGAGGGGCAGACCACCGAAAGCGACGACCGTGGATGCATGATACACGGCGAACGAAGGACCTGGGAGACCGACGCCAAGGACCCCACCTTCGATTCCGGCGACGAAGGCCCTGGGCAGCCGAACAGGCGCCCACCTTCGATATTCAAAGTTGTTTTTAGGATACTAACTCGCCGGACATTTACAGGATGCAGATTACTCTCGATCAGTTCGAGCAAGCGGCAGCCGCCCTCATCGGCTTGGACTTAGGTCCCGCCGTCGAGGGGGTGGTTCATGCCGCGCTCCACCTGCTTGGCCAAAAGAAGGAGGAAGAGGAGCGAGCACGGGTGCGAGCTCACGAGAGCTCGTCATCCGTGCTCATCGAAGAGCTCCCGGCCGACGAGTCAACCGCGATGCCGTCGAGGACCCATGGCATCGCGCGAGACGACACCACGCCACTGCCCGGACCACCAAAGGGACCAATTCCCCGGAAAGTCCCGACCGCGACCATAGGCACCCAGACGGAGGAGGGTGCCACCGACGCGACCTGGTGCCCCAGGTTTACCAGCCAGACACCCCCGTCTGGCGGGCGGACCTGGGGAGACATCGTCGAGGGGTTGAGGGAAGTCGAGCGCGGCTGGACGACCCTCAACACCCTCCAGCGCACTGTGTACGCAGAGTTCGATGCGTACACAGCCGCGGGACACCACCCGGAAGACTTGGACTATTGGGATAAGGTGGTGTCCCGCCGTCGCCAGTTCGCGTCGGCGATCAGGGGCGTACAGCAGCGCCTCCACCAGGCTCTCGAGGGCCCGGCGAGTGTCAACACCGACAGCCTCCCCCAGTCTCCGACCGCCGGGGCCAGAACAACGTCCCCGGAAACCAGGTCGGGAATTACGCCGCACCAGGGCTCGCAAGAAGGCGGGGTAACCCTGGTGGTTAATGTGGACGGGAGCCAAGGCGGTCAGACAACGGGGCCCATCCACATCAATGTGGTTCTGGGCCCCTCGGGTGCGGATTCCACGGTCGAAAGACCATTGTGGTCCGCCCCGAACCGTAGGAACGGGTTGCCTCTGACCCTCCGAGAGCGAGGGCTCCCACGGGGCACCCTCTCCCGCGCTCAGTGGGAGGGGTGCAACGTATGCCACTACCCCGGGGTGACTCGCACGGACCGCTGCCCACGCGTGCGACAACACGCCGACCTGGTCCAGGAGAGGCTGGGGTGGGAGGCACGTGGCCGACCTCCATTGGACGACCAGGGCCAGGAGATACCGCCGAGGCCAGCTAGGTGATGATGTCCTGCCCCCGTGGGCAGGACCACCGATACATCGCCCTGTCGTCCAATAAAACTTAAATTTGCCATTACTCGGACTATGATTCTTTATTATCCTTCCCCTTATCCTCCTCGGAAGGTATAGCGCTAACGGGATCATCGTCAAGGACCCCATAGGTCCAGACTGGAAGGGGGCTGTGACGGTAAACGTCAAGTTAGCGCTAATTACTTAACCTTATTGTTGTCCGTGAGGGCAGCACCTCCCGGGGGGACAAAAATATGTAACGAAGGAATTCGGCACGCGAGCAGACGGAACGCGCGCGACAAGATTTGAACCAGTGAAGCATCGACTGTAGTTGAGTCCGCCCGCTTCTGTTATTGCCGCCGCCGATTTACGTGCCCTAGCCATCTGTACGCTTCGTGTGATAGCCGCCAGTGATCCAGGACCATAACCACCGAGGCGTTGTCCAGCTTCGAGCCAGCGGCCAGACCCAGGGAGAGTGTGTGAGGTTTCGCCATCGAGGGCGAAACCAGTGCGTGCGCGCGTTCGCGACTCGCGAATATCAAAAACAATAAGCGACTGTTCCGTGTTGTGCGAGTTGCTGTGATTGTCTCCGATCGCTCACGATTATAAGGTAAGCTGGCCAGCTTAATTACGCGATCGGAATTGCATGTCGGATAAATAACTTTCGGTATTCGATGCGTGCATGTAAGGCTCTAATATCAGAGAGCAGCGAGCGTACCGGCGAAGCATGTTGTCGATGAGCGAGCGTGCGTGTAAACAAACGCGCGGGCCGACCTTTGTGAGTTAGAAAGATAATAAAGCATCCGATCTATAATTCTAACAAGTGTTTTCGTTGATTCTCTCCTCACATAGCTTCCACTCAATTTAATTAGGTTATAGACGATAATCGGTTGACCGGCGTATGCTTTCTCGTGCTCTCCCGTATTAATAGCAGTGAGCTTTGACAATTTCGCGTGTCTTTTCGAGGTAATCACGCGACATAATTTATTAAACGGTTTTACCCCGTTACACGTAATTGAGCTCTGCGAAAAGCAGCGTGAAACTGAATAAACAGGCTAAAAGACCTATGTATTGGCGTAGCTCGAACAAATTTTTCCATGCCCGTAGAGTAAGAAACAATATGTAAAAAATTTGGATAAAATTTTTTTTGCGCTTTGTATAAGGATTGCATGAAATACGGAGCTCCAAAAAATTTTTAACCGAAAAAACTAAAAACTAGAGTCTTCAAGCTTCAACAGCTTTATTTTTTATTTCCTATACGACCATTTCTCACTGAAATACCGCTTGTTGAAAATCAGCCAAAAATTTGACAACTTTTTTTGTTGCCTTAATTTTTGCGAGAAACTTATTTTGCAAGGGATGCTTGATTAGTAACTCTGGTGGGTAATCTTCTAAAGCAATTTTTAAATAAAACTATTAATTGTTCTATTCGCTCATTAGACACTGCAATTATATATATTTTATTTATATATATCACTGATTACCAAGTGTTCAGGATGTTGAAGTAAATTCAAATAATTCAACTTGAGTTAAATAATTCATTTCAATAAGTATGTACAATCAGCACCACCCGGCTTTATTTATATTCGAGGAATCCGCGACCAGTAGGCCTATGTCTTTGTTAATTCAATCAATGTTCTTACATTATTCTTGTGCCATTAATATTACTATTGCAGTATTATTAATTAGTATTACGTATTGATCTTAAAACTTTTTGTATTAATTTGCACCAACAGTATTCGAGTGTGTCATTCATTAATTTCAAATTTATTTGGAAGAAATTACTTATCTACTTTAGATATATTAAGCATTGCAACATTTTTCAAGAAACCATGAAGCCTGGGTATTATGCCAAAATTAAATATATAGACGACCGTATTCGAGGAGTACTGCCAGTAACACAAATATTGGAATTGCAATCAAACCCCGAAAATGTTAACTTTGATAAAGATGGCATATATACAGTTATGTGGCAAGATGATAGAATGCCAAAAGCCATTGAAGTAGGCATCCAAATTGCTGAAATAAAATGTAAGTAACTTTTGTATCAATAATTTTGTAGTAGAATAAAAACTTAATAAAAAAATATGCCATGAAAAAAATTTGACAATTAAGGGGCCAATTTATCATCCAGTGTTAATACTAAAAAAATGTAAATATTGCACTAAAATTGAATGAAGGACATTACACTACGTACAGCTAGGAAAAATCAAATGACACTAAATTAAATTTGACGAATGCTTCCTTTTTGATATAGTCAGTCCACTAATCTATTAAAAAAATTTTTAACTATCCAAACATGTATTTATTTATAATAAATTTTTCCTTCAACTTGTGATAACTTTTTTAATTTTGCTGCGCTTTTTAATACCCCGCTTAAACTTTCCAGATCAGTTTTATATGAAATTTCATATGAAAATTAATATAAAATTCATATAAAATTCATACGAATTTCACATAACATTCATATGAAAATCATATGATATTCACATAACATTTTCGGACAAATTTTATGTGTTTTTTATGTGAATATCATATGGATGTCATATAATTGTTATGTGAAATTCATATGAATTTTAAATTAATTTTCATATGAAATACATATGTATTTATCTGGATTTCTGAAATAGAAATGCTTAGTTCTATATGATAAAAATAATAAACAAGAAATGAAATTATTGGTAATATTAAAAAATGTATTATTAGAAAAAGGTTTATTTATTTAGCTAATAATTTACAAAAGGATTCACAGAACTTTTTAGTTTCATATAAAATAAATATTAATTTACTTAATTTTTGTCTCTAATTTATACTTTTGAATTTCTCCATTGATTTTTTGAGTCAGGGCAGGGTGAATATTTTCTAAATATTCATCTATATCTTTATTCTCTAGCCAGTCTGGATGCTTCACATATATCCAATATTTTACACATTCTAACGAATAAAAAATTTACGGTAAGTAAAATTGTGAAAAACCTATTTTTTAGGTATTTAAGATAAAATTACTTACGAATAATAGCTTTCAATTTAGATGGGCTCAGTATCGTTCTTGGTTTATCAACTACTTGCAAGTATGGTGTTTTCTTGAGACATCTGTTTACAATGTTGCATCCTTATAAAGGTACACATATATCCTTGACAAATTTCATCACATCTTTTTTTTTTTAAAGATTGCCAAGTTTTCTTAGGAATGATTACGTTCCAACCTAAATGGATTTTCTTAATTTTCTTGATAGTCTGAAAAAAATTATACTTTAGTCAGTGATACTTTAAATATTTATATAAGACATGATTTCTTACTACCCTATTAAATTCTTCCTCTTCGGATTCTTCCTCAGAAAATGAGCTAAATATATGATGATTGGGAGTGTGCCCGCAATCATCATCTGACCAATCTATTAATGAAAAGTTATGCTTGTCATCACTTCTAGAATAGATTGAATTGTAGATCCCCACACCAGGTTTTAGTGGAACTGGGAGAAAGTAATTTCTGGATTTTTTAGCTGTCTGGTGTGATTCATTTGATCTTCTTTTCTTCAACCCATTTTTATATGCTGTGTTAGTCGATTGATTACCTATAGGACAATTGTTTGATAGGTGATAATTATTATTTACATTGTAAAATTCAAAATTAAAATAAAAAATTCTTTGCTATACCTGTACAAAAGAGTTGTTTTGGATGGAATACATCTCTTGGCTTTTCGTATGATGCATTCGTTGCCCTATTATTATTATCAATTAAATCATCACGAACATTATCGTTATCCGAAAAGCATACGACTGGTTCTTTGTTTATCAAAACATTGCATTTTCTTAACAATATTTCGTTATCTTCTTCCTCATCATTTGTATCAATAACATTATTACTCCTTTTCACCTCAAAAGAATAATAATTAATAAGTCAAATTACATTTAGTTTTTATCATCATTTATGTTTCAGAAACTATTCATAAAAATAATATTTTTGATACCGTTTTCTAATTTTTTTTCTTTTGTTTTGTATTGCTTTGATTTGTTGCTAACCCTTCAGAATCTGTGTCTTCCATAGAATTGTCAAGCGCCTCATTGTTGCTGGAATAATCAGTTATCACCTTTTCTATGGCATCAACATCGCTTGAATTAAAAACTTTGCTGAACTTTTACGTTTAGTTTGAAAAGCTAAAATGACAAAGCGAGGCTTTATCAATTAATTGAAAGTCTTAACACTCCAAACATGCTTTGATGTACGAGGTAATTTTGGATACTCATACATTTCCCAAGTACGATAACTCATAGTAATTGCACGATCTCGTCCAAACTAATTGAGTAATTTGATTTTTTCTTTGTCTGCAACCATCACATATGGCATCAACCATTCAACCTTAGTTAAAGTAAAAAATTCTTATGTTTTCACTCCTGATATTTGATGATTTTATTTTATTAAATTTCTGATCTTAGGAGTTATCCCTGTAAATAATTACACACCTTGTTTTTCTTGTAAACGTTTCGCAATTCAATTTATTGCCACCTCAGTATACATCTGTTATTCTTCAATCACAGATCGTATAATATAAAAAATTCTTATGTTTTCACTCCTGATATTTGATGATTTTATTTTATTAAATTTCTGATCTTAGGATTGATCTGTGATCAATAGCTCTGATCTGTGATTGAAGAATAACAGATGTTTACTGAGGTAGCAATAAATTGAATTGCGAAACGTTTACAAGAAAAACAAGGTGTGTAATTATTTACAGGGATAACTCCTAAGATCAGAAATTTAATAAAATAAAATCTTAGTTAAAGTAATTTTTGATTTTTCTGAAGCATCAGGATTCCTTACTGGAATACTTAAAATAGCATTCAAATCATCTTTTGATCTTTTGATCTTGTGAGAATAAGTTCATGCTTGACATTGACTACAATTTTCCGATAATCTTCAGCAAAGCCCAGCAACATACTGAGAGGGATAGTCACATCAAAAAAACCTTGAGCATTACATATTAAAACTTCATTGTTATCACCATTCCATCCGGCATTTTCAGCGAAAGAGCTTTGACATGGATTGAGTGAAAGTCAATTTTTCATGAGGCTCGTTAAGCCTACATTTTTCACTTTATCAATTTCAATAGCATTTCTTTCATATCGTATTTCCTCGAACAAATGACAGAGGGCGTTGTTGACTAATAAAGTGTTCTCCACTGGCGTAGTACCGTCCGGCTTGGTCAACCGACCACAAATATGAATCATACTGCGTGATGGAAGCAGAGATAAATCTTGATGTTGAATTGCTATATGGATTTCATCACTATTATTGAAATATGATAATGAAAAAGGTTGATGCGTATGAACTTCATAATGAGCTATAGACTCATCGAAAGCGACACCTGAATGAATGTCTAAAATTCCCTCCATATTGTTGTTGTTGTTTTATACAGCACACTAATATGCACAATATTTTCTTCCACGATTTTCGACGACTTTCAGTCTCAAGCTTTTCAGGAACTGTCTGTTCTGAGATGTGAGCGGTCTAATAGCTCGCTGTTGACTGGTTGTTGATTGACATTTTTGTCTCTTAATATAGTCTCGACCGGTCTTTATATTGTAAATGATACCCATTACTAAAATATGGTCTTTATATGTACTCGCACTGTGATGACTTCTCCTCGAAAGTTAACTAGGTTTCCGTCTTGATCAACTATACGAATTTGAAAATGATCAATGCTCCTCACAGCGACTGGAAGGTAAATGACTTGAGAGGGAACTTCTATAATCTTATATCCAGGTGGGACTGCTGGAAAAAATTCATATATAGTATGTACTTTGCGATCGTTTATGTAAGAGCCTGTAGTAATATTACACTCTACACGTAAAGCGTTGACTTTGAGAATAGTGACGGGTAAGTCAGAACTATGTGTACATCTAGTGAAGCCTAAAATTGATCCAATAGAATCTTTTGGTTCAAAATGTATTTTTTGACTGCACTGAATGACACTACATAAAGTATTATTATTTGATTTCAGGCTAAACGATATACCTTTAGATGCTAATGCTTCTTTGAGAAAGCTTTCAATATCTTCTATTTCATAGCTACCAGTCGGTAAAGTGATAGCTTCTTGACCTTCAATGTAAAACTTATTATAACCAACGTCAATGTTTGGTATTGAATTAAATGTTAATAGCTCAACTAGACCAAGAACGTATTTTTTTGTTTGGTATAAATTCGATCGGTGGAAAATAATATGTTTCGAGTACGGATGATATTCCTGAGAGACTCAATGTCAGTGTATTCTCCATGACAGATTCATGTCAAATGATAGTCATTCTTTGAATGAGTATTTTATATACTAGTCGCCTTTTCTACAGTTTGTTTAAAAGAAATTTGAGACAAAGATGGCCGCAATTTTATGTATTAAAATCTTGATATCTAATATAATTATACATGATTCGATTAACTTTGAGATAAAGCAATAGATCTATAGGTGGTTGTAGATTACCAAAACTATCAAAATACATAACCTCATCACCTTTCTTTTTGTATGCCACCCAATGAGTACCTGCTCCACGTTTATCATCTAAGTTTACAATAGCTGTCTCTTGATATCGTGGTCCATCAGCTGGCAGAGCATTACGCATAAAAATACCTCGAAAATTTGCAATTTTTAGTATTTTAGAATATTTTCTTATATCATGATCCGTCAGTGCTCGATTAGATAAAGTTACTTCGAGCTTTTTTTTTTAAACCTTTTCCACTTGAATATGGTTTCAGATGAAGACCATAACCTTTACGATATGGTTTCAAATAAAGTCCTTTACCAATAGCAATAGCTTCTATAGTTTTATTATGTCTATGAGCTTCTTTCAATTAATTTTGAGCGGCCTTAGCACTGTTAACGGCTTTTGCTATTGAAGCAGCTCCTCCAGCTAGAGCTCCAGTGGCGCTTAAAGCAGCAAATAATGGAATTAAAAAAGGAAGCGCTCCACCAACTTTACTGGGAATAGGTAAAATACGTGGTATATTTATTTTACTTCTACCGCCAGCCTTTTTCACAGCTTCTTTGGCTCCTTTTATAGCCGAACGAATAACTACAAGAGTTCGATTGTTAGGCACACTACTTTTCGAGACCGTCTTAATAATTTTATTCAATGTAACTAACGGCTTTTTGATTTTTCTACATTTCTTTCGTGCTTGGCGTTTTTTAAATTAAAGGCAACTGCTTTCTCACCAAAACTGCTATCTTTAGCTTGCACTCTTTCCCAAGCTTTGTTAGCTAGAATTTCGTCAGCTTTATTTCTTGTCGCAATATCCTCCAGATTTTGCGCATAAGCAATATCGTGTTCTTTACAAGCAACGTCTAGTGGATTTTTACCAGGATCTCCACGTGCCAATCGTTTGTTCAATTTTGTACCAGGACCACAATACTGATATCCAGGTAAGTGAGCTTCAATAGGCAAGTTATTTATAATCTTGTTCACTAGATCACCACCAGTCTTTCTTTTACAGTACGTGATCATACTTCTTCGAAAGACAGCATGTTAATGAAATAAAAGATATATATAAATTTTATTCAACAAAATGTTACATCTTAGTTTTTTACAAGCACATTTTATTACTCTGCTGTGTGACGCGCCTTGCCTTCCTTTGCCTGTGTTTTGTGTGCTTATGTTGTATGTGTGTGTGATTGAGTTTTTGTTTGTGTTAGTATCTTTTGTATTTCCTTCTCCTCTTCTTTTCCTTTTGCCTTCATTTTTCTTTTTTCGTCTTCTTCTCACTCTTTCATTCCATCTTCTATCCCATCCTCTCTCTTTCTCTCTCCCTCCTGTACTTACCTCCTCTCTTTCTGTATGTCCTCCCATTTATAATCATCCTTCTGTTTTCTACCACGATGTCCATTACTACTCCTGCTTCCTGGCAGGCACTGAGGACCTTCTTTGCTGCCCTTACCATTTCGTCCCTCTCTTTTCTTTCTTCAAAGGACAGCCACTCGTCTAAGCTCATTTTTCCTTCTCTATATATTTCTCTTTCCAGGTCCCATATCTTGTCTCTGTCTTCTCTACTATTAAACTCAACTTTCAGCCTTTCTCCCAATTCCTTTACGTGTTTCACTTTCACTTTATGAACATTTTCAAACCATTCTTCTATTTTTACACCTTCTTCCCATTTTGGTCCCTTTTTCACTACCAGAATTCTTTTTTTCCACTCGTCCCATTCTTCTCCTGGTGATTCGTCACTCTCACTTTCCATTTTCCTTTTTTTTCTTTTGTTTTTCTCTTTTTTACTCTCTACTTCCTCCTCTGCTCCTTTCTCATCTCTTTCTTTTCTGCTTTCTTTTTGGTTTTCCTCAATTGTTCTTAGTCTTATTTCCTGGTTCCTAGCCTCTCTTTCCAACTCTTTTACCTTATTTTCCAAATCACTTCTTTTTTTTCTTTCTGTTTCCATCCATTCTTCCAGGTCATCTTTTTCTACTCTTTTGTCTCTTTCTATCTTCGTTATTTTCCTTTCAATTTCATCCATTTTCGTTAATCTTTTCTTTTGCCTTCTTTACTCTGTGAATTTTCTTTTATTCCTTTCTTATCTAGCCGGTCTTCTCACCTGTCCGTATTAAGGCTATTACACCTTTTCTGCGATCTCCTCCGCTTCCTCTGCTTTCACTTATGCTTACTACAGTTCTTTCTTACCAATTTCTTTCTTCTCTCTTTTCACTTTTCTTTTTCTTTCTCTTTTTCTTCTTCTTTTCTTCTTCTTTTCCACTTTAGTTCCCTCATCCATGCTATTTTTTCTTTGCTCCCAACTATTATTTCTTCCCACTTTTCTCCTTCTTTTCTTGTCATTTCGCATTTTTCTACTATGTGTTTCCAATCTTCCTCTTCTTTTTGGCACATTCTACATTTCTTATTTTCTTCTTTTTCCCAGTATCTACTCCCTCTTGTCTCGTTCCCTAACCTAAACCTCTCTCTTATTTGTAGGCCTCTTATTTTCCCTTCATTTTGTATTTCTTTTAGTCTACACTTCTTCATTTCTTCCTTTATCCCCTTCCACTCTCTTATATATCTTGATTCTTCCAGCTTATCTTCCATTTCTTTTTCTTCTTTTTTCCTCAATTCTTCTCTTACTTCTTCCCAGAACTCTTCTCTTTCATCGTCTCCTTCTTCTCTCTCTCTGTATTTTTTACTTTCCCCTAGTCTTTCTTCTCTCTCTCCTTTTTTTTCATTTCTTTCTTCTCTTTTCCTTTCATTTCTCTTCATTTCTCTCCATGCTTCTTTCTTTATTGTTCCATCCCCCTCTTCTTTAATTTTATTTTCATATCTCATCGCTCTCTCCATTGCTTTTTCTTTTATTTCTTTTCTTCCTGTTTCCCATTTTATCAGATAACTCGGTGTGTTTCTGTCCAAACCCAGTACCCATTTTATATATTTCATTTGTAGTCTTTCTATTTCCTCGTATCTTTTCCACCCCCATATTTCTGCTCCGTACATTATCACGCTTTTCACTAACGCGTCAAATAGCATCATCCTTAGCTTCCAATTTTCTTTAAATAATCTTTCTCCCAACCCCCATACCTTTCCTAGTCCCATATTTATTTTACCTTCTGTTTTCTTTATATGTCTCTTATTCCCATTATTTTTGTTTATTATGTATCCCAGATAGTTATATTCTTTTACCATTTCAATTTTCTTTCCTATCCACTCAAAACTTTCTTCCTTTCCTCTTCCTCCTCCTTTCTTACATTTCATCATTTTTGACTTTTCTACGTTTAATTCCAACCCTCTTTCCTCTAAGAATATCCTTAGTTTTTTCAGCATCTCTTTCATCCCATTTTCATTTTTTGCTATCATTACTATATCATCCGCGTATCCTATCGTCCAAATTTTCTTTCTTCCTATTACCACTCCTCCTTCCTGAATTTTACTCATTTTCTCTTTTAACTCCGCAAAGGCAAGATTAAATAGCGTGGTGCTCAGCGGGCACCCTTGCCTTACTCCCTTTTCTGTGTCGAATTCCCCTATTATCTCTCCTCTAATTTTTATTCTGCATCCTGTTTCCTTGTATATTTCTTCTATGCTTCTTCTAATCCTTTTATCTATTTCTTTTTCCTTCATTATTTCCCATATCTTCTTTCTTCTTATCTTGTCAAACGCTGCTTTCATATCAGCGAAGAAGACAAACAATTTCCCACCTTTTTCCCTGATTTCTTTTCCTATTGCCGTTTTGAGCACGTATATTGCATCTGTTGTTCCTCTTTTTAGTCTGAATCCCATTTGCGTATCGCTTAGTATTCCTTTTTCTTCTATCTCTCTATCTAGTCTTTTCCTTACTATTTCTGCATATATCTTATATCCTGTGTCCATCAGCGTTATACCCCTATAATTGCTTACTTCTTCTTTTTTTCCTTTCTTGTATACTGGTATTATTATTCCCTTTCTCCATTCCTTCGGGTATCCTTCTCCGTTCCATACTCTATTTAGACATTTTGTCAGATCATTTATTAGGCTTTCCGTCCCAGCCATTCACGCTTCATTTGCAATCCCATCTTCTCCTGTTGCTTTTTTCTTTTTTATTCTCTTTATCACCTCTACTACCTCTTTAACTTTTATTTCCCCTCTTTCTTCTTTTTCCCCTCTTTTCCATTCTTCTCTTTCTTCTTTTTTATTGTAGTCCTTTTCTTTTTCTCCTAGCTGCTTCTTGAAGTGTTTTAGCCATTCCTCATTGCTTATTTTTTCTTCTATTTTTGCTCTTTTTCTCTTTCCTCCGCCCACTTTTTCCCAAAATTTCTTTCTCGTTCTATCTTTGCTTATTTCCTCCGCCACTTTCCTTCCTTCCTCTTCTTTTGCCTTTCTTATTTCCTCTCTGTATTCCCTCTTTGCTTCCAGGTATCTGCTTCTATCCCCAATTCCTCTTCTTAGTTCTTTCAGAGCATTCATTACCTTGTCTCTTTTTACCTTACATTCTTCTCTCCACCAGCTTTTTCTTGTTCCTTTTTTACTTCTTATTTTCTTTTTTGTTATGGCGTTCTGCACTCTAATTTTTATCTCTTCCCATTTTTCCGTTCCTTCTACTGCTCCTATCCATCTGTGATACTCTTTTATTCCTTCTTCCCTCCAGTCTTCTCTTAACCTTTCTTCCTCTCTGTTTTCTTCTTCTTCCACCCTGTTTTCTAGCTCCACTTCTACTGGTAAGTGATCCGATTTGATTCTCTCTCCCATTTGCATTTTCTTCACTCTCTCTTCCCCTCCTATATTTCCAATTATGTAGTCAATCGTCGACATCCCTCTCGCTCCTATATAAGTAATTTCTCCCTCTTCAACTCCCTCTTTTTTCCCATTCATAATCACTAATCCCGTCTCTCCTAGCCATTTAACCATCTCTTCCCCTTCTGCGTTTATCGTACCATCCTTTGTTTTTATTTCTTCTGTCTGTCCTTCGCTATCCCATTCTCTTCCTTCGCCTCCTGTTCTAGCGTTAAAGTCTCCTCCTATTATTAATATTTTACCTCTATTTTCCTCTATTTCTTCGGTTAGGTACTCATAATTTTCTTTTTCTTGTGCTGCATGTAGACTGATGCAACCGTGCATTTCTCTCTCTCCATCTCTATTTCCCCTACTATGACTTCTTCTGTCCTTTCTTTCTTCCATTTTACCTTTAATCTCCCTTGTCTTTCTCTAACTGCCATCAGTCCACCCCCTATCTCCCTACCCCTTTTTCCTTCCCTTCTCGAGTCCCTCCATTCAATGTTATACTCATTCAAATTTCTTCCTATTCCTATTCCTGCTTCGTCTCTTTTCACCCATGTCTCCGTAAGTCCTACTATATCAAAATTTCTAATGTATTTCCAGTCCTCTTCTTCCAAGCTCTTTATTCCCGCCACGTTCCAAAATAACATTTTTACTGTTTTTCTTCCCTTCACCTCTTCTATCTTCTCTCCTCTCCCACTTTTATTTCCGAAACCCTTCCATTCCTTTCTTTGTCATTCTTTCTTCTCTCTCATTCCACCTCGACTCTTCCTCCCCTGCTCTTAACCCGTTGTGCCATATTTTAACTTCCTTGCCCTTATTTTTCAATTCTCTTGCTTTTCTTCTTACCTCCTCTCTTATTTTCCTCTGTTTCCATGTCCAGTCGTGATCTATATATATTTTTTTCTCCCCTAGTTTACTTTTTTTCTTCATTATTCCCTCCTTTTGTTCCCATGAGGCACACTTTATTTGCCACATCCTCTTCCTTCTATACTCTATCCCTTCCTGTCTCTGTTTTATTTCTGGTCCTCCTATACTCCTTAGGCTTATTATTTTCCCCTTAATTCCCATTCTGTCCTTTAACCATTCTTCTGCATCTCCTTTTTTTTCCCATTTCAGTTCTCTCTCCAGATCCGTTACAATTATATTATTTACCCTACTTTCTCTATCCATCCTCTCCTTCATGTGATCCATTTCATCCCTTTTATCTACTCCTTTTTCTTCTGCCCTTATCTCTTTTCCTTCCGTGCATTTTTTCATCTTATTCATCTCTTCTTCCAATTCATTCATTCTTTCTTCCCACTTCTCTTGTCTTCTTTTTTCTTCTCTTTCTCTTTTTTTCCTTTCCTCTCTATCTTTCTCTAATTCTTCTCTAAGTTTTTCTAACCCTCTCTCCCATTTTGCCTCCCTTTTTTTCTCCGCCTCTTCCATTCGCCTCATCATTTCATTTAGCAGTTCCTCTTTTTCTCTCTTCCCCTCTCTTCTCAGTTCTCTCATTTCTGCTAGTACTCTTTCAATTGCATTACCTTCTCCTTTACTCTCACCCACCCCTATCAATGTTCTGTCCATTTCATTTCCTTCATTCCCATCTGTTCCACTCCTCTCGCTTTCACTTTTGTACCTTTTCGTCTGCCTCACTTCTTCCTTGTTTCCTCCCCTCAGGCCCTCTTCGCTCTCTCTACCTCTCACCCCCTTTGCCTTCCTCTTATCCCCTTTACCATCCCTCTCTTTCGCTGTTCCTGGCGCTATGAACATTTCGTTCCTGTTTCCTATTCCAATTCCCCACCTTGCTCCCGCCTTAACTCTCTCTCTTATTCCCTTTGTCTTCGCCTTTATATCCCTCTCCTACGCTCCTCTTTTCCCGCCTTCTGTCTTATCTAACCTAACCTATCCTTTCTCCCTTTATTTTTTTCTCACCTTACTTCCTTCGCCCTTTGTTTCCCTCACTTTTTCTCTTCTCCAAACCTCTTTCCACTCCTCCTGTACCTTTTCTCCACTTTTCTCTTCACTTCCCGCTCTCCTTCTCTCTAAAATTGAGTTATACTCAGCACTCACACAAGACACGTCCACACTCATCCAAGTCTCAATATAACCTCGAAATAAAAGATATATAAGCAGACTTTTTATACCTAACAAACTCATTCATTGAGGTGTCGATGATGAGTAAACAACATGGATTTCAAAGATCAACCTCTTAAGTTTCAAGTCATTAAGTTCGATAGAGTGGTGGAGACGGAAAAACAAGAAAAAATACATGGCGAACTATTGCCTAATGGTATCCGTGCCGTTTTCTGCGGACCTAGTAATTGTGGAAAAACTAATTGTTTATTAACATTAATCACTCATCCTAATGATCTTAGATTTGAAAACGTATATGTCTACTCAAAATCCCTTAATCAGCCTAAATATAAATTTTTGAAAGATTTATTAGAGCCTATTAATGATATAGAGTATTATGCTTTCAGCGAGCATGAGACAGTTGTTTCACCATATAAAACACGACCAAATTCTATCATGATTTTTGATGATATATCCACTGAGAAGCAAGATAACGTAAGAGCATTCTTCTGTATGGGTAGACATAAAACGTAGATAATTTCTATCTCTGTCAATCGTACGCTCGCATTCCGAAGCATCTCATTCGAGATAATGTGAATTTACTTGTTTTGTTTCGACAAGATGACGTGAATATTAAGCACATTTACAATGATCATGTTAACTAAGATATGTCTTTTGAGAAGTTTAAAGCAATTTGTTCAAAATGTTGGAGAGACGATAATCATGGGTTTTTGGTTATCGACATAGACAGACCAATAAATCATGGACGATATAGAAAGGGATTTGTTTCTTTTGCTATAAATATAGATGAGTGATGAGTGGATGAAGATTATTTAACTTTAGAAATTAGAAGCGTAAACATGGCTGACTTTGAAAGAGAAAAGAAGGTGCTCGAGCAATTATCCATCGCTCGTGATGCCATAAGACGCAAGTATCAACTAATAAAACGCGGTAAAGCTGATTTAGAAAAGACATTGCATGAAACTTTCAAAGCTATGATTGATCCATGGAAGAAACTCGTAGAGGCAACTACTGATAAAAGTAACGCTACTACTGCTGAACAACCAACGAAAAAGAAAAAGAAAATCGCGTTCGATAATGTTTTCAAGTCAGAAGTAGCAACTGACACTCCCTACAAATCTAGATATTTCATTAGTACTGCTAATGAATTAAATTCTACATTACAACCGCTTGATACTACATTTGAGTCTGCTATTTCTATTGATGATGATGATGATGATGATGTATCATCATTTGATACAACTGCTCTAAATTTGAACAAAAGTAGTTCAAATGTAACTATAGAACAGAGACAACAGCTATTGGATGATTCGATTGTAGGAAACTATGTTCGACTATTGCATGAACCTCAGCAGAAAAGTAATTTAGACAAGACATTTGGTGTTCGCTTGCATGAAAATACATATGTCATAGGCAATTCTCCAATTTCCTTCCAAAACGGTAACGTGACTGTGAATGATAAAGCATACAGCAAGACGCTTGGTTTAATGGAACTTCTCTTTCGTAAAGAAAGTGATTCTAAATTAATCAGTTCATTGGATATTGAAAATTATATAAAAATTCTTGAAAACACTAACGATCATCGAAAGAGATACGAAACAAATGGAGAATATCGCAATAAGCATGTAAATAAATTCAAAAAGTATATTGGTCCAAATTTATCTTTGAGCAGTAGCGCTAAGAAGCAAAAATCGATTATTGATGGAAGAGATCTTTTTCCTAACTATAAAATAGCTAGAAAAGGAACGTTATTTGATTATGTATATTGGGATAATCCAAACGAGCTCGATGATCGATTGAGATTGCTTATTGCCGAACAAAACCGCCGGTAATTCTAGTCATGTTAATGAAATTCATTCAATTATTGAAGAATTACGTGAAGCTGGCTATATATATTAAGAGAATCCTAAATATTACTCAGTAATAAAATGAGTGTTGATATGTTTGGACGTATATTGAATAAAAAAAAGGAGGGTGATCGAGGTCCTCCTGGTGTAGGGTATAATATCACTAAAGACGGACAATACGACGCGAATGACAAAAGAATTTGTTATATAGCCGATCCTCAGGAGAGTAACGATGCTGTAAACTTACGAACGTTGTGAAAAACTAGTGAAGCTAACGTTACTACGCTTACGAGTATGATAAATGATCTCTCAAAATCATTGGATACAATAAGATTAGAATTAGTAAAGCATCGAGTAGTTATTAGTTAGTTAGAAGAAGATAATATATTAATAATAACAATAATAAGGAGAAAGAAAGAACTATTGGACCGTTTGACTTTTTAAAACAATTAAAAAAATACATTAAAATGAAATATCAAAGAGTCGTGGATGAGTTACATAAACCAGCACGTCGAAACTATCCCCGTAGAAAAGTTGATGTACGCAGAATAGATGAGACATGGCAAGCTGATCTTGTAGAGATGCAAGGCTACTCGAGAGAGAACAAAGGCTTTCGATATCTATTAACTGTCATTGATATATTTTCAAAGTACGCTTGGGCAGTTCCTATGAAACAAAAAACTGGTGTAGATGTTGCTTATGCAATGAAGTCTATATTAAAAAAAGGACGTACTCCTAGAAATCTACATGTGGACTATGGCAAAGAATTCTACAATTCAAATTTTCAAAGACTAATGACAAAGTATAAAATAAATCTATATTCAACCTATAGCAATCTTAAGGCAACTATTTGTGAACGTTTCAATCGCACGCTAAAAAATGTCATGTGGAAAAAATTTAGTCTTCAAGGAAATTACAAATGGACAACATTCTAGCTGATTTATTGAAATCTTACAATAATCGAAAACATCGTACGATAGAAATGAAGCCAAAAGACGTAACTAAAGAGAATGAATTGCAGGTGTTGAGACGATTCTCTTTCGACCGACGTCTTTTCGTTAAGAGCCCTACATTTCAAGTAGGCGATAAAGTACGTGTGAGCAAGTCTAAACACGTTTTCGAAAAAGGATACACTCCTAACTGGTCTACTGAGATTTTTACTATTCAACGAGTTGTGAAGACAAAGCCTATCACTTATCATTTAAGAGATTATAAAGGCAATCCAATTGTTGGAGGTTTTTACGAGCAAGAACTACAGAAAACTATGTATCCTGATGTATATCTCATTGAAAAAGTTTTAATGAAACGTGGTAATCAAGTATACGTTAAATGGTTGGGATTCGACAATTCGCACAATTCATGGATAGATAAGACTTTATACGTATGAAAGAATAAAGACGTTTATGTAAAGTAAATTTTATTCAAATAAATATCACAATAATAATAAATAATTTTTGTTTTATTTTAATGGTAAGAGCCCCAACCTTCGCTCTCACCTGTGAGGTACTTCCATTTGAGCATCATCACTTGTGAGTCCATTAGAACAAGTCGAAACCTGCTTTAGTAGAAACACCTGTGACTCATTTACCTCTCCACAATATATTTTATAATAAATTTATTGTACATACTTTATTGAAATAAAGATACATTGTTGTTACATTAAATAATAAATTGAAATCTACCAGCGCTATGATATTCAATCTGTAAACAATATTTTTGTACATGATCTGAAAGTAATATATAAAGATCATAATGTTTCATGATGGCTCTTGAAATTTGATCTGGTAAAATAAGTTGGAATTCAGCATCGAGCTCGAGAATGATTCGATTGTTATCTTCACATTTCTAAGTCCATCTTGCTATCGAAGACTTGAGAATAGTGGAGAAGGAAGTGAATACTACTGGTGATGATTCTTCTAATAGAATGACGTTTTCCGAGCTCTTCTCTTTCTCTTAAGACCTTTACCCCACTACTACACTTTTTTTCTAGCCGCCACGACCGCCTCCCTCCACTTGCTACTTCTTCCACCTTCACTTGTTGCTTCTTCGACCTCCACTTAGATTTTTAGTTTGTTAAGTGTATATACTATACAATGATTTTTTAGTATAGGTTCAAGAATATGATTCATCATTATTATACGTTTTTTAAATAGTGCTCGCGATATTATACTACTTAATTGCATAATACGACGTTGGAAGCGTTCTCGATCTCGTGCAAGCTGCTCCCACACTCCTTTCCTTGAGTCTTTGTCTTCAATAGGAAGATGATAAATTTGAATATTATCCGAGAACCATATATACTTCGAAGCACGAATGCCCTTCTTGTTTCTTCTAATAGGCGCCATGATGAATCACAAGAGGATAGTCTTGCTATAGCTATTTCTTCTCACTGAATGATGGTAAAGCAAACTATGTATCCTTCTTATAAATATATTAGAACTCGAATGACTGCCCTCTATCGGAACTTAAGGTTAATTATAAGAATAGTGAGAGCCCCAACCTTCGCTCTCACCTGTGAGGTACTTCCTTTCGAATCATCGCTCATGAGTCACCTTTACATTGAAAAAAAATTCATTGGATAGGGCTACATTATGAACTTTTTTTTTACCTCTTCACAAAAGGAAATAAAAGGATAGTTAAATAAAGGAAAAAAAGACTATTCAATTAGATATTTTTTTTTTATTATTCATAGTACAGCTATTTACATTAGTATTATAATACATTTAATTATTATTCGTTGAAGATATAATTATGTTTAAATTCGAAGTTTGAACCGACAATATGGTAAATAAATAACTCCTTCTCACTAGTCTGATGTAGGTTTTTCAACATTTCTTCATCTTTTTCGAGTATTATATTAACCCTTTTGGGCAGGAACACATCAAATTCATCATCTATTGTAATAACAACGCTAAATCCACATTTCGTTGTTAATGATCTAACTTTAGTAACTTGATATAATGTATTCGATGTAAGTTGGGACATCGCCTTCCGAGGAAGGAAAGTCGTCTTGGAAATTTTATTTATTGCTGAGAAATCCATTCTGTAAAATAAAAAATCAAAGAATTAATTATTTATTTATTTATTACTAAGGTATTAATAAACTAAAATTATTTAAATATCTTACTTGTTTCAATAGTTAATGGAAGATGTATTAGAGGTTGAGGTAAGATTGTTGCTTGAGTGAGAGCTGAGCAACTGTTTCGAACAAGAGTGAGCTCTTAGTTTTATAAGTGACATCCCTACTCTTAAAGCTTAAGACGCCGTCGCCGCTTCCCTCTCTTTCAGTCTCCCCTCTCTCATGATTCTTCATCTAAAACCATTCTCCCACTCTATAGACTCATATATCCATTATTTCTCCCTCTCCATTACTAGTCATCAGCGCCATCTAGTAACTATCGAAGGAGTAGAATTCTTTCGCTAGTGCTGCCCTCTAGAATTATTTTCTTCAATTCTGGATCTTTTCATATTACTATTTTGTTCTATCACTTCGTCTTCTTCTCTATACCTCTTTCTTCGTAGCTGTTCAACTCTTTCTTTCATTTCAGCAATTTCGAGAGTTTTATAATACCCCCATGGAAGTGTGTCCGGATTATTATTAAAAATACAACGTTTATCATCATGAGGGCTTAGTGCTCTCTTTTCCTCTCTCTCTCTCTGTTATTACTTGATGTAATTTAGATCGAATATTACATTGAGTACGTTTAATAATTTCCATTTCGTTTAAACACTTTCGATAATCTGAGTAAGTTATTGTATTTTTTACTATATGTTTTTTCACTCCTTTTGCCTTTTTTAAGGGATCCTTATTTATTATTTCGATACTGTATAGTTTACTTCGTAACCCAATGTACTCCCTCATAATAGCAGCATTACACTCATCCTTCATAACACCAAGAACTTTTTTGTTAGCTAGAGGCATTCCAAATTGATTATCAGCAGGATAGTCCGATGTGTCAAATTTATCAATGTCTACTTTCATGATCTCATACATATCGACATCTTGAATTTCATAAATGAGGCTGTCAGTATCAGTATAAAGTAATTTACATTTTTCACCAATTCGTTGCTTCATGTAACCATAATGAAAGTCATAGACTAATGTTTTTGAAAGATCTAATACACATAGACCGATGTATATAGGTTTTTTAATACTCATAGTTGTCCAGGATAATTGAATAGCAGCTAAATTTTCATGAAAAATGGAACTACTATGGAAATTTGGTTGGGCAATTCGAGCTTCAGCGCCATATCTACCACCCCATTGATTGATCAGTTTGACATCTTTTCGTTTGCTTTCGTCTTCCATCGTTTTTCCATATACTGCATTAATCATGAGCTTGTAAAATAATTTTTCAAACTCATTTTTAGCTTGCTTTCTTTTTTCAGTATTTAAATCAACATATGGTTTCAGCCATTGTTTTTGTTTGAATTCTAGCGCTCTATATAACTTTTTGAGTTTTAGTCAATATTTGAGAGCTTGTTTTAACGCTCTATAATGAATAACGTATCGTTCTTTATCATAAAGCGTTTTCAAAAGTTTTTCTGTTTTGATCCGGGTGTTTTAGTACGTTCAGGACAAAGAGGTAGGTCTTTATGATCATCATGCAGCTTTTGTGGATACTCTAGATCTACTTCTAAAATATAGCCTACGTCGCTATCATCAGAGATATTGAAAAAATTTGGCATATCCACATTTGAAACCCATTTGAAGCCCTCAAATGGTAGTGATGGAGTCATAGCCCAACCATAAAGGTTGTTTACGTCATAATACATTAAAATTTTGTTTAGCTCATCCTTATTGACTTCTTCACCCATATATTTATTGTTTGCTTTTGAAAATCTATTGCAGCATTCACTAATACCTCCACGAATACCTTTTTAAATGAATAAAACCATATCTATATCTGTTAATAGTTCAAGCTTCATATTTGTATATTTTAACATCGCGTCCCATGTTAATCCAGGGGTAATGTAATAATGAGCAGGATGGTGATCATATGCATTCTTACAGGTTGATCGAAAATTTTCAAAAGTATCAGCTAGTAAAAGTACATCAGTTTTTAAATAGAGATCAGAATACATTCCTAAATCTATTTTCTTCCAAATACTACCGAAAATATTCCACACTTTTTTTCAGCATGCTTCTATTCTACAGTAGGAATATCACTATCTGTCAATTAACTATGAAATTTTTCAATAGATGATAACTCTGTCTTAGTTAGTCTATTTAAATTTTGGATGTATTCATATGGGAAAACTCCTTTTCTTTTGAGTAAATTAATCTGTTCTAAAGTGTAATTATCTTTCTGAAATTCTCTCTGTACAATATCTAGCTGAGGTAAATAATATGCTAATTTATCTAGAGATGTAGGCATAAATCGAAAGGAATCAATGAAACGAAAGCCAATTCGACTGTTTGCAACTTCTTTTGTGAAGAATATGTATCGCTCCTTGTTTTCAGCGAGAACAGAGATCTTTCCTTCAAATTCTGAGTTAGTAGCAATTTCTGTTATAATAAAATGTGAGTCATAGCCTGTAAAGTTATGAAATACGACTGGTATGAAAGCAGCATTTTTATAATTCAAATTGCAATGATTGTGAGCTGCACCTCTAAATTTTCCTGTTAAATGATTATGATCACGAACTCGTTTTTGGTTATCTTGAAAATATTGGTTGCAAATATGACATCTTCTTGCCGTTTTGAATGCCTGTTCATTAATAAATGATAAATCCATTTTTATTGCATTATTATATATCTCTTCTAACTCAATCACTAGGGACTTCAATTGCTTTATAAACCATAAGGCTGGTGATTCGTCTTCATTTAATTTTTTTCTATATGACTTATATATCGACTTACTATCATCATAACGGCATTTTACATATAATCCAATGCTATAGGCTTCATGTTCTTGGAAACTATGTCTCTTAACATCGAGATTTCTATTCGGATCTTCTATAGGTTTTGACAGACATTCAAAATCAGCGTATATAATAAATGGAACTTCCTCTTTATGATTAAAATTTTTAAATTCTAAAGTAGCATCATCAGGTAAATTAACCCGACACTTATTTATTTTGGAACAGTCAACATGAGATTTCAAATTTTCCTCGTTAGTAAAATAATGAAGGCAACGTTCGCAAAGATAAATTTTTTTAGTATGTTGAGTAACTTTTCTACGAAGGAGAGCAGATAAAGTTTTAATCCATACGTAGTGAGTTTCTAATTTGAATTTTTCATCATCTATTGGTATTCGTAGTCTATTAGTATCATTTTCATCAATATATTCGTTTTGTATTAAGAGTAAGTTCACATGTTTAGTTTGTTTTAATTTCGTAATATAGCATGGTGAGACTTCATATTTCGATCCATATTTTTTTAGTATATATAAATTTACACTTATATTATTAAACTTTTCAAATTTAGGTATACTTTTTATTTTTACAGGGAAGCTTATACCATCAAAATTCAGTTCATTCTCATAGGGCTTGTACTTAATTACTCTGTTTGGATTTCTTTCAACTAGGTGAAGGGATGAAAGTATAGCCCATTTAAAACATTCATTCTTCATTTTTAACATTAACACAGGCTCTTTTATTATCTATGCTTGGCGGTAATGGTATACAGGGTGATTCAAAAACATATGTAACTAATAATTCCATTCGATTCGTCTCGAAAATTTAATTTCGAATTGTGTTCTTAGTTTTTCGATTAAATAATTAGGTAATTAGATATTTAGCTTCAAAGATCGGCCAATCAGCGCACAGCTTTAGAAGAACGGGCGCTTGGTGTCGAGCGCGGAGCAGTGAGGGGGGGCCAGCGGCGCGCGCCGCCGCTGATTGCAAGCGGTGCTCAACCCAATCGTGCAACACGGAGCTCCCATGTCTACATACTGATATACGTATTCATTGATTGAACGCGTATCAATAAAAAGAACGGTTCAATACCGATTGACTAATAACAATGATGCACGTGAAAGCTTTTGTGTTTATTTTGCGAAATAGGTAATTTAGTATTCGTGGTCGTCGAATTCAAACTCGCTGTCTTACTTAAGAATTATGTTCATTTAATGCTGAAAATCGCTGTGATTGGCTACTACATCATTGCTTTTTTTTGCGTTTCAGAAAATTGAGATCAATAGGTAGAGGCGTAAAGTGTGTTTCCAATTAGCTTGGTTATACGTTTTTTGAAGATTAAGAAATAAAATAATAATAAATAAATACTGATAACTCTCGGCTGAAAATTTCCATGTGGGAAATTCACTCCTGATGTATCATCGCACTTGTAACAAAGTCTCAATTCGCGTGTGCGAGACGATTTACACTAGTCACACACAGGAAATCCATCCTAAAATTTCTCACGCGTGCGAATCGTATCACATCTGAATTTGAGACTATGGGTGAGACTCTAATAGAGCCTATAATATAAGGAGCTTTAAATCTCCGAGAAAAAACGCGTTTTGGCAAGTAGGCGGCTCGTAAACAAAAATGCTGTCGCTACGATGGCTTGCAGCAACTTGGCGCCTCGAATTAGGTAAGTGAAATTTGAATTTCTGTAATGATCATTAGTCATGAAATTATTTCCAGCACATAATAATTATAAAGAAAATATCGCAATGCTGAAGACTAGATCTACAATACATTGCGCATTTCTGAAATATTATTATCAATCTAACGAGCAAGCTACAATTATCAAAATAGTTAGGATTATTGTAGAACCCATTAGAACTTTAAGTCGTAGTCTGGGAAGCGAAACGCTTTTCATAAAATGCGTAAATGTGTGTACATCAATTTTTCTAAGTTGAATTAAGAATTATAAATAATAAAAAACTGAAAATTATAAAAGTCGTCGCCACTTTTCGGTGAAAAGAAATTCCAAAAACAAATTTCCATAATTTTTAAAAAAATCAATCTCTCGTTGCCCTGTTCCGCATGGTAACTTCATCGTTTAAAAAACCGACATACGAAATAAGATCCGTAATGAGTCAAAGGTGCAAAGGTGCCAAGCTGCTCGGAGAGAGTAGTGGATGTGGCGAAGGTGCGGATTTTGAGAAGAATAAACGAAACGGGGGATGAGGCTGGGAGGCATGAGGACAGACGAACGCAGTGCGACCTAAGAGAATTGCGAACGCAGACGGGGCGGCCCATTGAGGTTTATTTTGAATTTAAAATGAGCAAAAATCTTATCATCGTCGATTTTGGCTCTGAAAAAATTTTGAAAGCAGCAAGTTGTATCTTGAAGGGCCTAGAATGAAAAAGGATACCAATTTTTGCGATTACAAAGTTCGATGTGATACTTTTTCTCGAGCTCACAGTCAAAAACTGGGAAATTTAGTTTTTCGCTTTCAGCAAGGTCGCGCTGGCAATTGTACGCTCCACAATTGTTTTTCGATCTCGAAAATGTGTTTCCTATTGTATTTTCATAGCTGCACACGAATCTGAAATTAAATTGTTTCGACAACTTAAAAGTTCGACAAAATTTGATACGCGGAAACAGAAAAAGTCACCCTACTGTTTTCGCGTTTCCTGGACGCGAGTTTGAAGTCAATTGTCATCACAGCTGTCATGATAACTGCTAACTGTCAAACTGGCAATTTGACTTTAGATTCGGGGTCAACGACAAAAAATACAATGGAAAAAACTTTTATTGGAAAAAACATGATGCTTTCAAAATTTTTTTAGAGCCGAAATCGACGGTCATAACATTTTTGCTCTTCCATGATCATAATAAATCACAGTGCGACCTCAGAAAAGCTGCGAACGAAGAGAGGCTCAAGTAAAAATTCTGATGATGCCGAGGTTTAGGCGAAGAGGGTAGACGTGCGCTAAGCTGCTCTGAGAAAAAGGTCACATATAGCAGAGGCTCGGGGAGGAAAAGAAGACGAGCACGGCGCGGCCTTAGTAGGCAGGAGGAAGCTGGGACTTGATTTAGCAGGTCAGACGGGTGCAGTGATGACTGAAAATACGACAAGCGAAGCAACGGCGCTGGGAAGATAGCAGACGAGCCAGCCCAGTGCTGTTCGGGAAAAGTCAAAGGAGCCGAGCGCTGGTCTGATGAGGGCGGACGAGCCCAGTGCTGCTCTAAAAAGGAGCGGACGAGCCTAGTGTTACTACGATAAAGGGGTATGAGTCCAGTGCGGAAATATAAAAAGGCAGATTAGCGAGGGCAACGTTAAAAAGTGTAGACGAACGAAGGGCTGCGTCTAGAAGGGCAGACGGGCAGAAGGCTACGTCAGAATAGGACGGCCGAGCGGAGGACTCAGTGATGTAGGGCAGACGAGCAGAGACCTAGGTCACAATATGACGAATGAGTGGAGGGCTGCGTCCAAAAGGGCAGACGATGAGAGGGCTATGCTAAAACAAGACTGACGAGCAGAGGGCTGTGTAAAATGGGGAAGACGGGCGGAGGGCTGCGTCATAAAAGGCAGACGAGCAGAGGGCTGCGTCGAAATTAGACGGACGGTGGGAGGGATTCGTCGAAATAAGACGGACGAGTGGAGGGCTGGGTGAAATAATACGGACGAGCGGAGGGCTGCGTCTAATAGGGCAGACGAGCAGAGGGCTGCGTCGAAATTGCAATAGGTTTGGACGGAATTTAGGCTCGGGAAAAAGGGCTATGCATAGTGAGTAATAAGTAAAAACAAATAAGCACCTCTCCGGGGTATATACGATTTTTGTGTTAATTGTTTGTGGAAAAAATTACAAATAAAAATAATTGCGAAAGAAGAAAGTTTTTATATTAATGTCACGTATACTGCGTACCCATCCATACTAGCCACCATAAAAATTCGTCGGAAAATGATCGGCGCGTATTTATTTATTTGTAAGCAGAAGATTTAAACCCATGTAAACAACGATGCTTAAAGACGTAACTCGGTTTTAGAAAATTAGTACTTGGTTTTAGAAATAGCAGCGCAACTCACTCATCATATCAACACAAACGAGCTTTTACAAATTGGTGGATCTACCGTTCGAAAAGTTCTGTACAATTGATATTTTTTGCAAAATATCAAGTTTTAAACATAATTTCCCAATTTTTGCAGTTTTTTGAACTTTAAACTCGAATATCTCAAAAACACGAATGACGGTTATGGCTGGATGCCACAGAAATAACTGTAGATATGTACAGATACATGTCAAAAGTTTATTAAGAGTAAGTGGAGAAGTCAATTACATCAGTCAACGCTTTGATTTTCATGTGTGCATCATTTTCTTTGTGAAATGTTCTCATGTACTCTTTAAAAAGCTCTTTATCGGCAGATTTTTCATAGAGCTGCAAGTGATCTTTCAATTCAAACCGATAGCAATTTCTTTTGTAACATTTGTACGAGGTATTCGTGCCATCGTAAAATATTATATTCAGAGACCCCGCATCAACTCTATCAATTTTGCCGGGCAAAATATCATGCGTGCCGTATTTTTCCCATACGATTTGCCCCGATACAAAATCCTTCGTGGATTGACCACCCTTTTTTTTCTTGGAATTTCGATCAGTAGCTGAGGGTGGAGCATCTCTTTCCAGCGGCATTGATGGATCCGCCATGCTTGATGTCTAAAACATTTTTCTTTAATTATTTTAAGGACTAACCAATGTTTCAAACTAAAAAATTCAAGAAAAGCGTGGCAAAGCTGAATTTAAAAAAAAATATAGCTTTGTGTTTGTATATTTGAGTTGTTATTTTGAGTATTTTGAGTTGAAAAAAGTCGATATTTTTGGTAGAATAGTTTCTTCGCAGTAATAAACAAAGGTCTCAATTTTCACTTCGAGACCAACTGAAACTCTATTGGCATTACTTTGGCTGGTTCCGTATCAATGATTCCATTTTCATGAGAATTTGTAGAGAGACTCTCGATTGGTGCATTAGTCCTCAAAGGATTGGAGTTGATCGAAGCTGACGATTGCATTCCTTCAGATGGTAAGGATTCGTTGTCCAAAGTGTTGATACGTGAAAGCGACTGTCTTCTATAAAACAACATAAAAACGATCATTGCCTAATAAGTATTATCCTCACCATAATCACTGAAACAACGTTCGAGATGCAGTCCATGGTCGTCAATGAGATGGTTACACGTTAGTGTTTATACGAGGAAATAAGTACATTTTCCGCGGTCTTTCGTGTTCAACTTCCTTGTAAAAAATAAATCGCTATTAGGCTGAACCAAAAAAAGGGAGATATATATCGTAGATTCTACTTTTTCATAGTCTTCTATGAAATTTTTTTATTAATTTTTTTTTTCAACAAAATTGTAATCTCAAAGTATTGATATAAAAAGCAACAGAAGTAAATTAAAATTTTTAAAAAAGCAGATTTTTTCATTAGTAAATTGTTTGTTAACACTTACAAATACGCACATTAATTTAGGAATTTTAATTTTCACAAGATAAAATTATTGAAACGTTTTTATGAATAATTCGGTGACGTCGGCTGAGGGCACAACGCGTTTATTCATAAAGGCATTTTTAAGTTTTTTCTTATGAAAATTAAAGTTCAAAATTGATATCCGTATTCTTAAAGCGTCAAAAAACAATGTGTAATGAAAAAATGAAAAAAATTATCTTTTCTGGAAATTTAGAATACCTATTTGTAGTCTTACGTTTGTTCATTAGTACTTTTGAAGTTATAATTTTGAATGAAGAAACAAAACTACGAAATAAAGATTGTAAAAACTAAAATTTACGAAGAATATTTCCTACTTTTTTTTTGTTCAAGCCATCAGTATTTCATCTTTCACGACCGAATCGAAAACGAGAAACCGCGCGTAGAGACTATTGAGTAATCTTCACTCGACGTCCGGCGTATGCAACTCGAATATCGTTTAGTAGTTCACTGATGTCTTACAAAGATCGACCATCATAATCAAAATCAGTGTTGCTGCGCTGCTCCATTGTCAAAGAACACAACTGGGATACATTGCTCAATGAAGATATAATTTTTTTATGTCTTCTTCTCCCCATACTTAGTATAGGCGATTACGAAAGACCCGATGTGCTGATTTCACTTCTAACCGCGGTAGCAGATGGTAGAGAAGATGGTTTATTAATAGAGCTTCTTGACTTTTTTTTATAATTCTATTTAATATTTATAGGGTTGAAAAATACTCGTGAGCTTACGGATTTATATTGTTTTTAGAAAAATTTTTTGGAGGTGACCGGATTCTCTTCCTACTAACTTTTATGAGTGTGGGAGGTGATGGAGGATCCAGAAAATTATTTTCTTTTTGAGCCATATCAGTACTAGACGCACTTGATGTTTCATTGATTGTAAAAAGAGAAAATAATTATAAAATAGAGGAATCATTTTCAGTTATGATTGAGATTATAGATTGTGTGTATACGTGCGTGCACGCACATAACGAAATTTACAAAAAATTTAACTTTTCTGAAGAATGGAATTGAAATAAATGTTTTTAACGCTAGAGCTTCCGGACTTTTATGCCTTATTTCTTAAAAGAATACTCGTGAAAATTTGAAAAGTAACTGGCAACTTTTTTTCTGCGCTTTTAAATAAAAAGTTGACACGGGCACGCCCTCCTATACAATTTTATTTTACAATCAAATTGCATACAAGATCTGCGATAAGCTGAGTGCTGCTCTACGTTCGCGCCCCCTTTTATCTCTCTCTCAGACAAGGCACACTCACACTCACACACACACACACACACACACACACACACACACACACACACACACACACACACACACACACACACACACACACACACACACAAACACAAACACGCGCGCACGCACGCACGCAAGTGGGAAACTCGAGCCACGGCCGTGTACATACGCAACCCTATCACGCAACGCTCCCGCCTACACTTCGGCTCGTGTCCAAAAGGTTAAGAGCTGATTTGTGCAAGCTGAACACTTTTTCAGAGACCACGGGTAGCCGAAGTTTTAACTCGAGAAGGGAACTTCCCGAGAGTGGAGTCTTTAGTTACTTAACGCCTCGCGCGCCCCATAAATGTCAGTTCCTAGCGGGACTCACCACTCTCCGGGTGGCCTGGAACTAACGCTCGAGCACAGCCTAGCAGCTCCAAAGCCGCCCCCGTGGTCGAGTCCTGCACCTCCGGGCAGCCGTGAGCTGTCCCTAGAGCTATTTCGCCTCGCAGCTCATGTTGCCCCGAGCTCGATCACTCTGAGTTTGTGAACCTTGCAGTTGAGTTAGGGCGACCACGTGCCAGTACAGAATACTTGCACCCCTGCTCATTTTCAATCTACACACACCGTCCTCATCCCGCACGACTCGGGCTCATGTTTGCTGACCCACACCACTAGCCGTGGCAGCACAAGACCTTTGCGCCACCCAGGACGAGAGAAGTAACACTGCCGCCGGAGCAGCAGCGGCGAACGTAGAATCAGTGCTCACCCTCTCGCTTACCTCCGCGATCGTGCCCGCGATAATACATAAAACCCGGGCGTAACGCAATGTCATATTTTTTAAAAATTATTAGCGATTTTGCCCTTCTTGAGTCATTGGTGAGTGTCCCATCATCAAAAGCACCATCGTATTCTACATTAAAAAATACATGGAAATCATCTGTCATAAGTTATGAAAATAGTGTTTGATGTTCATGAAATTCAGAATAAGTGCATACCTATCACTTACCAACAGCTGAAAAAGGGCAAAACCGGTGAATAGTTTTAAAAAAATAGGACTTTTTTCATTTAAAAAAGGAAAAAATGTAGTTACTAGTTACTTTTTTAATGTTCACGAGTATTTTCTGTCCCTATAAATGCTAAGCACTAAGGCGAAAAAAGTCCGGAAGCTCTAGCATTGAACATTTTTTTTCAATTCCATTATTCAAAGAAGTGCATTTTTTGACAATTTTGAGTGTCTTGAGTGCGTGCTTTTTGCAATTCGTAAATTGTTACCGATCCTCTTCGACCAGTGAGGGTCCAGCCGATTACTTCTTTGCCTTTTTTGTTCTTACAGTTCTGTTAAGACATACACGAATATAATTTTGTATCTGGAGTACATCATCTGGTATGACGACGCCATGAGAATTTTGAAAGGAGAGCAGTGCATCTATATTTTTTCCTTCTCTTCTCAACCAGTTTCTGAAAACTTTCACCCACGGATCATTCGCAAATAACTTGCAGCCATATATTTTTTCTAATGCCCACACTGTCTTGTGCAAACCAATATTACTTGGATCTTGGTTTATGTTATGTTGACTATACAAACTGAAAAAAAATGTAATATTCACATTACGAATAGGGAAGCTAAGAATAAAGCTTCAGAATTTTCGAAGATTAGAGAAAGAAAACTGTCTGACTTTTTTTATATGTTAAACTTGAAAGTATTCCACGTCAGCATGAATTTTTTCAGTGTTTTTTTCCGTTGAAATATTAATGGAAAAAAATGACAAAGTAAGTTGTTTATATACGGGCTCTTACGAAGAGCAAAATAAACAATACGAATTGATAGAGTGTACAATCTTTAATAATTGAGAAATCGTATTCGAAAACGATGCCAAGAAAGAATAAATATTATGAAAACCGTCTACGAAGTTAGAATCGCGATTTCCGTTGAAAATCATTATTAAATAATTAAAACGCGAGTGGAAATTATTGGTTGTCCGGAAAGGTGCGCGGGGAGCATAGCGACGCTGGCGGCCAGAGCGGACCCTTGGTCCTGCCCCTCCCGCGGAACACCATCGAATATACATTAATTTAATATTTAAATTGATGTTCTTTCAGTTGTTTGTTAAAATTTCGTCTCGAAAAATCATAGATTAAGGTAACAATTGTACCTATACATTCATGTTTTGCGTTACATCACAGCCATGTAATTTAAAAAATTTATATTTTTTAATAAAGATTCCGATGGGACCTTAAACCAAAAACGAAACGTTAATGAAGAATTTAGAGTTTTTATTTGAACATCAGGGTTAGCTCTCACGACTAAAAGAATATCAATTTAAACACACAACGATGGAGAGTGGAACAAAATCAAGTTTAATTTAATATTATTTTGAGGATGCGAGTGTATGTCTGCGCGAGTGCAAGGGCGTATGCGTGTATTCGGACACGGGAGATTGTGTATTCGCTCACACACTGCACTTTTGTGTGCGCGCGTGCGTGTGTGTGCCTACGTATGCGTGCGTGTGTGCGTGCGCGCGTGTGATAAAATTTTATTTACTTTTGCGTGATCATGCGTGCTGCAATGCTTATATCCAACAGCCACACTGGTTTTTCAATGAATCCTCTTACACCACCATGTGACACGAGGAATTATCCCAGACAAAGTGTATCTTGTATAGACACGTGAGAACTTGTGACAGCTTTTCTCAATAGCACTAACTGGCTTGCACTCATCAAGTCCAAATTTACATACTTGTCAAGATTGTTTGTCAGAGCAATTTTAAGTTTTAAAAGTTGGTCGAGATGTCTGTGAAAATATAAACCACTAAACCTTCCTTCGTTCTTTGACATGACGTTGATGAAAGTTGACTATACCACTTTTAGCCTACTAAAATTATTTCAAGTACCGGTTTTACTGTGAAAGTTGTTGTGACAGATGTTCAAAATATTTACCCGCTGCCACTGTTGATACCTGTTGCATTAGTTACGAATACATAGTTTTAATATTTATCGTAGCAACGTTAGTAGTTCATCATCACAGCTGATCTCGCGATAAGCTGGCATATTTTCCCGGCTACCTGTGCCGCGTCTGGAACAGGATCAGCTGTGATGCATGTGCGATGCATCAGCACGTCATTATCAACATGTGTTCGACAACCGACCGCGGTGCGGTATGTGCAGGGTCCGACCGTGCGACGTGCTCGCATTTCAAGTAGCGCTCTTTGTCTCTCTATCGCACCACGGGCCCTTAATGCGGAGGGAAGTGGGAATGCTTCGCGCTTATAAGACAAGCATCGCTTTCCCGAGTTTCAGTTTCAATTTCAAGTTCGTACGTCTTCCTTGACGGACCCGAACTTTATCATTGTTCTGTGCGCTGCGGTGACAGTTTTTGTGAACCAAAAAAGTGTTCGTCGTGGTACCGGCGAGAATACCGACCGTCACCGCGACCAGCGACTCGTGGCTACTGAGCCACGAACAGGGAGACCTACTGCCGTACGTGAGGGTGCGACCAGCCCTCAGAAGTGCCTCCAACTACGCGGCTCTGTGCCCACCAATTTACTCAGGCGACGCTGTAGCGAGGGCTGTCCCCGTTCCCGAGACGTCGGGGCTACACCGTGCCTTATATCTGGGAGGCACTTTCTCTATCTCTCTCCCTCTCTCACGAGTCCTAAGGCAAGCGGTAAGTGGACCGGATGATCCACCGGATTACGTGCGCACATACGCGGAAAGTTGTAAGGGCGAGAGCCCAAAGGCGAGCGACGCCTCTGCGCCGGACTTATTTCGATGTTTGCGTTCTATTTGATTGTAATTTTTATCAATAAAGTTGCCGCATTTAAAAGGCTTTTCCCCACTTGTGACTGGGGTTTTTATGCTGGCTAGGTGCGGTCTCTTCCCTAATCCGGGAGATAAAAAACTGCGACTCTTCTCTGTATATAGAACCTCTAAACAACATACACTTCCTTGATCTTACCTAGTACTCATTCACTCTCTCTCTCTTCTGCATATATTATTGAAGTTGTTCAGAACCAAAATTGCAAGCTGGAAATAGTGTTACAAATTTTTATTTTAAACGATATACAACTCGATATACAAAGAACAAAGGAAGCTTGAGAATAAAGAAGAAGACCCTTATAAAACGATTTTTTTCTGAAAAAAGCCTAGAAAAGCTATTCATATTTTAATAACTAATACATATATTATGTGCCTAGTTGTTTTGCGAGTTGTAGCTACAAAACTGCAGAACGTGTGGCACAGAGAAAGAAAAGCGTCCAAATTAGCGCGTGGAGTGATGCGCGATTGCAATTAATCAATAATTATAATTTTTTTTTAAGTTATTACCTTTTTTCAAATGCATTTTTCTCGTAGCTTGACCGTATGGGTTTAAACAATTTTTATACCATCTTGTTCTCTGTACTTTTCTACAAAAAAATATGATTAACGTCTCTTGGCACTTAATAAACAACAAGCCTGCAATAAATAATAAACCGAAGCGCCCCATTCGCACCGACTCGCTGCGAGCGATGTGGCTGTAACACGCTGATGTCAAGTTACTGATTACCTAATTATTAAATCGAAACTAACACAATTCTACAAGCAATTCCGAATTTATTTATCGAGACGAAACTAATGGAAAGCTTCGTTACATATGGTTTCAAATTATCATGTATCAATGAACAAAATTTGAACGACACACGACAATGACATGCCTGTCGAAATAAAAGTTTAAAACCATCATCGTCGTTCGCCGACTGACGCTGAGGCGTTACTCCCGCAACCTCCAAGTTTACTTATGCGAGTTATTTTCAATGCTTTTATAATTTTCACGTTATACTATAACATTTTGGTACGCAGTTAGGACTTTCCATACATGTCTATAGATGCATAAATCAATGGGTAATTTTTTATTCATGTTTTATTTTCACGAGACTATAACTTTACCACGTTATGTCATATTATTTTTTCGTTAATTAATTGGAAACGTGTGTAAAACCTTGACCCGTGAGTCAAATAATTTATAATTAATTTTCATGCAAGAAATAAATTAATCATTACGGTCCTGTGAGTTATTCGCTGTCATGTTGATTTTTCCATTAAAATATTTTCATAAGCCAGTGAAATATCCTGATGTACGTCAACGGAAAAATAAATTGTAATTGTTATAAGTGATGCGGGCATATCACTGTACAATTGATATTAAGTAATTCAACTCTACATTTTTAGCCACACCCACTTTAGCCAACTTATTGTATTATAGTGTCCGTTGCGGCCAGGCTTCATAGACATTTCATTCCTACTCGCCTGCGTGCCGCTAACGCGATACTTGATATGTGTAATATTGACACGGTAAAGATCTTCCAAATCAAAAAATTTCAAAATTAAAGAAAGAATTCGAAAATGACCACGGAGAGACGCATTTGTTTTTGTCTTCATTTTTTTCTAACGAAAATCAAGTTGTATGTCGACGATTACGGCGCGAGCGCAACTTCCATCGTGGGCAACAGAATGGCTGGTTAATTCACGATTGACGAGTACGTCGACATGGTGATTTATTTTGGTGAGGCTGGGCCTGGGCTTGGAAGATCTCGACGAGCTGCTGAACTATGGTCGGCACAACACGGAAGGCCAGTTAACCCCCGAACCATCGACACCACAGTTCGGAGGTTAAGAAATACTGGTTGTGTGGCGGTGACGAATGCAGATGGAGGTCGTCCACGCGAGCTGCGAAATCAACTGCATGAGCCGATCGTTGAAGTTTTCGAAGAGGACCCGACGAAGAGTTTGCGTGTAGCTGCCCGTGAAGTCTCCGAAAATCTAGGAGTCATATGTACGTACAGTATGGCACAAAGTCATGCGGTATGATGGATAACACGCATATCACTACAGAGCCGTTCAGGAACTTCGTAAGTTATACATGAAAATATAGATTTCTTTTATTATTTTATGGCTGTCACTGCAGTTTTGCTTCCTTGAAGAGGAAGCATTGTAAAGGGTTTTGTCGAAAAGTTTTTTTTTTCGTTCTAACTTTTTTATTTCTGCAGTTTTCGGGTCGATTTTTTTTGTATTCGATAGATGTAATTGTTCTACACCGAAGTAGAACGATCATTTAAGATTGTAGTTGAACTGGAATTCGTGAGAAGCTTTCAAATCGTTTTTTTAGGTTATCCATTTTCATTTTTTTCCAAGTTCACTGCCTAAAAAAATTTTTATTTCCATAATTTGACGTCTAATTTTGTTATTTCCTGTTGGGACGTTTTGTGTTGTAGTAAATTAAAACTTTTTTTCGGTTTACTGACTATCTGATAGTTATTATAAGCTTACAAAACATTTGAAATGAGGTATATTTTTCGCTATTATTGTTGTATGTCTGTTAACCATTGGCATTTTTAGAATTTACAATATATCTTGATGAAACTCGGTATACATATTCATTTTGCAACTACAATTTTTATAATATCCTCTAACAATGCAAGATCGAATCGTGAAATTAAGGGGAAACGCCAACTCGGCCTCGTGATTTTCCTGAAGAAGGGCGTGTCACTCGAAATCGCTAGTTGCCAGCTTTGGTCATAGCGATCTCAAACAAATTTTTAAATATTCAAAATATGAAATCGCAAAGATTGTATATTTGAAAATTTCATGCAGTTTTACTACTTTTAATACACCCATTAAATTTTGACACGAAATAGCGGCTATATCCTAAATAAAAAAAAATCGTTGCTCTGCAGTGATACAAACTTCAACATCATTTTAAGAACTAATTTTTTTAGAATATGTAATTTAGAAATAAACGAATCGAAATTTCTTGGAAAATTTTCCTGCAATTTCTCGAATCAAACCTTAAACTATGAGATGAGTTTTTTGCAGTAGTTTAAGCTTTTTTGACCAAATGGCAAATAGGCAAAGTAGCTATAGTCTCGAAATCAGCTCAGAAATCCGTGTTTTTTTCTTTCCCATTGCTGTCACAAATTTGTCAATTATCCCAATAGATTGTTGGCAAATTGATCGACACGAAAGATCTCAAGCTTCATTGCATTTTATTACCATTCATTTTTCACGGAGATCATCTGACCATCATTTTCAAACCGATAGGAGTAACTTCGTCGTTTTGTTTTTCTAGTAATCTTTGATGACCATGAGTTAGAATGATTTTTATAAGAAATAAATGACAAAAAAAAGTAGGGTTACTTATTTCGATTAAGTTATAAATAGAATAGTTTGTTTGATAACTTATTTAGTTTTGGTCTGTATCTTAATAAATTTAAAACAATTCGGCCGAAAAAAATTTGAAAAAAATTCATTTTTAATTGTTTGATAGAAAGTTTATTCAAGTTTTGAAGTAGTAGTTAGTTTAAAATAACCTACTATAGTCTAAAAACAGTTTTTCTCAAGTTTTAATTTACAAAAAAATTAATTCTTGAATGCATTGAATTTTATAGGAATCTGTTTGTTAAACTTGAATTGCCTACTTGATTTTTCTTTTTTCAAAATGATCCATGTCTATTAGAAGTTTATGAATTTTTTTAGAAGTTTAGGGTATCAAAAGACGTATATTCAAATAAAATACCTCGGCTACTTTACTTTAAAAAGTACACATTTTTTAGCTTTCAAGCTAAACTCTTATATAAAATTCTAATCAAGAAATTTTGTTAATTCGCATTCATAGAATCTCTCAATTTTTCTAAGTAGCATAGATAATTATACACGATGGTTATTTTGAATATTACTTATACATTCTCAAAACAGATGAAAGAGATGCCCAGAACCGTATTGCGTTCTGTCAATTCTTGCTGAATGAAATAGATGCTGATCCAGGCTTTATGGATCGAATTCTCTGGACTGACGAATCAACATACTGTTATAACCACTACTAATTAATGAAATAAAATACAACGATATGTAAAAGAAACTAAAACTTGTATTAGAATCGTTGAAAATAGCGTGTGTATATAATATTAGCTCATGAACACAACTAACTAACTAATAATAATACAGATTACTTAGCAACCAAACAATCACTTAGTAACCAACAAATTGGAACGTATCGAATATACTACATTGCTCCTCCTTCATTCAAATTGTCGCCCCGACAATCTAAATAAAACAAAATACTCAGAAATCTTGACTCTTGAACCTTGAACCTTGAATCGTACACCTTGAACCAAGGTGTCAACTTTGTCAAGCGAGTTTATTCTTCCGTTAAAGAACAGAAGCCCGTGTCTTGAAAAGCTTTAATCTTAAACCTTGAATCTTCAATCTTAAACCTTGAATCTTCAATCTTAAACCTTGAGTCTGTTGTGTAATGTTGTAGTGTATAACGTGTTGGATTTTTACAAGGGTGGGGAATTATCATGCTGTGGACCTCACCTTGTATATTACCTTGACATTCGTCTTATACCTCACGGGAAAAACCACAGCTCAAAATAACCGTGAGAAAGGTAAGTGTGTTACCTATCGTGGTATGTAGCTAACCTATCAATATGTACAATCTTCTTTTTGTGTTTTGGTGATTGCTGGATGCAGAAAACCACGTCGTTAATCTTTTTGACGATTCTGTAAGATCCTACCCAAGTACTTTGAAGTTTTGGTGTTTTTCCTTTGACTTTGCGAGGGTTAAAGAACCATACTTTTTGGTTTACTGGAAATTGAACATGTCTAGCTGTCTTATCATAAGTTTTCTTTGTTCTTTGAGAAGCAATAGCGATGTTTTGTCGTGCCGAATTGTGTATAGTGTTAAGTGTTGATTTTAACTGTTGTACGTAATCAGTAGTTAACAATTCTTCTCGGTTGGGAGGTGATCCTCGTAATAAATCCAACGGAAGTCGTAGATCGGCACCAGTGTACATTTCAGCTGGTGTAACGCCGGTGGTAGCATGAGTCGAGGATCTGTAAGCCAAAAGATATAAGGCAACCCACCGATCCCAATCTTTTTGATTGTCTGCGATGTATTTAGATAAATAGTCTAAAATTGTTTTGTTCTGTCTTTCTACTTGTCCATTTGATTGCGGGTGTAGGGGTGTTGTTCGTATTTTCTTAATACCTAACAGATCAGATAACTCTTTTATTAAAATAGCATCAAAATTAGTGCCTTGATCAGTATGGATTTCTAAAGGAACTCCTACCTATTTCTAAGGAACCTAAAACTACCATCTTTTTATCATCTGTCCAACGATTAGCTTTTGAAATAAGCTCAAACTGACACAAAAATTCGCAAAGTGGTGCTGAACCATCGTATGTATCGACTTTTAGAGTGTAACCTATCCCTAGATCTGTGAGTGGAATCGGTGTATTCGTTGCTGGATATGCTTGCGCGAGGTTGGGTTGAGCATGTGACAAAATACGTGTGTTTGTGAGGTTAGAAGGATAGCGACTTAGCTGGTTGACTTCCTGACGAAGTCGGTTGAACTCTCGACGAAGCTCAGAGAAGTCTGTATTACGCGCGCGCAGCTCTGTTACGAGACTCTGCTCTTGGCTGGCCTGTAGCTGTAGCGCCTTTTCAAGTTCACAGCGTTGAGCTTTTTCAGCATCCAGCTGAGCGCGCAATGTTGTCACTTCTTGAAGAAGATCATCGGACATTGCTCGCGACTCGCTCAACGACAGCAATGCCTCTTGCAGAGCCGAATTAGCGGTCGATGCAACAGCAGGAAGTACAGGGTGCAGTGCAGGAGTATCTGAAGGGCAACTTAAATTCGGAAAAAATAAATTAGTATCTGTATGTTGGGTTATGTCTGTGACATCCGATTGTTGTTCGAAATGTCCTTGTGTATTAGTGGCGATATCAGAGGCAGCAGCTATTGCAGCAGCAACCGAAGCGCATCAGCAATATTCGTCGTAATCGTATTAGCGCTTGCCGCTGCCTGCGCTCTTGTCCTCGGTGGTGTCCGGTGTGTAGACATAGTTGAGATTCAAACTTAATAGAAGAAACAAATGTCGGATCCCGGACGAGCCCCCAAAATGTTATAACCACTACTAATTAATGAAATAAAATACAACGATATGTAAAAGAAACTAAAACTTGTATTAGAATCGTTGAAAATAGCGTGTGTATATAATATCAGCTCATGAACACAACTAACTAATAATAATACAGATTACTTAGCAACCAAACAATCACTTAGTAACCAACAAATTGGAACGTATCGAATATACTACAATACGTATGGAAGGGAATGTTTAATCAGCACAATGAGCATCAGTAGGCTTATGAAAATCTGCATGTGGCTCGGGAAGGTAAGTGTTTTGAATAGTTAAAGACCCCATATTCTAAAAAAAATCAATCCCATGAAAATTTTCCTATGCGTGTGCGTTTTCTATTGAAAGAAAATTTATTTTTAGGATATGCTTAATAATAAACATTTTTTAAGCATTTTTCAAACACTTTTTCTATAGCCCCTGCACGAAGACGCGACTCTGCGCACACTTCAAAAAGCAATGGTACTTCAAGTCGCATCTTTGCGTTCGGAAAACCGAAAATGTTAAAAAGATATATCTAAAAATGTATATTATTACGAGTATAATAAAAATAAACTTTCTTCCAATAATACACGCACACACATAGGGAAATTTTAATCGGATCAGCAGTTTATTTTGGAATACGGGGTCTCCGTACGGGGATCCGGCCGTGAATTTGTCATTGGGTGCGTTAGTTATGATTTATAAAAAAAACAGTCTACGATCTCTAGCGATTAACAAAAAAATTTTTCTCTATCGAAATAAAATTTGTATTTATAAGTCTATAAACAATTATTAATGAAAACGTTATTTAGTTCGTTCGAATTGCTTTTTCAGTTTATCCACATGGAGGTCCATTTGGTGGGTGAATATATTAAATAAATATAGCGATGATTTAAGTGTAAAGGAAAACTTGATGTTTTATTAAAAGTAGACTAACTTCTACAAATACTTAATAGTAAAGACTTAGTCTACGCAAAGACCGCGCATCTCGCAGAGAGTAGAGATGTAAGCGTGTCGGCAGTTTTAGCCTGAGTGACAATTCACTCGTCATACCTCAGCGAAGACGCTTCCCTTGGGCATCGGGGGAAGGTAAGTCCCACCCACGAAGTCCATGAAAAGGGTAGCTGAGGACCAACGGGAAAGCAGGGTGATGAGACGTGTTTTGTCGCTAACAACAAGGGATTAGCGAGAGCGCAAAGCAATTTTCATTTATTGCGGGCGCGCCATAAAAATCGAAATTCGGCGCGGCAGTTAAGCGGCAGCCGCGCGACAGCTAAACTAAATTATTTTATTGATGCTGGGGAAAAACTGAAAGTTTTAACCAAGTAGACCAACAGATAAAGCACGTCCGCCACACAAATTTAAACAATGGGACGATAAAGTCAAAACTGATTCACAGTTCATACATTATTATGAGTATTAATCTAAATCACGAAGAAAATGTTGTAATAGCGTCGGCCTTCAATGCCGATAAATCCACTACTATTACCAATTTTTAAGGGGAGGGTAAGGGAGGCGGTGCGGTGTGTCGCTCCTAGCAAAGCAGGAAGGAGAAGGTGTAGACTCAATGATTTCACACACTCAACTTCGTTAATTAACCGTTTATTACACTTGCACTTCCCTGAGTGCCGACGAGAATACAAAACCACTTATCACTAGTAAGGCGCAAAACTTATACTAAATGAGATGACCGGCACGTTAGCGCCATGACATCTCATTAACCGACTCAAACGACTAAGTGACGAAGATACGTTGCGCCGGCTTGTGAAAGCCTGGCGCTGCACACAAACCACGAGACAATGCCGAGGAAAATAGAGAGAGAGAAACGAGAGGAGAGAAAACTAAACCTGACCAAAAGTGATGGCTGCTTGGCAGGTGGGCTGCAGGTGAGGTGGCTATCGCAAGACGTGGCCCAATTCCCTTTTTGTCGTCACGGCTTCACGCTCTTTGTCGTCACGACTCTCACACCCTCTCTCTGGTTCGCGGTCAAGAAAAGATGGCAATCCTTCCCAGTGCGGCCGATCTCCTTCGCGTGCGACGATCGAGTAGTGCGTGCGAGTCACGTCACTCTCGCGAGTGCGTGAGAGCCGGCTTCTCATGCCTTCTCCCACCACTCGCCTCCTAATCGGCGGCACGCGGCAATGCCAGTCGCGACAAGTGCCGCGCGCCAAGCCCAACCACTAGACTCATATATTGCTTCTCTCTCTCTCTCTCTCTCTCTCTCTCTCTCTCTCTCTCTCTCTCTCTCGCTCTCACACTCCCAATGCTCGATCGCGTCGTCGCGCTTATGGCTTCGCCTTCTGTTCTCGTGCGTTGCTGAAAATAAAGAGGCAGGCAGCAGGCATCAATAACGTGCGTTTAATGCCAGCCGCGTGCCTTCGCCTAGGAGAGAGAATGCAGGCATACACGGTGCAGGCTATGACCAGCCTACACCGTCACAATGTAGTTCGTATATGCATCTATAAGTGCGAAAGACTATTTAAGAGCAATAATTTTTTGTGAAGCGAGATGTTCATTCGCCGTTTTTAAAAATTATCATACATTGATACTTTATTTCGTGGTACGAATGTATACAATTCCTCACGTATTTTTCTGTCAAATTTTCCTTTAATAGCCTTAAGATTGTGGGCACGTAGAAGAGAAAAAACGAAATAGAACAAATGCAATCATAAAAGATCAAAATACTAACATAAATATTACTTTTTGTAAATAATATGGTTAAATTATCAAACTGCAATTCTTTGTATGGTATGACTCGCTTCGCTCACGTTGTCTCAAAAAACACAATACGACATATGCGTGGATAGGAGACGTCTTGTGTCGCCAAACATCTATCAAAATGTGCTATAAACTGAAAAATTTATAAATTTTGTTCATTATTTTCAGATCGATTTCAAAATCGATTTTCAGTCAATATGTAGACAGGCTTGATTGGTAATCAAGTTATTGGTCCGGTACAACTTCCAAACCCACTAAAAGCTGAAAATTATCTTGCGTTCCTGCAGGATATACATCCAGGATTGCTTGATGAAGATGGTGTGCCAGAAGAACTGCAAGAAAATCTTATTTTCATGCATGGCGGTGCACCAACACATACTGCTGCGAATGTAAGGAATTATCTTGATCAGGTAATTATTATAGTATACATTGTTGTTGAAAATGTGTAAAAGCATCCCACCTATTTTGCTCTACGCATGTGCGTGACTACACGTCTCGTTCTCTCGGCGGCTAGCGATGTTGCCGCTCAATTCGTTCTAGTCTCTTCCGTGACGCGGACGCCAAAGGCTGTCTCTCGAATAAAGCATTTCATTTCTACAACTGTTTATTCACTTATTCTGCCTACTTTACCCTTCCTTACCAAAAATTGTATTACGCGATTTCTCCTAATGAAAGTCTTAACGCTCTGAAATTTCATGTAGGATAATTTTGTCGTGGCTTTATGCCAATTATTTGCTGAAGGGAATATTGCTCTGACTTGAAAGGAAATTTAATTACTTTTATATTATTCTTTATAAAAATATAAAAGTCGTTCTAGGACAGATAGCCTTATGAAAATTTTCTACTTTGTATCATACTTGACGAGTTTTATTTCCGTCGCTCAAAGATTCTCAAATCTCAATTAAAATCCCCTCTCCTCCTCTTTCCCTTTTATTTCAACTATACTTTGAATATAAAATTTTTTAATCTCTACGTATGCTGCCAGTATTTTGATTACTCGTACTACTTTAGTCTACAGAAGTTTTAAAACCAACACGGCTTCATTAGTATACTTCGGGGAGCATGTGAGAGTGCATTCACAGTACAGCGCTAGAAACCAAATATGTATATGTCTGTACATGCACCTGCATGTACAACTGTCGGCTAGAAAAATGATTGATTTCATAACAAATTTTACGCAGGTATATTAAAATCGCTTATAAAATATTTTAATTCTTCAAGGTATATGGCGGCCATTGGATAGGCAATAATGGTCCAGTACGCTGGCCAGCAAGATCTCCTGATTTGAACCCATTGGACTACTTTTACTGGGGGACATCCAAAGAAGCAGCTTATCACAATGGCGGCCTCAATAACCCAAATGACATGATACAAAGAATCCAACATCACGCCCAGCATCTAGAACCCGAAAAAATACATGCAGCTACACATCAGATAAGACGTAGAGCTATTTTGTGTATTCAGCAACAGGGGGGGCATTTCGAACAATGCTTGGATGATGATGTTGATGTTGATGGCAATGATGAAAATGGAGAATATGATGATGATGATATGAACAACGATGGTGAAAATGATGGCAGCGAAGACGGTGAGGCTGATGATAGTATGGATGAAGATGATGACGACGTTGGCAACGATCCGGATTGGGAGATATGAATTTACATGTTTTTTATATTTTTTCTTTTCTACTAAGGTTTTACTAAAAACAAGTCAGCCTAATATTAGACAAAATTCGAATAATTCGATAAAACGTTATACTCTGTGTAAATAAAGATGATTTGTTATATAAATATGTTTTTTCAATCATCTTCCTTAGCTGTTTTAATTGTTCTAAATACGGGCCTCAATTAATTAAATTTTCATACACCACTGAGTTCATCACAAACAGTTATGGATAAGTGGACTTATGAAATTTTTTTCTAGAATTGAGGTAATTAGATAAATAATTAAAAAGAAGAGTGATAATTTACTCGCTCAACTTCTAAAACTGGAATCAAGATAAATAATTGTGGGTGAGGTGACAGAATTTCAACTAACGAAAGGTTAAATAAGCGTAGGGTGATGAGACCGTTCTTGTTATTCTACCTTTTTTTCCGCTCTCGTCCTTCCTTTCCCATATTTCCCAAAACATCGACTACGTCTAACTCTTGATCATTGACACTTATACCACAGCTTACCTTTGGTCTGTTGCATTACCTATTCCGCCCGTTGCTTTTGTCTTTTCAATATTATCTTCGCGTCTTCTACGGCTAAACCAGGCCACACTGTGCTCCTTTGCCTTTCTACCAAAGTCCATGTTTGACTCTGACTCTTCTATCAAGTAGCACTGAGCACATCTGCCCTTCACACAAACCTCTATATATCTGACACACTTCTGAGACCGCCCTGAGGTTGACCGCTTTTTCTTCCGAGTCGTTGCTCTACCTTCCCATCTTCTTACACTACCGTCCATAAAGATTTGCCATCCCCTTGCTGAAATCATCAAAACTTTAGAGTTTTATGGCTCAGTTTCTATAAGAGCTAGAAAATCCTGCAGGGTCTCATTTGAAAGGTCTTGCCAAGACCTTTCAAATTTTGTAAAACATGATTGATTTTATTTGATTTTTGTACAACTTGTGACGTCATAAACAAATTGTTTTTTTTTAATTTTTTCACATCAACTTCGACCCCGATTTATTTATATAACGGAATCTACGATGGAAAAACTGTATAAGCCATTCGATAGAGCTTTCAAAAAGCTACAAAATCCATATCCGGAAAATTTTTTTACCTTTTTTTTTATGAGCTATATGGTGTTTTATACAAAAACAAAGTTTTTCAAAAAATGGGCTGTATTTTTTTTATTTTCAACTCTAAAGAAAAAACTCTCAGAAGAAAAAATGTAGTATTTTGCAAGAGCTATCAAATGCGCTACTCAGAATTAAAAAAAAAAATTTTTTTTTCACGTTTTTAGAATTGAAATTTTTCTAGAAAAAAAACTGAAATTACATATATTTAATAAAATTAGTAAGTAACTAGTATTTATAACTGAATGGGCTTACAAACAATGATAACAAGATACATTTATTGAACCATAATTTATTACTTACTCAGAATAGATCAACATAATTTGGTTACAATTTTTCTACAAAATTTATTTTTTACAACGTTTCAATAATAACATAACAATAATAATTTCATTTTTTATAATACTAATAACACTTGTAATTAATATATTATCACAATCTGAATATAAATTTCAGTTGTAAACAAAAACGAAACAATACTAATTATTTAAACGTTTTTTTCATCGAAATGTCCACCTTTGTTTGCTATAACTACTTTACAAATTCAAGGCATTCGTGCTACTTATTTTTTTCCACTCATTTTCTAAGATATTCTAAAGATACTTCTGGGAAGTAGGTCGTACCTTCCTTACAGCTCTATCGAGATCATCCCACAATAGTTCGATAGGGTTAAGATCAGAAGAGTACGGTGGCCATTCCATCACAACTAATTTTTTTTTCTTCTCCAATTGAGCAAGATAACTTTTACATAACTTTGAAGTATGCTTTGGGTCGTTATCTTGTTGGAACGTAAATTTACGACCAATTATTTTGCTCCGGAAGATACAACATTTTTTTCAAGAATTTTTTTGTAACCTTCTTTTTTCAACTTGCCATCAATTTTAAGAAGGTCACCAACCTTACTTCCAAACTAACTAACCACCAACTAACTACCAAAACAACCCCATACCATTACTGAGCCGCCACCATGTTTAACCGCGAAGCACACATATTTTTCTCTAAATATTTTTGCTTATTTTTTCTCCACACTATAACGGGGTTCCTGGTCAGCTTCGCTCGAGCGGGACACGCTATATAAAAGTAACCGCGGAAAAGTAGATGAGTGACTCTCCAGAGCAGCTCGGTACTCCTGCACCGGGTGTCCTGGGTCCAGCAGCTCAGTTGCCTCCTTTTCTGTCAGAAAGCTTGGCCCGCGGAGAGTGTCGTAGGCAACGCGTGAAGATGCGCGACGTCCAAGAAGAGAGATTCGCGCGTGTACAGTCGCAACACAATTACAGTCCAAGGAACAGGGAGTCAGCGGGCAATAAGCACTCGAATATGATTAAACGCGGATGCGTGTAAATTTTAATTAGCAACAAAGGAATACATATTATCAAAACGATCAATATAAACAAAGTTAATCGCAACGCAACAAACTCGCAATAGCTTGACAGTGAAGCGAACGGAACTGCGCACGCGCTACGCGGTTAAGGTCGCGCAAGCACTCGCTCTGTTGTGAGCTGTGCACAATGGCGACAGCGAACCGGCGCGCACCGTTCGAACGAGGAGGCGACAGCGCTTAACCTCGTCGAAGCAGGTAGCAGCAAAATCGCCTCGCAGGAGCCGGGTGTTCACGAACGGCAAACCGCACTTATTCGGTTCAAGTACGACGAATATACAAAAGCGACAGCACACTCGCGGAGAGAGAGAAAATGCCGGTATCAACTGTGGCCGCGGCGCAACGTGTACAAAAGAAAAAGGCGAGCGTAAACGCGCGGCTTAGTTAACGCAAAAAGGGAGAGAGCGGTATAGAGAGAAAAGAAAAGCGCTAGACCTGGTACTTACAGTATCGCCGCTTGAACGCTTAATCTAACCCGCGGACCAAGAGCGTTAAGTAGCGAACTCGCTTCTGTTGCGTATTCGCTCTTGTCGTCGATGAATTGGCGATGACGCTTCTCCCCTGATAGGAGCGGTGCTGATCGTCCGTAGTAGGCCTCTGCTTCAGCCCCGCTGTAGCGATATTCTCTGCTACCTTCTAACGCTAGTTCTTCGCGAAGAAAAGCCGGAAAACTTGTGGCGACTCGTGCGAGGAGTCTTAGCCGGTCGCTGATTGAAAGCCAACTGTATCAATTTTCGAAACTCTCTCTCTCTCCTCGCAAGGAAGCGTCTTTCCACGAGGTCCGCGCCGCGAGTCGATATCGATTATCGTACGCCAGTCGCGTCGCTTACCAGTTCGTTGACGTCCGTAATGCTGTAACTATTCAAACGATATGATAATTTATAATGTTTATTAAATATATTAGTTACTGGCTTCTTGGGGAGAGAGAGACATAACGAATATACAAGCGATTCGTTATAACACAAAACATCTGCGTTTACTACCAAAAACCCCAAATTTGCTCTCATCAGACCACAAAACTTTTTTCCAATCATCAATGGTGCAAATTTTATGTTTTCTGGCCCAAGCCAGTCGTTTCTTTTTATTAATCGGTTCTAGTAAAGGCTTTTTAATTGCTATTCGACCGTGTAGTCCATCTTCATGAAGTCCTCTCTTTATCGTAGTAACACTAAGTTTAACATCATACGCTTTTTGAGTTTCAACAGCAAATTCGGGTGCCGTGAGTCTTGGATTATGTGTACTTGTACTACAAATGTGTTTATCAGTAGCGCTCGTAGTTTTCCTAGGCCTTCCTGAAATTTTTTTGTTTTTGATATTTCCTTGAGTTATGATATTTTTAATGTTATAATCAACTGTTCTTCTTGGAATATTCAAAATTTTGGAAATTTCATTATTACTTTTATTCACTTTATGCAAGGTTACTATCTCAGATCGTTCTTCAATGCTTAAGTTTCTTTTTTTCGTCATTTTTAATGAACAAAAAATACATGTATAATTTACTGACTAGATTGGACACATTGATATTTCACTCATTAAAGCTGATAAGAGACTGAATTTCCATACATATTCTCTGCTATATGTATACATTCATGAAAGTCAAGTAAATCAAACCACGTAAACACTCAGTGATTATCACAGTGATTATCGGTGAGCACAATACTGTAGAAACTCATTAAAAATGAAAACAATGCAAATTCCTCTGTTACAAACATCGAATACAATAAATGTATCTTATTATCATTGTTTGTAAGCCCATTCAGTTATAAATACTAGTTACTTACTAATTTTATTAAATATATGTAATTTCAGTTTTTTTTCTAGAAAAATTTCAATTCTAAAAACGTGAAAAAAAAAATTTTTTTTTAAATTCTGAGTAGCGCATTTGATAGCTCTTGCAAAATACTACATTTTTTCTTTAGAGTTGAAAATAAAAAAAATACAGCCCATTTTTTGAAAATCTTTGTTTTGTATAAAACACCATATAGCTCATAAAAAATAAATGTAAAAAAATTTTCCGGATATGGATTTTGTAGCTTTTTGAAAGCTCTATCGAATGGCTTATACAGTTTTTCCATCGTAGAATCCGTTGTATAAATAAATCGGGGTCGAAGTTGATGTGAAAAAATTAAAAAAAAACAATTTGTTTATGACGTCACAAGTTGTACAAAAATCAAATAAAATCAATTATGTTTTACAACATTTGAAAGATCTTGGCAAGACCTTTCAAATGAGACACCACAGGATTTTCTAGCTCTTATAGAAACTGAGCCATAAAACTCTAAAGTTTTGATGATTTCAGCAAGTGGATGGCAAATCTTTATGGGCGGTAGTGTAAACTGTGCTCGCTCCGCCCTATTTTTTGAGACTCTGCTTCAACTAACTCTTTCTCCAAGTCAGAATGGCCTCGTCCGCTTTTTTTCCGAAACCAACTTCGTCTAACTCTATTTCAAACCTGCATTAGACACATCCGTCTTATTTTTCCGAGAACCCGCTCCGTTTAACATAATTTCTAGATAGCAATGTGGTCGTCTGGGATCATTTCCGCGCCCTTGCTCCGTTGGACCCATTCCTAAGACCCTACTATAACCGCCTTATCTTGTCCCCAAGCCGCCTGCTGTTATTGCTCGTCGTTAACTGTCAATCCAAGTTAACACTATGCTCGATTGGCCATTTCCAGAGAAGAAATGGGCTCGACCACCTTCTTATTCGAGCCCGACTTAGCCTGACCCTTTTCCAAGGCCACCCCCTGCTCGTCTAGCCTACAACTAGCGCCCTCGCTTTTATGTGCCCTTATTCTCAGTCAGCACTGCGTATGCCTAAGCGTTTTTCCGCACCCTCACTCCGACTAACCCCTTACTAAAGCAGCACTGGGATCCTTCGCCAATTTTTTCGAGTCCGCACTGCTTGAATCTTTTGCTAGGCCTCCCCATGTTCGACTGGCTACAATCTATGCAACCGCTTCCTCTGCCGTTTTTTCCATTCAGCACAACGCATCTGCACTCTTTTCTGCGGACTCGGACACGGACATAGCCCTGTGCTCGTCTATCCTTCTGAAGGCAACCCCCCACTCGTCCGTCCATTTTCATCCAGCCGGCAGCTTGTCTGCCCTTTTAGAAATGGCGCTCTACGCGTCCGCCCTATTTCACACAGCCCTCCGCTCGTGTGCCCTATTTCATCCAGCCCTCTGCCCGTCCGTCTTATTTCGACGTCTCCCCCTCGCCGTCCGTCTAATTTCGACGTAGCCCTCGGCTCGCAAGCCCTTTTAGATGCAGCCCTTCGCGCGTTCGCCTTGCTTCACACGGCCCCACACCCGTCCGTCTCATTTTACTCTGCCCTCCGCTCATCTGTCCTAATTCATCAGCCCGTGTACCCTTTCCGACATAGCCCTCCGCTCGTCCGTTCTATTACGACCCGCCCTCAGCTCGTCCGTCACATTTCGACGTAACCCCCAGCTCGTCCGTCTCATTTTGCCTTGACTTCCGCTCGTACGCTCTATTCCGCCCAGCCCCCAGCTCGTCTACTCTTTATGACGTAGCCCTCTGCTCGTCTGCCTTTCATGACGCTGCCCTCTGATCGTCCGTCTTATTTGGCCGTCTCCCTTTCACCGTCCGTGTAATTTCGACGCAGCCCTCTGCTCGTCTGCCCTTTATGACGCAGCCTTCCGCTCGTCTGCCCCATTTTACACAGCCCTCCGCTCGTCCGTCCTGTTTTAACATAGCCCTCCGATCGTCTGCCCTTTTAGACCCAGTCCTCCCTCGTCCGTCTTATTTAACACAGTCCTCCGCTCGTCAGTCTTGTTTTAAAATAGCCCTCTCATTGTCTGCTCTTTCGGACGCAGCCCTCCACTCGTTCGTCATATTGTTACAGAGGTCTCTGTCTCTGCTCGTCTGCCCTTGAGGATGCAGCTGTCTGCTCGTCCGTCTTATTCCACACAGCCCTCCGCTCGTGTGCCCTAATCCGCCCAGCCCCCAGCTCGTCTACCCTTTATGACGTAGCCCTCTGCTCGTCTGCATTTCATGACGCTGCCTTCTGATCGTCCGTCTTAGTTAGACGTCTCCTTTTCACCGTCCGTCTAATTTCGACGAATCCCTACCACCGTCCGTTTTATTTCGACGGATTCCTCCCACCGTCCGCCTAATTTCGACGCAGCCCTCTGCTCGTCTGCGCTTTCAAACGCAGCCCTCCGCTTGTCCGTCTTATTTCAACGAATCCCTCCCACCGTCCGTCTAATTTCGACGCAGCCCTCTGCTCGTCAGTCTTGTTTTAAAATAGCCCTCTCATTGTCTGCTCTTTCGGACGCAGCCCTCCACTCGTTCGTCATATTGTTACCTAGGTCTCTGTCTCTGCTCGTCTGCCCTTGAGGATGCAGCTGTCTGCTCGTCCGTCCTATTCCACTCAGCCCTCCGCTCGTGTGCTCTATTTCACCCAGCCCTCTGCCCGTCCGTCTTATTAAACCTTGCCTTCCGGTCGTCCGTCTTATTTCGACGAATTCCTCCCACCGTCCTTCTAATTTCGACGCAGCCCTATACTCGTCTGCCCTTTTAGACACAGCCCTTCCCGCGTTAGCCTTGTTTCACACGGCCCCCCACCCGTCCGTCTCATTTTACGCTGCCCTCCGCTCATCTGCCCTATTTCATCAAGCCCACAGCTCGTTTGCCCTTTCCGAAATAGCCCTCCGCTCGTCCGTTCTATTACGACCCGCCCTCAGCTCGTCCGTCACATTTCGACGTAGCCCCCAGCTCGTCTACCCTTTATGACGTAGCCCTCTGCTCGTCTGCCTTTCATGACGCTGCCTTCTGATCGTCCGTCTTAGTTAGACGTCTCCTTTTCACCCTCCGTCTAATTTCGACGAATCCCTACCACCGTACGTTTTATTTCGACGGATTCCTCCCACCGTCCGTCTAATTTCGACGCAGCCCTCTGCTCGTCTGCGCTTTCAGACGCAGCCCTCCACTCGTTCGTCATATTGTTACCTAGGTCTTGTCTCTGCTCGTCTGCCCTTGAGGATGCAGCTGTCTGTTCGTCCGTCCTATTTCACCCAGCCCTCTGCCCGTCCGTCTTATTTCGACGAATCCCTCCCACCGTCCGCCTAATTTCGACGCAGCCCTCTGCTCGTCTGCCCTATTAGACGCAACCCTCCGCTCGTCCGTCTTATTTCACCCAGCCCTTCGATCGTCCCTCTTTTTATACTCTGCCCTCCGCTTGTCTGCCCTATTTCATCAAGCTCACAGCTCGTTTGCCCTTTCCGACATAGCCCTCCGCTCGTCCGCCCTATTCCGCCCAGCCCCCAACTCATCTACCCTTTATGACGTAGCCTTCTGCTCGTCTGCCTTTCATGACGCTGCCCTTTGCCCGTCCGTCTTATTCCGATGTCTCCCTTTCACCTCCGTCTAATTTCGTCGTAGCCCTCCGCTCGTCCGTCTTAATATTACACTTTGCCCTCCGCTGATCCGACTTATTTCGACGAATCCCTCCCACCGTCCGTCCAATTTCTACGCAGCCCTCTGCTCGTCTGCCCTTTATGACGCAGCCCTCCGCCCGTCTTCCCCATTTTACACAGCCCTCCGCTCGTCTGTCCTATTTTAACATAGCTCTCTGATCGTCTACCCTTTTGGACGCAGCCCTCCCTCGTCCGTTTTATTTTACACAGCTCTCCGCTCGTCAGTCTTGTTTTAACATAGCCCTCTCATCGTCTGCCCTTTTGGACGCAGCCCTCCATTCTTTCGTCATATTGTGACCTAGGTCTTTGCTTGTCTGCCCTACATCACTGAGTCCTCCGCGCGGCCGTCCTATTCTGACGTAGCCTTCTGCCCGTCTGCCCTTTTAAACGCAGCCCTTCCCGCGTTCGCCTTGTTTCAGACGGCCCCCCACCCGCCCGTCTCATTTTACTCGGCCCTCCGCTCGTCTGCCCTATTTCATCAAGCCCACAGCTCGTTTGCCCTTTCCGAAATAGCCCTCCGCTCGTCCGTTCTATTACGACCCGCCCTCAGCTCCTCCGTCACATTTCGACGTAGCCCCCAGCTCGTCCCTCTCATTTTGCCTTGACTTCCGCTCATCCGCCCTATTCCACCCAGCCCCCAGCTCGTCTACCCTTTATGACGTAGCCCTCTGCTCGTATGCCTTTCATGACGCTGCCTTCTGATCGTCCGTCTTAGTTAGACGTATCCTTTTCACCGTCCGTCTAATTTCGACGAATCCCTACCAACGTCCATTTTATTTCGACGGATTCCTCTCACCGTCCGTCTAATTGCGATGCAGCCCTCTGCTCGTCTGCCCTTTCAGACGCAGCCCTCCGCTCGTCCGTCTTATTTTACACAACCCTCCGCTCGTCAGTCTTGTTTTAACATAGCCCTCTCATTGTCTGCCCTTTCGGACGCAGCCTTCCACTCGTTCGCCATATTGTTACATAGGTCTCTGTCTCTGCTCGTCTGCCCTTGAGGATTCAGCTGTCTGCTCGTCCGTCTTATTTCACACAGCCCTCCGCTCATGTGACCTATTTCACTCAGCCCTCTGCCCGTCAGTCTTATTTCACCCAGCCCTCCGCTCGTCCGTCTTTTTACACCTTGCCCTCCGCTCGTCCGTCTTATTTCGACGAATCCCTCCCACCGTCCGTCCAATTTCTACGCAGCCCTCTGCTCGTCTACCCTTTATGACGCAGCCCTCCGCCCGTCTTCCCCATTTTACACAGCCCTCCGCTCGTCTGTCCTATTTTAACATAGCTCTCTGATCGTCTACCCTTTTGGACGCAGCCCTCCCTCGTCCGTTTTATTTTACAAAGCCCTCCGCTCGTCAGTCTTGTTTTAACATAGCCCTCTCATCGTCTGCCCTTTTGGACGCAGCTCTCCACTCATTCGTCATAATGCGACCTAGGTCTTTGCTTGTCTGCCCTACATCACTGAGCCCTCCGCTCGGCCGTCCTATTCTGACGTAGCCTTCTGCCCGTCTGCCCTTCTAGACGCAGCCCTTCGTTCGTCTACCCTTTTTAACGTTGCCCTCGCTAATCTGCCTTTTTACTTTCCGCACTGGACTCATACCCCTTTATCGTAACAACACTAGGCTCGTCCGATCCTTTTTAGAGCAGCACTGGGCTCGTCCGCCCTTATCAGACCAGCGCTCGGCTCCTTTGACTTTTCTCGAACAGCACTGGGCTCGTCTGCTATCTTCCCAGCGCCTTTGCTTCGCTTGTCGTATTTTCAGTCATCACTGCACCCATTTGACCTGCTTAATCAAGTCCCAGCTTCCTCCTGCCTACTAAGGCCGCGCCGTGCTCGTCTTCTTTTCCTCCCCGAGCCTCTGCTATATGTGACCTTTTTCTCAGAGCAGCTTAGCGCACGTCTACCCTCTTCGCCTAAACCTCGGCATCATCAGAATTTTTACTTGAGCCTCGCTTCGTTCGCAGCTTTTCTGAGGTCGCACTGTGATTTATTATGATCATGGAAGAGCAAAAATCTTATGACCGTCGATTTCGGCTCTAAAAAAATTTTGAAAGCATCATGTTTTTTCCAATAAAAGTTTTTTCCATTGTATTTTTTGTCGTTGACCCCGAATCTAAAGTCAAATTGCCAGTTTGACAGTTAGCAGTTATCATGACAGCTGTGATGACAATTGACTTCAAACTCGCGTCCAGGAAACACGAAAACAGTAGGGTGACTTTTTCTGTTTCCGCGTATTAAATTTTGTCGAACTTTTAAGTTGTCGAAACAATTTAATTTCAGATTCGTGTGCAGCGATGAAAATACAATGGGAAACACATTTTCGAGATCGAAAAACAATTGTGGAGCGTACAATTGCCAGCGCGACCTTGCTGAAAGCGAAAAACTAAATTTCCCAGTTTTTGACTGTGAGCTCGAGAAAAAGTATCACATCGAACTTTGTAATCGCAAAAATTGGTATCCTTTTTCATTCTAGGCCCTTCAAGATACAACTTGCTACTTTCAAAATTTTTTCAGAGCCAAAATCGACGATGATAAGATTTTTGCTCATTTTAAATTCAAAATAAACCTCAATGGGCCGCCCCGTCTGCGTCCGCAATTCTCTTAGGTCGCACTGCGTTCGTCTGTCCTCATGCCTTCCAGCCCCATCCCCCGTTTCGTTTATTCTTCTCAAAATCCGCACCTTCGCCACATCCACTACACTCTCCGAGCAGCCTGGCACCTTTGCACCTTTGACTCATTACGGATCTTACTTCGTATGTCGGTTTTTTAAACGATGAAGTTACCATGCGGAACAGGGCAACGAGAGATTGATTTTTTTAAAAATTATGGAAATTTGTTTTTGGAATTTCTTTTCACCGAAAAGTGGCGACGACTTTTATAATTTTCAGTTTTTTATTATTTATAATTCTTAATTCAACTTAGAAAAATTGATGTACACACATTTACGCATTTTATGAAAAGCGTTTCGCTTCCCAGACTACGACTTAAAGTTCTAATGGGTTCTACAATAATCCTAACTATTTTTATAATTGTAGCTTGCTCGTTAGATTGATAATAATATTTCAGAAATGCGCAATGTATTGTAGATCTAGTCTTCAGCATTGCGATATTCTCTTTATAATTATTATGTGCTGGAAATAATTTCATGACTAATGATCATTACAGAAATTCAAATTTCACTTACCTAATTCGAGGCGCCAAGTTGCTGCAAGCCATCGTAGCGACAGCATTTTTGTTTACGAGCCGCCTACTTGCCAAAACGCGTTTTTTCTCGGAGATTTAAAGCTCCTTATATTATAGGCTCTATTAGAGTCTCACCCATAGTCTCAAATTCAGATGTAATACGATTCGCACGCGTGAGAAATTTTAGGATGAATTTCCTGTGTGTCACTAGTGTAAATCGTCTCGCGCACGCGAATTGAGACTTTGTTACAAGTGTGATGATACATCAGGAGTGAATTTCCCACATGGAAATTTTCAGCCGAGAGTTATCAGTATTTATTTATTATTATTTTATTTCTTAATCTTCAAAAAATGTATAACCAAGCTAATTGGAAACACACTGTACGCCTCTACCTATTGATCTCAATTTTTCGAAACGCAAAAAAAAGCAATGATGTAGTAGCCGATCACAGCGATTTTCAGCATTAAATGAACATAATTACAGAAATATTTTAGGTATCGAAACTGAAATGAGATGTCCGAGATTGGAAGATTTAAGTCTTAAATTTAAATCATCATGCATATATCATAGTCAAAATCGCGAGAATATAGTATGTGCTGCGGTAAATACACAAAAGATACATGATTGGATGATGGAAAGACAAAAACAAGCAAAATCAAAAGGGATCGACACAAGTCGAAAGATTTACAGATGACTATAATTCATATAAAAATTCAACTGAATATTTAAAAATAGCTATGTCGGATACTGAATATAAAGATTATAGACAAAGTGTACTCTACTAAATATATAATTAAAAATAATAAATATTAAATAAACAATAAAATGTGAACTTATTTAAATAGTAAAATAATGATAACGATTGTAAGAAAGAGCGAACGGATGGGAATAAGGTTCTCTCCTAGCAGAGATGTTTAAGAGGAACATCTCAAGGAGGTGTCAGTCGAGCGACTGCATTCGTAGTCTCTAGCATTCTCACGAAAACAGTTCCCTTCGTGGAGAGAGCACGTATTGTCTATAGACAGCATACGCTCCCCTCCGCGCACCTTGTTCCACGCTTACCTAGAGCGTAGGAGAGAGAGAGCGAACGTTTACTACTAGTATAGTAGCGCTTCCCCATCAGGCCAGAACTATAGACAGCATGCGCTCCCCTCCTCCTCCGCACCCTGTGGTCCACGCTGAGTCAGAGCGTAGGAGAGAGAGAGAGAGAGAGAGAGAGAGAGAGAGAGACAGAGAGAGAGAGAGAGAGACAGAGAGAGAGAGAGAGACAGAGAGAGAGAGAGAGACAGAGAGAGAGAGAGAGAAAGAGAGAGCATACGTTTACTACTACTACTATAGTAGCGCATCCCCATCAGGCCAGAACTATAGACAGCATGCGCTCCCCTCCTCCTCCGCACGCTGTGGTCTACGCTGAGTCAGAGCGTAGGAGAGAGAGAGAGAAAGAAAGAGAGAGCATACGTTTACTACTATAGTAGCGCATCCCCATCAGGCCAGAACTATAGACAGCATGCGCTCCCCTCCTCCTCCACACGCTCGGGCCCTATACCAAATATATGCGTGTGTAGCTAATATACACAATATGCATCCTCTAAGGTACATGTGGCATTGGCTCTAGTGGTAGAACGCCAGCCTGCCAACCCAGAGGACTCCGGTTCGATTCTCCGGTCTGCCTCTTCATTTTTTTCAAAAAATCGTCGCTGTTTTCTATTCGTTTCATTCTCAATGTAGCAACTAAATTGTCAATAAAATATATTTATAACTTTAAAAAAAACATTTAAATTTAATTAGACTGAAAGCACTAGGTATAGGGTCCCTAGGGGCTAGGAGCCCTAGGGACTAGAAACCTTCCTCAAAAAATTATAAACAATTATTAACATTAATAATAATTAACATGGAAGGGTCAGGCCAGGAAATCAAAGGGTTAAACCAGGGACCCCCCACGAATATTGTTAATAATAATTGTTAACAATAATAATTATTATTAACATGAAAGGGTTAAGCCAGCGGGTCAAAGGGTTAAACCCGGTGGGGCCAAAGGGTTACGGACCCCCCGCAGGTGTGCTGGGAACATACGAGGTGTGTTTAAAGAGTAAGGTGACTTTTCAAATTTCACGGGCAACGTTCTTTCGATTATCGATTTTTTTATTTTGTTATATTGGTACACTCTTCCCGAACATCTGTACCAAGTTTCAAGTGTATAGCATTTTTTGTTTGGTTGTGAGAGGCGTAAAGGTTATAAGTGTTTTGCGTGCTCGGCGATTTCTTGCTATCGAAAAATATGGATCAAAGGATTTGCATCAAATTTTGTGTAAAAAATAAAATAAAGTGCTCTGAAACACTTGAAATGTTGACGGTGGCATACGGTGAAACTGTTCTGAGTAAAAACAATGTTTACAAGTGGTACAAACTCTTACAAGATAGCCGGGAAGATGCCATTGACGAGCCTCGCGTTGGACGCCCAAGCACGTCAACAACTGATGAAAACGTTCAAACAGGAAGAAAATTGTTCTGGAAAATCGTCGAATCACTATCAGAGAAGTTGCTGAGGATGTTGGTATATCGCTTGGCTCGTGCCATGAAATTTTTTCTAACGTTTTGGGCATGAGACGTGTGTCAGCGAAGTTTGTTCCGAAATTGCTAAATTTTGACCAAAAGAACCGTCGCATGAGCATCGCTCAAGAACTGTTGAATGACGTCAACGACGACCCAGATTTACTCAAAAGGGTCATAACTGGTGATGAATCATGGGTATATGGTTATGATATCGAAACCAAAGTCCAATCGTCTCAATGGAAGAGCCCAGATGAGCCAAGACCGAAAAAAGCACGCCAAGTTCGATCAAATGTCAAAGTTTTGCTCACTGTTTTCTTCGATTACCATAGCGTGGTGCATCAGGAGTTCTTACCATATGGACGTACGGTCAATAAACAGTATTATCTTGAAGTTATGCGCCGTTTGCGAGAAGCAATACGAAGAAAACGCGCAGAATTGTGGAAAAACAATTCATGGCTTTTGCATCACGATAATGCCCCTGCTTACTCATCTTTGCTTGTGAGAGATTTTTTGGCCAAAAACAACACCACAATCATGCCTCAGCCACCATATTCACCGGATTTGGCCCCATGTGACTTTTTCTTGTTCCCAAAACTAAAGAGACCTATGAAAGGACGGAGATCTGCGACGATTGAAGAGATAAAGACTGCATCGCTGGAAGAGCTCAAGGCTATACCGCACACCTAGCCTGAAGCTAACTTAACTTTCATGAAAATGGTGACGCATACGGCTCATGGGGATCGATTGAGTGTTAATTATAAACAATAAATCCGTTCCCACGAAAATCCTAGCTGATCCTATTTTCAAATTATGAGCAATAAACAAAAATTTTATCGAAAAATGCGAAAAATGAATAATTAATAAGTAAAGAACTAAATAAATATGTATATAAACACTTTTATACATCACAGAATTTATATATATATATATATATATATATATATATATATATATACAGTTACGCATAAGTACTATATGTAACCACCGCTTGCAATTAAAAAGCATCTAAGGATGCATTATTTGATATTTTAGCACTAACGACAAGGATGTTTTATACATCATATGTATATCGACTCACACAAATACTATTTCTTATCGCTGCTTATTCTACCCACATCTACTTAGTGTTGCTTACAAACATGAGCTGAATTCTTCGCAAGACAGAACTGAGGTAGGCACGCTCGTCAAATATATGTAATTCGTTCAGTCTGCTGTGAGTCGCATTCGTGGCTGTATCTGCGTAGTGTTACAATTTTCTGTGATAAGTGAAATGAAATGTCTTTTCTCCATTGAACTCATCAACTTGATCATGAAGAAAACCGTTGTTGATGGTTGTTTTTCTACAAAAAAAGTTTCAGAAGATTTACACTTACGCTTGGAAGAATTGAAAAAATGTTTTTATGCTATACCAAATGTCTCGGAAACATTAAAATTGCATATATTGTTGACTCATGTTGAAGAATGCGTTGGATTTATTGATAACGATGGATTAGGTATATGGTCAGAACAAGCTGGCGAGTCGATCCATCACGAGTTCAATAAGTATTGGGAAAAATATAAAATAAATTATCTGAACAGTGCTAATTACATTCTGAGATTAAAAAGTGCTGTTGTTGAGTGCTCATCAAGGCATATTTAAATGGAAAATTTGTTAAACTGTTGAAATGAAATTATTCTTTAGTGTTAATTATTTGAAGTTGAGTGTTATCAGATTTAAAAAATATGGGACCAGACAGCCACTACGTCCTCGTTGTTGGTCCTGGGTAATGCTAAAAGTGGTAAAATATCTAATAATAAATCGTTAGATAAATACCTTGAAAATGCATTATTCAATTTTTCAATTTTTTTATCAGAATTTCTTTTGAATTGCAAGCGTTGGTTACATATAGTGTTTATGCGTTTCTGTATATCATTTATATATATATATATATATATATTTACAGGGTGGACCATTTTAAGTGAGCCAGTACGTTTTCTCGGAAACTAGTGGGGATAGCGAAAAATGTTTCAAACAAAAGTTGTCCAACTTGGAGGGGGACATACCCTCATGACTTTGCCTGTGTCCTTGGATGTAAGGTTCAAGGTCATTTCAAGGTCAACTTTGGTTTCTTAAACGGGACCCCCTATTTTTGACCCTGGATTTGGAAAGAACGGGAAATTCTACGTTCAGATGACCTATTATACGTGGGGTCGGGGGTGACCCTCAAAGTTATTTGAAGGTCATTTTTATTTTTTTACGAGTGTAAGATTTACGAAAAATAGTTTCATACAAAAGTTGCTCAACTTGAGGACATACCCTTATGACCTTGCCTGTGACCTTGGAGGTCAGGTTCAAGATTATTTCAAGGTCAACTTTGTTTTTTTAAACGGGGCCCCTCATTTTGACCCTGGATTCGGAAAGACCGGAAATTCTACTCAACGTCTTGTTTAGCCGTCACGTGTGCGGTCTATGTTGCTCTGTTTATTCATGGTCGTAATGTGATAAAGAAGATAAGTGATTAAAGTATTTTAGATTTACTATTTATTTACCAAATTAATCAATTATTAATTACATGTGAAATATTTTACAGTAAGTGTTCAAAGACATTTCCTTCTCCTTGAATGCATAATTCAATTCTCCGATGAAAATTATCTACTGTCCTTAGTAGTACATCCTGCGGTATGTTCTGACATGCGATCCTGATCCTATCCATCATGTCTTCTCGGGTAGTTGGTTGTTCTTGATAAACGATATTCTTCAAGTATCCCCGTAAGTAAAAGTCAGGAGATGTCAAGTCGGGAGATCGTGGTGGCCATGCAACTGGTCCACCGCGACCGATCCATCTACTATTGAATCTGTTGTCCAGGTAAGCTCTAACATTTCTGTGGAAATGCGCAGGAGCTCCATCTAACTGCATCCACATTCTCAGTCTTGTTTGGAGGTCAACTTCTTCCAGTAGTGCATCTACTTCATTTTGTAAAATTCGAGAAAAGTTTTCCCCATTGACATTTCCCTCAAAAAAGTAAGGTCCAATCACATGTCCATTGATAATGCCACACCACACGTTGACGTTCCAACGATGCTGATGATCTATGTGTCGATGCCAATGAGGATTTTCAGCTGACCAATAATGACAGTTGTGCCTGTTGAGCTCCCCATTATTTTTGAATGTAGCTTCGTCAGAGAACATGACATTACGGAAAAAAGTTCTGTCGTTTTGAATCATTTCTCTTGCCCAACGACAAAACTCCAGTCGTCTTTCCATGTCATCTGGTGTGATGGCTTGAGTGAGAGTGACGTGATATGGTCGGAATTTTTGGCTTCTCAAAATTCTCAAGACAGTTTGTTTTGGTATGCCAGTTTCTCTTTGAATTTGTAATGTACTAATATGAGGATTGTCATGAATAATTGCCAATATCACAAGTATGCGAACATCATTCTCATCGTAAGTATGATGTCTTCGCGTACGAAATAAATGTCCTTGTTGAGCTTTCACATGAACCCTTCGAATGGTGTTACGATTAGGGTGTCTTGGGTACGGGAAACGTTCTTGATAAAGTCTTGCAGCTCTACGATAATTCCCTCCGGCTAGACCAAGAATAATAATCATGTCAACACGTTCACGCGCAGTATAATCCGGCATACTCCGAAACAAAAAGCTTTTGATTTAATTTTTAATAAAAATTTGTAACAAAAAAATTATCTTCAATGAACACAAAATCTTTATTTAGTGAAATAAACGAATAAACTAAGCTGCTGTATTAAAAAATAATTTTTGTTTTGGGAGAATGAAGAGAATCGATAAGCCAAACCATACAATGACAGATATTCTATCTTCACGGTAAATGTTACTTTTATGGGGTAAAATGGATGGTTAAGCTAGAAAAGCATACGGCCTTGCGCTAGCATATGATAAAAGGGGCGAATCAACGCTTTCCGAATCCGGGGTCAAAATGAGAGGCCCCGTTTAAAAAAACAAAGTTGACCTTGAAATAATCTTGAACCTGACCTACAAGGTCACAAGCAAGGTCATAAGGGTATGTCCTCAAGTTGAGCAACTTTTGTATGAAACTATTTTTCGTAAATCTTACACTCGTAAAAAAATAAAAATGACCTTCAAATTACCTTGAGGGTCACCCCAGACCCCACGTATAATAGGTCATCTGAACGTAGAATTTCCCGTTCTTTCCAAATCTAGGGTCAAAAATAGGGGGTCCCGTTTAAGAAAACAAAGTTGACCTTGAAATGACCTTGAACCTTACATCCAAGGACACAGGCAAGGTCATGAGGGTATGTCCCCCTCCAAGTTGGACAACTTTTGTTTGAAACATTTTTCGCTATCCCCACTAGTTTCCGAGAAAACGTACTGGCTCACTTAAAATGGTCCACCCTGTATATATATATATATATATGTATATATAAATGATGTGCTGTGTAAAAGTGTATATATACATATTTATTTAGTTCTTTACTTATTAATTATTCATTTTTCGCATTTTTCGATAAAATTTTTGTTAATTACTTATAATTTGAACATAGGATCAGCTAGGATTTTCGTGTGAACGGATTTATTGTCTATAATTAACACTCAATCGATCCCCGTGAGCCGTATGCGTCACCATTTTCATGAAAGTTAAGTTAGCTTCAGGCTAGGTGTGACCGAGAAGTGCTTATGAGAAGTACTTTGAGGATTGGAAAAACCGTTGGCATAAGTGTATTGTATCTGAGGGAGATTACTTTGAAGGGGACAACACAAATATTGATAAATAAATAAATATTTTTTCTTAAAAATACAAAGTCACCTTACTTTTTGAACACACCTCGTACATTGCTATACTACTCAAGTTCAGTTTAAATTTAAGGATCATATTTACACGGGTAGTATGCGTGAATTTTCGCTTCCAACAATTGCTTCCCGTAGAGACTATCACGATTGTCTTTTTCGTTCAAACTCAAAAATGGCTTCATTGATTGCATTGATCTCAGTATTGAATTCATCTCTCGCGATATAACGTATGATTTACGCAACCCTAGAGAGGTTTCTGAATCTAGTCTCAAGTCTAACTATTTATAGGGTCTTGCGTTCTTCGAATTTGCTGCCAGTTGAACTGAGATCGTTACCTTCAATTGGCCCGTTTAAGATTGGTGCCAAACATGAGATCTTAAACTTTGTCGATTGATATCTCCACTATATTTAGTTTGTTGTTGTTAATATTTTGTTATATTTGATTTTGTATAAATTTGATATGATGCTGTACGAAGGTACGAAAACTGTATTTTGTATCAACAATATTATGAGCAATAGCTCGTCTGATTAATAAATAAAATAAATAAAATAAAATAAAATAACAATATATGGGTTTAATTGCAAAAGTCTCAAAGTGTTCAAATCGTTGTACTTTGATCAATTTTTCAAATATTGTGTCAATATTCTCAGAATCAGTACATCTTTTTGAAGTCAATAATATAAAACAAACCCGGTTTCTTGATAGTCAATTGTTTACAAGCTAGAGCGCTGCAAAGTTTCAACTTTGGCGGTGCACCCACTCCGTCCTGATTCTTTTTCGACCAAAATAACCACTGAAACACACGAAGAACTATATTATCTATTAATAGTAACTTTTTCAGAATTTTTCTATCAATATTTTGCAAAATATAGTTTTGCAATGTATAACTCCTCTTGTTATGTACTTATTGGAAAAATCATTGCAGGGTTCGATTCGGGAAATATTTATTTACATACTGAATTTTTTTCAAAGCGTCAGAGGCTTCAGTTCAAGTCGAAAAGATCAGTTTAACAAATTACGAGCGCGGCGTGGCCGCGTCGACCGTCCGCCGCGCTGGTGGGAGTAAGGGGAAGGCGCTTCCCCTACCGCCTCTCGGCGGCTGAGCTCACTTACTTACAATGCCACCATCAGATTTTACTTAGATATTGCCCTTAATGCTCTAATAACTATTTAACCATGTAAATCACGATAATTTTAATTTTTTTTTTGTATTGAACAATTTTTATCTATATTTCAATTATAATACACTTTCCAAAATTACTATCGAATTAATAGACTCGAATTAATTACTCATTTTATATTTCTCACGTATCCTAAATTATTTTGGGAAAAGATAGTAATTTGATAATATTTTACTATAGGTAATATCTGTATTAAATTTATTATTATTTATTATATTATTATAAAGGGTGGGCCATTTTCATCTATAGTGGACAATATCTCAGACGCTTGTGCACATACGAAAAAATGATTCAGACAAAAGTTGGAGGGGATAATGGGGGACATCTACGGGTACCAATGACTTTGACCATGAAGTCAGTTTTGAAGGTTATTTCAAGGTCAGAGTCATTTTTTTAAATGGAACCACTTACTTTTGACTCCGGATTAGAAAAGAGCGAGAAATTTTACGTTCAAAATGATATTTTTATCAAGGTCATTGGTAAGGGCAAATAAAGGTCAAATTTGAGGAAAACGTTAAAAATAAGAACTTTGCTTTGCATTTTACAACAATGTATTTCAAGTTACTTCAACATGTTTACTAAAATGTATGCGATCTTACCATAAAAAATTCTCAACAAAAATTGTGTTAGTAGGTTATTGGGCTATTGGGTTGTTGAGTTTTTGGCTTATTAATTTTTTCGGATCCAGATTTCAAAATCAGAGGTGCCGTTGTCAACGTGCATGCCAAGCTTACATCAGTTTTTTAACGTTTTCCTCAAATTTGACCTTTATTTTCCCTTACCAATGATCTTGATAAAAATATCATTTTGAACGTAAAATTTCCCGCTCTTTTCAAATCCGGAGTCAAAAATAAGTGGTTCCATTTAAAAAAATGACTCTGACCTTGAAATAACCTTCAAAACCGACTTCAAGGTCAAAGTCATTGGTACCCGTAGATTTCCCCCATTATCCCCTCAACTTTTGTCTGAAACATTTTTTCATATGTGCACAAGCATCTGAGATATTGTCCACTATAGATTAAAATGGCCCACCCTGTATATTATATTATTATCATTTATCATTATTATTAAGAGTAAATAATAATGCAAAAAAAAACAAGCTGTTACCAAAAAATATAGATTGAATTATTTTTTCGTACCAGAATGACTGGACTATTACTCATGAACCGATTCACTCAATGTCCTAAATATAGTTGAAATATTCACAGAATGATTTTGGGTTGAAAAATTTTTTTTTTATCAGTTTCTAAGAACTTACTAGTCCACTCTCGTAGTAATAAATATTTATTTATATTGTTATTATGAAAGTATAATATAAATTTGTTGGTATCATACTTCATTTTCAGTGTAGAGAACTGAAGACGATTTAAAGGAGTTCGAAAATAAAAGAGGTGTTTTTAGTGTCCTTAACCAGTCTATTATAGATAGACATTATGACTCTGAAGATAAAGATTCATGTGACAGTGACAATGACAATGAAAATAATATAAACCAAAAGAAATCTCCATCAAAATTAAATGTAAAAAAAAGAGTGAAGAAAGATACCAAAGAGCAAGAATTGAATGTGTGAAGAAAGGTGAATTTTCATATCTGATAATTTAATATATTTGTTAGAAATTTATTATTACTATTGATATGATTATGATGATGATCATGATTATTATTATTTATTATTATTATTAAATTATTTAAATCGTCTACAGTATTTTTCCCCTATCTCTTTCTTGGCCTGCCTAGAGGCCTCATACTAGTTAGTTTTCCCCTCTAAACTTAACCTCAAGGGTGTTCAATCTCAAAGGACTTCAACCTTAGTGACTGTTTCTTCTATCCGCAACCTGAGGATGCGCTACGTAGTGGTGATAGGAATCCACAGAGTAGTTTAGAAATCTATTAATGTTTTCATCTTCCATTATTATTAATATTTATCAATTTTGAACACCATTGTTATTTAGTTTATAATATTATTATGAACTATTAATTATAATGCAATAAAATAACAATAATAAAAATAATGTAGCTTTTGTAAAATGAGTAACGGGGGAGGTTATCTGAAAATGTGAAATTTATTTAAGAACAAACTCCCACGATGCAGAGCAAACCGCCGCTCTGTTAAACACTTATGATAATACGTGTATTCGCCTTAATGTCAGATGATTTATCCTAGTTGTCTTCTATCAAATGGAGTTGAACTCACCTTAAGTCACGTGTCTTGATACACTTGATGAGTTTTAAGTGTGAGCGACTTTACTCCTAATTATTAATTATTATTATTCTTAATCCCCTAGATGTAATTGGATTAAAACCTAAGCCTTTTTCAATTACTTAATCTACTAGGAAAATTAAATGACGAAAACGGCGAATAAATTTCGAAAACTTTAATTAATAAAAAATCACTACAGTCTTTGTAGGGCCGAAAGACTAACGCTCGCGAATAGGATTTTACAATTAACTATTTTCAGTGAGAAAGAGAGAGAGAGAAGATTCGATTTCTACCGCGAATACCGAATGTATTTTGTATCGCTTAATATGACGGAAGGTGCACCTACCATGCGGTGCAATTACGGTGATCTGCCGTAATTGTTGTTGCAAAAATCTCAACTGCCGCTGCCCCTCGATTATCAGCTGCACTGCCTCCATTCGCCTTTATATACTGCAATCTGCTGCTGCTTCACCGCTGTTTGCTGCTGCAATACTATTGTTGCACACACGCACGTAATTTTTCCAGAAAACTTTACTTTTTACGAAACAAAGTGCAAAACATAAATCGGCGGTAAACTCGCGTTCACAGCTGAGGCGTAACTGCTTATTCAAAAGATCGCGCGCCCCTCTCTCTCTTAACTGTTAGAACTAACGCGCGAGAAGCAGAATCGTGAACGGTTCGATTAATTAAATTGACTACCGTTGCAAATGATACAATAAACTAATTTTAATTTGTAGATGTACGACAAAGAGCTCCAAGATAGCCTTTTAAAAATTAAAGAACAACAATTTACAAATGCACCAACTTTGTTACTAAACAATGAAGAAATAGAACGTGATGATAATGTAGATGAAAAGGAACACAGTGCTGTACAAGGGAATTCATGTAGAGATTTCAATATAGAAAATATAAAATATTCCGAAAGAAATAGCTTAGAAGATACGATTAAAAACTTGAGAAAAGAACAATCCGATTTAAAAATGCAGCAAAACAGATTACGAAATACAATTGATCTACTTAACGAGCGCTTAGAAACCTACAGAATCATTAATGAAAGGTTACAGATAAGAAACCTTAATTTAGAAGAAAAATTGAAATCAATTCATGAAACAAAAAAAAAATAACTGTCAACAAAAACCATATGAGGTAATCGTATTTCTGATTCGTAGTAAATTTTACTAATATTATTTTGAATAATTCTAAAAGGTAAACAAAAAGTAGATTTGTGCAACCTGAAACACTGACTAAGACCCTTAAGGTCAATGCTGGAATCAAATCTCACTAATATGGTTTACTTTGGTAAAGAAGTCATGTTATCAATTTTGTGCGTTCTAATAATCGAAATAACTAATTTTTATGCATTTACCTGCAGCTGTACGACTGACGTATCCGAAAATATACTTTGAAATATTTTTTATATTCATTTGCCAGTTTGTGCACTCAGTTTATCTTCCAGGATAACTAATTCCCCACTCACCTCCACTTCCCCTATAATGTTACCATTATTTGTTCAATTGATAATGATTTTTTTAAATAATTTTCTTAAGATTGAGATGACGCCAATTAGTAACACGTCGACTCCGACAAAAATGTTGCATATAGACACTACAAAGGAAAATCAAAATCATAAATATGTTACGTCGAATGTAGATGGTTCTTATGCAGCTTCAGACGAGAGTAATATAAAAATATTCTCAGATGATAAACCTGAAGTTGTCGATGAATTGAAGGATTCACAATTAAATGACTCAATTGATCTTGCATCGATGAAAAAGCCACATTTGGAAGTGAAACCTAATAACAATACATTATGTATTAATTGATAGATAAATTGTCATTAACAGTTTTTAAAAAGTTACAAACATATTGTCTAACCTATAAATTTCTCGAAACTATTGTACTCGATTTAATTCAAGTAGTCATTAATAGGATAAATTTTTATTATTCTTCATATGACTATCCAGGCTAGAAAGCTTGAAATATTGAAAAAACATATGAGGTCTGTACAAAAAGTATTGCGAATTGTCTATATTTTCAAAAAGTATTTATTTAATCATGAATATTCATTTTGTTCCCTTTAAAGTAATGCCCATTATATATTACATACTTGTGTCGGAGTTTTTTCAATCTCTAAAGCACTTCAAAAAATTATTTTTTTTATTTTATTTTATATAATGAAATAAACTTTTTTAGGAAAATTAGATTTCAAAGATGAAATATCTCCAGAAAAAATGATACCAGAAAAAAGGTCAAAAGATATGAATGTCTCAAAATCCATAGAAAATGAAGAATCTCTCGATTCGGGTATCTTAGATTATGAAAATATTGATTTATACCAAGCAGGCTCAAGTAACTCTTCTGACAGGACTGAGCTGTCCAAGCGTGAATTTGATATGTTATCACGAAATTTAAAAAAAAAAACAAAAGCCAAAAAAGATTTTTCATAAAAATACTAGTGAAAAATCTAATGACAACAATGTGAATGATTCAAGTAACCTTGACATAGCAACCAATAATGATGAGAACAGTGAGACCAGTATTCCCGATCAAAAGTCAACATATTTTTCCAACTTTGGTCACAAAGAAAACATTACCAATAATGGTGGCGTTACGGTTAGTATACACTATCTTGTCGTTGATTACGTTCTAAAAATTAATTTTAAAGTCTACTCGCATGACAGTTTTATCTTTCTTGATAATAATATTGCAAAAAGAAATGATAAAAGGACTACTTTTATTTTAAGACAACGTACATATGGTTCAATGAAAGTTTTAAAATGTTATACGACGACTGGAAGAATTTCCTTAACGTAAAAGATGCTAGTAAATTTACGAAGTACCTGTTAAGAGTAATGAACACAAGAGATGATGGATCTTACGTAGAGGAGCTGAGCAGAAGATGCATAGCTGCAGACAAACCTTCGTTCACGCCAAGAGGAGTGAATCGAAGGATTCCAGTAGTATAGCAATGTATGTTCCAGCACACCTGCGGGGGGTCTGTAACCCTTTGACCCCACCGGGCTTAACCCTTTGGCCCCCTGGCTTAACCCTTTCATGTTAATAATAATTATTATTGTTAACAATTATTATTAACAATATTCGTGGGAGGTCCCTTGGTTTAACCCTTTGATTCCCTGGCCTCTATCCCTTCCATGTTAATTATTACTATTAATGTTAATAATTGTTTCTAATTTTTGAGGAAAGTTTCTAGGGCTCCTAGTCCCTAGGGCTCCTAGTCCCTAGGGACCCTATACCTAGTGCTTTCAGTCTAATTAAATTTAAATGTTTTTTTTTTAAGTTATAAATATATATTATTAACAATTTACTTGCTACATTGAGAATGAAACGAATAGAAAATAGCGACGATTTTTTGAAAAAAATGAAGAGACAGACCGGAGAATCGAACCGGAGTCCTCTGGGTTGGCAGGCTAGCGTTCTACCACTAGAGCCAATTCCACATGTACCTTAGAGGATGCATATTATGTATATTAGCTACACACGCATACATTTGGTATAGGGCCCGAGCGTGCGGAGGAGGAGGGGAGCGCATGCTGTCTATAGTTCTGGCCTGATGGGGATGCGCTACTATAGTAGTAAACGTATGCTCTCTCTTTCTTTCTCTCTCTCTCTCTCTCTCTCTTCTACGCTCTGACTCAGCGTGGACCACAGTGTGTAGAGGAGGAGGGGAGCGCATGCTGTCTATAGTTCTGGCCTGATGGGGATGCGCTACTATAGTAGTAGTAAACGTGCGCTCTCTCTCTTTCTCTCTCTCTCTCTCTCTCTCTCCCACGCTCTAGCTAAGCGTGGACCATGGTGCGCGGAGGGGAGCGTATGCTGTCTATAGTCAATACGTGCTTTCTCCACGAAGGGAACTGTTTTCGTGAGAATGCTAGAGACTACGAATGCAGTCGCTCGACTGACACCTCCTTGAGATGTTCCTCCTAAACATCTCTGCTAGGAGAGAACCTTATTCCCATCCATTCACCCTTTCTTACAATTGTTATGATTATTTTACTATTTAAATAAGCACACATTTATTATTTATTTAATATTTATTATTTTTAATTATACATTGAATAGAGTACACTTTGTCTATAATCTTTATGTTCAGTGTCTGACATAGCTATTTTTAAATATTCAGTTGAATTTTTATATGAATTATAGTCATCTGTAAATCTTTCGACTGTGTCGATCCCTTTTGATTTTGCTTGTTTTTGTCTTTCCATCATCCAATCGTGTATCTTTTGTGTATTTACTGCAGCACATACTATATTCTCGCGATTTTAACTATGATATATGCATGATGGTTTAAATTTAAGACTTAAATCTTCCAATCGCGGACATCTCATTTCAGTTTCGATATCTAAAATATTTCTGTAATTAACCCATTACGGCCTAGCAGGACGTTTTTCGGTTGCACTTTTGAACCACTGTAGTTTTAGTATAATCGGGGTCTCAGAAATATCGGAGTAGTCATTTTCGACGTAAAATTTGATGATCTTTCAGAATCTGACCTTCGATTTTGCAAAAGATGAGTGGTTTAAAAGTTATAAAGAAATTTATTAAAAAAAAACATAGTTTGAGAAAAAAAAATCGCTTTCATTTCGATTTCCAAAATGGAAATCATTGAAATACTTGCGTCATACGTACAAATATCGCGTTTTCAAACCCTAAACTAAAAGTTATGACGATTTAAATCGACTGAAAACTGTTTAAACGCACAAAATGGCGGCCAGGCCAAAAAAAATGAAATAAAAAATTTCGGAATTTTTAACTCGAAAACGAAGAGCTTTAGGGAAAAAAGTTATAGAACAAAAAGTGCTTAGAAGATATCAAAGAACACGTGTGAATTTTTTCAGAATTTTTTGATAGATTTTTAGATTTTCGGAAAATATGGGAAATCCGATTTTACAAAATCACCTCCGAAAATTCTGAAAAAATTCACACGAGTTTTTTGATATATTCTAAGCACTTTTTGTTCTATAACTTTTTTCCTTAAAGGCCTTCGTTTCCGAGTTAAAAATTCTGAAAGTTTTTTTTTCACGCATCTGATTATGCACAGGTATTTTGACCATTTTCCATCATCATAATGTTTAAATAACAATAATACATTTTTAGCCGTCAAATAATTTTGTCCGATGCCCGATTCTTACCACGTGGAGGTAAATGTATGTAAAGAACCTTTCGTTTGTCTTTTTTATGATTTTTATGTATTTTTTTTCAATTTTATGTTTTTTTATTTTTTTTTTTCATTTTATGTTTTTTTAATGTTTTTTTTTGTTTTTTTTTTAATCTCTAAGTTTTGAAAATATGATTTTAGATGAAAAAAATCAATAATTATTATGATTCAAATCGAAACAGGTGCCACAAAAGTAATCTTTGCAATCAATACACATAATTGTTGTTCTCTTTGAGCATTTTTTAAAATTGACACAATTTCTTCTATGTTTAGTTGATGTCTTTATATGACATTTAAGTCGTTCGTCGGTTTTTTTAGCTAAATATTTTTCAGCAATTGCCAGAGCAATGTCTTTTGAACCAATTTTTTTCTCAATGCTCGATAAATTATGAAGGACAAGCGCATTCGTAAGAGATGACTGGATTAGGCGCAGGAACATTGCCCAAGTCCATTTTTTGGCTCTTAAACATAGCATCAAGTTACTGCAATGTCCGTCGTGCAAATCAACACCACCCATATGTTTATTATAAAGTTTATTTGCCATAGGAAAAGGTATCTCGATTTTACTTTTTGATTCTTTCGAATATCTTTTTGTACTCGATAGTGGTTCAACGCCAACGACCGTTGAAAGTATCGAGACAGGCTTAGAATTCATCACAGTTATAAAATTCAAACCGCTTTTCTCCTCATGTTTTACTGATACAGTACCTCTTGCTGCTTTTTTGTCCACTTCATTTTCAATATTCACCCTATTTCTTCTCACTGTTCCCGTAGCTTTCAAACCTATTTTTTTTAAGTGTATCATGAGATCGGGATTACAAAAAAAATTATCGAAGTATAAATGATACTCCGTAATTTTTTTTGCGCTAGTGGATAAAAGTAACTTTTGTACCATCATTAAAACGACTCGGCTTCCCAAGGCACATTTACATAATTTTACGTCGTTATGAGTTGAATAGATATTTGACCCTTTTCCACAATAAATGTCACAGTCGAATAGATATCCATCAGGACTACAAATTCCCCACATTTTGATTCCAAAACGTGCCGGCTTGTCCTTCATAAATTGGAGTAACACAGTTCTCCCATGAAATTTTACCATCATTTCGTCTACAGACAAAGCTGTAGAAAAATAACCGAATTTCTGAGCGTTTTTTTTGAAAATTTCAAGGATTGTTCTGACCCTCCAAGCCCTGTCATCTAAACTTTGTTCTTCTAGTTTCGAGAATTTTATTTTCGACTTGATTGTAAGAAATTTGTCTCGAGCCATTGTTGCAATTATAATAGGACACGATAGCAATAAATTGTTAGACCAATAGTCTCTTTGGGACTTTCGTTGATTGAAGATAGATGTAATGATTATACCCACAAAAATATCTAAATCAATCATCGTCAAATTATAACCATTCTCACGAGTACTATCAATTATGTGATTTTTCAACTCTAAAGAAAAGAAAAGTTCAAATAACTCTACGAGAGAAGAGTCACGAATGAACTTTATGGTTTTTGCGGGTAACAGATTTTCATTTTCAGGGTAATTATTATACTTATATTCTCCATTTTTCCATGAATAAATGTAGTCTGGCTCTAATTTAGATTGATTTTCATCGTAGCTGTCCAGTACTTTAGAATAACTGACATTTGGTATAGAATTCTGTTTTTTATCGAAATCATCAGATTCAGAATCAGAAGATGGATAGTCAGAATAGTTATCATCAGGGATGATGAGTGCTTCTGAATGTCCATCTTCATGTTCTGCAATTTCTATACTTTGAACGTAATCAGATTTTTTTCGACGCTTTGCCATGGAATGTGACATATTATGAGGAAATGTACAAAAGTTATCAAGAAGATAAAAAGACGAAGAGATTCAAAAAATATTTGAAGAAGATGAAAATGTTATAGATTATGTTCAAAAATATTGGGAATAAATATTTGAAAATTTTATTTGTTTTGAGGATATTACGTTAATAATAATGATGATGGAATTCGGTTTATCGGAAAAGTACTTTGTAAGTTGATACAGTAAAATTTTAACAACTTCCAGTGATATGAATATCGATACAAAGGAAAATATGCATAAACAGCGTAGTAAATTAGATGCGTGAAAAAAAAGACTTTCAGAATTTTTAACTCGGAAACGAAGGCCTTTAGGGAAAAAATTTATAAAACAAAAAGTGCTTAGAAGATATCAGAGAACACGTGTGAATTTTTTCAGAATTTTTTGATAGATTTTTAGATTTTCGGAAAATATGGGAAATCCGATTTTACAAAATCACCTCCGAAAATTCTGAAAAAATTCACACGAGTTTTCTGATATATTCTAAGCGCTTTTTGTTCTATAACTTTTTTCCCTAAAGCTCTTCGTTTTCGAGTTAAAAATTCCGAAATTTTTTATTTCATTTTTTCATTTTGCCATTTTGTGCGTTTAAACGTTTTTCAGTCGATCTAAATCGTCATAACTATTAGTTTAGGGTTCAAAAACGCGATATTTGTACGTATGACGCAAGTATTTCAATGATTTCCATTTTGAAAATCGAAATGAAAGCGATTTTTTTTTCTCAAACCATGTTTTTTTTTAATAAATTTGTTTATAACTTTTAAACCACTCATCTTTTGCAAAATCGAAGGTCAGATTCTGAAAGATCATCAAATTTTACGTCGAAAATGACTACTCCGATATTTCTGAGACCCCGATTATACTAAAAATACAGTGGTTCAAAAGTGCAACCGAAAAACGTCCTGCTAGGCCGTAATGGGTTAAAAAAAAAACTAATTAAATTCGAATTTAGATTTTTGTACTATTGTATGTTATTTGAACCTACTTTTCAGGAATAATTTTTTTGAGCCATTTCTTCTTTTGTAATCCTTTCACATAAAGATTTCTACAATTATGTAAATGACTACGTATAGTACAATTTAAAAAATTATATGGTAAAATACCATTTCTCCATAATATACCTATAAAATTGATTATATTAAATATTTCAAATAAAATCAATGTTAATTAACGATAATAAAAATAAATACCATGATGATGTAATTCCAAACACTTATTAACACTTTGATATTCAATAGACAGTTTGAGCCAATGATATGGAGGTTTAAAAAGTAGTACTGTAGGTGAAGTATTAGAACATACTGGTAAAAAGGCAAACTCCTTACTAATAAAAGTATTATTAAGACTCTGAAAGCCTTGAATATCTAAAATATAGTCCATCTTAGAGTATAAATCCCATTATTCTCTATAATATGTGAGCTGAATCGTATCTCAAAGCAATAATGACTATATTTTTATTCTGAAGATCTATATATAAACCCTTTAATACTAAATTAATAAGTTAGATGGTGATACAGTCGGTTCACCCCCACTCTTTCGTTTGAGCTAACCCTTCCATATACTACCTACAGCGTCCACATTTTGTAGGCAGCGCCCTCAGTTTGCTGGCAGCGCCCTCAGTTTGCTGACAGCGCCCTCACTTAACCTTTAAAAGCAGCTTTGGCCTAGCAAAAGAGCGCAGTCTCTCGAGACAGCCTGCGAGCTAAACTTGCCTTACCTTACGCCATTTGCAAGTAGTTCCTCAGTAGTTAGTTGAATCCTTATTGATTTGTTAAACAAATCAATATTCATTACCAACTGAGAACAAGTTCATTTTAGAGCTGTTCACTACCTTTTCCATTCTTTCATCATAATAATCCTTTATACAACTATACACAAGTGACTGTACAAGACAATAAAAACTAGATAACTAACAACATGACTTCTATCGCCTATTTTGAAGAAACAATTAAAAATTTATGGAAAGCTTATAACCATTCGAACGATTTAGATATAGACGATTGTATTAGATGGAGAAATCTAACAGTTAATGCTATAATTTCAATTAATGAATTTATGAAACGATCTGATTTAAGTAGAGCAATTCAACAAAGGTGTCAAACTTGTGCTAGTCATTTGAATTCTATTGAAGTCAATTTAAGTAAAAGTATAAAAGTATACAACCATTAACAGCTATTCAGGATGAAATTCTACGAGATGGAGTTGTTTGGAGACCAATTCATTCAGCCTTTGAAAATCGAATTAGTACAGTCTGTACAGTTAATCAACATCATTTAGATATAAAAACATTTCTAGTTGCCGCAAATCAACTATTACAAATTAAAATACCTCAATTTCTTGCTATCCATAATAACTTAAAAATAAATACAGAAATGGCATCACAATTTATCATAAAGAAAAATCAAGAAGAAGATATTCAAATCAAGTATTTCAATACAGAAAATGTTTGCATTTATAAGACTACTGATCTTGATAGATGGTTTGAAAATAACGTTAAAGATATTATACTTAAACAAATCGAAGAATTTCAAGAAAGAGACTCAGGCTGGTCGTTAAAAACTATTGTCGGTCTCACTATTAATATAAATAAGTATAATCCATTTAAACCATGCTCATATATACCATTACGGTCAAGCATAGATAATAAAAGAGCCTGTGTTAATGTTAAAAATGAAGACAATGAATGTTTTAAATGGGCTATACTTTCATGCCTTTATCCAGTTGCAAGAAATCCAAACAGAGTAATTAAGTACAAGCCCTATGAGAATGAACTGAATTTTGATGGTATAAGCTTCCCTGTAAAAATAAAAAGTATTCCTAAATTTGAAAAGTTGAATAATATAAGTGTAAATTTATATATACTAAAAAAATATGGATCGAAATATGAAGTCCTACCGTGCTATATAACGAAATTAAAACAAACTAAACATGTGAACTTACTCTTAATACAAAACGAATATATTGATGAAAATGAGACTAATAGACCACGAATATCAATAGATGATGAAAAATTCAAATTAGAAACTCACTACGTATTGATTAAAACTTTATCTGCTCTCCTTCGTAGACAAGTTACTCAACATACTGAAAAAATTTATCTTTGCGAACGTTGCCTTCATTATTTTACTAACAAGGAAAATTTGAAATCTCATGAAGTTGACTGTTCCAAAATAAATAAGTGTCGGATTAATTTACCTGAGGATGCTACTTTAGAATTTAAAAATTTTAAACATAAAAAGGAAGTTCCATTTATTATATACGCGGATTTTGAATGTCTGTTAATACCTATAGAAGATCCGAATAGAAATCTCAATGTTAAGAGACATAGTTTCCAAGAACATGAAGCCTATAGCATTGAATTATATGTAAAATGCCGTTATGATGATAGTAAGTCGATATATAAGTCATATAGAAAAAAATTAAATGAAGACGAATCACCAGCATTATGGTTTATAAAGCAATTGAAATCCCTAGTGATTGAGTTAGAAGAGATATATAATAATGCAATAAAAATGGATTTATCATTTATTAATGAACAGACATTCAAAATGGCAAGAAGATGTCATATTTGCAACCAATATTTTCAAGATAACCAAAAACGAGTTCGTGATCATTGTCATTTAACAGGAAAATTTAGAGGTGCAGCTCACAATCATTGCAATTTGAATTATAAAAATGCTGCTTTCATACCAGTCGTATTTCATAACTTTACAGTCTATGACTCACATTTTATTATAACAGAAATTGCTACTAACTCAGAATTTGAAGGAAAGATCTCTGTTCTCGCTGAAAACAAGGAGCGATACATATCCTTCACAAAAGAAGTTGCAAACAGTTGAATTAGCTTTCGTTTCATTGATTCCTTTCGATTTATGCCTACATCTCTAGATAAATTAGCATATTATTTACCTCAGCTAGATATTGTACAGAAAGAATTTCAGAAAGATAATTACACTTTAGAACAGATTAATTTACTCAAAAGAAAAGGAGTTTTCCCATATGAATACATACAAAATTTAAATAGACTAACTGAGACAGAGTTACCATCTATTGAAAAATTTCATAGTCAATTAACAGATAGTGATATTCCTACTGAAGAATATAAGCATGCTCAAAACGTATGGAATATTTTCGGTAGTATTTGGAAGAAAATAGATTTACGAATGTATTCTGATCTCTATCTGAAAACTGATGTACTTTTACTAGCTGATATTTTTGAGAATTTTCGATCAACCTATAAGAATGCATACGATCTCGATCTTGCTCATTATTACACTACTCCTGGATTAACATGGGACGCGATGTTAAAATATACAAATATGAAGCTTGAACTATTAACAGATATAGATATGTCTTTATTAATTCAAAAAGGTATTCGTGGAGGTATTAGTCAATGCTGCAATAGATTTTCAAAAGCAAACAATAAATATATGGGTGAAGAATTCAATAAGGATGAGCCAAACAAATTTTTAATGTATTATGACGTAAACAACCTTTATGGTTGGGCTATGACTCAATCACTACCATTTGAGGGCTTCAAATGGGTTTCAAATGTGGATATGTCAAATTTTTTCAATATCTCTGATGATAGCGACGTAGGCTATATTTTGGAAGTAGATCTAGAGTATCCACAAGAGCTGCATGATGAACATAAAGACCTACCTCTTTGTCCTGAACATACTAAACCACTCGGATCAAAACAGAAAAAACTTTTGACAACGCTTTATGATAAAGAACGATACGTTATTCATTATAGAGCGTTAAAACAAGCTCTCAAATATGGACTAAAACTCAAAAAGATATATAGAGCGCTAGAATTCAAACAAAAACAATGGCTGAAACCATATGTTGATTTAAATACTGAAAAAAGAAAGAAAGCTAAAAATGAGTTTGAAAAATTATTTTACAAGCTTATGATTAATGCAGTATATGGAAAAACAATGGAAGATGAAAGAAAACGAAAAGATGTCAAACTGATCAATCAATGGGGTGGTAGATATGGCGCTGAAGCTCGAATTGCCCAACCAAATTTCCATAGTAGTTCCATCTTTCATGAAAATTTAGCTGCTATTCAATTATGGTGGACAACTATCAGTATTAAAAAACCTTTATACATCGGTCTATGTGATTAGATCTTTCAAAAACATTAGTCTATGACTTTCATTATGGTTACATGAAACAACGAATTGGTGAAAAATGTAAATTACTTTATACTGATACTGACAGCCTCATTTATGAAATTCAAGATGTCGATATGTATGAGATCATGAAAGTAGATATTGATAAATTTGACACATCGGACTATCCTGCTGATAATCAATTTGGAATGCCTCTAGCTAACAAAAAAGTTCTTAGTGTTATGAAGGATGAGTGCAATGCTGCTATTATGAGGGAGTACATTGGGTTACGAAGTAAACTATACAGTATTGAAATAATAAATAAGGATCCCTTGAAAAAGGCAAAAGGAGTGAAAAAACATACAGTAAAAAATACAATAACTCACTCAGATTATCGAAAGTGTTTAAACGAAATGGAAATTATTAAACGTACTCAATGTAATATTCGATCTAAATTACATCAAGTATTAACAGAGAGAGAGGAAAAGACAGCACTAAGCCCTCATGATGATAAACGATGTATTTTTGATAATAATCCGGACACACTTCCATGGGGGCAATATAAAACTCTCGAAATTGCTGAAATGGAAGAAAGAGTTGAACAGCTACGAAGAAAGAGGTATAGAGAAGAAGACGAAGTGATAGAACAAAATAGTAATATGAAAAGATTCAGATTTGAAGAAAATAATTCTAGAGGGCAGCACTAGCGAAAGAATTCTACTCCTTCGACAGTTACTAGATGGCGCTGATGACTAGTAATGGAGAGGGAAAAACAATGGATATCTGAGTCTACAAAGTGGGAGAATGGTTTTAGATGAAGAATCATGAGAGAGGGGAGACTGAAAGAGAGGGAAGCGGCGACGGCGGCTTGAGCTTTAAGAGTGGGGATGCTACTTATAAAACTAAGAGCTCACTCTTGTTCGAAATAATTGCTCAGCTCTCACTCAAGCAACAGTCTTACCTCTAATACGTCTTCGACTAACTATTGAAACAAGTAAGATATTTAAATAATTTTAGTTTATTAATACCTTAGTAATAAATAAATAAATAATTAATTCTTTGATTTTTTATTTTACAGAATGGATTTCTCAGCAATAAATAAAATTTCCAAGACGACTTTCCTTCCTCGGAAGGCGATGTCCCAACTAACATCGAACACATTATATCAAGTTACTAAAGTTAGATCATTAACAACGAAATATGGATTTAGCGTTGTTATTACAATTGATGACGAATTTGATGTGTTCCTGCCTAAAAGGGTTAGTATACATAGTACTGGAAAAAGATGAAGAAATGTTGATCAACCTACATTAGACTAGTAAGAAGGATGAGTTATTTATTTACCATATTGTCGGTTCAAACTTCGAATTTAAACATAATTGTATTTTCAACGAATAGTAATTAAATGTATTATAATACTAATGTAAATAGCTAGACTATGAATAATAAAAAAAACATATCTAATTAAATAGTCTTTTTTCCTTTATTTAACTATCCTCTTATTTCCTTTTGTGGAGAGGTAAAAAAAAAGTTCTTAATGTAGCCCTTTCCATTGAATTTTATCTCAATGTAAAGGTGACTCATGAGCGTTGATTCGAAAGGAAGTACCTCACAGGTGAGAGCGAAGGTTGGGGCTCTCACTATTCCTATAATTAACTTTAAGTTCCGATAGAAGCCAGTCATTCGAGTTCTAATATATTTATAAGAAGAATGCATAGTTTGCTTTACCATCATTCAGTGAGAAGAAATAGCTATAGCAAGACTATCCTCTTGTGGTTCATCATGGCGCCTATTAGAAGAAACAAGAAGAGCATTCGCGCTTCGACGTATGTATGGTTCTCAGATAATATTCAAATTCATCATCTTCCTATTGAAGACAAAGACTCGAGAAAAGGAGTGTGGGAGCAGCTTGCACGAGATCGAGAACGCATCCAACGTCGTATTATGCAACTAAGTAGTATAATATCGCGAGCACTATTTAAAAAACGTATAATAATGATGAATCATATTCTTGAACCTATACTAAAAAATCATTGTATAGTATATACACTAAACAAACTAAAAATCTAAGTGGAGGTGGAAGAAGTAGCAAGTGGAGGGATGCGGCCGTGCCGGCTAGAAAAAGTGTAGGTGGGGTAAAGGTCTTAAGAGAGAGAGAAGAGCTCGGAAAACGTCATTCTGTTAGAAGAATCATTACCAGTAGTATCCACTGCTTTCTCCACTATTCTCAAGTCTTCGATAGCAAGATGAACTTAGAAATGTTAAATAAAATAGCTATGAAGCCCTTTGATCCACTACCGGAGAAAAATCATTATGAACTTGAAGAAAATCATTGTTATTTAGTAACAAACTTTAAGGAAGAAGATAACAATCGAATCATTCTCGAGCTCGATTGTGAATTCCAACTTATTTTACCAGATCGAATTTCAAGTGCCATCATGAAACATTATGATCTTTATATATTACTTTCAGATCTTGTACAAAAATATTGTTTACAGATTGAATATTATAGCGCTGGTAATTTTCAATTTATTATTTAATGTAACATCAATGTATCTTTATTTCAATAAAGTATGTACAATAAATTTATTATAAAATATATTGTGGAGAGGTAAATGAGTCACAGGTGTTTCTACTAAAGCAGGTTTCGACTCACAAGTGATGATGCTCAAATGGAAGTACCTCACAGGTGAGAGTGAAGGTTGGGGCTCTTACCATTAAAATAAAACAAAAATTATTTATTATTATTGTGATATTTATTTGAATAAAATTTACTTTACATAAACGTCTTTATTCTTTCATACGTATAAAGTCTTATCTATCCATGAATTGTGCGAATTGTCGAATCCCAACCATTTAACGTATACTTGATTACCACGTTTCATTAAAACTTTTTCAATGAGATATACATCAGGATACATAGTTTTCTGTAGTTCTTGCTCGTAAAAACCTCCAACAATTGGATTGCCTTTATAATCTCTTAAATGATAAGTGATAGGCTTTGTCTTCACAACTCGTTGAATAGTAAAAATCTCAGTAGACCAGTTAGGAGTGTATCCTTTTTCGAAAACGTGTTTAGACTTGCTCACACGTACTTTATCGCCTACTTGAAATGTAGGGCTCTTAACGAAAAGACGTCGGTCGAAAGAGAATCGTCTCAACACCTGCAATTCATTCTCTTTAGTTACGTCTTTTGGCTTCATTTCTATCGTACGACGTTTTCGATTATTGTAAGATTTCAATAAATCAGCTAGAATGTTGATCCATTTGTAATTTCCTTGAAGACTGAATTTTTTCCACATAACATTTTTTAGCGTGTGATTGAAACGTTCACAAATAGTTGCCATAAGATTGCTATAGGTGGAATATAGATTTATTTTATACTTTGTCATTAGTCTTTGAAAATTTGAATTGTAGAATTCTTTGCCATAATCCACATGTAGATTTCTAGGAGTGCGTCCTTTTTTTAATATAGACTTCATTGCATAAGCAACATCTACACCAGTTTTTTGTTTCACAGGAACTGCCCAAGCGTACTTTGAAAATATATCAATGACAGTTAATAGATATCGCAAGCCTTTGTTCTCTCTCGAGTAGCCTTGCATCTCTACAAAATCAGCTTGCCATGTCTCATCTATTCCGCGTACATCAACTTTTCTACGGGGATAGTTTCGACGTGCTGGTTTATGTAACTCATCCACCACTCTTTGATATTTCATTTTAATCTATTTTTTTAATTGTTTTAAAAAGTCAAACGGTCCAATAGTTCTTTCTTTCTCCTTATTATTATTATTATTATTATTAATATATTATCTTCTTCTAACTAACTAATAACTACTCGATGCTTTACTAATTCTAATCTTATTGTATCAAATGATTTTGAGAGATCATTTATCATACTCGTAAGCGTATTAACGTTAGCTTTACTAGTTTTTCGCAACGTTCGTAAGTTTACAGCATCGTTACTCTCCTGAGGATCGGCTATATAACAAATTCTTTTATCATTCGCGTCGTATTGTCCGTCTTCAGTGATATTATACCCTATACCAGGAGGACCTCTATTATCCTCCTTTTTTTTATTCAATATACGTCCAAACACATCAACACTCATTTTAATACTGAGTAATATTTAGGATTCTCTTAATATATATAGCCAGCTTCACGTAATTCTTCAATAATTGAATGAATTTCATTAACATGACTAGAATTACCGGCGGTTTGTTCGGCAATAAGCAATCTCAATCGATCAACGAGCTCGTTTAGATCATTCCAATATACATAATCAAATAACGTTCCTTTTCTAGCTATTTTATAGTTAGGAAAAAGACCTCTTCCATCAATAGTAGATTTTCGCTTCTTTGCGCTACTGCTCAAAGATAAATTTGGTCCAATATACTTTTTGAATTTATTTACATGCTTATTGCGATATTCTCCATTTGCTTCGTATCTCTTTCGATGAGCGTTAGTGATTTCGAGAATTTTTATATAATTTTCAATATCCAATGAACTGATTAATTTAGAATCAGGTTCTTTTCGAAAGAGAAGTTCCATTAAATCAAGCGTCTTGCTGTATGCTTTATCATTCACAGTCACGTTATCGTTTTGGAAGGAAATTGGACAATTGTCTATGACATATGTATTTTCATGTAAGCGAACACCAAATGTCTTGTCTAAATTACTTTTCTGCTGAGGTTCATGCAATAGTCGAACATAGTTTCCTATAATCGAATCATCCAATAGCTGTTGTCTCTGTTCTGTAGTTACATTTGAACTACTTTTGTTCAAATTTATAGCAGTTGTATCAAGTGATGATTCATCATGATCATCATCATTATCATCAATAGAAATAGCAGACTCAAATGTAGCATCAAGCGGGTGTAATGTAGAATTTAATTCATTAGCAGTACTATTGAAATATCTAGATTTGTAGGGAGTGTCAGTTGCTACTTCTGACTTGAAAACATTATCAAACTCGATTTTCTTTTTCTTTTTCGTTGGCTGTTCAGCAGTAGTAGCGTTACTTTTATCAGTAGTTGCCTCTACGAGTTTCTTCAATGGATCAACCGTAGGTTTAAAAGTTTCATGCAATGTCTTTTCTAAATCAGCTTTACCACGTTTTATTAGTTGATACTTGCGTCTTATGGCATCACGAGCGATGGATAATTGCTCGAGCACCTTCTTTTCTCTTTCAAAATCAGCCATGTTTACGCTTCTAATTTCTAAAGTTAAATAATCTTCATCCACTCATCACTCATCTATATTTATAGCAAAGGAATCAAATCCCTTTATATATCGTCCATGATTTATTGGTCTGTCTCTGTCGATAACCAAAAACCCATTATTATCGTCTCTCCAACATTTTAAACAAATTGCTTTAAACTTCTCAAAAGACATATCTGAGTTAACATGATCATTGTAAATGTGCTTAATATTCACGCCATCTTGTCGAAACAAAACAAGTAAATTCACATTATCTCGAATGAGATGCTTCGGAATGCGAGCGTACGATTGACAGAGATAGAAACTATCTACTTTTTTATGTCTACCCATACAGAAGAATGCTCTTACGTTATCTTGCTTCTCAGTGGCTATATCGTCAAAAATCATGATAGAATTTGGTCGTGTTTTATCTGGTGAAACAACTGTCTCATGCTCGCTGAAAGCATGATACTCTATATCATTAATAGGCTCTAATAAATCTTTCAAAAATGTATATTTAGGCTGATTAAGGGATTTTGAGTAGACATATACGCTTTCAAATCTAAGACCATTAGGATGAGTGATTAATGTTAATAAACAATTAGTTTTTCCACAATTACTAGGTCCGCAGAAAACGGCACGGATACTATTAGGCAATAGTTCACCATGTCTTTTTTCTTGTTTTTCCGTCTCCACCACTCTATCGAAATTAATGACTTGAAGCTTAAGAGGTTGTTCTTCGAAATCCATGTTGTTTACTCATCATTGACACCTCAATGAATGAGTTTTTAGGTATAAAAAGTCTGCTTATATATCTTTTATTTCATTAACATGCTGTCTTTCGAAGAAGTATGATCACGCACTATAAAAGAAAGACTGGTGGTGATCTAGTGAACGAGATTATAAATAACTTGCTTATTGAAGCTCACTTACCTGGATATCAGTATTGTGGTCCTGGTACAAAATCGAACAAACGATTGGCACGTGGAGATCCTGGTAAAAATCCACTAGACGTTGCTTGTAAAGAACACGATATTGCTTATGCGCAAAATCTGGAGGATATTGCGACAAGAAATAAAGCTGACGAAATTCTAGCTAACAACGCTTGGGAAAGTGTACAAGCTAAAGATAGCAGTTTTGGTGAGAAAGCAGCTGCCTTCACTGTAGCCAACATTATGAAAGTTAAAAGTAAGCTTGGTATGGGTGTTGCTATGAAGAAAGGTAGTAAGAAACAAGGTAGAGGATTTAAAAAACGCCAAGCACGAAAGAAATGTAGAAAAATCAAAAAGCCGTCAGTTACATTGAATAAAATTATTAAGACGGTCTCGAAAAGTAGTGTGTCTAACAATAGAGCTCTTGTACTTATTCGTTCGGCTATAAAAGGAGCCAATGAAGCTGTGAAAAAGGCTGGCGGTAGAAGTAAAATAAATATACCTCGTATTTTACCTATTCCCAGTAAAGTTGGTGGAGCGACTCCTTTTTTAATTCCATTATTTGCTGCTTTAAGCGCCACTGGAGCTCTAGCTGGAGGAGCTGCTTCAATAGCAAAAGCCGTTAACAGTGCTAAGGCCGCTCAAAATCAATTGAAAGAAGCTCATAGACACAATAAAACTATGGAAGCTATTACTATTGGTAAAGGACTTTATTTGAAACCATATCGTAAAGGTTATGGTCTTCATCTGAAACCATATTCAAGTGGAAAAGGTTTAAAAAAAAAAAGCTCGAAATAACGTTACCTAATCGAGCACTGATAGATCATGATATAAAAAAATATGCTAAAATACTAAAAATTGCAAATTTTCGAGGTGTTTTCATGCGTAATGTTCTGCCAGCTGATTGACCACGATATAAAGAGGCAGCTATTGTAAATTTAGATGATAAACGTGGACCAGGTACTCATTGGGTGGCATACAAAAAAAAAGGTGATGAGGTTATGTATTTTGATAGTTTTGGTAATCTACAACCACCTATAGATCTATTGCTTTATCTCAAATATAATAGAATCATGTATAATTATATTAGATATCAAGATTTTAATACATATAATTAAGGCCATCTTTGTCTCAAATTTCTTTTAAACAAACTATAGAAAAGACGACTAGTATAAAAAATACTCATTCAAAGAATGACTATCATTTGACATGCATCTGTCATGGAGAATACACTGACATTGAATCTCTCAAGAACATCATCCGTACTCGAAACATATTATTTTCCACCGATCGAATTGATACCAAACAAAAAATACGTTCTTGGTCTAGTTGAGCTATTAACATTTAATTCAATACCAAACATTGACATTGGTTATAATAAGTTTTACATTGAAGGTCAAGAAGCTATCACTTTACCAACTGGTAGCTACGAAATGGAAGATATTGAAAGCTTTCTCCAAGAAGCATTAGCATCTAAAGGTATATCGTTTAGCCTGAAACCAAATAATAATACTTTACGTAGTGTCATTCAGTGCAGTCAAAAAATACATTTTGAACCAGAAGATTCTATTGGAACAATTTTAGGCTTCACTAGACGTACGCTCGTTGAAAACAAAACACATAGTTCTGACTTACCCGTCACTATTCTCAAAGTCAACGCTTTACGTGTAGAGTGTAATATTACTACAGGCTCTTACATAAACGATCGCAAAGTACATACTATACATGAATTTTTCCCAGCAGTCCCACCTGGATATAAGATTATAGAAGTTCTCTCTCGCGTCACTTACCTTCCAGTCGCTGTGAGGAGCATTGATCATTTTCAAATTCGTATAGTTGATCAAGACGGAAACCTAGTTAACTTTCGAGGAGAAGTCATCACAGTGCGAGTACATATAAAGACCATATCTTAGTAATGGGTATCATTTACAATATAAAGTCCGGTCGAGGCTATATTAAGAGACAAAAATGTCAATCAACAATCAGTCAACAGCGAGCTATCAGACCGCTCACACCTCAGAACTGTCAATTCCTGAAAAGCTTGAGACTGAAAGTCGTCGAAAATCGTGGAAGAAAATATTGTGCATATTAGTGTATTGTATAAAACAACAACAACAATATGGAGGGAATTCTAGACATTCATTCAGGTGTCGCTTTCGATGAGTCTATAGCTCATTATGAAGTTCATATGCATCAGCCTTATTCATTATCATATTTCAATAATAGTGATGAAATCCATATAGCAATTCAACATCAAGATTTATCTCTGCTTCCGTCACGTAGTATGATTCATATTTGTGGTCGGTTGACCAAGCCGGACGGTACTACGCCAGTGGAGAACACTTTATTAGGCAACAACGCCCTCTGTCATTTGTTCGAGGAAATACGATATGAAATAAATGCTATTGAAATTGATAAAGTGAAAAATGTAGGCTTAACAACCCTCATGAAAAATTGGCTTTCACTCAGTCCATGTCAGAGCTCTATCGCTGAAAATGCCGGATGGAATGGTGATGACAATGAAGTTTTAATATGTAATGCTCTAGGTTTTTTTGATGTTACTATACCTCTTAGTATGTTGATGGGCTTTGCTGAAGATTATCGGAAAATTGTAGTCAATGTCAAGCATGAACTTATTCTCACAAGATCAAAAGATGATTTGAATGCTATTTTAAGTATTCCAGTAAGGAATCCTGATGCTTCAGAAAAATCAAAAATTACTTTAAATAAGGTTGAATGGTTGATGCCATATGTGATGGTCGCAGACAAAGAAAAAATCAAATTACTCAATCAGATTCGACGAGATCGTGCAATTACTATGAGTTATCGTACTTGGGAAATGTATGAGTATCCAAAATTACCTCGTACATCAAAGCATGTTTGGAGTGTTAAGACTTCCAATCAATTGGAAAAGCCTCGCTTTGTTATTTTAGCTTTTCAAACTAAACGTAAAAGTTCAGCAAGTGTTAATTCTAGTAATTTTGATCATTGTAATATTAGTAATGTGAAGCTATTCCTCAATTCACAATGCTATCCGTATGGAAATCTCAATTTAAATATCAATCAAAATCAGTTTGCTGTTCTTTACGATATGTATACTAATTTTCAAAACAATTATTATGGTAAAGAAAACGAGCCGTTACTCAATAAAAAAGATTTCATTAATAAAGTGCCGCTAATAGTTATAGACTGCTCCAAACAAAATGAAACATTAAAAAGCGCGCCAGTCGATGTTCGCCTAGAATTTGAAACTCGGACTGATTTTCCTGAAGATACTGCAGCCTACTGCTTAATATTACACGACCGTATTGTACAATATAAACCAATTAGTGGAGATATTAAAAAATTAGTTTAAAATTAACAAGACATTATATGATCAATGTACACAATGCTTTTCAATAAAAAAATAAAATTATATATATATATATATATATACATATACATTATATATTGTTAGAATTTAATACAAACTACCTATAATCATAGAGAGAGAGAGAGAGAGAGAACAGCATCTACACTAAACGGCGTACGCACCTAGCAAGCTAGAGACGCTACTCCCTCTCCGAGGGCCCAAACTTAGCCAGCATAAGCTTACTATGCTCCCTACTATAGAAGGAGAATGAGAGAAACCATCATATAGCTTACTAAATACCCTACCAACTTCTACAACATCCTACCTTACCAACCTATGTAGGTGAATGTTGGTGGGTGAGTGGGTGAGGGTAGGTTGACGGGTGTGGGTGGGTGGGAGAGTGTGGGTGGGTGGAGTAGGTGGATGGGTGGTTGGGGAAGGCACTCTGTCGGAGGGCCCACTGGCAAATCCAATCAGCGGTAATGTGAAGATCTTCATGATGTGAAGGTCTCTCTCTCTCTCTCCCTCTCTCTATCTCTCTACCATTAGTTCTCTCACTCTCTCACTTCTTTCTCTCTAATTAAAAAAATTAAGCATTTTATTTATTTTAATTTATTTTATTCACAATTTATATTAATTATTACAAACAATATTATTTTATTTTATTTTGTCTTCTTTCTTCTTATACGTTCCTACTACCTTGAGAGGGCGAGTCGGCTTTCTCGTTGTCGGTTCAGCCGGAATCATAATTATTCTACGCCGAATAGCCTCACTACTCTTGATTTGCGGCTTCTTCGGCACAGTTCTCTGTAAAATATTAAAAATATGAATTAATTTTGTTTAAAATAAACGCATGAAATATATAAATTTTATAATAAATATATAAAATATATTTATTATAAAATTTATTTATTATAATATTTTATATATTTATTATAAAATTTATTATAAAATATAGTTTTCTTACCTTAGTAGACAAATCAATTGCCTCATCATGATGTAAAATGTCTAGCGAAGGCATCGATAATGTTGCAGACGCAGACGTAGATGACGCAGACGTAGACGATGCTGACGTAGACGACGATGACAACGTCTCCGATACTAAAGATGATGCAGATGAGGGCGACGCTGATGACGATGATTCTGCTGCAACTAATCTTTTTTTTATTTTGGCCGCTAATTCATCCTGCACCGTCTTGGCCAGCTCAGCTTTTCTCTTGCGCTCCAATCGTGAGAATTCTTGTTTTTTCCTCATTATTTCTGCGCGCTTCTGGCGACATAGCTGCGCCCTCACTCGCTCTTCTACGGTCTTCTCAATCTGATAGGCCAATTGTTGTGCGACCAGTCTTTCAGTCATTGATTCTTTGATCCACTGAAAAATGAAAAATCTGTATGAGTACATGTCTATTAAATAATAATATTAATATACTTACTTCACGAACAATCGCTATAATTTGAGTTAGTTGGGCAACGTGTTGTGCGTTGTCTGCACACCTAAGCAACTGAAAATAAATAAATAAATAAATATTCAAATATTAAATATTAAATAATATAAAAAAAGACCTTACTGCGTTTAAAATAACAATGAGCAGCCGATACAGCAGCTCGCGTGGGATATCATTAGTACTCTATAAATTATAAATAAAAATTATTAAAATTATATACATAAATTATTTTTTATTTTTAAAATGTTTACTTACGGTGTTCTATAAGCTGACAAACACTAACTATATTTTCCATTTTTCTCTTTCACCAACAAAAATTTGTTCACAAATAAATAGAAAAAACTTATTTCACAATGTGCTGTGACCAACTCAAAGTTTCCCTTGAGACTGACCGTTGAAAATTCTACCGAACGCTCGTAATATTAATTAATAGGTAATATTTTTTCTACAATATGAGTATAAGATAAAGAGGGTTGGTAGTAAAACATAGCTGCTTTCTTTTTCTCTCTTTCAGAAAGTAGTGGAGAAGCTTCATCACCCTCAAACTAGTTGTGATCTACATTTGTGATAAACATAGTCAACTTAAGATAAGAGGGTAGATAGTAAGCATAGCTGCGTAGGAGAGAGAGAGAGAGAGAAAGAGAGAGAGCGCACGTTTACTACTACTATAGTAGCGCATCCCCATCAGGCCAGAACTATAGACAGCATGCGCTTCCCTCCTCCTCCACACACTGTGGTCCACGCTGAGTCAGAGCGTAGGAGAGAGAGAGAGAAAGAAAGAGAGAGCATACGTTTACTACTATAGTAGCGCATCCCCATCAGGCCAGAACTATAGACAGCATGCGCTCCTCTCCTCCTCCGCACGCTCGGGCCCTATACCAAATATATGCGTGTGTAGCTAATATACACAATATGCATCCTCTAAGGTACATGTGGCATTGGCTCTAGTGGTAGAACGCTAGCCTGCCAACCCAGAGGACTCCGGTTCGATTCTCCGGTCTGCCTCTTCATTTTTTTCAAAAAATCGTCGCTATTTTCTATTCCTTTCATTCTCAATGTAGCAACTAAATTGTTAATAATATATATTTATAACTTTAAAAAAAAAACATTTAAATTTAATTAGACCGAAAGCACTAGGTATAGGATCCCTAGGGACTAGGAGCCCTAGAAACCTTCCTCAAAAAGTATAAACAATTATTAACATTAATAATAATAATTAACATGGAAGGGATAGAGGCCAGGGAATCAAAGGGTTAAACCAAGGGACCCCCTCGAATATTGTTAATAATAATTGTTAACAATAATTAATTAAGCCAGGGGGGCCAAAGGGTTAAGCTCGGTGGGGTCAAAGGGTTACAGACGGCCCGCAGGTGTGCTGGAACATACATTGCTATACTACTGATTCCAATCATGTCGTTAGAACACATGACAATAGATAGTAAGAGCATTAGATTATTATTAAGGTATTGAGTTGAGTTGTCTTTTCTGTTTTAAATATAAATTTTTTGTGTTACAGAATGTTTATCTTATTTTTGCTAAAAGAAACTGAAACTTAATAAAGAAGCGACAAGGAAGGTAATAGCGAAGAAAAATAGCTTCATAACGAAAGACATCAATGCATGTATAAAAAAATGAATCATAATTATTCTAAGTAATACTTTCTTATTTACTGATCTTACTAAACTTACCCTATTGAAATCTATATGTATTGATGAGGAATCCATATGGATTCGATATGGATATACAGGATGGATATCTATATGGAATCCAGATGGATTTTTCAGAAAATCCAGGTGAATTTTATTTGTGTTTTTGATTATAAATATGTACAAAAATGTTTCCTGTTAAATTATTGTTTTAAATATCTTCTACTCCGACAAATATCAATATTAAAAAAAAAAAAATACTTTTCCTTAGCGGGGCTTCAACTGACGACCTCTTGCACTTTAGCCTGACACTCTACCACCTGAGCCATTGTATCATCTTGATTTTAGTAGTATGTTTCACTTACATAGCTTATTCTTGTTGGAGACAACACTCTTCCGGTCATGGATTTTGTTCGAACTTCTCCTACGGCCTTGATTTGTATAGAAATATAATAACGTTGAAGGATTCTGTTCATGGATTATTAAAAAATTGAAAAAATAATTGCTTCGAAACGAAATAAGGCTACAGACCCTGCCTGAGCAAAATCCATGACCAGAAGATCTGGTTACCGCTTGTCAGCTTACACGTACAAAGAATCATTATTAAATGTAACTAGATTATCGTTATTAAATGTAAGTAAATTATAACTAGTTTTCATTCAATCCATTCCCCCTTTTTTTTGCAAATTTTAAACTATCTGAGTTTTCTGGAAGAACCAATTGGAAAATCCACATACATTTTCTTGAAAAACCACCTGGATTTTGGTGGAAAATACACCTGGAATTGCCGATAAAAATCCACCTCGATTTGCAGAAAAATCCATCTCGATTTGCAGAGAAATCCACCTGGATTTGACGAGAAATCCACTTGGATTTGCCGAGAAATCCACCTGGATTTGACGAGAAATACACCCGGATTTGTCGAGAAATCCAGCTGGATACCATCCTGGAAATCCAGGTCAAATCCATATGGAATCCATGTCAATCCAGCTAGATATCCAGCTGGATATTTTCAATAGGGAAATAAAAGAAAAGAATTTTCATTATAAGTTTATAAGTTATGCTATTTTCATGGTTGGTGGCGCTATTGGCTAAATGTATTTGCTGATTGCTGACTGAACTACAGTTAGCGACAGTGACGAGAATTCGATGACGCTACAAAAAATTTTATTTTCATGAAGTTGTATCTTATATATATTGTTTGTATAACTATGATCAAGCTTCACAGCCGTCATTCCCATCATAGCTGTATAAACGATATAGATGTAACATGACATCGTGAAAATGAAATATTTTGTAGCGTCATCGGATTCTCATCACTGGTCAGCGATGAACATTCAGTCACCCATCCCAAACTTCTTTTTTTCCTATTCGTAACACATCTAGGTCTGTTGTACACTTGTTGCTGTTCTGTCATTATATCGTGTCCGGATTCCGCGTTTCAAGTTCATTTTATTTAAAAGCGGAAAAATAAGTCAATTCTCAATTAGTACAATATGTAGCTATTGTTTGATTATACATTGATATCAGTTTCGGAAAGTGCTAATTATTTATTTTCAAGTACAATTCGATATGTAGCCTAGTAGCAAGAACAAAAGTCCAAAGAAAGAGGTATTTTAACAAATATAGTTTACGAGGTGTGTTCAAAAAGTAACGAGAATTTTTAAATTTCGTGGGTTTGGAGAGTCCGCTTGTATAAAATTTTTTTTTATTATGTTGGTACACATGCCCCTGAAGTACGATAAAATTTTCAGCAATATTCATTGCTTACTTTTTAAGTGGCAGCCGCTAACGTTAGACGTGTTTTTCGAGCTCGGCGATTTTCGTTTGTGAAAAAAAATGGATCAAAGAATTTGTATTAAATTTTGCGTAAAAAATGAAATAAAGTGTAGTAAAGTTTGTCAAATGTTAACAAAGGCATATAGTGAATCTGCTATGAGCAAAGCAAGGATTAATGAGTGGTATAAGCGTTTCCAAGATGGCCACGAAAACGTTGAAGATGACGAACGACCCGGACGCCCAAGCACATCAACAACCGATGAAAACGTGAAAAAAGTGAAAGAAATGGTTATGAACGATCGCCGAATCACAATCAGAGAAGTCGCTGATGATGTTGGCATATCAGTTGGCTCATGCCATCAAATTTTTTCGAATGTTTTGGGTATGAAACGTGTGGCAGCAAAATTCGTTCCAAAATTGTTGAATTTCGAACAAAAACAGCGGCGAATGGAAGTTGCTCAGGAGTCGCTAAATGAAGTCAATAACGATGCAGAACTACTAAAACGTGTTATAACAGGTGACGAAACATGGGTTTACGGATATGATGTCGAAACTAAGGCTCAATCGTCCCAGTGGAGGCATTCTGGATCGCCAAGACCGAAAAAGGCTCGACAAGTGCGGTCAAATGTGAAGGTTATGCTCACTGTGTTCTTCGGTTTTAATGGCATAGTGCATTATGAATTCTTGCCACAAGGTCAAACAATCAATAAGCAGTACTACCTACAAGTTCAACGTCGTTTGCGTGAAGCAATCCGAAAAAATTATTATTCATCCAGAAGTGTTAAAATTTTTAAATAATAAAGATACTTTTGTCATTTAACAATTATTCCATTTAAAAGATTTACATATGGAAACTAACTGATTGCTTTCAATTCGTATTTTATTATTATTATTTTGGCTTACATTGAAACTAGTGAAATCTAAAAACAAAAAACTTTTGACAAAGAAAAAGGTTGCAGGAAAGCTTTTGTACAATAACAAAAATTATAATTTTATTATATTTGTTAGTTTTTTTTTCTATTACTACTTCTCTTTCAAATACATTATTTTGATATAAATCTTATTTAAATACCATTACACATGGTTTTACAAAGTAAACTGTTGCGTAAACAGTTGCCTTATTTACTATACTACTCTTATCAAATCTCTGTTTGAATCATCACTTATTAATATTTATTATTATTAATAATAACTATAGCTTACCTTGAAATAAATGATATCTCTAAAAAATCGCAAAAGCGAAACGTTTTACTTTTCGCATAGGGCCCTCGTTCTGACATTCCTTTTATCATTATATTTTTTATTGATGAAACATGTATTTGTTCAATGTTATTTCATTTTCTCAGGATTTATTTTTTTACTTGTTGGAATGCATGTTGAATTTCGATAAATTATAATTTATTATGTATACAATGTTAAGGTAAAATTTGCATATATACAATCAATTTTGTATAATAACGTTTTTTTCATTCATTGTACATGTAAAAATCTCAAAGAGAAATGTTAAAATAATAATATTGAAGTAAAATTTAGGGTATCGATATATTTTTAATTATATTATAACTAATTTTCATATCAAGAAACATTATAGGCTATAGAATAATAAAAAAATGATATGTCAATTAATCATTAAATGTAGTTTGTCGAGTATTGGTGTGTTCCCATGCACTGTTGTTGATTTTGTACTATTCATGAATTAAATTAATATCATCAAACTATCAATTGCACCGTTTGATAGAAATAAATCTGATTCACGATAGTACTTATTTTATCTGAAAATTTTTTATAAATAATATATTAAATCATTGTAGATTATGTTTTTTTTGTAATTAGTACTTTGAATTGATTATTGAAATCGTTGATCATTCCATAACTTATACTATAATATTAAGAATAGTCATTGTTAATTATTTATGAAAGTTCAATTTCATTTTATGTTTCATTATCGTATTACGAGTAAATGTGGAATATGTTACTGCTGATAATACACCATTCAATTCAAATAAAATAGACTAAACTACTCCTGACATTGTTACATTACTGTTTATATGTTTACATTGGACTGATTCATTATTTTCATGTTTTGACATAATAAATTTGAATATTTTTCATTGTTTGTTCTGCCATTCTTGGAAAAAATATTTTTTATACAATAATTAAAAAATAAATATAAGCTTGCATATATTTTGACGATCAGATTTGATTTTTTATTATATTTTTGACTGTTTTTTTTTCCTTATATTGTAATGGTGTGAAAATGGTATGTAATACATCTAAATATTATACGGTAACAAATCTAAACAATTCATAACTCAATAGTTACTATAGTCTAACTTACTATAATAAAGATAATATGTAAATTTTTATTTTACAGTATTTATCTTTAACTATTATATCCTATACTTTTATGTTTTGTTTTTTTCCAATCCCACAAATAGAAAGAGCTTCCCTTTTTTTTCGGTGATCGACATTTATTGAGGTATATTTGCCATTTGATTATAAACATTAAATTAGAAATTAAGGAGGTTTTAGTTAAATATTGTTATCATTTATAATGACTGTACAAAATATTAATATAAATAATAATAATGGTAGCAGCTTAGAAATTATTTTTCAAATTTACTTGAAAAAAAATAGTAGTATAAATAATAATAACGATAGTAGCTCTCAAATTATTTCTTAAATTTACTTGAAAAATTCCCTTACATTTTAATTTAATGGATCAACTATCCTCACATTCTATATGATGAAACAATATACTTTCTTTACCACTGAATTGATATGAATTAATAAAATTATAAGTACATTCTGATTACTTTTTGTAATTAGAACCTTGAGAATATGGAAAATTTCTCAAATTAATATGCAGTCAAAGATTTTAATATGAAAATAATTTTAAACATGAGTTATTATGATTTGCCATTTGATTATAAACATTAAAACATTAATTAAGAAATTAAGTGAGTTTTAGTTAAATATTGTTATCATTTATAATGACCGTACAAAATAGTAGTATAAATAATAAAAAATGGTAGCAACTTACAAATTATTTTTCAAATTTACTTGAAAAAAAATAGTAGTATAATTAATAATAACGATAGCAGCTCACAATTGATTTTTTAAATTTACTTGAAAAATTCCCTTTTATTTAATGGATCAACTATCCTCACATTCTATATGATGAAACAATATACTTTCTTTACCATTGAATTGATATGAACTAATAAAATTATAAGTACAATCAGATTACTTTTTGTTATTAGTACCTTGAGAATATGGACAATTTCTCATACTAATATGCAGTCAATGATTTAATATGAAAAAAAAATGAGTTATTTGCCATGTTTGCGATGAACATTATTTATTTGATACTATTAATATTTTTCAAACTACTTGTTTTTTGTATTAATTAGAATCATAGTAATATACAATTTTTCAAAGTAATATGAAGTGATATGAATTGATGGAATATCCGTAGTTTGAATTTTTTATTTCCAATCATATGGACTCTTTTTGTGAAATAATATTAAGAATTAATGTGCTAATTCAATAATATGATTTTATATATACAATAAAATTCTGAATTTATGTATATATAAAATGGAATACAGTTGAAAGCTTAAAATGTAAGAAATATATAAAGTTATGATAATCTAGATATATAAAACCAAGATATTGTCCAGTAGAGTAGCAAATTTAGTGAAATTGGGGTAGTCTGTACGGACGGAACATATTTCCAGGATGGCTGGATACGTATACCCTGTGGGAAAAGTCTTGGTTTAACAAGTCAAACTGAATTCCTAATTATACGGAACCACTTTTCTGAGATCAAATTCAATAGGCCCTCTCTATATGACTGGGCAGTGAACGAGGGCCCAAAAAACGCCCGGATTTGTGGCAAAACAATTCATGGCTTTTGCACCACGATAATGCGCCTGCTCACACTTCATTGCTTGTTCGTGAATTTTTGGCCAAAAACGAAACTGTAATGATGCCTCAGCCTCCATATTCGCCAGATATGGCTCTATGTGATTTTTTTCTATTTCCAAAAATAAAGAGAACATTAAAAGGCTGTCGTTTTACAAGCATAGATGACATTAAAAGCGAATCGCTGAAAGAGCTAAAAGCTATTACAAAGATCGAGTTTCAAAAGTGTTTCGAGGATTGGAAAAAGCGTTGGCATAAGTGTATTGTATCCGAAGGGAACTATTTTGAAGGCGACAACATTAATGTAGATGAATAAATAAATATTTTTTTCATAAAACGAAAATTCTCGTTATTTTTTGAACACACCTCGTATATTCTCATACTATTTTTTAAAGAATTAAGAAAAATGTAAACATGTCATAAATTGTCAAATCCTAATTAGTTTATTCTTCTTTGAACTCTGTAATTTCATATACGTCATATGGCAAATTTAGTAAATTACAATTCTTGTTTGAAACATTTTAAATTCATTATTATAGCTAGACAATGTCTAAAGCGTAATGCTGAATTAAAATTTCTAGAGTAAATTGAACAGAATATAAAGAGTTAACTTTGTCATTGTTATCGTCTGTAGTATGTTTTGATACTTCAAGATTTGGTTCAGACCTGTAATATCTATATTAAAAAAGAATTAAAAACAATAAATATTAATCTATAAAATTTTTATAATTGAACACATTTTGACACTGTTTCACAATTACTTTCACCATTTCCAGTGTTAGACTGTTTGGACTCAAGTCAACTCTTTACATTCTGTTCAATTTGCTCTGGAAATTTCAATTCGATATTACGTTCTAGATATAATTATCTTATATTTATTGGCTCATTTATTATCAGCTGTTCTAGCTATAATAAAGAATTTAAAATGTTTCAAACAAGAATCGTAATTTACTAAATTTGCCATATGACGTATATGAATTTACAGAGTTCAAAGAAGAATAAACCAATTAGGATTTGACAATTTATGACATGTTTACATTTTTCTTAATTCTTCAAAAAATAATATAAAAATATAAATTAAATTTGTTACAATACCTCTTTCTTTGGACTTTTACACTTACTATTAGGCTACATATCGAATTGTACTTGAAAATATATAATCAGTACTTTCCGAGGCTAACATTATAACGGGGTTCCTGCTCAGCTTCGCTCGAGCGGGACACGCTATATAAAAGTAACCGCGGAAGAGTAGATAAATGGCTCTCCAGAGCAGATCGGCACTCCTGCACCGAACGTCCTGGGTCCAGCAGCTCAGTTGCCTCCTTCTCGAGTCGAAAATTTGGCCCGCGGAGAGTGTCGTAGGCTACGCGTGAAGATGCGCGACGTCCAAGAAGAGAGACTCGCGCGGGTACAGTCGCACACACGATTACGGTTCGAGGAACGGGGAGTCGGCGGACAATAAACACTCAAATACGATTAATAGTGGATGCGTGTAAATTTTAATTAGCAACAATGGAGTACATAATATCACAACGCGTCGATATAAACAAAGTCAATCGTAACGCAAGGAAACTCGCAATAATTTGACGGTGAAGCGGACGAGGCTGCGCACGCGCTGTGCGGTTATGGTCGCGCAAGCACTCGCTCTGTTGTGAGCTGTGCACAATGACGACAGCGAACCGGCGCGCACCGTTCGAATGAGGAGGCGACAGCGCTTAACCTTGTCGGATCAAGTAGCAGCAAAATCGCCTTGTAGGAGCCGGGTGTTCACAAACGGCAAGCGGCACTTATTCAGTTAAAGTACGACGAAAGTACGAAAGCGACAGCACACTCGCGGAGAGAGAGAACATGCCGGTATCAACAGCGGCCGCGGCGCAACGCGTACAAGAGGAAAAGGCGAGCGTAAACGCGCGGCTTAATTAACATAATAAAAGGGAGAGAGAGCGGTATAGAGAGAGAAGACAAGCGCTAGACCTGGTACTTACAGTATCGCCGCTTGCACGCTTAATCTAGCCGCTGTCCAAGAGCGTTATGTAGCGAACTCGCTTCTGTTGTGTATCCGCTCTTGTCGTCGATAAACTGGCGATGACGCTTCTCTCCTGATAGGAGCGGTGCTGATCGCCCGTAGTAGGCCTCTGCTTCAGCCCCGCTGCAGCGATATTCTCTGCTACCTCCTAATACCGATTCGTCGAGAAGAAAAGCCGGAAAACTCGTGGTGACTCGTGCGAGAAGTCTTAGCCGGTCGCGGATTGCAAGCCAACTGTGTCGATTTTCGAAACTCTCTCTCTCTCCTCGCAAGGAAGCGTCTCTCCGCGAGGTCCGCGCCGCGAGTCGATATCGATTATCGTACGCCAGTCGCGTCGCTTACCAGTTCGCTGACGTCCGCAATGCTGTAACTATTCAAACGATATGAAAATTTATAATGTTTAATAAATATATTAGTCACTGGCTTCTTGGGGAGAGAGAGACATAACGAATATACAAGCGATTCGTTATAACATCAATTTAATATACTGATGACCAAACAATAGCTATATATCGTACAATTGAGAATTTTCTTATTTTCACTCTTTAAAACAAAACTAATTTAAAACGCTTAATTCGGACACGGTATAATGATAAAACAGCTACAAGTGTACAACACACCTAGATGCTTTACGAATAGGAGAAAAAAAAGTTTGGGATGGGTGACCGAATGCTCATCGCTGTCCCTCATCGACTGTAGTCTACAGTGAACAGTGATGATCAGTGCTGAGTGATAAGAATCCGATAACGCTGCAAAAAATTTCATTTTCACGAAGTCGTATCACATCTATATCATTTATACAGTATGAGCGTCGTTTGAAAAGTTCGTGCAAAAATAAAAATTTTTAGGCTTATACACTTCATCCAACGCTGATCTAGTTTGTTAATCCCTTCCAAATAATAGGATTTGTCCAAGTCTGAAAAATAGGCATTCGTTTCTGCAATCACCTCCTCGTTTGAATAAAATTTTTTCCCCGCAAGCCATTTTTTCATATTAGGGAACAAATAGTAGTCCGACGGAGCCAAGTCTGGAGAATAGGGGGCATGTGAAACGAGTTGGAACCCTATCGCCATCAGTTTTGCGGCCACAACTGCTGAGGCGTGAGCTGGCACATTGTCGTAATGGAAGAGGGCTTTTTTGTGGGCCAATCGTGGACGTTTCTCTAGCAACTCGGTTTTCAAACGATCCAATAACGATGAATAATATTCGTCTGTAATCGTTTTACTTTTATCCAGATAGTCGATGAAGATTATTCCTTCCGAATCCCAAAAGACAGTCGCCATAACCTTCCCGGCCGAAGGAATTGTCTTCGTCTTTTTCGGAGCAGATTCTCCTTTGGTAACCCATTGTTTAGACTATTCTTTGGTTTCAGGAGTGTAGTGATGTATCCATGTTTCATCTACAGTGATGAAACGACGCTTAAAGACTTGCGGATTTTGCTGGAACAGCTGCAAACCATTCTTGCAACACTTCACACGATCTCGTTTTTGGTCAATCGTGAGCAATCGTGGCACCCATCTAGCGAATAGCTTTTTCATGTCCAAATGGTGGTGCAAAATATTATGTATCCATTCGCTCGAGACGCCTACAGTACTAGCAATCTCACACACCTTCACTCTTCTGTCAGCCATCACCATATCATGGATTTTATCAATGATTTCTGAAGTGGTAACCTCAACAGGGCGTGCAGAACGTTCAGCGTATTTTGTGCTCATATGGCTACTCCGAAAATTTTGAAACCACTGATAAACCATTCTAATCGAAGGTGCACAATCACCATAATGTTTATCAAGCTTCTGTTTAATCTCCTGAGGCGTTTTGCCTTTGAAAAAGTAATGTTTAATCAATACATGAAATTCTTTTTCGTCCATTTTTTTACAACCACTCGATTTCTTTGATTGAAACGAATGTAAAACGCAAAGTAATTGGCCGATCTGGCTGAAATCTGTGCTCTTCCAAGATATGCCACTAACTAAAAATAACCTTGATACGCACTAGTAGAACCATCTCTCTCACTTTGCACGGACTTTTCAAACGACCCTCGTATAACGGGGATTTAGCCCGATTTACCCCGTGAATAATAATAAATGGGGAATGATCGAATAAACGAAGTCTGAAATTTCCTGGACATAGTCGTCCTCCCAAGTCCGGTGTTCGTCACGTCGGCCACAGGACGGCCGGATCAGCGCATCACCGCAGATTCGTAGTGTTGGCTAAGGAGCACGAAAGTCGGAAATTCGAAAGCGGTTATCGGCGCGAGAAGGTAGGGTGTTCAAATAAAATAGCGGAATATAATTATGTTAAACCGTTTACAAAAAGAATCTTCAATTATGAAATAGTTAACAAAGACGGTCGGAAGGAGGGAGAGAGCACGTTGAGTGAACAAATAGAGAGAGGGAGAGCAAACCATTAAGCCAGAACTTACAATGTAAGTGTCTAAACTCTAGGATCGTCGACGACTTCTACTATCTGCGTTGACGCGTGCACACGAACGATAGGCCACCACGTGCACCGCGGAGCCCTGTCTTCTTCGGTAGTGATCCCTAGCATAACGGCAGACTGATCCTCCACACTACCGGCCCCAGTCCACGTGTCTGAATCGTCCGCAGAGCCAGGCGACGTCGCATTCTCTTCCTCAACAGAGACAAATACTCCAGGGACGAAGAAAAGGGCAGCAGGATACAGACAAGATCCAACAGTAGAAAGCAGTCGGCGAGACCCTGTCGGCTTACTCGCATTTCTAAACAGCTACTGCTCACGCCGGGGCTCAACTACACGATTCCGTCTTAATGAGCCAATAAGTGCGCGCGGTCACTCGCTAAGGCGCGACTATATTTCTCTCTCTCTCTCTCTCTCTCTCTCGGTGAGTCAGCACGTATATTTTATTTGTCCGCTATTTAATGTGTGGTATTGATACCTCGCTTTGCGAATTGAGCAACTTTTTGATTGCAGGTGGTGTGTTTCTTACTGGCCTACGCTTTTGTTAATAAATTGTGCCGCCAGGCCTTTCTATTTAAGCCAGTAAAGTCTCAAACACCACCGATAATTTTGGGTATTTTTGCTGAGCTCTGGAGCCATCTTTTTGCGTGAATTGACTGCCATTGGCCTTGTCATCACCTGCCTGCGGCTGTGATTACGTTCTTCTGATGACCATCGACTTGTTTGCTCTATCTAAGATGAGATGAGAAATTCAGAGGTCCAGTGAAACTTACTTTTATATACTTATTTGTGACTTATGATGGTGTTTGTTTAGTGTATACATGTATTTTTGCGGTTTATAATTGCGTGTTTATATCATAATCTTAGGCTAAATCTATGCGTAAGTCATTCGACTGTGACTATTTACGTTAGCGTATTAGGATTCTCAAGCGCGAAATTTAAATATAATTTGCATACCGATTTGTCTGGCGAGAGGGCGCTGCTCCTCGATTACCGATTGTTAAGTATGGGAGCTCCTTGAATTCACAACAGATGTCATTGTGTGCCTATATGAATGAATGAGTGATCTTCCGTCGCTTCTAATGCCTGATATTAACAAGCAGCGTAATAAAACATTGTGTGCGCGTTGCTCTGGTAATATTGCCGGTGCGCTAAGATATTATGAGGTTTGCGCTCGTATTTTCCATCCAGGCTACGTAACTTATTATTTGAAGTCGAAATCAGCGGAAGCTTGTTGCGCATTCCATTTGGATTGGTCTGTCACGCGACAAAAATATTTAGCGCTGCTCAACGCTACCAACTGGGCTAGTTCATCTGCTGCGGCCCGTTCTTCTACCTTTGATAGCGTGCGTAATATTGCGAAGTCCAGTATGAATTTGTCATCTGATAGCTCATCCAATATGCACGCAGATAATAATGATCTCCCGCAAAATTGGGGCACACTTTCTCAATCTGATCAATTGGCTGCGATTTTTCGGAACCAGAATGCCATTGCTGCGCAAACAAGTCCGAAGCTGAACGCGTTTGCCGAACGATTTAAAACGCAGGATAGAATAATAAACAATCTGGTGAATGAAAATGTGATTCTGCGTGGTGAGATCGATCAGCTGAAGAATCTCTACGCTCGAGCTGTGCCTAGTACCCAAATAAGGGCAACTGGTGTGCCATCGTCGTGCGCCGTGCCTCTTGACGATCTTGCTACACGTATTTTAGGAGTTCTTGGTATTAACCGTTTATCTGTGGATATCATCGAGACAAGGCCCTTCGCGCGTCGTGTGGTGCCGCAAGAAACTACAAGTCAACAGGGTTCAGATGGTGGAGCGACTAACCGGCAGCGAAACCCGCCCTCGCGAGTGGAGTTGTTGTCCTTCGTAATTAGGCTGAAGTCCCCCGAGGTGCGCAGATTCATCCTTGAGGCCAAGCGTAAATTCGGCAGCATTAAACTCTCTGATCTTGTTGGTGGCTCACTCCACAGCAAAATTGGGCTTTACGAGTTAGCTCCGCAGCCGGTGCATAAGTTGCGCATGTTGACGAAGTCACGTGCAGAGGCATTACATTATAAATACGTGTGGCTGCGCGATGGCAACATTTATGTTCGAAAAAACGATAAATCGGAGCGCCGTGTGATTGTGACCGAAGCTGATCTCGACCGTTTGGAATGACGCCAATTACCCACAAGTCCTATCTGCCCACTTAGCGTTGTCTCGAAAGGGTTGCGTATAGCCCACGTTAATGCAAGCTTGCTGCATTGCCACCATGCTAAAATTAGGGAACTTTTGATAGATGAAAGTATTGATATCCTTGCTATTACGGAAACTTGGTTGACTCCAAATCATGGTGATGTTCCGTATTCCATTGATGGTTACAGCTTTGTTCATAATGATTGGGGCCTTCTATCAGAGACGGGCAAGCGCGTTTATGTTCAGGGCGGTGGTGTGACTTGTTACATGCGTATAAGCATGTCTTTCAGTAAGACTGAATCGTCATCCATCAAGGTTCGAAATGAGACCGAGTACATGATTTTAGATATAAGTGTAACTAATAAGAAGATTATGTTTTGCGTTGTCTACCGTAGACCTGAAGGTCGTGTCTTATCTGGCCTATTCAAGCGGATTCAAGAGCTTTCACTCAGAATGCTTTAATTCAGATGTTTGCGATCAGAACAATAGCTATGGAGTCCATTTGATGAAACTTATCTCAGACTATTTTCTGTTCTTGGTTCCGTTTAATGCAACTCATCATACGGCCAACTCAGATAAATGGATTGATATCATCCTAGTTAATTCGCCTGATTGTGTAGCATTTACTAAGAAATCACATGCTCCATACATTAACGGGCATGACTATTTAATTTGTGATGTCGACCTTAGCATTTGCGTTGATAAATCAAAGAGCTATACTTTTCGTTCATTTAAGAACTTTTCACCAGATAGTTTTGCTCGGACACTGGATGTTGTTTTGACGCCCCTGAATTCATCCCGACCAGATAATGTCGACCAATATTTGAGTTATATTGAAGAAATACTCGTACTCTCCTCCGATCTTGATAAACATGCGCCCTTCGTGACACGAAAAATCAGTACAAATTCTGCTCCGTGGATGTCGGCGGATCTTAACGATCTGCGCAAGTATAGAGACCGATTATAAACGAGGGTGGTTCGATAAGTACTTAACCTACAAAAGAAAAACGAAAATTTTGGAAAAGTGGCGTTTTATTTTTCAACATAGTCTCCTTTTAGTTCAATACACTTGGCCCAGCGATGCTTCAACTTCTTTAACCCGTCTGAAAAATAGGTTTCCTCGAGATCTAAAAAGTAGGCTTCCGTGGCAGCGATTACCTCCTCATACGACTCAAATTTCTGCCAGGCGAGTGACTTTTTCAAGTTTGGAAACAAAAAGAAGTCGCACGGGGCTAAATCTAGAGAATACGGTGGGAGCTGAGAATACAGCAGTTCGTAGCCTAATTCGACCAATTTGGCCATGGCGACGGTGGAGGTGTGAGGCGGTGCGTTGTCATGGTGGAAGAGCACTTCTTTCTTCGCCAAATGGGGCCGTTTTTTCAGCAATTCGACGTCGAATCGGCCCAATAATTCGGCATAGTACAGCCCTGTGACCGTTTTACTCCTCTCCAGGTAGTCGATGTAGATCACACCTTGTGAATCCCAGAAAACGGTGGCCATCACTTTTCCGGCTGATGGGGCAGTCTTCGCCTTCTTCGGAGCACTTTCGCCGGGTAAAGTTCACTGTTTCGACTGTTCCTTGGTCTCTGGTGTATACCAGTGGATCCATGTTTCGTCGAGTGTCAGGAAACGATGCAAAAACTCCTTTGGATTGCACTTAAACAGCGTCAGACATTGCTCTGAAGTTATCTCACGGTCGCGCTTGTTGTCCGGAGTGAGAAAACGCGACACCCATCGCGCCGACAGCTTTCTCATGCCCAAATTTTCATGAAGGACATGACCCACGCGATCTTCTGAGATGCCTACGATCTTAGCTATCTCGCGCACCTGCAATCGTCGATCTGCCAATACGAGATCGTGAATTTTTGTTACGTTATCCTCCGTGGTAGCCGTTTTCGGAGTACCTGGACGTGGCTCTTCAAAAATCGACGTGCGACCACGTTGAAACTCGTTAAACCAATTTTTGACGGTCGCTATCGAAGGAGAAGAGTCACCGTCCACAGCATCCAAGCGCTTTTTGATTTCGCTGCGCGATTTCCCTTCCAAAAACAAGAATCGAATCACTGACCGATACTACTCTTTTTCCATTTTTCAAAAATCAACGGACACACTTGCTTTCACACGCTCTCAAAAATAAACTACAACTTTGATCCGGCTGAAATCTATCCATCGAGAAGGTAATAGAATATTTCTTTTGCGAGAGTGGCGCCATCGTGCGGTGAGGCTAAGTACTTACCGGACGACCCTCGTAAGCGTGCCAAGCGTTCCCGAAATTGGCTCCATTGGATGGATTATAATGAGGTCCGTAGACGGCTAAGCAAAAGTATTGACTCTGCTCGAGATGAATATATTACAAAGTCCCTTGTTGGTGCGTGCAGTAAGTCGAATCTGTGGCGTCTGTTAAATAGGTTCGGCATTATGAATGATGTAGCTGGCTCGCTGCTCCGACTATTCTCTGCGCGAGATTTGAACTGTCACTCCAGTTTAATGGCTACGAGGTATCCCCTTTGTTCGAGTGACCAATTACAAGATATCCTAGCTTTGCCATTAGTGCTGAACCATGAAATTTTTTTATTTACTTCGATTACCAAGACTGAAGTTTTGAATTCTCTCAAATCCTGTCTGCCGAGGGCGAAGGGCCGTAGCTTTGATGGTTTTTCTCTTACCTACTTGAAGCAAGTTTTTCTTTCGCTAGTCCCATCGCTAACAAATCTGTTTAACATGTCGACAAAGCAGTATCCCACCAGATGGAAGAGAGCTGCAATCATTCCCCTTAGCAAGGACCCAAACCCTAAAACTCCGTCAGACACACGTCCGATTGCAAATCTTCCTCATCTTGCCAAGACTTTCGATAATATTATCGTCCAGTGGATCACTGATTTTTTGAAGGGAAACAATCTGATTTCTGATTTCCAATCGGGTTTTCGTAAGCATTACAGCACGCAGACAGCTCTTTTGGAGATCACCGATATTCGCTTTGGCTTTGATGAGGCTCTTGTAACAATCTTGCTCTTGTTTAATTTCAAGAAGGCGTTTGACTCCTTCGATTATACTGTGCTTCTTGTGATTCTTAGGGAGTTAAGCTTTTTGGATGATGGTGTCACGTTTATCTACTCTTATATAACGGGCCGTTTCCAGAGAGTGCTTGATCTTGACGATACCATTTTCCAGTTCCTTGTGGTCACTTCCGGGGTTCCACAGAGTTCAGCACCTGGCCCTATCATATTTCTGTTATTTATAAGTTCTCTTTTACTTGTCCTATTCCATTCTGTTGGTATGCTTTTGGCCGACGACCTCCAAATTTATATTCAGTGTAAACCTTATGAGGTAAATGAGGAAATCTTGAAGTTAAACCAGGGTGAAAATCGCGTAGTAAATTGGTCAATCATACGTGGAATTGATATCCATTTTGCTAAGACGACGGCTATGCTATTCGGATCAGTCCAACAATTACGATTTCTGGACTTGAGTGCACTATATCCAGTTGCCATTGGAGATAACATCATTCCGCTCGTGTCTACTGTGAGGGACTTAGGGCTCATCCTGTCTAATAGTCTTCAGTGGAACTCCCAGGTGACCCAAGTTTTATCGCGTGTGCACGATGCACTGCATAAGTTGCGGAGAAGAGGGTCGATTCTGCCGTTAGCCCTTCGCAAGGAGCTGGTCACTGCCCTTGTGTTGCCTCACTTCGACTATGCGTGTCTAGTCTATTGCAATCTGCCTGATTATCTTAACATTAAGCTCCAGCAATTGCTGAACCAAACCCTTACAACTCAAAAGCCGGAATACTTGTGTGCCTTATTCCCTTCGCTGAGAGACGAAATTCGGCGCTCTGGGCGTCTTCAACAATCTTGCTTTGATATCCCTCTGGCTCGTACTGCCACATATGAAAGTTCATTTACAGTGCAAGCTATGCTTCTTTGGGACTCATTGCCCGCTTCTCTATGCCTCAGGGAGAACAGTGCAAATTTTAGGCTGGGATTGTTGGAGTACCTCAAATCACGTGATATTTGTTTCACGGAATAGATTGTTTAAATAACTGTTGGTTGCAGTTGGCGCACAGGTTGTCTTGGTCTGGCTTTAAATGCCTAGCGTTAACACAAAGTGTATATTGTGCTAATTTGTTATTTGCTGCTGAATTCTCAAACTGCTATGTCTGTCCCGTATCGCTTATGTTTTGCTCCGCGTTGTTATTAATGTTACGTCTACTATCACTGTTGTAATTTTTGTTGGCGGCTTTTATTGTTATTATTGTTGTAAATAGTAGTCTGGTTCTACTACCGACTGATCGATTTTGTTATGCTCTATTTATATTGTATCTCTATTTGTATGTATTAAATTATGCAAATTGCCATAAGGCCAAAATGTGGTTATGGCATAAATAAATTCTTTATCAATCAATCAATCTCTCTGCGCTTTGCTGTCGCGCACGGAAGTATCCCTGCGTATTCGCATCTCTCTGTCCCCTCACTTACCTTATATCAGAACAGAAGTGTAACTACATACGTAAATATATAATAAATAAATATAAATACAATAAATTCATGAATGCATAGGATAGGTTCGGAGAAATAGATTACATTTACTTATCGCTACTAGGGAGAGAGAGACATAACGAGTTAGCTATTTCACTCGTTATAACAGCTATGACCAAGATGCTATGGGAATGCTGGCTGTGAATCCTGATCATAGTTATATAAACAATATAGATACGATACAACTTCATGAAAATAAACCCCCCTTACCCTAGCCAGCAAAGTGTAATAGACAGTGAAAAAAAAATACCACTCGAAATATCTCTAATTGAACCCTCCAACAATGCTCATTATTTTAATTGAACCCCTTCAGTTGTCCCAAAAAAATTAAAAACTATGATAATTTTTTCGTTTTTTGTAACTGCGATATCTTTAGTAATACTTAATATTTTTGCAAAGAAACAAGGCAAAAATATTGAACCCTTGCTCGTTTTAATTGCAAGCCTTTTACTTTTTCAAAATTATTAATATATATGTCAAAAACAACAATCTAATTTTATTGTATGTTCTTTCCAAATAGATAGGTTAACGCGCGTGCGCGATAAATCATATCAACCAAAGAAAATTAGATTGTTGGTTTTAACAAATATATTAATAATTTTGAAAAAGTAAGAGGCGTGCAATTAAAACGAGTAAGGGTTCAATATTTTTGCCTTGTTTCTTTGCAAAAATATTAAATATTACTAAAGATATCGCAGTTGCAAAGAAGGAAAAAATTATCATAGTTTATAATTTTTTTTGGTATAACTGAAGGGGTTCAATTAAAATAATGAGCATTTTTGGAGGGTTCAATTAGAGATATGCCGAATGGTTTTTTTTTCTCTGTACATTATACTTTGCAGGCTGGGGTAAGGGGGATGCTGTTCCAATCTCTCCAACAGGACTGAGCAAATCTGAAAGAAATCATCAAAAAGCTTCCTGCAGCTCCTGGAACAGATAATTGCGAGGTCTAAAGTTAACTGCAGGAAGCTTTTTGAGGATGTCTTCCAAATTTGTTCAGACCTGCTCTCCAATTCCTCGATCGACGTGTGTTTTTATTGATCATGTAGGTTACCTTGCACTTAAACAGGTCAAAGCTTATATAAATTTGTTTTATGAATCATATTAACACAAAATCGAAACGTATTAATAAAAAATTAAAAATCTCAAGTCTCGAACATCGAGTGATATCAAATTCAGATAAGTTTATTAAATAAATATAATATAGATTATTATTTATTAATTACAATAAAAAGATTAAAATACTTGGTGGAAATATTATTTTGTTTCAGGTAAGCTAATCTTTGGAGATTACAAATTAGGCAAATCTATTCCCCTTACTCCAGCTCACAAAGTGTAGTGGACGATGAAAAAAAATACCACTAGAAATATCTCTAATTAAACCATCCAAAAATGATCATTATTTTAATAGAATCTTTTTAGTTGTCCCAGAAAAAATTAAAAACTATGTACTACTGTGGGCAAAAAGTAAGGTGAATTTTCAATTTAAACTTCGCGGGCTTAACATTTCGGGCTAGTTCTTTTTTTCTTGAGTTGGTAGGACTGCGAATGACATCTGGGACAAATTTCATGTCAATGTCATCATCAGTAATATATTTACGCTTGTGTTTACCAAACGACCAAGAGTGCATGTTTCGATTTTTACAATGTCTGATTTAATTGAGCAAAGAAGTGCCATCAAATTTTGTTTGCGGAATGAAATTTCGGCTGCGGAAACGTTGAGGATGTTGCGGAAGGCCTTTGGTGATTCTACCATGTCGCAGAAAAATGTTTATAAGTGGTACAAAGACTTCAAAGAGGGTCGAGAACGTGTTGATGACTTGGAGTGCTCCGGACGACCATCGACGTCAACAGATGACCAACTCGAAAATCGTCGGTTGACTGTTAGAGACCTTACTGATATGATCGGAATATCAGAAGGATCTGTGAAAACAATTTTGAAAGACCATTTGGGCCTACGAAAAGTCAAATCTCGTTTGGTACCGAAAACGCTCAATTTCTTGCAAAAAAGTCGCCGCGTTGATGTGTGTGAAACAATGCTTTCTGACTATCAGGACAAGCTCAAATGCATGATTACGGGAGATGAGACTTGGATTTATGCTTACGACCCTGAAACAACCGACCAATCAAGCGAATATCGTGCTAAAGGCGAGGCCAGACCGAAAAGAGCACGTCAAAGTCGTTCAAAAATCAAGGTCATGATGACAGTTTTCTTCGATTTTCGTGGTGTGGTGCACTATGAATTCCTTCCACCCGGCCAAACTGTTAATAAGGAATATTATTTGAGCGTTATGCGTCGTTTGCGTGAAGCAATTCGTCTAAAAAGACCAGAATTATGGGCCAACAACTCTTGGTTTTTGCATCACGATAATGCACCATCTCACACTGCACTCGTTCTTCGTGACCATTTCGCCAAAAATTCGACGCATATCGTTCCGCAACCACCGTATTGGCCTGATTTGGCTTTTATCGGGAGGGGATTACTTCGAAGGGGATGACATTGATGTAGAAGAATAAATAAAGATTTTTCATTTTACAAACAAATTCACCTTACTTTTTGCCCACAGTAGTACATTTTCTAGTTTTTTGCAACTGTGATATTTTTAGCAATACTTAATATTTTTGCAAGGAAACAAGACAAAAAAATTGAACCCTCGCTTATTTTAATTGAACCCCTCTTATTTTTTTTAAATTATTAATATATACATCAAAAACAAAAATATTATTTTATTGTATGTTCTTACTATAATGCATGCCCGTTAACCTGTTAACCGAGCGGGACGTATAAATCAATTAAAAGTAAACAATATCGGGTACGGGTAGGACATATGAATACGTCCTCGATATTTATATTGCGCCCTGGAACGGGCGGGACGTATATTTTACTACTACTATGGCAATAAGTCATTCATACATGTCTTAGTGAAAAAGGACACGCCCATTATATGTTGCGTAAATAGAAAGGGATTTCCCCGGTTAACAGGTTAACTGATCTTTTTAGTAAGAACATACAATAAAATTAGATTGTTAATTGATTGAATTTAAAAAGATTTAAAAGCATAATGAAATAAATTTTATTTTTACACTATTTTTTATGGTTAAAAGGACATTTTTCTTCATTTTTGAAAAGCTTGGTTGGATAAAGAATTGTATAGGCCTGATAATCATTATTAGTGGAACGGCATTGTATCTTGGCATATATATGAAAATTAAATTATTTAATAGTGTGAGAACTTAACCACCTATCTCTTCGGCTACTAGTCGGCAACACCAGCAACGACGAGAGAGGAAGCAAATTTTCAAGCCCCGGAACTGCGCCTTAGTCAGACACTCCTGCAACATGGCAGCAATATACGCGCGTTTAAATGAGTGCTTCCATTTGCTCGCCTGTAGATAGCACCCTTTTTATATTTAGACAATATATATTTATTATGCGTATTCGTCGTGGCTTTTCCTTTCGTTCTCCTATCCCAAAGAACGCAAGAGTGGTGACCCCGACATGATACGGCGGATATGTGCTCGACATCGTGACCGGCCAAAAACCCACGGCGCCACCATCTTTAACTATACCTTCCTGTATTCCAGCATCTGTTGCTACACGCACACGAGCAACCACTCCGAGGATTCAAGCACTGACGAAGAGTGTTAGTTCGCGACCTACAACTCGCATGTACGCAAAAGTGCTCGGAGGTAAAGCCTTGCCTGAGCTTGTGCCAGTGACAAACAATGCTCGCGGTTGTGAGGTTAAGACTGCATTGAAAGATGAGAGTAGTGTTGGCACAATGGATAGCGAATTTTACCGCACGCAAGGCACCGGAAACTCACTACCGGCGGATCTCACCTTGGTTTCGGCCGGACTGTGTGTGTGTAAAAAGAGTTTCTAAAAAGAGTTTGTACGATTGCAGCAGCAACTTGTTGCTCAGGGCTTGAGCGCCGCGGCGCAGACCTGCAAGTTGTCGGCGGTGTGGAAGGAGTCGCCATAAGCCTGGTTCGCGCACGGAGAGTCCATGTTTGTCTGCCACAATGTCGTCACGGACGAGATGAACTATTACATTGTTGTGACCGCTCTGGACCCTGGCATGATCAAGGACCTCTTGGACGTACTACAGATCCCGCCGGATACAGGTAAATACGATCGTTTGAAAATCCAGATACTGGTGTTTTGGATAGACTGCCGAACAGCACCTACGCACGCTATATAGTGGTGTGCACACGGAGGCCGCAAGTCGCTGAGCATCCTCAACGAGATAAAACGGCTCGCCGATACGAGCATCGAAGAGGCTGGGCTAAAGGTGCGGTAGCTTGACACGCTGCTGCCTGCATCGCAGAGTCTGCTCCGCGTTATGCGCAACAGTTCGTTCGATTTGCTAACTGTGACGGCGGACGAGATCTACAAGCTGCCTGCCCCCGCCGTCTCAGCAGTTGGACAAGGTTCGCGTGGCACGTCACCGAGCCGTGGTGGAACATCTGGTTCTTCTCTGTCCAGGGAGGACGTCAATCCACGCGCCAACATAACACAGCTGCACTCGGTCACCAAGCTAATTCTCGAGGCAGTCATAGTATCAGCACCGCCCACCGCGCGGTCGGCTAACAGAAGCCGCAGCCGTAGCCGTATTTTAGGTAGTCGCTCGGCTTCTCCAGCACCTTACGACTACTGCTTCAACCACTACCGCTCCAGAACTTTACCGGAACATTGTCGCAAGCTTTGCTCATTCCAGCCAGGGCCGGAAAATTAGCCCTGCTACCATCCGTCTAACTGTTTCACGGCAGCATCGCAGGCCTCGAAAACCGTCTGCATATAAAAGAGAGGAACACAGGCCTGACCTTCCTAATCGACTCAGGCTCCGTCCTCTTGCTGGTACCGCGACAGTTCGCGAGGCGAAAGAGGAGTCCTTGGTTAAATAGAAGCTTAGCCTCACAGCGGGAAACATGTCGCCAATCGCCACATATAGCCGCCTAGTGTTCTCGCTCAATCTAGGCCTGCGTCGGGAGTATACTTGGCCGTTCATCATCGCTGACATTCACAGTGCTATCATTGACATTGATTTTCTGAGCCACGCCGGCCTCCTGCCTGATTTACAGAATATGCGCCTCGTTAACTACAAGACGAGCCTTCACATGCACGGCCAGATCATTGTAGCGGTGGAACACTCTGTGGCTATTATCCACAGGCAATACGACGAGTCGCTGGTCGAAATCGCCCACCTTATGAGGCCAAACGGTTGCCGTATAAATATCAGCGGGTCTATCGTCCAACATCGCATCATCATCAAGGGAGCGTCAGTGTTTAATCGACCTCGACCACTGCACGGGAATCGTCTCAAAGAAGCCAAGTGCGCCTTCAAGAAGCTAGAAGAGCAAACTATCGTCAGACCATCTGCGAGCCAGTGGGTCAGTATTCTCAACTTGGTAGACAAGAGTCCTGGCAACTACTGTGAAACCGGCCACTATCGGAAGCTCAATGCAGTCACCGAGGCAGACCGATACCCTCTCACAATAATGGAGGACCTATTCTACGACTGCATGACAACGTCATGTTCTCAATGTTAAACCTCGAAAATGCCTTTTATCGGATCCCCATAGCAGAAAAGGACGTCGCGAAGACTGCCGTTAAGATCCTCTTGGGTTTGCTCAAGTTTCAGATGATGCTACTGTGGCTCTAGAATGCTTTGCAAACTCTGCAGTGTTTACGAGACATGCCGCCATTACTTTTACTGGGTGAGTATAATATAATAATATTGCCTTCACTGTCTGGCTGTGACGTACTTCCCTTCATTAACCGGATATGACGAACTTGCCTTCAGTTGCCGGGTATAAAATCCTTGTTTTTACTGGATGGTTATAATAATATTACTTGTTTGGCTGGATAAAATAACATTACCATCACAGGTCGGCTTATGAAAACTTTACTTTCACTAGCTGGGTATAATATCCTTGTCTACACTGGCGTGGTAAGACTTACTTGCTTTCAACAATGGCCAGGTAAAACAACCTTGCCTTCACTGGCTGGATATAATAAAATTACCTTCATTGGTAAAATAACCTTACCTTCACAGGTCGGGATAAAAAAACCTTGCATTCATAAGCTGGGTAAAATAATGTTGCCTACACTATGTGGGTATGACGTACTTACCTTCATTGGCTGGGTAAAAATTCCTTACTTTCACTGGCTGGGTATATTAACCTGGCATTCAAAGGTCGGCTTAATAAAACCTTGTATTCATTGGTAGGGTATAATATGCTTACCTTCGTTCGTCGGATATGCCGTACTAACCTTCATTGGCCTGCTAAAACTTCATTTCCTTCGCCGGCTGGGTATAAAAACCTTATCTACATTAACTGGATAAAATAACCTTACCTTCAAAGGTCGACTTAAAAAAACTGTGCATTCGCTGGTTGGGTATAATAACATTGCCTTTATATGTCATTTTAAAAATCCTTTCTTTTTCTGCCCGGGTATGACGAACATTCCATCAACGGCCGGGTAAATCATCTTTGCCTTCATTTACTGGTTATAATAACCTTGCTTTCATTGGTTGGGTATAATAACCTTGTTCTTACTGGCTGGTATAATATTCTTGCCTCCACTTACTAGATATGACGTACTTGCCTTCAATGGCCTGATAGAATGTCCTTCCCTTCACTGGCTGTGTATAATGACCTAGCCTTCGTTGTCTGGGTATAATAAGCTTGTCTTAATTGACTTAGTAACACATCCTTGCCTTCACAGGTCGGTATAAAAAAACATTTCTTTTACTGGCTATGTGTAATATCCGTGCCTTCACTGGCCAGATATGACGTACTTGCCTTTCATTGCGGGGTATAACATCCTTACCCTAACTAGGTGGTTATCATAACATTACCTTGTTTGGCTTGGTATAATAATCTTACCTTCACAGGTCAGCGTGATAGAACGTTGCTTTCACTGAGTGGGTGTAATAACCTTGCACTCACAGTGCGACTTATGAAAACTTTGCCATTACTGACGGGGTATGGCGCACTTGCCTTCAAGAACCGGGTAAAATAATCTCCTTTTCATTGGCCCGGGTATTATAATCGAGCCTTCACACGTTGGTTTAATAAAAACTTGCATTCTTTGGATGAGTATAATCACCTTGCCTTCACTAGTCAGATTTAAATGAAATCACTCGATTGTTAGATACAGTCAAAGAACTGTGCTACAGCACTGGGATAAAGATGATGATCTGTCAGCCATTGGGATAATTGGCTGGTACAACTTGTTGAGATGAGGCTGGACGTCGAAACCAGAGAAGACTAGGAAAAATCCATCGTAAATTTAGATACTTTCCCCCAATATGTCGAGCTGAAGAATTTTCTCGAACACAGAACAAGGATTCTCCAGACCTAATGCGCAGTCGACATCAATTCTAACAGTTGAGTAGCACAACGACGATCAGCTAGGACGGCTCGCAACCATACTACTCATGTAGTGAGAAACGGAAATTTCGGTACAGATCGTATTCAATCTCTCTGGCAAGTGTACCAAGGGCAACATGGAGTTTCAGGCTGCTCGAAATTTAAGACTTTTTCTTCCGAGCAGTGAAAAAATGCGTGCAGCAGACGAACCTATGCTACAACTGTATCCATGAAGGCCATGGAGCTAGAAAGTGTCGATCTCCCTTCCGAGTGGATAAGCAATGTATGTTGTGGGACACAAAGGAGCCGCCCGATGAAGGAGTCACGGTACTGACACCTTTTAATTTATGGTCAGACCCCATGCTGAGTGTCTAAAAGACATTTGATGTACCTTTGACACCACCCGCGAGCCAGTGGGCCCCATGCTGGGTGTTTAAAGGGCATGTGATGTTCGTTTGACACCTCCCGCGTGCCGCCAATGTATAAGGGATATGTGTATGTTCTGGGACACAAGCCAATGTATAAGGGATATATGTATGTTCTGCGAAACAAAGAGGCCGCCCGATGAAGGTTTCGCGGTAGTGATACCTTTTAATTTAAGGTGAGACCCCATGCTGAGTGTTTAAATGGCATTTGATTTTCGTTTGACACCTCCCGCGTGACAGTGGGCCCCTTCAACAGAGACCCCACCCCCTAAACCCACCTACTAAAGTTGTTAAGGTAGTATGCTGTAGAAGTCGGTAGGGTGTTTGGTAAACTATATGATGGTCTCTCTCTCTCTCTCTCTATCCCTCTCTCTCGCTCTCTTTCGATAGTAGGGCGCTTAGTAAGCTTATGCTAGCTGAGTATGGGCCCTCGGAGAGGGGGTAGCGTCTTTAGCTTGCTAGGCGGGTACGCCGTATAGTGCGGATGCTGTTCTCTCTCTCTCTCTCTCTCTCTCTCTCTCTCTCTCTCCTTCGTTAATAGGACGCTTAGTAAGCTTATGCTGGCTGAGTGTAGGCTCTCGGAGAGGAGATAGCGTCTTCAGCTTGCTAGGTGCGTATGCCGTATAGCCCTTGGAGAGGGGGTTGCGTCTCTAGCTGCTTGCTAGAAGCGTGCACAGTATAGTCCTTGGAGAGGGGATAATGTCTCTCGCTGCTTGCTAGGAGCGTGTGCCATATAGCCCTTGGAGAGGGGAGATAGCCTCTCTAGCTTGCTAGACGCATACGCTGTATAGTTTGGATGCTGCTCTCTTTCTCTCTCTCTCTCGCTCTCCTTCGATAGTAGGGCATGTAGGCCCTTGGAGATAGGGTAGCATATAGCTTGGTAAGCTATGTGCTGCTCTCTCTCTCTCTTTCTCTAAGCAAGCGCTATAGTAGTTTCATTAGATTTCGGGAACCTTTCAACCTCACAGTTGATTTTATTTGAATATTAATTAATAAAACATATAGAATTTTCGTTTAATTGTTACGTCTTACGACGCATCCTTTTTGTAACAACTGCACACTCGTGAAATTCAAAGCTTCTAAAACTATTCGCACGTCAGCAGAAAGCTGACGAAACGCGAGGTAAATGACACTCCGAAATAAAGTTGTTACACCTTGCGACACATCCTCTTTTGTAACAAATGCATATTCAGGAAATTCAAAACTGCTAAAATATTCACACGTCAGCAGAAAGCTGACAAAACGCAAAACAAATAGCACTCCGAAATAAAGCCACCGAGCACAAGAATGTATATTCAGCAAAAAACAAAATGTCACAATTCAATACTGACCTGAAAATTAACATATAAAAAGGAATGAACATCATTACGAGTCAGTTGATCAGTAGTCAGTCAGTCAATAAGTACCTGTAAGACTCAACTCCGTACACACTGGTCCGACAATTGGTGATCTTTTTACTTAATAAACTCACGACTGTTACAAAGTATTATCGTGCAAGTATTATTCAACAACCTATCCTATTCAATTCAACAAGCAGTTAGAGCCTGCTACACTCATACAATCCAACAAGCAGTTAGAGCCTGCTACATTTTATCCACAATTAAAAGCTACAATTATCAAGGTAGTACAATCATCAGACATACATTTCTACATATATTTATTATAAGTGAGACATATCCGACCACTAGTCAACATATTGGAACGTCTCATTCATTAGCTATTCGTAGTTGATGCACGAGACGTAACAATTGGTTCCGGTACGAAAAATACATTCGATTGAGATAAAGGAAATTATTTTTATACATATTAAAACTTAGTTCTTATTAATGAATTAACGCATCAAACATAAAAGAAAGAGTTCGAAAACCGCGGATATACGAGTAGGCGTCGTATTACAGAAGTAAGCAGCACACGTCACTTTCTTTCATAGTAACCGAATTTCAAAATTGCAATTTTGCAAAATTATGAAACTAAGACAACAGCAGAAACAAGTGACCGAAAAATAATTTTCAGACAGTAGGTCAAATACCATACGTAGATAGAATTTCCTTTTTTCTTTTTCCCCTTTTATTTTTGTCATCTCAATAAGAAATTGTGTTTCCATATACTTCTACCATAATTTTATGCTAACAATAATTTACCTTATTTTATATATTTTTCCTACTTCATCTATTTTGATTTTGTCGAATTCCCTTTGTTTATCCCGTTTATTACGAAACTGCAATAAATGAGCAAGAAGTCCAGCACAACGAAGGACACATCATCCATAATTAGGAAACTTACGCGATCACAAATCGACAAGAATCCAAAATTAGAAGACCTTTTAGAAAAAGGACTGGATGAGATAGCTTTCAAAAAGAGTAACAAGCTGCAAAGATCGCCTATTAAGACCAAGACCCAAGAAGAAATCGTAAGAAAAGAGAAAAACACAGGAGCAATAAAGAAAATCATACCAACAGTTGACCAATTAGTTGATTTAACAGAAAAACAAACAAATAAAACCGACTACACTGATTCAGACAAATATTCACTATTAAACCAGACGTTTGACACATTTGACTCAGAAAAACACGATAGATATTCAGACATTGGAGGATTTTTAGGTGAACAAAGCCTAATATTAGGGACACCAAAAGATATATTATTCAGCATAAACACAAACGAAGAATCTGTCTACACAAAATACTCATTACCAAAAAACTCTGACGAACCTATTAACCAACAACAGAACAACGAAAATTCAAAAAAAGACATTAGAAAAACAAACAAAACACAATACATAAACGAAAAGGAGAGTGAAAGAAACACTCAGCAAATTCAAAGACAAATTCAAGAAAACCAACGTATCACAAGTCCAGCAACAAACCCAATAAACATGGCAAATTCACACCCAATCAAATTATCACTCAAAGAATTGGTAAATTATGTTCCGGACTTCGATGGCAAAAATATGCCACCCGCAAAGTACATCAGAAGATTACGACGAGTAAAAAATTTAGTAGAAGACCAAGATGAACATAATGTAGTCGAACTATTGAAAGTGAGAATGAAGGGAGAGGCAGAAGAAGCTTTAGGAAACAGCTGTGTAGAAACAATAGACGAATTAATTACAGCAATACGAAGTCTATACCCAATTCAAGAAGACATACACGAACTGCGTGCTAGGATACGCAAAATAACACAAGGAACTACAGAATCAATTATCCAATACACAAATAGATTATGTCAATTGGTATTAGAAATAAAAGAAATATATAAAATACAAGAAACAAATGAAATAGCCAGGAAGAATTTCTACGAAGAATTAGATGCGGACGCAGCAAAATGTTTCAAAAAAGGAATGCGAACGGAAATAAAATACGAACTGGGTAATGAGACAACATTACAAGAAATGTCCAAAAAAGCCATAGAAATTGAAAATGACATAAATATTAGAAAAACAACAGATAGTATAACAATTAATAACACATATGCAGAATACAATGATTATTATAGACCTGAATTACCAAAAAAAATCATGATATGTCAAATTTGCCATGACCCCCAACACGAAGCACTATTTTGCCAATCTGCAGCATGCGTCTATTGTAAGGGATCAGATCACTTTTCTAATAATTGTAAAAATTCATTAGACAAAATCAATTTGATATGCAAATACTGCAGCCAAAAAGGACACTCAATAAGCGCTTGCCCACTGAATAAACGAAGAAATATCCATTGCCAATACTGTCAAGAATTAGGACATGAGGTAGGTCAATACCCCTACATTGCCGACTACATAAAATGCTGGAAATGTGGAGAAACAGGACATGAAGCCATTAAGTGTAAAAATAAGATCACACAAAAGGTAAATAAATGCGATATTTGTGACGAAGGAAGTCATTCAACGCAAGAATGCCCTGAGGTCTTTTGTAAAAAATGCAATAAAAAAGGTCACTCTATCAAATTTTGCACAACAGGTAAAAATAGATCACCTTATAGAATATGCACCCTATGCCAAGAACAGGGACACGAAGAACAAGATTGTGAAGAAGCGCGAATATATTTCACAGAACAAAGAAATAAATCAAGTTACAAATGCCAATTATGTGATCAATTAGGTCACACAGCAAAGTACTGCAGAAAAATCGCGAATACACAACAATCTGCAAACCCTCAGCAAAATCAGCAAAACTATAACACTTACAATAGAAACCACAACAACGGATACAGAAACAATTTTAACAATGATCAAAGAAAAAAATTCTGCGCTTATTGCAAAAATATAGGTCACATAGCAAGTGAATGTAGGAAATTATCCAACTCAAAATATTTCAATCACATGCGAAGGTTGCAACGAAACTGGACATAACATAGATAACTGTGAAAAAATTAAAAGATTACAAGAAGAAAGAATATTTTGCAGAATCTGTAAAGGTGTCGGTCATACAACAGAACAATGTCGCAAACATGGAACAAACTCGGAAAACTCTGGAGCTCCTTTGGGAAGGAACGCCTAAAGAATGAGCAGACAATAAAAACGTTCCAGGACAAAACACTCACTCTCCCAACACAAACAAAACATCACATAGATACATACAGCAAATTCAAAGAAAATATAAAGGAAATAGAGAGTACCATGCTACAGACAGATATAGCTAAAAATAGCACTGATATTAACCAACAAATTACAAATGACTGTACCAAAATATACATTATTAAACTAAAAAACCTGCTCAAGTACATAGAAATAGCCGAAACAAATTCGAATAATAAACTGCAACTACTAGTAGACAGTGGAGCACAACTAAATATTATCAAAAATAGCAGCATTCCACAAAAGCAGTTAAACAGAAATGAACAAATATCTATATCAGGAATGACAGAAAACGCAATAAGAACAATAGGTTCAACACAAATGTATATTGCAGATGAACCATTTGATTTCCATGTAGCACCGGATAACTTCTCTATTCCTTACGATGGAATAATAGGAATAAATGCCTTATCCAAACACAAATTAAGATTAGACAGAGGATACTTGGAAATAAATAATCAAAAAGTGCCATTAAAAGAAATCACTAGCAGAAATCAAACAAACACATTTACAGTACAAACCTCAAAAGAAATTAATGAACATCATGACACATGGAAACCCATGGCATTTGATAAAAGATACATAGTAAGCAAAAATGATATTGAAATAAATACGATTACACACAGCAAAGAAGTATCAATACATAAAGATGTAATTCAAATCCTAAATATAATAAGCGACATACAAGAAGAAACGAAAAATAGTACGAATGATCAAATATATGGGAACCCAGAAACAAAAATATCTCAACCTAACTATAACTCAAGCGTAACACAATTTATTGGAAACATTAATAAAGCCCTGGAAGACGAATCCAATGAAACCAAGGAGAACTATACTATTAATGATTATTCAAATTTTTGCGACACATTGAGAGATAACGTTACAGGAGAGATCGATAGAAAATATGACAAAATGATGAACCTTCACATTATAAATGATATAGAAAATAACTTCAAAAACATCAATGAAAAATTCACACCTAAAGAAACTAATTTAAAACCAGCACATATATTTACAACTACGCACAACGAAATTACACAAAAAGAGACACAAGAACATGAAATAACAATACGACGAAAGCAACTGATAGATACAATAAATTTAGAACACCTGACTCAACGAAAAAAAGAAAACATAAAAAATTTAATACTGTCATTTGAAGACATATGCTGGTTAGAAGGAGATAAACTTGGCCAATGCAACATAGAAGAACACGAAATTAATTTAACTGATGATAAACCAGTATATGTTAAACAATTTCCTCTGCCATATACACTCAAGCAAATCGCATGTGATGAGACAAAAAAACTAATTACAAATAACTTAATTAGACCTTCAACAAGTGCATTTAACGCGCCAGTATGGATTGTGCCAAAAAAGGGATTAACAAAAGACGGAAAGAAAAAATGGAGAATGGTGATAGATTATCGAAAATTGAATGCAAAAACTATTCCAGATCCATATCTTATACCCAATATATTGGAAATTTTCGACTGCATAGGAAAAAACAAAGTTTTTACCACTATAGATATGGTTTCCGGATTTCATCAACTAAAAATGAAAGAGTCAGATATACATAAAACGGCATTTAGTATCCCTGGCATGGGACGTTTTGAATTCAAAGTATTACCTTTCGGACTAATAAATTCACCTAGAGTCTTCCAAAGAGCACTAACAAAAGTACTCGGAGACCTATTGGAAAAAGGGTTCTGCTACCTATACATCGATGATATAATTATCGTTGCAAATACGGTTGAAGAACATAATGAAAGATTCAAACTCATAGCAGAAAAATTAAGAATAGCAGGATTAAAAATTGAAACGAGTAAATGCAAATTTTTCCAAAAGGAAGTAGAATTCTTAGGCCACATTATAAGTGAAGAAGGTATCAAAACAGACCCAAAGAAAATAGAAGCAATAAAGAAATTTCCTATCCCGAAAACTATCAAAAATATCAGAGAATTTTTAGGCCTAACAAGCTATTATAGACGCTTTATTATAGACACTTTTCACAAATAGCAAAACCTATCATAGATTTACTACAAAAAGAACAACCATTTATTTGGACCGAAGAAAGACAAGAAGCTTTTGAAAAATTAAAAAACGCCCTATGCACAACTCCAGTTCTTCAATACCCAGATATGGAAAAACCATTCATCATTACAACAGACGCTTCAAACTACGCGCTGGGGTGTGTACTCTCTCAAGGAGAGATCGGTGACGACAAACCAATAGCATTCGCATCAAGAATCTTAAAATCAGCAGAGAAAAAATACCATACATACGAAAAAGAAGCACTTGGCATAGTATTCGCAATAAAAACATTTAAGAATTACATATATGGAAACAAATTTACCGTCGTTAGTGATCATAAACCATTGTTATCCTTTAAATCAGCAGACAACAATTCAAGAGTACAAAAATGGAGACTAAAACTGGCAGATTATGATTATGACATTATCTACAAACCTGGCAAAATAAATACAAATGCCGATGCACTCTCACGAAATCCGATAGAAAATATAAAAATAAACGCAGTTACCAGAGCACAAAAAGCAAAACAAGAATCAAAAGAAATAGTAACAAATAAACAAGAAAAGCAAGAGGAACAAATCAAAATAATAAGAAAACAAGACAAAGAAAAAAGAAATAGAAATAAAAATATTACACAAACACAAGTACATATAGATGACGAAAATACAACACGGAAACAACATAACATAAGATTTACGAAAAAACCCATCGAATCAAGAAAAGACAACATCATACATTTTATCGATTACAAACATCAATCATTCGATAACACAACAGAAAGTCTAATGAAAATCAAACATATACAACCAGACAAAAATCTACAGCCCCAAGAAATTGAAATAAAACAGTCAAGAACAAAAAACATCTTCATAGCCTGTCTTGACACAAGACAGTCGGCTATGAGAATAAAGGAAACTCTCAAAAGTCTCTTCAAATTATTAAGAACAATAATAATTCGCAAGAGAATAAAGACATTCAGCATCTCAAAAGACCTACAATTAAAAAACATACACTGGACTGAAATAGAAAACATTCTAGCGACAACATTCGAAAACTTTAAAACTAAAATTATCATTTGCCTAAATTACATCGACTACGTAAAACTCACAGACCGAGACAATATATTCGACCAATATCACTCAAGCGCACTAGGAGGACATTCGGGAATCAACAGTACATGGAATAGAATAAAGAACAAATACTATTGGGAAAATCTGAAAACTGATATAGAGAACCGTATTAAAAATTGTGAAATTTGTCAAAGAAACAAACTAAAAAGAATAAAAACTAGACAACCAATGATAATAACGGATACTCCCATGAAAACATTCGACAAAATCGCAATGGACATAGTAGGACCTCTAAACGTTACTAATAATCAAAATAAATACATTCTTTCTATCCAAGACCTCCTCTCAAAATTCATAATAGTTGTTCCACTCAGTGATCAAACGGCAGAAACAATTGCAGATGCCCTAATTAAAAGATTTATATGTATTTTCAGTTCACCAAAAGTAGTCCTCACCGACAGAGGAGCAAACTTTACAAGTGAAATTTTAAAAGCCATTGCTCGTAGATTTAAATTTGCAAAAATAGAAACCACCGCATTTTCACCACAATCAAACGGCTCCCTAGAAAGAGCACATCACCCCCTTTGTGAATATTTAAAAAATTTTTCTAGTAAAAAAATTGAATGGGATAATTTATTAGAATTAGCCCAATTTCATTACAATACAAGCATTCACAACGCACATAGATTTACTCCGCATGAACCGGTCTTCGCTTATCCACCACGATTACCATCTAGTGAACCATTAAAAACTTCAGAACAATTGCCAACATTTAATAATTATCTATCCACACTTATACAAAACATGCAGGATATTGCATGCTTAGCGCGGGAAAACCTCATAATAGCTAAAGAAAGATCAAAAAAATATTATGATAGCCACATAAACCCTTGCAATTTCAAAATAGGAGATCAAGTGTGGCTCATTAAAGAACCTAAACCGGGAAAATTAGAAAAGAATCAAAACCTGGGTCCTTTTGAAATATTAAATATCACAGACAAACATAATGTAACAATAAATAAGGGTGGAAAACCGAATACAGTTCATGCAAATAAATTAATATTACACAAAAGTATATAAAATGATAAACCTTTCTCTGTTTTAGGACAAACAAATCATGTATTCAAAAATAACGTTATTCATTACATTTTTTCAAATTACTTATGCATACATTGGATATCACTGCGGCACCACAAACAAACATCACAACATTCTCTCTACTGGACGCTGACGAATGCGACTTTAAAACCGAAACAATAAACTCAACAATAGCAAATATAGAACTTATCCAAGCAGCCGAATTTAGAAATATTCCAGTACATCAATGCAAAATTGAAATCCATCGGACAGTATACCAATGCGGACTATTCGGACGCCTCGAACCTGAACAAAATGGAGAACAGGAATACTTGTATGAATTGAGCCATGAACAATGCCAAACTATCCACGAAACGAGAATTTTTAAGTATGACAATTTTCATACGATTGCTGATTTAAAAATAAACGCCACAACAACCAAAGGCATAGACTTCGCTGGCGATGCAGGAAGCTGCAGCGGCGTAGCCTACGCAGATAGGTTCGGATCATGGAGTAAGATACTTGTTCAAGGCACAATTAAAATCACATTAATACAAGCCTATGCGAAAATTAGTCTGAATAATAATAAATTACATTTAAGCTCAGGAACGATATGTAAATTTTCAGACACAACTTGTGTAGACTCTGACGGGGGTTATACATTTTGGGACATTTTACCTCAGGAAGAATGTTTTACTAACACTTACGATATTTTATATAAAGGTCCAGTAACAAAATACTTTAACACACACAATGACGACATAATATACATGGTAAACACTAGCGACACGACCTTTGCTTTAACAGCTAAAGACAAAATATTGAAATGCTACAGAGAGTTCACTAGAACAGAACACCCAAAACTCTTTATCGCGGAAGAAAATAATAACTTCAACAGATACAAATTCGATAAAGATACGGTTACTAGCAAAAGCAAGGTTAACATCGATTTATTCACATACGTAAATTCTAAATTTGTATATGTCGAAAAACATTTGGGCAGACAACTGAACGATCTTTACAGAAAAATCATTACAGATAGGTGTGAAGTAGAGAGGAAAACATTACAAAACTCCCTATCCCTTGCAACCCTCTCCCCTGACGAATTCGCATACAATATCATGAAAAGACCTGGATACATTGCCAGGATCGCAGGAGAAGCAGTTCATATCATAAAATGCATCCCTACTGTAGTGAAGGCACAGCACCTTAGCGAATGCTACAGCGAATTACCAGTAATTTCAGGCAATGAAACCTGGTTTCTTACTCCAAAAACGCATATCCTCAAAAGAAGAGGTACTCCAATGAACTGCAACTCCATCATACCTACATACTACAAAGTAAATAACAAATGGATAAAACTAACACCGAAACCAACGGAAACAATATCATCACAAACACTCAAACCAAACACAAACATAAATTGGAAATTTGAATCCATAGAGTCATTAGCAACTAGCGGCATATACTCACAACAAGAATTAGATCAACTACAACAACAAATAATGTTCCCCATGGAAAAAGCATCTCTGCTAAATATTATAGCTAAAGAGATATCAGGAGAAGGAACAACAGGGAATATTTTTACAGAAAATACACTTGCAAAATTGGCAGAAAGCACATGGAATCACATGTTCAACAAGCTAGTCATGTGCGGATCAATCTCATCAGTAATCATCATGATATTAATAATACTGCAAATAACAAAATTGACAATTGACACCATCATCAGAGGATATACGCTGCACATGGTTTATGGCTGGTCTATGAACCTACTATGGGCCTTCTTTAGCTCAATAACCCACCTGTTAGTGACACTAGGACGACAAAACCACAACAGTATGACAAAAATTAATAAACAAAATGCAGAAATTGAACTAGACACAATACACACAAACCTGAACGACACAGACGTCAAGATACAAATCTACCCTGATACCCACTGTCCTATTCCTCAACAAAACTTACCTCTCGAAACAACAATAATCAAATACAAACATGACCTATTTTCAACAAAAATCTAATTGTCATGTCGTTCAGTACCCCAAATGCTTTACGTCATGGCCACATTTTAAGCGGGGAGGGAAGCGAGATATTCGCTCTAGGATATTAGGCTGAGATGACAAAGGAATTGAAATAAAAAAACAAAGATTTGTTCTTTTTATCTAAAAACAGAAAAAAATATATATTTATTTTTACAAAATTACTAGCATATTCGCAAATATAATCACACTCAGATGCAATTGCAATCATACCGGTGGTCCACACTTGGACCTACAATCACATTATAAAAATCACTAAACACTTCTATGCATACCCTACGGAAACCATTGCAATAAACTAACAAATCATAAAAAAATAAGTCACGAAGACCCCAAGTATCTTCGTCTGGCCCATACTCCCCCAGGAAGAAGGCCGTGCGCGTCACTCGGTCGCAATGCCGTAGAGTCCGCACCAATTGCCATCTCTGAAACTAACAAAGCAAACAGGAAACAAATTAATCCATATATATAAAAATACCAATATACATTGCAAAATACTTACATCTATCCTCACATACTTCCGGGTTTCGGCCCGGCAGGAAGGGGCAAGCCCTCTCGTGAATGTTGCCAATCCGCAAACTAAAAAAGAAAAAAAAATATATATATAATAAAAATAACAACAAAAAAAAAAAAAAAAAAAAAAAAAAAAAGCATGGCAATAAGAAGTACAATCAATCTTTAATACTTACACAGACCATGAAATAACGTTTCCTTGGGAACCCGAACATCGTAAACTGAAAAACTTGAACTGTACAAAGTCGAGCAACTGCACTCCTTATATACTAAATAAAATGTACATACCACAAAATCTCTGTATAAACCGCAAACTAGTAGCTTTGAATTCCAGGAGTATTTTTATGCAAAACATTGCAATCATATTGCAATGTCTTAGGCCCTGGGGTGTTACGTCTTACGACGCATCCTTTTTGTAACAACTGCACACTCGTGAAATTCAAAGCTTCTAAAACTATTCGCACGTCAGCAGAAAGCTGACGAAACGCGAGGTAAATGACACTCCGAAATAAAGTTGTTACACCTTGCGACACATCCTCTTTTGTAACAAATGCATATTCAGGAAATTCAAAACTGCTAAAATATTCACACGTCAGCAGAAAGCTGACAAAACGCAAAACAAATAGCACTCCGAAATAAAGCCACCGAGCACAAGAATGTATATTCAGCAAAAAACAAAATGTCACAATTCAATACTGACCTGAAAATTAACATATAAAAAGCAATGAACATCATTACGAGTCAGTTGATCAGTAGTCAGTCAGTCAATAAGTACCTGTAAGACTCAACTCCGTACACACTGGTCCGACAATTGGTGATCTTTTTACTTAATAAACTCACGACTGTTACAAAGTATTATCGTGCAAGTATTATTCAACAACCTATCCTATTCAATTCAACAAGCAGTTAGAGCCTGCTACACTCATACAATCCAACAAGCAGTTAGAGCCTGCTACATTTTATCCACAATTAAAAGCTACAATTATCAAGGTAGTACAATCATCAGACATACATTTCTACATATATTTATTATAAGTGAGACATATCCGACCACTAGTCAACATATTGGAACGTCTCATTCATTAGCTATTCGTAGTTGATGCACGAGACGTAACATAATTATTAATTTATTGTTCATTCAACTGTAAATTGAATATAATACAGTCTGTCTATAATCTTTATTTTTAGTAGTTGACATCGCTATATTGAAATATTGAGTTGAATTTTTATATGTAATATTGTCAACTTCATCAATACCTCCCATTTCAGATTGCTTCCGTCTAGCTTTTATCCATAAAAACAATCTTTGTGCATCTGTAACGGCATATACAAAGTTAGCTGGTTTATTGTAATGATATGTACATATTGTTTCTAATGGGTAAGGTAATGCGCTCATTGTTGGACATCTCATCTCGCTTTCAAGTTCTAAAATTTTTTTAAAAAAGGAAAAAAATTTTTAATTAATAATGATTTTAATTTCTAACAAAATAAAAAAAATACACACTTACTTTTCAGGTAAAATTTTTTGTAACCATTGTTTCTTTTTTAATCCTTTTACATAAATATTTCTAGAATTATTTAAATGGTTGTTTAGTACACGTGCTAAATTTTTATATGGAATAAGACCGGATCTCCATAATAAACCATGATGACACGTTTCTAAGAAATGATTCACTCTTCGACACTTGAAAGGAAGTTGAAACCAATGATATGGTGGTTCGAAGAAAAACACAGTTGGAACAGTATCTACATCTAATGGTAGATATGCGAGTTCTTTACAAAGAAAAGTCTCGTTTAAACTTTGAAAGCCTTGAAAATCTATTACGAAATCCATTTGAAAAGATGCTGAAGTTAATGTGAACGCTACTAGTTTCTAAAACCGTTATGAGAGTTGAGGCACGTGTTTGTTCTATATAAAGCCTATACCTCACTATTCGAAAGTAGAGGGCGTCATAGTCGCCATACCTCACCATTCAAAAGTATAGGGCGTCATAGTCACTATACAGTATGATTATAGGTAGTTTTTATTAAATTCCAACAATATATATATAATTTATTTTCTTTTTTATTGAAAAGCATTGTATACATCGATTACATAATGTCTTGTTAATTTCAAACTAATTTTTTAATATCACCACTAATTGGGTTATATTGTACAATACGGTCGTGTAATGTTAAGCAGTAGGCTGCAGTATCTTCAGGAAAATCAGTCCGAGTTTCAAATTCTAGGCGAACATCGACTGGCGCGCTTTTTAATGTTTCATTTTGTTTGGAGCAGTCTATAACTATTAGCGGCACTTTATTAATGAAATCTTTTTTATTGAGTAACGGCTCGTTTTCTTTACCATAATAAGCGTTTTGAAAATTAGTATACAAATCGTAGAGAACAGCATTCTGATTTTGATTGATATTCAAATTGAGATTTCCATACGGATAGCATTGTGAATTGAGGAATAGCTTCATATTACTAATATTACAATGATCAAAATTACTAGAATTAACACTCGCTGAACTTTTACGTTTAGTTTGAAAAGCTAAAATAACAAAGCGAGGCTTTTCCAATTGATTGGAAGTCTTAACACTCCAAACATGCTTTGATGTACGTGGTAATTTTGGATACTCATATATTTCCAAAGTATGATAACTCATTGTAATTGCACGATCTCGTCCAATCTGATTGAGTAATTTCATTTTTTCTTTGTCTGCAACCATCACATATGGCATCAACCATTCAACCTTAGTTAAAGTAATTTTTTATTTTTCTGAAGCATCAGGATTCGTTACTGAAATACTTAAAATAGCATTCAAATCATCTCTTGATCTTGTGAGAAGAAGTTCATGCTTGACATTGACTATAATTTTCCGATAATCTTCAGCAAAGCCCATCAACATACTAAGAGGTATAGTAACATCAAAAAAACCTAGAGCATTACATATTAAAACTTCATTGTCATCACCATTCCATCCGGCATTTTCAGCGATAGAGCTCTGACATGGATTGAGTGAAAGCCAATTTTTCATGAGGGTTGTTAAGCCTACATTTTTCACTTTATCAATTTCAATAGCATTTATTTTATATCTTATTTCCTCGAACAAATGACAGAGGGCGTTGTTGACTAATAAAGTGTTCTCCACTGGCGTAGTACCGTCCGGCTTGGTTAACCTACCACAAATATAAATCATACTGCGCGATGGAAGCAGAGATAAATCTTGATGTTGAATTGCTATATGGATTTCATCGATATTATTGAAATATGATAATGAATAAGGCTGATGCGGATGAACTTCATAATGAGCTATAGATTCATCGAAAGCGACAGCTGAATGAATGTCTAGAATTCCCTCCATATTGTTGTTGTTGTTGTTGTTTTATACAATACACTAATATGCACAATATTTTCTTCCACGATTTTCGACGACTTTTAGTCTCAAGCTTTTCAGGAATTGAATGTTCTGAGGTGTGAGTGGTTTAATAGCTCGCTGTTGACTGCCTGCTGTCTGGCATTTTTGTCTCTTAATATAGCCTCGGTCGCTCTTTATATTGTAAATGATACCCATTACTAAGATATGGTCTTTATATGTACTCGCACTGTGATGACTTCTCCTCGAAAGTTAACTAGGTTTCCGTCTTGATCAACTATACGCATTTGAAAATGATTAATGCTCCTCACAGCGACTGGAAGGTAAATGACGCGAGAGAGAACTTCTATAATCTTATATCCAGGTGGGACTGCTGGGAAAAATTTATGTATAGTATGTACTTTGCGATCGTTTATGTAAGAGCCTGTAGTAATATTACACTCTACACGTAAAGCGTTGACTTTGAGTATAGTGACGGGTAAGTCAGAACTATGTATTTCGTTTTCAGCGAGCGTGCATTTAGTGAAGCCTAAAATTGATCCAATAGAATCTTCTGGTTCAAAATGTATTTTTTGACTGCACTGAATGACACTACGTAAAGTATTATTATTTGTTTTCAAGCTAAACGATATACCTTTAGGTGCTAATCCTTCTTTGAGAAAGCTTTCAATATCTTCTATTTCGTAGCTACCAGTCGGTAAAGTGATAGCTTCTTGACCTTCAATGTAAAATTTATTATAACCAACGTCACTATTTGGTATTGAATTAAATGTTAATAGCTCAACTAGACCAAGAACGTATTTTTTGTTTGGTATCAATTCGATCGGTGGAAAATAATATGATTCGAGTACGGATGATGTTCCCAAGAGACTCAATGTCAGTGTATTCTCCATGACAGATTCATATCAAATGATAGTCATTCGTCGAATGAGTATTTTTTATACTAGTTGTCTTTTCTATAGTTTGTTTATAAGAAATTTGAGACAAAGATGGCCTTAATTATATGTATTAAAATTTTGATATCTAATATAATTATACATGATTCTATTAACTTTGAGATAAAGCAGTAGATCTATAGGCGGCTGTAGATTACCAAAACTATCAAAATACATAATCTCATCACCTTTCTTTTTATATGCTTCCCAATGAGTACCTGGTCCCCGTTTATTATCTAAATTTGCAATAGTTGTCTCTTGATATCGAGGTCCATCGGTCGGTAGAGCATCACGCATAAAAACACCTCGAAAATTTGCAATTTTTAGTATTTTAGCATATTTTCTTATATCATGATCTGTCAGTGCTCGGTTAGGTAAAATTACTTCGAGCTTTTCTTTTCAAAACCTTTTCCACGTGTATATGGTTTCAGATGAAGTCCATAACCTTTACGATGTGGTTCCAAATAAAGTCCTTTACCAATAGCAATAGCTTCCATAGTTTTATTGTGTCTACGAGCTTCTTTCAATTAATTTTGAGCGGCCTTAGCACTGTTAACGGCTTTTGCTATTGAAGCAGCTCCTCCAGCTAAAGCTCCAGTGGCGCTCAAAGCGGCAAATAATGGAATTAAAAAAGGAAGAGCTCCACCCACTTTACTAGGAATTAGTAAAATACGAGGCATATTTATTTTTCTTCTTCCTCCAGCCTTTTTCACAGCTTATTTAGCGCCTTTTATAGCCGAACGAATGACAAAGAGTGATTTATTACTAGGTACAACACTTCTCGAGGCAGCGTTAATAATTTTTTTCAATGCAATTGATAGATTTTTACTTTTTACATGTGTCTTTTGTCGCTGTCGTTGTTGTTAGCGATTTTTTAATCCCTTACCTCGTTTCTTTCCTCGTTTTAAAATTTTAACACCCATACTAAGTTTACTTTTAACTTTCATTATGTTGGCTACAGCAAACGCAGCAACTTTCTCACCAAAACTACTATCTTTCGCTTGCACTCTATCCCAGGCCTGTTTAGCTAGAATTTTGTCGGCTTCGTTTCTTGCCTTAATATTCTCTCGATTCTGAGAATAAGCAATATCGTGATCTTTACAAACAGCGTCTAGCGGATCTTTTCCAGGATCACCACGAGCAAGTCGTTTTTTCAATTTAGTTCCCGGCCCGCAATACTGATAACCAGGCCAATGAGCTTCGAATGGTAAGTTATTAATGATCTTATTCACTAAGCCAGCACCACCAGTCTTTCTTTTGTGACAAATAATCATACCTCACCAGAAGACAAAGTCTTAATGAAACTAAAAAATATATAAACAGTCTTTTTATAGTTAGTAGTCTCATTCGTCGTTCGATCGGTGACTAGAAAACAATATGGACTTCAAAGAGCAACCACTTAAGTTGCAAGTCATAAATTTTGATAATGTGGTTGAGACGGAAAAACGAGAAAAAAGACATAGTGCACTACTGCCTGACAGTATACGAGCAGTTTTCTGTGGTCCTAGTAACTATGGGAAAACTAACTGTTTGCTAACACTAATCACACATCCTAATGGACTTAGGTTCAAAAACGTTTATGTTTATTCAAAGTCCTTCAATCAACCAAAGTATAAGTTTTTAAAAGATTTATTGGAACCCATTCATGGTATACAGTATTATGCATTCAGCGAGCATGAGGCAGTTGTTTCACCGGATAAAGCTAATCCAAATTCCATCATGAATTTTGACGATTAGCCACTGAAAAGCAGGACAACGTGAGAGCATTCTTCTGTATGGGAAGACATAAAAAAGTAGATAGTTTCTATCTCTGTCAATCATACACTCGCATACCGAAGCATCTCATTCGAGATAACGTGAATTTACTAGTTTTGTTTCGACAAGAGGACGTGAATATTAAACATATTTACAACGACCATGTTAACTCAGATATGACTTTTGAGAAGTTTAAAGCAATTTGTTCAAAATGTTGGAGAGACGATAATCATGGATTTATAGTTATTGATAGAGATAGACCAATCAATCATGGACGGTATAGAAAAGGATTCGATTCTTTTGCTATAAATATAGCGGAGTAAACGAATGAAGATTATTTAACTTTAGAAATTACAAGCGTCAACATGGCTAATTTTGAAAAAGAAAAGAAGATGCTCGAGCAATTATCTGAGACTCGTGATACTATCAGACGTAAGTATTAACTAATAAAACCTGACAAAGCTGATTTAGAAAATACATTGAATGAAACTTTTAAACCTATGGTTGACCCATTGAAGAAACTTGTGGAGGTAGCTATTGATAAAACTAACGATAATACTGAACAGGAAAGAACAAGGAGAAGAAAATTATGTTCGATAAAGTTTACAAGTCAAAAGCAACAGTTGACACTCCCTATGAATCTCGATATTTCAATAGTACTGTTAATGACTTAAATTCTACATTACATCCGCTTGATTCTACATTTGAAACCGCTATTGCTATATCTATTGCTGATGCTGCTAATGATGGTGTTGATAATGCTGATGAAGACGAATTTAGTAAGACTAGTGAATCAACACTTGATAGAACTGCAATAAATTTAGACAATGTTAGTTCAAATGAAACTACAAAACAACAAAAACAGCTATTGGATGACTCGATTGTATAGGAAACTATAATCGACTATTACATGAACCGCAACAGAAAAGTAATTTCGACAAGACATTGCCGTTCGCTTGCATGAAAATACATATGTCATAGGCAATTATCCAATTTCTTTCCAAAACGATAATGTGACTGTGAATGATAAAGCATTCAGCAAGACGCCTGGATTAATGGAACTTCTCTTTCGTATAGAACCTAATTCTAAATTAATCAGTTCATCGGATATTGAAAATTATATAAAAATTCTTGAAATCACTAACGCTCATCGTAAGAGATATAAAACAAATAGAGAATATCGCAATAAGCGTGTAAATAAATTTAAAAAGTATATTGGTCCAAATTTATCTTTAAGTGGTAGTGCTAAGAAGCGAAAATTGACTATTGATGGAAGAGGTCTTTTTCCTAACTATAAAATAGCAAGAAAAGGAACATTATTTGATTGTATATTGGGAAGATCCAAACGAGCTCGTTGATCGATTGAGATTGCTTATCGCCGAACAAACCGCTTGTAATACTAGTCATATTAATGAAATTCATTTAATCGTTGAATAATTATGTGAAGCTGGCTATATATATTAAGAGAATCCTAAATATTCCTTAGTAATAAAATGAGTGTTGATGTGTTTGGACGTATATTGAATAAAAAGGAGGGTAATCGAGGTCCTCCTGATGTAGATTATAAAATTACTAAAGACGGATAATACGACATGGATAACAAAAGAATTTCTAATATAGCTGATCCTCAGGAGAGTAACGATGCTGTAAACTTACGAATGTTGCAAAAAACTAGTGAAGCTAACGTCGATACGCTTACGACTACAATAAATAATCTTAAAAAATCTTTAAATATAATAAGAATACAATTACGATCGTATGGAGAAGCGATTCAATATTTACAAACAAATAATAATAATGATAATAATAAGGAGAAAGAAATAAGGATTACGTCGTCTGACTTTTCAATCAATTATAACAAATAGATTGAAAAAATGAAACATCAAAGAGTGGTGGATAAGTTACATAAAACCAGCACGTCGTAACTATCCTCATCGAAAAGTCGATATACGAGGAATAGATGAGACGTGACAAGCTGATCTTGTTGAGATGCAAAGCTATTCTAGAGAGAATAATTGTTTTCGCTATCTATTAACTATAGATACATTCTCAAAATATGCTTGGGGAGTTCCAATAAAACAGAAAACTGCTATAGATGTCGTTAATGCAATGGACTCTGTATTAAAAAAGGGGCGCATTCCTAAAAATCTCCAAGTGAATAGAGGCAGAGTTCTATAATGCAAATTTTCAAAGTCTATATTCCACTTATAGCAATTTTAAAGCATCAATTTATGAACGCTTCAATCGAACACTTAAAAATATTATGTGGAAAAAATTCAGTTTAAGAGGAAATTATAAGTGGATTGACTTGCTCCCCGATTTAATAGGATCTTAGAACAATCAAAATATCGCACAATAAATATGAAGCCTAAAGACGTGACTAAAGAAAATGAAATGCAGATCTTGACACTATTCTCTTACGATCATCGTCTTTTCAAAAAACCGAAATTCCAGGTAGGAGATAAAATGCGAGTAAGCAAGTCTAAACACGTTTTTGAAAAAGGATATACACCTAATTGGTCTACAGAAATTTTAACTATTCATCGTATTTCGAGAACTAAATCTGTAACATATCACCTTCTAGATTATCAAGAAAATCCTATTGTTGGTGGTTTTTATGAGCAAGAACTACAGAAAGCTATGTATCCTAATATTTATCTGATAGAACAAATTCTCAGAAGACGGGGTAATGAAGTCTTCGTAAAATGGCTTGGCTTTGATAATACTCACAATTCTTGGATAAATAAGGAGACTATACAACAATGAATTACAAATATAAATTTATATGTATCTAGCTTGTATTTAAATAAATAATTGTTTTCATTTATAAATATTACATTGTTTTTTTTTATTTTAAGGATAAGAGCCCCAACCTTCGCTCTTACCTATGAGGTACTTCCATTATATATATTCGACACTAGTAAGTCCATTAAGACAAGTCGAAACCTGCTTTAATAGAAACACTAACGACTCATTTACCTCTCCAGAAAATAAATTTATCTAATACAATCTTTATTGAGATATAATAAGATATACAAATACATTTACTTAATATTAAATTGAAATCGATCACATCCATGATATTGAATAAATAATGCATATTTTTGTACTCTATCAGAAAGATAAATAAAAAGATCCAAATGATGAATTATCGCTCTTGACATTCGGTCCGGTAGAACAATTTCGAACTCACAGTCGAGTTCAAGAATAATTCGAGATTTATCTTGTCTCATGAATGTTATTAGATAATTCTCATCTTCATGCAATTCATAATGACTTTTTTCAGGAAGTATATTGAAAAGCTTCATTCCAATGTTATTCAACATTTCAAAATTCATCTTGCTGTAGGTAAAGAGATCTAGAATGTTACGTATTCTTCTTCTAATACTACTTCTATTACTACTTCTACTACTGCTCTCACTGCTGTTGGTGTTGATGCTGCTGCTGCTACTATAATAGCTACTACTCGATTCTTGAGACAGAATGAAGCCCTTCGAGGCTCACAGCTCTTTTAAAACCTCTCCCGACTACTTTGGTTTTCGAGCCGTCACAACCGCCGCCCTCTACTTTAAATTAGATTTCCATTTTATTTAACATATATATAGTGTGATGATTTGCTAATATAGGACCAAGCATTCGATTCATCATCAATATACGTTTCTTGAGTAATACTCGTGATATAACTTTATTCAATTCAGCAATACGTCTTTAGAAACGTTCGTGATCTCGTGCTATCTGCTCCCAATTACCTTTTGTAGAGTCTTTTGCTTCGTATGGAAGATGATGTATTTTAACTTTCTTCGCAAACCATACATGATTAGAAGAGGAGTGAGATCTCCTGTCTCTTATAGCTGGCATGGCTAAGCTTCTACTACTTTTTCTTCTTACCACCACCACTGTTTCGAACAGAATGGGCTTCCTAATAACATCTAATCACTATTTTAGAATATAACCCCACTACTTCGCTTTTCGAGCCGTCGAAGACGCCCCCTTCTCTCTTTCTTATTTTTTCAATCCATTGTACAGTAAAAAATTCCATTGTACAATAAAAAAATCAATCAATAATTAATATTACTAGGATATAGTTAGAGAGCTACTCGTATACAAGAAACTTACTTTTAAGAGAAAATCTAGAAGTCGAATAGGAGAACTAGGAACTAGAGCTACCGCTGTTGCTTCAACCTACTGCTGAATAACTGCGACGGATTGAGGTGTGTTCTCCGTTTTGTACCATGCGTCCCCTCTCTGAGAACTCGAGCCGCCGTAATTTCCCTCTCTTTTCGCCTTATCCCCACTTGAGTAATTTCTCATATGATTCCATTGCCCATACTTCTCCGACTTCAGTCGCCATATCTGCCGTTGTCTCCCACTCTACCGTTGTCCCCACTCTCTCACTATTCTATCCTTAGCCTTTTTCTAACTGAGTCTTCTTCCTCCTCACTATTACTACTCTATTCTGAGCGACTTCTATCAGAGGTTGGAGGAAGCTTACAACTTTCTTGAGGATTTTCTTCCATTTCTATGATCTTTCTTTTCCTTCGTTTTTCCGCACTCTTGATTTTAAGCTATGACGTTTCAATAGTTTTGTAATGATCCCATGAAAGTGTATCAGGATTGTTATCGAATGTACAACGTTTATCATCATATGGACTTAGTGCTACTTTCTGCACTCTTTCTGTTCTTACTTGGTGCAATACACTTCGTATATTGCATTGCTCACGCCTAATAATTTCTAAATCCAATAAACAGTTTCGAAAATCTTCATGATCTATTGTTTTTATGACAGTATGTGTTTTTACGCCTTTTGGTTTCTTTATTGCTTGATGGTTTTCTATTAGTATACTATACATTTTACTTCGAAGTCCAATGAATTCTCTCATAATATTACCATTGCATTCATCTTTCATAATACCGAGAACTTTTTTATTAACTAACGGCATATTAAACTGATTATTTTCTGAGTAATTTGATGTATCAAATTTATTGATATCTTCTTTCATTATTTCATATATATCAACATCTTGAAATTCATATACGAGGCTATCTGTATCAGTATAAAGTAATTTTGCTTTATGAGGTAGTCTTTCTTTTATGTAGCCATAGTGGAAGTCATATACTAATGTTTTTGAGAGATCTAGCACACAAAGTCCAATATATATTGGTTTTTTAATACTAATAGACGTCCATGATAACTGTATTGCTACTAAATTTTCATCAAAGATTGAACTACTATGAAAGTTGGGTTGGGCGATCCGTGCTTCTGCTCCAGATCTACCACTCCATGCACTAATTAATTTAACGTCTTTTCGTTTCCTTTCATCCTCCATAGTCTTTCCGTATACTGTATTAGTCATGAGTTTATAGAATAACTTTTCAAATTCATTTTTAGTTTGTTTTCTTTTTTCTGTATTCAAATCTACATAAGTTTTAAGACACGGCTTTCGATTAAACTGAAGTGCTCTGTGTATTTGTTTTATTTTGAGTCCGTATTTAACACTAGGCTTACGGGACCCGTCAATTTGACGGATTTCAAACTTTGAAATGAAACACGCAAAAAACCATAGCATTATCTTAACTATTTTGCGTCGTAAATTTATAATTTCATTAAAAGAGTTTATACGCACAATTATTATTTTCCTAAGCTTTATAAATTTTGAAAATTGTATCTTGTATACCTATTTCTACGGAACCCGTCAATTTGACGGGTTAGCTGATTACGTCAACAATCCTTATATATTTGCTTCGCTTGTAAAATTATACCTCCAATAGCAAATATAAGACTGAAAGAAAGGTCTATGACCCCCCGCCCCCCAACTCATAATCTCAATAACGCCTCGATAACGAATTGTGTAGCCCGGGTGTCAAATCCTCGCGTTATTCGAAACTCAAAGCGTGCAGCAGACTAAATGTCGTATCGAAAAGATATTCAGTTCATGTGTTGGTGCAAACATAAACAACACACACAAGGAACTTTCACAGTCTGCGGTAGCCGACGTTAGGCTGCGATATGAATCTGCGATAATCCCTGCTGTCTTCAGTATAGTCGCTGCAGTGACAGTGGTAAGAACATTTTTCGAAGACAGTGTGCAAAAGTTTTGGTTATTGTAGTCACCCGCTTATTGTAAGTTTTTACAATAGGGTAATTGAATTTTGCACGGTATTTTTTACTTTCACCGATCACCCTTTTCTAGCAATCATGAGTAGAAACACGCGATATAATAAGAAATTGACAAAAATTACCAACATCAATGAGGATTGTTCTGAGGTGTCCTACGCAGAAGATCAATATGAATTAGGTGAAAGTGATGATTACAGTAAAGATTCTGAATCCACTGAAACTGCAGAAATGGAAGGATCTTCGGATAGTGAAGAAGAAAACCTCTTCAATATACGTCGTAACAAGAAAAGGAGGCGGATTATTTCTAGTTCTGACACCGAGGATGAGAGGACGAGTATTCCAAGTACATCCAGAGATGTAATGGAAGAAATTGAAATTGTAGTTGACGGGACACGGTGGGTGAGACTGAAAGCAGGGAAAAACTAGGGGTAGGCAGTCCGTTCATACTATATTCAAGGATATCGTAGGGCCTACTGGTTACACAAAAAGAAATATTATGTCGGGTTGTGTAACTAGTGCTTTTGAATTGATAATTGACGCTCACATTATGAAACATATAAAAGACTGCACCGAAACCGAGGCACGTCGAGTTTTGAAGGTCGACTGGAGAATTACAGTTTCCGAATTACGTAGTTTTCTAGCAATACTATATGCCCGGGGCGCGTACGAAGTAAGAGCATTGAAAGTATCTTATCTATGGTCCAAAAAATGGGGACCTTCCTTTTTCCGAGATACAATGACCAGAGATAGATTTATGCAAATTCTAAGATTTATACGCTTTGATAAAAGAATCGAACGATCCGAAAGGTTACAAACCGATAAATTTGCACTCATCTCTGAAGTATGGAACAGATTTATAAGTAACAGCCAGGCTTGTTATAAACCACATCAAAATATCACAGTGGATGAACAACTGTTTCCAACTAAAGCCCGTTGCAGATTTACACAATACATGCCAAATAAGCCGTATAAATTTGGCATTAAGTTTTGGTTAGCGGTTGACGTTAAATCAAAATATATTTTGAATGGTTTCCCTTACTTGGGAAAAGATGACACTCGATGCTCAAATTCGTTGGGCCAGTTTGTAACGTTGAAATTAGCCGAACCGTATTTACATCGAGGAAGAAATATCACGACCGACAATTTTTTTACAAGCATCCCGCTGGCCAAAATATTGCTTGAACTAAAGACAACTTTGGTTGGGACCATCCGCTCGAACAAGAGAGAACTACCAAAACCAGCGAAAGAAACAAAGGACAAAATGCCGTTATTTTCATCAAATTTATATAAATCAGACAACTGCACGCTTACTGTATATAAAAGTAAACCGAAAATAAAAGTTCTTCTTCTAAGCACCAAGCATAGAAATATACAGATAGAAAACAATAGAAAATGTGTTCCAGAAACTATTACATTTTATAATAAAACAAAGTTTGGTGTCGATGTCGCGGACCAGATGGCACGCAAATATAGTGTGAAAGCAGGGTGTTTTCGATGGCCTCTCCAAGTTTTTTATAATATTTTAGATTTGGCAGCGATAAACGCATGGATATTGTACAAAGAGTGTACCGGATCGAAAATATCCAGAAAGGAGTTTATATTTTCTTTAGCCGATGAATTAGCTGGAAAAAACAAGGAGAACGTTCGTCACAGTTCAGACGTTTCAGATCGGTCACCTTCAACATCGGGAGTGCGAAAAAGTTGCCAAGTGGGCTACTGTAATAAAAATAGAAGCAGTAATTGCTGTATGTATTGTAAAAATATCGTATGCGGAAAATGCACAAAAGAAATTCAATACGTATGTAAAAAATGTCTTCGATAAATATGATTATGTAGCCTTTATATTATTGTTATCATTTTCGTAATAACTTAACAAAAAATTTGACTTATTAGTATTTTATTTTTACGTGAAGCCTTATATTGTTAAAGTCAGATTTAGTTTGAATAAATTAATTTTTTTTAAATAAATACGTATTTTCATCCACCCGTCAATTTGACGGATGCTCGTAGCGATAGGTATATAAGAAACGCCCGTAAACCTAGTGTTAATAGCCTGCTTTAGCGCTCTATAATGAATGACATATCGTTTTTTATTACGCAGTGTTGTTAACATTTTTTTTGTCTTGATCCGGGTGGTGTGTTATGTTCAGGACAAAGTGGAAGGTCCTTATGTTCGTCGTGTAGTTCTTTTAGATACTCTAGATCAACTTCTAAAATATATCCAACCTCATTATTATCGGAAACATTGAAAAAATGAGGCTCATCGATGTTAGAGACCCACTTAAAATTTTTATATGGTAATGATTGCGTCATCGCCCATCCATATAAATTGTTAACATCAAAGTACATCAAAGTCTTGCTAGGTTCTTTTTCATTATATTCTGAGCCCATATATCGATTATTAGCTTTTCAATATCTATTACAGCATTGACTAATACCTCCTCGAATACCTTTTTGGATAAATAAAACCATGTCTATATCAGTTAAAAGTTCTAGCTCAATTTTTGTACACTTTAACATAGCATCCCATGTTAATCCAGGAGTAATAGAATAGTGTGCTGGGTCGAGTTGATACGCATCCATACAAGTTTTACGAAAATTTTCAAAAATATCGGCTAATAGTAATACGTCAGTTTTTGAATATAAATCAGAATACTGTCCTAAATCAATGATGTCAAATGCATTCCACACTTTTTTAGCATGCTCATAGTCAGCTTCAGAGATGTTGCTATCTATCAATTAACTATGAAAATCTTCGATAGGTGGTAATTGAGTCTGTTTGAATCTTTCAAAACTGTTAACATACTCATATGGAAAAACGCCTTTTCTCTTCAATAATTCTATTTGTGTTTTTGTATATTTATCTATCTTGAATTCATGCTCTACGATATTTAGTTTGGTTAAGTATGAAGCCAGTTTTTGGAGAGATGATGGCATAAAACGAAACGAATCAATAAATCGAAAATTTATAGTACTACCGTCAACATGTTTTGTAAAAGTTATATATCTTTCCTTGTTTTCAGCTAAAACAGTCAAATTTCCCTCAAGATTAGAGCTAGTAGCTATTTTTTTTATTATAAAATGAGAATCATATCTAGTAAGGTTATGGAAGACGACTGGTATAAAATAAGGATTCTTATAATTTAAATTACAGGATGCGTGAGTAGCACCTCTAAATCGGCCCGTCAAATGACCATGATCTCTAACTCTTGTTTCATCACGTTAAAAATATTTTCTACAAATATGACACACTTTGCTCATCTTGAAATCCATTTGATTACTCCATGAAAGATTCATTTCTATTGCATTCTTATATATTTGATCCATTTCATCTAACAAAATCTAAAATTGTTTGATAATCCATTGTGCGGGTGATTGTTCTTCATTCAGTTTTTTTCTATACATCTGAAAGACTGATTTGGAATCATCATAACTACATTTTATATAAAGCCCCACACTAAAGGCTTCATGATCTTGGAAGGATCGTCCATTATTTACTGGTTTCAATAAGCACTCTAAATCAGCATAGGTAATAAACGGAACCATTTCTTTTCGATCATAATGATTAAATTTCAGAAGAGGAAAATTAGGTAGATTAACTCTATATTTATTTAATTTTGAACAATCTGTCTCATGAATATTCAATTTTTCTTTATTATTAAAATAGTGGAGACAGCGTTCACATAGATAAATTTGTGCAGTATGTTTCGTTACTTGACTTCTAACAAGAGCAGATAAGTTTTTAATCCATGCATAGTGGAATTTTAATTTGAAATTATCATTGTTATTTGATCTATTAGATTTTTCTGTTTCATTCTGATCAATATAATCGCTTTGTAGTAACAAAAGATTTACATGCTTATCTTGTTTGGAAGTTGATATATAATATGGTGAGACTTCGAATTTAAAACCGTATTTTTTTAGTATGTATAGATTTATTGAAATACTATTTAATTTTTCAAATTTAGGAATATTCTTTATCTCAACAGGAAAGTTTATATCATCGAATTTCAATTCATTCGCAAAGGGCATATAATTTTGAACTCTTTCGCTATGGAATCTAGCTGGATGAAGACAGGCAAGCACAGCCCTTTTAAAACATTCATTATCTGTATTTTGAACGTTGATAAATGCTTTTTTATCTGCTATTTGTTTTGGTAGTTGAATATATGAGCCAGGTTTGAAAGGATTAAATTTATCTATATTAACAGTAATACTGATGATAGTTTTTAATGTCCAACCGGAATCTTTTTCTTGAAATTCTTCTTCCATAATTTAAGATCTGTCGTTCTATAAATAGAAACATTTTCGGTGTTGAAATACTTTACTTGAATGTCTTCTACATTATCTTTTATTATGGTAAATTGAGCTGACATTTCTATCTTTATTCTTAGAGCATTATGAATTGAAAGATATTTTGGTATTTGTAATTGTAATAGTTTATTTGCTGCTTTGAAGAATGACTTTATATCTGTATGTTCTTGATTGGCTATGAATACAATAATGATACGTTTTTCAAATGCTGAATTTATTTCACGCCAAATAACTCCGTCCCCTTCAATTTGGTTTGGAATGACTCGTAATGAATTAACATTTCCTCCGACTTTTATGAAATTATTTAAATTGATTTCGATTGAATTCAAATGAGTAGCGCATGTTTGACATCTCTGTCGTATTGCTCTGCTTAAGTTAGGCCATAACATATATTCTTCAAGAGAATTCAAAGCGGTAATTATTATATTTTTCCATCTAATAAACTCATCCTTATTAGCGTCTGAGTTGTAATAGACTTTCCATAAAACGCGTACTGTATTTTCAAAATAAGAACTAGAAGCCATTGTAATGAAAATGCGCGTAGGATAACTAGTAATACTACTACTACTACTACTAGTACTACTACTGCTACTACTACTGCTTGTCACTACTAAGAAAGCTAAATAGCTATATAATATGGATCCTAACTTAGAGAAAAAGAATTGCGCGATTAAATATAAAATTGCTCAATTTGTTGGCAATACGGACAAGAGTGAAGTTCGCGCAGTTCCCGTAAATTAGATAATTGAAAAAGACAATATAAGCGAAAAAGAGGAAGTGCGCCACTACTGCTATTGGCCCAAAGTCACTTATGAATTCCAATTGAAAAAACTAGTTAAAGAAGCTAAGGACTTCAACCCTCAGTGACCCACCTACGATATCATTACTTGGTCACAAGCTTATAAGCTCTTGTAACTAGATTTATTGATTAATTAATTTTTTTCCACTGTGATTTTATTAGTTGACGATTAATTGACACTTCTGAACACTGAATTATTCTCTAAAGCAAAGTAGTAACAAAACCACGGAAATATCATTTAATGTTGAAATTCAAAGAATACAACCTTAAGACAAAAGAATGCCGCGGTCGAGTTCCGTTTTTGCTACGCCAATATCAACACAGTTTTCGAGAAAGTAGCTCGCGCAACCCCAGCTGAATTGTACTATATTATTTTAAAGAATTCGATAATTTAAACGTTGCTTGCTATTGTTTTTGCATTTAAGTGAAATTTTTGTTTCCAAATTACCGTTTTTTTCTCGCATCGTTAATGTTCTTGAAATTTTTCAATTACTTTCGTTTAATAGTATTTTTTTATCAACTTGTCCGAAAACTTTTTGTAATTTCTATAAAAAAACAAATAAATTAAGAGAACGAAACAATAAAAAAAAGAGCCAGAAGAAAGGATAACACAATGATAGTCTTTTGGCACCGAGGTGTTTACCGATTTTTGTTTTTATTTTATATTTACTTGCAGTGCCCTTTTGACCGCATTTGCTGACTTAAATATTTATATGTTGTTTAAGTGCCACAGAAAACTTTTTTTGTTTATGCTTAGTATTACTACGATTATTAATATCGAGTCTATTTGAAACGTACGAAGGGTTGTTTAACATCCATACTTCTTGTACGCGACTAATCAATTATCAAGCTAAAATGTGCTTTATGATTGTAGTATAGGAGGAAAAACATTATTATTCTGGTTCCGATGTATGTGACTTGTTGACGCATATCATAACCATTATGTTGCCATCGGCAACGTCATATTTTTGAAACACAAACTTATAACATCTTTGTAAGCGTTCACAAATAAATTGTAACGGTCCTATTTATGAGCTATTTATTAAATCACTGAATTACTGCAACTAGTCTAACGTATCTATCTGTTTATTCAAATCAATACATTAAGCGGCGCTACCTCACTGTTTACGCGATTTTATACAAATAAAAGTTGAATCAAAATAAACAGCGTGACGTCACAAAGTAATAGATATAGATATAATGATTTTGGATATTAAGAAAAATATGTTAATTAGAGATAATTTTAATATAACAAAGTATTGATTCTATAGATTTTAGCATGTAGATTCATAATATAATAACAAAAATTACATTCAATTATGAAATAATAATGAATATCAATATGCAAAGTTGATTTATTTATTACTTTAACATATGAAATATTAGAAAAATGTAAATAATTCAGATGCAAAGTGAACAAGTATAGAACATGAGTAAGAATTGGTTTCATTAATAACAGCTGAATAATAACTGTTATTAGTAAATAAACAATTAATAATTTATTTAAACAATAAGCTATATATAGAACGAAAATATTAAGTTTATACTTGATAATGATAACTTTATGATTTAGAAATCTTAGATAGTTAATCTAATAATTGCATAATAAGATTAGAAAAAACCGTTACAAATATGAAAAATTAGTCATAATTGAAATGTTATTAATTAATTTAAATATTTATTTTTAGAGAATACTTCCAAAATTAATCAACTATAAAGTTATATGAAAATTTAATAATCTTCTATTGTAAATATTGTAATATCACGTTAATTAACTTTATTAGTTAATAACTTTTGACGACACTATTGGCGATAATTGTATATTGTATAAAATCATCAAATAACAAATTCTGTAAAGTTTACATGTGTTAAAAGCTTAATATTAATGGTTATTTACTTGTAAATTAAGAAAACTCATTTCTCAAAATTCGCGAATGTCTCTCGAATGTTCGATGACATCTCTCCTGCAAAAATAAGCGGGAAAATCTGTGTATAAAAAGGCCCACCTTTGCACAGGCTAGCATTCACTTCTAGCCTTGCAAGGTAAGCGCATGAGTCTGAATAAACTTGGATTATACCTAAGTTCTTTCTCTCATTGTAATTAACTGAGCAAGACTGTTCCTTCCTTATAATTTGAGCTCGACTTATAGAACATCTCGCGCTATAAGAAACTTGGGCCGAATTATATCCTATCAAAGAAAGACCTTAGCTCTGCTTATGGGACAATTCGCACCATAAGAAACTAGGGCATTGTCTGACTTTCCTCGAAATATTGTACTCATTTATATATATTTCATTTACTTATTGATTACATTTGATTTATCTATCTATTTTATTGACAAGTAGAGTAAAATTATTGGAAACAAATTCTTACTCATTAGCTAGATACGAGAGTTCGAATTATTTTATTTATAAGTGATACGAACATCACATTTGGCGACCGTGACAGGACTCTTGTTACGTTAGTTAGTGTTAAGTATTTGTTATTAATTTTTTATTAGTTTGTAATTATATTATAAGTTTTTATTAATTATGCCAAAAAGAAACAAACAAGTGCGAGCTATACTATGTAAAAATGCGTCACTAGAGAAAGAATTAAGTGAACTGCGTACATTGTATATGGAACTTGCGAATTCATTTGTTAATTTAGGTAATAATTATAAGAAGAATATGAGATTATTTGATACGAGTTTAAGAAATATAAGCTCTGATTTAAATCATTTAGCAGATACAGTAGAGCATATATTGGCATCTAGGCCAGCTCCAGGTGCATAATTTGTATTATTATTTATATAATAAATTTGATAACTAGTATATACAATTTGAATTTGTTCGATTATTTGTCATATCCTGTATATTGTTAAAATCAATTGATTAATGTCATCCATATATTATTTATTATTGGTGTTGAATTAATTATATACTTTGGATTTTTTTAGTTGATATTACAATGTCAAACGAGAAACGTCCAATGTATAACTCTACTGAATGTGCTCCCGAAACAATTCTAAACGAACTTAGTGAATCACTAATTGGTGAGGAATTGACCGTGCAGCAAAAAAGAACGCACGAATGGGAAAGAGCTGTAGTAGATGAATTAAAGACATTTCATACTGATCAGTTTAAGTTACAAAATGATTTTAAAACAATTTGTGAAACTATTAACAATTTAAGTAATAAGGTTGATAGATTGACGAATAAAATAGTTGAACAAGATCAGATAATTAAAAATTTAGAATCAAATTTAGAAAAGTCAAATGAAATTATTTCTATTTTAAAAGATCGATGTGAAGATAATTTTAATGATATTATTCGAGTGAAAAATAATGTTACCATGGAAATGAATGAAACATTTTCAGTACTTCGTGAGAATATTGATAAAATTAAGAATAATGATCAAAATAGATCTATTGTTAATGAAACTATTATTGAAACTATTAAGCAACCTGCTTTAACGTGTCCAGTTTTTGACGATAGTTATAAATATCGACCAGTAAAGTATTTAAATGATCTCACGTTATTTGCAAGCAAGTAATTATAATACTGCTCAATTGTTATGTTTGTTATCTCAATCTATGACGGGAGTAAATTCTTCTTGGTATGACTTAGTACAGCGTAAAATTAGAAATTTTGAAGATTTTGAAATGTTATTTAAAGAGAAATTTTGGAACGCTGAAATACGTAGAAATATTACTCGCGAAATAGAATTTGGAAAATATTTTGGTGGAAAATTATCACGTTATAATTATGCTATACGTAAAATTAATTTAGCTTTTGATATAAATGAAAATCTAGATGAAGACACACCTAGCCTGAAGCTAACTTAACTTTCATGAAAATGGTGACGCATACGGTTCACGGGGATCGATTGAGTGTTAATTATAAACAATAAATCCGTTCACACGAAAATCCTAGCTGATCCTATTTTCAAATTATAAGCAATAAACAAAAATTTTATCGAAAAATGCGAAAAATGAATAATTAATAAGTAAAGAACTAAATAAATATGTATATATACACTTTTATACATCACAGAATTTATATATATATATATATACAGTTACGCATAAGTACTATATGTAACCACCGCTTGCAATTAAAAAGCATCTAAGGATGCATTATTTGATATTTTAGCACTAACGACGAGGATGTTTTATACATAATATGTATATCGACTCACACAAATACTATTTCTTATCGCTGCTTATTCTACCCACATCTACTTAGTGTTGCTTACAAACATGAGCTGAATTCTTCGCAAGACAGAACTGAGGTAGGCACGCTCGTCAAATATATATAATTCGTTCAGTCTGCTGTGAGTCGCATTCGTGGCTGTATCTGCGTAGCTTACAATTTTCTCTGATAAGTGAAATGAAATGTCTTTTCTCCATTCAACTCATCAACTTGATCATGAAGAAAACCGTTGTTGATGGTTGTTTTTCTACAAAAAAAGTTTCAGAAGATTTACACTTACGCTTGGAAGAATTGAAAAAATGTTTTTATGCTATACCAAATGTCTCGGAAACATTAAAATTGCATATATTGTTGACTCATGTTGAAGAATGCGTTGGATTTATTGATAACGATAGATTAGGTATATGGTCAGAACAAGCTGGCGAGTCGATCCATCACGAGTTCAATAAGTATTGGGAAAAATATAAAATAAATTATCTGAACAGTGCTAATTACATTCTAAGATTAAAAAGTGCTGTCGTTGAGTGCTCATCAAGGCATATTTAAATGGAAAATTTGTTAAACTGTTGAAATGAAATTATTCTTTAGTGTTAATTATTTGAAGTTGAGTGTTATCAGATTTAAAAAATATGGGACCAGACAGCCACTACGTCCTCGTTGTTGGTCCTGGGTAATGCTAAAAGTGGTGAAATATCTAATAATAAATCGTTAGATAAATACCTTGAAAATGCATTATTCGATTTTTCAATTTTTTTATCAGAATTTCTTTTGAATTGCAAGCGTTGGTTACATATAGTGTTTATGCGTTTCTGTATATCACATTATATATATATATATATATATATATATATATGATGTGCTGTGTAAAAGTGTATTTATATACATATTTATGTACCTCTTTACTTATTACTTATTCATTTTTCGCATTTTTCGATAAAATTTTTGTTTATTACTCATAATTTGAAAATAGGATCAGCTAGGATATTCGTGTGAACGGATTTATTGTTTATAATTAACACTCAATCGATCCCCGTGAGCCGTATGCGTCACCATTTTCATGAAAGTTAAGTTAGCTTCAGGCTAGGTGTGAAGAAGAATTAATAGATGAATTATCTCGACATTTTGATAGAGATGTACTCGTACGTTTATTAGTTCAAGCTAGACATATAAAAAAGATATCAGAATTTATTAAAGTTTTATCTTCTTTGGATAATGATGATTATATTAGTTCACGTCATACCCAAAAAGATAGCGGCGGAGAACAACAAATTAATAGCATAACAATTGAAAATAGTAAGTCGAATAATAAGAATAATAAAGTAAATAAAAATAAGAATATTACAAAACCGATTTTACAAGATGTACCAAGTACCTCCTCGGGAAACGAGTAAATGTTGCTTCTCGGAAATCGGATAAATGCAAAAGCTTGCAACGAGTTGCAACAATAAAATCAAGTAACAATTTATTATTAAAAGAATTATTAACTATTTTTGAAGATCCTAGACGTGAAATTAACGGTGAATTATCAAATAATGATAATAGCAATGGGGGCAGAATTTGTCCTGAAATATTTCTTTTATTAGAAAACATTCCAGTAAAAGCTCTACTTGATTCGGGTAGTGAAGTTTCTGCTATTTCAGAAGAATTTTACAATCAAAACTTAAGTAATTTTAAAGATAAACCTACTCTTCCGATTAGTGGACACGTTATTGAGGTAGCTACAGGCCAAAAATCGGTGAGATTGAAGAAACAAATATATTTGAATGTAAAATGGGGTAGTCGATATATTGATATTATCTTCATAATTATTCCTAGATTAATAAAAGATTGTATTATCGGTTATGATACTATGAAAAATATAAAGCTTTGAGGAGATTTGGTTGGGTGAATATAAGTTTTAATAATGATTTATTCAAAGTAACTAAAACTAATACAGAAGGTCACTAGTGTCAATTGTGTGACTCGGCAGAACGCGGACAAGCAGATCAGGCAGAGAGGCCGAGATCAGTGCGGGTCGCCAGTTCGAGCGAGAGTAACGATACACCCCCAGCGAGGTATACTCATTAACGCCGAAAGCGAGGTGGAAGGGAAAAGTCCCTCTCGCGGGGCGCGGGAAAACAGTCGCTGGGACTGAGGGTAATTAGCGAGGGACGGGCGTGCGTTTTCTCAAAACAGCGGGGCAGCCGAAAGAACGGTTTATTGCGAGCTTATAAAAAAGGGTCAGGCGTGTCGGCGGCCAGACGTTTTCTATTTTATTGCGCGGGACCGTCACGGCAGTGGCTGCGAAATTTACATTTTTGTTGAGAGAAAGTATGAACATTTCCCAAACATTTGATGAGAGAGCGCACGCCACATCACCCCCTTACCAGTGATAACGCAACGTAAAAAAAAAACAATATAATGAATTACATTAATATAAGATTACGCTGCTAAAAATAAGGTAAAATTACAATGCTAGAGAATAACATACATGAAAATGATTATAATAGTAAAAAAATAATATTAAATCTACTTAAAACCAGCTTGGAATCGATTTGGTATTCTTCTATGTCGCGTAGGACGAGAAGCGTTATTATTATTCTCGACGTTTACATTTGAATTCGGAGGCCTTGCCTGCTGTACATTAGTCGGTGCAGGAGCGGCCTGATCGTGAAATGTAACATTTCCGCGATTATATTTTATTTCAATATCATAATCGTCGTCATCGTCGTACATTTGTTTTTCTTCGGCGAGTTTTTCAACATTGTCTGCTAAAATAAAACCGGGCTTAAGTCTATCAATTGAGACGCGAACCTTTTTATTGTTAATTTCAATTACAAAAGATTTATCGTTGCGCTCGATGACTTTATATGGTCCATCATACGGCGGATCGGACGGGCCGCGTACAGCATCATGACGTATAAAAACAAAAGGTGTATGGGCTAAGTCTTTGAATACAAAGATTGGCTTCTCACCGTGCCGAAGCACGAGCGACGGCTTGACATTGTTAACGCGTTGTTTTAAATTATCAACAAAAGTCGAAGTGGGATTTTGGTCGGTGGTGATGAAAAATTCCGCAGGCAGACGTAGACCTGAGCCATAAACGAGCTCGGCGGCAGTTGCTCCGAGGTCTTCTTTTATAGCAGTTCGAATGCCGAGAAGGACAATAGGTAAGACAGAAACCCAATCGTCGCCATCGTGACACTTAATTGCTGCTTTAAGTTGCCTATGCATTCGCTCTACCAGACCATTTGCAGGGGGATGGTAGCTTGTCGTACGAATTCTTTTAGTACCTAACAACCTACATAATTCCGCAAAAAGTTCCGATTCGAATTGGCGTCCTTGGTCGGTTGTAATTCGTGAAGGAACGCCAAAGCGAGAAATCCACGTAGAAAGCAATGCATTCGCGACAGTACTGGCTTCCATGTCTGCCATTGGTATGACTTCGGGCCAGCGAGAAAAGCGATCGATCATTGTTAAGCAATATTTAAAACCTTGGCTATAACTCATGGTAATAATGTCAATGTGAATATGCTCGAATCGATTAGCTAATTTCTCGAATTGCTGAACGGGAGAGGAAACATATCGAGTAACTTTGCATCGCTGGCACGAAATACACGCGCGCGTCCATTCTCTGCAATCTTTGTTCATAGACGGCCAAACGAAACGCGAAGCAACGAGCTGCTGAGTAGCACGCATGCCAGGATGAGAAAGACTGTGCAACGAATTGAATATCGCGCGACGCAAAGGTAAAGGGACATAAGGCCGTACGACGTCGCTCGTCATATCACAATATAAATGCACGTCTTGATCTGGAAAGTGTACTTTTCACAATTTGAAATCCGATTTTCTAGTAGATTTTTCGGCTGATAACAATTTGCGTAATTCCTCGTCGTTTTTCTGAGCGGAAGCGAGAGCGTCATGATCGACTGATTGCGAGATTGCAGATATAGCTTCAACGCGAGATAATGCATCGGCAACACAATTTTCAGAACCTTTAATATGCCTGATATCAGTAGTAAATTGAGAGATGTAGTCTAAATGTCGGAATTGACGCGGAGAACATTTATCTAAATTTTGATTAAAAGCATAAGTTATCGGTTTATGATCAGTAAAAATTATAAATTCTCTGCCTTCTACCATGTGACGAAAATGTTTGACAGAGCTGTATATAGCGTAAAGTTCGCGGTCATACGCACTGTATTTGCGTTCGGTTTTCGTGAAAGACTTAGTGTAAAAAGCTAGAGGTTGCCATGCATTATCTACGAATTGTTGCAGCGCGCCGCCCATTGCAAAATCCGAAGCGTCGACTACAATGCTGATAAGCGCGCCGGGTGCGGGATGCGCGAGCATAGTTGCAGTAGCGAGAGCACTTTTTGAATTTGCAAACGCGTCGCGAGCTGTGTCAGTCCAATTGACTGGGTCTTTGCCTTTTTTCTTGCCAACCAATAAGTCGTTTAAAGGTTGCAAAATTTCAGCAGCGCGAGGTACAAATCTGCGATAAAAGTTAAACATTCCGAGATAACGGCGCAAGCTTCTCACGGTAGTGGGCAATGAAAATTCAGACACCGCTGCGACGCGCTCTTGCATTGGAGAAATGCCATCTGCGTTCACCGTATAACCGAGAAAGGTTATTTCGCTTACGCCAAAGACACATTTCGCCGGATTAATTACAACGCCGTAAGTCGATAAGCGATCAAATAAAATTTTCATGTGCTCGAGATGCTGCTCCTCGTTTTCGGATGCAATCAAAAAATCGTCGATGTACGCGAATACAAAATCAAGTCCGCGTAAAATTTCGTCGACGAAACGCTGACAAGTTTGCGCTGCATTGCGCAAGCCAAACATCATCATTAACGGCTCCAAGAGGCCAAACGGCGTGGTAAGCGCTGCCTTCTCGATATCCTCTGGAGCGATCGGTATTTGATGAAACGCACGTACAAGGTCGATTTTCGAAAATATCGTCTTGCCATGTAAATTGTGCGAAAAATCTTCGATGTGCGGTGGAGAGTACCTGTCGGGGATCGTGCGAGCGTTGAGCGCACGATAGTCGCCGCACGGTCGGGGGCTACCGTCCTTCTTGGCCACAATGTGCAGGGGCGTAGACCAGGGACTCTTCGAAGGGCGCATGATGCCTTGTTCCATCATCAAGTCGAACTCGGCCTTGACTTGCTTCAAGCGGTCGCCGGCGAGACGGCGATATTTGGCGTGAACAGGAGGGCCGGGCGTGGTCTTGATGTGGTGCTGCACTCGATGCTTGGTTTTGTCGGAGCAAAACACAGGCGGGCGAGTCAGATCGGGGTACTTCGCAAGTAATTTATGATACGCCGAGGTACCGATCACTGTTTTGACGACGGATGTGTCTTTACTAGCACAAAATCCGCGCGCAGATAAGCCAGTCGTGTTGTCGATCAATGTGCGATTTTTCGGATCGATGAGTAAGCCGTAGTGTGCGAGAAAGTCAATGCCGATTATAGCGGAACTCACGTCGGCAATAACGAACGACCACTTAAATTCGCGACGAAGCGATAAATTTAAGTTGAACGGTGTGCTTCCGTATGTAGAGATGCGCGATCCGTTTGCCGCAAAAACTTCGTACTCGCACTTTTCAATTTTTTTTTGAAATTCTTTATCGAGCCACTTTCGCGGGTACACGCACAAATCAGCACCAGTGTCTACAAGAAATGATCTACCTGAGTTCCAGTCTTTAACGTAAAAACGGCGACTTTCTAGTCCATCAGTGATTGCCGCGTTCACTAATGGCGCGCGTCGTTTCCCGTCCACGTACACGGGTCACGACACTTAGTAGCGCGCTCCCTAAAACGCTGATGGTAAAAGCACAATCTTCCTGTAGAATCGTTGCGTCCAGAGGCAGGCGTAGCAGCACGACTTTTGGCATTCTGCTTTTGTCCACGAGTACGCGAGCGGCTGCGATTTTGTAACAACGCATTCAGCCTTAGATCAATCATCCTCTCTATTTGTTCTGCGAGCGTTGCACTGTCAGAGACTGCGTTGATGTTAACTTCATTGACTTGCTTGGACGGGCTCACCTCATGCACGGCGTCCGCAAGTTTTAAGAGCTGGTTAACGTCAGTCTCTTGTGTAGCTGCTAGCACTGTTTGCAAGTTCGATGGCAATCGAGTCTTCCATATCTGCACGACAAATGCATCGGTAGTAGACGATGTAGCGTGGGACTTCAAGCATCTGTAGAACTCGGATGGCTTTCGGTCGCCCATCTGCTCGCCCTCGAGCATTTTCTTGACACGCGCACTGTCTGACTCAGTGTAGCGCTCGATCATCTTGCTTTTCAAGTCAGTGTACCTGTTTTGGGGCGGTGGTGTCACTACGACGTCCTCCATCTTTTGCAGAGCTGCTGCTGGCAAGCTTGAAATGACGTTGGAGTACTTCTGCTGTTCGTCGGTGATGCCAGAGGTCTCGAACGTAGCCTCGAGTACCGCAAAGTACAGAGCGATACTTTTTTCGGTGAATGCAGGTGCACGAAACCGTCCGTGCACGTTCACGACGGGTGCACCGGCGGTGGTTACCGGGGCGACTTCATTGTTGACGGGCGGGGTACCGCCAGTGCCGGTGCGGGTGCCGGTGGTAGGCATGTTGCAAACTTTTTGATAACGGCACGCGGACACAAAAAAAACAAAAAATATGTCACTCGAGGCACTTGATAGTTTTTTAATCACTTTTTCACCCTTTAATCACGTCGAGGTCACCAATTTGAGGAGATTTGGTTGGGTGAATATAAGCTTTAATAATGATTTATTCAAAGTAACTAAAACTAATACAGAAGGTCACTAGTGTCAATTGTGTGACTCGGCAGAACGCGGACAAGCAGATCAGGCAGAGAGGCCGAGATCAGCGCGGGTCGCCAGTTCGAGCGAGAGTAACGATACACCCCCAGCGAGGTATACTCATTAACGCCGAAAGCGAGGTGGAAGGGAAAAGTCCCTCTCGCGGGGCGCGGGAAAACAGTCGCTGGGACTGAGGGTAATTAGCGAGGGACGGGCGTGCGTTTTCTCAAAACAGCGGGGCAGCCGAAAGAACGGTTTATTGCGAGCTTATAAAAAAGGGTCAGGCGCGTCGGCGGCCAGACGTTTTCTATTTTATTGCGCGGGACCGTCGCGGCAGTGGCTGCGAGATTTACAATGTTTGTTGAGAGAAAGTATGAACATCTGCCAAACATTTGATGAGAGAGCGCACGCCACAGCTTAAACTTGACACATATGATGTGCAAATTTATTTTGAAATTAATAATACTTTGGAAAACATGAAATATAACGATGCATTTATAGATGAAAGTACATATGAAAGCTTAACTATTCAGTATGATACTGTCTCGGATTTTGGGGATGACATACCATCACTCATTGATCTAACTCGTAATGAAATAGATGCAGGCATCACAAATGATGATTCTGAAAATCTAACTCGAGGGGAAATTGATAAGAAAGTTGATGAAAGCTCTAACCTTACCGATGCTCAAAAAATGAGATAGCTTCACTTGTGTACGAATTTAGAGATGTATTTCGTAAAAAATTAGGTTTATTGAAAGTATATACTCATAAATTAATTTTAAAAGATAAAGAGCCATATTTTTCAAAACAGTACCCTATACCGTTAATTTATCGAGAAAATGTTCGAATTGCAATCAAAGAAATGCTAAGAGATGGCGTTATTCGTCGATCAATTAGTAATTATATTAATCCAATTGTTATAAGCATTAAAAAAGACGGATCAGTGCGATTTTGCTTAGATGCTCGAAAATTAAATAAAAAATTAGTTAAAGATTATGAAGCCCCACTACATATGGATGATATTTTTCAACATTGTTTCGGAGTAAAGTTTATTTCTAGTTTTGATTTGACAAGTAGTTTTTGGCAAATTCCTCTCGATGAAGAACGTAAAAAATATACAGCATTTATTATCGAGTAATACCTACGAATTTAATGTAGTTCCTTTCGGTACATGTACTAGTACAGCAGCTTTAGTAAGAGCTTTAAATCTGTCAATTGGCGATTTAAAACAATTCATTATACCATTTGTGGATGATATACTATGTATTTCTAAAACCTTCAATGAACATATTTATCATTTACGAACGTTATTTACATGTTGTCGAAGAGATAATTATACATTGACATTTTCAAAGTCTAAATTAGTTCAAGAAGAAATTGAACTTTTAGGACATATTATTACTCCACAAGGTATAAAAGCTCAAAAAAGTAAATTAGAAATAATTCAAAATTATAAAGCTCCAAAAAATTTGAAAAGCTTGCAAAGCTTCCTTGGATTTGTTAATTTCTATACAAAATTTACAAAAAATTATGCTGAAATATGTAGACCTTTAATGAATTTATTGCAACAGAGTAGAGGCTATCAATGGTTACCTGAGCATGATACAGCTTTTAATAACGTGAAAAAAATATTTATTGATACAATTACTTTAAAATTTCCTGATCCTAATAAACCTTACATATTAACAACTGATGCCAGTTATCATACTATAGCCGCTGCTTTGTCACAATTAAATAATGAAGGTGATGAAGAAGTTATAACATTTATATCTAGAACTCTACACGGAGCAGAATTAAATTACTTTACTACTGAAAAACCTCTATTAGCTGTAGCTTGGTCATGTTTAAAATTAGAAACATATCTAAGAGGTGCAAAAGAAATAATTATTATTCGTACTGATCACGAAGCGTTGAAATTCTTAACAACTTGTAAATTTATAAATGCGAGATTAGTGAGGTGGTGCTTGTTTCTTCAAGACTACAACATTACGTATGAGTATCTACCAGGAAATAAGAATAAAGCCGCTGATTTTCTATCTAGACATATCACAGACTGCAGTAATAACTATACGGATGACATTCAGATTGCTATGTTGATGAAAGAACCTTCACGAGATTTAATGAAAGATTTCAAGAATATGGAGTCATTACAACAAAATGATGGTTTTATACAAACTTAAGGAATAAAGAAAATTTTAATCATAGATATATAGTTTATAACAATTTAGTATATAAAAAAGACAAAATTAATAATAAATTATTATTGATAGAAATAATTGTTCAAGAATTGATCCAAGAAATACATGAAGTTTATGATCATATTGGAAAAAGAAAATTCACAAAAATGTTACAGGAAAATTTTTATATTTACAAACTTCGTAAAAAAGTAGCTGTAACAATAAATCGTTGCGATTTATGTCAGCACACGAAGTATTATACAAAAAAACATTACCTGTAAATCCATACCAATTTTAGCCACTAGAAAATTTATCTTCTCTCCAAAAAAAATTTACAATATATATAAATTGCAACGGTAGTCGATTCAATTAATCGAACCGTTCGCGATTCTGATTTTCGCGCGTTAGTTCTAAGAATTCAGAGAGAGAGGGGGCGCGCGATCTTTCAAATTAGCAGTTACGTCTCAGCTGTTGTGACAAGTAGATATCGCCGAAGTTATTTGCACTGTTTTTTCTCGCCGACTAATAGTTACTGGTCCATAATAATTACGCGCGTGAGTGCAACAACGAGACCTACAGCTTGCAGCGTTTTGGTAGCAGCAGATTTGCAGCTGATAGGTGGTACGAGGCAGCACAGCTGATAACCTAGGACCGGAGGCAGTTGATATTTTTGCTGACATCAACAATTACGGCTGATCACCGTAATTGCACCGCAGGGTAGGTGCACCTCCCTTTATTATCGCGTGTCTAAATATATTTATTATTTTGTTCAGCCGCGTTAGCGTTGATAATTTTGTATTCGCGCCGAGCGTTAGATCGCGCCAATTTTCGTATCTTCTCTCTCTCTCTCTCTTTCTCACCGAAAGTCATTTAATTGTAAATCCTGTTCGCGTGCGTCAGTCTTTCGGCCCGATAAAGACTGTAGAGATTTTTATTAATAAAATCTATCAAAATTATTCGCCGATTTCGTCATATGATTTCTCCTAGTAGTTTAAACAATTGAAATAGGCTTAAGTTTTAATCCGATCATAGCTAGGGGATTAAGTGTATTAGGAGCAAAGTCGATTACACTTGAAACTCATCGTATGTCACAAGGCACGTGACTTAAGGTGAGTTCAACTCTGCTTGATCGAAGACAACCAAGTTAAGTCAGCTAACGTTAAGGCGAATACACGTACTAACATACGTGTTAACGGAGCGGCGGTTTGCTCTGCATCGTGGGAGTTTGCTCTTAAATAAATTTCTCATTTTGCAGGTTTATCCCCCCCGTTACATGGCGCCCAACTGGTATTAAGACCCGTGTCGTGCGAATAGGATTGTGCGTCGAAGGTAATCGCCGCACGAGAGAGAGAGACGATTGCGCGAGCGCTTAGGAAGGTTTGAGCGGGTGGTAGAGCGAGATCGTGAGCGGTACGCCCTCTTCTGGGGAAAAAACGAAACCACTTCGAACCTTTGGTTAAAAATTGTTAAGATTATTGTAAAAAGGGCCGAAAGCGATAATTATTGGTAGGTCGAAGTGATTTCAGATCGTACGGGAGAATCAGGTGTTAACCCATTTCAGCCATAGTTTGGTGGATAAAGGGGGGTTGGTAGCACCTGATCAACGATAAGGCAGAGAGCGCGACCCAAGCGTGCAGTCCAAATAGTAGCCAGGCGGAGCAAGCAAACAGCAGGCTCCGACCTTAGGTAGGATATTTTTATAATATTTATAGAAAGTTTGCGGAGACTGCACGCGCTCATAATCTCCTTTTAAAAGGCCTCATAAAAGGAGGTATTAAAAGTACTGACACTAAACAGTGTACACCCCGCTCAGACCTTGGGTGATAGGAAGCGGTAGTGGTCGATTAGGCCGAAATTTTAAACCTCAACCGTATCCTACACCCGTGCGGAGGCAAGATGGCTCTGTTGTCAGCTCAAATCGACAATTGGGCATTAGAGCTGACCTCCGTACAGCGCGAACATTATTTTGCGGATTTGGAGCTGCGCAAGGATGGAAGTGTCATCCAACAGGCGGCTAGGCTTGGGAGATGGTTGCTGGGTGAGTACACCGCCACAGATTTCCAAGAGACCACGCACAGCAAAGAGGTAGCGGGGCGCAGGAGGCGATCCCGACAAGCGTGGCCGACACAGTCTGTGACGAGTTGGAAAACTCCACCACGGATGATAACAGCGACCATCCCCTCAGGATCATCAATAGGGGGGGAATATCATTGACTGACATGTCAAGGACATTCACCTGCCCGGATGAGGACTCTGAGGGTGAAGCCAGCCGCCAAGAAGAGGATGAACTCATCCAGAAGGCCCTTAGTACGCAAGAGCAGGAGAAGGAGGAGAGGAGACGGAGCAATCCGGACCCCAGGTCGCAGGAATCCTGCACTCGGAAGGAACCTCAGGAAGAATTATCCTTGAGTGAAGCCTTACGAGAGATAGAGTATCTGAAGGAGGGAATAGACCATAACCAAAAGTTGGTAGGTCGAATCCTAGAAACCCTTCAGACTCTGCAGGGATTACAGGTGTGTGCGGAGCGCGAGGCGCAGGACATGCGCATACGAATTCGAGAGCTGGAAGACGCAATGCATGATATGGCCAGTGCTAACCGTTCTTCTCAGCGTGACTCGGTTCAACCGCGCTCCGGACGTAATGTGGAATTTCAGGACACATACACCTGTCACTACGACTCGGGGATTCCAGGGAGTACACCGGCTCCTCCAAGACCAATACCTAGGAGAAGGGACGTCACCACACCGGAAGTCCTCCAACGAAGAGGAGGTGAAGAGGATTCTGAAGTTTATGGGAGATCCGCACCCGTTCGACAGAGGAGTCGAAGCGGATCATCTGGCACCGGACATCAGATATTCTCAGGGCTCTCCACAACCCGAGATGTTGGGAAAATTGTCCGCGGATGGAAATTGGGGTTTGCGGGCAGTAGGGCACAGAGCGTAGACACGTTTCTGTCGAGGTTGGAGGATCTGCGCGTAGGTGCAGGACTAACTGACGACGAAGTACTTTGTTCCGTATCAGAGATCCTCGAAGGTAACGCGAGGACCTGGTACGATAACAACAAGTACCAGTGGCTCAGTTATGACGAGTTCGTCGCGGACGCCCGGGATTGGTTTGGCACAAGTACGCAACAGCAACAAAGGCTGTTGCAGAAAGCCCAGAACCGGTTCCAGGGTGAGGACGAACTAGTGCGAGACTACGTGTCCAACCTGGTGGCTCTTGTCAATCGACTAGAACCACCCATGCCCTTGGAGAGGTTATTAGACCTACTCCATGCAAACCTCCTTCCAACCATCCAAATCCAGCAGCGTCGGAGCGAGATGACGTCGATACGCGAATTCAACAGGAGGGCGACCGAGGTACAGAACACCTTATCTTATGGTCGCCGTCCACGTGTATTCGCTGACCCCAACTCGACGATCTTCCCTCAGCACGCCTACCAGCCGAGCAAAAGAACGGCTGGTAGTAAATCCTAAACCGCTGCAATGGCAAGCGAAGGGAAGGCGCGTGCGAAGAAGGAGGGAGATCCGCAGCGCGGACTGGGTGTGGAGAACCCCGTCAGGAGGCCTACCGAACAAGCATCGGTATCGGCTACGCAAGCTTCCACTTCTGATAAGAAGATGGAAGAACGTCTGGAGGGCATCGAGCGGATATTGCGCAAGTTGGCCGCTGACAAGCAAGCAAGCCCTCCAGAACAGCGTAAGAGCCGATGGCGTGGAGGAAGGAAAAATTCTCCTTCTTCCAGGTCTCCTGGCGAGCGGCGAGAAGGGCAGAGGCGGAAGATAGACTTTACTAAGCCTCTCCAGTGTTCCGCTTGTGGCAAACTGGGTTTTAGTCGCAAGTTCTGCCCAGATTGCAACAAGGGAAACGACAAGGAGAGCGAAGAGAAGAGGTCATCTTCGCGCCTCCAGTAAATTCGACCTCTCGCTGCGGGTCGCCGATGGGAAACAGCAAGTTGTCGGCGACCCAGGGATCCAAACGAGTCCTGGGAGGGCACCAAGATAGCCCAGGACATAGCAGTATATTAGAGCGGAAGGCAATTGAACCCGATGTCAGCCCTCGGCAGAATAGGGGAGTGGTTATCCTGAAAGGACCAGATGGCCACATACAGGTTGTGGAGGAGGGGGAAGACTCCAGGGAGAGCCCCTCCACACAAAAAGCTCCTCCGCCGAAGGGATCCACGAGTAGAAGTGCGTCTGGGGATCAACGAGGTGGGGAGTGCCTGGCGGTTCGCTCAAGAACTCCAGTCTCAGGTGCAGGAGCACCTGAGACGCTTTTTGTGCCGCCAGGGCGTAGAAGAGTTGCTCGGGGAGTGGGCAGGGATGGCTCAGCGTCAGAGGGCCTATGGCGAGGCCCTGCTGCGGGTGGATAACGGACAAGAGTCCTCCGCAGCGCTCCCGGCGCCGGCTCAAGAGAAGAGAGCCCCGGGAGCTACTGACGCTGGACCGACGCTCACGGTCCATGTGGACGGGCGCATCGTGGAAGTTTGCTCTTAAATAAATTTCTCATTTTGCAGGTTTATCCCCCCCGTTACAAAATATTGGAGAAAGTGTGCTAATAATTTTGAGACAAGGAGGGATTTGATTAACTTAGACGGATTTATCCAATCTAAGGAACTTTATCCTTTTTCCTCAATATAAATTTTAAAAGAAAACAATAATAAAAAGCTCATAGAGAACTGAATCATGAGACCTCTTTCTCATAGATCATTCAGTCTCAACAGGGGGCTATGTAACGGTCCTATTTATGAGCTATTTATTAAATCACTGAATTACTGCAACTAGTCTAACGTATCTATCTGTTTATTCAAATCAATACATTAAGCGGCGCTACCTCACTGTTTACGCGATTGTATACAAATAAGAGTCGCATCAAAATAAACAGCGTGACGTCACAAAGTAATAGATATAGATATAATGATTTTGGATATTAAGAAAAATATGTTAATTAGAGATAATTTTAATATAACAAAGTATTGATTCTATAGATTTTAGCATGTAGATTCATAATATAATAACAAAAATTACATTCAATTATGAAATAATAATGAATATCAATATGCAAAGTTGATTTATTTATTACTTTAACATATGAAATATTAGAAAAATGTAAATAATTCAGATGCAAAGTGAACAAGTATAGAACATGAGTAAGAATTGGTTTCATTAATAACAGCTGAATAATAACTGTTATTAGTAAATAAACAATTAATAATTTATTTAAACAATAAGCTATATATAGAACGAAAATATTAAGTTTATACTTGATAATGATAACTTTATGATTTAGAAATCTTAGATAATTGATCTAATAATTGCATAATAAGATTAGAAAAAACCGTTACAAATATGAAAAATTAGTCATAATTCAAATGTTATTAATTAATTTAAATATTTATTTTTAGAGAATACTTCCAAAATTAATCAACTATAAAGTTATATGAAAATTTAATAATTTTCTATTGTAAATATTGTAATATCACGTTAATTAACTTTATTAGTTAATAACTTTTGACGACACTATTGGCGATAATTGTATATTGTATAAAATCAACAAATAACAAATTCTGTAAAGTTTACATGTGTTAAAAGCTTAATATTAATGGTTATTTACTTGTAAATTAAGAAAACTCATTTCTCAAAATTCGTGAATGTCTCTCAAATGTTCGATGACATCTCTCCTGCAAAAATAAGCGGGAAAATCTGTGTATAAAAAGGCCCACCTTTGCACAGGCTAGCATTCACTTCTAGCCTTGCAAGGTGAGCGCATGAGTCTGAATAAACTTGGATTATACCTAAGTTCTTTCTCTCATTGTAATTAACTGAGCAAGACTGTTCCTTCCTTATAATTTGAGCTCGACTTATAGAACATCTCGCGCTATAAGAAACTTGGGCCGAATTATATCCTATCAAAGAAAGACCTTAGCTCTGCTTATGGGACAATTCGCACCATAAAAAACTAGGGCATTGTCTGACTTTCCTCGAAATATTGTACTCTTTTATATATATTTCATTTACTTATTGATTACATTTGATTTATCTATCTATTTTATTGACAAGTAGAGTAAAATTATTGGAAACAAATTCTTACTCATTAGCTAGATACGAGAGTCCGAATTATTTTATTTATAAGTGATACGAACATCACAAAATTAAATATAAATAATAGGCTTGCACGAAACGAAGAAACATATATTTACAAGAATAACCTTCGTGAATCGGTTGAAAAACAAAAATTTTGCGGGACGTAGGGCGCAGAGAGCAGGATCGCGTCGTGTCGGCTTAGTATATTGAAAGCGTCGTCGTAATTTGAGTATTTAAAAAGGCGATGCCGAATTATGAGAATTATAGGAAGAGTAAGTATTATCGTGTCTTGCTATAACACTATTTACTTTACGCACTCTAAGCAATAAATAACAGCGAAACATTATTTCATTCTTAAATAAATAGTGCCTCATTAAATTAAATATTTAATTTCGTTATTCCAAGAGAAAATATTTCTGAAACTATTAAAATCAAAATTTCTTCTTCAAGAATAAGTTTCTAAATGCAAGATGGTTTGTACAATTTGAAGAATTCTTTTTCGGATATTTTCGTGGAGTTTCACTTGAATGCGAATAGTATGTATAGGATCGATCATCGTGGTTGGGTATGAGTATTTTTGAATAGCGCTCGCGTCATACAGTTTGCAAGCTTTTCATTAAGCATTCTTTCGAATATGACGAGTTTTACGGATATTATACCTATAGAGCGGAATTAATTTACATAACAAAAAATCGAATGATATGGCAACTGAAAATGAAAGTTGAAAAAAAGCGTATACGCGTGGGTACTCTCAGCTTTCATGAAGAAGAAGAATAATCATTCACATGCCGAGCGGCAATCGATCAAGAGACAGAGAGAGAGAGAGAAAGAGAGAGTGAGAGAGAAGCTTTCTGTTGTCCACGCACCTTATTTGATGACAAGATTATTACTCGTAAAATAAAAGAAAGCTTCGCTAGTGAACAATGAGGCACGCAATTCGATCTCTCCAATGCGCGCGCGTGAGTATCGTTTTCGAAATACAATTTCGCAGTAAAAAAATCCACACTGCGCGCTGCTTCGAGTAAGTTCTGTGCAGACGGCTTCTACTATTTTTTTCTCTCTTTTTCAAACATTTGAAATAGAGACACGAGTAAGTTGCATAAAATTCGCGGAACGCCTTGAGAGGCGTCGCACGTTTCAGTATTTTCATATGTAGAGCAAAAATAAAGGCTTGCGAGGCAAAAACACACGAGCGGAAGGCGCATAATGATGAATTAACTATATATTTATAAATAGAGATCTAGATCACTCATATGTAGATGCAAATATTAGTTTTAAAATATTCAAAAATAAATTTACCATCATGTTGAAAAATACAACTTCTTTATTAAACAAATTTATTTAATTGCCGTTATTTAATTTGATACTTGATTATGAAAAAAAGTACGTTGTACAGTGTATAAAAATATTTTTGTAGTAAAAAAAAGTGGTTTAAATTTTATTTTGTATAAAAGTTTGAAAAATATGTGTACAATTAGCGATTTAAAAAAATCATCAGATCCTTATCGCCGAAGCATCTTTGGAAATAATATTAACTTGCATGTCCTCGGGGGCTTGTGTTGAAAATTGCTTGTAAATTAATTAGTATTTGTTGATATTTGATGTAATGATATTTTCTATGGGAGATGCAGCTTATTAATAGGTCCATATAACTATTATAACGAACGGCATGTAAGTTCGTTATGTCTCTCTCTCCCCAGGAAGCCATCAAATAATAATTATCTATAATAATTAATTATCATGTAAACATGTTTAAATAATTGCAGCGTGGACGTCAGCGAACCGGTAAGTGACGCGATTATAGTTCGATTATCGATATCGACTCGCGGCGCGAACCTCGCGGAGAGGCGAGCCCTTTGAGGAGAGAGAGAGACTAGGGACAAAAAAGTAAGTCTGCTTCCGACCGGCAACGAGCAAGTAACCGGAAACGCGAGCTCGCTAATTACTCGAGAGAGCAATCAGGTTTAATAGCCACACACGTGACAACCATCGACGCTGTTCCCGAAAAGCCCAGCGAACACTCGGTGATAGAAGCAGAGAGAAAAAGCGTAAACGCAAGAAGCGATAACGCGATTAACAAATCCTTTGTAAGCGAGCGCGCCGAGAACTACTTGCGAATCTACTGTAGAGCGACTCGTCAGTTCCAGCATTGTAAGTACCAGTCTGTTAACTTGGCTTCTCTCTCTATGGCTCTCTCCTCCTGCGTTGCTTAAATTGCGTATCCTTGTCGATACCTTACCGCATAGTTGCTTATTTCTTTTCTGTTTTCGTTCGGCCTACGAACAGGCTTCCGTTATACGTGTATTGTCGCTTCGTCCGATTTACAACAGAGCAAGTGCGGTTGCCGTTTCCGTCTAAGTCGAGCGACCGAGACATTTCGACCGGCTAAAGAGCCGACACGAGTAAGCGATGTAGGTTTCTCGTTCGAACGGTGCGCGCCGGCTAGCCGTCGCCATTGTGCCTAACCGCTCTTACAGGGCGTGCGCGGGCAAGTTCCTCGCTGCGTAGCGTGTGCGCGGCTCGTCGGTTGCACTGAAATCTGACGCGAGGCTATCCACGCTGCTATTTGTACTGCGCGCGAACTACGCTATTCTATGCTTGTGTTGTGAATAAATGAATTCAATTCACTCCTTTGCTATGTGTCATTTTCCCTCGATTCCTAGTCGTATATGCGATTATGCGCTTTAGCTTCTCCTTGGCTGTCGCGCCTTGTCATACGAAAGCTTACGACACTCTCCGCGGGCCAAATTTTCGACTTGAGAAGGAGGCAACTGAGCTGCTGGACCCAGGACGTTCGGTGCAGGAGTGCCGATCTGCTCTGGAGAGCCATTCATCTACTTTTCCGCGGTTACTTTTATATAGCGTGTCCCGCTCGAGCGAAGCTGAGCAGGAACCCCGTTATACTATTTAAGTAGAAACTATTCAATCTGAAGCCGATAATAATTCAAATTCGCGCGTTTCTCAAACTCAGCGTTCGCGGTAGTTGCCAATGAGTGTCAACAAGAAAGAGACAGAAGGTACCTGCTATTTAGTGCTATCTCTCACTCTCACGGACAATTTCGCAACATGGCATCAGGAGTCTATTCATTATGTCTATAATTTAAATGGTTATATGGTAGCCAAACACAACGACACATCTCGCAAAACACTTCAAATAATATTTTTTAGTCATAATAACAATATTATCAGAAAAAAATGTCAAACCCGTGCCGAAAAAAATAAGTTTTTAATGTCGATAAATTAAAGAATTATACAATGCTAGTATATAAGCCCAAAAAAAATGTTAAATCTTGTCTTATTTAATATAATACATGTTTTTTTAGACAAGAACACATGGGTTATTGCGGGGTTGGATGGTTTTTCCAAAGTTGTGCTTGTACCATACAAATGGTTAACTTTGGACCTTCAATGCTGTTATTTTCCTCCCACAGGGACTGAAAGAGTTATAAAACAATTCGTTTGAAACCGTACAAATCCAAAAACATCGTGGGATAAAATGAAAGTTACGACAAGTCCTGTTGCAATAGAAGGTACGTAATCACTAGTTCTTTCATGCTATACTGCAAAAGAAACAAAGGTGCATATTGCTGAAATGTAAAAATTAACTTAGATGTATATAATGGGCATGCTGTGCGCTGTACTTGGTATACTTCATACAATTTTTTTAATGTACTTAGATACTTATGCAAAGGCTCCTCGTCGAATCAAAGATCTACAAAATTTGCCAGGCAAAAATGATGAGCCAGCTGCAAACAAGAGACCCGGTATATTTGAGGACATCGTCATTGCGGCATCGCAGTTGAATCAGTTGGACCAACAAGGCATGATTAAAGTAATACACAGTAAGTGCTTAAAAAGGGAATGTAAAAATGTTTTTACTTCATTTGAAACTAATTTATCTATAATAAATTGTTATAGGTCAACTTGACTGTGTAGCGGGGAATTAAAATGAAATTTTCGTTGTTATCCAAAATCCTTGCGCAAATAGGCAAAATACGCAAGGATGTGCACTGGGAGCAGGGTTAATTGAAGAAATTTATAAAAATATCCCTTGCAAAAATGCATTCGAGCTCAACATACTTGAACAAAAGTTGAAAGATAAAGAATACAGTATTGTTTTTGTAAGTATATGTTTAATTTAATGTTTTTGTTAAGTAATTTAGTACGCGTATAAGCTTCAATTAATGTTTTCAATTCGTATTTAGAAAAAGTACGTAAAATCTTTATCGAGCAAAGGTGGGAGACCTTTGATGAATGCCATGCTGACTGCATACATGACCAACCAGTTCCAAACTAAATTTGTCTTTATCCGCTCATCAAACGCAAACCAGAAAGTGCCGTTTGTAAATTTGAAATTATGGTCGGTATTGAGAGGTAAGTGTAGGATCGAACATCATTTTGGTACATATTCTATTGTTTTATGACTTTAAAATAATATTACAGATGCTGCTGTTGAAAAGTTTATGGGTCAAGAATTTACAACTACGCTTGCAGTGGCAGCAGCCCAAGATTGGTTGAAAACTGCAAAAAGACAAATACAAAGATCGGAAAGAAGAGCAAGGTATGCTTTATAATTTCTTTATATTCATTATTATTACTACAGCTCCATAACTGATTCAATTATCATATAGGCTCAGAACTTTGAACGATTTAACCCATTAAGGCCCATGCCAAACCTAGGAAAGATAGCGCCAAACTAACTATGCCAATCGTAGCTAAATCGAAAAAAAAATACCCGTGTTTTTTCTTTTGCCATTTTCAATTGTTTATAAAAAATTATTTAAACAAATTATCAAAAAGTTATTATTTTCAAAAAACTGATAGCGGCAATCGATTCTACGGGAAAAAACATGAAAGAAATATATATAACGTTTTTTTGTCAGACGTCAATTTGTTAGTGTAAAACGGCTATAAACAATTGCAAGTCTGTCAGGTACATGTGTATACGCCAAATCCCAAGCAAAATCTATTGCCGATAGCGCTAAACTAACTATGCCAATCGTAGCTAAATCGAAAAAAAAAATACCCCTGTTTTTTCTTTTGCCGTTTGCAATTGTTTATAAGAAATTATTTAAACAAATTATCAAAAAGGTATTATTTTTAAAAAACTGATAGCGGGAATCGATTCTACGGGAAAAAACATGAAAGAAATGTATATTACGTTTTTTTATCAAATGTCAATTTGTTCCAAAAACAAATAACTGTAAAATAAATGTACTAGAAATGTCCAAATATACTAAAAACTTTTGTAATGAAAACTGAATCCATAATATTACATAAAACCGTTAGCCCGCCACTCAAACGTGATCTCTAACACGGTTTCAATAGAAAAAAAATTTTGCAAACTCTTTGCAACTTCGTAACCCAACAATTACTATGTTAGTCAAATTTCCAAATGTACAATTTGTGAAAATTCAAAGCTTTCTGTCCTATTTTCTTAAACAAATTGACGTCTGACAAAAAAACGTTATATACATTTCTTTCATGTTTTTTCCCGTAGAATCGATTGCCGCTATCAGTTTTTTGAAAATAATAACTTTTTGATAATTTGTTTAAATAATTTTTTATAAACAATTGCAAACGGCAAAAGAAAAAACAGGGGTATTTTTTTTTCGATTTAGCTACGATTGGCATAGTTAGTTTGGCGCTATCGGCACTAGATTTTGCTTGGGATTTGGCGTATACACATGTACCTGACAGACTTGCAATTGTTTATAGCCGTTTTACACTAACAAATTGACGTCTGACAAAAAAACGTTAAATACATTTCTTTCATGTTTTTTCCCGTAAAATCGATTGCCGCTATCAGTTTTTTGAAAATAATAACTTTTTGATAATTTGTTTAAATAATTTTTTATAAACAATTGAAAATGGCAAAAGAAAAAACACGGGTATTTTTTTTTTCGATTTAGCTACGATTGGCATAGTTAGTTTGGCGCTATCTTTCCCAGGTTTGGCATGGGCCTTAATGGGTTAATGAGATACCAGTAAAGAATAAAAGAAGAAAAATCGGTTATTGATTCAAGGAGCGGTGTTAAAATGCTCGGGAATTGTTTGCGTTCGCCGATAATAAAAATAGTTTGATGAGATCACTCTCTTAATCGATCATTCATTTATGAGATCGATGTTAGTATTTTTAAAAGTGAGAATCGTCCTTTTAGTATCCGAATATAAAGAAAATTTTGTTCGTTCTTGCGAATTTGTCGTTTAGATTTTTATACCGACAAAAAGTACCAAAATGTAGAAAGTTTCTCGTTTTCTTAATTACACAGGCCGACAGAATTTGACAAAAATATTTTACCAAGAACCCGAGTATAGTTTTCCGAAGGTTTTTTGTGCGCTGAATCCGAATCCGAGGTCAGAATTACTCTGGTGGCTCCGGTTTTCGAGATATCCTAACCTTAAAGTGCAAAAAACGCGATTTTTGCCTATATTTGAGGTTATGTAGCAAAGAAAAGAAATTTTTTTTCAAAAAACTGTATACATCAAATTAAAGTATGAGTTTTCTTCTTTCAAATGCCGTTGAGTATGCTCGGATATCTTTTTTTTTCACGAAGTTACACAAATTTGAAAATTTCAAATTTTATGAATTTAAAAAGCACCACATCATTCAACCCAAGCTATCTAACAAGTAACCATATTAAAGAGCCACTCACCAATTTAAACCAAACTTGGAAATATGACAAAACACTAAAAAATATTGTGAGCATCGTGCTTCTATTTACAAAATGCTCTCTTACGGGTAGAAACCACCCCTGCCAACCCCTAAACAGGCTCACCCACATAACTCTGGGTAGAGCATGTTTAATTAACTGCTTTTTGATAAAAAAACTCATTGTCTAATCACAGGTATGCGTACTAATATGATCTAGATAGGCCTCATCCCCAAATATCTCCTCAACCCTTTAAAACCAGCCATCCCAACCCCTAAGCAGGCACACCCACATGACGCTGGGTAGAGCAAGTTAGCCAAGTGCTTTTTATTTCAAATTTGTGTAACTTCGTGAAAAAAAAAGATATCCGAGCATACTCAACGGCATTTGAAAGAAGAAAACTCATACTTTAATTTGATGTATACAGTTTTTTGAAAAAAAATTTCTTTTCTTTGCTACATAACCTCAAATATAGGCAAAAATCGCGTTTTTTGCACTTTAAGGTTAGGATATCTCGAAAACTGGAGCCACCAGAGTAATTCTGACCTCGGATTCGGATTCAGCGCGCAAAAAACCTTCGGAAAACTATACTCGGGTTCTTGGTAAAATTTTTTGTCGGCCTGTGTTATCTTACTATGTGATGAATTGGTTTCAAATTTTTTTGTCAGTCTTTCATGAACAACCTCACCAACCGATTACCTTTTAAGAAACCATGAACGACAAAGATTTTTATTATAAGAGTACAAAAATAATCGTTGCGCCTATTTTAAAATTGTTGTTAATTTTTGACAAAAATGTAGAGTTTAAAAAGTACGTTTTTAGTAATAAGTTAAATTAATATTAATGTGAATATGTAAAGCTTACAAAAAATGTTAGATTTATCAGTTCAAATGCTCTATTGTACTTTTGATTTGATCTGATCTTAGATTCGTAACAAAGTTTGCGAGGTCGTAACGATGTGCGATAAACTTGTGAGACTACAAAAATGTGGCACGTATCTGCAAATCAGTATCGTGACGATGCGACAGACTTGACTTGAAAATAGCGCGATATATGAGCTTACGCTTTTATGTTATGCGATCCAATGGAAAAAAGCTTTTTTATTTTTACTGAATGTAAATAGAGAAACTGCGTTTATATTGAGTAACAAAATTTTGTTTAGAATGCGAACTATCAACACGAGCTCTCTTGATCGATAATTCATTTGTAATGTTGATGTAAGTTGGAATGTAAGGAAAATTTCGTTCTTGCGAATTTTTCGGTTAGATTTCTATATCGACAAAAAGGATCAATATTTTAGAAAGTTTCTCATTTTCTTAATTTTATACTATATCTAGGTACAGTTTTGAAAGCAAAAAGTTCAAAATAATTTTCATTAAATTACAATTAATGACAAAATGTAAAACTTATAAAAAAATTTAGATTCATTAGCTTATATACGAGTTCAAACTGCAAATTAATTATTTCGTTCTAAAAGTAAAATAATGGAAGATCGTGCAAGTCGATTAATAAAAACTTTGGCTTAGTTGTTCATAAATTCGGATATGCAAAGACCTCTCTCTGCTCTTTTATATTTTTACTAGGTTTAAGTAGAAAAACTGCGTTTATACCGAGTAACGAAATTTCTTTTGAAATGCGAATTATCACCGAGCTCTCTTGGTCGATCGTTCATCTATAATGTCGAAGTAAGTTGTTGCGGATTCCGGATATAGACGAAATCCCTGTTTTACCGGTTTTTGGATTTTTTTCGAATTTTCTCCAAAACGAACTCATTTTCCGAATTTTCGTCTCTGTTCCGCTTTTCTTTACTTGAATTGGAAACATCTTCTGAAGTTTCTTGACAATTAGTTTGTTTATTTTTGTTTTTAAGTAAAGTTCCGAAAACTGATAGAAGCCCAATAGACGCCCCAGGGGCAATGCAACCAGTTATGCAAGAATATTTGTGACGTTTTCAGAATTTTATTTATAAACGAACAAACCGATTATCGTAAAACTTTGGCAGGTGGTTCTAATTATAGTAAGGAAGAGCGTAACAGAGCCGAAAATTCGGAAAATGGGTTCGTTTTGGAGAAAACTCGAAAAAATCCTAAAGCCGGTAAAACAGGGACCTCTGTCGATATCCGGGGGCCTCTTAAAAGCGATAATAAGTTTATTATTAATATATAAAAATAATTTATATTCAGTCGAACTTTCGTCATCATCTTTTAGCCGAAGCTGAGGATGAAACCTCTTTTACCGTCTCCAAGTTTTTTCGACTTGGATTAAAAACCGGTATACCGATCCTCGTTGAATTTCGGTGTATAGTTTTAATTGGAAAAAGAAGATTTAATTCGGTTTGAAAAATCGGAAAAAGGTTTTTTTTTAATAAAACTTGAAAGAGCTTGTTACGTATTTTCTAATAGACACACACGTCGTTAGTGTCTTTTTAGCAAACGAGCGACACTATAACTCGATGTGGTGTATTGCTGTATATATGAGGCCCCGCTCACTTAACGCTCGCAAGTTAATTATTAAATATATTTTACGTATAAGTATATTTATGGGACATAATTATAAAAAAAAATCAAATAACTGGAATATATTTATATAGAGGTTCTCCTACTACTATTGCAAATATAGGCACGATTATTTATATATGTATCATAAAGTAATTATATAGGTCGAAACTCTCATTAGTCTCGACTCTACCGGTTAAAGACGAAGGTATTAGCTGTAGTAATAGGGCTGCAATTTAAACTATTGGAAAATTATTCGTAACAATAAATATACTACTAGATTTATATATATTTCCGAACTACAGGTAATAATTTATTCGTTAAGGAAATTTCTCTTGAAGCCGATTTATCGTTGATTTAACTATAATTATGTAAAGTTCGAATTAAAGCTTACTCAAGAGTTTTAGCAACTTGGAACCGAGCTCGTCAAAATATTGTAGACGTACTATTTATCCCGTACACATGCATATCATGTTATCTGGGGACGTGCTTAATTTTTAAATACTTCGTCAGCGTAGGCTATAATGCTATGTAATTGAGAAGATCACATTACGCTGGTACGACCGGTATTTATGATAATAAATGGAAAGAGTCGCGAGAGCAAAATACCAAAGCCAAAATAATTAAGAATTTAACGAACGCATACACATCTACATATATATATATATATATATATATATATATATATATATGTAGTTATACACAAAATGAATACGTGGAAATTTGCCAAATGGTAATTATTCCAAGTATTATTATTATTATAGAGAAATAGGTAAGAAGAAAACAAGTTTACACTAATGAACCTTGAGTTACTTACTTGTTAAATGTTTATTTATTATTATTATTAGTAGACTTGTCCTTGAATTTATATAGTTATATAAATGTGTATATTGTTAAAATATTCGTCCAAGAAATATAATCCTTTTATTTTTGCTGGTCCTTATAATAACTGTTATCCTTGTAACAAGTAATTGTGCTGGAATTGGTCTGATCGTACGCTGTATACGTATATATACAGGGTGGCCCATTTTAAGTGATCCACTCAGATATCTAGATTGGAGTGAGTTTTATCGAAAAAAGTTTCAGACAAAAGTTACTCAACTTTGAGGGGGCCATGTTTCTATGACCTTGGATTTGACCTTGGAGGTCATGTTCAAGGTCATTTCAAGGTCAACTTTGTTTTTTTAAATAGGAACCCCCATTTTTGACCCCGGATTCGGAAAGAGCGGGAAATTTTACGTCCAAAACGGTATTTTTAAATTTTTTTTCATGGCCTAGAGAAGGTCGATTTAACCCTTTAACGCCTGAATTGCAGTTCTTCAGTAGTCCATGTTTGAGGTAGTGCCAATCAACGTAAAAATGATAAAAATGTCTGAAAATTCATACTCGACTATTTTCGGGTATGCTCTTTCGATTGGCGTGGTTAAAAATTTAAAAAAATTTAAAAAAACCATTAAATTTTGCAATTTAAATAAAAAAAGCACGATTTTTACAATACATTTTTTTTCAAACTCGATTTTCACCTGGAACCACCTGTTCATTTCACGCAGAACCTTTCAAAATCGTGCAATAATACCTCGAACTTAAAAGTTATGGACTTATGATAATAAATTTTGGCATAAAAAATTCAAAATGGCGCCCAAAATGGGTCAATGTCAGGGTACATTTTCATTATTTTTTTTTTCACGAACGGTCAATTTTAGAAAAAAATTGTATAGAATAAAAAGTGTTTAGAATCACTCAAAAAATACGCCTGAATTTTTTCAAAATAGTTTAAAGACTTTTTTAATTTTTTTTAAAAATTGTTAAATTCAAAAATCCAAAAACTTCTCAAAAAATTCTGAAAAAATTCACACTTACTCTTTGAACGATTTTAAGCAACTTTTCTTCTATAAAATTTTTTCCTAAAACTGATCATTGTTGACTAAAATGGGTTAAATAGAAAAAATTATTTACTTGTTGAACGAAATTACATTTCTGTCCACAAAGCAAATTTTTTTAACATTCTTTATTTAGTTTACTTTCCTTACTTTTTCTTTTCTTTTTATTTTAAATCTGTTTTATATATTTTTTATAAAATGTAGCAAGTATATCAAAGTTAGTTATTTTTATTCGATTACTTATCATAATAATCAGTATAATTATGTGTGATTACCATATTCTTGATTCTCACATATTATAGGGATTAATTTTACTTTATTTATTTTGAAGATTTAAAATATTGCTAATGATTTTTTTCTGAACCGAAAATGTCGCAATTATTTCAAAGATAGTTTCTTTTATTATTTTTCATGTGCTCTATAATTATACGTGATAATTCTAACATATCATAGTAATTATTTTTACTTTATTTGTTTTCAATATTTTAAATATTTCTACTGCTTTGTTTCTGAAACATATTGTAAAAATGCCAAAGAGAAAAAATGAAACATCGGCTTCTGCTACTGTTTCAAAAAATCGTCATAAAAAGAAATACAAGGTATCGTCTAGTTCGATAGAATTTGATGAAGAAGAAAATTATGATGAAGCTGTTTTTATTCCAAATCCAGATAGTTCTGGCGAATCTGATGGTGATGATTCACGTTACGAAAATGACGATTTTGATGATTCTGAAAATGAAGTCGAAGAGTTTTTTCCAAGTTCATCTTATAGAAAAGTTCTCCAAGGATATGAACCTTCCCAGAAAAAACTTGAAGATGACCATCAATTTGTTTGGGTTGACGGAGAAAAGAAATATCATTCTAATCTGAAAAATGAAATATTACTGTCAGAAAAAGATAAAAACTTCATTTCCCAATGCTCTGACTCCAAACTATTCGAATTGTTCTTTTCTACAGATATCAAACAATATATAATCGAAGCTACTAAAATAAATGGATATGATCTGACTCCGGAAAAATTGAATGCATTTTTAGGTATAATAATATTTACCATGTTCAACAAACGTTTATCCCAAAGAGATTATTGGTCAAAAGATCCTTTTCTTGGATGTGCTTTAGTACCTAATGTTATGAGTCGCGATGAATTTGAGGAGATAAAGTCAAAGCTCAAGTTGTCCAAACCAGAAGACGAAGATTCTAACGATAGAGTCTGGCGTGTTCGATCTGTTTTCAACATTTTTAGAAAAAATCTTCTTATTTTTGGAGTTTTTGCAACGGCTCTTTCGATCGACGAAATGATGCTAAAATTTTTTGGAAAAACTGTGTTGAAGCAATTCATCAAATCAAAGCCCATTAGATTTGGTATCAAACTATGGGCTTTATGTAGTGCAAACGGGTATGTGTTTGACTGTGACATATACTGCGGAAAAAACTCTGAAAATAATGATTTTTTACCAAAATGTGCATTAGGCAGCCGTGTTGTCATGCAAATGTTGCAAAATGTTTTGGAAAATATATCAATTAAAAAGCTGAGTAAGTACCACGTTTATTTCGATAATTTATTTTGCTGCCCTGATTTATTAGTACATCTACACAAAATTGGAATACAAGCAACAGGCACGGTTCGAGAAAATCGTATCAATGTAAAAAACAACGTTGACAAAAAAGATAATAGAGGTACATATGCAGTCAAACATGATACAGAAAGTGGTATCAACTTTATAACTGTTGTAGATTCTAAGCCAGTTTCTATTTTGTCAACTGCCGCAGGTGTTACTCCTCTTTCTATAGTAAAACGTTTTGACAAGGAACAAAAGCAGAAATCTGACATATCATTCCCCCATGCATTTTCGGTGTATAACAAATTTATGGGCGGAGTTGATATTCATGACCAGCGATGTAATAAGGTTGTGCCTATTGTGCGTTCGAAAAAATGGACTTGGATTATACTCATGAGAATGATTCAATCAAGCATCACCAATTCTGTAGTTTTGAGAGACTTGACCGATTCAGAAGATAAAAAACACTCTACAAAAAGCTTTGCACTCTCATTAGCTAAACATTACATGGCGAAGAAGGATTTCAAAGGACATAAGTCAGAGATTGTACAAAAGTTTAGATATTGTTCGGGAGAAAAATGTGAAAAGCGAACAAACAGGATTTGTGAAAATTGTGAATTGTATTTTTGCAAAATATGTTTTGATACAATCCACTGATAGTCATTTAAAATAACTTTTTAAAGTTTAAAAAACGTAAACCTTTCAAAAAAATTATAAAAAAACGTAAAAAAAATTAAAAAAAAATAAATAAAAAAAAAAAAAAAAGAAGAAGATTCTCGGAAATCGTCCACCTCCAAGTGGTGAGAATCGGGCAACATTGTTGATAAAGACAATGGCAAAGGGCGATCTTGATCTCTGGATTATATACTTAAAAATATTACACCCAGACTTGTATATATATGCCTGTGTGTGTATGCAGATTTTCGGCCATGTAGTGCACGAATAATTTTTTCTATTTAACCCATTTTAGTCAACAATGATCAGTTTTAGGAAAAAATTTTATAGAAAAAAAGTTGTTTAAAATCATTCAAAGAGTAAGTGTGAATTTTTTCAGAATTTTTTGAGAAGTTTTTGGATTTTTGAATTTAACAACTTTTTAAAAAAATTAAAAAAGTCTTTAAACTATTTTGAAAAAATTCAGGCGTATTTTTTGAGTGATTCTAAACACTTTTTATTCCATACAATTTTTTTCTAAAATTGACCGTTCGTGAAAAAAAAAATAATGAAAATGTACCCTGACATTGACCCATTTTGGGCGCCATTTTGAATTTTTTATGCCAAAATTTATTATCATATATAATCTAACTTTTAAGTTCGAGGTATTATTGCACGATTTTGAAAGGTTCTGCGTGAAATGAACAGGTGGTTCCAGGTGAAAATCGAGTTTGAAAAAAAAATGTATTGTAAAAATCGTGCTTTTTTTTATTTAAATTGCAAAATTTAATGGTTTTTTAAATTTTTTTAAATTTTTAACCACGCCAATCGAAAGAGCATACCCGAAAATAGTCGAGTATGAATTTTCAGACAATTTTATCATTTTTACGTTGATTGGCACTACCTCAAACATGGACTACTGAAGAACTGCAATTCAGGCGTTAATGGGTTAAGGTCAAATGCTTGAAAAACTGCCTAAAAGCATTTTTTTAATTTTTAAGATATCGAAAAATGACCTCTACAAAATTTGTTCAGAATAGAGTGGGCCACCCAATGCACCAAAAACCTTTGACCTTTAACCTCATTTTGAAGGTCATTTCAAGGTCGAAGTGTTTTTTGTAATGGAAACCCCTCTTTTTGACCCCGGATTCGCACATAGCGCGAAACTCAACACAATACCTTATCCAAACGTCGGATTTCGCGCTATGTGCGTATCCGGGGTTAAAAAGAGGGATTTCCATTACAAAAAACACTTCGACCTTGAAATGACCTTCAAAATGAGGTTAAAGGTCAAAGGTTTTTGGTGCATTGGGTGGCCCACTCTGTTCTGAACAAATTTTGTAGAGGTCATTTTTCGATATCTTCAAAAATAAAAAAACGCTTTTATGCAGTTTTTCAAGCATTTGACCTTAAATCGACCTTCTCAAGGCCATGAAAAAAAATTTAAAAATACCGTTTTGGACGTAAAATTTCCCGCTCTTTCCGAATCCGGGGTCAAAAATGGGGGTTCCTATTTAAAAAAACAAAGTTGACCTTGAAATGACCTTGAACATGACCTCCAAGGTCAAATCCAAGGTCATAGAAACATGGCCCCCTCAAAGTTGAGTAACTTTTGTCTGAAACTTTTTTCGATAAAACTCACTCCAATCTAGATATCTGAGTGGATCACTTAAAATGGGCCACCCTGTATATATATATATTTAATTGTTACGTCTCAAGACGTATCTTTACTCATTTACATTCTTTAAAAGTGCAATCCCGAATTTCGTAAAATCAAAATTATATACACGTCCACCAGAAAACGATACGGCAGCAAAACACAAAGACCATACTCAGCATTACACAACACACAATGAACTCAAAAAGAAAATTACTTAACTACACAAGAAACATCAGCGATTTATTGAGCACAAATTTATGTATATAAGATGAACCACCCGAAAGGTGAGCAGCAATTATCGTTACTCCGTACACGTCAGTTCGACAATTGACGAATAAACTCTACATATCGACGATACAGTCGCGTGCAAGCCTGTTCGACAATTTGGCTAATTATTCAACTATTACCTGTCAAACTACATTATTTGATCTCAATAAATACGCGATCCATTAAAAGTGAGAAGGTGCAAATTCATTATTGAACCTATCCAAATACCAAGATCTACGATACTGAAAGTACTCTAAAAACTGTAAGTACAACATAATAAATAAATACATTCATTCTTATTCATACATCGTATATTATTCATTACTTGTGAGCCTCAATCAGCCACTAGTCAACATATTGGAACGTCTCATTCATTAGCTATTCGTAGTTGATGCACGAGACGTAACAATTGGTTCCGGTACGAAAAATACATTCGATTGAGATAAAGGAAATTATTTTTATACATATTAAAACTTAGTTCTTATTAATGAATTAACGCATCAAATATAAAAGAAAGAGTTCGAAAACCGCGGATATACGAGTAGGCGTTGTATTACAGAAGTAAACAGCACACGTCACTTTCTTTCATAGTGACCGAATTTCAAAATTGCAATCTTGCAAAATTATGAAACTAAGACAACAGCAGAAATAAATGACCGAGAAATAATTTTCAGCCAGTACGTCAAATACCATACGTAGATAGAATTTCCTTTTTTCTTTTCTTTTTCCCCTTTTATTTTTGTCATCTCAATAAGCAATTGTGTTTCCATATACACTTCTACCATAAGTTTTTGCTAACAATAATTTATCTTATTTTTTTTTTTCCTACTTCATCTATTTTGATTTTGTCGAATTCCCTTTGTTTATCCCGTTTATTACGAAAGTGCAATAAATGAGCAAGAAGTCCAGCACAACGAAGGATACATCATCCATAATTAGGAAACTTACGCGATCACAAATCGACAAGAATCCAAAATTAGAAGACCTTTTAGAAAAAGGACTGGATGAGATAGCTTTCAAAAAGAGTAACAAGCTACAAAGATCGCCTATTAAGACCAAGACCCAAGAAGAAATCGTAAGAAAAGAGAAAAACACAGGAGCAATAAAGAAAATCATACCAACAGTTGACCAATTAGTTGATTTAACAGAAAAACAAACAAATAAAACCGACTACACTGATTCAGACAAATATTCACTATTAAACCAGACGTTTGACACATTTGACTCAGAAAAACACGATAGATATTCAGACATTGGAGGATTTTTAGGTGAACAAAGCCTAATATTAGGGATACCAAAAGATATATTATTCAGCATAAACACAAACGAAGAATCTGTCTACACAAAATACGCATTACCAAAAAACTCTGACGAACCTATTAACCAACAAAAGAACATCGAAGATTCAAAAAAAGACATTAGAAAAATAAACAAAACACAATACATAAACGAAAAGGAGAGTGAAAGAAACACTCAGCAAATTCAAAGACAAATTCAAGAAAACCAACGTATCACAAGTCCAGCAACAAACCCAATAAACATGGCAAATTCACACCCAATCAAATTATCACTCAAAGAATTGGTAAATTATGTTCCGGACTTCGATGGCAAAAATATGCCACCCGCAAAGTACATCAGATGATTACGACGAGTAAAAAATTTAGTAGAAGACCAAGATGAACATAATGTAGTAGAATTATTGAAAGTGAGAATGAAGGGAGAGACAGAAGAAGCTTTAGGAAACAGCTGTGTAGAAACAATAGACGAATTAATTACAGCAATACGAAGTCTATACCCAATTCAAGAAGACATACACGAACTGCGTGCTAGGATACGCAAAATAACACAAGGAACTACAGAATCAGTTATCCAATACACAAATAGATTATGTCAATTAGTCTTAGAAATAAAAGAAATATATAGAATACAAGAAACAAATGAAATAGCCAGGAAGAATTTCTACGAAGAATTAAATCCGGACGCAGCAAAATGTTTTAAAAAAGGAATGCGAACGGAAATAAAATACGAACTGGCCAATGAGACAACATTACAAGAAATGTCCAAAAAAGCCATAGAAATTGAAAATGACATAAATATTAGAAAAACAACAGACAATGTAACAATTAATAACACATATGCCGAATACAATGATTATAGACCTATTATTATAGACCTGAATTACCAAAAAAAATCATGATATGTCAAATTTGCCATGACCCCCAACACGAAGCACTATTTTGCCATTCTGCAGCATGCGTCTATTGTAAAGGATCAGATCACTTTTCTAATAATTGTAAAAATTCATTAGACAAAATCAATTTGATATGCAAATACTGCAGCCAAAAAGGACACTCAATAAGCGCTTGCCCACTGAATAAACGAAGAAATATCCATTGCCAATACTGTCAAGAATTAGGACATGAGGTAGGTCAATGCCCCTACATTGCCGACTACATAAAATGCTGGAAATGTGGAGAAACAGGACATGAAGCCATTAAGTGTAAAAATAAGATCACACAAAAGGTAAATAAATGCGATATTTGTGACGAAGGAAGTCATTCAACGCAAGAATGCCCTGAGGTCTTTTGTAAAAAATGCAATAAAAAAGGTCACTCTATCAAATTTTGCACAACAGGTAAAAATAGATCACCTTATAGAATATGCACCCTATGTCAAGAACAGGGACACGAAGAACAAGATTGTGAAGAAGCGCGAATATATTTCACAGAACAAAGAAATAAATCAAGTTACAAATGCCAATTATGTGATCAATTAGGTCACACAGCAAAGTACTGCAGAAAAATCGCGAATACACAACAATCTGCAAACCCTCAGCAAAATCAGCAAAACTATAACACTTACAATAGAAACCACAACAACGGATACAGAAACAATTTTAACAATGATCAAAGGAAAAAATTCTGCGCTTATTGCAAAAATATAGGTCACATAGCAAGTGAATGTAGGAAATTACAAGCACTAAAAAATTATCCAACTCAAAATATTTCAATCACATGCGAAGGTTGCAACGAAACTGGACATAACATAGATAACTGTGAAAAAATTAAAAGATTACAAGAAGAAAGAATATTTTGCAGAATCTGTAAAGGTGTCGGTCATACAACAGAACAATGTCGCAAACATGGGACAAACTCGGAAAACTCTGGAGCTCCTTTGGGAAGGAACGCCTAAAGAATGAGCAGACAATAAAAACGTTCCATGACAAAACACTCACTCTCCCAACACAAACAAAACATCACATAGATACATACAGCAAATTCAAAGAAAATATAAAGGAAATAGAGAGTACCATGCTACAGACAGATATAGCTAAAAATAGTACTGATATTAATCAACAAATTACAAATGACTGTACCAAAATATACATTATCAAACTAAAAAACCTGCTCAAGTACATAGAAATAGCCGAACCAAATTCGAATAATAAACTGCAACTACTAGTAGACAGTGGAGCACAACTAAATATTATCAAAAATAGCAGCATTCCACAAAAGCAGTTAAACAGAAATGAACAAATATCTATATCAGGAATCACAGAAGACGCAATAAGAACAATAGGTTCAACACAAATGTATATTGCAGATGAACCATTTGATTTCCATGTAGCACCGGATAACTTCTCTATTCCTTACGATGGAATAATAGGAATAAATGCCTTATCCAAACACAAATTAAGATTAGACAGAGGATACTTGGAAATAAATAATCAAAAAGTTCCATTAAAAGAAATCACTAGCAGAAATCAAACAAACACATTTACAGTACAAACCTCAAAAGAAATTAATGAACATCATGACACATGGAAACCCATAGCATTTGATAAAAGATACATAGTAAGCAAAAATGATATTGAAATAAATACGATTACACACAGCAAAGAAGTATCAATACATAAAGATGTAATTCAAATTCTAAATATAATAAGCGACATACAAGAAGAAACGAAAAATAGTACGAATGATCAAATATATGGGAATCCAGAAACAAAAATATCTCAACCTAACTATAACTCAAGCTTAACACAATTTATTGGAAACATTAATAAAGCCCTGGAAAACGAATCAAATGAAACCAAGGAGAACTATACTATTAATGATTATTCAAATTTTTGCGACACATTGAGAGATAACGTTGCAGGAGAGATCGATAGAAAATATGACAAAATGACGAACCTTCACATTATAAATGATATAGAAAATAACTTCAAAAACATCAATGAAAAATTCACACCTAAAGAAACTAATTTAAAACCGACACATATATTTACAACTATGCACAACGAAATTACACAAAAAGAGACACAAGAACATGAAATAACAATACGACGAAAGCAACTGATAGATACAATAAATTTAGAACACCTGACTCAACGAAAAAAAGAAAACATAAAAAATTTAATACTGTCATTTGAAGACATATGCTGGTTAGAAGGAGATAAACTTGGCCAATGCAACATAGAAGAACACGAAATTAATTTAACTGATGATAAAGCAGTATATGTTAAACAATTTCCTCTGCCATATACACTCAAGCAAATCGCACGTGATGAGACAAAAAAGCTAATTACAAATAACTTAATTAGACCTTCAACAAGTGCGTTTAACGCGCCAGTATGGATTGTGCCAAAAAAGGGATTAACAAAAGACGGAAAGAAAAAATGGAGAATGGTGATAGATTATCGAAAATTGAATGCAAAAACTATTCCAGATCCATACCAATATATCTTATACCCAATATATTGGAAATTTTCGACTGCATAGGAAAAAACAAAGTTTTTACCACTATCGATATGGTTTCCGGATTTCATCAACTAAAAATGAAAGAGTCAGATATACATAAAACAGCATTTAGTATCCCTGGCATGGGACGTTTTGAATTCAAAGTATTACCTTTCGGACTAATAAACTCACCTAGAGTCTTCCAAAGAGCACTAACAAAAGTACTCGGAGACCTATTGGAAAAAGGGTTCTGCTACCTATACATCGAAGATATAATTATCGTTGCAAATACGGTTGAAGAACATAATGAAAGATTCAAACTCATAGCAGAAAAATTAAGAATAGCAGAATTAAAAATTGAAACGAGTAAATGCAAATTTTTCCAAAAGGAAGTAGAATTCTTAGGCCACATTATAAGTGAAGAAGGTATCAAAACAGACCCAAAGAAAATAGAAGCAATAAAAAAATTTCCTATCCCAAAAACTATCAAAAATATCAGAGAATTTTTAGGCCTAACAAGCTATTACAGACGCTTTATTGGACACTTTTCACAAATAGCAAAACCTATCATAGATTTACTGCAAAAAGAACAACCATTTATTTGGACTGAAGAAAGACAAGAAGCTTTTGAAAAATTAAAAAACGCCCTATGCACAACTCCAGTTCTTCAATACCCAGATATGGAAAAACCATTCATCATTACAACAGACGCTTCAAACTACGCGCTGGGTTGTGTACTCTCTCAAGGAGAGATCGGTGACGACAAACCAATAGCATTCGTATCAAGAATCTTAAAATCGGCAAAGAAAAAATACCATACATACGAAAAAGAAGCACTTGGCATAGTATTCGCAATAAAAACATTTAAGAATTACATATATGGAAACAAATTTACCGTCGTTAGTGATCACAAACCATTGTTATCCTTTAAATCAGCAGACAACAATTCAAGAGTACAAAAATGGAGACTAAAACTGGCAGATTATGATTATGACATTATCTACAAACCTGGCAAAATAAATACAAATGCCGATGCACTATCACGAAATCCGATAGAAGATATAAAAATAAACGCAGTTACCAGAGCACAAAAAGCAAAATAAGAATCAAAAGAAATAGTAACAAATGAACAAGAAAAACAAGAGGAACAAATCAAAATAATAAGAAAACAAGACAAAGAAAAAAGAAATAGAAATAAAAATATTACACAAACACAAGTACATATGGAAAATGACGAAAATACAACACAGAAACAACATAACATTCGATTTACGAAAAAACCCATCGAATCAAGAAAAGACAACATTATACATTTTATCGATTACAAACATCAATCATTAGATAACGCAACAGAAAGTCTAATGAAAATCAAACATATACAACCAGACAAAAATCTACAGCCCCAAGAAATTGAAATAATACAGTCAAGAACAAAAAACATCTTCATAGCCTGTCTTGACACAAGACAGTCGGCTATGAGAATAAAGGAAAATCTCAAAAGTCTCTTCAAATTATTAAGAACATTAATAATTCGCAAGAGAATAAAAACATTCAGCATCTCAAAAAACCTACAATTAAAAAACATACACTGGACCGAAATAGAAAACATTCTAGCGACAACATTCGAAAACTCTAAAACTAAAATTATCATTTGCCTAAATTACATCGACTACGTAAAACTCACAGACCGAGACAACATATTCGACCAATATCACTCAAGCGCACTAGGAGGACATTCGGGAATCAACAGAACATGGAACAGAATAAAGAACAAATACTATTGGGAAAATCTGAAAACTGATATAGAAAACCGTATTAAAAATTGTGAAATTTGTCAAAGAAACAAACTAAAAAGAATAAAAACTAGACAACCAATGATAATAACGGATACTCCCATGAAAACATTCCACAAAATCGCAATGGACATAGTAGGACCTCTAAACGTTACTAATAATCAAAACAAATACATTCTTTCTATCCAAGACCTCCTCTCAAAATTCATAATAGTTGTTCCACTCAGTGATCAAACGGCAGAAACAATTGCAGATGCCCTAATTAAAAGATTTATATGTATTTTCAGTTCACCAAAAGTAGTCCTCACCGACAGAGGAGCAAACTTTACAAGTAAAATTTTAAAAGCCATTGCTCGTAGATTTAAATTTGCAAAAATAGAAACCACCGCATTTTCACCACAATCAAACGGCTCCCTAGAAAGAGCACATCACCCCCTTTGTGAATATTTAAAAAATTTTTCTAGTAAAAAAATTGAATGGGACAATTTATTAGAATTAGCCCTATTTCATTACAATACAAGCATTCACAACGCACATAGATTTACTCCGCATGAACTGGTCTTCGCTTATCCACCACGATTACCATCTAGTGAACCGTTAAAAACTTCAGAACAATTGCCAACATTTAATAATTATCTATCCACACTTATACAAAACATGCAGGATATTGCATGCTTAGCGCGAGAAAATCTCATAATAGCTAAAGAAAGATCAAAAAAATATTACGATCGCTTCATAAACCCAACAGATTTCAAAATTGGAGACCAGGTCTGGCTCATAAAAGAACCTAAACTAGGCAAACTTGAAAAGAATCAAAACCTGGGACCATTTGAAATCTTAAAGGTTACAGACAAAAATAATGTTATCATAAATAAAGGTGGAAAAGCAAATACAGTCCATGCAAATAAATTAATTATGCACAAGAAAAAAATCTAACAATAATTTATGTTCTAGGACCACTCCAATATGTATCAACAATTCTTAATAATAATTACAATTATCAAAACAACATCAGCCATCATCGGATACGACTGCGGGACAACAACGCCAAACATCACGACGTACTCCTTAGTAGACACGGGAGAATGCGACTTCCACAACACTCCCGTAAATAAATCAAATGTATATATAGAATTAATACAAACCGCGGAATTCCGCGAAATTTCCGTACTACAATGTAAAATAGAGATACATAGAACTGTCTCCACATGTGGAATATTCGGGCACTTAATACCCACACCAACTGGAGAACAGGAGTACATTTACGAAATAAGTCATGAACAATGTAAATTTATCCATGAAACGGGAACTTTCGTATATAACAATATTCATAAAATTGTTAATCTAAAAATAAACGCAACTACTTCAAAAAGTATCGATTTCGCGGGTAGCGCAGAAGGAAACTCCTGCTATGGAGCAGCCTACGCTGATAGCTTCGGATCATGGAATAAGGTATTTGTTCATGGCTTTATCAAAATAACATTAATACAAAGTAGAGCTAAAGTAAACTTAGATAACGATAAATTAAGATTAAACACAGGGACCGTTTGCAAGTTCTCTGACAAAACATGTATAGACATGGAAGCAGGCTATACCTTCTGGGATATTTTACCAGGAGAAGAATGCTTCAAAAACGAATTCGATGTACTATTTAAAGGCATAGCAACGAAATATTCTAGTGACTATGACCATGAAATAATCTACGCATTAAATCATAGTGAAATAATATTTGCTGTAAGTGCCAGAAACAAAATACAACGCTGCAACAGAGAACTTGTAAGAACGGAACATCCGAAACTATTCATCGTAGAAAAAGACAATTACATAAACGCATACCAACTAGAAAATGATTTAGTAAGCACAAGAAGCACCATAAACCTAGACCTATTTACATATGTCAATTCAAAATTTGTATACGTAGAAAAACATTTAAGGAGTCAATTGAACAAACTATACTTGAATTTAATAACAGAAAGATGCGAAGTTGAAAGAAAGGTAATACAAAATGCCCTATCCATTGCCACCCTCTCCCCTGACGAATTCGCATACGACATTATGAAAAAACCAGGATACATCGCAAGAGTTGCAGGAGAAGCAGTACACTTAATAAAATGTGTACCAAAGACAGTAAAAATAATTAAATTAGAAGAATGCTACAACGAACTCCCAGTAACCTCTGGAAATGAAACATGGTTCCTGACACCAAAAACACACATCCTCAAAAAGAAAGGGGAACAGATAAACTGTAACGCACTCGTCCCAACATACTACAAACTCGAAGAGGAATGGGTAAGACTCACACCCAAACCTCAACCATGCGTAGCACCAAACACACTCAGACCTAACACAAAAATAGGATGGAATTTCAAATCAATAAATTCATTAGCAACAAGCGGAGTATACTCTCAAGACGAACTAGACGAACTACAACAACAAATAATGTTCCCTATGGAGAGAACATCAATACTCAATGACATAGCAAGAGAAATAACGGGAGACGTGACAACGAGTGGGAGCATCTTCTCAGAAAATACCATAAAAAACATTGCAGTCAGCACCTGGAATATGATCATAAACAAAATGATCACTTGCGGATCAATCTCTTTAGTTATAATTATGACATTGATCTTAATAAACACAATGAAATTAATAATAGATACAATAATTAGAGGATATGCACTACACGCAATCTACGGCTGGTCACTCCACCTACTCGGAGCCATCTTCAGCTCTATTACACAGCTCCTCATCAAACTCGAGAAACCCAGCAAAAACAGAACATACAACGACAAAAAAAAAGACATAGAACTGCAAGAAATCAAGATTATCCCCACAATACCTATCTCAACACCTAGATGCATAACACCACCTCCTCTACCAAACAGACCACCTTTTACCTTCAACAATCAAACCGCTCTTTCAACTACACATAAACATTTGTTTTCACTAGAATTAAACTAATACAAACATGACACTCCTCAAATGTTGCTACATTTTAAGCGGGGAGGGAAGCGAGATGTTCGCTTTAGGAATCTAAATTAAAAACAAATTCCTTATCTAAAAACGAAAGAAAAATATATTTTTACCAAATTACAATTATGTTTACAAATACAATTACACTTATATACAATTACAATTGTATCGATGATCTACACTTGGACCTATGATTACATTGTAAAACTGACTAAAAACCTCCACGCATACTCGACGAAAACCATTACAATACACTAATAAGTCATAAAAAAATAGTTCGCGCAGATTCCAAGTATCTTCATCTGGACCATACTCCCCCAAGAAGAAAGCTGTCTGCGTCACTCGATCACAATGCCTCAGAGTACGCACTAACTGCCATTTCTGAAACTAACAAACAAATAGGAAACAAATTAGACATATCAATATACCAATATACAAACATACATTATAAAACACTTACATCTATTCTCACATATTTTCGGGTCCCGGGCTTAGGTGCGACCGGTAAAGGCAAACCCTCCCGTCTGGCCTTCTTTACCGCACGGGAATACTGCCAATCCGCAAACTAGAATAAAGAAATATAATGATAATAATAACAATGAATAAGAAATCAAATTGTAAAATACTTACGCAAACCATCAAAGGGCGTTTTCTCGAGAAACCATACATGTTGAATTCTGTATTTTCGTCACAAGCGCAGAGAACACTTTGTAAACTATTGAAACGACGCAGCCTTTATATACCAAATAATTTGTACACCTTACAGAAAAATGATCCCACCGACGCAATCAAATTCCAACACTTCCGAAACTCGGAAATGCACATAACGAAATAATCTTTTCCACCGACAACCAACCATTGCAATCAATACATATTAATTGCAATATCTTATGCCCCGAGGTGTTACGTCTCAAGACGTATCTTTACTCATTTACATTCTTTAAAAGTGCAATCCCGAATTTCGTAAAATCAAAATTATATACACGTCCACCAGAAAACGATACGGCAGCAAAACACAAAGACCATACTCAGCATTACACAACACACAATGAACTCAAAAAGAAAATTACTCAACTACACAAGAAACATCAGCGATTTATTGAGCACAAATTTATGTATATAAGATGAACCACCCGAAAGGTGAGCAGCAATTATCGTTACTCCGTACACGTCAGTTCGACAATTGACGAATAAACTCTACATATCGACGATACAGTCGCGTGCAAGCCTGTTCGACAATTTGGCTAATTATTCAACTATTACCTGTCAAACTACATTATTTGATCTCAATAAATACGCGATCCATTAAAAGTGAGAAGGTGCAAATTCATTATTGAACCTATCCAAATACCAAGATCTACGATACTGAAAGTACTCTAAAAACTGTAAGTACAACATAATAAATAAATACATTCATTCTTATTCATACATCGTATATTATTCATTACTTGTGAGCCTCAATCAGCCACTAGTCAACATATTGGAACGTCTCATTCATTAGCTATTCGTAGTTGATGCACGAGACGTAACATAATAATAATGCGTTAATGAACGCCGTTACTTTCGTCGCGCGTATACGTTAATCGCTGATAGGAAGGATATAAATATACTGATTTTAGGAATTTAACGATAAATAAAAACTGATTGACAAAAAAACTGAGATCAAAACTGTATGAAAAGAACTGAATAAAACTGTACGTAAATCTGAAGAGAATTATGGTGTGTACGACTGGTCGTGATTAGCTCTGGCACGAGACTGGCGTGTCAGGCGTGGGCGATACAGTCATGCCGCGCGAGAGTGTTACTACGCCGTCACTGCATTACTACGCGGCCGCCGAACCGCCCACGCGTGCTTAACGTGTACAATTAATACGCGCGGCGCAATTATACATAATACTAATACATATAAGTTTTACATTACATTAATACATATATCAGGATTAAGTGAATTTTAAAAGTTGTCACTTAACAGAGCTTGATAGTTATTTATGTAATCGTAAAGCGCTGAACAACAATTCAATATTTGATGCAGCGAGCGTTGCTCATTTTCTCGAATGCGTTTGTATAACAATTTATTATTCTAAATAAAATTTGTAGAAAAAATAAATATTCTTCATTCCGTGGCTCCTTGGTTTAGATAAAATTAACTGACTTGTTGATTTTTTTATATTTAATCGGTACGTACCCGCGACATACCGAGAACGAGACAGTTCCGTACCATACGCGTGGTGGAAACGTGCCAATGGAAATCCCTATTTTGAAACGTGGCGGGTACGTGCCCAAACTTGTCATGAGGTACGACGCTAAGGCGTTATTTTGAACCTAAAACGTGCCGGATACGTTGCTGCTCTGTACCAATGTCTTCAATCTGGTACGTACCAGGTATGTTTTTATTTGAAATTGAATTGTGACAGAAAAATGTAGGGTACCGTTCGGAATCGTATCAGGAACGTACCAAGAACGTAGCCAGCGACACACTTTCGGTACGTTGCAGCAACCTCGTAGTCTATCACGTTTGGTACATGGGTAATTCTTGGCTATTTCGATTGACTTGTAACCCTTAGGTTACGGATTTTTTTTTAATTTGGTACAATTGTTGTACACATAAAACTGAGATTTTTCCCAAATTTTGGAGACGATACATTAATTATATCACAAGTTATTAACAATTAAAGAAAAATGATAAAAAATTTTCAAACGGCTATATTTTAAAAACTAATAAAGATATCGAAGTCGGATTTTTTTCAAAATACTTATAATGCCTTAAAATTTCGAAATAATTACAACAATAAACAATAAAAATTTTTTTTCGAAAGTTATTAACTTTTTGTTTAAACAATTGCTAATATCTCAAAAAGTATATTTTTTTAAAAAAAAAATCTTGCTCCTACGTATTCCTGAGGATTTTTTACAGCACGATACCTCTCGGCTATTTCTTGGGCCTTTATTTGGTCTTAATAGGTTTAGATGTATTAGATTACAATTAGATGTATTAGATGTTTATGTATATAAACTGCCGATAGTTTGAAGGTTAATAGGGCGATTTATGACTTATTTATGATTCATTTAACATATTCTATTTCTAAAAATATTTTATTTTCATGAATAATTGAGTAATTAGATAATGCTTAAATAACTTTCAAATACACAAAAGAGTAACTGCTTGATCGAGTTTTTTCTAAGAAAACCAAATAAAGGCCCAAAAGACATTCAAGAGGTTATTTACTGTGAGGGGACCTCGGGTGACGTTGCGACCGGACACCGAGGCATCTTCTTTTGATTAGGGCTACGCTTTCCGATATGTCGGGCCCTTGAATTTTATGATTGATTTCGATAGCAAAAATCCTCAGGAATACGTAGGAGCAAGAATTTAAAAAAAATATATACTTTTTGAGATATTAGCAATTGTTTAAACAAAAAGTTAATAACTTTCGAAAAAAAATTTTTATTGTTTATTGTTGTAATTATTTCGAAATTTTAAGGCATTATAAGTGTGACGTCGGGGTCACTCTCAGGTACGCTTGGAGTAAGCGTAAACTCAGGGTTGCTCTGATTTGGCTATCGTGTAACACACAAGCCGGGACGAGCAATATTGTTGCGTTGAGAAAACTGTATGCTAACGCGGAATGTAATAACCAAATGTTATTACGAACACACCAGACTCACGCTTAATGTGTTCTTAAGGGACTTTAATGGAAATTCACCAGACTCACGCTTAATGAATTTCCAAAAGAAAGGCGGATTACTTAAAGAAAGAAAAGGATAGCCAGATTTAAGATTTTACTTACTTTTATTTTATCAATTCAGTTATTATTAAAGTTGCGTTCTCTCTCTGCTCTTTGGCCTCTTTCTCTCTCTATATGCTCTCTGAATATACTTGGGTGATTTTTCTTCTTTGATGCTTCCTCCGGGACTCACTCACTGGTAAATACTTCTTATTAGGGACTTCCTGGTGCTCACTCCGCACTTATTCTAACTTCCTCTAACTTCCTCTAACTTCCTCTCCAGCCTTGTACAGAGCTTTTTATAAGCCGTGGGTGGTTGGGTGGAAATCCCTTTCCTCAGGCCCATGAAGCGATAACGGCCAAATTTTGTATTGGTGGGAAATTTTCTAATCATATCCAGAATTTCTTTATTGGTCTGTGGGCGTGAATTTTCAGAGAGAGAAAGGGCGGTCCCTTTTTAACTTGGGCCCTTTTCTCCAGAGATGGCTCTCGGAGTGCCACTTTTAAGAGCAAGAGTAACGCTATAGCTTATAATTACTTATACATAATTGTACTAAACTTAATTATGACGATACATAGTGACTATTATAAACATTCAGAAAAATTCAAACCTTTTACGATTTATTATAAAATACATTATTGTTCTATTTATTGGTTATTCGGTGACAAAAAGGTGCGCATTATAATGGCTTACAAAATTGATGAAAATCTATTTAATATTACGGATATTTTCTTAAAAATCGGTGGGAAAAAAAAGATAGATTGCATTTTTATGGTCCCCTTCCATTATCAGCGTGATAACACTTCACGATGTATACGCGATGATCGTAGGCCCCTGTCAACACATACGTGTGGGACAAAGCAGGATAGAGCGTTGATTGTAAGCTTGAGTACGCAGGCTCGGGCCACTATCAAAGTTTATATTTCGAATGCGTTTTCATCGTGGGAAATCAGGAAGGTTCCCACTCCGTTCGTCATATTTAATAATTAAATATAAAAAAAAACTAAGTTACGGCTAGCCGTCACAAAGCTGTATATAGAACGAAAGCGTTAATTTTATACTTAATCATGATAGCTTTATAATTTATAAATCTTAAATAATTAATCTAGTAATTACGTTTTAAGATCATAGAAAAAACCGTTACAAATATAAAAATTTGTTATAATTCAAATGTTATTAACTAATTTGAATATTTCTTTTTAGAAATTACTTCTAAAATTAATAAGCGATAAAGTTATGTAAAAATTTAATATTGTTCTACTGTAAATATTGTAATATTGCATTAATTAACTTTATTAGTTAATAACTTTTGACGATATTATTTGTGATAATTGTAAATTACACTAAATCAACCAATAACTAATTCTGCAAAGTTCACATGTGTTGAAGGTTCAGTATTGATGTTTATTTACTTGTAAATTAAGAAAATTCATTTCTCCAAATTCGCGAATGTTTCTCGAATATTCAAAAACTTCTCGAAGAGAACCCTCCTGCAAAAATAGGCGGGAAAATCTGTGTATAAATACGCCCACACTTGCACAGGCTGAGATTCACTTCTAGCCTTGCAAAGTGAGCGCATGAGTTTGAATAAACTTGGCTAATACCTAAGTTCTTTCTCCCATTGTGATTAACTGAGCAAGACTTTTTCTTACCTATAATTCGATCTCAACTTATAGAACATCTCGCTCAATAAGAAACTTGGGCCGATATATATCCTCTACAAGGAAGACTTTAGCTCTGCTTATGGGACAATTCGCACCATAAGAAACTAGGGCATAGTCTGACTTTCCTTGAAACCTTATTCATATTTGCATATATTTGATTTTTCAATTTATTTTATTGACAATTAGAGTAATTTTAGAAACGAATTCTTACTCATTAACGCAACTAGATACGAGAGTACGAATTATTATTTATAAGTGAGGAACATTTGCGAACATCACAAAGTCCATCTTGCTATCGAAGACTTAAGAATAGTGGAGAAGGAAGTGGATACTACTGGTGATAATTCTCCTAACAAAATAACGTTTTCCGAGCTCTTCTCTCTCTCTTAAAACCTTTACCCCACTACTACTACTACTATACTTTTGTCGAGGCGCCACAACCGCCTATTTTTTCTTGCTTCTTCTTCCACCTCTACACTTTTTTCGAGCCGCTTCGACCGCTTCCGTCTCCTCTTGCTGCTTCTTTTACCTTAATTATATTTTTAGTTTGTTAAGTGCATATACTGTACAATGATTTTTAGTATAGGTTCAAGAATATGATTTATTATTATTATTTGTTTTTTGAATAATGCTCGCGATATTATGCTACTTATGTTAGTTGCATAAGATGTCGTTGGAAGCGTTCTCCATCTCGTGCAAACTGCTGCCACACTCCTTTCCTCGAGTCTTTGTCTTTAATAGGAAGATTGTGAATTTGAACATTATCTTGTAACTATACATGCTTTGAAGCATAAATGCTCTTCTTGCTTCTTTTAATAGGTGCCACGATTAATCAAAAGAGGATAGTATCGCTATAGCTGATTCTTCTTACTGAATGATGGTAGCGCAAGCTATGCAACCTTCTTATAAATATATTCGGACTGAAACGACTGCCTTTATCGGGGACTTACCATTAATTATAGGAATAGTGAGAGCCCCAACCTTCACTCTCACCTGTGAGGTACTTCCTTTCGAATCGTCACTCATGAGTCACCTTTGCAATTAGTCAAAATTCATTGAAAAGGGCTACATTATTGACTCCTTTTACCTATCCACAAAAGGAAATAAGAGGATAGTTAAATAAAGAAAAAAAGATTATTTGAGTAGATATTAATTTTTTTTTAATTATATAGCAGCTATTTACAATAGTGTTATAATACATTAATTATTCATTAATGTTACAATTATTTTTAAAATCAAGATTGAATCAACAATATGAAAAATGAAGAGCCTTCCCTTTTACTGGTTTGGTGTAGGTTTTTCAGCATTTGTTCATCATTTTCAAGAACTATATTTACTCTTTTGGGCAGGAACACCTCGAATTCATCATCAATTGTAATAACAACGCTAAATCCGTATTTCGTTGTTAACCAACTAACTTTAGTAACTTGGTATATAGTATCCTTTGCAAGTTGGGACATCGCCTTCCGGGGAAGGAAAGTTGTCTTTCAAATCTTGTTTATTGATGAGAAATTCATTCTATAAAATAAAAAATCAAAGAATTAATTTATTATTTATTTATTACTAGGGTATTAATGAACTAAAATTATTTAAATGTCTTACTTGTTTCAATGGTTGGTAGTAGATCTACTGGAGGTTGGGGGTAAGACTGCTATTTGAGCGAGAGCTGAGCAACTGTATTGAACAAGAGTGAGCTCTTAGTTTTATTAGTGGCAATCCCACTCTTAAAGCTCAAGCCACCGTCGCCGTTTCCCTCATTTTCAGTATCTGAAACCATTCTCCCAATACACAGACTCTGGTATCCATTGTTTCTCCCTCTTCATTGCTAGTTGTGAGCGACATTTAGTAACTGTCGAAGGAGAAGAATTCTCTCGCTAGTGCTGCCGTCTAGAACCATTTTCTTCAATTTCCGATCTTTTCGCATTGCTGTTTTCTTCTATCACTTTGTCTTTTTCTCTATGCTTCTTACTTCATAGCTGTACAACTCTTTCTTTCATTTTAGCAATTTTGAGAGTTTTATAATGCCCCCATGGAAGTGTGTCTATTATTATCAAAAATACAGCGTTTGCTATCATGAAGGCTTAGTGCTGTCTTTTTCTCTCTTTCTTTTATTACTAGATGTAATTTAGATCGAATTACATTGGGTACGCTTAAATTTCTATTTCGTTTAAACACTTTCGATAATCTCAGTGAGTGATTGTATTTTTTACTCTATGTTTTTTCACTCCTTTTGCCTTTTTCAGAGGCCCCTTATTTGCTATTTCAATACTGTATAGTTTACTTCGTAACACAATGTACTCTCTCATACTAGCAGCATTGCACTCATACTTTCTGACACCTAGAACTTTTTTGATAGCGAGAGGCATACAAAATTGATTATCAACTGGATAGTCTGATGTGTCAAAGTTATCAATGTCTGCTTTCATGATCTCATACATATGAACGTCTTGAATTTCATAAATAAGGCTGTCCGTATCAGTATAGAGTAATTTGTATTTTTCACCAATTTAGCTGCTAAATTTTCATGAAAGATGGAGCTACTATGAAAATTTGGCTGTGCAATTCGAGCTTCAGCGCCATATCTACCAGCACGCTGATTAACTAGTTTGACATCGTTTCTTTTCTTTTCGTTTTTCATCGTTTTTCCATATACTACATTAATCATGAGCTTGTAAAATAATTTTTCAAAGTCATTTTTAGCTTGCTTTCTTTTTTCTGTATTTCAATCCACGTATGGTTTCAGCCATAGTTTTTGTTTGGATTCTAGCGCTCTATATATATTTTTAAATTTAATTCCATATTTGAGAGCTTGTTTTAACGTTCTATAATGAATAACATATCGTTCTTTATCATAAAGCGTTGTTAAAAATTTTTTTGTTTTCATCCAGGTGGTCTAGTATGTTCAGGATAAAGAGGAAGGTCTTTATGATCATCATGTAGCTCTTGTGGATACTTTAGATCTACTTCTAAAATATAGCCAACGTCATTGTCATCGGCAACATTAAAAAAATTTTACTCATCTACATTTGAAACCCATTTAAAGCCCTCATATGGTAGTGATTGAGTCAAAGCCTACCGTAAAGATTTTTCACGGCATAGTACATTAAAATTTATTTGGCTTATCCTCATTGAATTCTTCTCCCATATATTTATTGTTTGCCTTTGAAAATCTAATGCAGCATTGACTAATATCTCCGCAAATATCTTTTTGAATGAATAATATCATATCTATATCTGTTAATAGTTCAAGCTTAATATTTGTATATTTTAACATTGCGTCCTATGTTAATCCAGGGTTAATAATGAGCAGGATCGAGATTATATGCATTCTTACAGGTTGATCGAAAATTTTCGAAAACATTAGTTAGTAGAAGTACATCAGACTTCAGATAGAAATCAGAATGCATTCCTAAATCTATTTTCTTCGAAATGCTGCCGAAAATATTCCATACGTTTTGAGCATGCTCATATTCTTCAATAGGAATATCACTATCAAATAAATATGAAATTTTTCAATGGGTGGTAACTCTGTCTCAGTTAGACTATTTAAATTTTGAATATATTCATATGAAAAAACTCTTTTTCTATTAAGTAAATTGATTTGCCCCGAAGTATAAATTGTCTTTCTGAAATTCCTGCTGTACAATACCTATTTAAGGTAAGTAAGATGCTAATTTATCTAGAGATATGCGCATAAATCGAAAGGAATCGATGAAACGAAAGCTAATTCGACTGTTTGCAACTTCTTTTGTGAAGGATATGTATAGCTCCTTGTTTTCAGCGAGAACAGAGATTTTTCCTTCAAATTCTGAGCTAGTAACAATTTCTGTTATAATAAAATGAGAGTCATAGCCTGTAAAGTTATGAAATACGACTGGTATAAAAGCGGCATTTTTCTAATGCAAATTGCAATGATTGTGAGCTGCACCTCTAATTTTCCTGTTAAATGACAATGATCTCGAACTTTTTTTTTTCTCTTGGAAATATCGATTGCAGATATGATAAGTTTCTGCCGTTATGAATGTCCATTCATTAATAAATGATAAATTCATTTCTATTGTTATATATTTGTTGATGATATATAACTTATATATAGACTTACTAACATCATCATAACGGCATTTTACGTATAATCCGATACTAAAGGCTTCATATTCTTGGAAACAGTATCTCTTAAAATCGAGATTTCTGTTCAGATCTTCTATAGGTTTTAACAAACATTCGAAATCGGCGTATATAACAAATGGAACCTCCTCTTTATGATTACAATTTTTAAATTATAAATGGGATCGTCAGGTAAATTAATCCGACAGTTATTTATTTTGGAATAGTCAACTTCATGAGATTTCAAATTTTCCTCGTTAGTAAAATAATGAAGACAACGTTCACAAAGATAATTTTTTTTAATATGTCGAGTAATTTGACTACGAAGAAGAACAGATAAATGTTGAATTCAAACGTAGTGAGTTTTAAATTTGAGTTTTTCATCCTCTACTGGTATTCGAGGTCTGTTAGTATCTTGTCATCAATGTATTCGTTTTGTATTAAGATTAAGTTCATATGTTTAGGTTGTTTTGATTTTGTTATATAGCACGAAGAGACTTCACATTTCGATCCATAGTTTTTAAGTATATATAAATTTACAGTTATATTATTTTACTTTTCAAATTTAGTTGTACTTTTTGTTTTTACGGGGAAGCTTATACCGTCAAAATTCAGTGCATTCTCATAGAACTTGTACTTATTTACTCTATGAGAATGTTGTTTAACTGAATGAAGGCATGAAAGTATAGCCCATTTAAAACATTCATTGTCTTCATTTTTAACATTTAGACAGGATCTTTTATTATTTAAGTTTGACGGTAATGGAATATATGAGCATGGTTTGAGTAGATTATACTTATTTATATTAATAATGAGTCCAACAATAGTTTTTAATGACCAGCCTGTGTCTCTTTCTTTAAATTCTTCTATTTCTTTAAGTATAATATCTTTAACGTTATTTTTAAATCATCTATTAAGATCAGTAGTTCTATAAATGCAAATATTTTCTGTATTGAAATACTTGATTTGATACTTCTTCTTCTTGCTTTTTCTTTATGATAAATTGTGATGTCATTTTGTATTTATTTTTAAGTTATTGTGAATAGTAAGAAATTGTGGTATTTTAATTTGTAAAAGTTCATTTTTAGCAACTAGAAACTAATTCGATTTTCAAAGGCTGAATGAATTGGCCTCCAAACAAAATTCTCCTGAAATTTCATCCTGAATAGCTGTTAATGGGTGTATATTTCCGCCAACTCTTATAGATTTACTTAAATTAACTTCAATAGAATTCAAATGACAAGCACAAGTTTGACATCTTTGTCGAATTGCTCTACTTAAATCAGGTCGTTTTATATATTCATTAATTGAAATGATAGCATTAATTGCTAGATTTCTCTATCTAATAGAAACATCTATGTCTAAATCATTCGAATGATCATAAGCTTTTCACAACTTTTTAATTGTTTTTTCAATATAAGTGATAGAAGTCATGTTGTTAGTTATTATTTGGTTTATTGTCTTGTAGAGTCACTTGTCTGTAGGTGTATAAAGGATTATTATGATGAGAGGATGGGAAAGGTAGCGAACAACTCTGAAATTAACTGATTCTCAGGTAGTAATTAATATTGATTTGTTTAACAAATCAATAAGAATTCAACTAACTACTAAGGAACTACTTGCAAATGGAGTAAGGTTAGGCAAGCTTAGCTCGCAGGCTGTCTCGAAAGACTGCACTCTTCTGCTAGGCCGAAGTGGCTTATAAAGGCTAAGTGAGGGCGCTACCAGCAAAGTGAGGGTGTTGTCGACAATGTGAGGGCGCTGCAAGCAATACCATTAACTCTGTAGGTATAGAAGGGATAGCTAAATTAAGAGTGGTGACGAACCAACTGTAGCACCCTCTAACTTATTAATTTAGTATTAAGAATTTATATAGATCTGTAAAATAAAAATATAGCCATTATTGCTTTGAGATACGATTCAGTTAACATATCTCAGAGAATAATTGGATTTATAATCTAAAATGAACTATATTTTAGATATTCAAGGCTTTCAGAGTCCTAATAATATTTTTATTTGTAAGGAGTTTGCTTATTTACCAGTATGTTCTAATACTTCACCTACAGTACTACTTTTTAAACGTCCGCATCATTGGCTCAAACTTCCTATCGAATATCAAAATGTCAATAAATGGCTGGAATTATATCATCCTGTTATTTATATTGCAACGGTAATCGATTCATTTAATCGATCCGCTCGCGATTCTGCTTCTCGCGCGATAGTTCGAACAATTAAGAGAGAGAGGGGACGCGCGATCATTTGAATAAGCAGTTACGCCTTAGCTGTTTATGGGAGTTACCGCCGATATTGTTTTGCACCGTGTTTCGTGGTTATTAAAGATTTTCTGGGACAATTACGTGCGTGAGTGCAACAACGGTATTGCAGCAGCAAGTAGCAGCAGTGCAGAAGCAGTTTTGCAGCAGATTAAAGGCAGAGTGAGGCAGCGCAGCTGATAAATAGGAGGGCAGCGGCAGTTGATATATTTCATCAACAATTACGGCTGATCACCGTAATTGCACCGCAGGGTAGGTGCACCTCCCGTCATTATTTCGTGACAAAATACATTTGGTATTTTATCAAACGTGATAGCGATTTTTTGTATTCGCACCGAGCGTTAGTTCGCGGTAAATTTCGAATCTTTTCTCTCTCTCTCTCTCTCACCGAATAATATTCATTGTAAAATCCTATTCGCGTGCGTTAGTCTTTCGGCCCATTAAAGACTGTAGTTTCTTTTATTAATTAAAGTTAATTAATTGCATTCGCCGATTACGTCATTTAATTTTCCCATTAGCTTAAGTAATTTGTAAAAGGCTTAGATTTTAATCCGATTACATCTAGGGGATTAAGCGGATTATGCGTAAAGTCGCCCACACATAAAATTCATCGAGTGTCACAAGGCACGTGACTGAAGGTGAGTTCAACGCCGTTAGATAGAAGACAATTAAGCGAAATCATCTGACGTAAAAGCGAATACACGTACGATCATACGTGTTTAACGGAGCGGTGATTAGCTCTGCATCGTGGGAGTTTGTTCTTAAACAAATTTCTCATTTTTTAGATAACCTCCACCGTTACAATATTTTATTATCGTTAATTAATATTGATTTTATTTGAAATATTTAATATTTTCAATTTTATGGATATATTATAAAAAAATTGTATAGTACCATATAATTTTTTAAATTGTACTATACGTAGTCATTTACACAATTGTAGAAATATTTATGTGAAAGGATTACAAAAAAGCAATAGCTCAAAAAAATTATTCCTAAAAAGTAGGTTTAAATTATTTACAGTAGTAGGTAATTATTAATTTGAATTTAATTATTTTTAAATTACAGAAACATTTTAGATATCGAAACTGAAATGAAATCCTCGCTGTTGGAAGATTTAAGTCTTAAATTTAAATCATCATGCATATATCATAGTCAAAATCGAGAGAATATAGTATGTGCTGCGATTAATACGCAAAGAATATACGATTGGATGATGGAAAGACAAAAACAAACAAAATGAAAAAGGGACGGTACAGTCGAAAGATTTACAGACAACTATAATTTGTTTAAAAATTCAACTGAATGTTTTAAAATAGCTATGTCGGATACTGAATATAAAGATTATAGACAAAGTGTACTCTACTAAATATATAATTAAAAATAATAAATATTAAATAAACAATAAAATGTGAACTTATTTAACTAATATTTAACTAATTACAATAATAAAATACGAGGGGGTTCAATAAGTCTTTACAAAATCCAAGAGATGGCGTTCTTCACGCTTAAATTATGATGTTTTTGGTAAGCAATACTACTAACTAGATATCGTACAAAGTTTCAGCTTAATCTGAGCTTCGGCGTAGATAAAAGGGGGGTCAATAAGTCTTTACAAAATCCAAGAGATGGCGCTTGTTACGCTTAAATTATGATGTTTTTGGTAAGCAATACTACTAACTAGATATCGTACAAATTTTCAGCTCGATTCATTACGTCGTTTTCTTGTGAGCGTTGGTTGAACAAAAAGTTATTGGTTTATTTGAAAAATGGAAAAAACAGACTTTCGAGCGGTGATGAAACATTTTTATTTGAAAGGCCTTACATCAAAAGAAATCACAGTTGAGTTGAACGCCGTTCATGGCAAGTCTGCCCCTATGTTTAAAACTTTTTATAACTGGGTAAATGAATTTAAACGCGGCCGTATAACAACAAGTGATGAACCTCGTTCAGGACGCCCCGTAGAAGTGAGTACGCCCGAAATGGTCAACAAAATCTACGATATGGTGTTGAGTGATAGAAGATTAAAATTGCGAGAATTAGTTGAGGCCATAGGGGTATCAAACGGTACAATCATTTCAATTTTGCATGAATAATTGGGAATGAAAAAAATATCAGTAAGATGGGTGCCGCGTTTGATCACTGTTGAAAACAAACGAACCCGCGTGGTCACCTCTGAGGTTATTATCTTATTACGTCGTAATCCGTACGACTTTTGGCGTCGACTTGTAACTGTAGACGAAACATGACTACACCACTACACTTCTGAAACAAAAGAACAGTCCAAACAATGGATTACCGCAGGAGAACCAGCCCCAAAGAAGGCAAAGACAGTAAAGTCAAATGGCAAGATTATGGCCACGGTTTTCTGGGATGCGTATGGAATCATCTATATCGACTACTTGGAAAAGGGCCAGACGATCACTGGACAATATTATGCGTCATTATTAGGTTAGCTGAAAGAAAAAATGAGATAAAAACGTCTTCACTTAAACAAAAAAAAATGCCTCTTTCCTCAAGACAATGCTCGAGTTCACAAGTGTACAATTTCGATGGTAAAAATTAACGATTTAAAGTTCGAATTAATTGACCATCCACCGTATTCGCCTGATTTGGCTCCCAGTGACTTTTTCTTATTTCCTAACCTCAATAAATGGTTTGACGGACAATGATTCACGTCGAATGAAGAAGTCATCGCCGAAACAAATGCCTATTTTAAGGGTTTTCAGAAATCATATTTTTCTAATGGCTTAAAAAAACTGGAAGGCCGTTTAATAAAATGTATCGACCTTCAAGGAGATTATGTTAAAAAATAAAAAAAATTACATACACAAAACTTGTTTTCCTCCTTTTTGTAAAGACTTATTGACCCTCCCTCATAGTCATGCGTGAAAAGGATAGGATACTCTCTTAGTAGAGACATTAAATCTCGAGGAGTGAATAACTAAGCGATTACAAGAAAAGGTGAATGTATGGGAATAAGATTCTCTCCTAGTAGAGATGTTAAGGAGGAACTGTCGAGCGACTGCCCTCACAGTCTCTAGCATTCTCACGAAAACAACTATGGTAGTAAGTAAAGCTCCCTCAAGGAGAGAGCACACCTTTACTATTATAGCAGTTCATCCCTAAGCCAGAACTATAGACAGCATGTCCTCCCCTCCTCCTTCACGCGTCGTGGTCCAAAGCCACTCTGAGCCAGAACGAGAGAGCGAGAGAGCGAGAGAGAGAGAGAGAGAACGACGCCAAGCCAAGCTGAACACTCGCTCCCCTCCTCCACACGCTCGGGCCTTATACCAAATGTATGTGTGTAGCTAATATACAAAAAAGCATTCTCTAAGGTACATATGGCATTGGCTCTAGTGGTAGAAAGCTAATATGCTAACCCAGGGGAGTCGATTCTCCCGTCTGTCTCTTCATTTTTTTCAATTATCGCTTTCCATTCATTTTCAATGTAGCAATTAAATTATGAATAATATTTATTAACTTTTTAAAATACATTTAAATAACTTATACAGAAAGCAATTAGGTAGTGTCCCTAAGCACTAGGAGCCCTAGAAACCTTCTTCAAAAAATATAAATAATTATTAATATTAATAATAATTATTAACATGAAAGGGTTAAGCCAAAGGGTTACGGACCCCCCCCCCCCCGCAAGGTGGATTGAAAGTTACATTGCTATGCTACTTCTACGGGGAGGGGGGGGCCAATAAGTCTTTACAAAAAGGAGGAAAACAAGTTTTGTGTATGTAATTATTTTTATTTTTTAACATAATCTCCTTGAAGGTCGATACATTTTATTAAACGGCCTTCCAGTTTTTTTAAGCCATTAGAAAAATATGATTTCTGAGAACCCTTAAAATAGGCATTTGTTTCGGCGATGACTTCTTCATTCGACGTGAATCATTGTCCGTCAAACCATTTATTGAGGTTAGGAAATAAGAAAAAGTCACTGGGAGCCAAATCAGGCGAATACGGTGGATGGTCAATTAATTCGAACTTTAAATCGTTAATTTTTACCATCGAAATTGCACACTTGTGAACTCGAGCATTGTCTTGAGGAAAGAGGCATTTTTTTTTGTTCAAGTGAAGACGTTTTTATCTCATTTTTTCTTTCAGCTAACCTAATAATGACGCATAATATTGTCCAGTGATCGTCTGGCCCTTTTCCAAGTAGTCGATATAGATGATTCCATACGCATCCCAGAAAACCGTGGCCATAATCTTACCATTTGACTTTACTGTCTTTGCCTTCTTTGGGGCTGGTTCTCCTGCGGTAATCCATTGTTTGGTCTGTTCTTTGGTTTCAGGAGTGTAGCGGTGTACTCATGTTTCTTCTACAGTTCGCAATTTTAATTTTCTATCACTCAACACCATTTCGTGGATTTTGTTGACTATCTCGGGTGTACTCATTTCTACGGGGCGTCCTGAACGAGGTTCATCTCTTATTGTTATACGGCCGCGTTTAAATTCATTTACCCAGTTATAAACAGTCTTAACACAGGGGCAGACTTACCATGAACGGCGTTCAACTCAACTGTGATTTCTTTGGGTGTAAAGCCTTTCAATTGAAAATGTTTTATCACCGCTCGAAACTCTGTTTTTTCCATTTTTCAAATAAACCAATAACTTTTTGTTCAACCAACGCTCACAAGAAAACGACGTAATGAATCGAGCTGAAACTTTGTACGATATCTAGTTAGTAGTATTGCTTACCAAAAACATCATAATTTAAGCGTAACAAGCGCCATCTCTTGGATTTTGTAAAGACTTATTGACCCCCCCTTTTATCTACGCCGAAGCTCAGATTAGTCTCGCTCGTATTCCGGTCTCGCTGGGGACGTTGCCGGTATCAATTCTGCCGTCAGCCGTATCCTTTACGCGTGTCTTCTCAGAATGCCCTTTTATTTTTCTCAACTATACCTTTTTCAACACAGCTGTACACTTTTATATATTTTCAAGTACAATTCGACATGTAGCCTAGTAGTAAGAGCAAAAGTCTAAAGAAAGAGGTATTTTAACAAATATAGTTTATATTCTCATACTATTTTTTAAAGAATTAAGAAAAATGTAGCATGTCATAAATTGTCAAATTCTAATTAGTTTATTCTTATTTGAGCTCTATAAGTCCATAGGTCATATGGTAAATTTAGTCAATTATAATTTTTGATTGAAACATTTTAAATTCTTTATTATAGCTAAATAATGTCTACTGCGTAATGCTGAATTGAAATTTATAGAGTAAATTGAACAGAATATAAAGAGTTGACTTTGTTATTGTTATAGTCAGCAGTGTGTTTTGACACTTCGGCATTTGGTTCAGACCAATATCTAAATTAAAAAAGAATTAAAAACAATAAATATCAATCTATAAAATTTTAATAATTGAATATACTTTGACACTGTTTCACAATTACTTTCAACTTTTTCAGTGTTAGACTCTGTTTGGACCGAAGTCAACTCTTTACATTCTGTTATATTTGCTCTGGAAATTTTAATTCGGTATTACGCTCTAGATATAATTATCTTATATTTATTTACTCATTTATTGTTAGCTGTTCTAGCTATAATAAAAATTTTAAAATGTTTCAAACAAGAATTATCATTAAACGTAACATATTGTCTTGATTCCCTTATAATTTTTTAAATGATAAATTTTGTAATGATGGAAAGAAGGGAAATAGTAAGAGATGGAAATTCACTTAATTTGCTGAATATAATTAAAATTAAGTGAATTTCCATCTCTCACTATTTCCTTTCTTTCCATTATTTCAAAATTTATCATTTAAAGAATTATCATTTACTAAATTTACGATATAACCTAGATGAATTTATAGAGCTCAATTAAGAATAAACTAATTAGGATTTGATAATTTATGATATGTTTACATTTTTCTTAATTCTTCAAAAAATAGTATGAGAATATAAATTATATTTGTTACAATACCTCTTTCTTAGGACTTTTACTCTTACTACTAGGCTACATGTCGAATTGTACTTGAAAATATATAATCAGTACTTTCCGAGGCTGACATCAATTTAATATGCTGATGACCAAACAATAGCAATATATTGTACAATTGAGAATTTTCTTATTTTCCCTCTTTTAAACAAAACTAATTTAAAACGCGGAATTCGGACACAGTATAATGATAGAACAACCACAAGTGTACAACAGACCTAGATGCGTTACGAATAGGAGAAAAAATCATTACACTTTGCCGGCTGGGGCAAGGGGGGTGAAAAAGTTTGAGATGGTTGACCGAATGAGTTCTTAAAAGTTAGCACTCTGAATCAATTTTTTTAAGATAATAGATAAACTAATCATACCGTTAGATATTTCGTCTAGATAGCAACAACTTTTCTCGTTGCCGTTTGTTGGTTCGTTCACTGGAAATCCCTTGAAATTAATAAAATAAGTCTTGGGTGCTGGCCTTAGCACCCTAACCAAAGTTGCATTAAAACCTAGAAAAAATTGTTTAAAAAAAATTCATACGTAAACCAATCGTTAGTTCGTAAGACGAATTAACGTCACCCATAATAAAATCATGAATAATTTTAAATTCCATCTGCCCATTGATTAGATAATAGGTACTCGTTACTAATGTTACTAGAAAGTTTGATCTGATGCATTAAAGTCAAACAGCTTTAGTAAACAATAAGAGCGGAGGTACCTGAGGTAATTTGGGAAGCATGCGCACTGCTTTGGCATTTGGACGGGAGCCAGTAGTAGTAATAGGTAGAAACAGTTTTTTATTTTTAGTTGTTTAAATAATTAAAATTATTCATGATTTTAATATGGGTGCCGTTAGTTCGTCTTACGAACTAACGATTGGTTTACGTGTGAATTTTTTTTAAACAATTTTTTCTAGGTTTTACCGCAACTTTGGTTTGGGTGCTAAGGCCAGCACCCAAGACTTATTTTATTAATTTCAAAGGATTTCCAGTGGACGAACCAACAAGCGACAACAAGAAAAGTTGTTACTATCATGACGAAATATCTAACGGTATGATTAGATTATCGATTATCTAAAAAAAATTAATTTTGGGTGCTAACTTTTAAGACCCGACCGAATGCTCATTGCTGATAAAGCTGACACAACTAGGAGTCTCTGATAGTTACAGGTTTGCCGATCTGCATACTGGCTTATACATGCTTACTCTTCTATGCATAGTCTCCATGGTCAAATCAGAATCATGTTTGTGTTTTTTGCGGTTCAAATTGTTTTCATCTTATAACATATCGTATCTTTAAGTTATACGTCAACACAATATTATTACTATGTTTAGTAATAGAAAACGTTAAAATTACACCTCAAAAAATAGATGATGTAAAATGTAATTCTATGTTTTATTTACATTATTGTTTAGAATCTGGATGTATGCTGAGTAGGCATTAGTTTGTTATTGATGTGTACTAGCATCAAAGAATGATAAAACAGTAAGGTTATAAACATTTAATTATTCTTAATTTAATTAATAAGTTCAAAAAATTTATTTATTCTCAATAAAAATTGTTCCATAGGGTTTAATGTATCCAAGTTACATTTGCTGTAGGTAGTTAGATTTAGAAAAATTACTGTTCAATGTTAAAAAGAGTAGATATTGCATTGACGAATATATTTTTAATTTATTAAATTACATTAATTATTCAACAAAATTAAATTATTATCTAGACTAATACTTGAATATCATAAGAAACATTTTGAATAGAATTTTCATTCTGGTTTGAACATATTTTCTACTCATATTGTTCTTAATTACTGAATTTACTTACTAATCTGATACCAATACTTTATGTCTTGGAAATAAGTTTTATGACTTTTTATAACTGATGTGTGAATAATCATTTATCTGAAATAAAAATAAGATATTTAATTCAAATTTCTAAAGAATAAAATTCTTTTAAAAATTGAGTTAGAATAATGTATAGTAAGAAATATCAAAAATTGAGTACTAAAAAAAGTCAAATAATAAATGTAATGATTTAATTTTTTGTATATCTAAAAAATATGAATTTTTTTCACAATTAAAAAAATGTAATTTAGAAAGGGGAATAGAACCAAGGTCAATTTCATTCTTAAATTCCTAAGAAGTTACTTACAAAAACTGATCGTTCAAGATCAGGAGTATTTTAATATACATAAAAAAATTGTTTACTCATATTTAGAAATATCTGTTCTGTTGATTGTCTTCAGTAAATAATTTTATTAAGAAAAGTTTATATAAAGTAAATCTCAATTTATCGCATTGAATTACCTTAAAGATTTTATTAATAATTCTAATTGAAAAGAAATATATTGATTATGTCATTTAAATATAAAAATTAAATTTTTGATTTATAAATCATAAAAGAATACTGAAATTCATAAATAAAAAAAAAAAAAAAATACTGAAATTTCTTGAAATTAATTTCAAAATTTTTTAATATTGTTAAATTCTTGTATCTTTATTAGTCATGATAAATATATAACAATATTTTTATTTTACAAAGTTTTCTTTAATTACAGTACTGGAGTCCCAGAATTACTGGACTCAGTGAGTGATTTTCTTCAAATTTTTTAGATCCATGTAAATATTTTTAACTCATTGAACCACAACTGCAAGTTATTAATTGATGGTAATAGTATGTAAGTACATTGTACTTTATTATTAATGAAAATCACTCCTGATTTTTCTTATTATGAGTCTCTAGTCACTTAATTAAGAAAATCTGGGTACAAATAATTATGAAAGAGATAAATTGTATCTGAATTGTGTTGACATTATATGAAATGAACAATAAGCAGATGTGTGGCTGTTATTCTCATAATTATGAAAGCATGATCATTAACATAAAATATCGAATTGATTAATACATACTAAAGCAAAGACATTAAGTTGAGGATAGATATATTGAATTATATTCAAAAGACAGGTATTTTTTAAAAGCTCAGCGTATAAAAGTTCCATTATTGCAATGAGTGATGTTTACTATATATATATATATATATATATATGCGAAAGTGAATAAAAATTTTAATAGTTAATAGTTTGATGGCATAAGATTATTTCATAAACTGTTATCAGCTAATATTTTAATTTTACTAATTAGTTAAATGAAATAATTTTTTTTTTCCAAAAAAATTAAAATTAAATATCTTCTTTAGTCTATATTATCTTGCCAAATAGAGTAAGATGAATATTAGGTTAGATCCTGATAAACCAAAATGTTTGAATGATTGTTGAAATGATTCATGCAGATCTTATATAATTAATAGTATTGTGTGTGTGTACGTGTATGTAAAAATTGTGTAATGAATATCAAAAATATATATATATATATATATTTACGTAAAAAATAAATGTAATAATTATTTATATAATAAATATTTATGTTAATATATATGTTTGTGCTATAAATTTAAAATACAATAAGGTTTGATACCATTTTTTTGAAGTTTTAGCTTATGAGGAAATATATCATCAAAACTTAAATAGTATATTACAATAATCTTAAAGCTATACCCCCATATAGTATGAAATATTGCACTGAAAAATTCACTGAAATATTTCAGAAAACTTTACAGAAACATTGCAACAATTATTTTATGAAAAATTTTTGGAATATTGATAAAAACATGTTGTGAAATATTAGCGCAAGCCATCAGAAATGTTTTTCTGCAATATTGTATAAAAATATTCCGAGAAATGCTTCGGCAATGTTTATAGAAACATTCCATAAAACATCAGCGAAACATAGCAGAAGCGATTTGTACAATATTTCAGAAAAATTGTAGTAATCTTTTAAATAACATTTTTCAAAATATTTCCTAAAGATTTCGGAAACTTTGTAACGAAATGTTACAGTCTTTTCTTTAGGAAATATTTTATTAAATATCTTAGAAAGATTTCTTAAAATATTTTTGTAATATATTTTGGAATAATTTTGTTATTATTTTCAACGATAGTTTTTAAAAGATTAATAATTAGAAAATTAATTAATAATATAATTAATGTTATTTAATAATTATTTTCCAAAGTTGTAAAATTTTTATTGGTGTTCAAATATTAAGTTACCTCTAAGTGTTGCAATAGTGTTGTTGGTTAAGTATCAGCGAGATACCCCTTGCGTCCGGGGTTCCATTCATGTTGCGAGCCAAACTTCTGCGATTGTAAATTTTTAATTAAATTAAATTGATATAGAATATTATAAATAAATATAATAATGTAATACTAACATAATTAATATATAAATATCTATTCTGTAAAAACTGTACCAAAAGATTTCACAAAAATTTCCTGATAATTTTGTAAAACTTATATGAAATGTTTCATGAAATCTTTCTGTTCGATATTTTTGTAGTTGTTGTCGCACAAGTACACAAATATACATTTATAAGTCCGTACAAGGGAGGTTACAGAAATGTTTCAATGAAATATTACTGACATGTTTCGAACCTTTCATGAAACTGCAGAAAACTTGCAGCTACGTTTAACGCTGTGTGGGCACCGCTTAAATATACAGGAAAAAGGGTATTACTTTATAATATACTAGAAGTTCATCGCGCGCTACGCGCATTGTAAATCGATATTTCAATTATACATTGTTATATAAAAATTTCATAATATTTCATTAATTAAGTATTCATGTAAATATTAAACAAATTGTAAGTAAGTAAGGCCATACAATATAATTAACAGTACGTATTTTCAAAATTTAATTAATCTTGAAATAATTCCTTGTAAACGTAATTTTTTACTTTATTCGAATGTATTTGGCTTCCAAAATAGATTTTTATAGAATTAATCATCCACGATCTAACACGAAAGAATGCTACATACAATTGCCCATGACTAAAAACATCTTTTCGTAAATCAACGACAACTTTTCGGAAGGTTTGCCCTTGAGCTTTGTTAATAGTCATAGCAAATGCTAATTTAACTGGGAACTGTCTCCTTTTAAAGGCAAACGGATATTCGTTTTCACAATATAAAGTAATGCGGTTCAAGAAAACTATTTGTCCTGTTTTATCACCCGTTAAAATTTTACATTTTATTAAATGATTTGATAAATTTATTACTTGCAACCTTGTACCATTACATAGACCTTCATTAATGCTGATATTTCTTATTAACATTACGAAACATTTTTTTTTAAATGTAATTTGTAAGGTGGGTTTAAAGCATTCAAATGTTCCGGCATAATATCATCGAATTCACCATTATTATTGTTTATGATAGTATCAATAGCAGTATAAAAGCGTTGCTCTGTGTCATCTAATAAATCCGTGATTTGTCTATTGATCTTATCTTTGAGCTAAACTGACCAATCAAAATCAATACGTCAGAACTCAAACTAACCAATCAAAAGCAATAGAGGCTTCACTCTTCATCATTCTCTCTTTTAACAGGGATCATGAGAAATGCTTTTATACAAACTACAATTTAGTTACTTTAGTTTTATTGTATTTTGGTTTCTGACAATAATATATTTACTTATGTGACGTCTAGTAATGAATCACAGACCTGTGCTTAGATCTCCACTAGAGTCTAGGAAACAGAAAAATCTCAGACCTGTGTTCAGATCTCTCGTATTTCCCGTAGTTTTCAGGACGACTGGCAAGGTCGTTTCTTAGTTTACTTTTTCTACAAGTTATACGCAGTTAAGCGCCTTTCAAAACTTGTAATCAATGGTCGCATATGAAGAAAAGAGTAACGATTTTTAAGTAGCAAGCATCCAAAACTTATCCCTAGACCCTTGCGTTTCACTTCACCAAGCCCAAACCTATGCTGATCAAGGTGAAGTAAATAGATATAATTCGCGAATGTCTAATTGAAAGAGATAGCGTTTAGAGAACTAGAAATTATTTAAGACAGTTACTAACTTTTTTTTTCCACTGATTCGGTTCATTCTATTCAGCTTTGCGCGTTATTTTCTATTTTTAATTTTTTTTGATCATTTGAACAATTGGCTGGGTTCTCTTTCTACTGCTCGGCTTCATAGTTTCTTAACGGCTGAGAGTTATTGGCCGCTTGATAGTGGAGCTCCAGAGTGAGCTCTAGTGCCTCTTTCAGAGGCGCGCACGGCCTTTTTAACCCTTGGGAGATGGCAGGCGGAAAATCCCTTCTTCGGGCCCATTGCTGCAGGAGACTATGAAGTTAGCTCCGATTTTTCGGATTGGTCTTTCGGTTTTCTTATCCAAAATTTGAATCCTAATTGGCAAGAGGACGTGATTTTTCGGGGAGGTCGGTACATGACTTCGTAAACTTGGGCCTGTTTCTCGAGAGATAGCTCTTCGAGTATCGCTTTCTTATGTTTCGTTATGTCTTTATTAATAACAAGACACACAAAGCTTTTATATGGTTTAAATATGCAAAACTTATTTTAATTTATAATTATTACAGAATATGTCAATACAAGTCGAAGAATTATTCTTTATATAGCAAATAGGTAGTTTACAACTTTTCTCTTATAATTAACGAATATTAAATGGTAAAAGAAACTTAATTTGTCTAATCTGTGTCATTTCGATTGATATTATGATCATTGATATCGTAATAATGATGTCGAGCAGAACGGAGCCACCCGACGCAGCTACCTCGCTAACAAAATACTATAAATGTTATCCGAATACCAAAGTAGGTGCGGTAGTATGACTAGTGTGGGGGAATTTTTAACATACCAATGAAATTGTTCTTAAATTAAATCAAGACCATCCGATAAATATTATGAAGAGTTCGTTTGTGATCTGCCATAAACATCTGGACTTTGCCATAACCTCCATTGTACCATATGGAGAGCTCAGTGACAATGCAAGGAAATTCATCGCCTAACTAAAACTCATAAGTAGAGAAGAAATTAAATAAGAAATACTAAATTAAATAGTTTATGAAAAAACCTTGAAAATGGACAAGAAATAGAAACACCTACTTTTGAAGAGTATGATGAGGTTCATGCACTAAAAATAGAAAATAATTTGCATAAAGAACTACATAAGGAATTAAAGAAAAAAATGCACTGTTGAACGAATTATTAACAAAAGAGACAAAACAAACCAATAAATACTTTCATCAAAACTTTTGCTGAAGTAATAACCACACCCAAACTAAAAAGTAAAAGAGCCCAGACTGGTTGTTAAAAAGACCAATACTAATGATACTACTAATTTCGAAAATGTTGCTCATTACCTAATAGAAGATAAAACTATTCAAACAAGAAAAATCCATTCCAAAAATAATGAATTAATCATAATAAACTACATAAATGAAGAAAGTATTAACTCTATTGAAAAAACTCTTACGAGAAAATTACCGTCGACAATAAAAATTGATAAAATTGACAAATTGAAAAATCAACTGTAAAAGTAACGGGTATTCTCAAAGTTTTCACAACAAATAAGAAAGATATTGAATCAGACATTAACCAAAGAAACTTTAATCAGTATGATGAAAAATGTAAAGTATTACATGTTTATACTAATGATAAGACTCAATCAGTAACTGCAATAATTGAAGTAACTCCAAATTTATACAAGCACATCAAAGAAAGCAATAATAGACTATTTATCGGCTGTTAAAATTGTAGAGTTTTTGACATTATAAATACAACTTATTGCTACAAGTGTTCAAAATTTGACCACAATGGCAGTAGATGCAGAAACAAAGCCACGTGCATGAAATGCGCTGACAATCACACAGCTCGCAGGTGCAACAAAGATACACTTACGTGTCTAAATTGCACTTATTATAACAAAAAATTCCAAACAAATTGCAATGATAAACATTGTGCTAATGATAGCCACAACTGTGAAATACTCAAAGATAAAATAAAAAAATATATTGAAATGACAGATTATCTTATTCAATAGATTTATCAACGGTACTTTGGCAAAACAGAGCGCACTACAGCACAACAAAGGATAACTAATTTAAGACTTAGAATACCAAGCAATGCATGGTTCGCTTCCCTATCGACGTCAAGTCCAACGGATAAACAAGCAAACAGTAAGAAGAAACATGAATAATAATAGTGAAAATAATGTACTTACCAAAGAAAAAACAATTACATATATATTAGAGGCTTGAATGCAAATTACAATAAATTAATAGTTTTCATTACACTTGTAATGCGGTACATTACAAGGTTTTTCCTGAGCGTTGCATTGTTTGCAACACCTCAGGAAAGCCATTTCCGTCCCTTGCCGCTCCGTAACCAGTTGCACAAAATGAAAACAAACGCGCCCTAAAAGAAACAATTAACCTTTTTCATGCCCGAACAACAAAACCGGAGTTATTGGCGAAACAAGCTCGACGAACGCGATCCGACGGACACTCAGAAAAAAAGGAGCGCACCACGGAATAAGAGAGCGCACGCACACACTCACTCACGACCACGTGTTGCCGACTGGAGAAAGAAAAACGGGAAACTTCACTGGGAAATGCAATGGAAATGCATGTTGATGACACATGCAGATCCGTTACACTCCCAGCCACTAACACCAACACTCACGAAACACTGAAACACGTGGGGCGAGCAGAAAATCGCCGATGAAGTGGCAGTCGGCAATCAGCTGTGTCGGGCTACCGAACACCATCGGCGACATCCTGAGCGCCACACACACTCACAACGATATACACACACAAACACCCGGGAACACGTCACCTGACCGACACGGGAGCGCCCGAGGAGGCGCTCCAAAGACCGTTACGGAAACATGAGGTACACGCGCGAGAGAGCAAGCGGCCATTTTGAAGCGCCGAGATAAACTGAGCATGAGCGAGCGAGACCGACTGAGAGCGAGCGAGACAGAGCGAGACAGAGCGAGCGAGATAGACTAAATAAAAACGAGCAAGACAGACTAAGAGTGAGCGAGCGAGACAGAGCGAGCAAAATAGACTAAACAAGAGCAAGCGAGACAGATTATATGAAATGATGAACAGAATTTTATGTAAATGCGAAGATGGGGGCGCTACAGTTGAGATGACTTATATTATATATTTATTCGTAACTAACTAAAATTAAAATTAAAAATGAACATGAAAGAAATACCGAATTATGAAAATTCGCATGCGACCGACACACCCTCTATTATAATAGCGAGTGACAAATACTCTGATAAATTTAATCGTTAAATTAACCGACAGTATTCGAACTTCTGACAAAATTCGCTGGTGACGTCACGACCAATAAGCGAATTAGAATAAAATTTGATTTCCGTCCGCATAGAAAAATAGATAAGAGTAGGGGTAGATCTTTCCCATCAATTAATGCTAGTTAACTTAGTGGGGGAGGGGGGGGGGGATAAATAACGACGAAACTAGAAGAATCAAGGAGGGCGCTGTATCTTTCTAATTTACATATGGACCAATGATGAAATATTCGGAGGGCGCTACCGATATCCGAATTAGCATACCGACCAATAATAGTATTTCTTCTCGGAAAAAGGAGAAGAAAAGCGATCTTTGACCGCGAAAAGCCGATTCTCGTCCATTTTGCCGCTGTTCTTCTAGCCAGAAGGAGTGGTTGTGCCACCATACTTCTCGTTTAGCAGGATTAATTGCGCTAACACCTTTTTTCACGCTAATTTCGTTCGCCGAATCTAAGCAGGAAAACCGTAAGTAGGCAAAGTGCCACTCATTAGTAATAATCGCGGAGTGCGGGAGTGGATTTCTCGGTGCAGTAGGTCGTCGCGACGCATGGATTTGCGCTGACCTTTCCGCCATTTCGTAGAATTGAACGTGAGTGTTAGGATCAGACGAATTAAAATCAGTGATTAAGTTATTCGCGCTGACCTTTCGCCAATAGTAGTTATTGCGAATGTAGGCTCAGACGAATAAAATCATCAGTGATCCTGTTATTTGCGCTGACCTTTCCGCCATTTCGTAGAATCGAACGCGTGAGTGTTAGGATCAGACAAAGAGAATCCGTGATTTAGTTATTTGCGCTGACCTTTCGCCAAAATATTAGTTATTGCAGGTGTTACGATCAGACAAAGAGAATCCGTGTTTAAATAGTTCGCGCTGACCTTTCGCCAAAATAGTAGTTTATTGCGAATGTTAGGCTTAGACGAATAAAATCAGTGATCCAATTATTCACGCTGATCATTGCGCTATTTTCGTCAATCAAAGACCGATCGGGAGAATATTAGTATTTCTATTACTTCATGTCCTTGCTATTACGTATAATTATGCAGAATCATATTGACCCTAATTAATCAGACCACATGCATATGAATTATGAAATAAGTCAATAAAAGTGATTAATTGTTCTTTGTAAAAATTTTTGCTTCTTGTTACCCTGCCTTATTTGCATGCTGATTATTTTCAGCCATGAACGGGTAACACTGGTTCGTATATTTTCGGTTCCCATGATAGGATAGGTAACATACGCGCGAATTCAAACGGACTTCCGATCTGAAATAAGGAGTCATCATCTGAGCTGCCGGCATATCATAAGCGAGGAGACAAAGAGGAAACGAATTGTTGGATACCGAGGCCTGGAGTAGAGGAGATCGCGAGTACCCACCCGTTTGCCCACCCTGCGCAGTCGCCGTGAAAGCAAACCGGGATACGCAACGACCTTTAGGCCCTATCCCCGACGATCGCCCTAGTCAAACGGCGGTCGGGCGCCCTAAATAACCGAGGGTAAAAAGCTAAACAGACCTTGTGGCGGGAGAGATTCGGTAGCGCGGTTAAGACCCCCGAAATTCTCCGCCACACACTTTACAATTTACTATTGAAACTTTACAACTTCCTATTGAAATCGAATAAAATAACATTTTTGAGATACGGAAATTTTTCTTATTTCAATTATTAATAGATAATTATGGCTTCCTGAAAACTATAATCGAGCTCTTATACTGAAAATTATTTTAGTCAGAAAATAAAGAAAACACTAAGAGAATATCCGTAATATTAAATGGGATTTAATCAATTTTGTAAGTTACTATTACAGTAAATCAAATAGGGATTTTTCTAATAACCATCGTACCATAATGCGCATCTTTTTAAGATATATTATTTATCCAGTTCAACCCTTAGAAGAACAAAAGCACTGATAAATAATTTCATGTTTTAAGCTAAAACAACAATAAAACAACAATAATGCATTTTATAATAACTCTTAGAAGTTCTTGGATTTTTCTAAATGTTTATAATAGTTAATTATTGAATTATTGTAATTTATAGTTATTATAATTCCCTCACTATTAAATAATCACCATGTATCGATAAAATTAACTAAGTCTATTACGATTTTGTGTAAATAATTATAAACCATAGCGTCACTCTTGCTCTTGAAAGTGGCACTCCAAGAGCCATCTCTGGAGAAAAAGGCCCAAGTTAAGAAAGGACCGCCCTATCTCTGTCTGAAAACTCACGCCCTCCGACCAATTACAGATACCAAATCGGATAAGAAAATTTTTCCCACCAATACAAAAAATTTAATCGTCATTATGTCATGGGCCAGAAGAAGGAAATTTCCACCCAACCACCCATTGCTTATAAAAAGCTTTGTAAATACCACGGGACCAGTGCTGGATGAAACACAGAAGAATAAAAAAATTTTGAGAAGAATCAGTAGTGCAAAAAAGTCAGCCCAAGAAGTCAGCCCAAGCAGAGTCAGCCGAAGTGTATCCAGAATTTAGAGAGAGATAGAAGTCAAAGAGCAGAGAGAACACATCCTATCGTAGAGTAATCTAATAAAATAAAAAGTAAGTGAATTGTGTATGTGGCTATCTTTTCTTTTCTTTCTTTCCTTTTTTCTCTTTCTATCTCATTTTTCTTTCTTTCTAGAAATTAATTAAGCGTGAGTCTGACGAATTTCCCTTAGAATCCCTTACGAACACATTAACCCATTAACGACCAAAGAGGTCAGTTTTTGGACATATTTTTGATCGCAAAATTCATTTGTAAAACGAAACAATAAATTGATCCAGGGTACCATACCTTATGTTTTTGGGTGTGCTGAATCTAAATCCGGGCTCGATCGAGAAGTGCTGTTTCTTCTGAATCTGTAAGTGAATCTGAATCATGCACCACAGACGATGATGAAAATTGCATGATACCAAATGCAGAATATTCTGGTTCGTCAGATTCTGAAAATGATTCAGATAGTGATTCAGATAATTACCGTGATGAAAAAATACCAGAATTCACTTCCAGATTCAGAAGAAACAGCACTTCTCGATCTTTTTCGAGGCATTGCTAATATAAACACGAAAGTGTTAAGAAAATCTCCTAATTTCAAAGGATAAATTTGAATAACTTTTGAGTTGAAAAACCACGTTATGTTTATCGACTTCAATCGATCTGCCCAAATAGGTTTTGGTAAAACTTTTCTAAGAGAAGAGATGGGCTACGCTGAGAGTAAAATCTAAATATAAATGTTATGAGCACACAGGAAATACTCAGGTAATACGATTTTTTCCTCCAACCTCATGGAGAATGGAAATCCCGTACATTTGCACCCCAACTTATCTTATGAAATTCCAAAAGTTGAAACGGTTGAATAGAATTTCCACAATTGTTTGAGAATTTTTTTCTCGAAAACTATAGGCTTTCGAGAAAAGTTACATTCATGATGCTGAAAAAAATAAGGAAAAGCATACAACAATTCGAAAAAAGAAACAGAACAAGTGTTCCATTTGTCCAATAAGAACATATATGTACTGTGAGAAGTGCAATTTGTTTTTTTGCAGTGCATGCATGAAAGCAAAGCATGTCTGATTACAGTGAGAGGCCAGGGAACTCACTATAAAAAAGCACCTCGTAGAGTAAGAGGCGAGGGGACTCACTATAAAAAAGCACTCCGAGGAATGAGAGGCAAGGGGACTCACTATAAACAAACACCCCATAGAGTAAGAGGCAAGGGGACTCACTGTAAACAAGCACCTCGAAGGAGACATAATTTTACTACGTCCACGCTGTTGTCTCTGGGTTACGCTAAGAGTAAAATATAAATATAAACTGAAAGTAGTCACACTTTAGAGGTACTTACGCAATACTTTATTTAGAACCTCTTGATAAATTAAACTTCGGTACGTTTATACCTCAACTTATCTTATGAAATTCCAGAAGTTAAAACGGTTGAATAGAATTTCCATAATTATTTGAGAATTTTTTTCTCGAAAACTATAGGCTTTCAGGAAAAATTTATAAGATCAAAAATGTCTTAGAATTAGTCAAAGAATACTCTCTAGTTTTTCCAGAATTTTTCGAAATTTTTTTGAAATTTTCAATTTTGTTATTTTTTGAAAAATTAAAAAAAATTTTCAAAAAATTTTAGAGTATTCCTTGAGAAATTATAAGACATTTTTGTTATATAAAACTTTTTCCTTAACCTCATAGTTTTTGAGAAAAAAATAGTAACCTAAAACTCATTTATTTCCAGATTTTGGCATTTTTTCCGCCATTTTGGAAAAAAAACTTTGATTATAAAAATTTTCTGTTAAAGTTCAACAATTTTATGCACTCAAGGTTCAAGAAAGATTTCGATATTGACATGTGTTATGGTAGAAAAAAAATTCCAAAAAATTTTTTTTTTTCAAAATTTCCCTATTTTTTAATAAAAAACCGGCCACATTTAATTATGTAAGCAAAATTTTTGAATTTTGAGCCCGGATTTAGATTCAGCGCACCCAAAAACATAAGGTATGGTATCCTGGATCAATTTATTGTTTCGTTTGTAACGGAGAAATCCAGTCGTCCTTCAACGGATGGCTCGTGACTGTCCGTACAAATTATTTATTCGGGGATTCGGGAAGCAAAGGTCGTTCTCGCGGCTAAATAACGCGCCGAGCACACGCGTTAATCGTACGCGAACCGTTATATTCAGGATGGGAGTGACGACATAGGTGAAGAAGGAAAAAAAAAGGGGGGCGGGAGTAACAACAAGCTTTAATAATAATTGTATTAATGACAAGAACAAAAGAGTAAATAAAGCCAACGCAAAATCAAACAACTAAATCAAATCAAATAATTGGCTAACAAAATATGAAATAAAGAAAATGCGAAAGAAAAAGAAATTACAAAATAATCAAGGTGAAGAAACAAAGAAATACAAATAAAGAGAAAATCATAAAATAAAACGAAACTACAAACCAAAGAAAATCGAAATACAAAAGAAAAGGTTACAATAAAAATAAACGACCCGAGATACAATAATGAACGACCTCGCAATCGGCAGGGCTGCCGAACTGCGAGGTGTTTATTCGACGCCTCGGACAGAGAGAGAGAGAGAAAGAGAAAACACCACACCGACCTTGCCTCGCGTTAACTCCGTTGTCCGCCTCGGTGCTTCTATACTCGTCTCCAAAATACTCTGCAAATACAAGCGGGATATCTAGGCGACCGCTCTCTTTGTATCCTCGTTTCTCCCTCGTCCCTTGCTGCGGTGTTGTTGTCGATTGTTATGTTGGTGTTGTTGTGAATGTTGCGGTTAATTACTGTTGTTGTTATTGTTGTTGTTACTGCTACGTTTATTCCTGTTGTTGTGGCTGTTGTTAATATGTTTCGGGTGTGTTCGTCTGCTGTTGTTGCGAGGAGTGTGCGTGTGTGTGTATATGTGTATCGTGCCGTGCCTCGTTCCGCCCAGCTAAGCAAATCGGCGCGAGACTCACACTCACCAGCTCACCAAGATGGCCGCACGCGCGCACACGCCCGCGTCACCTCGCCGGTCGCCCACGTGCACCGGTGCCGGCTTCGCAATTTATACGAAACTTTAAACGAACACTCCGCGCACCGGGCACGTATCACATGTAACTCAAGTCTTCGGCGAGGGCGCGGGAACTCACGGACAAAACAAGATAATTCGGAAAATTTGTGTGCGCGCGGCGGGCCGTACGACTTTTCAGCAGATACTGCCGATCTTCTCTCGTCAAGCCGGCGAGATGCGCGCGCAGGTCTGCCAGCGACTCGCCGGCTTTCCCCTATCTTCTGTCTCTCTCTCTCTCTCGCTACGCTCTCCTCGTTGGCTCCCTCCAATCGCCGCCGTTGCCGTCGCACCTCGAAAGAAAAGAGCAAGACGGAGTAATTAGAGTGTGCTCAACTGGCGCACTCTCCCAGCTCGGCGAGGCACATGGGGAATCGGTGAGAGCCCGGCGGAGAGCAACGGTCGAGCCGTGATTCTCCGTCACAGCCCCCCCGAAGCAACCGATCCTTCTACCAGGATCGGGGGCTGTTTCCCCCGCTCTCACCGCCCGGGCGCCGTACTCGAGCTGGGAGGGTACCTAATTAGATCAAATCAACTAAAATAATATTAAAGGATTATGATGATGAAGGAAGAGGGTCAGCTTGAAATAAACCAGAGGAGAAACAAATCGGATGCAAACAAACCAAAAAGAAAGAATAAGCAGGGTCAAACATAACTTACCTCGTCGCTTCCCCGTCTTACTGATTTTCCTGACGGGGTGGAGGCTGCGAGAGCTCGCTCGCCTCAGCGACGAACCGCAGCCGGTCCCCAATCGACAGCCCGGCAAGGTATGCCAGGGCAATCGATCGAGGGGAGGGCGGCGACGGCGTCGATGGTTCCGGTGGCGCCAAAGATGGCAAAGCTACCGATGCCACTGCCGGCATGGCTGCCGAGGGCACCGGCGACTGTGCCACCGACGTCGCCGATGGCGGTGGCGACGTCCCCATCGACGCCGGTGACGATGACGTGGAGGGGGTGGTTTCCGCCATCCTGTCGGCGTAACGCTCCAGCGCTTGCCAGCGTGGTGGGGCCCGGCACGGCGCTCGGCCTGGTCCGGTGCCGGCCTGTCGGCCTGGTGCCGGTTCGGCCTTTGCCGCTGCCGTGGCTTCCGACTGGAGCTCCGGCCGTTGGATGGCGGATTCTTGCGTCGACACGGGGAGGGGTGTTCCCGACGCACCCGAGTTGGCGGTGAGAAGGGCCCTTTTCTTGGCCGGACCGCGCTTGGCTCCAGCCCGTGTCCTTCGGCGACGACGGCCGTCCGGGTACACCTTCCAGAAGACGCCGTCGTCGTCGATGAACGGGCGCCACAAACGCGTCTGGCCCGACGCCTCCCCTCCAACCGCAGGTCCGTCACCAGCCAGCCCCGGTCCCGGGGGTGAGCTCGACCCGGGGTCCTCCACCTCCATGGGGCCAGGTTTGTCCAGGTTCACCCCTTCGGGGAGAACCGGCTCCGCCCCCGAGGTCTGGGTTTGCCCAACCCCTCCGGACGCGTCTCGGTCCGCCTCACGCCGGCTTGTCGCCTCTACTCTCGCAGTCGGGATTTTCTGCGAGGGCGGGCTGTCGCCGACGTAGCGGAACTCTACGTCTGTGGAGAAGTTGGGAAGCCGCCCAGCTTTCTTCTTCCTCGAGGGTTCGGGGACGTCCTCATCCTGGTATCCCTCGGGGGGGAAGAGACCCCGTCCGCCGGGCCGCATCGGCGGGAGCGCCCTGCGTGGCCTTTCCTCTGGCTCACCCGACGCCGGGAGGAACTGCACCTCGAAGGGGATTTCTACTTCCCGCCTCGGGGCGTGTGGTTCCTCCCGGACCGTCGGTGGGGGGCCATGGTCCTCCTCCCTGGCCGCTCCGAATCGCAAACCCGGGGTGCCCGGTTCTATGCGGGTTTGTAGACCCCGGGTGCGGGCGGTTTGGAGGCCCATGGCCACCCCCGCGTAGGCGCGCCCAATCCGAGCGCGGGCCCGCGGTGCCCGGGAAACCAAGTTGGCCAGCGCCTGCTGGAGCGGAAGCGCCTGACGAGCTGGGCCGGTGTTGAGGTGGTTGTCCCACTCGGCCCGACCCGGGTGGGGAACCGACTCCAGCGGGACGAAGTTGGCTTTGAGAGCCTCCTTCTCCCGCTGCTCCCGAGCCTGCCGTTTCAGATGCGGCGGGAGAGGAGCAGCGGCCGGCGGCGCCGAGGGCGCGCCACCACTGGCCTCGCCCATCGCATCCGCGGCCGGCCCAAGAGTAGGGTCGGGTTCCCCCTCAGGGTTTTGCCCATCAGGCCCGGGGCGAGGGGCGAGCTCCCGCACCTCGGGGGGGTCCGCGGGTGGTAGGTCCGCAGCGGCATGGCTGCCAGCTGCAGTTACCCCCGATCCTCCCAGAGACTCTGCGGGGGCCATCGCCTCCCGCCCCTGAGTCGGGCCCACCAGCGCTTGAAGGTGGCCAATCTCCTCCTCCAGGCTCATGTCGAGAACCTCCTGTAAACAGACAAAGACAGAGTAAAGCTCCCACACCGTACCCCTTTCGCGACTGGATTAATAGAACTGAAGCTACCCTCCACCAAATTAGTACAGAAGTTAGCATGCAACACTGAGCGGATCGACGACTCAAACCACTTGGCCGTCAACGACCTATTGTGGCGATAAAAGGTACTTTTCGGGAAAGGGGGAAGGGAGTGGAGCGCGCGCCGTGATCTGCAAGGGTTCCCTAACTAGTGTCCTTCCTCCCTCTTATGTTCTAGGGTTCTCTTCGCGGCGGGACATACCGTTTTAGCTCCTTTACATGTACGCGATCTACCTGTTTCTTGCTGTCCGTTGTCAGGATATATAATTCCGGGGACAGTACCTCTAGCACTTTGTACGGCCCGATGTACGAGGGGTCTAACTTCGCGTTTCTACCCTTCGCCGCGTTAGAGAGGGTGTGCGACCTTCGCCACACCATGTCGCCCTCCTGGAATCGGGCAAACCGACGATTGCGGTCATAATGCCTCTTTTGTTTGTTCTGCGCCTGGTCAATGTGCCTAAGCACGAGGCTCCGCAATGCGTTCAGGCGCTTCATCCGGTCGGCCCATTCCTCAGGAGTAAGACGCACGAACGGTCCTCTTTTTTCCACTTCCCTTCGTAAGCTTTTGGCTGGGCGTGGCTCTCTTCCGAAGTTCAGGAACGCGGGCTATACCGTCGTAGTCGATTGTACGGCCGTGTTAATCGCGTGTCGAAACTCGTGCAGGTGTTTGTCCCAATCGCGGTGGTCATGGTCTACGAAGATCGAGATCATGGTCTTTAGCGTCTTGATCGCCCGCTCGCAAAAATCGGCCTGTTGGTGGTAGGGTGGGCAGGGTACATGCTCAATCCCGTATTCCTTGAGGGTGCCCCTGAATTCGGCCCCGCAATAGTTCTTACCACTGTCGCTCACTAAATACTCGGGAATCTCCCATCTGAAAAGGATTAGTTCCTCGAGGGCATTCCCCAAGGTCTTTCCCGTAGCGACAGTGAGTGGCTTGAACTCTACCCATTTGGTGAACAGGTCTTGAAAGACCGCCAGGTATTTATACCGGTTCTTACTACGGGGTAGTTCGATTACGTCCGTGGCAATGACTGCCCACGGACGCTCGACCACTCGTTTGCTCATTAAGCCCTTCGGTACGTCCTGTTCACCTTTGTAACGCTGGCATAGTTGGCATGCCTGCACAAACTTCTGCACATCGTACCACATACCCGGCCAGAAGTACTCGCGAGCGATGCGATCGTACGTTTTCTCGCGACCAAGATGTCCCGCCGACGGTTCGCAATGAGCGTCTTGCATGACGCGTGATCGACGCTCCTCCGGTACAACGAGTCGCCAACACTGCTCCTTATGGGTTACTGGGTCCAGGAGTTCGTTAGTACCATATCTGTACAGCATTCCGTCGTCGATTTTCCAATGCTGGAACTTCTGTGGTTTTGACTCCACGTCCTTCAACCGTTGGAGGTACCACGAGTCGACAATATTGTCGAATGCTGCGATGTCCTCCTGGACCCCTGTCCCACGAGATAACGCATCCGGGACATGGTGGAATGCCCCTTTTCGATACACCAGCTCGAAGTCCCATTGCTGTAGCTCAAGGATCCAGCGGGCCAGCCGCCCCGAAGGATCTTTCTTATTTTTCAACCAAGTCAGAGCCGTATGATCGGTGACTGCAGTAAAATGCGCGCCCTCGATGTACGGTCTGAACTTGTGAATGCCGAACAGCAAGGCGAGGCATTCGAGCTCTGACACGGTGTAGTTCCTCTCGTGTTCATTCAGTGTGCGGCTCGCGTAACATACCGGGTGGTCGTACCCCTCGTCGTCCTTTTGCATCAGACATGCTCCGAGTGCATAGGACGACGCGTCGCAGTGCACATAGAACATCCGGGTAAAATCTGGACGCACTAGCACTGGGGCCTCGGTCAGCGCTTGTTTTAGCGAATCAAACGCTTGTTGCTGTTCGAAGTCCCAGCGCCAGGCTTGGTTCTTGCGCAACAGCTTCGTTAGGGGTACTTAGGGGCGCAACTGTTTGATGTTCCGCGGGGCTGGAAAGTCCAAAACGGGTTTCACGCGGTTGGGGTCTGGCCGCAGCCCGCTCTCGTCGAGAAGATACCCCAAAAACGTCACACTCGAGCAACCAAACTCACTCTTCTCGACGTTGATCTCCAGTCCCGCCTGAACCATGCGCTTCAGCGCCTTCTCGAGCCACACCAAGTGGTCCTCGAACGTTTCCGTGACTATAATCACGTCGTCGAGGTACTTGAACACGTGCGGCTCGAAGTCTGGTCCGAACAGTGCGTCCATCAAGCGCATGAAGGTTGCAGGGGCATTGACCAATCCGAAGATCATCCGGTTACATTCCCAAAGACCGCAACCCGGCGCTCCAAAGGCTGTGTACTTCTTGCTGTCTTCTTGCAACGGTACTTGGAGGTAAGCGCTCTTAAGGTCAATTTTGGAAATGTACCGGGCCCCTCGCAACCGGTCGAGTATCACATCTACCCCCGGCATCGGATAAGCGTCGATGCGAGTGGTTTTGTTCACCGGTCGCAGGTCGATGCACAGGCGGTAGCTTCCGTCGTGCTTTTTAACGACCACCGGTGCGCTACACCACTCGCTCTGGGACGGACGGATTAACCCCTTTTTGTGCCAGTCCGCAATCTCCTGGCGGATGAATTCGGTGACCTGCGGGGAGTACCTGCGCATCGGTGTCTTGATCGGCCTCGCACCCTGTACGTCGATGGCGTGTTCGATCAAGTCCGTCTGCGCCGGTGATTCCTTCGGCACCACTCGCCGCACCAGCGCCTCGATCTGTAGTCGCTGGGGTTCCTGCAGTGTCGAAAGCCCTCCAACTTCCGCGGCCAAGCTCAGGTTCCTCGGTCGGTCGGGAAAGTATATGCGGTTTCCTACTCTCTGCGCAAAGTGATACCACATGTCCCGACCCTCGACACTCCATGTGTCCTCCTTGGCATCTAACCGAAATCCGAACGCACGGATGAAATCCTGTCCCAGAAACATATCGTACTGCAAATCCTGCTCGCACGCATATGCCTCAATCGACCGGACCACCGTGTCGATCTCGATCGTCAGTCGCAGCTTCCCCAGCATACTGACTGATGTGCCCGAGAAACCATTCACCGCGCCAGGGATTCTTTGCACTCGAGCTCGAAAGTCTTGTGTAAGCCGGCGACCCACAACTGATACTTGTGCCCCTGTATCGAACAGGGCACTGTACGCTTTGCCGCCAACGAGCAGTATGAGCAATGGACGGTTTTCCACGATTGCGTCTAGGACGGGGTTCTCACCATCAGATGCAGCAGAACAGTCAGTCGTGACCTCCACGACCACCGCCCCCACCGGAACCGACGAAGCTTCCAGTTCCTTCGTCGCGTTCCTACCAACTGGAGCACACACTCCATCCGATGGTGACCCAGAGGATCCCGGTTGTTCATCAGCGTCCACCGACGTCTCAGACGAGGGGGCAACCCGTGGCGATGGCTCGCCGGCGGGCACTGCCACCCTCGGCCGACGCCTCTCGCTCTCCGGTGCCTCACGCAAGTCCTGGGATTCCTCATTGTCCGTCACTCGCCAACGGCTCTCAAGACGCTCTTCGAGCTCTACCCAATAATCCCCGTCCGTCCCTGTCTCCTCTCGACCCTGAACTCGTACCTTTAGGTCGAATTCATTGTGCCTGAGTTCTGCAGCCCACTGCGGGTTATTGCCGAGAGCGTTGGGCCACCACTCCCCGCAGGCCGGTTTTCCGCCAGCCTCCGTATTGGCTCGCAATTTGCGCAGGTGCGGAATGTGCAGTTGGGGGCCTGACAGTTCTGGCACGATTCTTTCGACCTACTTAGGGGGCAACCCGGGGCGTAGTGTCCTGGCTGATGACATCGGAAGCAGATGGGGCTTCCCTGCACTGGGTTAGTCTGGTTTCGGCCAGGACTTGGGCATTCCGAGATTCGATGGCCTTCTCCATTGCAGCCATAACACCTCCCCTGGAAGTTGGCCCGATCCTGCCCGGTCCTTGGGTTTTGCTGGCGCCTCGCAGCCTGCGTTGGCGCCTGCAAGGATGGGGCAGTTCGCGGATTATCACCCGCACCCCCGGTGTTCCCCCGATTCTGGTTGTTGGGGCCTTTCCGCAGTGTGGGCTGCACTGGGCTGCTCGCCGCACACTGCCCTCCCGATTCGCTACCGGATGACCGTCCGGTTGTGGCGGTGCCGGAGGTTTTCCCCTTTTTCTTCTTCTTCTTGGCCTTGGCCTTATCTGCCACAGGCACCTTCGTCGGGGTGGCCACGGCATTGGCTGCTACGTTCGCCCTCTTTCCTTTCCCCCGATAGGCGGCATCTTCCACTGGCAGGTTGTCCTTGACAGACGGAGGGTGCCATCTCTTCTCGCATTCACGATGCTTCTCTAATTTCTCGCCGTAATACTCCAGGTCGCGCAGGGTATGCACGGACTTTTCCCTGATATACCTCCCGTATTCAGGGTTGAGACCCGCTTTGGCCAATCGGACTTGTTTTCTTTCCGAGGGAGGGGGTCTCATCCTTCTGATGACGCTCTCAAATGCGGTCAGGTTGTCGCCAATGGACTCGTCTTGGGCTTGCGTTCGGCGAGCCAATACGTCATATAGTTCCTCCCTTGACAACGCTCGGCAGTAGTGCCGGCGGAAACTGTCTGCGAAATCTCGGAACGTCCGCCACGTTCCGAGTTTGTTGGCCAGCCATACCTCCGCGCGGTCCAGGAAAATCACATCCAGGGCTGGCAACACCTCGCAGTCCGGGAGTTTGTACATCCGCACGCAACGCTCAAGCTTCTCCAGGAAACGTTCCGCAGCCGAACCCAGTGCCCCGTTGAATTTTAGATTCCATGTGCGGAACGCGGTCACGGCATCGGCTCGCTTCCCGTTCAAACGTCCCCTGGATGTGCCCCGTCTGGAGTCACAAGAGCTCGACCTGGCCCGACCGCCCCGACGAGACCGGCATCGGCGACGAGAACGCGGTTCCTCAGGGTTGCTCATGGAGCTCCGAGTGCTCTCCTCACTCGATTCCGAAAAGCTCACCCGCGCTTCCCGTCACCTTCTGCCGAGTCGCCTTCCTCGGCGTAATCGCCCTCGATCCGACTCGCTAGACGACTTTGGCGACGACGCCGGAAAGTCGTGGGTTGGTGTCGGCCTGGGTCGGCGTTTCCCCCCACTTGCGCCGGAAGTGGCTATCATTCGTTCAAGTCGGTCAGCAAGGCCGCCGGAGCTCGAACGTCCGGGGGACTGTCCCCGGGTCTCCTCCTGCCCCATACCAGTCGCTGTGCGCATTGGCAGTGTCCGAGTCACCGACATGTCAAGGGGGACCCGAAGCGGTAGGGCCTCACGCGTTGTTGGGGCCTGACCCCCTGCGCCAAATCCGAACGCTTGAAGCACCAAAACTAGTTGATTCAAGACCGCTGGGTCGATCATGGCGAGACTGGGGGGCAAAACGGGATTCGGCTGTTCGGGGACTGGTTGTGCAGGACCCAAGGGTACCACACGCGGTAGTGTCGCTGCTCCCAGCCCGTCCTTCCTGTTCGCGTGCGTCGCATCCACCCGCGAATCTAGCGGACCTAACACGGAGACTTCATGTCTTCCCCCTCTTTCGGTGCCCGAAGAACTACTCGCGTCCCCCGCGTCGATCAGGGTACGATTAGCCAAGTCAAACGGCTCCGCTACCCCTGCCGCGGGGGGGGAGTGCTGGACTTTCTTTCGTCCGGAGGGATGAAGGAGGGAGGTGTCCCCTCCTCCCGACGGGTTAACGTTCACCTCCCGTGTCAAAGCCTGCTCCAACAGTGTAGCCAGGCTCTGATCGACCCCTGAGTCCCGGTCTCCTGCCTGACCGGCCTGACCTGATTCCGGTAGACGTCCCGATAGGAAATCCTCGGGAAAAAGGGGGGCATCAGTCTCTGGCCGTGCGGCCATAACGAAAGCCCGGAAAAATCGGTCCTGAAGGACGGTCGTCTCCCCCTCGGCACTCAAGCCCTCCTGGAGCATCAATTCAGTGAGTTGCTGTGGGGGCATGCGCAGAATGCGCGCACGCAGCTGCTGCAGTTCAGGCTGCCTCTTAAGGCGACGGATAAACAATTCTTGTTTACCTGGGATGGGTGGCATCGTTATCAGGCTTTGATCTCGAGGCGAAAATGCAGGTAAGCCCCGTTGGCAGTACTGCCACCACGCGACTTGAGCACCTCAACCGATGCGTTTTTCCCCTAGCCCCTGGTCTTTCGCGTTCGTAAAAGTCCAAGAATTCTCAGGCGTTTATTCGAATTTCCCAACCACAAAGCAACTCACGCCTATCCACTGGGAAACACGGCGCACACACAGCAGAAACAATTAACAACAACAATATCAGGTCGCCGCTAGTCACTCCTGAACAAACGTTCGAAAAGGCACACAAGAATACCCGATCACGCGTACGCACCGCTCATCCCCACAAGGGATGCCATGTAACGGAGAAATCCAGTCGTCCTTCAACGGATGGCTCGTGACTGTCCGTACAAATTATTTATTCGGGGATTCGGGAAGCAAAGGTCGTTCCCGCGGCTAAATAACGCGCCGAGCACACGCGTTAATCGTACGCGAACCGTTATATTCAGGATGGGAGTGACGACATAGGTGAAGAAGGAAAAAAAAAAGGGGGGCGGGAGTAGGTGTAACAACAAGCTTTAATAATAATTGTATTAATGACAAGAACAAAAGAGTAAATAAAGCCAACGCAAAATCAAACAACTAAATCAAATCAAATAATTGGCTAACAAAATATGAAATAAAGAAAATGCGAAAGAAAAAGAAATTACAAAATAATCAAGGTGAAGAAACAAAGAAATACAAATAAAGAGAAAATCATAAAATAAAACGAAACTACAAACCAAAGAAAATCGAAATACAAAAGAAAAGGTTACAATAAAAATAAACGACCCGAGATACAATAATGAACGACCTCGCAATCGGCAGGGCTGCCGAACTGCGAGGTGTTTATTCAACGCCTCGGACAGAGAGAGAGAGAGAAAGAGAAAACACCACACCGACCTTGCCTCGCGTTAACTCCGTTGTCCGCCTCGGTGCTCCTATACTCGTCTCCAAAATACTCTGCAAATACAAGCGGGATATCTAGGCGACCGCTCTCTTTGTATCCTCGTTTCTCCCTCGTCCCTTGCTGCGGTGATGTTGTCGATTATTATGTTGGTGTTGTTGTGAATGTTGCGGTTAATTACTGTTGTTGTTATTGTTGTTGTTACCGCTACGTTTATTCCTGTTGTTGTGGCTGTTGTTAATATGTTTCGGGTGTGTTCGTCTGCTGTTGTTGCGAGGAGTGTACGTGTGTGTGTATATGTGTATCGTGCCGTGCCTCGTTCCGCCCAGCTAAGCAAATCGGCGCGAGACTCACACTCACCAGCTCACCAAGATGGCCGCACGCGCGCACACGCCCGCGTCACCTCGCTGGTCGCCCACGTGCACCGGTGCCGGCTTCGCAATTTATACGAAACTTTAAACGAACACTCCGCGCACCGGGCACGTATCGCATGTAACTCAAGTCTTCGGCGAGGGCGCGGGAACTCACGGACAAAACAAGATAATTCGGAAAATTTGTGTGCGCGCGGCGGGCCGTACGACTTTCCAGCAGATACTGCCGATCTTCTCTCGTCAAGCCGGCGAGATGCGCGCGCAGGTCTGCCAGCGACTCGCCGGCTTTCCCCTATCTTCTGTCTCTCTCTCTCTCGCTACGCTCTCCTCGTTGGCTCCCTCCAATCGCCGCCGTTGCCGTCGCACCTCGAAAGAAAAGAGCAAGACAGAGTAATTAGAGTGTGCTCAACTGGCGCACTCTCCCAGCTCGGCGAGGCACACGGGGAATCGGTGAGAGCCCGGCGGAGAGCAACGGTCGAGCCGTGATTCTCCGTCACACGTTTTACAAATGAATTTTGCGATCAAAAATATGTCCAAAAACTGACCTCTTTGGTCGTTAATGGGTTAAGTGAGAGTCTGGTGTGTTCAATAATAACACTCAGTTTTTATTTCCCTGTCAGTAGTTTCTTTGCCCAACAATATTGCTCGTCCCGGCTTATGCGTTGCACGCAAGCCAAATCAGACTAACTCTGAGCTTACGCTTACTCCAAGCGTACCTGAGAATGACCCCGACGTCATCACCTAGTATTATAATATACACAGAAACTTGGAATCTACAATATGACCAAATTTTTAATATAGATGGACATAATATAAACATATAAACGTGTATTATAATAATAGTAAACTAAATAGATCAGATGATGCAATGATCTATATAAAGAATAATATCAAAGAAAATACAGAAATAATACAAATGAATAACTTGATAATAATTAACTCGAAAATAATATTACTAAACAATAAAGAATTTGTCCGCTTTTTACAGATTTCACGATATGCATCAACCTAAATTCTTGATTAGTATTAAAAATCTTTGAAAACTCAACAAAAATAAGAAAAGTAATATAATAGTTGATGATTTTAACTGTGATATACTTAGCCAAGAAATAATAGGCCATGAATTTCTACAAGTATTTCTAGAAAATGGTTATTGTCCAGGTTTTAATAGTATAACCAAACTATCCACTAATGACAACAATAAAGGTTCGTGCATTTATAATTTCTTCATTAAGCTTGACAAGGTAAATTATAATGCATATCTATTAAGCACGCTATTCAATGACCATTATTTACTGATAATGTCATTGAAGGGTATAAAAAAGAAAATACGACAACGCACAAACATTATTAAAATAAATTACCAAAAGTTAAGCAGCATAGCCAGAACTAACATTAAGGTGAAATAGAAATACAAACAGATCCAAACCAAGCTACCTCGACTCTTATAAACAACATTAAACAATGCATACAAAAAGCTGAAATGGTTAACAAAAAAAGTAATAACAACAATAATATAGAACCTAGAAAAGCATGAATAACTAAAGCACTACTAATATCATGTAAAACTAAATAAAAACTTTATAACATCTGGAAAACCGACAAAATTAATACAAAAAAAGAAAATTATAAAAATTATGTTAAAACACTTGATATAGTTATTAAAAAAGCAACAAAAACTTTTGATAAAAATGTTATCAAAGCCATAGTTTACGATCCTAGAAACCGACGGTTAATAATTAATAATAAATTAGGAAAAAACACAAAGAACGCCAAAATGAGTGTACCAACAACAATAGCAGACAAAATGAATGAAGTTTTTAGCAATATTGGAATAGAACTTAGTTGCAAAATAAACACACCACTAAACAATAACATTAAAATGACAGAAAGGCATTTAAAAAACATATTTTTGAAACTTACATATACACATGAAATAAAGGAGATCATTGCCAAAATTAAAAATAAAAGCGGTGGAATCGATGGCATTAATACGATAGTAATAAAAACAATAACTGAATTTATAACATCTCTCATAGTATACATAATAAACTTAAGCATTGAAAAAGAAGTTTGGCCAGCTGCACTGAAGAAAGCAGACATAATACCTATACACAAAACCAAAGAAAAATCTTTACCTAATAATTATAGGCCAAGATCGCTCATCTCTAAGATAGTAAAAATTTTCGAAAAAATGATCTACAAAAGAATTTTAAGCTTTATTGAAGATTGCGACTAATATCAAGTAAACAATTAAGCTTCCAAAAGAACAAAAGTACTAAAAATGCATTAAATTATGAAACAAATATTATTTACAAACAACTCGATTAAAGTGATCCGATTGCTATTACTTTTCTCGATCTTGTCAAAGCTTTTGACACAGTAGACCATATAATTTTACTTAAAAAATTATTTAATTATGGTTTTAGAGGCAAATCTCATAGTCTAATAAAAAATTATTTAACAGTGTAACAGGCTACCGTTTAGTCGCAAATCCCAGGCAATTATAATTACCGTAACGGCCAACCGGTGCTCTGCTAACTGTGTGCTTCGAGCACGCTAACTCACCTTACGCCGGTGTGCCCATGCGCGGAGTCCTCGTAGCAATCCAACTTCGATGTTCGAGCTATCCGTTAGAGGCGCTGGTGCGCTTGCTTACCAGCGCTCCGTCGGCCGCAGCAGACAAATCGATTGACGAACAGCTCTGTCTATTGTATTCGCGACCTATGTTGAATTCTCGGCGCGTTCGAATCAAAACGTAAATATAAACACCGACACCGGGCAAGGTGAGACGAAATAATAAGATCGTCTCTTATTATTAGTGAACCACTTTATTCGACTAGGTAAATCCTATACACGGGATGATTTGCCGAGAGTCTTGGACGCACGCCATATATACAAAATAAATCTAACGGGGAGAGAGAGAGTTAATTTCGCGGACGTCGCGGATTATCGCACGCACTACGATGTCTACAAAATTCACCGCGCACGCTGCGCGGAATCGCATGCAAAACAAACTCAAAAGTGCAGCGCACTTACCGCAGAGCTGATTAGGATATGGTGGCCAACCGTATCCACTAACAAACACGATGAGCTGCTGCTGCAACCTGCTCTTGCTGTTGTTGCTGGGCTGCGCTGCGGATGCTGCTGCAAAGGTGTTACTGCAGTCTTTGTTGCTACGCACGAGGTGCAAGGCTCACACTCACTCACACACTCGGCACAGAATATCTCCAAAATAGCTCCTGTAATCTGCTATGAAATAATTGGTGAAGGACACGACGTAGCAAGTCTGACGAACACTGCTATACTGACTCGCTAGCTCTCCCCTCCCGGTCGTTGCCCCTAACGCGCGCTCTCTCTCTCTCTCTCTAACCTAAGCCGATCACGGCTATTACGCTTAGCCACGCTTGACGGTCCGCGCGAAGCATAACGATTTTCGGCAATCGTTGCAGCCCCCTCCTAGATTCGAATTACCGGGCCGAATTATTACACCGACTCGCGATCTTAAGGACAGGAGAAGGACCGGGAGAAATCACCACGCGTCACTCTTTCAAAAAAAACATTTTATTGCCCCACCCGGGCCACTATACATCCGGAGTCACCGGTCGGCGCCCCCTGGCCCCTTGCTGCGGGGATAGCGCCAATGTGCCCCCTTATTCGAGCACTTTGATGTGGTGGTGATCCCGGGGTGGCCGCAGATGTAACAGCCCCTCCGCTGCGACCGGGAGGAACCGGGCGTCGACCCTGGTCCTTGATTCCCCGCAGAAGGAGGTGGCTGTGGGGTCGTGGTTCCTGGGGCGGCGGTAAATGTCACGCCGCCCACCGTGGCAGAGGTGCGTCCACCGTGTGTCCGCACCACCACGGTAGGGTCGGAAACCTTCGACCCGTCCACGTGGACAGTGAACTCCTGTCCGGCGCCGGGGGCCCCCGAGGCTCTCTTGGGCTGAGCCTGCACCGGGGGCTTGGCAGGAGTCATGGTCGCGGCCTTGCCTCCCGGCACCGTCGGCTGTACTGCTGCCGGCGGGTCCGCGACCTCTGGGGACTCCTGCCCCCGATCCACACGCAGCAGGGCCTCTCCATAGGCCTTCTGCCGCCGGACCACCGTCCGAGTCCACTCCACGAGCAACTCCCGGGCTCCCTGGAAGTCGAGGAACTGGTCCAGCTGCGTATGCACCTGGCGCTGAAGTTCCCCAACGAACTCCCAGGCATTTTCCAGCTCCTGGAGGCCCAACCTCACATGCCTCCAGGAGTTCTCGAGCCCCTGTTGCTCGGGAACGCGGGGGTGGTTGCAGACCCACTGTTCCGGGCCATAGGCCTCGCTTGGCCTGGGGCACTGGGTCGAGCTGTCGGCCACCTCTGGTTTGCTCGACCCCGGGGTCTGCACCCCCTGGTCCACGGTGGATGGAGACCGACGGCTCTCTTCAAACGGGCCGTCGGTCTGGGTGGACGCCTCCCGGGTTGGCGCTTTCCTTGGCGGCGCCCTCAACCCCTCTCGGGGAAGTCGTCCACCCGCTGGCGTGGGCGATCCTCTCGGGTGGCCACCTCTACCTGGGCCCGGACGAAACTCCTTACTTCGCCGATCAGCCGATCGGTATCCGGACCCAGCTTCAGATCGAGGAGCATTCGGGTGACCACCTCGAAAGCCTCCTCCCAATCACCAGTTTCCTCTCCATCTGTAAAAGAGAAGAGTGTGATCAAGGGATGTCTCAGGTTTGCCCTTAACCTAACCGGCGTTATGTCACGCTTGACCCTACGCTTTACGAGGACGTCCCGGTCCCCCGCGCTTCACTCGCGCGTTTGGCTCATTTGCGAGGGGAATTGGCAGGACAGTCTTTCGCACGTGCTTGATGGTTTTACGGGGCCTGCCCCTTCCTTTTGGTTTCTCGCCATCCGGGTCACTGCTACCCAACGCCTGGGGCTCACTCACGGGGTTCTCGCGTGGTCTACCGCGGCCTCGCTTGGCCGGCGCCTCGGTCAGCGTCTTTGGAGCCGCCACGGACTTGTCGCACGCGTTCGCGGGGGCTGCTGTCACGGCGCGCTCGCATAGAGGATCCCCGCTGGGACCCTCGACCTTCGCGGGCGGGCTGCCTGTGCCCTCCTCTTCATCCAGCGGTGTTGAGTCCCCATGTTCCGGCTCCTCATCGTCTTGGTCCGAGAATGAACCGAAATAGGGCTTGAGGTCCTTGGCGTGGACCAGCTCGGGCAATACCTCCTGCTGGTTACCGAGGAGGTAGGTATTGGTCCCACATACCTCCTCGATAATATACAGGCCAGCATACTTCGGCGCCAACTTCGTCGATACGCCCTGAGCTGCGGAAGACAGTATACGTTTCCGTTTCCACACCCAGTCCCCAACCCTAAAGTCGGCCTGAAGTCTCCTCTTGTTGTAATAGACCGCCTGACGATCTGCCTCCTCCCTGGACTTGGAGCCAGCGCGTTCCCATAAATTGGGTAACAGGCGCATATGCTCACCCCATTCTGTTAATTCTTGGCCCTCAAAAGCTTCTCGGGCTAGCTGATCCTGGGCCCTTCTAAAGGTCGAGGGAGGAGTGGGTTGTCGTCCGAAAACGAGCATAGCCGGGCTATAGCCTGTCGCGCTATGAGTTGCCGAGTTCAACGCGAAGTTGAACTCTGGCAGGTGCTCGTCCCAGCTCTTATGGTCTCGCTCCACGTATGACATGAGCATGGTCTTGAGGGTTTTGTTCACTCGCTCCGTAGGGTTGGCCTGTGGGTGGTATACTGGAGTGAGTGCGCGCCGGATGCCGTTCCTCAGCAAGTAGGTATCGATATCCTGATTCTTATATTCGGTTCGGTTGTTTGAAAGGAATATCTCGGGCGCGCCAAACCTGGTTACCACCCTCTCGTGCAATTCCCGCACAATGGTCCTTCTATTGGCCTTGCGTATGGGTACGCACTCAACCCACCGAGTGAACAGGTCTAAGAAGACCAAGATGTACTCAAACCCACTCCAGCTCTTTAGGAATGGGCCAGTAATATCACTGGCCACCACCTGCCAGGGTCGCGAGACCTCTCGACGACCCATTACCCCGCAAGACGGCCTTTGTTCCGCCTTGCATTGTTGACAAACCGGGCAACTCCTCACGTACTCTCTGACCTGCTCATACATCTTAGGCCAGAAATACAGGCGCCTAGCCCTGGAGAACGTCCGTTCTCTCCTCTGATGTCCCGCTGCTGGCACATCATGTACCTCTTCGAGCACTTGGTGCCTTTTCTCGGCAGGAACTGCAAGCTTCCAGGCTTCCTCGTTGTCGATGGATCCTTCGCTGTCTTCCGTCGGATTATAATGGTACAGCCTCCCTCCAACTACCTTCCAGGTAGGCTGATTTTGTGGATCCTGTCATACTTCTCGGTACTTCTGTAGATACCAGGCGTCGGCAGTTTCCGGCTGATGAGTCATGGCACCCACTTCCACCACTCCCTCCTCATAGGCCGTAGACGAAGCGTCTGGTACCACGTTGAGGTCTCCCCTTCGATACTCTATATCAAAAACGTGTACCTGCAGTGCTAGCGCCCAACGCGCTAGCCTGCCTGTAGGATTCCTCATACTGCGGAGTCACCTAAGGCAACTATGGTCGGTAATGACTTTGAAGTGGTGCCCCTCGACGTAAGGTCGGAACTTCTCGATAGCCCATACCACAGCCAGCCACTCTCGTTCGGAGACTGTGTAATTTCTTTCCACACTATTTAAGGAGCGACTAGCGTACTCAATGACGCGCTCCTGTCCATCGATTTCTTGCGTCAGTACGGCGCCGATCCAGCTATCACTCGCATCCGTTTGTAAAACAAACTGTCCGCTGGGATCCGGGGACTGCAGGATTGGCGCAGAGACTATTGCGTCTCGTAGCCTTTCGAAAGCTTGCTCTTGTTCCTGCTGCCAAGCGAACAGAACGCTCTTCCTCGTCAGGTGGTTTATTGGCTCAGCGATTGTCGCGAAATCGGGTATAAAGCGACGATACCACGACATCATCCCCATGAATCGCTTCACCTGCTTGATAGTCCGTGGTGTTGGATATTCCACGAGCGGCTTGATCTTCTCCGGATCCGGCCTTACTCCATCACGGTTCACAAGGACCCCTAGGTACTTGACTTCCGATTTACAGAAATGGCTTTTGGTCTTGTTTACAGTGAGGCCCGCCCCCAGAATTCGTTGTAAAACCAACTCCAGGTGTCGCTTATGCCCCTCAAAGGACGATGAAATAATGATCACGTCGTCGAGGTAAGCAAAAGCGAAAGGATCTAACAAGGAAACCCCCCCAACCCGACCTCACCGATTTCAATAATCTTTTGATATGTTATAGTTCATCAAAAAATAAGACATACGTATTTTTTTTATCGGCGGAAAAACACTTTGAGGGGGTGAAAACAACCCTCAAAGTTCACCCCCAAAAATAGATTTTCCAATGTATCTCAGCATCTAATTGATATTTTACGACCAAACAAATTTCATATCACTTCTCATGTGAAAAGCAAACTAGCACATTCAATTTCGACCACAAGGGATGCAACCCTTATTTTTTTAATTTAAAATACTATCTATTTCATGGCTATTTTTATGAAAAAAATTAAAATAACCCGAAAAAAATTGGAAAAAATATTACCCTACATAAAATACAAAAATAAAGTTAATCTATTCAAGCTTTTTTTCAAACTACTCCCTTAAAGTTGAAAAACCACCCCTAAAAAATTGTTTTCAATACATTACAGGTGGTGTTGATAATTTAGTGTAAAATACGTTGCTCATCATTTATACTGTACAAACACAACTATCTCGTGCAGTTTCGACCACAAGGGTTGCAACCCCTAATTTCTGTCATCGAAATTTTTACCTTCTTTGTACCTATTTTTGTAGAAAAGTTCATAATGAGCTTAAAAAAATTAGAAAAAATATTACCATGGATAGAATAAGAAAAAAAAATTTACTTCTCATTTTTAAAACCACCCCTAATAATGAAAAACCACCCCCAAAAAATTGTTTCCAATACATTACAGGTCCTGTTGATAATTTACTGTAAAATACGTTGCTCATCACTTATAATGCACAAACACATTTATCTCGTGCAGTTTCGACTACGAGGATTGCAACCCCTAATTTATGTCATCGAAATTTTTACCTTCTCCATTCCTATTTTTGAAAAAAAGTTCATAATGAGCTTAAAAAATTGGAAAAATTATTATCGTGGATAGAATACGAAAAATATGTACCAATTCAAGATTATATCACCCAACAAGACCCAGAACTGGGACAACGTTTTTCCAAAGTATTTTGTTGCGCCGATTCCGAATCTGTCCGGAAAAATGATCCATCACCCAGTAGCAATTTCTAAAACTCCCCTTATATCCCAATGGCAATTTCCCGCACTAACCCGCACTATCAGAATGCTTACAACTCCCCCTAATAACCCCCTAAAAACCTCCAATGAAAATGCCGTTAGCCCCCCACTAATAGCCCGAAGACATAGCTGAGCCCCCTTGCAACTTTATGGCAATGCTTGCAACCCACCGAATAACATAATGGCAACGTTATCAACCCTGCTAACTACTGGGGTTATTAGGGGGTTATTAGGGGGAGGATCTTATTGGGGGGGGGGAGTTATTAGGAGGTTAATGGGGGGTTGTAAGCAATGCCATTGGGGGATATTAGGAGGGTTATTAGGGGGAGGTTTATTACCATCGCCATTCGGTGATTAGGAGGGTTGATAGCATTGCCATTGTTTTTGTTGGTTGAGTTTTTCTCCTTTCTTGTGACTAAAATTGTAAACTGCCAAGTAATATATATTTAATTGATTTTTATATGCGTTACTATAACTCATTCAGTTACCAATTAAAAACAATCAAAAAAATTAGGACGGATTTATTGTTCATACTTCTTACAATAATGATATTCTTCATAGAAGTGCTCGAAACATAATGATTTTTTGCACCAACCGCAACGTATAATAGCCACATTTTTGCATCCTTCTATGTCACAATGTGTATTGCAGGAATCTCCAAAACTGTAAGCAACAGGATTGTCAAAATTTTCTGGTTTTTTAGTGAGGTAACCACTCTTGAACCAGGAATATTTAAAAAGATTAGTATATCTTGGTGAAGATAATTGATTGTGGACTAACGACTGAAGTTTAATGGTGTTGTTTCTTTTATGTAAATCCAAATCATAATTCATCAAAATTATGGTATCTGAAAATTGGCGGACAAAGTTCTTCTATATGCGAAATCCAAAAACATCAAATGGCTGAATTTTTCCCGTTGTGCCAGTCGGTATTTTTTTAAAATTTATAATTTGATCACGTGGAGTTACAGTTTCTATGGCACTGTCACAATGACCGCTCCAGGAGTCAAGCAACAGTATCGTATTGGAACCTAAATTAGGGAAATATACTTTTTGCAGCCATATTTTAAAGAGATCTAAAATCAAAAATCTTATTTGTTAAATCATTTATAATGACATTAATTGTAACTAGATGGGATTATGTATACCTGTAGTCAACTTTCCAGATTTAGATGCTTCTACGTAAACATTTTCGGGTCTAAATAAAGTGGTTTCAACAATGGGTCCAAACTCACCGCTAGATTCCTTCAAAACTAAAAAGAGTGGTGACAGTAATTCTCCTGCGGCTGATATGAGTGGCTGTATAGTATAACTGTGGGTTGTTGAAGAAACTGACTGTACTAAACACTGTATCTGCTTTTCTCCTTCAACCGCTAGCGTTCTTCCGGAGTGCATTTCCAGTTGGAATCCGCTCTGATCAGAATTAAACACATTATGAATTCCAATTATTCTTATGCCTGCTTTAACATCAGCAATAAAAGTATTTGCTTTAATCGTTAGTTCTGAATTACTTTCTAGTGTTTTCTTGGTTATAAACTTATTTATTTTCCGGGATACTATTCTATGAGCTTTCTTGAATTTACAAAGCCAGTTATCCGAAGCTTTGAATCTTACATCTTCTGATCCTATAATCTTTTGAGCTTGCAATGCCCATCGACGTATGTCACGATCATGAATGATGTAACCAGCGTCTACTGCTGCTTTAAAATTATCAAAAGTGTACTGTCAAATTCTTGCAATTTTTTCTCTATAAGTATCACCTTTGTTGACTGTATGAGCCCAACGTTTCAACTGACTCACAGATGAAACTTTCTTAAATTTTTGACGTACACTTTCAACACTTAAATTTTTTTTTTGTAGTTAGTTTTTTGTAATTAGTTTTTTTTCAGTATTCTACGGCTCTTTGCTTATATTCAAAACTGACATCTTCATTGTCTTTGGTACAATGGTCGGTGGGTGCTTCGAAATCGTCAGGAAAATGGTGTTGAACTTCATCTTCTACTATTTTTGCAGCATGATCTTTGTAATCTTCTTGAAAATCTAATGTATCTTCAACGATCATATCTACTTCATTGAAATCATTCACGGAATCTATTAAAATGCTTTTAATTCTTTCCGACAATTGAATCTCTTTAAAATTTGTCTCACTTTCAGGTATTTGTAGAGTTTGAAAGTAAGCTAATAATAAATTTCAAACGTTCAGAGCGTTAATTTTCATTTTTTAATCTGAAATAAAAAAAATATATATATATATATCTTATATATCTTCTATTATATTAAACAGAAGGCGCGAAATTCTCCGTGCGTCCGTCCATCCATGCGGCCCCTTTTTTTCCTTATTTTTCCTCTGTATAGGTCTCTCCTGATATCGCTGGGGAATAAGAAATAAACTGAATAACAAATAAACAAATTAGGATAAAAACAAATAAATAAACAAATTGATAAGTAAACAATAATGATAAACAAACTTATAGAAAACATTCATGAAAAAAATTAATTAATAAATTAAAAAGTAAACATATTAATTAATAAACAATAATAATAAACAAATCAATAAGTAAACATTAATTATAAACATCATTAATTAATAAATCCTCATAATCAGTGTAATTTCAATTTTTTTAATAACAAATATTAAAAAGCCGTAAAATTATTTGCATATAAAAAATAATTTTATAATTATACTTACGTAGCAGGTACTACGAAATACGAGTTAACGAAATAGTATCTTATTATTATTTGTACTTATAATCTTATATTCTTATTACTATTTATTATGCTGTTAGTTCAATAGTCGATACAATACGTCCAACAACAAGAAAGTTGTGTTGGCTACTGATGAAGAATTACTTACTCATATTTATCAATCATGAAAATAACAGACAATCGTCAGAGACGCTGATAGTAGGACGTAAATAAAATTCTGATAATACTATCATTCATATACCAAAATTTTTGCGCATCCGAGAAACTATACTTATCTTCTAGGTATACTTATAATATTATATTATTCTTGACTTGTTTTTTTATATAATAAAAGTTATTTATTTTTTGATAGAATTAATAAACGATAGAACGTACAAAATTTAAAAGAGAGCAACAAAATAGCTATGGAATCATAGCTTATTTGATTTAGAAGAGATTGCAACGATATGTCAGAAACTTTTTTTAGGATGGTTTTTCAAAATTGAGGGTGGTTTTGAAAATAAGTTTGAACAGGTAAATTTTTTATTCTTATTCTATCCACGGTAATATTTTTTCCAATTTTTTTAAGCTCATTATGAACTTTTTTTCAAAAATAGGAATGGAGAAGGTAAAAATTTCGATGACATAAATTAGGGGTTGCAACCCTCGTGGTCGAAACTGCACGAGATAAATGTGTTTGTACATTATAAGTGATGAGCAACGTATTTTACAGTAAATTATCAACAGGACCTGTAATGTATTGGAAACAATTTTTTGGGGGTGGTTTTTCATTATTAGGGGTGGTTTTAAAAATGAAAAGTAAATTTTTTTTTCTTATTCTATCCATGATAATATTTTTTCTAATTTTTTTAAGCTCATTATGAACTTTTCTTAAAAAATAGGTACAAAGAAGGTAAAAATTTCGATGACAGAAATTAGGGGTTGCAACCCTTGTGGTCGAAACTGCACGAGATAGTTGTGTTTGTACAGTATAAATGATGAGCAACGTATTTTACACTAAATTATCAACACCACCTGTAATGTATTGAAAACAATTTTTTAGGGGTGGTTTTTCAACTTTAAGGGAGTAGTTTGAAAAAAAGCTTGAATAGATTAACTTTATTTTTGTATTTTATGTAGGGTAATATTTTTTCCAATTTTTTTCGGGTTATTTTAATTTTTTTCATAAAAATAGCCATGAAATAGATAGTATTTTAAATTAAAAAAATAAGGGTTGCATCCCTTGTGGTCGGAATTGCATGTGCTAGTTTGCTTTTTACATGAGAAGTGATATGAAATTTGTTTGGTCGTAAAATATCAATTAGATGCTGAGATACATTGGAAAATCTATTTTTGGGGGTGAACTTTGAGGGTTGTTTTCACCCCCTCAAAGTGTTTTTCCGCCGATAAAAAAAAATACGTATGTCTTATTTTTTGATGAACTATAACATATCAAAAGATTATTGAAATCGGTGAGGTCGGGTTGGGGAGGTTTCCTTGTAAGTCCGGGCCGATCACTTTGTCCATTAACCTCTGAAAGGTCGCGCCTGCGTACGATCCGAAGGGCATTCTCTTAAACTGAAAATGCCCCAGGTTGGGGACAGTAAACGCAGTGATGGGGCGCGACTCCTTTTTTAGAGGGATCTGGTGGTACGCTCTACTCAAATCCAGTGTAGAGATAAACTTGGCATCCCTGATCATTCGCAGGATGTCGTTCATGAAGGGTAATGGATAGGCGTCAGGCTTGGTTACCGCGTTCATCTTCTGGTAATTTACGCAGAACCGATACTTGCCATCTGCCTTCTTCACCATCACCACTGGGCTTGACCACCCGCTGGTTGCTGGTTCAATGACGTCGTTGTCCAGCATGGCCTTGACGAGCGCGTGCATCTCATCTCGCACCCTGTCGGAGACCGGGCGTAGTATTTTTGTTTACAGGGTCGAGCGTCCCCGATATCTATCTCATGCTCGACCCCTACAGCACAGCCTAAACTCTCACCTGCGTCTGGAATCAATCCGTCGACGAGGCTAGCCATTCCTTGGCGCTGTGCTTCCGTGGCTTCTATCAGGCCCACAGGTGCGAGGTACGACGTACCAGTGACACTTGCCACCTCCAACGGCACCGCCACTTTGGCTTTCGCCAAGTACAGCTGGTCCGTGTCAGGGTTCAGGTTGGCGCTGAATTCTCTTACAAAATTCGCGCCCACATAGCAGTCGTCCGACAGCAGTGGCGTTATGGCGACTCTTACATCCCGAGTGATTCCCCCTACAATGAAGGGGAAGATCACATGACCTAGTATGGGGCATGGACGACCGTCGGCGAGCTTAGCTGCGCCCGCACGCGTCACATCGAGGCCCAGCCCCACGTCCGATGCCAACCTTAGCCCGAGCTGACCCATTACCGTCGATGAGGCTCCGGTATCGTAGAGTGCCCTCAATTTGTAGGCACCTATGTCTACCTGAAGCCACCATCTGGTCTCATCCTTGGGCGCATAACTACGGGGAGTTTTCTCAGTCCCACTCTTCTCTGTGGTCTGAAGGCTTTCGCGGCTCGTCTTACCTTGGGCAGCCGCTACTCGCGTCAACGTGCTCTCACCCGCCACTTCTTGGGTTCTAGGCGTATCTTCGGGAGCGTCGGCTGGTCTCCTGGAGCTTCTGGGGTCGTCGGTCTCTTCTTCGACCCATTCGTACCCATGCTCCACCACTTGAGTCCGACCTCCGTACCCTTCGAGGATACAGAACGCCTTGTTACCCGGGTTAGGCACCGGCACGGTCGTTGTCGCCTCGTACACCACCTCGCTGCTAGGTCTCATAGGACTCAATGGCCTTTCCGAGACCTGCCTGAACCCTGGGGTCGCCGACGAGCCACTGCCTCGTCTGAGCGACCCGCGGCGAAGGGTCACCTCTATTGGGAACGCGGAGGAGACCTCCTGCCTTCGTTTCCCTGCCGGTTTCCCTTGTTGCAATCCGGGCAGTACCTCCTAGTGAAGCCCAGCTTGCCACAGGACGAGCACTTGATAGGTTGGGAGAAATCTATCTTTCTCCTCTGACCCTCTCGCCGCTGGCCAGGAGACCCAGGGGGGGTTTTACTCCTCCCCTTACCTTGCGGTTGACCCCTTGGCCGCTTAGGAGAGTTGGCTTTCCTCTCCCTGAAGTACCGGGCTATGTCGCGTCGCAGGGTCGCTACCTGTGACGACAGATCTTCAATACGGTCTGTCGCCTGCGTCGCAGAGATCGAAGACCGGTCTTCGGGTTTCCTGGCCTGGTTCTTCACCGGTGACTCGGCGTGCAGCTGCTCCGTACCCCGATGTTTGTTAGACATGGCCGCTGTTCGGGCTCCTGCCCTGGGCGGTGGTGCCTTCGCTGACACACCCATGTGCTCGGGGTATAATGTGGACGTGGGCTCCAGCCTGGTCCTCGGGCGCTCATCGTCCCGCATAGCGGTCTCGATTTCGGTTGCCCGGGCGTGAATCTCGTCCACATTGGAGAACGCATTTCTTCGCAGCTGCATTCGGATGGCGGATAGAAGATTTGCATAAAGCAAATCTAGTTGTCGCTGCTCTGGCAATGGCGGGCGTAATTGGGCAAGTATAAAGAGGAGGTGGCAGACGTATTCTCTTACCAACTCTCCCTTTTCTTGATACCGAGCTTGGGCTTCTTGCAATAGTCTCTGTTGCTGCAATTCGCCTGATCCAAACCAACGGCGAGCGCCAGCCACAAAGTCGGCATAGCTCCTCCACTTGAGCTTATTGAGCTTGTACCATGTCCTCGCAACGCCTTCGAGGAGCTCTGATACGGAGCACAAAACTTCGCCGTCGGTTAGCCCAGAGTCCGCTCGTAGATCCTCTAGCCTTGACAGGAAGGTGTCCACGCACTCCGAAGCCGTACCCGAATATCGCAGCTTCCATCCTCGAACTATTCTACCCGCATCCCGAGTCGTGTAGAACCCCGACGCCGCGTTGGTATTGTACCAGGTTGATCCGTTCGGGATCGCCTGTCCTTCACCAACGTTGGCATCGATTGGCCCTCTCCGCGGCGGCTGCTCCGTGCGCAGAGGCGCCTGCCTTTGAGGAGCCTCTCGAGGCTCACCAGGGGTCGGTCTCGTGGGCTCCGGGGTACTTCCTGGTACCCTCGGGTCGTAGTGGCACGTGTACGTGGACTGAAAGTCCACGGTTCTCTTGGGCCGCTCCTGTACGATACTTTGTCGATTAGTGGGGTCCGTGCTCCTTAATTGTTGGACCTCCACCTGTAGGGCGGTCACCTGGTCGCTCCACCGCGCGCATACTTGATCGTGCCTCTCCAGCATCTCAAGTATGCGGTTGATCCCGACACGCTTGCGCTCGATTTCTTCTTTCAAACGCTCGGTCACGCATCGTTCTTCCTCGTCTTCTTGAAGATGCAGCTCTTCGTTCTCGAAACGTCGACCTCTTCGCCTATACGGCGATCCGGTGAAACCCTCACGTCCACTACTAACCCCTTCCGGGGGCCCACTGGCTACGCCGGCCCCAGTCTCCTCGACGTGCTCTCGCTCCCCAATATCGCTCCGATTATCCTCATCGAGGTTGTCGAAGACCGCGAGAGTCCGCGTCATGTTCGCCTCCACCGTCTCATCGCTGTATAACAGCATGAGTGGGTGGGCGACGAGATCCTCGGCATCAGCTGCCTCGAGCTCTTGGCGTCTGATCTCGAACCATCTCTCTCGGCTTCTTCTCCTACGTTGCGCCGCATCCCTGTCCAACGCAGCTCCTTGGAAGTCTTGGTCGATGTACTCGCCCAATAGCCAATACGCCAGCCGGACCGCTTGCATCAGCTTGGGGCCATCTGTGCGCAACTCCAGCTGCGTCAGGTACCTGTCAAGCTGTGTAGAAGGCAGTTCCGATGCCCATCGGGTTATCGCATCGGCGGTATCTTCCATACCGCCTACACACGGGCGTAGGTGACGGTTGAGGTTGCTTTACCTATTCGACCACCACCGCCTTCTATCGCCCAAAGCGTGAGCGGGGTGTTGCAACTTTTACTGGCAGCAACCTTAATATGCCTTAAATTGCAAGGCAGCAACCCACGAGGCTTGTGGGCGTGTGCAGGTGCCGCGTAAACAAAGGAAGTGAGAACTTCAACTAGCAATTACCTACTTATAGGTGGAGACTAACTGTTTGATAGCTCCACCGGGTTAGTTAAACTAACCCCGTACACACCCGAATTGCGTGCTCTGCGCTTATTGTCGCTCTGTGACTAACACCCACCTGACATTATTCTAATGTGTGGATAATAACTCAAAAAAAACAAATTTGTCACCTTTTTTAGAGCGACACTGGATGTCTCTTCGACCTCTGGTGTTAGTATGCTCTCGGCTTACAAAAGCAATCGCTATTAGGTCGAAAGACGTCTTTTCCCCACTGCAGAGCACGCGCCGAACGAGCCACGTGTCCTTTACCCGCTCACACCTTAACACGCATGCGCGCAAACGTCTCTCTCTCCCGTGCGTCACTCACTCTTTACGTGCAAACCAAATCCCCTTGTGTGCGTCTTAAAAACTGTTGGGCGCCATGTAACAGGCTACCGTTTAGTCGCAAATCCCAGGCAATTATAATTGCCGTAACGGCCAACCGGTGCTCTGCTAACTGTGTGCTTCGAGCACGCTAACTCACCTTACGCCGGTGTGCGCATGCGCCGAGTCCTCGTAGCAATCCAAATTCGATGTTCGAGCTATCCGCTAGAGGCGCTGGTGCGCTTGCTTATCAGCGCTCCGTCGGCCGCAGCAGACAAATCGATTGACGAACAGCTCTGTCTATTGTATTCGCGACCTATGTTAAATTCTCGGCGCGTTCGAATCAAAACGTAAATATAAACACCGATACCGGACAAGGTGAGACGAAATAATAAGATCGTCTCTTATTATTAGTGAACCACTTTATTAGACTAGGTAAATCCTATACACGGGATGATTTGCCGAGAGTCTTGGACGCACGCCGTATATACAAAATAAATCTAACGGAGAGAGAGAGAGTTAATTTCGCGGACGTCGCGGACTAATCGCACGCACTACGATGTCTACAAAATTCACCGCGCACGCTGCGCGGGATCGCACGCAAAACAAACTCAAAAGTGCAGCGCACTTACCGCAGAGCTGATTAGGATACGGTGGCCAACCGTATCCACTAACAAACACGATGAGCTGCCGCTGCAACCTGCTCTTGCTGTTGTTGCTGGGCTGCGCTGCGGATGCTGCTGCAAAGGTGTTACTGCAGTCTTTGTTGCTACGCACGAGGTGCAAGGCTCACACTCACTCACACACTCGGCACAGAATATCTCCAAAATAGCTCCTGTAATCTGCTATGAAATAATTGATGAAGGACACGACGTAGCAAGTCTGACGAACACTGCTATACTGACTCGCTAGCTCTCCCCTCCCGGTCGTTGGCCCTAACGCGCCCTCTCTCTCTCTCTAACCTAAGCCGATCACGGCTATTACGCTTAGCCACGCTTGACGGTCCGCGCGAGGCATAACGATTTTCGGCAATCGTTGCAACAGATAGAAAACAAAGAGCTAAAACAAACAATACAGAGAGTTAAATAAAATAAGAATAGGAGTACCGCAAGACACTATCCTTGGACCACTGCTTTTTATATTATTATCTATAAATGATATTTTGCTAATAATTGCAGAAATCACAATTCTCTCTTTGGCAGATGACACAGCTATAATAACTACTGGTAAAACTTGGCAAGAAGTAGAAACAAATATAAATAAATAGTTGAAAGAAATTGATGATTGGCTTGCAATAAATAAACTATCACTAATTATAGACAAAACAGTTTACATAGAATTCGGCAAAAATTGTAATAGCACTTTCAAAAACCTAAAAATATCAATTCATGGCAAGACAATAAACAGAGTAGATAGCACAAAGTATCTTGGAGTAGCTTTCGATAGTAATATGAATTGAGGTCTTCATTTGCAAATCTATACAAAAAAAACCAAATACTTTACCCTCATATTTTACAAGTTATTAAGAATTATGACAACATATATCTCAAGGATGTTCTATTTTGCACTATTCCACAGTGTAATTACCTACGGAATAGTTGCGTGGGTTGGAGCATATTCTGGTATAATAAAAGGACTCCCAAAATCTTCAGACTAGAATAATAAAATAATCAACAAAAATAATTTTGTATTAAACAAAAATCCTTTAAATATTGATCAAACCTTTTCCTTGGGATCTCTAGTATATCACTATAAAAACCTATCACAAATATACAAAAACAAAAGCAAGAAAACCAGGTATAACTGCTTAAACCTACCAAGAAGATCTGAACAAATAAGTATCAAAAATAGTTACATAAGGACCATAACACTGTTTAACAAATTACCAAATGAGCTTAAAACAATTATCAATACGAGTACAGTGAAAAATAAACTAAAAAAATGGATAAAAGAAAATCCATAACAATGTTAAACACAAATAATATGGAGAAGATTGAAGATAAACCAAATTGTAATCAATTGAAATATCTACTACTTACATGGTACAAAGGAAAAATGTATCCGGCATTGGAAATCCATATAAAAAGGATATAAATTTCTGTTACAAGACACTGCTAGATGTCAGGACATATATATTCACAAGGCAAATATAACTTATATTACAATAAATCCTACAACAGATTAATAAATGTTAATTACAATAAAATACAACTTACATCCACTGAAAACTTCAGCAAAATCATTAAAATGGCAAATGAATTCCATGATTGCTATAAACAACATAAACAGAAGAAAACCACTTTAATACGCCCTTTAACGAGTGTTTTATACCAATAAACTTTGTAAAAGTTTTTCATTCTGAATATGAATCTACAATAGAAAAAGATAAAAAAGAAATACAAACCAATTAAAACTGTCTTTGACGTAATAGACAAAATAACTGAAGATATTAGCAATAGAATAATTATAAATAAACCAGCATCATCCCCTAGTAATCCAATTGAACAACCCAATTGCTATAGGATAACTTACGGGGACATCAATTACATAGAAAATAACAAAGTCCTAATCTATTTTGATAGAGGTTTATAAGATAAACAAACTTTTGTAAACTCTGTTTACTCACTTGAACTTCAACCTAAACGCAAAGACCTTATAGTACTTGATGACATCGTATTTATCTCAACCTGCCACTATACCTCTTTAAAGCAATATCACAGAGAATTTTTCCTCGCTACAGAACAACATGTGCAATTGAACGTACTTGCCAAACAAGATTCAACCACAGTGAAAGAATAAAACACATTATAGACCACAATGCTATACTAGGAAATTATACCACAGCTAGATCAAGACTTATTAAATTCTGGTGAAGAAGAATACAAAAAAAGTGCAATTATTTAATAAAAAATTTATCTAAACTACCATACTAGTTAGCAATAAGTGCATCCAGACCGACGAACAAGAAATTTTCCTCTGATTGATTGCAGATTTTGTAAAAAAATTTTGTAATGTATACATACGATTATTTTTTTTGTAATTATGTATATGTACTTTAGTTAATAATAATAATAATAATAATAATAATAATAATAATACTAAATATCCTGCCACGGCTGAGGGGATGGCGGGTGATCGAAGGCTACACAGCCAGCGATCACCAGTACATTGTATTTGAAGTGGTGGGACGGACGGGGACGAGACGAACGAGAACCCACCAACCCCCGCAGTGGAATCTACGTAAACTCGACGGACAAAATTTTTCAGAAGTGCTAATGGCAGCACCGGCTCCAGAGGCGAGAATTCCCCCCGAACTGATGGGCTGGTAAAGAGCGAAAAGACTGACAGACGAGACGGCTAAATTAATAGACACCTTGTGCAGAAGCACAATGCCGAAACGTCGACAGATACAACAAAGACAACCACAATACTGGTGGACGAACGAGATAGCCGAGCTACGCAGGATATGCCTGATAAATCGGCGACGAGTGACAAGGGCAGGGGGCGGACCTGAAAGGGAAAACCTCCAAGCCATATACAAAACAGCACGGAAAACGCTGACGAAAGCAATACGGGACAGCAAGACGCGATGCTGGAGGAAGCTCTGAGAGGAGGTGAACGAGGATCCTTGGGTAACCTGCTACAAGATCGTGACCGGGAAACTAGGGACCCGAGTCTCACCGGAACTTAAAGAAGCCGAAACAGCAGGACGAATTGTTGACGTATTGTTTCCGACGCACCCGATTTGGACAAACGTGATGGATGACGTGGACGCCCAAATGCCCCCCGCCTTTGTCGCTGAGGAGCTCATCAGAGCAATGAATGCGATGAAGACGGGTAAGGCACCGGGATCGGACGGAGTACCGTCTGAGATCCTCCGGCTTGTGGCTCGTCTACGGCCGGAGCTACTTCTCGACCTGTACAACAGGTGCTTGACGACAGGAACGTTCAGCGACCGGTGAAATGTGGCAAGGCTTGTTCTTATCCCAAAATGTAGGAGCGATCCTGGCACGCCTTCGGCTTATCGACCGTTGATTTTACTTGACACGACTGGTAAACTCTTTGAACAATTACTGATAACCGAGACTGATGGATGCGATACAGACCGGAGGGGGTTTATTAGATTTGCAGTTCGGTTTCAGGAGGGGTCGATCGACGATTGGAGCGATCCAAAAGGTGGTCTACTCTTTTCTGGAACTAGACAGACCCTGCCACGCAGCGCCACCTATAGTGTTGCTGGCGACGCTCGACATTAGGAATGCTTTTAACTCGGCCAGGTGGAAGGATATCTTGGAGGCGCTGAAAAGCAACTTCGGGATCCCGTCATACCTGCTTTGGGTTGTGGAGGATTACCTAAAAAACAGACGGATAACGTACGAGACGGTCGAAGGACAAGTAACGAGACAGATCACCGCTGAGGTGGCCCAGGAGTCGATACTGGGACCTGACTTCTGGAATAGTTTAAACGATAGCTTGTTTGGGCTTGGGATGCCGCTCGGAGTTACCCTCGTCGCCTACGCTGATAACGTTGCGGCGGTGATTACGGAGAGGTCCCCCGAGCTGGCGCAGTTAGCATTGAACCAGACCATGAGACAAGTTAGACGATGGACGACAGACCACGGACTATAACTCGTAACAGAAAAAACTGAATTTATGTTTCTCAAGAGAAGACGCATACAGACGATACTGCACATGAGGGTGGGGACATATGAGATGGAGACCAAGGGGGAAGTTAAGTACCTTAGGGCAACCGTCGATACGAAGATGACCTTCTGGCCGCATATACAGAAGACAACCCGGAAAGCAGCAGAGACGATAGCATCCTTGAGTCGCCTGATGGCAAATACGACGGGACCGAGATCGGGGGAACGACGACTGTTAATGGCGACAGCTCACTCGATTCTTCTATACGGCGCTTAAATATAGGCAGACTCCTTGAAGACAAAGAAATACTGTAAGTCGATGTGATGGTACAGAGACAGGGAGCACTGTGAATCGCTTGCTCCTACCGAGCAGTCTCTGCGCAGGCTGTTTTGATGGTGGCTGGCGCAATACCCGTGGATCTACTAGCCTTTGAACGCAAAAGGATCTACGGGAGCAGCGCGGACATAGGACGAAAGAACGCGGTTATCGCTGAGCATGACAGGACAATTGACATTTGGTAAGGCCGATGGACAGACGAACGAGGTGGTAACTGGACGAGATGATTGATACGGGACTTGAGGCTGTGGCTCGGACGGAAATTTGCTGATGTAAATTTCTACGTCATGCAGCTCTTGACGGGCCACGGGTACTTCCGACGGTACCTTTACAATATGAACAGACTACGAACACCCGGCTGTAAGTACTGTGGACCTGAACGAGACGACGCGGAACACATGTTTTTCGCATGTGACCGCTAGATAAGACTCAGACAGGAATTGGAAGAAATGGTCGGCAGCATCACTCCCGATAACATTGTGGCTATGATGCTGCGTGAACCTGAATGATGGCGCTCAGTCGCTACCTATACGGAAACTATACTGAGACGTAAGAACGCGGACGACTGCCGGACAGATGACTGAGCAGACGAAGTGACGCGACGTAACGAGATAAGGAGGAACGACACGATCGAACGAACACAGACAGAACCTCCAGTCAGAAGTAATATCAACATAGTCCCTGGCATGGGGAAGGACACGAAGGAGATGGCGGTTTAGTGGGTAGGCCTGTTTTTTTTCGGGGAGTCCCACATAACCCCTCAGCCAGAAAGACTAAGGGGAATCCGCAAAAAGTATTCCGCAACTCCTTGTAAAACAAAAGAAAATTGGAAGAGGAGGACTACACGAAACAACGACACGAACCAGAACCTACTGAACCTACCAAGACGATAGAGGATAGACAGTATGTTAAGCGGCGGCAGCGGGGGAGCTACGCCTCTACCGTTGACAGCCAAGAACAGACGACAGGACGAACACTCACAACGAAAAACAACACACGAGACGTGACTGAACTATTATGGTTCATACAAGAGACGACAATGAAAATGGCCAAAGCAGCAAACGTACAAAAGAACATGAATATGACTAAGGGGAATCCGCAAAAAAGATTTCGCATCTCCTTGTAAAAAAAAAAATAAATGAATAAAAATTAAATAAAATAATAATTTTGAAACATCCTTTTTTGATAATATGGTTTCTTGTTCTTTATGCTAGAAATAAAAGGAAAAGTTTAGAGGATAAATTTTTTTAAAAGGATACATATTGTGTTTTATTGCTTTCAGGCTTGGCAGGAAGGCTGGCGAAAGAGATATAAAGCATGCCGGTTAGCGGCAGTAAATGCTTTTCTTATGGCAGGTTTTTTTATATAGGTTTTTGACTACCTTTTCTAAAGTCTAGCCTGTGATTTTCGTTTGAAAACTTTCAGGAGGGAAAAAAACTAACTCGCCGTTACACTTACATAAATATTTATTATATCTTAGGTATTTTTAAAAACGGAACAAAATTTGATAATATTTTATGCACATGTGCGTGCATGTATACGTGCGGTGTGCGTGCGTTGTGTTTTAAGAGATGCAGGCAAAAATCTTCAAAGATCATGAGAAACTATTATTTGGAAATCGTCCAAATTGTGTCACTGTAAATACCGCCGTGTATTGGATTGCCATATTCAGAGGGATGTATACAACTCCTCCATTAAGCTAGTGCCTATTAAAAGCCATTTCTTTTATAAGTGAGTTACCAATAAAGTGAACGAAATCTAGTACACAGCGGCACTCCTTTACAGTGTTACTTCAGTAGATACTAATTCCAAAGAATTCTTTTTCGAATACTATATTTCTCAGCCTACCAATCTTACGATTTCTTCAGTTCCTTCTTTACATTTCTCTTTTTTTTTATTCTTCTTTATTATTAGGTATTTCCCTGATGAAAATATATACGAAGTGTGTTCAAAAAGTACCCAGAATTATCGTTTTTCCAAAACAATATTTATTTATTCGTTTACATCAATGTGGTCCCCTTCAAAATAATCCCCCCCAGATATAATACACTTATGCCAGCGTTTTTTCCAATCTTCGAAGCACTCTTGATATTCACTTTTTGGTATGTCCTTGAGCACTCTCAGCGATTTGGCCTTTATTTCTTTAATCGAGGAAAAACGCCGTCCTTTCATAGGTCTCTTGAACTTTGGGAACAGGAAAAAGTCACACGGAGCCATATCTGGTGAATATGGAGGTCGGGGCACGACTACGGTATTGTTTTTGGCTAAAAAATTACGAACAAGCAACGACGAGTGAGCAGGTGCGTTATCGTGATGCAAAAGCCATGAATTGTTTTTCCATAAATCGGGGCGTTTTTTTCGGATTGCTTCACGCAAACGTCGCATAACTTCAAGGTAATACTCCTTATTAACCGTACGACCTTGTGATAAGAACTCATGATGCACCACGCCCCTGCAGTCAAAGAAAACTGTAAGCAAAACCTTCACATTTGATCGAACTTGACGTGCTTTTTTCGCTCTTGGTGACGTTGAATGCTTCCAGGTGGACGATTGTGCTTTGGTTTCGACATCATAACCGTACACCCATGTTTCATCACCAGTTATGACCCTTTCAAGCAAACTTGGATCGTCGTTGACGTCGTTTAACAGCTCCTGAGCGATGTTCATGCGATTGTTTTTTTGGTTAAAGTTCAACAGTTTTGGAATGAATTTTGCTGCCACCCGTTTCATGCCCAAAACATTTGAAAAAATGTTATGACATGAGCCAATTGATATGCCAACTTCATCAGCAACTTCTCTAATTGTGATTCGGCGATCATTCAGAACCATTTTTTCCACTTTTTTCACATTTTCATCGATTGTTGACGTGCTGGGTCGACCGGAGCGTTCGTCATCTTCAACGTCTTCGCGGCCATCTTGGAAACGCTTATACCACTCGTAAACACTTGTTTTTTTCATAGCAGACTCACCATAGGCTTTTTGTAACATTTCACACACTTTGTTACACTTTATTTCATTTTTTACGCAAAATTTAATACAAATTCTTTGATCCATTTCTTTTAAAAAACGAAAATCGCCAAGCTCATAAAAACACGTCAAACCTTAGCGACTACCGCAGACAAAGTAAACAGTGAATATAGCTGAAAATTTTATCATACTTCAGGGGCATGTACTACTGTGGGCAAAAAGTAAGGTGAATTTGTTTGTAAAATGAAAAATCTTTATTTATTCTTCTACATCAATGTCATCCCCTTCGAAGTAATCCCCTCCCGATAAAATACACTTATGCCAACGTTTTTTCCAATCCTCGAAACATGCCAAATAGTCCCTTTCCGGTATAGCCATCAGCGTCTTCTTCGATTCAGCTCTTATCTCCTCAATCGACTCGAAACGCGTTCCCCGGAGTGGTCTCTTGAGTTTTGGGAATAGCCAGAAGTCACACGGAGCCAAATCAGGCGAATACGGTGGTTGCGGAACGATATGCGTCGAATTTTTGGCGAAATGGTCACGAAGAACGAGTGCAGTGTGAGATGGTGCATTATCGTGATGCAAAAACCAAGAGTTGTTGGCCCATAATTCTGGTCTTTTTAGACGAATTGCTTCACGCAAACGACGCATAACGCTCAAATAATATTCCTTATTAACAGTTTGGCCGGGTGGAAGGAATTCATAGTGCACCACACCACGAAAATCGAAGAAAACTGTCATCATGACCTTGATTTTTTAACGACTTTGACGTGCTCTTTTCGGTCTGGCCTCGCCTTTAGCACGATATTCGCTTGATTGGTCGGTTGTTTCAGGGTCGTAAGCATAAATCCAAGTCTCATCTCCCGTAATCATGCATTTGAGCTTGTCCTGATAGTCAGAAAGCATTGTTTCACACACATCAACGCGGCGACTTTTTTGCAAGAAATTGACCAAATGGTCTTTCAAAATTGTTTTCACAGATCCTTCTGATATTCCGATCATATCAGTAAGGTCTCTAACAGTCAATCGACGATTTTCGAGCACTAATTCCTTCACTTTATTGACGTGTTGGTCATCTGTTGACGTCGATAGTCGTCCGGAGCGCTCCAAGTCATCAACACGTTCTCGACCCTCTTTGAAGTCTTTGTACCACTTATAAACATTTTTCTGCGACATGGTAGAATCACCAAAGGCCTTCCGCAACATCCTCAACGTTTCCGCAGCCGAAATTTCATTCCGCAAACAAAATTTGATGGCACTTCTTTGCTCAATTAAATCAGACATTGTAAAAATCGAAACATGCACTCTTGGTCGTTTGGTAAACACAAGCGTAAATATATTACTGATGATGACATTGACATGAAATTTGTCCCAGATGTCATTCGCAGTCCTACCAACTCAAGAAAAAAAGAACTAGCCCGAAATGTTAAGCCCGCGAAGTTTAAATTGAAAATTCACCTTACTTTTTGCCCACAGTAGTATACCAACACATTAAAAAAAAATTTTAACAATCGGACTCTCCAGACCCGCGAAATTTAAAAATTTCGGGTATTTTTTGAACACACCTCGTATAAAGCTTCCTTGCTTTTGTTGGAATGCGCTTCTTGTTCTGCTTGGTCATCTGTCCCTATCTCTTTTGAGGTTCTTCTTGCTCGTTCCACATTTCTTGTTTCTCATGAGCCAGTAGCATTATCCCTGTAAGCACGTTAACCGCGTGTCTTGACAGTGAATCCCAAGCACTTATTATGGCAGTTTTATTTTGCATGGCACTACTTTTATGTGCTTGTCAACTGTTATTCTTAAAACTATACTTACCCGTGTCGATGTTTCATATAGTTGTATTGACTCTACAACTATTGACAGCATTCCTTCTATGTTTGATATAAATCGTGATAGTGACGTGCAGACTATTGACGTCGTTGTTACTACTTCCTTGACCTGGTACTTAAATGAGTATGTACTTTCTATTCAGCTGTACTACGAGTATCAAGTGTTTTATCCCGCTTTTAGAAATATAATTTTTTTATTTATTATAAACCAAATTTTTTTTCTCGTACCATAAAAATAACCTCACACTTGCTAACTATTATCTACAAACGCAGACTATCTAGCTATTCAGTAATTACTCCCAAGGCTTCATTGGCAATTAACTTCATTAGTCCTGCAGTTTGAACCACTATTGTTACCGTCAGTCGTCAGTAAATCTGACTAATGATGCTTCGTTCGCTAACTTCAGTCTTATCAGACTATCTTACATGTAAACTCATAAAAAGGGACCTTTTATCATTGATAATGATATCATTGATATGCCTGTGATACTCCTGGAGAAAGGTCAATTATAGTCATGCTACTTTCTTGTACTATCCTTAAGGCATTGTGTGTGTGTGTATATTAACGAAAGTCAAACTTTCAAAAAATTTCCTTCCGTTACTTTTTCCTTTAATCACGTTTTCTATCCTATTGAGAAGTATTTGTAAGAATAGTTTCCCTGGTACGATTTTTAATCACGGCAGTCTGTACAATGAGGGATCGTTACAGTGCCTACTTTACCTTTGGATAGCAGTATCAGCTCAATCATGATATAATTTGTGTGTATCTTTCTTATGTATTCTTTGATTCAATAATCAGGGTTGAAAAAAAATTTTTGTTCAATAAAACTGAAAAGAATCTTGTAGATAATTTATTACAGTTTTCGAAACTGCTCTTAGAGTTTCCAAAGGATCATTATTTGTTGAGCTATTAGAGGTTAAACATTATAAGATCTTTTTTCAATTCAAATACGATATCTCGGTGAAAAATTGTGATATGGAAATTTGGATAATTGGAAATAAATGCCAAATAAACAGGCTATCCAATTTATGTAGTGGTTTCGTTTCACTTAAATAGTCTATCAAAAATCACCAAAAAATGAAAATTTTTTTTGCTCATTAATTTTTTCGACTTTTATGGATGAGTTGTTTTCGCGTATTACATTTCTTGACTTTTATTATTTTTCCTATTTTTACGATATAATATATAATTTTAATTTAGCATTTATTAATTTTTTGCTTCTGATTAATTATAAATAAATATTATTATTATTCCGAGGGTGGGTCAATAAAATAAGTCCTTCGAAAAAGATAGAAAAACAATTTTTTTTTGGTAGATTTTTATTTATTTTTTAACATAATCTCTTTTTAGCTGAATACACTTTTCGAAGCGTCCTTCAAGTTCTTTTAAGCCATCAGAAAAAAGTAATTTTGGAAGTTCCTCAAAATTGTTTGTGTTATGACTTCCTCGTTCGAGATCAATCGATGTCTGGCAAGCCTCTTTTTCAGGTTTGAGAATAAAAAAAGTCAGTAGAGGTCAAATCTGGTGAATACGGTGGATGGTCTACTAATTCCAACTTCAATTCCTTAATTTTAGCCATTGAAACTAAGAAAGTGTGCACTCGTGCATTGTCTAGATGAAACAGAATTTTTTTGTTCAAATGAGGACGTTTTTTCTTTATTTTCTTGCTTAACCGGTCCAACAACGACGCATAATACTCTCCGGTGATTGTTTGTCCTTCTTCTAAATATTCAACAAATATAATTCTACGTGCATCCTAAAGAATAGTGGCCATAACCTGGCTGGCGGATTTCACTGTCTTCACCTTCTTTGGAGCTGGTTAACCTTTCACAATCCACTGTTTTGACTGTTCCTTTGTCTCAGGAGTGTAGTGGTGTATCCATGTTTCGTCTACAGTTCTGAATCGACGCAGAAAGGTCACGACTCGACTGCGTCTGTTCTCGACTGAGAACAAACGCGGCACTCATCTTATCAAAATTTTTCTCATGTTCAATTTCTCATGCAAAATCGAAATGACTGTACCTTTTGAAACCCCTGTGGCCTCAACTATTTCGTGCAATTTTATTCTTGGGTCACATCATGTCGTGGATTTTATTGATCATTTCCGAAGTACTCACGTCTACAGGACGGCCTGAACGATGTTCATCTACAGGCGATGTACGGCCACGTTTAAATTGATTTACCCAATTGTAAACAGTTGCAAATACAGGGGCAGATACACCGTGAACTGCATCTAAGTCAGCTTTGATTTCTTTCGATGTAAGGCCTTTTAAATAGAAATTTTTTATCACCGCTCGGAACTCACTTTTTTCCATTGTTAACAAAAAACAAAAGTTGTTCACTTTTATCGACGATAAAAACGGAACTATTCGGTGGATCTGGCTGAAACTTTGGTAGCACTCTATTTAATAATGACGCTTGTTGGTGCAACATAAGTTGAGATGCTGTGAGTGCCGTCTTTTGGTTTTTCTAAGGATTTATTAACCCACCCTCGTATTTTAAAGTAAAAATTTATTTTTATTTTGTTTGTTTTTTGGTATATTGAACAGTTTTTTGGTTTCATTTTAAATGTATAAGAAAATATATAGCGTGGTACGCATAGCTTGGTGAGTGAATGCGAAGTTTCAAAAGACGCATGCTAAAAATATAGGAAGCTCAGGAATTATCATCGCGAATAGAAGTGACGGAGTGATGGCAGTTGTAGAACTGTATGGGTAATTTTCAGCTATTTCAGTTAATTTAGGAACATTGGGTGAGGAATTGTTTTCAAACTTTGCACAATTATTGATATATGGAGGTCATAATTTTCATGAAATTTTATAGGAAAATATTAATTAGATCAAAAGTTATTAATTTTAAAAAACATAATATAATTTTTCTAAAAGATTATATTTTAAAAAATAATAAAGATATAGGGATCAACTTGTTTTTCCAAATACGAGCAAAGTCTTGAGGTTTGAATATATTTGTAACGATAAACGATAATTTTTTATTTCAACAAACAAATTCGAATATTTCAAAAAGTAGTTTTTTTTTAATTCTTGTTTCTACACATTTTTGAGAGTTTTTTCTATAAACAATCGTTATAAAATTTGAGTGCCTGACATAAAAGAATACGTGGCACCGATTAAAAGAAGTCACACTACCTTGCGGTAGCGAGTGGTCCTAGCGCTCGGACATTTGGCGCTGGAGCATGGTCACTATAAAAGACAACATATAGCGAATGAGTTTGATCCTCGTTATGTCTCTTTCTCCCGTCACCTTTGCTATGTTACATTTAAATATTATAGATATGTTTTCTTTTTATTTATATGTTCTCCTTACAGCTAATACGTGAGGTAAATGAGTAAACCACGTGGTCGCGCAGGCACGCCCATGTTCGCGAAGACAAAGCGTCAAAAGGAATTTTGCGTCTAGCTTAGAAAAATAAAATAATACGTACCACTTGCTGAGGATAGGAATGGCCCGCCTGATCTGTTCTGCCTTGAAGCTATGCGATCTAATGAATTAATGACGGTACGCGTGTGAGTGTTGGCTGTGAGGTATTGTGTATTGGCCTTTTGCTGTCCGTATCTTCTTCGAAAGTGTAACTGTGCGCCTATAACGAGGAACGATTCTGACCAGGTTTCGCTTATTTGTAAGTTATGGCGTCGATATTGCCTCTGTTTATGCTTTACAATGTCTTTACTCTGTCTATTTGTCTGTCTGGCTGTCTTTTTTTTTTTTTTTTTTTTTTTTTAAGGGGTTCGGTAAAAATCTTTTAAAGACCAGATGGCCATTGTGCCGTCTTGTGTCGGAGTCTCCAATACGTGGCATACCGACTAAAAACCCCTCGTCCTACGGCCATGTTATAACGCATAGCCGCAAGGCGAAATTCCCCTTTCGACTTCTAGCACCCACCGGTACTTCTTTTCAGTATTACTTCGGTGGGGCCTGTTCTGATCCCGAAGGATCCCTCTTCGTTTGCTATGATTCTCAGCCCATCAGTCTTGTAATCTCTTCAGTCTCTTCTTCTCGTTTCTCTCTCCTTTTCTTCTTTGGTCTTCATTGCTCCTCTGATGAAGGTAGCTATATCGTCCCATCTCTCTTGCGTCGTCAACATGGTCAGTATCAGGTTGTCTTTCGTTATTCGAGTCAATCCTAGTTCTACTGTCAGTCTTTGTCTCTCACATTCGTTTGCAGGGCACTCAAACAGTGTGTGCTCCGCGTCATCCTTTTCTTCTCCGCAAAAAGTGCACTTACTGTCTGGACGAAACCCACTCTTGGCCCGGTAAACTCCAAAGGATCCATGTCCACTTAGTGCCTGCGTGAGGTAGTAGTCGACCACTCCGTGTCTTCTGAGTACCCATTCTCTTAGTCTTGGAATGAGTTCGTAGGTCCATCTTCCGTCTTTTGTTACCTCCCAATTTTGTTGCCATCTTGTCAATAGTGTTTCTCGCGCTTCTCTTCGTATGCGATTTTTCTCTTCCTCAGAGAGGTCTCCATGTCGCTGCCGTTGTTCATCTTCGTTTTGCCAGATCTCCCCTCTTTCTAAGGCTAACAGTCTCACTGGTGGTACTCCTGCCAATACATTCGCTGCGTCCCTTGAGACCGACCGCCATGCGCTGATAATACGTAGGTTCATCTTGCGCTGAACCGATCCCATATGTCGGTCTACATCTGCTGGCAAGACCCGTGCTGCCCACGTCGAAGCGCCATACAGTTGGATCGAGTCTACAACTGTTGATAGTAATTTTCTACGTGCCGGCCATGGTCCTCCTATGTTAGGCATTATCCTCGCGAGTGATGTGCAAGCCATCGATGCTTTCGTTGCTGCTTGCTTGACATGGTGTTTAAAACACCACTTGTTATCTAGCCATACTCCTAGGTACTTTATTTCACTTTTTAAGGGAATTATTTCTCCATTTATTATAAACTGGGGAGGGTTGAACTTTCTTCTCCGCGTCACTAGGATAGCTTCACATTTCCGCACCGTTAGCTGTAACAGCCTGCTGGCTAGCCACTCAGCGATCAGCTCCAGAGCTTCGTTTGCGATGACCTCCACCCGCTCTACCGTTTTTGCGACCACTATCAATGCCAAGTCATCAGCGAAATCAACTAACGATGCACCATTGGGTAGTTTCAGTCTCAGCAATCCGTCGTACATACAGATCCACAGGAAGGGTCCCTTTATTGATCCCTGCGGCACTCCCGCTGTCAGATCGACAGTTATTCTGCCGTTTTCGGCCACTATAACTAGTGTCCTATCCTTCAGGTAACTATCTAACATCTTTAGCAGATAATACGGCATCTTCTTCTCTTTTTCGAGAGATTGGTATATTCGCTCCCAGCCAGCAAAATTAAACGCATTCTTGACGTCCAGGGCTATTATAGCACAATATCCCCCTCGATCTGGCAATTTGTAGAGGGCTTCTGATACCCGTTCTTGCACTTTCTGTAGTGCATGGTGGGTAGACACTCCCTTCCGGAATCCGAATTGGTTTGGAGAAATCCCCTCGTTTTCTTCTCCTGCAATCCATATCTCCATTCTGTTAAGAATAAGTCTTTCGAGCAGCTTCCCCGTTGTATCTATCATTCCCAATGGTCTGTACGTTGAGGGATTCGCAGCAGAGCTTGTTTCTCCCTTCGGTATCAGTACCAGCTTCTGTCTCTTCCACCTGGTCGGGAAGATTCCTTCGGCTAGACATTTATTGAAAACGTTTAGCAGCATCCGAGGGTTCCTGACCACTATCAAGCGCAAAACTTCATTTGGGATGCTATCTAGGCCTGGGCTTTTTCCAGCGTTTAATCTTCTGGCTGCGTTATTTAGCTCCTGCAGGATGAATGGTTCTTCCGGGGAACTCCTTACTTCATTTGGAAAGCTAGTCCGAGTTTCGCCTGCAGGGAATAACACCTCCACTATTCGGCGTAGGCTCGGTTCATCGTTTGGAACGTTCGTCCCGGATGTTTTACATAGCTTTCCCATCACTATTTTGTAAGGTAACCCCAAGAGTCACGATTTATCGTCTCGATTAGGCCCTTCCAGCATTTATCCTTGCTCGATATGACTGCGATCCGCAGGGTTCTCCTGGCTTCTTTGTAGGCCTGCTGGTATTCTGCCACATTTGGTCGGTTCACTTTTCTCGCTCGCTGATACTTCCGTCGGCATTTATTGCACTTTCTCCTCAGCTCCGCCAACTCTTCACTCCACCAGTAGGCCGGTTTCCTATGATATTGTAGAGGTCTGCGCGGCATGGACGCGTTACATGCTTCCGTGATGTCCTGTATAAGTCTTTCTACTGCCTTTTCTGCTGTCCATCCCTCCATGCTAGCTATTTTGCTAATTTTTTGCCCGAATATTTCCTTATCCATTTTTGTTAGGCTCCATCCTCCTCTCGTTTGGTACTGCTTTCGTGAACTTCCTGTAATTTTAACCAATATGTATCGGTGATCGCTTAATGGGTCCTCCTCTAGCACCTCCCACGATGTGATGACTTTCGTCGCTATCGTCGAAGCAAAAGTGAGGTCCAGGACCGACCTAGAGCATCCTCTTTCGAAGGTATGGACGCCTGGTGTATTCACCACCGTGAGATTGAGTGTTGCCATCATTTCCTCTAGCAGGTTGCCTCTATGGTCTTGGGGCCCTCCCGTCCAAGCCCTTGCTTTGGCGTTGAAGTCCCCTGCCGCTATGAGTGGGCCTTTCCATTTGTTGATCTCCTGCAATAGCGCATTTATATCTTGCTCCACTATGACATCTGGGGCGTTTGGAGAAAAGTAGCAGCTGTATATGGCCAGCTGTCCTATCGCTACACCTACAAATCCGTTTCCAGCTGCTAGCACTCTTGTGTCATGGTTCTCGCTTTTCCATGCATATATTGCCGCATCTCCTCTAGCGTCCCGAAACCACAACATGTCTTGCATGTCGCAATTTTGTTCTGAGATGATGAGAATGCCTGCGCCTCTTTCTCTCGCGGTCTGTAAGGCAAGATTTTGAGCTGCCCGGGACCGGTTGAGGTTTATCTGCAGGATGTTTGTGTTAAGAAGCTCGGCCATTTCCGTGTTTCGGGTCCAGCCTCCCTCTTGCCTCCCTCAATGCAGCGCACGTTGCATCGCCCGTCCTATGATTGTGTTTTATCTTCCGCTTCACAGGTTATACGGTTTTTCGCATCCTGCCGCTAAGTGTCCTGGTTCCCCACATCTATAGCATAGCTTCACCTGAATCTTCTTTGTGCACTCAGCCGCAATGTGTCCGTATTCTAGGCACTTGTAGCATATAGTTATCATCTTGTTTTCGCGCGCGCGAGCGTAGACCCATCCTACCCTAACTTTTCCCGGTTTCAGGATCTTTTTTGACGCCAGGTCTCTTGGCGCTTTCACGAGTGCCACTTGGGTACTTCTCGGTCCTGCTCGGAGTACTTTTATCTCGATTTGGTCAGGGTCAGCCCCTTCTAGGGCTGTGGATAGGGCTTGTTTGACCTCCTCTTTTGTGATGCCGTCTTCCAGATCTCGTAGCTCCATCGTCACTGTCGGGACCAAAGCTCTTACACTCAATTGGTCTCCGACAGCCGAGCGTATCGCCACGCTGATGTCCTCGAGTTTGGAGCCTTTTATCAATTCTAGCAATAGGTTGCCATCCTTTGTCTCCCGCACCTTACCAACCTGGGACCCTACCTGTTTCGTACTGACCTTTTTCTTTACTTCCTTCAGCATATCCGAATAAGAGATTTTATTTTCTCCATTCGCTCTTATCAGCACTGCTTCCGGCCTTGACCTTGGAAAGTTTTTCCTCTGCGGAACCTTTCTATGGGTTGGTTCTCCTCTACCTTCTTGACGTTTCTCTACTCTCTTTTTAGGCCTTTTCTGACTTCGAGGCACTTGCCAGTCTTCATCAGCATGTCCTTGCGGTATTTCTTCCATCTCTTCACGGTTACTCTGGGATTGTCTTTTTACCACTCTGATTTTCCGGCTAGCCTGATCTGCTGGTATGTCTTTAAAGCTCTAGATCTGACTAACAGCCCTGCGACCCTCTGTGACACTCACCTTTGCGGCCCTACATTCAAAAAGAGGACTATTCGCAGGCCTCTTTTTATTTCTGTCTTCATCTTCTTTTGTTGACTGTCTCAGCGTATTCTCTAGTCTATCCTCGAATAGCTTCTTTGCCTCTGTATTATTTTGCCGCACTTTCTGCAGTCGCCTAAGGTACGACATGGCCGCTTCGTGGTCGCTCTTTACATTCTTGTGGATGTTCTTAGCTGGCACTATCACCTTCTCGATAGCAAGCATCCTTTGTTCCAGCGCATTTAAGAGCTCTTGCTCTCGGTTGTCGCCCTCTAGTAGCTGCTTCCACAAACTCACCGCGGAGTCTGCACATTGCTGGCCATCGTTCCCTTCCTTTGTCCGTCCCTCTTCTTCCTTTGTTGGTTGTTTTTCCTTGTTGTCTTTCATTTTGATCCCACGAGCAGCTAGGGAAGTTGTCGTCGATCCCACGCAGAGCCCCGCATGCGTGGGACAAGGCTAAATACGAGGGAGTTTCGCCAGGTGCTCCCAAGGCTCCGTTTGTGACTCTCTGTTACCCCCGAGAGCCAACCAGGCTACATCGGCACGGGTCGCTTTACACCTTCAGCTTGGGGGTGTGTTAGTGTATGCCTCCATGAGGTCGTGTCCGTTATAGCGTTGCTGCGAAGAGCATTGGCGCGACGGACAGCATTTCCACAAGGTAGGACTGAGTGTATGTGTGTGTGCTCCGTATGGACCACGTCCGCCGCAGCATTGCTGTTACCAGCCTTGTCGCAACGGAAAACGCTTCCACGAAGCACATCTGTGTGTGTATGTTACGTGTGTATGTTTTGTAATGAGTGGTTGATCACATCAGCAAGTCACCACTATTCTTGCTTCATATGTGAGCCAGTGCTTCCTTTTAGCCGCGTCCGTTATAGCGTTGCTGCTAGGAGCATTGACGCGACGGACGCGTTTCCGCAGAGCACGACGAGGACGTAGGAAGTTGGCATTTGCCCAGTGAGGGGTTAGCAGTCACTGGACCAGCTCTGCCTGTCTGTCTGTCTGTCTGTCTGTCTGTCTGTCTCTCTGTCTCTCTCTCTCTCTCTCTCTCTCTCTCTCTCTCTTTCTCTCTCTCTCTCTTTCTCTCTCTCTCTTTCTGCCTCGCTATAGTTTTAGTTCTGTTTTACTCATTTTGTGTTAAGCTACACTCTAACCACTATATTTAAGCGTTTGTTCTTAATTATTTTAATTAATGCAACTTATGAATTCTTAAGCTCCGACCTTGGCATTGTGCTGTACGATGCTCTAAACCGGATACGGGAACAGAATTCCATGTTTATTATGGAGCACTTAAGCAGGCTGGACGAGCCTGCAAATTTGGCCACTGCACTTTTCTTCTATATAAACCCTCAATTTTATGCTAATAGGAATTGTCTCGCGGTCGAAAATTATGTTACTTCCTCGTTTTTGGGCCTTTGATAATTCTGTGTCGTGAAAACTCATAGAAGTTGTCACTTTTGATTTTTTTAAGAATTTAAAAAATATTTTAGATCAGTACAATTTATGCTCTAACTTGTATTTAGTTTTATGAAAATATGACATTTTGAAAAAATGTGATTATTGAATAAAAGTTAAAAACATAGTTAAATAAAAAAAATGTAAATTCTTATTACGTGCAATATTATTCCTTAGGTTCGTACTTTCATACGAGGGCATAAAACCGGGACCTCGATAGAATTTCAACGATAATAAATTTCGAAAATCCCAAATCAAAAAACAACTAAAATATATATTAGGCGTGTGCAATTATTATCGAAAATTTCTGAATATTTTTGATCATCGCACAAATTATTTTTAACGGGGATTCAGGATGCGCTAATGCTCCCACGACCAAATGACGCACCGAGCTAAAACACGTTAATCGTACGGATTGAATTCGGGATGATTGATACGTAGATGAACGTGACAACGACTTCATATAAAGGCCTTTACTCGGAAAAACAAAACAAAATAACAAACAGATACAACGAAAATAAAAAACAAAATGTCTGCTTTTCTACATGCAGGACAATTCCGTGCTTGCGAAAGTGAATCGGTGGTATGGCTACTACTCGATTCACCTACTCTACCCTTACTACGCACGCAATAACAAAGAATAACATCTGTATAAAGAAATCGTCGATCGCGATCGACTGTGTATCTGGCAGGTCTGTCACGTTACCCGTGATGAGTTGACGCCCAAAAGATGCGAGAGCGAGAGAGAGAGAGAGAGAAACACGGCACTGATCTCGTCCGCTGCTCTTCTGGTCCGTTCTTGTTGTCGCTGCTATCGCCGGTGTCGTCACTATCCTTGTCATTATGCTGCTATACTCGTTGGTTACCGTCGTTATCTGCGTTATTATCGTTGTTGTAGTTGTAGCTGGTACTGGTTGCTTCTGTCGATGCTGCTCACGTTCGCTGCTTTTGTCGCTGATACTTGGCTCGTTGCCCGCGTTAGCGATTCTTCTCGCTAGCGGTAATAGCCGTTCACGCACGCACCAACGATACTTTGCTAGGAATGCTAACACGCATCGGTGCCCGGTAAATTCGCAGAAAACGGTTGGGCTCGACCCAGCCAATACACAGACACTTTTGCGCACCATGCCTGTATCTGAAACAGTTATCTCGTCGGCGATGTCGCAGAAAACTCAAAGAATTACGGGTACAAAACGGTGCGCGTGACGACCCTTCGCTAATGCTCAACGAAAACTGAAGAAAAATTGGCACGAGAAAGCGAACGCAACTCCCGATATTTCTTTTCTCTCTGTCTTTTTCTCTCTTCTGTCTTCCGTCCTTCTCTCTCTTTGCTCGCTCTTCTTCTCATTCACTGTTTGTACTCTTCTCTGTTACTTGTTGTTGCTACCGTGATTATTTGACACAGACTTCAAAGCAAAATTTCTTATAAATAGTTTGCTTAGGCCATGTAATTCCTGGTATATCATTCAATATTCAGACCGATGCAAATAATGTTAGTTTCACCGGTATCCTCTTTCAAATTGACGAAGACAGAAATCACTGTATAATTTCGTTAACTAGCAGGTCTCTTTCATGGGCCTCTTCAGTTTTGGGAACATAAAAAAGTCACAGGTCAGGTCTGGGGAATACGGTGGCTGCGGCACCATTACTATGTTGTTTTTGGCTAAATATTCGCGCACAAGCAACGATGTGTGAGCAGAGGCGTTATCATGGTGCAAAAACCAGCTTTTGTTCTTCCACAAATCCGGACGTTTCTGGCAGATTGCTTCGCGCAAATTGCGCATAATTTGCAGGTAATATTCCTTATTAACCCTACTACCCTGTGGCAAGAACTTATGATATACCACGCCTCTGTAATCGAAAAAAACTGAGCAAATCACGTTCGACCAAACTTGGTGTGCTTTTTTCGGTCTTGGCTCATGCGGTAACTTTCATTGGGATGATTGAGCTTTGGTTTCCACATCATAACCATAAACCCATGATTTATCACCAGTTATGATCCTCTGAAGCACATTTAGGTCGTCACGGACCGAGTCCAACATCTCCTGAGCAATATTAACGCGATGCTGTTTTTGGTCTAAATTGAGCAGTTTTGGCACGAATGTCGCGGCGACCTGATTCATGTCCAAATCATTGGTTAAAATCGAATGGCATGAGCCAATCGATATGTTTAGATCCTCAGAAACTTCTCTATAGGTGATTCGACGATTGACCAATACTATTTTCTTCACTTTATCAATGTTTTCGTCTGTTGTTGATTTGCTCGGGCGTTCGCCACGTTGTTCGTCATTCACATCTTCTCGGTCCTCTGAGAATATTTTGTACCACCGATAAACGTTGCTTTGGTCCAAAATATCTTCACTATATACCACAGTCAACATTCGGAATGCGTCCGCGCACTTTATTCAAACGAAATTCTACCACTTTATGTCCCTTACCTGTTGAAACATAGCGAAATCAAATTTATAATAATATAATATTATTTAAGAAGACAATCAATGTAAATTACACATGCACATACTTACATATTCATCTCCAATTCTGACTCACACTTACATATTCATCTCCAATTCTGACTCCACCCCCGGGAAGATATTTCGTCGAAAGACGAAAGTATTTCCTATATAGTGAAGGGGAAGTATAAGGTTGTAATGTCGTCGCACTTTCTCCTCTCTCGTAGTGGCCACGTACTATTTCTTTCTCTCTCTTTTCTCTTTTCCTTTCTCGATATAATTACTCAGCATGCCTAACTACGATCTAACTATATGACTTTTCTTTCTTTCTTACTTAAGGAGAGTAGGGGAGAGTATGCGTTTCGGGTGACAGCGCGTTATCGGTTAGTTGTGGAGGTCAGGCAGTATAAATCATTCGTCCTAACTAATCGCACGTTTTGAATTCTACATTCGTCAAACAGAATTTCTTTAACTTATTTAATTTGTTAATGTAGTATAGTTAAGCTTAATTAGTTTCAATTAAAATAGTATTTAATAGATGAGTATTTATTCTAGTTTCTAAAGAATTCTTCCAATCAATTCTCTCTGATTGAGTCGTGCTATTTTAGCAATCGCCGCGAGACAAACCCTCCTCGAACTCAGGTAACACAAACACAATTTACACAAACACTTATACGTATCATTGGTTGACTAGCCACAAAATAGTTAATCAAGTCCACAGCGACTAAAAAACTATCAATTCATCACGTACATTATATTGGTCGACTAGCCACAAAGTAGTCCATCGACATCACAACGCCACGTGTTTCATTTCATATATCATTTGGTCGGTTAGCCACAAATTAACCAATTTCAATTTCTTTTACATCCGACATATATATGCATACCTTTAAGTATCAATTGTAATCAATTAATCATAACACGTTTTTATTTCTTTACACAACGATTGAACGCATGATCGCATGTTATCACAATATCAGTTTGTATTTTATCAATGTAAATCAACCAAGGGTTTTTCTCCATTTAGGCGGTTACCGTTTGCGCTTACGTGCAAACATAGTTTGCACGCAAAATCAAACCTAACCGAACTCTGTGGAGTTTTTTCCCAATTTTTTAGGCCTATAATATATCGATCATATTGGCCTAAACTACGCATTCATTATTTCATATCCTTTCATAAACTACACATACATTCACGAACAATCCTTTCAGACTGAAAAATTTAATGCTAACATCCCGAAAGCAAATTTTATGATCAATTGCGTAAAATTATTTTAATTTTGTAACTGTATGATTATTTCCTACTTGAATTAAAAAATGACGAAGTCTGTCCACTATTAATCATGACCTTTTTTGAGGAGGATTCTCCAGTAAAAAGAATTTGAATAGACATCACAGAAACAAAAACAGGATTTATCGTGCACAAATATCATAAAACAATAAAAAATAAAAATAAAAAAATAGACAAGTTACAAATTTATAACGCGATTTTACTTATTCGAGAATATGAGAATGAAAGATAGCGTAATTTAATATCGAAACAATTAATAAACAATATTATACAAATAACACACAATAAATTAGGGCACTCTAGAGTTTATAAATCTGTAGCGTACTTGAAACGGTTTTATTACCAACGCATAATAAATAGAGATATAAAAAAATTTATCATGATCTGTGATGTTTGTCAACGCGTGAAATGTGTAACAATCGTGATGAAGGGGTCATAATAAATTCATAAATACTGACAAACTATTAGATTTAGATACGGTAGAATTTTATGGTCTTGTATCTCGCGATTAGAGAGGGGGGACGGGGGTAGAGTATGTTTTTTTGATTTTTGACGCGTTCTGAAAGCTCGTAAGTCTGTACGCAACGAAGAAGGCAACAACATATATAGCGCTAAAAAAGATAATTGAGTAAAATATTCCCGAATGTGGAATGTTCGCACGAATCTTAAGTTATAAGGCAGTTTATTCCAAAAAAATGGAAGCTTGAATTGTAAAGACTGGGGGCAAATGTAGTTTACAGTTCTATTCGACATCCGCAGTGTAATCGTTCAGACAGAGTGTTGAAAGAGATAAACAGACTTTTTAGAACTTTCTGTAAAGTTTTTTATTTTTTCAATGTTGAAGTTTGGGAAGCGTATCTTTTTTCGATTTTGTCAATTTTTTTTACGTACGTTTCATCCTACACCCAAATAATGAGACAGAATACGGCCACGAACATTAAAATTTGTGGGCTTTCCTTAGAAATATCAGCAATCCCTTGTGCTCAAGGTTGGACTTATCTCACAATAATCGTCGAATAAAGCTCGCGTTGTGAGCTGGCTGTATAATAGTTACGAAGCTCGGTCTTCTTTCGTTCGGTAGCCGTAACCCAAGGTGGACTATTAATCCTTATCTTCAAAACAAGGTTGCCGAATCCATTAACCCTTTGCAGTACACATTTTTCTATTAGTTTTTTTTTCATGAAAAATTTTACTCTAGAATTTTTGAAGTCGATAAATCCAAATCTTTAACCGGAATTTTGTTTTTTCAAAATCTATATTTTTGGAACACAATTTATAATTTGAAAAATTTTTCAGTTGGCCGTTTTGAATTCGCCATCTTGAATTTTGAAAAAACCCATAAAATCCTCGAGTAGAAATCTCCATGCAAAAAAAGCTAATAGAAAAATATGTATTGCAAAGGGTTAATGGATTTCCGAATTTTGTGAAATTCATAAATACATATATTTCAAAATACGAAAAACAAGATCTTTAGGCAAACTCAACTGAATTTGAAAGAGGAAGATTTGTGTACTTTAAGATGCTTTGAATAGTTTTCTGTGAAGAAATTTATTTACGACGCTATATAACCTCAAATGTAACAAAAACAGTGTTTTCTGCACTTTTAGGTTAGGATATCTCCAAAACTTGAAGTAATGGAACAATTCTGAAGCTAGATTAAGATTCAGTGCACCAAAATCCTTCGTGAATACTACAGCTCGCTTATCATACAGAAAATGAGCTATTACTTGTATAACTATGTAATTTTCAAATACCCCAATACAAAGAAGATGCTTCGCCGTACAGTATTAAATTGGCCTATCGTTCGGATGTACGGTAGGACACCTTCTCATACTCGGTACCACGTATTCTCTCATGATGGGGACTTGAATTCTACAACGATTTTTATAGGAAAAACCCTCAAGAATACGTAGAAATAAGAATGTTTTAAAATATTTTTATAATAGTCTTCCTCAGGACACCTGTAGATTTCTGCATTACGTCACTTTCATTTCCATCGTGTTTGCAAGAACAACTAACTTTATTCATGTTATTTAAATTTATTGCAATGTTTCATCAAGTTGCATAAATGATCTTGATAAGTTCTACTACGTAAACAGATTATATGCTTTTCTTAAATATGGACAAAATGTTACAGATATGATAACGCCTTGCTACTAACCTAATATTAAAATTTACGCGCAGTGCCGTCGATGAAGAGAGAGAGAAAGAGAGAGATTAAATTGTAAACTAGACCTTGGATGCTGGAGCGGGAGTCCTGGCTGCGCCCTGCGTACTGTGTTTCAGGTCGTCGCTGGGTAACTCCGGCTGCGCCCTGCGCACAGTGTTGCAGGTCGTCGCTGGGCAACTCCTGCCGGCTTCCTCTCGGCCCTCTACCCTCGGCTGCACTTCTATCACCGCTGGCCGTCCATCGTCTAGCTCCGGTCGACACGGAAAACCTTCTGAGTCTTCCTTCGTCATTACTACCGTCTGTGTCGCTTGTTTTTCCTCGCGACCTACAGCTTCTTCGTAGATTTTTTCTCTCCCCACTTGACCTACTTATTAGGCGGCCCGCGACCAACGCGCTAATTGGTTCTAAACATGCGCCTGCCTAATCTTGCGTAGGGCACGCACACTCCCGACTATTTCTCTCTCTCTCTAACATCTCTATACTCTCTCTGTCGCCAGCATAGCCTGCTCGGCCACGCTCGGCAATCTCCGTCAGCTGAAACAGAGGCCATGCATTAGACGCATTCTTAAATGCGCCTAACGCTGGTCACCATGCCTTGCCGAGAGAGAGGGAAACTTGGGAAAATTCCGACGAGAACAAGCGCAACGCTTGCTCTCGTCACAGCTTCAGATGGGTAATACTTTGAATAATACTATTGTACATGTTTTTCTTAAATAAACTTTCAAATAAAAAAAAAAAAACTCCACGAATTAAGTTATAGACCTAATATTTGGAAGATGATACCCACCCCCCATAAGTAGCCCTAAAAGCAGTATTATAGCAATATCTTTAGTTGTAATGAATATTTTTGAATGAAACTAAAAGAAAAAAAACTTCTTTTAAAAAAGTAACAGAACCATATAAATTTTTCCCCAGGAGTTGTGTAACCTCTACATTGTATAGAGAAAATCGACATTCTTAAGTGTATTTTTAACTTAAAAATGTTACTTATTGCTTGGTTTTCTAGATACAATTACCTGGGAATACTATAGGAGTCACCTCTCTGCTAAGTTCAAAGAGTGAATTACCACCCCCTATGTAGGCAGTTTAGAAGAGAATGGTGGAGAGACAGAAATGAAAACGACGGCTCGAGTCTGAAGAGTGGGAAACTGGTTAGAAAAGCGATACGCTGCTGGGTAGACCATAATTCGCTACAGTTTCAGCATAGAAAACGAGTTCTAGTAATAGCCTAGCAAAGAACCTCCGTGAAAGAGATTTCAAAAGTGAATAGTAAACCTGATCAAAGTAAAGATGATGAAGATGAGGACACTTGCAGGGAAATATGCAGAGATCTAATATATTTCTCTCCTTACAGAATGGATTTTAAAATCTTAAATAAACTTGACTTAGATCCCTTCCTCCCCAAGAAAAACTTTACTGATATGGAGGATTGTATCTTTACATTGTAACCAAGATGAGAGTGGTCGCTATTGGATTTGAAATCAAGGTCATGATGAAGTTTAAGGAGGAGAGGGGATTCCATGTCTTTTTCCTAAACCGCATCTTCAAAGCATTGATGCAGAACAACTTCTCCGAAACTAACTGCTCGACAAGATACAGTACTCGTTATTGGTTACTTTGGAGAAACTTGTATATGAATGATTGGAAAAGCAATGATAATTGGAGTGCTCTACAAATGAGGACAAGGTTACGGTTCTCCTCATCACCAAAAATTATTTCTTTTCTCTCAAGTGAATTTTGACGTAGTCAGATATCACTCTTTCAATAGAAATCTCTACGTCATGATTTCAGTAATTTTCTACCAAAATACTCCCAAACCTATAAAAAAATTCCGTTTAAACTTTAAAATGAAGCTACAAATGCTCGAGTGGAGAATATTGATCAGAAATTTTATACAACAATTGATGTAAAGAAATTAATTGAAAAGAAATTGTTGGAATTGGAGTCAGAAGTCAGAAGTGATAGCAATGTTATCACGGATGTTATTATAAAATGAATAAAAATACGTTTGACAAAGAAGAGATGCTCATAATGTGATTACTTTCAAACTGTTATGCAACAAACAAGTTCATTGTAGACATTGTAATACAAGCCTCCTCACTCTCAATTTTTTAAATACCTATGTTATTACTATAGTTCGATTCCATTTGTAGACTGGATCAAAGAGCACAAACCATCCAAATATATCAATATCAGCAAGAAATGGTAAATATCAGCATAGAATAAGTTTTATCATTAAATTAAAAATTCCACCAGGAAAGGTATAAAATCTTGATATCATTTTTACTGTTATAAAAAAAAACACAAGCGGTATTCTTTGTAACACTTCACTGTTGTTAGCAAATGTTTAGGCTTCCAAGTTCCCCTAAAAACAATTTTTTTAGCGATTCCACTCTTTATCAATCCAACTATTATGAAAGATGTAGAATCCAAGCCATTTTATACGAGAGTCGTTTGAAAAGTCCGTGCAAAGTCAGAGAGATGGCGCTACTAGTGCGTATCAAGGTTATTTTTAGTTAGTGGCATATCTTGGAAGAGCACACACCAAGTTTCAATCAGATCGGCCAATTACTTTGCGTTTTACATTCGTTTCAATCAAAGAAATCGAGTGGTTGTAAAAAAATGGACGAAAAAGAATTTCATGTATTGATTAAACATTACTTTTTCAAAGGCAAAACGTCTCAGGAGATTAAACAGAAGCTTGATAAACATTATGGTGATTGTGCACCTTCGATTAGAATGGTTTATAAGTGGTTTCAAAATTTTCGGAGTGTCCATATGAGCACAAAATACGCTGAACGTTCTGGACGCCCTGTTGAGGTTACCACTTCAGAAATCATTGATGAAATCCATGATATGGTAATGACTGACAGAAGAGTGAAGGTGCGTGAGATTGCTAGTACTGTAGGCATCTCGAGCGAACGGGTACATAATATATTGCGTCAACATTTGGACATGAAAAAGCTATCCGCTAGATGGGTGCCGCGATTGCTCACGATTGACCAAAAACGAGATCGTGTGAAGTGTTGCAAGAATGGTTTGCAGCTGTTCCAGCAAAATCCGCAAGACTTTAAGCGTTGTTTCATCACTGTAGATGAAACATGGATACATCACTACACTCCTGAGACCAAAGAACAGTCTAAACAATGGTTTACCAAGGGGGAATCTGCTCTGAAAAAGGCGAAGACAATTCTTTCGGCCGAGAAGGTTATGGCGTATGTCTTTTGGGATTCACAAGGAATAATCTTCATCGACTATCTGGAAAAGGGTAAAACCATTACAGGCGAATATTATTCATCTTTATTGGATCGTTTGACAACCGAGTTGCTAGAGAAACGTCCACGATTGGCCCACAAAAAAGTTCTCTTCCACCACGACAATGCGCCAGCTCACGCCTCAGCAGTTGTGGCCGCAAAACTGATGGAGATAGGGTTCCAACTCGTTTCACATCCCCCTTATTCTCCAGACTTGGCTCCGTCGGACTACTATTTGTTCCCTAATATGAAAAAATCGCTGGCGGAGAAAAGATTTTATTCAAACGAGGAGGTGATTGCAGAATCGAATGCCTATTTTACAGACTTGGACAAATCCTATTATTTGGAAGGGATTAACAAACTAGAGCAGCGTTGGATGAAGTGTATAAGCCTAAAAGGAGATTATGTTGAAAAATAAGGAAGATTTATTAAAAGAAATCAAGCAGTTTTTATTTTTGCACAGACTTTTCAAACGACCCTCGTATACAGGATGTCCCATTTTAAAGGAACCACCCCGAAATTTTCGACGGTTGGCGTTGTACAACAAAATTGTTCAGACAACAGTTATTTGGGACAATGGGGGCAACCTTTCTGTGAAATCCGATTTGACCTTGAGATTCATTTTCAAGGTCATTTGAAGGTCAAAGTCATTTTTTGAATAGGAACCCATATTTTTGATCCCGGATTCGGAAAGAGAGGAAAATTCTACGTTCAGATAACGTATTATGTGTGGGGTGCGGTTAACCCCCCCCCCTCGCCTAAAGTTATGTAGGGGTCAAATTTATGATTTTCTTCATCTATGCACAGGGATGATCGGGCAAGTGTCAGGTTAATTGTAATAACCCAATAACTCGATAACCCAAATAACCCAACAATCCAATAACCCGATAACCCCAATAATTCCATAACCCCAATATTCCAAAAAAATTATAGGGTCAAACAACAGTGACCTAGAGCTTTAACTTCAGGTTGATTTTCAAAGTCGACTTCGTGTATTCAAAGCCTTCATGAGAAGTGTCATTTTCCATTTTGTGGGATAACATGTTATTTCCATTCTTTTTTCTGGTGTGATTCCGGACAAGCCTATAAAGTTTCAACTAAATTGTTTAATAACACTTTTTTAGTATTGTTTATGACAATAGTGATTCGCGAACTGTTCTTCTCAGGATAGTTCAAGTGTAATTTTCATAGTCGACTTAAAAGGAGGGAATATGCCGGATTATTCGAGAAACGAAATTGTTGATTTTCTGTTGTCTCTCGGGGCATGTCAAGACCGATATCGTGCTGCGGTAAGGTATTACCGCCAAATTTACCCAGGGAGGCTTCACTACCCGAACCACGTGAGAATCCGAATCATCGAGCAAAGAGAGAGACGTCGACCCCGAATACGCAGAAATCGTCGTCGCATTATGATGCCGAACAACGATGATCCACGAATTCTCGTCGTTTTGGCAATGGTTGATTTGGATCATCATATCTCGTTGCGTGAAATTCAGAAACGTACTGGAATCCCAAGATCAACAGCCGCTAGATTTTTGCGGCTGTACAGATTTCATCCGTATCATATAACTTTGACTCAAACTTTGATGCCAGATGATCTTCGCCGCAGACTCGAATTCTGCAATTGGGCACAAGCAAGGATTCGTGAAGATCCTGAATTTTTCAGATACGTCATGTTTTCGGACGAAGTTACATTTCATGGTAATGGGCAACTCAATCGCCATAATAGTCATTATAGATATTAATAGTCTATCCAGGACCCTCATTGATTACGTCATGTTGATAATCAGCATAGATGGAGCCTCGTAATTTGGTGCGGTATAATAAATGGTTATCTGATAGAACCTTATTTTTTCGATGGGAATGTCAACGGCGCAGCATATCTTGATTTCCTGCAGAATGAATTACCAGAATTATTGGAAGATGTGGACTTGGAAACCAGAAGACGATTTTGGCTTCAACAGGATGGTGCACCGTGTCATCGCTCACTAATGGTTCGTCACTTCTTGAACCAACGATACCGAAGACGATGGATAGGCATTGGTAGTGACATTACTGAGTAGTGTCCAAGATCACCAGATCTGACAAGTCCAGATTTCTTTTTATGATGCTATTTGAAATATGTTGTTTATGCACAGCAATCAACAACACGGCAAGATATGATGCAACGTATCATACAAGCTTGCAGAGCTATTCCGCGTCACGTTTTGATGTCCACAGTTGAGAATTTTGAACGTAGAATTCAACACTGTATAAATTTGAACGGAGGTATTTTTGAACATCTTATGAGATAAATGTTTGTGAAGTTAATCGTCACAATTGCAGATACGAGGGTGGTCCGATAAGTACTTAGCCTACAAAAGAAAAACGAAAATTTTGGAAAAGTGGCGTTGTATTTTTCAACATAGTCTCCTTTTAGTTCGATACACTTGGCCTAGCGATGCTCCAACTTCTTTAACCCGTCTGAAAAATACGTTTCCTCGAGGTCTGAAAAGTAGGCTTTCGTGGCAGCGATTACTTTCTCATTCGACTCAAATTTCTGTCCGGCGAGTGACTTTTTCAAGTTTGGAAACAAAAAGAAGTCGCACGGGGCTAAATCTGGAGAATACGGTGGATGGGGCAGCAGTTCGTAGCCTAATTCGACCAATTTGGCCATGACGACGGCAGAGGTGTGAGCCGGTGCGTTGTCATGGTGGAAGAGCACTTTTTTCTTCGCCAAATGGGGCCGTTTTTTCTGTAATTCGACGTCTAATCGGCCCAAGAATTCGGCACAGTACAGCCCTGTGACCGTTTTGCCCCTCTCCAGGTAGTCGATGTAGATCACACCTTGTGAATCTCAGAAAACGGTGGCCATCACCTTTCCGGCCGATGGGGCAGTCTTCGCCTTCTTCGGAGCACTTTCGCCGGGTAAAGTCCACTGTTTCGACTGTTTCTTGGTCTCTGGTATATACCAGTGGATCCATGTTTCGTCGACTGTCACGAAACGACGCAGAAACTCATTCGGATTGCGCTTAAACAGCGTCAGACATTGCTCTGAAGTTGTCTTACGGTTGCGCTTGTTGTCCGGAGTGAGCAAACTCGGCACCCATCGCGCCAACAGCTTTCTCATGCCCAAAATTTTATGCAGGACATGACCCACGCGGTCTTTTGAGATGCTTACGATCTTAGCTATCTCGCGCACCTTCAATCGTCGATCTACCACTACAAGATCGTGAATTTTTGTCACGTTATCCTCAGTGGTAGCCGTTTTCGGAGCACCTGGAGGTGGCTCTTCAAAAATCGACGTGCGACCACGTTGAAACTCGTTAAACCAATTTTTGACGGTCGCCATCGAAGAAGGAGATTCACCGTACACAGCATCCAAGCGCTTTTTGATTTTGCTGCGCGATTTCCCTTCCAAAAACAAGAATCGAATCACCGACCGATACTGCTCTTTTTCCATTTTTCAAAAAACAACGGACACACTTGCTTTCACACGCTCTCAAAAATAAACTACAACTCCGATCCGGCTGAAATATTGACAGTAACCATCGAGAAGGTTGTACTACGTGATAGAATATTTCTTTTGCTACATCCAGAAAAAAAAACACGCACACAACCAACAGAGAGTACCCTAGGAGACGCTCCAGAAAACGGTAGCGAGGCACGAAGAGTACATGCGGGAGCAGTGCACAGTGCTCAAAATTAGACAAAAATCGCTGCAGGTCGTAATTTTTATCCGATACATAGAGCAATTCTGAGCTCAGATTCGGAATCAGCACTTGAAAATCTATTAAGTATACTATGTTTGGTTTTAGGTTCTTATAATTGTTGGCCTGTATTATTAATAAGATGAGACGGAATTACAAAGTCGAGGAAAAATTGAAATTAACGTTAGAAACTGACTATGCGTAGTAAACTGTACGTATCTTAAACGATATACATGACTCACATATTAGACCGAGGCGAACAAGTATACGTGAGACAGATATACCATATAAAGGCAAGTTATTTTTAGCAAAAATGAAAATTCATGACAAATTAGTTAACCCTTTGCTGCGCATATTTTTCTATTCAGTGATTTTACTTTAAAACTCTTACTCGGGGTTTTTAGGGTTTCTGATCACAAATCTGAAGTCAGATTTTTGAAATTTTCAATTCAAGATGGTGGGTTGGGATGGCGCTTTCGAAATTTTGAAAAATATAGATGTACAAGCTTAAAAATTACTACTAAAGAGTTTTCGCGGTTGGGTTGCTGATTATATTTATATTTTTCAAAATTTTGGAACCGCCATATTAAATCCGCTATCTTGAATTGAAAATTTAAAAAATCTGACTTCACATTTATGATCATCAACCCAGAAAATCCCTGAGTACAAATTTTCAATTTCTTACACTGGTTAGATTTTTCAGAAATGAATTTTTACGAAAAAAATGGCATTTTTTTATGTTTGTTTATATAACATGTAACGGGGTGGATTAGCTGGTACAAAATGGGTTTATTAAATAACAAACTCCCACGATGCAGAGCTAACCGCCACTCCGTTAAACACGTATAAGTATACGTGTATTCGCCTTTACGTTTCCTCCTTTTCAACAGAGTTGCACTCACATTAAGTCATCTGACTTGTGACATTCGATCTATCTTAGGTGTGAGTGACCTAATGTTTACTCCAACTATCCCCTAGATGAAATCGGTTTAAAAATTAACCGGTGACGGAACCGTTAAATTAAAAGGGAACGAAATAACGTGATGCGGCGAATAAAATTAATATTGTTTATCACGAAAACTACAGTCTTCGTTGGGCCGAAAGACTTGCGCACGCGAATAGGATTTACAATTTGTTACAATAATCCAGGGGGAGAGAAAGAATTCAAAATTTAACATCGAAAACTAATGCTCGGCACGAACACACAAACGGTCGCGATAGACAAAATACTCTCGTAAGTATATTTTTTATTTACAACTTATGTTACATTTGGTTTACACCTCCCACTTCACCATTTGTGTCTCGTGTCCAGTCTGTGTAGTTACTAATGTGTGACGGTGTAGGCTGGTCATAGCCTGCACCGTGTATGCCTGCATTCTCTCTCCCAGGCGAAGGCACACGGCTGGCATCAAACGCACGTTATTTTCACGTGTCTGATGCCTGCCTCTTTATTTTCAGCAACGCACGAGAACAGAAGGCGAAGCCATAGGCGCGACGACGCGATCGAGCATTGGGAGTGCGAGAGCGAGAGGGAGAGAGAGAGAGAAGCAATATATGAGTCTAGTGGTTGGACTTGGCGCGTGGCACTTGTCGCGACTAGCATTGCCGCGTGCCGCCGATTAGGAGGCGAGTGGTGGGAGAAGGCGTGAGAAGCCGGCTCTCACGCACTCGCGACAGTGAGTGACGCGACACATGCGAGTACAATCAGCCGCACTAGCTTGAGTGATCGTTGCCGTGAAGCCTGCCCTTTGTTCAGCCAAGCAGCCAGCAGTCTTCCTGCAGATTAGCCGAGCCGGTTTCTCTGCCAGCAACAGCGGCAACAGGTTCTCCTGCGAAAACCGCCAGCAACGCAGCCACCAACAGGTTCTCCTGCCAAACAGCCAGCAACGCAGCAACCAACAGTCTTCCTGCCAAGCCGCCGGTGGTGCATCTGCAAGACTGCCAGCGACAGCAACATCCGCCAGCATCGGTCAGGTTATTTGTTCTCCTCTCTCTTTGCATCTCTGTTTTCCTCGGCGATTTCACGATTCGTGTTGCTGCGCCAGGTTTCCCCGAGCCGGCGTAATTTCCGGCAGTGCTTTAGTTCTTTTAGAGTATAAGTTGTTGTTGAGCCGGTTAATGAAACGGCAAGGCGCTCGCGTGCCGGCCGTCTTATTTAGATTAAGCGACGATCTGTTATATTAGCATAAGTGAAATTGTTTAGTTCGTCAGCACTTATGATAGTGCAGTTGTAATAAAGGATGAGTTCCTGGAATATTGTGAAAGTTATTTACATGCACTTCTCCTTCCTGCTTTGCTAGGAGCGACACACCGCCTCCCTTACCTTCCCCTTAAATAATTCGGTAATAGTAGCAAAATTGTTGGCATTGAAGGCCCACGCTATTACAAATGTATGTGTTTAGAGTGTTTATGTGCGTGTGTGTGTGTTTGGTGTAGTACATATGTAGGTGTGTCTGCAAATCTTGTGTCTCTGTTTTCTGCGCCTGTCTGCTCAGCCTTTCTTCCCATTTTTCAGTTGCTTAATCTTCTCTTCCTCTCTCTCTCCAAGATATGCCTTTTCCACTCTTTTGTTTTTCTCTTTCATGCTTATTTTCTTTTCGACTTCTTCCTTTGCTACTTTCTTTTGCCTTTTCACCTTTGCCTTTCTTTTGCTTTTGCTCTCTTTCTTGTTAATCATCTCACCTGTCTTTTTCCTTATTAGGGTTTTGACACCTTTTTTTCATTTCCTATTACTCCCTACCCTCGTAAGTATTTTATCGCGCAGAAAAAGGTAGGTGCACCTATCCTGCGGTGTAATTACGGTGATCAGCCGTAATTCTTGAAGTAAATTATTGTTGGTGTTCCTGTTGAACCAGCTGTGCTGCCTCGGTCACTGCTGAAATTAATGCTGCTGTTCGCTGCTGCTGTAATTTGTTGCTACTTTTATAATCTTTTTGCGATCACTCGCGCACGTATCCAAAATACCCAGGAAAACTACTTTTGATCAGCAAAACGGCAAAATAGAGTAGAAAATAATTTGGCGGTACTCTCACAAGCAACAGCTGAGGCTTCACTGAAAAACTGAACTCTCATGCGCCCCCTCTTTAGACGTTCGTCACTCTATCATCGCGAGTGCTATCGAATCGGGAACGTATCGATTGATCGAATTGATTACCGTTATAAAAAATTTTATTATATATATTTTTATATTTATTTTATTATAATTATAAACAATTATAATAAACAATTATGACAAATAAACCATTTTCTTATGTTCTCTTACTAATAATTTAGTATGCGAACCAAAAAAACCGGACATTAATAGATTAACAATTGATTAAATAGCGAAAATCTGAAGTTAAGTTGATGGTGACCCACGTTACCACCATGCAACAAAGAGTTAAAAGGATAAATCGAAATAACAGGAACAAGATACATAAAACAAACGAGGTTAATAAAAAAGTAATGTTAAAAATGGAAAATACATTAAGCAATGAAGACGGACAGATTTATAAGTTTTTCGTCGTTTATAACGGTCCATTCATAATAACAAAAATAATAGCGAAAGATACGTATAAATTAGCTGATGAAAAAAAACGTGAAAAATAGCGCTGTCTGTCGCCTTGTTCTATTCGCTCATTCTCGCTAAGTCTATCTACCTCGTTCTCTTTTATTTAGTCCGTCTTGCTCGTTCTTGTTTAGACGGTATAGGTGACGAAAAATGTCTATCGCTGTTCTCGCGCGTGTCGGTCGCGCGTCGGTACTGGTATAGTATTAATTAAGTTTTATGTTTATATCAATTAAATCAATTAAACTTATTTGCATAGAGTAAAGTTCAATTAATTTCTCTATTAAGGTATCATATAATTTTTCTTCTGAGTTTAGTATGAATAAATCTATCAATTTCTATTAACGGGACCAGCTGGTGTTAAATATTGAATATTGAATGTTTTCTTCGTTAAACATATAAAAATCGTTTTAATAAAGGTATTATCACGAAAAGTTTTTCATTCTAAATGGCTCGGTAAGAGCTTTTATTTTCTAACTCATGAGTATCAAAATCTTGTTTAAACACCCTAACAAGTTATTTTCTCATGTTTGTAAATCAGTTTTTCTAAAATTATGCATTATTTTTTCTCCAAAAATTGGTCGAAAAATTTGAAAAAATATTGTTTTTGAAAATCAGCTCCATTTATTTTGTAGTAAAATTTCTAAAATAGTTAACGGGTCCTTCCACAATGATTTTCGTTCACTTTGACGATCAAAAAGGCATGGTAAATTAAATTTTTTCAAAAAATAATATGTTACGATATTATAGAAGGAACTTTATGGGGCTTCTAAATAAGATTTTGGTTCTCAACAACGAAAATAAGAGTTTATGCCGAGTTATTCAAGATGTAAAAAGTTTCATCACTATAGCTTTATTAAGACGCTTCTATACGCTAACAAAAACAATAAGGTTGCATTTTTACTATCAAACATTGGCTGATTCTCTCCTGCCATATAAACTAAAAATTTTTCGAGCGTTTAATCATCTATAAAAAACTGGAGTAATTTTTCCTAGATTTACATAACACATACTGGCATACAGAACAATTAATTACATGACTATATTTCAGACAATCAGATCGCGAATAAAAACTGTCTTCATATCCCAGGCCATTACTTTTTAAGAAAAAAGGATTTTTTTAATGATTTTAAGCTTATCGTAGGATATCTATATCAATAGATATGTTAATTTAACTTGTTCTTTTAACTATTCGTTAACTGCTTTTTCAACTATTCATTCGTGTCCATTCAAAGAGTTAGTTTACACTTTTAAATTAAATTTAAAAAAAATTTTTAAATAAAAATAAACAATATCGAAGGTGCCGAAATCAATTCAGAGTATTTCTTATAAAATATTCACTCATCATCCTCATCAATGTTGATGATGTTTATTCAAATCTAAACTTTTCAATAAATCAATTCAATAAATTTATACGTCCTATAAATAAATTGAATTGTAGTGTATGTAGATTACTTTATCATATTATTTTAAGAATAGGCCACTGAGAGAATCTTGGCACTATTATTTTTCCGGGTCTAAAAGTTATTATTATTATAGATAATTGAGAGTTAATCAACGTACTCATAACAGTGACCCATATGACTACACTTGGTCTATCAGATTATGAATAAAGTATTTACTTACAAAGGAAGGCAGGGAGGTGTCCGTTACCGATTTTCTTTAAATTTTGCATACGTGCGAACAAAAATTGAACGCGTTTTTTTCTAGAGGCTCATACAGTAACTTAGGGGGTAAAAATAGAATTACCAGTTATACAGAGTGATTCAGAAGTATTGTAGTTCCCAAAAATCCCTTGTAAAAAAAATTGTCTGAATCGAATGGCGTTTTTAAAATATGTCTATCTTTAATAGTTATCGAAATAATGAATTTTGAAAATTCATTATTTTGGCCAATTAGAGGCATTTTCTGAGGAACGACGATGCTCTCCCCTCGATCGCCGCTCTTCCCTTCACTAAGCCGTGGCAACTAAAGCAGTTTGTGCTCGAAACGATCGTTGCAGTGGCGGTAAATCAGAGTAATCAAAAATAGCCGTCGCACCATTTGTCTTAATCTTACATTTATAATATTTTGTTCATGACATTCATATTTCCGACAATCATTTGACGATCAAGAACAGAATCATTTTATAATTTATGCATGATGGCGAACCCGTACATACTGCAGGGATAGTTACAGAACACCTTGACGCGGTAACTCTCAATTTGCTTATTTTTAATCTTTAATTATTGGAAAAGCTTATTTATTGAATAGCTTAGTGCCTGCGTTTGAACGCTAGAATGAACCAAAATACATTTTTTTAGAGCTCCTTCGCTCGCTCTGTCACTCTTACTTAATTTGCCACTGCTGTATTCGTAAGCATAACAAAATTCAATATTTAATTTGATATATACGAGAACAACGAAGAATTAATCCTTAGTATTACGAATTAAAATTTTTCACTTTATAATACAATGTAACAGGCTGCCGCCTAGCCGCAAATCCCGGGTAATCGTAGTCCTCAAAACGGCCAAACGGTGCGCTGTTAACTGTATGCTTCTAGCACACTTACTCACCTCGATCCGTTGTACGCATGCGCCATGTCCACTCAGCGATCTGACTTGGGTGCGCAATTCCTCCGCATAGTGGCGCTGGTGCGCTAGCTTACTAGCGCTCCGTCGGACACCGCACCTCGGTCGACGAACAGCTCCTACTACGCTCGCACGATCCGTGCTAGATTACCGGCGCATTCGAATCGAATGTCAACAATAACACCGATACCGGACAAAGGGAAGACTAAATAATAAGATCGTTTCTCGGTGATCTCTAACCACTTTATTCAATTAACTCTAAACTTGTATAAGGGACGGATTTGCCGAGAGACTTACGCACGCTATTTCAACACAATACTTCGAACGGGGAGAGAGAGTAGATCTCGCGATCGTCGCGGACTATTCGGACGCTCGCCGCATATAAATAACACGATTGAAAAGTGCTGTGCACCTACCGCTAAATCGACGGGGATACGGTGGCCAACCGTATCCGACTATACTGCTGGACGACGAATTGCCTCTGCGACTGCTTCTCCGTTGGGGCTGTCGCGTTGCTGTTGAAGCCGCTGAGGTTGAACTCGCAGCTGCTGAAGCTGCTGGAGTTGAGCTCGATGCTGCCGAGGCCGCACACGTTGAGCAGTGTGCGCACTCGGCACTCCACCCACAATTGTCTATATCACCGTTGGTGCACACATTCCGCAGTGTGTACACTCGCCTCATCACTCGCTAATTATCTGTTCTAACTCACGGTATCACTCGGCTGGGAAAGAACACTCTATTTTCCGATGCAAAGAGCTGCGAGGTCGCCTGACTGAAGGACACAGTCATACTGGCTCGCTAACTCTCCCCTCCCGGTCATTGCCCCTAACGCGCCCTCTCTCTCTCTCTAACCCAAACCGATCGCGGCTGTTACGCTCAACCACGCTTAGTAGCTCACGCGAGACCAAACGATTTTCGGTAATCGTTGCAACAAATATTTTATTAGAATAATTTTTGGACAGATGGAATTGTTTTAGCAAACATTTAATTTCAAATGGACGAGCCGTAGTATGAGCGGAAAATATTACTATAGCATTTAATATCTTGTAAACATCGTTCTAATAAATGACATCGATATGACAAATTTTTCATTCAAGCACCCTGTAGAAGATTTCATTTTTTTATGGATTAGGAAGGCTTTCTCATGTTTTAAAATGACTTTTATCGAAATAAAATTTTTTTCCTATAACATGCAAAGAAATTCCTTCAAATATGAAAAAACAACTTTTTCGAACATGACCCTCCCAAATTTACCTCCATTTACACTAATCTTCTAAAGCTTGTAATAAATCAACTTTTTTAAATTAAATAAGATGTTATGCAAACAATGCATTTTTGGAGCATAGATTTAAGGTTTTTAGAAATGCGACAAAGAAAATTAAAGTTTCTACTGAATATTATATAGTACAGGCAATAGAGCTGGAAAAGGCGTGTTTCGCGTACTTTTTTCCGGAAAGCACGAAATTTTTACTGTGGATAGCTGACAATGAATGTAATAACATACCGTCATCCAAAGTCTGAAATCGGTGCAGAACATTGTTAACCAGCCGTTTGAAAAAAATAATTTTATCTATTTTCATGTTTTTGCGTAATATCTTTTTTACTAGCAGTTGAATCGAAAATAGTCTAATGTTTTTTTATTCGTCTCGGCAAGACCTACAAAAGCATGTGTCGCACGTTAATACATATTAATTAGATAAAAAGTTATTAACACAAAAAGGCCAATTGTTTATTTAATAATTACCGTTAAATATTTGATCATAGAGATTTTTCCTATATCTGAATGTAATTCCTATTACGTAAAGATTATGAGTTTTGAAGTCGCAAGCTCTAATGTTAAATGCAATCTATACAGACGGTTAACAACAAATTAACTGTTTCGTTTTGTCCACAGTCTGAATCGTTAAGTAAAGTGACGCCGATTTTTTTATCGATACTTGTTAGAAATTATAATCGAAAACTGCAATTTAAAGAAAAAAAATTTAATTTACGACTCAGGGAATTTTTTTTAAATATTGCTTAGTTGCAAAATGAAATTAACCGCATATTATAAGACTTTTCTGGTGTTTTACAATGTATATCGGTAGATGGTCAAAAGAGCGAAATTAAAATTTTTTTTTAATTTGTTAGTAATTGTCACCGGTTTTAAATTTAGTAATAAACTAAATGTTGGCAATTAATTCGGTTTTGAATGACAAAGGTCTTATTTTTCTGCTTGGAAATATATGATATTTCGTTGTCAGCAGAAATAGAAGAGCTTTGTCATTCAAAACCAAATTAATTGCAAAAATTTAGTTTAATACTAAATGTTAAACAGGTGACAATTACTAACAAATTAAAAAAAATTATAGTAATTGTAAATTTAAATGTTGAAAAGCTATGATTTTTATATAAATGAATTGTGGCTTTCCTAACTATATTTTTGTATTAAAAAGATCATATTCAGATTTCTCTCAATGAGTAGTATAAAATTTAAAAACAATGAATCAATTATCTTCTTTAGATTGAAAGAAAAGTAATGTTAAAGTCGCGCCATGCGTTTTGAAGACACTTAGCGAATTTTTGAGCGATCTGATTAGCGGCGGTCGACTTCCTCCACCACTCTACGGCGCTAAAAGATTGAAAAAAACATTGATTCTGTTTACGTTCGATCGCGAATTTAATGTATGTACAATTGAAGCAAAGTCTAGATATTTCACAATTAAAAGAACCTTTTGGCTTTCCGCTTCGGATCGCTTAAAAAATTTTTCGTTATCTATATTAATCTTTTAACAGGTCAAAAACTTTAACAACCTGTAACTTTTTTATTAGTTGACGAATTTTCATGTGGTTTTTTCAAATTGAAGCTCTTTTGACCATCTACCGATATACATTGTAAAACACCAGAAAAGTCTTATAATATACGGTTAATTTCATTTTGCAACTAAGCAATATTTAAAAAAAATTCCCTGAGTCGTAAATTAAATTTTTTTTCTTTAAATTGCAGTTTTCGATTATAATTTCTAACAAGTATCGATAAAAAAATCGGCGTCACTTTACTTAATGATTCGGACTGTGGACAAAACGAAACAGTTAATTTGTTATTAACCGTCTGTACAGATTGCAATTAACATTAGAGCTTGCGGCTTCAAAACTCATAATCTTTACGTAATAGGAACTATATTGAGGTACATGGAAAATCTCTATGATCAAATATTTAACGGTAATTATTAAATAAACAATTGGCCTTTTTGTGTTGATAACTTTTTACCTAATTAATATTTATTATCGTGCGACACATGCTTTTGTAGGTCTTGACGAGACGAATAAAAAAACATTAGACTATAAAATGGGTCAATGACGTTTCAGATACTACACAATTGAAATTCACTCCGTTAATTTCATTCCGTCAATTCCATTATTCACTCCGTGACTAATAACCACTGAACCAAGTAATGAAAAGGAATTCAAACTTAAATTAATGGATATTTTTTTCTTCATTAAGTTATTGACTTCAAGCCACGTCATTCGAATGGATATTCAAGTTTCATAGTTTCCGAAAGAAAAAAGTTCATGAACATTTGTAATTTAACTCATGAAACCGATGGCTTGCAATTATCTGAAAGACTTCACATGTTAAGTTTCAAATGTTAATGAATTTTTTTCTCGGAAACTGTGCCCCTAATAACAATAATTATAAAAACACTTTTGACTCAAAATTTTGTGCTCTTTAAGAATTCAAGGTCAAAAGTAGGGGTTCCTATTTAAAAAAACCAAATTGACCTTGAGAGGCCCTTGAGTATCATTTCCAAGATCAAATTAAAGGTCACCGCTGAAATCCTTGACTGATTTACTGAACTTTTGTATGTTTCATATTTTCTGAAAATGCGTTTTTGAAAAAACTAGAAGAGATGGACGGGTGGTTTGGAATACCCTGTATTATTTATTATAGTTATAAGTATGGCTTTGCGATGGTTGCGTGCTTTATGTTGTTCAATATTGAGTTGGACAACATAATCGCAAGATATAAATATAATAGCCAAAAGATGGTCAACAAGTTAATGCAGTTAATAATCAAGAAGGAAAAGCTCCGTTGTATGACTCCAACTGGGAAAGCCGGCACGATGGTCATTCCTAAAGATATTTACGACGGAGTATGGGGTATATAGATAACTTATAAAATAATATTATAAAAAAACATCATTCTTTCTTCACTTATGTTTCAAAGTTGATCAACGAAAAGGTTTGGGACGCGGAAAAGATGTTGGCAGCAACATATAGGCTTGTGCTGACAAAATTATGCGACAATGCGCGGAAAAATCAAAAATAATTTTTTTGTTACAGATTTGTTTGTTGTTTGGTTCTGTAAAGTTTTATTTAACAAGATATAAAAATTGTTATTATTTATTTAATTGAGAATTATTTATTTAAATTAATTTTTCAATTAATTTCCTATTATTCTGTGAATTTTCCACGACTGTTTTAAGACTTTTCTACGATATTTGTACGAATTTTCTAAAGAAAAGTCGTAAATAACTTGCGGAAATGTCTCCGAATAATTCTCTTGCTTATAATTTATTCAGTAAATCTATAAAACTTTTTAGGGAGAGATACAAAAACAATTTTTTTTATATTTATAACGATTTTTTTGATCAACAAGATAACATTTGTAGGAAATTAAAAATAAAACTTGAATATAATAACGAATACAGAACAATTATTAATAAAAGTGAACACAGAACTATTATTTACACATCCACATACACTTGCCCGCTTGTAGATTAATACACTCGCAAGTATACATTCACTCATTCATTTCCCAGTCAGGATCGTCTTTGTCGTCGTCGTTAATGTCTTCAAATATACAGTATCTGCCACAATCGCGTACACGCGTGCTTGCTTGAGTATGTATTGCGTGCGTGTTTATGCGTGTATTGCATGTGTGTTATGTGTATTGTGTGTGTGTGTGTTACGTGTGTGTTACGTATGTATTACGTATGTGTGTGTTCGTGTATTAAATGGGTGTGTTACATGTATGCGTGTGAGTTTTTTACCCCATCGAGATGATTTCGAACATTCACAGTAAAATGTGCTGATACTCCTTCATGCATGAAGATCATTTTGTTCTGCTGCTCTTACGTCAAGTGATAGTTCAGTAATCCCAGGATCATTTTGAATGAAATGCAAATAATTTTCCCTATTTAAAGGTTGCGGTAGCTCGTATGGACCCATTATTCTGTTGCCGATCAATCCTGCCCAATCCATGTGCGCTCAAGAGTTCAACTAAAATTCTTACAAATTCTGTCCGCCAGCGCGTTGACACTCGATTGCCCAGTCATAAATACAAATTCGATAATTCAAAAGAGTGCAACGAGTGAAAACCGGAACTTCAACCAAGCAAAGAAAACAAGGAAATGCCTCGCGACTATGCTTCAAAAACGAAATTTAATTATTATTTGATACAAATTGAGTAATAGGTATTTAGACTTTAATCCGGAACATTTTTGGGTACATTTTCAGGTAGCAATCTTATCAAATCAGCCGCTTATAAGCTTATGAGTCGAAAATTACCATTTCAAAATAATTAATATAAAGAATACACAAGCATAGTGTCGTATTTCTTTGTGCAGATGAGCAAAGGGCGTGCTTTGTTAAGGTCAGACGAATGCAGGGCGAGCTTTTCTAAGATCAGACGATCACAGGGCAATATTTTTCATCTTAGACGAGCACAGGGCGAACTTTACAAAAGACAATAGAGGATGTTTCTTCTCTACCGACAAGCACCGGCCGAACTATTTAAACGTACTCTGTGCTCGTATAAGATAAAAAATATCACTCTATAGTCGTCCGTGCTTGGAAAAGCTCGCCCTGTGTTTGTCTAAGAAGATAACTATCGCCTTGTGGTTATCTAACCTTGAAAAAGTTCCCCTTGTGGTCGTCTGCTTTGAGAAATGCGACACTGTGCTTGTGTATTATTTTCATGATAGTTTTCGATTCGCAAGCTTATTAGCGGCTCGTTTGATAAAACGATTCTTAAAAAAATTTTAGCCATTTATATAATGTAATGAAAAAAATGGCGTTCACTATTTATAAAATCATGTACCAATGGCCATTTATACATATATTTTAACATCTTAAAAATAATTACTAGATTAGAATGTTTGCTGGAAATTGAAATCTACAAGTGCTTGCATCTGCTAATCTATCGATAATGTTTTGATTTACGTCATTGAAGCTGGCTCATCTTAACATCTTCTACGAACATTAATAGAAGCAAATGTTTTCATAGAAAAATAATGTTCAATTACCTCAATATTAGAGGTTGAACTTATAATTCACCACATTACATGATGCAATGGCTTATTTTTTTTAGCTATTTTTATGAAAAATTATGTTTATAGTTGAAAAGCTATAATTGCTAGGTAAAGACAAATTTTCCCAATAGAAATAGATGGCATGTAATATAATTTCCAATAATTATTTTAATTTTAACTCGATCACAAAGTGTAGTAAACAGTTATTTCTAGTTTCTAATAGTCACTCGGTATACTAAGATCAAGGGAATTTTCTAAAGTCCTTAGTTAAAATTTTAAAGTTTATAAGAAAGAAATATAATCATGCACTGAACAGTTTGTGTTGAAAAAAGTTTTATAACCATATTTTTACAAGAACGATTTTTATATAATGTAACGGGGGAGGTTATCTGAAAAAATGAGAAATTTATTTAAGAACAAACTCCCACGATGTAGAGCTAACCGCCGCTCCATTAAACACGTATAGTTGTACGTGTATTCACCTTTACGTCATATGATTTCGCTTATGTATCTTCAATCCAACAGAGTTGAACTCACCTTAAGTCACGTGACTTGTGACACTCGATGTATCTTAGGTGTGGGCGACATTACGCCTAATCCGCTTAATCCCCTAGATGTAATCGGATTAAAACCTAAACCTTTACAACTTACTTAAGCTAATGGGAAAATTAAATGACGTAATCGGCGAATGAATTTGACTAACTTTAATTAATAAAAATAACTACAGTCCTTTATGGGCCGAAAGATTAACGCACGCGAACAGGAGAGAGAGAGAGAGAGAGAGAGAAGATTCGAAATTTACCGCGAACTAACGCTCGGCGCGAATACAAAAAATCGCTATCACGATTGACAAAATACCGATTGTATTTTGTCACGCAATAATAACGGGAGGTGCACCTACCCTGCAGTGCAATTACGGTGATTAGCCGTAATTGTTGATGACGAAGAATCAACTGCCGCTGCCTTCCTATTTATCAGCTGCGCTGCCTCGCTCTGCCTCTAATCAGCTTTGATGGTACTTTTGCACTGCTGCTGTTTGTTATCACGGTAATGCCGTTGCACTCACGCACGTAAAATTGTCCCAGAAAAAACTTTAATATCGGTGAAACACAGTGCAAAAATCAACTCGGTGGTAATGTCGTGTAAACAGCTGAGGCGTAACTGCTTATTCAAATGCTCGCGCGTCCCCTCTCTCTCTTAATTGTTCGTACTAACGCGCGAGTTACCGAATCGCGAACGAATCGATTAATTGAATGGACTACCGTTGCAATAACAACGAATAAAATTTATTTAACAATGAGAGGTACATAATTTTAAAGTTTAAGACGTATTCTTTCCGATGGTAAATACAAAATTTAATTAGAAAATTCTTAATTACAAAAAAATCAGTTAAAAAAAGCATGATTTTTCGATCTTTTTCTTTTTTTTTTGAATGCGAGTTTTGAAAGGCTTCCCGTTGTTCAATGACCTAGAACATTTTTAGCTTGTTGATAAATTTCTACACTTTAAGAAGATATAATTCAGATAATAATTTTTCACTTTTATTTTTACAAAGGGGCGCTCATATTACAAAATTTTCAAGAGTACATTCGTGAATTTTTTTGTCAAAAAATATGAACAAACCAACGAAATCACTAAGAATAAAAAGTTTTTATATCACTACAAATATACGTTCAATTTTTTTAACAATTTTATTTAGAGAAAATTAGAGGAAATTAATAATCTTATTTGCTATCGTGTAAAAATCGTCCTAATAAAAATATCTATAGGAAAAATTTTCTATATTAAAATATTCAGTAGAAACTTTAATTTTCTTTGTCGCATTTCTAAAAACCTTAAATCTATGCTCCAAAAATGCATTGTTTGCATAACATCTTATTTAATTTAAAAAAGTTGATTTATTACAAGCTTTAGAAGATTAGTGTAAGAGGAGGTAGATTTGGGAGCGTCATGTTCGAAAAAGTTGTTTTTTTTATATTTGAAGGAATTTCTTTGCATGTTATAGGAAAAAAATTTTATTTCGAAAAATGTGGTTTTAAAACATGAGAAATCCCTCCTAATCTATAAGAAAACGAAAGCTTCTACAGGGTGCTTGAATGAAAAATTTGTCATATCGATGTAATTTATTAGAACGATGTTTACAAGATATTAAATGCTATAGTAATATTTTCCGCTCATACTACGGCTCGTCCATTTGAAAGTAAATGTTTGCTAAAATAATTCCATCTGTCCAAAAATTATTCTAATAAAATATTTGTATTATAAAGTGAAAAATTTTAATTCGTAATACTAAGGATTAATTCTTCGTTGTTCTCGTATACGAGGTGTGTTCAAAAAATAACGAGAATTTTCGTTTTATGAAAAAAATATTTATTTATTCATCTACATTAATGTTGTCGCCTTCAAAGTAGTCCCCTTCGGATACAATACACTTATGCCAACGCTTTTTCCAATCCTCGAAACACTTTTGAAACTCGATCTTTGTAATAGCTTTTAGCTCTTTCAGCGATTCGCTTTTAATGTCATCTATGCTTGTAAAACGACGGCCTTTTAATGTTCTCTTTATTTTTGGAAATAGAAAAAAGTCACATGGAGCCATATCTGGCGAATATGGAGGCTGAGGCATCGTTACAGTTTCGTTTTTGGCCAAAAATTCACGAACAAGCTATGAAGTGTGAGCAGGCGCATTATCGTGGTGCAAAAGCCATGAATTGTTTTGCCACAAATCCGGGCGTTTTTTTCGGATTGCTTCACGCAAACGACGTTGAACTTGTAGGTAGTACTGCTTATTGATTGTTTGACCTTGTGGCAAGAATTCATAATGCACTATGCCATTAAAATCGAAGAACACAGTGAGCATAACCTTCACATTTGACCGCACTTGTCGAGCCTTTTTCGGTCTTGGCGATCCAGAATGCCTCCACTGGGACGATTGAGCCTTAGTTTCGACATCATATCCGTAAACCCATGTTTCGTCACCTGTTATAACACGTTTTAGTAGTTCTGCATCGTTATTGACTTCATTTAGCGACTCCTGAGCAACTTCCATTCGCCGCTGTTTTTGTTCGAAATTCAACAATTTTGGAACGAATTTTGCTGCCACACGTTTCATACCCAAAACATTCGAAAAAATTTGATGGCATGAGCCAACTGATATGCCAACATCATCAGCGACTTCTCTGATTGTGATTCGGCGATCGCTCATAACCATTTCTTTCACTTTTTTCACGTTTTCATCGGTTGTTGATGTGCTTGGGCGTCCGGGTCATTCGTCATCTTCAACGTTTTCGTGGCCATCTTGGAAACGCTTATACCACTCATAAATCCTTGCTTTACTCATAGCAGACTCACTATATGCCTTTGTTAACATTTGACAAACTTTACTACACTTTATTTCATTTTTTACGCAAAATTTAATACAAATTCTTTGATCCATTTTTTTTCACAAACGAAAATCGCCGAGCTCGAACAACACGTCTAACATTAGCGGCTGCCACTTAAAAAGTAAGCAATGAATATTGCTGAAAATTTTATCGTACTTCAGGGGCGTGTATACCAACATAATAAAAAAAAATTTTATACAAGCGGACTCTCCAAACCCGCGAAATTTAAAAATTCTCGTTACTTTTTGAACACACCTCGTATATCAAATTGAATATTGAATTTTGTTATGCTTACGAATACAGCAGTGGCAAATTAAGTAAAAGTGACAGAGCGAGCGAAGGAGCTCTAAAAAATGTATTTTTGTTCATTCTAGCGTTCAAACGTGGGCACTAAGCTATTCAATAAATAAGCTTTTCCAATAATTAAAGATTAAAAATAAGCAAATTGAGAGTTACCGCGTCAAAGTGTTCTGTAACCATCGCTGCAGTATGTACGGGTTTGCTCCGTAAAAGTAAGATTAAGAGAAATGGTGCGACGGCTATTTTTGATTGCGCTGATCTGCCGCCGCTGCAACGATCGTTTCGAGCGCAAACTGCTTTTGTTGCCATAACTGAGGGAAGGGAATAGCGTCGATTGAGAGGAGAGCATCGTCGTTTCTCAGAGAACGCCTCTGATTGGCCGAAAGAATTAATTTTCAAAATTCATTATTTCGCCAACTATTAAATATATATAAAAAATTCTTATGTTTTCACTCCTGATATTTCATGATTTTATTTTATTAAATTTCTGATCTTAGGAGTTATCCCTGTAAATAATTACACACCTTGTTTTTCTTGTAAACGTTTCGCAATTCAATTTATTGCCACCTCAGTATACATCTGTTAAATATATAAAATGAATAATTTCAAATCAAATATAGTAATAAATTAAATATAAACCTACGTTTTTTAATATGCTTTGTACTGCAATGTTGATTAAAATAAAAATTATTTCCTCACATATATAACGTCAATATAAAATTATAACATCAATTAAATAAAACAATAATTTTTTGTCAGTACGGTATAAACACATTAAATATATACATTTTTTGAAAATGCCATTCAATTCAGAAAATTTTTTTTACACGGGATTTTCGGCAACTATAATACTTCTGACTCACCCTGTATATACATAACCTCAAATATATGTAACAATTGTATTTTGTGCACCTTTTATTTAAAATGTAAGGAATCTCGAATTTTTAAAACGTTTATATTAGTTTTTTTGTCATGTTTTTCATTCTTTCAAATAAAGAAGTCAGTTTTTATATCCGATTTCTAAATAGTCCCAAATATGCTCCAAAATATAAATTTCAAATGATAATCTTTGTTATTTATCATAGATTCAAATTTTAGGGGGAATCACAATCTCTCTGTCTCTGTCTCTCTCTCTCTCTCTCTCTCTCTCTCTCTCTCTCTCTCTCTCTCTCTCTCTCTCTCCTTGGATTATGATGTTAACCTATATGCGAGCGAAAGTCTTTCGACCCGCATAAAGATTATATAGTTTAATCCCATTAAAAGGATTTAGATTGCTTCACCACTTACGTTCTGTCGCTCCTTGTTCAACGATAAACACATTTCCCAGCATTTGAACCGATTTTGTCTAGAGGATTGTGGAAGGTAAATATTAGTCTCTACACACAAGACGAAATACACAAAGTACTATTCAGGTGATTTAAGGTAAGTTCAACTTAATGAGTTACTGGAAGTTGGAGCGAAGTGACAAACCTAAAGGCGAACACACCTATCTTATACCTACTTAACAGAGTGGAGGTTAACTTTGCATCGAGGGCTTTTACATTATTAGCTTTCCTTTGCTTTTCTTCTGAAATTGCATTTCTTCGTCGGTAATTGGAAACTTTAGATCTCCATCCTAGCTCCAATCGAATGTCATTAACATTAAAGGTGTAACAACTTTTGTATTAACAGAAATTTTATAAATATATATGATTTTTAATATGTACAAATAGTAAAAAGTTATATTCGAAGAATTATAAAATCAAATTCTACACATAGAATTTTCGATCATAGTGAAATAATTTTTTGAAAATATCCCTAACAATTTTATCAGCAATTTTTATTGTGAACTCACTTGAATTGTACATTTTATGCGTTAGTACTTAAATATAATAATATGTTTAGTCGAAACCGACTAAATTTCAATTCATTTTCAAACGTATCGTTATTTCTTAATAACACTATCATGCCAATCAGCACTATGAGCTAGCGCGCCACGTCATTTCAAAACAAGCTCTTATCTAATCTTTGATCTCTCCTATGACTCTATCTCTCTCTCTCTCTCTATTTCTCGCTCTCTGCTTTCTCTGCTTTTCTCACAAGAGGTCGCGTGTCGAAGAAGAAAAAGGTTTAGTTCAGATTCAGCATTGAACATTTTCGGACGTACTAATCGCTCGCGAGAGAATTAAAAATTTCAAACAGTAGTCATTCAATAGTATCGCATAAAGAGTTTCTGTTCGCGAGTCCTCCGTGTGCGCGGTCGCGACACGCATCCTTTCATCTTACAATTTTAATCCTTTTTTTCAATTCTATTTCTCTATCATCATTCCCCCCATTCCAATTATTTCTATTCTCGATTTCTGACGTGACGTGCACTCATAATATTCACGCATTCAACCGCTGCTTCGCAGTCCATTCAACAAAAATCAATTGATAAACCGCTGCTTCGCAACTTATACGAATGAACAATAAATTCATCAACCGTTGCTTCGCAGCCTACTCAAATAGACGGACAACCAACAACTTACACACACACACATACACACAACAATATCGCACATCATTATCTGTAACTTTCATTTAATTTCCGTTCGAGGGAGTTTTGCCTGGCAACAGGCTTTCTTCCTTGGAGCCAAAATTATACATCATTTGGCTCCTAAGTGTTCTTTTAATTTGACACCTTTCCCATACCACAATTTCCTATCAAGTCCAAAATACGAATGAGATGTTAATTTCAAAAAAAGGGAGGGAAGTAAAGAGTTTTTTTTCTTCGCGATGAAGTAAAGGAACAACGGCTAGAGCTTTACGTTTTAAGCATACATAATATATATTGTGACGGTAAACGTCCGGTTTGCGCTACCGTCTTGATAACGTGACTACCTGCGAGGGCAGCATCTACCGGTCCGGGGAAGTTGAAATGGGAACTCGGTCCGAAATGGGAAGGAACGCGCGCGAAGAGAAAAGGACCAGTGAGAAATCGCCTTTGACACCGGTAACAGGATGCAGGAGTCGAGGAATGACGTGAAGTCGAGGAATAATGCAAAGTCGAGGAATAACGCAAAGGGATAACGTAGACTTTATCAACAACGTACAACGTGTGAGTGTCTAGGAGTGCCTCTAGCATCGGCAACGGCGTGGGTGCGTGTGAACGTCGTAAGGAGCGTGAACATTAGGCGACCAATAGTTTTTATTGTTGCTGTGATTTCGAGTGGTTAGCCGAGACGCCATCGGAGGCCAACTACGAGGCCGCTGGATCTGTCCGACGGAAGCAGTAGGACGGCAAAGAGAGCCTCGTTTATAATTTGGAAAAGTGGCAACCGCGCTAAAAGACGACGTTGAACTGCCCCCCTTGACAGTGCGACTAATCGCATAAGGTAAGCTGGCCAGCTTCGCGTTATGGTTTTCGATAAGCGACCGCGCAAAACATCTTAGCTCTCTCCTCACGTCTGAAAATCTAGAGAAATCGGTAGCGAGCGAGCATGCAAGCGAATAACTTGATCGAGCTACTTTAAACGAAATGACGGTGCGTAAGATTGTCACACACACATCGTACAAACGTGAATGCGCGGTCCAAATGCATTGTAGATTACATAACAAATAAACTAGTCTGTGCATGATTGAAACATTAATTTACTGTTGTCTTTGACTATTAGTAAGTTGGTTGACCGATACTTGTCCTTCCCTACTCCTCAGGTAGTTAACAAAAATTAATTATTTCGATCTCGTCGCGCGCATTCTGGTACGACTGCGTATTAGGTGGGACAAAGAAATGAAAACGGATTTACACCCCGTTACAATATCAATATTACATGATACAAGTAAAATTTTAAACTAAACTCGATCTTTTATAAAACCGTTTTCTATCATTTTTTCTTATGAGCAAAATAAAATAATATTAGAAAGATAACAAAAATCAACAAATGTTGTCCAAAATATAAAATAGTAAACTATTGCGGCATTGATTCCGCAAATCAGTAACAATATGATAAATTAATGGTGATTTCCATATTTGTACTGATAAATAACAAAATAAACAATGACGTGTCTGCAGTATTTTTATTACTATTATTATTAAGATAATTAATAGTTATATAAATAATGTATGCCGTAAAATCACAAAATTATTTGATTGGTGATAACATTTTGTATTTATATGCACATTAATATAATATATGGATTATAAGTTCATATTGTGATGACAATAACAAGCGAATCAATAACAATTCATAATGATACATCTTCTTTTAACAATAACATCAACAACAAGAACAACAACAATAGTAATAATAATGATAATAATGAAACAAGCACTCAACTGTGCAATAATACTCTCCTGAGAAGAAATTTTAACTAAAAATAATATTATTTTTCTACCATTCAGAACAAAATTGTGGATTTAAAATGTAAACTTTTTCATTGGAATTGGATGTGACGTCAAGGTCACTCTCAGGTACGCTTGGAGTAAGCGTAAACTCAGGGTTGCTCTAATTTGGCTATTATGTAACACATGACCCGGGGCGAGCAATATTGTTGCGTAAAGAAAACTTTATGTTAGCCCGGTATGTAATAACCAAATGTTATTACGAACGCACCAGAGTCACGCTTAATGTGTTTTTAAGGGACTTTAATGAAAATTCACCAGACTCACGCTTAATGAATTTCCAAAGAAGAAACTACTTGTAGAAAGAAAAGGTCAGCCAGATATAAGATTTTACTTACTTTTATTTTATTTGATATTTAGGCTGCGCATACTCTGATCTTTGACCTCTCTCTCTCTCTCTCTCTCTCTCTCTCTCTCTCTCTCTCTCTCTCTCTCTCTCTCTCTCTCTCTCTCTCTCTCTCTCTCTCTCTCTCTCTCTCAATTCTCATTTCTAAATCACTTGGCTGAGTTTTGGCTGAGTTCTTGACTGACTGCTTGACTGAATTTTTGGCTTACTTCTTGGCACTACACTGCACTACTGATCCTTCAAAAATTTTCTTATCCTTTGCTTCCTCCAGCACTCACTCACTCACTCTGGTCCTCACTCTGGTACAGAGCTTTTTATAAGCAGTGGGTGGTTGGGTGGAAATCCCTTTCTTCGGGCCTATGAAGCGATAACGGCCAAGTTTTGTATTGGTGGAAAATTTTCTAATCATATCTAGGATTGATTTATTGGTCTGTGGGCGTGAATTTTCAGAGAGAGATAGGGCGATCCTTTTTTAACTTGAGTCTTTTTTTCCAGAGATGGCTCTTGGAGTGCCGCTTTTAAGAGCAAGAGTGACGCTATAGTTTATAATTACTTATACTTAGTTAATTTTAACGATACATAGTGATTATTTAATAACTATAAATTACAATAATTCAATAATTAACTATTATAACAATCCAAAAACTTCTAATAGTTATTATAAAATATATTAAGGTTCTAACATAAAATTATTTATTAGTTATTTTGTGATTGCAAGGATTGAACTGGATAAATGATATATTTTTAAAAGATGTGCATTATGGTACAATAATAACTTACAAAATTGATTAAAACCCATTGAATATTACGGATATTCTCTTCAAATTCGTTGGGAAAAAAAAGATAAATTGCATTTTTATGGCCCCCTCCTATTATCGGCGTGATAAAGCGATGATCGTAGGCTCCTGTCAACACCTGCGCGTGAGATAAAGCAGGATACAGCGGCGATTGTAAGGCCGGGTACGCAGGCTCGGGCCACTATCAAGTTTTATATATATATATATATTTTTTTTTTATTTCAAATTTGTTACATTTTGGTTTACATTTCCTACTTCACTATTTGTGTCTCGTGTCCAGTTTGTATATTTGCTAATGTATGTGTTTTGTGTGGATATGTACGTGTGTGTGCGTGTTTTATGTATATGTGTGCGTATGTAGGTGTGTCTGCAAATCTTGTGTCTCTGTCTTCTGCGCCTGTCTGTTCAGCCTTTCTTCCCATTTTTCAATTGCTTAATCTTCTCTTCCTCTCTCTCTTCGAGATCTGCCTTTTCCACTCTTCTGTTTCTCTCTTTCTTGCTTATTTTCTTTTCGACTTCTTCTTTTACTACTTTCTTTTGCCTTTTCACCTTTGCCTTTCTTTTGCTTTTGCTCTCTTTCTTGCTAATCATCTCACCTGTCTTTCTCCTTATTAGGGCTTTGACACCTTTTTCTCATTTCCTATTGCTCCCTCTGCCTTTCATTTCCTCAGCCTTACTTATTTTCCTTACAAGGGAACCACCCCAACCCGACCTTACCGATTTGAATGATTTTGGGATATGTTGTAGTACTTGAAAAAAAATTAGATTAGTGTCTTTTTTATCGGCCCATAAGGGCTTTTAAGGGGTGAAATCCACCCTGAAAATCAAATCCTAAAATCAGCATTTTGAATTTTTCTCAGCATAAAATGAAAATTTTTCAGTAAACTATACGTTAAAAAATTTCTTATAAAAAGGCGCTTTTAAGGACATAACATTTATACCAAAGGGTTGCTACCCCCCTTTTTAATAGGGGTAAATACACTATTTTTTGTACTGTTTTACGACATGTAATATAGTAAATCAGCTCGAGTTATTTAAAAATCGCACTGATAATGAGAAAATACCAAAATTAAATTGATCTGTTTCCGGATTTAAAAAAAAATACATTTAACAGGTGTTTCACTCTCTAGAAACCACCCCCGTCAAACTATCAGCAGGTTAATCTACCTAACCCTGGGATAAACAAGTTTATTCGTTTGTTATTTCTTGAAATAATTTAATCCTATGCATGAGCGAGCTACCTCAACTAACCAACCTGCCTCTAACCCACCAAACCCCCAAAAAACCACCCTTACCCAACCAAATGTAGGCTAATAGACCTAACTTTGGGAGAATTGAGTTTATCAGTTGCTTTTTCTTAAAATAATTGATTTCTACTCCGTACGTGGGGTATCCCATTTTTTAATGATAAAATATACCTGTTGCTCAAACATAATTTATGACAAATAAAAATATGTTTAATACATTTTAGTTTAATAGTACCAAAATGGCGAGAAATATCTCTTAAAAATAAACACGAGAATAACACGAGGTCTAATTATCATTTATAGATCTATTGTGACGGAGAATCTCGGCTAGGCCGATCTCGTCCGTTTGGCTCTCGCAAATGTCCGTGCGCCGCGCCAGGCTGAGAGTGTGTACGTTTGATACACATACTCATGCTTGGACCTTTTGTTTATAAGGTGCTGACCACGGGCTGAGCTGACGACTGGAGCGATGCAGACGGCGCAGAAGAAGAGAGAAAGAGAGAGAGAGCGCTCGAATTGTGGATCGCCGGGGAAAATTCGAGGAGTCTCTGCTAAGCTATGAGCAGAGGAAGTTGCGCGCGCGGATAAAACCGAAAGGTCACGGTTTTTCAAGTTGGCCTCGCGACCTTGCCGACGTTTTGTTCGTTTTGGAAACACGCCCGGTGCGCGGACGAGTAATAGAGCGTGAGGCTGGGTCGCGCCCAGCTGTGCCCCGAAAGATACCCGGCACCGGTGCGTGTGGGTAACCGGCGAGGTGCGTGAGTGAGCGCACGAGGAATTTGTCGTGCTGCAGCACCGAGCAACGAAGAGGCGGCAGAAACAACGGCAACAGCAATTCCTGGGAGATATGGATTGAGGCAGCTATATTGTAGAGCAAGCGAGGGGACGAGCGAGAAGAAAAATAGCGACGACAACAAGCATCAGCGAGACGGTCAGCGAGGAGCACACCAGTGACGTCACACTGAGGAACGCTCTAGCCGTCAGAGAGGCTGAAGGTCGAGGTCGGTGCCGTGTTTTTCTCTCTCTCTTGCATGTTTGGGCGCCAGCTTATGGTTGGTAGCACAGCAGACCTGCTGGCTACCCGTTGATAGTCTTTCGGCGAGAGGTGTTTGTCGGGCATTTGTTTTAATATTTAGTTTTTATAAGGGAATCGGCAGGCTGACCAGCCACCGATTCACCTTCGCGTTCGCGTTTATTATTGTGCCGCTCGTAGTGTGTAAATCCGGGGTTGCCGTACTGTAATCGTTTGTTGACAATTAAAAGACTAGCGTATTAATCCGCTGTTGTGTTTATTCGCCGCTGTATCACTCCTCATCCCGACTTCGAATCTGTGCGTTTAACGTGTTTATGCTCGACGCATTATTCAGTCGTGGGAACGTCTTTTGCTTGCCGAATCCCCGAATAAATAATTTGTGCGGACGGTCGCGAGCAACCCAGACGGGTACGGCCGGAATTCTCCGTTACACTATACATATATATTTATATTCGTATGTAGATACACAAATATATTTACGTAAGAGCCATCGTACGGGATACTAGATATATTTTGATTTTTCATAATAATTTTCATCTTTTTCTTTTTTTTATTTATTGATTAATTAAGATGTATCATTCAACGAATTCCTTACAGAAATGATAATCATCGAAAAAGTGTTTGAAACAGAATGATCTTTTACACCAACCAGGCCGTATTATAGCAACATTTTTACATGCTTCTACTTCGCAATGTATATTGCGAGAATCTCCAAAACTAAAATCAACAGAGTTATCTGTTTTAGCTGGTATTTAAGCAATGTAGCCGCTTTTATACCAAGCGTATTTAAAAATATTTGTATATCTTGGTGAAGAAAGCTGGTTATAGACAAGAGACTGCATTTTTATGATGTTATTTCTTAAATGTAGATTCATTTCATAGTCCATCAAAATTACTTGATCTGATAAACGTCGAACGAAGTTTTCCCAGATACGAAATCCATAAATATCGAGTGGTTGGATGTTCCCTTTCGTTCCTGTGGGAATTTTTTTTATATTAACAATTTTGTTTGTCGGCATCGTTTCCCTTACAGCTTTATCGCAATGTCCACTCCAAGAGTCGAGTAAAATTACAGATTGAGGTCCAACATTTGGGTAAAAAACTTCTTTCAACCAAAGTTTAAAATGATCTAAAATAAAAAAATGTCAAAATTTTTTTATGTCATTGCATTATAATAAACAAAAATATACTAACTTGTCGTTAATTTTTCAGATTTAGATGCTTCCACATGCACATTTACTGGTCTAAATAATGAAGATTCCACTATGGGACCGAATTGACCACTTTTTTCTTTTAATACTATAAAAAGTGGTGATAAAAGTTTCCCGGTTGCTGATATAGTTGGCTGAATTGTATAACTGTGCGTTGTCGATGAAACCGACTGTACCAGACATTGCACCTGCCTTTCTCCTTCAACTACTAATGTTCTTCCCGAGTGTATTTCTAATTGGAAACCACTCTGATCTGAATTATAAAAGTTTGCAATGCCAATTTCTGGTATACTTTGATTTAACATCAGCTACAAAAGCATCAGCATTAGTTTGTAGTTCTTCTTTACTTTCTAATGTTTTTTTGGTGATAATTTTATTTATTTTTCTAGATACTATTCTATGAGCTTTTTTAAATTTTAGTAACCAATTTTGAAAAGCCTTTAATCTTATATCTTCATGGCCAACAATTTTTTGAGCTTGCAATGCCCATTTCCATATATCTCGATCATGCACTATCGTACCAGTTGCAATAGCGGCTTTTAAATTATCAAACGTGTATTGGCGAATTTGCTCAATTTTTTCTCAGTAAGTTCCATTTTTGTTACGTATTTTCGCCCAACGTTTAAGTTGACTTATAGATGAAACTTTTTTGAATCTATGTTGTACAGTATTCAGTTTTAAGTTTTTGTTTTTTCCGCTCCTCCAAAATTCTACGGCTCTTTGTTTATAATCAAATGTGATTTCTTCATCATCATTTGTGCACTGATTTGTTGGTGTAAAATCAGGATCAGGAAAGTGATGTTGAACTTCATCTTCGATTATTTTAGCATCAGTATCTTTATAATCTTCATGAAAATCTAACGTCTCTTCAACAATCATATCAATATCATTAAACTCATACACGGCATCTATTAATATTTCTTTCAACTTTTCTGATAATTTAATTTCTTTCAAATTATAATCTCGCTATCTGGTATTTGTAAACTTTGAAAATATGCTAATAATAAATTGACTACGTTCAAAGGATTGATCTTCATGTTTTAATCTAAAACAAAATCAAGATATAAATACTCTTTTTTGCAGTTGAATAATTTTACAAAAGACAAAAGAAAACCTAGTCTATAGATAGAATTCGATCATACGTTTTTAACAGTTATATTTCACATGTTTACAAATCAAAATATTTGAATAAAATTATGTATGATAAGTGACGTAAATACTTACGTAGTAGAAAAAAACTTTTCTTCTTGTTATGTACTATATTTTCGTGTTCGGGAAATTTGTATGTAAATATAGAAATAAGGTTAATATAAATCCAGCACTATAAAAAAACTTTATCTTTTTAAATACTTGACTTTTCTTCAACTACTATGAATAATGAAATATGTATCGGATGTCTTATTATCGTAAGGGGCGTAGATTTGATATAACTTATCTTCTTCGAGCCATCGATAAGACAAAATTGTAAATAAGTTAAAGTGTACAGCAAAGTAAAGTACCAACAAAAAGTAAACTAAACCACAAGTGAAAATTGAAAAAAGTAAACAGTTTATAAGTATAGGAATTGAGACTATAATAACGATTTATAACTATTAATATAATCAATTATTTGTTATAATTTTTTTCCTCATTGACAAATTGTAAATGATTAAAAAAGAAATAATAACTATATTAAACTTCCACTTTTGAAATTAATAATTTTTAACTGTTATTACTTGTTATTTTTCTTTATTACGAATTAACTTTATGTTTAAAAAATAATCACTATTATCATTACTCTTATACACAGCTATATGTAATACAATGCAAATAATATTTAAAAAAAACTGATACCATAACTGTTATTATTAATTTCGAAAAAACAAAATAGTTAATAATTATTGATAATTTATTTTAGTTTCAAATCTTATATTTATAAGCCGTTATTAATTGTTTTTATCTTTTTTGTATTTATAATGAAAAGAAAATAATAATTATTACATAAAATTTGTAATAATTAGGACATATTGTTATGTAACATGAATGTTATTCGAGAAATACATTTATTTTTCGCCATTTATATAAGGTTAGTCCACATGTGGTTCGGTAAGGGTGGTTTATAAGGGTGGGGGGTTAGATCGGTTAGGGGTAGGTAGATAAGAGGTATGTGATTCAGCTGGGATAACTCGCTTATGGTGTAAAATTCAATTATTTCAAGAAATAACAAACGACTAAAGTTGCTTTTCACAGGATTAGGTGGGTTAGCCTGCAATGTGGTTCGGTAAGGGTGATTTATGAGGGTTTGGTGGGTTAGAGGCAGGTTGGTTAGATGAGGTAGCTCGCTCATGCATAGGATTAAATTATTTCAAGAAATAAAAAACGACTTAACTTGTTTATCCCAGGGTTAGGTGGATTAACCTGCTGATAGTTTGACGGGGGTAGTTTCTAGGGGGTGAAACACCCCTTAAACATATTTTTTTTTTAAATCCGGAAACACGTCAATTTAATTTTGGTATTTTCTCATTATCAGTGCGATTTTTAAATCACTCGAGCTGATTTACTATAATACATGTCGTAAAACAGTACAAAACATTGTGTATTTACCCTTATTAAAAAAGGGGTTTCAACCCTTCTGTATAAATATTATGTTCTTAAAAGCGCCTTTTTATAAGAAACTTTTTGACGTTGAGTTTACTGAAAAATATTCATTTGATGCTGAGAAATATTAAAAAAACTGATTTTAGGATTTGATTTTCAGGGTAGATTTCACCCCTTAAAAGCCCTTATGGCCCGATAAAAAAAAACACGTATCTAATTTTTTTTCAAGTACTACAACATATCCCAAAATCATTTAAATCGGTGAGGTCGGGTTGGGATGGTCCCCTTGTTAGTTTCTTATAATTTTGTCTTCTTGTTTTCCTTTTTCTTTCTCTTTTTCGTTTCTTCTTCTTTTCCATTCTTGCTTCATCATACCTGCTTCCTCTCGATTGTGTAGTTGCTAGTACGTGTGTTTTGTGTGAGTGTGTTCATGTGTATGTTTGCGTGTGTGTACGTGTTTTGTGTATATGTGTGCTTATGTAAATGTGACTGCGAGTCTTGTGTCTCTGTCTTCTGTTCCCGTCTATCCTTAGGGTCTTGTAATTTCGTCTTCTTGTTTTTTTCTTTCTCCTCTTCGTTTCTTCTTCTTTTTCATTTTAGCTCCATCATCCACGCTATCTTTTCTTTGCTTCCTATTATTATTTTTTCCCATTCTTTCCCTTCCTTTTTGCTTTTTTCACATTTTTCTACTATGTGCTTCCAATTTTCTTCCTCTTTCATACACATTCTGCATCTCTTATTTCTTTCTTCCATTCAAGCTTACTCATGCCTTTCCTCTCTCTTACCGCCATTATTCCTCCCCCTATTTCTCTCCCCTTCTTCCTTCCTTTCTTGAGTCTCTCCACTCTATGTTATACCCTAATAGGTGCTTCTCCACCCCAGTTTTTGCCCCTTGCCTCTTCACCCAAATTTCCGTTAGCCCTATTATATTGAATTCCCTAACATATTCCCAGTCGTCTTCCTCCATGCTTCTAATCCCCGCTACGTTCCAGAATAGTATCTTTACTGCCTCTCTTCCCTTTCTCTCCCTTCCCTCCTCTCTCTCTCTCTCTTTTCCCTATTGTTTTCGAAACCCTTTCGGTCTTTTTGCTACCATTTTTCTCTCTTTCTCGCTCCACCATCATTCTTCTTTCTCTCACTTCACCCCGTTATGCCACATCATTACCTCTTTACCTTTACTTTTTATTTCTCTCGCTTTCCTTCTTACTTCCTCTCTTATCTTCCTCTGCTTTCACGTCCAGTTCTGATCTATGTTGATCTTTTTCTGCCCCAGCTTCTTTTTCCTCTTCATAATTCCTTCTTTTTGTCCCCATGAAGCGCATCTAATTTGCCACATCTTTTTTCCTCTTTCTCTCCGATCATCCCTCCCCGCTTTTCCTTCTATTCTTCTCAGATTCACTATCTCCACTTTCATTTCTAGTTCCTCCCTTAATCAGCCCTCTGCCTCTCCCTTCATTTTCCATCTTGACTCACCCTCTAAGTCTGTCACTATTATATTGTTTATTCTAGTTTCTCTATCCAATTTTTTCTCATATACTCTATTTCTTCCTTATTGCCTACATCTGTTCCTCTTTGCTTCTCGTTTCCTCCTTCTATACTTTCTTTTATATTCACGCACTCTTCTTCCAACTAATTCATCCTCTCTCCCCATTTTTCCTGCAGTTTCTTTTCTCTAAGTCCTGCTTTTTCCTTTTCTTCTTTCATCTCTTTTTTCCTTTCTTCTCTCTTTTTCTCTTGTTCTCTCCTAACTTTTCCTATTTCTTTCTCCCATCTTTCTTCTCTTCTTTTCCCCTCTGCCTCCATTCTTTCCATTTTTTCTATTATTTCTTTAAACATTTCTGTCCATTCTCTCTTTTCTCCCTCCCATTCCTCTCTTAAATCGCTTATATCTGCCCGTATCTTTTCCATTATATCTTATGCACCACTACTTTTTACCACTTCTCTTATCGTGTTGTCCAACCCTCTCTCCCCTCCCTTTTCATCTCGCTCCCCTCACTTTCACTCTTACATCTTTTTGCTTCTCTCATTTCTTCTCTAATATTCTCCCTCAGCCTCTCTCTGCTCTCTCTCCCCCTCACCATCTTTATTCTTTTCCTCCTCTGGGCCTTTCTTATCCATCCTTCCATCTTTACCTCTTAATTTTTCTGTTGTCATAAATCTTTTCATCACTATCTCGTACGCCTTAATTCGACTCTCTAATTCTGCTCGTGATCCCACCTTTATTCCATGTCTTACCTTTTCTGTCTCCGCCTTTACTTCTTACTGCCCCGCCTCTCTACCTGCCTTTCCCGCTTCCTGATTTTCTCTCTTAACCTCAACTTTTCTTTTTTCTTTATTTCTCTCTCTCTGCTTTTTCCTGCTCTTCTCCAAACCTCTCTCTCTCTCTACTCCACTTCTCTTCCGCCTCCACCTTCTTTTCACCTCTATCTCTCTCCTCAAACACTTTTCCTCTCTAACTTTCTCACCAAAACTTGCACTCACAGCCAAGACACGTCCACTCCCTTCCACGAGTCAAAACCCACTCCAATTTATGAATGTATGATGTTTTGAATGGTACGAGTTTGACGTTGACCCCTAAAACGGTATTGACCACTATCAAGTTTTATATAAACATCTTATCTCGAATGCGTTTTCATCGCGGGAAATCATGAAGGTTCACACTCCGTTTTTAATATTTATTTCTATTAATTAACTAGGATAAAAAAAGACTAAGTTACGGCCGGCCGTCACATGGATGTCACCTTCAGATATGCGATTTCCCCCAGCATTCAAATTTGCAATAAATAACAAAGGTTAACGTTTGAAATTTAAAATTTGGCCAGATTTGGGTCTATTTTAGAAAGCGGATCTACAAACTGACTTTTTAATTTGAAAGAATGAAAAAAATGACAAAAGAACTAATCTAAATGTTTCAAAAATTCAAGATTCCTTACATTTCAAATTAAAAGTGCGAAAAATACAATTGTTACATATATTTGGGGTTATGTAACTTTATAAGATAATTTTTTTCCGGTCATACTAATCAATACATCTTAAAATGTGACTCATTATCTTCAAAATAAATTTTGAATCATTCAGATATCTTTTTTTTCACCGAGATATGATAATTTGAATTTAAGGTCTCACCAACTTACGCACTCGAATATAAGGTCAATATATAATTAGCAACCTTGTTTCCACGCCCTAATTAACCATATGGACAGCTACAAAAAATATGTGATTAAAATGTTTTGATACTCTACACGCAGGCAACGTTTAAAGAAAATCGGTGATAGACACCTTTCTGTTTTCCCTTATCAATAGTCTATCACTTTTTTATATAGGACTAGTGTCACCAAGCACGCTTCATGTTTTCATCTATCGTTTGTATAATTATTTCGTTTCATGCTCGAATCAAATCAAAACATTGCATATATGAAACTGTTTTATAATTTGATATGCATAATATCCATCAATATTATTTGGCAAATAAAAATGCAATGACGTTGATATTCATAGGTTTAGTTATAATTTGAAACTTAACAATGTAGGTGATCTTTAGGTATTAGCAAAGCTATATATAACGGGTAGTGTACCAAGTTAATTTATCCTTCAACTTTTTTAAGTGTATTGTACTGTTATCTGCGCCTGACAATTTAATTTGCATAATTTTGTAACATATTTGTCCATGATGTAATATATCTTGTAGCATATCTTAATATGAATAAATGTTTTTTCTTTTTTTTTTTTCAAAAAATACGAGGGTTATTGTGTTATTGAATAAGTCTGTGAGTTCGAAGAAAAAAACATTATTTATTTAAATGATTCCGATTTATTTTTCAACATTGTCTCTTTTTAACTCTATGCATTTATTATAGCACTGCTTAAGCTTTCTATGTTCTTTGAAAAATAATTTTCATCAAATTCCTAAAAATTATCATCTGTCTCAGCAATCATCTCTTTGTTGAATGAAAATCTTTTACCCACAAGTTAAATTTTCATGTCAGGAAATAATAAATAATCGGAAGGATCTAAGAATCTGGAGAATAAGACGGATAAGGATCTAAATCGCTGAGAATCTTGGTAAATGCGCCATGGTTCGTCTCAAATGAGGTTATAAAAAAGGATCTTGATATGAAATCAGTCAACGAAAAAATCCACATATTTCACATTAGATATATAGAAAGGTTTAAAAAACATCCAAACAACCTAGCAATAAATATTTTGAAGGAAAAAATAACAAATACAAGACTGAGAAAACATAATATACTTTAACAACATCAATAAGCAACTATAACCACACCCTTATTAAGAAAAATTATATTTTCATTTGGTTTTTAATGTTATCTGAAATTTAAAACTATGGAGAATTTCAACCAAGGGGTTGAAACTCACAAGCTATGTAACATATTAGACAAATTACTGAATATCAAAGGACAGATTGTAATTTTGTGGATAAAAAAAAAAATTACGTTGAAACATACTCAAACATTGCTCAGTCGCAACCACATGAGCTCGCTTGTTATCTACTCGAAGGAAACGCGGAAGCGATCTTGCAGAGAACTTTTTCATGCCCAAACATTTATGTAAAATGTTCTATGTGCATAATACTGAAACGTTAAGAGCCTCACTAATCTAACGCACTTTCAATCGACGATCGGCGAGTACAATGTCATGAACTTTATCGATCATGCCTTGAATAGTCACTTCTTTTGGACGGTGAGGACGCTCAGCATCACTTTTGCATTTACGGACACAACGAAATTCAGTAAACCGCTTTCCAACCATGCCAAAGTTTCAAATCCTGAATTTTTCTTCAGTATCTTTGATTGATTTTTTCCGTAAGAAATAATGTTTAATAAGGACACAAAACTCATTTTTTTCCTTGATTTTGTTTACACAATGAAAAACTTAATTCACATGAATGTAAAAAATTTTCAAAGCAACGTATTGACTTGAAACTTTGTTTACGCACACACACTAGGTGGAATGCTCTTATAGTGCGAAATACGTTACGATAACATCACCATCTTCCGAGAAATCACTGACTTATTAAACACCCTTCGTATTCTGGAACTCAGTTTCGTTTAGATCTATACTTTTTGCAGACTCTTCTTCGAAATGTTCACTTTCATCAACATGACTTTCATCTTTTATCTATTCATCCGTCATAATTTTGAGGTTCTATTTATTTATATGTTTGATTTTAGCATTTGTTTTCGAAAAAATTAATGCAACATATGAACCGAAGTGAGTTCATAGTATTTTATTTGTAAAATAATGGATTGATATATGTGTAACGGTCCTATATATGAGCTATTTATTAAATCACTGAATGACTGCAACTAGTCTAACGTATGTATCTGTTTAGTCAAAACAATACATTAAGCGACGCTACCTCACTGTTTACGCGACTGTATACAAATAAGAGTCGAATCAAAATAAACAGCGTGACGTCACAAAATAATAGACATAGTTATAATGATTCATGATATTAAGAAAAATATGTTAATTATAGATAATTTTAATATAACAAAGTATTGATTATATATATTTTAGCTTGTAGATTAATAATATTATAACAAAATTCTCATTCAACTATGAAATAATAATGAATATCAATATGCAAAGTTAATTTATTTATTAACATATGAAATATTAGAAAAATATAAATAATTAAAATGCAAAGTGAACAAACATAGAATATGAGTAAGAATTGGTTTCATTAATAACAGCTAAATAATAACTGTTATTAATAAATAAACAATTAATAATTTATTTAAACAATAAGCTACATATAGAACGAAAATATTAAGTTTATACTTGATAATGATAACGTTATAATTTAGAAATCTTATATAATTAATTTAATAATTGCATATTAAGATTAGAAAAAACCGTTACAAATATGAAAAATTAGTCATAATTCAAATGTTATTAATTAATTTAAATAATTAATTTTGGAAAATACTTCCAAAATTAATCAACTATAAAGTTATATGAAAATTTAATAATTTTCTATTGTAAATATTGTAATATCACGTTAACTAACTTTATTAGTTAATAACTTTTGACGACACTATTGGCGATAATTGTATATTGTATAAAATCAACAAATAACTAATTCTGTAAAGTTTACATGTGTTAAAAACTTAATATTAATGGTTATTAACTTGTAAATTAAGAAAACTCATTTCTCAAAATTCGCGAATGTCTCTCGAATTTTCGATGAAATCTCTCCTGCAAAAATAAGCGGGAAAATCTATGTATAAATAGGCCCACCTTTGCACAGGTTAGCATTCACTTCTAGCCTTGCAAGGTGAGCGCATGAGTCTGAATAAACTTGGATTAATACCTAAGTTCTTTCTCTCATTGTGATTAACTAAGCAAGACTATCCTTTCGTTATAATTTGAGCTCGACTTATAGAACATCTCGCGCTATAAGAAACTTGGGCCGAATTATATCCTATCAAAGAAAGACTTTAGCTCTACTTATGGGACAATTCGCACCATAAGAAACTAGGGCATTGTCTGACTTTCCTCGATATATTGCACTTACTTATGTATATTTGATTTACTTATTTATTATATTTGATTCATTTATCTATTTTCTTGACAATTAGAGTAAAATCATTGGAAACAAATTCTTACTCATTAGCTAGATTACGAGAGTTCGAATTATTTTATTTATAAGTGATACGAACATCACATATGATTATCTTGATTGTTAATAATATTTATTTCAAGCTAAATTTTATAATTGGGATATTCAATAAATGTAATGTTTTTAAACATAAATATAATTTAAGATTATATTATAATATTATTTTATGTTTGGGCCGTTGATTGAATACGATCGTCATTCTTTATTTAATGGCTTATATATATATAAGTATTTTGCTTATTTTTTATTTAATTAACTAATGAATATAAAATTTATGTAAAGTGACCCGAGATATTTATTAGCACAAATTTGTCGAATATGGCAGTTGCTATGCTAATATAATTATAATTTTGTAACCGTAACAAATCATTATTCGAGTTAAGGGGGTATCCCTATATAGATGGGCAAAAATGAACCAAAACTTTGCGATTTTTTTTTTCTTAAACTATACAAGATTTTTAGTTGAAAATTTTATAGTTTATTGCTTAAACATTGAAGATGCATTAAATATTTTTTTTTACATTATTTTGTTTATAAAAGTTGTAAAAAAAAATGTTGAACAATACAACTTTTTTTTTTCCCCCAATTTTGTGTGCACACTTGTCGTCGTCGTATCTCTCTGAAACATAAAAGAAGAATTTTTTTGTTATTATAAGGTCTAAATCTCGTCGACTAACCTAAATTTAAAGTATAAGAAAATTCCATAGCAAAATGGTGGACTTTTGAAAAAAAATTGTAACATTTTTTTTTATTATTATTGCAAAATAGTGGTTAAATAAATTTTTATTTCAAAAACAAGTAGGTTCATCGACTAGATTTTTAAATTATCTTCAAAATGCTATTTTTTTTTTTTAATAAGTTAAAAACTTGCCGAGAAATTATGCCCCCAAACACGGACAGTCAAGAAATTTCTTTTTCAAGTAAAACGCGTTTAAAGTTCGCGGTAGCCGAAAATCGCATTTTTGATTGACTCACCATTACTTTTTAATTTTTTTCTTAATCAGCAATGCCTGGGCCATAAAGGAGGTCATCTTCTTCATCTTTTTCAGGAGCAGCTCTTGCTTTTTTAGCCAATCTACCTTCCTTTGTGGCACTCGAACTCTTCAGCTCTTGACGCTTTATTCGGTTTTCATCCATCTTTTGGGCGTAGTTGTAAGTAGGCGCTCCAATAGTGAAATCGAGGATGTTCATTGTTTGCAGGATTGATTTATAACCGTCATTAAATAATCCAGCAGCAATCCAAGCTGCAATTTCAACGGTTTTTGAACCACAGTGCAGATGCTTAGGAGCCAAGCGCCATACAAGAGCATTAAAACTTTCATTCGCATTTTGGGTATGTCCGCCCAAGCACCTTTGCAGTAGATCTTCTCTCGATAAATCTTCATAAATGGGCAATAAATGCTTTTGTAAATCTTCATGGAGAGCCGGTGGATGCTCAAAAACGCCGGCTGCGACTACCTGCGATTGTTGCCACTCACACCAGCTATCGATTCCCGGAGGGCAGTACTGATGCTGTGGTTTTTCGTCAGTCGAGCACATATGGTAGTATGTAGCTAATATTGCTTCTTTCATATGTTGTATTGAGTTGACGTTTCTTCTGATGGCGAGTCCGTAATAAGTACTTAACTTTTTTATTAGAGCATCAGTAAGTTTGCCTCTACCTCCCAATTTCTCTTTTTTTTCAAATTCCGAAGACGCGTTCCCATTCGCTTCTGAACGTGGCCAATGCACTCACACTTCACCACCGGAAATTCATCTCCGTAAGGATTTTTTTTCAAAATTGCAGTAAAAGTTTTCGAGTCGCCATCGCCGATGTAGACGGTGTATCGTATGCCGTATTCATCAACCGAATGCTCAAAAATTTCTAAAACGGCGTCGACCTCTATCTTTCCTGCAGAGCCTTCATGATTTGCAGCACATTCGTCAGCATGATTTTCGTACCAGTTGACATATTCTTGAGTGTTTTCCTTGTAAGGGCATCCTAGACACGATTTGCAAAACGTACTTTTCACAACTAAGTCGACAATTTTTCCACATTCATATAATATCAGCGTAGTCACGCCGATTTTTGAAGAGAAGCCTCGTTTCTTCCATGATCCATCGCCGGATACTTTCATTTCAAGTAATGGCTTTTCTGATTGCTCGTTCAGTTTCTTCTCTTCTTCGACAGCTTTTTGACTTGTTATTTTGAAATAAAGTTTTGTCGCTTGATGAATGTGCTCCAATATACTGTCATATGCTGTATTACTGAGTCCTTCACCAAAATCCATCAAATTAGAAAACAAATTTATTCCTTGCAAACCAATACCTAAAAGTCTCATCACAAACACTATACGCCGATTTACTTCGAAGCCATTGTTTATGTGGGGGCCAGAAGGTATAGTACTCGTGCCACATTTACAAGAAACGGAAAGTTTCCATCCGAAACCACGGAAGCCAGTCTCTTCAAACTTCACTGCTCCTTTACAAGTTTTACAGCACAGCATCTCGGAAAGTACCGAGAAAATAGTCACAAATTCAATTATTCGATATCGGTGAGATAGATTGACTGGCACGTCATCAGCAGTTGCTGCTGCTAATTTTCGTGCACTAGCACTGGCCCCTTTCACTTCGCCGTCTTCACTCATGTGCTGATTACCATGGTAAGATCTCTTTCTACGGCTTGAACGATAGTTGCTTCCATGTTCGCCTTTCGGATACGATGTCTTGATGAATGTTGAGAGAGAGCGATGCAAACTGCACAACAGTTACAGTAAAACTGAACCAACTGTAGCGAACCGATGCTCCAAAACGAGTTTATAGCTGTACTGTACACTGTCTATCCTACTATACTATTGGCTCGTAAAGTCTTGTTAGGGTACACACAAACACACTCACAAATCACAGAACATCTGCTCTTTTCATTATCGAAGTATCCCAGCTCAGCGGGGAGCTATTGTGTCCGAGCGCCTACCTGCCTACCTGCGCCGCGCGCACCACCCGCTAAAGGACGTTAGCGAATATGCCTATAGCGGCTAAACGGATTCAAATTTTGCGCTAAAATTTTAACAGCATACTTTTGAAATGTTCTACTTTCGATTTATGTAATAAAAAAAAATCGATTTTTTGATCGATCTATATAGGGATACCCCCTTAAGTGCAAAAGGCACTCAATAAATATATAGGTGGTGTATGACGCTGTAACGGTCCTGTCTGATTTGTCTCCTATTTTCCTCTGTAAAACGGCAACCCGTCACACACGAGACAATTAGAGAAAATCGGTAATTGAGCATAGGCGCTTTTCACACGTATATGCAAATGTGTTAGGGCAACTCTGCGAAAACATTACCATATAAGGAGCGTGACGTCATGACCGTGGGAAAATTTATTGTTTACAACAGAAAATCGTTAATTATAAAGTTTTTTAAACAAACAAAAGTATTTCTTAGTTAAATTTGATGCGCTGATTCTGAATTTCATGTTGATATAACTCTCAAATCGATATTTGTTAGTCAAATCTAATCTACAAGTTAACATTGTTACTTATTTTGTAATAAACAATGATATTGTTATTTCGAGCATACGATTACAATCTCGACGTATTGAAACAGAAAAGCAAGAATTTGACACTTTGATAACTAATTACCCATTAAGTTATCAATAAATAAACAATTTATAATTTTTTTAAACAATTAAAATGACACGGTTAGATAGAAAATCGATCATAAGTATCTGTAAAATTGATGATTATGATTGTTACTAAATTGCTGATTTTTAAACCGCTAAAAAAGAAAATTACAAATCTGTTTTTTAATTATTATTCAAAATTAGAGAGCAACATTAATCATCTTTTATATGGATAACAATCTTCTAACCACAAGCGATTTTTCCATGTAAAAATTTTCCATAATTTTATTGTAAAAATGGCGTAATTTGATTATTAAATTGTATAGCTTATAACTTTAAGAGGCGATTTTTCCTAGAGATGCAATTTATGTTAAAAAATTCATCCTTTCCAGTTTAATTTTTTAAATCGCATAATTGTAATTTCGATCGAGCCATTTTGCGATAAAACGTGTACAAAATTTGCGTCAAAGACAAAAATAACGTTGTAGGGGCTACCAAGCGAAGAAAGGAGCCCATTTCGCATGTATAAATTCGCTCGTCGCTGCGGCAAAAGGACTCACTTTCCTACCTTGCTTAGCAGCGCGAGCACTGTGTAGAAATAAAGCCTCAGCTATTTCCTGAGACGAATTTCTTTTCAGTGGTTAGCCTATTGAACTCCTTTCCTAACGATCTCTAAGAGCTCAACTCATGAGACTATTTCTCTCATGAGAAAAAAGCAGCCTTAGAGATCTTCCCTCCTGAAACATATCGATTGTTGAGAAGTCAAATTGAGTAGTAATCGCGGCGCTGTCGGGCCTCTCCTCGATAGATGCGATTGCTATCAATTGCACTTCGAAGCAGCTCATCGAGTTGGCAAGCCTCGTGGTTTGCCACTCGAAAGATTTTCTTTTGATTATTTAGATTGCGCGCGTGTCAACTTCTTGCTTCGGAGACGTTATTGCGAATTTAATGTAAAGAGTTCGAACTCATATTTTAATAACGCGAGATATATTCAAACGTTATAACGCAATTGCGTACTATCCTTTTTACTGACATGTGACCTATGTGCTAAGCCAATATACCGGGAACGCAGCATGACTATTATACGGTTACATGCAGTTCAATAGCCATTCCCTCTACTGCCTCCCTGGGTGTATGAATTTCAATACAACCCAGGAGCTCCTTGGACGTACGTATACGACCTATCAGGGCGTATTAACTCAAATACAGCCGCCTAGGCTATAAATACATACTGCTATATGATGTTAACTTCCGTGACTACCTTTCAGCCTATCAGATCACGAATGAAATTACTTCAAATTGACAGGCAGCCATCACTTTTCGTCTGGAAAATTGACTTGATTTCAATATGTGTGATTTCAAATTTGAATATACTCAATTTTAAATAAAATTTAATTTAAAAATATATAAAATTAATTAGAAAATTTGCTGATATATTTTACAGATATTCTGCATCAAACATGGCTGAAGATTTTGATGTTGAAGCGATGCTAGAAGCACCATATCAAAAAGGGGTAAGTAAATTATTCTAAAATTATAATAATACTTGAGAATAGATGTTTTAGTTATCATACGTTAATGGAAATTTTTTTATACAATTCTGTTTCACGTACTTTTTAAATTATTTTTCTAAAATGACGTGGCCGAAAGAATCTATTTCGCTTAGTAACAGACAAATATGACAGAGCTTGAACTATGCATATCCTTAATAGGGCGAATAATTCCGATGTGGTGCTACATTTACATGGAACAAATTAAATAAATATTTTACATTGTAAAAATGTTATGAAATGAGAGCATAACCTGATTCATTTGAATATGAGAAAATCCCATGGCGAGGTCGAGCACGGTATAGAACCTAGTACCCCCCACTTGATCAAAAATATTGTTAATATTTTGAATCGGATAGGAATCTGCTATGGTCTCTTCATTGAGTTTTCGTAAATTGAGTACCATCCTGCCTTTTTCGTCTGTGACCTTAGATACTATCTAAATTGGACTATTGTACGGTGAATTCGATTCTTTTATAAATCCAGTTTGCAATAATTTGTCAATGTGGTAATTTAATTTGTCTTTCATAGCGTGGGGAAACTGATATTGTTTGAAATTAAGTGGCTTTTTAGCTTTTGTATGAATCTCATGTATAACCAGATCGGTTCCAGGAAGCTCGTCTCCACTTTATCGAAATCAAAGTCAGAGCTTATACCCGCGGTCTGAGGTTCAGGTTTGGGCTTAATTCTGTCGTCGTTCCCTAATGTCATAGGTACGAAATTTTAGGCAAATTAAGCTTTTTATTATTTTATTATTATATTAGCGCTAATTAATGCTCTTCTCGTGTTCCTTTTGTCGTTTTTATATCAAACAATTATAACTCGTGTAACAGGCTGCCGCCTAGCCGCAAATCCCGGGTAATCGTAGTCCTCAATACGGCCAGACGGTGCGCTATTAACTGTATGCTTCTAGCACACTTACTCACCTCGATCCGCTGTACACATGCGCCGTGTCTGCTCAGCGATCTGACTTGGGTGCGCGATCCCTCCGCACAGTGGCGCTGCTGCGCTAGCTCACCAGCGCTCCGTCGGACACCGCAAGCACCTCGGTCGACGAACAGCTTCTACTACGCTAACACAATCCGTGCTAGATTACCGGCGCATTCGAATCGGATGTCAACAATAACACCGATACCGGACAAAGGGAAAACTAAATAATAAGATCGTTCTCGGGGATCTCTAACCACTTTATTAAATTAGCACTGAACTTGTATAAGTGAGGGATTTGCCGAGAGACTAACGCACGCTGTTTCGATACAATAATTCGAACGGGGAGAGAGAGAGTGAATCTCGCGATCGTCGGGGACTATTCGCACGCACGCTATCAATAAACTCGCCGCGCACGCTGCGCGGGATCGCATGCTAACACAGTTGAAGAGTGCCGTGCACCTACGATAAATCGAAGGGGATACGGTGGCCAACCGTATCCGACTCTACCGCTGGACGACGAACTGCCTCTGCGACTGCTTCTCCGCCGGAGCTGTCGCGTTGTTGTTGAAGCCGCTGGGGTTGATCTCGTAGCTGCCGAGACCGCGCACGTTGAGCAGTGCGCGCACTCGGCACTCCACTCACAATTATCCTTGACACTAGTGGTGCACACGTTCCGCAGTGTACACACTCGCCTCGTCACTCGCTAATTATCTGTTCTAACTCACGGTATCACTCGGCTGGGAAAGAACACTTTATTTTCCGACGCAAAGAGCTACGAGGTCGCCTGACTGAAGGACACAGTCATACTGGGTCGCTAACTCTTCCCTCCCGATCATTGCTCCTAACGCGCCCTCTCTCTCTCTCTAACCCTGACCGATCACGGCTGTTACGCTCAGCCACGCTTAGTAGCTCACGCGAGTCCAAACGATTTTCGGCAATCGTTGCACTCGATTTTACTAAAAAGCAGTGGTCTTCTATGGCCTCAGCATTACATTATTAGTAATAAATTTTTTACATAGGATGTTCTCTTAATTCTTCCTAGAAAATGCATTAATATTTCCATTTTCCCGTATAGTTTTTTTATTTTTATAAATTTATATTGATTATTCCAGCCTAATTTGAAAGTCATTATTCATATATTTAAATTTGTTGTTGCAATATAAATTTTGCATAAAAAAACTTCTTAGTATCAATCTAATATTCCCCTTTTGCTTTATAATTTAAATCAGATTTCAATTATGGATGAGGTTAGGTTGGGTTAAAAATTTATTCTTTTCAGTTTGTTTTAAATTTTATTTAATGATATTTTATATGTTTTTATTAAATTATATATTTCCTCTTGTTTTTCTGCTATCTTTTTGTCTAACTCTGTTATTTTTTCTTACGTAATATTATTCTTTTTATTATTTTTTTGTTTCTTCTTTCTTTCTGGGGTGATCAACACGCTTTATTCTTATTTGAGCCTCTTTTAATATTTCTTCTGCTCCACAGAATTCTTTTTCTTTGGGATAAGCCCCAGCTCTCGGAAGGTCCTAACATAATCCCTGCATTAATTAGGGTCGTGTCCGTGCTTGCAGGCCAAGTTAGCGTTACTTGATAGTAACTGGTCTATTCTTTTAACTAAGCTTGGTTTTGTTTCGCACGTCGACCTAACATCCGAAATTGCTATGTATTTTTTCCGGACCTCTAATAACTTATGAATACTATTTTGAAGTGCGCGCTGCCGGCGCACACGCGTAGGCTGTGACAATTTGCCTCCTCTATTTTTTGGAGAAGTTGCACCGTTTGCCTTGGATCTTCAATTTTTAAAAGAAAAAACAGTGATATAAACTATTTGTGTATTTACTATGGGTTTTTTTCTAATCTAATCTGGTTTACTTATAGAAAAATTAAAAAATGTATTTGTAATAAGAATTTACAAACTTAGTTTATTGAATATTTTGGTTAATTTTTCTATTTTTATTTTTAAAACATTATTAGAAATTTTTTATTGTGTAACTAATTTTTTATTAATTTTCATCTGCTTGATGATTGTTATATTTTGCTTTTTCAAAAGGGTATTGGTTTTAATTCAGTCTACACAAATATTTCCTACACTAATTATTTGTTTGATTCGATTTTTATTTTTAGTTCGTGTTTTGCGACACGTGCACTCAAACTGCGATCGTAATTATTTATCTTTGAAATGTCGGAGCTATGAATATTCAATCTATCTATTACGGCTATTTGATTTTTTTTTAAAGATAAGATATATTCGATTACTTCATCTACCGTATCAACTACTTCGTGGGAAAAATTACTAAAATTTTAGAACGGTGGCATAATAATATATATAACAATAACCAAATAATAAAAAAGTAAGTTCATTTACAACAGTAAAAAAAATTTGAACTATTTATTTGGACTCATTGATATCAAAAGGGAAAACTTATTTCCTATTTTCTAAGTTGAGTCAGTTATTTTATTTTAATTATTTATTTTTTTTACTAATAAATTTTTTCACTTTTTATTGACCCAACTCATGAAAAGAAACTCCTATCAGTATTTTTTTCTTAATAATTATTTTTATTCAAGAAGCAAATATTTCTATAATTTTCTTGATAGTGGTCCCTCCGTAGCCTCCAAAAACTTATGTGACGTCGTGGCAACGACATAGCTCAGGTGCCTGAGGCTTGTGTAGTCTCAGGTTTCCGTTGACATCAGAACTGCAATTTCTCGCCTAAATTTGCATGGATCACTGTCAAAGCTATTCGGAAAGAAAAAGTGCCACTATTCCTTATACTACTGTCTTTTAGATTCCAATCGATCGCAGTAACCAAAAGACGAGAAGTACCCTGGATCCTATCTATAGTAGAACTCGGTTTCCCTATAAGGATCGTATCCAGAGCCTTTCAATTGTAGGCTCTAGATACCGAGGAAAAAGGATTTTTAGAGGTTCATGAGCTAATTCTGAAAGGTAGAAACAAGACGGAGAGAGACTAAATAGTTTCCTTTAGCTTACTATTTTTTTTTCTTCTAGACACGATCTGGCACTCTGTTCGTAATTGGCTCTTTGGCTTCCCAGCTTGTCACTTGTTTTTTGGCGACTTCTTGGTCTTCTTAGTGGTTTCTTGGTGGTGATACGAATACCTTTTAGGTCTTATATGGCCCTTTTTATATTCTGAGGATGGCTGGGAGGCGAGTACCTCTCTTGTCTCCTCATTTTTGGAAAGATTTGAGCGGGAAGCCGCCTGCTAATTGGCTTGCCAGGCTCTTTCGATTTTCCCTCGTTTTTTTCCAGGACATTGGAGCGGGGGCTTGGGGAAAATCGTAGGCGCGCGCATCGAAGTACGTGCCTTGACTCAAGAGATGGCTCTCAGAGTATCTTTTACGTGCATTAATGAGGCTTATTATTTATAAATGTTTGGTGCGTAAGATTTTACAGTTATAGTTTTAATCATAACGATATTTATAGATTATTTAATACTAAGAACAAAAATAAATCTTAAATTCACTGTGAAATACAATTAGCAAGTAATTGTTTATACAAAAATAATAGAAAGAGCTTGCAAGCTCACAAGCTTTGTTAAAAATCTTTACTACAATTTATTATTAATTTGGATTTTAAACATGAAATTCAACTATTTATTAATTTTATTGCTTTATTTAAATTGAACTTCAACGGAAACTATATTCAAAAACTTGTGCATTCCAATAAGGCATTTATTAAATAATTTTAATCTAATTTCCTATGATATTAATCTGTTAAATCGCAGGAATCCCTATTAAAATTAAATTTTTTTTTTGTTTTCTGGCTGAACCAAGCCCTGGAACGAGAATTCGATGAGAGGTTTTAAGAAGCCATAATTATTTGCTACATAATGTGTAAGTTAAATATTTTAATTTGGACAATTTTTTATTTATTTTTTTTTTCATGCTAATGATAAATTTTTGAGCACCTTAAAAGAAGAAAAATTCCTTAGGAAAAGTAGAAAACAGGATGTAGTCGCAGTTTTATGACCCTTCTCTCTTATCGGCATGTTAACGCTTACCAGACGCGTGCGCGAAGGCTGCGTACTTTTTGCATGCGAGCAAGAGAGAGCGATGGGTGAAGGAATATAAAAAAAGGGTCATCTGTCTAAGCTAGTACTAAATTTTGTAAAGATTCTATTGCTAATTGGAAACTATAAAGGAAATTTTAACTGTGACGCTCAGCCTAGTCCCTCATTCTCGCGGGCAAAGATTTACATTCCGTTCTTTATTTTAATTCTAAGAAATAATTATTTCATAGATTTCATAGATTTCAAGGCGATATATCACATTCATCTGTAGTTATATGCTGGTTGACATTTATTCAAATTTACTGAAAGTTATCATAACTTTTTACTGAAGGTCATCACAACTTTTCTCAAGTTTATTAATTATTTCTCAAGTTTATTAATTTTTGAATTAATATCTATTTAATTTTCCTCAATAATCATCATTGTAATTACACATCCATTTATACTCATAATTATATAAATATGTGTATGTATAATTTGTCAAGGTCACGAATAAATGTCAACTTGCATATAATTACAGGTATATGTATATATTATCCACATCCGCCGTCGACCACTCCCATTTATCCGCTTATTCTTCAACTTCTTTGCACCTTCGATACCGGTTTCCATTTTCACGACAGCCATGATCGCCACCTTTCATTTCTCTTTCTCTTTTGTGCATGCTGCGTCTGAGAACTGCATATCATCACGAGCGTTCGTGCGATTTCTTCTCACGCTCGTGAAACATTTTCAGCTTCTTGTCGTAGTGTTGCATATGGCTTAGATCATCGATTTTTTTATTCTCCTAGCATTCTTGTTTCGAATGGGGATAATGCTTGCGGCGAAGTATATTGTGTTCCCAGTACTCCCTAGATAGAAATTCGTGGAAGACTTAATTCTGGATAATTCTGGATTATTTCAGTAATACCTCCTATAGCATGTTCAAGAAAAATTATCGGCATCTTAACGTAAATTATACAGTAGTGAGCAGATTCAATGAAAGATAAAACAAAATGACGAAGCGTAAAAAAAGTGTCAAAACTTGATATGCCTATTGCAGGTGTCAGTCGTGAATTTGAGAATTGAGTTTCATTGTCACCTGTCGTCGAATTTCGTATACTGTCAGTATTACTGGTCTTAAGTAATGAAGTTGGAGATTGACTGAATATTTCTGAAGTCAGAAAATTTGGTATAACAATTATTTCTAAATAGAATGAAAGAAAGAAAATATATATTCTATTCATTCGCAGTTTTATATTTCATAATATAGGTCTGCATGATTTTGTTATGGAATAGCTGGGGGGTTGGGTTATTTCCGAAGCATTTTTCGGCGTAGCAACCAAATCTGGGCTCAGAATTGTTCCAGCCCATCAGGTTTTTGAGTAATCCTAACTCAAAAGTACGAAAAACACGGTTTTTTGCATTATTTAAGTAACACTAAATCAGCGAATCTTTATTGTTTTTTAAATCTGATTAAACCATTGAAACGGGCTGATTTTCAAATTTCCATTTCCTTAATTATATGTAAGATTTGAATTATTCTAACCAAAGATATCGCCAGTCGAGAAAAAAATTTGCAAGTTTTATAATGACCGATATTTGAAGGGAAAAGATGATTAGATAAAAAATTTCTTTTTTGATTCATATTTTTGATGAACGAGATAAATGATAGGTTATATAATCAACCCAATATACATAACCTCGAACACCATAGCTTCATAACCACAAGTAGGGTTAAGTTTAAAAAATCCATGTAAGTTATCATGACCTATGACCTCATGACCTCAAACATTATAACATCAAACTCACGACAGGTAGGGCTCTGTATTTAAAATCCAAGTATGCTGTAAAGTTGCATTCTGGAATTTTATGGAAATAGATGTTTGAGTAAAATAGAAGAAATTGCTACAACTATTGTGTATCATGTCATTCAGCTGACTAGCGAGTAGAAAAATCGGATCATATATGTCCAGATTTAATATATCTAGATAGTAAGATCAGTTTAAAGGATATTTAGCAAGAGAGTTCGTTTGCTGATCGACGATTTCCTTTTCAACAGTCCTTTTCAGGATAGTTGGCGAGTTACTTCATCGGTGTGTCTTTTCTTATCGTAAAGTTGCTTCTTCGACAATTTTTCCAAGAATGGCAGTTGATTAGTGACCTACTTATAAATCGGGGTTTTCGTGATGGGATTTCCTATTTAGCATTTCTGCTCAAACAGTCGTTATTAACATTCATTATGGGATCTCGTCAGTGTTCAAATCATTCTAACCTATTATGTTACGTATGCGGTCGCTTCTGTTTGAAAAGCAAAAGATCTTTATCAATAAAAATGTCAAGAGCGTTTATAAAAACTATTCTCAATTGCCAATATCTCATCAAGATAAGCCTTCGCCTCCACATGTAGTATACATATTATGCTATGCGGTACTTAGTTGGTGGAATAATATCGTGATTACTATGAGACCAATACGTTTTAAAAGACCTATGATGTAGTATGAGTCTTTTTCTCATGATGATTGTTATTTTTTCCTCACAAATCTTACTAGTTTTAATAAAAAAATTCTGATAAAATGAAATATACGGATGTTGGAAGTGTAACGAAATCAGTTTTATATGAACCTAATGATGAATTTCCAATTTCATCACTTATAAAACAGAAAGAAGAAAGTAATGAAGTCTGTGACAGTTTTAATGAAGAACAAGAAACAGATGATGAAGGTTCTGATACCATTCTTTTCAGTCAAACTATACTAAATGACTAAGTCAGGGAATTAAACTTACCTAAGGTAAATCCAAACTATTAGGTTCGCGATTGAAGAAAAGGAATCTTTATTTTCGTGATATAGGCTTCGCAAAAAAAAATAATAGAATTTTTTTCTGAAGGAAAAAGTTATGTTTATTGCAGTAACATATATGACTTGATGGAAAAGTTAGGATTAACGTACGATCCTATAAATTTAAGGTTGTTTCTAGATTCTTTTATAAGAAGGTTTAAAACAGTCCTGCTGCATAATACAAATCAATATGCTTCTATACTTATCACTCATTCTACGTATCATGGTGAATCTTACGAAAATATGAAAATTATTCTGAATGTTGTTCACTACGATCATCATAATTAGAAAGTATGTGGAGATTTTAAAATCATATCCATGCTTCTCGGACAACAGGCAAGTCATACAAAATACCATGTTTCATATATTTATAGGATAGTAGAGACAAATAGCAGCATTATAAAAAAAAGATTTTGCCTCTTCACAAATCTCTCAAAGCTGGCGACTTCAACATTTTTAAGGATTCACTGATTGATAGTTGAAAGCTTCTACCACCTTCACTTTAAATCAAACTTGGACTCATGAAATAATAGTAAAAGCTGTCGACACATGGTGATTGCTTTAAGTACCTTGTAGATCAATTTTCTAGTCTAGATTAATTTTCCAGTTCAAATAAAATACTTGAATTACTTTCATCAATTCAATTTGAGGATGTCAAGACCAAAATTGAAAGAAAGGCTTCAATTAGCTTCAAAAAAATAATCAGGATTCTTAACCGACCAAAAATCAAGTCGTTATAACGAATTAATTAACAATATACTTACCAGTTTCAAGAGGTAGACTGCAACATAACCACTAAAGTATATGACATGCATTCTCATTTTGATTGGTTCCCTTAGAAGGTGATGTTAGCGAAGAACAAGGAGAACGTTTTCATTAGGATATAAATGATAGCATATAATTATACCACTTATCAAGGTAAGTGGTCCACAACTACATTGGCAGACTACTCGTGGTTTTTACAACCTGATAAGCCATAAGTTAAACATAAGAGACAATCCAACACAAGATCTTTGAAGAATCAGAAAAAAAGGTATCGTTAACGCGAAGATAAAGACAATTATGAATGCCAAAATACCCTGTTGGAGGTTATGGAGTTTTAGCATAATTTGTCTTAGAACAGCAGAACTCTATGTTTCGTAGGTTTGAGGTTATGATTTATATGTAGTTTAGAACAACAGAGTTCTACCTATCCTGGGATTGATGTTATAATATTTGAGGTCATGGGGTAATAGCGTAGATGGGTTTTTTAAACATCCCTATTTGTCGTGGTTGTAAGGCTATGGCGTTCGAGGTTATGGCGTTATAAGGTTGATGATATTTACTTAAAGACCTGTCGTTTATATAATGCTTCGTTCATAAAAAATACGAATTAAAAAATAAAGTTTAACTGCAAAAGCCATCTATTCTTGGGCATTCGATAGAGACCAGAAGAAGTATCATAACAATATTGCAAAAATATCAATGTGCTCGTTTTGAAGAATAAAAATGAGCATCACTTAGTTTTTTCAAAATTGTCAAATATCATCCTTATTTATGGGGTTGAAAGATATAATGGGGTGTGATTTAATTTATGAGGAATAAGGCGATATGATTCGCTTTTCTCCTTCGTCGTTGACTCCTGGGTCGCCGACTATCCTTGGTGGCTCTTCTACGCCTCGTTAACGAATCGGCGCGTGTGTACCTACGCTTCCTCGCAGGTGTGTGACTCGTCCAAAAGTCACGCATGAATCATACAATGCTCGCGCGAAGGGACAATGAGTTAAAAACTCGCGTCATCAACGGATCAGGAGTGATGGATAGGAAAATCACTTGGACATGCGATTCAAATGTGTGAAGTTTTATTACGTCTCCTCACCATAGCTTTCACTCTTACACAGACATTAATACGCATTTGCTGGAAGCCATGTATTTATCGTAAACGCCGCAAATTAGGAGGGCTGCTGCGTACACTTTCTCGGCCTCCCGTGTCCTCTTTTCAAGATGACCTCGGAAGTGCCGGCAGTTTCACCAACTCTCTCAGGTTTCCCTAATGCTAAAATCGTACTGGATTTTCGCGGGTATCTCCGTGGAAGCTTCGAGATCGCTTCGGCCGACATCGGAGTCCCAACCCGCGATCGCGATCCTGCGTCTTGTTCGAGCGAATCTTCGGAAATTTCGCTTCGCCCGTCCGCAAGTGCCTTTGGGCATACGCTCGCTGGTGATGCACCCTCGGCGGTTTCCTCTTCCTCCGCTTTCTTGGTTGGTTCCGTTTCTGATCCGTTTTTTTGCGGGTATTTAGGCGCTAATTTCAATGATATCATCTGCACCGCATCTGAAAGGATCCGATTGCGCTTCCAAATCTAGTCGCCATCTTGGAATGCTACGGATCAATGCTTTTTATTGAAATAACGGGCTTGGCGCGCGCGTTCCCTGTCACTCGATTCTTTAGCGGCCTTCAGAAGCGCATGTTTAGTAATCTGTTCAGCCTAATGTCCGAGACTTTTTTCCATCTCACCCGCGACGGCTACTACGTCTTTCATTCCTTTCAAAATCCTGGATGGTTTCGGTTGACTTCCGTATATCACCATGGTTGGACTTTTCCCTGTCCTGCTGTGAATTGCGGTATTTAAGGCGAATACAAATTCTGACGAGTATTAACCCATTTCTTCCTAAGGCGCCATTTTATAGTCGATTTGTTTTTGACCGAGGAAAACCTCAAAATAATCGAAAATGTATACTAGTAGTCACTTTTCTATTGTAAAATTTCCCGCTCTTTACGAATCTGCAGTCAGAATTAGGATATTTTTCACGGAAAATTATAAAATTGCGTCTTGAATGTTGATGAAAATTTAGTATTACATTAGAATTTTTCTTTCAGAAATTAGTTGCTGAAATTTATAGAATCAGGATGAAAATGTAGATTTACATTGAAAATGTTAGTTCTTTGATAAACCTAGGCATTACGAATTTTCCTGGAACATTTTTCCAAGATGGCGGCCAGCAACATGTTGACAAACGGGGAAATCTAAAATTTTCTAAATAAAAGCCGATTTAGAGAATGAATATATACTACCTATACTTTCGATGTCGCTGAATACAATGCTAGTGTCAATTTCAATTTTACAAAATGGCGGATCCATTATGGCGTCAGTAATACCAAAATCAGTTTGTGTTGATAAAATCGCAAATCGAAGTGCTACATTTTGTCTTGAATTTTTAGCACTTTTTCTAGTATTTTCCAAAATAATTGATGCAATAGTGGAAGAAATTATTCATCAAGCGTACCTGTTTTTTCAAGATGGTGAGAGTCAAAACAATTTGCACATAGATACTCTTGACATTGTTCGCAATAAATATTCGTACGTTTCTTGCAGTCATTGCTAGCTTTGCATATTCTTTGTGAAGATTTTGTGGATTTATTGTGGATATGATGATACTCTCTGAAACAAGTATCACAGAAATGAGTTTTGCACTCATAGCAATAAAATATTGTTCTTATGGTACACTTTATACACATTCGTCTACGATCAGGTATTGTGAGTTTCAAATGCTTTGATAACTTTTCAATCGGTTGCTCTAAATAAGACTTTGCAACACTTTTTGCAAAATCTTTACTAGACATTCTCTTTTTGTTCACCATATTGTACAAAATCTAAGCATTTGTCAGTGAAGACTCGATCAATCTACATAAAATAACCCATGTCCATTTCTTTGAACCAATATTCGTTTTTAGATCACTGCAGTATTGATCATGAAGATCAACTCCTCCCATAAATTTGTTGTATGTCTTGAATGCTCCAGGAAATTCAATTGGTACTTTACGTTTAGCTGTTTTATCGAATCGTTCCATTGGAATAGTAGGTGTAACGCCAACGGCTGTAGATAATATGGACACTGGTTTCGAGTCCATTACCGTAATGTAATTTATACCACTGGTTTTATCATGACTTACAACATAAGATCCTCTAACAGCTTTCTTTTTATCTAGTTTATGTTTATCTATCAATGTCTTCTGTTCGGGATTTTTGATCAATGTTTTCGAGTTTTTCCTTGATTTATCCAACACTTTTGGAAACATCTCCTTTGTAAAAACACGATCATCTCTAACCGTACCTGTTGCACGCAGGTTTTGTTTTTTCAAGTGTACCAGTAAATCAGGGGATGTGAAAAATCTATCAAAATATAGATGATATTTAGCTACATCATTCTTATCGACCGATGTTAAAAAAACATGAAGCATATTCATCACTGCCCGAGATCCTAAACTGCATTTAGAGAACTTCGTGTCACTTTGACAATCATTTTTTCCACAATAGATATCTATTTCTGAAACAAATCCATTAGAAGTACAAAGGGCTCATAATTTTATTCCAAAACGTATTGGTTTGTCTTTGATGAATTGTTTTAGAAGCGTGCGACCGAAAAATTTAATCATCATTTTATCTATTGATAAAGAAGAGCAAAAAAATCCAAACTGTTTTACATTTTCTCTAAAAATGTTTAAAATTACACGAACTTTCCAAACTTTGTCATTATCAGTCTTATCCGAATTTTTCGAAGTTTTCAAATTAGACTTAATTTTTTCAAACAAATTTCTATTCATCGTTTCTGAAACAACATCGGAATGCTACATTTCATCAGTCGACCAGTAATCTCTATAGCTTTTACGAATATTGGAAGTGGAAAAAATGATAATACCTAAAAATTTGTTGAAATTATCTGGATCTAATTCAAATCCATTTTCAGTTATCGCTTCAATAATGTAATCTCTCATTCTATCACAAAAAAACATTTCAAATAATTCTCGAGGTTCCTTTCCTAGTACATTTTGTTTTATTGCTTCAAAATTATATATTTCTGATTCAAGTTGAACATCGTATGGTCTTTCTTGATCTATCCATTCGTATTTATGTGAGGCTTCTAACTTTATCTCGTTCGCGGAAAAATTTTGATACACTTCTTCATAAGATAAGGCTACTGCATCAGTGAATCTAGAAGTTCCATCAGCTTCTCCGTCATTATCGAGACCTTCTACGTCACTATTATCATCATCGGGTACCCACATAACTTCATGATCATTTTCATCTTCATCACTATGATCATTGTTTTCTACAACACTGCTATCAACACTGGCATTCCTCATCGACTTACGTTTCGGCATGATTTTGCCAGTTTTATGAAACTTCTTTTAGAGTCCGAATCTGATAAATATTTATCTTGAAAAAATACTCGGTGAATAGTAAAGCTCGCCAATTATCCTGAAAAGGACTATTGGAGAGACAGCCGAAGAAAAGAGTGAATATGCTCCAACTATCTTGAAAAAGACCGTTAGAGTAATACGCACTTTTCAATCCTCTACAAGATGGAAAATCTCGCCAATTATCCTGAAAAGGACTATTGGAGAGACAGCCGAAGAAAAGAGTGAATATGCTCCAACTATCTTGAAAAAGATCGTTAGAGAAATACGCACTTTTCAATTCTCCACAAGATGGAAAATCTCGCCAATTATCCTGAAAAGGACTATTGGAGAGACAGCCGAAGAAAAGAGTGAATATGCTCCAACTATCTTAAAAAAGACCGTTATAAAATACGCACTTTTCAATCTTCCACAAGATGGGAAAGTTCGCCAATTATCCTGAAAAGGACTATTGGAGAGGCAGCCGAAGAAAAAGAGTGAATATGCTCTAACTATCTTGAAAAAGACCGTTAGAGAAATACACACTTTACAATACTCGAGAAGACAAAGGATTTATCCAACTGTAGGGACAAAGAATCCAGAAAAAAATATAGTAATTAGATTCGCAATTTTATCAACATTACCTGATTTTGGTACTACCGACGCTATATTAGATCCGCTATTTTGTAAAATTGAAAACGGACATTAGCATTGTATTCAGCGATATCGAAAACATAGGAATTGAGTACCCACTCACTGGTGCTCATCATTTTGGTATTAACGACGCCATACTGGATCCGCCATTTTGTAAAATTGAAATTGACACTAACATTGTATTCAGCGACATCGAAAGTATAGGTAGTATATATTCATTCTCTAAATCGGCTTTTATTTAGAAAATTTTAGATTTCCCCGCTTGTTCCAGGAAAATTCGTAATGCCTAGGTTTATCAAAGAACTAACATTTTCAATGTAAATCTACATTTTCATCCTGATTCTATAAATTTCAGCAACTAATTTCTGAAAGAAAAATTCTAATGTAATACTAAATTTTCATCAACATTCAAGACGCCATTTTGTAATTTTCCGTGAAAAATATCCTAATTCTGACTGCAGATTCGTAAAGAGCGGGAAATTTTACAATAGAAAAGTGACTTCTAGTATACATTTTCGATTATTTTGAGGTTTTCCTCGGTCAAAAACAAATCGACTATAAAATGGCGCCTTGGGAAGAAATGGGTTAATCCCAGTCCTAGTGAGTGTCCCAAACGTAGGCGGTGATCATGACTCAGCGCCCGATTCATTCGCTCTGTCGGATTTGCTTGTGACGTTGGCGTAAATCTTTGTACGACGCCCTTTTCGTGCAACTGTCGTTCCATTAACTGGTTCTAGAATTCCGTGCCGTTATCCATGAGTAAAAAAAACTTCGGGTGCGCCGTATCACGTGACTATTCGCTCATGAAATTCTCTGGCGATCGTCTTACATTTTGCGCTCTGAATGGCGATATACTGATCCCATTTTGTGAATAGGTCGGTAAACACCAAAATATACATGTGTTCTCGTGGGCTTCGGGGGAAAGGACCAGTTATATCCCCTGCCACGACCTGCCAGGGCTCGTGGATCACATGACCTCCCACTAATACGTACGGCTGCCGCTGCTCAACTTTATTCTGCTAGCAGGTCGTACAGTTCTTCACGTATTCCTTGTTATCATCGTAGTATCCCAGCCAATAATAAGTCTGGCTTACTTTGAAGGTCTTTTCGCATCCAAAATATCCTGCTGTCTCCGCATCATGACACTTATAGAGGTCGGGCTTCCTGTCTGTATGCGGAACTACCAACTTTCAAGCATCGATGTCCTCCATTAGCCCCTTGAGGTTCTTATCTAGTCTGTAATGATATAATTGGCCGCCAATTAACTTCTATGTTGGAAAATTTTCAGGACGGGTAGTTTTTTCTTGGCACTACTCTGGTACCAACCGTTTCTGTCATCAGGAGTGCTAATTGCGCTAATCTAGGGCTCGGTGCACTTGTGAGCTCGGGATAACGCGTCGGGTACGACGTTATCAACTCCCTTCCGGTATTCGATGTCGAATTTATGCCATTGTAGCTGTAAAGCCTAATGTGCCAGTTGTCCAGTCAGATTTTTGAGAGGTTGCATAACCATTTAAGGCTATGGTAATCAGTTACTACCCTAAAGGGGCCGTGTATACTCGATTATCGCCTGTATCCTCTCCGGGTCTGGTCTCACGCCTTCGCGATTCACGAATAGATCCATGTACTTAGCCTCCGTGTTTCCGAACGAACTTTTGTTCCTGTTTATAGAGTAATCTATTTCGTTCAACCGCTGAAGTACCCGTCTCATGTGTCACATATAGACCTTAAACCTGGACGATACTATTATGATATCGTTCAGGTAGACAAAGGCGAACTCGCTGAACTTGGAACCGGTAACTTTATCCATCAGCCGTTGGAATGTGAATTGATAGTGTCCCATCCCGGGTACAGCGAAGGCGGTGATGGGCCGAGACTACTCTCTTTGAGCATAATCTGGTGATATACTTGACTAAGGTCGATGGTCGAGATGTACCTAGCGTCCTTCGATCGCCGTAAGATATCCTGCATAAATGGTAGCGGATACGCATTCGGCTCGGTCACTTTGACTTTGCTAAAGTCAATATAGAAGCGATATGAACCGTTCATCTTACGTATCATTACTACCGGACTGGACCATTCGTTATTAGCAGGTTCGATGACATCTATCGCCAGCATATCCTGCACCAGCTATTGCATCTTTTGCTGAACTTTGTGGGATACTGGGTAATACCTCTGCTTGATCGGCTTGGCGTTACTGATACAAATCTTATACTCGATTCTTAAGGCGCACTCTAGGCCCTCGGGGGCTGCCGTAAGAGTATTGTCCACTGTTCTGTACAGCAACGCTTTTTGCGTTTTTGTTAGCTATTGAATACCGACAGAAGCGTTCCATAGTAATATTAGTGTGTTCTAACCGTACACTTGCTTGTGATTATAAAGTGAAATGTAGTGTATCTTCATCCTGATCCAATACCGGTCTGAATAGCTTGACAAAGTTAACTCCTAATATACATTCATCGACGAGATTAGGAAGTATTGCTAACCTCGTCGGTATCATCGGTATGGCAATTTTAAGTGTCCTATAATCGGTAGCTTTCTACCATCTAGCAATAACCCAATAACCTCAAAGTCTCACATCCAAGGCCGACGCCATCTGTAGAGCTGTGGTACCCATTGCCGTTGTCGACGCTCCTGGATCATAAAACGTCTTAAAACCAAAATCTTCGATCTCGATTGGTATCCACCATTGCGTCTCCTGCTCTAGTATTAAAAATAGTAAAAAAATAGTAAAAAAAATAGTATTAAAAAACTAATATGAGTTACTGGTTCGTGCAACTGCCAGACTCGAAGCGAAATTTGCGAAAAAAAATTGCTAAAATTGGTTTTTCGTGATTATTTTAAAAACTATTGTTCCGATTTAAAAAATTTAAATCCAAAGATTTTAGGTATTAAAAAGACCTATCAATTAACCCATATATGTATTCAAAAATTGTCATAAAAATACGTTATCTCATAAGTTTTATCCGTGTTTTTGTATAGCTCTTATTAACATAGATAGAACAATTTTATTTTGCAAAATAAAAAAATATTGCTTATTTGTATAGATATAACGATTTTTGTAAAAAAAGACGCTTTCGCAATGTAAATAGTTGACAGTTGGATGCCGATAAATATTGACGATTATTGGCTTATTTTATTCATTGAAAGTTGTATTATCATATTATTCAAAATTTCATGCAAATTTATTTGTTTCAACTATAAAAAAATAATTGCAAAAATTTAGGTTTTCTATTCGTCATGTTTTTTGTTAATAACTTTTTAAAAACTGGTTTTGTATAATGTTTTTTTATACTATAAGCGTTATAATTTTTTATAAATTAAAAAAAAATTGTTGCTTCGATTATTGGTAGACAAGATAATTTATTTATTTAACAAATTAATTGTGGCATTATTTGATAATTGACCGGGCTACACTTTGTACGAAATGAGCAATAAGAACTTATATTTTGACACAAAAAATATTCTTATGGATTTTGGTGATTTTTAGCACTTATGGTTGTGTATGTAATTAATCGCGCTACGTAGGCCTATGCGGCTACGGGCATCGGCCGCTATGACGCAACAACTCTGACTCGTGCTTCATAAAATGTTTATATTTCAGCATACAAATAACCTGAAAAAATTATTATGTACTTCAAATTGGGTAGCTTAACGAGTATAACACAGTTATCGTGTTTATTTAAGGGGGTATTACCGGTTATAACAACAAAAAAATAGGCTAATTTTCAATATTTTTTTTTCTCAGTTCCTTTATTCTATAACAATTTGCAAATTTCCACAGATAAAATATATGATTTAAAAATTTCAAAAAATTTTTTTGGATTTTTTTCGTCTCATTTTCTAATTTATAGTGTGCGTCGAAGTCAGTAGGTTAAAAAATGCCACGTTCCATGGCGGACAGATAAGTTCGGGAACGAAGAATCTGAAACAAAAAAACCAAACGACATTTTAAAAAGATAGGTGTCTTACGTGGTAATTTACTATAATATTTAAAAAAAATGACGATAGTATGAAAAAATTTTTTTTAAAATCGCGTTTTTTTTTTGCGTTTTTTTTTCACTTGCTCATTTTTTTCAGTTTCACCTTTTGATTATATTGTAGTAAATTACCACATAACACACCTTCCTTTTTAAAATGCCGTTTGGTTTTTTTGTTTCAGATTCTTCGTTCCCGCGCTTATCTGTCCGCCATGGGACGCGGCATTTTTTAACCTACTGACTACGACCCCCACTATAAATTAGAAAGAGACGAAAAAAAACAAAAAAAATTTTTTGAAATCTTCAAATCATATATTTCATCTGTAGAAATTTGCGAATTGATATAGAATACAGGAACCGAGGAAAAAAATTTTGAAAATTAGCGTATTTTTTGTTATTATAACCGGTAATACCCCCTTAACTGACAGAACTCTCCAAAACCATTAATTTTTCAATTTTATATAAAAAATTAATTTTTTGCTCATGTTTCTTTCTCATAATAAATTAGTATTTGTAATATCAGAATACTAAAATGTACGATATAAGTGTTTTTTGAAACAGAAAAAAGTTACATCGCATGTGAAGTCACCCGTCTAAAAAATGTATTGATAATTTTCTAAGATATTATATTTTTGTCGTAATAAAATTATGATTTTGTCACAATTATCAATAATTCTGACTGTAAATTAAAGTGAAATTAATGGACTACAATATCTTACAAATTTTTCTAAAACGTTTGTACTGTAACAGGCTGCCGGTTAGTCAGCAAACCCTTGAATATACCTAAAAGTGACTAGACGACGCCTTGTTATCTATGCGCTCTATGCGCATTAACCTACCTTGTCTCGGAGTGCGCCTGCGCAGAATTTCCTCGCGATTCCGAGTTGGGTTCCCCCAACTCACCGCTTGGCGGCGCTGTCGCTCCTTGCTAGTAGCGCTCGCGCGGCCGCCGCTGGAAATGCTGTTGCCGATTCGCCTCTACCGATCTTAGCGAGCTTCGTGCTACACTACCGGCGAATTCGAACGAAATGTAAACAAATATAGGCGCGACTGCCGGACAAAGGAAAGAACACAATAACGGAAACTTGTTTAAACAGAACCAAGGTATGATTTATTAAATCAAGCAAATCACACGAGGGGAATGCCGAGAGTCTTGCGCACGCTATCGCGAATTACAATTTACGGAAATTAGAGAGAGAGAGAGAAAACACCGCGATTACCGCGAACTGCCTGCTCGCACGCAACGAATAGATTCTTCGCGCTCGCTGCGCGGATTCGCACGCAAATTAACAACAAACGATTGAAAAGGGGGAAGAAAAGGTGCACCTACCGCAAGAACGACGTGGATACGGTGGCCAGCCGTATCCGAATAACACGCTGTTAATAAGCTGCTCCGCTACTTGCTGCACCACCTCGATTTCTGTTGCTGCTGTTGTTATTGTTGCTGCTGTTGCTGCTGATGCTACTATTGCTGTTGCTGCTGCTGTCGCTGTGGCTGCTACGAGCACACCGCACCAAAGTTCGCACTATCACCAGGAACCAAAACAACGCACGTAACTTGGACGGCTCGGAAACAGGTTAGGAGCACGAACTGACTGAGTGGCACAGTCATACTGCCGGTCGGACCCTCCCCTCCCGGTCATTGCCCCTACGCTCTCTCTCTCTCTCGCGAACCGAGCGCGGCTACTCTCGTTTAGCCGCTCATTACCTCGCGCGAGTCTTACGATTTTCGGTAATCGTTGCAGCCCCCTCCTAGCTTCGAACTACCGGATCGAACTACCCCATTGACTCGCGACCCCAAGGACAGGATTGGGAAAGGAGAGAAATCAGCACAATCCATCCTCTTTGAAACACGGCTTTATTTGCCCATCCCGGGCCACCACTCCCCCACGTCACCTGCCGGAGCCCCCTGGCGCCTTGTGTCTGGGGTAGCGCCAGTGCTCCGACTTGTTGGGGCACTTGGAGGTCGTTGTGATGCCGGGATGGCCGCAGATGTAGCAGCCCCTGCCCGGTCTTCTGATGAGGCTGGGCTCCGCCCCATGGCCCTGGCTTCCTGCTGGTTGTTGGGGCGGCGCGGCTGCTGCTGCCGGGGCGGCGATGAACGTGACGCCGCCCACCGTGGCGGATGTGCGTCCCCCCATGGTACGCACCACCACGGTAGGGTGGGAAACCGACCCGTCCACGCGGACCGTGAACTCCTGTCCGGCACCGGGGGCCCCCGAGACTCTCTTGGGTTGAGTCTTGGTCGGGGGCTTGGCCGGAGTCCTGGCCGCGTCCCTGCTCGTCGGGGCCGCCGGTGGTAACACCGCCGGCGGGCCCGCGGCCTCTGGGGTCTCCTGCCCCCGGTCTACGCGCAGGAGGGCCTCACCATAGGCCCTCTGCCGCCGGACTACCGGAGCCCACTCCCCCAGCATTTCTTGGGCGCCGCGGAAGTCGAGGAACTCCCCCAGGTGTGCATGTACCTGGCGCTGGAGTTCCCCGACAAACTCCCAGGCATTTTCTAACTCCTGGAGGCCCAACCTCACGTGCCTCCAGGAGTTTACCAGCCCATCTTGCTGGGGGACCCGTGGGTGGTTGCAGACCCACTGCTGCTGGCCGCAGGCCTCCCTTGGCCCGGGGCACTGGGTCGAGCTCTCCGTCGTTGCCGCGCTCGACCCTTGGGTCTGCACACCCTGGTCCTGCGTGGACTGAGACCGACGGCCCTCTTCGGATGGACCGTCGGTCTGGGTGGACGCTTCCCTGGTTTCGGGCCTTCTGACCGGGGGCCTCATGGCTTCCCGAAGGAAGTCGTCCACCCGCTGGCGTGAGCGGCCCTCGCGAGCGGCCACCTCGACCTGGGCCCGGACAAACCTACGGAGGTCGCCGATCAGCCGATCGGCGCCCGGACCCAATCCCAGGTTGAGCATCAGTTGGGTGGCCGTCTCGAGGGCCTCTTCACTGATGACCAGCTTCCTCTCCATCTGTAAAAGAGAAGAAGTGGGGTCAAGGGATTTCTCTGGCTCAGCCCTTAACCTACCCGTCGCCGTGTGACGCTCGACGCTATTGTTTACGAGGACGTCCCGGTCCCCGACGCTTTCCTCGCGAACATGGCCCATTTGCGGGGGTAGCTGGCAGTACCACCTTCTGCACGTGCTGAGCGGTTCTACGTGGTCTGCCCCTTCCCCTTACCGCATTGCCATCCAGGTCGTCTCCACCTGGTTCCCGAGGTTCGCACGCGGGGTTCTTGCGCGGCCTACCTCGGCCTCGCTTAGCCGGCGCCTCGACCGGTACCTCTGGAGCCGCCGCGGGTTTCTCACGCTCGTTCGCGGGGGCTGCATTCGCGACGCGCTCGCATATCGGATCCTCGCTGGATTCCTCGATCTTCGCTGGCGGGTCGCCTACGCTCTCCTCTTCCTCCAACGGTGCTGAGTCCCCGCCTCCTGGTTCCACGTTGTCCTCATCTGAGAATGGACCGGAATAGGGCTTGAGGTCCTTGGCGTGGATCAGCTCGGGCAACTCTTCCTGCTGGTTACCTAGGCGATAGGTATTCGTCCCACATACCTCCTGAATTACGTAGGGACCAGCATACTTCGGCGCCAACTTCGCCGAAACGCCCTGAGCTGCGGATGACAAGATGCGGTTCCGCTTCCACACCCAGTCCCCAACCCTAAAGTCGGCCTGACGTCTCCTCCGGTTGTAATAGACCGCCTGACGGGCCGCCTCCTCCCTGGACTTAGAGCCAGCACGTTCCCACAAATTGGGTAACTGGCGCATGTGGTCGCCCCATTCGGTCAGTTCTTGGCCCTCGGAAGCTTCCCGGGCCAACTGATCCTGGGCCCTCCTAAAGGTCGAGGGGGGAGTGGGCTGTCTCCCGAAGACCAGCATGGCCGGGCTGTAACCTGTCGCGCTGTGAGTTGCCGAGTTCAACGCGAAGTTGAACTCTGGCAGGTGCTCGTCCCAGCTCTTATGGTCCCGCTCCACGTACGATATGAGCATGGCCTTGAGGGTTTTGTTCACTCGCTCTGTGGGGTTTGCCTGCGGGTGGTAAACTGGGGTAAGGGCGCGCCGGATGCCGTTCCTCGACAGGTAGGCATCGACCTCTTGGTTTTTAAATTCGGTCCCGTTGTCCGAAAGAAAAATCTCTGGCGCCCCAAACCTGGTTACCACCCTCTCGTGCAATTCCCGTACGATGGTCCTTCCGTTGGCCTTACGTACGGGTACGCACTCCACCCACCGAGTGAACAGGTCTAAAAAGACCAAAATGTACTCGAACCCTCTCGAGCTCTTCGGGAAGGGGCCAGTAATGTCACTGGCCACCACCTGCCAGGGTCGCGAGACCTCTCGACGACCCATCAGCCCGCAAGGCGGCCTTTGCTCCGCCTTGCATTGCTGACATACCGGGCAACTCCTCACGTACTCTCTGACCTGATCGTACATCTTTGGCCAGAAATACAGGTGCCTAGCCCGGGAGAACGTTCGTTCTCTCCCCTGGTGTCCCGCTGCTGGCGCATCGTGCACCTCCTCGAGTACTTGATGCCTCTTCTCGGCAGGAACCACTAGCTTCCAGGCTTCCTCGTTGTCGATGGACCCTTCGCTCTCCTCAGCCGGATTGTAGTGATACAATCTCCCTCCGACTACCTTCCAGGTAGGTTGAGAATGTGGATCCTGGCATACTTCTCTATACTTCTGAAGGTACCAGGCATCGGCAGTTTCCGGCTGATGAGTCATGGCACCCACTTCTACCACCCCCTTCTCATAGGCCCTAGATAAAGCGTCTGGCACCACGTTGAGGTCTCCTTTTCGATACTCTATATCGAACACATGGCCTTGTAGTGCTAACGCCCAACGCGCTAGCCTTCCTGTAGGATTCCTCATACTGTGGAGCCACTTAAGGCAACTATGATCGGTGATGACTTTGAAGTGGTGCCCCTCAACATAGGGCCGGAACTTCCCGATAGCCCATACTACTGCCAGGCACTCTCGTTCGGAGACTGTATAGTTCCTTTCCGCACTGTTTAAGGAGCGACTGGCGTACTCAATTACGCGCTCCTGTCCATCGACTTCTTGCGTCAATACCGCGCCTATCCCGCTATCGCTCGCGTCCGTTTGTAACACGAACTGCGCGTTGGGATCTGGCGACTGCAAGATCGGTGCCGAGACCATTGCGTCTCGTAACCGTTCGAAAGCCTGCTCCTGTTCCTGCTGCCACGCAAACGGGATGCTCTTCTTCGTCAGGCGGTTTATCGGCTCAGCGATGGTTGCGAAGTCGGGTATGAAGCGACGATACCACGACATCATCCCCATGAATCGCTTCACCTGTCTGATCGTCCGTGGTACTAGCTACTCCATGATGGGCTTGATCTTCTCTGGATCTGGTCTTACCCCTTCACGGTTCACTAGGACCCCCAGGTACTTGACTTCCGACTTACAGAAGTGGCTTTTGGTCTTATTCACAGTGAGGCCCGCACCCAGGATTCGTTGTAAAACCAATCCCAGGTGTCGCTTATGCTCCTCCAAAAGACGGCGAGATAATAATCACGTCGTCGAGGTACGCAAAAGCGAAAGGATCTAAATCCGGGCCAATCACTCTGTCCATCAACCTCTGGAAGGTCGCGCCGGCGTAGGACAATCCGAAGGGCATTCTCTTGAACTGAAAATGCCCCAGGCCAGGGACTGTGAACGCCGTAATGGGGCGCGACTCCTTTTTAAGAGGTATCTGGTGGTACGCGCTACTCAAGTCCAGTGTCGAGATGAACTTCGCATCCCTGATCCTTCGCAGGATGTCGCTCATGAAGGGTAATGGGTAGGCGTCCGGCTTGGTTACTGCGTTTACCTTCTGGTAATTCACGCAGAACCGGTATTTGCCGTCTGCCTTCTTAACCATCACCACTGGACTTGACCACCCGCTGGTTGCTGGCTCAATGACGTCATTATCCAGCATGGCCTTGACCAGCGCGTGCATTTCGTCTCGCACCCTGTCGGAGACCGGGTAGTATTTCTGTTTACAGGGTCGAGCGTCTCCGATGTCTATCTCATGCTCGACCCCCACAGCACAGCCTAAACACTCGCCTCCGTCTGGAATTAATCCATCGACGAGGCTAGCCACTTCTTGACGCTGTGCTTCCGTGGCTTCTACCAGGCCTACGGGTTCGAGGCACGACGTACCAGTGACGCTTGCCACTTCCAACGGTACCGCCACTTTGGCTTTCGCCAAGTACAGCTGGTCCGTGTCAGGGTTCAGGTTGGCGCTGAATTCCCTCACGAAATTCGCGCCGACGTAGCAGTCATCAGACAGCAGTGGCGTTATAGCGACCCTTACGTCTTTTGTGATTCCCCCTACCGTGAAGGGGAAAATCACATGACCCAAGATGGGGCATGGGCGACCGTCAGCGAGCTTCGCTTCTCCCGCTCGCGTGACGTCCAGGCCCAACCCCATATCTGATGCCAACCTAAGCCCGAGTTGACCCATTACCGTCGATGAGGCCCCGGTGTCGTAGAGTGCCCTTAACTTGTAGGCACCTATCCCCACCTGAAGCCACCATCTGGTCTCATCCTCGGGTCTGTACCTGCGGGGAGCTTTCGCCGTCTCTCTCCCCTCTGTGGACGGGAGGCTTTCACGGCTCTTCTTGCCCTGGGCAGCCGCTACTCGCATCGACGTGCTCTCGCCCGCAGGTGTCTGGGTCGCCGGCGTATCCTCCGGAGCGTCAGGTGGTCTCCTGGAGCTTTTGGGTCTGATGGTCTCCTCTCCGACCCCTTCAAACCCCTGCTCCACCACCTGAATCCGGCCTCCGTACCCTTCGAGGATACAAAATGCCCGGTTACCCAGATCAGGCATCTGTTCGGTCGCTGTCGCTTCCAACGCCACCGCACTGCCAGGTCTCGTGGGGTCCGATACCCCTGTCGAGACCTCCCTGAACCCTGAGGTCGTTGACGGGCCCCTGCCACGTTCAAACGACCCGTGACGAGAGGTCACCTTTACTGGGGACGCGGAGGGGACCTCCGTCCTCCGCTTCCCTGCCCGTTTCCCTTGTTGCAATCCGGGCAGTACCTTCTGGTAAAGCCTAGTTTGCCACAAGACGAGCACCTGATCGGTTGGGAGTAATCTATTTTCCTCCGCTGACCCTCTCGTCGCTGGCCAGGAGACCCTGGGGGGGTTTTATTCCTCCCCTTTTCTTGCGGCCGACCCCTCGGCCGCCTGGGAGAGCTAGCCTTCCTCTCCTTAAAGTACCGGTCCATATCGCGCCGCAGGGTCGCGATCTGCGACGACAGATCCTCAATGGGGTCTGTCGCCTGCGTTGCAGCGATTGTGGGCCGGTCCTCGGGTCTCTTGGCCGGGGTTTTAACCGGTGACTCGGGTTGCCGCTGATCCCTACCCCGAGGCTTGTTGGACATGGCCGCCGTACGGGGTCCTGCCCGGGGCGGTGGTGCCTTAGCTGACACCCCCATGTCCTCGGGGTACAACGTGGACGTTGGCTCCAACCTGGTCCTCGGGCGCTCGTCGTCTCGCAAGGCGGTCTCGATTTCGGTCGCCCGGGCGTGGAATTCGTCCACGTTGGAGAACGCATTCCTCCGCAGCTGCATCCGGATGGCGGGTAGGAGATTTGCATACAGCAAATCTAACTGCCTCTGCTCTGGTAACGGCGGACGTAGCTGGGCTAACATGAAGAGGAGGTGGCAGGCATATTCTCGTACCAGCTCTCCTTTCTCCTGGTACCGGGCTTGGGCCTCTTGCAGCAATCTTTGTTGCTGGAGCTCACTCGACCCAAACCAACGTCGAACGCCTGCCACGAAGTCGGCGTAATTCCTCCACTTAAGCTTGTTAAGCTCGTACCAGGTCCTCGCAACGCCTTCGAGGAGCTCTGATACCGAGCACAAGATTTCGCCGTCTGTTAGCCCAGAACCCGCGCGTAGATCTTCTAGTCTCGACAAGAAGGTGTCTACGCACTCTGAAGCCGTGCCAGAGTATCGCAGCTTCCATCCCCGGACAATCCTACCCGCGTCCCGAGTCGCGTAGTACCCCGACGCCGAATTGGCGTCGTACCAGGCGGATCCTTCAGGGATCGCCTGCCCTTCATCCATGTCGGCATCTCTTGGGCCTCTTCTCGGTGGCTGTTCCGTCCTTGAAGGCACCTGCCTTTGGGGAGCCTCTCGAGGTTCGCCAGGGGTCGGTTGCTGGGGTTCCGGGGTACTACCTGGTACCCTTGGGTCGTAGTGGCACGTATACGTGGATTGGAAATCTACGGTCCTCCGGGGCCGCTCTGGTACGACCGTTCGTCGATTGGTGGGGTCCCTGTTTCTCAACTGCTGGACCTCCACCTGCAGAGCGGTCACCTGGTCGCTCCACCGCGCGCATACCTGGTCGTGTCTTTCTAACATCTCTAATATGCGGTCTATACCGACCCGGTTGCGCTCGATCTCTTCCTTTAGTCGCTCGGTCACGCACCGCTCTTCCTCTTCTTCTGGAGGTTGCAGCTCCGCGTTCTCGAAGCGACGGGCTCTTCGCCTATCCGGCGATCCGGTGGAGCCCTTGTGCTCACTACCGACCCCCTCCGTGGGCCCCTTGACCTCGCCGGTCCCCCCTTCCTCCGCGGGCTCTCGCTCCCCCGTCTCGCTCTGACTCTCCTCTTCAAGGTTGTCATAGACTGCGAGAGTCCGCGTCAGGTTGGCCCCCACCACCTCATCCCTGTATAACAGCATGAGTGGGTGGGCGACAAGATCCTCCGCATCAGCTGCTTCTAACTCTTGTCGCCTGGACTCCAGCCACCTCTCTCGACTCCGTCGCCTGCGTTGTGTGGCCTCCCTATCCAACGCCGCTCCTTGGAAGTCTAGGTCGATATACTCGCCTAGCAACCAATATGCTAATCGAACTGCCTGCATCAGCTTAGGACCATCTGTTCGCAACTCCAGTTGCGTCAGGTACCTGTCCAGCTGTGTCGAAGGCAGTTCCGAAGCCCACCGGGTTATCGCGTCGGCGGTATCCTCCATGACGCTTATGCTGGGGCGTAGGTGACGGTTGAGGTTAATTTCCCTATTCGACCACTACCGCCTCCTATCGCCCAAGGCGCGAGCGGGGTGTTGCGATTTTTATCGCCAACTACCCAATTACGCCTTTATTCACAAGGCAACAATACGCGTGGCTTGTGGGTGTGTGCAGGTATCGTGTACTCTAAGGAAGTACGGACTTCCGCTTCGCAACTACCTGCCTATAGGTGGAGGCTAACTGTTTGTTAGCTCCACCGGGTTAGTTCGTCTAACCCTACACACACCCCAATTGCGCGCTCTGCTGGTACTGTCGCTTGGTGACTGACCCCCACTTAATTACTTTAATGTGTAATAAAACACTTAAAAAGCAAAAAGTTAACCCAAAATACAATTAGTCACCTTTTTTATTCGCGTTAGAGCGACTACGGACGTCTCTTCGACCCCTGGGGTTAGTGTGCTCTCGGCTCACAAAAGCCGTTGTTATTGGGTCGGAGAGGCGTCTTTCCCCTACCGCAGAGCACGTACCGAACGAGCCACGCGTTACTTTACCCGCTCGCACCTTATTACGCACGCGCGCAAACGTCTCTCTCTCGCGCGCGTTGCTCTCTCTTTTCGGGCAATTTCCCTCGTGTGTGAGTCCTAATTTAGTTGGGCGCCATGTAACAGGCTGCCGGTTAGTCAGCAAACCCTTGAATATACCTAAAAGTGACTAGACGACGCCTTGTTATCTATGCGCTCTATGCGCATTAACCTACCTTGTCTCGGAGTGCGCCTGCGCAGAATTTCCTCGCGATTCCGAGTTGGGTTCCCCCAACTCACCGCTTGGCGGCGCTGTCGCTCCTTGCTAGTAGCGCTCGCGCGGCCGCCGCTGGAAATGCTGTTGCCGATTCGCCTCTACCGATCTTAGCGAGCTTCGTGCTACACTACCGGCGAATTCGAACGAAATGTAAACAAATATAGGCGCGACTGCCGGACAAAGGAAAGAACACAATAACGGAAACTTGTTTAAACAGAACCAAGGTATGATTTATTAAATCAAGCAAATCACACGAGGGGAATGCCGAGAGTCTTGCGCACGCTATCGCGAATTACAATTTACGGAAATTAGAGAGAGAGAGAGAAAACACCGCGATTACCGCGAACTGCCTGCTCGCACGCAACGAATAGATTCTTCGCGCTCGCTGCGCGGATTCGCACGCAAATTAACAACAAACGATTGAAAAGGGGGAAGAAAAGGTGCACCTACCGCAAGAACGACGTGGATACGGTGGCCAGCCGTATCCGAATAACACGCTGTTAATAAGCTGCTCCGCTACTTGCTGCACCACCTCGATTTCTGTTGCTGCTGTTGTTATTGTTGCTGCTGTTGCTGCTGATGCTACTATTGCTGTTGCTGCTGCTGTCGCTGTGGCTGCTACGAGCACACCGCACCAAAGTTCGCACTATCACCAGGAACCAAAACAACGCACGTAACTTGGACGGCTCGGAAACAGGTTAGGAGCACGAACTGACTGAGTGGCACAGTCATACTGCCGGTCGGACCCTCCCCTCCCGGTCATTGCCCCTACGCTCTCTCTCTCTCTCGCGAACCGAGCGCGGCTACTCTCGTTTAGCCGCTCATTACCTCGCGCGAGTCTTACGATTTTCGGTAATCGTTGCAGTACGTGTGACGGCCGGCCGTAATTTAGTTTTTTTTAATCCTAGGTAATTAATAGAATCAATATTAAGAACAGAATAAGAACCTTCAAGATATATAAAAAGAGAAGGATTGAGAGTAGCTACTAATAAGATTTCTCACCAGGAAAGCACATATAAAATAAGGTGTTGATATAAAGCCTGATAGTGGTCTAAACCTGTGTACTCGGCCTTACAATGCTGCGTTATCATGCTTTCTCCTACTCGCATGTGTTAATAGGAGCCTACGATCACCGCGTATATATTTTGAAGTACTATCTCACCGATAAAAATAGGGGCCATAAATATACAATCTATATTTTTTCCCACCGAATTTTCTCTTTGTAAGAAACTTTGAAATTTACCATTAAAATCGAATAAAATAAAATTGTTGAGATCCGGAAATTTTTCTTATCGATAGATTATTGTGGCTTCCTGAAACATGTAATCGAGTTGTCATTCTGAAAATCATTTTAGTCAGAAAATAAAGAAAACACTAAGAGAATATCCGTAATATTAAATGAGTTTTAATCTGTTTTGTAGATTACTATCAAATAGTGATTGTTCTAATAACCATCGTACCATAATGCGCATCTCTTTAAAATATATTATTTATCCAGTTCAACCTTTACAAGAACAAAATAACTAATAAATAATTTCATGTTTTAAGCAAAAACAACAATAGAACCGTAATGCATTTTATAATAACTCTTAGAAGTTTATGGATTTTCCTAAATGTTTATAATAGTTAATTATTGAATTATTGCAATTTATAGTTATTATAATTCCCTCACTATTAAATAATTATCATGTATCGTCAAAATTAACTAAGTCTAGTACGATTTTGTGTAAGTAATTTTAAACCATAGCGTCACTCTTGCTCTCGAAAGTGGCACTCCAATAGCCATTTCTAGCGAAAAAGGTCCATGTTCAGAAAAGACCGCCCTATCACTCTTGGAAAACTCACGCCCTCCGACCAATTACAAATACCAAATCGGTCAAGAAAATTTCTCCACCAATACAGGAAATTTTAATCGTTATCATGACATGGGCCGGAAGAAGGGGATTTCCACTTAACCACCCACTGCTTATAAAAAGCTCTTTACAAGACTGCGGAACCAGTGCTGGAAGGAACACAGAAGGATAGAAAAGTTTTTGAGAAGAATCAGTAGTGCAGAGTAGTGCCAAGAAATCAGCTAAGAAGTAAACTAAGAAGTAAACCAAGAAATCAGCCAAAAACTCAACCAAGAAGTCAGCTAAGTGCATCTAGAATTGAGAGAGAGAGATAGAGATCAAAGAGCAGAGAGTACGCAGCCTAAGTATTAAGCAATCAAATAGAACGAAAAGTAAGTGAATTTTATATGTGGCTAGTAGATAAGCAATGTATGTTCTGGGACACAAAAGAGCCGACAAAGGATGCCGCCAATGTATAAGGGATATGTGTATGTTTTGCGACACAAAGAGGCTGCCCGATGATAGCGTCATGGTAGTGACACCTTTTAATTTAAGGTGAGATCCCATGCTGACTGTCTAAAAGACATTTGATGTTCGTTTGACACCTCCCGCGTGCCAGTGGATGCCGCTAATAATATATAAGGGATATGTGTATGTTCTGGGACACAAAGTGGCCGCCCGATAAAGGTGTCGCGGTAGTGATATTTTTTAATTTAAGGTGAGACCCCATGCTGAGTGTCTAAAAGGAATTTGTTGATCGTTTGACACCTCCCGCGTGCCAGTGGGCCCCTTCGACAGAGTGCCCCCCCCCCCCCCCCCACCCACTCACCCACCCACCTACTTACAGAGGTTGTTAAGGTAGGATGCTGTAGAAGTCGGTAGGGTGTTTGGTAAACTATATGATGGTCTCTCTCTATCCCTCTCTCTCGCTCTCCTCCGATAGTAGGGCGTTTAGTACGCTTATGCTGGCTGAGTATGGGCCCTCGGAGAGGGGGTAGCGTTTCTAGCTTGCTAGGCGCGTACGCCGTATAGTGCGAATGCTGTTCTCTCTCTCTCTCTCTCGCTCTCCTTCGATAGCAGGGCGCTTAGTAAGCTTATGCTGGCTGAGTGTGAGCCCTAGGAGAGGGGGTAGCGTCTCTAGCTTACTAGGCGCATACGCCGTATAGTGTGGATGCTGTTCTCTCTCTCTCTCTCTCTCTCTCTCTCTCTCTCGCTCTTCATCGATAGTAGGGCGCTTAGTAAGCTTATGCTGGCTGAGTCTAGGTTCTCGGAGAGGGGGTAGCGTCTTTAGCTTGCTAGGTGCCGCCACCACCCACCCAGCCACCTTTCACCTTTCGTCTGACTACCCCCTCTTGAACCTACAGTGCCGAAACCGCTGCTTTTAGCGCCACCATAGTGCTTAAAAGCCGTGCTCGATTGGAAAAGAGCGCAGTCTTTCGAGACAGCCCGCTCACTAGCTTTCTTAGCAGTGACAAGCAGTAGTAATAGTAGTAGTAGTACTAGTAGTAGTAGTAGTAGTAGTATTACTAGTTATCTTAAGCGCATTTTCATTTCAATGGCTTCTATTTCTTATTTTGAAAATACAGTACGCGATTTATGGAAAGCCTATTACAACTCAGACGCTAATAAGGATGATTTTATTAGATGGAAAAATATAATAATTACCGCTTTGAGTTCTTTTGAAGAATATCTGTTACAGCCTAACTTAAGTAGAGCAATACGACAGAGATGTCAAATTTGCGCTACTCATTTGAATTCAATCGAAATCAATTTAAATAATTCCATAAAAGTCGGAGAAAATGTTAACTCATTACGAGTCATTCCAAACTAAATTGAAAGGGACGGAGTTATTTGGCGTGAAATAAATTCAGCATTTGAAAAACGTATCATTACTGCATTCATAGCCAATCAAGAACATACAGATATAAAGTCATTCTTAAAAGCAGCAAATAAACTATTACAATTACAAATACCAAAATATCTTTCAATTCATAATACTCTAAAAATAAATATAGAAATGTCAGCTCAATTTACTGTAATAAAAGATAATGTAGAGAATATTCAAGTAAAGTATTTTAACACCGAAAATGTTTCTATTTATAGAACGACAGATCTTAAATTATGGTTTACAGAAAATATTGAAGATGTTATACATAAAAATTTAGAAGAATTTCAAGTAAAAGATTCCGGTTGGACATTAAAAATTATCATCGGTATTACTGTTAATATAAATAAAGGCTATAGCGGGATAATAATGTTAAAATTGCCTAAGAATGAATCGTTATCGGGGATCTGTCATTCGAAAGAGCATATTTGGGGGCTCTCTCACCTAAATTTTCAGACCCCTAGGTGGCAATAGAGTGCCACAATCGTAAAAAACGGGTTTTTGTGAAAACAATTTCTCCTGCTTTACTGTTTGCTCCAAACATTTTGAAAAAATTTATGGATATTAAATTTTTTACTACAAAATAGCCCGATTCTTTTTAGATTCTTTGGATAAAAATCGGAGTCAAAAAAAATTATTGAAATTTCAATGATTTTTTAGGTTATGAAGGTTATATTTGGCTAACATCTACATAATCCTTTTTCATGTATTTTTTCCCGTACTTTCGAATGCATTTATTCAAATTATCATATTTTGACCGGAACATGCTCAAAAACTGAAAAAACCGTAATTTTTCGCGTTTTTCCCATGTTTTTAGCACATAACCTCAAAATTACATACTTCATTAGGTACTAAAACACCTAAAAATACTCCAGGACTCTTTTTCTGTATGCAAGAATACCAAAAAGTAGTTTAGAAAAATTTTCCAACTCCTAAAAATTCATAAAGTCAATTATTACTTCCCTGGAACTGCAAAGAGCCTATTCAGCCAACTTCAAGTACAGAAAAACTCCATATCATTTTGAAATTATTAATTATTATAATGAAATAATATCCTTGAGTAAGTAAGTATATAATTATAGTAGAAATTAGAATAATGTTTATAAAAAATATAAATATGTGCATTCAATTTGTTCATGAAATGTATTGTCAGTGTAAATGTGATAAATCTATATCGATTAAAATTTACAAGAACTTTAACATTATGAATTTTAATTACAATATTATTCTTAATCTTCATCACTATCTTCATTCATAACTGGATCAATATCTATGGATAAAACAAATCAGAAAGAATTTTTGCTGGTCTAATAATTTTCGATTGATATCTAGCATTACTGAGATAGCATATAACTGCTGCGATATGTGAGCAAGAGCCTACAGTTCGTAATCCGTTCGCACAATCGCATGCGTGTCGTAGAATACCGCTATAGCCGATTGAATTAGGCTTGTGTTCAACGTAGCACTTATAGGTCTTACTATTTATAGGCCTGGATCTTACTAATACTTTAATAATATTTGGTTTCAACTTAACATACTCCAAATTGATATTTTGATTATCATCCATTAATTCAGCCAGATAACAGACGGCCTGACCTATTTGATAGGTACTTGAAAAAAAAATCTTAAGATCCCGTTCAATCATCTTGGAAAGTCAGTTATTTCATTTGACGTTAGTTTAGTCATAGTAGTAGATCGTCTGACCATCTGGCTGTCGCAACTTCTGATGCCAAAGTATTTTCATCTTGATTACATTTCAGCATTCTTTCAATAATTATGTCTTGCAATCCATTTTCATCTTTATCGCTGTTCAAACGCTTTCCAAACCGGTTGTGGAGAAAACAAGCGATTCTAAATAAGGTACCACATCCCTAAAACTTCTATCCACAATACAAACATCACCTTCTCTCATGATAGTTCTTACATCATTCGGATCTTCCATCACTTTTTTCATAATACTTGCATCGTTTTCCGTAGCTAAGAACGGACCAGGAACATCTACGATGAACCCGTTTGTGGTGCAAATAGTAAATGGTTTAACCAAAGGATATTTCTTATGACCTGAATATGATTTCCGTTGATAGTCATTATTTTTACTTTTTTGATGACGTAAATAAGTACCGTCAAATACCAAAGCAAGCACGTTCGTTAAACTAAAAAGTTTTTTCAGAAAAATAGAAGTATGATCACGAATTAATTCTTCCCTTGAGATACTTTTTACTTCAAAGAATATGGGCAAGATGTCTTTTTCAAATGAATTAATTACCGATTCGCAAAAACCTGAGACTTTTATTACATTATCTATTCCAAAAATAGACGAAATAAAATTATTCGATGATCCAGTCCGTAGTTTGAATAAAAATATGACCAAAGCTTGTGTAACGTCCCTATAATGTGATGATCTCATGGAAACTAACAATTTACTCAACTCTTGTAATTGATTATCGGAGACTTGTAAAAGGAAATAATTGTTTCTCGCTAAGCTCTGATGCTTTAATTTTATCTAAGAATGTTTGCGACGTTAAGTCTGATATTTCATACAGAAATAAACATATTTCATCTGCAGTTAAAAAAACTTGTGTTACAGTATACTTGTATTAATTTTAATTCATCATGGAAAAATCGTTTTTTGATTAAATGTTTAGAACAAACGCGATTGCCACCTGGAATAAAAATTTTCAATTCATTGAAACATTGTAATCTTGCATTCAATGGCACAAGAATCAATTTATTTGTATCTTTACAGACACAACACACGCTATGGGAGGCAAAAGTTCTTTTAAGGGGTAGCTCAACCGTAGGTTTTATTTCTTTAGGATTATTTAATTCTACCTCGAAGACACTTCCCGAACTCTGTGAGCTAGGTACTTCCTGAGAACTCGTTGGCTGACTTAAATCACTACTTGATGGTTGCTCATCAACTTTAGATTTTTTTGTACCAAAAAAAACAAGTCTTCTACATTTATCACAAAGTTTAGATCCAACACTGACATTATCTATATTTAATTGTTGAAGAACAGCTTCAACTTCACTTTCTAAATTAATAATCTTTAATTGTGTGGCTGTCTTACTTAGATTTTTTTTGGAGAAATTGCAACATTTGTCAGTTGCATCAAAATTATCCATATTTTATGAAAAAACTGAAATGAAAAAATTGTAAGATTTATTATGGGATTATGCATATTATTAAAAAATTCATTGCTAATTTTTAAAGAAAAAGGTGAAAAAATCTATTAAAGAGTCATCCTTGGTAAATATTTTAAGCATTTATATAAGATCTATGTCTACAAAAAAAATCACAGAATTGACATAGATGTTATTGTAAAAAAATGGACGAGTGGATTTACCACATAAAAAGAAAAAAATTTTAAGGTAGTCAGACAAGCTACTCAAAATTATGAGGCACCCCCAATTCCGCTTCATTTTATTTACGATTTTTAAGCTTTACAGAGCCTTGGAATTTCGAATTTTTTAGTAGTCGTTCCGAATATTTTTTTTATTCAAAATTAATGTCTTTATAAACAAAAAAACCTCAATCCAATATAGGTTTGATTCACTACAGAATTTTTTTGCAGATTTTAATTTAAAAAGTAATATTTTTTGTAACCACGTAATATCGTCGATTTCGTTATACTAGAAACACTCTACAAATGTTGTATCAATATATCATGGCATAATTCTTTCTTCCTTATATTTTTTCAACTTTCAAGTTCAATTGACAAAAATTTTAAATAGCTGTAAAATTGATCAAACCGCAAATAAATACCGTCTAATTTTTAGCATTCGAAAATCTTTCATTTACTGCATTTAAGGTCAATTTTTTCAAATACCTCTGTTATTTTTGAATATATAAATCGCAGAAAAATACGTTTTCTATCAGTTTTAAACTAATTTATTTTAGAAACAAAAATATTTGGGATATTCCAAGATTTTTTTTACAATTTTATGACCCAAACGAGTGAGACGTTTGGCGAAAAATTCAAGAGTAATTGTCAGTCCGCAAAAGTATAGAAAGGTGGTGGATCTGTAATAATTTGGGGTTGTTTGTCGGGAAAAGAAACAGATGACCTGCATTTTGTAGAAGGTATAATGAATAGTGATAAATATATCAATATTATGGTAAACTACATGCTTCAATCGAAAAAAATAAATTATCATATCATTATATAGTTATAAATGATAACCACAAATGTAATATTATATTTCCTTCAATAAACTTCATCAAAAATGACGTTTGCCCTTCTTAATACCCAAAGATTGTAAAAATATTATGAAAATGTTGAAAAAAATCTTGGAATATCCCTTTTTTTCTTTCAAAATAAATTAGTGTAAAATGAATAGAAAATGTATTTTCCTGCAATTTATGTACACGACATTTAAAAATAATGGAGGTATTTGAAAAAAATTAATCTTGAATCATACGATGAATTTTTAGTTTTTTAGATACTTTTAATTTACAAAAATTTCAATAGATTCAAATACTTACTTATATACTGCAAAATGACTCCGTTTTCTAAATTAATATAATGCTCTGAAACAATTGTAACGTTACTAATAATACTGATTATAATAATACAAAACAAAAATTTTTATCCATTAAGGTTGGTATGTATATACTGTTACTGACTTCGTTTTCTATTTGAAATGCAATTGTTACCACCAAGTACTTATAGGTGTTAATACGAGAATAATCTGTTACGGAGGTAGCTTTTGCTACTGCGAGTGCTGCGGTCACTCAACGGTCATCGTACGTGTCAAACGGATGGCGGATGAATGGTCGGACTATAGTCTATAGTCGAACGTACCCACAGAATTTTCGCAGAGAGCGAGTACGGACCTCAGAGAAAAACTCATCATGAAAAAACCGTCAAATATCGTAATTTATTGAAATCATTTTTAATATTATAGTCATAATTTCTTTGTATAATAATAGTAATATTAATCATAATTATAATAATTTATATTATACCATCATACATCATTCATGAAACATCTATACTCAGTAATTTAACTGAATATATCATTTTATTTAGATTTTAAATATCTATAAGGATATTTATTTATGAAATGTTATGAAAATATAATACATTTTTCAATTTTTGTTTTTTCACTTTTTTTGAAAAGCGCCTAACGGAATTCTTCAATTTTTGCCTTGAATGTCATGAAAATACAAACCTGAAATGGATCCACGTTCAGATTTGAGGTACATTTTTGTTCCATTTAAATAGTCAGAAGCGAACCGTCAGAATAGTCGGCCATGATTGGGCTAGATGACCAACGATTCGTTGTCATGTGCAGTAGGTTTACGTAGGCTCTTCTGGGAGGGAGGAGAGTACGGAAGCCCGATAGTGCCATCGAGTGAGTGGGTAGGTCACTAACCAAAAAGTATTTTTTCTGAGGCCGACCTGTTAGCTCACCGTGTGATACTGAGCGTTTTGTCGGGCGACTTAGTAGGTCGTCGAGATAATTTGACGTAGTAGAAGACAACTGATGTTGTTGTGCTAAAACGTTCTCATAACCTCACAGAAGTAAATTCAATGTTTTTTCAATGTTTGTACCAAATACGTATGACTAAGTACGATAACTATGACTTGTGGATCATAAGATTGTCAATATAATAAGAGCCTCGTTAAAAAAATGTCTAGCTTATATTGTTCAAACTATTTTAATTCAAAATATTTTATAGCTTTAAGGTTTCAATTAATTTTAAGCAACAAAAATGTCTCAATCATAAATAATTGGTCATGCTCTTTGCAGTTACAGGGAAGTAATACTTGACTGTATGAACTTTTAGGAGTTGGAAAATTTTTCTAAACTACTTTTTGGTGTTCTTGCATACAGGCAAAGAGTCCTAGAGTATTTATAGGTATTTTAGTACCCAGTGAAGTATCTAATTTTGAGGTTTTGTGCTAAAAACATGGGAAAAACGCGAAAAATTACGGTTTTTTCAGTTTTTGAGCATGTTCCGTTCAAAATATGATAATTTGAATAAATGCATTCGAAAGTACGGGAAAAAATATATGAAAAAGGATTATGTAGATATTAGCCAAATATGACCTTCATAACCTAAAAAATCATTGAAAATTTTAATAATTTTTTCTGACTCCGATTTTTATCCAAAAAATCTGAAAAAAATCGGGTTATTTTGTAGTAGAAAATTTAATATCCATGAATTTTTTCAGAATTTTTTGAGCAAACAGTAAAGCAGGAGAAATTATTTTCACAAAAACCAGTTTTTTGCGATTGTGGCACTCTACTGCCAACTAGGGGTCTGAAAATTTAGGTGAGAGAGCCTCAAAATATGCTCTTTCGGATGGCTGATCCCCGATAACGATTCATTCTTAGGCAATTTTAACATTGTTAACCCGCTATAGCCTATAATCCTTTCCAACCTGGCTCATATAATCAACTACCAAAACAAATGGCAGATAAAAAAGCAATTATCAACGTTCAAAATATAGATGATGAATGTTTTAAATGGGCTGTGATTGCCATAGCTGTTTATGTTGTTTTGTAGTTACATTTGAACCAACATTGTCTAAATTTATTGCAGTTCTATCAAGTGATGATTGACTAGTCTTACTAAATTCGTCTTCAATAGCATTATCATCACCATCATCAGCAGCATCAGCAATAGACATAGCGGATTCAAATGTAGAATCAAGCGGATGTAATGTAGAATTTTAGTCATTAGCAGTACTATAGAAATATCGCGATTTATAGGGAGTGTCAGCTGTTGTTTTTGACTTGGAAACTTTATCGAACGTAATTTTCTTCTCCTTGTTCGTTTCCTGTTCAGTATTATCGTTAGTTTTATCAATAGCTACCTCCACAAGTTTCTTCAATGGATCAACCATAGGTTTAAAAGTTTCATTCAATGTATTCTCTATATCAGCTTTGTCACGTTTTATTAGTTGATACTTACGTCTGATGGTATCACGAGCCTCAGATAATTGCTCGAGCATCTTCTTTTCTTTTTCAAAATTAGTCATGTTGACGCTTGTAATTTCTAAAGTTAAATAATCTTTATTCGTTCACTCTGCTATATTTATAGCAAAAAAATAGAATCCTTTTCTATTGTTACGTCTTACGACGCATCCTTTTTATAAAATAAACATTCGCGAAATTCAAAGCTACTAAACTATTCGCACGTCAGCAAAAAGCTAATTAAACGCGAGGTAAATGACTCTCCGAAATTAAGCCTTACGACGCATCCTTTTTGTAACATATGCACATTCAAAACTGCTAAGCTATTCACACGACAGCAAAAAGCTGTCGAAACACATTCCGAAACTAAGTCACCAAAACGCAAGAATTTATAATCAGACAAAATGTCACACAATATCGCAATACTGACCTGAAAAAGAACTATAAAAGATATAAAAACCAATGAACAAATCACTCTCAGCAGTTGATCAGTAGTCCGTCAGTCAGTCAATAAGTACCTGTAAGACTCAACTCCGTACACACCGGTCCGACAATTGTTAGAGCCTGCTACATTTATTCAATTCAACAAGCAGTTAGAGCCTGCTACATTTATTCAATTCAACAAGCAGTTAGAGCCTGCTACATTCATACAATCCAACAAGCAGTTCGAGCCTGCTACATTTTATCAACAATTAAAGGCTACGATTATCAAGGTAGTACAATTATCAGACATACATTTCCACATATATTTATTATAAGTGAGACATATCCGACCACTAGTCAACATATTTCAACGTCTCATTCATTAGCTATTCGTAGTTGATGCACGAGACGTAACACTATACCGTCCATGATTGATTGGTCTATCTCTATCAATAACTATAAATCCATGATCATCGTCTCTCCAACATTTTGAACAAATTGCTTTAAACTTTTCAAAAGTTATATCTGAGTTAACATGATCGTTGTAAATATGTTTAATATTCACGTCATCTTATCGAAACAAAACTAGTAAATTCACATTATCTCGAATGAGATGCTTCGGTATGCGAGCGTATGATTGACATAGATAGAAACTATCTACTTTTTTATATCTTCCCATACAGAAGAATACTCTCACGTTGTCCTGCTTTTCAGTGGCTATATCGTCAAAAATCATGATGGAATTTGGATTAGCTTTATCCGGTGAAAGAACTGTCTCATGCTCGCTGAATGCATAATACTGTATACCATCAATCGGTTCCAATAAATCTTTTAACAACTTATACTTTGGTTGATTGAGGGACTTTGAATAAACATAAACGTTTTCGAATCTAAGTCCATTAGAATGTGTGATTAGTGTTAGCAAACAGTTAGTTTTCCCACAGTTACTAGGACCACAGAAAACTGCTCGTATACTAACAAGTAGTAGTTCACCATGTCTTTTTTCTCGTTTTTCCGTCTCAACCACATTATCAAAATTTATGACTTGCAACTTAATTGGATGCTCTTTGAAGTCCATATTGTTTTCTAGTCACCGATCGAACGACAAATGAGACTACTAACTATAAAAAGACTGTTTATATATTTTTTAGTTTCATTAAGACTTTGTCTTCTGGTGAGGTATGATCATTTGTCACAAAAGAAAGACTGGTGGATGCTGGCTTAGTGAATAAGATCATTAATAACTTACCATTCGAAACTCATTGGCCTGGTTATCAGTATTGCGGGCCGGGAACTAAATTGAAAAAACGACTTGCTCGTGGTGATCCTGGAAAAGATCCGCTAGACGCTGTTTGTAAAGATCACGATATTGCTTATTCTCAGAATCGAGAGAACATTAAGGCAAGAAACGAAGCCGACAAAATTCTAGCTAAACAGGCCTGGGATAGAGTGCAAGCGAAAGATAGTAGTTTTGGTGAGAAAGTTGCTGCGTTTGCTGTAGCCAACATAATGAAAGTTAAAAGTAAACTTGGTATGGGTGTTAAAATTTTAAAACGAGGAAAGAAACGAGGTAAGGGATTAAAAAATCGTCAACAATGTAATGCGGTACATTACAAGGCCTTTTCTGAACGCTGCATTATTTGCAGTACCTCAGGAAAGCCATTCTCGTCCCTTGCCGCCCCGTAAACAGTTGCGTAAGATAAAATCAAACGCACCCTATAAAAAACGATTACCCTTTTTGATGCCCGAACAACCACACCGGAGATATTGGCGAAACAAACCCTATGAAAGTGATCCGACGGACACTCGAAAGGAAAAAAAAAAGGAACGCACCACGAAATAAGAGAGCGCACGCACACACTCACTCCCGACCAGGTGTTGCCGACCGGCAAAAGAAAAACGGGAAAACTTCACTGGGAAATGCAACGGAAATGCATGCTGATGACACATGCAGATCCGTTACACTCCCAGGTACCAACACCAACATTCACAGAACACTGACACTCCTGGGGCAAGCAGAAAATCGCCGATGAAGTGGTAGCCGGCAATCAGCTGGGTCGGGCTGCCGAACACCATCGGCGACATCCTGAGCGCCACACACAACCACAACGACAACCACACACACAAATCCGGGAACACGTCACTTAACCGACACGGGAGCGCCCCAGGAGGCGCTCCAACAACCGATACGGGAACACGAGGCGTACGCGCAAGAGACCGAGCGGCCATTTTGAAGCGCCGAAATGAACTGAACAGAGCGAGCGAGACAGACTGAGAGCGAGCGAGCGAGACAGACTGAGACAGAGCGAGCGAGACAGAGAGAGCGAGATAGACTAAACAGAGTGATCGAGACAGACTGAGAGCGAGCGAGCGAGACAAAGCGAGCGAAATAGACTAAACAAGAGCGAGCGAGACAGATTATATGAAATGATGAATAGAATAATATGTAAATGCGAGGATGGGGGGCGCTACATTTGAAACGACGTATATTCTATATGTATTCACAACGAATTAAAATAAAAATTATAATTAAAAAAATAAACATGGAATAAATACCGAATTATAAAAATTCGCATGCGACCGACACACCCCCTATTATAATAGCGAGCAACAACTACCCCGTTAAATTTAATCAATAAATTAACCGACAGAATTCGAACCTCTGACGAAATTCGCTAGTGACGTCACGACCAATAAGGAATTAGAATAAAATTTGATTTCCGTCCGGATAGAAAAATAGATAAGAGTAGGGGTAGATCTTTTCCGTCAATTAATGATAGCTACCTTAGTGGGGGGTGAGAGAGGGTAAATAACGACGAAAGTAGGAGAGTCAAGGAGGGCGCTGTATCCTTCTCATTTACATACGGACCAATGATAAAAATATTCGGAGGGTGCTACCGATATCCGAATTAGCATACCGACCAATAATAGTATTTCTTCTCGGAAAAAGGAGAAGAAAAGCGATCTTTGACCGCGAAAAGCCAATTCTCGTCCATTTTGCCGCTGTTCTTCTAGCTAGAAGGAGTGATCACGCCAGATAATCTAGTCACAGGACCAATTGCGTTAGACGCCTTCTCTTCACGCAAATTTCGTTCGCTGAAACAGCAAGGAAAATCGTAAGTAGGCAAAGTGCCACTCATTTATATTAATCGCGGAGTACGGGAGTGGATTTTTCAGTGCCGTAGGTCGTTGCGACGCGTGGATCCGTCGATGCCGGTGCCTATCGAATCGCGCTGACCTTTCCGCCATTTCGTAGAATCAAACGTGAGTGTTAGGATTATACGGATTAAAAGCAGTGATTAATTTATTCGCGCTGATCTTTCGCCGTATACTAATTTATTGCGCACGCAGAATTAGCCGAATAAAATTATTGAATAATTTAATCGCGCTGACCTTTCGCCAATAATATTTATTGCGAACGTAGAATTAGCCGAATAAAATTATCGAGCCTATTGAATTGTGCTGACCTTTCCGCCATTTCATAAAATCGAACGTGAGCGTTAGGATCAGACAAAGAAGGCTCGCGATTTAATTTCCTGACCTTTCGCCAATAAAAAAATGATCTATTGCGATTATTGAAGGTAGACGAATTCGAACTCGAGATTCAATTATTCGCGCTGACTTTTCGTCGTATAATAATTTATTGCGGAAATTGGAAATAGATGAATTAGAAGTCGTGACTTAATTATTTGCGCTGACAATTCCACCATCTTTATCAATCCAAGACCGACCGGGAGAATATTAGTATTTCGACTAATTCGTGTCCTTGCTATTTCATAATTATATCGGGTCATACTGACCCTAATCAATCCGACCACTTATTTATGGATCAATAAATACGCCAATACAACTCATTCATTGTTTTTATATACAATTTACTTTTGTTACCCTGCCTCATTTGCATGCTGTTGATTTTCAGTCGCGAACGGTTATAATCCGGTAACGCTGATTTGCTATATTTCCGGGTCCCACGATAGGTAACATACGCGCGAATTCGACCGAACTTTCAACCTGAAATAAGGAGTCATCATCTGAGCTGCCGGCATACCATAACCAAGGAGACAAATAGAAAGCGAATTGTTGGACACCGAGGCCTGAATGAGAGGAGATCGTGAGTACTCACCTGTCTGCCCACCCTGCGCAGTCGCCGTGAAGGCAAACCGGGACACGCGGCGATCCCCATTTTGGCCCTACCCCCGACGATCGCCTTAATTAGCCGGCGGTCTGGCGCCCTAAATAATCGGGGGTAAAGAGCCAATCAGGCCTTGTCGCGGAAGACATTCGTAGCGCGGTTAAAACCCCCGAAATTCCCCGCCACAACAATAACGACAGCTACGAAAGACACATGTAAAAACTAAAAATCTATCAATTACATTAAAAAAAATTATAAACGCTGCCTCGAGAAGTGTTGTGCCTAGTAATAAATCACTCTTTGTTATTTGTTCGGCTATAAAAGGCGCTAAAAAAGCTGTGAAGAAGGCTGGAGGAAGAAGAAAGATAAATATGCCTCATATTCTACCAATTCCTAGTAAAGTGGGTGGAGCTCTTCCTTTTTTAATACCATTATTTGCCGCTTTGAGCGCCACTAGAGCTTTAGCTGGAGGAGCTACTTCAATAGCAAAAGCTGTTAACAGTGCTAAGGTCGCTCAAAATCAATTAAAGGAAACTCATAGACACAATAAAACTATGGAAGTTATTGCTGTTGGTAAAGGACTTTATTTGAAACCACATCGGAAAAGCTATGGTCTTCATCTGAAACCATATTCAAGTGGAGAAGGTTTAAAAAAATAAAGCTCGAAGTAACTTTACCTAATTGAGCATAGACAGATCATGATATAAGAAAATATGCTAAAATACTAAAAATTGCAAATTTTTGAGGTGTTTTCATGCGTGATGCTCTACCGCCCGATGGACCTCGATATCAAGAGATAGCTATTGTAAACTTAGATAATAAACGTGGACCAGGTACTCATTGGGTAGCATATAAAAAGAAAGGTGATGAGGTTATGTATTTTGATAGTTTTGGTAATCTACGAGGTGTGATCAAAAAGTAAGGTGAATTTTTATTTTTCTCAAAAAATATTTATTTATTCATCAATTTTTATTTTATCACCTTCAAAGTAATCCCCCTCGGATATAATGCACTTGTGCCAACGCTTTTTCCAATCCTCAAAGCATTTCAAAAAATCATTTTTTGTGATCTTGTTTAGTTCATCCTTCGATGCCGTCTTTATCTCCTCAATCGTGGCAAAACGCCGTCCTTTCATGGGCCTCTTCAGTTTTGGGAACAAGAAGAAGTCACAGGGGACCAGATCTGGGCAATATGGTGCCTGTGGCATCGTTACTGTGTTGGTTTTAGCCAAAAATTCGCGCACAAGCAACGATGTGTGAACAGGGGCGTTATCATGGTGCAAAAGCCAATTTTTATTTTTCCACAAATTCGGACGTTTCTGGCGGATTGCTTCGCGCAAATTGCGCATAACTTGCAGGTAATATTCCTTATTTACTGTTCTACCCTGTGGCAAGAACTCATGATGCACCACGCCCCTGCAGTCAAAGAAAACTGTAAGCAAAACCTTTACATTTGATCGAACTTGGCGTGCTTTTTTTGGTCTTGGTGATCCAGAATGCCTCCACTGGGACGATTGAGTCTTAGTCTCGACGTCATAACCGTATACCCATGTTTCGTCACCTGTTATAACCCTGTTGAGTAAATCTGGATCATCGTTGACGTCATTCAGTAGCTCTTGGGCGATGCTCATGCGACGTTTCTTTTGGTCGAAATTGAGCAATTTCGGAACAAACTTCGCTGACACACGTCTCATGTCTAAAACACTCGTCAAAATTGATTGGCACGAACCAAATGAGATGCCAATATCATCAGCAATTTTTCTAATGGTAATTCGACGATTTCCCAACACTATTTTCTTCACTTCTTCAACATTCTCATCAGTTGTTGCTGTGCTGGGGCGTCCAGAACGAGGTTCGTCGTTGGTGTCTTCTCGGCCTTCTTGGAAGAGTTTATACCACTTGTAAACATTTTTTTGGCTTAAAGTAGACTCACCGTATGCCACTTTCAGCATTTCAAGTGTTTTGGAATATTTGATTCCATTTTTCACACAAAATTTAATGCAAACTCTTTGATCCATGTTTTTAGACAGCAGCAAATCGTGGAGCACGCAAAACACTTCTAACCTTGATGCCTCTCACAAACAAACCAAACATACTACAAAGCTGAAATTTGGAACGTATGTTCTAGACGAGTGTACCGACATAACCAAATAAAAAAGTCGAAGATCGAACGGACGTAGCCCGCTAAATTTCAAAATTCACCTTACTTTTTTATCACACCTCGTATAGTCGCCCATAGATCTATTGCTTTATCTCAAAGTTAATAGAATCATGTATAATTACATTAGATATCAAGATTTTAATACATATAATTGCGGCTATTTTTGTCTCAAATTTCTTTTAAACAAACTATAGAAAAGATAACTAGTATAAAAAATACTCATTCGACAAATAACTATCATTTGATATGAATCTGTCAAGGAGAATACGCTGACATTGAGTCTCTCGGGAACATCATCCGTACTCGAATCATATTATTTTCCACCGATAGAATTGATACTAAACAAAAAATACGTTCTTGGTCTAGTTCAGCTATTAACATTTAATTCAATACCAAATATTGACGTTGGTTATAATAAATTTTACGTTGAAGGTCAAGAAGCTATCACTTTACCGACTCGTAGATACGAAATAGAAGATATTGAAAGGTTATTTTGATGTTACTATCCCTCTTAGTATGTTGATGGACTTTGCTGAAGATTATCGGAAAATTATAGTCAATGTCAAGCATGAACTTATTCTCACAAGATCAAGAGATGATTTGAATGCCATTTTAAGTATTCCAGTAAAGAATCCTGTTGCTTCAGAAAAATCCAAAATTATTTTAACTAAGGTTGAATGGTTGATGCCATATGTGATGGTTGCAGACAAAGAAAAAATCAAATTACTCAATCAGATTGGACGAGATCATGCATTTACAATGAGTTATCGTACTTGGGAAATGTATGAGTATCCAAAATTACCACGTACATCAAAGCATGTTCGGAGTGTTAAGAATTCCAATCAATTGGAAAAGCCTCGCTTTGTTATTTTAGCTTTTCAAACTAAACGTAAAAGTTGAGCTAGTGTTAATTCTAGTAATTTTGATCATTGTAATATTAGTAATGTGAAGCTAATCCTCAATTCACAATGCTATCCGTATGGAAATCTCAATTTGAATATCAATCAAAATCAGTATGCTGTTTTCTACGATATGTATACTAATTTTAAAAATGCCTACTATGATAAAGAAAATGAGCCGTTACTCTATAAAAAAGATTTCATTAATAAATTGCCGTTAATAGTTATAGACTGCTCCAGACAAAATGAAACATTAAAAAGAGCGCCTAATTACAAAATTAGTTTGAAATTAACAAGACATTATGTAATCAATGTACGAGTATACAATGCTTTTCAATAAAAAAGAAAATAAAATATATATACTGTTGGAATTTAATACAAACTACCTATAATCATGCTATGTAGTGACTATGACGCCCTGTACTTTCGAATGGTGAGATATGGTGACTATGACGCCCTCCACTTTCGAATAGTAAGGTATAGGCTTTATATAGAACAAACACGTGCCTCTACTCTCATAACGGTTTGGGGAACTAGTAGAATTCACATTAACTTCAGCAACTTTTCAAATGGATTTCGTAATAGATTTTCACATCATTGGTTTCAACTTCCTTTCAAGTGTTAAAAAGTGAATCATTTCTTAGAAACGTTTCATCATGGTTTATTATGGAGATCCGGTCTTATTCCATATAAAAATTTAGCGCGTGTACTAAACAATCATTTAAATAATTCTAGAAATATTTATGTAAAAGGATTAAAATGAAACAATGGTTACAAAAACTTTTACCTGAAAAGTAAGTATTTTTATTTTTTGTTAGAAATTAAAATCATTATTAATTAAAAATTGTTTTCCTTTTTTAAAAAAATTTTAGAACTTGAAAAGGAGATGAGATCTCCACCAATGAGTGCATTACCTTACCCATTAGAAACAATATGTACATATCATTACAATAAACCAGCTAAATTTGTATGTGCCGTTACAGATGCACGGAGATTGTTTTTATGGAAAAAAGTTGGACAGAAGCCATCTGAAATGGAAGGTATTAATGAAGTTGACAATATTACATATAAAAATTCAACTCAATAGTTCAATATACCGATGTCAACTACTGAAAATAAAGATTATAGACAGACTGTATTATATTTAATGTATACTTGAATGAACAATAAATTAATAATTAATCGAAAATTCTATAAGTTTTATTAATTAATATTCAAATAAAATCAACTGTGAGGTTGAAAAGTTTCCGAAATCTAATGAAACTACTATAGCGCTTGCTTAGAGAAAAAGAGAGAGAGAGAGCAGCATATAGCTTACCAAGCTATATGCTACCCTCTCTCCAAGGGCCCACATGCCCTACTATCGAAAGAAAGCAAGAGAGAGAGAGAGAGAGAGAGAGCACCATCAACACTATACAGCGTATGCGCCTAGCAAACTAGAGACGCTACCCCCTCTCCTAGAACTTACACCTAGTCAGCATGTTTACTGACAAGGGAACCACCCCAACCCGACCTTACCGATTTAAATGATTTTGGGATATGTTGTAGTACTTGAAAAAAAATTACATACGTGTTTATTTTATCGGCCCATAAGGGCTTTTAAGGGGCGAAATCCACCCTGAAAATCAACCCCTAAAATCAGTTTTTTTAATATTTCTCAGCATCAAATGAATATGTTTCAGTAAACTCAAAGTTAAAAAATTTCTTATAAAACGGCGATTTTAAGGACATAACATTTATACTGAAGGGTTGCAACCCCCTTTCTAATAGGGGTAAAAACACTATTTTTTGTACTGTTTTACGACATGTAATATAGTAAATCAGCTCGAGTGATTTAAAAATCGCACTGATAATGAGAAAATATCAAAATTAAATTAACGTGTTTCCGGCTTAAAAAAAAAAATGTTTAAAGGGTGTTTCACCCCCTAGAAACTACCCCCCTCAAACCATCAGCAGGTTAATCCACCTGACTCTGGGATAAACAAGTTTAGTCGTTTGTTATTTCTTGAAATAATTTAATCCTGTGCATGAGCGAGCTACCTCAACTAACCAACCTGCCTCTAACCCACCAAACCCCCAATAAACCACCCTTACCGAACCACATGCAGGCTAACCCACCTAATCCTGGAAAAGCAACTTTAGTCGTTTGTTATTTCTTGAAGTAATTGAATTTTACACCATAAGCGAGTTATCCCAGCTGAATCATATACCTCTTGTCCACCTACCCCTAACCTATCTAACCCCCACCCTTATAAACTACTCTTCCCGAACCACATGCGGGCTAACCTTATATAAATAGCGAAAAATAAATGTATTTCTTGAATAACATTCATGTTGCATAACAATATGTCCCAAGTATTACAAATTTTATGTAATAATTATTATTTTCTTTTCATTATAAATACAAAAAAGATAAAAATAATTAATAACGGCTTATAAATATAAGATTTAAGACTAACATAAATTATAAATAATTATTAACTATTTTGTTTTTTCGAAATTAATAATAACAGTTATAGTATCAGTTTTTTAAAAAATATTATTTGCATTGTATTACATATAGCTGTGTATAAAAGAGTAATTATAATAGTTATTATTTTTTAAACGTAAAGTTAATTCGTAATAAAGAAAAATAACAAGTAATAACAGTTAAAAATTAATAATTTCAAAAATTTATTATAAAACTATTTTGAATAATTAATAGAGTACGAGGTGTGTTCAAAAAATAACGAGAATTTTCGTTTTATGAAAAAAATATTTATTTATTCATCTACATTAATGTTGTCGCCTTCAAAGTAGTCCCCTTCGGATACAATACACTTATGCCAACGCTTTTTCCAATCCTCGAAACACTTTTGAAACTCGATCTTTGTAATAGCTTTTAGCTCTTTCAGCGATTCGCTTTTAATGTCATCTATGCTTGTAAAACGACGGCCTTTATTTATTTTCTCTTTATTTTTGGAAATAGAAAAAAGTCACATGGAGCCATATCTGGCGAATATGGAGGCTGAGGCATCGTTACAGTTTCGTTTTTGGCCAAAAATTCACGAACAAGCTATGAAGTGTGAGCAGGCGCATTATCGTGGTGCAAAAGCCACAAATCCGGGCGTTTTTTTCGGATTGCTTCACGCAAACGACGTTGAACTTGTAGGTAGTACTGCTTATTGATTGTTTGACCTTTTGGCAAGAATTCATAATGCACTATGCCATTAAAATCGAAGATCACAGTGAGCATAACCTTCACATTCGACCGCACTTGTCGAGCCTTTTTCGGTCTTGGCGATCCAGAATGCCTCCACTGGGACGATTGAGCCTTAGTTTCGACATCATATCCGTAAACCCATGTTTCGTCACCTGTTATAACACGTTTTAGTAGTTCTGCATCGTTATTGACTTCATTTAGCGACTCCTGAGCAACTTCCATTCGCCGCTGTTTCCGTTCGAAATTCAACAATTTTGGAACGAATTTTGCTGCCACACGTTTCATACCCAAAACATTCGAAAAAATTTGATGGCATGAGCCAACTGATATGCCAACATCATCAGCGACTTCTCTGATTGTGATTCGGCGATCGTTCATAACCATTTCTTTCACTTTTTTCACGTTTTCATCGGTTGTTGATGTGCTTGGGCGTCCGGGTCGTTCGTCATCTTCAACGTTTTCGTGGCCATCTTGGAAACGCTTATACCACTCATAAATCCTTGCTTTACTCATAGCAGACTCACTATATGCCTTTGTTAACATTTGACAAACTTTACTACACTTTATTTCATTTTTTACGCAAAATTTAATACAAATTCTTTGATCCATTTTTTTTCACAAACGAAAATCGCCGAGCTCGAAAAACACGTTTAACGTTAGCGGCTGCTATTTAAAAAGTAAGCAATGAATATTGCTGAAAATTTTATCGTACTTCAGGGACATGTGTACCAACATAATAAAAAAAAATTTTATACAAGCGGACTCTCCAAACCCGCGAAATTTAAAAATTCTCGTTACTTTTTGAACACACCTCGTATATACATAAATTTTTTTTTTACTTACATTCGCCATGAATACGATCATGGCGTTTATTGTTCGTAAAATTTCGATTTGATTCATGTTGCACTTTTTTTTTAATCACTTTTCTCACTTTTTTAAGAAGTCTTCTCTTGAAAACCTAGTCTACTAATGAAAGATTTTCTGAAAATGAAGACGTTTTTATTTCGTTTCTCCCAAAAGTTTCCTACTCTTAAACTCCACTCAAAAATAGCGAACGTATTGTTTTTTAATGGAAGAGGTAATAAATTTAGTTGTAGTTGCTCAGTATGCGATTCGTAGTTAAAATAGAAGGTAACTTCAAAAGAAAAAGGTACAACGATTACGTCTTAAACCCCCAGCATGAGGTAAAACGCCATCAGAGATTGCATTCTGAGAAAACACATAAGGCGGCGACTTTGAAAAACAGAAACAAGGGGGGGGGGCTCACTCTGTCGAAGGGGCCCACTGGCACGTGGGAGATGTCAAACGAACAACAAATTCCTTTTAGACACTCAGCGTAGGGTCTCACCTTAAATTAAAAGGTATCACTACCGCGACACCTTCATCGGGCGGCCTCTTTGTGTCCCAGAACATACACATATCCCTTATATATTATTAGCGGCATCCACTGGTACGCGGGAGGTGTCAAACGAACATCAAATGTCTTTTAGACAGTCAGCATGGGATCTCACCTTAAATTAAAAGGTGTCACTACCATGACGCTATCATCGGACAGCCTCTTTGTGTCGCAAAACATACACATATCCCTTATACATTGGCGGCATCCTTTGTCGGCTCCTTTGTGTCCCAGAACATACATTGCTTATCTACTGTGGTTATCTTTTCTTTCCTTTCTTTCCATTTTTTTCTTTCTCTCTAGTTCCCTTTCCTTTCTGGAATTTCGTTAAGCGTGAGTCTGGCAAATTTCCCTTAGAGTTCCTTAAGAACACATTAAGTGAGAGTCTGGTGTGTTCAATAATAACACTCAGTTATTTCCCGGTTAGTAGTTTCTCTGCGCAATAAAATTGCTCGTTCCGGCTTATGCGTTGCACACAAGCTAAATCAGAGCAACTCTGAGCTTACGCTTACTCTAGGCGTACCTGAGAGTGATCCCAACGTCACATACGTATTACCAAAAATAATAGAAAAGATCAAATTAAAATAGAATTAATCACATTTTCACTTCACGAAGAAACAATAGTGTTTGAGTTATTTTTTTATTAGTTAGTTTAAAGATTTTTCAGGTATTTATGGTCGAAACAATCTTTCAAAGTTGTTATTGACTTTCTTAGTCTCAATTTGTACTTTCTATTTCTATTTAGCTTAGTCATTTCAAAACAAAATGTAGAAAATGTAGCTTCTTAGGATTTAAGGGTGTCTTGTCATAGGTATATGGAGCCTAGGGTTTTTGGGGTTTGGGGTTTCAGGTTAACCAATAGTGGATGTAAGGAGCTTAGTGTTCTTGGGGATTGACAGTAATCTGTAATGATTGTATGGACTCTAGGGTTCTTGGGATTTGGGATTTGAAGTTAACCTGTTGTGGGTCTATAAAGCCTAGAGTTCTTGGAGTTCGGGGTTAGAAGTTAACCTGTGGTGAGTGTAAGGAGTCTACTGTTGTTGGGGTTTGAGGGTGACCTATCGTGAATGTATTGAGTCTAGTGTTCTTGGAGTTTCAGTTTGACCTACAGTGGGTGTGAGGAGCCTATTGTTCTTGGGAATTTGGGATTAACCTGTCACGGGTGAAATGAGACTAGGATTTGAGGGTATCCTGTCGTGGGTGTATGAAGCCGTTCTTGGGATTTGAGGTTGAACTATCATGGTAGTAAGGATACTAGGGCTTCTAGGATTCGAAGTTTATTCATAATTTTTTGTCAAAAGTTATACGGTTTCAGCAAAATTATCTGAAAATAAAATATTACATTAGTTTGTTAAAGAATACATGATCATTTTTCTAGATTTTTCTGAACAATTTTTTTATTTTAAAAAATTGACCAATTGTAAAAACAAAAAATTTTTTTAGATGCCTTTGAAACATTTCTAGTGTACGAAGGTGGTCCGATAAGTACTTAGCCTACAAAAAAAACGAAAATTTTGGAAAAGTGGCGTTTTATTTTTCAACATAGTCTCCTTTTATTTCGATACACTTGGCCCAGCGATGCTCCAACTTGTTTAACCCGTCTGAAAAATACGCTTCCTCGAGGTTTGAAAAGTAGGTTTCCGTGGCAGCGATTACCTCCTCATTCGACTCAAATTTCTGCCCGGCGAGTGACTTTTTCAAGTTTGGAAACAAAAAGAAGTCGCACGGAGCTAAATCTGGAGAATACGGTGGATGAGGCAGCAGTTCGTAGCCTAATTTGACCAATTTGGCCATAGCGTCGGCGGAGGTGTGAGCCAGTGCGTGGTCATGGTGGAAGAGCACTTTTTTCTTCGCCAAATGGGGCCGTGTTTTCTGCAATTCGACGTCGAATCGGCCCAATAATTCGGCATAGTACACCCCTGTGACCGTTTTGCCCCTCTCCAGGTAGTCGATGTAGATCACACCTTGTGAATCCCAGAAAACGGTGGCCATCACCTTTCCGGCCGATGGGGCAGTCTTCGCCTTCTTCGGAGCACTTTCGCCGGGTAAAGTCCACTGTTTCGACTGTTCTTTGGTCTCTGGTGTATACCAGTGGATCCATGTTTCGTCGACTGTCACGAAACGACGCAGAAACTCCTTCGGATTGCGCTTAAACAGCGTCAGACATTGCTCTGAAGAATATTTCTTTTGCGAGAGTGGCGCCATCGGGCGGTGAGGCTAAGTACTTATCGGACCACCCTCGTATTTCTTATATAACAATTACGTCTTTAAGGTGCTATTTTGAAGACCTCCAGGTGAAAAATCAATCCGGAAATCATGTGCTCGTGAAATTTAAACAGTTATTTCACAGATTAGTGGGGTTTCAACATCATTACGTACTAGAAACGTTTTGAAAACTTGATTTTGAAAAAATGTGTGAATCAGTGTGTTTTTCTTTTAAACTACATGAATCTGATAAGAAATTTTCACAAATATTAAAAAATTTCGTGGGCACCATCGGAAAGATCATCTCATAAACTTGTAGAATATGGCCCACGCAATTAGTTGTGACGCATGTAACATTATTTATGAGACCTCAACTATTGCTTTACTGGGAGTGGTGTGTTTGGACGAAATAGGTTAAAGTATCAATAGTCCGGAGTGAAAACCAAAAATGTTACCAACACCAATGAGACAAAAAAATATCTACTCTACTACTGGCAATAATGCCAGCAGTAAATGCCGATAAAGACGCCAAAATAGAGAACGAATAATATTTCCGTGGTGCGCAACTAGTCTGCTTGGCTGAGCGTTTGGGAATCAAAAATCATCGGTGATGATTTCAACGTACTTCTACAGGCAGATACATACCGTATATATATGTACACATGGACAGATGTGCGAGAGCATAGACACACATATGAGTAGTTCCCCAGATCTTTTCATATTTGATATAATGGCACATCTAAGAAATATAATTTTTCCAGTAAAAATCACAATGTAAATATGCACAACATTAGAGCAATTCATGGATATTTTAATAAAGAAAATAATAACTAACAACTAGTTGGCCACCCAAATAAACATGGCACCTGAAGCGGACAATTCGCTACTAGAAGATCGCGGAAACGATGTAAACCCATGTCGCAACGTCGCTGTCGGCGATATATATACGTTTGAAATTAATGAGACGTTGCGACCAGGGCTTTAGAGGTGCCCTACGGGCAAATGACCCAGTCCTTCTGCACTCTGCCAGGGAGGGAGGAACGGCCAACACGGTCCCGTTGAGATAAATTCCGAAGACGGCGGCATGAACAGCTGGCAAAATACCACGAACTAGTTCGCAGCACCCTGTGACGTAGAATGAATAGTGCGTGGCTGGAAATTGAAATTCCAAGGTAGGCTAGAGACCACCCGAGTAGGCGCCGGCTTAAGCAAAGGAGAGCTCTTACAGTTATTGGCCCCTTGCTACTCACTAATGACTCCTTCTCCTCAATTTACACTCATTGCTCTTCTTCAAACATTCTGGTTTCCAATGCGGAGATACAACAGCATTCTCAGGTGGTGGCTGACTGAGCTCAGTCCAGTAGACTATCGGTTAATATGCCGAAGACAAATGCCACAATCCTTGAAAGTAAAATCTTTATTATTTCGGTTAACCTTAACACCCTTCCTTTGTTCACCGTTAGTGGGATTAGCATTCCGCTTTCACACACTGTGAGGAGCCTGAGTGTTACGAGTACCATATCTTTCATCCTCCAGTAGAAAGACTAGACAGAGACCATCATTCGGAAAAACCTTGTCCACGTATTTGTTCTTCCCCACTTTAATTACGTCTCACTTGTCTTCACGGATCTGGAGACGACCTATCTTACCGAGCTGCAAGTAACTTATAAAGTCTGCGTTAAATCAGGGACTTTTTGTCACACATCTCATTTTAACTGCTGAAACTGACATGGGTCAGCCTTAATTCTCAACGCCTGTTTAAATTCACCATGCTTCTCTATAAGATCGTTTGCATGAAAATGCTCTCTTAACTCTCCTATAAGCCTCTCTCTCCTCTCGAAGGACTTGATGGTGTGTAGATTACTAAGAAACTTGCCAACAGTATAAGATTTAATGCGTATAAGATTTATATTTATCCGGGGAGAGAGAATTCGAAAAGAATACCGCGAACTACATGCTCGGCGCGAATGCGATAACGGTTGCTTGCGAATTTAAGTGAGGAATAATACCGTCACGCGGAAAAAAAATGTGGTGCACCTACCCTGCGGTGCAATTACGGTGATTAGCCGTAATTAATGTTGGAAAACAACTTCTTTTCCCGGGTGATGCTGCGACGATTCTGCCTTGCTACCAGTTCGGTTGCTGTTCGTCCAACTCCTCGCTGTTAATGTCTGTTGTGGCTGTTCTAATGTTCCTCGCTCTCACACCACTCACACACCAAACAATTTCCAAAATTTTATCTCGGTGGACGGAAAAAAACACAAGAGAAAATTTGGCAGTTTTCTGTACAACAGCTGAGGCTATACTGAAAATTAAACTCGCGCGCGCCCCCTTTCTCTCCTAAACGTTCGCTCTCGTACTCCGAGTATCTCGAATCACGAGCGTATCGATTGTTCGAATCGACTACCGTTGCAAAATATATTTTAATATAAATAAGTTTTTTTTCTTCTAGAATACGATGAACTACAAAATTATTGTACTACTTATGTAAAAGATAAAAACAAGACAATGTTGAAAACTAAAAATAATGTTAAAAATAAGATAATGTTAAAAATCAATTTAACTAAAAATTAAATTAAAAGGTACGAAGATTTAACTTGTTCATCGCATATGAGTGAAATATGAAATTTTCAAAAAAAAATTTCTTTAAATATAAAAAATTTCAAGAGAGTTCGTTGACGAATTATAAGACATTTTTGTCTTTGGAATTTTTTGCTCAACTTTATAGTTTTTGAGAACAATAATGAGAAAAGCAGGTTTATGGGAGATTTTTTTATAAAGAAACCGACATATTTAATTTTGTATTCAACAGTTTTGAATTTTGAGCCCGGATTCATATTTAGAACGCCCAAAAACATAAGATACGGTATCTTCATTCTATGCATGAATTTCGTGGTCGATAACATGGCGTAAGATCGATGATTTTGAGCGTTAATGGGTTAAGACAATAAATCATTATTTTATAAATCCAAGCTGAAACGGGCCGCTAAAAATGGTTTAAAGTATCTTATATACATGTGATAAAAGTAATCTGAAAGTTACAGGATGAACGGTGATTAACATTTGGGTAGTGTTACTTGTCAGCCGAATTTTTAAGCTATAATAATACGATTAGGAAAGGACTAAGGCTGCTTTTTTCTTATAAGAGAAAAGGTTTTATGAATTAAGTTCTTAGAATATCATGTAGGAGAAGATAGTAACAAGGTTAACCACTGAATAATCAAAACCGATCTCGGGAAATGACTAAGTCTTTATTTCCATGTAAACAGTACCCTCGCTGCTAGGCAAGGTAGAGTTTGAAGTCCTTGCTGCAGCGATGAGCGAATTTATACTTGCAAAAGATGCTTCTTTTTACGCTGGGTGGCCCATGCAACGCTATTTTCATCAACTTGCACAAACTTTAAACAAGCTTTGTCGCGAAATCACGCATGCCACGTGAAAAGTTGATAATTAAAAAAATTAAATCGAAAACGCTAAATTTTATAGTATAAATCGCTTATTAAAGAAAAATCATCTCAGAAAGTTATAAACGACTAAAGTTAATTAAGTGAATAACTTAAAATTTAAAATAAAATTGTTTGAAATTTTTACAGTAAAAAGTTATTTATGATACACGGAAAATTATCCGAAATTAAAATCACGAATTTAACAAACTGCATTTGAATAATAATTAAGTAATGATTTCGAAAATTATCTCTTTTGCTATGTGACACATTCGTTTTACGTTTATCAATTTTCGCGAATCGCGTGGGAAAACGAGCCGAAATAACGTCGCGCCACAAAATATTTGAGAATGGAGAAAGTGCGGAAGGTGTATTTGCTTCGTCGCGAAACGTGCCGACGGGCTTCCGTCACCCGACAATCTGAATAATCGCAATTAAGGTTAACTAAGAGAGAAAGCACAGGGATATACAAAATAATCTCCTTCCATTCTCATTTACACTTTCCTTTATTAATTTTATAATTACATATACTCGTATGATACGATTCCAGCCGCATCGCATGAAGGCCGGGCTAGCCTGTCTCGTTCGAGTGAACGCACCGGAGACAAAGCGTCGCCTTACACTTTATAACTATTTTCCGCGGATGCGGTGTGAATCGAACGTACGCACAGCCACTCGTCCAAGTCTCGCCGATATGATACCGAGAAAGAGAAATCAAAGACCACCAAAAAAAAGGGGTACCTGACCTTAAGGAGGGAGCGCCGTAGAAGGACTTCCACGTCTATCCGCTCGGTCACTGTCCTCGGATCGCAGATGTATATGTCCCGGGCGTTGACAATCCTCCCCTTTATCCTCTATAAAGAATCCTTCTTGATGAGAGAGTTGATCGTTACACGTAGTACAATCACTGGCACTTTTTCTTTTTCTGCTTAGGAGTCCAATTTAGTTAATAATCACTAGGCTGGTCAAAACCATACTAATACTCTCACGGCCTCGCGCTTTCCACGGCATCTTCTCCACTCAACCTATATGTCTTCGAAAACAGTCGAGTGCCGCCGGCTACGTACATATGTACGATTCATGCCGGGCGACGCTATTTCTCTCTCTCTCTCTCTCTCTCGTCTTACTCGCTCCGTCTCTCCTGCTCCAGCCATCGACGCCAATCAGAAATCAGACCTGAAACAAAGCTACATCGTACGTCGATACCTGGTTCAAATTGACCAAGACCGATGTAGCAGCAGCGAAAGTGGAAGGCACGTGGAAGAAAGAGTGAGGCGAACTGGGCGAGCGATCTCAATGGTCGCTCCTCCCGTCACAGCTATTATAAAATCAACAATCCGATAACAATCGTTTTCACTAATTTTAAATGTAAATACAGATGAATCGCTATCTAGTAATTTTAAATGTTTAAATGAATTATCAAGTTTTTATTTATTGATAACTCTATTAAAAAATCAGTTATCAAAATGTCAAATTCTTGTTTCTCTTTCTTAAGGTGCTAGTATCGCTGTTTTATTTTCAAATTTCCATTATATTTATCTATGGTAAAACTGTTAGTGATATACGAGGTGTGATCAAAAAGTAAGGTGAATTTTTATTTTTCTCAAAAAATATTTATTTATTCATCAATTTTTATTTTATCTCCTTCAAAGTAATCCCCCTCCGATATAATGCACTAGTGCCAACGCTTTTTCCAATCCTCAAAGCATTTCAAAAAATCATTTTTTGTGATCTTGTTTAGTTCATCCTTCGATGCCGTCTTTATCTCCTCAATCGTGGCAAAACGCCGTCCTTTCATGGGCCTCTTCAGTTTTGGGAACAAGAAGAAGTCACAGGGGGCCAGATCTGGGGAATACGCTGCCTGTGGCATCGTTACTGTGTTGGTTTTAGCCAAAAATTCGCGCACAAGCAACGATGTGTAAGCAGGGGCGTTATCATGGTGCAAAAGCCAATTTTTATTTTTCCACAAATTCGGACGTTTCTGGCGGATTGCTTCGCGCAAATTGCGTATAACTTGCAGGTAATATTCCTTATTTACTGTTCTACCCTGTGGCAAGAACTCATGATGCACCACGCCCCTGCAATCAAAGAAAACTGTAAGCAAAACCTTTACATTTGATCGAACTTGGCGTGCTTTTTTTGGTCTTGGTGATCCAGAATGCCTCCACAGGGACGATTGAGTCTTAGTCTCGACGTCATAACCGTATACCCATGTTTCGTCACCTGTTATAACCCTGTTGAGTAAATCTGGATCATCGTTGATGTCATTCAGTAGCTCTTGGGCGATGCTCATGCGACGTTTCTTTTGGTCGAAATTGAGCAATTTCGGAACAAACTTCGCTGACACACGTCTCATGTCTAAAACACTCGTCAAAATTGATTGGCACGAACCAAATGAGATGCCAATATCATCAGCAATTTCTCTAATGGTAATTCGACGATTTCCCAACACTATTTTCTTCACTTCTTCAACATTCTCATCAGTTGTTGATGTGCTGGGGCGCCCAGAACGAGGTTCGTCGTCGGTGTCTTCTCGGCATTCTTGGAGGAGTTTATACCACTTGTAAACATTTTTTTGGCTTAAAGTAGACTCACCGTATGCCACTTTCAGCATTTCAAGTGTTTTGGAACATTTGATTCCATTTTTCACACAAAATTTAATGCAAACTCTTTGATCCATGTTTTTAGACAGCAGCAAATCGTGGAGCACGCAAAACACTTCTAACCTTGATGCCTCTCACAAAAAAACCAAACATACTACAAAGCTGAAATTTGGAACGTATGTTTTAGACGAGTGTACCGACATAACCAAATAAAAAAGTCAAAGATCGAACGGACGTAGCCCGCTAAATTTCAAATTCACCTTACTTTTTGATCACACCTCGTATATCTGTTTTTGTGGTTGCTGATTAAGAATATAAGGTCAGATTTTGAAAATTCAGAATGGTGAATCTAATATGGTAGACCTAAAATTTTATAAAATTTTATAAAATTATATAAAATTGGATTCGCCATTTTGAATTTTCAAAATCTGACCTTCTATTCTTAATCAGCAACCTCAAAAACAGATATATATGTATAGATTTTTTCGAACGAATACGATCATTATAAATTGGGTTTATTATAGCCTCACATATGCTGTATAGACTGTTTTAATGTTGTTATGAAACTGCGAAAATACTTAACTTCAATCAAAGATATCTCGATGAAAAAAAAGCCATCTCGAATCTAAAAAATAGTTTTCAATTGGCAAAACTGCTCCTTTGTGATACTCTAGCGCGTTTTTGAAAAAAATATTTATTCAAGATGCTGTGTAACCTTAAAAATAGTAAAAAACGGTATTTTTTGCACTTTTAGCTTAGAATATCTTGGAAACGTGACGTATAAGGAAAATTCTGAGCTCGGATTCGAATTCAGCGTATCAAAGTCCTTCGGGTACACTATGTCTGGTCTCTGGTTCTGGAATTTAAGAAAATGTCGTCGGCTTGTGTAATCCTTAATTTACTTACAGATTAAATCACAATAGTTTTGTAATATTTTATATATTATTTAGACAATATCTACAAAAATGTGTTAAGCAATCCACAAAGATCTCGGAATTAACTTAAACCAGGCTGAATTTTATAATTTGTATTTACAGCTTAGATGTGATGTTAGAGACAGATTGACAGGAATGAAGAATGGAGTGATTCAAGTAACGGCCAGGAACTAAGAGGTGATTTGATGAGGTTCAGAAAGTTGCTGAGTGAAAAGGGAGAAAATAGGATTGGAAAGTGAGAATATCTTCAATGAGATAAAATTTAACCCGATAGGCATTTAATAATAAGTAGAAGCCAGAGACAAGACTTAAATTTTCCAAGTCTATCTGCAGATATGTCCGTTATGGAAAGCTGGTTGAAGAGTCTAGAGCCACTTATGCAGTATGACCTGTTCCAAGCTTCGGTACTTGGAGCTTTATAAGAGAATATAGCTGGTGAATTTCGATCAGATCTAGAGTAGCAGGTGTCAGGATTTAGTAGTAAAAAATGTGAGGTACGAGGGAGTGGAAAAAGTTTTCTGGACTATTATGCCCAGGCAGAGTAAACGCTTGCTACTGAGTGAGAGCTAATTCAAAGATAAATGGTGTTGAGTCACAAGAGAAAAGCTGTTATGATTTGGAATAAATAGTACGACTGCCTTAACAAAACAGACACCTGCATTTTGAGCAACTGGAAGGTCAGATATTCTAGTTTTATCCTGATACATATAGACTACTGTGCAATATTTAAAGTGGAGAAAGACAAGAGACTCTACCAAGAATTTCTTGAGATGGATTTATGGCGAATTTTAAAAAAATTTTAAGAAATGTAATGATCTGTAGACGCTTTTTACAATTGAGTTACAATGGTATTTCCAGACCAGCTTCTCAGAGATTGTGATACCAAGGTTCTTTACTGAATGGGAAAAAGGTGATGTAATATTGTTTAGCATGATACGTGGAACAGTAGTGAAGTCAATGCGTGAGATATAGATATAACTACTTCAGATAATTACTCAAGTTTTTGCTTCGTTTAATTTCAGACTATTCGTAACAGCTCATGAGGCAACAGAATTTGCTTCGGATTGAATCAGTGCGATACATTAAGTTTTCATAGTTGCAGTGGAAATAAATCTGCAAGTCATCCGCTACAACGGTCCAGTCTGATCGGTCTCTTTTTCTGCTTTTCACTGCACAATAGCAACCCACTGTACATCCGAAAACTGAGGAAAAGCGATATCGAAACTAAGGCGCTATCTCACATGTACGCTTGAATGTTTTAGGTCAAAATTAAGATCATATAAGGATTGTGCATCACAGGCGTCGAAAATTTATTATTTACTATGCAAAATCAATAATTTCAAACTTTTCAAATGAATAAAAGCACTTTTTTAGTCAACTTAAATGTTGACTCGCGTTGATCTCGAATTTCAACTTATTATGTTTATTTATTACATAAATTTAATTTGCTACTATACGAGGTGTGATCAAAAAGTAAGGTGAATTTTGAAATTTAGCGGGCTACGTCCGTTCGATCTTCGACTTTTTTATTTGGTTATGTCGGTACACTCGTCTAGAACATACGTTCCAAATTTCAGCTTTGTAGTATGTTTGGTTTGTTTGTGAGAGGCATCAAGGTTAGAAGTGTTTTGCGTGCTCCACGATTTGCTGCTGTCTAAAAACATGGATCAAAGAGTTTGCATTAAATTTTGTGTGAAAAATGGAATCAAATGTTCCAAAACACTTGAAATGCTGAAAGTGGCATACGGTGAGTCTTCTTTAAGCCAAAAAAATGTTTACAAGTGGTATAAACTCTTCCAAGAAGGCCGAGAAGACACCGACGACGAATCTCGTTCTGGACGCCCCAGCACATCAACAACTGATGAGAATGTTGAAGAAGTGAAGAAAATAGTGTTGGGAAATCGTCGAATTACCATTAGAGAAATTGCTGATGATATTGGCATCTCATTTGGATCGTGCCAATCAATTTTGACGAGTGTTTTAGACATGAGACGTGTGTCAGCGAAGTTTGTTCCGAAATTGCTCAATTTCGACCAAAAGAAACGTCGCATGAGCATCGCCCAAGAGCTACTGAATGACGTCAACGATGATCCAGATTTACTCAACAGGGTTATAACGGGTGACGAAACATGGGTATACGGTTATGACGTCGAGACTAAGACTCAATCGTCCCAGTGGAGGCATTCTGGATCACCAAGACCAAAAAAAGCACGCCAAGTTCGATCAAATGTAAAGGTTTTGCTTACAGTTTTCTTTGACTGCAGGGGCGTGGTGCATCATGAGTTCTTGCCACAGGGTAGAACAGTAAATAAGGAATATTACCTGCAAGTTATGCGCAATTTGCGCGAAGCAATCCGCCAGAAACGTCCGAATTTGTGGAAAAATAAAAATTGGCTTTTGCACCATGATAACGCCCCTGCTCTCACATCGTTGCTTGTGCGCGAATTTTTGGCTAAAACCAACACAGTAACGATGCCACAGGCACCGTATTCCCCAGATCTGGCCCCCTGTGACTTCTTCTTGTTCCCAAAACTGAAGAGGCCCATGAAAGGACGGCGTTTTGCCACGATTGAGGAGATAAAGACGGCATCGAAGGATGAACTAAACAAGATCACAAAAAATGATTTTTTGAAATGCTTTGAGGATTGGAAAAAGCGTTGGCACAAGTGCATTATATCGGAGGGGGATTACTTTGAAGGAGATAAAATAAAAATTGATGAATAAATAAATATTTTTTGAGAAAAATAAAAATTCACCTTACTTTTTGATCACACCTCGTATATAGATTTTTTCGAACGAATAGGATCACTTATAAATTGGGCTTATTATAGCCTAACATATGCTATATAGACTGTATTAATGTTGTTATGAAACTACGAAAATACTTAACTTCAATCAATGATATTTCGATGAAAAAAAAGCCATCTTGAATCTGAAAAATGGATTTCAAAGGGCAAGACGGCTCCTTAGTGATACTCTGGCGCGTTTTTGAAAAAAAATTTATTCAAGATTATTATGTAACCTCAAAAATAGCAAAAAACGGTATTTTTTGCACTTTTAGATTAGGATATCTCGGAAACGTGACGTATAGAGAAAATTCTGAGCTCGCATTCGAATTGAACGCATCAAAATTCTTCGGGTACACTATGTCTGGTCTCTGGTTCTGAGATTTGTCGGCCTGTGTTATCTTACGTTAGTTTGTGTAACCTTATTGTTGGAATTTCTAAGATTTTATTACTAGTTGTTACTTCAACTTTAAGTAGTTACTTTAAACAGTTACATTAATTGTAGTTTAGTTATAAATAATTTAGCTGTCCTATCATAGTGAGCAATTATTCGTGCTCATGCGTATCAATTACGTTTCTTAAAAATCTTTGCAGCCAATGCTGTGTTGCCACGCTGTAACATTACTTGTAACCATACTCGCCAAACGACAAACGACTTCTACCCCAAGGTACAATAAAGTTAACTCTAACTAATGTATTTATTGGTTGTTTTAGACTTAGAAACTTTCTTAAAATCTTGTCTAAATTTTTGGTTTTCCAAGTTTCCTCGCTAATACTTTTATACGTTAATCACGTATTATATTTGAATATATTTATTCTGAAAGTAAGCAATGTAGTAACGTACACTTACTATAAGATCGATGCTGAGATCTCGTCGACCTAACCAATTAGGTAACTTTATTCTACCTCCACAAGACTAATAACAATAAACGCGAGCTTCAAAGAGTACATTAAACCTATTAAAGGTGTTCAATTTTTTCCTTTTAATGAGCATGAGCATGAGCATGAGCATGTTACGTATCAGCTAACAAAACACGACAAAATTTATGATAGTCTTTGGATATTCCACGTGACAAACAAGATAATGTCAACTCTTTTTGTTGTATAGGTAGGTACATAATTATTGATTCTTTTTCTGTCAATCATATACTCTAGTACCTAAACACTTAGGAAACATTAACAGTGTGATCGAACAACAGATGCTGGTAGATTTACTAAGGAATTCAATATGTTTTTTATAAATACGAATCAATTAACACGTGGTATAACCTAAAAATAGATGATAAGGCTGATTTTAGTTAGTAAGGTGTTCTTCAGCATGTAATAAAGAAAATATATAAACAAATTTTTCTCAAAATCTTTTTTTTATTTTCTTAACATGATCTCCTTTTAGAAGGATACACGTTCTTACCATTTTATTAAATCCTCTAACAATATGATTTGTTAAACTCTTTAAAATGAGCTTTTGTCTCGACAATAACTTTCTTGTTTAGCCTGAATTTTTTCCCGTGACCACGTTTTTATGTTGGGGAAAAAAAAAGTCGCAGGGAACCAGACTACGTAAGTACAGTAGATGCGGCAGCAATTAGTAGCATCACTCTCATATTACTACGCCTCGTTATCTCTCTTCCTCTTTGTTAGACGCAACACCTACCTCATGTCGCGTTTTTATTATTCCAATATGAATGGTGAAATGATACGCCTAGAGTGCATGATATCTACTTTCATGTACATTATTTTTGAGTATTATGAAGAAGGTTTAATAAGTTTCTTATAGGGTAGGTGAAAAAATGATTGCTGCTATGTTTAAATTGTACATTTTTCAACCTAAAAAAATTAGCTTCAGCGTATTAAGAATTTTTTTCTGAATTATCCTACCATAAAAATGTGAGTTTATTCTTTTCTCACCATTAAGGGGGTATCCTCGTATAGATGGCCAAAAATGTAAGGAAACTTTAAGAATTTTTTTTCAGGAAACTAATAGATATTTTTATCTGAAATTTTGACAGTAATTTATTTTTGGTTTGAAAATACAAAAAAAAATTTTTTACAATAAACAATTTAATAACTTTCACGTAGTGACGTCATCAACTTGGGAACCTTTTTTTTTAACCCTAATTTATCTAAGGACTCACGGCTGCTACATCATCCTGAAACATAAAAATCGATTGTTTTTATCATTATTATAAAAAAATGTCATCGATGAACCTAATCTACAAAATTAAAAAAATTTTTTGACAAAATAGCACACTTTTGAAAAAAATCTTTCAAAAAATTTTTTATTGTTATTGCATAAAAGTAATTAAAATATAATTTTTCATAAAAACGAATAGGTTCATCGACTACAAAATTCAATTCCCTTTAAATTACTTTTTTTCCGATAACTTGAAAACTCGCTGAGCAATCTCTTACATAAATTCGAAAAATCGAAAAAATCTCTTTTCGAGAAAACCGCGTTTAAAGTTTCCGGTTAAAAAAAATTGATTTTATTTGTCACTCACCACCTATAGATCCAATTTTTTTTGCTAATCAGTAATCCCTGGGCCTTATAACAAGTCTTCTTCCTCGTTTTCTTGAGTTACATTAATTTTTTTTGCCAAACGAGCTTCCTTCGTACAGCTTTCAGAGCGGTGGTTCTGTCGATTTATTCTATCTTCGTCTATATTCTTTGAATAATTAATCACCGACGGTCCGATGGTGAACTCCAAGTACTTCATCATATTCAATACTGACGAAAATCCATCATTAAATACTGAACCAGCTATATAAGCTGCTATTTCGACGGTTCCTGGGCCACAGTGCAAGTGCTTCGGCGCTAAACGCCAGATGAGCGCGTTGAAACTTTCATTCGCATTCTGGGTGTGACCGCCTAAGCACCTTTTCAGTGGATCATCTCTTGAAAGATCCTCATAAATGGGTAGCAAATGTCTTTGTACATCTGCATGCAATGGAGGAGGATGCTCGTAATTTTATCCAACGATTTATGACGATTGCCACTCACACCAGATCGTGATTCCAGTAGGGCAGAAATGGTACTGCGACTTTTCATCGGTTGAACACATGTGATAAAATGTTGCCATTATTGCTTTTTTCATATCATCAACGGAGTCTACGTGTCGTTTTATTGCTAATCCATAGTAATTTAACAGTTTTTTTATTAAACCATCAGTTAGCTTTCCTTTACCACCTAATTTTTCATTCTTTTTTATATTTCGAAGACGTGTTCCCATGCGTATTTGCACGTGTCCAACGCATTCACATTTTACAACGGGATACTCTTCTCCATAAGGATTTTCTTTTAAAATCGCTGTAAATATTTTTGAGTCCCCTTCGCCGATATAAGTTGTATACATAACGTCATGTAACTCACGCGATCTCTTGAACATTTCAATCATAGCGTCAACCTCCATTTTGCCAGCCGAGCCTTCATGGTTCGCTGTACACTCGTCGGCGTGATTCTCAAACCATTCAGCATACTCTTGCGAATCTTTTTTATACGGACACACAGCACAAGCTTGACACAGCGAGCTTTTTACCACTAAATCGATAATCTTTTCCGATTCATATCCGATTAAAGTTGTTACTCCAATTTTCGACGAGAAGCCGCGTTTCTTCCAGAAACCGTCACCGGACGCTTTTATTTGAAGTAATGGCCTTGAATGTTTTTTATTAATTGTCTTCTCTTCTGCAACGACGTTCGCACAACTGTTTTGAAAAATAATCTTTCCAGCGTCATAAATGTGTTCGAGTATCCCATCGTATGCTTTCTTACTAAGCCCTTCACATAGATCTATGATATTGCAGAATAAGTTTATTCCTTTCATGCCGATACCTAAAAGTTTCATTGCGAATACAATTCTGCGATTCACTTAAAATCCATTGTTAATAAACGGACCCGAGTTCATAAAATTTACGCCACACTTGCAAGACACAACTAGTTTCCAACGCAAGCCGCGCTGCCTAGACTCTTCAAATTTCACTGCACCACGACACGATTTACAACACAATAGCTCACAGAGCATAGAAAAAACTGCGACAAACTCAATTATTCAGTAACGGTGCAAATAATTTACTGGAATATCATCAGAAGAAGCTGCTGCCAATTTTCGAGCACTAGCGCTGGGACCTATTGGCTCGCCTTTCTGCGTTGAAAACTGATTTTCATAAAACTTCCTCTTTCGTTGCGATGCACGATAAGGGCTAGTAGAATTGCATTTTTAGATTCATTTATTATTTATAGATTTTTGTATGTTGTATTTTTAGATTCATATATTATTTATATATGAATCTAAAAATACAGAGTAAAATTTGGAACACTATATATCAGCAATGCACGATTGTAAACATTGGTCAAATTGTTATACGTTGCAAGTGTGCATAGTATACCGTGTCCTACCAGAAGCCTTACTGAAAATATTTAGATGTTAACATCAAGTAATGACTGAATAATAGTATAAGCGTGTGAAATAAATCGAGGGCTGCTTAATGAGAAAAAAGAAAAAGTACAAATAGATTGTAATAACATTAAATAGACATTTGAGCCGCTGTCGCCCACGTCAAAATACCAAAACGGAAAATAAGAGAACGGTATAAAATTGCGCGCACGATAAAAAAATGATTATAATTCAGCGAGTTTCCATCGTATCTGGATAATTTTTTTAAATTTTAGGTAGCACAACCTAATATTTTGAATGGAGCAATCCAAAATAATGTTTGACTGAACCGAAAGTAAAAAATTTTTATTTTAAATGTATTCCGATTTTCTTTAATTTTTTTCGGAGGTTTTTCGACCTTAAAAAGTTCTGGTGTTATTACAAGGCTCGTAATTGAGACCCCAAATATCTAGTTAAAAAGTTTCACGCGCGCACCGCATGACGTTTTTCAGATGAATTTTCCGATACTTTTAATCACTTCTGACAAGGGTTTTCTGACCTAAAAAACTTCTGGCACTATTATACCGCTTTTATTTAAGAATTAAACGCCACGTTATAAATGGTTTCACGCTCGCACCGTATGTGGTTCGGTGGTCAGCCAACTTTTTTGTCCGGGAAAACCGTTTGGCACTTTCATATCCGACACATGCTGAATTAAAAAATTGGCGTTTGGTGATGTACTAAGTTCGGGGCCCCTGGCTTACAGCTGAAGCGGCGCGCACCTTATCGATCCTGTTTTATGCAGCTAGATATGGGACTACTAGAGCAAGGTTTCGCAATACTGTGGATCACTTCCAAAGGTGATTACGCCTGGGCCTGAAAGTCAACGGAGATAACTCTGAACATCTACTCCATGGATAGATAATGTCAACTGCAGTAATGATGGTGAGAGGCAAAGGCACTGACGTTAAACAAGCACCTCAGCGAGAGGCAAAGGGACTCACGTTAAACAAACATCCCAAAGGAAAGAGACCTTAGTACGCCCACGTATTAGTAGTATAGTATTTTTAACGATTTTCGAGTACATTGGAAAGTTGACCCTACTTAAAGTAATTTAGCCTCCACACGGTACAACTACGTTTTATATCATAGAAACCTAAAATTCGCGACTACAAAAATCTTCTTAACTAATTGGTTGGGTTTATCAAGGCTTGTTCTGCTTGAGACAACTATGACATTGCGTGTTCAGACCATTTTTTAAGCAATTGACCTTGAGTAAACCTTGTGGAAGTCACAAAAAAAATGTTTGAAGAACGGTTTTAATAGAATTTAATAGAATTAATCATTTCCGAAGTATCGACGTAGAAATCGAATCCCACTCAGAATTTGAATCTCACTGCATCACATCAGGTTTTTGAGTAATACTAACTCAAAAGTACGAAAAATACCGTTTTTTGCATTATTTAATGCAACAATAAATTCGTGAATTTTTATTATTTTTTAAATCTGATTAAACCATTCAAACGGGCCAATTTTCAAATTTCATTTCACTAATTACATATAAGATTGCAATTTTTCTAATTAAAGATATTGCCTGTCGAGAAAAAAATTGTAACTTTTGTAATGACCACTATCTGAAAAGATTTATTCAATAGAAAAATCAAAATCAAGATTCGCTTTACATTTTTCGAAGTTTTTTCTTCCTATGCTGGTACGCACCGTTCCTCTTAGGAGTTGATTTTTCACCAACAAAGAGAATAAGACGTAGCTCAATTTTTATTACAATCTTGAAACCTCCTTATATTATTTTAATGAATCTGTTAATCTAATTTAGTCCCTATATATGTTCAAGGGATGATTTCACCCCTATACAAAGTTTGGGGTTAATTTTTACATCAAATAGGTGGTTACTTTATTATTTGTAATATTCATTGCTCTCTAAATCTCTCAGTATTCAATCATTTTTTATCGTTTTTGAAACTGTTCTGGTTTTCTAGATATTTAAGTGATGATTACTCTCTTTAAATAATTTCGGGGTCGGGTTTTCAACTACAGGCCTTATCTATATTGATCTTACTTAATTTCAATTTTACAACAATAATTTAATAGAAAAAGTAAATTGTTGATTAAAATCATAGATGCTGATGGTGTTTTTATCATTAACAATTATTATCCTTTGTAACGAGAGGCACCCGTTCATGTCTTCCGCCACCGTCCTGAAATGCTGTACGTAGCCTGTGCTGCTTTACCGTACGAGATAGTATGATGCACGCGCATCCGCGGCAGAGAGAGAGAGTATAAGAACAGGCAAAAACCGGGGACTCGTTTGACAACGATTGACGAGAGAGGACGATTCAGGGAGACCACTGAGGACGAGAAGGTATTCGAAAGGCAAATATAGACTGAGAGAGGTGCGAAGAGAAACAACAGGAGACATCAAGCGAAGAGATCATTATGAGCAGGAGAGCCCGTTGCGCAGTCACCAAGAAATCCGATCCTGGACGAAGTAATACCGTCGGTCCCTTGGTGATAGATATTTTCGCCCGCGAGAGCGCCTCCTTCTATCATTGATGATTGTGGCAGTACTCGACCGTTTTGACCCGTTCAAGTGAGACTGGAGATATCGTGGCGCAGCGCCATGTTTCCGTATCGCACGACCTCGTTATGTTGGATGGCGATCGTTCCGCGAGATTGTCTTAGTTCCGTGACCGTCTGCGCCGATGATTCTCTCTTTTTGCAGCGTTTACGATATATGTGTGGCTTCCAGCAAATGCGTGTTAATGTCTGTGTAAGACTGAAAGTTATGGTAAGGAGAAGTAATAAAACTTTACGTATTTGAGTCGAGTGTCCAAGTGATTTTCTTCTCTAGCACTCCCGATCCGTCGTTGATGCGAGTTTTGAACTCATGGTCCCTTCGCGCACACATTGCATGATTCGCGCCCGATTGTTCGATGAGGCATGCCGCTGCGAGAAAGCATGAGCGCACGCGCTCCGACTGGTTAACGGGGCGCAGAAGAGCCACCAAGGATAGTCGGCGACCCAGGAGTCGACGACTGAAGAGAAAGACGAATTATATCGCCTTATTTCTCATAAATTAAATCCCAACCCTGTTACATTGCACCCTATGTGTCAGATTCACGACGAGAAGGAAGTATAGCATATAAGACTAGCGTGAAAATGGACACTCAAAACAGAATATAGCTTAGGCGAGAGAGAGCCAAACGAAAACAAACGTGTTCGCGCGTGGGGCTAAGCTGCCGCTTTCGATAAAGTTGTCCGCAGTGTAGTCATAAAGAAAGATACCAGTACTATTGTTATCGAAATTTGTATCCTCGGCAGGAAGCATTACTAACCACAACAGTGCAGGTATATTAGATGCAAACGAGCTCACGCCTAAAAACGCTCAACAATTTGAATAATTGCAAGAGCAGAGGTGCTCACAAATTTAGCTCACGAATCCGTACACATTTCGAATTATAACAAATGAATGTAAATTAAGTTCATAATAGTAAATTATTGCTGAATTCAAATATTGACGAACGAAAGTTATTTTGATAAATATATTTTGTTAATATAAAACAAAATAAATATTTTTTTTTATGCATCAAAATAAAGCTTGGCTTGAGTGTGACCAACATTTCGTCCCAGACATTTTTTCAAGATAAACTAACAAGGCTGCGGTAACAAGCATTTAGCACAGATCATAGGGAGAATTGTTGTAGTGACTGAGACGAAACATAAGGTCACAGCGAGTCTGTTCGAATAAAGTCAAAATGTGTTTACAGTTAGTGCCAAATTGTACATTTTTGTAACATAATAGATAAATAGAAAATTAAATCTGATAAATATGGACAAGCACTTACGCGCGCAGGAGAATAACATTTGCATGTAATTAGAATTGAGTAAATTCACTTGCAGCTTGTACTCTTCATAACTAGCGCTGATTATATTTGTTTAAGCGAGCGTTTCAAGATTATAAAAGGAAACAAATCATACAAGATTTAAACAATGAATAAGACAAACGCAAATATGAACATCGAAAGTTGGATACTGTTGCAAGCAGAAGATGAATAAAACGATCAACGACGTTAACTCGAGTTACGGACAGATGGTCCCAGGCTCGCGAGAGCTGCCAAATACCATGGCTGGCTAACTGAAAATTACTCTACTAACTATTTTGAAAAATCAGCCAACACGACAGATGATATTATCTGAAGAAAGCAACTACGATCGTAGCTAATATCGATTTTCTGTGAAAACGGTACGGCAAACGAAACGGTGGAAGAACATCCGTTACAAACACTGCAGCAAGATGCAGAAGTGATAACGCACCTCCAGAAAACAGCGCTAAGCCTGTCGGAAATTATTACCAACAGCGGGAATGAAAATCCGAACGAGATTATAGAAATAACATCAGAAAACAGTTGAAGATTCGGAGTATCAGCAGAGTTCGCAATGTTGATTTAGGAGTTAGTCTTCCGAACAAGGAACTTCGAAAAAACCCCGGATGTAATAACGTCAACGAAAATGTGATCGGCATAACGCAGCTGCTAGGGACAATGTGCCAAACCAACGAAGCGACAAAATTGTAATTGAATATCATAAATGAGCAATTATCGACAGCGGTACAAGATATTGAAGGATTACAGCAAACATACCACACGAATGCTCTAAAGCCGACGGAATTATCTAGGTCGTAACGGCGCAGCATTACATTCCAAGACACCTACATGTGTCACTATGATACACAGTTGCCGCAGAGTACGCTTACGACTACTCGTCCACAACCCATGAAGGCTACCATGGTTGGCGGCCCCATGACGTCTTTTCTTCGAGGGGACCGACAGCAACGACGTACAATGCCTATTGCTGAAGTCTCTCGAGGAAAACATGACGAATCATGGAACCAAGAATCGACAAACCAATGGGCATCGACGAGGGATATTGGCCGCGTCGTACAAGAATGGAAGCTCAAATTCTCAGGCAAAGGCAACGCGAGCGTAGACACCTTTTTGTCTAGACTCGACAACCCAAGGAATGGTGCCGGACTAACGGGAGAGGAGATACTGTTATTCGTCGAAGAAGTATTATCTAGACCAGCATTGACATGGTTTGGAGCCATGAAGGATGAGTGGCAAACATTCGTTGAGTTCGCAGCGGATGCCAGGGAATGGTTCGGCATGAGCGTACAACAGCAGCAGCGATTGATGAGAGAAGTGCAGGGACGCTACCAAGGACTCGATGAGCCAGTCGACGTGTTAGCCAATATTATTGGATTTATGCGTCGCCTGCATCCACCGATGAAGTACGATCGGCAACTCGATTTGCTGCACACCAATCTCCTCGTAGAATTCCAAGAACTGGTACAACGTTCTAAGGTAGCCATGGTCAGAGAGCTCAATTCTTTGGCATCGACGGCACAACACACGCTGAATCAGAGAAAGGTAGAATAGAGTTCAGTCCTAAAGGGATAAATTGAGAAGACTGGTTTCGGAAAAAACGGAAAATCGACTATTTCAAGCCACTTAAGTGTAGTAAATGTGGACAACTTAGATATAGTCATCGGTATTAGCCTAAATGCAATAAGGAAAACGAGGAAGGAAGCGATTAGACGAAGTCAAACCCGCTCCTAAATTAACACAAGATGTCCAGGATCATACGGCTGTAAATGATCCCAGCTCGGTAACATTTTCGCGTAGTGAAACGGCAACGGCAAAGGAAGTACTGGTTGAACCCAGCGCGACGGATGAAGTATCTATTGGTAATGGTAATAGTAATGATTTGGTTATCGGTAACGAGTTCGGCGAGGAAAGAGTGATTACCCGGGCCCGTCCTAACGCCCCGGCCGGATTCACGAAGCCCAATTCGTAAGCCCGTCAATTCGGAGGCAATAGAGACGGGAAGTGGTCATACCTCTAGATATTTCTCAGCCGGACTCATAGTTTTGAATGATCTGCGTAACCTCGAAGTCATCGCGACTCCACCTCAAAAGTGCAGAATGGCGAATAGGCGGGCGTCTCGAGGAGAAGGCAGAGATTCACTTGGTAATCCTATAACGAAATTTCTCTCTCGTTATCAATTTTAAAGTTGGGCAAGTGAGGCGCTCTCGCTCAAAGAAATCGTGAGGAAAGGAGGAAAGAGGACAAATAAATTTAATCGAATATCAAATAAAAAATAAAAAAATATCGTATTCAATTTCAATCGATTTGCGCATGCTTATTTATCATCGGAATCGAATAAATCTTTTTTTATACGATAGAGAAATACAGAGCCTTCAAATCTATGCATTAAAATAAATGCACTAATGCATTTTCGAGAAGATTATGCACTTTTTCCAAAAAAATGCATCTCATAAAAAACTCGATTTATTTAAAAAACCCCACTTTTTTTGCGCTCATAATTTTTATGGAGATTCTCTGATACGCTACCTTCAAACTAGTATAGGTCCCATTTTCGGTTTCTACTTCGTTACTGAGAAAAAAAAAATTTTTCAGCTAGAAAAATTTTTGTGTTGACAATAATGACAATGCACTCATACTCGCAAGCTTATGAATAAAGAAGTACAACAGCTTTTTATTGATTATATCACATTTTTTTATTGTTTGTCTTGTTTCTTTTTACATTCTTTTTCTTTTTAGCCTTCTTGACATTCTTAGGTTTCTTAGACATTTTTCCAGCTTTAACCGAAACTTTCTTTGTTTTACGTTTCCTTTGATTTTTTTTCTTTTTATTTTCTTCTATTTTTACCCAAGAGTGAACAGCAGTGCGAGCTATGAACGATGTCGATTTACCTTCAGATATCACTGACTTCCACATATGACATCGTTGAATGCCTTCGAATTTGTTTGACACCATTCGTTCTGCCATTTTCTGATTAAGAAAGTTTTGAACCTCAAATGCTTCCATATAAATCAATTTAATCGACGTAGTGTACTTTTGAACATGTTCAACGAAGCACTTCGCATCTTGAATGGCTTCAAGTTCAGAACTACGTAAATTATGCACTGTGGCATAGTGCTTCACCAAACCTCCTATACCATCAACAGCACCTTTACCATGTCCAGTCGCAGAAAATAACCATTTCTTAAATATTTTTGAATTTTTGAATTCGTGCATTTGAAAGCGGTTTTTAAAATGACTCGCAGCTCCATCAGATACTATACTAATAGAATTGATTGAACCACCATTAATTTCCTCCATTTCGCTAATAATTTCGATAATTTTTTGCATCGCTAGTAAAGCGTGGGAATAATCGTGCTTTAAGTCATCGCTTACTACCACAAAACTTTTTGTGACATTGCCTACATAGCAGACAGCAGTGAAGAGAAAGACTTGTTTATTTACCTAGTGATTGCCTTGAACTGGATTTTTTGAAATCACTGACCAGTTCTCAGCAAAATCTATATGTATTAGCAAATGTTGGGGATATAATTTTACTCTTTCTTTTTCATTTTTAATTGCTAACCGCTGTACTTCTTTGATTCGTAAATGTGATGTTACTGTAATTACATGATTAGTAAATTCTTCTTTGAACGTAGCGACGGATACTGTTCTAGTTTCTAAGTTTCCTTTATTCCACAGCGCAAACGTTATATTATTATCATTCTCTGTTTCATCTATATGCAAAACGTCAAATGTGACACCCGCAGCACCTGGACACAACTCGCATTCTTGATAGTAACATGTTTCTTGAGGTGCTGGACATACTACAGAAGATAAAACTGTCAAACGTAAACGGCAAACGTCAACACTACTTTTACCAATAAAGTTTTTCAATGCAATTAAGTACAGCTCAAAGTTGGCACAATAAATACATAAGCATACGTCATTCATTGGTTCGATTAGAACATGCTTTGGACGCATGGAATAGAACTTAGATTTGCTAATTTTTATACCCGGATTCTCTTCTTTCAAAGTGTGATATACTTCCTTTAAACTTCGGGTTAAAAAACGCTTGACTTTTTTAACTTTCGTGCCATTTTCTCTTACTGTTATAACATCTGCTTTATTAGGACTTCGTCTCGAACAATTGAAGTCATCATTCAAATAATATTGCATGACAATATCGCCTGTTTTTTTATCCAGTGGATGACCATTGTACTGCTCTGGTTTAGTATAAATACCTGGATTAGAGATAATATAACAATAGCTATAAAAATAAAACACGCAAAAAAATTGTGCATTGATTGTTATTACATAACAAAAAATTTATATTTTTACCTTGATTTGAAACAATTTTTCTTGCCTTATCAATCATGTAAATAGTAACTTCAGGAAATAACGTCAAAATTTCGAACTTTGTTAACAAAGGAACGATAATTGTTAAGAGTTTGATCACCTCTGAAAAACATGAGCAATTACTGAAGGCCTTAGAGAAATTTTCTCTCAATTCTTGAGGGAAATAATCATTTAACTTTTTTACAGGCTCCTCAATAGGTACATCATAAATCTTTTGTAATTTACAATTTGTAGCTTCAGAGAATGATGATACAAGCTCTCTCTTTTTTTTCATAACATATTTTTCAACACTTGTATTTTTTATGTTTCCTTTCTTACGCAAAGGAGATACTGAATTTTCTAAATTAGCAATTATTTTATCATTAAATTCATCCATGAAAATTGAGGTGTCTATAAACTTGTCTTCTTCGTCATTCCCTTCCATTGAAATATTGTCATCTGACATTGTTTCTTCTTCTTTTTCTGCTTGTATTGCATCGCAAGCTTTAACGATACGTTTATAGCAGTTACTACACACACTGTCACTAGCTTTTATATCAGGATTTGTAAATTTTCCTTGTAAAAATACAGCATAGTCACCAATTTTTTGAAAATTCACTTTGTTGCTATTATACACCACTTTAGTATGTACTTTGAAATAATTGGGGCATTTTAATCTTTGCGTAGAATACGTTAACATAGCTGACATGTTGTCAAGCAGAAATTCAAACACGCACTGTCGCTACTTACTAAATAAATGATAAGACTATTTATAAGTATCATGGAATTTGTATACACAAACAGGACTACACACATAAAGGTCTATGACAACAGCTGACATCATAACAAGTCAATACTCACCGATTATCATGTTATTTAAATGCTCGTGAGTGTGAATGCAAGATAGTCAACATAAAAAATTTTCTAGTTGAAAAATTTTTTTTTCTCAGTAACGAAGTAGAAACCGAAAATGGGACCTATACTGGATTGAAGGTAGCGTATCAGAGAATCTCTATAAAAATTATGAGCGCAAAAAAAAGTGGGGTTTTTTAAATAAATCGAGTTTTTTATGAGATGCATTTTTTTGGAAAAAGTGCATAATCTTCTCGAAAATGCATTAGTGCATTTATTTTAATGCATAGATTTGAAGGCTCTGTATTTCTCTATCGTATAAAAAAAGATTTATTCGATTCCGATGATAAATAAGCATGCGCAAATCGATTGAAATTGAATACGATATTTTTTTTTTGTTAGTCTGTTTTCTGAAAGTGCATCTTTCAAGTACGTTATTGATGCACCTATGCATCTTGGGGGGAAAAGAAAAAATAGGGGTCGTCTTATTTTGGGCCTAGAACATTATCCAAGTATTTTAAGAGAGAGAGAGAGAGAGAGAGAGAGAAAGATGAAAAAGGCAAAGAACTTGACCTGGCTGGGAATCCGCTCGTTTCTCGAGGAAGAGCTGCTGTTAGCGAAGCTGTTCCTAAGAGAGCTGCCGCCGGCATTGATGTTGTTTAACCTTTCTGCGTCGCCGCACGAAGCCGGGGCTGGTTGCTGAAGGCTGGTCCGAGCTGGCGATTGCTGGTGGTGTCAGGCTGGAAGTTACCGGTGATGCCTTTTTTTTTGATGAACTGTGACGGTGTAGGCCCGTCATGGCCTGCACCGTGTGCTTGCCTCCCTCTCCTTCCTAGGCAAAGGCGCACGGCCGGCATCAAGCGCACGTTATTATCACGTGCTTGATGCCTGCCCTTTTATTTTTCAGCTACGCACGAGAGCGGTGGAAGGAGAAGCCGTGGACGTGACGACGCGTTCGAGTATTGAGTGCGAGAGAGAGAGAAAGAGAGAGAAAAAAGCAATAGTTTGAGTGTTGGGCTTGGTGCGCGGCACTTGTCGCGACGGGCATTGCCGCGTGCCGCCGATTAGGCGAGTGGTGGGAGAAAGCGTGAGAAGCTGGCTCTCATGCACTCGCGACAGAGAGTTACGCGACGCGCGCGACAGCAATCAGTCGTACGAGAGTTAGCTCGTGACCATCGCTCCCTGCCCTTTGTTCGGGAAGAAGTCAGCATTCCTCAGCAGATTGGCCGGACGGGACTTCCTCTGCCAGCGACGCAGCAGTTGCCCTGCAAGAAGCCGTCATCGAGGCAGAACCCGACAGCCTTTTCTGCCAGGTCGCCGGCCACGCAGCAGCGAGGGGTTTTCCAGCCTAGTCGCCGGTGGGACACCTTCGAGGCCGCCAGCAACAGCGACGTCCACCAGAATTTGGTCAGGTCACCGATTCCTCTCTCTCTATATCTCTTCCTTTCCTCGGCGATTCTCACGGTTCGCGTTGCTATGCCAGGCTTTTCCGAGCCGGCGTAGTTTTCGGCAGTGTGTAATTTAAGTAATTGTTTGAGCCGGTTAACGAGGTGACATGGCGCTAACGTGCCGATCATCTCGTTTAGACTAAGTTTCGCGTGTTATTAGTGATAAGTGATTTGTACTCTCGTCGGCACTCTAGGTAGTGCGTTGTAATAAACGGTTTGTCAACGAGTTGTGTGTGTGAAATCATTTGCCCGCTGTTCTCCTTCCTGCTTTGCTTGGAGCGATACACCGCCTCCCTTGCCTTCCCCCTTTATAAATAATTGGTAATAGTAGTGAATATATCGGCGTTGCACGCCGACGCTATTACAGAACCTTGGGCTCTGTCAACTCAACTGTCGGAGGAAGCACTTTCTTAGCGCTCCTTAACGCTGCCGCCTGCTAGCGCTCGCTTTACTCCCCACTTGACCTATTTCTTAGGTCTCTCTCTCTCTCTCTCTCTCTCTCTCTCTCTCTCTGGCTCCGCGATTCTCAACTTCAACACGTTCGGTTCCGTTGATCAGTCCTCGGCACTGAAAACAAAAGAGGCCAAGTGTTAGGCGCATTCTGCGTGCTGCTTGCCCTCGTCACAATCCAATAGCGTATACACTATTTAATTCTTTTTTTCGGGCCATAATTTTTTCATTCTCCTCGATTGAATGCTTGTACTATGGCATAAACATTCCCGCCGAGTTAACCGATTTTATCTATCTAGTGTCCGTTCCTCTATAACAATCCACTGTTTTGACCGTTTCTTTATCTTGGGAATGTAGTAGTGTATCTATTATTATAAACCGTTACAGAATGTTATCCGGATTACGGTAGATACACGCCAAGAGGGCCTGAGCGACGACCACATGTCTGCATTTATTATTCAAGCCATAACACCTAAATTGTAGCAAAATTGGAGGCGGAGAGTTGAAAACGCTTCCTTGATAATTATAAACTTATTCATTTATTGTATTTATTAACATTATTTTTTCATATAATAGTTTAAAAACTCTTTTCTGATAAAATTAATATACATAATAATATTAAAATCTATATTTCTGTTATAGGAATTGGATATTTCTCAAGAAAAAATTCCAAAAGAAAACGGTTCCCACCGCAAACTAAGGTAATATAATGTTATTATATAATTTATGTAAACACTATTCAGAAAAATTAAAAAATATAAAAAAAAACACATTTTTGGGGTCGTTTTCATCAAGGGATAACTTGGAGAGATACAGTCCTAAGGAAAAAACAGGAAGGAAATTGTAGTTTCAAGTTTTTAATTTTCAAATCTTATTTGTAAGATTTTTAAACATCTGGTTGGGCCGATCGGGTTTATCGGCCCAACCGTCCTTTGCACGACGGACACGGTCTTTCGAGGCCTACCTCTCCCTCTAGATTCCTTTAAGGGAGAATTGTTGCCTCTTACTTGACCGGTGACCGTCTCTGGGACCTTTCGAGGTCGACCTCGACCTGTCTTGGTTGGTGCAGATACCGGCAAATCCGACGTCTCGGTGGGATCATTATCTACGGCCGTGGGGGCTGCTAATTCGATCCACTCGCTTGATAAATCCCACCTCGGATCTTCGCACGCGTTTGCAGATTCGTTCGCCTCCGACGGCTGTATCTTTTGCGGCTCGCGAGGATCGATGACTTTCTCGCTTTCCTCTTTATCACCCGGACCTTATTACGGCTTAAGGTCTTTGGCATGGAAGAGCTCGAGCAGGATCTCCAGCTGATTGCCTAGTCTGTACGTGTTAGAACCACAAACCTCTTCAATCACGTACGGACCGGCATATTTCGGTGCCAATTTGGCTGAAATGCCTTGGGCAGCCGAAGAGAGAGTCCTGTTTCTCTTCCAAACCCAATCTCCGACCTTAAACTCGGGTTGCCGTCTCTTTCGGTCATAATAAGCCGCCAGACGCGCAGCTTCCTCCTTTAACTTGGAGTTGGCCCTCTCCTATAAATTAGAGAGCTTCTCCACATATTCAGCCCAATCTACCACAGCTTGCCTCCGAACACTCAAGGGCCTGCTGATCTTGGGTTCTTCTGAACGTCAAAGGAGGTACCGGCTGACGCCCAAACATGAGTATCGCAGGACTATTTCCAGTGGCGCTATGTGTTGCCGAGTTTATCGCGAAGTTGAACTCTGACAGGTGTTCGTCCCAGCTCTTATGATCACGGCTCACGTAAGACGTGATCATGGTTTTGAGCGTCCTGTTTAATCGCTCAGTGGGATTCGCTTGGGGATGATACACGGGAGTCAAAGCGCGCTGTATGCCGGTCATCTGGAGGTATGAATTGACTTCCTGATTCTTAAATTCGGTTCCATTATCCGACAAGAATTCCTCTGGCGCGCCAAATCTAGTGACAATCCTCTCGTGTAATTCCCTTGCGATTGTCCTCCCATTGGCTTTGCATATCGTAACGCACTCTACCCAGCGAGTAAATAAGTCTACAAAGACTAAGATATACTTAAAACCTCGAGAGCTTTTGGGAACCGGAGCAGTGATATCACCGGCCACGACCTGCCAGGGTCGTAACACTTGTCTACGACCCATCAGCCCGCAAGGTGCCCTTTGTTCCACCTTGCACTGCTGACATACCGGGCAACTCTTCACGTACTCCCTGACCTGATTGTACATCTTAGGCCAGTAGTACAATCGCCTAGCCCTGGAGAACGTACGCTCTCGTCCTTGATGTCCTGCTGTAGGAGCATCATGGACCTCCTGGAGCACCTGGTTGCCGCGACAATGCTGTTGCACTCACGCACGTAAAAAATCGTTCCAGAAAACTTTGTAAACGGCGAAACACAGTGCAAAATAATTTGGCGGTATTATCGCGAAACCAGCTGAGGCGTAACGGCCTATTTCAAACGCTCGCGCGTCCTCTCTCTCTCTTAATCGTTCGAACTAACATGCGAGTAGCAGGATCGCGAACAGATCGATTAATTGAATCGACTACGGTTGCAAATTTTTTTTTATTTTTATTATGTTGATGAAAATTAACAATAATTTTTTTTTATTTACTCCAAGTTATTTTACAATCTGCCTGTCATATCGAGAAAATAAGTAAATATTATTATTATTTAACATATAAATACCTAGTTTACAGCAGGATAAGCCAGTGAGTATTCTCTCTTTTTTTGTATGTACATATAGCAATCTGTTTAATTTATTTATATTTTATTTATGATTTCATTATTTTGTTTTTGAGTCTGATGTTGACTATAGATGTATAGAGTAGTTTGTTGATAAGTTTATTTAGATGATTGTGCTGTCTCATGTTGTATTTTTTATAAAACGTTTCAATTTATTCTTTCATTATTGAAATCTGTACGTCATTTCGAATGATGTCGTTTGGTATGAACCGTGGAGCCCGTATGATATTCTGAAGGAAATTTGATTGAAATCTGTTCAAGATTTCAATATTCGAATTTGAAGCGGTTCTCCATAGTTAAATACCATAATTCCATATTCGTTTTATTATTGCTTTAAATAACAGTATTTTATTTTTTAATGTTAGCTCCGATTTTGCTCCTATGAGGCAGTATATTTTTTTGCATTTCAGTTCGAGTTGTTTACGTTTCCTGAATATACAGTCCCGACCAATGACTTTTGCCATACCTAAACCAAAATCAGGCAAACTTTAAAATCTTATAATTCAGTTGGAAATTATTGTATCAAAAAAATTCGAAGTGTGTTTTAGGTTGTTGTAATAATTTCTATTTAACACGTGAAGAAAGTTAAAAATATAAAAAACTATGTTATTTTTTATGTTAAAAAACATTAAAAAATTTTGTTCACCACTATTTAAATCAATGTCAGTTTAGAATTCGTAATAGGAGGATAAATATACCAACATAAATCAAAAGCTATTTACTTCCACTTTACTAAGATCACTCGTGGATTTTAGTGTAATCTTTTTTATCAGAGTTACAGTCATTTTTTAAAAAAACAACCATTTTTTAAATCTATCATTACCTCGAGTTCTATTGGTTTTTGAAAAAATAGTCGTTAAGAAAAAAGTTTTGTTTTATGCCCCTAAACACGGAAATAAAGTTAAAATAAAGAAATGGAAATTTTTTTTTTTCGTTCTTTTAGTATGAAAAAAAATAAAAATTTATTTATTTTCTTCAATCTTTGATTTTTAAATATCGAGAGCTGCAGTAAATCACAAAAAAGATTAACATATTTAACCCTTATGTGAGCAACGGGGTACCCGGGTACTCACCACCTTACTATTTTGTTGATAATTCCTTGAAAAAATTTTTTTACAATCCGAGCTCCCGGATCCAAATGATTTGGCTATTTTAGAATCGATTCACTATGTTACATGTATGAAAAAAATTTTTTTTCAACAAATTTTCGGCTGTTGAAAAAAGTAGGTACAGGGGGCAACCCGGTACCCGGGTACCCACTACTCGTATACGAAAAGTGAGATTTTTCTGTGGAAATGAGTTTTATTATTATGAATAGGACTAGCAAACAAGATAGGTTGATAAATAAATTATTACAATAGTTGTCAAGTATAAAATAAATAATTTATTATAAGTTTATGAGTTCAAAATAATAAATTTTAAATTTATTGAGACAAACTACTTTTTTCGCACAATGCTCGTCGCACACAGGTTTTTCACACAAATTACAACTCTTCCTCGTCTTTCTACGCCTCTTTATTGTTAATCTATAACAAAGGTGACAAGAGCCAGACTTTAACCCTACCAGTGTTATCTCGAGGCTCGATATTTCTCTCGACTTCCGGAGCTGCACCGAGCTGAACGCCAAGTATATCCTTGATAGCATTCTTGGTGGAATGGTGGCGTGTTACTTGATTATTTATTGATCGGTCTTCAATAGCAGGCTTACATAACTCTTCACTCAATTAACGCAAGAAAATACGACGCTGATGAGTTTTTTTTTACCATACTATTATTTTCATAGTAAACTATGTACGCAACGAGTGCAGCAACGTCGATGATATTGAAAAACATTGCGAGTGGCCACCTTTGAGTCCGTATGTGAGTACTGTAACGACCTACCATTTGATCCATCGTATCTACCCCAGCTTTGTATTTGTTATAGTAAGTAATCATGTAGGGTTTCTTTGTTTCGTCATTATGCACAGCTATATTGTTGTGCATAGTTGAAAGCAAGATTACAGCTTTGTTTTTCTTAGGAACGTAGGAACAAATACTAACGTGACGTTCGTGAAAACCAAAGAGAGTAGAGTATTCAGCTCTAGATTTATTTGCACCCATTTGTTTAGGTATGTAAGGCTTATTTTTTCTCAATGTACCTGTGATAGTTATTTTCCACGAAAGCAAATGTTTAGCAAGAGTTAGAGTAGTAAAATAAATATCCATGGTAACGTTTCTTCCACTATTTTTAAATGGTGTAACTAATTCTTTTACAACCCTCTCTCCTTGATTTTTTTCACATATGTTTCCAACTTTACCCGTGTAAATAATTCCCGTCAAAGAATACGCATTTTCAGCGTCGCAAATCCACCAAATTTTAACACCATATTTAGCAGGTTTCGAAGGAATGTATTGGGTAAATTTAGTGCGTCCACGGAAAGGATAGAGTTGCTCATCGATAGTCAAGTTTTGCGTTGGCTTGTAAATATTTTTCAAATTTGCATTGAGCATCGTCCATATATCACGAATAGGAGCACCCTTATCCTGTTCTACATGTGCTTGACGCGTATTCGCACCATCAAAACGAATAAATCGCAAAACTGAGCGAAACCTTTTCAACCCCATTGTTGCGCGATAAAGGGGATAGGAAGTGCTTTTCAACATTTCGTTCATGTGGTCTGTATTTGAGTTATTTGCTCCCGAATAAATCAAAATGCCGATAAATGCGTATATTTCAGATGTAGTTACGGGCCGCCATGACCTATCGTTATCCTGGTTAGCCGAATTGGAAGTATAATAGACTTTCTTCGCCTTTTGATTCATGTATCTTACTATTTGATCAATCATTTTAACTGATACAATTTTTTTGAAAGTATCGCATACCGAAAGAGTTTCGGTAGATTTAGCCGGGCCGCTTCTTTGCTGAAGAACATTGTGAGATGCAACTTGACGAACTTCGGGCAGCTCTTTACTCCAAATAGTTTTATCTTTTGCAATGTATTCAGTGGCGTTTCCTAATACCGGTTCCACCCCTCCTTCTGCCGCCATACCTGATGCTGTCCCTTCGGCGTAACTTTCACTTTCTTCTGATTCGGAGTTGCTCTCTCTCTCCCCCGCAGACGCCTCGCTAGCAGTTTCGGCGTCTGTTTCAGGCACCTCTTCCAAGACGTTTCTCGGCAGTCAGTCGTCGTCCTCACTGTCGTTATCGTAATCAGAGCTGTCATCGACTTCTTCTCCAAGTAAATTGTTGAGATAAGACGTTTTTCGGGGTCGGGTCAATCTGAATTGAACAATAAATAATTTTATTACTAACAGGCGAAGATCAGAGAAAATGCTACTACAAAATTGTATTAGGAATGAAATCTTACCTTGCAAATTCAGGTCGTGACAGATGATTCTGCATGATGAAATAAGCGTTGTAATTAGTTGTAGAAAACACTTAACAACGCTAAATAAAATAAACGAACACTGAATAAAAATAGTGATGCGCGGTAGTTATATAGTACTACTGTAGAGAGACGACGTGATGCTTATACCGAACAGTCAGCTCTCGTTGCTTTGTAGGTCTTTTCCCTTCGACTAAACACTCTTGACTGAGCGCCAGCTGTACCAAAGGGCCTCAGTGCTATAGTAATGCAAGTAAGGTACGCTACTACCACAACTACAACTATTCCGAGCAGCTGTCGACCCGTCACATACGAAAACTGACCGTGCGCTCCCCTGGTGAGTGCTCAAAACCTCTGCTCCCATTTACATTTAGAACATCTCTACTTAGCTTATAAGTCTTGTAAACAGCCCAAATAGTTTCTATTTATGTTTATTTATCGAATTTAATTAGTTTGAATTGATATCAATCATACATGTAGCCAAGAGATATGAAAAACCGGAGGTGGCTACCCGGGTACCCGGTTGCCCATCAACATGGGTAAAGTTGGTTGCTCACATAAGGGTGAAGTTTTTTTATTTTTAACATTTTTATAAAATTATTTACATAAATAAAGACCATTAATAAATCCCCCTTTAAAAAAGTGATATTGATTTGAGTGAAGCCAATTTATTCATGATCTAATTGGCTGATCGGTAGTGACGTAGTATATGGCTACTTGCTTTTGCGTAAGTGTAAAAAAAGATTAATCGATATGTGATGAATTTCATGTATGTGATGTGTAATAGCGTCAGCTTTCAATGCCCACAATTCGCTGCTATTACCGAATTATTTAAGGGGAGGGTAAGGGAGGCGGTGTGTCGCTCCTAGCAAAGCAGGAAGGAGAAGGTGTAGACTCAATGATTCTCACACACTGAACTACGTTAATTGATCGTTTATTACACTTGCACTTCCCTGAGTGCCGACGAGAATACAAAACCACTTATCACTAATAATACGCAAAACTTACACTAAATGAGATGACCGGCACGTTAGCGCTATGTCATCTCATTAACCGGCTCAAACTAAAACTAAGTAACGAAGATACGTTGCGCCGGCTCGTGAAAGCCTGGCGCCGCACACAAAATCGCAAGACAATGCCAAGGAAAATAGAGAGAGAGAAACGAGAGGAGAGAAAACTAAACCTGACCAAAAAGTGATGGCTGCTTGGCAGGTGGGCTGCAGGTGAGATGGCTATCGCAAGACGTGGCCCAATTCTCCTTGTCACGGCTCTTACACTCTCTCTCGGGTTCGAGGCAAAGGAAAGATGGCAATCCTTCCCAGTGTGGCCGATCTCCTTCACGTGCGATGATCTAGTAGTGCGTGCGAGTCGGTTTCTCACGCCTTCCCCACCACTGTCCTCCTAATCGGCGGCACGCGGCACTGCCCAGCGCGACAAATGCCGCGCGCCAAGCCTCACCGAACTACATATATTTTCTCTCTCTCTCTCTCTCTTACTCTTGATATTTCCCTCTCATTTCGCTTGCTCGCTGCCTTCTCTCTCTCTCTCTCTCTCTCTCTCTCTCTCTCTCTCTCTCTCTCTCTCTCTCTCTCTCTAGCTACAATACTAAAAAAGTATAAAGGCAGGCAGCAGACACGTAAAATAACGTGCGTCCGATGCCAGCCGTGCGCCTTTGCCTAGGATGGAGAGGGAAACAAGCACACGGTGCAGGCCATGACCAGCCTACACCGTCATAGATGTAACGGTAAACGTCGTATTAGCGCTAACAGCCAAACCATGCGGCTGCCGGCGAGGGCAGCACCTGCCGGTTGGGGCGAAATGTATTGAGGGAATACGGTACGAGACGCGACGGAACGCGCGCGAATGAAAACGAACCAGTGGAGAATTAACTACTGATACCTCTAGCCGCAAAGTCGAGGATTAGTACCCGATCGCAGAGCAGCGCAGAAATTATAATTGATGTTTTCCGAGTTATCCTGAGTGCCGATACGAGCCGACCTGGAAGTACAGCAGCGGTGCCTTCGCGGAGAGTTTCGCCATCGAGGACGAAACCGTAAACGTGAGATACCATCGCCCGCAGATAAACATTGCCGAAAGACTAGCGTGTGCAGTGCGAGTCTCCAACACATCACTTGTTACCCGTGCGAGCGTTAATAAAGTAAGCTGGCCAGCTTAATTTCGCGATCGCGATATAATTGCTAATAATTAATCTTTCGTAATCGACAAGAAATGCGCATGTAGTAGCTCTGCGAACAATGAGCGGCGAGCGATCCGACACTGCATGTTGTTGTCGTGCGCGCGTCTTGTAAACATAAACAGCGGGCCTAATACATTGTATAGTTTAGAGGAAATAAACAATCCCGTATGTGATATTAACAGTATTTTTGACGTATTTATTTCACGTTAGTAGATAGTTGGTTGACTAACATCCGTTCCCTCCTGCTCTCCGGTCTTCGTGTTTGAATATTCAGGTAATCACGCGCGCTTTTCTATGCGATCGCGCGCTTAAAATAAAAAGACGGTATTAACCCCGTTACAGTGAATATATTGGAGATTGTAATCGACGTACAAATTTGTTGTAACAAAAAACAGTAATATCGTATTAAGAAGTTCATTGAATAATTTGGAGAGATAAGTATTTTAATTATTAATACGTCTATATTTTTATTGATTATATATTTTATTATCCTTTACTAAACTTTGATTTTTTTCTTAAATTATAATAACGGCGATTATATTTACCAAGTATTTACCAGCAATTCGCTGGCATTATTGATCGACTGTCACAGACATGCAAATTGATTTTTTGTTCATATTTTAGATCATTATTTTAGATAATGTTTTCTGTCTGCAAAATGAATGCCGAGAATAATCCTCTCAACAATCAGAATGTTATTATTTGAGGATGAAGCTTTTATGGAACTTACAGACATGGATAAAACTACGTATGTACGAGGGGGGTCAATAAGTCTTTACAAAAAGAAGGAAAAAAAAGTTTTGCGTATATAATTTTTTTTATTTTTCAACATAATCTCCTTGAAAGTCGATATATTTTATTAAACGGCCTTCCAGTTTTTTTAAGCCATCAGAAAAATATGATTTCTGAAAACCCTCAAAATAGGCATTTGTTTCGGCGATGATTTCTTCATTCGACGTGCATCGTTGTCCGGTAAGCCATTTTTGAAGGTTAAGAAATAAGAAAAAGTCACTGGGAGCCAAATCAGGCGAATATGATGGATGGTCAATTACTTCGAACTTTAAATCGTTAATTTTTGCCATCGAAACTGCACACGTGTGAACTCGAGCATTGTCTTGAAGAAAGAAGCATTTTTGTTGTTCAAGTGAGGACGTTTTTCTCTGATTTTTTCTTTCAGCTAACCTAATAATGACGCATAATATTGTCCAGTGATCGTCTGGCCCTTTTCCAAGTAGTCGATGTAGATGATTCCATACGCATCCGAGAAAACCGTGGCCATAATCTTGCCAGCTGACTTTACTATCTTTGCCTTCTTTAGGGCTGGTTCTCCTGCGGTAATCCATTGTTTGGACTGTTCTTTGGTTTCAGGAGTGTAGTGGTGTACCCATGTTTCATCTACAGTTACGAGTCGAAGCCAAAAGTCTTCCGGATTACGACGTATGCGTACCAAAAGAGCCTCAGAGATGACCACGCGGGTTCGTTTGTTATCAACAGTGAGCAAACGCGGCACCCATCTTGCTGATATATTTTCATCCTTAATTTTTCATGCAAAATTGAAATGATTGTACCCTTTGATACTCTTGTGGCCTTAACTAATTCTCGCAATTTTAATCTTCTATCACTGAACACCATATCGTGGATTTTGTTGACCATTTCGTGCGTACTCACTTCTACGGGGCGTCCTGAACGAGATTTATCTTTTGTTGTTGTACGGCCGCGTTTAAATTCATTTACCCAGTTATAAACAGTCTTAAACACAGTGGCAGACTTGCCATGAACGGCGTTCAACACAACTGTAATTTCTTTTGGTGTGCCTTTCAAGTGAAAGTGTTTTATCGCCGCTCGAAACTCTGTTTTTTTCATTTGTCAAATAAACCAATAACTTTTTGTTCAACCAACGCTCACAGAAAACCGACTTAGTGAATCGAGTTGAAACTTTGTACGATATCTAGTTAGTAGTATTGCTTGCCAAAAACATCACAATTTAATCGTGACGAGCACCATCTCTTGGATTTTGTAAAGATTTATTGACCCCACTCGTATTTGTACACACACACACACACACACACACACACACACATACACACACACATACACACACACATACACACACACATACACACACACATACACACACACACACACATATATATATAATTATATATATATATATAAACCATTCTGTGTAATAATCTCTTTTATCTTTTAAGTGTCTGATACTATGATTAATTTGTTTTATTTATAGTGAAATATATGGGTTTGTATATGAACTCTCTGCTCCAAAAGAAATTGGCCGACTCAAAAAGTCCAAGCTGTTCAAATTTGTTTTGACAAATCGAAATAAAAAGATTTCTGTTTGTATATGGGTAGATGAATTGATTAACCAATACCAAGGAGAATAAGAATGAATAGAGTAAGTATAAATTTACAAAATCTATCATTTTAATTATAAATGAAGGTTGCATGGTAAAATCATATATTACACAAGTATACGAGTACCCCTTAACTGTTATGTGGGGTAGATTTGCCCCAGACAATTTTTACCAATAAATAATTAGTCGGCCATAATTAAAATTGCACCTGTGGCACCATCTAACGTTAGTTTGAACCTTCGACCACCTGTTCTTGCATTTGCGGCAGATCAGTCTGTCGACAGGTGCCGCGTGTAGTGGTTCAAAGTAGGCTTGGGGTGCCGCTCACCCCGGTTTGGCAGTTGTGTATATTTGAGTGTCCGAAATCGGAATTTTTTGTCAATATTTTCATTGATTATTTATTAGTTTGAGTGGTAAGTATGGCACTAGATGTCATTATATTTTTTTTACGGTGTAATAAAATTTTTCTTCCGTCTATTAGATATGGAGCGTCGACTCCGAAATCGGAGTGCTGCACGGCACACTGATATAAGCGATGAAGAGCAGAATGGAATTGATGTTGCTTCATCTGACGAACAATATCATGTTTGCGAGCAAAGTTCTGATGAGGATTATGAAGTTTCTGTTGAAAATTTATCAGAAGAAGCGGAAGAGGCGTCAGAAGAAGACAGCGACTGGGAAAATGGGAGTTTGCAACAGCGTTTGATTGAGAACCAAGGGCGTCAGAGAGGTAGAAATACAACTGTCTTACGTGGAAAAAAGGTTTCAAATGGACTACACAACCACCAAAAAGGGTTTCAAGTGAGTTTATTTTTATTTTTGTTTATGAAAAATAAGAACTGAGCGTAATGCTAGGCTGCTGACATTGCGAACGAGAAAGCACACACCAAGTTTCAGCCAGATCGGCCAATTACTTTGCGTTTTACATTCGTTTCAATCAAAGAAATCGAGTGGTTGTAAAAAATGGACGTAAAAGAATTTCGTGTATTGATAAAACATTACTTTTTCAAAGGCAAAACGCCTCAGGAGATTAAACAGAAGCTTGATAAACATTATGGTGATTGTGCACCTTCGATTAGAATGGTTTATAAGTGGTTTCAAAATTTTCGGAGTGGCCATATGCGCACAAAAGACGCTGAACGTTCTGGACGCCCTGTTGAGGTTACCACTTCAGAAATCATTGATAAAATCCATGATATGGTGATGGCTGACAGAAGAGTGAAGGTGCGTGAGATTGCTAGTACTGTAAGCATCTCGAGCGAACGGGTACATAATATTTTGCACCAACATTTAGACATGAAAAAGCTATCCGCTAGATCGGTGCCGCGATTGCTCACGATTGACCAAAAACGAGATCGTGTGAAGTGTTGCAAAAATGGTTTGCAGCTGTTCCAGCAAAATCCGCAAGACTTTAAGCGTCGTTTCATCACTGTACATGAAACATGGATACATCACTACACTCCTGAGACCAAAGAACAGTCTAAACAATGGGTTACCAAGGGGGAATCTGCTCCGAAAAAGACGAAGACAATTCCTTCGGCCGGGAAGGTTATGGCGACTGTCTTTTGGGATTCGCAATGAATAATCTTCATCGACTATCTGGAAAGGGGTAAAACCATTACAGGCGAATATTATTCATCGTTATTGGATCGTTTGAAAACCGAGTTGCTAGAGAAACGTCCACGATTGGCCCACAAAAAAGTCCTCTTCCACCACGACAATGCGCCAGCTCACGCCTCAGCAGTTGTCGCCGTAAAACTGATGGAGATAGGGTTCCAACTCGTTTCACATTCCCCCTATTCTCCAGACTTAGCTCCGTCGGACTACTATTTGTTCCCTAATATGAAAAAATGGCTGACGGGGAAAAGATTTTATTCAAACCAAGAGGTGATTGCAGAAACGAATGCCTATTTTACAGACTTGGACAAATCCTATTATTTGGAAGGGATTAACAAACTAGAGCAGCGTTGGATGAAGTGTATAAGCCTAAAAGGAGATTATGTTTAAAAATAAAAAAGATTTATTAAAAAAAATCAAGCAGTTTTTATTTTTGCACGGACTTTTCAAACGACCCACGTAATTCCGCCCAAGTTTCTCATAGCGCGAAATGTTCTAGGAGTCGAGCGTAAATCACAATAGGAAAGTAAAGAATTGCTTAGTTAATCACTAGAGAGGAATAACTTTGGTATAAGCCAAGTTTATTCAATCTCGATCGTTTACTTTGCAAGGCTAGGAGAGAATCCCAGCCTGTGCAAGAATCAGCGTATTTATACACAAATTTTCCCGCCTATTTTCGTAGGGCAGCCCTCTTTATGCTGTTTACGCAAGTGTGCAAAATTATTTTCCCTTGTTTACAATAGAATAGACAACGTTAATGAAAATCTAAATCATGGAAAAAATACACAAGTTGATGTAGATAATTTAAATATAATTTACACTTATCTCAAAAAGTGTAGTTAAAAGTTATTAATTAATGAAGTTTGTTAATACAAAGGGACAATATTTACAGTAAAATAATAATAAAATTTTACATATAAAATTAGTTTATCGTTTGTAAAAGTAATTCTAAAAAAGAATTACTTAAATTAGTTAGTAACATTTAAATAATAATCAATTTTCATATTTTTGCAAAATCTTATAATATAAATATAAAATAGTTTAATTAAGATTAATAAATATTAACCCATTAAGGCCCAGGCCAAACCTGGGAAAGATAGCGCCAAACTAAGTATGCCAATCGGAGCTAAATCGAAAAAAAAAATACCCCTGTTTTTTCTTTTGCCGTTTGCAATTGTTTATAAAAAATTATTTAAACAAATTATCAAAAAGTTATTATTTTCAAAAAACTGATAGCGGCAATCGATTCTACGGGTAAAACCATGAAAGAAATGTATATAACGTTTTTTTGTCAGACGTCAATTTGTTTGAGAAAATAGGACAGAAAGCTTTGAATTTTCACAAATTGTACATTTAGAAATTTGACTAACATAGTAATTGTTGGGTTACGAAGTTGCAAAGAGTTTGCAAAATTTTTTTTCTATTGAAACCGTGTTAGAGATCACGTTTGAGTGGCAGGCTAACGGTTTGAAATTTGAATGTATTATAGAAAATCGCTATTTTACAGTTATTTGTTTTTGGAACAAATTGACATTTGACAAAAAAACGTTATATACATTTCTTTCATGTTTTTTCCCGTAGAATCGATTGCCGCTATCAGTTTTTTAAAAATAATACCTTTTTGATAATTTGTTTAAATAATTTCTTATAAACAATTGCAAACGGCAAAAGAAAAAACAGGGGTATTTTTTTTTTCGATTTAGCTACGATTGGCATAGTTAGTTTGGCGCTATCGGCAATAGATTTTGCTTGGGATTTGGCGTATACACATGTACCTGATAGACTTGCAATTGTTTATAGCCGTTTTACACTAACAAATTGACGTCTGACAAAAAAACGTTATATACATTTCTTTCATGTTTTTTCCCGTAGAATCGATTGCCGCTATTAGTTTTTTGAAAATAATAACTTTTTGATAATTTGTTTAAATAATTTTTTATAAACAATTGAAAATGGCAAAAGAAAAAACACGGGTATTTTTGTTTTCGATTTAGCTACGATTAGCATAGTTAGTTTGGCGCTATCGGCAGTAGATTTTGCTTGGGATTTGGCGTATACACATGTACCTGACAGACTTGCAATTGTTTATAGCCGTTTTACACTAACAAATTGACGTCTGACAAAAAAACGTTATATACATTTCTTTCATGTTTTTTCCCGTAGAATCGATTGCCGCTATCAGTTTTTTGAAAATAATAACTTTTTGATAATTTGTTTAAATAATTTTTTATAAACAATTGAAAATGGCAAAAGAAAAAACACGGGTATTTTTGTTTTCGATTTAGCTACGATTGGCATAGTTAGTTTGGCGCTATCTTTCCCAGGTTTGGCATGGGCCTTAATGGGTTAATTGGTAATTCGCGGATGGCGAACTTGCCCCGTGTTTAGGTCTTTCTAACAGTCGAGCGGCCTTTGAATCGGGCAGCTCTCAGACTGTCGGGTACCCCGGCCCGTTCGCGCGTCAATAATAATATTATTCGTATTTGGGTCCCGAGCTTCGTTTTATTGATTGTAAGCTAATTAATTAGATGTTTAGCTATAATCAGGAAACATGGATAAACTTACTCTCCTATCTGTATTTATAATTTTTATTTTAATTATTATTACAGTGAAATAAAGTAACGAAGTCCAGACAGAGAGAGAGAGAGAAAGAGAGAGAGAGAGGGATATATACAGGGTGTCAATTAAGTCCCGGGACGCCTGAATATTTTCTGAAGTACTTCAGTTCTGAAAAAGGTCAAGGTCATTCCTTTAGTAACTTTCAACGCGGAATCCGATGGTGACCTTGGATTTGACCTTGAGATTGACCTTCAAGGTTATTTCAAGGTCAACTTTGTTTTTTTAAATGGGAACCCCTATTTTTGACAACGGCAATCGAAAGAGCGGAAAATTTTACGTCCAAAACGGTATTTTTAAATTTTTCTTCATGGCCTTGAGAAGGTCGATTTAAGGTCAAATGCTTGAAAAACTGCCTAAAAGCGTTTTTTTTTAAATTTTTAAGATATCGAAAAATGATCTCTAGAAAATTTGTTCAGAACAAAGTGGGCCACTCAATGCACCAAAAACCTTTGACCTTTAACCTCATTTTGAAGGTCATTTCAAGGTCGAAGTGTTTTTTGTAATGGAAACCTCTCTTTTTGACACCGGATTCGCACATAGCGCGAAATCCGACGTTTGGATAAGGTATTATGTTGAGTTTCGATTGATCCACGACGTTCATTGCTAAGGTCATGTGAAATTTAGATCCAATATTATTCGCGAAACATTTACAAAATGTTTCGGGCTAAATTTATTAAATTCTACTGAGAGCATGTTACAGTGACCTTATCTTTGACCTTTGATTGTTTGAATAATAAAGTAACGGGTTATCCAAACCGAAAGTCAAGTTGTTTTAAATGAGGAGCAAGCAGAGACATAGGTACAGTTTTTTTGCCGGATAAGTTTTTTCCACTCACTGCGTTTTGAATGTTTCTTTCTGATTTCGCGCTATATGCGAATCCGGGGTCAAAAATAGGGGTTTCCATTACAAAAAACACTTCGACCTTGAAATGACCTTCAAAATGAGGTTAAAGGTCAAAGGTTTTTGGTGCATTCGGTGGCCCACTCTGTTCTGAACAAATTTTGTAGAGGTCATTTTTCGATATCTTAAAAATTAAAAAAACGCTTTTAGGCAGTTTTTCAAGCATTTGACCTTAAATCGACCTTCTCAAGGCCATGAAAAAAAATTTAAAAATACCGTTTTGGACGTAAAATTTTCCGCTCTTTCGATTGCCGTTGTCTAAAATAGGGGTTACCATTTAAAAAAACAAAGTTGACCTTGAAATAACCTTGAAGATCAATCTCAAGGTCAAATCCAACGTCACCATCGGATTCCGCGTTGAAAGTTACTAAAGGAATGACCTTGACCTTTTTCAGAACTGAAGTACTTCAGAAAATATTCAGGCGTCCCGGGACTTAATTGACACCCTGTATATATGGGACGATCCATGTCAACCGGATCACTGCTGTGTCCAAAATTTGATGTGACCAAAAAAATCGTGCAACGACTCATTTTAAAGCTTAGGATATCTACTTTCTGATGCTGTGTGCGCCTTTGCAAAATCCAGCATGGCGGCTCCAATATGACGGCTACAAGAGATAAACTCGTAAACAAAAAATTTTATTTTTCAAATTTTTAGTAATAAATGTTAAAAAAATTAATATTTCATATTTTTTTATGAAAATCTGGCTCATTTCCTACAAAAAAGTAACAGAGACCATTTTCGCTAAAATGAAAAATAAAAAAGTTATAATTTTTTGAAAATTTTCAAAAATAAAAAACTTTGCGATTTTTTTACTCAGAAGGAAATGACTTTGGAAAAAAAATTTAAGGAACAAAATTGCTTGAAATTCATCAAAACACAAGTGTGAATTTTTTCGAATTCCTTTGAGCAATTTTTTGCTTTTTAGATTTATCGGATTGTTTGAAAAATTAAAAAACTTCCCAAGATCTTTTACAAAAATTCATAAAATCGCTCAAAGGAATTCGAAAAAATTCACACTTGTGTTTTGATGAATTTCAAGCAATTTTGTTTCTTAAATTTTAATTAAATTAATTCCTTAAGTTTTTTATTTTTGAAAATTTTCAAAAAATTATAACTTTTTTATTTTTCATTTTAGCGAAAATGGTCTCTGTTACTTTTTTGTAGGAAATGAGCCAGATTTTCATAAAAAAATATGAAATATTAATTTTTTTAACATTTATTACTAAAAATTTGAAAAATAAAATTTTTTGTTTACGAGTTTGTCTCTTGTAGCCGCCATATTGGAGCCGCCATGTTGGATTTTACAAAGGCGCACACAGCATCAGAAAGTTGATATCCTAAGCTTTAAAATGAGTTGTTGCACGATTTTTTTGGTCACATCAAATTTTGGACACAGCAGTGATCCGGTTGACATGGATCGTCCCATATATATGTGGATAGATTTAGACGCTTACATTTCGCTACGTGTAGTCTATTATTTTTTTTGTACATTAACATAAGTGGTACTCACTTTTGATGATTTGGTCCTTTAGAATTTTCGTATCGATACGGAATTACGGTATTCCTTCAGTTTTTTTATAATGTTATCGGTCCAATATAAATTTCTGTTTTTATTCGATTTTCTGCAGGCTCAAATAATCGCTCTCAGCACTTTTCTAATATTTTTCAATTAAATCAATCTTCGGTAAATTTTAAACTTTAATACTCTATAAACACAAATTTGATTTAAAACGATCTTCAATAAATTCAACTCAAATATTCTAATAAATGAAAATTTTAATATAACTGAAACTACAACTTAGACAGACTCTTATAGAGTTAATGATCTCAACAAATTTAATTATTGTAGCGAAAGATTTGCAGCCTACTTACTCGGGTGCTCACAACTGACTGCCGGGTCTCACTCTCACACTTCGTCTCTGCATTTATGTTTCCCTCTCTCATTCCTTACACTCTGTCTCTCTCTGGTGTATGAGTTTTTATTCGCTTCATATTACTTAGCCTAACACGCTGAGTGTAGCATGCTGTCGTAGCATACTGCAGCAGCACGCTCAGCCTCTCCCACTCACTCCCGCTAAGGCACGCACACGAATAGAACTCCCGAAAGCGAAATTCTAATCAGACATATAACAATATAAATACAACAAAACGGTCCGTCACGTAACAATAAATTATAACAATGTTGTCATTATAATACGTAAAAAACATTTTAATGTTTTTGGGACGATGTTTTCTGTTAGGCTTACACAAATAGAGTTATTTTATTTACGATTATTGTTGTTGCATGTAAAAGGTGCAACAAGCTTTGATTCGTTAAAAACAGTTAATGATATTGTGACAAGAATCACTCTTCCTTTGTCACCAATTATTTTGCGGGTTAAGTGAGGCACTTTCGCTCAAGGCAATTGAGGGAGAAAAGAGAGGATAGGTCATAAATAAATCATACAATGACATGAATCAAATTAAACTTACAACCTATTATTATTAATCATTATTCAATCTAAACATACGCGCGCATAACATAGTCTAAATTATTGACCAACTAACTACCAAATAGTAGAGTAAACTACTTATAATATTCACAAATAAATATTTCGCATTTCATCCTAATACCTAATCGCGCACTTAACCTATTACAAACTTACTTAAAAACTACGCGAACCAATACCGGATAAATTGCCCGGCACGTGGGCGCCTGGACAATTCGCCGGTCGCAACTTACACTACTGTAAATTAAACTTAAGCGCGAACCTTTAGATAGCCGGCACGTGAATGCCAGGCTATCTTATTCAACGCGCATCGGTCGTCGCATCACCAGAGAGAGAGTGTAGAGAGAAAGAATAAAAGAAGGCTTAAACTTTATTCACTGCTCCTCGCAACGTTGAGAATTTTGAGCGATGTGCTGCCGCAGGAAGTACCGGTCGTCGTTACTGATCAGATCGGTGCTAGCTGCTGGCTACTGTCGCTGACCAAGTATATGCAGGCGACGTTGACTCTCCGTGCAGGTGGGGCTGGCTGTAGTCGCAGACAAATCTGTTGCCGGTAGGGTTGGCCTTCCTTTCAGCTATCCCAAACTACACTCTTTGCACTCTAGCAGGACTAGGCTTCGACTCTCTCAAGCACTTATTCTCGCGCTCGTCTCGCAGCCACTCAGCGGCGCTCGCTCCTCTCCCTACCTTGACCTATTAGTTAGGCGGCACGCGACGCACCGCTTATTGGTTACGCATTGCGCGCCTGCCTATCTCTGCATGGGCCTAGTACTCTCTCTCTCTCTCTCTCTCTTTTTCTCACTCTCTCTCCGCGCTCCTCAACTTTTTCTTGCGCTCAACTGCGCTGGCCCGTCCTTGGCGCTGAAACAAAAATACCAAATGTTAGGCGCATACTTTAATGCGCCTAACGTTGGCCAACACGCCTTGCCGAGTGGAGGAGGGAAAAATGCAGACGAGAGACCGGCACACGGCCTGCTCTCGTTACAGTATATTACAACCTTCGTTTACGTATGCCTTGAACTGGGACTAATAGAAGACGATGAAGAGTGGATTAAAGCGATGAAAGAAGCAATGATTTTATAACGGGGTTTTGACCCGACGCGGGTCACTCGTTATATAAATTACGAGGGAATTAGAAACAGCTCGGTGTGGGTCTCGTAATAGGCTGCGCAAAGCCTAACCCAGCAGCAACAGGAACGTCGTGGTGCAGCGTCTGTTACCTTGGCCCGCGGAGAGCGTCGTGTAGTCCTATGGGCGCTTTGGAGCGATCACGAAATTCAGGTGCGAAAGCTGGACGGAACGGGATTGTTTACGATAGGTAAAAAGGAAGCGCAGAGGAAGAAAACAGATATACGAGCAGCATTGAGTTTACTACAGAGAATAGTACAAAGTTAGTACGCAGCGTAAGCGGGAGAGAGAGCGGCGAAAAGCTAGCGAGAGAGACACGTATTCGAGGTGGTACTTACAATGACGTCTCGGAGTCAGCCCTGGAGACGGTGTTCTCGGCCTCGCACGTGGTCCGCGAGGACGCGCAGTATGCAACTCGAATGCGGTCAAGCGGCGGGCGGCTTTGAAGGCTCGCACGCGTAGTCGCTGGAATTAGCTCATCAAAACACTGGGCAATCTCGGCACCAAACCACAAACCGAGTGGGCACTCGCTTACTCGCCAGAAACACCAAGGAAATAGTCGCAGATCACAAAAGGTCGCAAGCACGTATATCCGCTCATCACACGTCCACGTGCTTCGAAGTCGCCGGTACAAGAGAGAGTTCTTGTCGCGGGGCTTTCTCCTGCCCCACTCCCCTACTCGCGCGCGTCGTGCCGGCTTCCCGAATTCTCTCTCTCTAGCTCGCCCTCTATTAGCGCTCTCTCTGACTTACCTTTGGCTGCCATACAAGTGAAATAATTATATGACAAATATATATATATAAAAATAATTATAAGTATGTATGGGGAGAGAGAGACATAACGAGGGTCAGGCCGCTCGTTATAATTTGGATGATGCCACGCACATTCCGGCAATTATTTGTTCGCATCTTAATACACTGCCAACCAATATATTCAGAAGAATTATCCAGAACAAACGATATTGCTGTATGTCATCAAATGGCATATGCTGATATTAATAGTATGTTAAATCATGAAGGCAAAAGTTTATCTGATTTTCCTGAATGAAGCAAACAGTAATTAATCATTTATTATCTGATAAAAGTAATGAATTATTACAAAAATATTTTGTAGAAATTGGCAGACAATAATATGTATTACTAAATGAACACCAAAAAGAATGTGTTGATGTGGTTTTAAATTTAGTAAACAATTCTGACAAAAATGTAAAGAATTGTATATATATTGACGGTCCAGGAGAACCCCGAAAAATGTTTATTTATACCACAATTTACAACATTTTATGCTAAAAAAACATCAGAGTATTAACAATGGCTTTCACTGGAATTGCAGCAATATTACTTCCACAAGGAAAAACAGTGCACAAAACTTTTGATCTCCCTGTTCCTATGTTTAACGATTCATCGTCAAGTATTACAGCACAATCTAAAGAAGGTCTTCTATTAAAAGGAATAATAGTTTTTATTTGGGGTGAAACCCCTATAGCTCCGAAATATGCATTGGAAATAATTAATAAAACGCTTCAAAATACGAGTATTATGAAAAATGATTTACCCTGTTACGTGACGGACTATTTTCTTTTTTTTGCAACCGTATGCTTGATTAGACTCGCTTTCGGCCCCCCCCCCCCCCCCACACACACACACTCGTGTGCGCGTCTTGGCGGGAGCGAGTGGAAGACCCTGAGCACAGCTGCTGAGGTATGCTGCGACAGCATGCTGCACTCAGCGTCCTGATCTAGGTAATGCGAAACGATTAAAACGTAAGCACTAGAGAGAGATGGAGTGTGAGGAATGAGAGGGAAACAAAAGATATATAACCAACCGGTGAGAACGAGCAAGTGCGATTCTTCAGTTAGCAGTGAGCGCTCAATTAAGAAGCCTGCATTTTTCCGACTGCATTTAAATCTCTAATAAGAGTTTGAGTTATAATAAAGTATGAGAAGTGTCGAATACACTGGTTTAATAATTTTGTGTAAAATGAAATATCAGGAAGTATCATTTTATTGTGTATCATCATATTATCCGTTAAAAAAAATATATCGGACTAGTTAATCTGACCAAATTGGAAAAAGGAAAAGCGATTGCCCACATAATAAAACGAAAAATATATCGGACCAGTTAATCTGACCAAATTAGAAAAAGGAAAAGCGATTGGTCACATAACAAAACAAAAGAATATATTGGACCAGTTTTATATTTACAATATTAACAAAAAGTGAGTACCACTCTTCATGTAATAAAAAACATACTAGACAACGCGAGGTGAAGATTACGCGTCTATATATTTTTGTTCTATTTTGTCTCTCTATTTTTGCTTAAGTTATTTATGTTGTGAAACTTACTAGAATAAATATTATAAATATAAACGCCTTTAAGTGTATCCATATGCTTCCGTTTTATATTAAAGAAAAATTCTATTAAATTTTTTTTTTTATAAACGAGCGAAAATTATTATAAACGTCTGATTAAATATTTTATGATCGCGGTATCGAATGCCGGATTAACATTAATAGGGATTTCATTATTGACGCGTGAACGGGCCGGGGTGCCCGAAAGCCTGACTGCCGCCTACATAAAAGGCCTACATAAGGTATAAATTCGCCTCGCGCGAATAGTCACCTATCAACTGGTAGCAGAGCGTGGTTTTATCAGGCTTTTATCTTTTCTCTTTTCTTTCGCGTTCATAAAATTTTTATTAATTTATTAGACAACTTCATAAAATTAGAATACGTATTAATTAATCGAACGTCATTATCATTATTATTAATATTATTTTTCTCATATATCATATATTATTTTAGCTTAATTTTGTATAATATTTAGAATACTATATACTAATTGTAATTGCGATTAAAAAAAAAATATTCTTTCCTGTGCTGTGTGAAACGCAATACGGGTGAATAAGACGCTCATTTCCAAGCAGGCTAAATCCACGGGGTAGACGTCGAAAATTGTTTTTTATTATAACTACTCACATGATCGGGCGCTTAGGAATTCGGCGGAGTTTCGTTTTTTTTTTTTGGAATGGTCGCGTAAGCGTAACTAGAGCTTTCATTTATAAGACCGTGTGCGTCCTTCTTCCGTTTCCACATTTTTGCTTACTTGGTCGGGTTGTATTGGCAACGTGATTTGTTTGTTTAAAAATATTTGAAAGTCAAAATGCGGCTTAGCAAAATTCCTTTTGGGGTATTATTTTACGAACGATCGTTTGAAATTTGCTGTGCGTGTTTGCGAAGTATTTCCTTCTGTGAAATAGTCGAATTTATTTTTTTTTATTCTGTTGTAATAGAGGATTAATACTTGGTATTATACTGTACCATCCTGTTGTTAAAATTTCCCTTAATTATTTTTATTTTTTGTAACGGGGGGATAAACCTGCAAAATGAGAAATTTATTTAAGAGCAAACTCCCACGATGCAGAGCAAACCGCCGCTCCGTTAACACGTATGTTAATACGTGTATTCGCCTTAACGTCAGCTGACTTAACTTAGTTGTCTTCGATCAAGCAGAGTTGAACTCACCTTAAGTCACGTGCCTTGTGACACACGATGAGTTTCAAGTGTAAGCGAACTTTACTCCAAATCCACTTAATCCCCTAGCTATAATAGGATTAAAACCTAAGCTTTTTCTAATTGTTTAAACTACTAGGAAAAATCATATGACGAAATCGGCGAATAATATTAATAGATTTTATTAATAAAAATTACTACAGCCTTTGTCGGGCCGAAAGACTGACGCACGCGAACAGGATTTACAATTAAATAACTTTCGGTGAGAAAGAGAGAGAGAGAGAAGATACGAAATTTGGCGCGATCTAACGCTCGGCGCGAATACAAAATTATCAACGCTAACGCGGTTGAACAAAATAATAAATGTATTTTGTCACGCGATAATTAAGGGAGGTGCACCTACCCTGCGGTGCAATTACGGTGATCAGCCGTAATTGTTGAAGCAAATTAAAGGTGCCCCTCCGATCCAAATCAGCTGTGCTGCCTCGATCGCAAATCCGCTGTTTAATAGCTGTCACTTATGCTGCTGCTTTTGTGATGCTGCTACTATTGCTGCTTCCTCGCTCACCCTTGCACACGTATCCAAAATCCAAATAAACTATTTATTGGCAAATCGGTGAAACAATGTGCAAAACTATTTTGGCGGTACTACACACGTAACAACAGCTGAGACGTAACTGCTAATTTAAAAGATCGCGCGCCCCCTCTCTCTCTCAATACTTAGAACTAACGCGCGAAAATCAGAATCGCGAACGGTTCGATTAATTGAATCGACTACCGTTGCATTTTATTATTTTTATTATTAACTGTTAGGTATATATCATTAAAAAAAAATAATAATTAGTATTTTGTTAATAATTATTGAAGGAATTTAGCTTAATAAATTATTATCTTGTTAGGAATCATTGTTATTATTTTTTTTATTTATATTGACAGCGAAAAATTTCTGTATTGTCGTCCTTATTTATTTATTATCTACAATATTAACAAAAACAGACCCTGGGCCATATATAATCCGTAAACCGCTGCGAGGACAATTTAGTGCGACCTTATATGAAAAAGAAAGCGAGATACAAGCATACACAGGACTATAAGCGAAACGGAGCCGGCTACCTTACAGTTATTGACTAGTATATCGGCCAGCTTCACCCTACAAGACATAGTGCAAGGAATTACGGAATTCGATGGGAAAAATGTCCCGCTTAAGGACTTCATCCAGGATATTCGTAACGGAAAAGCATTGATATCAGATGGACAGGAATAAAATTTTGTTCGTTTAATAATTGCTAAATTACGAGGATCCGGACACGACTGCATTTATGGAAAATCCATTAAGGCAGTTGGTGATTTAATCAGAATCTTAAAGGAACGGTTCACACCTTGGAAGGATATTATGATTCCAAAATCCATTGTCTGCGTCTGAAGCAAGGGGACACTGTTGGTGACTTTCACGACAGGATAAACATTCTGTTGAACTGTGCACAGAATGCGCTGAAAGAAGAGCTCGGAGAAGACAAAACTGAGACGATGATGACTCCAATGCGCAACTCGACTATTAAGACTTTCACAGATGGACTGCCAAATGAAATTTGAGATTTAGTAAATATTAAACAGCCTAGAACCTTGGAGGATGCTTATAAGGAAGCATTACGTATAGAAACAAGAAACAAATCAAGGCAAGGCATGGAGAGTCGAATCCTAATAAATGGATAAATTTATTGCTCAGCCTCAATGTCAACTTCGTACAAGATCAACAAAATGATCAAGAAGAACAATTAGAAGACGAGTGGGATGAATTACCCGCAGAAATCCAACAATTGTTTGTACAGAGAAATAACGGACAGTAGTCGTATACGAATAACCAGAATAACCAAGGACAGTAACAGAATCGATCTCAAGGGCAGAGACCGTACCAAAATAGGACCTGGAAGCCTCGTTACAAAAATTATCAAGACAATGGACCGCATGCAGGATGGTTATATAATCCAGATACAGACTCGTATCATCATCCCTCTGGAAAACGCTATCGAACAATAGCCTACGATCAGCAGCAAAAAGGCGAGCTTAGACCTAATCCAAAGTACCAGCAACAGAATAACAAATAATTTAAGCTCAGATGGGGCTCGCCCAGCAGCGAATGGAACGGGCCCCTATCAGACGTGCCGCCAGAACCAAGACAAAATCCAACACCAACAACCGAATGCGAAGACGATGTTGACCGAAATTCAGGAAGTATCACCTTCCAAAAAACCGGGAATATCTCCGGAAAAAATGATGTCGTTACTAAGAAATCCACAATCGTTAATAAACCAGTCATCGCAGTTGCCTCAAATTGGGGACTTGGCACAGGAAATAATCAGATCTATGCGCCAACGAGAGAGTTGAGCCAGATCCTAAAATGGTTGAGGTCGTAAAGAAATTTCCAACGCCCAATGGATTAAAAAGTGTCAGGTCTTTTCTTGGACTCTCCGGATATTACCGACGCTTTATCTAAGACTACTCGAAGATATCCAAGGCTCTCAGTGATTTAACGAAAAAGGACCAAGCATATAACTGGGAACCGCAACAGGAAGGGGCTTTCGAAAAGCTGAAGCAGATGCTTTGTAAGGCTCCTATTCTAGCTTTTCCTGATTTTGAGAAGACTTTTACCTTAACCACAGATGCTTCGGATTATGCAATAGGAGTGGTTTTATCACAGGAAGTGGATGGCCACGAAAGGCCTGTAGCGTATCTTTCAAGGTTATTGAATAAAGCAGAAAGAAACTATACTACCACGGAAAAGGAGTGTGTTGCAGTTTTACATGCGATGAATCAGTTTAGACCTTATCTCTTATGCAAGAAATTTACCCTGATTGCTGATCATGAACCTATAAACTTTATGCATAATCGCAAGGACCCAGGACAAAGGTTAATGAGATGGATGTTTAAATTCACGGACTACCAATATACATTCAAGTATGAACCCGGAAAATTAAATTGCAATGCAGATGCACTCTCAAGGAACCCAATTAACTTACAAGAGTATTTAGACGAAAAGGTTCAAAAAGAAAAAGAGCTGAATGAAAATACTCCGAAGATTCAGGTAATGATGCTAAAACGTAAGACCGGAGGAAGAGAAACAGATGAACAAGAGACATTAGAGTCACGGGAATCGATTGGTAAACGTATGAGGGCTCATACGATCTTCAACGAGCCAAGGACAAAAGGAAGACCTGTTGGGGCCAAGACAAATAAGGAAAAACCGAATTTAGATCATAGTATCATTGTTAAAAGAACCCGAAGCAAGAAGTCTGTACAAACCGCAGAAAAAACTCTCTAACTACCGAATGAACCCAGATACGGCACTTCTAAACTCAAATTGGAAGTGGAAAAAGGAACCAAATTAGACAAGGATAAACCCTTACCCAAGCAACTAAAGGCCTTACGAAAGACTACATCGGATGCTGCAACAGATGATTCCGGATTGAAAACTGGTGAATTGGACAAGGAAACCCCACCGAAAGTTACAGAGCGGGAAGGAGTAACGTCGACTGATGGATCTGCTATCGAAGTTGCCGTGAAGGAGGTTGATAGCAACGAGTTTGTTAAAGATTCGTCTTTTGGACAATATCTGCCGAGTCGTCGACATAAACGAGTACAGGACATTTTAAATCAACTGGAGAGGGAAAGCATTAGTGCCAGTGTTTCGGATTCTGATAGTAAGATTGGCACGAAACAGGTAAGTTTCTCTCGGGGACCCTTGTTATCCTTAACTAGGATGGAGGATAAAGATCCGAAAAATGTCCAAGACAGTACGGATAACAGAGCCCAAATAGAAGATCCGCGACGTAGTGGGCTGAGGAAAGGAACCGAAACGGAAGGAGACAACTCAAGTGATGAAGTTCAAAATGATAAATCGGAATTTACTAAACGAATAGAGTTAGTAGTTAGTGGACCTCAAACCATCGACAACTCTGGAGAAGACGATGAGTCAGCAGAAAACGAAAGTTTCACTAAAAGATGCGAAGAACGAGCCCCGGCACAGAGGACTAGTTTATCGGCAAACGAAGTGTGAAAATCAGCAGAAAAATTCAAAGCCAGTTTGCGAGGACATAAAAGTTTAGATAATGAATCGTACTATTCGGATGACATGGGTCTTGCGCGAGACAACCGAACTATAGAAATGCCTTCTCATTTCTTAGATGGAACGAGCCCCCGCGAGAGCTATAAGAGACACTATGGGACCTTGACCCATATGATCAAATAAATGATTCTGATGAGGTAATGGCGAATAGAATAACGAAGTTAGTAGAAGATTCGCAAAAATTAATGGAAACCCATCTAGAACATGACAGTGACTCGGACACAGACCGTCCGGACGAAGATGAAAATCAACGTCTCTCAGATACGACTAAAGGAGCAAGTTCTGAAAGAATTAAGGAAGTTGAAGAAACTGTAAGGCAGCCACGATATCGAGAGATATCGGTAACCCCAACTATTAAAACAGGAATACCGGGAGCAAGAAGTACTCCCATGGTTAAAGGACCTCGACTTATGGTAAGATTCGAAGGGCTTGAGGGCATACCCGAAGAGTCACATCTTAGTATCAAGAGCCCTGTAGAATTACACTTTTCGAAAACACCAGTAGATGATGAATTGTTCTTCTTGTTACCACCGACAGGACCAATTAACCAATATCGAAGACCAGAAGATTATAAGAACCCAAGTTCAAGCAGTGAAACCGCCAGCGGTAATTCTTCATTAGACCCTGCAAAATATATCTTACAAAATAATGTAAGCACCAAACTGCTATTTCAAAGCTATTAAGTAAAATTGGGGCTATAGACCTACGCAATATGAAAACTTTGAAACCTAAGGTCAGACAAATACTAACGACCAAATATAAAAACCATAATATTTTCTCTATAGTCATAAAAGACAAATATAATGACTCTATTACCATAGAGGCTATAAAAGTCGGACTTATAAATTTGAAAAAGATACTGATTAAGAGAAATGTAGTGAGTTTCCGGATTGCTAGACGAGGGGATTATACCGTGGATCTTAGACCTAGATTACTAACAGAAATACTAATAAGAATTTTCGAAAAGAGTCCTATAAAAGTAGTCGTTTGTTATGGAGATATGATTCTCCCACCGGCAAACCAGCGGACAGAAATAATTAAAACACTACACGATAGCCTAGTGGGTGGGCCTTAAGGGTGTTAATCAGACATATCAGAAAATCGGAGCGTTGTATTATTGGCCAGGACTACGAAAATATATATTAAATTACGTACGGAAATGTCCGAGTTGTCTCGAGAAGAAAATTGATCGTCACAAGACTAAGGAACCGTTGCTGATTACGGACACACCAATTGAGGCGTTCGACAAGGTATCAATAGACACCGTAGGAAAATTACGAACCATTCCTAGTGGAAATTCTCATCTGCTAACCATGCAATGCAATCTGACAAAATACTTAATTGTAGTACCAATAAAGGTTCTTAGAGTAACTACTATCGCTAAAGCATTAGCCTGACATTTAATATGCCAATTCGGTGCCCCTAGAGCGATATTGTCAGATCGCAGGACAAGCTTTCTTTCAGAGATTATAGAATCACTATTACACTTGTTCAAAATTCATCATTTAACGACTTCCGGATAGAGACCTCAGACTAATGGCTCTCTTGAGAGAAGCTATGCACCCTTGATCGATTTCTTACAAATATATTCGGAGCGATTCGACGACTGGGACCGGTTAACCCCCCTTGCCGTTTTTACATATAATACATGTATACATAATGGAACTGGTTACACCCCCTTTGAACTAGTTTATGGACGAATCGCTCGTTTCCCCATGAAGAACCCTAGGGAGGAAAAATTAGAGACCTATAACCAATAGCTACGCGATTTAGTCTTACGCTTGACAGAACTAAAGATAGCGGAGGGTGAGAATCCAATTCGTAAAAAGGAAAAATCTAAAGACCAATACGACAAACACGCTAGACCTTTTAAAAGGAAAGTCGACGATTACGCCTGGGTATTGAACGACCCTCGCGTAGGGAAAACCGATAGTTATTATAAATAACCCCTAAAAATTGTCGAAATTTTAATTCATAATAACGTTTTATTAGAATTACCCAATGGAAAGACAATACGCAAGCATATGGATAAACTTAAGCTTCAGGCGTAACTGTATAAATTGAATTATTCACTTATATTATCTATTCTCCATTCTTCGTCTACACTATTTACTTTGTTCTGTTCTTTCAGGTACTATTGCTTTTAAAATACTTCTTTTCATTTAATATGTACCTAATCTTAGTTTCCTTTCTGTCCGTATTCGCCCCGTTTATTATGGACTCCTAAGCTTATTCTATAGAAAAGCTAGACAGCAATCCAGGAATTTATTACGAAAGAATTGATCTAATGAGAATTAAGAGGGCAGATTGAAAAGTATATATATCTATCGACCTCAATTTATTTCTGGCGAAGACCACTGCTATAATTGACCTACGCTCGCTATTACGAAATTGTACTGGGCGTCTGAATGAGGAAACTTAATATAATTGGCAGTAATATAATTGGTAAGCATCACATTGACCGGAAGACAATCGCTCTTGAACAAATACAAATGAAGATTAAAGGAGCTATTGAGAACATGGGACATTAGTCCCGTTCAGAATAAATAAATTTTTGAATTTTTTGGGGGCAGGTGGCTTAATTGATAGCTAATGGTATCAGGAATCATTGTGTTTTTTTCAGATTTTTATGATAATTTTAAGTGCGCCCAATATCATTTATATGCTCTTATTGGAAAATACACGTAAAACTGAGACGTCGATTTTGAATGGTTGTTTTTCGATAAAAATAACATTTTTTATTGAAATTTCATTACATCTTTCTTTTCATCTATCAAAAAACAATTACTTGACCTTGCTCGATATCAAATTTAATGTTATTTGCAATAAATATAGCCACTAGATTAATGAAACTTTGACGGTTAAGCTATCCATTCCTATTGACTGCAGCGGGCTGGAATTTTCACAAAAATGTAGCTTAATTCTCTGACAACAACTTGTTACAAGTAATCTTACAATAAATATGACCTGATATCGTCAAATTGATGAATAAAGAAGATGGTTTTGTTTCAATTTTTCACTCCAAAGCTATAAATAAAAAGTTATCTGTAAACACATGGTCGCTTTCTCGCCCCCACCTATGGAGTACGCAGGTATATGCTCGACCCAACCTTTCTGTCCCCTTTTTATGGCCATACCTGCTTATTTGGCAATTTATAAAATATTGTTAATATATTCAAAAAGGAGATGTTTATTAATTTAATTGAATAGCTGATTGCAAAAGAAAGCTAACAAAACTCGAATCGTAAAAATCCGATAATTAGAGCACAATTGGAAGCATGGATCAATTCCTGCTTGAGTAGTAAATCACCACTTAACTACACATTCCATTGATGTTCCATTATAAATCTATCTCGGAAATTTTCGAAAACCGTACTTTGGGTTAGACAAAATTTTGAAGTAAACAATGGGCGTCGAAAGTCAACTCGGGATTGAACTGTCTGTTGGCATTAAGACAGTCAATGATTTATTGTCAGTAATAATTGTAATTTAATGATTCATCATAATTCCGGCAATACTTTATGACCGATGCTTATCCTGAAATTTTCAATATTTTCTAAATCCTTAGCGCTGAAAATCAACTTAATTCCAGTAATAATTTATAATCGCCGTTTATAAAAATAATCTCATCCATCTTCAGTTATTCGAGTATAAGCAGTGGCCATAAATTATTGCTGAAAATACGTTGATCTGACAGTACCTCTTTGCTGTCAGCAAAGTTCGAATCGGGATTAGACTCAGCCGGTTTCGACTTTCGACGTCGAGTTCGGACTTTCGACGCCCATTCTTTAGTCCTAAATTGTATTAGTGTTAGCGTCGTTCTGGTTAAGTTAACAGGTATATAAGCAGAGTTATAATTTTTCGAACGTCAGTGTTAGAGTTGTTCTTGTTGAGTTAACAGCTTTACTAGTTCGGACAGTGTTTTCTGAAAAGTGTGATCTTTTTTGCATTGTTTTGTGAAAAGTTTTCAATTATTTTTTGGGTGAATTTGTGATAACCATGGAGAGTGCAGTGCAGAAAGATCGCATGTCAACGCGAGGTGTTAAATCGCATTTTGACTTGCCCGACATCAATGATCGAGAAAAATTGACGGCAGAGTTGCGGGGCAAAATGTTGCCTACGAATGAAGACATGATGCGGTGCTACTTCTATTATACGATAAATGAAAAACTAAGCAAAAGAGACAGTATGCGCACCGTATTGAGGAAGTGTTATGTGTTTTGGTCAAAAGCAAATATTCCAATGAAAAATGAATGTGATTGCATCAAGACCTTTGAAAAATTATACAAGGACTGGGACGCTTTGCTGAAGAGAAAAGGTCACACAACGGACAGCTATGCTTTCGCTATCCTGGATTTCAAGGAATCTTTGTCCCAGACATTCGACATTGCTACCAAGGATGTGTTCAATAAGATTGAAGACAGCTGGACGATGGAGTTTCTTTTGGATCAACGGAATACAAAGCGATATTTGAAGCTGGATGAAGGAGTAGGTACGAGCATCGATTTTTATCAGCTGTCGAAAAAATCAAAGAAGGGTCGCCTGTACGAAGAATCTCGCAAAGGTATGTTTTTTTCTCAAGTAAAAAAGTTCTTCGTATTGTTAGGCTCATTTTAATCAAAAAAGGTCTCTAGTAATTTTTTCGTCAGACCAATACATTCCGAAAAAAAAATTATCAAATTTAATAACCAGATTAAAAATGTTGGTAATTTGAATAATAAATTTTTGTAGTAAATTTCATAGTTTACAACGGTGATATATTGCATTTTCACGATTAAACTTATATTTTTCTAGTAAAATAAGAAAAAGTGCTCAAAAAAATGGCTATTTTGGCATTTTTTTTCATATAAACACGATTGATTTATCATTTCAGGTGCCAAAGAAAAGGAGCCTATAAGCAACTTAGCAGACTATGCTCTTGATGATGAAGATTTCAATCGCATCTTGATTGACAGCCAAACGTGTGCTGTCGAGAATGATGCTGATTATGAGCCAGGGCAAACAAATAATTTGCCAGAACAAAAGAGAATAGTTTCATCGAATCTGGTTGCATTTTTGGATCGCTGCAAAATATCAAATGCAGCGTGTATGCAGATAGCATCAGCGATTTTACAACAGCTTGGAGTAAACTTGGATGATGTCTGTTTGAGTGTTTCGTCTATAAGGCGATCACGCATTGACATGCGGAAGGACATGGCCGATCAGATCAAAAATAAAATAAAATATTAACATTAATAAAATATTAATAAAATAAAATATTTAATTTAATAAATTAAAATATTAATAAAATAACAGCAGAATTGGAGAGCTATAGATCCTACCGTTTACGACAGTGGCATTAACAACCCCATGATTGCAAGAGTTTTTCAAAATAAAAAAGAGGAACTGCTTGTCTTTGCTCCTACGGAAAAACTGACGGTGCACTGATACGGAAAAATGCTCGACGATGACAACAAACAAAAAGTACATAGGCTCGTGGTATTTCAAATCACGAAACAGATCAAGTACTTGGGATTCTAGCTATTAAAGATGGAGCTTGACAAGTCCAGGTCGATGCTGTGAAGATTCTGTTGGACGATTGGAACGTAGCTCACTTGATAAGCGCTTTGTCTTTTGACACCACCAAGACCAACACAGGTGCAAAGAAAGGCGTGTGTGTGCTGCTCGAAGAAGCTTTAGGGAAAAAACTCTTACATTTAGCATGTCATCATCATATGTACGAGCTGCTCCTCAGAGCAGCCTTCGAAATTTGTTTTGAAAAAACATCAGGCCCGGAAGTGATGCTTTTCAAGAGGCTACAGCAGAATTGGAGAGCTATAGATCCTACAGTTTACGACAGTGGCATTAACAACCCCATGATTGCAAGAGTTTTTCAAAATAAAAAAAAGGAACTGCTTGCCTTTGCTCAGGAGAAATTGCAGGTAATTTTAAAAATTAATTTTTTATAATGATTTAAACATTTCTTGTTGCTTATTCAAATCACTAATTCATCATTTTTATTTTGTTTTAGGGGCAATACAATTACCGCTCTGATTATTTAGAGTTATTGGAGTTTGTGATTTTATTTTTGGGTGGGGAGTTGAAGAACAGGCGATTGTAGAAACCTGGAGCATTTCATCACGCTAGGTGGATTGCAAAGGGCATCTATTCTTTAAAAATGTATGCTGTCAAAGATCAACTTCTTCGAGAAAATTTGATCAGCGACGAACAAGTCGAATGCCTGCAAGAAATATGCGTCTTCATCGTGGCCGTCTACTTCAAATATTGGTTCACGGCAAGTACGCCAATGATAGCAGCACGCAATGACTTGCAACTGTTGCAAGAAATCACTCGCGATAGTGGTGTAAGTCAACGTATTTGTGAAGTAGTTTTAGATAAGTTAAAGACTCATTTGTGGTATTTAACATAAGCGAGCAACTTATCTCAATGTCGCTTTTTGATAAGAATGTGTCTTTTGAATGTAAAAGGCTAATGGTCAAAGCAATTAGGGAACGTTCGGGCAGTGCAAAAAATTTGATTTTGAAAAGCTTTAGCGTTGAAGATTTACAAAATATTGAAAATTTGTCTTTGGATTGCTTCGTAACGAAAAACTCAATTCAATTTTTCCACATACTTGGAATAAATACTACTCTTATGGATGAAGATCCTGAAACATAGTTTCAACATAAAGATTTTTTGAATGCTCGAAAAATTATGAAAGGATTGAGCGTTACGAACGATCGTGCGGAACGTGCTGTAGCTTTGATCACAGAATTCAATAATGTTTTAACGACAAAAGATGAAGATAAACAAAATCTTTTGTGGGTGGTAGCACAATTGCGAAAAAAATTTCCTAACTGCGATAAAGAAACACTGAAGAAAGATTTTTCAGAGACTTTGTGTATATCTTGAATGCATGAATGAATGGATATTTAGTAATTTATGAATAATAAAATTAAACTTATATATAAAATAAATAAATTATTGAGTGAATGTAAATGTATATTATATATATTTGTGAATGAAATATAATACTTTTTATTTTTTTAAATCGTTATTTATATTAATTTATTAAACCATTAACGACGAGGTGATCAGAATTTTTACTAACTTTTCAACGTGTTTATTTATTATGTTATCAAACCAAAAAAATAATGCGATACCTCTACTCCTATGCTCTTTCAGAATCTGAGCTTAAAATTTCGATTAGACACCTAGAAAAAAATTTTCGAAAACAAGTTGTTTTTGCATTTTTGTTCACAATGTGATAGGGTTATAGTGATGTTCGCTAGCCCTGTGTGCGGCACTCTCCTCGCGCGAGCGCAGCGACCAAGTGTACGCTATATAGCGACTACATACTTGTGTCAATGCAGGATCCGGAGAGAGGAGTGCGACGATCGGCGAGGTGTCGCCGTGAGTGCGAGTAAGAGCGAGAAGAGCGAGAGAGAGAGAGAGAAAGAGAGAGAGAGAGAGCGATTTTGACTGATTTTTGACGGCAAGAGAAGTGGGAGCGCGGCGGCGCGAGGCTTAGAAAATTAAGAGAGAGGAAGGGGAGTTAGGCGCGAGCTCTCGAGTAATTAGGGCCGCTTAAGGAGAGACTGGTGGAGACAAGATTTCGGCAGGAGAGCAACTACGGCCAGGAGTGCGACTGCCACTTTGCCAGGAGAACAAGGTGTTCAAAGCTGAACCAGGACAAGCAGCGACCATTCGCCGTCCACGAGGCAAAGGCCGTGCTGCGGCCTCTCCTGCAGCAACCTTCATCATCGCCAGGGCACCGTTTCCGGCGGGTCTACGCTTTCGCCGGCGTCGCTTCTCTACCGACGGACCGTCGGCATCCGGTGGGTCTAAGGCCAGTTTATCTCTCTCGGGCTAGCTTTCGCTCGATTACAGACATTAGCGTATTGTGAGAAATTTATCGCGCACGCTGAGCGATCTCGCTCGCGTGATCCCGCGAACTCTGGTCGCGGAAAGGCTGAGCGAACGCGCTCACTGCGGTGAAGTAGATCTTGCAGCGATATTTGTGAAAAGGCGTCAATAAATGGGATCGCCATATGTAGTATAAGTAAATTAAAGTGTTCAATTATTTGTATCAACCTCCCGAACCAGAGCGAACTTCGGCCTGTGAAAGTCAGCGCCGGCTTTCTTTACCGAGAAAGAACCCAGAAAAATTAGCAGAGACCAGCCCAAGGCGCACGGTGGCTGTTCCCTCTCGCAATAATGATACCGCAAAAGGTATCAACTTTTTACTATGATCAGAGGTGATCATGGCACTCGAACATTAAGAGAAATTTTTTTTCAGAAAAATTCATCGACGCGTTATCTCAAAATAGCGGCGAGAATCGAAAAATTTTATACAAATCTTAATCTATTGTTTTCTTAAAAGCTATAAACTTTAGAAAAAAATGTCTAAGAACAAAAAAGTCTTAAAGTTAGTCAAGGAACCATCTCAATTTTTTTCAAAAATTTTGTAGGTATTTTTGAAAAATTGGATATTTTGAAATTTTCGAAAATCAAAAATTGTTTTCGAAAATTCTGAAATAATTTAAGAGTATTCTTCGACTAATTCTAAGACATTTTTGTTCTTAAACATTTTTTTCTAAAGTTTATAGTTTTTAATAAATCAATAGATTAAGATTTTTAATCCATTATTCTCTCTATCTCTCTCAATTAAGCTCTAATTGTCGGATTTTTTCGATTCGAATTTTGTTAGCTTGCTTTTGCAATTAGCTTTTCAATCAAATTAATAAACACCTCCTTTTTTGAAAATATTAACAATATTTTGTCAATTGCCAAATAAGCAGGTATGGCCATAAAAAGGGGACAGAAAGGTCGGGTCGAGCATTGCATCGAAGCATTTACCTGCGCGCTCGTTGTCGGGAGAGCATATGGTTTTAATTAGTTTGCAATTATTTGTTGACACCTACGTCACGTTTCTGAGATAAATTTATGGTCGCTTTTGTTTTTCTTGACTCCTGTGGTTTCCTTCAATTATCACTTGCTAGAAACTATTCTGAATTTTTCAAAAACTTTGAACAACGATTGGGCGCACTTAAAATTATTATAAAAATCTGAAAAAAACACAGTGATTCCTGGTATCATTAGCTATCAATTAAGCCACCTGCCCCCAAAAAATTCAAAAATTTATTTATTCAGAACGGGACTAATGGGACATATTCAACCACCCGATGTCGATGGACCTAAGAATATCAGGCCAAAAAGACTAGTACCTTTTGGAGGCTTAGGAAGGCTGAGTCATAGTTTATTTGGATTAGTGACTATTGACGAGACTGATAAAATAGAAGCCAACATAAATCAATTATATGCAGACCAAAAAGATATCATTAAACTCTTCAATGACAGGACCCATATAATCACCACAGGAATGGATAAACTTTATAAAATAATGGATGTTCACGGGGACAGAATTTATAATTTAACCCTCCAAATGCGACAAAAATTCACGAAATTAGAAAATGAGAATGCCCGACTGGAATACATGATTTCAGTACAATTACTTGGAAGAATGCTAAAGGCACAATTAGATGATTATATCAAAAGCTCGGAAAAATTTCTTGAAATTTTACATGCGTTAAAATGGGGCAAAATACATCCGGACCTTATAAGCCCTAACATATTGCACGAGATAGCGAATGATATAAAATTCATGGTAACGGACCTTGATTTCCCAATTCCGACCGAACACCTTAGAATCGAAGAAATTATTAAAATTTCCAACACTGATGCAATCTAGCGAGAAAGGAAGACATACGAAGGTCGTTTGAAAAGTCCGTCCAAAAATAAAAACTGCTTGATTCTTTTTAATAAATCTTTTTTATTTTTCAACATAGTCTCTTTTTAGGCTTATATACTTCATCCAACGCTGCTCTACTTTATTAATCCCTTCCAAATAATAGGATTTGTCTAAGTCTGTAAAATAGGCATTCGTTTCTGTAATCACCTCCTCGTTTGAATAAAATCTTTTCCCCGTCAGCCATTTTTTCATATTAGGGAACAAATAGTAGTCCGACGGAGCTAAGTCTGGAGAATAGGGGGAATGTGAAACGAGTTGGAACCCTATCTCCATCAGTTTTACGGCGACAACTGCTGAGGCGTGAGCTGGCGCATTGTCGTGGTGGAAGAGGACTTTTTTGTGGGCCAATCGTGGACGTTTCTCTAGCAACTCGGTTTTCAAACGATCCAATAACGATGAATAATTTTCGCCTGTAATGGTTTTACCCTGTTCCAGATAGTCGATGAAGATTATTCCTAGCGAATCCCAAAAGATAGTCGCCATAACCTTCCCGGCCGAAGGAATTGTCTTCGCCTATTTCGGAGCAGATTCCTCCTTGGTAACCCATTGTTTAGACTGTTCTTTGGTCTCAGGAATGTAGTGATGTATCCATGTTTCATGTACAGTGATGAAACGACGCTTAAAGTCTTGCGGATTTTGCTGGAACAGCTGCAAACCATTCTTGCAACACTTCACACGATCTCGTTTTTGGTCAATCGTGAGCAATCTCGGCACCCATCTAGCGGATAGCTTTTTCATGTCCAGATGTTGGTGCAAAATATTATGTACCCGTTCGCTCGAGATGCCTACAGTACTAGCAATCTCACGCACCTTCACTCTTCTGTCAGCCATCAACATATCATGGATTTTATCAATGATTTCTGAAGTGGTAACCTCAACAGGGCGTCCAGAGCGTTCAGCGTCTTTTGTGCGCATATGGACACTCCGAAAATTTCGAAACCACTTATAAACCATTCTAATCGAAGGTGCACAATCACCATAATGTTTATCAAGCTTCTGTTTAATTTCTTGAGGCGTTTTGCCTTTGGAAAAGTAATGTTTAATCAATACACGAAATTCTTTTTCGTCCATTTTTTACAACCACTCGATTTCTTTGATTGAAACGAATGTAAAACGCAAAATAATTTGCCGATCTTGCTGAAACTTGGTGTGTGCTCTTCCAAGATACGCCACTAACTAAAAATAACCTTGATACGCACTAGTAGCGCCATCTCTCTGACTTTGCACGGACTTTTCAAACGACCCTCGTATATTATCATTCATTTACCTCTAGTTGACAGAAATTACTATAACCTATACCGTCTGCACTCAATATTGATACCACAATTACCAAGTTCAACTGAAAAATCAGCATACGAAGTCTGTCCGGAAAGTATCGGGCCTACGTTTATATCTTTGCGCCATAGTGTTCGAGCGACCTCTATTAGACATAAACGTCAACAGTAAAGCCGCACGAATTTATTGGTTACTTACTGACACCTGCCGGACGTATAGTTCATGCGCAGCGTGTCTTTGTTTACAGTGCCTTTTTCGCGTTCATTGGATTTTGATATTGTCAAAAAAACTGAAAAACAAGATCAACGAATTTGCATCAAATTTTGCTTTCAACTCGGAAAAACGAGTTCGGAAACTATTGAACCGGAAACGGTTCAAGGATAGTCGCACTTCTGTCTATAGTGATTCTTGTTCCGGCCGACCTTGGACGACAAAAACCGCAGATAATATTGAGCGGGTGTGACTTGCAATCAAACAAGATCATCGTACGACTGTGCGAGAACTAGAAGAAGACCCTGGGATACCAAAAACTATCATTTCAGAAATTTTAACCGAAAATTTAGGAATGAAACGCGTGTGTACGAAATTCATCCGAAAATTGCTCACAGCAGAACAGAACAACATTCGATTAGAAATCGCTCTGGACAATCTGCAAATAGTCAATAATGATGATAATGTGCTTAGAAAATTTATTACAGGTGATGAATCATGGGTTTATGGTTATGATCCTGAAACAAAACAACAATCTTCACAGTGGAAGCATTCTGAATCGAATATGCACCAACAGGTCAGACAATCAATAAAGAATACTACGTTCAAATTTTAAAACGTTTGCGTGATGCAGTAAGAAGAAAACGTCTTTTTCTCGTTTTTTAACCTCAAAAAATGGCTTGCCAGACAACTATTCACGTCGAATGAAGAAGTCATCGCCGAAACAAATGCCTATTTTGAGGGTTTTCAGAAATCATATTTTTCTTATGGCTTAAAAAAACTGGAATGCCTTTTAATAAAATGTATCGACCTTCAAGAAGATTATGTTGAAAAATAAAAAAGAAATTACATACGCAAAACTTTTTTTTCCTTCTTTTTGTAAACACTTCTTGACTCCCTCTCGTATGTATCGCTTTGCTTTCATTTACTATTATTTTCCAAGAGTTAAACCAATTTTGAAGGTGATTTTTTATGTAGCTTTGTAATGTTGTAGTTCATATTGTTGCCTCTGGGTGTACGGTTAAAATTGCTGTATCACCTGCATATGTTCCTGACAAGATACTTTGGTAGGTCCGCGGTATACAGGGCGATTCAAAAACATTAAAGGAAATTGGTATTGCCGGATTCGTCTCCAAAAGTTATTTAAGAATCAATTATTATTTTTTTTTTTTGACAATCGAGTAATTAGATAATTAGTTTCAAAGATCGACCAATCAACGCGCGGCTTTGGAAGTATAGGCGCTCGGCGTCGAGCGGGGAGTAGTGAGATGGACTGCTATGAGCGCGCCACAACTAAACAAAAACGGTGCTCAACCTTCATGCGTGGCATAATATTTCGATGCTAACGAATTGAAATACGTTTTCATAATATTAGAAATATGATAATGATAACAGTAATGCCAAATTAATTAATCTATATTTATTTTTTGTCATTGAGAAGCTAGATTTTTTCAAAAAATGCCTTGTTCATAATGTATTTTCCAACATTGAAAACCCCCCAAAAAATACCAATTTCCAATATGCTATGAACAAAAAATGCTATCTTTGTACATTTTTCATATTCAGCAACGTGTCAAGTGTACAAGGATAAAATAATTGAAATGAAACATCAAAAATGATAAATTTAAATATTATTTTTATATCTTTTTTCTTAAATAACTTGTTCTACCTTCCTGAAATATTATTAGAATTGATTCATAATTTTTTTCAAATGCGTATAATGGTTTTGCAAATACGTTAAACATTTACAAAAATAATTGTGAAATAATATTATTTATTTGTTTATTTTAAGTAAACGATTTCGAATGACATATTTTTAGTGCACATTCAACGATGATATGTATGCAAAGAAGTTGGAGACTAGAATAACTTTCAGTGAGACATTTATTTAATAATAATCAAGGAAGATTTCTGTAAAGTTTCAGTTCGATTCAATGAATAATCACTGAAATAAAGCATTTTTAACACAAACGCGCGGTCTTGCACGCGGTATCGTTGTATGCTGCTGTCACGTAAGCATCATTTCGTTCTTACCGCCAGGGCGTGGATTTGGTATAAACGCTCTATTTCAGTGATTATTTGTTTAATTGATCTGAAACTTTGCAAAAATCTTCCTTGATTATCAATGAACAAATGTCTCGCTTAAACTATTTTAGTCTAAATTGTTGAAGTATGACATTTATAATAAATGACAAAGACGTTATAATCAGTTCGTTACTTTCTTCGCGATAGTGCAAATAATTGAGGTATTTTTTCAAATTTATAGTCAGTGGTATTGATATTTTGTATTTTCAAGTGACTGTGAAGGCTTAATAGTTGTAATAATGATTTTTGCTTAAAATATTCATTGGTTAGAAATTAAATGGTGCACGATAGATTTTATTTATCGGTAATATAATTTGTTGGTTTTTGGCAATATTAATGTGTTATATATTTTGCTGAATAAAATGTAGGTAAGTAGTCGCATTTTTATAATATTTATCAAATTTTGTGTTAATTGGCTTACAGTAATTTTTAATATTTATAAAAAGTCTTTTATTATAATTTTTTTAATGCATTATATTATAGCAAAATAAAAATAAAGTAAGTACAACTTAATATATTTAAGATTATGAAATAATAATGATTATTTAGCTAAAACAAATACTATTGAGTTGAATAAAATTTTTCAATAATAATGTGGGGCAAGCATCGACTCCCCTTGGCTGTGGGCGCGTCCGAGTTGGGCGAGGAATCATACTTGTGTATGTACGACTAATTCCCTCGCGACGCGCCCCATGTTGACCTCGCCCAGCTCGTTGAGGGCCGCGTCGGCTGCGCCCACCATCATCTCCACACGGATTGGGTCCTCGAGGTCTCGGGCCCTGACCAGTCTTCTCTTCATCCGGCCCAGGATCTCCGTGACCCTCGTCTGTGCGGAGTCCGGTAGGTGGAGGTACTGGAGTTTTTCTTCCATCCAGTCGGCGTTTCCTCTGATGATAGTCTCCATCCTAGGGTTGGGAAGGAGGAGGACATCGGGTTGAGGTAGATGATTGATATTCGACATGAGTATGATATATGATATGATATGTTCGAAAATGGTAAATGGTTACATAATACGGATTGCTCGTACCCCGGGGTGGGTATCACAATTAACGAGTTCATGCTACGATTTCCAAGGTCGTCCGCGTCTTCGTACGGGAGGTTCGTCTCCCCACTTTTCGCTCGAAGGCGCACGCTCGACTACCTGACGCACCACCAGTACGGCTTTCCTTGGGCGACCCCTGTTTCTCTTTTCGGAGATCGGGACACCCTGACTCTGTGATCCTCTAGGAGGCCGCCCACGTCGTCGCCGTCTGGGTGCCCTCCCCACCTCGGAATCCTCGGTTTCCGATTGTGGGGGTGCGTCGACTGAGTCCGGGGTGTGTTCGGGGCTATCCCTTTCGCGATCTCCGTCGTTCGATTCGCCGCATGTCGCCGGTGGGTCGCACTTCGCCTCGATGTCCCTCGGTGGCCGAATGTCTTCGCTTTCTTCTTCCTTGGTTGCTTCGTAGAATGGTTTAAGATCTTCAGCGTGTACCGTGCCTTCGATAGTCTCCTGGTGGCTGGCTATTCGGAAGGTATTCGCCCCTAGTTTTTCGGTGATGATGTACGGGCCTTTATAAAACGGCGCCAGGCTAGCCGAGATTCCCTTTGCCGCGGACGAAAGGACGCGGTTACGGTACCATACCCAGTCGCCAATCTTGAATGGGACTTGGCGTCGCTTCTGATCGAACATTTTCGCTTGACGTTCCTGTTCATGTCGCCCCCTTTCCGTTGCCGTTTCGAATAGCTCGGGTAGATGACTCATGTGATCCGCCCAATCTTCCCGCGACTGGTTTTCTTCGTTCTCCGCCCTTATTGCTTCCCGTTCGCGCCGGATCGTTGCAGGCGGCACTGGTTGTCTTCCATAATTCAGCATGGCGGGACTAACCTTGGTGGAGCTATGGACGGCGGTGTTAAGAGCGAAACAGAGATCACGAAGTTTCTCGTCCCAATTCTTGTGCTGCTCCTCGAGGTATGATCTGATCATGGTCTTCAAGGAACGGTTGTATCTCTCCGTCGGGTTCGCCCATGGACAATAGATTGGCGTCAGGCCCCGCGAGATACCGTTTCTATTGAGGTATTCTTCCATCAATTTATTTTTAAACAAGGTGCCATTGTCCGATAGGAAGACCTCTGGCGTACCGTACCGTGTGACTATCTGATCGTGGAATTCTCGTATGATATTCTTAGCTGTGGCCTTTCGGAGGGGGATACATTCTACCCATCGGGTGAATAGGTCCACGAACACCAAGATATATTCGTGCCCTCTCGGGCTTCGAGGAAGGGGTCCAGCTATATCCGCGGCTACGACCCGCCATGGTTTTTCTATTTGGCGGCGCCCCATCGTGCCATAGGGTGGGCGCTGCTCCACCTTACATTGTTGGCATATCGCACAGCTCTTCACGTATTAGGCAGCGTCGTCTACGAGAGTTGGCCAGAAGTAGAAGCGGCGTATTCGGGCGAGAGTCTTTTCCCGCCCAAGGTGACCGACCGTCGGGGCGTCGTGGCATTCAGCCAAAATTGTCTTCCTCTGTTCTTTGGGTACTGCTAATTTCGACGCTTCTTCCTCATCGCCCAATTCACCGAATCACGTGTTTGGGCGGTATGTATATAAATTTCCCCCCGTGATTTTCCATGTCGGGTTCTTCTCCGGTTCATCTGCCACTGCCTGTAAGGTTTCCAAAAACCATTTATCCTGAGTGCACTCACTCCAGGTCATAGCGCATAGGGTCGAGTCTTCCTCGCCATCTTCTTCATGAGCTCTCGAGAGGCAGTCGGGCACGTGATGTAGGGCACCTTTACGATGTTCTACCTCAAAGGTGTACCCCTGTAGCTTGAGCGCCCATCGAGCTAAGCGGCTTGTCAGATTCTTCATGTTTCTCAGCCACTTGAGGCAACTATGATCGGTTATCACTTTGAAGTGTTCGGAAACCGCGAAATTCCTCTCTGGTTAGCTTATCGTACGACTGGCGAATTCGATGACTCTCTCACTTCCTTCCACTATCTGCGTCAGCACCGCTCCCAAGCCTGTATCGCTCGCGTCGATGTGTAGCACGAAGTCTTCCTTCGGGTCAGGCGGTTGGAGGATTGGTGCCGTCGTCATCAATCTTTTTATCAGATCAAATGACGCCTGTTGCTCGGGTCCCCATACGAATAGAAACTTCTTCCTCAAGAGCCTGTTGAGGGGTTCTACGACCGTGGCGAAGTCATCTACGAATTTCCTGTACCATGAGGCCATACCCATGAAGCTACGGAGTTTTCTCACGTTCCTGGGGACAGGGAACTCTAGGATTGGGCGTACCTTTTCGGGATCGGGACGTATCCCGTCTCGATTTACTGGCACGCCCAAGTATCGTACTTCCGATTTGCAGAAGGCACTTTTCTCTAAGCTTACGGACATGCCGGCTTCCTTGAGTGCTTCTAATACCTTTCGCAGGTGCTCCTTATGTTCTTTGAATGTCGATGAGACAATTATTATGTCATCGAGATACGCGAAGGCGAAAGGGTCCACGTTAGGGCCGATTACTGAGTCTATGGCCCGCTGAAAGGTCGCACCGGCGTATGAGAGCCCGAAGGGCATTCTCACAAACTGGAAGTGACCCATGCCTGGTACTGTGAACGCTGTCACTGGGCGGGATTCCTTTTTCAGGTTAATTTGATGGTAGGCCGAATTGAGGTCGAGGGTCGATATGAACTTGGCATCCCTTAGTCTGCGTAAAATATCTTGCATGAAGGGAATGGGGTACGCGTCTGGTTCCGTGACCGCGTTCACCTCCCTTATATCCACGCAAAACCTCCAGGTTCCGTCCCCCTTCTTGACCATCACTACGGAGCTTGACCATCCACTCTTGGATGGCTCGATGACCCCCGCCTTCAGCATCTCGTTAACCAGCCGATGCATTTCCTGTTCGACCTTTGGCGAAACCGGATAGTACCTTTGCTTAATCGGCCGAGCGCTTCCGACGTTGATTTCGTGCTCTACCCCGACAACACAACCTAGGAATTTCCCTGGTTTTGGCAAGATCTTGGAGACCATCTGGCTAATCTCTTCTCGTTGGGCATCCGTTGCTTCCGCGATCCCCACCGATGCTAGTTGAGCCAGTCCTTCGATGCTCGCCATCTCCATGCGTATCCTGACCTTTTCGTCTTTGAGGAAAAGTTCATTATCTTCCGAGTCTATCACGGCTTTGAACGCTTTGATGAAGTTGACTCCAGTGTAACACTCGTCCGCTAATCTTGGGACGATTGCCACACGGATTACCTTTGTCACTCCACCTACCGTCATGGGCATGAGCACGTGACCTGTTACGGATACCTTTGTGCCATCCGGCAAACGACAGGAACCCGCATCTTTCACCTCTAGTCTCAATCCCAAGTGCGAAGCGATTTCCAATCCTAAATTACCCATCGCAGTGCAAGATGCTCCCGAATCGAATAATGATCTTATCCGGAATCCCCCTATTTTGATGGGCAAATACCATCTCGTCTCATCTTCGGGTTCGTATTCTTTGTTCCTAGTTCGACCTCGACTGTCGCCTTTGGCCGATCCGATAGCCGACGAGGGCGGTCCTTTCTCCCTGGGCGCACACTGGTTGGCTTGCTCCTTGCAAGTTCCTTCCTCCATGGCGCCCAAGGACTCTTGGCCATCCTTCCCCTCCTCCGGGTTCTCCTGTAGACCTGCGCTCGTGATGTCGAAGTCCTTTTCTGTGGAACTCGATACCTCCATGCCCTCAGATGGTCGATTTATCACCTTGGATTCGCTATCCTCGCTTGTTTCTTGCGTGCTGACCTCGGTTGAATATTCACCTCTCACTCCTGATACTTTCGCTACCGCCTCAGCAGGGGTAACTACCTGGTTCGTCTGCGGGATATCCTCGTCCCACTGACTATCGGAGTGAGGGATCCTCTCTGTTTTTGGAACGGCAGGGACCCCCTCTAACCGTCCCTTGTCTCGTTTCCCGACTTTGGGCTCTCTTTACAGTCGGGGCAGTGCTTGATGCTGAAGCCCAACCTGCCACACCTTATACATGTGAGTGGCTTAGAGAAATCGATTTCTCGTCGGGATCCCTTCGGGTTCATCTTTGAGCCTTCACTTTTCTCGGGAATTTTCGGTTTCTCCGCTGGCGGAGCCCCGCGTAGACCTCTCCGATCTATCACCTTCGAGATTAGGCTCTCCAGCCCCTGTATCATCGCGGATGGGAGGGGGTGCTCCATCAGGCCCGCTATTTCCGGTACCGTTGGCTCTTTCTTTCCCTCCTCATTCTCTTTCTCCCTCGACATGCCCGCTACCTTCGGCCGACGGTTGCTTGTCGTTGCTTCTCCGCCCATGGGTTGATATGCCCACTCTGGGAAGAGGGAAGCCTTAGGTTCCAACAGCGTCCGTTTTTGTCGGGCGAAGATAATGTCGTTCTGCGCTTCCGATGCTAACCGGCAGAGCTCCCTAATGGATACTGCGTCTCGTCTCTTCACGTGAATCTTTATCTCGGGAAATAGATTGGAATACATCAGCTCGAATATCTTCGCCGGTGGCATCGGTGGATGTAGCTTACTCACCATTGCCTGGAGCTTCGTGAGTTAGACCTTGGCTGGCTCATTATCCCCCTGGTATCTCGATTGAGCCTCTCTTTTGAGCCTCTGCTGTTGTTGAATGCTAGTGCCGAACCATTCTCTCGCATCCGAAACAAAATCCTGGTAGTCTATCCAATCTTTGTTGTTATTTAGATACCAGGTGTGGGCTACCCCGGTAAGTACATCGGGTAGCCCGAGGAGCATTTCTTCTTCTGTGAGACCAGCTGCCAATCTTTGGGCTTCCAGCTTTTACAGGAAGACATCTACACTCTGGTCGTCTCCTCCAGAGAATTTAACTCGCCAGCCTCTCACGAGCCTCTCCACGTCTCGTGTGGTTGACAGGCCCATCGTCGTGTTCTGCGCGTAGCTGCCCGTGTGCATCGTGAAACCGCCTTCAGCAGAGTTATTTGTTTTATTCTGCTGTCCACTCCCCTCCGAGGGCCGTACTAGGGGGTCTTCCGGTATTCTGGGGTTCCATCGTGGTTGTTCCGTTGGTGGTGGTCTTTGCGGAGTGCTTCCTGGTATCATGGTGTCATAGTGTAGTGTCACCGTGTCCTGGAAGTTCACTGTTTTGCTGGGCAGCTGTTCTGTTTCTTTGCTTGGTGACGATGGTTGGTTTTCCTGGAGCAAGTATATCTCGTTTTCGATGTTGCCTATCCTTTGTAGAGCCCTAGTCATCCTGGATGTTTCCGTGGCTTGGGTGGCACATATAGTTTGTGCCATTTGTGCTATCGATAACACGTACTGGCGCTCTCTTTCCATAGCCTTTTCGACTTTTCTAAGTCGATTTATCCACTCGTTCATTACTTCCTTGATCTCTGCAGGGATTGTAACGGGGTTGCCCTTTTCATTATATAGCGTGGGCATCTCCGTATCTGACGCTATCGAAGCTTGGTCTTCTTCGTGCTCGTCGCTTTTTGAGATCCTTTCCGCTCCTTTTGATAGGGATTGGCTCACTGATAGGTTGAGCTTGATTGCAATCTCATCATCGGTGAGTAGCCTATACAAGGGGTGGTTCTCGCGATCGGTTGCTCCTGTATCTTCCAGTGTTTTGCATTCTTTGGAGATGTAGGCGTATCTCAATTCGTTTCTTCGAATAGGGTCTTGGGCGATTACTTGGGCTGTCGTTTCATCGAAATCAGCCGATGTATAGTCGCCCATCAACCAACGCTGGAGTCTCTTTGCCCTGGTTGTTTTTTCACCGTCGCTTCGTAATTCCAAAGTTGCCAGAGTCTGATGTAGTCGATCGTCATCTAGATTACTTATCCACTCCTCTATTTCTGTTTCTGTGTCATCCATGTCTTTCCTGTTTGACATTTTTCTATCTATTATTATCGGTGGATGTGCGCTGAGTTATCTTCAGTGATGTTTGTTGTGTGTGTGTACTGTTACCTTTCTAATTTTCGATACTATTTACAGAAATATCAAAAAAAAAATTTTCGAAATCAAAAGAAAATTTTTAACTTGTTATGGTAATTAAATTTTAATTTTTGGTGTGGTATTTACCGTGAGGTTTCTTAGTTTGCCTTTTCTACGCTGATTTTACAATTATCCTACCTATTAATTTTCACTTACTGTTTGTAGGTGAAAATTTGTTAGTTTTTATCGGCGTGATTATTTGTGTAAATTTGTCGTCGTACAGTGAGCAGTTTTCTATTTTTAGGTTTTCTATCAACAATTTTTAACGAAAATTTGAATATTTTGAAAAGAAAATTTTATTGAATCGAACAATTTTCTCGCGCCGTGATGTTTTTGCCGAGAGAGCGTGCTCAATTTGATTTGGTTTATCTTTCAAAGAGGAGGAATTAGATATTAAATAATTAGTTTTAATATTATTAGATGTTATTAATTCAATAATAAATAATAATCGATATTTATTACTGAATACGAATGTATTTGCGTCGGTATTATTCGCTGCTCTATGTTATGCGGCTAGCCTGTTGCCGCTGTGTTTTGCTCGCTCTCTCTCTTCGCGGTTTTTGTCGTCACGGCGTCGAAGTTTCTTGAGCGCGTTGCCGCGGTACAAGTTTGCGCGCTCACTTTTCTTGCTCACTGTATACTTCTCTGACCTCGAAATTTTGTTTGGGTTAGTAAACACTCTCGGCCTTACAATGGTCTGTTTATACAATGTGTTTATTTCGTGGCCAGAGTACGCTTGACAAATTTGATCGCTTTGAAACCTCGTGGTGTTTCCTTTTACACACACACACACACTTTCTTTCTAAATTAGCGCGAGTCTCTCTCTCTTTTGGAATTTTCGTCGTGTGCGCCCTATCAATTCTCTTGTCGGGGTTCGTCCTTTTCCTTATGCTTTGTTTTCGTTGGATTGGGCGCCACTGTAATGGTTGTTGATTTCTTCGAGGTAAATCGCCGTCCGTTAACAAAATATCTCTATCACTGCCTTTTTCCTCTTTTAGCCAGCTCTGTGCTGGACGCGCAGCCTGAAAATGAGCGCGAAAGCACGGAACAACAAGAAAGAGCGGTGGTTGTAGGTTCTCAGAAAACGTTGTGCAGGAGAAGGGAACGTAGAGAAAATTCGGTGCTATTGAATGAATTTGCCGATTTACTCAGTATATTCACAGCGGATTTTATTCATTATTTATTTACACGTTAGCGCGCATTCCATATTGACCGAGAGATTCGCAGCACACGTCCTAATCATACGTACGCGTGAGAGAGAGAGAGAGAGACAGACAATACAATTTCGAACGGCACATAGCCGACGCAGTTCGTATACGCTCGCTTCCCGGAGCTCTCGCACGCAGTATTGTTATAACGGATGAGACTTACACGGGCGAATGATGCTGCAGACAGCTGCGCCTTGGATTCCGACCTAATTATTTGATCGACGTCGCCCAAAGTCGTTGAGGGTGGGTATCCTGTCGGCCGATCCCTGTCGATGGTGGGCGACGTGCCTGATCCCTCGGGTCTCACGGTAACCTCGAATCGACTTCCGCCGGTCTTCGATAGTAGTCGGTCTTCCCGTACACTCGCGGTAGTCACTCAACACCGTGCTCGTTTGTCACCACACAGAACCGCTCCTTTATTCAGTTTTTCTTTTTCCACCGGTCAAACAATAGGACTTCGAACGTGCCTTCCCTTCTTGCCGGTCTCACGTGTACTACTCTGCCCGCGTGTCGTAGCTATATCTCTCTCTCTCGCTGCGCGGGTCTTTTGCGCATGGCGCGCACTTTCCAGGATCGCTCATTCACGCCTTCACGAGCCCGCTCGTTACATATTATAAAATTATTCAAATTTATTCGGCTTTGAACTGAAATTTCTTAAAGCGCTCTTTTTTTTCGTTATTAATTTTGTTTCAAATGCCGTCAATATCGTTTAATCGTTGTTTTGTTTACATAAACGCGCATCTAAAATGCCTCGTATTAATTATACTGCTGAAGAGTATACAGACATGGTATTGCGTCTTGGTTGGGCTCAAGGAAATCGAGAAGAGGCTGCTCGTGAATATCATCGCCGTTTTGGACACTTTCGGGAGAACATGCCAACAGCCGAGACTATCGGCAGAACCGAGCAAAGGTTTCTATAAGACAAAATTGAAAATATTCAATTAAAAAAGCTACTAGCGAAGCCGTTTTTTATTTGTATACTTTTATTTTGTTGCTTTATAGATAGTATATTTTCATAGTAATCAGTAACGACGATGAATTTAACCTCTTTTTGTTGCTATTTATAAAAAGGTTACGGGAGACCGGGAGCGTTATCGTGACCAACCGTGATGGTGGGCGACCGAGGGAGCTTCGAATTCAGTTGCATGAACCAATAGTTGAAGCGTTTGAGAGAGACCCGACCACCAGCTTACGTCGAGTCGCTACAATAATAACCGATACTACAGGAATCATTTGCACGTACAGTATGGCACAACGGGTAATGAAGGACGATGGACAGCACGCCTATCATTATAGATGCGTTCAAGCACTTCGTAAGTAAAAAATTAAGACTTGCACAAATGAGAGATAGATAGATAAATACGTAGATGTCTCATTATTTACTGATTAATAAAATATAACAATACTTTGAAACTATAACATTTAAATATCTCATTTTTGTATTCCGTTTTAGTCGATGTATCAATTAAATATATTAAAACAGTATCACATACAAGCATAATAAGAATGCACACACACAAAGCCACTCTCAAACGGCATACATAATGATTTCCTGTTTATTTAAAAAATTTTATCATTTATATTTTAAATCTAAAGTCAAAACTGTATACTATAAACTTATAAATTATGACAAATATTAATTAATTTCACTAGATAATAGACTAATGTTTCAGACTATAGTTAAAGACTAATAGAATGATACATATAATCAGCAATAATTTTACTTGTTACTGATTTTTTAAAAACTTTTGTTATCATTGTACAAAGTTAAATTACGTACACGCGTCTCGATTTCGGCCGGAGGTAGCAGAAATTGCGGCGATGGAGAGCTTTGATTGTATTAATATCGACGCATCCAGACACGACTTAATTTATTAATTAATTTCTACGCTTTTATTAATAATAGAAATACGTATTCTTTACTATTTATGTTTTTTTATCTATTTGGCAATAGTTTAATACTGACCTATCAAATCTCGATACTTCAAGGGTTAAAATAAATGTTTATAAAATTAAAAAAATTTTATAATTCAACGTTTTTACTATTCTTATATTGCTTTTTTTAATATCTTTATAACTAGAATAAATTTTAAGTAATTTTTCTATTTAAATGAAAAGTAATCCTTTTAGTTATTTATAGTAGTTCAAAAAATACTACTGAGTTTAGTATCTTATTTACTTCAAAGATGGTTTTATTATTACTGCGAGTTTCGAGTTCAATAGTAAAGAGTAGAGTGTCCTTCTTTGAAATTCTGCTATGAATGTTAATGATGAAAAATATGAAAAATTTCGACACAAACATACATTTTGATAATTTATGTTATTGGGTTATTTAGATTTCGAGGTCATACGATATTGATGAATATAAATAAATCGACACAATTGCCAATATTTTTAAAATTGTAGTTATAAGATTGAGATGATATATGTTGTGATCTTTTGGGTAAATTAACGAAAATGGTGTTAATTATTTTCAGATAATTTCCAGCATCGTTTTTCGGCGAATCTTTGGACAGGCCTGTACCGCGACAGGATCATTGGGCCATTCGTTACCGGTACCGTTAACTGCTCAAGCGTACCTTAATTTTTTGCAAAACGATTTGCCAGGAATGTTGGAGGATTATTTAACACGGCAAGAACTAAACGACATGATTTTCATGCACGATGGGGCACCTGTACACACTGCCGCGATAGTTAGAAACTATCTAAACGAGGTAATTTTTTATTTATTTAATTTTAATCTTTAATGGTTAAAAATAATTAAACAATTTCTTAAGTGTCACTTATTAATTAAAAAAAATTATATATTTCGAGGCATATCCTGGTCGTTGGATCGGCAACAACGGGCCAATACAATGGCCAGCAAGATCGCCAGATTTGAATCCGTTGGATTATTATTACTTCGGAGCATCTAAGGAACATGTTTATCATGGCGACGGCCCTTAAGATCTAGATGAGATGCTCCGAAATATACAAGAATTCGCGGATGATGTACAGCCTGAAGTGATCCATCGGGCTACACATCAAATTGAACAGAGAGCTAGGTTGTGTATTGAACAGAGGATAGGGCACTTTGAACAATGTTTGGATGGCGATAATGGTGATGAAGCTATCAACGAGGATGAAATGGATGAAGATGATGAAGAAGATGAAGAAAATAGAGAAGAAGACGAAGAGATGAATGATGATGTCAATGATCCAGACTGGGAGATGTGATATGTTTGATTTGTGGGTTGTGTATTTATGTTTTTGATTTGTTTGTTGTATGATTGTGTGTATTATATGCCTGTAATTGTGTTTAACAAATTGTAACTTCATCTATGTAAATATTGTTAATTTCGTTTATAATTCTTATGGTTTATATTTGTTTCTCGTTTTTGTTGTTTCGTTCTTTTATTTAATTTCATGATTACAATTGTTAATACGAATTTAGTTCACTGAAAATTTCTCTTATTCATTAACTTCTTTTCTCCTCATAACACTCCAGCCATAAAACAATCTTTAAAAAACACATAATAAAACGCAACTGTAAACAAAAAAGTTACCGAAAAAGTTACCGTAAAAGTAACCGAAAAAGTAACCGAATAAGTAACCGAAAAAGTAACCGAAAAAGTAACCGAGAAAGTAGCCTGGAGAGCAAAGGGAAAAGGCAATAATAGTGATCTATTTTATAAACAAATAACTATTCCAGAAAGTATCCGTGAGAGCAAACGAAAACAAGACCTAAAGTGTAATAAAACATAGTCAAAAAAGTAATCGAGAAAGTAACCAAAAAAGTAACCGATAAAGTAGACGAAAAAGTAACCAAAAAAGTAACCGAATGAGTAACCGAAAAAGTAACCGAAAAAGTAACTATAAAAGCAGTCTTGAGAGCAAACGGAAAGGCAATAATAGTAATCTATTCGAGAAAGTATCCGGGAAAGCAAACGAAAACAAGATCTATAATGTAATAAAACATAGTCAAAAGAGTAATCGAGAAAGTAACCGAAAAAGTAACCGGGGAACTAACCGAAAAAGTAAAAGAAAAAGTAACTATAAAAGCAGTCTTGAGAGCAAACGGAAAAAGCAATAATAGTAATCTATTTTATAAACGAATAACTATCCCAGAAAGTATCCGTGAGAGCAAACGAAAACAAGACCTGAAAAGCAATAATAACATAGTCAAAAAAGTAACTGAAAAAGTAACCGTTAAAGTAACTTTCGGTTACTTTTTCGGTTACTTTTACGGATACTTTTTCGGTTACTTTTTCGGTTACTTTACGGTTACTTTTTCGGTTACTTTATCGGTTACTTTTTCGGTTACTTTTTCGGTAACTATTCCGGTTACTTTTCCGGTTACTTTTTCGGTTAGTTCCCCGGTTACTTTTTCGGTTACTGTCTCGATTACTCTTTTGACTATGTTTTTATTACATTTTAGGTCTTGTTTGCGTTTGCTCTCACGGATGCTTTCTCGAATATTATTTGTTTATAAAATAGATTACTATTATTGCCTTTTCCGTTTACTCTCCAGGCTACGTTTTCGGTTACTTTATCGGTTACTTTACGGTTACTTTATCAGTTACTTTACGGTTACTTTATCGGTTACTTTTTCGGTTAATTTTGTGGCTTCTTTTTGTAATTTTGCGTTCGTTTTTTCGGCTATATTTATTTTACTTTGTCTAATTTTTGGTTATTTGTACAGCTTATTGTCATAATATACGGATACATTTTTTTGTATTTATTTTTTAACTTTTGGAGAACTTTATTTTTACTTTTTCGGCTCCGTATAATTTTTTGTATGTCTGTATATTTTTTAGAATAATTGGTGATATAATACTCTATTATGTTTATTTAATTAAAAAATATGTTTTCGATAGTCTTAACTCTTATATTTAAATCAATACACGAAAAGGTTTTTATATTTTCAAGAACTATTTATTAACAATAACTCAATAAAAAGTAACGATATAAATAAAAATATACAAAACTTCGTTATCGATTCCTCATATGATTCAACATCCTTGTTAATATTATCCTGTACCTTTTTTAGAAATGTTCTGTTCCTCACTCACTGCATTACTAACAAATTCTACAGCAATAATAAACTCATGTATTTAAACATACGTATATATTTTTCAATTACACATTGTTTTTTTACTTACGTAGTACTCCTTCGAATATCTCCTTTGAAATTACAGGTGTTTTTAGCCAGTAGCGGTCATGGCTATGAGTTCCTCTTTTATAATCAAGGAACTCATCAATTTTGTAACCATTCTAGTACTGTTGTGAGCGTACGTTTTTATGATGCTGTCAAGCTCAACTTTTGAAAAGTATATATCAACATCATCCACTAAACGTACCTGAAAATATTTTTAAGATTAAGTATGTATGATTTCTAAATGAAACCGATTTATATTTGCTTGCGTTATAGTTTTGGCGAGCTTAAGTATGCATGCGTATAATTTATATACAAACGTTCCGACGTTACACGTACGCACCCAAGCTCATATTTTATATTTTATAAATGAAAAGATATAATTATACATACGCTTCTGTCATTTAGCACACTACTTGCAAAATCTGTCCTTAAAATTCGGACGAGTTTTGCCATCTGAGCTTCAGCATCTTTACCATCTTCATTCTTTTCATTTTCTCGCTCTTCCCCTGTTACCGTTTCTTCAACCTCTCTCACTCGTCCATCTAAAAATATAAGATTCATTTATTTTATTTTATTTTATAATTTGAGAAATTAAAAATGAAATATAATACTATACCTTCTTCCTGATATTGTTCTTCTTCTTTTTCACCTTCTTCTCTTCTTCCTTCATCTATCTCTCCTTCGGTTGGTCCTCTTTCTTCTTCCAATCCTTCTCCATTTTATCCTCCTTGATCTTCGTTCATCCCTTGCTCCTCTTGTTTTCCTTCTTCCATTTTTTCTCCCTCGTCTTCTTCTACTTCTTCCATACCATCACTCTTCTTTTCTCCTTCTCTTGCTCCTCCTCATAAAAATAAAAGAATAATTAATTAATATTATTAGATTTTATAATGCTAGAAATTAGAAGTTCAATATAAAAAATGGGAGTATAATAGAGTGTTAGAAAAGGAATAAATACTAACCTCGATTTTTTGGTAGCACTGTTGCATCCGTAAAAACATCAAAACTCAATAGAATTCTTCATTATCTATAAAATAATTAATAAAGTGAGTATCTGCATGTGTATGTATGTGGAGTATATGTGTATTATTGGGAAGCAGAATCCCACGATCGCCGAGAATTGTGTGTTCCAATGGGCTGGTGTAGACTGTCCGCACTCTTATACGGGACGTTGCGAATGCATAAATAAAATTCTATGCTGACAATTCTATTGCGGAAATTAAATGGTGAAATACAAGAAAAAAAATGCATTATTTTTTGCATTATTGAAAGAATTCCTCGAAACAAACAAACTTGTACTGGATAAACTTAATCTAGAACATAATAGCGATAATATAATAAGTCTGATCCCTTAAGAACTAACTTTCCATCCTTTGCAGAAATTACGAAGTCTAAAACATTGAAATAAATCATAAGCCTGCACTAATAATCAAGCAAAAAAATTTATAGCATAAGGATCAAATACTAAAAACGGTAGCGGACAAACTTCTAAATAATATCATAGTACCGACAGATAAATTAGTTGAAACTAAAAACGATAGTCGTTAACTGTACAAACAAAGAGGATATTAATATTGTTGAACATCATGTGAATGTTGAATTTGGTAAGGATTATAATATACTACAGGATAAATTAACGGAACCAAGACTGAAAATTTTAAATGTCAATAACCCACTAACTAGTGTACTTCTGTAAGATGTGTATAATTACTTTAATCTAATGTATTATAATACATTATAATTACTTTAATCTAATGTATTTCTAATGGCAAAATAAATACAAAGATTTTTTTGTAATTTCAAAATAAATACAAAGATTGTGTGGTTCGAGTTTATAAAGTGTTTATTGTTAAATATAATATTCAAAGAGTTTATAATTAATATTCAAAATACTCACCGATATTTTTTATAACGTCCACCGCAAACCACTTTTTCCCAAATTTAACTTTAAATCCCTCTCTCATACGCTTCACATTCGTCGAATGCACCACACTAAACTCCTTCACAATACCTTTCCACAAAACCAAACAGTACTTCTTCATCTTACAGTTGATCACTACTGTAACAGCAACTAACGACTTTTGCAACTTGGTTATAATATGAGCAAAAGATAGTAGCTGATAGATTTATTTGTTTTATATTTTCGTTCTGAATTCGATAAATGATCAAAATCAAATGATTTTTTAATGCGCTTCACTATCAAACGTGCACATCGAATGTGCAAAAAAGATAATAGGGAATAATATTAATTACAATTTATTTTTAACAATATCGAGTCATATTGGTTCATTAAATTCAATAAAAGAAATATACAGAGAAATATTGTAGACTGAAATAAGTCCTAGCGAGACATTTGTTCATTGATAATCAAGGAAGATTTTTGCAAAGTTTCAGATCAATTCAACAAATAATCACTGAAATAGAGCGTTTATACCAAATCCGCGCCCTGGCAGTAACAACGAAATGATGCTTATGTAACAGCAGCATACAACGATGCCGCGTGTAAGATCGCGCGTTTGTGTTAAAAATACTTTATTTCAGTGATTATTCATTGAATCGATCTGAGACTTTACAGAAATCTTCCTTGATTATTATTAAATAAATGTCTCACTGAAAGTTATTCTAGTCTCCAACTTCTTTGCATACATATCATCGTTGAATGTACACTAAAAACATGTCACTCGAAATCGTTTACTTAAAATTAAACAAATAAATAATATTATTTCACAATTATTTTTGTATATGTTTAACGTATTTGCAAAACCATTATACGCATTTGAAAAAAATAATGAATCAATTCTAATAATATTTTAGGAAGCTAGAGCGAGTTATTTAAGAAAAAAGATATAAAAATCATATTTAAATTTATCATTTTTGATGTTTCATTTCAATTATTTTATCCTTGTAAACTTGACACGTTGCTGAATATGAAAAATGTACAAAGATAGCATTTTTTGTTCATAGCACATTGGAAATTGGTATTTTTTTGGGGGTTTTCAATGTTGGAAAATACATTATGAACAAGGCATTTTTTGAAAAAATCTAGCTTCTCAATGACAAAAAATAAATATAGATTAATTAATTTGGCATTACTATTATCATTATTATCATATTTCTAATATTATGAAAACGTATTTCAATTCGTTAGCATCGAAATATTATGCCACGCATGAAGGTTGAGCACCGTTTTTGTTTAGCTGTCGATCTTTGAAACTAATTATCTAATTACTCGATTGTCAAAAAAAAGAAATAATAATTGATTCTTAAATAACTTTTGGAGACGAATCCGGCAATACCAATTTCCTTTAATGTTTTTGAATCGCCCTGTATAACAGAATTTGGACTTAGAACACTGACCTGCGGTACTCCTTCTTTTAGTAACTGACATTTTGATACGTTTTTATTTATTTTAACTTGATAGGCTCTAATTGTGTAGATAAAACTGTAACAATTCGTAGCGGGGCTAAGGAAAAAATCTCTTCAGCTTGTGCAGTAACCCTTCATGCTATACCTTGTCCTAAGCCTGGGCAACATCCAGGAATATATTAGTTTATTTTCAATGGCTTTCCTCGCATCAGATACTATTCTATTTACTTGCTCAATCGTGGAATCGTTACATCTGAAACCAAATTGATAATCAGGGATCAGTTTCCTATTTGGTAGTATTGGGTTAATTTTAGGTTGAAATAATTTTTTATAAATTTAAGACAGTGCTGATAAAAGGCTATAACGAGCCGAGGCTCGTTATGTCTCTCTCTCCCCTTAAGTTAATCATAATCCGTTGATAACCCATGTATTCTTTTTCTTATGTATTTTTGCCTTGCCGTAGCTGTGGACGCGGCACGAGGTAAGTCAGGGAGCACCGAGTAGAGAGAGAGAGAGAGAGAGATCCGCGTGTACGCGTGTAAGCGTGGACGCCCGAGTGTCGCGCACGTTGCCTAATTGGCTGAGACGCGCCGCTGCCGAATAGCTAGCGCGAGAGAGGGGGACCACGTCCGCGTGCGAGTCAGAAGCGGCTGCCCGCCTTGGCGATAGGAAGCAAGTTCAGCGATCGACGCAAGGAAGAAGTGCTTTGTGCTGCACAGCTCGGGTTTCTCTTACCAAAAAGGACTAAGGGTGCAGCGTGCGTGCGTGAGTGAGTGTTTGCCGATCTTAGCTGGTCAGCCCGAGTGAGCTGCCTCGTGGCCGAACACCTGCGCGTGTTAAGTCTAAAGCCGACGCCACTGCGACTTGTCATGTAAGTGCCCGTTCGATCTTAAGATTCTCTCTCTCTCGCTTGCTTCTCGCTTGCCTCTCTCACTACGAATGCTATTTGTATGCTTCCCTTGTTATCTTAATCTTAATAAATATTCATTCTGCTAATCACTGCGTCTTTCCTCACGGCACTTCCTCCCTCCCGTGTGGCGCGTACGCCGGCTTGCACCGTCCGCTGCTACCTGACCTACGACGCTCTCCGCGGGCCGAAGGCTAGAGCGCCTTCGAGGGGCATGTCTGAGCCGCTGGGCTGAATCCCGCGTGTTCCCCGCACGAGTTACCCGCAGGCCGAGTAGCCACTTAGCATCACCCTTAACGGGGTAGCTGAAACCCCGTTACAAGACTAAGCAGTTAATGTGATGTTACCAGTTTTGGTTCTTTACCAGGTTTAGGTATTACAACAATGTCTGCTACATTCCACTGAGAAGTAAGATAGAAGAGACGCAAGCATATATTTAAAACAATTGTTAGATACCTTATTGCAGTGCGGAGTTACATTTTGATCAAATTTCCTGTGATATTATCATAACTGGGAGCTTTTCTATTCTTAATATTATTAATAATTTTGTAATACTTCCTTTATTTTAATCGATTTGATTGGTGTACTGTCCTGGACGTGAGAGCCTTCTAGTAAGATTTCTTCTTCGTCGGTGATTATTCTTTAGTGAAACTTGAATATTGTACTAACAAGGAAAGGTACCAACCCGAACTCACCGATTTTGCGAAAATTTCAGCGTTTTTGTCGTCCGATCTTGCCCGCGGTATAAAAGTAGTTGGTCTCTTAAGTCGTTTAGTAGATTTTTGTACTGAATGATCTGTTGTCTCCGTAGGACTCGAAACTCACGTTTTTCCATTTTTAACAATAAGCAAAAATCGATCACGTTGATCGACGATAAAAACGGAATCATTTGATAAATCTTACTGAAACTTTGGCAGCACTCCATTTAGAAGTGCCGCTCTCTGTTGCAACATGAGTTGTGATACGTTGCGTGCCATTTCTTGGAATTTGGAAGTACTCATGGTCGCAATATTTATTGCGAAATTATAATTTGTATGTATACGTTGGTAAAGAAATAAATATCGAAAAAGTGGTGGGACCGGTAATATTAGGTGATTCAGTAAATTGAATATTAAGAATAGTTAGACTTCGGAATTAAGTGACTTTTACCTTAAATATTTCTACGTAGCTTCAAAATAAATGTAATTTATCCTTGATTAATTGGTCTTTTTTTACTTACAGTTTTCTCAGTTTACTTCTAGTGGCCTAATTTATTTCCACCATAGTTCAGAATTGAAAAACAGAAAACTGCGATTGTAAAAAGCTTCAAAGACTGAATTAATTATTTTTATTAGTTTATGATAATTCGCAGCAATAATATATTTCTTGTGCTTTGCGTTCACAACAATCATTCAGTTTTTTAGAATAAATACATATCTCATAAAGATTTCATTAATATTATATTAATTATTATTTCTCATTAAAGGATCTTATGCACGAAATGATTTCAAATGAAATAGATTTCACCATTTGAGACTGTGGCTGTGTAAGAACTCCTATTTGACAATTACTGGCAGTGTATCAGCGAAAAAGTCAGTAAAATTATAACTAGCATGATTTAGCTGTACTTCTGCACTGCCTCAAATTTGACTTTTGTATTTTCACTCGTTGAAAGTACGATCATGATGTAGAGTACGCTCGCGATTGTTGGAAAAACTTTTTTACAAAACACCTCCGAGCATATATAGGCAAAAGTTATGGTAAAGATGAACGGATCCTTGCGATCAAAGCTGTTGAGTGCAGGTACGTTGTTCTGGTGCAAAATCTTATTCTTCCACAACTCGGGCCGTTTCTTACGAATTCGTTCTCGCAGTGTTGCCAAAACTGACAAATAATAAGTTTAGTTGAGAATTTGATTCACTTGAACCCATTCAGTCATCACGATACCGTTAATGTAAAAAAAAAATAAAAAGATCAATATTATCTTGAATTTTGATTTGGACATCCTTGCTTTTTTATTCTGGTCATTTCAGGCGTCTTCCAATGCATCGATTGCCGCTTTGATTCAATATTGTATTGAAAAATTCACATTTCATCGCAAGTAATAATGTTTTCATCAGTCCTGGTTCTATTTCTAACCTTTCAAGAAAATCTAAGCAGACCTGTTGACGCAAGAGCTTTTTGTCAGGCGACAGGTTTTTTGGCACCAACTTCACATGGACTTTAGTCATGTGTAATTCCTCGTGTAAAATTGTTCTAACCATTTCTTTATCGGCTTTTAGACTCTCAAAAATAAAAATTTTGAAAATATAAATATATAACTTTTGTTTACTGTAATTTAACTCCACAAAAATTTTTTACAAATTTTTTTTTATCATATTTTGTATTGCATTTTGATTACATTTTTTGCCTTTTTTATTGCATTATATATATTTTTTGTACAGTACGAATACTTTTCATGTTCTCGTCGATTTTCAAATTGTTGGCAAATCAATAATTTTTATTGATCTTTTCATCGCTTGTACATTATTTTTTTTTGGCTGTCCTTTGTTTGCAATAGATCTCGGCGATTGACTTGATCTAGCTTGGTCGTTCTGAAAAAAGTGTTAATTTAATAATTGAAATGTTTATTACTGTAAAAAAATGAAATACATATCGTTACAATTACTGCTATGTACAAATGAAATCTACCGTAAATTTTTTTTACACCGTGTATAATTGTGGTAATGTTCATAGCTGTTAATTATGAGCTTAGTGGCGTTGTACTGGCACTGCTTGTCTTCCAAGCTTTCAATGCTTGGCAATTTTAATTAAATTTTTGAGTTTTTTCTGCTCCTCCATAGTTTTTCTTTTTCTGTCTACCCGAGCTGTGTTCTCCTGCTCTTGCATTTTCGCGCGCAATACTCTAAATCTATTCTAGAGCGCACAGCATTCGTTATTTATTGTTAAATGTTAGCCATTTGCTGAGAACATTCTATACTTACCTTCCATAGATAACCAAGTCTTGCTGCCAGTGAAACAAACAAACAAATTGTTCTTAAAAATGAAGATACATATCTCAGTACGAATGCAATATAAAACTATTATATCTTGTAACGGGGTAGATATCCATCTATTTAATTAAGCGCGCGATCGTATCGAACAGCGCGCGGGATTACCTAAACGTTCAAATTCGAAAGTCGGAGAGCAGGAGGGAACGGGTGTCAGTCAACCAACTTTCTACTAGCGTGAAATAATAACATCAAAATTACAATCAATATCACATTTGAGATCGTTTATTCCCTCTTATTACTACAGTTTGTTAGGCCCGCGTGTTTATGTTTACAAAGCGCGCGCGCGACAATAACATGTAGTGTCGGATCGGTCGCCGCACTTTGTTCACCGAGTTAATACATGCACGCTTCTTATGGAGTACGAAAAATTAGTGATTAGCAACCATAGCAGTCGCGAAATTAAGCTGGCCAGCTTACCTTATTAGCAGTCGCACGGAGAACGAGAGAAAAAGTTCGCACTATAGTTACGGCAAAGTCTGCCTTTGTCACGAGGTATCTCGCGTTTTCGCCCTCGATGGCAAAACCCCTCACTCACGCACACTAGCACGCACTCGCCTTGGTCTGGCTCAGGCATAGCTCCTGTCGATCCTTATCAGTTGACTCGTCTTAGCACTCCAAGAAAACTCGGGAAAAACTCTAATTGTCACTAGCAGCAGCTGAGTGTGCGGGTTCTAATCTTCAACTGGTTCATTTCCATACGCGCGCGTTCCGTCACGTCTCGTGCCGAATTCCCTCGTCACATCTTTCCCCAACCGATAAGTGCTGCCCCCGCAGGCAGCCGCATGGTTGGGCTGTCAGCGCTAATAAGACGTTTACCGTCACAGCCCCCTTCTAGTCTGGACCTATGGGGTCCTCGACGATAAAATCATTAGCGCTGTTCCTTTCGAAGTTAAGGGGGTAAAGGATAATAAAAGGTCATGTTCTATGTGATATTTCATCTGTTTATTGGTTATTGGTGGGGGTGCGGCCCTCCCCACGGGGGCCAGGGACCTTTTACCTGGCTGGTCACCGGGATACCTCCAAGCCTTCTGCGTCTAACGGGGGGCACCCGCGTGCCTCCAATCTCAGCCTCTCTTCTCTTCGAGATGGTGCAGGGCGGCACGCACAACTCCCTCGACGCACGACTCCCTCATTAGGCGGGACCTAGGTCCAGCCTAATGAGGGCGGCTGCCGCTTCCTCGAACTGCTCAAAGGTGATCTTCATCCTGTAACAGTCCCTCGCGTCAGTTTTGATAACCTTTTCCTCGGGTATCGAAGGTGGGCGCCTATTCGGCTGCCCGGGGCCTTTGTCGCCGGGATTGAAGGTGGGGTCCTTTGCGTCGGTCTTCCAGGTCCTTCGTTCGCAGGGCCTCATGTATCCATGGTCGGTGTTCTCGGCGGTCTACCCCTCTTCCTTTTCCCAACGATGGAAGGGAGATACGTGGATTCTGTCGATACGGTGTAGTTTGGGTGGTTAGCGCGTTCTTACGAGGTCTCCCTCGTGGGCACTTGGCTGCATTAGTTGGAGGGACGGTTATCAGGATCTTATCGGGAGGATCGGAAGGGGCGTGACGAGGTTGGCTCGAAGTTATCGCGTTATCATATCCGTAGTAACGGCGCGCCCGTTTCCGCGCGATGTCGCATCACTCGCAGTAGGCGGGATGTTCGTCGCCTCGATTCCCTTGGTGGTTGGTGTATCGTCATCATCTCGCCGTCGGGTTTCATCTTCCGGCAAGAGGTCACAGAAGACGGCTCGAAATAACCTATCCAACACGGTTTTAAGTTGTTTCAGGTGATCTTCGAATTTGGACGATACTACGATGATATCATCCAAATAGGGGAAGGCGAAATCGCTAAACTCAGGTCCGATCACGCTATCTATTAACCGTTGGAAGGTGGCGACGGCGCTCATTGTGGTCAATAGGTTCAAAAACACCTAGAGGCCAGAAATCTTGTTCAAACTTTATAATTTTTGGTGAGGATCTTTTTTATACTATATGGAAGAGAGCTACGAAGCCTATTCTTCAAACTCACAACCCGAAAACCCCAAACCCACAAACCCCAAACCCCAAACCCACAAACTCAATAAAACCCACAAACCTAAAACCCACAAACCCGAAACCCCAAACCCCAAACCCCCAAACTCACAAACCCCAAACCCACAAACTCCAAACACACAAACCCCAAACCCACAAACCCCAAACACACAAACCCCAAACCCACAAACCCAATACTTCAAACCCACAAAGTCTCTCTCTCTCGTAGAATTCATTTAACACATTGCACTTCATTATGTCTTTTTATCCTGACTTCATCATTTTTTTTTTTAATAACAGATTTCATTATGTAAGCTCTATGTCAATTATAAATTTAAATTTCTTAATCGTGTAATTTCAAATACTTATACAGTAAATTGTAATCCCAATTTATTCTACATCATTGAAAGCTTATAATAGTGAAAGTTTGAAAGTTACTGTTTTATGTTTATGGTGAAAATCTAAAACAACTATGTATGGCTGTCTATTTTTCTTTCTATAGTATGCAACTTATTATAATGTATTGCGAGTAGATCGATTTACAAACCTAAATCAGTTATATTACAAGAAAAAACTATAAATAAAATAATATTTTTATAATTAGAACAAGCAAAATTGAATATGTCAAATTCAAGTAACTCAAATTGTAAATGAAATGGAATAACAGTAGTCGTTATCAATACGAATAAGATGTATAAAAAATTTAACCACATATAACGTTTAAGTTAAAATTTGCTAAATAATTTCCTTTAATATAAGTAATATTCATTAGTAATACTTATAAGTCATATTTGTATTGTATTATCTATAACCATTCACATCACATTCTTTCATCACAATCATTCGAGAGTCCATTTTTTTTAATTTTAGTGTATTTTAAAAAAATAGAGACTTGTGCATACTTGCAGTATTATTAGTATTCTTCCATCACACTTACATCACACTTAATATTTTAAAATGGAATCTCTTACTCTACCCCACTTAAACTTATGTGACGTATTGTTCAAAGTCGATAAAAATGAACAAAATGTTGATTGCTTAATCAGTTATGTTAATACGATTTATCCTAACTTAGACGAAGAACAGTTATCGCGCGTGAAGAAAAAACTTAGTATTAGTTTTCTGCGCATCTTCAAAATGAAATTATCTTCTGCATTTTACAAAGAAAATGTATTTAGAAATAAAAATTGCCAGTGGTTATCAGAAAATGTTATTATTGATCTTAAAGAGGATGCCCCAAGTGGTGGCAGACCATCATTAGATAATTACGAAGGTAGTTCTACATCTATTAAGCGCAGAAAAATACTACTTCTGTCTGAAAGTTATTCAGAAGAAGAAATAAAACAGGCTTTTTATAAAAACTTAAGAGATTCTGGAAAGAAACATTTGATACATGTTATTGAATGCCTTTTAAACAATGAAGAATGCAACTTACTTACATTTACCGAAACTGAATCATTAGCTCTTATTGAGGATACAAAGTTATCTCGGTGGCAGTATGATACGATTCGAAAACGATCTAAAGAAATGAATGCAGATATTTTTATACCTTATAAAAAGCTTGCATAAGCAAAAGCAGAATGCTATCCTGTACCTTCAAGTATATTAATAACTGAGAAACACGTTTCCATTGATTTGCAAACTTTATTAGATCATACATGTAAGCGGTTACTACAAATACCTACTGTTATTTCTCTCATACCTAAAAATGTAACTGAAGTATCTCTTATGATGACTTGTAAATGGGGATGTGATGGTGCTTCTGATCAGAGTGAATATAAACAAAAATTTACTGATGGCACTACATCAGACAGTAGTATTTTTATGATATCTATGGTACCGCTTACATTAGAAGAAATTATACCAAATTTAAGAAAAAAAATTTGGTCTAATCCAGAATCTGGCTCGACTAGATATTGCCGAGTTATCAGTTTCGAATATATCAAAGAAACACCAGAGAACACTCTTGATAAAGTAGCTCGAATAAAATCTGAAATCAACGCTCTATCACCAACGTCACTAGAGATTGCTGGTATAAAAATTTATGTAAAGCACTCGCTGCATCTAACTATGATAGGTGGAAAAGTCGTACAGACATTAATAGATACACCTTCATCCGCATCTTGTGTAATATGTAAAGCAACACCATCACAAATGAATAATTTGAATGAGTTATCGAAAAAAACTGAGATACTTGATAATTTTAAATATGGCTTATCAAGTTTGCATGCATGGATACGATTTATGGAATGTATTCTTCATATAGCATATAGATTAGATTTCTGCAAGTGGACTGCAAAATCGATTGAAGAAAAAGAACAAATGAAATTAGCTAAAACTAGGATCCAAAAAATGTTCAAAGATAAAACAGGTTTACTTATAGATTACCCAAAACAAGGGACAGGATCTTCCAATGACGGTAATACTGCAAGAAGATTTTTTCGTGATCCTGACTTGGCATCCCAAATAACAGGTGTCGACAAACAATTAATCGTCAGATTTGGAATCATATTACAAACTATTGCATGTGGTATAAAAATTGACACCATGAAATTTAAGTTTTATGCAAAAGAAACTTTACAATTATACGAGGTGTGTTCAAAAAATAACGAGAATTTTCGTTTTATGAAAAAAATATTTATTTATTCATCTACATTAATGTTGTCGCCTTCAAAGTAGTCCCCTTCGGATACAATACACTTATGCCAACGCTTTTTCCAATCCTCGAAACACTTTTGAAACTCGATCTTTGTAATAGCTTTTAGCTCTTTCAGCGATTCGCTTTTAATGTCATCTATGCTTGTAAAACGACGGCCTTTTAATGTTCTCTTTATTTTTGGAAATAGAAAAAAGTCACATGGAGCCATATCTGGCGAATATGGAGGCTGAGGCATCGTTACAGTTTCGTTTTTGGCCAAAAATTCACGAACAAGCAATGAAGTGTGAGCAGGCGCATTATCGTGGTGCAAAAGCCATGAATTGTTTTGCCACAAATCCGGGCGTTTTTTTCGGATTGCTTCACGCAAACGACGTTGAACTTGTAGGTAGTACTGCTTATTGATTGTTTGACCTTGTGGCAAGAATTCATAATGCACTATGCCATTAAAATCGAAGAACACAGTGAGCATAACCTTCACATTCGACCGCACTTGTCGAGCCTTTTTCGGTCTTGGCGATCCAGAATGCCTCCACTGGGACGATTAAGCCTTAGTTTCGACATCATATCCGTAAACCCATGTTTCGTCACCTGTTATAACACGTTTTAGTAGTTCTGCATCGTTATTGACTTCATTTAGCGACTCCTGAGCAACTTCCATTCGCCGCTGTTTTTGTTCGAAATTCAACAATTTTGGAACGAATTTTGCTGCCACACGTGTCATACCCAAAACATTCGAAAAAATTTGATGGCATGAGCCAACTGATATGCCAACATCATCAGCGACTTCTCTGATTGTGATTCGGCGATCGTTCATAACCATTTCTTTCACTTTTTTCACGTTTTCATCGGTTGTTGATGTGCTTGGGCGTCCGGGTCGTTCGTCATCTTCAACGTTTTCGTGGCCATCTTGGAAACGCTTATACCACTTATAAATCCTTGCTTTACTCATAGCAGACTCACTATATGCCTTTGTTAACATTTGACAAACTTTACTACACTTTATTTCATTTTTTACGCAAAATTTAATACAAATTCTTTGATCCATTTTTTTTCACAAACGAAAATCGCCGAGCTCGAAAAAAACGTCTAACGTTAGTGGCTGCCACTTAAAAAGTAAGCAATGAATATTGCTGAAAATTTTATCGTACTTCAGGGGCATGTGTACCAACATAATAAAAAAAAATTTTATACAAGCGGACTCTCCAAACCCGCGAAATTTAAAAATTCTCGTTACTTTTTGAATACACCTCGTATATAAATTTATATAATTGGTACTATATGCCAGCATCTGTGCATAAGATACTTTATCGTGGAGATAAAATCATTGACCATTTTGCACTAATTCCAATAGGTTTATTATCTGAAAAATCTCAGGAATCTCGAAACAAGGACGTGAAGCATTACCGAAAGTTCAATACAAGAAAGTGTAGTAGAATCGCTACTAATACCGATTTGATTCATAAATTACTTATTTCATCTAATCCATACATCTCTAGTTTGAGATACAAAATGAAAAACACTAAACTTGAAATAGATAAGGCTGTAAAAAGTATGTTAATATTGGAATAATGGTAAATTATGATTACAAGAAGAACCTTTTTAGTTTTAATCAAGCACCCCAAACAGTGAGAGGCAAGGGGACTCACTTTAATCAAGCAGCCCAAAGGAAACAGTCCTTACTACGTCCACGTCGTTGTTTCTGGGTAGCGCTAAAAGTAAGATTAGCTCATTTAAAGCAACAGCTTCTGAGCACTTGTGAAAAATGAAATTTTAAAGTACAATTTCAGACTTAAAATTTCTCGCTCTTTTCGAATTCGGTGTCAAAATAGAGGTTTTCTATTAATAAACTCTGACCTTCAAATGACCTTGAAAATTATTCTAAATTGTTCTGGAACCATGCTTAGGAACGGATATGAAGTGGACATATATATGTTCAACTATATAGCTAAGGGGTTATGGATTTGGGGTTTAGAATTCATGGTTTCAGGGCTTAAGGTTTATGATTTACAAAAATAACGCTTCGTAGTTCTCTGACGAATTGAATTACCAATAATCTCGTTCAAGAAATTTTTAATTCCATCAAATATTGTTTCATCTAGGTGGTTTTGAACCAACCCGCCTCTATAGCTCCAATGTGCGGCGTACGAGAGACCGAATGGCATTCGTACGAACTGGAAATGCCCCAATCCGGGTACGGTAACGGCCGTGATAGGTCGAGATTCGGGTTTGAGTGGTATTTGGTGATATGCACTACTGAGGTCGAGTGTGGAGATATAGCGCGCGTTTAGTAAGCGCCTCAATATATCTTGCATAAACGGGAGAGGATACGCGTTTGGCTCGGTGACCTTGTTGACCTTCCTGAAGTCTATACAGAATCGATACGAGCCATCCTTCTTGCGTATCATAACCACTGGGCTCGACCAGCCGCTATCAGCTGGCTCGATCACCCCTTGATCTAACATCTCCCTTACCAATCTATGCATTTCTTGCTCGACCTTGTGTGATACTGGATAGCAGCGCTGCTTGATCGGTTTCGTATCACCTACCCGAATCTTGTGTTCAATGCCTGCCGCACATCCCAGTCCCACGGGGGCCTGCGATAAGGCCTCGCCGATGGTCCTCTGCAATATCGCCTGTTGAGAGGCTGTCACCTCGGCTAGTCCGATCGTAGCTAATCTTGGACCAGCCTCTAAGCTAGCTACCTCTAGCTTCATCTTGGTTTGTGATTTCTTGAACAGCAACGTATTACCGTCGGGGACAAGTACCGCTCTAAACAGTATAAAAAAATTCACTCCTAGGATACATTAATCAACGAGGGTTGGGAGGATAGCTACCCTCGTCGGCATTGTCATATTCTCCACGGTGAACGGCAACATGGCGTGACCAACGACCGTTAACTTACGACCATCCGGTAGTCCTGCCGTACCCGCGTGGGTGGTATCCAACCTGATGCCTAGCACAGACGCTATTTGCAGAGCATTACTACCCATTGCTGTGGTGGAAGCTCCCAGATTATAGAGAGCCCATATCTGGAAGTCTCCTATTTTCACCGGCAGCCACCAGCGCGTTTCCTGTTCCGGGGAATATTGCGAAACAGATTCGGCGGCTCCACAGCCTTGCTCTTTGCACACTATAGCGCTAGCCACTGTGCTCTCGCATGGTAAAGTGACGCCACTTGTCGTTCGAACCACCTTGGTTCGAACGATCGGAGTTTCCCCGGGGTTACTCTTTGACGGTTTATCTGCCGTTACCCGCGCCCCCGAGGGCGTGCGGGATCCATTCGCCACCACCTCGGCCGGTCTAGGGTCTTGGGCTTTACTAACGTCAATACCCTCTCTCTCCGTGTTCACTTTATCGCCACGTTCATCATTGGCGCCACTAGGGGAGTTCTCGCTCTCGTCGCTCGACACGCTCGCTACTATCGGTGCTGACTGTATTGGCGAAGACCGCGAGATCTCGTTTATGGGGTTTATTTTAGGGGATGAAGGAGTCGGGTCAACCCCACCTAACCACTCCTTTCCTCGTTTCCCTTATTGCATTGGGGACATTACTTTTTCCTGTACCCCAGTAACCCGCACTCGATGCACTTGAGTGGTTTGGAGAAGTCTCTCTCCCGTTTTCGAGGATTTTCCGGCTTCCTAGTGCGGTCTTCCGAGGTCAAGTTTTTCCCAACGAGGTTGTGCTTCATCCCTTCAGATATCTCCTTGAGAGATAATAGCACTTGGCTCAGTAGATCGGCGGGTGGAGCCATCATTTCGCCATCAACTGCCTCTAGGCTCGAACTAGGTGTCACCCCCGAGGGCGTCGGTGTGTAAACAACCTGGTGCGTCATCTTCTCGAGCACTTTCTCCATACGGTCCAACCTGTCGCTGGCCTCCGGCTTATCACTGGACATTGATGCCACTTTGCCTTTGCGGCCTTTTCTTCCATCGGTGCGAGGGTGGTATGCTAACTCCGGGTACAGAGTTGATTGTGGATCCGGTATCACCCGTTCTGCCTTTCTCTGGTGCAAGCTGTTCTGTGTCGCCGTGGCCAGCGCATTCAGGGTTCGTATGGAGCTCACTTTGGATCTCCGCACCTGGCCCTGAATGTCCAATTGGCAATCAGGCGTCATTTGGGGGTTTAGTCGCTTCATCAGGCCCATCATGTTGGCGATGTTCACGGGTTCGTCGGGGCCCTGGTATCGGCTCTCAATTTCCCTCATCCGACGCTGTTGCTGCTGCACGCTGATCCCAAACCATTCCCTTGCGTCCATCTCGAATTCGGCGTAGGAGAGCCATTCCTCCTTCATCGCCTCGTACCAGGCGAGGGCGGGACCGACGAGTGCTCCGATACCGTTAGGAGCATCTCGTCTTCCTTGAGTTCCGCGCCGTTCCTCTAGTTGTCCAGCCTAGACAGGAAGGTGTCAATACTCGCATTGCCCTCTCCTAAAAACTTCAGTTTCCATCCTCGGACAATGCGACCAACATCCCTTGTAGTCGACCAAGGATTTGTTGTCTGCTGAGATGATTACGTGCTCGGCGGGTTGTTATTCACTTCAGCATTAACTCCACTGAGTTGATGCTGTCCACCCTCTCCGAAAGGGAGCGTCCGGCGGGGGATCCTGCCGGTGGCCCCCGTGGGCCTCTGTTCGGGTCCAGCTGGAGTACTGTGAGGTAATCTGGTGTCGTAATAATAGGTGAAGGTATCTTGGAATACTACGCTCTTACGCGTGTTTTCTTGTTGTCGCTTTTCGCTAGAATTATTCGCATTATCTTACCGTACATTCCTGTTTTCGGCATTTTCCAATGCGCTCATTCTGGCAGATAGGTCGTCCAGTTGGCTCTTAACATTGCTGCAGTTGTTGTATATCTGGTCTAATACTTTCGTTAGACTCGACACGTTTACTCTTAACGAGTCTAGCAGCTCGAGCTTCTTCTCATTTTCTCTGGAGCGGAAAATGAGGTCTTGAATCATTACCGCAAATGCCGGCGGAAGTTGAAACTGGCTACCATCATTAGCCGTTATAGTAATATACTTATTACTGCTAGTACTTTCGCCGTCGTCCAGTACGTTTGTGATGTTTATCGCTGTTTCCTGAATCCGCAATATCACCTCTGCACTTTGCATTAGCTGGGCTAGTGGGTGTTCACCTTCTTATTCGGATGCTGTGTGTTCCGCGCATATGGATACTATGAGCTCCGAGCGTAGGACTGCTCTTCTTGCTGGACTGCTGTGTTGGTTGTCGACTTGTACGAAATCCGCCGCAGAGTAGTCGCCTAACTACCAAATTTGCAGTCGCCCAGCTCTCTAGAGCTTATTCCCGCTTGTCTTGAACTCCAAGTGTTCGAGGTATTCGTTTATTTCCTCGTCTTGGAGCGTCAACACCCAGTCTTCGACTTCTTTTTGAGTGCAGTCCATTGTCATCTGTTAGTTATGTTGCGACTAGTTTTTGTACAGATTTACACGCTTGTTTTACGGATGATGCGAGTTCGAGTGCTATATCTAATATTCACAAGCAAACACGCACAAATTTAGACTTTACTGGCCGATAATAGTCTTAACAACGGGTATTTAATGTTGTGTTTACCGAAAGATTCTTTGCTCGCTATTGCGCAATATAATGATCCTGCCTATCAGGCGCACTAACTGTTTGTTAGCGCGGCTGTGTTGGTTAGTATCTAAAATATTAGAACGAGCGTCTATATGCGTAGTCACCAATAACCGCAGCTATCAATATTCGAAAAAAATACATTTACGTTAAGACAACACTATATCAAATAAAACTATCAATTTGAGTTTCTTTTGTTTGAATGTTGCCGGTGTTAGTTTTCCCCGAGCCAACGGGTGTAATATTATTGATTTGTGGCAACTTTCAAAACTTATTGGTGTTTACGCTTTGGCTAAGAGTCGTTCGGTCGCACTCGCACGCGCTTACAACGACTGTTTACAAATTATCGTCGCGGCGGGCCTTCGCAAGCTAACTAACAGAGAGGCGATGTTTTCTATGTGGCTTTTAACTCAAAATGTGCACAACAACACTTTGATTGTCACCTAAATCGCTGGTTGACTAAGCGCAAGGTCAATGTTTAGAACCGGCATTTTGAACAATCATAAACGCTGTAGGTTCTTTTACGTTGGGCACCATGTAACGGGGTAGATATCCGTCTATTTAATTAAGCGCGCGATCGCATCGAAGAGCGCGCGGGATTACCTAAACGTTCAAATTCGAAAGTCGGAGAGCAGGAGGGAACGGGTGTCAGTCAACCAACTTTCTACTAGCGTGAAATAATAACATCAAAATTACAATCAATATCACATTAGAGATCGTTTATTCCCTCTTATTTCTACAGTTTGTTAGGCCCGCGTGTTTATGTTTACAAAGCGCGCGCGCGACAATAACATGTAGTGTCGGATTGGTCGCCGCACTTTGTTCACCGAGTTAATACATGCACGCTTCTTATGGAGTACGAAAAATTAGTCATTAGCAATCATAGCAGTCGCGAAATTAAGCTGGCCAGCTTACCTTATTAGCAGTCGCACGGAGCACGAGAGAAAAAGTTCGCACTCTAGTTGCGGCAAAGTCTGTCTTTGTCACGAGGTATCTCGCGTTTTCGGTTTCGCCCTCGATGGTAAAACCCCTCACTCACGCACACTAGCACGCACTCGCTCTGGTCTGATTCATGCATAGCTCCTGTCGATCCTTATCAGTTGACTCGTCTTAGCACTCCAAGAAAACTCGGGGAAAACTCTAATTGTCACTAGCAGCAGCTGAGTGTGCGGGTTCTAATCTTCAACTAGTTCATTTCCATACGTGCGCGTTCCGTCACGTCTTGTGCCGAATTCCCTCGTCACATCTTTTCCCAACCGATAGGTGCTGCCCCCGCAGGCAGCCGCATGGTTGGGCTGTCAGCGCTAATAAGACGTTTACCGTCACAATCTGTTGAATTCTCCCCATCATAATTATAATATGAACCCCTTGTGGGGTCTCTGATTTGATTATTTGAAGCATATGAAAAAATGAAAATAATTATGAAACAATGAAACAAATAAGAAAAAAATATAACAGAAAAAAAATACGTACCACCACAAAAACGCTTATTAGCAATTCGTACAGGATGTCTCATGAAATCATTTGAACTGCAGAGTAAATATTGATTTTAAAAAATTATTATATGCTACATTATTGTAGATAAATGTAACTATGTACTTACTCTTTCCAGGAATATTAAAAATTGTTTAATAAATGCCATTTTTTAAATATATTTTAGCTATGAACTATGAGCACAAGTAAGTGAGTTGTAGAACTACTGATGAATCAGTTTCGACGGAAAACTTTTTATAGTTAAATAACTTACCCTTTCGACAGGAAAAACCCTTCCGTCGACAAATGAAAATGCTCTTTGTAAAATACATCTCCTTCCAAAAGATTTCATATTTTTTGAAAAAAAAGGTTTAGAATAAATTTTTCAAATGTCGAAGTTCAAGTGTTGAAAAAAAGGATGAATAGAAAGTACGAGTAGATAGTACGATCACCCCAAAAAAATTTATAAGAAAAAATATATTCCATTTCATCAGATATAGCTAGCTTAGCTTGTGGTAGTATCGTTCAATTAGTAGGAACTAGCGGTCACCTAAGTAACTTCATTGCAAAAAAAAGCTATTCAAAAAAAGTGTGAACACAGAAAACGTGAGTTCAATTCCCCGGCGCATCCGTTTATTTTGAAAATTAGAAGCAGAGCCAAACGCATGATGAAGTATTCCCTATACTCATTGTTTAATTGAAAAATAACTATAATAATTAAAATGAAATAAATCTGGCTATAAATTTATTAATTCTAGTGATCAAAAACTACTTGAACTAGAGCACTAAGGTCTTTAGTCTCTAGGAACTAATCTGTCCTGAAATATACATATATGCTCAAACATAGGAATTTTCTACCGAGTACCCTATTACCTGTTAAAAAGAAATTGATCTGTCCATAAATTAATTCTACTGATCAAAAAGCTAGGGGCAAATCTGTTCTCAAACGTGCATATATGCTTAAGCATAGGGCTTAATTCCTAGGGACATATCTGTCCTGAAACATACATTGATTATCTATTACGAAATGACAAAACGGGCTTAATTTCTTCTAGTTGGTACAGGGCAATTTTAAATGATTATAGTTCCCGAAAAAAGGTGATAGAAAAAAATTTATCGAATCGATTGTCGATTTAAAAAAATTTTTATTTTCAATATTCCCTAATATAATTAATTAATAAATTTAATGATTTCGACCTATCACGATTGAAAATAACCTTGAAACCTCGAACATGACTTTCAAGGTCAAAGGTAAGACTACAGGAATATGTCCTCCTCAAGTTGCGTAAACTTGGTCTGACTCATTTTTTGCTTGACTATAGGCTTGCCTAAGCATTCAAGTGGAAAGTATAAAAAAAAAAAACTGATCTCTACATAATCTTGTAAGGCAATCCGACCCCGACTATGTTACCTTATTTTTAGGTAAAAATTCCTGCTTTTCCTCAGTCCGAAGTAAAAAATAGGGGTTTTCATTTAAAAAACAAATTTGACCTTGAAATGTCTTTGAATATGACTTCCATGGTCAAACGCAAGGTTGGAAATCAAAATAAGTCCCCCTTAAAGTCAAGCAACTTCTACCCTACATATATCTTGTGAAAATTCACCTAGACGAAGTAATGTGGGTGCATTTTTAATAATAGCCTTTCCTGTATAACTAAAGAAAAGAATCACAGATTTTTATTCGCATTTTAGGAAAAACTTCATTAATAGATTCAGCAGTTTCTTCAATTTGAATTTTAAATAAAATATTTGTTATTTACGAGAAAAGTATGAAACCAGTACATGATTTTCAATCATATTATTAAAAGCAATAATAACACTGATTTTCATAGTTTAATTCTGAGGAAGATATGTCAGTTTCTTGATAATCAATAAAATAGTAAAAAATTTGAAAATGTTCAACAATATTCAGATAATGATTTATGTTTCAATTGAACTATTTGATTTCAGCAAGAATAAACATCGTTCTCGATCTCGATCGCGATCGAGAGATCATCGAGATAAAGAGCGCAAGGACCGGGATAAAGATAGAAACAAAGATAAAACTCGTGATAGAGATAAAGACCGTGATAGAAGGCGTAGATCTCGTTCAAGAGATAGACGAGATCGTGATCGAGATAAAGATCTTGGAAAAGATCGTGACAAGCGGAATAAAGATCGTGATAGAGATCGTGATAAGAGAAGAAAACGTTCACTTACACCAATAACACTACCTCGAGTTCGACAAACATTTGGAAAAGCGGTCAGTCCAATAAGAATGTAAGTTATTGTTTTCGATGACATTATGAGTTTTGTTAGTTTTCAAAATATTTATCAAATAAGACAGTTGTTTTTATAAATAGTTTTAGGTTTACAATTTAAATATGGTAAATTATTAAAAAATGTACGAGAGTCGTTCAATAAGTCCGTAAACTTAAATGAAAAAATATTTAAATAATTCTAATTTATTTCTCAACATATTTCTCTCTTAACTCTAGACATTTATTATATCAGTATTCAAGGTTTTTTTATGCCTTCTGAAAAATTAATTTTTATCAAATCCTTTTTTATCCTCGAATTACTCAGATTTGTCAGAGCCATCTCTTCGTTGGATGAAAATCTTTTACCCGCAAGGAAAATTTTCATGTCAGAAAACAAAAAATAATCGGAATGGGCCAATACTGGAGAATATAATGGATAAGGAATTGTTTCGTAGTGTAAATTAAATAATTTTGCCAATGTAATGGAACTCTTATGAACTGGTAAATTGTCGTGGCGGAAAAGAATTTTTTTTGCTAGATGAGGACTTTTAATATGGCATCAAATTGGTCTAACAAGGCATAATATTCTTCTGTAATAGTTTTTCTACTCTGTAGATAATCGATTAATATTATACCGCTTGAGTCCTAAAAAATTGTTGCCAGGACTTTTCCGACTGATCATATCGTTATCCCTTTTTTCGACCCAGTCCACATTTTCAACAGATTTTTCGTTTCGTATAATTTTTATAATAATGAATCCATATTTCATCAACAATAACGTAGCATTGCAAAAACTCCTTTGGATTACCTTCCTTTGGAAACATTGCTCAGATGCAACCACACGAGTTCACTTGTTATCAGCTGTGAGCAAGCGTGGCATCCATCTTCCAGACAACTTTCTTATGCCTAAACATTCATGTAAAATGTTCTATGTGCATTCTACTGAAGTATTAAGAGCCTCACTAATCTCACGCACTTTCAATCGATAATCAGCGAGTACAATATCATGAACTTTATCAATCATGTCTTGACTAGTCACCTCTTTTAGGCGGCCAAAATGCTCAGTATCACTTGCGCTCCTACGGCCACAACGAAATTCCGTAAATCACTTTGGAACCATGCCATGTGATGGAGCAGTCTCCATAATATTTTCTGAAGTTTAAATAAATAGCGATAATATCATCATCTTCCGAAAAGTCACGAACTTATTGAACGACCCTTGTATTATAACGGTTCAGTCTGATTTATCTTGTTTTCGCTTTCTACTGCGCCAAAGCAACCCGTCACACATTCGAAAACTGAGGAAAGGTGTTATTAAAACAACGGCGCTACTTCAATTATACGCGTGAATGTGTTAGGGTAATTTATCAAAATAAAGACCATTTAAGAAACGTGATGTCATGGGAAATTTATTGTTTTCGATGCAAAATCAATAATTGAATGTTTTTCAAACGAAGAAAGCATTTTTTCGGTAAATTTCAATGTGCTTATCTCGAATTTCAACTTATTATGATCATGTAATACGTATTTGTTAACTTAATTCAATTTGCAACTAAATATCACTAGTAATTTTGCAATAAATAAATAAAATATTCGAATTTGAATATACAACAGTGATCCTAGCAGATTAAGAAAGATAAGCAAGAATTTGACACTTTGATAACTGATTTATAACAGAGTTATCAATAAATAAAAAATTTATAATTTATTTATTTATATTATTATATGAAAAAACGATATATAAAAATGAAAGAACAATATATAAATTTTATAATGATAATTATAAATTAGTGATATGCTAATAAATGAAGGTACTTGTCTAATGATCCATGTAAAACTCTTATATATTTACATTATGTTTTATTTATGTACTTTCTGCTTGCAGTTTCTCATTCTTCTTTTACTGTTGTCATCTTAATGTCTTTTATAATTATCTTATTTGTTACGAGCAAGGCTGCATTCACGATGGCTCTTAGGATTTTATTATGGCATCTTTCAATAATGCCTGTATTTGATTTTGTTGCCAAGCCCCACAATTGTATTCGACAAGTTCATGTTAGTTTAATTTTGCATCCATATATTAACAGTTTATAATTAATTGAAAATTTTGATTTTCTGCCTAACAATTAGTAGAATTTTCGTTACTGTATATTGAGTTGCTTCCACTTAATCCACATATGGTCCCGCCACTTTAATGTGCGGCTTATTTTCTTGTGGAATCGGTAGATTTTTTATATTTTATATGAAGTGGGAAGGCGAGTTTCTTTTTTCAACGTTACAACAAATATATAACACAATATAACACAAATATATAACAAAAATATATAACATAAATATATAAAATATATAACACAAATATACAACAATATAACAGTTACCTGTATTGATTTTACTTTGTTGATCGTTTTCCTCCATTTTTCGAACTAAAGTTAGCCCATTTCTAGAAATTTCTGCATTTAAGTCTCTAAACTTGTGTTGTTATAAAATGTGATATTATTATTGCTGAGTCATCTGCATAAGCGATATATTCTATAGTTGGAAGATCATAGGTATAAATTAAATATAATAACCGACCTAGAACACTGTCTTGGAGGATAGCTGCTTCTATAATTTTATATAGTTTTATAGTTGCATTATGTATTTTAACTTTTAAAGTCCTACTGTTTAGATAAAAATTAAAAGTGAGTAAATATTTTCAGATAAGGTTCTATTTTGAGTTTTAATAATAAACCGAAATTTGATACGATTTGTCTGTTAGTCGTTTCGAGCATAATTCTTTGATGACTGTAAAGTCATTTAATTCAGTTAATTTATTTAAATCAGAGGACAATAGGTAGGTTCATCCTTGGGTATTGGTATTAAAATTTCCGCTTGTGTTACTGAATACAGAAAAACTTTTATTGGATTTGGAAAAACAAACTTGATCCCCAACATTCATATTTCGCGTTATAGTTACCTACTGTGATAAATCAGTGTCTCAAACTGTTGAAGTTTTTTTCGTTTTGTTTTTTATTAATAGAATGTCTATAGGAACAATATATGGCACAGATCATAAACGGAATTTTCGTATCTTCAACTGTAACATTAGTAGCTTCTAGGTAGTTTTATTTGTACGATTCGTTTACGTGATTTTTAATTATATTTTTAATAATAATTGCTGTTCTTCGTATGACTTATTGTCAGAGTAGTTTGAATTATATATAGAATTTAAAAAAATGTTGTGTGTGAAGTGAGTTTCGGATATTAATATTATATCAATAATCAATATTATTAAAAAGATTTTTAGTTCAAGACTTCGTTGAATAATCCGTTTGCGTTCCAAACTGCTATTTTAATTTTAACTGAGTTCATTCGATTTTATTTATAAACATTGTAATCAGATTTAGAATTGTATCCATTATGTTCATGAGTTGCATCATCATAGTTTCCATCTAGCTAATATTTTTGAACGTTGGTTAAGCCTGTTTGTTTAGATTTCTCTTACGTTTTGAAATCATTACCGTTTACTGGCTGTGCATATAAGAGGTGTGGCCTAGCGTTATTTTCGTTAATTAGAATTTTTCGCGGTAACTGTTTTGATCATAATGATGGAAATAGTTTTTGTTGCAGTAGTTTTTTCGCAATATATTATTTGTAACTTGCTACATAATTCTCGTTGCAGTTTACACGTGTACCTTCTTTTATTTTTGTCTGAATCGAAAATTCGCCGATAAGATAGTTTCCTATGCATATCCTATGCATATAGTTTCCTACGCAAACGGAAATTTTAGTGTTTGGTGTGGCCAAGTTCCTGATATTGAGTACGTTGGAGAATGTTTCTCCATTTACATAGCGGTTCGAAACTAATAATTTGATTTTATAGTCTTATAATTTGTTTTGTTATTCTGTGTTCAACATCTGTAATTTTAATAAAATTATGATGATCATATTTAATTTCTATTTTTAGTTCGTTTATACTTACCGATGATTGCATGTTTTTTAGATCTCTCTATATGACTTATTTTCTTCACTCTAAAACATATAGAATAAGGTATTTTTACTTTTTAATTCTTTAACGATTAGAACGAATAGTTCTGAATTTCTTGTTTGTATTTTAATTTTTGTAATTGAAGAGTACTTTGATAGTATAATTGTTTTTTCGACCTTATTAAGTAGTTCTTTTACAGAGCATTTATTTATTACACGCCACTTCGCTGGGCGGCGATCTTCGTGTTGCTTTTTTTTTGTGGTATAGTGAGTTTTGAGGTTTCGTTGGAGATATTTTCGTTATTTATTTATATATAGCTAGTATTTTAAAGAGGTTTTTCGTTTAAACTGATGCATTTGGTAGGCCGAGCTAGTAATCCTACATGCTTGTTTGTATTTTCTTAATAATATTATTTTCTATAAGGCTGCTCCTGTTTCTTTTATTTCTTGCTGTTTTATACTTACAAAGTTGTTTCTTTCTTCCTTGTTGTTTCTTTCTTCCTTGTTTTTTCTGGCAATGTATGTCCAGATATTGGCCGTGTACTTATTTATATTTATCTATAAATGTCGAACTATTGCACCTGTAATTTGATTTAATTACTTATATTTAGGGACACTTTACAACTAATTAGTATATAACAGATAGATTAAAGCCAAAAAAAGTTAGGCGTACTTCTTTCTGTGTAAAGTTGTTGTTTTTATTGTTTTTTGATTGATTTTTGATTGTTTATAATAAATTAGATTCTTTAAAAGTCTGTTACAGATTTTAGAAAATTAATTTTTATTTAAATACTACATTATTTATCACTATCACAAAAATGCACGTATAAAATTTGAAGTCTTCATATTAATTAGAAAAGTTATAGAAGTGATTTAGTGGAATGATGTCGCGCCGAGGGATTGATGATTAAGCATATGTTTATGAATGACTTTCGTGAAAGCTGTAATGCGGTACATTACAAGGCTTTGCCTGAGAGTGTTGCATTATTTGCAACACCTCAGGAAAGTTATCCCCGACCCTTACTGCCCCGTAAGCAGCCTATAATATTAACCTATACTCGCCCAAATTCAAACACTGATTATTTTCCATATCCGTTCACCTAAACCGGAGAAATCGACGAAACAAGTTGACGAACGCGATCCGCAGGATGCTCGAAAAATGGAGCGCACTATAAGAAAAAGAGAGCGCACTATGAGAAAAAGAGAGCGCACGCACACACACACTCACGATCACGTGTTGCCGGCCGAAGAGAAAACACGGAAAACTTGACTGGGGAATGCAGCGGAAATGCATGTTGATGATACATGCAGGCCCGTTACACTTCCAGACACTAACACTGACACTTGGAGAACGGTGGCACACCTGGGGTGATCGGAAAATCGCCGATGAAGCGGCAGCCGGCAATCAGCTGTGTCAGGCTGCTGCGCACCATCGGCGACATCCTGAACGACACACACACATACACTGCTTTTGACCACTAGTGGCACCAGGTGACACACACATACACCATATAACCGAAAAGGGAGCCCCCAGGAGGCGCTCCAAAGATCGGTACCGAGACACGATGTGCACGCATGAGAGAGCGTTTTTTTTCATATTTATTTGAAAAGGCTTTTTCACTGCTCTTCGCCGATCTAGGTTTCAGTTTTATTTTACTTTTATTTATTTTTAAATGCCCTTTGTCTAGTCTTAGTTTATTTTTAGAATTGATATACCTATAATTCCATTATAAGAAATGGAAAATTCTTCCGGTACAACAAAAAAATCAAATAACAGCCCGTAATATTCAGTTTTATTAAGCCTATTGTTTCCATAGTTTTTTCTGTAATTCCTGATAATGAAATTTTCTTCGTGTTTATTATTGTGTGTGACGGCGGGCAAAATTATTTCAACTTTCAAATTTCAAGGGAATAATTTTTTCTTAGTATTAAGACTAACGGCAGAGTTGTAACCGTTTCCCATGAGCTGTGGGAACCGAGTAAAGTGTCGCAGGGAAATTTTCCTTGACAATCTCCAAACGGCAGTAAAATCTATAGTCCAAAGGCCATAGCCGACTTTCTATAGTGATTTGAGCCCTAAGCCGTTTTTTGAAACTAATTACGGGACTTTGTTTGGTGTGATTTGAAACTTCGACTTACCAATTTTCAGCCCTCAAGATGCCTTAGAAGTGCGGAAAATTGAAAAAAAAACGATTTTCGGCACTTTTTTCACGTTTTGGCCTGTAACTCAACCGGAAATAATATTTTCCGGCAAATCTTTTTTAGATTTACTTCTGAGAAATTTCCCTAACAAAAACATGTATTTGCCAAATTTTTCTGATGCTTTGAAGCTCACAAAAACGTTTTATTTAACAAAAAATGCGATTTTTTTGCTTTTTTTCCGATTATTTCTCATTTTTCGGCTAGAAGCTTAAACGCCGCATTCTGGAGACCTATTTCATTCGATTCCTCGGTAAAAAATACATAAGAATATATCCCGAAAATCGGAAAATTTTTGGTGCGAATTATACTTTCAAACAGAAATATAACGTAGAATCATAACTATCGTCAATTCCGTAGCCTATAACTTAGCCGCTACCCAATATTTGTCTACTTTTTTTTAATTTTACATATAAGAATTTTTTCTTATATATTTATGCTCTAACTTTATTTATCTATTTATTTATTTATTTATTTTTATTTATCTTTTCTTATATATTTATTCTTTTTTTGAAACTATTAGAAGTCCAAAAAAAAACTTTATGTTAAGAAAAAATTTTATTATCCCTCATTTTTCTTGTTGTTTCCTTATTTTTGGCACGATACGAACCTTAGGCAACATCGAGATCTGTTTCATTCGATTTCTTGATAAATAAAAAGCTACATAGAAATATGTCTTAAAAGTAAAACAATTAATAATGCCAGTCATACTTTATAATACAAACATAACATGAAATCGCTACTATCGTAGATTCATTCTAGCTTCTAGTTCAGCTGTAGGTAAATACTTTAGCTAAAATACTAAATTCAATGTTCTAATAATGTACAAGATTTCAAGGAAATGAGGAAATGTCTTTATCATGGAAATGAGTATCAATTCTGTTGATATATATTTTATTGTACCAATAAATATTTTTCATTGCACGTAATAAGAGGCTTAGAATATCATTGATGGTATAATTATTTTTTTACACAGGCAGAAAGAAGATCCGCAATTCGTGAAAAGTTTATTTACGCTTATAAAGAATTTGAAAACAATGGTACTCGATGACTTTCTGAGAAAAAAGTTCTCTATATAAGACGATTTCATTTGTAGTAAATCAAATTTATTTATGACAAAATCAAATCTCAATTAATATGTCCGTTTTTTTCATGGCGTTTCTTAATCACTATCATAATCTTCTGGATCGATACTTTCATCCAGTTCCTCTGAAAAATCATTCGGGTTACTCTCTTTATCGATATCATTCTCTGCTGTCGACAAATCCACGCCTTCTTATCTCAATAATGTAGTGAGTATTTCTGCTGGCCTGAATATCTTACTTTCATATCTTTCACAAGATAAATAATATATCACAGCAGCAGCATGACAACAGCAACCAACCGTTCTCAATCCATTAGGGCAACTGCAACGGTATCTCTGAGTGCCATTGGGTCCATATGTATGAGACTTATATTCTATATAACACTTATATGTTGTCCTGTTTACATGGTGTGATCTTACTAAAACCATAAGAATATTCTTATGAGCTTTGAGACATTTCAATTGTAGTTCTCCCTGGTCGTCAAACATCTCAGCTAAATATGAAATTGCCATAGAAAGCTGCTAGATTCCGGAAAACAGTATTTTTAGATCTCGTTCAGACATTTCTGAGAAGTCGTCAAGACCGCTTGCACTCAATTTTTGAAACGATGTCGTTCTGCGACTCCAATTTGCCTTCGCTACTTCATCGGCAAGGGTGTTTTCAGTGTATGCAGGATTCAGCATTTTATTCATTATCTCATCACTGATACTATCATCCGTTGCAAAACGTTTACCGAATTCATTGTTCAAGTAACACGCAAGTCGGCAGAGTAACTTTGCCTTTAATAGCAATTTATTATCAAAGATATGATGCAGCAATTTGAATTTCAATTTGAGCTAATCGTGGACTGTTTCGATCACCCATCGTAACTTTGTAACAATGCGCGACTTATTTGCTTCTGTGGTGGTAAGTTGGTTTCTTTTACCTTTCAAAGCTGGCATCATCACAATGAACTTTTTCTCCTTTAATATTTGAACAACATCTCGGAATCCTCTATCTACGATAATAATGTCACCTTCTTTCATTAACTGGAATACACTATTTGGATTTTCTAAAACTTTTTTCATCATCTCTGCATCATTCTTGGTACCTTCAAAAGGACCGCAGATATCCACAACAAAACCGTCAGAAGTGCTAATGATGAATGGTTTAATTAAAGGCATATTTTTTTGCCCTGAATATGCATGTCGCTGGAATTCATTATTTAGGCTTTTCTGATGTTTTATTGGGAGTACAAATAGAAAACCGCCGTTTTCCCATAGGTGGCGTCAGCATTGCACGTCGGTAAAAAATTGTTAACAGGAACGTTACATAGCCAGCTGAGGCATTTGTCAACAACTCTTCATCACCTCGCTTGTCTATTTTTACTGTGCTTTGTTTTGTTCGTGCGCAAAAATGGCAAAATTCGAGCCGAACAGGAGACATTTGCGGGAAGTGTTGCTTTTTGCATTTCATTCGGGAAAAAATGCAGCTGAGGCGCGTCGAATGATTGTAGAAACTTATGGTAACAGCTGCATTAGTGAAAGAACGTGTCGGGAATGGTTCCAAAAGTTTAGAAATGGCGAGTATGACGTAGATGACAAGGATCGTCCCGGACCCGTAAAAAAGTTCGAGGATGCGAAATTGGAGGCTTTGCTGGATGAAGATTCTTGCAGAACGCAACAGGAACTTGCAGATTTATTGGGCGTAACTCAGCAAGCCGTTTCCCATCGCTTGAAATGCTTAGGAATGATCCAGAAAGTGGGATGTTGGGTGCCGTACAAGCTGAAGCCGAGGGACATCGAACGGCGTCTTATCACGTGCGAACAACTCCTCCAATGGCAAAAAAGGAAGGGTTTTTTGCATGGCATTGTGACCGGCGATGAAAAGTGGATACACTATGACAACCCAAAGCGGAGAAAATCGTGGGGTCTTCCCGGCCATGCATTAACTTCGACAGCGAAACCAAACATTCATGGCTCGAAGCTGATGCTGTGTATTTGGTGGGACCAGCTTGGCGTAATTTACTATGAACTCCTGCAACCACGCGAAACCATCACAGGAGCCCTCTATCGGACGCAATTGATTCGTTTGAGTCGAGCGTTAAAGGAAAAACGCCCAAAGTACGCGGAAAGGCACGACAAGGTCATATTTCTGCATGACAACGCTCGGCCACATGTTTCCAAGGTCGTGAAAACATACCTGGAAACTTTGAAATGGGACATCCTATCGCACCCGCCGTACTCTCCTGACATCGCCCCTTCTGATTTCTACTTGTTCCGATTGATGACGCATGACCTGGCCGAACTGCACTTTCGTTCTTACGAAGAAACCAAAAATTGGATCGATTCGTGGATCGCGTCAAAAGACGAACAGTTTTTTCGAAGAGGAATTCAGAAGCTGCCAGAAAGATGGGAAAAAGTTGTGACTAAGGATGGAAATTATTTTGAAGAATGAGATTGTAACGAGTTTTTTACAATAAAGCCTCAAATTATTAGAAAAAACGGCGATTTTCTATTTGTACTCCCAATACATAAGTGCCATCAAATATTAAAGCTAATTCGTCGCCTGTTAGTTTCAATAACCGTAGAGCATCTCGGAATGTATGGTTTTCAATCAAATTTTTTCTCATTCCATCGCATTCTTCTTCAGACATATAGTTCTTTACTCCAAAGCCTGTTGGCAAAATATTTCTTTCAAATGATGTTATGACATTATCACAGATTTCAGATACTAATTGATCATTATCGCATTTGAAAACAGTTGCGATGTTATTATTTGATGCTCCATTTCTCATTTTGAATAGAAAAGTTATCAGAGCTTCAATAACTGTCCGATTTTATGAACTCTTAAGCGATTTCAAAGATAAACTCAATTTTTGTAAGTTATGAGGACTCAAACCTGTCAGAGCTTTCAAACGATCATCGCTCAAGTGGAATGTGTCAGCTTCGTTTAACAACGACTTATTGCTTTCGACTGTTAGTCCTTGCATCAATTTTGTTATTTCATCAACAGGTACGTCGGAATTTTTTGAAATTATCTGTAGTTTGTTTAGATCATTTTGGTAAATCCTGTCGTTTAAGATATGGTCTGGACAAATACGTGCCCCAGTGGGTATGTAAACTTGCAATGTTCTGTAGCAGTGCAACCTAGCTTCAACTGGTACACGAGATCTATTATCATCCTTACCACTAATGATGCAAAATTTTTCTGATAAGGTACACCGTGGAATTGGCAAAGAAACACATTTGATTTCAGGTGGTATGCAATTTTGCGCCAAAAACGTCGTATCTGATCCGGAGGACTGTGACGAATGTGACAACGTTTGAGAATCAATAAATTGGCTTCCTGAAGTTATATGATCAATTGGATTTTTAGAAGATAAAGCGCTAGCTTGATTTATGCTAGATTTGCTTCTAGTAACAGGCAGCGCGGGTTCTTGAGTATCCGATTCAATTGGATTAGTAAATGTTTTATCCAAGTTTTTGCTTTCGACTTTTTGTTTTTTTTGCACGTGAAATACAACTATCTTTATGCATTTTTTGCAAACATATGAACCTACCTCTGCTTTGATGGACATCTGATTCAAAACTTCAGTAATTTCTTCTGCATTAGAAATCAACTTTGCAGTATTCATTGCAAACTTACGTAAAGCGATCTCACAGCAGTATCCTATAAAAAAATTTCATATGTGTACCAAACTTTAATTTTGGAAAATATTAATAACAATCCCGCTAATTTTTTTACTTCTGAATCATAAAGTAAGAGAACATGTTACAAGTAATCAGATATTTCTGCTCAAAATTGTATTTATTTATTTAAATCAAAATAATCAAAAATGATTGAAGTTCGAGAACTTAATTGCAGTTGATTTAAAGAATTACAATTATTAATCGAACACATCCAAATTTTAACTTTGGTTAATCACACCATATTTCACTAAGCATTATTTACTTAGTATCTTATAATCTCGTTCAGTAATATTACTTATTTTCAACAAATTGAGAACATACATACAGCATATATTATAAATTCACTGAAAGTGAAAATGACCGTAACTCTTCATGAATATATTGTGAAAGCTATTAATTTAAAATAAATGTTTACAAAATACTTGAACTTAAACACTAAACAATTAGAGTAAATGATAATTTTGATTTGACTGATGTTATTATATTGAAATTTTTAATGAAAAAATTTATTATAAAATCATTATAAAATCTTTATAAAAATATTGGAACTCATACGATATGGTTTATAATATGGTTGAAATGTATATCGATGATAAAAAAAAATAACAGTTTTTCGTAACAAAACTTTCGTAACCAGTGATTTAGACAATAGTATAAATATACGGTATAATTTTAATCATTTAAATACCTTATTTATAATTTTTACCAAATATTTGTGTTCAAAATTAAATTAAACAGCTTTTGTTATATATTATTTTTATATAATATATTCGTACAATTTATTTATAGTTTAGTTTATTACAGAATCAATTTTGAAGAGTAAGTTAAAGTAAATATATATTGCTGTGTATATATTAATAGATTATTAGTAGAGTTCATCCCAAAATTATATTTGAACTATATAACTTCAAATGTATTGCATCTACTTTGCAATAATTCGTTGATCTTGTTTTTCAGTCATTTTTGACAATATCAAAATCCAATGAACGCGAAAAAGGCACTGTAAACAAAGACACGCTGCGCATGAACTATACGTCCGGCAGGTGTCAGTAAGTAACCAATAGATTCGTGAGGCTTTACTGTTGACGTTTCTGTCCGGTAGAGGTCGCTCGAACACTATGGCGCGAAGATATAAACGTTGACCCGATACTTTCCGGACAGACCTCGTATGTATGTACTAAGGTATGGTTACGCTAAGCAGTCTGACGTCTGACATCAAACCGACTGAGATCTCTGGTGTCGGAGTAGAAACTATCAAACGTGCACGCGCACTTATATCGTAATTTAATAATCCCCACCTAGGGATTTGGCGCGTGACTCGAGCTTATTTGAAAAATGAATAAAAAGGTAGCGTTTTGTATAAAAATGATGCGATTTTGGTAGCGTAAAACAAATAAATAATAATTAAATAAATCAAGATTAATTAATAAATGAAGGCTAATAAATAAAAAGATGAAATAATTTTAGTTTGAAAAGAACCTAAACTACCCGTTTAAGTTCTTATGTATATTGTCGAAAACAAAAAAGGCTAAAGTACCAAATGAGTGTTGTGCGATTGACGGCTAGGATCGATCTGCTCTATAGTGTGTTGACTGGAAGCTGCCTTGCTTGCTGTAGCTGCGTAGGAGTCGTGTTGGAGTGGGCAGCCTTTCGCCTTCCCCTTATTTTAGATGTTTCTCTCTCTGCTACTTCGTTTCGCTTTTCTTCTCGCACGTGTTGCGAAGGTCGTATTTTTCGGTTCGTTAAAAAGGCACTTGAAAAACTATAAGTGTCTTTCGTCGTATCGATGCTTTATGGGAACATTGCTGTTCGCTTTTACAATATAATTTGTTTCCTTTTTCTCATGCATATTTATCGTCGCGTCAAGTGTCCATTAACATTATTCGGACTCGCATCGTGAGAAAATATACAATTTAATATAATCAAGCTCAAGAAAATAATAATTCCAATTGACATACACTCTTACGATAACACCTAAGGTCAAAATACGATAAGTGACAAGTCAGTATCTCACAGTAACATATTAAAAACTATTAATGATGGCGCCATGCCGGACGATTGGTTCCATTTCAGAATTTCCTACTGACCTATAAGCTTTTCAGAATAATGATACCCAATATTTCAAATGTTTATCTGCATAATTATAAATATATTTCATATATAAAATAGATCTCGATGTTGCCTAAGGTTCGTATCGTGCCAAAAATAAGGAAACAACAAGAAAAATGAGAGATAATAAAAGTTTTTCTTAACATGACGGTTTTTTTTGGACTTCTAATAGTTTCAAAAAAATAGTTAGGGCATAAATATATAAGAAAAAATTCTTATATGTAAAATTAAAAAAAAAAGTAGACAAATATTAGGTAGCGGTTGAGTTATAGGCTACGGAATCGACGATAGTTGTGATTCTACGTTATATTTCTGTTTGAAAGTATAATTTGCACCAAAAATTTTCCAATTTTCGGGATATATTCTTATGTATTTTTTACCGAGGAATCGAATGAAATAGGTCTCCAGAATGCGGCGTTTAAGCTTCTAGCCGAAAAATGAGAAATAATCGGAAAAAAAGCAAAAAAATCGCATTTTTTGTTAAATAAAACGTTTTTGTGAGCTTCAAAGCATCAGAAAAATTTGGCAAATACATGTTTTTGTTAGGGAAATTTCTCAGAAGTAAATCTAAAAAAGATTTGCCGGAAAATATTATTTCCGGTTGAGTTACAGACCAAAACGTGAAAAAAGTGCCCAAAATCGGTTTTTTTTGAATTTCCCGCACTTCTAATGCATTTTGAGGGTTGAAAATTTATGAGTCGAAGTTTCAAATCACACCAAACAAAGTCCCGTAATTAGTTTCAAAAAACGGCTTAGGGCTCAAATCACTATAGAAAGTCGGCTATGGCCTTTATGTAAGCGTGCATTCCTATTTTTATTACGCTCTTCCGTCCCTCGCACCCTCGCACTTACATACAAAGTGCATGCAGCCTCCGAACACGTGAGCGCCGAGAAGCCGATAATAGAAGAGGGCCATAAAATCGCATTTGCATCCTGTTCTCATCATGACTAACGAATTTTTCCCTTTCCAACGAGAAACTAGGCATTAGAAATTATGAAATAATTTTTTTTGAATTGGATTATTTTGACTTCAATAATATATCAGAAATAATTTTGGCCTCTCAAAACCTCTTATCGAATTTTCACTCCGGAGCTTAGTTTTAAGCAGAAAATAGAAAAATACAAAAAAATACGTTAATTTTAATGAATACAATGTTTCCTAGTAAACTTTTATTATAAGAAATGAATCTACACAGTGTAGCGTGCGAGATAATAAGCATCGCTCTATTTTTATAAAATTTTATTATTACATAATTATTAATAACTATATTTTGCGGCGAATTTAATTATAATGTTAATTGTTAATATTAAGTAGTTTATAAGCTATGTATGGTCGATTATATTTATTCCGACTTCAGTTAATTAATATGTTAATTACAAAATTTTAAACTAATCTTCGCTGCGAATGATACTTGAAGAGCCATCTCACGAGATAAGGCCTGTACCCTTGCGTCCGCGCCCCCGATTTTCTCCATAAAGATAATGTTTCTGTAACGGTATTAAAATAAAGAAATTTATTGGAGTTCATGTAATGATGGGTGTAAAACGATTACCATCTAATCGCGATTATTGGTCTTCAAATCCTGAATTGATGATCTACGAGGTGTGTTCAAAAAGTAAGGTGACTTTTCAAATTTCACGGGCAACGTACTTTCGATTATCGATTTTTTGTTTTGTTATGTTGGTACACTCTTCCCGAACATCTGTACCAAGTGTGTAGCATTTTTTTTGGTTTGTTGTGAGAGGCGTAAAGGTTATAAGTGTTTTGCGTGCTCGGCGATTTCTTGCTATCGAAAATTATGGATCAAAGGATTTGCATCAAATTTTGTGTAAAAAATAAAATAAAGTGCTCCGAAACACTTGAAATGTTGACGGTGGCATACGGTGAAACTGTTCTGAGTAAAAAAAATGATTACAAGTGGTATAAACTCTTCCAAGATGGCCGGGAAGATGCCAATGACGAGCCTCGCTCTGGACGCCCAAGCACGTCGACAACTGATGAAAACGTTTAAGCAGTGAAGAAAATTGTTCTGGAAAATCGACGAATCACTATCAGAGAAGTTGCTGAGGATGTTGGTATATCGCTTGGCTCGTGCCATGAAATTTTTTCTAACGTTTTAGGCATGAGACGTGTGTCAGCGAAGTTTGTTCCGAAATTGCTAAATTTTGACCAAAAGAACCGTCGCATGAGCATCGCTCAAGAACTGTTGAATGACGTCAACGACGACCCAGATTTACTCAAAAGGGTCATAACTGGTGACGAATCATGCGTATATGGTTATGATATCGAAACCAATCGTCCCAATGGAAGAGCCCAGATGAGCCAAGACCGAAAAAAGCACGCCAAGTTCGATCAAATGTCAAAGTTTTGCTCACTGTTTTCTTCGATTAAGAACTGGCGTGGCGTGCACCATGGCGTGGTGTATCAGGAGTTCTTACCATATGGACGTACGGTCAATAAACAGTATTATCTTGAAGTTATGCACCGTTTGCGAGAAGCAATACGAAGAAAACGCCCAGAATTGTGGAAAAACAATTCATGGCTTTTGCATCACGATAATGCCCCTGCTCACTCATCTTTGCTTGTGAGAGATTTTTTGGCCAAAAACAACACCACAATCATGCCTCAGCCACCATATTCACCGGATTTGGCCCCATGTGACTTTTTCTTGTTCCCAAAACTAAAGAGACCTATGAAAGGACGGAGATTTGCAACGATTGAAGAGATAAAGACTGCATCGCTGGAAGAGCTCAAGGCTATACCGAAAAGTGCTTATGAGAAGTGCTTTGAGGATTGGAAAAACCGTTGGCATAAGTGTATTGTATCTGAGGGGGATTACTTTGAAGGGGACAACATAAATATTGATAAATAAATAAATATTTTTTCTTAAAAATACAAAGTCACCTTACTTTTTGAACACATCTCGTATAACTACATAAGTTCGACGTAGCAGGTCAAGAGGTTCTCGTTTTTGCTCAGCAATTTCCATTTGAATGATTAAAGTAGAGATCCGAGGCTAGAAGACGCTAATTTTGACAATTTGTACGAAATAAGACTGTTTATCGATAAAATTTCTGAAACATACCTGCATCGTTTTGAATTTTCTTTGTTACGGGCGCCATTTCATTGTATTATAACGATCACCAACTCCCGTATAAGAAATAACACGAAATAATTATAAAAAAAGGATGTGACTTTATTTACTACATAACCGTAGCGACACGATTTAAGGCTACCCGACAACTAACTAACTTTACGACAACAACAACAACTGCTTGGCAACCTTCTGATCTTCTTTTCTTGACATTCGACGGTCCGACATATATTATCTCCTCTTCTTTCAGATTATCGTCCCGACAATCTCAAAACTGAAGGAAAGGTTGTCTTCTTCAAGCGGGTTGATCCTCGACTCACCATGCCAAAGGACCCGTCTCTTGAAAAATTAACCTCTTCTTCCAAATCCTAGTAAAGATAAAATCCTCTCCAAGCGGGCTGATCCTTCGCTCATGGCCAAAAGGGCCCGTCTCTGGAATAGGCGTTCATCTCTGCTCTTGACATCATCTCGAAATCTTCTGACTTACAAGCGGCCTGATCCTTGACTCGATCACCTCATCGAAGGGGCCGTCTCTTGATAGTAGAATAATTTTATAATCATCGTTATCATCGTCATTATCATCATCATCATCATCATCATCATCATCATTATTGACATCTTTTTACACGCCGTCAACATCGTCGTCGCATCATCTGTTTGGATAAGAGTGGGGAATTGACACGTCGTGGATCCGCATCTCTATCCCTGCTCCGACATTCGTCCTGTGGCTCACGGAAAAACCACGACTCAAAACAACCGTGAGCAGAGCAGCAAAATCGTCACATTCAATTGTCAGCCAATCGATAAAATGGAATCTTCTATCTCCAATCAATCGAGCAAAGCCTAATCGTCTACTTCTAGGAAAAAACCTCACATCAACTAATAGACAAGTGCATCAACATGTATAGAGTGCTCCCAACGACCTCGAACACCAAACGACTTTCAGATCTGTAAAATCGAAAAATAGTGAGAGAACAAGTTTGGAGGTGTTATTTCCAGTCACTAGCCTCGCCAAAATCCTATCTAGTTAAGATATGTGACTCGCGATAACTTAACCTAGGAAAATTTGACTACCATCGACTACGCTTTACAAACTTAACCTGATCTTTCTCATTAAATTACGAAAATCACAAATAATCTAACAAGTAACCCTAACAATGTATCTAAAATATAAAAATTGACTTAGCTGGTTTTCGTCCACGCCTAAAAAAAAATGCGGCTACTAAAGCAATACTGTCAGATCCGGTTCGCCAGCGTAACGCATCATAGCCGAAGAACGTCCAAATCTCATCTATTTCTTTCCCAATCCTTTTTCGAAACATCAACAACAACAGTAACCGAAGTTTCAACATCAACAATAGCGGCGGCAGTTTCGGCCTCGATTTCAATAGCAGCGCGTGCTCTCGACCTCGTTTGAAACGGTACACGTGTTGGTGTACATGATCCATTTCAAACCAAATATCCTGACTGAGCCCCCAAAATGTAACGATCACCAACTCCCGTATAAGAAATAACACGAAATAATTATAAAAAAGGATGTAACTTTATTTGCTACATAACCCTAGCGACACGATTTAAGGCTACCCCACAACTAACTAACTTTACGACAACAACAACAACTGCTTGGCAACCTTCTGATCTTCTTTTCTTGACGTTCGATGATCTGACATATAACAGTATATTTCGAGGACGGGAATAGTAGTGTAATGGCGAATCGGGTGGCAGTCCTGCCGCCGATTCGTACTCCTTCGCGGGTGTTAAAAGAATTTTTTCAATCTTGCTATGAGTAGAAGCTCTGTTGCTAAGTTTATGTTTTCGATTTGTTGTTATCAATTAAGATGATCTTTGTTTTTTTTTGTTAGATACATTTGTTACTTTTTTTTATTAAAAATTATTGTTAAGAAATCCGAGTGTTATTATTTCGCATTGTTATTTCTCATTCCGGGAAATTTATTAACTCGCGTTTTGATCCGTTCAGTTCGGCGGATCATTTGGTCATGGTAACGTTCGCGCTTACCGAATCCCCACCTTTAAATAATTTTGTATGGACGGCCACGAGCTACCCGAATTGGGAACGACCGCGAATTAACATCTCCGATACAAGATAAATATTATATCATTTCACTAAGAAAAAGAAGATGAATCGTACAAGTAATTTCAATTTTTTTCTAAGAAATCTACTAATTTTTCTTAGCTAGACTTTAAGGTGATCAATTGTAATATGACTTAGCTGTAGCCGATACTATTAGGGAGATAGACCTGATAGCTTCAGAACATAACTGAGATACATTTCTGATCTAAAAATAAAGAAAAAATTATTTTCTAATGTAATTATATAGATTCTACTTGAAAGAAATAGATTGATTTTACTTAACCAAATCTCTAATCGATATAATGAAATATAACTATTTTATTATATTTCAAAAAACTACCAGGTTATAACTACCAGGCAACGTACTTAATAGCTTACGTGGCATAACAGTTACATTTCTGATCAGACATTTTTCCTTTTTGCTCAGAAGGGAGTCGTTGCCTAAAGTGTTGGGATTGTTACAATTAGATGTTGTAGGGAGAGGAGTGAACCAGATATATGTTACATAATCAATGAATTAATCTCAGAAGGTATACTGAAGTTATTAATTCTTGTGAAACTGCAGAGGTTTGAAGGAATAATTTTAACTGGTTCTCTGTAACTGATTTACGTATAAATTCGCTCGTAGTTTTTCCTTTAAATTGCGCTTATCATGTTGTATTCGATGCGATCGAAAATCTGAAACGTAATTTTAACAAGTTGTTTCAATTATGTTTCCAAATTTTTTTTATAGTAAAAAATACTAATGAAGATTCTACGATTATTTTATCTAAATCAGAGAATTCAAAAATGTTAATAAATTATTTATAACAGCCTCAATGTTTTCTTCTATTATGTAATAAACTCTTATATTCTTTATTAAAATTTTTTAAGTGATCAATTTTGTAATGATGGGAAAAAGGGAAATAGTGATAGAAGGAAAATCACCTAATTTTAATTATATTCAGCAACGTTTCGTCAGCGCATTGTTGAATATAATTAAAATTAAGTGATTTTCCATTTATCACTATTTCCCTTCTGTCCATCATTACAAAATTGATCATTTAAAAAATCATATGGGAATCAAGACAGTATGTTACGATTAAAATTTTTTATTTTTATACATTAATTCCCGCCACAAACTTTATACGAGTTCTATATATCACCATATCAAGTCTGTTTCAAATATATATATTTTTTTTTACATTTCATAAATTTGATATAAAAGTAAATCGTAGATTCATTTTTTTTTATGATTTAATAATTTGATATTTTCGCTAACCGCACTATAGACAATAAAAATTATTTATTTTGTAATACGGTGCATTACTAAAGCTAGAACCAAGAGTGTTGCATTTTTTATGATACCTTGGAGAAAACATCACCGACTTTGTTCGCTTCGTAATCAATTGAAGAATTTTTGTTAGGTTACGTCCTAACCGGATAATTTCTCTGTTTGCGTTTCCACTTATTAACATCAAATGAAATAACGTTACAAGACACAATAATAGACACAAACGGAGCTAGAGCTACTATCATATGTTCGTTGGAAAGTCGTTATTCACTTGATATAGTACTCGAGCGTGCGGAGAGGGGAGTGCTCTCCAGCTCTGGCTAATTGTGGCTTGGAGCATACCGTGGGAAAGGGAGCGCGTGTTATCTCTGGCTCAGCGTGGCTTTGTGGTGGGTGCGCGGAGGAGGGAAGCACATGATGTCTACAGTTCTGGCTCAGCGTGACTTGGAACCATTCTCCTTCTCTCTGACTCTTCGGTTAAGAAAATATTTTGGTTCTCTCTCTCTCCATAGAGGGGAGTTTGTTAACTCTATATTGATTTAGCGTTGTTATTACGAGTGACAACAATTTCGAGGTGTTTCTCCACAAAACAATCAACATACTGCTTGAAAAAGACGAATAAATGCTTAAGGGTTTATACCAAATCAGTGAGAAGTAATTTTTATTTTTCATCGCGATGAATCAAACTTTTAATTTAAAAAAAATTGAAATATAAACTGATAAATAATAATATTTTTGTATTACTATTGTTACAAGTTAGTTCGTAACAAATGTAAGTTACTAAATAAAATTTAATAAAAAAATAAAAACTAATCCAATAGTGTTTTTTCCTTTATTTAATTATTTTCTAATTTCTTTTCATAGAGAGGTAAAAGTAATCCTTAATGTAGTCTCTTCCAATGAGTTTTGACTCTATGTAAAGGTCTTATTATAAAGTGTCGATTCGAGAGAAAGTGCCCCATAGATGAGAGCAAAGGTTCAGAGCAAACAAAACCAAACACCATTCTTTAAAAAGAATAAAAGACATGGGAGTCGGTATCGCTGTGGTTCGTAAAAAAAGCGTTGGGAGGGGGGGGGGGGGGGTATAAGCTAGAGCTACAGCTAAGACTCGAGTCATTCTGTAACAAAAATTGACTATGACCAGGAGTATTCTCTTCCTAAACTTAACACTTGTCCAAGTCTGAAAGTTCATCGTCATACTACCTATGAGAGAAAGTAGAAGCAATCGCTCCTCAAACCATATATGGTTTGTTAAAAAAGTTAATATTTATCCTTTTTTTTTGATGATTCATACTCTAGAAAGAGAATATGGGAGCAGCTCGGACGAGACCGCCAAAACTTTCAAAGACGCATTATAGAGTTAAATAGTGTGATATCAATAGTCCTTTATTCAAAAAACGCATAATAATAAAGCAAGTTTATAAAATTTAAGGTTTCATGTAACGTAAGAATATCATATATTCTGAAGGTTTTCGATTCGCTGAATCCAAATCTAACTTCGAAATTGCTCCATTACGTAAGGATTCCAAGATATGGTAACCTAAAACTGAAAAAAATCACAATTTTTTACCATATTCGAGTTTATAATACAGTGAGAATTAAATTTTATTCTAGAAAAGAGTTAGGCCATCTCAAAGTGCTATTCTCATCTTTCACAATTCATTTTAAGTGTTTTGGTTAAACTTATTTTTCCTAAAGATATCCTAAATTAAAGATCAGTATTTTGCTAATTTCGATACAACCTTAATAACTTTTTCATATACAGAAGGTATATAGTTATGGTACAGAAAAAATATTTGTACTCTAAGGCGTCTTAGTCTAGGAGTTTATACTCTAAATCATTTACAATCTACTCCGTGTGTGTATGTAAAAGTTACGAATTCATGAAAACTAAAATCTATATTTGGAGCTGCTATCGAGCGTGATCTTCTCAACAGTCCTTTTCATAATAGTTGAGAATTCTCTTCGGTCTCGATCGCATATCAGCAGTGCTATCTTCTGACAGTCCTCAGGATAGTTGGAGGTTTTGACGCTACTGGTGTCTATTCAGCGTGATCTTCTCTACTCTCAGAATAGTTGAAAATTTACGTTAAATTTCTAATGCGCTTCGTCTTCCGTAATATTTGTTCCTATCAAGTCTGTAGTAATTGTGAGTTGTCTTGCTGTCATCAAGATTTATTATAATGTCCCATAGAAGTTATGTGAGTGATCCCATTGAGTTCTGCAACGTATACGGATTATATACGCTTTCGAGGCAGAAAAAAATATTATAGAAACAGGCAAAAAGGCATATAATAACTATTTTGGCTGTGTCATCGAAAATTTAGACAAACAATAGGTGTCGAAGAAAATTCTTGTTACTTGTCACTTGATATTAGCTCGATGGAAAAAGGATGATTCTAATTTACAAAATTTTACTTTCAGTTCTCCGATGATCTGGAATGAGTCACGCAGTCATGATGACTGCTATTTTTATGTAACTAAATTAGTAGGTTACAATAGCGAGAATAAAAATTAAATTTCTTACCCTAATGTCTCATTTGTTATTAAATCGGTTTTACGGCAGTCTCCTATTTAAGAAGAATTATTTTCTTACGCGAACGTGAGATGTTTTCCTGTTACTTCAAAAAGCTCGGAGCGAAAAGAAGTCATGAAGAAAGAAGATGGCCATCAGTCAGATAAAAGTGTGCATTTCGATGCAGATCAAGCTCTTTGTTCACTCAGGCCCTTTTAAATAATTTGGTTGAAGATTTAAATCTGCCCAAGAATAAATCTGAACTACTAGGTTCCAGATTGAAAAAGATGAATCTCCTTGCTTCAGGGACAAATATATCTTGGTACAGAGATAGAGAGTAAGAATACGCTGGCTACTTCATGGAATATCATCAGTTGACTAACTGCTATGTAAATGGTTTGATGAAAAAAATTAGGGCTGACTTATGACTCTTCTAATTGGCTTCTCTTCCTCAATTCTTTTAAAAGGAGTTTGAAGAGTGTTCTCCTTCATAACGGAAATATATATTCTTCAATTTCAGATTGCTCATTCAGTGCATTTAATGGAATCTTACGAGAACATGGAATTAGTCCTTCAGAAAATGAAATATGTAGAACATAAATAGTTTATATGTGGTGACTTGAAAATTATAACCATATTTCTTGGACAGTAGTCGGGGTACATGAAATTTCCGTCATATATTTGTTTATAGGATAGTAGAGCTACTGTAGCTCATTGGCAAAACTCTAGTTAGCCATTGCGCAAATCATCGACTCAGGGTCATTCAATGTTCTGAAGAAACCGTTTTGTGATCCAAAGAAGATAACATGGGCCGACAATATTTTAAAAATGAAAAAATCCAGAAAACAGACAGTTTGTTCCCAAAGATTTTTGGTACGTTGAAACCGAATCTGTTCTGAAAATTGCTCCATTACCCTAGGTTTCCAAGAAATCCTAACTTAAAAGTTCAGAAAACACGATTTTTCACTATATTTCGAGTAGTATTACGTCATCAGTCAATTTTATTTTAAAAAACGAGTACGGCTATCTCAAAGTACCACTCTTACCCTTCAAAAAACTTTTTTTCAGATTTGAAAAATCTTTTTTTAAATTTTGTTCACTCCCATTTTCTAAACCCTCGAGCCCTTTAACCTGGTATGGTATAACCCCCGATCGTCACACCTCAATTTCCTTAACCCTCGAGTCCTATAACCTGAGCGCTATAACCCCCGACCCTCACAATCTAATTTTCTCAACCCTTGAGTTCTATAACCTATGCGCTATAACCTCCGATCCTCACACCCCAATTTCTTTAACCCACGAGCCCTTTAACCTGCTACGGTATAACCCTCGAATATTTAACCTGCTATGGTACGAAGAAAGTATCTATATTAGCAAATATCGGATTCACTTAGGGCCTATTTTTCCTTACTTGAGGATAACTATGTATGACATTGCTCAAATACTACAAATTTTTATGCTTCGTTCTTCATCCGTGTTAGAGATCGTATATGAGCGGCAGGTTAACAGACAAGTCACTGGAATTGAATTTTTAGTATTATTTCTCGTACAACACTTTGTGCAGTACTTTTATTATTTTTTATTATAACTTCATTTTTCAGAAATTATATCATTTCCCTATTCTGGTATTAGAACTAGTTTATAATATTATTCGTGTCTTAACACTGCTTGAAAACTCCAAGTTTTTGTGTTGGACCACTCTTCATCTGTGTTAGAGATCGTATTCGAGCGGCAGGCTAGCGGAGAAATCACTCTAATTAAATACTTTCTATTATTTCTCATATAATATTGCGTGCAGTACTTTTACTGACCTTTATTATTACTTTGTCTTCTAAAAATTTATTTATATTTACTGCAACGATTACCGAAAATCGTTTGACTCGCGCGATGGAATTAGCGGTTAAGCGAGGTGAGCCGCGTTCGGTTCGCGAGAGAGAGAGAGCGCGTAAGGGGCAACGACCGGGAGGGGAGGATCCGAGCGCCAGTACGACTGTGATACTCAATCAATCCGTGCGCCTAACCTCCATCCGTCCCGAGTTTTCTCGTTTTGTTTTGCCACTGACTGAGACTGTGATTTGCGCGGGTGAGTGTGGGCGACAGCAGCATCTGCAGCAGCAGCAGCAACAGCGGCAACAGCAACTGCAGCAGCAGCAACACCAGTAACAGCAGCAACAGTAGCGGCAACAACAACAGCGGTGACAGCATTAGAGGCAGAACAGCGGAGCAGTTTAATAACTACGTGTTATTCGGATACGGTTGGCCACCGTATCCACGCCGTCGTTGCGGTAGGTGCACCTTCCCTGTTTCTAATTGTTGTTAATTTGGCGTGCGAATCCGCGCAGCGAGCGCGAAGAATAGATATATTGCGTGCGAGCAGGTAGTTCGCGGCAATCGCGGTTTTTTTCTCTCTCTCTCGATTAGCGTGTATTGTCATTCACGCGTGCGCGCGTCAGTCTCTCGGCATACCCTCCGTGTAATTGATTTGAGTAAATAAATCACCCTTTGTTCCGTGTAAACGAATTTATTAGTCGTTATTTCGTCATTCCCTTGTCCGAAGGTCGCGCCTCGCATTGTTTACATTGGTATTCGAATTCGCCGGTAACGCAGCACGAAGTGTGCGAAACGTTAGGCGGGAATCCACAATTTAGGTTCCGATAGCGGCCGCACGAGCGCTACGAGCAAGCAGCGACAACGTCGCCAAGTGGCGAGTTGGGGGAACCCAACTCGGAACTTTGAAGAGACTCTGCGCAGGCGCACTCCTAGGCAAGGTAGGTTAATGCGCATCGAGCGCATAGATAACAAGGCTTCATATAGTTAGAGTACGGGCACTTTTAGGAGATTACCGACTAAACGACAGCCTGTTACATTACTTACTCGTGATTTTCTAGTTACCTTATAAATTATTGAAGATGTCGGCATGGAAAATTCTATGCAAAGGAAAAATTGATTCCTTTTGTAATCTCTGCGGTAAATTTGAAGTAGTTCGACCTCTCGATCAATTACTAATATCATTAAAGATCAGTTTGAAGAATGTTATGAGACACCTTTGAAGAATTTACATAAATTCGCTGTCGCCGATGTTTGAAAAACTGAAATAAAATTAAAACCGAAATTGTTCTTCAACCAACAATATGGCGTGAACCTAAAAATCACCATGATGACTGTTATTTTTCTAAATATGATACTTTAGATTTTAATCATAATAACAAAGCTTCTCTCCTTTATCCGAACGTTTCTAGTGTAACAGTAGCTCAGTATGGCAAAATAGAAAAAAAAAAAATCTTTTTCAGAGCCAAAAAAACTTCAACCAATAGTAATTCCAATAACAGACAAAAGCAGCAGTAATGATGAAGAAGATTTTTCTGACTCAGAAAAGCCCAAACTTTTCAACCAAAATTCTTTAGATGATCTGATCCGTGATTTGAATCTTCCGAAAGATTCTTCAGAACTCTTAGTTTCAACACTAAAAAAAAGAAATCTTTTATTATCTGAGACAAAAGTTTCTATTTACAGCAAGAGAGATATTAAATTTCGGCCATATTTTACTTGCGTGGATAACCTTGTTTACTGCAACGATATCAAGTATCTCATCAGTTCATATTGAGTGCAAGAAGGCTATAATATAGAGAACTGGCGACTCTTCATGAATACATCTATACAAAGTCTCAAGGCAGTAGTTCTGTACAATGAAAAAGAATATGCAGCTATTGCTATAAGCTGGGCTTGATGAAGCAATTCGTTAAGACACTACATAAGAAATGTGAATGTTACAAGTATCTTCAGGGTAAATTTCCTAAATTGTCTGAAGTAAAAATTAAGGAAGGCATATTTGTCGGGCCAGACATTCGAGCACTTATGAAAGATGATGAATTCCTCTTGACAATGACGTCTATGAGAGAAATGCTTGGATAAGTTTCAAAAGTGTCACCGACGATTTTATCGGAAACCACCGGAACCTTAAATACAAAACTATTGTGTCGATAATGCTACAAAAATTAGGGTATTTGATGAACCTGAAAATATACTTTTTGTTTTCACATTTAGAATACTTTCCGGACAATGTTGGGGGGTTCAGTGAAGAAATAGATGAAAAATTTCATCAAGATTTCAAAACAAAGAGGAACATTATCAAGGTAGATAGAATGAGAACATGATGGCTGACTATTGCTAGACTCTACACCGACACGATACATTGACAGATCAACATAGACTAACATCTCTTAAACGTTCATTTCAAGATAAACGACAGCGTTTTCATAAAAAAGGAAGTGAAAAGCTGTAGGGTTGCAGATATTCAGATGCAACACTTACAAACTAAATAAATGTAGATTTGAATAGTGCGAATGAATGCTTTGAAGGCTTGGATATTGAAGGAATTGAAATGTGGAGGGTTATACGATAGCAGCTTGAAGTGCTGATTGAGGAAATTCTGGCAATGGATTCTGAAATTGTAAACTTGCAATGTATGGCGGTTGAATATAATTTGGAGGCTTGAGGTATTCTGCCTAGCGAATTTCGGTATGAGAGTCGGGGGTTATAGCATAGCGGTAATAGGGCTCGAGGAAATGTTGAGGAAATTGGGGTATGTGGGTCGGGGGTTACAGAGTCGTAGTTTACGGGGCTTTAGGATTAAGGGAATTAAGACTATAGAGTCATTCTGACGTTAAATTTAGATTTAGTGACCAAAAAAAAAACATAAAATTACACTATACATCTTTATTTAGAATTTTGCCACTATTTTCATGCTATAACGAAATCGCTAAATCAGTCAAATACATTCTACGATATCTCGATGGAAAAAAATATTTTTCGAATCTGAAAAAAGGTTTTAGAAGAGTAAGAGTAGTACTTTGAGATAACCTTACTCGTTTTTTAAAATAAAATTGACTGAAGACGTAATACGACGAGAAATATAGTTAAAAATCGAGTTTTCTGAACTTTAAAGTTAGAATTTCCCGAAAACCTAGGGTGATCGAGCAATTCTCAGGACGAATTCGGTTTCAGCGCACCAAAAACCTTTGGGAGATTACTGTCTGATTTTCGGGTTTTTTTTCCTTATAGGCCTGTGTAATTTTACCTCCTTTATACATCAAATTAGGATTAATCAAGCAATTCGTTACACACTCTATTAGGATATAAAATACTTCTAGTACCTACTAGCTAAATTTTGAAGCCTATTTGATGCAAAGATCAAGAAAGGATCTTTCACAGGCCCAGAGATTAGAAAGTTGATGAAATTAAATGATTTTGAAGGTACGATGACGAAAAAAGAGCAAGCCAATGTAGGCAATAGGAAAGTGAAAAATTATGAAGTAACCATATTCAGAATATGCTCAAGAGTTTTACAGATTTAGCCTGTAATATGAGTTTGACTGTTACGTCTCACGACGTATCTTTACAAATTTTTATTTTCCTAACACCAAGCATGCATTTTCGAATTCTATAATAACAAATATATCTATACGTCAGCAAGAAACTAGCGAGCATGACTCTTCGGAAGAAGTTATCGAATGCACTGTAACTCTATATTCAACAAATTAAAAATGCCACGCGAACAAATACCAATTAAATTGCGACAGCGACCGTAAAAGATACTGCGAAATAATAAGAGTAGATCCTATATAAGAGCTTTTTTGTAAGATACTCGACCGTCTTTTATTGTAAATTCGTACACACCTGTTTGACAATTTGACGACTTCCGTATATTTCAACTTTCATTATCAATAGTTACATTTTATATTTTTACGAATTGATTTTACGTTAATTACAATAAACTCGCGATTATCGCAAGTGATATTGTCTAACGACTATTTATTCAATGACCTATCCATATACGTTTCTCAACGAGCAGTTAGAGCCTGCCTCATCTCTGCGAAGCTCGACTTCTATTGAAATCACAATCGCAATTCTCAACGAGCAGTCAGAGCCTGCTATCAAACTATGGGTGTTGTAATTACATTACGTAAATACACATTTTTTTCAACGTGTGTGTGTGTGTGTGTATGTGTGTGCGTGCGCGCGCGTGTGTGTGTGTGTGTGTATTTGTTCGTGAGCCTTAATTAGCCAATAACAAACATATTAGAACGTCCCGTACATTTACTATTCATAGTGCACGAGACGTAAATTGACGTTGCACTTTTTGAATTCTCATTTAGATTCATTTCCAGAAAGCTTAATTTGCTTTGAGCGAAGAACAATGAGAAAGGTTTCATCAAGATATCCTAGAGATAAAGTATCAAGGCAGATAGAATATTAATATGTCGGCCGATTAATACTGAAGACTTAAATGCGAAGGCGATTGAATAGAGTACAAGAGAAACTTGAGAACAAGAAGCCTGGATGCGAAAAAGAAAAGGTTTCACAAATTAGAAGATGGTCTATACTTCACAGAAAATTTATGTCGCCGTCTTCTTCATTATTTGGGGGAACTTAGTATTTACATTATAGAAAATAAAGTTCCATTCTATGATTTGATACCAAGGAGTTTCTGGAGTTTCCAGATAATAGAAAATATTACATTAAAGTTTTAAATGCGCCTATACTGACAACAGTGCACTTAAGCTGACTTATCGAAGGTTTAGCGCTCACGAGCCACAGTACACCAAAGTTACTCCGTTGTCTGCGAAGCAAAACATGTATTAATATTGATCTGCCGTAGATGTAGAATATGCAGGATGTTGGATATTTATTTTAATTTGGAAAAGTGTATCACTCGCAGGCTACGCCACACTCAAATCAGGTTATGTGGGTTTACTAGGTTACTTTCCACTCACGTCACAGGCTAGAAAGCACTTAATTTATTCCGTCTTAGGTTACAGAATGCAGGTTATAGCGCACGTAAGTTAATCTGTTATAGGGTTAACCGTTTCTAGCATCCACGTGTTAACCTGTCGTAAGCTTATCGTCGCAGGTCATAGCGCACACTGAGGTTCACTTGTAGGCTTAGCAAGTTACTGCGACCTTGTGTTAGCTTGTCGTAGGGTTAGCAAGATATAGCACCCTCACGTTAACCTGTCGTGGAGTTGGTAATTTATAGCGCCCTCACGTTTCTCTGTTATAGGTTTACTAGGTTATAGCACACTTAGATTAACCTGTTCGGGGTTATATCGCACTTAGTTTAAACTGTTGTGAGATAGCGTACTTAAATTAACCTGTCGTGAGTTTAACAGGTTATAGCGCATTTAGGTTAGCCTGTCGTGGGTTACAGCACTTAGTGCCTCATACAATTTTAGGTTGGAATATTCTAAAAATGAGAGTTCATGGAGCAATTATAACATTAAATTCGGATCAATGGACGTAGAAAACATAATAGTTCACGTCACTTACTATCTAAAAATATTTCGTTCATTTTAAGGCTGATATGAAATCATTAATATAGTTTATTTATTTACAACTTATATGTTACATTTGGTTTACATTTCTTATATTACTATTTGTGTCTCGTATCCAGTTTGTGTATTTGATTATGTATGTGTTTTGTGTGTCTGTGTGTGTGTGTGTTGTGTAAATATGTGCCTTTGTAGGTGTGTCTGCAACTCTTGTGTCCCTGTCTTCTGCGCCTGCCTGTTCCTCTTTTCTTCTCATTTTTCTTCTGATTAATCTTCTCTTCCTCTTTCTCTCTCCAAGATCTGCCTTTTCCGCTCTTCTGTTTTTTTTTCTCTTTCTTGCATATTTTCTTTTCAGCTTTTCCTTTATTACTTTCTTTTGCCTTTTCACCTTTGCCTTTCTTTTGCTTTTGCTCTCCTTCTTGCTAATCATTTCATCTATCTTTCTCCTTATTAAGGCTTTGACACCTTTTTCTTGTTTCCTATTGCTCCCTCTGCCTTTCCTTTCCTAAACCTCACTTATTTTTCCTTAGTATCTTATGATTTGTCTTCTAGTTTACCTTTTTCTTTCTCTTCTTCGATTCTTCTTCTTTTCCATTTTGCTCCATCCTCCAATACCTGCTTCCTCTCGCTTGTGTAGTTGCTGTTACTTGTGTCTTGTGTGTGTGTGAGTGTGTGTGTGTGTGCATGTGTATGTTTATGTTTGCGCGTATGTTCGTGTTTTGTGTGTGTATGTGTGTGTGTGTAGATGTGTCTGCGAGTCTTGCTTCTCTGTCTTCTGTTTCCGTCTCTCCTTAGTATCTTGCAGCTTCGTCTTCTTGCTTTTCTTTTTCTTTCTTCTCTTCGTTTCTTCTTCCTTTCCATTTTATCTCCATCATCCACGCTATCTTTTCTTTGCTTCCTATTATTATTTTTTCCCATTCTTCCCCTTCCTTTCTGCTTTTTTCACATTTTTCTACCATGTGCTTCCAATTTTCTTCCATACACATTCTACATCTCTTATTTTCTTCTTTTTCTCAATACCTGCTTCCTCTCGTTTCATTACCTAACCTAAACCTTTCCCTTATTTGCAGGCCTTTTATTCTTCCCTCTCCTTGAATTTCCTTTAACCTATACCTTTTCATTTCTTCTTTCAGCTCTTTCCACTCATTTATGTATCTTGATTTTTCTAGTTTTTCTTCTAGTTCTTTTTCATCTTTTTTCTTTAGCTCATCTCTTATTTCTTCCCAAAACTCTTCCCTCATTTCATCTCTCTCTTCCCTCTCTCTGTATATTTTACTTTTTTCCAGCCTTTCCTCTCTCTCCTCCTTCTTACCCTTTTTATCTTTTTCATTTCTTTCCCTTTTCTTTAATTCTCTTCATGCTTCTTTTTTTATTGAGCCATCTCTTTCTTCTCTTTTTTTGTTTTCATACTTCATTGCTCTTTCTAATGCTGTTTCTTTCATTTCTTGTCTTCCTGTTTCCCATCGTATTAGGTAACTTGGCGTGTTTCTATTTAGTCCTAATGTCCACTTTATGTATTTTAGTTGTAGTCTCTCTATTTCCTCATATCTCTTCCATCCCCAGATTTCTGCTCCATACATAATCACGCTTTTCACCAGAGCATCGAACAGGTTCATTTCTAGCTCCCAGTTTTCTCTAAATAGCTTTTCTCCTAGCCCCCATAGCTTTCCGAGTCCCATATTTATTTTCCCTTCTACCTTCTTTATCTGCTTTTTATTTCCGTTATTTCTGCTTATCACATATCCCAAGTAGTTGTACTCTTTCACCATCTCTATCTTCTCACCCTCCCATTCGAATTCTTCTTCCTTCCCTCTTCCTCCTCCTCTCCTGCATTTCATCATCTTTGATTTACCTACATTTAACTCTAATCCCCTTTCTTCCAGGTATCTTTTTAATTTTTTCAGCATTGCTTTCATTCCACTTTCACTCTTTGCCATCATCACTATATCATCTGCGTATCCTAATGTCCATATTTTCTTCCTTCCTATCACTACCCCTCCTTCCTGCACCTGCTTGATCTTCACTTCCAGGTCGGCGAAGGCAAGATTAAATAGCGTAGTGCTCAAAGGGCACCCTTGCCTTACGGCTTTGTAAGTCTCAAACTCCCCAATTATTTCTCCTTCACGTTTTACCTTACTCCCTGTTTTCTTGTATATTTCTTCTATTCTTTTCCTAATTTTTCTATTTATCCCTTTCTCTTTCATTGTTTCCCATATTTTCTTCTTCTTTATTTTATCAAAAGCGGCCTTCATGTCTGCAAAGAATACGAACAGTTTTCCTCCTTTTTCCCTTATTTCCTTCCCTATTATTGTTTTTAATATATATATTGCGTCCATTGTTCCTCTTTTCTTCCTAAATCCCATCTGCGTATCACTTAGCGTTTCTTTAGCGTCTAGTCCGCTTTCCAGCTTTTTCCTCAGTATTTCTGCATATATTATATACTCCGTATCCATCAGCGTTATTCCTCTATAGTTTCCTACTTCTTCTTTCCTCCCTTTCTTAAATATTGGTACTATTATTCCCTTCCTCCATTCTTCCGGATATCCTTCTCCGTTCCATATTCCGTTTAAGCATTTTGTCATATCTTTTATCAAGCCTTCCGTGCCTTCCACCCACGCTTCTTTCTTCCGCTATTTTGTCTCCCAATTTCACCTCTATTGATAAGTGGTCCGACTTTACCCTCTCCTTTATTTAAACCCTTTTTATCGCCTCATCACCTTCCTCGTTACCTACTACATAGTCTATCGTTGACATTCCTCTCGCTCCTATATATGTTTTTTCTCCCTCTTCATCTCCTTCTTTTCTCCCATTCGTTATCACTAAGCCTATTTCTCCTAGCCATTTTATCATTTCTTCTCCCTCTGCGTTTAACACTTTATCCTTGGCCTTTATTTCTTCTAGGTTTTCTTCTGTCTCCCATTCTCTTCCTTCGTTTCCTGTTCTTGCGTTGAAGTCTCCTCCTATAATTATTGTTTTTCCTCTGTTCTCCTCTATCTCTTCGCTTAGGTATTCATAGTTTTCCTTCTTCTCATGTTGCATATACACCGATGCTATCATGTATTCCCTCCCTCCGATCTTTATTTCTCCTACTATTATCTCACTTGTCCTTTCTTTCTTCCATTCAACCTTACTCATCCCATTCCTCTCTCTTACCGCCATTATTCCTCCCCCTATTTCTCTCCCCCTTCTTCCTTCCCTTCTTGAGTCTCTCCACTCTATGCTGTAACCTTTCAGTTGTTTCTCCACACCAGTTCTTGCCCCTTGTCTCTTCACCCAGGTTTCCGTTAGCCCTATTAATTCGAATTCCCTAACATATTCCCTGTCGTCTTCCTCCATGCTCCTCACCCCCGCCACGTTCCAGAATAGTATTTTTACTGCCTTTCTCCCCTCTTTCTCCCTTCTCCCCTCTCTCTCTTTTATCCCTATTGTTTTCGAAACCCTTCCGCCCCCTTTCCTACCATTTTTCCCTCTCTCTCGCTCCACCATCATTCTTCTTGCTCTGACTTCACCCCGTTATGCCACATCTTTACCTCTTTACCTTTACTTTTTATTTCTTTCGCTTTCCTTCTTACTTCCTCTTTTATCCTTCTCTGCTTCCACGTCCAGTCCGGATCTATAAATATCTTTTTCTACCCCAGCTTCATTTTCCTCTTCATAATTCCTTCTTTTTGTTTCCATGAAGCGCATCTCATTTGTTACATTTTTTCCCCTTTCTCTCCGATCATCCCACCCCGATATCCCTCCTATTCTTCTCAGATTCACTGTCTCCCTTTCATTTCTAGTTCCTCTCTTAACCAGTCCTCTGCCTCACCCTTCTTTTCCCATCTTAACTCACCCTCTAAGTCTGTCACTATTATATTGTTTATCCTACTTTCTCTATCCATTTTTTCTCTCATATGCTCTAATTCTTCCTTATTGCCTACTTCTGTTCCTCTTTGCTTCTTGTTTCCTCCTTCTATGCTTTCTTTTAGTTTCACGCACTCCTCTTCCAGCTGGTCTATCCTCTCTCCCCATTTTTCCTGCAGTTTCTTTTCTCTACGTTCTGCTTTTTCCCTTTCTTCTTTCGTCTCTTTCTTTCTTTCTTCTCTCTCTCTCTTGTTCTTTCCTAACTTTTCCTATTTCCTTCTCCCATCTTTCTTCTCTTCTTTTCCCCTCTGCCTCCGTTCTTTCCATTTTTCTCATTAGTTCTTTAAACATTTCTGTCCATTCTTTCCTTTCCTCCTCCCATACCTCTCTTAATTCCCTTATATCTGTCCGTATCTTTTCCATTATATCTTGTGCATCACTACTTTTTCCCACTTCTCTTATCGTGTTGTCAAATCCTTCTCCCCCCTCCCCATCCATCTCGCTTCCCTTGCTCTCACTCTTGCTTCTCTTTGCCTCTCTCATTTCTCCTCTATTTTTCTCCCTCAGCCCCTCTCCGCTCTCTCTCCTCCTGACCACCTTTACTCTTTTCTTCTTTTCCTCCTCTGGGCCTTTCTTATCCAACCTTCCACCTTTATCTCTTAATTTTTCTGTTGTCACAAATCTTTCCATCCTATCCCGTACGCCTTAATTCGACTCTCTATATCTACCTGTGATCCCACCTTTATTCCCTGTCTTACCTTTTCTGTCTCTGCCTTTACTTCTTACCGCCCCTCCTCTCTGCCTGCCTTTCCCGCTTTCTTATTTTCTCTCTTAACCTCAACTTTTATTTTTTTCTTTATTCCTCTCTCTCTGCTTTTTCTTGCTTTTCTCCAGGCCTCACTCTCTTTTCTCCACTCCTCCTCCGCCTCCACGCTCTTTTCACCTCTATTTCTCTCCTCAAACACTTTTCCTCTTTAACTTTCTCACCAAAACTCGCACTCACATCCAAGATACGTCCACACTCCCCTCGAGTCTAATTTGTCTCCGAAATCATTAATATACTCAACTTCATTTTACAATATCTCCGAAGAAAAAAATTGCATTGAAAAAGTAAACAATGGATTTTGAAGGATAAGGATAGTACTTTAGGATAATTTGAGTCGTTTTGGAAAAGAAATTAATTCGTACTGTATTATAACTTGGAATATAGTCAAAAAACGGTTTTTTTTTAGTTTTAGATTAAAATATCTCGGAATCCTGACATGATTGCTCAATTCTAAAGTAAGATTTGGATTTAGCGCACTCGAAAGTTTTGGAAAACATTACTGGTGTTCTTGCGTTAAAAACCTTGTTGACCTGTATAACGAATCACATACTCGGACCTATACAACAAAAACACTATAATGTTTATTCTTTCAACAAAATAAAAATCTAGGGTTTGAGAAAATTCGAAAGAGAAAAGAAAGAGAAAGAGAGTGAAGAAAGTCTAGTAGTAGGGTAAAGGTCTCAACAGAGCGAAGAGCTTGGAAAACGTAATTCTGTTAGAAGAATCATCACTAGTAGTATTCTTCTTTTTCTCTATTCTCAAACTAAATCTCCAGTAGCAAGATGGACTTTGAAATATTGAATTTCATTGCTATGAAGCCTTTTGATCCACTACTTGGGAAAACTATTATGATCTTGAGCAAAATTGTTATTATTTAATAACAGACTTTACGGAAGAAGATAATAATCGAATCATTCTTGAGATTGAAGCCAAATTTCGAATTATTTTACCAGACCGAATTTCAAGAGCTATCTTGAAAAAATATGAACTTTATATACTACTTACTGAAAATGTACAGATTATAATTTACAGATTGAATACCATAGGGCTAGTAGATTTCAAATTATTATTTAATGTAATAAATATATCTTTATTTCAATAAAGCTTTTTCAATATATTTTACAATATAATATGTTGTGGAGAGATAAATAAGTTATGTTTCTATTGAAGCAAATTTCAACTTGTTGCAATGGACTCACAAGTGACGATGCTTAAATGGAAGTACCTTACAGGTGAGAGCAAAAGTTGGAGCTCTTGCAATTAAAAACGAAATAAACATTATTTATTATTTTGACATTTATTTGAATAAAAGTTATTATACATGAACTTTTTTATTCTTTCATGTGTATAAAGTCTTATCTATCCAGGAATTATGCGATTTGTCAAATCCTAGCCATTTTACATATACGTGTTTGTCGTGTTTTCTTAGAACTTTTTCAATAAGATAAACATCAGGATACATACGATAGTCGTCTGTAGTTCTTGCTCATAAAATTCAACCCTCCAACTATTGGATTATCTTTTTAATCTCTTAAATTATACGTAACAGACTTTGTTTTTGCAACTCGTTGAATAGTAAAAATCTCTGTAGACCAGTTAGGAGTATATCTTTTTCGAAAATGTGTGTAGACTCACTTGTACTTTAGCGCCTACTCAAAATTTCGGTTTCTTGATGAAAAGACGTTGGTCCTAAGGGAATCGTCTCAGTACTTCTATTTCATTCTCTTTAGTCACATCTTTAAGCTTCATATCTATTGTACGATTTTTTTGATTATTGTACTATTTCAATAAATCAGGAAAAATATCGAGTCATTTATAATTTTCTGGTAGACTGAATTTTCCCACATATTTTTTAGTGTACGATGGAAACGTTCGGAAATGGATGCTTCAAGATTGCTATAGGTGGAATAGATATTTATTATATATTTTATCATAAGATTCTGAAAACTTGAATTGTAGAAATCTTTACCTCTCTATACGTGAAGATTTTTATTAATGCATCCCCCTTTTTTAATATAGACTCCATTGCACTAGCGACATTTACACCAGTTTTTTGTTTCACAAGAACTACCCAAGCGTATTTTGACAATATATCAATAATAGTTAATAGATGTCGAAAGCCTTTGTTCTCTCTCGAATAGCTTTACATCTATACAAGATCAGCTTGCCACGTACCATCTATTCTGCGTATATCTATTTTTTGACGAGGATGGTTATGACGTGTTATTTTGTGTAGCTCATCAACGACTCTTTGATGTTTCATATTTATTGATTGATAATTATTTTATTCTTTATCCTGATATTATTTTTTTGAATTTCATTACATTTTATCTATAAATGATCTAATACACAATTTTCTATTGAAAACTCCTTCTCAAATTTCTGTTGTCTTTGTGCAATTTTTTCGTTAATATTTCTAACCTCAGCGTCGATTAATCAAGCCATAAAATCTAAGTTCACTGTGTCTTCAACTTACTAAGGGTGAGCAATATTACAGATTCTTTTTCCATCTGCATCCAAGTAACCATCTGCATTGATTTTATACTCTATACCAGGAGGATCACGAGAGCCGTTTTCTTTATTCATTTTACAATTAAACACAACAGAGTTAATAACATTCTAATACTAACAGATAGTTAAAGCTGTCTCTCAATATATAGAATTTGATTCTTATAATTCCTTAATAACACAGGTCGACAAAATTTCGCGAAATTTCAGACCCAGATACTAGACCTAATGTGAGGGTTGCTATTTATATTTTTAGCCTTCACATACCAAGTGTTTAAAGGCGCTATCTGATGTTTGCAATTAAAAGTTTAACATTTTTAACCATAACCTTCTTCAGAACATTTTGTCATTTAAGTACAACTTGCGTTGTCTACAGCGACTTGAAAATTTTGTCTTAATTATAGTCTTATTTGTAGTGAAAAAGTGGAATTAACTCGTGAGCATTTTCGTACGATGAATTTTTACGACTTTCGACGTGGCTTATCAAGACAAGAGTACATCGATCAACTTATTTCGACTTTTGGCGATGAAGCCCTATCATTGGCCACTGTGAAACGCTCATATAACGAATTTAAGGGAGTATCCCTCAATAGATCGACCCAAACTTTAGGAATTTTTTTAAAGAAAACTACACGATATATTTAATTGAAATTTTAAGGGTAGTTTTATTAACTTTTAGTGTAATGAAAAATATTTTTTTTACACTGATTTTGCAATAAACAAAAGTGCCGTACAGAATTGTTTAAGCAAACATTTTTTTTGAAAATTTTTTTAAAATTTTTTTTTGTAGTTTTTCCATTGTTTGTGCAAATAAATGGATAAATAAAACTTTTGAACAGAACCCGGTAGGTCCATCGACTAGAATATTAAATTACCTTGAAAACGGTATTTTTTTTGTTGATAAGATGAAAATTCGCTGAGTTATCGCGCCCATAAAATCAAAAAAATTGAGAAATTGCATTTCGAGATAAACCATTTTAAAGTTTGCGACATCGAAAAATTGCTTTTTTTCATACTCACATGACCAATCTATTTTTTTTTTTTTTTTTCAATCAGCGATGCCAGGGCCGTAAAATAAACCTTCTTCTTCTTCATAAAGTTCTGATTCTCCTGCTGTTTTCTTTTTTTTGCTAACCTGGCTGCCTTTGTAGATTCGTAAGTCCGCGTGTTTTAACGTTTCACGCGCTCTTTGTCGGTGCCAAAACCATTATTGATATAAGGGCTTGTGTTGAGTGCTGTATCGCCGCACTTACACGAAACCACAAGTTTCCAACCAAAACCACTAGGCCTAAGAGATTCTTGAAAATTCACACCTTGCTTGCATTTTTTGCAACACAGTAACTCAGACAACATACTAAAAAGTGTGACAAACTCAATAATTTTGAATCGGTGCGAATGATTGACTGCAATATCCTCTATTGCTGTTGCAGCTGCTGCCAATTTTCTTGCACTTGCACTTTCTCCTACAGTTTCACCTTCAGTTGACGTATGCTAATTTCCACGAAAACTTCTTTTACGTTTACTTGCACGGTAGTTATCATTCTGTTCTCCTTTAGGATAACTTGTACTCGACATTTTGAAATTATTCTTCTGCGACGCTGTAGTTCTCTAGTCGACAACCAGTTTCAAACTGAGCAAACTGTAGTAACGGTCTCCAAATTGAATGCCTACTTCTACTCCACAATGCGTTTCCAACCTACACTAATACTTCGAAATTCGTATACGAATACGTAGCACACACAATCAAAGGTCGAGAAACATCTGCGACATTGTGCATATAAGTATAGCAAGCGACCCAACTAAGCGGGGTGCCGCCCCGCCCGAGCGCGCATCTACCTACCTGCTCCGCGCGCCGAAGAACGTAAGCGAAAATAGCCACAGCGGCTGAACCGCTTCGAATTTCAATTTGAAATTTTAAGAGAATATTCCTTAAATGTTATACTTTCGATTTCTGAAATAAAAAAAAAATAAATTTTTTCATCGATCTATTGAGGGATACCCCCTTAATTGTGGCCGTAGTTCGCTCAAGGACGAAAGTCGTGAAGGTCGTCCAAAATCAGTTGTGCCAGAAAATATTGATACTGTACGCGAACTAATATTGCAAGATCGTCATGCGACTTATCATGAGATTGAGGGATCCTTGGACATTCGTATGTCGAGCATCAATAAGATGTTGCATGAACATTTAGTTATTAAAAACTAACTAACTGTTCGCTTTGGATCCCGTATAATTTGACAAAAGTTCAAAAAGATGCTCGTGTCAATTGGTGCAAAGCAATGCTCAAGAAATGTAATCACGATGCATCAAAATTGTGTATAACATTCTACGTAGGTTATGAATCTTGGATCTATCCGTATGAGCCGGAAACAAAATAGCAGTCCACTGTATGGGTCTTTCAAGACGAGCCCAATCCGACAAAAGTGGTTCGTGTGCGAAGCACCTCGAAGTAAATGGTCGCCTGTTTCTTTGGAATAACTGGACATGTGGCAGTCATGCCGTTAGAGCAACGCAGAACGATGAATTCTGAATGGTACACAACCATTTGTTTGTCAGAAGCACTTGGTGAAATACGAAAGAACAACCGGCAACGAAGGATCATTCTTCATTATGACAATGCAAGCTCTTATACATCAGCTGAAACCACCACCTATTTAACTGGCCAAAACGTCGAATTAATGAGTCATCCACCATACAGCCCTGAATTGGTACCTAATGACTTCTTTTTATTTCCGCATATATTAAAAATAAATTATGTGGCCAACGTTTTTCAGCGCCTGAAGAAGCCGTTGATTCAAAAACCATGTTTTGGAGGTACCTTCATCGGAGTGGAAAATTGGTTCGAGCGCATGCAAAAGTGTATTATCGTACCCTTGAAAACTCAAATTTTCTCTATTTCAAAGAACGATATCTCCACTTTAAAAATTACATGTGAAAAAATTAGGTAGTGCTTTTTAAAGTAAACAACTTACCTTTTCAAATGCTCTTTCCAGTTTTTCACCAAACTGGAAATTAGTGATGTGAGAAGAGTTTAAAAACAGTCTTTTATACTTTTAGTTTAGAATATCTCATAAACTAAGGTTGATGGATCAATTCTGAGGCCAGATTCGGATTCAATGCATCAAATTCCTTTGGGTATACTAGGTCTGGTCTCTGGGTTTAACAATTGTCGGTCTGTGTAATTGAGTGAATTTCATTAATATGGAGGTCGAATCACGTATTTTTAGAAAATGTTTGGGCCTAGTCGGATTTAGTTTAACAGATATAACGTTTAAAAAAAATCCTTTTTGTGAATAACAAAGTTATGATTATAGCTAATTGTAAGTAAATTTTCTTTTAGTGAAAACATAAGTATTTTATATTCTTTCAAAAACAATTTATACGATTTAAATATCTTAATTTTTTTCATCTGAAGAATGGAAAAACCGTTTTTCAAAAATCTAAAATTCACTATAAATCAAAAACGTGTTGATAAAATCAAAATGGATTCTTTTCACGCATTTGGAATAGAAAAACAAAAGTGGATACCAAATTTTAGCGATATCCGATGGATAGTTCAAAAATGGTATACGTACACACACACACACACATACATCCATACGGACATTTTCTAAAAACACGTTTTTTGAAGTTCAAACGAAATTTTTTTATGAAGTTGAAAATTTTACTATTATAAAGCTTCTTCTAGGAGGAAGCAAAATTTTAAGACGATTGCTTTTACGATTTTCAAAATATCTTGGTCACCGAAAAACAACTCTGAAAAAGATAGGTTTCCTTAACATGGCTATAATTCCCTTAATTTACAATATTTTTCAATACCAAAATTCATGAAAGTTTTTCAATATATCTACTTTGGAACCAACAATTTGCTGTAAGCAAAAAGACAGTTTTAATTTCTCGAAAAGATCCACGAAAATCGCGTGATTTTTCGCCTTGCGACTAGGCATAAACCATCATTAGTATGTTACGTATCAAGGGCGAAAAGAAGACGATTATAGACGAGTGTGAAAGTTGTCACCCTAGCGAAGTGAGGGTGGCAATCATTCATTATGATCGTCTTCTTTCCACCCATTATGCACACCATATTTTTTGTCTAATCTGCACCGTAAGTGTGTTATTACATATATGTAAATGCGAGTGGAAATTATAGCACTATTTTCCGCCTTAGAGCGGAAAAGAGAGCCCTAGGATGGAATGTAAGCCCTACGATGGAAATTTTTTCCTTTCCTGCACTTTTTCTGCACTCATTCCTTCGCCCTTGAGCGGCAAAGTGCTATTTTCCTACCGATTTACATGCATATAACAGCATACTTTCGGTGGAGGCAGGGTAAAAAGATATTTTCAACATGTATGTAACCATGGTACATGTTGTAATAAAGTTTTTTAACAAACTCAAAGAGTTTTTTTATAACATAGCAATCGTGCCTTACATGCAAAAACACAGTTTGTATAAATTTTACCGCTTGTTTTTATTTCAGATTAAAAAATGAAAATTAATCCGTTAAACGTTGTAAACATATTATTAGCATACTTTCAAGCGTTAAACAAACCAGATAGTGTCACGAATTATCATGAAACAGAGTTGGCCGAAAAAATAAAAGAAATTTTAATAGATACAACACATGATTTCAACGATGTAGAAATGATTACTGATGAATCTTTGGATTTTCAAGAAGAGTATAAAGACCATAATCCGGAAATAATTAAAGATGAAGTGCAACATCATTTTCATGATCCGGATATAGCACCAACAAATCAATGTACAGCAGTTAATGAAGAACTAGATTTTGAATACAAAAAAAGAGCTGTAGATTTTTCGAGAAGTAGCAAAATGAAGCAAAATTTAAGTCTTAAAACAGTTTAAAACAGATTCAAAAAAGTATCATCTATTAGTCAGCTACGTCGTTGGGCTCATTCAATTAATAAAGGTGGCATGTATAGAGAAAAAGTAGCACAAATTTATTAGTATACCCTGGATAATTTTAAAATAGCTCTCGACAGTGGTTCAATTATCCATGATGAAAATATAATTTGATGGGCCTTACAAGCTAAAAAGGAAATTGGTTTTAATGATATTAGATTCAAAGCTTCTAATCATTGGTTACTCAAATTTAAGCAAGCACATAGAATAGTTTTTAGGAAAATAAATAAGTTCACAATAAGAAAAACGCTAGAAAGTAGTGCAGAACTTACGCCTAAAGCTGAAGCAATTATCGATGACGTTAAATGATGTATACCAAGGATTGGACTCGAAAATTTGTATAATTCAGATCAGAGCGGATTTTAGCTAGAAATGCATTCTGGAAGAACATTAGCAGTAGAAGGAGAAAAGCAAGTGCATGTCTGGTACAGTCAATTTCAGCAACAACGCATAGTTATACTATACAGCCACTAATATGAGCTACTTAAAAACTGTTGTCACCGCTATTTCTAGTTTTAAAGGAACCAAGTGGCAAGCTTGGCCCTATTGTAGAACAAAACATATTTAGACCAGAAAACGTGTACGTGGAAGCATCCAAATCTGGAAAATTAACAAGTAAGGGAACTAATAATAATTTTTACATTGTAATATCGTTGATCAGTTAATTAGTAAGTCGTTTAATTGCAGATCACTTCAAAATCTGGTTAGAAAAAATATTTTATCCCCATGTAGGCCATCACTCAATATTATTACTTGATTCTTGGAATGGTCATTGTGACAAAGTTATAGAAGAAACGATACCACAAAATAAAATTATTAACATAATAAAAATTCCAACTGGAACCACAGGAAAAATACAACCACTTGAAGTCTATGGATTCCTTATTTGGAAAAACTTTGTCCGAACATTTTCTGATAATATAATGTTAATGGAATGATATGAATTTACATGTGAGAAATAATATAATTAAACTTCAATCATTGGTTCACAACCAACTGTCTTCACCGAGATATATAGATTTGTTTAAATATTCCTGGTATAAAAGTGGTTATGTCAATGAAAAATCAGATAAATTTGATAATCCTATAGATTTCAGTTTTGGGAAGTCTTGTGCAACCCATTGTGAAATAGAAGGGTGCACAAACATTGCAATTGTACGATGTGGTTGGTGCAAAAAAGCATTGTGCTTTAAACACTTTTATGAGGATTACCATTATTGCAAAATCTTCGTAAAATAATATATTTTATGCTCAATACAAAAAATGCACTATGGCAAAAGATAAAAGATTGTAGATTATTATTATTATACTCTAATATTATAAACAAAAATACATTATAAGTTAAATTTACAACAAAGGAACTTCGATAACATTCTGATAACAATTTCTACGGAAATTGTAAAACTGCTTCACACACAGAATTTTCTTGTTTACAAATTTAGGAATTTGAAGTGGTTTGATTAAAAAGCACAGACATCTAGCCTATTTGTTGTTTAGGGGTTTAGGGTTTAAGGCTCTTTAGTCCACATGTACAGGCTACAAAGATCACTCATTTGTAAACAAGTTTTTATAAAAATAAAAATTTTTTTTCGACATTTTCGTCCACCACATTGGTTCCGCCATTTTAAATTTAAAATGCTCTTATGCCCACGCTTTTTGAGGGTTAACTTTAGAGGAGGTTTTTACGCCTTAAAATTAAAAATTAGCTGATAAAAAAAATACGTGTCTCTTATTTTTTTATGTTCTACAATATGTATTAAAATCATCAAAATCGGTGAGTTCGGGTTGGGTACCTTTCCTTGTTAGCGTTGTCAGTATATTGCTTCGCGATTCTGTAGTAAGTGGCTTACTATACTTTTCTTCCGTGCACTCGATTTTGGAATAATCTATTCGTTTCCTTCATTATTGCGTTGAAGCATTGTGAATCTGTATGATCTGTTCGTTTACAAATCGTGCAAAATTTTTCTTGGCTGTTTTCCAATGTTTCTTTGCAATAGGAACATACAATACTTTATTTGCATTTTTTTCGAGTGCTTTTATTTTTAAGCAATTTTCGATTGTGTGGTTTTTCATCTGACAATAGTCACATTTTGTATCGTTTTTTCTTCCAAAATTATTATATTGTGTAGCTCTGTTATTGTAATCATTGTTTCCGTTTTTATCTTTATCGTTATTAAATTTGGGTTTGTATTATTTCTGTTTTCATTGTTTCCATTATTTTTGTTATAAGTATTCAACATTTTTACTAATTTGCAGTCATTCGTTTCATGATTTCCTTCGTTGCATATTGCACACACTGCAAATCTGTATCTTCTTACTTCATCTGCATTTGGGCAACATTTTATCGAGTGACCGACTTTGTTGCAATGTTTGCATGTTACTCGTACTCTGCCAGTGACATTTCTTTTAAAATCCTTTTTTTCAATAATTTTATCAAGTAATTCTTTAGTATCAGCGTATACCATACGTCTTTAGCACGTTCCTTCTACTTTTTTATACTCGAATTCATGTATTTCACTTTTACAGATATGTTCCAAAACCTTTTATTGATCTTACATGTGCTCCACATAATTTTTTGGAATGAATTTTCTTCCAACTTGATAACTGATAAAATTTTTCATCTTTCTCAAATGATTATTTAAAACACCCATATTAATACAAAAATTATTCAAACAGTTTTCGTTAAATGAAATCAACTGTTTTTTCTCTAGATTTATAACAACTCTTGATTGACGACCAGCAGTCGATAAAGTGGGCTCAACGTTTTTGATGGTTTTATTAAGACTCCAATTATTTTTTTAAATCGTTGTTGTAACTTGTTGCTCCTATTTATCGGGGAGTTTTATGACGATCGACTTATTTACATTATTCATAATGTTACTGTTTTTGCAAGTATGATTTATACCTCTACCAACTTCTTGAAAACATTTTTTACACAAAGTAATAGTCTCTTTAGATTTTTTACATTCAACAAGTAAATTAGATTTCTCATTTATAATTAAAGGTTTATTAATAAGGGCGTTATATTCATTGATAATATTATTTAATTGTCTTTTCTCATATTTTCTTATAATAACTACAGTATGACTTACCTTTCTTGTAGTTACATATATAAGCAAAGTCATACTTTTGATAAGCGAGTATTTTTAAGCAAAATCAAGTCTGCATAATTAACCATAAGTAACATAGGTCTTTCAAATATACGTTTTTCTGCATCTAAAAGTGTCAAATAGCATGTTCGACGAATGCTCAAAGGAAATCTTTCGTCATTCAAATTAAATTCATTTGAAATGAATTTTTTAATAAGTTGTTCAATATTTACATTTATAAGAAATTTTTTTCGCTTAATTTTTTCAATAACAATTTTTTTTCCCGCAAGGGCTACACATTTTTGCTCTATTCTCATCATGAGAACATTTATTTGAAGGATGCATTTTTACACGCACTCGCATATGCATATAAGAAATTTTCAATCTCTTTTTAATTTTTGGTTATCTGCTTATATAGCATTAATCATATATTTTTATTGCAGGTTCAGTTTTTTAGATGAATAGCTCTCTACCGGTAGAATAGATAATTATAATAGATTTGCTTAAAAAAATATTTTGAAAAATCTATCTATTTGTGGTGTTTATCTGTGTGTGTGTGTGTGTGTGTGTGTATGTGTGCGCGCGCATGTATGCGTGTAAAATGAGGCCATATTAATCACTACGTCTACTTCGTTGACCTTGGATAATGCTGAAAGTGAGTAAAAAGCACATAATAATTTTAAAATGCCTATATGTAGGACGAAGAAACAGTTAAGATTTTCATTTTCGCGGATTTTTAATGTTCTTTTTATGTAGAATAAGACTGTGCATTCAGATTTTGGATCCATTTTTGACCAACTTCTTTCGCCTTCCTAACCACCGTGGTCGGTGAGTGATATCTCTTTTGTCAGTTGATCCAGATGTCAGACAGGGGTGCTGAACCCTCTTCCGATCAGAGGGGTGAAGCAAGGAGGTTTTCACGCCTTCCGGGGGATTCGAGACCGCTCCACGCGCCAAGGATAACTCAAAAATCGCAGGAAGGCTCTGACCCAGCCTCGAGCCTCTCTCAGACAAAAAGTCCTCGTGGTACAGTGGAGTGGCCATCTCCAACCGTGACGCCATCACAAACGCACGGAGGAAACAGCCCAGGGGCACATCTAGCTCCCCTTTCAGGCTCAGACCCTCCTGGACATCAATTCGGCCAGCTGTTGTAGCGGCATCTTCAGGATGCGTGTCCGTAGCTGTTGGAGCTGAGGCTGCCTTGTCATATGGCGAATATATAAAGTCGGCTTTCCTGGAGTGGGTGGCATTTTGACCAATCTTCTGAGTAAGGACACGACAATCGCGAACCTTTTTCTGACGTTACCCGCCGGTTTGATCGCGCGCCCAAACAACCGTTACGCCTATCGTTCTCAACCGAAAATCATGCGCACGTCGTGAAGAATTCCCACATCTACATGCCTTCGCTGTTTGCGCCGCTCGTTCTAGCGCCGTACCTCAACAAAGAAACAGGCCGGCATGAGTGTGTACTTTCAAAGCAACACATTCGAATATATAAATCCGATGGAGTAGTAATATATATCATGAATGATATAAAAGAAAACACAGAAGTAATACAACATAACAACCTTAAAATACTAACCTCTAAGATTACGATGAAAAATAATAACAAGCTACTACTCTCAGTCATATATAGATTACATAACATGCATGAGACTGAATTTTTAATTGATGTGAAGTCATTTCTAAAAACTAATACAAGAAACAGAAATACAATTATTTCTAGCAATTTCAACTTCAATATCCTAAATAATGACATAATTGATCAAGAATTTCTACAAGTTGTAACGGTCCTATCTATGAGCTAGTTTATTATATCACTAAATCACTGCAACCAGTCTAACGCATCTATCTGTTTATTCAAATCAATACATTAAGTGGCGCTACCTCACTGTTTACTCGATTGTATTCATATAAGAGTCAAATCAAAATAAATAGCGTGACGCCACAAAGTAATAGATATAGATATAATGATTTTGGATATTAAGAAAAATATGTTAATTAGAGATAATTTTAATATAACAAAGTATTTATTATATAAATTTAAGTACGTAGATTCAGAATATAATAACACAAATTGCATTTAATTATGAAATAATAATGAATTTTAATATGCAAAGTTGATTTATTTATTACGCTAACATTATGAAATATTAGAAAAATATAAATAATCCATATGCAAAATGAATAAGTATAGAACATAAGTAAGAATTGGTTTCATTAATAACAGCTGAATAATAACTGTTATTAGTAAATAAACAATTAATAATTTATTTAAACAATAAGCTGTATATAAAACGAAAGTATTAATTTTATACTTGATAATGATAGTTTATGATTTAGGAATCTTAGATAATTAATCTAATAATTGCATTATAAGATTAGGAAAAACCGTTACAAATATGAAAAATTAGTTATAATTCAAATGTTATTAACTAATTTAAATATTTATTTTTAGAAAATACTTCCAAATTTAATCAACTATAAAGTTACATAAAAATTTAATAATTTTCTATTGTAAATATTGTAATATCACGTTAATTAACTATATTAGTTAATAACTTTTGACGTCACTATTTGCGATAATTGTATATTATATGAAATCAACAAATCACAAATTTTGTAAAGTTTACATGTGTTAAAAGCTTAATATTAATAATTATTTACTTGTAACTTAAGAAAACTCATTATCAAAATTCGCGAATGTTCGATGACATCTCTCCTGCAAAAATAAGCGGGAAAATCTGTGTATAAATAGGCCCACCTTTGCACAGGCTAGCATTCAATTCTAGCCTTGCAAGGTGAGCGCATGAGTCTGAATAAACTTGGCTAATACCTAAGTTCTTTCTCTCATTGTAATTAACTGAGCAAGACTTTTCCTTCCTTATAATTCGAGCTCGACTTATAGAACATCTCGCGCTATGAGAAACTTGGGCCGAATTATATCCTATCCAAGAAAGACTTTAGCTCTGCTTATGGGACAATTCGCACCATAAGAAACTAGGGCATTGTCTGACTTTCCTTGAAACATTGTACTTATTTATATATATTTTATTTATTTATTATTATTAGAGTACATTTGATTTATCTATTTATTTTATTGACAAGTAGAGTAAAATTATTGGAACCAAATTCTTACTCATTAGCTAGATACGAGAGTTCGAATTATTATTATTTATAAGTGATACAAACATCATAAAGTCCTATAAGAAAATTGATATAGTACAGGATTTACTAGCATTAATTGACCGTCCTTAGATCATAACAACAAAGGTACTTGCGTTGACAACATATACATAAAATTGGAAAACTCGAATCGCAGGATTAATCTACTTACTATCCCCCTTAATAATCATTATCTATTTTTAATGTTTCTGGATTGCTTTAGTAAAAATATTGACCCCCCAAAACATAAGAACAATATTAGTTTTCAAAAACTGATAACTACCGTCAAGACCATTGGAATGATAGTTCATCTGTAACTGATCCGAACATAGCAACTAATAAATCAATAGATAATATACAACATGGTTTTAAAAAAGCCCAAGTAAATAGCACCACTCCACAACAAGCAGGTTAAACCAAGAATATCATGGATAACTAAAGCAATACTTTTTTCGTGTAAAACTAAAGAAAAACTTTACAAATATATGACCCTAATAACATAGATAAAGACGAAAATTATAAAGAGTATGTAAAACTCCTAGACAAAGTTAATAACAAAGCTGAAGAAAATTTTGATAAAAAATAATTGAATTATCTGTAAATAACCCAAGAAGTCTATGGTTAATAATAAAAAATAAATTAGCTAAAAGTACAATACAAACCGTAACTATTTATTACGTATATAATTATATTGATAACAACACAAAAATAAGAGATTCAAAAGAAATTGCAGATAAAATGAACAAATTTTTCTGTAATATAGGTAAGTATCTAAGCAATAGAATTTCTATTCCACAAATTAACAATATTACCATGTATACTATGAACTCTACAAGTTTATTTCTAAATCCTACAAACAATTATGAAATTCGTGAAATAATTTGTCAAATGAAGAACAAAAATGGAGGAATAGATAACATCAATACAACTGTCCCAAAAACCTTAACTTCATTACTCCACCGATTGTTAATATAATAAATACTAGCATTGAAACAGAAATTTGGCCAAATGCATTAAAGAAAGCAGTAATCATACCGATCCACAAAGCAAAACAAAAAGACCTACCAACAAACTATAGACCAATATCTCATCTCCAACGTGGCTAAGATTTTTTATAAAATCATTCATAGAAGACTTACGAAATATATATATCATTACAACTTAATATCAACCGAACAGTTTGCTTTCCAAAAAAATAAAGGAACCACGAATACTATCCAGTATATATAAAATTTGATTTCTAAACAACTGGACTCTAGTGATCCCATAGTTATTACCTGTTTCGATCTAGTCAAAGCTTTCGACACCATTGATCATAAAATTTTACTTGATAAATTATATAATTATGGTATAAGAGAAAGTATCCACAATTCAATGAAAAGCTATTCAAACATACGAAAACGAAGAGTGAAACCCAACAATATACGCAGCAGCACTGAGGAAGTATAGATAGGAGTTCCTCAAGGTACAATCCTAGGACCGCTGCTCATCATAATTTATATAAATGATATCTTACAAGTCTTACCAGATAATACAATTCTCTCTTTTGTTGATGATACGGCTGTCATCACAACTGGTAAAAATTAGAAAGAAACAGAAATAAATATGAGTAATCAATTGGATATAGTGAGAAAATGGTTTACCCTTCATAAGCTGTCACTCGATATTGATAAAACAGCTTATTTTGAATTCGGTTATTACTGTAATAGCACACCTAAAAATCTGGAAATAAAAATACAAGATATGACAATACACAAAGTTGAATAATGAATTCAAACGTACTAAGGATACTTTACTATGCACTACGAGCGGGGTCAATAAGTCTTTACAAAATCCAAGAGATGGCGCTTGTCACGCTTAAATTCTAATGTTTTTGGCAAGCAATACTACTAACTAGATATCGTACAAAGTTTCAGCTCGATTTATTAAGTCGTTTTTTTGTGAGCGTTGGTTAAACAAAAAGTTATTGGTTTATTTGAAAAATGGAAAGAACAGAGTTTTGAGCTGTGATAAAACACTTTCATTTGAAAGGCCTTACACCAAAAGAAATCACAGTTGAGTTGAACGCCGTTCATGGCAAATCTGCCCCTGTGTTTAAGACTGTTTATAACTGGGTAAATGAATTTAAACGCGGCCGTACAACAACAAAAGATAAACCTCGTTCAGGACGCCACGTAGAAGTGTGATTACACCCGAAATGGTTAACAAAATTCACGATATGGTGTTGAGTGATAGAAGATTAAAATTGCGAGAATTAGTTGAGGCCACAGGGGTATTAAAGGGTACAATCATTTCAATTTTGCATGAAAAATTGGGGATGAAAAAAATATCAGCAAGATGGGTGCCGCGTTTGCTCACTGTTAAAAAAAACGAACCCGCGTCATCACCTCTGAGGCTCTTTTGGCACGCATACGTCGTAATCCGGAAGCCTTTTGGCGTCGACTCATAACTGTAGACAAAACATGGGTACACCATTACACTCCTGAAACCAAAGAACAGTCCAAACAATGGATTACTGCAGAAGAAACCAGCCCCAAAGAAGGCAAAGACAGCAAAGTCAGCTAGCAAGATTATGGCCACGATTTTCTGGAATGCGTATAGAATCATCTACATCGACTATTTGGAAAAGGGCCAGACGATTACTGGACAATATTATGGGTCATTATTAGGTTAGCTGAAAGAAAAAATCAGAGAAAAATGTTCTCACTTGAACAAAAAGAAATGCCTCTTTTTTCAAGACAATGCTCGAGTTCACACGTTTGCAGTTTCGATGGCAAAAATTAACGATTTAAAGTTCGAATTAATTGACCATCCACCATATTCCCCTGTTTTGGCTCCCAGTGACTTTTTTTCTTATTTTCTAACCTCAAAAAATGGCTTGCCGGACAACAATTCACGTTGAATGAAGAAGTCATTGCCGAAACAAATGCCTATTTTGTGGGTTTTCAAAAATCATATTTTTCTGATGGCTTAAAAAAACTGAAAAGCCGTTTAATAAAATGTATCGACCTTCAAGGAGATTATATTGAAAAATAAAAAAAAATTACATACGCAGAGCTTTTTTTTTCCTTCTTTTTGTCAAGACTTATTGACCTCCCCCCCTCGTATTTCACAGTATTTACTCCTATGAAATAATTACATGGAGAGGAGCTTATTTAGAATCGATTAAATTATAACAGAACTTAATTACTAAAAATAGTTACAAACTAGATTACTGAAAATCGTTAACGAATACCATTTCATAACGTAAAAACAGCCCTTAAATACACAGCCCGACGTGAAACTTGCTTATTATATGAGACTATTTATATCCGGTAAATTTTGGGTCGCTGGATCCAAATCCGGCCTTAGAATTACTCTATTACATTAAGTTTTTCAAATATCCCAACCTAAAAGTACAAAAATGCTGTTTTTCGCTGTTTTTGAGGTACAATAACATCTGGAATAAATTTCTTTGGAAAACTGAGTACGTTATTTTAAAAAAGCACTCTTATCCTCTAAAACCCTTTTTTAAAGGTTGGAATCTCTTTTTCTGTCCAAGATATCGTCATTTGAAGTTTACTGTTATAGCATTTCCGTTGAATTGCCCGAAAATAGAGTATCATTTAAAAAATTGATGTAACTTATTTTACTGTCATTTGGTTCAGCGAATCGATACTCATTATCGAAACTGCACCATAACTTCAGAATCCCATGAGATGTTTTTTCTACAGGTATAAAGCTAGTGTGGATGATTGAAATAATATTTTTCTCAGGACAAAGCATTCTTGGACACTTTTAAATACCTAACCTATATCCACTGATATCGTAGGCATTTGAGCAGACGTTGGTGCAACAATGAACAATTTAACTTAAAGCGATGCAAAAGACTTACAATCCAATTTCCTTAATCCACGATCCCGGTAACTTCGAGGCAGGCTCTATTCTAACAAGTTCAACTTTCATCCACTAAGTGGCTACCATCTTTGTCTAGCCCGGTAACCTGCTGGTTTTCAATCTCCGACCCTCTCAAGCTAATTTTCTCAACCATAGAGCCCGGTAACATGCTGTTTCAACTCCCAACCTTCATGATAAGAAGAATACATTAACTAAGTTTTGCCTGCTGGAAAAAATTATAACCCGTACAAAGGGAGTGGAAATACAGTATGACTGAAAAAATTGTACTAAAATCTAACTATGTTTTTTTTCAACAAAAAATGATACATAATTTATATTCGGTAATGTTCATAGTGATGATAAGAAACAATTTACTAAATTTGTCATTCGAAAAACTTTACGACTCTTATAAGAGGGATGAGAATGCAATAAAAACACGATTCTTTACACAACACTTAATTTACGAACCCTAAACTTACCAAATCCCAAGTTTACAACCGTCAAAATATAAACAAAATTTGAACGTTTGTAGCAGCAATGTGTGTTTCTAGAATCAACCGCGAGAGGATGTCGATCACTGAGTCCTCTTTTTTTTTGTTTTTTTTTTAAATTTTATTAGTATTATTATTTTTAAAGAGTTAAACAATATACTGTTAGTATTACGTACAATTGTTGTTATTTTATTATTCTTCAAAATACTTGAGTGAAAATTTACTATTAAACAAATCAGTATCTTAGGTTTTTATATAGGCAGAAATCTAAGCTTACTAACCTGTCGTTTATGCACTGTTAATACATCATCACATTTGAGCGACCAACAGTAGTCAGCTATTATGACAGAATTTCATCGTCCCGGATATCTAGATTCAATAGCTAGTAGGTCTTGGTGAAATCTCTTCCTGCACATCACTTACATCACCATTACATCCATTTGCATGATCATGCAAAAAATTTAGTTTTTGACTCATACGGTATCCTAAATTTAAAAATTTTTCTAACATATCTTTTACAAGCTCTTTGTAATTGTTTTCTTTTTTATTTCCTAAGAAATTATTGATGACTTTTTCAAATGCCAATCAGGCAATTTTTTCTTTGGTATACATAGTTTTCTTGAAATCGTCATATTTACATAGCAATTTAATTTGAGGTTCAATAAAAATTCCTGATTTTATTTTTGCGTCACTAAGTTTTAGAAATTTTTTATGTAAATACTGAAAACATGCACATGATTGATTAAGTACTTTTACGAACTGCTTCATTAGGCCTAATTTTATATGCAGTGGAGGTAAGAGAATTTTTTTTGGATCAACTAACGCTTTGTGAAGGATGTTTACTTTTTTTTTCATGGATCCGGGTGTCAGACTTTTCCTACTAGGCCAGTTCTCTTTTACTCAGTACTCCTTATCAGCTGTACTATCCCACTCGTAGATAAAACATGGGTATTTGGTATATCAATTTTGTTGACCTAGAAGAAAGGATATCACTAAAATCACCGCATATCTTCCATTTATGGTTTTTTAAATCTATTTTTTCAAGAAGCAGTTTCATGGTTTTATATTTCTCATCTAAAACTGTTGAATATCCAATAGAAACGGACGCATACAAATTTCTATTATGAAGGACGGCTGCCTTCAAATTGCAAGTAGAGGAATCTATAAAAAGTCTCCACTCATCTGGATTATAAGTTTTAAGGCCTAAAGCAGCCATTAAATCTGAAACATCACTGCAAAAAGTTCATGATTCCACCTTTGTAAAATATTTTAGAAATTCTTCGGGAGAAAGCGCACCTTTTTCTTGCAATCTTGAAGCTAACAGCATCAACTCTTCTTTCGAATGCCCTAAATCTTGATTTCAGTCATTCAAATTAGCCTGATTAAAAGTACAAGGTTTACCAAACGATGAGCACAACTCGTTACTACTATAACCAACTTCAAATTCATTTTCATCTTTGTTATCTTTGTTCTCTTTCTTCTTTTTCTTCTTCTTCTTTTTCTTCTTTATTTTCTTCATCTTTTTCTAGATCTTCTTCTTTTACTGCTTCCACTTTGATTTTTAGGAAAGGAATGGTATTTTAAAACTTATGATGAGTAGGTCTTGTAGCAGATTGTACGATTGAATATTTGATAGTGTATTTATTTTTACTATTGAAGCTACTGATTTGATGTGGCACAAATAAAGATAGCAATCATCAAATTATTAAAATATTTTTTGAACAATAATTTGATAGACGTTGTTATGGATTTACGTTATTTAGTTGGGACGAAATCACCACAGACATAGCAAAACTTCTGCGAGTCATTCACACACTGTTGTGAAGAAATTTTTTATGAAAATTTAAGTTTTTACTTAAAATAATATCTAAAAAGCTTTTTAACACGAAGCGCCAAGAAAATGTTTTGATTATGTTAATATTATCTGAAAATTTTTAGTTTGTTGTATTGATAGGAATTTAATATAAATGATGAAATTCTGCCATTCACGAAGATACAAGTATTTGATATAACGAAAAATATAAGGATAAAGATTTCCAATTTTATTGAAAATAAAATTATAATCAAATAATAACAACTTTACTACTTTATGAAGTGAACATAAATAAGAAGTAAAAATAAGTAAATAAAAATAAATAAGAAAGGAAAATGAAAAATAAATAAATATAATTAAGTAAGAAACAGAAATACAAAATAAATGAATAAATACTTGAAATGTACCGTCAATCAAAAATAATAGTTTATCTTTGCAAGGAGTTCTCGATATTTTGAATACTTATCTGTTAGGTTGCCGCTCAAACAAGATCTCTAACACTGATAGTAATATTTGCACTATTAGTATCAAGCCAGAACTATATCGTTTGACTGCATCCCTTCAGCTCCCCAGTGTAGTAGAGCAAACTCTGCTATTCCACTAGACGAAGACGGTAGCCACCTAGTGGATAAAAGTTGAACTTGTTAGAATAGAGCCTGCCCCGAAGTTACCGGGATCGTGGGTTAAGGAAATTGGATTGTAAGAGTCTTTTGCATCGCTTTAAGTTAAATTGTTCATTGTTGCACCGACCTCTGCTCAAATGCCTACGATATCAGTGGATATAGGTTAGGTATTTAAAGGTGTTTAATAATGCTTTGTCCTATTAAAATACTATTTGAATTATCCATACTAGCTTTATATCTGTAGAGAAAACATCTCATGTGGGTCCGTAATAAGGTTTTTTCGAATTGTTAGGCTGGATTCTAAGGTTATGGTGCAGTTTCGGTAATGAGTATCGATTCGGTGAACCAAATGACAGTAAATGACTCACTCTATTTTCAGGCAATTCAACGAAATTGCTATAACAGTAAACGTGAAATGACAATGTCTTGGACAGAAAAAAAGATATTCCAAACTTAAAAAAAGGATTTTAAAGGACAAGAGTGCTCTTTTAAGATAACGTACTCTGTTTTCCAAAGAAATTTATTTCAGATGTTATTGTGCCGGTAAAAACAGCGAAAAACAGCATTTTTTGCACTTTTAGGTTAGAATATTTAAAAAACTTGATGTGATAGAGTAATTCTAAGGTCGGATTTGAATCCAGCGACCCAAAATTTACCGGATATAACTAGTCTTATCTAATAAGCAAGTTTCACGTCGGACTGTGATATTGACCAAACCTCCTCTATAGAATCACTATTATTCCACTATGAAGTTTCATCTCATATGTATAGCGTAAAAGATAAAAAGACTTGATATAATAGTATACAACTAGAGGCCTGCAATGGCTCGGTCGGTAGGGCGACGGACTCGCACCCGGTAGGCCCGGGTTCGATTCCCTGTCCTTGCTGATTGATACAAGTACCACTAAAAAAAGTTTCATGTGCTTTGTTCTCAAAGAATTAGTATAAAAAATAGCTTTAACAGAGTTATTACACTCTTCAACAATCTACCAAATTATCTTAAAAAAACATTAAAGCAATGGATCACAAAAAATCCTTGAAACTAGAGTGTACGAAAACCACGCTGCATAAAATCGATTGTAAAAATATTAATCTGTCATTAATCATCATGTTCAAAGATTTTGTGTATCCTACTTCGGATGTCCATGAGGATACAAATCTTCTTAACAATATTTTACTGGACGTTAGAACATATTTATATATTCATGGTTTTTGCAACTTATACAATAGAGCCCACATCAAATTAACTTCGTATAACTATACTAAAATGCAACGAAACAGTGATAAAGTTCTAAAAGTTATTATATCCTTAGCTAATACAGACACTGTGAAAATCGATCTGAAGTTAGACATGAAACCCCGCACCAAGGGTATTAAATATATACAATTTATGAAAACCACAAATTCAAATTCAGAATCTGAAGAATCCAATCATAAAACAAAATACGAACCCAACCCATCGAAACTGTTTTTGATACTATTGATAACATAACTGTTGAAAACACTAACAAGATTTTAATCCAAAAGGCGCTGCCAGTCCCTCGAACACCATTACAGTCTGTAACCTGTATTAGGATGACCTACGAAGACATCAACTATATGGGAAAAAATAAAGATTTTCTCTATTTTGATAGAGGAACTCAAGGAACGCAAACTATCACTAACTCAGTCTACTCTCTAAAATTTCAACCAAAACATAAAGACCTAATAGTTGTAGATAATGTGGTGTTCACATTCACTTGTAATTGCACCAACATTAAACAACATCAAAGTATGTTCCCGCACTATAGGGAATCATGTGCCGTTGAATACACTTGTCCGGCTCGTCTAAATAAGGCGGAATGTATAATATATGCAAAAGAAAAGAAAGCAAGCATGGAATACTGTAACACAGCAAGACAGATGCTATTAGATTCTAGTGAAGAAGATAGCAATACAATAGTACAATATTTAGTTTACATTTTTCTGCTTAACATGGTAGTATTCATTGCCAAGCTTAGGCAAGCTGTACAATTGTTGATTTTTATAAATATTATTTTCTTTAGTTTTTAAGTTTTTATTTTCTTCCATTTTTTAATTTTGTCTTTTTTCCTTCCGCAATTATATTCCAGGCCATCACACAGGTATGTATTATCTGTGATGGGTCACAATATTTTGTAATGTATGTATGTATATTGCTAACCATGTACTTTATGTACTTACTGTGGTAATAAATAAATAAATAAAGCATGAAAATTAAGTGAAATCAGTCGTTTAAGACCAAAAGAAAAATATCATTTTATTTGTTAAATCGTATTTCAATTAAAAATTGGTTAGCATTTTAGTGAATAAAATAATGCAATGTTATCTTTATAAGAAAAAACAGGGAATTGAATGTCCCATGTATAGTATATGTGTTTCGCCCTGCATGGCTATCCATGACATAGAGGCTGATTCAAAAATATATGTCATCCCCGATAACGTTAAGGATTCGCTTTGAAAAGTTATTTAACATGGTGTGTGTACAAATTTTTGAGAATAATTAGATAATTAAATAATTGACATTGAATGATGGCCAATGAGCTGCCAGTTTTGGTCGGATGACCGCTCGATAGTGTCAGGGAAGGGATATCTGCATGTGCGCACTGTCAGCGATGCTTATCTAGCAGTCGTCAGAGTTGTCGATGTACGTTTTGATTGTGATTTATTACGTGGCATAGCAACACGGACATGGCTATCGTAGACGGAATTGTTACTTTTGAGTAATATGAGGTGTGTCCGAAAAGTAGCCGGAATAACTTTATATTCGTGGCGGACAACACCTTCATAATAAAAAAAATCATCAACATTGACTTGACATTGCTCCGACTTTGACGAATTTTTTTCCATCTTAGTGATCCAAAATGATTCCATTGTCAAAACTGTTGTTTTGTTTCAGAATCATACTATAGTCCTAGAATTCACACTAGTAATGATCTTTTTGAATACATTTATATCATCAGAAATTATTTGCAAATTTTTCTGAGCGATTTCAAAGCAAAGCTTTTTTTGCTCTTCTGTAAACAATTTTGGAATGATACTTGCAGATATTTGAGTCACTCTCAGTTTCTCAGCAGTGGTTTTAGGAATTTCAAGATCATATTCTAATTCCCGCAGCGTTAACCAAGGATCTTTTCCAGTGTTGTGTTTGAAATACGTCCGAAACCTAAATCACTGTTAACATATTGGTGACATCCTTTAAACCGTTTGTACCAGTCATATATCTGACTTTTACCCATACAGTCATCTCCAAAGGCCTTTTGCATCATTGTAACTGTTTCCGCACAAGTCTCTTCAAGTTTAAAGTAAAACTTCATGCAAATTCACTGTTCAACTTTTTCGCTCAATTTTAGTAATAAACAAATGCTACGATTGGCAAGAAGACTTCGTAAAAAAAACGCCGCTGTATGTAATCAAAGTCGTCTTGATATAAACTGCGTCATCGAGGAAGTTTCTGAAGAATTCTAATTGACATAACTCTGATGACCTGACTGAAATACCTGACAAGGAGCGCTCAAACGTTCTGACGCGAAAATTTAAAGATATTTCGAATACTTATGGAATACACTTCGTACACTGACAGTACTTGAACGAATCGAGTCAAAAATGGATCCTTATGAGGTTAATGGAGGCGATGAAAGTCGTTATCAAGATTAGATTTAAACATTATTGCCATTATCGTGAGATTTAAAAAGTTTTAATTTAAATTAAAAAAAAAATTAGGTATGCTACTCGATTTTAAGAGAAAAATCAGGAAGAAAACCTAATTAGGTTTTTTTTTCATCAGATTTAAGTTATTCTTGTATTTTTAAATCTGTGTGGTATCCAAAATGCGCTTGTCTTTTTGTATAATTAGTCGTGTCCTGATTCAAAATATATCAGTTAACTTTAATGTAGTTCATATTACCGGCTATAAAATGCGTTGTCACGCGTGTAGATACACGCGCACACACATTAACGTACTTTTTCTTTTTTGGGCTGTATCTGCTGTTAAATTACAGCTTGATTAAAGTTGAAAATTGATTATTACTACTATCATATAGCAACGCACTCACACATGTCACGTACATGGTATAAAAATCTGTCTGTTTGCAGAGCTTGCAACACAAGTAGCATGGTTGGGCTGTCAAATAACCTGCTCGCCATCGCACAGCCGCCCGACTAAAACTAGCAGCTCATTGGCGATCATTCAATGTTAATTACCTAATTATCTGAAAAAAATTTTCATAAATGTTTTCTTAACCCTTTGACTGTGGCACGTTCTCAGACGAATTCATCTATATAAGCGGCGCGTCTTTCACTTGTCAGTCACTGCCACTAGTGGATACTGACATTGACCAAAATAGTACCCGGAAATCTCATGCCATTCTTAGGGTTAATTCAAAAAAATTAAACATAGAGGGCATGTATATATGTACTCTCTCGTATAAATTGATGGATTTGCGACAGCGTATATATACGTCTTTAGTAGTCAAAGGGTTCAATAACTTAAAGACGAATCCAACGATTTCAATGGTTACATATATTTTTAGAATGAGCTTTGTTCCTTGTAAGTATTTATTCTCTGTTCAGATAAAAGAACAGTTTCTTTTTGAATTTTTCTAAAAATAAAACATTTTAATTATGTCTTTTAATACTTTCTTTTATAGCAAACATCAACTCACATTATTTCTTCATTCTGTAGCTTCATTAGAGGTAAATTTCAGAATTTTTAAAATAATGAGTATAATTTCATCAATATATTTGTATCGAAAAGATAAGTTAATATAACGATATGTCATTTTGAACTTCAATAACGTCTTTTCTAAAATAAAGATAGTTCACATAAAGAATTTAATTTACTTCTCAATTTTATATAAATAATTTTTTAATAATTTTTTTAGTTTACTAACTTTGGTTGTATTTTGTCATCATTTAGGAGCTAAAAATATAGTCATATTTGATATTTTAACGTGATACAGAAACTTATTTTCAAATGGAACATCAAAAGAATCCAGTATTTTGTTGTTTTTGGGCTGAAAAATGTGATTTTCTAGCTTGGTTCTAATTGGTCGGTCACGAGAAGCACAAACGTTCTAATTTTAAGATCATATTTCCCAGCCAATCTAGCATACATGTGTATCCTTTCACTGATGTGACAGTTGAGTAATTTAATTGACGTCGGTCTATCCCTTATTGTGCACGCACTCCTTGCTCTTTCGCTCTCATTCACACGTTTCCATCATTCTCTATCCCATTCACTCGCGCGTGTGGTAATTTAAGTAATATAATAATCTTTTGAGAATGTATTAGCACTGCTATGATTTTCAATTAAAGTGGTATAGAATTTTATTTCCAACAGCACATAGAAAAGGGGTTTGTGATGACGCTAAAGTATTTGTAAAAAAAGCTGCTCCGGAAGATAGTTTTGTATCACGAAAAAAAAATTGTCTTATATGATTGATTGAAATACGAGGGTAACTTTCAGAATATAGAATTTCAATTTTCCCTTACAAGTGATTATGATAAAGAATTTACGAAAGTTGAATGAAATATTTAATAACAAAAGTAGTGTCAAAATTTATAAAAGCAACATTGTGTTTCTTCGATTCAATATGGAAAAATAAAATAAAAAATTTATTTAAATAGCGTAGAAATTATAGAAAAAATTGTTGATAAATTATAATTGAGAAACTATACTATTACGATATATTTGTGTAAATAGAAAATAAATGATTTTTTTCATAATTATACTGTTTTCAATTCTTTGTATAATTAAAGAGCATTTCTATAGTAAATACAATCAAAACTTATTTGATTACACAAGTTAATTATGATTGATTTCAAGTTTTTTTAATAACCGTAGTATGCATAATCACGTAATATAACTTAACATTATAATTTAATACTACAACATATCAACTGTAAGTTGTAGGAGAAATAGAAAAATTTTATGAATACTTAAAAACTAGCAGATTTAAGTGAAACCCCATTAGATACAGATGAGTTTATTTTTATTTGAACTTTTTCTTTAATGAAACTTTTCTTCAATAAAATAAATGCTTGGTAAAATATTTTTTTCATATTTCAGATTAATCTACAGACTAGAAGTGAAAAATGGTTGCTATTATAGGAGCAAGATTTGCAGAAGAGTTTCATCTATAAAGTGTAATTACCAAATACTGAAATCAGATACATTGAAAGTCACTGAAAATGATTCGACAAAGATGACTGAGTACTACGCTTAAAATAAAATCTGCAGGCACAGATTTTTTTTGTTGCTTATCTATTTAGTTCAGGGAACAGCGTTTATTTAAAAAATGCCCATGATTTTGTACTTAATGTAATTACTTTGTCGTTATTCCTACCAGTATTATTATAGCGTATATAGATTAGTGTATATATCATATATATTTTATAAATGACAGAAATCGATTCTAGTGGTTTTTCTTTCATACTTTTGAATAAAAAATACATATTCAAGGAGTTGTGGTTTAAAAATCTCATATTTATGAAGAAATAAATCTTGTGAAATATTAAAATATCTGAAGATATTTGAAAGCATCGATAGCAGAAGTACTGTTCAGCTGCTTTAATATTAATAGTTTAGGAAATGAATTTTTAGAATTTCATCATTTTCAACATTAAAATTATGATTATTATTATTAATTTATAAATCTTATAAATAACGTGTATTATCGAAAAGTTTAATCAAACCGATATTAAAACTTTTAAATTCAATTTCATCAAATACTTACAATTTCAATAATTGGACTACTTTCATTACTACTTCTGTTATAACCTTTTATCATAATGTAATTTAATTTCCATTCTATATCATATATTGGACGCATTCGAACTAAAAAAACTTAAACAATCTGTACTCTGGTAATATATATTTCATCTTAATGAAGCGCACTATTTATCTTAGTACTAAAAAAAATTGAAATCCAAATTAAAGAAGAAATGGGAGAAGCGAAAAATCATGAGGAATACCATAATTGTGATTTGAAGAGACCAAGAGCAAACAAATATTTGTTTATTTTAGTGAAAATGTACGAAAAGGCATGGAGAAGCCGAAATTATTAGATAGAGAGAGGGGAGACTCCATAGGACTCACACACACACACACACACACACACACACACACACACACACACACACACACACACACACACACACACACACACACACACACACACACACACACACATGCACAGACTTGCAGGATGTTCCATTTTAAAAGATGCACCTGATTAACTTTTTTGGAATGCATTATGTAATAAAACTGTGAAAACATGTTTCATGAATTTTCAAAAGAGTAACGCGATGGTGATCTTCGATTTGACCATGGAGGTAAACTTAGTTTTTCTCAATAGGATGCTTTTTATTGCAGATTCAGTAATAGAATTAAAGTAATAGCTCGAGGTTTAATAGGCAGTTAATTTCCTTTTTCTTATTCAGAATTCTCAGTTTATATTCCTATCAGTTAATTCTCCATCAAAATTGAAATGACTTTCTTCCAAAAACAGCGAAATTTCTTCTCTCAACTATTACACTTCCCCATATCAATTTATATCTTTATCTCCGCTAAAAATTATCACATAGTCTGTTCAAAGAATGAGAAGAAAAAAAATTTATTGTGTAAATAGTATTTCCTTTCTTTAATGCTTATACCATTGCCTGTATTCTATCATTGGTAAAATATCCAATGCCCAGGGCTTAAGGTGAAAACGTAACAAATTGACTCGAGAGCCCAAGAGAGATGAATGCAAAACTCGAGTACTCAGCCGACTAAGGCAAGAAAAAGCTCAGCCAAACAGAGAAGGCTTGAGATTCTAAGCATATTTGTTATATGTTATTCGATTTTTCTTAAAAATCCATATCTGAAAATAACAAATAACTTCTTTTAAAGTGTTAAACACACTCAGTGTGTATTTCCACAAAAGAATCGCCTTTGTCCATTGAGACTGCGCTAAGATTCGAATTGAAAATAGTTCAAAAAATTATTGCGAAGTATAGGTATATATTAGCAATGTTTATTTCAATATTCAAATTCATATTGAAAGATGATTAGTATTATTTTTGTGGATATTTAATATTCTTTCAAATTAAAGAAATCTATGATTACGATAATCAGAATTGTTCTTAACAATAGGAATTCAGTATTATGGTAGTCAATCAGAATGATTAGTTTACTCTTTACTGATTGGAAATATCGAGTAAAACTCATTTGAAAGAATTGTCTTCGATCTAGATATCTAGTTTATTTTCTAAAGAAATCCTCATAGAAGACGTACCTTACACAAAGAATTATAAAGCATTGTAAGTAAACGTAAAAGTTTTGCTCATTGTGTTAAATTTTCGATTTTCTTTCAACAGTTTCTAATAATTTTTCACAATTTTTAATATTTTACACCTCAATTTTTTTAATTTTTCTCAAGAATTTTTCTTAGAGTATCAAGAGGTATAAGGCGCTCAATAAATATGACAGATTACTTACGAAATGAGATTCAGGATATTTTTATGATCCTTGGTGAGTGTCACAGAAATTATCGGCCAGCAGCTCAACTTTACAGGAGGTGTTATCCTGATAGGCATCAACTAACGTTGTTTTTGCCAGAATCGAACGTAGTGAGAGAAACCGAGCACCTATAATGATACAATATAGACATGCCAAGTTGATCGAATGGGATCATCCACGACTTCTTATTCTTTTAGGATTGGAATAGGAATCCATATATTTCTTCAAAACAAATTGTATAATAAACTGGCATCCCGAAACCAACAGCTCAAAGAATTCTTAGACTTCACAGATTTAACCCTCCTTGGCCTTAACTTAAGAATTAACACCTCGAGAATTACAACGAAGCCTAATATTCTGTAATTAGGCTGAAATACAGTTTCGTTATGATTCAAACCTCTTTAGTTATGTCTTGTTTTCTGATAAAGCAACTTTATAATGCATAATGCCGGTCAGTTGAATCGACACAATTCTCATTATTGGTCTATAGAGAATCTACACTTATTCCGTGCTATTGGTCATCAGAATAGTTAGAGCATTATTATTGGGTGTGGAATTATAAAGGGTTATTTGATTGGACCATATTTTTTTGAAGGAAATGTGAACTCTAAAAGATACTTGAGATTTTTAGGTTGCGAACTACTAATTCTTTTAACCTTGCGAGTGCCGGGATTTGAGAAATTTCAAAAGCTTCGTTGTTCTATGAAAAAGTGAGTTCGGGCCATTCACAAAAGACTAAACTAAGGTCAAATTTTTGACAGATCGGGGCATGACGCTTCCAGGAGTTATCCCGGCCCGATACGGTGATGTGCATGGTAATTTTTTCTTCATTAAAAACGTTTAGAAGATTTCCCAAGCCTCAAAAATGTTTCACTAGGGTTTTTGGGGTTGTTGAATACGATTCTGCAATCAAACTCTGAAATCTGATTCCATGTGTTTTTTTTATTCTTTTTCTTTTTTTTTCATTATTTTTATTTTTTTTCGATTTAGTTTATATCTTTTCTAGTATTTTGTTTATATTTATAGATTTATTCATAATTATGGTAAATCATTTTTAGTGTGATATACATAGAAACAAAGGGTAATGCACAAGGGAATGGAACATTTGTGATATTCAAATCTAGTCTCTGATCTTTTTTTGTTCATGTTACAAAAACGTCATTGCTTTTTCTTATCAGTAAATATAGGTAAATGTGCGCCCACAAGATACGTAGGTATTACCCGACTTAGTATCGGTTCATCTTTCAAACCAAGAATCGATAAAACAATTTCTTTTCTTAAATTCGGAAATGATAATCTAGCATTGTACATATTATACGAGGTGTGTTCAAAAAGTAAGGTGACTGTATTTTTAAGAAAAAATATTTATTTATTTATCAATATTTATGTTGTCCCCTTCAAAGTAATCCTCCTCAGATACAATACACTTATGCCAACGGTTTTTCCAATCCTCAAAGCACTTCTCATAAGCACTTTTCGGTATAGCCTTGAGCTCTTCCAGCGATGCAGTCTTTATCTCTTCAATCGTTGCAAATCTCCGTTGTTTTATAGGTCTCTTTAGTTTTGGGAACAAGAAACAGTCACATGGGACCAAATCCGGTGAATATGGTGGCTGAGGCATGATTGTGGTGTTGTTTTTGGTCAAAAAATCTCTCACAAGCAAAGATGAGTGAGCAGGGGCATTATCGTGATGCAAAAGCCATGAATTGTTTTTCCACAATTCTGGGCGTTTTCTTCGTATTGCTTCTCGCAAACGGTGCGTAACTTCAAGATAATACTGTTTATTCACCGTACGTCCATATGGTAAGAACTCCTGATGCACCACGCCATGGTAATCGAAGAAAACAGTGAGCAAAACTTTGACATTTGATCGAACTTGGCGTGCTTTTTTCGGTCTTGGCTCATCTGGGCTCTTCCATTGGGACGATTGGACTTTGGTTTCGATATCACAACCATATACCCATGATTCGTCACCAGTTATGACCCTTTTGAGTAAATCTGGGTCGTCGTTGACGTCATTCAACAGTTCTTGAGCGATGCTCATGCGACGGTTCTTTTGGTCAAAATTTAGCAATTTCGGAACAAACTTCGCTGACACACGTTTCATGTCTAAAACTTCGGAAAAATTTCATGGCACGAGCCAAACGATATACCAACATCCTCAGCAACTTCTCTGATAGTGATTCGACGATTTTCCACAACAATTTTCTTCACTGCTTGAACGTTTTCATCAGTTGTTGACGTGCTTGGGCGTCCAAAGCGAGGGTCGTCATTGGCATCTTCCCGGCCATCTTGGAAGAGTTTGTACCACTTGTAAATATTTTTTTTACTCAGAACAGTTTCACCGTATGCACCGTTCCACTGTCAACATTTCAAGTATTTCGGAGCACTTTATTTTATTTTTTACACAAAATTTGATGCAAATCCTTTGATCCATATTTTTCGATAGCAAGAAATCGCCGAACACGCAAAACACTTATAACCTTTACGCCTCTCACAACCAAACAAAAAATGCTATACACTTGAAACTTGGTACAGATGTTCGGGAAGAGTGTACCAACATAACAAAATAAAAACATCGATAATCGAAAGTACGTTGCCCGTGAAATTTGAAAAGTCACCTTACTTTTTGAACACACCTCGTATAAAGCATGAGCATTGACTAGAGCCATATCGAGTAAGTGAAAAAATAATTTTGAAATCTAAAATGATTCTGGTTTGGCAATCTACACGTATGTATATTTTTATACCGAACCGATTGCGTTTTAGTGGTAAATATTGCTTGAAAGACAATCGTCCTTTCCATGGAACAAGGCCTTTTATCCTGGATCTGAAATATTATATTTGAAAATTTATTTTTCAGATTATCAATAACATTTTTAATTTTTTTTTAACAGATGATTGAATGGAATCTCATTATTTTGTAAATGCAAAAAACTCAACAACTGGTGGTAGCGATTACGACTCTTCTTTTGAAGGAATATAGGTGTGACGTCGGGGTCACTCTCAGGTACGCTTGGAGTAAGCGTAAACTCAGGGTTGCTCTGATTTGGCTATCGTGTAACACATAAGCCGGAACGAGCAATATTGTTGCGTTGAGAAAACTGTATGCTAGCGCGGAATGTAATAACCAAATGTTATTACGAACACACCAGACTCACGCTTAATGTGTTCTTAAGGGACTTTAATGGAAATTAACCAGAATCACGCTTAATGGATTTCCAAAAGAAAGGCGGATTACTTAAAGAAAGAAAAGGATAGCCAGATAAAGATTTTACTTACTTTTATCTTATCAAATCACTTATTATTAAAGTTGCGTTCTCTCTGCTCTTTGGCCTCTTTCTCTCTCTATATACTCTGAATATACTTGGGTGACTTCTTAATTGAATTTTGGCTGACTTTTCTTTGATGCTTCCTCCGGGACTCACTCACTGGTAAACACTTCTTGTTAGGGACTTCCTGGTGCTCACTCCACTTCCAACTCCTCTTTTCCAGTCTTGTACAGAGCTTTTTATAAGCCGTGGGTGGTTGGGTGGAAATCCCATTCCTCAGGCCCATGAAGCGATAACGGCCAAATTTTGTATTGGTGGGAAATTTTCTAATTATATCCAGAATTTCTTTATTGGTCTGTGGGCGTGAATTTTCAGAGAGAGAAAGGGCGGTCCGTTTTAACTTGGGCCCTTTTCTCCAGAGATGGCTCTCGGAGTGCCACTTTTAAGAGCAAGAGTAACGCTATAGTTTATAATTACTTATACATACTCGTCCTAAGTTTAATTAATTATAACGATACATAGTGATTATTATAAATATTCAGAAAAATCCAAACCTTTTACGATTTATTATAAAATACATTATTGTTCTATTTATTGGTTATTCGGTGACAAAAAGATGCGCATTATAATAGCTTACAAAATTGATGAAAATCTATTTAATATTACGGATATTTTCTTAAAAATCGGTGGGAAAAAAAAAAGATAAATTGCATTTTTATGGTCCTCTTCCATTATCAGCGTGATAACACTTCACGATGTACGAGGTGTGATCAAAAAGTAAGGTGAATTTTTATTTTTCTCAAAAAATATTTATTTATTCATCAATTTTTATTTTATCTCCTTCAAAGTAATCCCCCTCGGATATAATGCACTTGTGGCAACGCTTTTTCCAATCCTCAAAGCATTTCAAAAAATCATTTTTTGTGATCTTGTTTAGTTCATCCTTCGATGCCGTCTTTGCATGATTCTTTCATGATGCACCACGCCCCTGCAGTCAAAGAAAACTGTAAGCAAAACCTTTACATTTGATCGAACTTGGCGTGCTTTTTTTGGTCTTGGTGATCCAGAATGCCTCCACTGGGACGATTGAGTCTTAGTCTCGACGTCATAACCGTATACCCATGTTTCGTCACCTGTTATAACCCTGTTGAGTAAATCTGGATCATCGTTGACGTCATTCAGTAGCTCTTGGGCGATGCTCATGCGACGTTTCTTTTGGTCGAAATTGAGCAATTTCGGAACAAACTTCGCTGACACACGTCTCATGTCTAAAACACTCGTCAAAATTGATTGGCACGAACCAAATGAGATGCCAATATCATCAGCAATTTCTCTAATGGTAATTCGACGATTTCCCAACACTATTTTCTTCACTTCTTCAATATTCTCATCAGTTGTTGATGTGCTGGGGCGTCCAGAACGAGGTTCATCGTCGGTGTCTTCTCGGCCTTCTTGGAAGAGTTTATACCACTTGTAAATATTTTTTTGGCTTAAAGTAGACTCACCGTATGCCACTTTCAGCATTTCAAGTGTTTTGGAACATTTGATTCCATTTTTCACACAAAATTTAATGCAAACTCTTTGATCCATGTTTTTAGACAGCAGCAAATCGTGGAACACGCAAAACATTTCTAACCTTGATGCCTCTCACAAACAAACGAAACATACTACAAAGCTGAAATTTGGAACGTATGTTCTAGACGAGTGTACCGACATAACCAAATAAAAAAGCCGAAGATCGAACGGACGTAGCCCGCTAAATTTCTAAATTCACCTTACTTTTTGATCACACCTCGCATACGCGATGATCGTAAGCCCCTGTCAACATATGCGTGTGGGACAAAGCAGGATAGAGCGTTGATTGTAAGCTTGAGTACGCAGGCTCGGGCCACTATCAAAGTTTATATTTTGAATGCGTTTTCATCGTGGGAAATTAGGAAGGTTCCCACTCCGTTCGTCATATTTAATAATTAAATTAATAGAGGAAAAAAAGACTAAGTTACGGCTGGCCATCACATAGGAGTTGATAAAATAGGAGAAGTACTCCAATAATCTTAAAGGTATCCTTTCTTAACGTGTCCCATTAGAATTGGAAGGGCAAAAAATTTAGAAGCTCTTTTCTGTCTAAATCTTCCTAGTCCTTCATATTTACACACTTGGATTGAGGGTATTGATAATAATAACGATTGGTTTCCTCACAAATAACGTCAAGAAAAAAATTATCGAAAAATAATTAGAAATAATGAATAGGATCATTTTCTCCTAGTCTAATATCTTTTTTCCATACCAGAACGTGAAACGAACGGTTTTATAGAGAAGAAAAAATAATTGTCCCGAAATAGGTCCAAACCCGGAACGTAATCAATATCATCAGTATCTATCTCGATAATCTCCTCATCAGAATCTATTTCACATCTAGTTCAGACTCTCTACTACTATTAGCCATTTTCATAAATAGCAAATTCAAACAATGACAATTCAAAATTATGTAGATTACTTTAGCTACAAGAGCTATATGTTGAATACAAATAGTAGGCTCACTCTAACTTATAGTTTCCACTGAGTGTTTTCACTTGCGAGTATTTTGATAGTGGATAGTAGCCACCTAGCGGTCATGTACAGACCACGTACATATCCAATATAAGTTTGAGTAACAAATTTGAAAATGTAATTATCTAGTATACCGGGTGTATTTTTAAAACTTACCACTTGAATATCTCAGAAATCGCGGCGCGTATTGAAAATTGGCGAAATACGTATTCCATGAATTTGAGGAGGGCGAAAAACTATATAACAAGTTTTCTACTCAAAGTGGGCACAATGCCTATATTGGGGTTAATTTGATTTTTTTGAATGGAAATCTAATTTTTTATTTTCGCAGCGTATTTTACGCGGAAAAAGAATGAACTTTTCTCTTCCATCTCAATATTTCGAGTTATTATTACGTGGAAATATGAATCCTAAATTGTAGTTTTTTGTGAAATTTCCAACTCAACATTTCAGAAATCGCGGAAAACAGCTAATGATCCTGAAATAGAGGTTTAACCAGTTGTTTCTGGGATTTCTGAGATATTGAGTTGGAAATTTTACAAAAAACAATTTTCCATTCAAAATTTCCCGCGCTAATAGCTTGAAATATTAGGAAGAGAGAAAAATTTTTTCGTACAAAAGTTAATTTTTTCCGCCTAGAACGTGTTGCGAAAATAAAAAATTAGATTTCCATTCAAAAAAATCAAGTTAACCTAAATATAGGCAGTGTACCCATTTTGGGTAGAAAACTAGTTATATAGTTTTTCGTCCCTCTCAAATTCATGGAATACATATTTCGCCGATTTTCAATCCGCATCGCGGTTTCTGAGATATTCAGGTGGAAAGTTTAAAAAAGAATACCTGATATAGTGTCCGTCACATTACTTCCGCCATCTTAAATTTTCATTTTGATGACAGAATCGAGTTCAGTAACCTAAACAATCCTGAAGGACCCACTTAGTTGTGTTTGAATAATGAAAAAACATATGACACCTACAGGTGTCATCTCGGCCTTATAAAGGTTAAACAATGTTGATACAAGACAACGTATGAGGTTCCAGCGAAATGGTGCGTCTGTTACATGAGCAGAATCATTCGAAATTTGATAAAATTTTTTTTATCGGTAAATACAATTCGGAAGTAATATTGAGTAGTGCCTCAAATCACCAGATCTTTCGCCTCCTGATTTTTTCCTGTGGGTTTAATTGAAGTACATAGTTTATGCAAATCTACAACCAGAGGGAATATAATTCAGCGTATTCTTTATGCTGCAGTAATATATCCAGACCGATATAACTGTGAACTGTTAAAAATTTCAAACGTATAATTCAGCTCTGAATCAATAATGATAGGAGATTTTTTAAGAATCCGATAAGATAAGACCTCAACGTCCTTATTTGTTAGATTATTCCTCACAGATTTTTTCTTGCCTCAATCGGTTGGAATCTCAAACCTTGCCGTCATGGGCTGAATTACATTGGAACCCGAAAATCACCTTGTTACATCCGTATTACATTTTTGTTACGTCTTCGCCGTGGGTCCTGGGCATGGGATATTCTATCAATGACAGAATATAAGCAATGGTATAAGCATTAATGAATGAAAATAACTATTTACATAATGAAATTTTTTTCCACTCATTCTTTGAAAAAACTAAGTAACAATTTTCAGCAAATATAATTATATGAATTGATATAAAGAATAATAATAGTTGAGGGAAGAATTTCATTGTTTTTGGATGAAAATCAAATCAACTTTGACGGAGAATGACAGAGAATTAATTGATAGGAAGATGGACTGAGATTCTGAGTAAAGAAAGGAAGTTCACTGGCAATAAAACGATTTGACCTTCCTGCAGCTGTTACATTAATCCTATTACTGAATTTGCAATAAAAAATAGAGCATGCTATTGAAGACAACTCAATTTACCTCCAAGGTCAAATTTAAAATCACGATCGCGTTACTCTTTTAAAAATTTATGAGACATACTTCGACGGTTTTATAAAATAATGCGTTCAAAGAAAGTTGTTCTGGTACATCTTTTAAAGTGGGAAATCCGTTATATATTGAGAGAGGAGAGAGAGAGAGAGAGAAAGAGAGAGAGAGAGAGAGTTACAATTTATTTTTCTGCTATAAAAATTACTCGGTTACGGGTAATGAAAATATGCATATATTGTTAATGAATGACTGAATTAGGAGGAATACATAATGCAGTACACATAGTTATAACCAAGGTCTAGAATACGCAGACTATCAAGCCATTGAACTTAAAGACAGGTAGGGAGAAAGTATGGCTACGAAAACTAATTTACAGATGAATAATTCGGCAGCTCTCTTTATAAGAATTTTTTTGTCATGTGCGATCTGCTAAAATATATATATCTACGTCTAGAACTGCCAAAGCCAAGGTGGCAGCAATAAAAAGCTTGCCTTGTTTTTTGCGATGTTTCTGTTTCAGCTAAGAGAAATTCGTTCTGTAATTGCAAAACTCATTCGTGACTATATGCATGCACTAATATTTGGTACACCAGTGTATACATATTCGTTAAAAAATAATAGAGAAGTCCTTTATCTTTTAGACTATAAAGTTTTCTTAAGAACTATGCGTTCTTTATTACTTATTCTTTTTTTTCAGACAAAGTGATGAACTTACACCTGAAGAAAGAGATGCACGTACGGTATTCTGTATGCAACTGAGCCAGCGCATTCGGGCTCGCGATCTAGAAGAATTTTTTTCTAGTGTAGGAAAAGTTCAAGATGTGCGTTTAATTACTTGCAATAAAACAAGACGATTCAAAGGTATAGCATACGTGGAATTTAAGGATCCAGAAAGCGTTACTTTGGTAAGCATGAAATATTTATTGTACATACGCATATGTTTATATAAATTGTAACGGAGATATGCGGCTGTTCCCAAATTATTTCTTTGGGGATTCGGGAAGCAAAAGACGTTCCCACGACTGAATAACACGTCGAGCAAAACTACGGTAAACGCTCTAAGTCGAAGTCGGGATGAGGAGTGATACAGCGACGAATAAACACAATACCGAATTAATACATTAATCCTTTAATTGTCAACAATCGACTATAAGACGGCGATCTCACGCCGATATACTACGAGTGGCACAATAACAAACACGAGCGCGAAGGTGAATCGGTGGCTGGTCAGCCTGTCGATTCCCTTTTTAAAACTAATTATTACAGTCAATGCCCGATAAACAATTTCCGCCATTATTTCGTCAACGGGGTAGCCGGCAGATCTGCCACACTACCCACCTATAATCTGGCGCCCAAACATGCAAGAGAGAGACAAGAGAGAATACGGCACCAACCTCGACCTTCAGCCTCTCTGACGGCTAGAACGCTTCGCAGTCTGACGTCACTGGAGCACTCCTCTTCGCTGACCGCCTCACTGGTGTTATTGTCGTCGCTGTTTATTCTCTTATTCGTCCTCTCGTTTGCTCTATCTTTGTTGCTGCCTCAACCTGTTGTTAGCTCGTTGATTGTGGTTGTTGCTTCCGCTAACTTTCGGTTGCTCGGTGTTTGCAGCATCGACGAAGTCCGCTCACGCGCATACCTGTGCACCTCGCCGGTTACCCACATGCGCTAATGCCGGTTATCCTTCTGAACACGGCTAAGCACGATCCAGCCACAATTCTCTAATTCTCGTCCGCGCACCGGGCGTGTCTCCGAAAACGAACGTTGACGAAGTCACGAGGCTAACTCTGGAAAACTGTTAACTTCGGTTAAATCCGCGCGTGACCTTCTCTCTGCTAAAGCCCAGCAGATACTCCCAAATTTTCACAGTAACCCGCAACTAGAGCTCTCTCTCTCTCTCTTTTCCTTCCTCTTCCACGCCATCTTGATCGCTCCAGCCGTCAGCTCAGCCCGTACACAGCACCTTAAAATAAAATCCAAGCATGAGTATGCGTGCCACATGCACACACTCTTAGCTTAGCGCGCCGCGCGGACATTAGCGAGAGCCAGATGGACGAAATCGGCCTAGCCGAGATTTTTTTATGTAGATTGTCAGCACTTATTTTTTGCAATGTTCAAAATAATTTGGAATTGATTTATTTTTCTTTTTTATATACTGTGAATGATTAATTATAACTATAGCAGTACAATATGACGTACCAGTGAAATGAATTGATATTTAGTTGGTATATGTTTTTGCAACAAAATTCTTAGTTTCCTCATAATTATTTTTGAATTATAAAATACAATTATTACTTTGCCAAACCAAATTGTTTCTTGATTTTATTGTGTACATAGCGAATCTTCCAACTAATGAGGTTTAAAACTTTAATTATTTTTTAATTTTCGATAAAATATAAATATATAAGACATGTCAGTATTTAATTTATTTGAATTTGTTACTAAGAATATAATAAAGATTGCAAGTCCTCTTTCTCATATTTTAAATGTAAAAAAATCTTCCTGTAATTTTCAATTTCATTGTTATAATGGTAATAAAAGAATCAAGAATTTAGCAGCCAATAATACCTAAATTCGCTTCGCAAAAGAGATAATCGAGAAGTCGGGAATAAAATAAACTAAACGGAAATGAATAAAAGTTGATTTATTGATAAAAGTTAACTATTTTAAAAATATTCAGAAGGATTCAGAGACTTAAAAATACTCAGAGATTGCGCTTACTTAGCATAACGCCAGCTACTAGCTCATACTCGCGTAGGGTAAATTAAATTAACGCATCGCTTCACTTGTTCTCGTTCGAGCAGTTATACAAAAAAAATTATCGTACATTTAAGTACAATAAGACTAACTATGCTGTTAGATATTCCGATCGCTATTAGATTCTGGTGTGGTTCTTGAGTCTAGTCTTGAGTGAATTTGCCAGTTATGTACTGTTGTATATGGGCAAATCCCAGAAACTTTTGATTTTTGTGTTACTCGCTTCTACAGCTGTGTAGATATGAGTTTGGCCAAGTTGTGATGGCTTAAGTTGAAAGGTCTGCAACGTATGTACCAGGAAAAAAATTATTATCAGTTCAATATTATTTTCGTATGCGATTCTGAACGTCGAAAAGTCAAAAAGTCGGAATATTGATAAATTTTACATGTTACTTTGCAAAAAAAAAAAATTCGAACTGCTGTAAAATGTGGAGCATTGTTTGAATTCTTATGAAACTTTCAGGAGTTGTTCTATTTACGATGCCCTTAAAGAGACAATTTCATTTTTTCACGTGCCCATGACGGGACAACAAATGGGAGTCGCAACATGTTTTGTTACTAGTTTTTTGGTAAATTTGATTATTGTCGATTTCCGTTTGTATAGGTTCGTGCATTCAATGAATCGCAATATAACCAATTTCTATGTTTAACTCGCGCTAAAGCAAAGTTATTTACATACTAACAAAGTATGTGCTCGCTAAAACGAGCTTTTAAATCGATGTCAAAGACCGAAATATCTCGCCAAACTTTTTTCCAGTTCAAGTAGCACAAAAATAATAATATATTAAAACCGTCAATAATCACTGTACTCTATTTAATATCACCAATGGAAGTTCATAACAAAATGCTAGCTTGATTAAACTTTTTATTGAAATGATAGAGCTATTATAAATTTTAATGTAAAAAATCATAAATATCAAAATTTTTAGATTAGCGATTTGAACTTTGTAGATTAATTTTTCACATTTTAAATGTTTATATTTTATGTTATGTAATGAAAAGTAAGTATAAATAATCAAATTAATAAATTGTACATGAATCAATCAAAATTTCATTTTTGTATTGTTGAAAATATTATGTTGACGTTGATGACAAGACTATTCTATTTAAAAGTTTAGGAGATTCGAATTTGTGAATATAGTCTGTTTATCAACACAAATTTTTTTGTTTTTTTTTTTGAAGGTGTGAAAAAAAGTGTGTTCGTGTCTATAAGTGTGTATTATATATGGAGAAAGACAGATATATATGGAACATTTTCGGTATCATTATATTGTTAATAAAAAAAGTTTTGCGTATGTAATTTTTTTTTATTTTTTAACAGAATCTCCTTGAAGGTCGATACATTTTATTAAACGGCCAAACTAGGCATTTGTTTCGGCGATGACTTGTTCATTCGACGTGGATCGTTGTCCGGCAAGCCATTTTTTGAGGTTAGGAAATAAGAAAAAGTCACTGGGAGCCAAATCACGTGAATATGGTGGATGATCAATTAATTCGAACTTTAAATCGTTAATTTTTGCCAGCGAAACTGCACACATGTGAACTCGAGCATTGTCTTGAAGAAAGAGGCATTTGTTTGTTCAAGTGAGGTCGTTTTTCTCTGATTTTTTCTTTCAATTAACCTAATAATGAAGCATAATATTGTTCAGTGATCGTCTGGCCCTTTTCCAAGTAGTCGATGTAGATGATTCCATACGCATCCCAGAAAACCTTGGCTATAAACTTGCCGACTGACTTTACTGTCTTTGCCTTCTTTGGGGCTGATTCTCCTGTGGTAATCCATTGTTTGGACTGTTCTTTGGTTTCAGGAGTGTAGTGGTATACCCATGTTTCGCCTACAGTTACGAGTCGACGCCAAAAGTCTTCCGGATTACGACGTATGCGTGCCAAAAGAGCCTCAGGGGTGACCACGCGGGATCGTTTGTTTTCAACAGTGAGCAAAAGCGGCACCCATCTTGCTGATATTTTTCATCCCCAATTTTTCATCCAAAATTGAAATGATTGTACCCTTTGATACCCCTGTGACCTCAACTAATTCTCGCAATTTTAATATTCTATCACTCAACACCATATCGTGGATTTTCTTCACCATTTCGGGCGTACTCACTTCGACGGGGCGTCTTGAACGAGGTTCATCTTTTATTGTTGTACGGTCGCGTTTAAATTCATTTACCCAGTTATAAACAGTCTTAAACACAGGGGCAGACTTGCCATGAACGGCGTTCACCTCAACTGTGATTTCTTTTAGTGTAAGGCCTTTCAAATGAAAATGTTTTATAACCGCTCGAAACTCTGTTTTTTCCATTTTTCAAATAAACCAATAACTTTTTATTCAACCAACGCTCACAAAAAAACGACTTAATGAACCGAGCTAAAACTTTGTACGATATCTAATTGGTAATATTGCTTGCCAAAAACATTATAATTTAAGCGCGACGAGCGCTATCTCTTGGATTTTGTAAAGACTTATTGACCCCCCCTCGTATCAAAAGTTATTAACAATTAAAGAAAAATGATAAAAAGAATTTCAAAAGACTATACGAGGTGTCATCAAAAAGTAAGGTGGATTTTTATTTTTCTCAAAAAATATTTATTTATTCATCAATTTTTATTTTATCTCCTTCAAAGTAATCCCCCTCGGATATAATGCACTTGTGCCAACGCTTTTTCCAATCCTCAAAGCATTTCAAAAAATCATTTTTTGTGATCTTGTTTAGTTCATCCGATCGATGCCGTCTTTATCTCCTCAATCGTGGCAAAACGCCGTCCTTTCATGGGCCTCTTCAGTTTTGGGAACAAGAAGAAGTCACAGGGGGCCAGATCTGGGGAATACGGTGCCTGTGGCATCGTTACTGTGTTGGTTTTAGCCAAAAATTCGCGCACAAGCAACGATGTGTGAGCAGGGGCGTTATCATGGTGCAAAAGCCAATTTTTATTTTTCCACAAATTCGGACGTTTCTGGCGGATTGCTTCGGGCAAATTGCGCATAACTTGCAGGTAATATTCCTTATTTACTGTTCTACCCTGTGGCAAGAACTCAAAATGCACCACGCCCCTGCAGTCAAAGAAAACTGTAAGTAAAACCTTTACATTTAATCGAACTTGGCGTGCTTTTTTTGGTCTTGGTGATCCAGAATGCCTCCACTGGGACGATTGAGTCTTAGTCTCGACGTCATAACCGTAAACCCATGTTTCGTCACCTGTTATAACCCTGTTGAGTAAATCTGGATCATCGTTGACGTCATTCAGTAGCTCTTGGGCGATGCTCATGCGACGTTTCTTTTGGTCGAAATTGAGCAATTTCGGAACAAACTTCGCTGACACACGGCTCATGTCTAAAACACTCGTCAAAATTGATTGGCACGAACCAAATAAGATGCCAATATCATCAGCAATTTCTCTAATGGTAATTCGACGATTTCCCAACACTATTTTCTTCACTTCTTCAACATTCTCATCAGTTGTTGATGTGCTGGGGCGTCCAGAACGAGGTTCGTCGTCGGTGTCTTCTCGGCCTTCTTGGAAGAGTTTATACCACTTGTAAACATTTTTTTGGCTTAAAGTAGACTCACCGTATGCCACTTTCAGCATTTCAAGTGTTTTGGAACATTTGATTCCATTTTTCACACAAAATTTAATGCAAACTCTTTAATCCATGTTTTTAGACAGCAGCAAATCGTGGAGCACGCAAAACACTTCTAACCTTGATGCCTCTCACAAACAAACCAAACATACTACAAAGCTGAAATTTGGAACATATGTTCTAGACGAGTGTACCGACATAACCAAATAAAAAAGCCGAAGATCGAACGGACGTAGCCCGCTAAATTTCAAAATTCACCTTACTTTTTGATCACACCTCGTATTTTAAAAACTAAAACATTGATCAAAATCGCATTTTTTCCAAAATACTTACGAGTACAATACCTGAAAGTTTTGAAATAATTACAATAATAAACAATATATAACAACAATCTTTTTATTTAAAGTTATTAACATTTTCTTTGAACAATTGTAAAGATCTTAAAGTGTTTTTTCTTTAACATTCTTGTTCCTGAGGGTTTTTCCTATAGAAATTTGTCATAAAATTCAAGGGTTCGACATATCGAAAGGCGTAGCACTAATCCAAAGAAGACGCCCCGGGACGCTGTACAAAGCTTTCGCTCTTTTTCAAAATCAACATCGTAACGTGAAAATAGGCTTTTCTTCTTTTTGTACTTTTCAATCAAAAGATTGCGTTTTGATTATTGATTCAAGAGAGTTTTACAATACTTGCTTATGTATTCATTACTAAAATGTCAAATTATTGTTGAATGTCGCAAAAATAAAAATGCAAAGTAATCTAACAGTGTTATTAAAGATACGCAATATTAGCGAACAATCATTATGTGATGATGTAATCAAAGCATGTAGATTTAATGTATGATGAGAATGCCATGGCATCAATACTACAGGCCTAAAAAATTATGTTAGCCTTCTTATTCAGAAAGCAGAGTATATATGTCCACATTTCTCCACTGGCTCTAGTTTCCGAGATATCCTAACCTAAAAGTATAAAACTGTGTTTTTTGCTATTTTTGAGGTTAGGTAATACTAATTTTTATTGCTTAAAAGGTATAAATATGATATCAAAGTAGAAGTGTTGCTTTTTCAAATTGCTTTGAGTTTGCTCAAATATCTTTTTTTTGCTGAAAGTCGCATTTTGAAATGTTCAAACCCGGGTTTGATATAGGAAAGAGGCGCGATTTCGCCTTTTGCCACGAATTTATTATAAGGAGAATAAAAAAGGCGCTTTCGTTACTAGTAATCGAAGGAGAGAAAATAGGAGAGGTCTATAAAATAATTACATACGACCGTCTTACCAAAATGCAAAATATTATTACTTGCTAACAAACTCAATAAACGAACTAATAGGTCATTCAATAAGTTCGTAACTTTAAGTAAAAAAAGACTATGTATTCAAATAATTTCAAATCATTTTCCAACTTAGCCTCCTTTGAAATCTATATATTTATAGTGGTGCTCAAGTTTTTTATGCCCTCTGAAAAGTAATTTTATCAAACTCCTCAAAATACTCATTTTTCGCAGCAATTACCTCTTCGTTGGATGAAAATCTTTTACCCGCAAGCCAGATTTTCAAATCAGAGAACAAAAATTAATTTGAAGAGGCCAAATCTGGAGAATAAGGTGAATGATGAAGTATTTCGCAGCGTAAAAGAAATAATTTGGCCGTTGCAATGGAACTCGTGTGAGCTGGTGTATTGTCGTGTTGGATAAGAACTTTTTTTTAGGGCCGCTTTTCTTTCAGTATGGCATCAAATCGGTTTAATAATGAGGCATAATATTTCCCTGTAATAGTTCTTCTACTTTCTAGGTAATCAAGTAATATTATACCATATGAGTCCTAGAAATTGTAGTCACGACTCTTTCACCCGATCATGCCGTCTTCGCTTTTTTCGGTGCATTGACCTTGTCCAGTCCATATTTTCGACTCATTTTTTATTTTTGACCTATAATAATGGACCCATTTTTCATCAACAGTTACGTAGCGTCGCAAAAACTCCTTCGGATTACATTGAAACATGTTCAAACATTACTCAGACATATATGACAGGACTATTATTATCAGCGGTGAATAAACGTGGCACCCATCTTGCAGGCAACTTTCTTATTGTCAAACATACATATAAAATGTTCCATCTGCATTCTACTGAAATGTTAGGAGTGTCACTAATTTCACGCACTTACAATCGATGATCAGCAAATACAATATCATGAACATGATCAATCATGTTTTGAGTAGTCACCTCTTTTGGACGGCCACAATGCTCAGCATCACTCTTACTCTTACAGCCATAACGAAATTCACTAAATAACTTTTGAACCATACCATGCTATGGAGTAGAGTTTCCATATTTCCCGAGCTTTTATTCGGTTTCCCCGTAGGAAATAATGTTTAATAAGCACACAAAACTCATTATTTTCCATAACTTTTGTTTACACAATGAAAAACTAAATTTAAATGACTGTAAAAGATTTCCAAACTAAAGAACTAACTTTGTATACGCACTTGTACTAGATGGGACTCTCTTACAGTGTAAAATACGTTACGATAACACATCTTCCGAGAAATTACGGACTTATTGAACGACACACATCTTACACTAATTATGAAAAGAATAATAACGAATGCATAACTACTTACAAACTATAATACCGTCGACCGGAATAACTTAGATGTGAACTGCTCGGCGGATGAATACCTTGGCAGTCCACTACCTGTCATCCGCACTTAGATTATCAAGCCGCTGCTTAGAACAGAAAAGAAATTTTAGATAGCCGACTATTGAATACCTGGCTACCGAGCGTTAAGGGACTTAAACTTAGTAGGACCGCAAGTCTATCATAACCAGAGCGACCTTAGAAGAAACCATCTGCGTTGGTGGTGTTTCTTTTTCTTTATCAGGTACAGGATAAGTCAAAAGCCAGCAGGCGTCCAAAATGTGTACTCTGAAGTAAAAAGCAGCTTCCTTCGTACCCACGAATAACCTGATAAAGATTCTCTCTGCGTGTATTCTTGGCTCTTCCGTAACAGTCGGTGGCCCATTTTAAAACTCATTCCGTGAGATCTCAGTCGCTAACGTCGATCAGCTCGCGGTAACTTAGTCATTTAATGCTTCCCTATTTAGTCTACGTTTTAGGCGGCATATGAAGCAACGCTTATCGATCGTCCGCCGCACACCTGCCTAGACCTCCATAGTGCGTGCGTTTTTCTCTCTCGTTCGCTGTCTCACTCCCACTGCTAGAGCCCTTCGGGTCTCTTCGGCCACACCTAAATAATCATCGACACTCAAACAAAAGCCCTAGAATATGGCACATTACTAATATGCGCTCAAGGTGGTTCACTGTGCCTTGCCAAGAAAAGAGAAAATAAAGAGAAAGGCAGGCGAAAAGAAAGCATACTGCTTGCTCTCGTCACAATGTACACTACCGTCCGAAAGTTTAAGATTACCTAGAAAAGGAAAGGGAAATCTTAAAAGTTCGATATCTCAGGAACTAAACATCGTAAAAGATTTTACCTTAGCTCAGTTTTAAGCTCTTGCTGAGTACTTCAAAAGTCATGGTTACAGATTTTTTGTACGATCCACTAAGTCCACTCTGTGCATGTCTGAAAAAGTCGAAATATCGAAAAAATTTTATTCCACTTCAACTTCTTGTATGTTAGCCGAAAGATATCGTGTTTTTAAAAAACTAATTCTATCACAAAGTTTTAAAATGAGCTGAGGAACGTTCTTTTAAGTCCATTTTTCATTAAGTTATAGGTAAGTTAAATTTTTGTGAAGAATAGTCAATTTTTTAAATTGAAGTTTATTTCCGTAATTATCCACCGTACAGAAAAATGATACTCAGAGAATATGTTCCATTTTCAAAGGAAAATCGAATAATAAAATACAAAATTCGTGAAAAGAACTTTTATTTTCTACTATTCTAACCAGCTCTGTCTAAATCATGAAAAATCGTACAGGAGTATTATATATACTGTGACGGTAAACGTCTTATTAGCGCTAACGGCCCAACCATGCGGCTGCCCGCGAGGGCAGCACCTACCGGTTGGGGAAAATGTGACGAGGGAATTCGGCACGAGACGGGACGGAACGCGCGCGTTTGAAAATGAGGCAGTCGAGGATCAGCTATCGATATCGCCTGAGAGGAGTCGAGGATTAGAATTCGATCACCGAGCCGTGCAGCGAATACCTTGGATATTTTCCCGAATTTTTCCGAAGGCAGAGACGAGAGAGAAAAGCGGTGACCTAGCTTACGTTCGGCGAGTGTGCGTGCAAGCGTGCATGAGTGGAGAGTTTCACCATCGAAGGCGAAACCATGAACGAGAGGCAGCATCACTCGCATATAAACGTTTGCCGAAAGACTAGTGTGTGCTGCAAGAGCCTCCTTCTTCGTATCACTTGTTTCCCGTGCAAGAATTAATAAGGTAAGCTGGCCAGCTTAATTTCGCGATCGCGACAGAATTGCTAAATAACTAATCTCTCGTACTCGCTAGAAAACGTGCATGTATTATCTCGGCAAACAAAGAGCGGCGAGCGATCCGACTCCGCATGTTATTGTCGCGCGAGCGTCTTGTAAACATAAACACACGGGCCGAATACAGTGTATAGTTTAGAGGAAATAAACGATCTCGCATGTGATATTGATTAGAATTTCATCGTATTTATTTCAATAGTAGATAGTTGGTTGACTGATACCCGTTCCCTCCTGCTCTCCGGTTTTCGTGTTTGAACGTATAGGTAATCACGCGCGCTCTTCGATACGATCGTGCGCATTAAATTGAATAAACGGTATTAACCCCGTTACAACACATAGAACGCGTATTTTATAAGAGCAAAATTAAATAATAATATATGACTGAAAATGTAATCTTCAAATAGCAAAATCTTTCGTTTGTATCATAATAGTTCTATTCTTAGGACATGTGTAAGTAATACAATATACATTTAATACGTTGACCGCTGCGTGTGACTTTATTTATTTTATTTAGAAATTCAACTATTATCCACATATGTTTGAAATTACCTACATTTTCAAAACAAAATAGACATCTCGTACAGTACTTGGAATGCTGTCTTTAAGATAGCTCGAAAATCAGAACTTTCCGAAACAACACGATCAAATATCCCAAAAAAGTGGATTTTCGTACCGAAAAATTGCCGAAACATTTAATATTTTCTATAGTAGTGTTAAATATACAGTAGACCGGTACAAGCAAGGATATGGCATAAAAGATCGTAAGCGCATAAATCGGCCTCGTAAAACAAATTCACAACATCAGCATATTCTGAAGTGTAAACGAATTCGTTTCAAAATGGTGCGAGATATACGTAGTGGGATTATTGAAGCTGATAATACATGTACAAGCTGTGTCAACTACTACAATTCAACACTGTCTTTGTGATGCTGGCTTGAATGGGCGGGGACTACTAAAAAAACCTCTTTTGAAGAAAGGTAATAAGAAAAAAAGATTGGCCTGGGCAAAAAAATATAAGAATTGGACACCGGAAGATTGGAAGACAGTTCTCTTCACTGACGAGTCAAAATTCGAATGATTTTCTTCGAAGCGCCGTGTTTATATATGAGGTCAAGTTCATGAAAAAATGATTGAAAATTGTATAATTCCAACAGTTAAACACGGAGAAGGTTCCGTAATAGTTTGGGGCTGTTTTACTGGAACGTCGGTTGGCGACCTTGTTGAAATAGATGGCATGATGGATATAAGTGTGTATCATAAAATTTTACAATACCATGCGATTCCATCGGGTAATCGTCTTGTTGGTGCAAATTTTGCAATGCAACAAGACAATGACTCGAAGCATACATCGAAATTTTGTATGAATTATTAAGGTCAAAAGAAAAACAAAAAAGCATTCAAATCATGGCGTTGCCTTCTCAGAGTCTTGACTGTAATCCTATCGAGTATTTATGGAATCATTAGAATAGAAGTATTAGGAGTAAAAGATTACGGAATAAAAATGAGCTATGGGAATCATTAAAAAAAGAATGGAGCCGTATTGGAGAAGATGTGTTGCAAAAATTAATTGATAGATTGCAGCGCATTTGCAAATCTATAATAAGAGTTCATGGCGAATATTTTGATGAAACTAAGATTTTAAATAAAGTGACTAGTGAATGAATGAGTTAAGACTGAAAAATAAAGAGTTTGTATTGTAGCGTTATGAGTGACTATTATAGTTTGAGTGCTTTGATTTACTTAAGTTTCTGTTATATTTTTTATATAAAACTAATTCGATCGACGTATTCTTATTTACGATTTTTCATGATTTAAATAGAGCTAGCTAGAATAGTAGAAAAATGAAAGTTCTTTTCACGAATTTTGAATTTTATTATTATATTATCCTTTGAAAATGGAACATATTCTCTGAGTATCATTTTTCTGTACGGTGGATAATTACGGAAATAAACTTCAACTTAGAAAATTGGCTATTCTGCACAAAAATACCTATAACTTGATGAAAATGAACTTGAAAGAACGTTCCTCAGCTCATTTTAAAACTTTGTGATAGAATTAGTTTTTTAAAAACACGATATCTTTCGGCTAACATACAAGAAGTTGAAGTGGAATAAAATTTTTTCGATATTTCGACTTTTTCAGACATGCACAGAGTGGACTTAGTGGATCGTACAAAAAATCTGTAAACATGACTTTTGAAGTACTCAGCAAGAGCTTAAAACTGAGCTAAAGTAAAATCGTTTATGATGTTTAGTTCCTGAGATATCGACCTTTTAAGATTTCCCTTTCCTTTTCTAGATGAGCTTAAACTTTCGGATGGTAGTGTATTAAGAGATAGTGATGTCAAAACAGATGTCTGTGATATCTAAACTTATATCTAAACTTTAGAAAAAGTTATAAAAATGATAAAAACCACAAACTGCAAACCCACAAATCCTACAAGCCCCAAACCCACAAGCCGCAAACTAAAAAACAGAGCTTCAAGTTCAGAAACCGGAATAGAGACGAATGAGTTGCATGTCGCGATTCTTGATTTGTTGGTTAGAAGGTTTGAGATTTGGCTTTTCGAGCTATTATATTACAATTTTCATATCATTTTCTAAGTTTCAGATACATGCTTGGATATCATAAACATCTGTTCTAATATCGCTCTCTCTTAATCCATACTCATTTTTCCAAAATTTGAAAATGCGATCTCTCGATGAAAAAAAAGATATTTGAGCAAACTCAATGACATTTGGAAAAGCAAGACTTCTAGTTTCTGATAACATGTATAGTTTTTTATGCAAAAAGTAAAATTTGGTTTTACATAACCTCAAAAGTCAACGTTTGATCCTTGAGGAAAGCAGACGTACCTGTTACACGCTGTACTCGAATAGCTAAGTGATAGCCAATCAAGTGGAGTGGCAGTTAAAATGAGAATTCAAACCGCATAATAAGTTAAAGAAATAGTAACGACCAAAATGGCCACCCAGATAGGGAAAGTAATATCTACACCCACGCAAAGCAACACAAAGAAAACGGTAAGCATATCTATTCGATCATTGGCTGAACCAAAATACTAACAAGTTTGACGTTTTATAAGATAAAATAGATGCTGACGGTAACGAAGCAACAGTAATTTTAAAAGAACACAAATCACACTAAATATTCGTGCACAACCTGGAAGATATTCGCTTGGCTAATAAACTTATTAAATAATATAGCTAAATATAGCTATATCCTTAAAGTACTAGTCCAAAACAAGGTTAAAATTTAACCTACAATTTCAGAAAAGTATTTGCCGAGAGTTAGCGCATTAAAAGAGAAAAAGAGCTTAATGTGATCTTGAGAAGCATCCACCCTACAGTAAATACGGAGGAATGAACAAATGCCATCCTAGCACATGGACATAATAAATGACAACAATAGTTCAATAACTGTCTACTGTCCTCCAAATAAAGCAATTTTTCAAAAAACAAACTTTTTCAAAACACTGGGACATCGTTTTTTAACAAGAGGAGACTTCACTGCGAAGTACCAAAGGGGGGCAATAAGTCTTTACAAAATCCAAGAGATAGCGCTCGTCGCGCTTAAATTATAATGTTTTTGGCAAGCAATATTACCAATTAGATATCGTACAAAGTTTTAGCTCGGTTCATTAAGTCGTTTTTTTGTGAGCGTTGGTTGAATAAAAAGTTATTGGTTTATTTGAAAAATGGAAAAAACAGAGTTTCGAGCGGTGATAAAACATTTTCATTTGAAAGATCTTACACCAAAAGAAATCACAGTTGAGTTAAACGCCGTTCTTGGCAAGTCTACTCCTGTGTTTAAGACTGTTTATAACTGGGTAAATGAATTTAAACGCGGCCGTACAACAACAAAAGATGAACCTCGTTCAGGACGCCCCGTAGAAGTGAGTATACCCGAAATGGTCAACAAAATCCACGATATGGTGTTGAGTGATAGAAGATTAAAATTTCGAAAATTAGTTGAGGCCACAGGAGTATCAGAGGGTACAATCATTTCAATTTTGCATGAAAAATTGGGGATGAAAAAAATATCAGCAAGATGGGTGCCGCTTTTGCTCACTGTTGAAAACAAACGATCCCGCGTGGTCACCCCTGAGGCTCTTTTGGCACGCATACGTCGTAATCCGGAAGACTTTTGGCGTCGACTCGTAACTGTAGGCGAAACATGGGTATATCACTACACTCCTGAAACCAAAGAACAGTCCAAACAATGGATTACCATAGGAGAATCAGCCCCAAAGAAGGCAAAGACAGTAAAGTCAGTCGGCAAGTTTATAGCCAAGGTTTTCTGGGATGCGTATGGAATCATCTACATCGACTACTTGGAAAAGGGCCAGACGATCACTGAACAATATTATGCTTCATTATTAGGTTAGTTGAAAGAAAAAATCAGAGAAAAACGACCTCACTTGAACAAACAAATGCCTCTTTCTTCAAGACAATGCTCGAGTTTACATGTGTGCAGTTTCGATGGCAAAAATTAACGATTTAAAGTTCGAATTAATTGACCATCCACCATCTTCCCCTGTTTTGGCTCCCAGTGACTTTTTTTCTTATTTTCTAACCTCAAAAAATGGCTTGCCGGACAACAATTCACGTTGAATGAAGAAGTCATTGCCGAAACAAATGCCTATTTTGTGGGTTTTCAAAAATCATATTTTTCTGATGGCTTAAAAAAATTGAAAAGCCGTTTAATAAAATGTATCGACCTTCAAGGAGATTATGTTGAAAAATAAAAAAAAATTAAAAACGCAAAACTTTTTTTTCCGTCCTTTTCTAAAGACTTATTAACCCCCCCCCCCCATATTATTAGTAGAATTCACGATCGTCCACCCCAACATACAGAAGCAAAGTCCTTTATGAAACTCAGAAATATATGCTGAAAAATAATTGTATACCACTATCTACTGACGAACCAACATACTAGCTAACCAACACAAACAAGAAACCAGATTCGATTAACCGCAATAGTTAATGATATAAATAAAACACATATTGAAGCTTCTTCATACTTAGACCTTTCATTAGAAATGTAAACAACCTTACAATAACATACTAGATATAAACAATTCATAGAGGAACGTACTAAACGTAATGTACCTCTCAAATCTGTTGCCGATATAGAAAACAGTATTCAAATACTCAACTCACTTCTAACTGAAGCTATTAAAAAGTACTCTACTACTGTAACGAAGAGAAAATCTTATCAAATTATCTCTTCTACAGTAGAACAAAAAATCAAAGAAAAAAGACTACTAAGAAAAAGGTATCAGATTACTAGATCAAGCCAGAATAAAAAAAAACGAAATAAAGCAGTTAAAGAACTGAACACAGTGTTGTACGTAGAGAAAAATGAAAAAATACAGAAGAGTCTCACCGTACTTATTCCGACCGAACCAACGGATGACACAACGCAATACTCACAGTGGAAAGCGACTAAACGGCTAAACAGATAAACTTGATTCATACTACGAGTACCCATTCGAAAAAACTGTGAAACATGGCCAGATCAGATGAGGAAAAAGTAATAACTTTCGCAAATCTTTCACGCATCTAAGCGAAGTATTCAAACTACAACAAAGAATAATTTCTAAACAAGAAGAAGAAGCCTTACTGGAAGATCATAATGCTCAGAACAGAACTCCAATCAAACCAGTTAACTTAAAAGAAATACTACAAATATGTAATAATATAAAGTATAAAAATGACCCCAGTTATGATAATATTGCAGGAAAAAAGATTGAAAAGCTTTTCACAATAGCAATTAGATACATGACTATAATATTTAATGCATGCTTCGTCTTTGCTATTTTCCTTCTCAATAGAAAGTACCAGAGATTATTTAAATACCTAAAGTCGGTAAAGAAACAATATTCGTGACTTCATACAGACCGATTAGTCTACTGCCAGTACTTTCAAAAATTGACCAAAAAATCATACTAGCCAGAATAATCTCAATTACAATAGATACAAAACTTATGCCGGACCACCAATTCGATTTCAGGCGTCATCATTTGACGATCGAACAAGTGAACAGAATAGTATCAGTAGCGAGAAAATCCATCTAAAATAAATAATACTACACAGACATAGTCCTCGACGTTGCTCAGTTGTTTGATAAAGTCTTTTTGAGTCATTCGAACCGGTAGTTCAGACGTCCCATGCTCTTCAATCATAAACAATCATGTATTTTTGTACCTTAAGTGCAAAAGTGGTATACATTTGATCCCATTAAGTTAGGATCAAGGTCATTTCATGATCAGTTCGTTCATTTTGCAAAAAACTAATATAATCTTATACCCTTAAATCCTAATTACCTAAGTACCTTTAAATCCTGTAACATTTGCATATATAAGTTCAGACCTTTACTTGCAATTTCCTCAACCTTTGAACACGTTACTTTTTTACGCTGTAGTGTCGATCCCCTTAACCCTAATTTTCGCAATTTTCTCTAGGAAACCAGAGCCAGTTAAGAGGTTTTAACCTTATATTCGGATTCAGCATACCATAAAGTTTCAGAAATACTACTGTGGGCAAAAAGTAAGGTGAATTTGTTTGTAAAATGAAAAATCTTTATTTATTCTTCTACATCAATGTCATCCCCTTCGAAGTAATCCCCTCTCGATAAAATACACTTATGCCAACGTTTTTTCCAATCCTCGAAACATGCCAAATAGTCCCTTTCCGGTATAGCCATCAGCGCCTTCTTCGATTCAGCTCTTATCTCCTCAATCGACTCGAAACGCGTTACCCGGAGTGGTCTCTTGAGTTTTGGGAATAGCCAGAAGTCACACGGAGCCAAATCAGGCGAATACGGTGGTTGCGGAACGATATGCGTCGAATTTTTGGCGAAATGGTCACGAAGAACGAGTGCAGTGTGAGATGGTGCATTATCGTGATGCAAAAACCAAGAGTTGTTGGCCCATAATTCTGGTCTTTTTAGACGAATTGCTTCACGCAAACGACGCATAACGCTCAAATAATATTCCTTATTAACAGTTTAGCCGGGTGGAAGGAATTCATAGTGCACCACACCACGAAAATCGAAGAAAACTGTCATCATGACCTTGATTTTTGAATGACTTTGACGTGCTCTTTTTGGTCTGGCCTCGCCTTTAGCACGATATTCGCTTGATTGGTCGGTTGTTTCAGCGTCGTAAGCATAAATCCAAGTCTCATCTCCCGTAATCATGCATTTGAGCTTGTCCTGATAGTCAGAAAGCATTGTTTCACACACATCAACGCGGCGACTTTTTTGCAAGAAATTGAGCGTTTTCGGTACCAAACGAGATTTGACTTTTCGTAGGCCCAAATGGTCTTTCAAAATTGTTTTCACAGATCCTTCTGATATTCCGATTATATCAGTAAGGTCTCTAACAGTCAACCGACGATTTTCGAGCACTAATTCCTTCACTTTATTGACGTGTTGGTCATCTGTTGACGTCGATGGTCGTCCGGAGCGCTCCAAGTCATCAACACGTTCTCGACCCTCTTTGAAGTCTTTGTACCACTTATAAACATTTTTTTGCGACATGGTAGAATCACCAAAGGCCTTCCGCAACATCCTCAACGTTTCCGCAGCCGAAATTTCATTCCGCAAACAAAATTTGATGGCACTTCTTTGCTCAATTAAATCAGACATTGTAAAAATCGAAACATGCACTCTTGGTTGTTTGGTAAACACAAGCGTAAATATATTACTGATGATGACATTGACATGAAATTTGTCCCAGTTGTCATTCACAGTCCTACCAACTCAAGAAAAAAAGAACTAGCCCGAAATGTTAAGCCCGCGAAGTTTAAATTGAAAATTCACCTTACTTTTTGCCCACAGTAGTATATACTTTGGTTTCTGTGCAAATATTTTACTTGTTAATTGCTTAATTATTTTACTGGTAATCTGATAACGCATATTACTTTCGAAAAATTGGGATATTCGCTGAAGAAGAAACCAAATCGAGATCTAAGTTTGTCGACAATGTTTTTCCAAAACGCGCATTCGCAATACATAATTATATCACAATCAGTCAGAATAAATTTGTAAAAAAACGTAATTTAAAGATAATTAAGTTATGACTAATCTCGACTTTTCAGAAAATTATATTACAAAATGTCATGATGCAATCCAAGCAATCTGTTATTATAACGATTAAATTACTGTTCATAATAATAACTGTTAATGTAAATAATACTTGGGTCAAATAATGAAAATTTGGAAAAAAAACTCTTTTATGTATACAACAATTGTGCCAAATTAAAAGAATTCCGTATTCTAACTATTCTAGGCCCATCGAAATAACCAAGAATCACCTATATATTCCTTGGTCCTTCCGTGTAGCATAAATCTGGAGGGAGGCGGATTTATCTCGCGATCTGGCAGGAAGCTTACTTGACGCTTTAGCACGTAGATGAGTGTATTCCGCATAAATCGGCTGGCAAGACGTCACAAGTCATATCATCACTGAATATAGCGATCGGTAGCGCTGAGTCACTACCGTATCTCGAACTATATTCATCTCGATGAAAAAGGTGTTGCATTACCACAATATTAAAATACAGATAATATAATATACTCATGTTAGTTACCTGATTGAGGAATATATAATCCGTGACATATTGAAAGAAATATTTACATTTCAAATATGAAGGAAAAATTGAACACTAAAAGAATTACAGACAAAAATTCATTAAATTCTCTACAAGATTAGATATTCAAACTCATTGACAAATACATCAGTCTAAGATTATTGAATAATGAACTGAAAATATAAAAGAAAGAATTTACAAAATAAAACTGTCGAAAGTTCATGAACTGATGAAAGTTCATAAAATAGTTTTTCTAATTAGAATAATTGTTTCTGTAGTTCTAACTGTTGGTTTTCGACATTTTTAGCAATTCTTTTAAATTCTAATATTACACTGATTGAATTATATACGAGTATAAAAGTAGTTATGAATTAATATACAAGATTGATTCTTTTACTATGTCTTCAAATTATACACTACTGACTTTAAATGTAATGAATTTAGCATATTTATAAATACGCGAAATTCTTAATAATTTGTGTAATTAAATGTTTTTTGATTTATATTAAAGATAAAGTTGTTATATTAATTTTAGTGAAGAAGGCCTCAGAAATTTGTTTTAGAACAATTAAAACTATTTTTTTTATGAACAAATTATTTCTTAGACATTACAGATAATTAATTTTGTAGACTACAGCCTTCCTATATTATGATTTGATCTTCATCCCATCATACAGTATACATGAAATCGGAACTTTGATCTCTATTTTAGTTTAATTCAACCTTCTGGTAGCACTTTCGGCCGACAGTTCTCTACAGGATATTTGGAGGTTTCACCGTTGCCAGTGCCCATATTGATGTTTATAAAATATAACGCTTAATTAACGTAAGGATAGTGATTTACGCAATTTTGAGATTCGGAAATCTTAAAAAGTTTAGGTTACGTTAGAATTCTTTCGTGAAATCGTATTAAGCCACCTAAGAAATATAACAGTTTACATTATCTACTTTCTGGAAAAATCTCATTCATAACAAGGCTGTATCGAAATAAAAAATATACTAAACTTCTATTAACGATATCTCTTAAGAAAAAGAGATTTTCTAAAAATTAAAAATGAGTTAAAAAGAAAAAGAGTGATACTTTTTTAGGAAAAAAAATTGATCTGCGATGTAATAGAAGCTTAAACATGACGAATAAACGTATTTTTTTCATTTTTAGGTTAGGATATCTAAAAAACCTGACGTATAGAGGAATTCTAAAGCGGAATTCGGATTGAACTCATCGAAAGCCTTCGGAATACGTTGCTCTTATCCTTGCGATAATTCCTTGTTTGACTTGTGTAATTAATGATTGCGTCCGATGCTAAAATTTTTTATGTTTTTTCAAAAGAAAGTGGATATCTCTTAAGGGAAAAGACGATAATAGGAGCCTCATCAATCCGATGACACAGTAATGTTGCTGATGAGGTTACCAGGAGTCGTTACCAGGATCCGCGCAGGATTGATGGGTGATTCTCAACTATTTCAATAGCCTTCAAAAGACTAGTCGATAGATTTTGTCAAACTTTGCATGCTATATTTATACAGGGTGTCCCATTTTAATTTACCACCCCCTAAAACAGGTTAATAATTTGCTCTGAGAAAAAAATGTTTCAAATAAAATTTGTTGGGTTCGAAGGGGGGCATCTTTTGGCTATTTCAGCTGCGACCTTGAACATGACCTTCAAGGTCATCTGAAAGTCAAGACCAAATTTTCATATGAAATGTGCATATTTTATGGCGGATTTGGATTCTACTAAAAAAGAGAAACACTTTTTGTCTGAATCATTTTTTGATCATCAATAGGTAGGTAGCTCTCCCTTTAACTGAAAAGAGAATTTGTTCTAGAAATAAGATGTTTTAGATGAATGTTACTAGCTTCATACAAAGACAGAGGTATCCTTTGGATCACTTAAGGCAAGATCTTCACGTCCAACCACTTAAGGCAAGACCCCTTCGTTCAGCTAGTCACGGAAATTTCAATGTCTCAAGTGTTCTATCAATTGCCCATTTTGTTGAATGCACATTTGTATTCTCTGTCGAAAACTTCTTTGGACATCTATTAATGTTTGTGGGGTTAACGCCTGGAATGCTGCAACAATTCTCTCCATCATATTTTGTGCCGTCGTCGGGGCTTCCGCGTAAACTCTCTGCTTCACGGCCCCCCACAAAAAGAAGTCCAATGGGGTCAAATCTGGCGATCGCGCAGGGAATTCACAGATTGGACTACCAATTCTAATCCAACTATTTGGGTATGTCGCGTTCAGAAATCTCCTGACAAGTAGTCGACGATGAGCGGGAGCACCATCTTGCTGGAACCACATGTCTCGCCTTATTTCTAGCGGAATGTTTTCTAGAAGAGGTGGAATTTGGTTCTCGAGAATATCTAAATAAAACTCGCCGTTTAAATTACGGTCATAAAAAATTGGACCCACAACGTATTCCCCAACTATGCCCGCCCAAACATTAATTGACCACCGTATTTGTGTACGGTGATTTGTCTGCCAATGTTGATTTTCTTCTGCATAATAATGCGCGTTATGAAGATTAACTCCTCCCATATTGTCAAACTTTGCCTCGTCTGTAAAGAGAGTCCGATCAAAGAAAAATGGATCTATGCGCATTCGTGTTTCCGCCCATTGACAGAATCTAAGTCGCCTGGCAGGATCACCAGGCTCAATGGCATGTGTAAGGTGCAAGTGCTATGAATGAAATCTAAAATGACGCAATACACGGGAAACTGTTGATCTGGGTACTCCATGCATTCGCTGAATTTGTCGCGTCGAAATATGAGGATCCTCGACAATTACAGCACGAACCCCAAGCGCAATATGCTCTTTTGGGCCCGTCCGTCGCCTCTTCCTTCTTAAGTTACCTCCTTGAGCTTTTATCGTTAGAAGTTTAATATTCCTCCTAGTAGGATGACGAGCGTCCGGATACCTTTCAGCGTACAGCCTCGCTGCAGCCTTGTAATTGTCGTGACATTCTCCCAGAATCTTGATCATGTTGACTATCTCTACTGGCGTGTAGTCAGCCATTATCTGTTGTAGGTAGATTTTTTAGGGAATCTTTAATCTTAAATTAATAATTTAATTTTTATTTAATCTGAAATTCAGAAAGTCAATGAAAACCTAATGATGAGAAGCTTTGAGGAGCTGTAAGAATTTACAAGCCTTACCAATAGAACGATAACGAAGCAAAAAAATGTCTTTTAGCGAGAAATAAAGCATTTACGAGAAAAATATTCTAATTCTAATATTCTAATTCCTCGGATAAAATGTAATGGTTACCTGTAAATAAACATTTGACATTCAAAAAATCTTGATGACCTTCAAATGACATTGATGGCTCTTAAGCAAGTTCGTGGTGAAGATCACTACAGTATGTCCCTCATTGAATCTAGTAACATTCATCAAAATCATTCTTAACTGTGGGAAAAATTCTAACCTTAGTTTAAGGTAGAGATATCTACTGATTTTTTCTACTTTTTTAAAGCCGTTTACAACAAAAATTTGGGATTTTTTCAAAAAATGATTCATACAAAAAGTGTTTTTCTTTTTTAGTAGAATCCGAATCCGCCATAAAATATGCACATTTCATATGAAAATTTGGTCTTGACTTTCAAATGACCTTGAAGGTCATGTTCAAGGTCGTAGCTGAAATAGCCAAAAGATGCCCCCCTTCGAACCTAACAAATTTTATTTGAAACATTTTTTTCTCAGAGCAAATTATTAACTTGTTTTAGGGGGTGGTAAATTAAAATGGGACACCCTGTATATTAAGATAAATATTTTCCTAAATTTTCATTTTTATGTAAAAATATTTTTATGTAGAAATATTAATTATAGGAAATTTATTAACCTTTTATTGTATATTTCAATACTAGTGCGAGAAAATGACCCTCTTGTGGACGTTCGCACCTAAGTGAAGCGGGGAAAAAAAGGTGAAATCATTTTCCCATACAATTATCGAACAATATTTTTTAATACAACGTGCGCAACGCTAGATTTGTAAGAGAACGCTTTCTTTTCCGGGCGTGCGTAAAATCGAGCCTCCCGTACGGCGTATTAAAAAAAATTATCCAATTTTTTTCGCTTACACCTCGAAAATCAATAATCATAGCGGGGTCTAGTTTTTTTGATACGTAAAAAACTGTCAATATGATATTATTAAACTAAAAAATTACAATAATTTTTGTCAAAAACTAATTAACTTCGTTTTTATTACAAATATCTTAACATCTAGTTTTTTTGAAAATTATGGTACCATCGCATTTCTCAGAATTTTTTGCATAAAGAACATAAATAAAATTTAATTTCCCAATATTACATAATGCGTTGCAACAGAAAGAACGCGCCCTCGTGGCTGTCTGGTCGTCCAGCAAGTACGCTCGCTGGCATGGACGGCGTGGTAATTAATTTACGACACCCGGCTTAAGTATTTCTTAATAACTATAAACTTTACATTTCTCTACTAATGAGATTTGAGAATGTCTCGTCAATAAATGGCATATTTATATTGACAAATTGAGGTTAGATTTCACTCGAGGGGAGTGTGGACATGTCTTGGATGTGAGCGCGAGTTTTGGTGAGAAAGTTAAAGAGGAAAAGTGTTTGAGGAGAGAAATAGAGGTTAAAAGAGCGTGGAGGCGGAGGAGGAGTGGAGAAGAGAAGGAGAGGCCTGGAGAAGAACAGGAAAAAGCAGAGAGAGAGGAATAAAGAAAAAAAATAAAAGTTGAGGTTAAGACAGAAAATTAGAAAGCGGGAAAGGCAGGCAGAGAGGAGGGGCGGTAAGAAGTCAAGGCAGAGACAGAAAAGGTAAGACAGGGAATAAAGGTGGGATCACGGGTAGATATAGAGAGTCGAATTAAGGCGTACGGGGTAGGATTGAAAGATTTGTGACAACAGAAAAATTAAGAGATAAAGGTGGAAGGTTGGATAAGAAAGGCCCAGAGGAGGAAAAGAAGAAAAGAGTAAAGGTGGTGAGGGGGAGAGAGAGCGGGGAAGGGCTGAGGGAGAATATTAGAGGAGAAATGAGAGAGGCAATAATGAGAAAAATGGAAAGAATGGAGGCAGGGGGGAAAAGAAGAGAAGAAAGATGGGAGAAGGAAATAGGAAAAGTTAGAAAAGAACAAGAGAGAGAGAGAGAAGAAAGAAAGAAAGAGACTAAAGAAGAAAGGGAAAAAGCAGAACGTAGAGAAAAGAAACTGCAGGAAAAATGGGGAGAGAGGATGGACCAGTCGGAAGATGAGTGCATGAAACTAAAAGAAAGCATAGAAGGAGGAAACAAGAAGCAAAGAGGAACAGAAGTAGGCAATAAGGAAGAATTAGAGCATATGAGAGAAAAAATGGATAGAGAAAGTAGGATAAACAATATAATAGTGACAGACTTAGAGGGTGAGTTAAGATGGGAAAAGAAGGGAGAGGCAGAGGTCTGGTTAAGGGAGGTACTAGAAATGAAAGGAGAGATAGTGAATCTGAGAAGAATAGGAGGAACAGCGGAGAGGGATGATCGGAGAGAAAGAAGGAAAAACATGTGGCAAATTAGATGCGCTTCATGGGAACAAAAAGAAGGAATTATGAAGAAGAAAAAGAATCTGGCACAGAAAAAGATATACATAGATCAGGACTGGACGTGGAAGCAGAGAAGGATAAGAGAGGAAGTAAGAAGGAATGCGAAAGAAATAAAAAGTAAAGGTAAATAGGTAAAGATGTGGTATAACGGGGTGAAGTCAGAAGAAGAAGAATTGTGGTGGAGCGAGGGAGAGGGAAAAATGGTAGGAAAGGGGGTGGAAGGGTTTCGAAAACAATAGAGATAAAAGAGAGAGAGAGGAGAGAAGGGAGAGAGAGGGGAGAAAGGCAGTAAAAATACTATTCTGGAACGTGGCGGGGGTGAGGAGCATGGAGGAAGACGATTGGGAATATGTTAGGGAATTCGACATAATAGGGCTAACGGAAACCTGGGTGAAGAGACAAGGGCAAGAACTGGTGTGGAGAAACAACTGAAAGGGTACAGCATAGAGTGGTGGGACTCAAGAAGGGAAGGAAGAAGGGGGAGAGAAATAGGGGGAGGAATAATGGCGGTAAGAGAGATGAAAGGTATGAGTAAGGTTGAATGGAAGAAAGAAAGGACAAGTGAGGTAATAGTAGGAGAAATAAAGATCAGAGGGAGGGAATACATGATAGCATCTGTGTATATGCAACATGAGAAGAAGGAAAACTTTGAATACCTAAGCGAAGAGATAGAGGAGAACAGAGAAAAAACAATAATTATAGGAGGAGACTTCAACGCAAGAACAGGAAACGAAGGAAGAGAATGGGAGACAGAAGTAAACCTAGAAGAAATAAAGGCCAAGTATAAAGTGTTAAACGCAGAGGGAGAAGAAATGATAAAATGGCTAGGAGAAATGGGCTTAGTGATAACGAATGGGAGAAAAGAAAGAGATGAAGAGGGAGAAATAACATATATAGGAGCGAGAGGAATGTCAACGATAGACTATGTAGTAGGTAACGAGGAAGGTGATGAGGCGATAAAAAGGGTTCAAATAAAGGAGAGGGTAAAGTCGGACCACTTACCAAAAGAGGTGAAATTGGGAGACAAAATAGCGGAAGAAAGATTGATAAACGAATGGAGCAAAGAAGGTATAAGGGAGTATCAAAGATGGATAGACGCAATAGAGGGAACAGAAAAATGGACAGATATAAAAATTAGAGTGAAGAACGCAGTTGTAAAAAAGAAGATAAGGAAAAAAAAGGATCGAAAAAAAGCTGGTGGAGAAAAGAATGTAAGGCAAAAAGTGATAGGGTGATGGTAGAGTTAAATAAGGTAAGAAAAGGGGAATGAGACAGAGGCAAATACTTAGAAGCAAAGAGAGAATACAGAGAGGAAATAAGAAAAGCAAAAGAAGATGAAGGGAAAAGAGTGGCAGAAGAAATAAGAAAAGATAAGACGAGAAGAAAATTCTGGGATAAAGTGGATGGCAATAGGAAGAAAAGAATTGGATAAGATAAAAATATAGGAAAAGAAGAATGGATACTTCAAGGAACAATTGGGAGAGAAAGAAAAGGAAGAAAGCAAAGGGGAAGAAACCGAAGACAGTGAAGGAGAGGAAGGTGAAGAAATTAAAGAAAGAGAAGTAAAAGAGGTAATAAGAAAAATGAAAAAGAAAAAGGCGACAGGAGAAGATGGTATAGCAAATGAAGCGTGGGTGGAAGGCTTGATAAAAGATATGACAAAATGCTTAAACGGAATATGGTACGGAGAAGGATATCCGGAAGAATGGAGGAAGGGAATAATAGTACCAATATTTAAGAAAGGGAGGTAAGAAGAAGTAGGAAACTATAGAGGAATAACGCTGATGGATACGGGGTATATAATATATGCAGAAATACTGAGGAAAAAGCTGGAAAGCGGACTAGAAGCTAAAGAAACGCTAAGTGATACGCAGATGGGATTTAGGAATAAAAGAGGAACAATGGACGCAATATATATATTAAAAACAATAATAGGGAAGGAAATAAGGGAAAAAGGAGGAAAACTGTTCGTATTCTTTACAGACATGAAGGCCGCTTTTGATAAAATAAAGAAGAAGAAAATATGGGAAACAATGAAAGAGAAAGGGATAAATAGAAAAATTAGGAAAAGAATAGAAGAAATATACAAGAAAACAGGGAGTAAGGTAAAAGTTGGAGGAGAAATAATTGGGGAGTTTGAGACTTACAAAGGCGTAAGGCAAGAGTGCCCTTTGAGCACCACGCTATTTAATCTTGCCTTCGCCGACCTGGAAGTGAAGATCAAGCAGGTGCAGGAAGGAGGGGTAGTGATAGGAAGGACGAAAATATGGACATTAGGATACGCAGATGATATAGTGATGATGGCAAAGAGTGAAAGTGGAATGAAAGCAATGCTGAAAAAATTAAAAAGATACCTGGAAGAAAGGGGATTAGAGTTAAATGTAGGTAAATCAAAGATGATGAAATGCAGGAGAGGAGGAGGAAGAGGGAAGGAAGAAGAATTCGAATGGGAAGGTGAGAAGATATAGATAGTGAAAGAGTACAACTACTTGGGATATGTGATAAGCAGAAATAACGGAAATAAAAAGCAGATAAAGAAGGTAGAAGGAAAAATAAATATGGGACTCGGAAAGCTATGGGGGCTAGGTGAAAAGCTATTTAGAGAAAACTGGGAGCTAGGAATGAACCTGTTCGATGCTCTGGTGAAAAGCGTGATTATGTATGGAGCAGAAATCTGGGGATGGAAGAGATATGAGAAAATAGAGAGACTACAACTAAAATACATAAAGAGGGTATTAGGATTAAATAGAAAGACGCCAAGTTACCTAATACGATGGGAAACAGGAAGACAAGAAATGAAAGAAACAGCATTAGAAAGAGCAATGAAGTATGAAAACAAAATAAGAGAAGAAAGAGATGGCTCAATAAAAAAAGAAGCATGGAGAGAGTTAAAGAAAAGTGAAAGAAATGAAAAAGATAAAAAGGGTAAGAAGGAGGAGAGAGAGGAAAGGCTGGAAAAAAGTAAAATATACAGAGAGAGGGAAGAGGGAGATGAAATGAGGGAAGAGTTTTGGGAAGAAATAAGAGATGAGCTAATGAAAAAAGATGAAAAAGAACTAGAAGAAAAACTAGAAAAATCAAGATACATAAATGAGTGGAAAGAGCTGAAAGAAGAAATGAAAAGGTATAGGTTAAAGGAAATTCAAGGAGAGGGAAGAATAAAAGGCCTGCAAATAAGGGAAAGGTTTAGGTTAGGTAATGAAACGAGAGGAAGCAGGTATTGGGAAAAAGAAGAAAATAAGAGATGCAGAATGTGTATGAAAGAGGAAGAAAATTGGAAGCACATGGAAGAAAAATGTGAAAAAGGCAGAAAGGAAGGGGAAGAATAGGAAAAAATAATAATAGGAAGCAAAGAAAAGATAGCGTGGATGATGGAGATAAAATGGAAAAGAAGAAGAAACGAAGAGAAGAAAGAAAAATAAAAGCAAGAAGACGAAGCTGCAAGACACTACGGAGAGACGGAAACAGAAGACAGAGAAGCAAGACTCGCAGACACATCTACACACACACACACACACACATACACACACATACACAAAAAACACGAACATATGCGCAAATATAAACATATACATGCACACACACACACACACACACACACAAGACACAAGTAACAGCAACTACACAAGCGAGAGGAAGCAGGTGTTGGAGGATGGAGCAAAATGGAAAAGAAGAAGAATCGAAGAAGAGAAAGAAAAAGGTAAACTAGAAGACAAATCATAAGATACTAAGGAAAAATAAGTGAGGTTGAGGAAAGGAAAGGCAGAGGGAGCAATAGGAAACAAGAAAAAGGTGTCAAAGCCTTAATAAGGAGAAAGATAGATGAAATGATTAGCAAGAAGGAGAGCAAAAGCAAAGGAAAGGCAATGGTGAAAAGGCAAGAGAAAGTAATAAAGGAAAAGCTGAAAAGAAAATATGCAAGAAAGAGAAAAAAAAACAGAAGAGCGGAAAAGGCAGATCTTGGAGAGAGAAAGTGGAAGAGAAGATTAATCAAAAGAAAAATGAGAAGAAAAGAGGAACAGGCAGGCGCAGAAGACAGGCACACAAGAGTTGCAGACACACCTACAAATGCACATATTTACACAACACACACACATACACACACGCACGCGCGCACTCACACACACACACACACACAAAACACATACATAATCAACTACACAAACTGGATACGAGAGACAAATAATAATATAAGAAATGTAAACCAAATGTAACATATAAGTTGTAAATAAATAAGCTAAGTATAATGACAAATTATATCATTATCGAACAAAACTTTAGGTCAGTTGCGATGATTCTCAGTTGCACTTGTTTATAGTATTCGAACCTCAAATGAGTTTTCAATGCATTTTGTATAGTGAGCAGTTTTACCAAAATTATAGTACAGTTCAATTGTGTTACTTTTGACGAATATCAAAGTGAGAACAAAAATAATGGAAAAATATATAAATATCTATTAAGAACTGTAACATAAAGCGAAACTTCATACTGGATTGTGTTTTTCTCAAACAGAAAAATAACAATATATTTATAAAGATGACAGAGATGAACAGTATAAAAATATTTTTAGCATGCACAAATTTCGAGACAGTAAATTTATTAAAATTTTAGATATAATTTTGTTAATATATAATTTTTATTTTACGGATGAGGATACACTATGTTTATCTTGTGGAAACAAGTATCAGAAAATAAATAATTAACGAAAGAAACTTGATAAAGTAGCAAAATCTATTGATAATTAAGTTACGAATAATAATAGTTGTAAAAACTAGGATTTAGTTGATCACGTGAATCAATAAAAAGTTTCAATAGAAATTAATACAAATAGTTTTCTGAAACAGATGCACTGAGGATTAATGATTGGATATTTTATATTTGCTTTAAAGAAAAAGAAACTCTAGAAAACGATGAAAAATTCAAACTAGAAGGTATTGAGGAAAAAAATTTATATAATGATGTTAGGTCTTACTACATATTTTTGCAGAGTTTTCAATTTTAAACATTATACATGTAATTTTGAAAATCGAACTCTTAAAGAGACCAAATTTTTGTATGCATTTACAAGAATTAAGGTCATGCATCGATTTATATCTTAAATGATACACAATGTAGTAAGTACGTACTACTTTCAAAGTGATAATATTTCCGAAACATGAAGATGATATGCTGCAATATAGATACCATATAAAACCCTGCATACGCTTTTGCGAATAGCTTCAGCGTTAGACATAAGACTGAATATTACCTTGGCAGGTACGGCCGGTTTGTTGGACGGATGGAAATTGCCGATTGTCGGCCATGTAATGCTACCATTCACTGTGAGCGTCACGATGATGCCGACGACGGTAGCTATACTCCCAACCCTCCTCGATGAATGCACTTTAGAAGTAAACTTCATCAGGCAATTTAGAACGGTCCTAAATCCTGATCACGATACGCTGCTATTGAAGAAGTCACAGACCACAATAAAATTGAAAGTGGCTAGCTCGGAAACTGGCCCGAGATTGGCAACCATACGACTGGCCGAAGTAACAACAACACAGCAGACAATATTACAGGAAATCATTGTCGAGGCCCCCACGGATCTGGGAACTGCTGCAGGGATTGAACATGTGATTTGTGTGGGTGATACAAACAGCGCTACTACCTAGTATCGTATAAGGTCGAGCAAGAGGTGCATAGAATGGTAAGGGAAATGTTGGCTTAGGGAGTCATCGAGCCGGCTAATAGTGGTTGGTCGAGCCCGGTAGTAATGATATGCAAAAAGGAGGACTCATATCGCTTTTGTATCGACTTTCGAAAGGTTAATAAAGTCACTGAGCCAGATGCGTATTCTTTATCTTTTATGTAAGATATATTGAGAAACTTGCGGAATGCGCGCTATATCTCCATCCTCGACTTTAGTAGCGTGTATCACCAAATACAACTCAAACCCGAATCTCGAGCTATCACCGCATCAACCGTGCATGAGCTGGGACACTTTCAGTTTGTGCAGATGCTCTTGGTCTTTCGTACGCAGGTGCCACTTTTCAGCGGTTGGTAGATAGTGTGATCGATCCTGGACTCGGTGATTTTGCCTTCGCCTACTTGGATGATATCATCGTAGTTTCGCCAAGATTTAAGAACCATTTACAACACCTAAGAACCGTGTTGAATAGACTGAGCCACGCTGGACTCTTGATTAATCGAGATAAAAGTGTCTTCTGCAAGTCAGATAAAATATGTTTCCATATGCAGTGCGAATGGTGAAACGATCGTGAAAGAACTCAGGAAACGAGTGATTATGTACTTTTGTGCGCCTAGGGTCTTTCTATCCGATAACAGTACAGAATTCAAGAACCAGCTTGTAAATGGTTACTTGAAGGAGTAGGGGCTAAACCGGATGTTTACACCGACAGACACCTCGCAGGCCTACGGAAAGGGTTAACCATACGTTAAAGACAATGATCTCGTCGTACCTCCAGAGGAATCACAAAGAATGGGATCGATGCTTACCTGAATTTACGTTTGCGCTGAACACCGCTATCCATAGCTCCAGCGGAACTGGTGCCACTATGCTTAACCACGGTACGTAACCGGAAGCCCCTAAAAACCCTTCGAAGGGAGAGGGATGAGCTCGCGGTTCAAGATGAGGAAATTCATAGATAGAAACACGGGACGAGCATATGCATAATAATCGATTCGCCATATGAGAGGCCCGAGAAATCGCTTCAGGTGAGTCTTTATGCCAGGCGAGATACTTTAACGCTAAACCAAGGGCCTCAGAATTCAAGGAAGAAGACTAGGCATGTAAGAGAAACCGAGTCCTGTCCATCTAGCGCGGCGCAAAATATATCCGCGAAGCTAGCAACCAAGGTCGTAGGCTCTTAGGTGATCGTTGAGGTACTCGGAGCTAACTGCCTCGCCGACCAGCAGGAGAAAATTGAGGAATTGGTACACGTTAAAGACTTCAAACTTATGGACCTTCAGACCTAAAAGATGATACATCAACAAAGAGTTGACATGACCCAAGTGCAGCATGGTGACACCATCCCGACTACCGATGGAGCAGAGGTGATAAGCGATCCACTTCTAGCGAGCGAATCGCCATTCAACGAGGGCAAACGAGCCACGAGTGAGAAGGACGAGTCTATGAAAAATTTGTGATGAGAGCAAGCGTTGCGCTTGTTCTCGTCGGAATTTTCTCCAATTCCCCCTCTCTCTCGGCAAGGCATGGTGACCAGCGTTAGGCACATTCTTAAATGCGCCTAATGCATGGTCTTTGTTTCAGCCGACGAAGATTGCCGAGCGAGGCCGAGCCAGCCCGAAGCTGTTACGCTGACGATAGTATAGAGGTGTTAGAAAGAGAGAGAGATAGTTGGGGGCGTGGGTGCCCTACGCAAGATTAGGCAGGCGCGCATCGCAAACCAATTAGCGCATTGGTCACGCGCCGCCTAGTAAGTAGGTTAAATAGGGAGAGAAAAAGAACGATGAAGAAGCTGTAGGTCACGGAAGAGAAAAACGAGCGACACAGACGGTAGTGAGTCGAGCAGGGAGTAAGATGGTAGACGGCCAGCGGTAAAAAGTCAAAGTGCAGCTGAGGACAGAGGGGCCAGCCGAACGCACACACCGCCAAGGGCCGAAGAGAACCAAGAGGACAGAGAACGACTTGTTCCGGCATCTGCTCGGGAGGCTACTTGGAGGAGCCGGCAGGAGTTGCCCAGCGACGACCAGTAACATCATGCGCAGGACGCAAGTAGATAAGCAATGTATGTTCTGGGACACAAAGGATGCCGCCAATGTATAAGGGATATATGTATGTTCTGGGACACAAAGAGGCCGCCCGATGAAGGTGTCGCGATAGTGACACCTTTTAATCGCGATAAGGTGAAACCCCATGCTGAGTGTCTTAAAGGCATTTGATGTACCTTTGACACCTCCCGCATGCCAGTGGGCCCCTTCGACAGAGTGCCCCCCCCCCCACCCACCCACCAACACCCACTCACCCACCCACCCACCTACAGAGGTTGTTAAGGTAGGCTGCTGTAGAAGTCGGTAGGGTGTTTGGTAAACTATATGATGGTCTCTCTCTCTCTCTCTATCCTTCTCTCTCGCTCTCCTTCGATAGTAGGGCGCTTAGTAAGCTTATGCTGGCTGAGTGTGAGCCCTCGGAGAGGGGGTAGCGTCTCTAGCTTGCTCGGCGCATACGCTGTATAGTGTGGATGCTGCTCTCTCTCTCTCTATATATATATAGTAGCTATATAGTAGCTCTATATAGTAGCTATAGTAGTTTCATTAGATTTTGGGAACCTTTCAACCTCACAGTTGATTTTAATTGAATATTAATTAATAAAACTTATAGAATTTTCATTTAATTATTAATTTATTGATCATTCAACTATACATTGAATATAATACAGTCTGTCTATAATCTTTATTTTTAGTAGTTGACATCGCTATATTGAAATATTGAGTTGAATTTTTATATGTAATATTGTCAACATCATCAATACCTTCCTTTGCAGATTGCTTCCGTCTAGCTTTTATCCATTAAAACAATCTTTGTGCATCTGTAACGGCACATACAAAATTAGCTGGTTTATTGTCATGATATGTACATATTGCTTCTAATGAGTAAGGTAATGCGCTCATTGGTGGACATCTCATCTCGCTTTCAAGTTCTAACATTTTTCTATAAAAGGAAAAAAGTTTCTAATTAATAATGATTTTAATTTCTAACAAAAAATGAAAATAATTTTTATACTTACTTTTCAGGTAATACTTTTTGTAACCATTGTTTTTTTTTTAATACTTTTATATAAATATTTCTAGAATTATTTAAATGATTGTTTAGTACACGTGCTAAATTTTTTTATGGAATAATGCCGAACCTCCATAATAAACTATGATAACACGTTTCTAAGAAATGATTCACTTTTTGACACTTGAAAGGGAGTTGAAACCAATGATATGGTGGTTCGAAGAAAAACATAGTTGGAACAGTATCTACATCTAATGGTAGATATGCGAGTTCTTTACAAACAAAAGTCTCGTTTAAACTTTGAAAGCCTTGAAAATCTATTACGAAATCCATTTGAAAAGATGCTGAAGTTAATGTGAACTCTACGAGTTCCCAAAACTGTTATGAGAGTAGAGGCACGTGTTTGTTCTATATAAAGCCTATACCTTACCATTCGAAAGAAGAGAACGTCATAATTACCATACCTCACCATTCGAAAGTATAGGGCGTCATAGTCACTATATAGTATGATTATAGGTAGTTTGTATTAAATTCCAACAATATATATATTTTATTTTCTTTTTTATTGAAAAGCATTGTATACATTGATTACATAATGTCTTGTTAATTTCAAACTAATTTTTTAACATCACCACTAATTGGATTATATTGTATAATACGATCGTGTAATATTAAGCAGTAGGCTGCAGTATCTTCAGGAAAATCACTCCGAGTTTCAAATTCTATGCGAACATCGACTGGCGCGCTTTTTAATGTTTCATTTTGTTCGGAGCAATCTATAACTATTAGCGTCACTTTATTAATGAAATCTTTTTAATTGAGTAACGGCTCGTTTTCTTTACCACAGTAAGCATTTTGAAAATTAGTATACATATCGTAGAGAACAGCATACTGATTTTGATTGATATTCAAATTGAGATTTCTATACGGATAGCATTGTGAATTGAGGAATAGCTTCACATTACTAATATTACAATGATCAAAATTACTAGAATTAACACTCGCTGAACTTTTACGTTTAGTTGGAAAAGCTAAAATAACAAAGCAAGGCTATTCCAATTGTTTGGAAGTCTTAACACTCCAAACATGCTTTGATGGGCAGGGTTCGGTTTGTACACATAACAATTTTACACGATTTGATTAAACACAAAAATTATTTATTGATCACGATAAATAAAATATAAATTAAAAAAAAAGTTAAATATTTTCCTATACGTAACTATTCGACATAAAATGAAATTGAAAATGTATTGATTTGAAATATTATACATATAGAAATCATACATAACCAAAGTTTCTTTGATTACAAAAGTGTTGAATTTTGAACACGTTTATTTGTACATAATCAATTTAATATTCTACACGAATGAAATTTCGAATATTTTATATAACTCATTTTTCTACACATACTTTTTCAAATACATACATTGTAAAAGACTCTACACGTCATATTTGGTTATTATCATATCAGATGAAAAACATGAACATTGTACACGTTTATGAATATTCACAAAATGTGTCAACTTTTATTAGACATAGCCTGTTATTAATTCTACATAACGAATGTTTTTAAAAATCTAGATAAATTCATTCTACACAATGAAAAATAAAATTTTATTTCGCAACAGTTATGTTTAAAGTTTTGACATGTACTGATTTGATTACCAGTAATAATATTCTACACGGTTGATTTATACACCAGAATAAATCAGTTTTATTCTACACGAACAGTTTTTTATTTTACACGATGACTTTTTATTCTACACGATCAATTTTTATTCTACATAGTTGATTTTGTGTGATATGATATCATACTTATATTATACACAAATGTTTTGTTATTCTACACGGTTAGTCTCACTCTTTCTCTTTATTGCAAAAAATCGAACGAATACTGTATTTCTCCAGGATATTATGTACCTCTTTGTATGTTGTTTTATTCAAGTTTGTTTCCAGCGTCCTTTTAAGATTAAAAACCCCGTTTCATTTATTTCGAATAAACGTCAAGTATCGTTACAACAATTCACATTTTAAATATACTCGTTGGGCGAGTCATATTGCACTGACGTAGCGGGCATGATAAAAATGTTCACGCTTACAATTTGACAGATAGTATTTTTGATAGCTGCAGTGAATAGAGTAATGCAAATAAATATTGTTTTTGACAGCGAAAGCACCGAGGAACAATCCATACTTTGCGCCTGTCGGAAGCACAAGTCCAAGAGTCAGTCCATCCAAGGACAGGCATCCGCCCACGAACATTACCTACCTTTATAAATTATATATATTATCGCAGTCCCGGGGTTGGTTTTACTTATTTAAAAAATCAAAATCGTTCATTATAAAACTTAAATTATAAAAAATAAAATGATTTTCAACAAGAATTTGTTATAGTCCTATTGATATTTACAATTTCCAATTTATATCAGAATTTGTACTATTGTTTTCGTCATACATTGATATAACAATAATATCTTGTTATTATAAAAACAAGTCATATTCTATTTCAATTTGACGTATATATATATTTTAAATTGAATGTATTATATATATTATAAATTTATTTTTTTTACTAATAATTATCTAGCTTCGGAGACAGAAGGTAAGTTTATAACTCTCCTTCAATGTTTAATCATAAATATTGGCCATACAATTTATTTGTTTTGATTATTATGTTGTTTAATTTCATTAAAATATGTACCTAGTTAGCAGATGATTTTTCATAGTTGCCATATTTACATAAACTCGTAACTTCCCATTAGAAGTCTCTCGTGATAAAATCGCGGTGTGAAGAACACAGGATAGGTTAAATAAAAGAATACTGAGAAATAGAGGTTTAAGGTTAATGTAGTAGTATACTCTTGTGTAAAGATGATGGTCAGATGGCTATTGTCGAGTAGATGCGAGTTCTCATTAACTACAGAAGAGCGAACATCAACAGAGTTGATTCCTGCTTGTCTGTTAATAAACAGATTATCTGCAGGAAACTATCAGCATTGCCAAACCAACAGCGTTCCAAAGCTGCCTGAAATTTCCAAATTCAAACTGCATTTGGCAAACTGCAAGAAATTTTAAAATTCTAGAAACATTTCTGCAAATATATTGATCTAAAATAACGGAGGAGTTAGAAAAATAACAAAAACAAGTATTATGTTTGTTATAAATGCACGTGACGTTATTTATCTATTTATATAATATAAACAGTTTTTTTAATTAATACAGTTCCTGTGTATTTTATAAATTTATCTGGCCACCCGATTATAACGTTTAATGTTTATTGTTTATTGAAAGTCAAATATTGTTAAAAGCTTTCACTGTCGATTCGCTTGTCCCAGAAAAATTGCGTACGAAAAAATCATTCATATTTTTTTGATTTCGATAAATTTCTGTGAAAAAGAAATTGTAAGTACTACTCATATGGAGTACTTTCAGGTAATACTTGTAGATAACAATTAAGCTTCATGCAAATGAATCACAAAAAAGAACTAGTGTATAACTAAAGTGATAAAGTTTATGTGCTATATAAATTAGTTTTTTTACTGTTTTTCTAGGAAGTAACAAGTGCCTACGTAAATGAGAACATTCGACAAATCGCCGAACAAGACCAGACAGTGACAACTTACCTGTGATCTTCACCAATACAAATAAACCGTAAATAAACGTTTATCGTCAGATCTAGAGAGAACAGTATATAATATAATACATTTTCTTAGTCATACGATTTACCTTTTGTTAGCGTCGCCATGTTTTTAAATATTTTTTTATTTTCTCTACACGACATACTTACTGACGGTTGTATTAAGCGAAAGAAACCATTACGTCTTTTACGTTTTATTCCAAGAGATCATAAGCCATACCAGTCCCAACAGTTATATATTTGTATATATGCTTGTAATGTATATAATAGAATGAAGGCAGTATATATATATAAATTTGTATGTATATCGTAAATGTTGATTGTTAGTAATGCGTTTGTGCGATTCTGATTGACCGTGAGCTAAACTGTCAAGAATATTTTAATATTTCACAACATTATAATTTAGATATTTATAAACCACACAACAAAGATTAAAATATCAACAAAAGAAAAATCATTATATATTTTTTTGTTTTTTATTAACGTGGATTTATATAAAAAAATATATAATCTGGTTTTTCAATCGTCTGAATCATCTGAATTTACTGGATTCAAGATATATTCTTCTCTGCCCATCATGTGCTCAGGATGGTAACTTTCAAGCGGTTGCTTGCACATAGGACATAGTCTCCTTCTTATTTTTAGAAGGCAGATCGTACAAAATCTGTGCCCGCATGGCCGACATTTTTGTATTCTTTTTCCTTTTACATAGCAGACTCCGCATTCTATAATTATTAAAAGAGATGGCATTGCATATGACATATTTACACTTTAGTACTTAAATAATTAGCAAAATACAGAACTTTACGTTATATGCTCAATTGTGTTTTCTCTAATCTATATGAAAAGCCTAAAAAATATAAATAAATCCATTTACTGATACTATATTTGCTGAAATGCCATGCGTGTGTATTTGATGGATTTGGAGAGACGCGTAAGCGCTTATTATTGTATGCGCGAGTGCCCTGCGCGGCACGCTAACTTAGCACTTAGATCCATCCGAGTACGGATACTTTGATAAACTTTTCATGCCTCGCCATCCAACAATATTACAAACAATAAATATATACAATGTATCAAATATAATCACAAAAACGTGATCTCGTTAAAAATAAAACGACCGAGGTGAAAGACTTCTTGTTAAAATAGTGGAAGACGATACCAAGGAAAGTAAAATATCTAGAGAAGAAGATTCAGATTGGCCTTAAAAGAAACCAAAAGAGTACTAGTGTCACAAGGATGAAATTGTAAAGTACATAGATGAAAGATTTAAAAAAACTAATTAGTAGTTTATATAAAGAAATAGACATGGCCGTCAATAAAATATATCTATATCGAATGAGTCGAGTCTTACGAAAGTAAATGTTT